>NC_056427.1:5000-4805000 GCF_905147365.1 Aricia agestis | reverse complement strand
GGGTATAAATAAAAAATGTAATTAGGAAAAACTAGCTGTGCCGGTGAACTTCGTGTCACTTAAAAACCTTCCCTGGACTTCTACGAATATTTTAAGACTAAAATTAGCCCAATCCGTTCAGCCGTTCTCGAGTTTTGCGCATAACAACACATTCAACGACTCATTTTTATATTATAGATATAACACTGTAAAACATAGTAAATTTTCAGATATATATGTATGAGCGGAGGTAAAATATCCTTGGACGCCATATTTAACTTTAACCAAAGATTTGACATTTTGCACTGTAGTTATAGTTAAAGTTAGTTGGTGCAACCCAACCTTAGCGTTTTAGCGGGAAATTTTAAAACGAAATTTTATGTGGTTTTTAATTTAAATAATCTGAGTGTATTTATTTCTATATATATTTTGTAACATTGTGTGGTGTAACAAATGCACATCTGTAAAATCAATATATTTCCTAAAATAAGTCTACACCCCTATTTAGTTGGATGCAATGTGCGTGCTCTACTATGCGATTTAGTTGGCCAACTTGAAATTGTATAATCTGCGGTGACCCTAAGGCCCGTATATAAATAGTCTGCTCTTGACACTTAAGAGCAACGAGAATAAAAAAAGGAGTTGCACTTAGAAAAAAGTTACGTCGGTTATTGAAGTTTAAGTTAAAACCCACAGATTAAACTTTAATTTGACCATTTTTAACAGCCAATTACTGTCGATCTTTAAAATTAGCCAATAAAAAATTGAATTGTAATAGTCTTCTAAGTCCCACTTCTTGAAATTTCATAGTTTTAAATATCAGGGATCACCAATTAGCTTCTTCAGGGGTCCATTTTCAGGAATGAACCTGACCATTGCGGTCCGCACATTTTATAAAAAAAATATTTATTAAACAAAAGTAAGTAATTAAGTACGGAAATTACAAAGATCTGATATTTGAAGTGAAACTGATGCAAGCTATTGACATTAAATCCTGGAGATGTTCATCAGTCAGTCGAGACCAAAATTTATTTTTAACAAAGTTCATCTTTGAAAATGCCCAATGGGTTGGCGGTTTGGTGACCCCTAGTTTATATTATTCTCTTTGCTCTTATGTCTTAAGCGCAGACTATTAATTATAAGACTGCTTCATAATAACGCTGCGATGGCGCAGAGCCCGTGTGGCCAGATATGCATCAAAATATTTCACATCCACATGGCACTTTGCCTTGCATTGTTGCAACACAGATAATACTACATTACAAGTTTTATTCGGCTCACACGAAGCTTTACAACACAACTAGCTGTGCCGCAGTGTTACCCGCGGCTTATTACGGAAAATAAATTGTGATATTAAACTACTGAAAATAAGTTCAACTTTAGAACTTTTATCATTAGCACACAAACAGAATTTTGACACAAAAGTGTAACATAAATAATTTAAAAATTACTTTTAGGTGTGACTTAAAGGTAGCAGCATTGGAAGTTAGGTATTTTTTTTTATTATTGTACGGCTAAAGTAACAATGTTGGGGGTATTTTTCAAAGAACAATATCTGCATGCTCTCTCTACTAGTTGCAAGAAGAATACCTACCACATAATCCTCTGTTTTAATTTCTTCATCCTCTAAGCACGCTTCCACATTATGAAGAGCGACTGCGTTATCACTGTCCATGCTACCTTCGTCCTGCGAAGGATCCTCTTCAGATAAAACTTCCTGCTCTCTTTCTAACTTTAAAGTAAACTCCTCTGTTTTCAATTCAGTCACATCAATTTCCTTTGCTTCTGTGTCTTTTGTTTTTTCTATGTTTTTTGTGTACTCCAATGGGTATTCTTCTTCTATTCTCTGCTCATTTTCTGGGAGTTCCTCTTTTAATTCTAATTGGACGTCTTGAAAAGGATTATCATCCTTTATAACAGAATTGTCAGTTTCAAATTTTATTTCTGTGGAGAATTCATTTGATTCTATTTTTATGTCTACTTTATCTTCCATTTGTGTGAGGTTCTCCATAACTGTAGATTTTTCTGTAGCCATATTTCCTGCTGAAGATAAGAAGCAAGTTTAATATTTTAAGCGCAAAATGACTACTTCAGTAAATTTTATTGAACACTTAGGTGTAGGTTTTGTTATTTTTGAAATATAAATTCTAGGTACCAGCTTCAATTTATTAACTTATTTCAACGCTCTTTCATTTGCATTTTCATTGCGAATATTTTCATTACATCTAAACTACCGAAAACACAAAAAATCACAACAAGAAACCTTGAAATAAAATACAAATTTTAATTAGTTAATAAAGGACGAACGTACGGCGGGGTATAATGCGCACTTTGTCTCTCCGTATACTTTATAAACAATTTTATGCATTGAAAAATCGAAGAATCGGTCTATTTAAAACACATTTTAACAGAAACGCCGATTAATTACACTTTATTTTAAAAATGGCATGTAAAAACTAAAAAAAAATAGCCGATGGCGAAAACATTCTGATTTTGACAGTGACAGTGACAGTTACATGACAAACATCAAAGTTTTTTTTATGTTCACATTGCACGAATCGCAATTCGCATGTCAGCGTGAAATTCACATTTTGTATGAAAAAATAACCTGCCCAAAAGATGATTTTTTATTTGAACAATATAATATACTTATATCCATAGACATAATATAATATCTGTGTGTAATGTGTATGCACTGATCTCCATTATACAAGTACGCTGGATCTATGATACCCACTTTTTTTGTGCCATTTGAAGCGGAATCAGCGCCCCCATTATTAGGGTAGAGAACTAAATTTGACGTAACCATTGGTAACCATGTATTTATTTTAATTCTCTATGGCTTAATCGTTCGAATCGAATCGAAATAATCGTTGTTTTCGTTTTTTTAAAGTGTTTTAAAAGGTTTAGTAAAGGCGATTAAGTAATATACTAGCTATTTGACCGAGTATTCGATGAAACACGAATAAAATGACAACATATATATATATATATATATATATATATATATGTTGTCATTTTATTCGTATATATATATATATATATATTTTATAAATATATGAGGATATTTTTTTTTCTTTGTTTAAGTTTAGCACTTTAACATTATTTTCTCTAAAGTTCATGACGTTTATTTATGTATAAATAAATAAATAAACGAGCGATAATTGCGGACTAATATACATCATACATACATACACACATTACATAGAGGTCAACCTGAGAACCTACTTTTTCATGTCGGTTTAAAATAGTAAGAACGGATCAATTTAAAATCATTTTTTTTCGTTGTTGCAGACATTTTGAAACATATAAAGTATTTTTTTTTAATTTGTCGTAGTAAGCAAATAATAAGTAATAAGCAAACAAAATGGCGTTGATTGACGTGCGCGTGACCTTTGAAATGCTTGACCGTGATTGGTCGGTCGATGGATATTGGACAAACAAGACTGGAGATGGATATTTGGATGAGTTTATTTGAGCAAAATATGGAGTTAGACTACTCAAGCACTTAAAACAGTTTTTATATGGGAGATTGGATATTTTATTTTTGGTGAAAAAGCAAGTTACATGCAAGCAAAATAAAAAATATTTATATTGTAAAGTGCGTAATCTGGGTTACTATTAGTTTTAAATAAAAAGTATATTTTGGTAAAATTGGTCGATTGGCCATTCAAGCACGTGGGATAGCCATGCTTCGGCACGAATGGGCCGGCTCTACCGGAGAAATACCACGTTCTCACAGAAAACCGGCGTGAAACAGCGCTTGCGCTGTGTTTCGCCGAGTGAGTGAGTTTACCGGAGGCCCAATTCCCTTCCCTATCCTCCCCTTTTCTCTTCCCTTTCCATCCCTACCCTCCCCTATTATCCTATTCCCTCTTAAAAGGCCGGCAACGCACCTGCAGCTCTTCTGATGATGCGAGTGTCCATGAGCGACGGAAATTGCTTTCCATTGACGTGGCCTGATGACTTATCACGTGACCCGTTTGCTCGTTTGCCCCCTTATTTCATAAAAAAAAAGCACTAGGGCGGCGAGTTGTAGATCACTAGTATTAGTTCCAAATACTCCCACTACTGCTATCAGCGCCAATATGGCGACATGATGGTGACATTCAAACGTCATTTTTACGTCAAATTTAGTTCCTAGCCCTAATAATGGGGGAGCTGATTCCGCTTCAAATAGGCACAAAAAATAGCTGTCATTTCAAAGGGTATCATCAGTCTAGCGTACTTGTATAATGGAGGTCAGTGTGTGTATGTATAATGTACTAGCTGTTGCCCGCGACTTCGTCCGCGTTAGAATAGTAGATCACATCCCTAATAATTATTTATTGTACAAAATTATTCAATATACAGAATTGACTTTCCTAAGATTTTATTATATACAGGGTGTAATAAAAACAAGTGATAATACTTTAGGGTGTGTACGTGTTCCCTGTAGAGATTTCACTGTGAAAGTAGAAGCGCTGAAAGACCAAATTTTTTTTTCACTTTTGTATGGGCAAGGGCCCGAGCGTCACGAGTTTCCCCATACAAAAGTGAAAAAAATTTTTGGTCTTTCAGCACTGCTACTTTCACAGTGAACTCTCTACAGGGAACACGTACACACCCTAAATTATTATCACTTGTTTTTGTTACACCCTATATAGATGTTCCGCGCGGCTTCGCTTGCGTAATTTAGGAATTTCACGCAACAGTATATTTTGCAGCAAAAAATAGCCTATGTCCCTTCACGTGGTCTATTCTTCATGTTTGCCAAATAACACAAAAATTGCTCCAGTAGTTCATAATATAATAAGCAATTCCATATAATTTCCCCCGTTCTTTCCACATTTTCATCTATTTCTTCGTTCCTATTAGTTTTAGCGTAATAAAATATAGCCTATAGCCTACCTCGACATAGTGATTGCAAGTTTTCCTTCAAACCTACAAAATAAATTTCGAATCGCATGAACAAATCTATGTATAAAGATGAAGAAATGGAAGAAGACGATGCGAATGTTTAATCTTATAAAAAATGCAATATATTATATGTGTTTTTTTACTTTTCTTACTTTAAAACAAAAGTAAAAAAAGATGGCAGTATTTGGGCATTTTTTACTTGATTTTTACATTTTTTGACCAAAGTTTGGCAGGATCTGTAATTTAAATATGGTCACCCTGTTTCCAGCCGTACGTAGTACATATTAATTCCATGAGCAGAAGAACAGTTTGGCGATTCACCAAGGAGCCATATTTTAAAAGAAGAAGTAGGTTTTTTTGGAAGAATGTGAAAGAGTGATGTTGTGTTTTTATTTATTTTCCTAAAATTGTGTTATCTGGATATTAACCATTAAATATTCGTTATCGTGCACAAGTGTGGGAAAGTTATGTAATAACCAGAAACGTGCTCTTTTGTGTTCCCTCCAAAACTCCATCAAAAGTTTCAGTAAAGCGTCCTACCACTTTACTGAATCGACCGACTTGACTTCTTGACTGTATTGACTTTATACTTAGACTTTGACTAGACTTTAGACCTGACTGACCTGACGTTAATATAGAAAAAATTGTATAAAGAATATTGTTTTCCCGCCATAATATTATACTCGACACTGGCGGCTGGCCATGGTTATTGCCGAAGTGCCATTATATGAAAAAAAAAAAGAAGAAGTAGAAGAACTGCAAAAAATAAAAATACCATTGATACCATAGACTTACCTATTAATTTAAACCATAGACATAATATATACTTTTAAACTGATTGATACCATAAAGTTAATACACCTAGCGGAATAGAGAAACAAAGGCCTGAACAAAAGAGATGTCACTATTAGTAACTTCTACAAATTTATACTAGTAATCTGTGTTAGTAACACTGCGTGGTAAAAAGAGACATGTGATACATGACAGCAGCACTCTTTTTTTGACGTCCAGTCGGCACGTGCCGCACGTTGACAATTTAATCTCATAGAATTCATGTTCAATCATGCTTGTGTAAGTGTATACGTACACATATTTTTCACACAGATGAAAACCAATTTTGGGTACGTTTGACAGCTCGAGATTGTTGCTCTATTCCGCTAGGTATATTAACTTTATGATTGATACCGTAGGTAATCGTAATTCTGAAGCAAATATACAGTGTGTAACAAAAATAAGTGATAATACTTACTTTAGGGTGTGTACGTGTTCCTTGTAGAGAGTTCACTGTGAAAGTAGCAGCGCTGAAAGACGAAAAAATTTTTTCACTTTTGTATGGGCAAGGGCCCGAGCGTCACGAGTTTTCCCATACAAAAGTAAAAAAAAGTTTGGTCTTTCAGCGCTGAGACTTTCACAATGAATTCTCTACAAGGAACACGTACACACCGTAAAGTATTATCACTTATTTTTGTTACACCCTGTATACTAGTAATGTGTTCTGAAGATATTTTTATGAACGCATCTATAAAGTTTTGGTGGTAAATATAAATCTTGACTGATTTATATTTTATACTTTATAAAACTATAATCTACGAATACAATGAACGTAAATATTCCTACGCTTATAAAACATATTCTAAACGGTACATTTTGTCAGGAGGTATGTCGAATCTGCCTTTTGCCTTTAGAAGACTTATACGAAGATGTATTCACGAAGATATGCAAAGAAAAGGAGGAATATTGTGTAGCGGATATTCTAGAAGAAGTTTGTCGTATAAAGGTTTGCTTTTTACCATATTATTTTCCCATATTATGCATTCCATCATAGGTCGCGCATACCATTAACTTTGCTCGGTAAGAATGGTGGAGTTCTAAGTTTGCTTAGGTTTATCGATAGATCAGTGATAACTTTCTGTAAATCCCTTTCAGATGGTAGCCTGTTCTATCAGCTACCTTCCAGCAATTAAATTCTTGCGCGACCTATACTTTACTCTTGAGTAACACATAATAAGTATATAAAAGTTGGAAATTATTCTGCTTTATATGTTATAAAGTGATTTTAAACATACCATAGCCCAGACTTTAATAAATATCTATCTTGTTAAACTTACTTTTGTCATTTTATTTTCAGCTTGATCCATCAGAGGAATTTAAAGTTTGTTCGAAATGTTTCATTGCGGCTAGTGAGACGTACAAATTTTACCTACAGACAACACAAAATCAGGAGATCCTAAACTATTACGTTGACAAACTCAACTCACAAGCAGATATTACGATTCCTGAAAATTTTAAGATGGAAAACATATGTTTTTCTCTCCCCATTTTCATTCCGCAAACTATGATATTTAACATTGAATACTATGATACACTGAAGCATCCATTTAAAAAAATATCTGACTCAAAGTCGAAAAAAGAGAAGAAGAATCAAATAAATAAAGAGAAGAAAGCAAAAAAAGTGCTTATTAAACCAAAGTTGAAACGTAATAGAGGACCAATGGCATATAAGTCTTGCAGTAGATGTCCTGTAAGTTATAGGTTTGTCAGAAAGCTCCAGGAACACATGAAGTCAGATCACGGAGTCACATTGCACATCTGTCAGGTATATTACGTTCTATAATTATACATTAGCTCGATACTAATTAAAATTGCTCAGAATATAGTTATGCATATAGTTATACACTAGCTATTTGACCGAGCTTTGCTCGGTATTCAACAAAACACGAATAAAATGACATTTTCTATAAATGATCCCTAGCTAGATCGATTTATCGCCCCCGAAACCGCCTATATATACTATATTTCATGAAAATCGTTGGAGCCGGTTCAGAACATATTCTAAACTTCCAAGAGATTCCAATTATATATATACAAGAATTGCTCGTTTAAAGATATAAGATAAGATATATAAGTATACAAGTAAGCCTTATAAAGTTATTTTTTTGTTAAAATTTTCATGAGTAAGACAGATAAAAGGTAGAAAATAAAATCTGACTTCAGAGAGTGTCTTCTCTTTTTTATGAAAAATGAAGATAGACAAACCATATAATACTTTGCAGTTTGCACACCAATTGTGTTGCACATCAAAATTGGTTTAAGGTGTTAAGAATGAGGAGGCAACATACAGGCAGCCAGACTCTCAGGTACTCATCAGGCAGACTAACGTGAATTAAATACATATAATTCTTTTTGTTTAGGTATGCCAAGCTCTCATAGAGGATGAAAATGAGTATCACACTCATCTATCCACCCATACGGATATACACAAATGCGAACACTGCAATATGGTGTTCAAGAAACGGAGCACGATCATCAAACATCTGAAATGCCACGAGAATGCTCAAACACACATCTGTGATGTGTGCGGAGTTGTGTTTGCTACTGAAAATGATTTAGATGAACACATGGACAAGCACAATCACAAATATACATGTTACTACTGCGGTAAAAGATATAGGATACAGTTGAGTTTTGAAATGCACATCAGGAAACATGAAATGCATTTACAGGGTGAATTACAGTAAGTATTTATTAAAGTATCACAAAGTAGATGTTGCCCATAATTTTGATAAATCAATTAATTTTTATCAGATAATAGCTATTGTATGACTTTCGTTACAAACGATTTAGCTGCTATATACATGAAGACAGACAGTTTCGCATTTAGGTTAATATTAGTATGTATTAGTATGGAATATAAAGTAAATATTAGCTGCAAGTTCGTTTATTTTATTTATTTCAAGACTCAAAGTACCAAATTTCGTCTAAATCAGTTTAATGGTTTAACCAAGGAGAGGTTACAGACAGACGGGCAGACTATTCGCATTTATAATATTCCCAAAAATGTAACTATCTATACACCTTTCAACTATCATTCCAGAAATGCCCAAAAGGTAATCAAGTCGAAACACACATGCAAGGAGTGCGGTAAAAATTTTGTCGATGAGCGCTCCCTACTGTGGCACGGTAGACTTCACGCTGGGGAGAAACCATACAAGTGTCAAGTTTGTGGACGTGGTTTTGTGTCTGTGAACCGACGGAACCAGCATGCGTTGTGCTCGCATACAGCGCCCACGAGACAGTGCCCATTGTGTCCTGCGCTGTTCCATCTACGGTCTATGGTCAATACGCATATTAAAAGGGTGAGTAAATAATGGCAACACTAAATATAATCCATCAAGGTGTGCCCATCTTAGCCACATAGAACTGTGCTAATGCTATAGTCTGTTTATGGAGCATCGATCTTCTTTCAATCTAACTCCATACCACCTAATCGTTGAATGAAAAGTTAAAAGACAGATAATTAGGGAGATCGATGTGTGATCGAACACAAAAAGTGTGCCCTGTTCCGCGCACATACAAACGGCATGGCGCGGCTATGCAGACTGTATGTGCGCCGCGCGCCGCAGACTCGATCACACAAAAAGTGTGCCGTCTGCGATCTCCCTAATACACTCGAATTTATAAATTAAATACTATTGCCATCTAGCGCTAACAAAAACGACTAAAAGCAAGCTATTGAAGTTATTTTTTATAAAATTTCAGGTACACCTACGGACGAATAAGCGGCGTAACCGACATTGCAAAAAGAGGGATGTGTTTTGGAAGACCGAGACAGTGCCGCTACAAGAACTCAGTGTGTCCGTACAAAATGAAGTGTTGAAACTTAAGACTGCAAATCATTAGTTTTATATAAAGAGGGCGACTAACCCAAAAAACCAAACATCGTCCTTCTCTCTTCACACTCACGCCCGTCTTTCATATGCCAGGTGAAAAAGGACGACGCGGATTCATCGCCAAATTAGTTTTTTGTCAATAAACTTAAGACTGCAAATCACTGGTTTTATATTAAGAGGGCGACTAACCCAAAAAACCAAACATCGTCCTTCTCTCTTCACACTCACGCCCGTCTTTTATATGCCAGGTGAAAAAGGACGACGCGGATTCATCGCCAAATTAGTTTTTTCTCAATAACTCGATAAATATACAATATTTTAAAAATCCGCTAAGTCGGTTTCTCAATGATAGAATTTTATACAATGTGTTAAAATATTAACTTAGTTCAATACATGGTTATGGCAATAAATGAAAAATTCGTGAAAATTAGATGAATGTTTGTGATTTTTTTCTATAGAGAAAATTTTAAGATATCGTGTTTTTGCTCAGATCGAATTCTTGGAAATAATATAATGTTGTAGATCTAATTTTAGAAAATGAAACAATTCGGGGCTTATTTTCAAGTATAAAAATGAATTATAAAATCGTAAATTTTGGGTTAGTCGCCCCCTTAATACGAAAGTGTGTCTGTCTGTCTGTTACCTCTTCACGCCCAAACAGCTGATCCGATTTTGGTGAAATTGTTATGGAGATACTTCGAATCTCGGGGAAGGACATAGGATACTTTTATCTCGCAAAAATGTACGGTTCCTCCTGGAAAACGAATTTTGGCGCAACGGAGTTGCGGGCGTCATCTAGTAAATCAAATAAAGTAATACTTTTATTTGCCTTGTGTACCAAATTTTTTTTTATTGTTATATGATAGGTCTACCAGAATCTGATGGCAAAAAGCGAATAAATAAATTGACTCTAGCAATACTGGAGTAATAGGAATAAAACATTTTCATCCTTTTTTATTCCTTTAGCGGCTTATTTTGTGTGTGAAACCAACGATATCAAAATACTTAGATACGTCATACGACGTATGCCGTCAAAACTGTAGCGATGTTTTTGCATGCAAAATGTGTATCGAGAAAATATTGTCGTCCTTTTTTGTCTTACAGTAATAGCATATACTACTTTCTCTTTCGCTCATTTTACGCTTCGCTTTAATTTTTCTCTTAAAATGGAAGACTATAATTTAAATATTTAATGCACAATACTTTATTTCACTTTACTTATGCACTAAAATACAGGCGTGGCTCACTAATAACTATAATTAGGTATAAAAACAGCAAAGTACACAATCAAGTAATGCAGCTTACGCTCGCGCGTCTCGACTGGCGCGGGGGTGCCGCGCTCGCCGGTGCATTCTAGAACGCTTCACCCCGCGGTGCCCCTTGACCTCGAGCCCCGATGCAACAGATCGGCTCGTTTTGGGGGGCGTCGTTGACAATAATATTACGCGCACATACAAACAATAATAATAACTTAACACACGCGCTACAAATATTAATAAAATCTTAGTAATTACGTGTGAAATATTACACGTTTGGCTTTATTTGTATTCCTCGTTTTGTAACTGCACTGTCGGAAGGCACATGACGGCATTCTAGAGCGAAATGTAGCGAAAAACAACGCGGTAACTAATGAATTAAACACTGTCCGGCTGTTACCGCGTCCTAAGACACACTGTTCTCAGAAGAGTGAGCTCACTCATTTCGAGGGTGACTCATTTTAGCGCTGACGATTGTATGGAATGCCTTTTCTAACGTTCTAATTCTATGTGTGAAACATGCAAATAAAAAATTTATCCAATGATCAAGGATATTTTTTGAAAATCTGCTGTCAAAAATTGCCATCAGATGCTGGTAGACCTATACTTAAATTATTTTTACAAATGAAATATACAGTTTATAATATAATTTTGTATATTCTTTAGTATTTACTATTCAGTCTTCATTTCCTCGCATTGTCTTAATCTTGGTTGTATTTGTTACTGTTGTTGTCATTATCGGAGTATTTGTGGGAATATCTCTGTAATAGAATTAAAAAAAAAACATTAAAACCGATCTATACATTCGGTGACCACCATGATAATTGAAACCAGGACAGCTCTGCAGGAGTTATAGTGCCCAAATGTTTGCGCAATACACAATAGTGTTTTTGCTTTCCTAACCTAGTTAGATGACCGACATGCCTGGCGAGAGATCAGGCGCTTATCTTTTTACATGTTCATCCGAAAAATGGATCACCTTGTCAGTCAATCAGGTTCCTTTTGGCTATAATACTACCAAGCTTGTCACAAAACATTAACGGCACTATAAAAATACATATGCAAAGTTCCACTTCTTTTTTATAAAATTAAGGGGCAATCGAGCAAGCGGGTCACCTAATCCAAAGCAATACCGTTTCCCATGAACGATCGCAACATCAGAAAAGCGGCATTGAATACGCTCTTGAAGGTACAGGTCGTATTGGTCCGGAAATACTGCTGGCGACAGTTCGTTCCAGAGTTTTACAGTGCGCGGCAGAAAGTTTTGTAAATTATATTATTTACTTGCTGCTACTGCAGCATCACCTGGATTCTATAAGAACCGAGCTTCGTATGAACTCAAAGTGCAGGAGGTTTCATGTTTGGGCTCATATTAACGGCCTCATCGAAAAGGACATTGATAGATGTTAATTAGAGAATATGATTCTGTTGATAGGAATGAATATTCTGCGCTGCTATAACCAACACAAGTTTAAAAATTATGAAATAAAATTAAATTAAGAAATTAAAAAAAAAACCCCTGCCAAACAACTTTAAAAAGTAATCTCTGTTTTTGCCCTACTAGAGATAATTTGTAGTTAATTATTGTACTTAATTGGGGTAACCCGTTTTAATTAACTTTAATAAATAAATTAAATTAATTAAATAGCTCACAATTGACAAAATATATGTCTCTAATGTCTAATGTGAGCTATTCCTATCTCTAGTAGGGCCAAACCAGAGATAGATCAAATATTGGGAACCGCCGTTAGCGGTCCCCCGACACACGTAAAATATTACTTTACACAAGTTAGGAATTATTTGAACTTGAAGGCAGTAAAATATATTATTTCGTTACTTTTTAAAGTTGTTTGGCGGGGTTTTTTTTTAATTTTATTCTTAGATTGATTTGAAGGGGATGACACTACGATGTTGCCACTTTTTAATTTCTTCACTTCCTTGACAGACTATATACTTAGTTTATATGGTGAAGAAGTGCATCGAGCTAATATTTTTTGAAATTATGCTTTTATCATTTCTTATCTTAATACTTAAATAAAACATTTTAACATTATATTAACAATTTTTTTACCATTAGTAGTTAAGTAGGTAATTAATAGTTTTTCATCGTGTAATTGTTTTGTGTGTGTGTTTATTAGTTTTAGTTTATTATGCACATTATGCATCCACTCGTTTTTAAGTTATCTTTATATCAATGTTCTAGTCGTAAGATTTTGCCTGGAAGATATCGCTACTTAGCGATAAGGCCGCCAGAATTGTGTTGTCCTTTTCAGATTTTAGTGTTTTCTTGTATTATTTTGTGGAATGCAATAAAGTATATTATTATTATTACACACACTACAATGTGCACACTACGATATTTTGAATGACAAGCCTATACACACACGAATTACTCGTTTTAACCCCCGACAAAAAAAGGGGTGTTATAAGTTTGACGTGTCTGTCTGTCGGTCTGTCTGTCTGTCTGTCTGTCTGTGGCATCGTAGCATCCAAACGGGTGGACCGATTTTGATCTAGTTTTTTTTGTTTGAAAGCTGACTTCATTGAGAGTGTTCTTAGCTATTCTTCATCATGATCAGCCTGCTCCGTGCTGAATCGCGGTTCATCTGGTTCATGAAAGGCCGATTAGCAACTTGCAATCGTTTGGTGGGCTTTATTGCATTCTAGTTCGTGACTTTTTGTTTTTGTTTCGTGACGTGTTCGTGACGCGTGATTAATGGAAAGTTGACCTGGTGCTGCAGCATCACCTGGTAATCAATAGGATACCCAACTCCTCACCAACTTAGAGCAATGGTTACGTGTTTGGGCTCATTTTAATTGCGACAACTAGTAAGACTAGTAGATAACCAATAAATTTTTGCATGCTGCTGCTGCAGCATCACCTGGATTCTACAGGAACCGAGCTCTATATGAACCCAAAGTGGAGGTTTCATGTTTGGACTCATGTTGACGGACTCATCCAAAAGGATATTCCTAGATGGTATTCATTGGGATATAATATGATCCTGTTGATAGGAATTATTATAACCAACACAAGTTTAAAAAGCATGAAATAAAATTAAATTAAGAAATTTAAAAAAACCTCCGCCAAACAACTTTAAAAAGTAATGAAATAATATATTTTACTGACTTTAAGTTTAAATAATTCCTAAGCGTAAAGTGATATTTTTGTCCATAATTGTTGTCAAGGTGTGTCGGGGGACCGCTAATGTAGATGTTTGATTTCACATAACATTATAGTTTAAGGGTCAGTTTTCAGCGAACCAAATCGAGACAATCAGTGACATGGAGATACAAAATGCAAAAAACACTGTTGGCGGTCCCCCGACACACCGTGACAACAATTATGGACTAAAATATCACTTTACACTTAGGAATTATTTAAACTTAAAGTCAGTAAAATATATTATTTCATTACTTTTTAAAGTTGTTTGGCGGGGGTTTTTTTAAATTTCTTAATTTAATTTTATTAAATATATTTTTGGTTGAAGTCTGTTGCCATGTCGCAGGAAATATGTCTTAATTAAAAATAATGAAGTCATTATTTTGACGATAGAATATCAATAGAAAAGCGTTGTTTGAAACATGTTTGAAACTTATAATCATAGAGAAAAATAAATTTTATACGTGGGAGAGCCATGCTTCGGCACGAATGGGTCGGCTCGACCGGAGAAATACCACGTTCTCACAGAAAACCGGCATGAAACAGCGCTAGCGCTGTGTTTCGTCGAGTGAGTGAGTTTACCGGAGGCCCAATCCCCTACCCTATTCCCTTCCCTACCCTCACCTATTACCCTATTCCCTCTTAAAAGGCCGGCAACGCACCTGCAGCTCTTCTGATGCTGCGAGTGTCTATGGGTGACGGAAGTTGCTTTCCATCAGGTGACCCGTTTGCTCGTTTGCCCCCTTATTTCATAAAAAAAATATATATATACATTATTTTATTTGAGGTCGAATTTCGACCATTGAGCGATCTAGTATTGATAAAATGAAGTCACAAAATTTAACAATTAGTAAAGCTCGGTCCGACGATTTCAAATCAGAAAGTTGTTAACAAAGATTGTTGAATATACTTAAAGCCGTGAAAAATTCTTAATGGAAAATTAAACAGCGGCTGCATTCCTTATCGGAATTGTTAAGACATTCAATATGGCGAAAATTTAAGAACAACAATTTTAAAAGCTAGTATTAAAATTGTTGTTCTTAAATTTTCAAGTTTTTATGAAAGTTGCGAGGCGTATCTAGTTAAGATTTTTTTTTTATGAAAGAAGGGGGCAAACGAGCAAACGGGTCACCTGATGGAAAGCAACTTCCGTCGCCCATGGACACTCGCAGCATCAGAAGAGCTGCAGGTGCGTTGCCGGCCTTTTAAGAGGGAATAGGGTAATAGGGGAGGGTAGGGATGGGAAGGGAAGGGAATAGGGGTGGATAGGGAAGGGAATTGGGCCTCCGGTAAACTCACTCACTCGGCGAAACACAGCGCAAGCGCTGTTTCACGCCGGTTTTCTGTGAGAACGTGGTATTTCTCCGGTCGAGCCGGCCCATTCGTGCCGAAGCATGGCTCTCCCACGTATAAGCATGGCTCTCCCAAGATTTGAAAATTCATATCCATACTGCCATACTTACTAAGTGCTAAATATATTATTAATGTGCAAGTGTGTCTGTCAGCCTGTCTGTCTGTCTATCTGTTACCTCTTCACGTCCAAACTACTGTACCGATTTTGCTGAATTTCGGTATAGAGATACTTTGAGTCCCGGGAAAGGATTCACGCGGTTCTCGCGCAATTAACGAGTTTTAGCACAAATTATTGATAAGTGATAAGTGAGAAAGTATGTATATTGATATTCTATTGTGTCTCGTTCACCGGTGAGCGTATTAGTCCATTGAAATGTTACAATTTTAGGACCGAATAAATTATGTTCTTACAAAATGTTTGTAAGACGTATAGTTACCGAGATATCGAGCAAAATAGTGTTGTGACCTCAGAACAGGAAAATAAGGAGAAGTGTTAAGTACCCCGTACACGGTAATTCAGCATGACCATTCATTTACGTGAATTACATGCTGCATGATGAACGCTCATTTTTCATCATGCAGCATGATAATTCAGGAGGATAATTCAAGAGTATAATAATGTTATTTACTAAACTAAAAAATACGTGGGAGAGCCATGCTTCGGCACGAATGGGCCGGCTCGACCGGAGAAATACCACGTTCTCACAGAAAACCGGCATGAAACAGCGCTTGCGCTGTGTTTCGCCGAGTGAGTGAGTTTATCGGAGGCCCAATCCCTTACCCTATTCCCTTCCCTTCCCATCCCTACCCTCCCCTCAGGGGCGTCTTTCCCATAGGTGCAACGTGTGCGGTGCACACGGGCGCCGCGGTCCTAGGGGCACCGAGCGCCGCTCGCACTTGGCCCACGCTTTATTGACCAACGTAAAAAGAACTCCAGTTTGCAAACATTTTTGGGTAATTTTTTTTTAAAGAAGGCAGGTCTCTGTAGCCCTGACGTCACTGCGACCCATGAGGATCTATTGTGACTCCTTCGCACTAGAGTATCATCCCCAACCCAATACTGCTCATAAATTGAACGATATGGTTGGGGTTGGTGCCACGAATTTCCTCTGTGGACGAGTATTCGTGGCGACCAAGGTGCCTGTTCCTGCTCTGTAGTAGAGCAGGGCAGTCGAGGAGAAGGTGAATAGGTGTTTCATCCTCCTCTTCACAGAATCTGCAAGTCCTAAACAGAATGGGTATTTGTAGCATAATTTTTGTGTAATATCCGAAGCTCTTCTTATATTTGTAGAATTACAGCCAAGCAAGGCGCGCCATTAGCGGCTCGGCTTTTGCAATATAAATATTATAATCTTTATTTTTCAACGTGAAATGAACCTTAAATGTGAAAAGCACAGTGTTCTAATTTAGAAAACAAACTGTGCCATGCCAAGTTAGAGCTCTTCAATGAAATCGAATAATGAAATCGAATTAATACCGATGTTGTGATGATGTGATGTTTAATAAGTATGTAACATGAAATTTAAAGTAAAATTGAAGTACTTAAGCGATATAAAATTTATGTTTTGGGGTTAAGCTTGTTAGGGTCAGTCAAGACATCATGGTCAAAACCGAAAAAAACTTCAATCTACAAACAAATAACAATAGAGTTTGTTATCTATTTATATTGGAGAAATTTGACAGTACCTATACTAACTTGATGTGCTGTTATAGTTCGTCTGGTGGAACGAAGGAAGCCACCGCTTAGAGTCCTCACCCTCAAACGGCCGGACATTTACTTTGTACCCATTTCATTTTGACCGCGCGCGCGCTTCTTAGGGGGCGCTAGGGTAATGTTTGCACACGGGCGCCACATGGTCTAGAGACGGCCCTGCGGCTCCCCTATTACCCTATTCGCTCTTAAAAGGCCAGCAACGCACCTGCAGCTCTTCTGATGCTGCGAGTGTCCATGGGCGACGGAAGTTTCTTTCCATCAGGTGACCCGTTTGCTCGTTTGCCCCCTTATTTCATTAAAAAAATATACAAAATTTTAATTGTTCTCAATAGTTTATAATTTATATTATAAACTATTAAAAACTAATTATTATAATTTATGTTATAAACTATTAAAAATAATAATTAAAATTTAGTGCTGGTGTCTGTACACGGGTGGCGGAGCTTTTGTCATAAAAAACACACTCGTGTTAATAACAAGTTAATTAAAACTAGCAACCTGCCCCGGCGTCGCACGGGTAGGTATAAAATATATAGCCACTAAAAAACTGATTAAAATCGATAGCCTATGATCCTTCACGTGGGCTACTTCTTATCTGTGCCAAATAACATAAAAATTGTCGCAGTAGTTCGCGAGATAAGCCCTTTCAAATTATTTCCTCCGTTTTTTCCGCATTCTTCTATTAGTCTTAGCGTGATAAAATATAGCCTATAGACTTCCTCAATAAATGGACTATCTAACATTGAAAGAATTTTTCAAATCGGACCAGTAGTTCCTGAGATTAGCGCGTTCAAGTTAGCCCTTTCAAATAATTTTCCACATTTTCATCTATTTCTTCGCTCCTATTAGTCTTAGCGTGATAAAATATAGCCTATAGCCTTCCTCGATAAATGGGCTATCTAACACTGAGAAAATCATCAAAATCCGTTGCGTAGTTTTAAAGATTAAAGGGAACAAAGGGACATGAGGGAAAAAAAGCGACTTTGTTTTATAATAAGTACTAGCTGTCCCGGCAAATGTTGTTTTGCCTGTTTACCCAGTTTTCCTGCTTTTCTCTTGAGGTCTTTCTGATTTTTTTTTTGTTTTATAAACCTCACGGAGCCCGAGACCTTTCCAACGAATGCAAAATCGTGGAAATCGGTTCGTGCGTTCTGGAGTTATAGCGTCAGGAAGGAAACCCCGACTTATTTTTATATATTAGCTGTGATATTAGATAGATACAGATATGTATTGAAAGAAGTTACATATTAAAACACTATATTGAACAATAAAACTAACGTAAAAAAACGTAACGTAAATTAATAAACTAATAAAATGAAATAAAAGAAATGCGAAAACAAGTTACCGCGTGGAGCTCCGGACAACCGGGCTTAGATAGGTATTATTTCTTATGTAAGTAATAAAAACCTGTATAGGGGAACTGAAGGCAAAATTGTATATTTAAGGCAAAACTCGTCTTACATCAACAAATATAGCTTTACTATTAAATTTTTTATAGAATATCTTTATTATTAATCACTCTCACACAGGCCATTTTGCCTGCGTGTGAAGGTAAAATGGACCACGGTAAAGGGCAAAATGGTCCCAATGCATATGTCATTTGGGGAATAACTTTTAGAAATAAATGTTGTGTACAACTAAACTACAATGTGCCTAGAGGAGACAAATCATGCACTGCACCCGTCTTTTTTGTTTTTAGGTTCTCATGAATAAATGTCACATTTTGAAGTTAACCGTTTTACCCAATGATATTCTATGTTACTAACGTAACTAGATTGGAAGTTTACGGTAGCAACGCGTTGCCACTTCGAAGATGCCTGCAGGCATATCTCACATACATAATGACATAACGAATATATGACTTGACATTGTCTTTTGAACAAAAAAGTGGTTACGCATTTCTGAGAATCTTTTGTAAGACATTGCTACTCTAGTATTTTAGAAACTCATTGGTTTTACCCCTTTCATTCTTTACATACTATATTAAAGTTAAAATCATGCAGAACACTGTGTCATATCATTAAATAGAAAATATTAATTACAACAAAAGTGCGGACTGGTCAAAAATTGTGTTTTTTACATCAAAATGTGAAAAAAATATTTAACCGCAATAAAAATCCGCTGCTCCGTATGACAGTTTCGCCGGCAATGACCGAGAACGGGAAGGGTCCGAGTAAATAGTATCGTTACCTAACAAATAGATGGCCCTAGTAGGTTTCAAGTAATTTGACCGTTCCGTTTTGCCTGCATGGTCCGTTTTGCATGCAGTTCCCCTACACTCAAAAATAGACGTCGCTTCACCGCACTGCTCAATGCCAGAGAGGGGGAGAGAAACAAGCACTACCGCACGGCTTACAACTATTTAGCATTTTTGCTATAGTTGTTAAAGTAACTAGTATAACATGTAAACTGGACCTTCGTTCCATCCGGGTGTCCCTTGACACCTCTTAAGTTTTTTATGATGATAATCTTATTCATTGCACCTTGAATAAATTATTGTACAAATATTTCCGGTTTCTCACACCGGTTTCATTGAGACCATCCCACAGGAGTAATTTTATAGTGCTCAAATGTGTGCACAGTACACAAGAGTAGGTATACTCTCTATTCCTTTCACTCTCCTAGCCCAGTGGGCCGAAAGAACGACACGACTGGCGAAAGATCAGGCGCAGGGCCGACTTTTTACATGCCCATCCGACGCATGGATCATTACTTGTCAGACGATTAGGTGATCAGCCTGCATTGTCCTAACCAATCTTGGAAATAAAATATTGTTTCCAACGCGAGAATCAAACCCACGACCACGCTAAACCACTGAACCACGGAGATCACGATATGTTCTTGTAAATACTTACCGACGTTTTTTGTATAAATTAAATTGAAAAAGTTATTTCATCATCATCATCATCATATCAGCCTATATTCGTCCAAAAGTTATTTATTAGCAATAAAATATTATATTATGGAAAAATATATTATTTGATTTATTAATTTTGCGCACATTAACAGTTTGTATGCCCTGTTCAAAGAAACGCATAATTTTTTTAAGTGTCCGGGAGCACCACCCTGGAACTGAGTTGTCCCATGGGCATACCGATGACATGCCGATCGCGCGATCCGCTGCATTATTGCATGACGAAAAATTAAACCACTTGTAAATCAATGTACAGCACGTAGTTTGCATGTCATTCGCGTCATTCACTACAATAAACGATCATGCGTGAATTACAGCACGTAACTCATGTCATGCTGAAAAATTAAAGAAGTTGTCATTCAATGTACAGCACGTTGTACAGCACGTAGTTTGCATGTAATTCGCATCATTCAGTGCAATACACGATAATTCGTGCATTACAGCACGTAATGCATGTAATGCAGAATTACCGTTTAGCGAGCGCATTATGTAGCGCCGTTTATATGGAAACTTAAGTACCCCGTACACGGTAATTCAGCATGACCATTCATTTACGTGAATTACATGCTGCATGATGAACGCTCATTTTTCATCATGCAGCATGATAATTCAAGAGTATAATAATGTTATTTACTAAACTAAAAAATACGTGGGAGAGCCATCCTTCGGCACGAATGGGCCGGCTCGACCGGAGAAATACCACGTTCTCACAGAAAACCGGCATGAAACAGCGCTTGCGCTGTGTTTCGCCGAGTGAGTGAGTTTACCGGAGGCCCAATCCCTTACCCTATTCCCTTCCCTTCCCATCCCTACCCTCCCCTCAGGGGCGTCTTTCCCATAGGTGCAACGTGTGCGGTGCGGCGCGGTCCACGCTTCATTGACCAACGTAAAAAGAACTCCAGTTTGCAAACATTTTTGGGTAATTTTTTTTAAAGAAGGCAGGTCTCTGTAGCCCTGACGTCACTGCGACCCATGAGGATCTATTGTGACTCCTTCGCACTAGAGTATCATCCCCAACCCAATACTGCTCATAAATTGAACGATATGGTTGGGGTTGGTGCCACGAATTTCCTCTGTGGACGAATATTCGTGGCGACCAAGGTGCCTGTTCCTGCTCTGTAGTAGAGCAGGGCAGTCGAGGAGAAGGTGAATAGGTGTTTCATCTTCCTCTTCACAGAATCTGCAAGTCCTAAACAGAATGGGTATTTGTAGCATAATTTTTGTGTAATATCCGAAGCTCTTCTTATATTTGTAGAATTACAGCAAAGCAAGGCGCGCTATTAGCGGCTCGGCTTTTGCAATATAAATATTATCATCTTTATTTTTCAACGTGAAATGAACCTTAAATGTGAAAAGCACAGTGTTCTAATTTAGAAAACAAACTGTGCCATGCTGGCTCTTCGGATGTAGAGAAGTTAGAGCTCTTCAATGAAATCGAATTAATACCGATGTTGTGATGATGTGATGTTTAATAAGTATATAACATGAAATTTAAAGTAAATTTGAAGTACTTAAGCGATATAAAATTTATGTTTTGGGGTTAAGCTTGTTAGGGTCAGTCAAGACATCATGGTCAAAACCGAAAAAAACTTCAATCTACAAACAAATAACAATAGAGTTTGTTATCTATTTATATTGGAGAAATTTGACAGTACCTATACTAACTTGATGTGCTGTTATAGTTCGTCTGGTGGAACGAAGGAAGCCACCGCTTAGAGTCCTCACCCTCAAACGGCCGGACAAACTGTACTTTTACTTTGTACCCATTTCATCTTGACCGCGCGCGCGCTTCTTAGGGGGCGCTAGGGTAATGTTTGCACACGGGCGCCACATGGGCTAGAGACGGCCCTGCGGCTCCCCTATTACCCTATTCGCTCTTAAAAGGGCAGCAACGCACCTGCAGCTCTTCTGATGCTGCGAGTGTCCATGGGCGACGGAAGTTTCTTTCCATCAGGTAGCCCGTTTGCTCGTTTGCCCCCTTATTTCATTAAAAAAATATATAAAATTTTAATTGTTCTCAATAGTTTATAATTAATATTATAAACTATTAAAAACCAATTATTATAATTTATGTTATAAACTATTAAAAAAAATAATTAAAATTTAGTGCTGGTGTCTGTACACGGATGGCGCGGCTTTTGTCATAAAAAACACACTCGTGTTAATAACAAGTTAATTAAAGCTAGCGACCCGCCCCGGCGTCGCACGGGTAGGTATAAAATATATAGCCACTAAAAAACTGATTATAATCGATAGCCTATGATCCTTCACGTGGGCTACTTCTTATCTGTGCTAAATAACATAAAAATTGCCGCAGTAGTTCGCGAGATAAGCCCTTTCTAATTATTTCCTCCGTTTTTTCCGCATTCTTCTCTTAGCGTGATAAAATATAGCCTATAGACTTCCTCAATAAATGGACTATCTAACATTGAAAGAATTTTTCAAATCGGACCAGTAGTTCCTGAGATTAGCGCGTTCAAGTTAGCCCTTTCAAATAATTTTCCACATTTTCATCTATTTCTCCGCTCCTATTAGTCTTAGCGTGATAAAATATAGCCTATAGCCTTCCTCGATAAATGGGCTATCTAACACTGAGAAAATCATCAAAATCCGTTGCGTAGTTTTAAAGATTAAAAGGGAACAAAGGGACATGAGGGAAAAAAAGCGACTTTGTTTTATAATAAGTACTAGCTGTCCCGGCAAGTGTTGTTTTGCCTGTTTACCCAGTTTTTCCTGCTTTTCTCTTGAGGTTTTCTGATATTTTTTTTGTTTTATAAACCTCACGGAGCCCGAGACCTTTCCAACGAATGCAAAATCGTGGAAATCGGTTCGTGCGTTCTGGAGTTATAGCGTCAGGAAGGAAACCCCGACTTATTTTTATATATTAGCTGTGATATTAGATAGATACAGATATGTATTGAAAGAAGTTACATATTAAAACACTATATTGAACAATAAAACTAAAACGTAAATTAATAAACTAATAAAATGAAATAAAAGAAATGCGAAAACAAGTTATCGCGTGGAGCTCGGAAAATTATCTCCTTCTCTATTCTATTATTAAATTTCGAAATTCAGAACAAAACAAGAAAAAAAAAACACATACCTATTATATCCGATAAGTATATATTTTTTTAATTTATGTTTAGGCACAGAATATATATTAGTAGTACCAAGTTTAGGTTAAACATTTTAAGAAACATTTCAGTCTAAACTCTAAAGTGCCAAAAATTAAAAAAAAATTAGCTCGAATAAATGTATAATTTCACTAAAATATTTCACACACCTTAATAACGGAAAATAAACAAAAAAAAACTTGAGAGGTGTCAAAGGACACCCGGGCTTAGATAGGTATTATTTCATATGTAAGTAATAAAAACCTGTATAGGGGAACTGAAGGCAAAATTGCATATTTAAGGCAAAACTCGTCTTACATCAACAAATATAGCTTTACTATTAAATTTTTTATAGAATATTTTTATTATTAATCACTCTACAATTCCTATTAATCAAACGGGCCATTTTGCCTGCGTGTGAAGGTAAAATGGACCACGGTAAAGGGCAAAATGGTCCCAATGCATATGTCATTTGGGGAATACCTTTTACAAATAAATGATGTGTACAACTAAACTACAATGTGCCTAGAGGAGACAAATCATGCACTGCACCCGACTTTTTTGTTTTTAGGTTCTCATGAATAAATGTCACATTTTGAAGTTAACCGTAAAACGGTTAACTTCAAAAAAAAAAAACCTTTCATTCTTTACATACTATATTAAAGTTAAAATCATGCAGAACACTGTGTCATATCATTAAATAGAAAATATTAATTACAACAAAAGTGCGGACTGGTCAAAAATTGTGTTTTTTACATCAAAATGTGAAAAAAATATTTAACCGCAATAAAAATCCGCTGCTCCGTATGACAGTTTCGCCGGCAATGACCGAGAACGGGAAGGGCCCGAGTAATTAGTATCGTTACCTAACAAATAGATGGCCCTAGTAGGTTTCAAGTAATTTGACCGTTCCGCTTTGCCTGCATGGTCCGTTTTGCATGCAGTTCCCCTACACTCAAAAATAGACGTCGCTTCACCGCACTGTTCAATGCCAGAGAGGGGGAGAGAAACAAGCACTACCGCACGGCTTACAACTATTTAGCATTTTTGCTATAGTTGTTAAAGTAACTAGTATAACATGTAAACTGGACCTTCGTTCCATCCGGGTGTCCCTTGACACCTCTCAAGTTTTTTATGATGATAATCTTATTCATTGCACCTTGAATAAATTATTGTACAAATATTTCCGGTTTCCCACACCGGTGTCGGTGACGGTGGCCGGTTTCATTGAGACCATCCCACAGGAGTAATTTTATAGTGCTCAAATGTGTGCACAGTACACAAGAGTAGGTATACTCTCTATTCCTTTTACTCTCCTAGCCCAGTGGGCCGAAAGAACGACACGACTGGCGAAAGATCAGGCGCAGGGCCGACTTTTTACATGCCCATCCGACGCATGGATCATTACTTGTCAGACGATTAGGTGATCAGCCTGCATTGTCCTAACCAATCTTGGAAATAAAATATTGTTTCCAACGTGAGAATCAAACCCACGACCACGCTAAACCACTGGACCACGGAGATCACGATACGTTCTTGTAAATACTTACCGACGTTTTTTGTATAAATTAAATTGAAAAAGTTATTTCATCATCATCATCATCATATCAGCCTATATTCGTCCAAAAGTTATTTATTAGCAATAAAATATTATATTATGGCAAAACATATTATTTGATTTATTAATTTTGCGCACATTAACAGTTTGTATGCCCTGTTCAAAGAAACGCATAATAATTTTTTTAAGTGTTCGGGAGCACCACCCTGGAACTGAGTTGTCCCATGGGCATGCCGATGACATGCCGATCGCGCGATCCGCTGCATTATTGCATGACGAAAAATTAAACCACTTGTAAATCAATGTACAGCACGTAGTTTGCATGTCATTCGCGTCATTCACTACAATAAACGATCATGCGTGAATTACAGCACGTAACTCATGTCGTGCTGAAAAATTAAAGAAGTTGTCATTCAATGTACAGCACGTTGTACAGCACGTAGTTTGCATGTAATTCGCATCATTCACTGCAATACACGATAATTCGTGCATTACAGCACGTAATGCATGTAATGCAGAATTACCGTTTAGCGAGCGCATTATGTAGCCGACTTTATTGACACTATATTGTCAGAATAGTGTCAACGGTACATGGTCTAGTGATGTCCGGTCTATCTACGGTGTCGATTTATTATTATTACGACGATATGGATGTATTTTGGTAGGTATTTAAATACTATTAAAAGAATGAAAGTGATAAATAATTAATATTACAGTCTGACTAAAACAATTTAAAGGGGCCGAAAGGGGTTGAAATCATCCGTGATTACGAAAAACTTTTACTATGGGACCAACTCAATTCGGCAAAATAATCAGCTGTTTAGCAAAATCGTAACTAGGCAATAGATTAACAAACATTCAAAATATATATAATATTTTGAATGTTTATATAAACCAGATTTTAAGTTGGAAAAAGACAAATATATCTGCGAAAACCGCATCCAAAACGGATCAGTAGTTTTCGTGTGATGCTGGAACAAACATACAGACAGACAGACAAAAAACTAGCCACAGTTTTGGCTTCTATAGCGATGTAGTAACATCCCCCGCTTATTATTTTTTGAATATCTTTAAGAAGGAAAAAAGGGACCCTATTCCTAAGACTTCAATGTCTTTGTCTGTCTCGGCTGTATATCTCAATAACCGCTACACTTCTGAAATTTTCACAGATTGTGTATGTCTGTTACCGCTATAATAACAGATACTAAAACAAATTAAATTAAATATTTAACCCACACAAAAAACGTGATTTTTTTGCTATTTTTTGCTCGATATCAATAATGGCAACAAGTACTAGGTAAGCACTTGAAAAGTACAAAATACTCCATTGTATATTTTATACTTTAACAATTAATAATAAAATTAAAATAAACTAAATAATTAAGGATTCGTACAAAAACACATTATTTGCCTAATTTTGCTCTATTACGATAAGGAACCTTTTGTGCGCGAGACCAACTCGCACTTGGCCGATTTTTTTCATACATTTCTCTTTGAATTTTGCGTCTCTGGGAAAACTGAAATAGGACTAAAAGCGATGAAGGTAATACAAATCACACCATGTAAAATCATGGTAGAATGTAAGAACTAAATAGACTACTACCCTACCGGCTACCACATACATGTACATTGTAAAACTACATTCTGTGAATAAAGAATGTAGTTTTACAATGTACATGTATGTAAACTACAATCTTATACGTGGGAGAGCCATGCTTCGGCACGAATGGGCCGGCTCGACTGGATAAATACCACGTTCTCACAGAAAACCGCCGTTTTCACAGTTTCGCCGAGTGAGTGAGTTTACCGGAGGCCCAATCCCCTACCCTATTCCCTTTCCTACCCTCCCCTATTCCCTTCCCTTCCCTACCCTCCCCTATTACCCTATTCCCTCTTAAAAGGCCGGCAACGCACATGCAGCTCTTCTGATGCTGCGAGTGTCCATGGGCGACGGAAGTTGCTTTCCATCAGGTGACTCGTTTGCTCGTTTGCCTCCTTATTTCATAAACAAAAAAAAAAAATAAAAAAAAAATAAAGAATTTGAATTTGAATTTGAGACAGACACACAAACAGACAAACTTTCGCGTTTTCAATGTTAGTAACTAGATGACGTCCGCAACTCCGTTGCGCCAAAACTCGTTTACCGCGCGGGAACCGTACATTTTTCCGGAACAAAAAGTATCCTGTGTCCTTTCCCGGGACTCAAAGTATCTCCATACCAAACACCTAAATAGGATGAGCGGTCAGCTCACGAAGAGGCAACAGACTGACAGACAGACTTTCGCGTTTATAATATTAGTAAGTTAACGCCTCCGTGGTTCAGTGGTTCAGAGCTCGGCTCTTGACTCGGCGGTCGTGGTTTCGATTCCCGCGTTGGAAACATGTTATTTCCAAGTTCGGTTAGGACAATGCAGGCTGATCACCTGATTGTCTGACAAGTAAGATGATCCATGCGTCGGATGGGCATGTAAAAAGTCGGTCCTGCGCCTGATCTCTCGCCGGTCGTATCGGTCTTCCGTCCCACTGGGTTATGAGAGTAGGAATAGAGAGTGCTCTTGTGTACTGCGCACACACTTGGGCACTATAAAATTACTGCTGCGTAACTGGCCTTGGTTTCAATGAAACGCCCGGAGTATTCTGTATACCTACTATGCGGACTCTTTGCTCCCCAGTATACGCCCATGCATTTCAGTTCACTGGTTTCTTTAAAGTCGGGGCAATATTGATTTTGTGATGGCTATTCTTAGATTTAATAAGGTGAATTGAGATGAAAAAGTGAAGGAGTCTCGTTAAAAAATATTATAGTTGACGACCTCTGTGGCTCATTGGTGAGCGCGTTGGTGGCTCAAACCGGGGGTCGCGGGTTCGAATCCCGAACAAAAAGTTTTCAATGTTCCTGGGTCATGGATGTGTATTAAATATGTGTATAATATAATAAAAATCTTAAATATATGTACTTATATAATAGTATAAAAAAGTCATTAAATATATTTCCGTTGTCTGGTACCTGTAACACAAGTCCTACAAGTACTTACCACGGGGCCAGACTGACGTGGTGTGAATCGTCCATAGATATTATTATTATTTTAGCTTTAAAAGGTAACAGACAGACAGACTTTCGCATAGCTTCCCAACCTGCCCGCCCAGACACCGCGGCGCCAGATTTTCCTGACCAGACCTACGCCAGACACCGTCTATCGATCGTAGTCTTAACGTGGGATAGGTCGCGCACAACTTTAGGATCGCTTGGCTAAGATTGAAGGATGATCTTAGGGTGGGTTGCACCAGAGGCGTTGTTATAGTTAATGTTAAGGTTATCGTCAACTATGGCGTCCATTATTAAATTTTACTAGAGATTTGATAGTTCATTTGACATTTTGTTATAGTTAAAGTAAGTTGGTGCAACCCACCCTTAAGTTTCCTAAGTTTAGTTAAAAAATAGATTCAATTTTGTTTTCATTTACTTAACCCATCAATCCCCAAACGGCACCGGGCTGTCGCATAACAATTGATTGATTGTGTCTGCGATTCCCAAGATCGAGGTATTACGAAATCATAAACGGGGGTGGAAGCGGAAACGACGCTGGAGGCAGCACGAGACAAAAGTTTGTTCGAAGTTCGACAACGTTTCTGTCAATATTCTGATATGACGCGTGCAACATGACGGATTGTGGTCGGATTGTTTACTGTATGTGCTAGTAACGCCCTCTGCTCCGACCATTTACGTAATATTTCCTACTGTAAAACATAATAGCATTACTAACATAGTAGCATTACTACTTAAATAAGTCGCGTTAAGTCCCGATTAAAAAGTTTCATTATAATGCAACGCGAAAGTTTAAAATGTTAACATAATATTTTGCCAGGTTAGCAGTGTAGTAAAGATAGATAGGTGCATACCGCGTACCTTATCTATACTTATATCTATGCTTAATATTCTAAATCTGAAGAGTTTGTTTGTTTGAACGCGCTTATCTCAGGAGCCACGTGCCAGATTTGAAAAATTCTTTTACTGGTGTTATATATAATACTCCCCACACCGATTTCGGTGACGGTGGCCAGTTTCATTGAAACCAGGTACGCAGGAGTAATTTTATAGTGCTCAAGTGGGAGAGATCAGGCACAGGACCGACTTTTTACATGCCTATCCGACACATGGATCATCTTACTTGTCAGACAATCAGGTGATCAGCCTGCATTGTCCTAACCAAACTTGGAAATAACAATATGTTTCCAACGCGGAAATCGAACCCACCACCACGCTCTTAACCACTAGACCACGGAGGCGTTATCGAGGAAGGCTATAGGCTATATTATATTATCACGCTAAGACTAATAGGATCGAAGAAAAATAGGAAAATGAGGAAAAAACAGAAAAAATTATTTGAAAGTGCTTATCTCACAAGCTACTGGAGAACTTTTTATGTTATTTTACACATATATAGAGAGGACAACGTAAAAGAATATGGACTATTTTTTTGTGGAAAAATGTAAGGTTACCGTGAAATCTCTAATTTACGCGGACGAAGCCGTGTAGTGGATTATACAACATCGCTTCATGCCGGACGATTGATGGTTGGGAATTGGCCACATGTGTGCAGTCAGCTCAGAGTAGGGTTGCCATCACCCAAATTCCCTTCGCTGGTCAGGCTCGACAAAATTCCCGGACATTTTGCCGAAATGTGGTTATTTCCCCGGACACCTCTTAAACAGTATTTACGATAACGACAAGAATTTGTAAAAATCTGACTAACTCAAGTGCGTGCAAGAAACCGTGTGTATGCTTAGCGAGTGTTTATCTTTCGTTTATTGCTGCATGACTTAAAAGTTTAATTTCTCTCATCAAAAGTGTCTGGATTTCAACCGGACACTTTTCAAAAACCGGACGCACCCCGGACGCCCTTCAAACTAGGACAAATCCGGGGAAATCCGGACGGATGGCAACCCTAGCTCAGAGTAAAGGCACCCATATACGGGAATTGATTATGCATCGCGCGACAGATATGCAACAGCAGTACAAGTACAACAGATATTCTGCGGTATTTGTCAATCAGTTTATACTAAATTTCTTTAGAAGCAAGGGGTATGCCGTATGCCCCATGTATATTCATTTTTAAAAATCGGTGACGTTTTCGGTCGTCAGACCAATAGACTAATGTCGGTAGAAAATAAAGCCTATAGAACTTAAATTTGATAATCAGGGCGAGCGAAGCGAGTCCTATAACCTAGTAGGTATATCCCACAACCTGTACATTTGATAAATAATAATAATATTTAAATAAAATAAAAAAATAACGGGGGCTCTCATACAAAAAAAACTGGCTTATTTTTCCTCTATAACGGTACGTTCGAGTTCGAGTGTAGCGAAACAGTTCACATCGTCTCCGTGATTAAAATTGATTTAAAATATAATATTAAGTTATTTTGCTTAAAGTCATACGCGAATCAGTAGTGATACGTGCAGGGACGAGCTGGAAACGTTATCTACAAAAACTTTGATGTGTAAATTCATCTTCAGTGTTAATAAATAAAAACTTGTCAAATCTAAAAAAAGGATATAAAACTTTAAAATAGTGAGTGAATTTTCAACATACATTAACATTAAATACTATCCGTTATCAGTTCTACAATAAAAATAACTTTTAAGTGCTAAAAAGTGTTAATATCAAAAATTTTAAGACAAAGAAAGTGAACAAAGAACTATTCAAACTTGTAGTGAACCAATCAGAACTCAGCTCCCACTTCCAAATTTAACGGCAATCACAAAAAGATACCAAACCACAAAGTAACGTGCAACGTCACAAGAAGATTAGCTCAGTTTATACGGGTATCGCTTTTTGAAGCCCATACTGCCCCGGGTTCGATCCCAGCCGGCGCTTGTGCATTTTTTCTATAATTTGCACTCTACAAACAAGTCTGTTACTGACATGGAGAATATAACATTTCGACGCAAAATGCCAAAAGCAAAATCAGTTTCCGAACTTCACAACATAACTGAAGATAATATTATGAATGTCTCATACTCAACAGATTCAAATCTATCTATCAAAAGTCAACCGACATGTGACATGGATCTCGATTCAACCTTAATACATGATCTTAAAAACCAAATTCAAGAATTAAAAAATGAATTAAAAATAGCCAACGAAGAAATAAACAAACTACATTCAGAAATCACCGTTTTAAATAAAAACTCGCTAGAAAAAGATAAAAAAATTGACTTGTTAATGAAGATTATTGGTGAAAAGAATGAACACACACCGACGCCGTTAAGATATAGAACCAAGACGAAAACTCCTAAAAGACTACTGCCAAAAATAACTTCCCTAAATTTTTCAACCCCCCTACGCGAAGTCTGTCACAAAAGTAGCAGGAATGACAAGACTGGAACGATTTTAACTCCACGGACAAAAGATAACTCAATTGTGACTAACAACAAAGCAGAAGTACACACTCCAATAGATGGCGCTGTAGGGGTTATGAGCCCCAACAAAATTGAACATCCACTTGAAGCCGATTCTTTACCACAATATAATAACTGCAACACAATTTTACAATCTCAAGAAGAACGCTCAATTTTCATTCTGGGAGACGAATCAGTTCGTGGCCTTTCAGCAGAATTAATGAACTCAAATCAATGGAATGACACATATAGAATCACATCCATGGTCAAACCAGGAGCCCCATGTGACCATTTATTTAGTTGCTGTGACGCTATTTATAAAAATATAAAAAAAGACGACATCTTAATAATAGGACTGGGTTCTAACGATAAAAATGCTTTCCATTTATATGCAATGTTATGTAATATTCTATTTAAATTTCACAATAATAAAATCTTTTTGCTCAACGTAAAATCTAACAATTTTATAGACACAGGGTTGATGAATTACCAACTTAAAAGATTAAGTGAATGTTATAAAAATTGTACTTTTATTGATATTTTTAACTATAAATTATTCTATTTATGTAAAACTAGAAATGTTGAGAAAAAATACATGAACGCTCTTATTTTTAAGTTAAATATAGAAATTAACTCAATCCATTACATAAATACTTACATTCATAATAAGTTTTATCTGAATAGCAATAACAAACCAAAAAAAAATAATTTAACTAATGACGAGCCAAAAATTATTAACCGATATGACAGTCAAAAAAGAGGAACCATTCCTTTTTATTTCAAGAAAATCGAAAATAAAAATTTAAGTAAGGAAAATAACCTTTTTCTTCAATAACAAACACACTACCGTTACGCTCTTACATCAGAATATCGCTGGCATACTAAATAAAAAGGATATATTTGAAGTGTGCCTACAAGACTTATGTCAAAACTTTAACTTAATTGATATTATCTGCTTAACGGAGACATTTATTAAATACGGATGTGAGTCAAATTTAAAACTACAAAACTACAAATTAGCTGCCAATTTTTCTCGATTCAGTCAAAGACGAGGAGGGTCCTGCATATTAGTGCACAAAAATATTAAATTTACTAAAATTAATCTCGGCATTCAGCCTTTAGTATATAGTTTTGAATATTGTGCGATTAAAATTTCAACTTTTGACATAGTAGTGATATGTATTTACAGAACTCCAAACTCAAATGTAAATATATTTTTAAATAAGCTTAAAAATCTTTTAATTCAGCTAAATAAGAGGAAAATTAAAAAAACTATACTCTGTGGAGACTGGAATATAGACCTATTGAAAGACACTACATCCACAAGAGATCTACTTGCCTTACTGTACAATTATAACTTCAAAAGTCATATCACTAATCCGACGCGCAATAAGGCATGTATTGACCACATTATTAGCAATATTATGGACACCAAGATAAAACCAAATATTCACTATCTAGGTCTTTCCGACCACGAAACTGCTCAAAGTGTGTCTTTCGAATGTAACATTTCGCAGATAAATTATGTAAAAAACTGTAATTACGTGATAGAAAGAAAAAGAGACTATAACAAAGAAAACATAGCAAAATTTATAGAATGCATCAATTCCTTAACATTTTACGATGTCTTAAATGAACAAAACGCTAGCAAAGCATTTTCTAATTTTTATGAAATATTTCGCCTATTCTATTATCTTTGTTTTCCCATTATTACTGTTAAAAAATTCGCTAAACGTAAAAATCAATGGCTAACAAAAGGTATAAAAAAATCTTGCGTTAAAAAAAGAATATATTACTTACATTACCGACAAGGGTCAGTCACTCAACACATAAGCAAACAGAAATACAAACTATACTCAAAAATTTTAAATAAATGTATCTTACAATCTAAAAAAATCAGTAACATTAAATACATGCTAAAGGCAAAAAATTTAGCCAAGGCAACATGGGACATCATAAAAAATTATACAAATAATAATTCTACAGAATGTAAATCCTCTGACATTACTCAAATTCGTAACCTAGAAAATAATACTATATTGACAGATCCTAAAGACATTGCCGATACGTTTAACTCTTTTTTTATTGACATTACTAGTAATTGCAACTTAAATAATTCCACGAATAAAACTAATCTATTACATAATAAATCAAAAAATGACATTTCTAATTTAAATTTAAGCAAAAATACAAATAATTTTAATGACAAAACAATATTTCTTACACCTATCACGGAAACACAAACCTGTAAAATTATCAGTGAATTAAAAAATACAAATTCTTCAGGCTTTGATGATATAAAAACTGACATAATTAAGAAATGTAAAACTAAAATTTGCAAACCATTGACTCATATTATTAATTTAACTATGACCCAAGGAATTTTTCCAGAGGAGCTAAAGTTCTCCATAGTTAAGCCCATTTTCAAAAAAGGAGACAGTACTAACCCCAATAACTATAGACCAATTACTTTAATACCCATAATTGCTAAGATTTTTGAAAAAGTAATGTTTGACAAAATATATGACTTTCTAGAAAAGAGTAAAATATTAAAAGAAGAGCAGTTTGGTTTCAAAAAGAAAACATCTACAGTTCATGCTTGCTTCTCACTGATTAAAATTATAACAGAATGTCATAACTCAAAGACTCCTCTTGTGGCCTTGTTTTTAGATATGACAAAAGCGTTCGACTTTGTCTCGCATGAAACCCTATTAAATAAATTGCATGCATTAGGCATAAGAGGCGTTGCTCTCGAATGGATAAGAAGTTACTTATCTAATAGACATCAGTGCGTGGAAATAACAACCACCAAGAACAAAATAAGAACTGTTTGTAAATCGATTTTTAAAAAAAATGACGTAGGCGTGCCACAAGGCACAATCCTGGGTCCTTTACTATTTTTGGAATACATAAATGATTTGCCAGATGAAATCGAACATGAAACTATTTTATTTGCGGATGATACTACTATTCTTATCAGGGGAACTAAAGAAAGTGACATCAAAAGCGAAATAACTAAAACTCTGCGGTGTGCATCAAATTGGCTAAAAAATAACAACTTACAAATGAATTTAAGTAAAACAAAACTAGTTCACTTCCATACTCGTAAACAAAATACAAACTATAAATTAAAAGTAAATTTCGGTGACGTTGAAATACAAGAGACAGAATCGACTGAATTTTTAGGCCTAACTGTGGATTATTTATGCACATGGAAGGAACATATCGATAAAATTTGTATTAAATTGGAAAAGTATATGTTCGTTCTATTCAATCTAAAACACACAGTGTCTGTTCAAGCAGCAACCATAGCGTATCATGGGCATGTTGCCTCTGTTCTTCGCTATGGTCTCGTTATATGGGGCAACTCCGTAGACATGCACAGAGTCTTCAAAATACAAAAGAAATGTATCAGATGTATATCGAGCGCTAAATATTTTGAAACATGTAAGCCGTTGTTCAAAAAATTTAAAATACTGCCGCTGCCTTGTCAGTATATTTTTGACGTTGGTGTTTTTGTGCAGAACAATCTAGATCGCTTCTTTACTAAAAAAATGAACTTAGCAACAAAAAGTAGTCGAGATAAACATAAACTTGTTATACCTGACCAAAGACTCAACATTTGTAGTAAAAACGCGTATTGTATGGCAGTTCGGATCTATAACAAATTACCTAACTGCTTTAAAGAGATGACCATAAAACAATATAAAAATAAACTATACACCTGGCTTCTAAACAAAATGTATTATTCAGTAAATGAATTCTTCGATGACAAAATATTATGAATGAGTTAATTTAAACAAAATTAACGTGTGATATATATATCTCTGAAAAATTATTTGACAAATTATAAAATGCACCTATCTATTGTAATGTAATAAATCAATAATTAATTAAGTATCGACATTTCTATTTCTATATAATAAATCTTGGTAATACATACGACTTGGTAATACATTAACCTTAGTATCTTGTAATAATATTTGCACACTCATTGTAGTAGAATATGTGGAAAATGAAAAAGCTAACACCTTATTGTACCATATTCCTAAGCAAATAAAATGATTTTGATTTGATTTGATTTGATTACGGAACCCTTCATGCGCGAGTCCAACACGCACTTGGCCGATTATTATTTATATATGTAGATGTGTCATCATCAGTCAGTGACGACGTGAGTCCTCACAAAGATCGGTTTTTAGCTAGTTAAATATAATTTTGTTTGAATTTTTATCGGCCACGCACGGTCTCATGCTATAAATATAAAGCTACCTTGGATGCGTTTCCAGTTTCTACCCAAGCTTAAAGCTGTGTTGCGAGGAATGCGTTTTTAAGAATAAAAATCCCTTTACTTGCCTGACCTAACTCAGCTCACCTTTTTGCTTTGTATTCAAATTTTGAATAACTCATTTTAAATGCGGTCCCGTTTCGATGTGACTCTGATGATGATGATAAATATGATGACATAACCCAACCCTATGACGAATAAATTAAAGGCCATTGCACGCAACACGAGGTTAAAATTAAAGTATCATGCGAAAACTGTGTTCCTAACTAGATACATAATGTTTATTTGTTTTGACATGAAATATAACAAGGCTAGATAATATGAGAAGATAGCATTAAACCACTCATACTTAATTATAATTTTTAACCGAATTAAAATACTTTTTATCCCGTAAAAATTTAAGGTGCAAGTTAAGGCTAGCCTTAATTATAACCATAACTTGAATCTTAACTTTAACTTTAACCATGCCTCTGGTGCAACCCAGCCTTGTATAAATAAATAAATAAATAATATAAAATACGTTTATTTCAGGCTTTTTAAACAATATTAATTTGTAAGTAAACAATAAACCTAAAAAGACTATGTTAGTATAAGTAGGTATATATCTATATATTTATAAGTACTTATGTATAATTATTATGATACTAGCTGTTGCCCGCGACTTCGTCCGCGTGGACTTCAGTTTATAGCGCGCGATGTCAACAAAATTGGTGTCAAAAGCTTTTATAAAAAAACCCTGGTACCCATTAAATCAATACAGCTGTGCAGTGTGCAAACAATAAGTACTTCATTTTTGTATGTTAAACTTTATATATTATGCCAAATTTTAAAGCTTATTTAGCCCCCCAATTACACAACTTTACCCATAAACTATTTATCATTGATAGGTTTAGCCCCAATTTCACCAACGTCTGTTAGTGTTAACAGCTTGTTAAAATATCCTGTCTTCTCTTTAATTCATATGAAAAACGAAACAGCTAACGTGATACTAATTCGAGCATTAACTTTAACAGTCGTTGGTGAAATTTGGTATTAAGGTTACGTCACTGCCTGCACAGATAAAGTACTGAGTTATTTAATACCGTAGAATAGATATAACAATCGAAAAAAATCGAGACTTAATTGTAAGATGATACCACCTCTTATAGAAAGACTTTTGAGCAAGCGTCAGCGCGATGTAGAAGACGCACGGCGCCATCTATTATGAATTTTTTTAACAAATTTACGACCCTTACAACCCTTTTTTCCAGTAAAAAAGTAGCCTATGTCCTTTCTCAGGCTTTAGACTATCAGTATACAAAATTTCATTACAATCGGTTCGGTAGTTTTGACGTTTGGCGTGAAAGCGAGACTGACAGACAGAGATACTTTCGCATTCATAATATTAGTACAGATTATGTGCACACTGCACAGCTGTTTTTGGGTATTTTGATTAATTAAGAGGATTCCACACCGCCCTTTTTTCCATACAAACGTTGTCCCCTGTTTCCTCCCTGGATAATGCTAGTAGAGTTATATTTTTTTTCCTGAATATCTACGGCCACTAATACAATGTCCCTATGTTTTTTTTTTTTTCATAATTTAATTATTAAATAAGATATGAACGTTCAAAAACCCAAAAAAATGGCCAGATTTTCCACTGTGTTCAAACGTCCAGAAAACAGATTTGGCTAGATTATACAAAAAAAGCAAAACATAGGAACACAGCTCAAGCCTTTCTTTAATCTTTAATGAAAAAAGTACTTAAATCGGTTAAGTTTTGGAGAAGGAATCAGGGGACAACGAATCGTTGATTTTCTGGATTTTCTGCAGTTGTCTCTATCGCGTTCTGCGGTATAGGCTTGAGGTAAGGGAGACAGCTATAGATATTACACGTACTTTTTTTTCATTTCTCTAGCCGCTGTTGTATCCTCTTAAGGGCCGAGCTACACCGGAATGGCAGCGGCGAGGCAAGCACTTTCAGCGCTGCCATTCCGGTGTAGCGCGCTGCGCGGCCCTAAGAGGGGTACCACTTACCAGGGTTTTAAAAAGTTTTTAAATTTGACACAAATTTTGTTGACACCGCGCGCTATAAACTAAAGTCCACGCGGACGAAGTCGCGGGCAACAGCTAGTTATGAATAAAAACAATAATATATAATAAAGTAGGTATGATTAGTTCTGTTATAATAATGAAGTAAAAAAATAAAGCGCCATCTGTTTTCATATATTAGAATTAAAATGTTGATTGCTGATTGCATTGATATATTTTCTGGATGGAATATAGGCCAACACAACACACTCGAACTCCTTAGAAATGCAGTAGGAGTTCTATAAGATAAGATAGATTGATTATTATTATAGCAAGTGATAACATTATTAAACATAATATTCTAACGTATTAAAAACTATAAACAAAAACATAACAACTAATAAGTATGATTAGTTCTATGTTACAACGAAGTAAAAAAATAAAGCGCCATCTGTTGAATCGTATTAGAACTAAAATGTTCATTGCATCGCGTCGATATATTTCTGGATTTTTTATAATATTACACATAAAATATATTTAAGATTTTTGAAATATTATTTTAATACACATCCAAGACCCAGGAACATTAAAAACTTTTTGTTCCGCCTGCGGGACTCGAACCCAGGACCCCCGGGATGAGCGCTGGTCACGCGCAATGCGAAGTAATTTTCATCGATATTTTCATGGAAATAAGATATTTTCCCACATCAAAATGTAGCCTATGTCCTTTCTCAGACTCTAGAATAACTGTGTACAAAATTTCATTGCAATCTATTGAGTAGTTTTGGCGTGAAAGCGAGACAGACAGGCAGACAGACAGACAGACAGACAGAGATACTTTCGCAGTATTTATAAGTCGCGGCCAACAGCTAGTTATGAATAAAAACTATAATATATAATAAAGTAGGTATGATTAGTTCTGTTATCATAATGAAGTAAAAAAATAAAGCGCCATCTGTTTTCATATATTAGAATTAAAATGTTGATTGCTGATTGCATTGATATATTTTCTGGATGGAATATAGGCCAACACAACACACTCGAACTCCTTAGAAATGCAGTAGGAGTTCTATAAGATAAGATAGATTGATTATTATTATAGCAAGTGATAATATTATTAAACATAATATTCTAACGTATTAAAAACTATAAACAAAAACATAATAACTAATAAGTATGATTAGTTCTATGTAACAACGAAGTAAAAAAAGCGCCATCTGTTGAATCGTATTAGAACTAAGATGTTCATTGCATCGCGTCGATATATTTCTGGATTTTTTATAATATTATACATAAAATATATTTAAGATTTTTGAAATATTATTTTAATACACATCCAAGACCCAGGAACATTGAAAACTTTTTGTTCCGCCTGCGGGACTCGAACCCAGGACCCCCGGGATGAGCGCTGGCCACGCGCAATGCGAAGTAATTTTCATCGATATTTTCATGGAAATAAGATATTTTCCCACATCAAAATGTAGCCTATGTCCTTTCTCAGACTCTAGAATAACTGTGTACAAAATTTCATTGCAATCGGTTCAGTAGTTTTGGCGTGAAAGCGAGACAGACAGACAGACAGACAGACAGACAGACAGACAGACAGAGATACTTTCGCATTTATAATATTAGTATAGATTGTTTAAGTATATTTAGTTTATTTTATACTAACTTTTTATACTTTTAAGCTCTATTCCTCTCACTCAAAGGTTGCCTGGAAGAAATTGCTGCTTAGTAATAAGGCCGCCTTTGTGTACTTTCTTCATATTATGATATTATTTTAAACTTTGTCTTTGTATTTTATACGTGGGAGAGACATGCTTCGGCACGAATGGGCCGGCTCGACCGGAGAAATACCACGTTCTCACAGAAAACCGCCGAGTGAGTGAGTTTACCGGAGGCCCAATCCCCTACCCTATTCCCTTCCCTACCATCCCCTATTCCCTTCCCTACCCTCCCCTATTACCCTAAAAAAGGCCGGCAACGCACTTGTAGCTCTACTGATGCTGCGAGTGTCCATGGGCGACGGAAGTTGCTTTCCATCAGGTGTCCCGTTTGCTCGTTTGCCCCCTTATATCATAAAAAAAAAAGTATTGATTGTGCAAAATAAAATATATTTTCATTTCATTTCATTTCAAACAAGTCCTGCCCCTATATTTTCTCCCTTTTAAGGCTTTAACTGAATTATTAAGATTTAACTACTTTTTTTACGTCCGTGGATTTAACTAAATTATTAAGCTATTGCATAGCTTTTTATCGCGGGATTTGAGTGCGGCGACCGAATCAAGAACGTAACGAAAATAAACCTAACATTCCCCACTCCGGTCGGAAAAGCGGTGCGGCGTGCATCGTTTAACTTCGTTTCAGTTTGGAGACTTCGGCTCAGCGTTTGTGTGAATTATAAATGCATAAGTTGATAAAAATGCTATGCAATAGCTTTACCGCGGCAGTCCCAGAGTGCCACACGTTTTTTTTTATTTTCGGTACGATAGTGAAGACAACGCTGTATTTCTTGCATTTGCTATTTTTAAGTTTGTCGGGGTTTCGTGTTTAGTTTCAAGGTAATCAAAGAATCAGGGTCTTGCAAACTTCTTGTGGGTACTTAGACAACTTACATTCGATAGTGAAGTTAAAAAAATACGCGTGGCACTCGGGGGCTGCCGCGGTAAAGCTATTGCATAGCATTTTTATCAACTTATGCAATAATTATTATAATTCGCATGCACACAAAAACCATGCCGGAGTCTGGTAACGCCGCACTGACCGGCACAACGGTGTGTGTGTATATGTCCCCGTGTTAGGTTTTATCGTTACGGGATTTTTTTAATTGGGCACCGCGCTCAAAGCCCGCGATAAAAGCTTTGCAATAGCTAAAAATGTATCGAATTTGACAGAACACTTTGCTAAGTGACATGACGTTCACGACGCCATAATATGACAAATCCTACACAAAATTTATATAAGTACTAGCTGTCCCGGCTAACGTTTCTTTGCCATATAAAGTATTTCGCCCGTATTATTTTATTAAAGTGACTAAATAAGTCCATGGCAATCGCTATCCCGTCGCACAAACAATGGTCGCCGTCAGTCTCGAGATGTAATAATTTACTATTATTTATTCAACAAATGCACTTATCAATATAAAAAGTAGCCAGTAGCCGATTCTGAGACATACTGAATATGCATATAAAATTTGGTTAAAATCAGTAAAGCCGTTTCGGAGGAGTACGATAACTAACATTGTGACACGAGAATTTTATATATATAAGAATATAGCTTTCGCTTTCCAAGTTGTTGAATGTAATTTGTCTAAGTACCCTGGTACCTAACCTTCCTTTACTAAAAGGCCTTTCTCTACATTATTTCTAAGTAGGAGCCAACCATGATTGCCAATTTGCAATCAACGTCGAACATGGACGATCATAAAAACGGTTTTTGTTAAAGACTTTCATAACAACGAACAACAACAAATTTAATTCAAATATTTTTATTTGTCCTGTAAAAAACCGTGTTGGATACGTTTTAGATTGCTGGTTTTCTATGAGAGGCCGGCCCGGCAACAAGCAATAGAACAGCAAAAAATGGAAAGGGCGTAAGCGACAAAACGGTTTTTGTCGCGTAATTTAAAAAGCATAAATACATTTCATATAAGCTATGGGCAAATTAAAGTGTATGCTTGAACCAATCTATGTACAAATTTTGAAAGCTTAAATCACTCTCCTCTGTTGGCAAAATAGGAATCCCTTTTTTTACAGAGGTCTTTTTGATTGATTATTCTGTGTTATAAAAGTTGACCAATCGTGTTATGCTATGGGCAATTCAAAGATAAAGACATGATGAATACTGACAATGAACTTTAATTTCTTAGCTTTAGTCATTGCTGAGAAAAATCGATATCGCTACAGCCAAATTATCAAGGCGTCGCCTTAAGTTTGTTTTACTGTCTTTTGAATGTTTGTCATAGTTTTCTGATTTAATTTTGTAAATTGGTATCCACAATCTACATTCTTTGAGCCCTTATAAAGGACATAGGATATATTTTTTACACCGGCAAATACACCGTTCCCGCGTAATTTCGTGGCAAACATCTAAGGTTTATAATATTATGTTTGTTTACTTTTATACTGTAATTAAATTGACCTCCTGTATGATTCGCGCCTAGTTATTAAAAGCCTTCTTTAGTTCTTTTGATTTTGATCTTGCCTCTATCGTGGCGTTTATTCTAATGCATTAAGGATCAATATCGTACGAATACGAAGGTAAAATAACCCTGAACGGCCGTGACAAAGGGATCCAAATGGAAAATGACATTATGGGAGAAATGAGCTCATCCTTTCCCCAAAAGTGTTGCCAGTAGTGCGAAATTTCCCCAGATTTTGGGGGAAAAGTTTTTTTATAGTATTTAGTAGAATAGTCTCACTCTATTGGGTATAATGTTTGCTTATGACTTAAGTTATATTTAGATTACTCTTCATTTATTTTATTTATTTTCTTCATCCTTTCGCACTATTGGCACCTACACAATTTTGTTTCTGGACACCTAAAGGTTGACTGGTAGAGAATGCCATCTGGCATTAAGTCCGCCTATGTACCAACATTGTGCAAAAAGCATAAATAAATAAATAAATAAATAAATAAATAAAAGTGTAACATTGGTATATGAACTTCTTTGGTGAATACTACTAATAAAATGCGAAATTGTACCTGAATGTCTTTCTGTTACTTATTATTACTTAAACCACTCAACCAATTTTGATTAAATTTTGTATGGATATAGTTTGAGTCCCGATAAAGCATATAGGATACTTTTATTCTGCAAAAATTTACGGTTCCCGCGTAATAAACGAATTTTGGGGCAACGGAATTGCAGGCGTCATGCAGTTTAAAAGTTGCTTCTCGCTATCTGGTCTGGGGGGCACGGGAGTGCCCCCGCCAAGATGAGCCAAGCGAAGCGCGCAAGGGCACTACCTACCTTTTCTCGAAACGTTTCGTCGTATTTTCGAGCCCTCGTAACTTTGGTTTGAATAATGCCAGATAGTTGAAATTGTTATGATATAGTGACATGGGTACAGTTATTAAATGTGCAAAGTTTGAATATCGTAGCTATTATACTTTAGATTTTATAGGTGTCCAAAAACCCACAATTTGGTCACTGACTCACCGATCATCAAAACTGTTAGTGTACTTCCTGAAGTCTTAGAAAGCTGAAATTTGGTATGTAACATGATATTAGTACTAAAACAACAAAAAAATTATCAAACCCAACTTAACCTATATCCGTACCATTATAGAGCAAAATTAGGCAAAAATTTGTGTTTTTTGTATGGGAGCCCTCCTTAATTTTTTATTTTATTTTAATATTATTATTAAATATTAAAGTAGATACATAATTAAGAACTTTGAGAAAAATTCAAGTACCTACCTGTTGCCATTATTGATATAGAGCAAAAAAGGCCAAAAAATCACGTTTGTTGTATGGGAGCTCCCCCGAAATATTAAATTTATTTTGTTGTTAGTATTTATTGCTACAGCGGCAACAGAAGTACATAATCGATGAAAATTTCAACTTTCTAGTTCTACCGTTCTTGAGATACATCCTAGAGACAGATAGACATACAGACAGACGGACAGACGGACAGCGGACAGACATCGAAGTCTCAGTAATAGGGTCCCGTTTTTACCCCTTGGGTACGGAAAATTTATAATTTATACGATAGTCGGTAAGTCACGACGGCGCGGCCGTTGCTAGATACATGGGATACATCCAAGAGACAGATAGACAGACAGACAGACGGATAGCGGACAGACAATGAAGTCTAGTAATAGGGTTCCGTTTTACCCTCTGGGTACGGAAACCTAAAAGAAATATACCAAAAAAAAAATCGGCCAAGTGCGAGTTGGACTCGCGCACGAAGGGTTCCGTACTGTAAACTGTTATAGAGCGAAAGGAGGGGAAAAAATTGTGTTTTTGTATGGGAGCCCCCCTTAATTATTTATTTTATTTCAATTTTATTATCAAATATTAAAGTACGTAATACGTATATAATTAAGTATTTTGTGAAAATTACAAGAGTCTTAATGTATATAGCGGCACTAGAAATACACAATCTGTGAAAATTTCAGAAGTCTAGCTGTAGTGGTTCTTGAGATACAGCCTGGAGACAGACAGATGGACAGACATCGAAGTCTCAGTAATAGGCTCCCGTTTTTACCCTATGGGTACGGAACCCTAAAAAATGAACTAAAAGAAAAAACAACGTAAACCAGCTAACAAAAAGAAATGAAATCCCACCAAAAACATTTTCATGTAAAAATGTTGCCAAGATGAGAACATAATATTGTCGTGTCAAAAAGTAGTGAGATCTTATGTAGAATAAGATCTCACTACTTTTTGAGATCTTATGTAGAATAAGATCTCACTACTTTTTGACACGACAATATTATGTTCTCATCTTGGCAACATTTTTACATGAAGATGTTTTTGGTGGGATATGTATATCTTTATAATATGTTTAGCTTTTATGTTTTGTTGTCTTAGTTGATAATTGATATTATGTACCTATGTTTGCTTGCATACTTTACATGATATTGCTTTGCCATATTATAGTCATGTAAGTATATAGCAAAACAATTGCCGGGTATATCAAACTAATTTTAAAGAAATTCTACGAAAGAAATAATTAGTTGTTGCCTAATTAAGTAAAACTTTTAATCAAAACTTGATAACTCACTCATGATTAGTCCTAGGTTTGTCATATGTTAACAATCGATATATCCTTGAATTATTTAATATGCGATCAATATGTGTACTATCAGTTTACAGTGATGGTATTATGTAATTGTTACGAAGAATAGTTTCCCATAAATCTTAACTTTATGATTATACTAGCTGTCCCGGCAAACGTTTCTTTGCCATATAAAGTATTTCGCCCGTATTATTTTAATGAAGTGAGTAAATAAGTATGTCACCATGGCAATGTCCATCGCGATCCCGTCGCACAAACAAATGCACTTATATAATTATTATTTTTTAACAAAAAATTAAAACCGACTTCCAAGGTAAAAACAAAAGTAATATTCTTAAAAATAATCTAAAAAGAATCAAATAATTCTTATTCCTTGTTATAGTGCCGTCTTCAGACTTCGCCAAAACCTCAACTATTTCTGTACTCAATCTTCGTACTTTTTAAGTCGCTACCAGACCGGAAAAGTTCTGAGATCCTTGACATAGAACTTACGCTAAGGTAAGCTGGTACCGACTTCAAAAGCATGAAGATTGAGTACAGAAATAGTTGAGGTCTGAAGACAGCACTATAATAAGGAATAAGAATTATTTGATTCTTTTTAGATTATTTTTAAGAATATTACTTTTGTTTTTACCTTGGAAGTCGGTTTTATTTTTTGTTAAAAAAATAATAATTTTACCCTTTTTAGTTACCTATGAGACAACAAGGCTATATTACTTATAGCTTGTTGTCTTGTACATATTATTACTAGCGGTCGCCCGCGGCTCCGCCCGCGTGGATGTCGGTTACGGCTGCAAAAAGCCTACCCAGGAGAGACTCGGTCAGCAAATTAATTCCCAGGTCAATTCACAGACTCCAACACTGACATCGATGACGCGGACGCAGTCATTATCCGAAGGGATGCATAATATAGTGCACACTGCACAGATTGTCTTCCTCCCGCACGCGCACCCCCGCTTGGTGACGCCCACTATCGTTATATTTTAATTTCGCCATAATTTCGAAATTAAACGTCCAATTTTAATCATTTAAAGACCAAATGTTATCTACATAAACTGTACTTAGTGATGAAATAATTTATTTTCATAACAATTAATAGCATAAGTAAAATAAACGCGTTTAAATGTAGTCCAAAAAAATCAAGCTTTTTTTAAATAAAAAAATGGTTATTGTGCCTCACTCGACATAGATAAGTATAGTATTACGTGGACTTTTTTGTAGATATTTATAAGATCTACAATTACTTAGAACATTGTATGGTTCTATCTTTTATAGTTTCGGCAGCGTACGCAAAATACCTTTCTTGTTGATTTTACACCTGGCGTCCGAAAAACCAAAATATCTTACGAAATCCAATTTTTCCAAAATAAAATTTAGCCTATGTTCAGCAGAATTAATGTAAAATTCATTGGCTTTTGCTTGGAGTAGTTTAAATAAAGCCAAAATCCTCGAACTTGTATCTATAAGAATTCAAAAGTTCTGTTGGGTACCTTCGGACAGGATGTACCCTACATCCTGGTGCAAAATCTTACTTTTTGGTAGTATATGCCTGAAACACTTCAGAAAAAAATCGAAATCACTATATGTTTCCATATAAATTTTGAGGAGTTCCCTCGATTACTCATGGATCCCATCGGCCCACTTTTATGAACATGGTACCAAATTCGAGTCAAACCCTATACAACACAAAAAGAATTTTGTAAATCGGACCACAAACGGCTGAGTAATCGTTGAACATACATATAAAAAAAATACATACAATAATAAAATAAAATAAATAAAAATTGTTTTATTTCTGAATAAATTTGAATCAAATATTTTCAGAATGTTGAACTACATGTTGCCTACCACATACAGCCATACAGCCGAACGTATTACCTCCTCCTTTTTGGAAGTCGGTCAAAAAGTAGCCAGTAGCCGATTCTCAGACCTACTGAATATGCATAAAAAATTTGGTTAAAATCAGTAAAACCGTTTCGGAGGAGTACGGTAAGTAATATTGTGACACGAGAATTTTATATACTTATTAGAAGATTACTAGATGACGCCTGCAACTCCGTTGCGCCAAAATTCGTTTATCGTAAGGAAAACGCACATTTTTCCGGAAAAATCCTATGTCCTTTCCTAGGACTCAGAGTATCTTTATACAAAAAATCAACAAAATTGGTTCAGCAGTTTAGACTTGAAGAGGTAACAGACAGACAGACACACTTTTTACTGACAGACAGACTACACGTTTATAATATTATTATGGATTCTTTTAAGTAAATAAAAATGAGACAGTTGAGTATTACCTCAATCATGCTTAAACCGCTGAACCGATTTTAATTTTCAGGAGCAATTATTAATCCGAAAGAAATTGCAGCTAAGCATTGGATGGTTTTAGTGTCGAAAAATGTATGTGTTAAAACTTACACCGCGCCTCCTAAGTCGCTTAAAAATATATTATCTATCTCTAACATATAAAATTCTCTTGTCACAATGTTAGATAGCGTATAGTCTGTCAAAAAAGTGAAGAAATTAAAAAGTGGCTACATCGTAGTGTCATTTCCTTTCAAATCTATCTAGAAAAAAAGGGATGACACTACGATGTTGCCACTTTTTAATTTCTTCACTTTTTTGATAGACTGTAGGTGGAGTACCTACAGTCTATCAAAAAAGTGAAGTCCGAAACGGCTTTACTGATTTTAACCAAATTTTATATGTATATTCAGTGGGTCTGAGAATCGGCTACTGGGTATTTTTTATATTGATAAGTGCATTTGTTGAATAAATAATAGTAAATTATTACAACTCGAGACTGACGGCGACCATTGTTTGTGCGACGGGATAGCGATGGACGTTGCCATGGTGACATATTTATTTAGTCACTTCAATAAAATAATACGGGCGAAATACTTTATATGGCAAAGAAACTTTTTCCGGGACGGCTAGTAATATATATTTTTTTATCCACAGTCCAGTAAATATCTAATAGCGTGCGCTATTTTTAGTAACATCATATAAGAATTTCCCCTCGGGCGGGAAAACTCCGTACTCTGGCAACACTGGCAGGACGAAAGCCAGTCGCCTCTTGGCCGCGGGCGGTACAGTCGCGATCAGTGTTGGATTGTGTTAATCTCATGGTGAGCCATTTTGTACAGTCGTGTGCACACGTTATTTACAGGGTGTGTTAATACAGTATATACATTATACAGGCTGTAAAGATATACAAGGTGTATATAATATAAGATATACAGGGAGCAATAAAAGTAAGAGATAATACTTTAGGGTGTGTAATGTGTATGGGTCCCCTATATTATGAAAGTAGCAGCGCTGAAAGAGCAAATTTTTTTGTGATTTGTATGAGCGAGCGCCCGCGAGTCATACATTTTTTCTAGCAAAGGTGAAATAAAAAGTTACTCTTTCAGTGCTGCTACTTTCACAGCGAACTCCATATAGGGGACCCATACACACCCTAAAGTATTACCAGTTTGTTACACCCTGCATACTAATCTTACAAATGTAATGTGAAAGTAAGTATGTGTCTGTCTGTAATATACCTCTTCGCGACATAACCACTGAACTGATTTTGTTGAAATTTGGTATGGAGACACTTCGAGTCCCGGAAAAGGATATAAGGTATTTTTTATCCCGGAATAGGACATACCTTTCCTGCAACTCAAAAGTATCTACATACCAAATTTCAGCAAAATCAGTTCAGCGGTTTGGACGTGAAGAGCTTATAGACAGACGGACAGATAGACACTTATAATATTATGTATGGCTACAGGGTGTCACATAAGCGATAATAATTATCCTTTAGGCTGTATCCCTTGTATAGAGTTCATTGTAAAATAGTAGCACTAGTAGTAGTAGATTGGAAATGTCCTTGAAATAATAATAATAATACAAAAATAATAAAGGAAAAGTTTCCACAGCGTATAAAAGTGAGTGACAATACTTTAGGCATCCCCTAAACTTACAATAATATTGAACAAAGGTTATTTTGTTTTACATTAACCTTAGAGTCTAGACGGTCGGTAATATTGCACAATACGTAATAATGGGCAATACAATTTATCGTCTAGGGGCCCCGCTTAGAGTCTGTGTTTTGACTTCTACTTTTTTCTGAGAGACGTCCTAAAATCATGGACTGTGATTGTTGTAGAAACTATACGATAAAAAAAAGGTTATAAGTTTGACATAATTATTATCTGTCTGTGTGCTTGTCCATGACATCGTAGCATCCAAACGGGTTGTTTTTGACTTGACCTAGTTTTTTGAGCCATTGCATATCTTTTAGGCTGTGTTCAAACCAAACTGACTGTCAGCCGCCGAAAGTGAGCGAACATTGCGCAGTTTATTGTATTTCCGTACATATGACGTGAATCCCATTTTAGACGTGGGAGAGCCATGCTTCGGCACGAATGGGCCGGCTCGACCGGAAAAATACCACGTTCTCACAGAAAACCGGCGTGAAACAGCGCTTGCGCTGTGTTTCGCCGAGTGAGTGAGTTTATCGGAGGCCCAATCCCCTACCCTATTCCCTTCCCTACCCTCCCCTATTCCCTTCCCTTCCCATCCCTACCCTCCCCTATTACCATATTCCCACTTAAAAGGCCGGCAATGCACCTGCAGCTTTTCTGATGCTGCGAGTGTCCATGGGCGACGGAAGTTGCTTTCCATCAGGTGACCCGTTTGCTCGTTTGCCCCCTTATTTCATTAAAAAAAACATGTTCACTTTTTCGTTCACACCTAACCAACCTAACTACTAACCTAACCTAACCAACCTAACAATATTACGCTAGGCGTAGGCGCGGACATTCGGCGGCCGATTAATATAGCACGCCACTGCGCGGACGCTTATGGCTGCGTAGCTACGTCAGCTATAGCGTTTAGTCGGCATAGTCTGAAAGAAAAATACATTTTTTTTAACCGACTTCCAAAAAACGAGGGGGTTATATGTGCGGCTGTGGATATTTCTTTTTTCACGTCTACACTGGGGCTCAGTGGTGAGCCTCACATTCGGCTGCTTACAGTCTGTTTGGTTTGAACACGGCCTTCGGCGCGGTGACCGAATCTAGAAATTCCGTAATGAAACCGGGCTTCGGCAAGGTGTTTGTGTGCGTGCAACTAGACATATGCGTGTAGAGTAGCTGCTAACTGCAATAGCTTTACTACGGCAGTTCCCGAGTGCCGCACGTTCTTTTTCAAAGCTGACCTGATCGCAAGTGTTCTTTTTTTTAAATGAAATAAGGGAGCAAACGAGCAAACGGGTCACCTGATGGAAAGCAACTTCCGTCGCCCATGGACACTCGCAACATCAGAAGAGCTGCAAGTGCGTTGCCGGCCTTTTAAGAGGGAATAGGATAATAGGAGAGGGTAGGGATGGGAATGGAAGGGAGTAGCGGAGGACAGGGAATGGTATTTTTCCGGTCAAGCCGGCCCATTCGCGCCGAAGCATGGCTCTCCCACGTGGCAATCTTAGCAATTTTTATCATCATAAGCACGCTGGTTGCTGGTGTATTTCGGGGTTTTTTAAATTTCTTAATCTATGATTAATCATATTTTTAATTTACTTTGCTAGCATAATATTCAACTTATGTAATATCATACTTGAATTTTAATTAATGATATTTATTTACATTATCATAACAAAAGAATATTTTAAACATTTTCTACGCTTCTCATAACCTTGCGTTCATTACTTTTATGCTACTGGATATTGTTCAAAACTTCCGCTGAAATTCCTATGTATAACGTGGGAGCTGTACATTTTTTTGGGATAAAACTAGCCTGTGCCCTTTCTTGGGCCTTAAAGTATCTTCATAGCGAATTTCATCAAAATTGGTTAAACGGTTTAAGTTTAAAGAGGTAACAGAGATACACACTTTCGCATTTATAATATAATATTAGTAAGAATGTTGCTAGATAATAGAGGTAGATATAGGTACATATACGAAATTCCAGCAAAATCGGTTCCGCCATTTGGGTGTGAAGAGGTAACAGACAGACAGACTGAAAGACTTTCGCAGTTATAATATTAGTATGTAAAATCACGTTGCCTGATTCACATTCATGTTTTCACATACGTGGGAGAGCCATGCTTCGGCACGAATGGGCCGGCTCGACCGGATAAATACCACGTTCTCACAGAAAACCGGCGTGAAACAGCGCTTGCGCTGTGTTTCGCCGAGTGAGTGAGTTTACCGGAGGCCCAATCCCCTAACCCCTACCCTATTCCCTTCCCTACCCTCAACTATTCCCTTCCCTTCCCTTCCCTACCCTCCCCTATTACCCTATTCCCTCTTAAAAGGCCGGTAACGCACTTGCAGCTCTTCTGATGCTGCGAGTGTCCATGGGCGACGGAAGTTGCTTTCCATCAGGTGACCCATTTGCTCGTTTGCCCCCTTATTTCATAAAAAAAAAAATAGCCACTCATTATTATGATGATGATTATGACTATCATTAGTCACCAAGATTTTCCCCTGACACGAATTTTTGAGGCGCTACAGAAAGTGATAAATTATGTTGATAAAAAATCGGCCAAGTGCGAGTTGGACTCGCGTACGAAGGGTTCCTTACCGTTAATGGAAAAGTGGGCATATAATGCGTTTTTTGTATGGGAGGCCCACTAAAATATTTATTTTATTTTAATTTTAAGTGTCTACCTGTTGCCGTTTTTGATATCGAGCAAAAAAGCACAAAAAATCACGTTTGTTGTATAGGTCCCCCTTAAATATACATTTTATTTTGATATTAAATTAGTATTTGTTGTTATATAACAGAAATACACAATCTGTGAAGATTCCAGAAGTCTAGCTATAGCGGTTCTCGAGATACAGCCTGGAGACGGACAGACTATGATTTTTTAGAAATAGGGTCCCGTTTTTACCCTTTGGGTACGGGACCCTAATAATGGTACATAATACTTTTCTTAAGCTGTTTATGTTAGGAAAAGGAAGTGCTTTATGATTTTGGAGGCATGGATTTAGCTGAAATCCTGGATTTCAGCTAAATCCAATCCTCCAAAATCATTAATATGTAGGCTACATATGTAACTTCGAAAAACATGAGTTATTTCAATGGAAATTGATGAAAATTATTTAATCTTTAAACCAGCAATAATTATTCTTGCATATCCAATATCCATATCTATACTTCCATACTAATATTATAAATGTGAAAGTGTGTCTGTCAGTCTGTCTGTCCGTCTGTCTGTCTGTCTGTTACCTCTTCACGCTCAAACCGCTGAACTGATTTTGCTGAAATTTGGCATGGAGATACTTTGAGTCCCGGGAAAGGACATAGGATACTTTTTATCCCGGTAAAATGTACGGTTCCTACGCGATAAACGAATTTTGGCGCAACGGAGTTGCGGGCGTCATCTAGTTATATATAATTGGAATCTCGGAATCGGCTCCAACGATTTTTATGAAATAAGGTAAATAATTAAGTATATAAGGGGTTTCAGGGGCGATAAATCGATCTAGATAGGAATCATTTTTAGAAAATGTCGTTTTATTGCTCGGTATCGAATACCGAGCAAAGCTCGGTCAAATAGCTAGTTATACTTACTGATACGCAATTTAGTTTTACTAAAAAACCACAGGGCACAGCTAGTAAGCTATAAAAGCCTGGCCTTACAATACATTTTACACTTAGTGGTTTTATTCTCTACTCTGGGACATGAATGCTTAGCCTAGCTGTTTTTATACTCCACAAATTATATAGGTTGTATTATAAAACTCTGACATTTCAGCATGGATGGACTTGAAAGAGTTTTAGAGGTTTTAAAACATTTTAATGAAAGTTAAAAAACATCTGAAGAAAAATTTACTGAGGGGCGTTCAATATATAGTTCGTTAGTAATTTTGTTGGGGAGGGCAGTCAAATTTAAACGACAGACAGACGGACAGCAAAAAAATACTTGTGGCACTCGGTGACTGCCGCGGTCTAGCAATTGCATAGCATCTATTCTACACGCACGCGTCTAGTCGCACGCACACAAACACCGTGCCGAAGTCTGCTGAATCGAAACGACGCTGTGCCGGTGGGAATGGGGATGTTAGGTTTATTTTCGTTACGGAATTTATTTATTCGGTCGCTGCGCCGGTCAATAGCTTAACTTTTTTAAGCTATCATCATATTATCTATCCCGCTTAAGCGGGAAGGTACATTTTTTCGAGATGAAATCTTATGACCTTTCTCTATCTCTCAAAATATCTCCATACAAAATTCCATCTAAATCGGTTTAGGAGCAGCGTAAAGTAACAGACACACTTGGATTTATTAGTACGGATATTGATAAGAATTAATAGCCTTATAAACTTGCTTATGAAGGTTCTAGTAATAAAAAGAACGTCGTACTTAAAAGTACCTTAAATATATTATGATCAGACCTCCGCAAAGAAGCCGCATAAAACTAGCCAAGCGAGTAAGACTCGTGCACGGAAGGTTCCGTACCGTATGTTGATATCGAGCAAAAAAAGATAAAACAGTCGCATTTTTTTCATAGGATATTAAAATTTATATCGATTTCATTATTTATTATTAAAGAAAAATAAAATTAGGGCATTTTTCATAACTTCAAATTCTGTAGCCATTATACAGTGTGTAACAAAAATAAGTGATAATACTTTAGGGTGTGTACGTGTTTCTAGTAGAGAGTTCACTGTGAAAGTAGCAGCGCTGAAAGACGATTTTTTTCACTTTTGTATGGGCAAGGGCCCGAGCGTCACGAGTTTCCCCATACAAAAGTGAAAAAAAAATTTGGTCTTTCAGCGCTGCTACTTTCACAGTGAACTCTCTACAAGGAACATGTATACACCCTAAAGTATCATCACTTATTTTTGTTACACACTGTATAATGGCTACAGAATTTGAAGTTATCACAAAATGCCCTAATTTTATTTTTCTTTAATAATAAATAATGAAATCGATATAAATTTACACCCTGTAGATATCGATAAAAAAGGAGGTTTTGCTTGTGTTCGCATATCTCCAAAACTACAATTGATATTTAAAGTAATTCTTTTTTTGCCGTCTTCCAAAAAGGAGGAGGTTATAGGTTCGGCTGTATGTATCTTTTTTTTTTTTATGTTCAACGATAAGTAACTCAGCCGTTTGTGATCCGATTTTCAAAATTCTTTTTGTGTTGTGTTTAACTCGAATTTGGTACCATGTTCACAAAAGTGGTGATCTGATGATAGAATCCTGGAGGAATCGAGGGGACTTCTTGAAATTTGTATGGAAACATATGGTGATTTTGGTTTTATGAGAAGCATCCTAAGCATATGCTACCAAAAAGTAAGATTTTGCACTAAGTTATACCCTGGATCCGAAGTTACCCAACAGAACTTTTGAATCCTTATAGATACAGGTTCGGGGATTTCGGCGTTGTTTAAAAAACTGAAAGCATAAGCCAACACATAAATTTATTTGATCATCATCATCAAAATCATAATTATGCCATGGGTCATCACATTATGACCCAATTATTGATGCTTTTCGTGATATTTTGCATCGAAGCAGATGTTTTTGATGATTATTTCGCTGTTTGTGGACCGACTTCCAAAATTCTTGTGTTGTTGTATAGGGTATAATCTTGATTTTGTATAATAATTACGAAAGTGGTGAGCTGATGATGGTATCTATGAGCAATCGAGGGAAATCCTTGAAATTTATCAAAAGACTCATAGTGGTTAAAATGTTGTTTCTAGTAACTTAAGTATATGTTACGAATAAGAGAAAGTTTTTACCACATTTACCACAATTTCGCTTACAGTAACATAATGTGAATAGTTAACATTCGTAGTGGTTATTTACGCATAAAGCCTTATCTTGTAAATAACTAAAAAGAGTGAAATTATTATTTTTAACAAAAAATTAAAACCGACTTCCAAGGTAAAAACAATAATAATATGAACTAAAAAGTATTAAATAACTCTTACTCTATAATAGTGCCTTTTTCAGAATTCGTCTAAATCTCAACTATTTCTGTACATACTACAGTCTTCATTACTTTGAAGTCGGTACCAGTCCCAAAAGCTTCAGATCTTTTGACATTGACTGAACTCACGATAAAATTTAAGCTGGTACCGACTTCAAATAATGAAGACTGTAGTATGTACAGAAATAGTTGAGATTTAGACGAATTCTGAAAAGGCACTATTATAGAGTAAGAGTTATTTAATACTTTTTAGTTCATATTATTATTGTTTTTATCTTGGAAGTCGGTTTTAATTTTTTGTTAAAAATAATAATTGTTCTACTAGATATTATTCAACTTAGGGAATGCTGCAAGTCTCATCAAAATCGGTTCAGTAGTTTTGGAGATAGGGACTTTTAATTCTCAATTACGTACAATTTTGAAGTCGGTTTTATCTTTTTAAAATACTATTATTATGTTTTTATAGTATTTGTTGTTATAGCGGCAATAGAAACGGCCTGGTGACCGAGATACGGACAGACCAAAATTATTAGTAATAGGGTTTTACCCTTTGGGTACGGAACCCTAAAATGCCCTTAAAGATATAAAGATACGTATTATACTTTAAACTCTCATTAGTATGGGCATGTGGTCAGCCTTTTGCTTTAATTAAATATTTGACTATTTTAGGGCAGACCCTTAGACGAAAACCCATGTTGTAAAATTTCATCATCATCATCACCTTACCGGTTAAACTTCATTTTTCTGTTTTTAATATTTAATTTAGTGTAGACGAATAGAAATATATTGAAACTATATGATGCCTGCAACTAAGCTACGTTGCGCCAAAATCGGTTTTTCTCGCAGGAACCGTACATTTTTCCGAGTTGAAAAGTATCCTATGTCCTTTCTCGGGACTCAAAGTATCTGTATACTAAATTTCAGCAAAATTGCTTCAGCTGTTTGGGCGTGAAGAGGTAACAGACTGACACACTGTATAATTTTAGTATATGGATTGATTTGGTTTTCAAATCGTTGTTTTGTGAATCTCGAACTTTACAAGACAATCTATTATTATATATATGCGCTAGAAGATGTCCACAACTATTTAAACTTGTTCTATGTCTCTCAGAGTATCTCCATGTAAAATTTCATTTATATCGGTCCAACCGTCTAAGCGTGAATAGTTAATAGATATAATATAATAATATCTATGGACGCTTCACACCACGTCAGTCTGGCCCCGTGCTAAGTACCTGAAGGACTTGTGTTACGGGTACCAGACAACGATACATTTAAGATTTTTATTATATGATACACATATTTAATACACATCCATGACCCAGGAACTTTGAAAACGTTTTGTTCCGTCGGCGGGATTCGAACCCGCGACCCCCGGCTTGAGCTACCAACAGCCCACCATAGATAGGCAGACAGACACACTTTCGCATTTAAAATATAAGTAAGAATTTATATTACACCACAGTATACAAGGTGTAACAAAACTATGATAATACTTTCGGATGTGAACGAGTCCCCTGTACATAGCTGTGAAAGTAGCAGCATGGAAATATATTTTTTTGTGATTTATATGGGCGCCACAGCGTCATGAATTTATCCATAGAAAAGAAAAAGGAAGACACTATTCAGCGCTGCTACTTTCACAGTGAACTCTATACAGGCCACACACACACCCTAAAGTATTATCATTTTGTTTTTTTAACCCCCGACAAAAAAGAGGGGTGTTATAAGTTTGACGTGTCTGTCTGTCGGTCTGTCTGTCGGTCTATCTGTCTGTCTGTTTGTCTGTCTGTGGCATCGTAGCGTCCAAACGGGTGGACCGATTTTGATCTAGTTTTTTTTTAAAGCTGACTTAATTGAGAGTGTTCTTAGCTATAGTTCATCATCATCAGCCTGCTCCGTACTGAAAAATCGCGGTTCATCTGGTTCGTGAAGGGCCGATTAGCAACTTGCAGTCGTTTGGTGGCCTTTATTGCATTCTAGTTCGTGACATTTATGAATATTTACATATTAATGGAAAGTTGACCTGGTGCTGCAGCATCACCTGGTAATCAATAGGATACCCAACTCCTCACAAACTTAGAGCAATGGTTTCGTGTGTGGGCTCATTTTAATTGCGACAACTAGTAAGACATAAATAACCAATAAATTTTTGCATGCTGCTGCTGCAGCATCACCTGGATTGATAGAATCCGGATTCGAGCTCCATATGAACCCAAAGTGGAGGTTTTATGTTTGGACTCATATTGACGGCCTCATCCAAAAGGACCTTTTCTATTTCGTTTTTCCTAGATGGTGTTTATTCGGATATAATATGATCCTGTTGATAGGAATTCAAGGTGTGTCGGGGAACCGCTAATGTAGATGTTTGATTTCACATAACATTATAGTTTAAGGGTCAGTTCACAGCGATTCAGGGTCAATTTCAGCGAACCGAATCGAGACAATCACTGACATGGCGATTAAAAATGCAAAATACTGTTGGCGGTCCCCCGACACACCGTGACAACAATTACATGGACTAAAATATCACTTTACACTTAGGAATTATTTAAACTTAAAGTCAGTAAAATATAATATTATTTCATTACTTTTTAAAGTTGTTTGGCGGGGGTTTTTTTAAATTTCTTAATTTAATTAAACTTTATAAAGAAGACGACTGGGGGCACCTTCAAATGACGTTTGACAGCGGCGGCCATTTTGGTTTTACAAATCAAATGTCATAAATAACCCAGCCTAGACAGACCGCTCCCTCGAAATTAACTAATTCGTGTAGACCTAGGAGAATATTAGATGTGGCATTCGTACGAATATAAAAAATATGGCCGTATGTCTACTGTATTTGAATATTAAAACACTTAACTGATTTTTATACTTAATTGAGTCTTGGTAAAGGACAAAGCATTGTTTTTATAACGGAAAAATGTACGGATCCCACGCAACAACAAATTTTCTTTTAAATTATGATATAAGGGGGCAAACAAGCAAACGGGTCACCTGATGGAAAGCAACTTCCGTCGCCCATGGACACTCGCAGCATCAGAAGAGATGCAGGTGCGTTGTCGGCCTTTTAAGAGGGAATAGGGTAATAGGGGAGGGTAGGGATGGGAATGGAATAGGGAAGGGTAGGGAAGAGAATAGGGTAGGGGATTGGGCCTCCGGTAAACTCACTCACTCGGCGAAACACAGCGCAAGCGCTGTTTCACGCCGGTTTTCTGTGAGAACGTGGTATTTCTCCGGTCGAGCCACCGAGACACCTCGTAGACGTCTCGTAGACATCTCGTAGACACCTCGCAGACATCTCGAAGACACCTCGTAGACACCTCCTAGACATCTATTAGACACCTCGTAGACACCTCGTAGACACCTCGTAGACACCTCGCAGACATCTCTTAGACACCTCGTAGACACCTCGTAGACACCTCGTAGTAATCTCGTAGACACCTCGTAGACACCTCGTAGACATCTCGTAGACACCTCGCTGACATCTCGTAGACACCTCGTAGACATCTCGTAGACACCTCGCTGACATCTCGTAGACACCTCGTAGATACCTCGTAGACATCTCGTAGACACCTCGCTGACATCTCTTACACACCTCGTAGACATCTCGTAGACACCTCGCAGACATCTTGTAGACACCTCGTTAACATCTCGTAGACATCTCTTAGACACCTCGTAGACATCTCGTAGACACCACGTAGACCCCTTGCAGACATCTCGTAGACACCTCGTAGACACCTCGTAGACATCTCGTAGACACCTCGCTGACATCTCGTAGACACCTCGTAGACATCTCGTAGACACCTTGCAGACACCTCGTAGACACCTCGTAGACATCTCGTAGACTCCTCGCATACATCTTGCAGACACCTCGTAGACACCTAGTAGACATCTCGTAGACACCTCGCAGACATCTCGTAGACACCTCGTAGACATCTCTTAGACACCTCGTAGACATCTCGTAGACACCTTGCAGACACCTCGTAGACATCTCTTAGACACCTCGTAGACACCTCGTAGACACCTCGTAGTAATCTCGTAGACACCTCGTAGACACCTCGTAGACATCTCGTTGACACCTCGCTGACATCTTGTAGACACCTCGTAGACATCTCGTAGACACCTCGCTGACATCTCGTAGACACCTCGTAGATACCTCGTAGACATCTCTTAGACACCTCGTAGACATCTCGTAGACACCTCGCAGACATCTTGTAGACACCTCGTAGACACCACGTAGACATCTCGTAGACACCTCGTAGACATCTCGTAGACACCTCGCAGACATCTCGTAGACACCTCGTAGACACCTCGTAGACACCTTGCAGACACCTCGTAGACATCTCTTAGACACCTCGTAGACACCTCGTAGACACCTCGTAGTAATCTCGTAGACACCTCGTAGACACCTCGTAGACATCTCGTTGACACCTCGCTGACATCTTGTAGACACCTCGTAGACATCTCGTAGACACCTCGCTGACATCTCGTAGACACCTCGTAGATACCTCGTAGACATCTCTTAGACACCTCGTAGACATCTCTCAGACACCTCGTAGACATCTCTTAGACACCTCGTAGACATCTCGTAGACACCTCGTAGACATCTCGTAGACACCTTGCAGACACCTCGTAGACACCTCGTAGACACCTCGCAGACATCTCGTAGACACCTCGTAGACATCTCTTAGACACCTCGTAGACACCTCATAGACACCACGTAGACATCTCGTAGACACCTCGCTGACATCTCGTAGACACCTCGTAGACGTCTCGTAGACACCTCATAGACACCACGTAGACATCTCGTAGACACCTCGCTGACATCTCGTAGACACCTCGTAGACGTCTCGTAGACATCTCGTAGACACCTCGCAGACATCTCGAAGACACCTCGTAGACACCTCCTAGACATCTCTTAGACACCTCGTAGACACCTCGTAGACACCTCGTAGACACCTCGCAGACATCTCTTAGACACCTCGTAGACACCTCGTAGACACCTCGTAGTAATCTCGTAGACACCTCGTAGACACCTCGTAGACATCTCGTAGACACCTCGCTGACATCTCGTAGACACCTCGTAGACATCTCGTAGACACCTCGCTGACATCTCGTAGACACCTCGTAGATACCTCGTAGACATCTCGTAGACACCTCGCTGACATCTCTTACACACCTCGTAGACATCTCGTAGACACCTCGCAGACATCTTGTAGACACCTCGTTAACATCTCGTAGACATCTCTTAGACACCTCGCTGACATCTCGTAGACACCTCGTAGATACCTCGTAGACATCTCGTAGACACCTCGCTGACATCTCTTACACACCTCGTAGACATCTCGTAGACACCTCGCAGACATCTTGTAGACACCTCGTTAACATCTCGTAGACATCTCTTAGACACCTCGTAGACATCTCGTAGACACCACGTAGACCCCTTGCAGACATCTCGTAGACACCTCGTAGACACCTCGTAGACATCTCGTAGACACCTCGCTGACATCTCGTAGACACCTCGTAGACATCTCGTAGACACCTTGCAGACACCTCGTAGACACCTCGTAGACACCTCGTAGACATCTCGTAGACTCCTCGCATACATCTTGCAGACACCTCGTAGACACCTAGTAGACATCTCGTAGACACCTTGCAGACACCTCGTAGACACCTCGTAGACATCTCGTAGACTCCTCGCATACATCTTGCAGACACCTCGTAGACACCTAGTAGACATCTCGTAGACACCTCGCAGACATCTCGTAGACACCTCGTAGTCATCTCGTAGACACCTCGTAGACATATCGTAGACACCTCGCTGACATCTTGTAGACATCTCGTAGACACTTCGTAGACACCTCATAGACACCACGTAGACATCTCGTAGACACCTCGCTGACATCTCGTAGACACCTCGTAGACGTCTCGTAGACATCTCGTAGACACCTCGCAGACATCTCGAAGACACCTCGTAGACACCTCCTAGACATCTCTTAGACACCTCGTAGACACCTCGTAGACACCTCGCAGACATCTCTTAGACACCTCGTAGACACCTCGTAGTAATCTCGTAGACACCTCGTAGACACCTCGTAGACATCTCGTAGACACCTCGCTGACATCTCGTAGACACCTCGTAGACATCTCGTAGACACCTCGCTGACATCTCGTAGACACCTCGTAGATACCTCGTAGACATCTCGTAGACACCTCGCTGACATCTCTTACACACCTCGTAGACATCTCGTAGACACCTCGCAGACATCTTGTAGACACCTCGTTAACATCTCGTAGACATCTCTTAGACACCTCGTAGACATCTCGTAGACACCACGTAGACCCCTTGCAGACATCTCGTAGACACCTCGTAGACACCTCGTAGACATCTCGTAGACACCTCGCTGACATCTCGTAGACACCTCGTAGACATCTCGTAGACACCTTGCAGACACCTCGTAGACACCTCGTAGACATCTCGTAGACTCCTCGCATACATCTTGCAGACACCTCGTAGACACCTAGTAGACATCTCGTAGACACCTCGCAGACATCTCGTAGACACCTCGTAGACATCTCTTAGACACCTCGTAGACATCTCGTAGACACCTTGCAGACACCTCGTAGACATCTCTTAGACACCTCGTAGACACCTCGTAGACACCTCGTAGTAATCTCGTAGACACCTCGTAGACACCTCGTAGACATCTCGTTGACACCTCGCTGACATCTTGTAGACACCTCGTAGACATCTCGTAGACACCTCGCTGACATCTCGTAGACACCTCGTAGATACCTCGTAGACATCTCTTAGACACCTCGTAGACATCTCGTAGACACCTCGCAGACATCTTGTAGACACCTCGTAGACACCACGTAGACATCTCGTAGACACCTCGTAGACATCTCGTAGACACCTCGCAGACATCTCGTAGACACCTCGTAGACACCTCGTAGACATCTCTTAGACACCTCGTAGACATCTCGTAGACACCACGTAGACACCTCGCAGACAACTCGTAGAAACCTCGTAGACATCTCGTAGACACCTCGCAGACATCTCGTAGACACCTCGCAGACATCTCGTAGATACCTCGTAGACATCTCTTAGACACCTCGTAGACATCTCGTAGACACCTCGCAGACATCTTGTAGACACCTCGTAGACACCACGTAGACATCTCGTAGACACCTCGCAGACATCTCGTAGACACCTCGTAGACATCTCGTAGACACCTCGCAGACATCTTGTAGACACCTCGTAGACACCACGTAGACATCTCGTAGACACCTCGTAGACATCTCGTAGACACCTCGCAGACATCTCGTAGACACCTCGTAGACACCTCGTAGACATCTCTCAGACACCTCGTAGACATCTCGTAGACACCTCGCTGACATCTCGTAGACACCTCGTAGACACCTCGTAGATACCTCGTAGATACCTCGTAGATACCTCGTAGATCCTAGACCTACAGTTAGTAGCTACCTGCTGGATACCTCGTAGGTACCTTGTTGACCCTTTGTATACAGCTCAGTGACCACAGAAATAAATCAAGATAGAACGGCGACGCGCGTGCGTTGCTAAAGAATCGCTCGTGTCAATTTTTGCTTTGTTTTTAGTTAGAACAAATAACTTACCCGTGGCCAGAAATACCTCCTTTTGACCGATTCACTTTCATACTTCTGTTTTTACAATTAGACACTGCACAATGAGGCATTTTTGCACAACCGCTCCGGTGTAATAAAGTCGAGATGAGCGCGCTGACTATGAACGCTCATTGAATCTTGCACGACAGAGCAAGATCAAAACACGCGCACTCCATCCGCTTAGCCGTTCTATCTTGATTTATTTCTGTGTCAGAGACACTTCGTAGCTTCCTTCTGGACATCTCGTATATACCTTTTCGCTACCAGCGACACATCGTAGACAGTTCGTAGCTATCTTCTAGGTATCTCGTAGACACTTTGCAGCTACCTCTTAGGCTCCATTGCGTCCGCCCAAATGCGCGGATTGGCGGATGTACCCGCGAGATCATAACGTTACAAGTAATTGTATGTAAATGACAGCGCCGCGCATAAGCATTACCTAGCGGGATAGAGAAACAAAGGCAGCAGGCAAATGAGCAAGAGAGATGTCACTATCAGTAACACTGCGTGGTAAAAAAAGACGTGACAGCTGCAGCACTCTTTTTTTGACGTCCAGTTTAGCATATGCATTTCACTGAAACAGTGTAACGCATCTAAATAAAGCATACAGTCAATATGTTTTTTTCTAAAAGGTCACCGATTCATCTATCAACGACGACGTGGTACCAAAAATGTTTTATCCTTGTAAATGCATAAGGCCCTGATAGATGCGACGCACGCCATGTCCCTGATGCCTCGTTACAAATTACAACCTTTTTATTAAACTTAAAACTTTAATTTTTACATTTAAATAATTCCAATTTATATCTTAAGTTTTTCACAAAACGTAAAGAAACATATTATATCTATCGAAATATATTTTAACGATAAGTACTAAGTACTGGAGAATCTGTCAAATAAGCCTATCCGGCACCTTATCACCGGAAGTGGTGAAACAGGACCAGAATGTAATGAATAAAGTGTCAAATAACATCTTTATTCTAAAAAAAAAAAATTATTTAAAAAAAAATATTTTTAAATAAAATATATATTATTATAAAAAAATAATTATTAAAAAAAATATAGCCTGAATAATCTAAGTAAGTAGTCGTTATCCATTCTTAACTCTTCCTGATTAACAGATTTTAAGACCTAGGTACTAAAATGCTTTAGGACCTAGGTCTACATTTTAAGACCTAACCATTAACTATTGATCAAACATAACCAAGGTGAGTATTTGAATAATGAAGTTACAACGTGAATATTTTGTAGAACGCCTCCGTGGTCTAGTGGTTTAGAGCGTCGCTCTTGACTCGGAGGTCGTGGGTTCGATTCCCATTTCCCGCGGTGGAAACATAATATTATTTCCAAGTTTCGTTAGGACAATGCAGTCTGATCACCTGATTGTCTGACAAGTAAGATGATCCATGCGTCGGATGGGCATGTAAAAAGTCGGTCCTGCGCCTGATCTCTCGCCGTTCGTGTCGGTCTTCCGTCCCACTGGGTTATGAGAGTAAAGGAATAGAGAGTGCTCTTGTGTACTGCGCACACACCTGGGCACTATAAAAAATTACTCCTGCGTACCTGGCCTGGTTTCAATGAAACCGGCCACCGTCACCGAAACCGGGTATTATTAGTATTATTATTATTTTGTAGAAATTAGAATGGAATTATATAATGATAGAAGATTAGAGACGATCGACGATCTCCGTTTAGTTGCAGGCCCATGTTGGATGCGAGCAGCAGGAGATCGGTCATCTAGGCTGATATAATGATAAAAGATTAGAGACAACTTATTTACACATATACTTCATTTTGCGTTACTTTGTTAAGTATTTTATGCAGGAATCGTACATTTTACGGGAATAAATACTACTGTAGACTTCTTGTCAATCAAGGTAGCTCAATAGTACATACTCTATAGTATATACCAAAATCAAAAACGGAAAAACGGTTTAGCGGTTTAAGCGTGAAAAGTTAATAGATAAACAGACAGATAGACAGACAGACACACTTTTGCATTAGTAATCCAAGCATGGATGATAGTATATAGATCTAGCTAGGTTTTAACCCTGGGAAACCGCACACTTTCCTATTAATTATATTAAAAAAAAAAAAACCACATTTCCCTCTATTTCTTCGCTCCTATTAGTCTTAGCGTGATAAATTATAGCCCACAGCCTTTCTCAATAAATGGGCTATCTAACACTGGAAGAATTTTTCAAATCGGACCAGTAGTTCCTGAGATTAGCGCTTTCAAATAAGCCCTTTCAAATAATTTCCCCCATTTTTTCTACATTTTCCTCTTTTTCTTCACTCTCATTTGTTTTAGCATGATAAAATATAGCCTATAGCCTTTCTTCATAAATGGGCTATTTAACACTGAAAGAATTTTTCAAATCGGACCAGTAATTCCTGAGATTAGCACGTTCAAATAAGTATTTTTAAATAATTTCTCCCGTTTTTTCCACACTTTCCTCTATTTCTTCGCTTCTATTAGTCTTAGTGCTATAAAATATAGCCTATAGCCTTCCTCGATAAATGGGCTTTCTAACACTGAAAGAATTTTTCAAATCAGACCAGTAGTTCCTGAGATTAGCGCGTTCAAACAAACAAACAAACAAACTCTTCCCAATTATAATATTAAGTATAGATTAGAGGAAAGTTTAGTGTACGTATTAATTTAATAAAAGTTATAGAAAAAAGCTATTAAAATATAAAACCAAGCTTAGAGCTAAGCATGAAATATTACTTTCATTATAATAAAAAAAGAAAAGTTCTAAATACGCTAACTTTAAGAGATAATCCGTTATCGATCCTGCGACAAAGTAGATAAGTAGAAATACTGAGACATAGAAGTTTCTATTAAGAGCCCATATGACCCTAACCTTGACTACATACTTTAACCTAGATCTCAAAATCTGTAAGGTCTAGAAAACTGATTTTTTGACACAAGTAACTTCAGTTCATAAAGATTAAATGCTCAAGACGAAAACACGATTACTCAAAAAATGCTCGATAGTTTCTTTTTTACAAAAAACCTTGTTTTAGACACATTTTTGATTGGATCTTCGAAGTTTGCTGTCTTTTCTTTAATATTTTTTAATATCTAAAAAGGTATTGATAAAACCTAAATTTGCTCAAAACACTTTTTTCATAATCATTATAGTTCGTCTTTTATTCAAGTAAAACTAACTCGGCGATGATTCCGCGCCGACCTTTTTCACCTGGCATATGAAAGACGGGCATGAGTGTGAAGAGAGAAGGACGATGTTTAATTTTTAGAGTCAGGTGAGCTCTTAAGTATGCATACTAATCTAATATCTTTAAACGAGCAATTCTTGTACATACAGGGTGTAACAAAAATAAGTGATAATACTTTAGGGTGTGTACGTGTTCCTTGTAGAGAGTTCACCGTGAAAGTAGCAGCGCTGAAAGACCAACATTTTTTTTCACTTTTGTATGGGGAAACTTGTGACGCTCGGGCGCTTGCCCATACAAAAGTGACAAAAAAAAATCGTCTTACAGAACTGCTACTTTCACAATGAACTCTGTACAAGGAACACGTACACACTCTAAAGTATTATCACTTATTTTTGTTACACACTGTATATAATTAGAATCTCGGAATCGGCTCCAACGATTTTTATGCAATTTAGTATATAGGGGGTTTCGGGGGCAATAAATCGATCTAGCTAGGAATCATTTTTAGAAAATGTCATTTTATTCCTGTTTTATCGAATACCGAGCAAAGCTCGGTCAAATAGCTAGTAATATAATAATTGCGACAGTGTCAGTAATACCTCTTCAAGCCCAAACCGCTGAACGGATTTTGCTGAAATTTGTTATGGTGATACTTTGAATTTCGGGAAAGGATATAGGATTCTTTTTATCCCAAAAATGTACGGTTCCCGCGCGATAAACGAATTTTGGCGCAACAGAGTTGCGGGCGTCATTTAGTTAAAATATAAAGCCTAGTTTACTGCCTTTGCATGAAATATTACTTTCCATTTTATCTTATAACTAAGAAAAGTTTTAAATATGACAAGGAGACGAGCCGTAATCGATCCTGTGACTAAGTAGATAAGTAGAAAACTTAAACTATTGAGCCATAGAAGTTTCCAAGTATAGTTATATAGTTCAGCAACTTCTGAGCTATATAGTTTTGCAACTATCGGACTATGGATAGTTTTAAATCCGTTCTTCAAGTTCAGGAGTGCTTGAGGGTAGTCTTAAAACTTTCTTGTATTGAAAAATGTTTGTGGGATTTTCAATAAACAGTTTTTAACAATAAACGTTTTGTTTGTTATATTTGTGGACTTGTCTGAGTTCTATTATAATTGGCATACTTATAATTATCGAATTCTAGATATTGTCCCCAAATTATTTGGCGACATTTAGTTAAGTGGCAGAAATCGTACATTTTGACGAAATAAAATCTATCTTATGTTCTTTTTCGCGACCCAAATTATTTCTATGCCTTTATGAAAGTGAGAGAGCCATGCTTTGGCACGAATGGGCCGGCTCGACCGGAGAAATACCACGGGCTCACAGAAAACCATCGTGAAACAGCGCTTGCGCTGTGTTTGACCGGAGGGGCAATCCTCTACTCTAATCCCTCTTAAAAGGCCGGCAACGCAACTGCAGCTCTTCTGATGTTGCGAGTGTCCATGAGCGACGGAAGTTGCTTTCCATCAGGTGACCCGTTTGCTCGTTTGCCCCCTTATCTCATAAAATATCTAAATATGTTCAGCGTCAAGAGATAACAGACAGACACGTAGAAACCCTTTGTGTTTTAATATTAGTATGGATTTTACATCAGTTAGGAAACTACAGTATAATAATGACCGAGGTATTTAATAAGTTTAATGTATGAGTATATAAACTATACATGGCACCGTAACTGCAAAACAGACGAACCGATTTTGATTTTTTTATGAAATAAGGGGGCAAACGAGCAAACGGGTCACCTGATGGAAAGCAACTTCCGTCGCCCATGGACACTCGCAGCATCAGAAGAGCTGCAGGTGCGTTGCCGGCCTTTTAAGAGGGAGTAGGGTAATAGGGGAGGGTAGGGTAGGGAAAAGAATAGGGTAGGGGATTGGGCCTTCGGTAAACTCACTCACTCGGCGGAACACAGCGCAAGCGCTGTTTCACACCGGTTTTCCGTGAGCCCGTGGTATTTCTCCAGTCGAGCCGGCCCATTCGTGCCGAAACATGGCTTTCCCACGTCAAATTGATATAATTTGCAGAACCTGCAGAAGAAAATTAGTTTACCAAGACTTACATAAATACCATTTTCTAACAGATATTAACCTCACGTGATTAATGGATGGGCTCCTGATGATGATGATGATGAAGCCAATAAGACACAAATGCGATATGAATAAGGGAAAGAACAATAGCGTACGTTAATATTATATTGCGCCCCAACATACACCGAGCGGTAGACGAAAAATATGTCTACTATTACTTTTCATAATATCAAACTTATAAAACAAAGAAATATTTTTTTGTTGTACAAAACTTTGTTACGATGAAAATAGTAAATTGAAATTGAAAGAGTAAAATACAAATCTCTTATTTTTACGCTTAGACCGGTGAACCCAATTTGCTGAAAGCTATAGAGATATTTGATAGAGAGAAATTTTATTTATTTATATTTTGTATACAGGCAGGTTACAGTCATTACATGGTAGTACAAATATAATCTTAAGTTGTAGGCTAGACAGCAACCCACAAATAGTATACATAACATAATTATAATTATTATTAGGTTGTTACTTCAAATAATAATAATGATAATAATAGCTCCCACACCGGTTTCGGTGACGGTGGCCGGTTTCATTGAAACCAGGCCAGCTACGCAGGAGTAATTTTATAGTGCCCAAGTGTGTGCGCAGTACACAAGAGCACTCTCTGTTCCTTTACTCTCATAACCCAGTGGGACGGAAGACCGACACGACTGGCGAGAGATCAGGCGCAGGACCGACTTTTTACATGCCCATCCGACGCATGGATCATCTTACTTGTCAGACAATCAGGTGATCAGCCTGCATTGCCCTAACCAAATTTGGAAATAACTTGTTTCCAACGTGGGAATCGAACCCACGACCTCCGAGTCAAGAGCCGCGCTCTGTACCACAAGAGTACACGCCTCCTTGATCTAGTGGTACATGGCGCTTTACAAATAAACTAATAACAAGAAAACTGATAATAATTAATACCCACTACAAAACATTGAGTAGACAATGAGTGACTAATATATATTTAGCTTAATATTTTTTTTTTTATGAAATAAGGGGGCAAACGAGCAAACGTGTCACCTGATGGAAAGCAACTTCCGTCGCCCATGGACACTCGCAGCATCAGAAGAGCTGCAAGTGCGTTGCCGGCCTTTTAAGAGGGAACAGGGTAATAGGGGAGGGTAAGGATGGGAAGGGAAGGGAATAGGGGAGGGTACGGAAGGGAATAGGGTAGGGGTTTGGGCCTCCGGTAAACTCACTCACTCGGCGAAACACAGCGCAAGCGCTGTTTCACGCCGGTTTTCTGTGAGAACGTGGTATTTCTCCGGTCGAGCCGGCCCATTCGTGCCGAAGCATGGCTCTCCCACGTATAAAATTTTTACCTACTGATTAAAATAAAAGCTAAATAAATATGTAGATTAAGAAAAAAGAAAAGAATCAGTGCATCTTTGAGTCCCGGGAAAGGACACTGGATACTTCTTATCGCGAAAAAATGTACGGTTCTCGCGCAATTAACGAATTTTGGCGAAACGGAGTTGCGGGCTTCATAATATAGTCATTAATAAAACGTAAGAAAATGTTTTTATGCCACAGACTACAATTTAAACAAAGTTACTTTTTATATCTTCAAGAATTGCTCATTATGTCGGATATAAATCTCAAAGGCGGACTCTATTTTTAGATATTAAAGAAGTTTATCCGATTAAATCTTTCTAATTTACTAAATGTTTTATAAAGAACTCATTTTTAAAGGTATGGATGGAAATAATGCAGAAGTGTATATATTTTTTTCTGTAAAACCGATACTTAAATTGATTTTAATCATTTTTGTATTAGGATACAAAACTTAATACTTATCTTGAGAAAGAATATAGGAGAGTTTTCATCCCAGAAAAATGTACGGTTCTCGCATGATGCACGAATTTCTTCACCGCGAAATTATTACCGTTTACATATTTAATACCTCCATCTTTTTAATTGTATTTTTATTTTATTTTATTTGGAAAATTTACAGCATGTAAGTATAACAGTGATAATCATATTAAATGACGATATGCCAATAACAAGTTTTCGCTGATCTATACTAATATACTAATATACTAATATACTAATATACTAATATACTAATATACTAATATACTAATATACTAATAATATTATAAATGCGAAAGTATCTCTGTCTGTCTGTCTGTCTGTCTGTCTCGCTTTCACGCCAAAACTACCGAACCGATTGTAATGAAATTTTGTATACAGATAGTCTAAAGCCTGAGAAAGGACATAGGCTACTTTTTTACTGGAAAAAAGGGTTGTAAGGGGGTGAAAATACGATTTTTTTCCAAATTAAGTTAGTTCCAAAAATTCATACTAGATGGCGTCGTGCGTCTCTTACATCGCGCTAACGCTTGCCCAACATCTTTCTATAAGAGGTGGTATAATTTTTTCGGGGTTTTCGATTGTTATTTCTTTTTTATGTTATATAATAAGTCAGTACTTTATATTATATACAGTGACGTAACCTATCAATGTTAAATAGTTTATGGGTAAAGTTGTGAAATTGGGGGGCTAAATAAGCTTTAAAATTTGGCATAAAATATAAAGTTTAATTTAAAAAAATGAAATATTATGTGCACACTGCACAGCTGTTTTGATTGAAGGGGTACCAGGGTTTTTTTTATAAAAGCTTTTGACACCAATTTTGTTGACATCGCGCGCTATAAACTGAAGTCCACGCGGACGAAGTCGCGGGCAACAGCTAGTAAATAATAAATTTAAGCTAAATTTAACTAACATATCGAACAAAAAATCCTGACGAGACACACAACACAACTTGGTAATCTAAAAAAATATTTAAAGTAAGTATAAATTATTTTAGGAAAACTACAAATTATAATAATATTATTAAATCACAAGAAATAGGTGAGCGATTTAAAATTGTGAGATAATAAAGCTAACAGTAATTAATATAATAAATAAATATACACACAGCACATGGCATATTCTTGTAGATTTCATTATTACAATAGAAAATCATTAGAAGTAATTCAATACAGAAATTATGTTTTTCTTAATACATAAGACATGTTCTATAAACATAAATTATATTTATGTTTATAGAACATGTCTTATGTATTAAGAAAAATATTTTCCAAATCAATTCTATCGTATCTTGGACAATTTTGTTCAAATAAAAAGCTAGAAAAAATCAAAAATAGAACAATAGCTAAGATAAAACTTGAATATCTTTTGAACACGTGTCTCAAAGTTAATTTCCTGTGTTTTTTCCGGCCAACGCCGAGACTATAACACATGGACAATGCGGTGATCGAATTGGGTCGGCTACCTGCCGCTCGGACTATAGTATAGGTAGAGATCTGTTGTCTGACTATATTCTCTAGGTAGAGATGTGGGCTTCTATTTTCTGTTCGTCCAGGACATGCGTTATAGCGCAGTCAACAGCAAACGTGAGGCATGCCCGCGACGCATCCAAAACTTCAAAAATGACAATATTGGCGTTGCGTTCCTTGACGCATTCAATTATTGAATGCACCAATATGAAAGTTGATGACGGAAATTGAAGATGAAAGTGCACAGTGCAACGTGAGGCATGCCCTCTGACCGTATCCAAAACTTCAAAAATGACAATATTGGCGTTGCGTTCCTTGACCCATTCAATTATTGAATGCACGAATATAAAAGTTGATGACGAAAATTGAAGATGAAAGTGCACAGTGTGGACATAGCTTATGAGGGATATAAATTATAATATACCCTACACACCCTTAAGTATTATCACTTTGTTTTTTTACACCTTGTATAGCTACAGAGCTGTAGTCACTGCCTTTTTGACTATATGTATATAGGCAGAGGGCTAAAGTCAGAGGATAGGCAGGTCTCTACCAAATAGTGTCTATACAGATTGCAGGGTGTAACAAAAGTAAGTGATAATACTTTAGGGAGTGTATGTGTCTCTTACATAGAGTTCAGTGTGAAAATAGCAGCGCTGAAGGAGCAACATTTTTTTTAATTAAATAAGGGGGCAAACGAGCAAACAGGTCAACTGATGGAAAGCAACTTCCGTCGCCCATAGACACTCGCAGCATCAGAAAAGCTGCAGGTGCGTTGCCGGCCTTTTAAGAGGGTTAGGGTAACCTACCCTATTGGGTAGGGTAGGGAAGGGAAGAGAAGAGAAGGGAATAGGGGACGGTAGGGAAGGGAATAGGGTAGGGGATTGGGCCTCCGGTAAACTCACTCACTCGGCGAAACACACCGCAAGCGCTGTTTCACGCCGGTTTTCTGTGAGAACGTGGTATTTCTCCGGTCGAGCCGGCCCATACGTGCCGAAGCATGGCTCTCCCACGTATAAATTTGTATGGGAAAGCTCCCCAGCATCATGCATTTGCGGTTTGCCCACAAAAAGGTATCTAACTCTTTGAGCATAGAGTTTCCATGGCCGATTGTCCGACCTACATGATGTAGTTAAAAGTAGGCTTTTACTCGTCCAGCATTTCGTAGGAATTTAATAACAAACACCGTGACACGAGAATTTTGTATAATACTAGATAAAGCCTGCAACTCCGTTGCGTCAAAAATTAGTTTATCGCGTGGGAACCGTACATTTTTCTGGCATAAAAAGTGTCCTATGCCCTTTCCCGGGACTAAAAGTATCTCCATGTCAAACAGCAAAATCGGTTCAGCGGTTTGAGAGTGAAGAGGTAACAGACAGACACACTATCGCATTTATAATAATAACGAGCTTTTGCCCGCGGCTTCGCTCGCGTTAAGAAGTATTATTATATACAAATTTTTATCCCCTATTTGAACCCCTTGGGGTTGGAATTTATCAAAATCCTTTCTTAGCGGATGCCTACGTCATAACATCTACCTGCATGCCAAATTTCAACCCGATCCGTCCAGTGGTTTGGGCTGTGCGTTGGTAGATCACTATGTCAATCAGTCAGTCAGTCGCCTTTGAGTTCTATATATATATATATAGATATAGATATGTATTTAAAGTCACATAAATCTACTAAATTTGCAATCTGTGGGTGATTCTGTTTTGATCCAGAGCGATACAGGGTGATCCAGGGTCGTAGAGGGTACAAATCATATAGGGTGCATAGTGATGGGGGAACGTGGATACATATTCGAGAGGACGGAGCAACGATTTATAGTACCAGTTAACTGATACAGACTTCATAATGGGCATTGTCCAAAAAAAATCACATGTACTTTTTATATTTTTTTTCGTTAAAATAGAGTATTTTAAAAATTTGAATTAAATAGTTTTGGAATTCATTGGCTAGTTTTTTCTCAATACATTTTTAAAGTTTCGCTCTGACGTCATCATTGGCGACCAATTGACCTCTGCAGTATGTTTTAAATTTCCTTTCAATCTTATTTATAATGGCTGGTTCGTCAAATGTAAGTTCTCATTATGTGAAAGCTGATACGAGAAGCTTACCAAAAGTTCGAAACGTAATGTTGGTCGAATTTATTGAAAATTTAACGCCATTGAAGGTCAAACTAAGGTTAATATATTTGTTAAAAATATAAGTATAACTAATGGGTATTTTTTTCGTTTATATACAGAAAAACGATCACTGACCTTATTCCTCGAAATGTTTTTGTAATGAGCAAAAAAAAAAAAAAATGGACAATCCCCATTATAAAAATTGACTACAGAAACATTTGAGGCTTAGGCGAATTCTACAAACGATTAAAAAGTAATAATTATTTGTATAATGTTGTGAATTAGGTGACTCGTTGGCACGTTTGACCCCTTTTTTTATAAAAAAAATAATTGAAACTCTTTAGTTCTCTAGTGATGACGGTTTGGTAAGCCTTGGTATCTTTTAAGTTAACCGCGACAGAAACTCCGTAGTTTATATTTATCTCCACATGTTTAGGGTAATAGGATACATGTGCAGATAAACTTTCAGCTTTTATAAAATAATAATAATAATATCCATGGACGCTTCACACCACGTCAGTCTGGCCCCATGCTACGTACCTGAAGGACTTGTGTTGCGTGTACCAGACAACGGAAATATATTTCATTATTTTGTACTATACACATATTTAAGATCTTTATTATATTATACACATATTTAATACACATCCATGACCCATAAACTTTGAAAACTTTTTGTTCCGTCGGCTGGATTCGAACCCGGTTTGAGCTACCAATAGCCCACCAACTGAGCCACAGAGGTCGTCAAATGACGAGGGTCTGGCTACAACTGGCTCTTTTAGATAAATACACAAGTCAGTTGTAATTAGAAAGGATTAAGGTGGTACTTTTGAAGAAGTCTAAAATCATAAAAAAAAACTTCACGACCGAACATATAACCTCCTCCTTTTCGGAAGTCGGTTAAAAAAAAATTGAACTTAATATAATAATTAATAATGACAGTTTATAAAAACTTTAACGTTGTAAGTGGCGGCCGAAAAGGAAGATCTTCCGACCGAGCGAGATAGCATCTCAGCCCCCCCTAGACAAGTGGCAAAACGCTAACGCTAGCTCTAACGCTAACGCTACAAAATGTATGGATTTGACATTAGTATTCGCTAGCGTAGCGATGACTTATGTCAAATCGCATACATTTTGTAGCGTTAGCGCTAGCGTTAGCGTTAGCCTTTTGCCACTTGTCTAGGGGGGCAGGTCAGGCTGAAGCCCACGGACTTGTATTATATATCTTGCCGTTCTCTGAAACTTCGATAGCGCGATGCAGAATTGTTAGGCGAATTTTGGGTAGCGCCACAAAACTAAAAAAAAATCTTTTATTAAATTATTCGTTTTTTCAAAAACATTTTACAAATTATTGCATTCTTATTGGCTCTTTATACGTATGCATATTTCTTTAATTCGACTGCTGGAGATAGGTAAAAATTGTGCTCAAACATACATACAGCCCAAGCTAATTACAAGGAAAAATAAGTACATACAAGAAAAATGTGTACAAAGCAAAAGCAACGTTTACCTATTAACTAATGTGCGGTCCACTTATATTATGTCTGTGGCAGCCCCACTGTAGGATTGTACAGCATCTGTATGAAAATGTATTGATCTTGCCATTATGGTGTATGAATTATGTTGATGACACTTTTGAAGTAAAAAGCGCCGTTGTACACTTTTGCGGTGCGTAATGAACAGTAAACACGTGACCTGATTGAAAATTAGTAAGATAAAGGAAAGAAGATAGTAAGATAAAGAAGAAGAAGAAGACAAATACGCTGGGCTTATGATACCCACCTGCTTCTTGTGCCTATTTGAAGCGGAATCAACGCCCCAATGCGGGGGAAGAGAACTAAATCTGACGTAACTTGCAAATGGCCGCCTTATCGCTATTGGTTGTAGAAACTAGTTTTAGTTCTAAGTACTCCCACTACTGCTATCAGCGCCAATATGGCAACTTTCAAACGTCATTTTTACGTCAAATTTAGTTCTCTTCCCCCGCATTGGGGGCGCTGATTCCGCTTCAAATAGGCACAAAAACCAGCAGTCATTTCAAAGGGCATCGTAAGTCCAGCGTACTTGTGTAATGGAGGTCAGTGGCCATAGCCCACAGCACAGACAAACACATACACACAGACTGACTTTTATGACATATTTTGATATGCCATCTAGTTTTGTTTTGTCAAAATATTACATCTTGATAAATTTTTACATATAAGGTTAAAATTACATTATATTTTAAAATCGAATCATTTATTTCTTCAATGATTTTCGCTAAAATAGATAAAATCAATTTTTTTTTTGTTTCAGGTACGAAAAGTGGTGACATGTTGATATTTTGAGACTTTTTGAGTGACTTTTATATTTTTTTATTGAAACGCGAGTGAAAATGGGTTGCAACACTAGTTCAGAACCGAAAGTGGCTAGCGAAGAAAAGAAAGAAGAAAAGGGGGACAAAAAAGAAGAAACCAAAGAAAAAGAACATGCGAGTGACAAGAAAGAAAATGAAAAAGGTAAGTGATTATTTAAAAAAATCTAAGAGAGACGCAATATCTAAAAAGTTAAAAATTAAACATTTACATTATACACATTAAATGATCTTTAAATTAATTCTATTTGACAGGGGTCACCAATTAGTTTCGCTCGGGGTCCGTTTTGAGCTACGTATAACAAAAACTAAGGTAAAAAGTAACTCCGTCAAAAAACATGCTCTACAATACTTGTCAAAAAAGTGTCAAAAAAGTGTTTTATACGTGGGAGAGCCATGCTTCGGCACGAATGGGCTGGCTCGACCGGAGAAATACCACGTTTTCACAGAAAACCGGCGTGAAACAGCGCTTGCGCTGTTTTTTTTTTTTTTTATTTTATTTTATGAAAAAAATGGGGAATAGGGTAGGGGATTGGGTGTTTCGCCGAGTGAGTGAGTTTACCGGAGGCCCAATCCCCTATCCTATTCCTTTCCCTTCCCTACCCTCCCCTATTCCCTTCCCTTTCCTACCCTCCCCTATTACCCTATTCCCTCTTAAAAGGCCGGCAACGCACCTGCAGCTCCTCTGATGCTGCGAGTGTCCATGGGCGACGGAAGTTGCTTTCCATCAGGTGACCCGTTTGCTCGTTTGCCCCCTTATTTCATAAAAAAAAAGTTTACCTTAGGGACACATTTCAATACATTTGCAATATTTAGGTGACCTTGAGCGGTACTAGGCTGGCGTTACATGACAGATCAAAAGGAATTAAATTTAAAACGGTAATACGAGTAGTATGGGAGTTACGATTCCTTAGTTTTTATTATTCGTAGGTTTTGAGACATGAAATGACCATCGCGTTCGCGGGACACACATTTTATAAAAATAAAAAATATATTAAACAAAGGTATTTACGGAAATTACAAAGGTATTTTTTAGAGAGAAAAATTTAAAGAAATAAGAATTCTGACCGTCACATCTCAATACATTTTGGAAAATCTCTTATATGTTGGAAAGAACATAAATATTTTCAAAAAGAAAAGTGATAATCATAATGTAAATACTAGAAATAAGAACAAGTTAGCAATACCAATGTTCAGACTAGCCAAAATAAGCAAATCCTTTAAAGGCCAATGTATACGCCTATACAATAAAATCCCAGAAAATGTTCAAAATCTACCTTTAAACAAATTTAAAAAAGCAGTTAAAGAACGTTTGTGTGCTAAAGCGTATTATAAAGTCAATGATTTCATCGAGGACAGCACACCTAGGGAATAGGGTGGCTCCATGCAGGTTACTTTTCTTTTAATTTTGTTACATAGCTGTAAGCCATAACATTGTAATTTTCCATTTTTTTAGTAAAAGATGGCCCCGTGCGAGTTTCTTACGCCGGTTCTTCTCGGCGGGGTAGTTCCCGAACCGGTGGTAGGCAACGTAGTTTCTTCGTCCGACTTTCAAAAAGTGTATCATGATACCCATTTTTAATAAAAAGATATTTTATTTTATTTATTTATTTATTTAGATATCAATGAGAAAAGTAACCATTTTTTGTAGCTATAGTTATCTCAGTCTGAAGTTTGGAGTGAAATTTTGACATTAAATCCTGGAGATGTTGAAGTCCTAAGATGAACGAGGATCATCTTAGAACATGCTTGGTCCGCACACGATGGGTCGGCGGTCCGGATGCGGACCGCGGTCCGCCATTTGGTGACCTGTATTAGAATGTTAACGATATGTACCTAATTACCTATGTTTAAAACTACGAATAATAAAAACTACGTAAGAAAGAGTAGAGCCGCAATAAATCAAATAAAATGTGCGATGTTGATAATATTTAAGGTGAATTCTTGCCAAACTACACTAATCTGCTTCATAAGGTCTCGTTTTGCTAAGTTTTGCCATTTTCTTCATGTATTTTGTTACACTCGCCCAAATGAAACACCAATATAAAGGAATGGCGTTTGAAACGACAAATCTAATCTAAAGAAATCGAATCGGCCTCGATTTATCAGCGGGGACCAATTTGATTTGGGCACGTGAATGGATGGTTTTTGATCTTAGAACTTAGGGTCAGTACCAGCGTTGCCAGATTTTTTTTGTGCCAAGTCGGGACTTTTGAACTTTTTGAGTAAAAAAGCGGGATTCTTCATTCAAAAGTGGGACAAAGTGAAACAAAATCGGCCAAGTGCGAGTTGGACTCGCGCTCGAAGGGTTCCGTAACAGAGCAGAAACAGGCTGAAGATTGTGTTTTTTGTATGGGAGCCCCACTTAATTAAGTATATAATATGTAATTAAAGAGTTTTTGAATTTTTATCTTTTTATTATGACGATATTGACAATAGATAGCAAAAATAGCCAAAGAAAATCCACCCCTCTAGCTCCCACACTCTCCTCCTCCCTCTTCGTTACGCATCTTTCTTTCTCAGCATGCTGCACGTACGTTCGGGCTTTCCCCGACACAATCGGGACGTCCCGCCAAAATCGGGACGTCTGGCAACGCTGGTCAGTACACAATATAACGTAACGTCGACTCGATCCCTTAGGGTCAATCCAGACAGCAACGCGACGAGGCGAGGCGAGGCGCGTCGCGGCCATAAGGTTTATACCTAGCGGAATAGAGAAACAAAGGCCTGAGCAAGAGAGATGTCACTATCAGTAACACTGCGTGGTAAAATGAGACGTGTGATACATGACAGCAGCACTCTTTTTTTGACGTCCAGTCGGCACGTGCCGCACGTTGACAATTTAATCTAATAGAAATCATGTTCAATTATGCTCGTGTATGTGTATACGTACACAATATATTTTTACACACAGATGTGAGATGAAACCAATTTCGGTTTCGTTTGACAGCTCGAGATTGTTGCTTTATTCCGCTAGGTATATTAACTTGGTCGCGGCATTAATTTGTATGGTATTGACAGATTTCAACTGCGTGAGACGTCTTGCGATCTGTCAAATCCATATACTTACGCGACGTTTAGAAATGCATCTACGCGTCGCGGTCTGAATCAACCCTTAGAATGTTAGATAAATAAAAAATACATAATATGGCCACAATAGACATAACTACCAGTAGTTCGACTGCAAAGAGACGGACAGGTTTCAATATCTGTCAAATTCGTCGGGTTTCACTAGCATTATGAACGGAATGTGCCTCGCGCTGGCTGATATAATTTATTTTTAAATATTTAAAATAAAGATTTCAAAATTGGATTCTGACAATTTTAATCGCATGTGCCAAAACACAAACAACAATACGACCAAAGAGGAACACGTCCAGCGAATATGTCTTTGTTTTAAATTCGTAGGTAACAAGTTAACAACCCTAGCGACGATTTTCGTCATAATACGTCAAATTGAAAAATTTCAACATCAGTTCTAATTCGGCATACTCTATCATTCTGTCTACTCTGGTAAAGCTATAAGCATAGCATTTTTATTAACTTATGCAATTATAATTCGCATACGTCTAGTCGCTCGCACACAAACACCGTGAAGTCTGGCAACGCACAGCGGTGCGGCATCTCATCAATTTTGGATGTCCAAACTATAAAATTACTGATTATACCAGTGGTATCCAACTGGTATTGCTCCAAGGGCTATTTTGAAAATCCACGCGGGCACCACGAAGTTTAAAAAAACATAAGCGATATTAAGGAAACTAGGTAACTTAGGTTGGGTTGCACCAACTAACTTTAACTATAACTGTAACTTTAACTATAACTACAGTGCAAAATGTCAAATCTTTGGTCAAAGTCAATGATATAATATGAAAAACATCATTGGTTAACCTCCGCTCATACGTATATCTCAAAATTTACTATGTTTTACAGTGTTATATTATTTATCCTGTCGATTTTTACGGATAGTTCAATTTTTTATATCCTCAATCCCGTTACCTGTAGCTTCAATAAAAAAAATAAACTCAACAGACATCTGTGAATTTCTCCGGTTAAAGTTAAAGCTAAAGGACGCCATGTAACATATTTAACTATAACCATAACTTTAACTTTAACAACGCCTCTGGTGCAACCCAACCTTAGTTATTGTTTATTTAATTTATTTGACCGTGGGCTACCAGGTGCCCGCGAGCTACCGGTTGGGCACCGGCTGGTTTATACCAATTTTAACAGTAGCTTATACCGTCTCAAATTGAGAGCCAAGTCAGCCAACATCCTATCAGAGAAGTTGATTCCTAGGCAGATGGGGGACCTACGTAGTTTGGTCGCGTTATGTCAAACCCAGCCGACAGATCACAATTAATGACTTGAAAAAATCCGACCAAATGACGTTGGTCTGCCAACTGCCTAGGAATTAATTTCCTCGATGGTGCAACATCAAATAATAATATAAGTAACTATTAATATTATGGCAAAACAACGTTTTCCGGGTCAGGTAGTAAGTAATAAAAACAGGATTTTCTATGTTTTTCTCCGCAACATCTTCCCAAGCGATATCTGGGAAGATTGGTACAGACCCCACAGCGTTATAAATAAATAACTAAGAGTAATGATCCTTACGATCATAAATCAAATGTTCTCGTACAAAAAATGTTTTCCCTCTTATTTGTATCTTGCCCTTTGTGTAGGGCAGCGGTCCCCAAACTTTTTTGGTAGCGGAATCCTTTTAGGAAGTGAGAATTTTGACGTACCCCCAAAAAGGAAGTCTTTGAATGAATTGTCTCAATGATGGTGTCTGATGACATCTTATCTTATCTTCTCTTCTTCTTATAATATAATACTTATATAAAATTCTCGTGTCAAAATGTTTAAAAGTTACCGTCAGGGCTCCCGTAAGGATTTAGGCGCCCCCTCAGGCAATTTTTAGGGTCCTTAAGGTTTTGGCGCCCCTAAAGATGGCGATTTGGCGCCTCTAGAGGATGGTGCCCGTGTGCATTGCACACATTGCACATATGGTAGCGGGGGCCCTGGTTACCGTACTCCTCCGAAACGGTTTTAGTGATTTTTACCAAATTTTATAATATTCATATTCAGTAGGTCTGAGAATCGGCTACTGGCTACTTTTTATATTGATAAGTGCATTTGTTGAATAAATAATAGTAAATTATTACAACTCGAGACTGACGGCGACCATTGTTTATGCGATGGACGTTGCCATGGTGCCATACTTATTTAGTCACTTCAATAAAATAAATACTTTATATGGCAAAACAACGTTTGCCGGGACAGCCCGTATTTTATAAAAGCAATTATTTATGTATCGGTCGCGGAGGCCATTGCGGCCTTTGCCCTGGGGCTCATTCATTCACTATACCAGCTTTTCTCACTTTGAGAAAAGCTGGTATAGTGAATGTGCGTAACGAAGGTTTTGTGAACGTGTCCGAAACTTACAATTAAAATAAGTGGCAGCATATTATTATGTCTAGTAAATATACTAGACATAATATCATATTAAAATGAGGGGATGTAGGTTATCTTCATACAAAGGCACCGCGCGGCTTGTATGTGTGCGTCATAGTATCAATGCGTCGCCATGTACGGCACACAACAAAATCTCGGCGGTACCCACGAAGCTAAACTGGCCGAGATTTTGTTGTGTGCCGTACGTGGCGACGCATTAATACTATGGCGCACACATACAAGCCGCGCGCGGTGCCTTTGTATGAAGATAACTTACTTCCCCCCCTTTTACTATTATAATAATAATATGCTACCACCTATTGTTGCACGTTCTCCTACATATACCAGTAAAGTGCTGCCTTCTGCCATGTGAAATCCGAAACATAGTGCTGTTAATTTCCTTCACATGTGCTACCATATTCTGTTACCGCATTTTGTTTAGCATGGTACCAATTTTCATGACTTCCAGCTATAATAGCTGCTAGTACTAAGTTCGTAGCATGTGCTACAAGTGCTCTTTTATGGATAAAACCACCGCTGCACCTTAGAAGGTTAAAACCATTGCTTGGCACGTAAAAATTCCAACTAAATAAGACGTGTAGATGGCGCGTTGAATAAGCTTAAAAGCGCCATCTAGTATAAAAGTGTGGAACTACGTGTAACTAATTCTTATGTGAGTTTGTACGGTCAATAATAGATGGCGCTTTTTAGAAACACAGTGCCAGTGCCAAAACATAGATGGCGTTGATGTTCTAAACAATTTTGAATTTAGTTGGTTGGAAACTCAGCAATATACTTTCGCGTAGGTATTTGCATTATTGTGTAAACTAATTTTTCGCATGAGATATCTTCTCGTTTGTGTATGTAAGTTTTGTTGACGTTATCAAAATGTGTTTACTTTGCCCTGAAAATATTATACAACTCTACGTTTTTTTGCTTTTGTAAATGTTACAAAGATAGCGCACGGCACCCTGTTAATTGTTATAAATGAAAAAAAAAAGAAATAAAATACGTGTGGCACTCTGGACTATGCCGCGGTAAAGTTATAACATACCTACTTAGCATTTTTTGTCAACTTATGCAATTATAATTCGCATACGTCTAGTCACACGTACCTACATAAACTCCGTGCCGAAGTTTGGTGACGTACCGGTCGCTGCGAGCACCACACCCCGAGCCACACCGTGCCGGAGTCTGCCGAACTGAAACGGCGTTAGATGAATGTTAGGTTGTTTTTCGTTATGGAATTTCTTAAAAATAAATCCGGCGTAACACTACTAATTAATTTTAGTTTAATCACAACTTTAATCTCATGCGTCATATAATTAAATTAATAAACATGTTCTTGTAATATTATATTATAATACAGTGGTAAATTATATTCACACGTTAATCAAAACACCAGAATATAATGTTACATTTTTATTGCTTTTTGATTTGTTCGTAACATTTGTTTATTTTTTGATGAATGGGAAACGATTCTTTTTAAACAGGATGTACTTAATGCTACGAATAATAAAAACTAAGGAAACGTAACTCCCATACTTGCCGTTTTGAATTTGGTTCCTTTTCGCACACTACAATATGGCACAAGCAACGAAACTAACACTGACGAAATAAAGCCGTTGATAATAATTGTCACTTCTGTAAAAAAACAAAATTGTGTTCCGAATACATGCATAAAGTATGCATGTATTCGGGTCCAGGCTCGGATCTAGGGGGGGGGGGGGGGGGGGGGGGGGCGAGAGGGTGCACTTGCCCCGGCAAAGATTGGGGGGCGGTCGGAGGCCACCTTTTTTTTTTTTTTTTAATGAAATAAGGGGGCAAACGAGCAAACGGGTCACCTGATGGAAAGCAACTTCCGTCGCCCATGGACACTCGCAGCATCAGAAGAGCTGCATGTGCGTTGCCGGCCTTTTAAGAGGGAATAGGGGAGGGTAGGGAAGGGAAGGAAATAGGGGAGGGTAGGAAAGGGAATAGGGTAGGGGATTGGGCCTCCGGTAAACTCACTCACTCGGCGAAACACAGCGCAAGCGCTGTTTCACGCCGGTTTTCTGTGAGAACGTGGTATTTATCCGGTCGAGCCGGCCCATTCGTGCCGAAGTATGGCTCTCCCACGTATAAATCTTTGCCGCTTTCTTCACCGCCGCGTGCGCCATCGGTGGCCCACCGCGCTACCCCGTCAACGTTGTTTCGCAGAATTCAGCTATCTGTTGTTAAAAGACTTGGAGGCCCCCTTGTCGCCAGGGATCTCGGCGTGACTTCTCACCACCGCCACTTCAATTCAACAAAGTTCCGTAGAACTCGTTCTGCGGTTAAAACCTTAGCTGATGTGACCATGAAAATTATTACCTATTTTTGCTTGGAGGGCGGCAAATTGGGATTTTGCTCCCCCCTTTTTCAAACGTAGATCCGGGCCTGTTCGGGTCACATTTTGTAGACTCGTGGACAAATTTTTGACACAGGTTCTCTTCCTTAGTTTTTATTATTGGTAGATAGTGATAATACTGTGTGTGTGTCTCACATAAAAGTCACTGTGACATTACCAGCTCTGAAAGTGTTTTTTATGACACACTACTGCCACAATAGACATAACGACCAGTAGTTCGACTGCAAAGAAACGGACAGGTTTCAATATCTGTCAAAATCGTCGGGTTTCACTAGGATTATGAACGGAATGTGCCTCGCGCTGGCTGATATAATTTATTTTTAAATATTTAGAATAAAGATTTCAAAATTGGATTCTGACAATTTTAATCGCATGTGCCAAAACACAAACAACAATACGACCAAGAAGTTTAATACGACCAAAGAGGAACACGTCCATCGAATATGTCATAGTTTTAAATTCGTAGGTAACAAGTTAACAACCCTAGCGACGATTATCGTCAAAATACGTCAAATTTAAAAATTTCAACATCAGTTCTAAGTCGGCATACTCTATCATTCTGTCTACTCTGCTACTGCAATGTTTTCACAGTTCGACGCAGCACCAGCATGGACAGTAAACAAAAAGTTTTGTTTGACGTTTGACAACTTTTCTGTCAATATTCTGATATGCCATGTGCAGACGGATTTTGGTCGGATTGTTGTATGGGCCAGGCCACAACACTGCGTTGCGGCGTCGCATCGCAAACAAAAATTGCTTTTCAAAGGTTGTTTAATACGACGTCGCTAACAGTGTTGTGGCCCTTTGTGCTGGTAGCGCCCTCTGCTCCGAACCTTGTGTAATATTCTCTGTTATTTTATGTTTGCTTGTATGCTAAATTCGTGACTTTGCATTAGCGCATTCGCCTAAAAAGTCTAAACTTTTTCACCTCTGTTACTTTTACGGTGAACTCTATATGAAACATACATAACCTAAAGTGTTATGAGAGTAAAAGGAATAGAGAGTGCTCTTGTGTATTGCGCACACACTTGGGCACTGTAAAATTACTCCTGCGTAGCTGGCCTGGTTTCAATGAAGCCAGCCACCGTCACCGAAACAGGTGTGGGGGTTATTATATTATTAACCTAAAGTATTCTCTGTTTTGATACAGTATTATTTATTATTCGTAACTGAAAAGAGTTATTTTTGTACGCAATTTAATTCTCAATTTATAAATCCTTAAATCAGTATTCCGCGCGCTATCGGTCAGAGGGGAAATGGGACGGAACCCGCATTCCCATTCAATCACTGTAGATCTGGATTTATCTATCCGATTTTGACAGGAGGGTTCTGTTTTTCAAGTATACAGGGTGTAACCTTTATATTTTAGAGATAATTACCTGCTCATTTTTTCCCTTAAAATTTGAACAAACCAAGGTAATGAAGAAGGTAGGTAAGTTACTAGTAACTTACCTACCTTCTTCATCCTCTGGCTGATATATCTGGCTGTACATAAATTTCACATTTTTAACACGTTTTTTAAACTTGGGCTGTATAATAGGTATATGTAACGGAATCTTTGAGCACGATTTTTTTCTATCTCCAGTAGTCTAATTAATTCGAAACCTTGCATAAGTATTAGAAGTCAATGACAATACAATTATTTGTTAAATGATTTAAAAAAAAGCGTGTTTTTTTTTTGTTTTTTTTTTTTTAACTTTTTTTTAATTTCAAATCAATTTCCAAGTCCTAAGGCCAAAATTCTTGCAAAAAAACGAACATTGTTTAGTTGCTCACTTCATCCACCAACATCTTCATTTATTTTTACGAATTTGTAACATTAAAACCTGCTTTTTCATGTTTGAAATTCGAACTTGTAACTGGCTATTTGTTATACAGACATCCAATTTTTATATCACTTGGCACATGGACTTGGCACCGCTCCTCGCGTAATGCGGATGCACCGCTCACACTTGACAGTTTACGTTAAAAGGACTTGCAAAATGCAAACTAAGGCCGGTATAAATAGTCAGTACTTAAGATGCGACCCGGTCTCAAGACGCGGTTCGGCTCTGTGATTGGTCCAAATTTTGACAGCCAACCAATCACAGAGCCTGAACCGTGTCTTGAGACCGAGATGCATCTTATGTACTGACTATTTATACGGGCCTAAAAGTAATGATTTCAGCACTACAATAATATTATATTATCATCTAAATCAGTGTATTAAACGTGGAGAGATAATCAATCAGACAGACAGACTGTCGTATTTATAGGTAGCGCATTCCCGCGACGTCGATTAAAAAAATATTTGTTTCGTTAAATGAGAAAAATGTTAGTGATTAAAGTTTTCTATCACTTTTCCCCGAACGAAATTCAGTATGTTTTTTTTTCTGAAAAAAGGGGGCAAACGAGCAAACGGGTCACCTGATGGAAAGCAACTTCCGTCGCCCATGGACACCCGCAGCATCAGAAGAGCTGCAGGTGCGTTGCCGGCCTTTTACAAGGGAATAGGGTAATAGGGTAGGGGAGGGTGGGGAAGGAAATAAGTGCAGGGGATTAGGCCTCCGGTAAACTCTTTCACTCGGCGAAACACAGCGCAAGCGCTGTTTCACGCCGGTTTTCTGTGAGCCCGTGGTTTTTCTCCGGTCGAGCCGGCCCATTCGTGCTGAAGCATGGCTCTCCCACGAGATACTGGATGACTCCTGCAATCCGTACATTTTTCCGCAACATTAACTCTAATGTTGCGGAAAAATAATTAAAAGCTAGAACCATAAAAGCTAGTAAAATAAGAGCTAGAACAACAAAAATTAAAAAAAGGCTGGAACCATCAAAGCTAGTGAAATATAGGCTGGAACCAAGGTCTACGTATTCTCGTAGCACCGTAGCACGTAGCTCGTAGAGGCTCTACGAAATTTAAATTATGCACAAACATTAGCATGGAAGACCTAAAAATGCATTTACATGAATGTCATCATCATCATCAACATCATTCAACTCATTAACATTATTTAAATATAATAGTTGGGGAGGGGAAGAGGAGATTTCGGGACAAGCTCGAGCGTGTCAGATTAAGCTTGTATAGGCAACCGACATGTGTCTAGTTATAATGGTATAGAAATCAGATTTCTCACCAGTGGGTTACTTTTTTTTATATTGAAATGTCATCGGATCTGTCAGATTAAGATAGGGGATGTTTATTGTTTAGTATACTCCAAAGAAGCTTCCATATTAAGTACTGACGATTTAAAGATTAGGGAAGTCTGTAGGGACATTTTAAAATATAAAAAATAAACATTCATATTTTATTTTGCACTTAACTAAATGATTTAGTCCTTGTTGTTAACTAAATGATTTAGTCCTTGTTGTCTAAAATATATTTATAATTTACCTAAATAAGCAATTTTATGAATATATTTTCTTTTTCAAAACTTTAAAATGGCTGCAGTTTCTGAACCCACCGCTAAAATATAAAACGATCTTATTATTTTTGTATCGGTTTTACCTAATGTACAAAACCTACTAGGTCTCCATGACGCTCGAGTGACTACAAAAATAGCACCCTCCCCTCCCCTACTATAACGTAAATGCCGGCTATGGATGAATACAATAACAATAATATATTGTATTAAAGCAATGATAGCTAAATCGGTTCAGTAGTCCAAGCTCGAAGACATAGCAGACATACTTTTAGATTAAGTAATTTTTAATCTCACATGAACCGTACATTTTTAAGCAATATTTAACTGTAATAGAGACTTGAATTATTTCATAATAAAAATATACGTCGTTAAAATCTGAAATCGTAACAGATACTTTTGCATTTATAATAAAACTAGATGACGCCCGCAACTCCGTTGCGTCAAAAATCGTTTATCGCGCGGGAACCGTACATTTTCCGGGATCAAAAGTATCCTATGTCCTTTCCCGGGACTCAAAGTATCTCCGTATACAGCAAAATCGGTTCAGCGGTTTAACTTTCTGCCGCGCACTGTAAAACTCTGGAACGAACTGTCACCAGCAGTATTTCCGGACCGATACGACCTGCAAACCTTCAAGAAGAGAGCGTATTCCCTCTTAAAAGGCCGCCAATGCACCTGCAGCTTTTCTGATGTTGCGAGTGTCCATGGGCGACGGAAGTTGCTTTCCATCAGGTGACCCGTTTTGCCGAAAAAGCGGTTTGAGTGCGAAGAGGTAACAGACGGATAAACAGATAGACATACAAACTTCGCATTTATAATATTATAGCACGGAAGTATAGATTGTGTAAAATTCGATGTTGTTTTGTTGTTACAAACATAAATAATTCAGAATACATCTTAAATTCAAAATGCTGGCAGCCAAATCTCCTCGCGTATAGTCCATTCTTGTCACGTTGCAGCTGAACTTTGGGCTAACTAGATCCAGACCTCAACTGGATCTAGACAGTCCTTGTCTAGAATTGTCTAGAAATTCTAAATTAGTAGTACGTCCTGAAATAAAAAAAATATATAAAAAATTTGAATAATTAGGAACTGAATGTTACAATTATTTTTTTAAAACGTTGATAAAAACGTCTATTCCACTGGAAGCTGGAACTGTACATATTCGTTTAAAGGCCTATAATAATATAATAACTAGATGATACAATAAAATAGAATTCTGCGATAAATATACATTTTCCCATTAAAATATGTCTTTAAATAATTTTCAGTGGTTCCACTCTATGTCTATGCTTTTCATAATAATTGGCCGAGTGCGAGTCGGACTCGCGCACGAAGGGTTCCGTACCGCTATAGAGCGAAAGTAGGCAAAAATTGTGTTTGTTGTATTATTTTTAGTACTTGTTGTTAGAGCGGCAATCCGTGAAAATTTCAGAAGTCTAGCTTTAGCGGTTTTTGAGATACAGCATGGAGACAGACGGACAGACATCGAAGTCACAGTTCCCTTTGGGTACGAAACCGTAAATATTATTTAATAATATTTATTTCATATTATTGTATGCTTAATAAAGAATTTGAAGAATTGAAGAACAAAATGATCAGTTTACTTTTAAGCTTGAAAATACACCTGAGACCCTAGCCAAGACGTATTTTTTATGGTTTCGACGACGAACATTTATGACAATTTCATACATTTTGAGCGATTCTATAAAGAGAAGCGAAAAATAAAAAGTCTTGGCTAAAGGCATCTACCATCGCATGATAACTTTTGATTGGAATCGATAACCGCTTACTTCCACAAATACTCCGTAAAGGTCAACCATCAATTTTCCACGACACCTTTTCAATCGGGTTTCCGTGTTATAACTTGTTTGTAAATTATAATATAACAAGCTCCGACAAATGTTGCTTTGCCATATTGTTTAACTACTTTTTGTATGTATTGTACAATACATACATACATGGGTAATGTTGCTTTGCCATATTGTTTAACTACTTTTTGTATGTATTGTACAATACATACAAACGCCTCCGTGGTCTAGTGGTTAGAGCGTCGCTCTCGACTCCGGAGGTCGTGGGTTCGAATCCCGCGTTGGAAACGTGTTATTTCCAAGTTTGGTTAGGACAATGCAGGCTGATCACCAGATTGTCTGACAAGTAAGATGATCCATGCGTCGGATGGGCATGTAAAAAGTCGGTCCTGCGCCTGATCTCTCGCCAGTCGTGTCGGTCTTCCGTCCCACTGGGTTATGAGAGTAAAAGGAATAGAGAGTGCTCTTGTGTACTGCGCACACACTTGGGCACTATAAAATTACTCCTGCGTACCTGGCCTGGTTTCAATGAAACCGGCCACCGTCACCGAAACCGGTGAGGGGGAGTATTATACATACATGGGCAAGATGCCTAACTAAACATACATTTTTTTTTTCAACTAACTAAAATCATAATATACGTACAGCTCGACAAGGCTTTAAATGAACGTGGCGAAAAAAGGGGAACTAACGCCGCCATCATACAAAAACGTCATTTTTGACAGTTCTCCTTTACCAGCAGCGCTCCCGCCGCTTTGGTAGGTTGACTGCTGCCCCACCCTAAGCCCAAGCCTGGCTGCGCCCATGCATACATAAATTAGTTAAACATTTATATGATGGCAAAACAACGTTTGTCGGAGCTGACTCAATGTCTGGTCTGTCTGTCTTCACGCCTAAGCCGCTTAACCGATTTTGCTGAAATTTGGTATGGAGATACTTTAAGTCTCGGGAAAGGACATTAGATACTTTTTATTTCGGAAAAAAATATACAATTCCTGTGCGATGAACGAATTTTCTTTGCTACGGAATTCTGGCAATGGGGATTGTCCTTTTTTTTTAATTTTGCTCATTACAAAAACATTTCGAGGAATAAGGTCAGTGATCGTTTTTTTGTATATAAAAGAAAAAAATACCCATTAGTTACTCATATTTTTGAACAAATATGTTTAACCTTAGTTTGACCTTCAATGGCGTTAAATTAGCAATAAATTCGACCAACATTACGTTTCGAACTTTTGGTAAGCTTCTCGTATCAGCTTTCACATAATGAGAACTTGCATTTGACGAACCAGCCATTATAAATAAGATTGAAAGGAAATTTAAAACACTACAGAGGTCAATTAGCCGCCGATGATGACGTCAGAGCGAAACTTTAAAAATTTATTGAGAAAAAACTAGCCAATGAATTTCAAAATTATTTAATTTATATTCTTAAAATACCCTATTTTAACGAAAAAAAAATATAAAAGTACATGTGATTTTTTTTGGACAATGCCCATTCCGTAGCAAAGTTGCAAGGGCGTTTAGTGTTATTATAAACACTTGATGCAATATTGAGCGATTCTTGGACTTACAGAATAAGCACAAAAAAATCGTCCAGCTATTTTTAAGGCAACTAACAACGCGACACAAGAATTTCATATCAGAATACTAGATGCAAGTCTGTTGCGCCAAAATTCGCTTATGGCGCGTAAACCGTACATTTTTTCGAAATAAAAAGTATCCTATGTCCTTTATCGGGACTCAAAGTATCTCCATACCCAGCAAAATCGGTTCAGCGGTTTTTTTTCAATGAAATAAGGGGGGCAAACGAATAAACGGGTCACCTGATGGAAAGCAATTTCCGTCGCCCATGGACACTCGCAGCATCAGAAGAGCTGCAGGTGCGTTGCCGGCCTTTTAAGAGGGAATAGGGGAGGGTAGGGAACGGAATAGAGAAGGGGATTGGGCCTCCGGTAAACTCACTCATTCGGCGAAATACAGCGCAAGCGCTGTTTCACGCCGGTTTTCTGTGAGAACGTGGTATTTCTCCGGTTGAGCCGGCATATTCGTGTTCAAGTTGCGGCTTGAGGAGGTAACAGACAGACTGACAGACACACTTTCGCATTAATAATATTAGTACGGGTATGGATATAGTACAGAAAATCCGGATATATAGTAACAAATTGACATTTATTAAAGTGACATGATGAGGGTACTTTTGTGTCATGGGTACATTCATTCGTTCAAAATTGAACCTTATTAACTACGGAAGGAACATATTTGATCGGGAGAGATTTAAATTGAGAATGTCTTTTGTATTTTGCTCTATGTGTGCCAAATTTAATCAAAATCTAACAAGTAATTTCGGATCCCATTCATTGCAAACAATCAAATATGTGTTCCTATTATAATGACCAAGGCTGGGAAATCGGGGTGTAGGTCGACCTCCAACTAGGTGGGACGACGATCTCCGCTTAGTTGCAGGACCATGTTGGATGCGAGTAGCAGGAGATCGGTCATCTTGGCGTTCATTGAGAGAGGCCTATGTCCAGCAGTGGACGACTATAGGCTGATATGCATTATTTCAGAGTTTGTATTACTTCATGACAAATTGTAACGTAGGTTTGCGTAAAAGAATCGCAAACATCTTAAAAATCTAACTAATTTGCATAATATTTAGTCTTGAAGTCATAAATTGTTAAAAATTATATAATTTTTCAATCGACTTTAACATATCAGACGCGGACAAAACAATGACGTGTAGGCACTTACATAGTGTGGATGGTATGGACTAAAACCACTAGCTTACTCACACAGCAACAAGGCCTCAAGATAAAAATATATCATAGTAGAGGTGCATCACCGAATTGATTGATCATCTAGTCATTAAAAAAAAATTACACTAACGAACTACCTAGTCATTTATCCAACTGGCTGATTCCACGCGACCTCAATATAAAAATATCCCGAGTGCATCAAAGCATTATAATACCGCTAAGTGGATTACGCCCTCGTCCCCGAGATGAAGCGTACGTAACGCGAAGTTTTTCCACGGCACAACCGACTTTTCAATTTAGCTGCCCTATACGTATTTAAGCGCGTATGGAACTACGTGCGGTTCAGTCGCAACCTGGATTTTTGACGTGATATAGTGGTTACGAGCTACAGAAGTGAAGGTAAGTTAAGTTTCCATAATTTACTCAAATGTTTACCTGTATTTGCCGGCGAAAAGTCTGTTTAACTCTCTTTTGAGCGGTTAAAAATCGATGGGAGTTTTCCCGCTATTTAATAATATGTATTCCAAAATATTGAAAATTAAAATATTTTTTTTTAACTTGTAAGGTATAAACAAATAATACAATTTATAGAATTATTATGGGCCTACGAAAAATATTTTTTAATTATAGAGTGTGTTTTGATGCATTTAAAAACTTTTAACTACTATTCAACGTTCTTTTAACTACTTAAACTAACGAGCGAAACTTTTAAAACGTTTAACCTTATATTTATTTTAATTATGAGATTCGAACCCGTGACCTTAAGGGTACCTCTATAACCGCTGAGTCACAAGGACATAAAATAAAGTTAAATTGAATTTGTCCGCGCTTGATTCGATTCGCGCAGAAATATGATAAAGTATACAATATAATATTATTTTGCTGGGCCTGTTTCACCACTTCCTGATAAAGTGCCGGTTAGGATATCCACAACTTATTTGACTGATTCTCCATACTCTATCTGTCAAGTAAAGTGGTGGATAGCCTATCCGGCACTTATCAGGAAGTGGAGGCGCTAAGAATCATCATAATATTATTAACAAAATCGTGTGTGAAAAAGGTAATAGTGGACATACTTCTACATTTAAAAAGGCCTCCGTGGTCCAGTGGTTAAAAGTGTATCTCTTGACTCGGTGGTCGTGGGTTCGATTCCCGCGTTGGAAACATGTTATTTCCAAGTTTGGTTAGGACAATGCAGGCTGATCGGCTGATTGTCTGACAAGTAAGATGATCCATGCGTCGGATGGGCATGTAAAAAGTCGGTCCTGCACCTGATCTCTCGCCAGTCGTGTCGGTTGTTTCTCCCACTAGGTCATGAGAGAAAAAGTATTCCTTTTTCTCTCTCTTGTGTATTGCGCACACACTTGGACACTATAAAATTACTCCTGCGTAACTGGCCTGGTCTCAATGAAACCGGCCACCGTCACCGAAACCGGTGTGGGGGCTATTATTTATTAGTATAATATTGACTTGTTTAAACCTGAAATGCGAAAGAGTGTCCTAGTGTCTCTATCTGTTACTCTTAAATCTCTGATGCTATTTTGATTAAATTCTGTATGCGAATACTTAGGTTGGGTTGCACCAGAGGCGTGGTTAAAGTTATGGTTATAGTTAAGGCTAATTTAACTTTAACCTTAACTTTGACCACAGAATTTGACAGAAGACGTTGCTGGTCCGACAAGGCTATAAAAAAACGTGGGCGGGGGCACTGCTGTTAAAGGAGAACTGTCAAAAATGGCGTTTTTGTATGATGACAGCGTTAGTTCCTTTTTTCGCCACGTGTATTGAAAGCCTTGTCGAGCTCTATGATTATGGTTAAATATGACGTCTTGATAGCGTCCATTTTAACTTTAACCAAAGATTTGACATTTTGCATTGTATTTAAAGTTACAGTTATAGTTAAAGTAAGTTGGTGCAACCCACCCTTAGAATCCCGAGAAAGAACAGAGGATTATTTTTACCCCGGAAAATGCACAGTTCTGGCTTAATTATGTGCAACGAAGAGCGCAAAATCTCGCTAGATGTCTTCGCTGCGCTAAAATAAGCTTGAACTAAGCGGCTTAAGGTATCTACTAGTATCATTTTGTGTATATTGATTACTATGAATATACCTTAAATAATACTTTAAAAATACCAGGCTATTTGGCCAAAACTTTCTCTCTATCGCTTCGTTAAAGATTCGTTAACCAAAATGTATGGAATTGACATAAGCGTTTGTTAAGGCGACGCCTTGATAATTTGGCTGTAGCGATATCGATTTTTATCAGCAATGACTAAAGCTAAGAAATTGAAGTTCATTGTCAGGATTCATCATGTCTTTGTCTTTGAATTACCCGTAGCACAACACGATTGGTCAACTTTTATGACACAGAATAATCAATCAAAAATACCTCTGTAAAAAAAGTGATTCCTATTTTGCCAACAGAGGAGAGTGATTTAGGTTTCCAAAATTTGTACATAAATTAGTTCAAGCATACACTTTAATTCAATGATATTCTATGTTACTAACGTAACTAGATTGGAAGTTTACGGTAGCAACGCGTTGCCACTTCGAAGATGCCTGCAGGCATATCTCACATACATAATGACATAACGAATATATGACTTGACATTGTCTTTTGAACAAAAAAGTGGTTACGCATTTCTGAGAATCTTTTGTAAGACATTGCTACTCTAGTATTTTAGAAACTCATTGCTTTAATTTGTCTATAGCTTAAATGAAATGTATTTAGGGTTTTTAAATACGCGACAAAAACCATTTTGTCGCTTACGCTTTTTCCATTTTTTGCTGTTCCATTGCTTGTTTTCTATGAGAGGCCGGGCCGATATAATGCTGAAATAGAATAAGATGTTGACATTCGACTCGTCTTATGTCAATTCCATACATTTTGATAGACGATTCTACAAAGAAGCGATAAAGAAAAGATCTTGGCTCACCCACCTGTTTCTTCCAATATACGATAAAGTTTCTACTCGAACATTTATAATAAAAGGTATCATTAATTTTGCTCACAAAAAGGAACCTTTTGTAGGTCGATCCTGTTCAAACACTCTCAAAAGGTGCGAGGAACCTTTGTGAGGTTTTAGCAATATAACTATTTTTGCATCTCATCGCTTTATTATCTAGTTTTAGCAGCTTTCGCTGACTTACTTGTGGAGTTTGTCTCCCCAAACTTTTTATTGTAGTTTACAAAATACCCCTTTGTTGAAAAATAAATTAACAAAATGGCCACACTTTACAATGTTTTGTCTTTGCGTGATATGTCGAAAAATACGTGTGGCCCTCGGGCACTGCCGCGTTAAAGATATTGCATAGCATTTTTATTTACTTGAAGAATTATATTTTGCATACGTCCAGTCGCGCGCACGCAAACATCGTGCCGAATACCGCACCGCTGTGCCGGTCGGGGTGTGGGGTGTTAGGTTTATTTTCGTTATGGAATTTATTGATTCGGTCCCCGCGCTCAAAGCCCGCAATAAAAGGTATGCAATAGCTTAAAAACTACCTAATGCAAGCCATCACTAACTTGTAAGATATTCGTCTATGATCGCCCATGATCGACATCGAATGCTTCGCAATCATGGCTTTCCACCGCCAAGAGGGGCACGTCGAAACTTTTCCGAAAAATCTCGGCTGCATACGTTTTCCGTATGCGATTTCCGAATTCGTTTTTCGTATTTCGAAATCCGAATGCATGGAATCAGTAGAAAATACGTTAACTGCCGCTCACGCACTCTGGAACGAACTGTCTTCAACAGTACTTCCGGACCAATACGACCTGCAAACCTTCAAGAAGAGAGCGTATTCCCTTTTAAAAGGCCGGCGACGCACCTGCAGCTCTTCTGATGTTGCGAGTGTCCACGGGCGACGGTAGTTGCTTTCCATCAGGTGTCCCGTTTGCTCGTTTGCCCCCTTATTTCATTAAAAAGACGTTCGTTTTCTCGGTACCGAACAAATTCCATACGTTTCAAGTGCAAGCCAGCGCTCTCGCGCGTGAAAAATACGAATGTTTACGCTAGTCTCACGGAATTCCGAATACGGAAATCGAACACGGAAAACGTACATTTGCGGCCAGCCTAATCTTGAAACTTTTCTCCGAATAAGCAGTAACACAGTTGACAGTTCTAAAGTTTCTGGATGACACTTTTAGTTTGGAATTAGCGGCCATATTGTTTCGAATTAGTTTGGGTTTTAGTGATTAGTTTTGCTCTGGAAATAGGAATTAATGGTTAATTATTTAGCCTCTTGGCATTGTATTGAAATCCATTATGGTTAAGAATAATAAATATTAGATGGTTTGTTCAAATTAGAATTATTGTATGTACAAACGAACATTTGTATTCGCGTGTATTGGTTTTACATGCTTTTGTGTGGGAAAAAACTGGGGCGCTTGCCCATATTATAATTAATAAAAAATATGCTCTTTCAGCGCTGCTACTTTCACATAAGGGAACACCCTCAAGTTTTATCACTTTGTTTTGTTAAACCCGTTTAATATTTACTAGCTATTTGACCGAGCTCGAGCCTTCGCTCGGTATTCGATAAAACACGTATATATATATATATATATATATGTATATATATGACAGACAATGTCATTTTATTCGTGTTTTATCGAATACCGAGCGAATATATACAACAATTGCTCGTTTAAAGATATAAGATTTATACACATACTAGTTGATGTCCGCAACTCCGCTGCGCCAAAATTAGTTAATCGCACGAGAACAGTACATTTTCCGGGATAAAAAGTATCTTACCATTCCTAAGTCCTTTCTCAGGACTTAAACTATCTCCATACCAAATTTCAGCAAAATCGGTTCAGTGGTTTGGGCGTGAAGAGGTAACAGAAAGACAGATAGACAGTCAGACACACTTTCGCATTTATAATATTAGTATGGACTTCATACTCCAAATCCGTTCAGTAGGTTTTGTTTGAAATACATGCTCACAAACTTTAACATTTATAATAGTAGTAAGATTTTAACAAAGCATTCCATTTGCACGTTGAATTTACAATTCTTTCGGGGCCTTCCCTCATAAGTCACGTCGCTGCCAAATTTTAGCGAAAATTCATGAATTTCTTTTCAAGTTTCAACTTTTGCAATTTAAAATTATTTCTTTTAAGTTTTTATTAGATTACTCGATAACACCGGTGACTCAGTTGCGCCGAAATTTGCTTATCATGCGGGAACCATACATTTTGCGGTGATGAAAATTATAATTTAAATATCCTTCCGCGAAGTCTATTCAATATCAGTTCAAAATATAATTATTTTGAACTAATATTGAACAAAACTTGGTTGACTATGGAATCATAAAGCGCGGAACCCTAACCAGCTGTTTAATTGTATATTGAAATTATTGATAGGTTAATAGTTACCTACATAATTTAAAAGAAACATTGTCCTACAAAAAGAACAATTATTCATATTTTAGGGCAATCAAATCAAAGTATGAAATCCTTTCTATCTCTGTTAGCTACGAGAGATTTTTCGCAGTTGAAAATGTTGTTCGTCTTATCAAAATGAAACTACTCACAAAAATTTGCTTGACAGTAATCTATCTATATATATAAAAATGGATTTTCAATTGTGTTAGTAACGCTAAAACTCGAAAACGGCTGAACGGATTGGGCTAATTTTAGTCTTAAAATATTCGTAGAAGTCCAGCGAAGGTTTTAAAGTGACACGAAGTTCACCGGGACAGCTAGTCAAAAATTTTTTTTTTCTAGGGAACCCTGACTATTAAGTGTTTTAACCATGAAAAGGTAACAGACACACAGACAGGCATTTACTATATTAGTGACGATTTTTCTCTAACAACAAACGTGAGAATATAAAGAAGTTCTCATATTATAAATACTGCTGTGGGAAAAACTGTCATCGCAATTTTTACATTATTTACTAGAAAAACTATAAAATACAAAAAATCTATACCTTACTGTATGTCTGTAGGTAAATTTTGTTTGTGTTTTAAAAAAAATACCTACTCATCAAGTAGGTATTAATTTTTTTTTAAAACAAGCGCACAGGAAAAGTCACTCTGTACAAATAAAATATCATCTCAAATACTTTAAATCTAGGGTGGCCAACCTTTTCGACACTTGGGCCGAAATTCGGAAGTAGAATTTTACCCCGGGCCGCTCGTAGTGGTATGAAGGTCAAAATCGGATACTATAATTTTTCCTATTAGAACTTAGAGCTTTAAAATAAAAGCTCTAACTAAGTTCTAATGGGAAAAAAGTAAAAGAAAAGAAGTATTTGTTTGCTTTTTATAGTAGGTATAAGGTAATTTTAATATTAACTTTTTTTACTTAAAAAAAATGTGCTCGGCTCCGCGGGCCACAGGGTAACAGACGCTGCGGGCGGGCCGCATGAGGCCCGCGGGCCGCGTGTTGGCCACCCTTGCTTTAAATGATTCTAGTCGTGAGTTAGACAGTAGGAATGATAAAATATTATCTCGAATATAATATAGGGTGAGCTCGTAAAGTTATGAAAAAATGGGAAAATTATATGAAGCATTCTCCTTATGGGGCTATTAAGTGTTTGCAGGATAGATATCGATTTGTTTTGGGGAAGTGATACGGAGATCGGCTGGTCATCTAGTACAGGGTTTCTGACATTAATGTGATGGGATGTGCTTGTTTCTTGTCGCATATTTCAAATCAGATTGAAGAGTTTCATCTACGGACATGTCTAATAATGACTCCTGTTGCCACCATTACGTAAACCCCTGCCGTCAAATGGCGAACCCTAGGGGTTCGCGTACCCTTTGAGAAACCCTGATCTAGTACATACAATAATAATAATATTATTATTATTTTACATATTTCTTCTCAAGATAAATCCACCTATTTTTAAGCTAGATGGCGCCTGCAACTCCGTTTCGCCAAAAGTTTATCGCGCGGGAACAGTGAATAGTAACAACTAACCATACCAAAATTAATCAAAATCGGTTCAGCGGTCTAAGCGCGAAGTGGTTACAGACAGAAAGACAGGCACACTTTAACATTTATAATATTAGGATGATATTAGTAGTTTCTTAGGGCAGGGCTCAGCTTCCGCCAGCGTGGGACGGGGGTGCGGAGGCGTCGCCATGCGAACCTCCAATAACTTCCGTCCCACGGGGCTCCGGGTCAGGATGGGAACCTGCCCGGCTTAGCTAGTCCCGGCGCGGCGCCGAGGGAAACCCTCTTACCTGTTTGAGGGAATCCTGTGTTAGACAGATCCAGGACATTCCTCCGTATATGGCCATGATGGGTTTCCCGATGGAAGAGGGACGGCCCTCTTTTAAGCAATAACATTAATAACTTGAGCTCATCTACCGCGATAACTCGTACGCAGCTAGTTTGTGCTACCGCGCGCGAGCAGCCTCACTCGTCTGAGAGTGAGTAAGGGGTCGGGCCCCTTAAGAGCAGGGGGGACCCGTGTCCCCACGTCAGATAAAAATAGCTTATTTTCGTAGCTCTCCCCAATATTGCCCGTCTAGAATGTCACACGTGTGACTTTAGGAGAGGGGGCCAGGCCCCCCTCACTGTTTATTTCCAAACCAACTAGCAACAGACTAGTTATAGCCACGATTAAACTACCATGGTCTTAACCAGACCAGTAGCTTAGACCCTTTCGAAAAAAAAAATGGGTTTCCCCTGCGCATAAAAAAAGGGCTCAGCTGTTGCCCAGGTTTAAAAATGTCTACAATTATAGAGATCAGGAAAAATAACGAGTTTTATATTTTACACTCCGGGCGTGCCGACAGATGTGAAAACGAAACATTTTCCGCTCGCTGTAGAAATATTAAGAGAGAGGGAGAGATTGACAGAGAGAAGGACATACAGACAGACAGATAGACAGATAGACAGACAGACAGACAGAGAGAAAATTTTTCAGTAAAATTCGAAATTTTATAATTTGTGTGTATGACTTAAACTGAATTAAGAAATGGCTATCCAATTTATTTAAAAAAAATACTATTCAGTACTTACTATTACTCTTTATCCGTCCTTCTTACCAACAAATGCGTGACTAACTGACATAGACTACAAAAGGCATAACCCTTCTTCCGAAAGTCGGTTAAAACACGTAATAGTTCAGACAATTTGGCATAACGCGGTCGTTGACACGGGGTTTTGGCACTGCAGCCGGATTATAGCTAATAAAATAAATAAAAATAAAATATACTATCTATTACCGTACTGGGCAAGGGTTCCGCAGGATACTATGGTTCAGTACTCCTTAGGGTTCCGTTACAATCAATATAAATAAAATACGTGTGGCACTTGGGGACTTTTTTTTTATGAAATAAGGAGCAAACGACCAAACGGGTCACCTGGTGGAAAGCAACTTCCGTCGCCCATGGACACACGCAACATCAGAAGAGCTGCAGGTGCGTTGCCGGCCTTTTAAGAGGGAATAGGATTAGATAAGAGGGAACAGGGTAGGGGAGGTAAGGAAGGGAATAGGGATGGGAAGGGCAGGGAATTGGGCCTCCGGTAAACTCACTCAACTCGGCGAAATACAACGCAAGCGCTGTTTCACGTCGGTTTTCTGTGAGCCCGTGTTTCTCCGGTCGCGCCGACCCATTCGTGCCGAAGCATGGCTCTACTAGGTTATGGACTGCCGCGATAAGACTATTGCATAGCATTTTTATCAACTTATGCACTTATTATATACAAAACTGTTGACATACATGCAAACATTAAAATAAATGTATAAATACAGATTACATTTTTAAAGCTGGTCGTGACATTTTTTAAAATGAAGAGTTTTTCTCCAATGACACTTTTTAATTAGGGCTCTTAATTAATTATTCAAGACGTGAGTGGAAGAACCAGATAAATAACATTTTATAACAAAAGGAGAATTACTCATTCTTAGGGTTCCGTACCCAAAAGGTGAAAACGGGACCCCATTCATGAGACTTCGTTGTCTGTCCGTCTGTCTGTCTCCAGGCTGTATCTCAAGAAATGCTATAGCTAGAGTTCTGAAATTTTCACAGATTGTGTATATTATTGGTTGCCGCTATAACAACAAATACTAAAAACAAAATAAAAATTATATTTAAATGGGGCTCTCATACAACAAACGTGATTTTTTTGGCCTTTTTTGCATGATATCAATAATAGCAAAAGGTAGGCACTTGATATTTTCACAAAGGCCTTAATTATATGTCTAATTCAATATTTAAGAATAAAAATAGAATAAACTAAAAAGTTAAGGGGGGGCAATATCACAAAAAACACTATTTTTGCTCTATAACATTACGGAACCCTTCGTGCGCGAGTCCGACTCGCACTTGGCCAATTTTTCCCTTATAATTTTAACAAACCTTAAAAGTTATCTACTTCGTCGTTTAGCAAGTATATCAGCCCCCTTAGACAAAGTATCTTTCGTTAAAAACGATGACGAAATTCGTTATCAAAATGTATGCGGTTGACATAAGTCATCACTAAATGACATTTCGCTTGCGTAGGCTAATATCAAATCCCATACATTTTGATATCGAATTTCGTCATCGTTTTTAACGAAAGGGGCTTTGGCTACAGAACCTGGATACATATAAAATACACAGTTTTTTGATTTCGAATGATTTGGCCCAGAAGCGACCATTCATACAAAAAACGGAAATCCTTTAACTGTTATTCACCTACTTCTTCCACTGACGTCTTCAATAATTATAAGGCCCAAAGTTTTATTCGGAGTAAAAATGAATGTACCATTGTAAACTAAGCAATGCTTTGTTCGAAAGAAAATTCAAAGAATTCTTAGCAATCTAGAGTTGAATTGTGTTTTATAATCCTTATTTAATATTATAAATGCTTAAGTGCGTCTGTTCGTCTGTCTGTTTATTTCACGGCCAAACCGCTGAACTGATTTGGCTGAAATTTGGTATGGAGATACTTTGAGTCCCGGGAAAGGACATAGGATACTTTTTATCCCGGAAAATGTACGGTTCCCGCGCGATAAACGAATTTTGGCGCAATGGAGTTGTGGGGGTCATCTAGTAATTTTATACTTTTACTAAGCTCTTTCTTATTTTTGTTACTCTTTTACTTATTTTCATGAATTTTTGCATGGTAGTAGTTTAGAACATGGATTACACATAGTCTACTTTTGCCCCAAAAAGTACAGTACACAAACAAAGTATATGCAAGGACCTTTATGAAAATAATATAAATACAAGTATCGAATATATTATAGTTACGTCCAAGGAAATAGTTCTTATTTCGTCCACATAAGGTCTTTTTAAAGGCAAAATAAGTCTGTATGCTATATACATGTATTTTTCATCACCGATATTCTAAAAGGATCCTTATGTTTATGCAGTAAGGGTCATATTCCTCCGAAGGCTTTTACAATCGTTCACAATTAAAATGAGCCCGTATAAAGGCTCGTGAAGTGTGCACATTATGTTGCGCCGCGCGCCGGGGGGGAGCGCAAAAATCCACGCAAACCGTTTGCTTATTACTGTAATGTTTTCACGCTAGAAGCAGCACCAGCACAGACAGTAAATAAAAAGTTTTTATACGTGGGAGAGCCATGCTTCGGCACGAATGGGCCGGCTCGACCGGAGAAATACCACGTTCTCACAGAAAACCGGCGTGAAACAGCGCTTGCGCTGTGTTTCGCCGAGTGAGTGAGTTTACCGGAGCCTCAATCCCCTACCCTATTCCCTTCCCTAGCCTTCCCTATTCCCTTCCCTCCCCTATTACCCTATTAAAAGGCCGGCAACGCACCTGCAGCTTTCTGATGCTGCGAGTGTCCATGGGCGACGGAAGTTGCTTTCCATCAGGTGACCCGTTTGCTCGTTTGCCCCCTTATATTATAAAAAAAAGAAGTTTTGTTCCACGTTTGACAACGTTTCTGTCAATATTCTGATGTTACATGTGCAACATGTCGGATTTTAGTCGAATCATTTATTGTTTGTGCTAATAGTACCGCCTTCTGCTCCGACCTAAATATTTTTGGGACGCAGCGGCTCGCATTGCAATTTGCAAGGCGAATTTGCTACAATGTGCTAATATAATGCCGCTATAAAAAAATATAGTGGCAGTAAATTTTAATCAAAATCAGTCAATGCACTGCACTCCGCCACCGGAAAAATTTGCTACGTTGACATTTTAGATTTGGATTTTATCGTTCCTGCAAATATGCACTGAGCGGGGATTAGAGCACTATGGGGTTTTAGTGAGTAGAACCGTGCCTAAGGAGTCCCACCTACCCCGGCCGATGTCCCCAATCCGCCGGGGATGCGTAAAGCATTTCCCCATGGCTAATGGCTGACTTGTATTATTTGAAGTGCCTGATAGACGTACGAACTTAAAGTACGCCGGTTTTAAGTTCGCGAACTTACTCGGCTCGCGTCGGTGACACACGAGAATCACTCACATTGGATTACCATGCCCCCAGGCTCACGGCTCGTGGCTCTTTGCTGACACACAGGCAATTAAGATCGTCGAGCCATAAGTCCGCGTACTTACTCGCACGTCTGTCACCCCTTTCAGTCTATTGATAGAATTCAGCGTTCGATTGCTACTAGAATAATGTAAACGGGCATCGGGATGCACTGGAACCCACTGAATTACATTCCAGTGCATGATAATCATTGGACTGAAATAAAACCGGTCGTAAGCTAAGCTTGCGCTGCGCTCCGCTCCGAACTGCGGCTTGGCATACGATACGCACCTTTACGGTGAGGTATGGCGGGTCACGTTGTACGTGACCGTACATACGTGACGTATCACGTATATACGTGACGTATCACGTATATACGTGATGTAACGTTAAACGTAGTAGAAGCACTTACGTTGTATTTATCCAGGGGTAAAATGAAGGTTAAAATCTAATATATAAAATTCTAGTGTAACAGTATTTGTGCGCGAACTCCTCCAAAACGGCTCAACCGATTTTAATGAAATTTTGTATATACATTAATAGAAATAATTTATATGGCAAAACAACGTTTGTCGGCTACTAATTAGCTGATAGTTAACGATAATATTTTAAAAGTGTGTCTGTTGTCTCCTCTGCTGAACTGATTTTGTTAAAATTTTTATAGACATAAAATGACGTTCAGGATATTATATTATCCTATCCTGTTTTATAAAGTAATAAGATGACACCAGCAAATCCGTTGCGCCACATTTATCGCTTGGGAAACGTACATTTTTCCGCAAAAAAAAACCGTCCCATCTATTTTCCCGTTTTCCGATAATACTTTTTCGAATTCATTATCCGTATTAAGAATTTCGAAAGCATGGAATCTGTACAAAAGACACGACGCACACGTTTGCTTTTTTTCCGAACGGGACGTATTTCGCACGTACGTTCCGAGTACAAGTCTACGCGTTCGCTCGTGAAAAAATCGAATGTTTGCGCCAGTCTCACGGAATTCCTAATCGATATTCCGCATTAGGAAACCGAATACGGAAAACGTGTGTATGCGGCTAGCTGCCTTTCAGCCATCTAAACGTGAAGAGGTAACAGACGGACACGTCAAACTAATACGTAACACCCTACGAATAATAAAAACTAAGGAAAAGTAACTCCGTCAAAAAACATCCTCTACAATACTTGTCAAAAAAGTGTACCTTAGGTACACATTTCAATACATTTGCAATATTTAGTTGGCCTGGAGCGGTATCAGGCTGAAGTTACATGACAGTTATAATAAATACTCACACCGATTTCGGTGACGGTGGCCAGTTTCATTGAAACCAGGTCAGGAACGCAGGAGTAATTTTATAGTGCCCAAGTGTGTGCGCAGTACACAAGACCACTCTCTATTCCTTTACTCTCACAACCCAGTGGGACGGAAGACCGACACGACTGGCGAGAGATCAGGCGCAGGACCGACTTTTTACATGCCCATCCGACGCATGGATCATCTTACTTGTCAATCAGGTGATCAGCCTGCAGCACTGTCCTAACCAAACTTGGAAATAACATTTTTCCAACGCGGGAATCGAACCCACGACCTACAAATCAAGAGCCGCGCTCTATTCCACTAGACCACGGAGGCGAAATTTGGTATGGAGATACTTTGAATCCCGGAAAATGTACGGTACCCGCGCGATAAACGTGCCCGTGTGTTTATAGTGCCCAAGTGTGTGCGCAGTACACAAGAGCACTCTCTATTCCTTTACTCTCATAACCCAGTGGGATGGAAGACCGACACGACCGGCGAGAGATCAGGCGCAGGACCGACTTTTTACATGCCCATCCGACGCATGGATCATCTTACTTTTTTTTAATGAAATAAGGGGGCAAACGAGCAAACGGGTCACCTGATGGCAAGCAACTTCCATCGCTCATGGACACTCGCAGCATCAAAAGAGCTGCAGGTGCGTTGCCGGCCTTTTAAGTTGGAATAGGGAAATAGGGGAGGGTAAGGATGGGAAGGGAAGGAATAGGGGAGGGTAGGGAAGGGAAAGGGAAGGAGAAGGGTAGGGGATTGGGCCTCCGGTAAACTCACTCACTCGGCGAAACACAGTGCAAGCGCTGTTTCACGCCGGTTTTCTGTGAGAACGTGGTATTTCTCCGGTCGAGCCGGCCCATTCGTGCCGAAGCATAGCTCTCCCACGTATTACTTGTCAGACACAGGTGATCAGCCTGCATTGTCCTAACCAAACTTGGAAATAACATGTTTCCAACGCGGGAATCGAACCCACGACCTCCGAATCGAGAGCCGTGGTCTAGTGGTTAAGAGCGTCTTAACCACTAGACCACGGAGGCGTTACATAGTAAATAATAATATAACAACAAACATCTCAAACATCATGTCACAAAACCCCATGCCTTCCACAACCAAATTATCGAGCGCATTTACCCAAGTGTCCCGAATTTATTATCGAGCGCACTTGGCCAAGTGCCCCGAATTTCCCCGCAAGGACCTCACAGTCCGCGCGCCCTCCGCCCCGAACGCACGCTCCGCCGACAACCGGCGGGTAACACGTACACACAAGCAGTTAAAGTGGATCTATTCAGGAAATACCTGAGGATCGTCGAGGAGAAGTTTTTTCCGGGTGAGTAGTAACACGAAAGGTTGGTGAGAGAGAACAAAGGGGGCGTGGAAATTTGAAAAGAGAGTGTTCGAAATTTAACTTTGGAATGGAAGGTCAATTCGAAGTTTAAAATTTTGAAATCACTGCCAAAATAGCAGAAAAAAAAGAGAATGGTAGTTCGAAATTTAAGTTTGTAAAATGGAATCAATGTGTTCGAAATTCAAGTTTGTAAAATGGGAAGGTGGGATAATGTATTCGAAGTTTAATTTTGGAGTGAAAAGAGAATGAATGGGGGTGTGGAGCGTTCGAAATTTAGGAAATTTGTAATCAAACTCAGGTGTTTTCAAGAGAGTGCTCGAAATTTGAAATTAATGATTGGAAGCGGAATTAAAATATTATTTTCTGAATTCAAAGTATCGATAAGTTAATAAGGAAATATCGATTTTAATTTAAGAGAGTGAATGAGGGCTGTGTTTGAAATTTAAAGTAAATATTTTATGATGTGTGGAATAAATGTGTATACCATTGCTGTGCCTAATCCAAGCAAGACGATTTTCAAATATAATTTTACATAGATTTTTCATGATCATCATCATTACAGTATTTTCTGATGATGATCATTTCAATGAAATCTGTAGAGTGTAAGTACTAAAAATAATATAAGTACTAAAGTAGAAGATTAAGGGGCTGTTTCACCACTTCCTGATAAGTGCCGGATAGGCTATCCACAACTCAACTTGACAGAGTATGGAGCATCTGTCAAATAAGTTGTGGATAGTCTATCCGGTACTTTATCAGGAAGTGATGAAACTGCAGGCCCTAAATATTGTAAGAATAGTAAAGAAGACCTGACTAGTATTTTTATTATAAAGATAGACCGTGTACAAAGAGTCTTTATTCATTCGTAATTTATCCACTTTAAAAAGAAAATAGTATAATATTCAGAATTAAAATACTCGCTGAATATAAAATATTTAATTTATATCAATTATAGAATCAGAAGGAGTAATTGAAATTATAGAATTTCAACTAAGCGTAATAATAAGACAAAGAGATTTCTGAATTTGAAGAGGTTCTCGTAATTTTGTAAATTAGAAACTTAATTTGCTTATTTGGAAAATTAATTTTAAAATTATAATTTGTGACAGTGTGTCCTAAATGAACCGATTTTGCTGAAATTTGGTATGGAGATCATACCGAATTTCAGTGAAATCAGTTGGGCGTGAAGAGGTAACAGACAGACAGACTGATACATTTTTACATCTATACATGTTATAAAACAAAGTCGCTTTTTTCCGTCATGTCTATATTTTATAACGCTAAGACTAATAGGAGCGAAGAAATAGAGGAAAATGTGGAAAAAACGGGGAAAATTATTTGAACGCGCTAATCTCAGGAACTACTGGTACGATTTGAAAAATTCTTTCAATGTTAGATAGCCCATTTATTGAGGAAGGCTAAAGGCTATACTTTATCACGCTAAGACTAATAGGAGAATGTGAAAAAAACGGGGGAAATTATTTGAATGGGCTTATCTCGCGAACTACTAGAGCAATTTTTATGTTATTTGGCACAGATAAGAAGTAGACCACGTGAAGGATCATAGGCTATCGACTTTAATCATTTTTTCAGTGGCTATATATTTTATACACGTGCGACGCCGGGGCGGGTCGCTAGTTTATAATATTTGTCTGGATATGGATAAACATGCATAATTAAAACAAAATCTGCCGAGTCAGATAGTTCACAACACTAATTTAAAGTACCTGCTTAATTGTTGGCTGAATATAAAGAAAAAAAACATTTAAAAGTATTTTGTATTTAGAACAGAGAGTGTGCGTGATTTTGAATAAGGAATGCTTAATTTTTTTTACATTACGGATTGTTTGAGGCAAAGAAATGCCACAAATGTTTTAATATGCTTTATGAATGAAAATAAAAGACTGAAAACGAATGAAATATTTATTCTCCAAACAAAATATTATAATAACTTGTATTACTATGTGCTGCACTTGTATAAACAAACTGTTTTTGTTATTGGTTGAAATAGAGCTAAAAATCAATGGTATTTGATGTTTTTTAAAACTTTTTGTTTTATAGCCGACTTTAAAAAAGGGAGGTTAGATATCAATTTGACTGTCATAAAAAATATCCATTTTTTTAAATGAAATATGGGGCAAACGAGCAAACGGGTCACCTGATGGAAAGCAACTTCCATCGCCCATGGACACTCGCAGCATCAGAAGAGCTGCAGATGCGTTGCTGGCCTTTTAAGAGAGAATAGGGTAATAGGGGACGGTAGGGATGGGAAGGGAAGGGAAGGGAGTAGGGGAGGGTAGGGAAGGGAATAGGGTAGGGGATTGGGCCTCCGGTAAACTCACTTTTCTTTTTTTTTGCCGGTTTTCTGTGAGAACGTGGTATTTCTCCGGTCGAGCCGGCCCATTCGTCCCGAAGCATGACTCTTCCACGTATAAATGTGTTATAAGGTTGAATTATCTATCTGTAACTCATATCGTAGCTCCCAAACGGATGAATCAACTATGGTCTAGTTTTTAGGGTTCCGTACCCAAAGGGTAAAAACGTGACCATATTAATAAGACTTCATCGCCTGTCCGTCTGTCTGTGTCCAGGCTGTAATCTCATGACTTCTGGAATTTTCACAGATTGTGTATATCTGTTGCCGCTATAACAACAGATGCTAAAAACAAAGTAAATTAGGTAAGGGCGGGGCTCCCATACAAAAAAACAATTGTGTCCCAATGATGTTCTACTTATACAGATCTGTTACGTCCATACTATTTTCCGGCTTAAGAGCGTTGACACCTAATTTCAAGTTTCCATACAAACCTGCGGCGGACTATTTGAATTGCTTTGCGCGCAGCGATTTATAGTAATTTTAAAATATTTGTAGAAAAAAAACAACTAAAGATTTGTTGATATTTAAAAACATTTTTTTAAAGTGTTCTTCTATGATATAAAGCTATTATTATATTAAATTAAATTAAATTAAGTTAAATAATAGTAAAAGTTTTAATTACTTGATATTTCTTTGATATTTCTCATTCTTTGAATTCAAATTACATAAAGTTAAGTACCTAAACGAAATATTTTTTTCTGCTAACTATTTGCTTAAGGATCTTGTCAATAGGTTATTATTATTTTTTGATTAGATCTGTCGCTGGTTTCGTAAATTAAAAGTTTCGAAACTGCTACTAAAACAGAATTTAAGAAAACCTCTGTTAAGGTATCGAGATTTAATGTACAAATACTCTATAAATCGTATTTTTTCTCTGCTAACTATATAGACAGTGAAATTTCCTATAAAAATAAGTTAACATTTTTATAAAGATAAGCGGTTGATGTTTTTTTCAAGTTTGAAAAGTACAGTCTTAAGCCAAATTGAGCGTGAAAGGTGTAAACGCTCTTAAATTTCTTCCGAACAATTTTCAAATTCAAAATTGCAAACATTGACAAATTTGACAGATAAATGAAACAAAAGATACGAAAAACCATTTACATAAAAGAGACAATTCTATTTTTAAACATATTCCTATTTTTGCTCTATAACAGTACGGAACCTTTCGAGCGAGTCTGACTCGCACTTGGCCTATTTTTTATCTGTATCCATACTAAACCGAAAATATAAACTATATTTTTCTCGATCTCCATGAATGTCTATATCAAAAACCATAAAAACGTGATAAATATGTATTTATGGTCATTCAGAGTTATTTTTATTCCCATAGCCTTTATTATTACGGCTTAAGGTTCATTATCGCACACATCGAGGTTAAATATAAAAAATACTCCTCCAAAGTACCCCCATATGTCACTGCTAAATATTTATGAGGTATACTCGGAAACACAAAATTTTCCGTTTGTTTTTTGAACACTTCCTTCAACATCCATACTAATATTATGCGAAAGTGTGTCTGTCTGTTACCTCTTCACGCCTAAACCGTTGAACCGATTTTGCTGAAATTTGGTTTATAATAATAGCTCCCACACCGGTTTCGGTGACGGTAGCCGGTTTCATTGAAACCAGGCCAGCTACGCAGGAGTAATTTTATAGTGCCCAAGTGTGTGCGCAGTACACAAGAGCACTCTCTATTCCCTTACTCTCATAACCCAGTGGGACGGAAGACCGACACGACCGGCGAGAGATCAGGCGCAGGACCGACTTTTTACATGCCCATCCGACGCATGGATCATCTCACTTGTCAGACAATCAGGTGATCAGCCTGCATTGTCCTAACCAAACTTGGAAATAACATTTTTCCAACGCGGGAATCGAACCCACGACCTCCGAGTCAAGAGCCCCGCTCTATACCACTAGACCACGGAGGCGAAATTTGGTATGGAGATACTTTGAGTCCCGGGAAAGGACATAGGATACTTTTTATCCCGGTAAAATGTACGGTTCCCACGCAATAAACGAGTTTTGGCGCAACGGAGTTGCGGGAACCATATAGTAGAAACATAATATTTTATACGTATTTTATACGTGGGAGAGCCATGCTTCGGCACGAATGGGCCGGCTCGACCGGAGAAATACTACGTTCTCACAGAAAACCGGCGTGAAACAGCGCTTGCGCTGTGTTTCGCCGAGTGAGTGAGTTTACCGGAGGCGAAATCCCCTACCCTGTTCCCTTCCCTACCCTCCCCTATTCCCTTCCCTTCCCATCCCCCCCTACCCCTATTACCCTATTCCCTCTTAAAAGGCCGGCAACGCACCTGCAGCTCTTCTGATGCTGCAAGTGTCCATGGGCGACGGAAGTTGCTTTCCATCAGGTGACCCGTTTGCTCGTTTGCCCCCTTATTTCATAAAAAAAATATATATTATTACTCAGTAATAGAAAGATCCTTGTTTGAAAAAATGTGATGCTTTCATACTCGTATTACATTTTTATACAAAATTATATTTACAGTATCCTTGATTTTCTTTAGGGAAAAATGTTTGCCCTTTTAAAATCATAAAGGGCGCCATTTTTTATTAAAAGGGCAAACATAATAGTGTTTTGGAATGCGTGGGTCTGAATAAAGCAGAGCTTTTCAATCTTTTTTATCATGCGACCCTCTGTTATGGAAAAATATCTCGTGACCCTTTGCTTTATTATCAAGTACTCACTATATGATGTCTGCAACTCCGTTGCGCCAAATCGCGCGGGAACCGTACACTTTTCCGGGATAAAAAGTATGTTATTTCCTTTTCCGGAACTTAAAGTAGGTACTAGGTAGGTGTATACCAAATGTCATCAAAATAGAGGTTTAGGCGTGAAGAGGTAACAGACGGACAAACAGATACACTTTTTGGAATTTTATCAAAAGTATATATTCCTAAACATAGGTATGCTTAGGAATATATACTTTTGATAAAATTCCCCTAAGTCAATATTTTATAACTTTATCGTTTTTTTTACTGAAATATATCTGTCGACTTCTAGCGACCTACGGAAGCTTCGCTACCCCCACGGGGTCGCGACCTACAGGTTGAAAAACACTGGTATAAAGGGACGAAAAAGCAATTACACTTGTGTGGCCTTACGTATTTAAATAAGACGCTAGAGCGAGACGAAAATAGGATGAAAAGAAATAGAAATACTTAAATGTCGAAGGATTGTATGTTTATTAGGTTAGAAGTAATACGCAGGGACCCGGCGTAGGGGATGCAGTAATTATAGAATACTATAATATAGTATATTATATATATAGTATATATAGTGCTAGTAACATTATCATCATTTCAGAAATATAAGTTTAAGAAAGACCAAAATAATCGGCCAAGTGCGAAATGGACTCGCGCACGAAGGGTTCCGTACCATTATAGAGAAATATAGGTAAAAAATTTGTTTTTGCATAGGAGCCCCCCTTAATTGTTTATTTTGTTCAAATTTTTATTATTTATTATTAAAGTACAAATATAATTAAGAATATTGTGAGTATTTCAAGTGCCTACCTGCTATAATTATTGATTGCGAGCAAAAAAGTTCGCTCTTGACTGCGCTATAACGCATGCCCTTGACGAACAGAAAAACGCACAGTGTGGACAAAGCTAATTGATCGTCTAGGGCTCACTTTGAATTCTTTGACTCCATCATATTCAAATCTTTGATTGTGCCCTATCCGGCTTTAAACTTTGAAATCATTCCTTATTGGTACGTAAAGGACTATTTTGCTGCACGTTCTTTTGATTTATTCGGTTTATAGGCTTGTCTGGCGCAGCTTGGACGTCTGCCAGACCACGAAATAGCGCCTATGTGCAAAGAAGCAGTAACGGCTAGGCCAGGGGCTCCCAATCTTTTTCAGCCTGCGGCGCAGTTACACATCACAATATTTTGTCACGGCGCCCTACTCCACAGTACTCCCAAATTAATAAAGCGCATGGAAATCTTCGCTAATTGTCGTAATCACGAAAACACTCGAATCTATGAAACTTGCATTTTACACCTTGTTCAAAGGAAATAGAACTAAATATCATATAGCCGGTGGCTGTCCGCTGTCGCCTCTACGTCGCTGCAAAGTGCTGTTTTTCAAAGTTAAGTTTAAAACAGCGCTTGCAGCGACGTCTTCCCACGCTCGGGAAATACGATCGTTGCCGAAAAATTACGAAATTTTCTATGCGCATTATCACTCTGGGAGCACTGTACCTACCTATTAAAAAAATATACATTAATAAACACCTTTAATGATTAGAGTTATGTTAAGCAGGTAAATGCAGATAATTAGCAAATATTTAATCATTTACCTGCTTTACATATTATGATTTAATTTTATAATATTTGTGGTTTCGAATTCGGATAATGATGGAAGATCGACTCACGGCACCCCTCTTCCCTTTTCTCGGCGCACCAGGGCGCCGCGGCGCGCAGTTTGGGAACCCCTGGCCTAGGCCATAATATCGGTCTATTATGTATTGCCGTTTTAATGGATTTTGTGGCTTTATTTTACCCTACTGCAGCATACAAAGAAGGGTTCTGAGTAATCATTTCAGCCAGTGTAGTGTATATTTTTAATTGAAGCTACTGATCTAATTTAGATGTAGAAATTGCGTAACGAAAATAAACCTAACACCCTCCATTCCGACCGGCACTGCGGTTGGTGTGGCGTTGCCGTGCATCGTCTAACGTCTTTTCAGTTCGGCGGATTTCGGCACGTTGTTTGGTTTGGTGCGACAAGTCGTATGCGAATTATAATTGCATAAGTTGAAAAAAAAATCTTATGCAATAGCTTTATCGTGGCAGTCTCCGAGTGCCACACGTACTTTTAGGGTTCCGTACCCAAAGGGTAAAAACGGGACCCTATTATTAAGACTTTGTTGTTTGTCCGTCTGTCTGTCTCCAGGCTGTATCTCAAGAACTGCTGTAGCTAGACTTCTGAAATTTTCACAGATTGTGTATATCTGTTTCCGCTATAACAACAAATACCGAAAACAAAATAAAATTCATCCCATACAAAAAACACAATTTTTAGCCAATTTTTGCTCTGTATCTGTACTTTACTGTACTACACTTGGCCGATTTTTTAAAAATAAATGCGGATAAGTCGGCCATTTTAAATTACACCAAACCTTCTGCCAATAAATAACGAACTAAGTTTTCAACAATAGCAGCTGAATATTAAATTATTGTCAAATGCCTTCCCTTAAGGTGGGTTCATAACTACGTCGTTTAAGAATAATATAATACTAGCTGTTGCCCGTGACTTCGTCCGCGTCCAAGTCACTTTTTTTTATTAAAAAAAATTAGAAGTGTCCCATGTTACTTTTGATACCTCCAAGAGTATGTGTACACAGTTTTATGATGAATTGTCAAGTAGTTTTTACGTGAAAGCGTAACAAACATCCACGCTTTCACAATTGGTCGCTGTTAAGCATTAGTGTCCTAACCCACAATTTTTTTGTTGTTAAATTTTGAATGCAGTCTTGTTCTAAATCATCTACAGAACATAACTGGATTCATAACTCAATACGTAATTTTTGTGTGGGTTAGTACACGAATGCTTAACAGCGTCCAATTATAATATTACTAGCTGTCCCGGCAAATGTTGTTTTGCCTTATAAAGTATTTCGTCTATATTATTTTATTGAAGTGTGACTAAATAAGTATGGCACCATGGAAACGTCCATCGCTATCCCGTCGCACAAACAATGGTCGCCGTCAGTCTCGAGTTGTAATAGTTTACTATTATTCATTCAACAAATGCACTTATCAAAATAAAAATTAGCCAATAGCCGATTCTCAGACTTACTGAATATGCACATTGCACATAGGTTAAAATCAGTAAAGCCGTTTCGGAGGAGTACGCGGCCTAACATTGTGACAGTAGTGTAACTAACACCACTTCCTTTTATATATATATAAACAGGCACATATGGATTCAATCCCGCGACCCGGCTTTGAGCTACCGCGCACTCAAAGCACCGAGCCATAGAGGTCGACTAAAGTTTTTTTTACAAGGGTTTTGACGATGTTTGAGTTGCCATTAGCTGAAAAATCTTTGTCGTAATGTGGCCCCACCCTTAAAGTACTCTAAATCAATGTATTCAAATTCCAAAGTTTTTGACGGGCGGAGACCGTAAAGTTCTTGACGTCAAAATGAAGTATTTTATAACGAGTTTCTTGGTCCTTAAATGTAAATACTTAGTGAATTATTTATTCAACGTCATTTCAAAATATAGATAAGTTTTTGGAACGATTTCTTAGTTCCTTATCGCGCATTCGGCGTAAAGGAGGCTAGACAGAACGATGTTTGACCTCGACACTTTTTTATTAGTACCTGCATGGTAGGGGCGGAGGGCGTTGATAGTATTCCAGTGCGTCAATAGATGGCGTTTTTTAATAATTTTTTTTGAGTGTGAAGAAATAACTTCGTTCCATTCGGGTGTCTCTTGACACCTCTCAAGTTTTTTTTTAAGATTTAGGCGCGTGAATTCATACTAATTACTAAATATATATTGGTCACTCCGTTGCGCCGAAGTTCGTTTATCGCGCAGAAAACATTTTCCCGAGATGAAAAGCATCCTATGTCCTTTCCCGGGACTCAAAGTCGGTTAACATTTAACAAACAGACAGACACACTAAAAGACACGAGTATGGATGTGGAATGTGGATATGGTGTGGATCATTGTATTAGTAATGACGTTAAAAGCCAAACATTAAGCTTTGATTTAATAATTTAAGCAGTAAACACATCACCCTTCTTTGTCCTACTTTTTCAAATGGGTCACCGACACTTAAAATATATACCACAGTATAATGAATACAGTAGATCACCTTTATAAAAGAACGCCCAAATCTTAAAAAATCTCAAATTTTGCGTGTCCAAAGGTGATTGAAATAAAAGGCCACTTTATGACCTAGGTCCTAGGTTATTGGCTTCATTTTTCTCTACGCTACTACCAAGCAGCAGCGGCCTGACCTAATCTATAACGTATGTCATAAAGTGGCATTTTATTTGAATTTTTATTGGTCGCATTTCCTTGGAGCAAGGGTCGGAAAACCACCTTTAGGTTTTAAATATGTAGCAACTCAATGCACGTCGCATGCGCGTATTTGATTCTGTCTTGAGCGAGTTTGATTTTAAGGAGGCGACTGGGTCTACTGTATAATATTTATACTGTGTTCGAACAGTTGTTGAATCGTCAATAATAAATGGTGTGCTAGAGCTGAGGCATTGAATATAACAGGTGAGGAAAATGTTTTTGTCTTTATTGTTATTGAGCGGGTGTTTTTAATTAATTATTTTTTTCTTTTTTCTCCTTTTTTGGAGAAGTTGTTGAATGTTTAAGCACGTACGTTTACGTAGTAAGTAACTATTTGGTAATCTGTGGTTTAAGTCTGTAACTAAATAAAAGTCGGCCAAATGCGAATCGGACTCGTGCATAAAGGTTTAAATTATAATATTGCGTATAAAGGAGTGAGAACACTGAGACGGACCGTGCCGGGGCTCAGCGTGTCGGGGCTCATCGCAAAAATCCGCCTCCATACAATTTGTATGGAAGCGGAAATCCGCTGCATCCCGACACAGTGTGCGATATCCACTTCCATTTGACATTTTCTAGAAATGATTCCTAGCTAGATCGATTTATCGCCCCCGAAACCCCCTATATAATAAATTTCATGAAAATCGTTGGAGCCGATTCCGAGATTATATATATACAAGAATTGCTCGTTTAAAGATATAAGATATAAATTTGAATTTGGAATTCTTAACCAAAGAAGAGATATTTGAGATCAAAGTGGCCTGTACAACAAAATGCCAATTTCATATGTAAGGAACTAATATAATATTACGTATAGTAATAGTCCATACTAATATTATAAGGGCGAAAGTGTGTCTGTGTGTCTTTCTGTCTGGATAAAATATATCTTTCATAGTATGGATATGTATGTGTTATAAAAAAAAGTTGAGACGTTTAGCAATATTATTCCTAGCAGGCGAAGCCGCGTTCAGAATCTAGTATAGATTAATATGATTTCGCTCCTATCAAAATATCCTAACATTATTTATTATTACAATGGAGAAATTAATTGGGAATTATTTTCATAGGCGACGTGATCTAATAATTTTAGGATAAGCTTTTATCGAAATATCTTATAATAGGTACTCTTAACAATATAGTAATATCTATACAAGGTGTAACAAAACTAAGTATAATACTTAAGGGTGTGTATGTGTTTCTTATAGAGAGTTTACTGTGAAAGTAGCAGCACTGAAAGAGTAACTTTATTTTGTATGGGAAAATTCCTGACGTTTGGGCGCTTGCCCATACAAATCACAATAAAAAATTTCCTCTTTCAGCACTACTACTTTCATTGCTACCTCAATTTAAGGAACACTTACAAACCCAAAATATTATGACTTTGTTTCGTTACAGCCTGTATACAGGGTGCAATTAAACCTTCCTGCCAATTTTTATCCAGGACTTACGTGTCATTAGGAGAGTCCATTTAACCAAAAAAATTGGGTGTTATTTTTTTCAATGACATATTTTATCCCAGTTTAAAATCGTTGCAGAACGGTCACTCGCGGCGCGGGGGAATGAGCGGGGGATACGCGGGGGGAAGCGCGCGCGCTGGGGCACGTCACGTAACCTTTGGAAGCTATTTCTCAACATTTTAGTACTGAGTGATTATAAAAGAAAAAATACGTGTATTTTTATTTTTAACAAGGATCAATACATCAAAAGGCAGGAACGTTTAATAGCATCCTGTATATAAGGGTAATAAACACCCTAATGTATTATCACTTTCTTTTGTTACAACCTGTATAGTTTGTTGACGACTGGACCAAAGCTGTATATTATCATTAGATTAAAATACCTGAATTGGTGTTTTGCGAGAATAATTCGAATGTAGTGCTTGCCTAATCGGCTTAGCTTGGCTTGCAGCTTGTTAAAGCCGGTAATACTCATATGTTGCAGCTTATTCTAAATTCTAATGCACGACCAAAACACGTTGAAATTCGACCATTGCTGGAAAGCTACTTATGTATTTTTTATAGAATCTATATATCTATAATAATATTAGCTCCCACACCGGTTTCGGTGACGGTGGCCGGTTTCATTGAAACCAGGCCAGCTACGCAGGAGTAATTTTATAGTGCCCAAGTGTGTGCGCAGTACACAAGAGCACTCTCTATACCTTTACTCTCATAACCCAGTGGGACGGAAGACCGACACGACCGGCGAGAGATCAGGCGCAGGACCGACTTTTTACATGCCCATCCGACGCATGGATCATCTTACTTGTTACACAATCAGGTGATCAGCCTGCATTGTCCTAACCAAACTTGGAAATAACATGTTTCCAACGCGGGAATCATACATATAAAGTCTTATTTACATTGCCAGAACCCTTCCATTGTGGTCCCGCATAACTCCAACTTAAGTCCAACTTAGAGATAACAGGGAGTTAAGATAAACGCTAACTTTAACAATGAACGAGAATGAATGGAGTGTATTAGGTTAGATTTAGAAATTGAATTTTTTAACTAACTTCAAAAAATTAAGATTTCCGTAGGTATATGTTAGTCTATATCAGCGTCTGAGCATGTGTGAAATTTCAAAAGTGTATGTATGTGTTTGCATATCTCTGGAACAACACTAAGTCCAATTTAAGTAAATATTTTTTTGTTTTATAGTAGAGGAGGGGAGGGTGCTATTTTTGTAGTCACTCGAGCGTGATGGAGACCTAGTAGGTTTTGTACATTAGGTAAAGCTGATAAAAAAATAATAAGAGCGTTTTTTATTTTAGCGGTGGGTTCAGAAACTGCAACCATTTAAAATTTTTGAAAAAGAAAATATATTCAGAAAATTGCTTATTTAAGTCAGTTATAAATATATTTTAGACAGCAAGGATTAAATCATTTAGTTTAGTGCAAAATAAAATATCTGCGAAGCTTAGTTAGGAAAATATGAAACTTTACTTTTTTATATTTTAAAATGTAGGTACCTACAGGCTTACCAAACCTTTGAATCGTCAGAGCTTTGTATGGAAGCTTTTTTGGGGCATACTAAACATCCAGTAATTTAATCTGACTATTCCGATGACATTTCAATGTAAAACAAATTAACCCACTACATGAGAAATCTGATTTCTATACCATGATAACTAGACAAATGTCGGAAGCCTATACAAGCTTAATCTGACACGCTGGAGCTACTACCGAAATCCCCTCTTCCCCTCTCCAACTAGGTATTTTTCAACTTAGTGAATACTGCAAGTGTCATCAAAATCGTTTTAGTACTATTTGAGATAGGAAATTAATATTATGTAATAATAATAATAATATCTATGGACGCTTCACACCACGTCAGTCTGGCCCCGTGCTAAGTACCTAAAGGACTTGTGTTACAGGTACCAGACAACGGAAATATATTTAATACTTTTATACTATACATATATTTAAGATTTTTATTATATCATACACATATTTAATATACATCCAGACCCGGGAACATTGAAAACTTTTTTGTTCCGTCGGCGGGATTCGAACCCGCGACCTCCGGCTTGAGCTACCGACGCGCTCACCACTGAGCCACAGAGGTCGTCAATGTACAATTTATTACTTTAGAAATGTAATCAAAGTCTTATTGAGCGTAAACGTTTCTAGGGCGTTGTATTTCCGCTGAACCGTCCTTCAATTGTTGATATCTAATTATAACTTTTATAATGGATGGATATTTAACTCGTCGATCGTGGGAAAACGACACACAATATATATTCTATTGTGTTTCGTTCACCGCTAAGCGTATGGGGCTTGATGAACTAATTGATAAATTAAACATTCATTCAGTAACTCTTATATTCTTCTATTCTTTCTCTATTATATCTATATATATAAAACTTAAAGGTGACTGGCTGATTGACATAGTGATCTATCAACGTACAGCCCAAACCACTGGACGGGTCGGGCTGAAATTTAACATAAGCATTCGCTAAGAAAGGATTTTGATAAATTCCAACCCCAAGGGGTTCAAATAGGGGATGAAAGTTTGTATATAATAATGCTTCTTAACGCAAGCGAAGCCGCGGGCAAAAGCTCGTTAGAATATAATATTATTTAAAATAGTTCGGAAAGAAATTCGTGTATCGCTCAGGACTCGTACATTTTCCGGGACAAAAAGTAACTTTTGTTTTTTTGTTAGGATCCTAAGTACGTCCATACTAAATTTCATTAAAATCTTCTATGCGGCAGGGTGAAGGCTACAAATAGATAGACAGACAATTTAATGTTTATCCATACCACTGGTTGCCTTTACAATATATTGCCTCATTTAAAACGTTACTATGATTTCTTTTTAAGCCTTAAAATAAGATTTTAGTCGGTCTCAAAGAAAGCTTACTTTTACCACATTAATACAAAACCAAATACAAATCTATTATAATCTACTTAGGACCACCATTAAGTTATATTAAAGGCAATAAAACTGTGTTCTAAATAATGAAATTGAAGTCATTTATACAATAATAATAAAAGCTCCCACACCGGTTTCGGTGACGGTGGCCGGTTTCATTGAAACCAGGCCAGCTACGCAGGAGTAATTTTATAGTGCCCAAGTGTGTGCGCAGTACACAAGAGCACTCTCTATTCCTTTACTCTCATAACCCAGTGAGAAGGAAGACCGACACGACCGGTGAGAGATCAGGCGCAGGACCGACTTTTTACATGCCCATCCGACGCATGGATCATCTTACTTGTCAGACAATCAGGTGATCAGCCTGCATTGTCCTAACCAAACTTGGAAATAACATGCTTCCAACGCGGGAATCGAACCCACGACCTCCGAGTCAAGAGCCGCGCTCTATACCACTAAACCACGGAGGCGTTTTTATACAATGATATTGATACAAATCGATACAGATATCAGATTACCTCGCCCGCATCGTACGAGCTCAGAATATATTGAATAAGTCCACTGATTTTCAAAGTAAGGATGAGCCCCGTCGTCCCAATAGTGCGGTCTCTATCTGTGATAGAACAACGAGCGATAGAATATTACGCAGAGGTCGGAGCAGAGGGTGCTACTAGCATAACCAGTAAATAATCCGACCAAAATCCGACACGTCATTATATCATAATATCGATAGAAACGATTGCAGTAATATAATAACCTATTACGATGATGGGGCATATATTATGTGTTTGTTGAAGATTCGCAATCATAGTTATTTAATACCAACCAACGTGAAGAGCGGCCTTTATAGAACTACTGTTATCGAAGCTTTATGAGTCTCTAACATTAAAATGCTTTTATATTATACCTTATAATATAAGTTATATAATGATTTAATAACATTTTCTTAAAGATTGTCTTTATCTCAATCCTTTGTGCAAAATCTAATATTGCAAAAATCGTTTTCAATCAGGCAAACTTAAATTACTTTATTGTTTTTTATGTTTTGACGGAATTTATTGTGTTAGACATAGCGTTAGACATTTGACGTGACGTCAAATTTACTGGGGCACTTAAAATGGGGACATTTAAACACTATACAGGGCTTTACCTTACCACAAAATATCGAAAGCTTCGTCCGATCTAACAATATTTACGCTACAATGGTACAAACGTATTTTATATTGTTACTGTTAAGAGGATAATATTATTATGTTTACCTGTACGGGGATAATTCTTTTCGTACTTTATGTCTATAATTGAAAATATATAGGTTGTTACAAGGCAAAGAGTATTATCTCGTTGCCTTGTAACAACCTGTATATCCCGTATAACCCAGGTGTATATTATACAGGCTGTAACAAAATAAAGTGCTAATACTTTAGGGTGTATACGTGTATCTCGTAGAGAGTTCACTGTGGACGTATTTGCGCTTGCCCATACAAAAGTGAAAAAAATGGTCTTTCAGCACTGTTACTTTCACAGTGAAATCTCTACAAGGAACTCATACACACCCTAAAGTATTATCACTTAGTTTTGTTACACCCTGTTAAGTTTACTGTAAAAGTAGCGTTGAAGTTGAGTTACTTTTTTGTTGGGAAAATTTATAACTTTGGGACATTTTTAATGTAGACAATAGACATATACTGAAAATCTTTCAATGTTGCCCTCAACGGTAAACTCTACAATCATTATAATATAAGGGACATACACACACCCTAAAGTATTATCACTTAGTATTGTTACACCCTGTATTGAAGATTAATTAGATAATATCTTACTGGGACAAATAATGGCCCATGTTTGTCTTTTGAGGGCCTATAGACAAATATTAGACAACCAGTTGACAAATATCATCAATTAATTTCATACAATAAGATAAGAGTTATGTCAACGTTAAGGACATAGATATATACAATGTGTAACAAAACTAAGTGATAATTATTTAGGGTGAGTATATAATGTGTCCCTCATATTATAGAGTTCACTGTGAAAGTAGCAGCGTTGAAAGACCATTTTTTCGTGATTTGTATGAGCAATCGCGCCCGCGTCATGAATTTTCCCATACAGAGGTAAAAAAATGTTACTCATTCAGCTCTGCCACTTTCACAACAAACTTTTTATAGGGGACCCATACACATCCTAAAGTATTATCACTTAGTTTTGTTACACCATGTAGAAAACTAGATGATGTACGCAACTCAGTTGCGCTAAAATTAGTTTTTTGCGCAGTATTTTTCCGGGGAAAAAATATTATATGTCCTTTCCCGGGACTCAAAGTATCCCCATACCAAATTTTTTTACGCCTCCGTGGTCTAGTGGTATAGAGTGCGGCTCTTGACTCGGAGGTCGTGGGTTCGATTCCCGCGTTGGAAACATGTTATTTCCAAGTTTGGTTAGGACAATGCAGGCTGATCACCTGATTGTCTGACAAGTAAGATGATCCATGCGTCGGATGGGCATGTAAAAAGTCGTTCTTGCGCCTGATCTCTCGCCAGTCGTGTTGGTCTTCCGTCCCACTGGGTTATGAGAGTAAAGGAAAAGAGAGTGCTCTTGTGTACTGCGCACACACTTGGACATTATAAAATTACTCCTGCGTAGCTGGCCTGGTTTCAATGAAACCGGCCACCGTCACCGAAACCGGTGTGGGAGCTATTATTATACCAAATTTAAGTAAGATCGGTTCAGCGGTTTGGACGTGAAGAGGTAACATAATATAGATAATATACTTTGGCATTTTTAATATTAGTATGGATAGATGTAATAAGCTGAAGCTAATAGATTTAATTGCGCCAAAGATAGCTGTGAAAACTTTAGATGATTTTGTGCTCAAACTACTATGTATTTTCCCATTGTTCATAAAATAAGCATGTTTAACTCTACCTAAATTAAAGATAAAATAGACAGAAATACTCAGATACTATTTTGATTTGTTACTATTTAATAACAAAATTAAGAAAAACCAGGTGAAATAACGATTAAATTCAGTCTTCTAATAGCTTATTAAATTACAAATTTCTGTAATCGTTACAAGTCGAAAATTTCGCCCGTCATCCATTTTGGTTAATTAGGTGTAACAAAATGGCGGATAATGGACGCGGGAAAAGTGTACGCGTTGAAAATACTAATCTAAATATATATAACTCAATGGTGACTGACTGACATAGTGATCTGTCAAGGCACAGCCCAAACCACTGTATAAATTAATTTCTGGCAATATTTTTGTGTCAATTTACTAGTCTATACATAATAAGTATTATAAAACAAAGTCGCTTTTTTCCCTCATGTCCCTTTGTTCCCTTTAATCTTTAAAACTACGCAACGGATTTTGATGATTCTTTCAGTGTTAGATCGCCCATTTATCGAGGAAGCTATAGGCTATATTTTATTACGTTAAGACTAATAGGAGCGAAGACATAGAGGAAAATGTGGAAAAAACGGGGAAAATTATTTGAAAGGGCTAACTTGAACGAGCTAATCTCAGGAACTACTGGTCCGATTTGAAAAATTCTTTCAATGTGAGATAGCCCATTTATTGAGGAAGGCTATAGGCTATATTTTATTACGTTAAGACTAATAGGAGATTGTAAAAAAAGTGGGAAATTATTTGAAAAGGCTTATCTCGCGAACTACTGGGGCAATTTTCATGTTATTTGGCACTGATAAGAAGTAGACCACGTGAAGGATCATAGGCTATCGATTTTAATCATTTTTTCAGTGGCTATGATATATTTTATACACGTGCGACGCCGGGACAGGTCGCTAGTTTAAAATAAAATAACTATTTAAGTGCTTCTTCACACTTTACACTTCAAACTCTTTATAAGGGACACGTACAGATGTTATCATAATGTTATCTTACACCCTGTTAAACGCCAATAGGGATCATAATTTTGATCAGTAAGAATATTATTATATTAAGAGTCCGGGTGCCATTGGAATTTTAATTTCACCAAGATCATTTCCCATACGAGAATATTATTTACTATATTTGAGTTATTATTCAGCTTAATATAAATGTACTTATAGTAATCGTTCATATAATATAATAATAATAATATATTTCAATATAATATCTATGGACGCTTCACACCACGTCAGTCTGGCCCCGTGCTAAGTACCTGAAGGACTTGTGTTACAGGTACCAGACAACGGAAATATATTTAATACATTTATACTATACATATATTTAAGATTTTTATCATATAATACACATATTTAATACACATCCATGACCCACGAACTTTGAAAACTTTTTGTTCCGTCGGCGGGATTCGAACCCGCGAGCTTGAGCTGCCAACAGCCCACCAACTGAGCCACAGAGGTCGTCGACTGAGCCACAGAGGTCGTCTATATATTTTTTGGCATGTAAATATTTTGCAGTGAATCTTTGTTCAGGAACCTAGGTAATTACTATCTTAAGCTAAATAATAACTTAAATATAGTAAATATTCTCGTATTGGGAAATGATCATGGTATTATGTTTGTATGAGAATTTCGATGGCACCCGGACTCTTAAGGACATATAGCCGGCCTACCGTGCTTTATCTATATGACTTTGAGTAAGCGGTTTGGGTGCGGTATGGGACTAGATGGGGTTATATGGGAGTTAGAAGGGGTATTTTACGATAGAACTAATCACGTAATGTAGGCGCGTTTTTGCTGATCACACGTTGAATATACGCTATAACATGTTGCCAGCAAATTTTCTCGTGCCGAAATTTCTTAGTTCCATCCCAAGTCTTTTAAATTGAAATAGACAGAAAAAAATTGACACGTTCACCCTAATTTTAGAAGTATTAGAAGGTACGCTAAGGTAGGTAAGATATATTATTAGAATTTAGGTACCTTTATCTATACTTACAATTATTATAAAGCGGAAGAGTTTGTTTGTTTGTTTAAACGCGCTAATCTCAGGAAGTACTGGTCCGATTTAAAAAAATATTTCAGTGTTACATAGCTCATTTATCGAGAAAGGCTGTATATTATCACGCTTAGACTAATAGGAGCGAAGTAACATAGTAAAATGTGAAAAAAAAAACGGGAAAGTTATTTGAAAGGGCTTATCTCCCGAACAACTGGAGCAATTTTTATGTAATTTGGCACAGATATAGAGAAGAACATGTGAAGAGACATAGGCTATTTTTCGCGGGAAAATGTACGGTTTCCGTTAAATACCTAATTTACGCGGGCGTATTAAAAAATAACTAAGGTATAATTTAAAACTTTGGGTTTATCTAACTTGTTTGTTCTAAAACTTCAACATCCGGGCTCAATTTTCCTTAAATAATGGACCGTCGAGCTCAATTATAAAACGGGACCCGAAACTTTGACGAAACCGAAACTTCCACGAAACCGAAATGCAACGAAACCGAATTATTGACGAAACCGAAACTACGACGAAACCGAAATACAATGAAATGGACAAGTTAAATACTCATCGATTTATTATACACTTATTCTATCGGTGACGGGTGGCCGTTTTCATCGAAACCAGGGGCCGTACAACGAAACCGTTTTGAGACTCAAACGAACGAATCGGAAAGGCGCGTCCCACTGTAACAAACGTGAAATGTCGTTGTTAGAGCAGGACGCGGCATTCAGATTCGATCGTTTGAGTTTGAAACGGTTTCATTGTAGGCCTCCAGGTTATTTAGGAGTTTCATGCTTCTAAATTGACTACAAACGGTACCCGGGCTTATTAAAACCACGCACGCGTAATTCTATAGTGCCAAGTGTGTGCGCAGTACACAAGAGATCTTTTTCTTCCTTACGTAACTCAGTGGGACGGAAGACAGATACGATAAACATTGGAACAAAATATTTCCAACGTGGAAATGTAACACACAACCTCCATGTTAAGAGCGACGCTCAAAAAACATGTAACTTACAAAGATATACACATCCTAAGAAGCATAGGAGAATACGATACGGAGTATCCGTTGCGCCAAAATTCATTTATTACGCGGGAACCGAATCATTATACGGAATAAAGACTATCCTATATCCTTTTCTGAGACTCAAATATTCTCCATACCTAATTTCGTCAAAATCGTTTTTTTTATATTTTTTATAAAATAAGGGGCAAACGAGCGAACGGGTTACCGATGGAAAGCAACTTCCGTCGCCCATGGACACTCGCAACATCAGAAGAGCTGCAGCTGCGTTGCCGGCCATTTAAGAGGGAATAGGGGAGGGTAGGGAAGGGAATAGGTTAGGGGATCGGGCCTCCGGTAAACTCACTCACTCGGCGAAACACAGCGCAAGCGCTGTTTCACACCGATTTTCTGTGAGAACGTGGTATTTCTCCGGTCGAGCCGGCCCATTCCTGCCGAAGCATGGCTCTCCTACGTCTGAAGCGGTTCAGCGGTTTAGGCATAAAGACTGACAGACGCACTTTCACATTTAAAATATTAGTATGGCAGCAATATTACGCTCATTCATTATTCACTCCATGTAAAAGTTAATTAAAACTCTGTCAACGTATATTCAAATAAGTACATCGACCTCACAGTTATAAAGGCACCCTTTAGAACAACGCGGCTAGCGATCGCGAGCGACAAAAATTCAAATAAAATGCCACTTTATGTCCTAGGACATAGGTTTCGTTTTCGACCAACATTGGTCTAGCGACCCGCCGCCTCTGCTTTTTAGTGGCGTAGAGCAAAATGAAACCTATAGCCTAGGTCATAAAGTGGCATTTTATGTGATTTTATCGCGGGCTTTGAGCGCTGCGACCAAATCAAGAAATTTCGCAACTAAAAAGACCTAACATCCCCACTCCGATCGAGAAGGCGGTGCGGCGTTGCTATGCATCGTCTAACGTCGTTTCAGTTCGGCAGACTGTGGCACAGCGTTTGTGTGTGCGACAAGACGTATGCGAATTATAATTATTGCATAAGTTAATTTAAAAAAAAAACTTGAGCGGTGTCAAGGGACACCCGAATGAAATGAAGTTGTTTCTTATGTTCAAAAAACCTATGTACATAATATACACTCAAAAAAAATATTTAAAAAATGCCATCTATTGACGCCAAGGAATACTAACAACGCGTCACTGTTTCATTCTCAAAAAACGCCATCTAGTTTACGCACAGGAATACTATCAACGCCCTCTGCCCCTACCACGCAGGTACTAATAAAAAAGTTTCGAGGTCAAATGTCGGTCTGTCTAGCCTTCTTTACGCAGAACGCGCGATAAGGAACTTCGTTCCAAAACGCTATACAATAGCTTCACCGTGGCTGTTCTTGAGCGCCACGCGTATTTTTTGTCAGTCGCGGTCACTTACCGCAAGGTTGGGAAGGTAATTGAAAATCCTGTCAACGTATTCAAATAAGTTCAACGACCTCAAAGTTATTCTGCGGCGATATTTTATTCTTTTCAACGACAGAGGTAAAGTTTTTGTGAGCGTGAATTGAATGGGCGAAAATGGATGTAATTTTTCAAATACCTGCTCGTGATGTGATAAAGAGGGGTAAATGCGAAAAGAGGGGTAAAAAGTAAAAGCCACTTCAAAGGTACATATTTTATGTGCAATGCAAACCAAGTTGAATTTTTTTATTTTATCGCAGGTAACATTTTTACAGGCAAAACCTTGTTGCTAATAAGTCATTAGGATATCAACACCTATAATTTCTGTCATGTGACATGTCATACAAAAACAAAGATTTATATGAAAAATGAAAATGCCGTTTAACCCATCAAGCCCCATAAGCTCACCGGTGAGCGAGACACAATAGAATAACTATAGATTTCCAAGAATCCACGATCGAAGGATTAAGTTGTAAATAAGTTATAAATCCATGCTAATATTATAAATGCCAAAGTAAGTCTGTCTGTCCGTCTGTTTGTTTGTCCGTCTGTCTGCCTGTCCGTCTGTCTGTCCGTCTGTCCGTCTGTTTGTCTATCCGTCTGTCCGTCTGTCTGTATGTCCGTCTGTCCGTCTGTCCGTCTGTCTGTCTGTCTGTCTGTCTGTCTGTCTCTCCGTCCGTCCGTCCGGCCGTCCGTTTTTAGCAAAATACAGTTCAGAGAACTGATTTTGCTGAAAGTTGTTAGTATCCCCAGGAATCGTGCATTTTACCCCCAATAGTGGCCTATGTATCTATATATATAAAACTCAAAGGTGACTGACTGACTGATTGACATAGTGATCTATCAACGCACACGATACAAGTTGTAAATATGAATAGGACGTCATATTATCACATCTCGTGTAGCGGCGTAGCAGTTTCGTAGCAGCGTCGTAGCACGTCTACGAGTATTGTAGGCGTTCTACGACGCTCCTACCCCTACTTATTTCACCGACTGCGCAAGTAGGGTTATGTTTTTGGGTGTATGTATGTTTTACAAACTTAATCAACCGTCCAATTAACCAACTCAATCAGAGGTGTTGTGTTTAAGTATGATATAATGTGTGTTTATTTTTTTAGTTCTTACTAGTAACTGCGCAAAGAATTTTTTTTTGATTGTATGTATTTTTTTTTATGAGATAGGGATAAACGGGCACACGGGTGACCTGATGGAAAGCAGCTACCGTCGCCCATGGACACTTGCAGCATCAGAAGAGCTGCAGGTGCGTAACCGTTTTAAGAGGAAATAGGGTAATAGGGGAGGGTAGAGAAAGGAACAGAGGAGGGTAGGGAAGGCAAAAGGGGATTGGGCCTCCGGTTAACTCACGCACTCGGCGAAACACAGCGCAAGCGCTATTTCACACCGGTTTTCTGTGAGCCCGTGGTATTTCTCCGGTCGAACCGGCCCATTCGTGCCGAAGCATAATAATAGCTCCCACACCGGTTTCGGTGACGGAGCCGGTTTCATTGAAAGCAGGCCAGCTAAGCAGGAGTAATTTTTATAGTGCTCAAGTGTGCGCGCAGTACACAAGAGCACTCTCTATTCCTTTACTCTCATAACACAATGGGACGGACGACCGACACGACCGGCGAGAGATCAGGCGCAGGACCGACTTTTTACATGCCCATCCGACGCATGGATCATCTTACTTGTCAGACAATCAGGTGATCAGCCTGCATTGTCCTAACCAAACTTGTAAATAACATGTTTCCAACGCGGGAATCGAACCCACGACCTCCGAGTCAAGAGCCGCGCACTGTACCACTAGACCACGGAGGCGTTGCCGAAGCATGGCTCTTCCACGTATAAAGCTTTAGAGATGAAACGGTTGTATTAAAATTCAGAGTTTTCAAGCGTGTGTATTGAGTTATCGTTCCGATCCGCGGCAAGCGACCACGACCGGCAAAAGTTCAAATAAAATGCCACCTTATGTCAAAGGCTATAGGTTTCATTTTTCTCTACACCCAAAACAGCGGCGGTATGAGTCTCTATGAGTCCTAGATCATAAAGTGGCCTTTTAAAAGATTTAATATAGAAGGCCACTTTAAGAGAGGTTTTTATAAGATACTAGATGACGCCCGCAACTCCGTTGCGTCAAAACTCGTTTATCGCGCGGGAACCGTACATTTTTCCGGGATAAAAAGTATCCTGTGTCCTTTCTCGGGACTCAAAGTATGTCTATGCCAAATTTGAGCAAAATCGGTTTAGCGGTTTAAGCGTGAAGAGGTGAGAACAGACAGACAGACAGACGGATGGATGGACAGACAGACAGACACACTCTCGCATTTATAATATTAGTATGGAAGCATGGATATATTTGTAGTTTGTACCATCTCATTCCTTGCCATAGAGTCAGGCTTGCCATAGAGTCAGGCTTGCCATAGAGGCAGAACTTTCTTTGGGGCTTCTTTTTGGAGAAGGAATTCATCAAGAAGAATAAATACTTATAAAAGAAAATTGAATGTTTGTCGGTCGCGTTCGCGGGAAAATTGGAAAGCCACCTTTTCACTCTTGAAAAACATAACAGCTATCTCGAAATCAGATAAAATATGTAATTTGTAAAAGCATTAAAGCTATAAAGGCCTTAATAAGATAAGTGTCATAATATTTTATGGAGCGTGTATTTTTCGGCCTTTTCTGAAATCACGTTAAACAATTATGTGTGTGTTTCATTTAAAAAATTAAGTGTCTTTTCGGCGCTGACAACACAAAAGAGGATAAATTTATTATCTCAAAACGGCCGAAATACGGTGACCATGTTGAATGTTTTGATCGGAATTTTGAGTGAAAATGAGAGGTATATTTTGTGGGTTTTTATTTAATTTTGTCCAATATTCTCCTCCGACTTGATGATGAAGTTAAGTTCCTACGTCTTAATGTCAATGACAAACGACATATTATTCCGCGCGGAAAACGAATTTAGGGGTTACCCTAGATGTTAATCTGGCTGTTAAAAACTTATTATTTAAATTGCAAATTTATCAATAGTGAAATTTATATTATAACTAGCTGTCCCGGTGAACTTCGTGTCACTTTAAAACCTTCCCTGGACTTCTACGAATATTTTAAGACTAAAATCAGCCCAATCCGTTCAGCCATTTTCAAGTTTTAGCGCGACTAACACATTTGAAAATCCATTTTTATATATAAGATGTAATTTAAGAGGAGTCCACACCGCCGTTTTTTCATACAAACGTTGTCCCCTGTTTCCTCCCTGGATAATGCCGGTAAAGTTATGTTTTTTTTCCTGAATATCTATGGCCACTATTAGCATGTCCCTATGTTTTCTTTTTTTTCATAATTTTATTATTAAAAAAGATAAAAACGTCCAAAAACCCAAAGAAATGGCCAGATTTTCCTGTGTGTTGAAAGTTTCAACTTGAAACACCCAGAAAACAAAACTGGCTAAAATATACAAAAAATAATAAAACATAGGAACACAGCTCAAGCCTTGCTTTAATCCTTAATGAAAAAGTACTTAAATCGGTTAAGTTTTGGAGAAGGAATCAGCGGACAACGAATCGAAGATTTATTAGAACTTTTGTCGTGTTGTCTCAATCGCGCTCTGCGGTGGGAGACTTGAAATTGGTGAGACAGCAATACATTTTCAAATACCTATTTTCAATTTCTCTCGCCCTTGGTGTATCCTCTTAAATACTTTATTTAGCATGATGACAATTATAGACAGTTTAGTTATTTTATTTGACTAACGCAAATAAGTATAAGTAAGTCCAGAATAACATTCTAAAACCAGTCTCGACTCGTACAACCTAAAATATTATTCATGTTATATCGTTCGCTATTCAAACTTAAATAAAGCCTATTTTACCTTAAAAAATGCTAATAACTTTTAATATTATCCAGGTGGACGTCATAATATTATTATTATCATTATTTTTTCATATGACCTTACATGCTTATGAGTGTAAAGAAACAGAGACTGCTATTTTTTGGTGGCCAAATAATATGTGCGCAAATAATGCATGTAACACATTTGGGACATATAATATTACTCCTACGCTACGTAGTCTGATTTCAATGAAACATTACAATCATTATAATAATTATTGGTTAATAATGCGACTTAATTATTAGGACCAATTATTTATTTATTTACCATTTATTTCAGGCATCTAGGCCAATAATACAAATACCTTACAGACTAACATATATATTCTTAACATAATAAATACCTTAAGGACTAACATACATATTATTATTATACACTTAAAAAACTACACTTTGTCACGTGTTGACGGCGACGTGACGCGCTTCGTTCCGGAGTCTCCCCCGGAACCTCCGGTAGTCCGGTTTCGTCCGGTCCAATTAGGTCCTAATCTTTAAGTCGTATCGCAAGTGCGTTAATAATTCACGCAAACTTATAAAACTAGATGGTTCCTGGTAAACTTCGTACCACTTCCGTCCTAATATAAGCTTTTCTTGGACTTGGAAGACTGAAATAAGATCAATTCAGCCGTTCTAGAGTTTTATCGAGAGTAATAAAATTAAACATTTATTTTCATTTAAATAGATATAGATTTTTTTAACAACTTTTTTTAACAAAATATGTATATCCTTAGTTATGCAACATCATGGTGTGCGTACTTCACGCTTCGCTCTAATATGCTAATATTTGCGTTCAGTGGAATGCGGGAGGGTTGTTTGTTCCTCTGTTGTTGACGTCGTTCCTGAAGTGGTGACACCATGTTTTTGTGAATTGCAAGAGTGGACTTCTTTTTGTTTTACTATTTATTTGCATTGTAAAGTATCAATGACAAAACGTGTAAAGTAATTGTTGTTAAATTAAAGACCTTGAGTAAAAATTTAATAGGTAACATGAATTATTGATGACCAAGGGAAAAACAAAAAGGGGCAGAAAAGATATACTTTTTCTGTTAATAGCCGTGACATATTTTGAGTTTTAAATTATATCTTATTATTGCATTTGGATTTATCTGTAAGATATACGTTGTGCCATATCCTGAGTTTTCAAATAAAAAAATATCGGAAATTAAATACATCGAAATTACTGATTACATTTCGTATTATTTGTTAAATAGTTTGTATTTTTATTTTAAAAGTAAGGTAAACACGCTATTCACAAGCATATTTCCCAATACTAAACGAATATTCAATAAAAACAGCATATTTTTCACTTAACAAAGAACGCCTATACAGCGCGTTCACAAATTGAAGAGAGTTTTGTTCCTAGCATGTGGAGCGAAGTTCTTGTGACGTCATCAATCTGAGAATTCCATTTTTAAACGGCGTATAGTCGGCAGAAAAGTAACGGTCTTACTACAAAAGATTTAAACACCCGTTGAACAGTTAATTAGAGAAAAATTCAGAACAAAATGGTCTCAAAAGAACCGTTCAATGGATGTTTAATATTTTGTGGTAAGACCGTTAGAATTTAACCCACGATAAAAAAGAGGGGTGTTATAAGTTTTACGTGTTTGTCTGTCTCTCTGTGTCTTTTCATGGCATCAAATTCAAACAAGTGAATCGATTTGAATTAAGTTTTTTTTTGTTTAAAAGCACTGTCAACGTCCTATGGACCGCAGCAACTTAGGTGTCAAAAGGATGGATCGTATCCGAAACACTACTCTCTGCGCTCCAAAAGGCTTATGGACGTGGGCAGAAAAGCGGCGCACAAAGGGTTTCGTACCACTATAGAACAAAAATAGGGTAAAAATTGTGTTTTTTGTATGGGATCCTTGAATAATAAGGTTTTTTAGTATTTGTTGATATAGCGGCAACAGATATACACAATCTGTGAAAATTTCAGACGTCTAGCTATAGCGGTTCTTGAGATACAGCCTGGAGACAGACAGACAGACATCGAAGTCTCAGTAATAGGGTCCCATTTTTACCCTTTGGGTACGGAACCCTAAAAACGGACTAGACTGAACAGGAATCGAATAAATGTTGCATTTCAAATATTAGAATTGCCTCTGTCACTGCTAACTGTACCGTTGTAAAGATCGGTGGCGGGCTATTTCCGGTTTCAACCGGTTTTCCCGCTTCAAACCGGTTCATCAAGCTTTAATATCCGGTTTTCAAAACTTTCACAATTCGAATTCCGAGCTCTCAATTCAATTTTATAATTGGCTATCAACCGACGCTTTGTCGACCATCTTGGTTTTGATCTGGATCGGCGAATGGCAATTTAAATCTATACGTCACTTTGACGACCTCTGTGGCTCAATTGGTTGAGTGTGCGGCAGCTCAAGCCGGGGGGTCGCGGGTTCGAATCCCGCCGACGGAACAAAAAGTTTTCAATGTTCCCGGGTCTGGATGTGTATTAAATATGTGTATGTTATAATAAAAATCTTAAATATATGTATACTATAAAAGTATAAAATATATTTCCGTTGTCTGGGACCTGTAACACAAGTCCTTCAGGTACTTACCACGGGGCCAGACTGACGTGGTGTGAAGCGTCCATAGATATTATTATTATTATACAAATAATGTGGAAGGTTGTCTGTCTGTTACAGCTGTAGTTAGCATGGATTTTATACTTTGAGTTCCAGGTGTATAGGTTATCCCGGAAAAGTACATTTTTCCTCGCGTATAATATTTCGGCTCAACAATTTTGTGAGACTAACTATATTATGATATTTTTACTTCTTATAGCTTCTTTAATGTTAGTGACTCGTACATAACGTCGTTGAAGTTCTAACACCACGTTAGGGTCTATACAGACGGACCACATTTCAACTGCAATCCAACCGCAAATTGCAGTTCAAGTGCAGTTTGAAGGCAGTTGATACGACTGCAATAAAACTGCAAACCAAACAGTTCACACGACTGCACGCCAACTGCAACTGAACTGCAATCCGACTGCGCGTTTGGTTTGCAGTTCTATTGCAGTCGTGTCAACTGCATTCAAACTGCACTTGAACTGCAATTTGCGGTTGGATTGCAGTTGAAATGCGGTCCGTCTGTATAGACCCTAAGTCAAAAGTAGTAACTTTTCAGGAGAGAGAAAAAATGATTGAATTTTGAATAGATTTAACAGTAATGCAGATTTACTATTAACTATTTTACGACTTTTTGTTGGACGATAGGTGTTCCTGATTGGCTAACGGCCGTTCCCAATATTTGATCTATCTCTGGTTTTGCCCTACTAGAGATAGGAATAGCTCACAATTGACATTAGAGACATATATTTTATGTCAATTGTGAGCTATTCCTATCTCTAGTAGGGCAAAACCAGAGATAGATCAAATATTGGGAACGGTCGTTAAACGATGTATCTTCCGATTTTCTGGCGAATTGCATCAAAATCTCAAAATAGGCAAAAAGTGACTTACTTACTTACGCGGTGTTATAACTTTAATGACGATAATAATATTAGGATGCCATAAACCACAAAACATTTTCCTTCTACACACCTTTTTCATATATTTTACTTCCGTGTTTCTATGAAAATGAACCTTATGTTGTCGGCATAAGATCCTGTCGGAAGTTAAATATTTGAGGGTGTTTGTACAACAATGTAAATGTTCACACGGTAGACCATTACAATCTTTTCACTTGTCCGCTTGAATCGGCACACGCACACATAAGAGTGATTTCAGATAACTTGAAGATCTATTATGTTTATACCACAATACAGGGTATAATATTAAGAAGTGATGTAACGTTTCCCTTGTATATTACTACATACTTATTTTGACCTAGATGACGCCCGCTAGTCCATTGCCTCAAAATTTGTTTATTGCGCGGGAACCGTACATTTTTCCGGGATAAAAAGTAACCTATGTCCTTTCCGGGACTCAAAGTATCTCCATACCAAACAGCAAAATCGGTTCAGTGGTTTGGGCGTGAAGAGGTAATAGACAGACAGACAGACACATTCGCATTTATAATATTAAGTACGGAAGTACGGATATGGATGTAAACTGTGATGTATAATTATACATATGTATATATATATTTTGGAGTATACTGCGATGTACTACCAGAGAAGTTGATTCCTATGCAAATCGGGGACCTAACTAGTTTGGTTGCGTTACGTCAAACCCAGCTGACAGATCACAATTAACATTGAATTGACATATTCGACCAAATAACGTTGGTCTGTCAATTGCATAGGAATCAACTTCCTCGATGGTACTTCAGGAACTAAGTCACTCTACTGTATGTATTTGTACTATGTCTGTACTACTGCCTGCGGGTTTACTTTGTACAACAAAGGGTGTATTTTTGTGCCTCCTTTGTCGACGCCATCTTTGATATTTTGTTAACCAATGTTGGGCCCAATTGTCAGTTTTTTACTCTTCCTGAAATATGGGACTTGGAAATAAAATTGTTATTTGGATGATATACTTGGGACTTGGGGGTATTAGGCAAGATTTTCTGGTAAAATAGAAATAAAAATGTGAATGCCTACTAATATTATTAATGCGAAAATGTGTCTGTTTGTCTATCTGCCTGCCTGCCTGTTGTCTCTTCACACCCAAACAGCTAAACCGATTTTTCTATTTGGTATGGAAATTTTGAGTCCCGGAAAAGGACATAGGATACTTTTTATCCCGGAAAATGTGCAGTTCCCACGCGAGATATGAATATTCAACAAGCAGGATTTTTCTTTTTTTTTCTCGAGGCTGTCAACAGTTAATCAGGGCTGTTACAAATACAGAACGATATTTTAAACATTATCTAAATTCTAAAATGATCAAACAACTGCAATTATCGTCGACAAGTTTAACAAGTTCAATCATCTGGATACAATACGGGCTCGGCCGAGTCTAAAAGGAAATGTAATTAGTATTGTACGCCTTTGCTAGTGCTGTGCTGCTGTCGATAATACCTTGATAATATTATCTGTCTGTTTAAGCAATTTTGATGAAATTTGGTTGCTATATAAAATTTCTGAGTCATGGAATAAGAAGTTTGGTAGTATAGGATAGTTTTACTGTGGCGAAAAGTAGGGTTCCCGCGCGATAAACGAATGAACTTAAACAAAAGTAAAACAGGAGAACACGTGAGGTCTTTCTCGTTAAAAACTAAGTTTCATAAATTTTGTTATGGTAGTAACATAATATTATATTACCCGTGGGATTTGAAGGCTATTTATATGTAAAATAGTTTTAAACTTCTCGTGAAGGTTTTAAGGTTCTTGTTGAGAAATATTGTCTCGATACTCATATTGAACAATTATAAAGCTAAAGTAAAGAATATTGCTTGAAATGAAAAACAATATTATGGCTGTCTTTTTTATGTCTTATTTTATTAAATTAACAATATCACAGTCTTTATGTTTTTTACTAGTTCTTGTTACCTGATTGACCTAAAAAGATATTATATTCTTGGCGCGCTCTAGAGCCTGGAGGCCTACTACGAAATCGTTTTGAGACTCAAATAATCGAACGAGAATACCGCGTCCTGCTCTAACAACGTCGTTTCACGTTTGTTAGAGTAGAACGCGGCATTCTCGTTCGATTGCTTGAGTCTCGAAACGGTTTCGTGGTACGGGCCCTGTTTTTGAATTGAGCTCAAGAGTTATTATTAATAGATTAATCTGATAGAAACATAATATTATGGAACATCACAGTCTGGTTTTAAAGTGAAAACTTCTTTAGGAGAGTTATGCCCCCTTTTAGAAAAGTAAAAAAATGTTAAACTCTCGTCAGAACACGTGATATGATCGAAAATTCAGAAGACGTAGGGAGGGCAGACCGCCTGCGCAGCGCGAGAGTAGGAAGTGTCTGTCATTCTATCGTGTGGCAAAAATTTACGCCTGCGCGCCTATCCCAACGAGATATCTCACTCTCGAGATAATTAAAAACTACTCGTCTCATAATGTCAAAATGTCGACATTATCTCGACAAAACTCTATAAAAATGTGTTATTTCGATGATAGATCTACGCGAGAAAAAATGTTTGTCATGCTAGAAAAAATGTTTGTCATGTCATGTCATAGAGATGAAGAGACAAACCATCAAACATCGAGAAAACATGTAAAGTGAGATATCTCGTTGGCGTATGCTAGGCAGGCTGCTCTGGATGTTTTGTTTCACTTTGCAACAAATTGCTTTTTTGAATTATCGATGATATTATATGATAAGAGTTAGGTTATTTTTAAAAATTATCGATGTAAATGTCACATCCTTACGCTTTAGAAATCATAACAATGGTACACGTTGTATTCAGATCACCCCAGCCAATCCGCAATGGAATTTAGTTTTATTTAAAAGGGCTTTTATTAAATACTGTCTACATAGAAATAAAAGAATTTAATCAAAATTTCAGAAATACTGTCATAGAGGGATGTTTTAAGTGACAATTTACGCCGCCATCTTATAGTGTGTCACTTTACAGATAGCTCTTTCAAACTTACACTTTCCTGTCATCCCAATATCGTTTGCCAAAATTAAAACTATGGACCATCAAGTCTTTTGGTGCGCGGTGACTTTTGTACCTAATGCCGTCTTGTATAGTAATGTCACTATATAGACAGCAATTGCATACAAAGTAAAGTCACTTACGCTTATTTTTTTTTATGAAATAAGGGGGCAAATGAGCATACGGGTCACCTGATGGAAAGCAACTTCCGTCGCCCATGGACACTCGCAGCATCAGAAGAGCTGCGGGTGCGTTGCCGGCCTTTTAGAGGGAATAGGGTAATAGGGGAGGGTAGGGATGGGAAGGGAAGGGAATAGGGTAGGGGATTGGGTCTCCGGTAAACTCACTCACTCGGCGAAACACAGCGCTTGGGTGTTTCATGCCGGTTTTGGTACGTGGTATTTCTCCGGTCGAGCCGGCCATTCATGCCGAAGCATGGCTCTCCCATGTATGGACTTATGACAATGTAGTGCCACAAGATTCTTAAGAGCGTTTACGCCGTTCACGCTCAATTTGGCTTAAAACTGTACTTTTAAAACTTGAATAAGTCATCAACCACTTATCTTTATAAAAATGTTGATTACTTATTTTTATAGGAAATTTCACTGTCCTTACAGTAAGTAGAGAAAAAAATACGATTTTTAGAGTATTTGTACATTAAATCTCGATACCTTAACAGAGGTTTTCTTAAATTCCGTTTTAGTATCAGTTTCGAAGCTTTTAATTTACGAAACCAGCGACAGATCTAATAAGAAAAAAATAATAACCTATTGACAAGATCTTTAAGCAAATAGTTAGGAGAAAAATTTTTTTCATTTTGTTATATTACTATAAGAAATTTCAATTCAAAGAATGAGAAATATCAAGAATTTAAAACCTTATTTTTACCTATTGAGCTTACTTATTTCAATATAATAATAGCTTCATATGATAGAAGAACACTTTAATTAAAAACATACATTTTAAAAATCAACAAATATTTTGTCATTTTTTTTCTATAAATATTTTAAAACTACTATAAATCGCTGCGCGCAAAGCAATTCAAATTAGTCCGCCGCGAGGCTTGCTGAAGGAAGGACGTATCGCTCCGTGCTGCGCATGACCTTTGTTGACCCTTGTCGCGCATACCAGACTGGTGAACATTTTTATAGCGCGATCGAAAAATCTTGGTTCTTTGGTAAGAAAAATATTTTATTTTGTTGGTAAGTAATATATTATATTTTATGTATGTATTTTTTATGGCGGAAAATAATTTTACTATTAAAATACATTACATTACAGAACTAATGGGAAACAAAATGAAGATGTTTTTAGCAAAGAAAAGAAAACGCAAAAATGTAGAAAATTTGGAAAGTTTGGAAAAGGCAAGAGAGGCTAAAATGTTGCTATAATTATCACTGTTATCCTTACTTCAACTTATTTTTTCATTTAATTACTTACTTAGTCTTACAAATAACATGTTTTGTGTGCTTTCTGTTTGTATTTCAGGCAATATAAAAGTAAATCAACTGAAGAAACAATAACGGAAAAAGATGAATGTGAAAACCAACACGCAGAAAAGGTACCTTTCGTATTTGAATAGCAGTATTTTGACCGACTTCCGAAGTTTAGTACAGTTAATAGAATAATATGTGCTAGTTTCATGCCTAAATCATATCTATCTGCAAAGCTGAAAGCTATAAGAAAACCTGAAAGTTTGCCTGTTTGTGACCTCTACAGAGAAAAGAACGACCAACAACTATGGAGTTTTGGCCGCGATTACTTAAGGAGGTATCCAGTTCTGATGGTCTACCTGACCTTCGAGGAAGAGTAAAGCTGAATTTCATAGCTTATATTATTTACAGTAAGTGTAGCAATCACTTCTTTCAGTGCCGGACATTTTTAACCGACTTCCAAGGAGGATGTTATATGTTCGGGTGTGGATATATTATATATTTTTTTAATTTTTATTTGTGTATGTTCAACGATTACTCCGCCGTTTGTGAACCGATTTTTGAAATTTTTGTTTTGTTGTATGAGGTTTCACTCCAATTTGGTTCCATTTTCACAAAAGTGGTGACCTGATGATGGAAACCATGAGTAATCAAGGGAACTCCTCGAAATGTATATGAAAACATACAGTGATTTTGGTTTTATAAGAAGCATCCTAAGCATATGCTACTAAAACGCAAGATTTTGCACAGAGGTATACTATGGTTCCGAGGATACAAAGAGAACTCCGGATCCCTTATAGATACAAGTTTGGGGGTTTAGGCGTTGTTTTAAGAACTGAAAGCATATGCTACTATGCAAATTACATTCATCATCAGCATCATCATTACTACGCTGTCGTAGTAATGATGATGCTGATGAATGCCGACTTCAAAATGAAGATTGAGTACAGAAATAGTTAGCCGAATCTGGAAAAAGGCACTATTAGATAGGAAAAACTATTTTATACTTTTTAGTTCATATAATATGGATGTTATTATTGTTTTTACTTTGGAAGTCGGTTTTAATTTTTTGTTAAAAATAATAATTAACAGTTGTTTCCCACTGCCAGGCACCCTTAAACCTTCTTAAAGTATTAGACTTTGAGTCATGAGGGTGTCTGGCAGTGGGAAACAACTGTCAAAGATGTCCAGCTCTGGAAGACGAGATTTCTCAACTAACTGCGAAGAATACAAACTATGATATTGAGCTTTACTCTTTCTCGAAGGTCAGGTAGACCTTCAGAACTGGATACCTCCTTAAGTAACCGCGAGTCGCGACCGAAACTCCATAGTTGCTGGTCATTCTTACCTCTGTAGTGGTCAGAAACAGGCAAACTTTCAGCTTTTATTAAATGACAAAAGTCTGGCTGTCGCTAGCTATTTATGAATGCTTCACGACACATCAGTCTGGTCCCGTAATTGAGTATTTCAGAAAAAAATAATTATTGATTTTTTTAATGTATTTTAAAACCTTATTATTAATTATATTGATATTTAATGCAAAAAGCTTAAAAAAATGTTTACAAAAAAATGTTGTCAAAATACATCATATAAATTCAAAATAACCATATGTTCCTATTTGAATATCAAGGAGTCACCTCGATTTCTCATGGTTTCCATCACCAGACCACCACTTTTGTGAACATGGTACCTACTCGGAACAATACAATGTGCAACAAAAGAAAAAATTTGAAAATCGGATCACAAACGGCGGAGTCATCGTTGAACATACATAAAAAATATATCCACAGCCGAACGTCTAACCTCCTCGTTTTTGGAAGTCGGTTAAAAATAATTGTAAAAAAAATATTATGATATTTTATGATATGTATTTAATTGAAGAATAAAATATAATAAGTATACTATGTGTGTTGTTTACTTTCAATGTAAGGGCTGATTTACCAGATAGATTTTACCTGAGTAATAAATAAGTAACTTTATAATGTGTTATGTGTATATTATTTACCCCTATAAGAACCTCATGTCATAACATATCCGACGATTGAAAAATAATTCCAAACGAAAATGTGTATCTACTTTTCAATCGTCACCTTTTTTTGCCAATTAAAATTTATGATACCTAATTTGAAATATAAAAACTGTCAAAGTTGCATATTATTTATTTCTTATAGAAACTCAGGTAAAATAACTCGAACGGACTATACTATCGATAGCAAAATACTATACTATCGATAGTAAAATATACATCACTAGCACACGCACACATTGACAGATCGAAAATGGTCACGCATTTTCGGGTTATCAGGTGGTCTATACGACAGTATATACCTATTAAGTCTATGGTAGTAATAGTATGCTAAAATGTAATAGTAAATCATAATCAATAATAATAAATCGACTCGCATCGACATTGCATCCGCATTCCGCACGGATCAAAATCTTTTGATTTGACTATAATGAACCAACTCACGCACACAGTCGCACTTGCTTCTGTGTGAATAAAAGTGCACTGAATTACATGAAACTTGAATTTATGCGTACGACGTAAACGCTCTTAAGGCCGTGACGCAGCCGCTGGCGTGATTTTAATTGATAATTGTTTCGCATTCCCCAATGACAATGTCATCTCAGCGCTACAAGATCCTTGTAGGTGCTAGGTATGTATTCTTTTGACATGCCAAATTGCAAAATGACAAAATTTGTAAATGAAAACAAACACTGGAATAATTTTATTAACAGTTGTTTTACATGCATTCTCCCATGATAATGTCATCCAAGCGCTACAAGATACTTGTAGCTCATATTGACATGCTGTTGTAGGTATGTTGACATGCCAAATTCAAATTCAACGTCCATAATAGTTACATTAGTAGTTACAATCAACACAAAAGTATGTTTAAAACACAAAGCAAAATATTCAAAAGTTTTTCTTTTGTAGAAGTATTCAAGCATTTTACGTGGAGTCTAGATATGAATGGTGCCTTGAATCTAGGTTAAATGGAAAAATTATAAGAATACATTTCATAATACCGTATACATTATCTAAAGCTGCTTTTATACGTCAGTGTTGCCATTTGTGATAGCTTATTTTAAGTGTGATTGCCACAATAAAATAAAACCACAGGTTTTATTTTATTGTGGCAATCACACTTTTTGAAGGCGAAAATTTTTATGTTTGTTAGTTCTTTAAGCAAGAACTACCGAATGGATTTTAATCAACATGGCAATAGTATAAGTCTGTGTTTAGGCTTGGCTGAAATAAGTTATTCCTATTTAAAAATAACTAGTTGATCACCGCAGCTCCGTATGGAGAAATTTGTTTATTGCACGGGAACCGTACGTTTAATCGGGATAAAAAGTAGCCTATATCTTTATCCGAGAATTAGGGTAAGTATATCTATACCAAACTTCAGCAAATTCGGTTCAGCTGACAGCGGAAGCGTGTAGAGGTGAGAGGCAGATAAACTTTCGCATTTAGAATATTAGTTTGGATTTTTGATGTATTTAGTGGCTCCGTCCGTCCGTGCCTAATGCATAAAACCTTTATATAAAACCTTTGGTTCGACTATGATGCGAGAATGCTGTATGCGCTTGGGCAACCATACGGACATTTAAAAATCTTGTCCCAGGCACTACAGTATTTGAGGAGTGGTTACTTCGCTCTGAAAAATACTGTATAAATCATCCACAACGGATGTAAAGGCCTAGTTTTTTTTAGTGGCTCGATCTAGTACCTACACATAAACTATTAAATGAATAGGAACGTTGTTCGACAATAGATTTACTGCCAGCCTAGGATATGCAAGTTTATAGCTGAGCTAGGCATTAAGATGCCTAGCTCAGCTATAAACTGAAGTTGGGTTAATAGATAGTTCATAGTTTATTAACTACACACGGTTATAAACGATGACGCCCACAACTCCATTGCGATAATGTTCGTTTATCACAAGGAACCGTACATTTTTCTGACGACCTCTGTGGCTCAGTTGGTAGCTCAAGCCGGGGGTTGCGTGTTCGAATCCCGCCGACGGAACAAAAAGTTTTCAAAGTTCCTAGGTCATGGATGTGTACCTATTAAATATGTGTATCATATAATAAAAATCTTAAATAGAATATGTATAAGTAGTAAAAAAGTATTAAATATATTTTCGTTGTTTGCGCCCGTAACACAAGTCCTCAGGTGGCCAGACTGACGTGGTGTGAAGCGTCCATAGATATTATTATTATTTTCGGGATAAAAAGTATCCTTTATAATTTATCCTTTCCCGGAAATCAAAGTATCTCAATACCAAATCTCAGAAAAGTGGGTTCAGCGGTTTGGTCGTGAAGAGGTAACCGACAGACAGATACACTTTCGCATTTATTAGTATGGTAGTTAATAGTTTAGCTACAGACGAACTTGGTTATTGCATTTTGTGATCTTTTTGTCATTACTCATTAGTATTCTTAAAATTGGTTTGTGGACGTTGTTTGAATAGAAATGTATTCATTTATTTAAAGTTGACAAGTAACACTAATTTAACAATGTCATTTTAGCATTTTTATCTTTAAAAATAAAATTAAGATAATTTTACAAGTATAGTCTTTTTGCGTAAAGCTTTTTCCATACAGTGATTAAAAAAAGTTAATCTTTCAGCGCTGCTGTAATAATTGTAACGTGGTATGACATACAATAGTTTTTGTTTCGGAAAAATGTACGGTTCCCACGAGATAAACAAATTTTAGGGCCAACGGAGTTGCGGGTTTCAACTAGATAGTATATTTATTATTTACTAGCGACCCGCCCCGGCTTCGCATCGGGTATAAAATATTTAGCCACTGAAAAAATGATTAAAATCGATTGTCTATGAAAACCACGTGAAGGATCACGTGGTCTACTTCTTATCGGTGCCAAATGGCATAAAAATTGCTCCAGTTGTACGCGAGATAAGCCCTTTCAAATAATTTTACCTGTTTTTTCCACATTTTCCTCAATTTCTTCGCTCCTATTAGTCTTAGCGTGATAAAAATATATAGCCTATAGCCTTCCTCGATAAATGGGCTAAAAGAATCATCAAAATTACTCAAATATCACGCTCAAATAATGTATCAAAATAACACGCTCACGTAACACCGTACATCAACGGCTTACGCTGGCTGCGTATGGACTACCGTTGTACCGAATCTAGTCAAACTCAAAGTACCACCTTACCTTTACAGTAAACTGCAGTGGGCAAATGAGAAGCAGTCAAGTATAAATGCTAGGGGGTCGAGTTACTTGATGATTTCTCAACTACATCATACCGCTGCCTTATAGGAAGTTTTAGGTATGTAGCGAGTAAAGTTCTGAAACAACTTGCCCCCACCGCTTCGATCGTTGAAAAATAGTTTTAAATTTAAAAATAAATATAAATTATACTTACTTAAGCAACAGCTCTGTGACATAGTATTGTAGCATTTATGAAAAAAAATGTTAGTCCTTTTTCATACATACTATAGAACATATTATTATATTGTTACGTCTATATTACCGGCATACTTAAAAATACACAATAATAATAATAGCTCCCACACCGGTTTCGGTGACGGTGGTCGGTTTCATTGAAACCAGGCCAGCTACGCAGGAGTAATTTTATAGTGCCCAAGTGTGTGCGCAGTACACCAGAGCACTCTCTATTCCTTTACTCTCATAACCCAGTGGGACGGACGACCGACACGACTGGCGAGCAATCAGGCGCAGGACCGACTTTTTACATGTCCATCCGACGCATGGATCATCTTACTTGTCAGTCAATCAGGTGATCAGCCTGCATTGTCCTAACCAAACTTGGAAATAACATGTTTCCAACGCGGGAATCGAACCCACGACCTCCGAGTCAAGAGCCGCGCTCTATACCACTAGACCAAGGAGGCGTTAAAATACACAACACATGCAATATTATGGTATATCTATAAAAATGTAACAACTAACAAGTAACAATATTATCTATCTAGTATCTGTATATGTATTCTTTCATTGGTCTAACATGTATTAGAATGTATCATTATATTTTTCAACACTCTATTATGTCTAAGTCTTTTATATAATATTATATTATAATTTTAAAATATAGCTTCCGTCTGCTTGTCCTCTGCCCGAAAATAAGGGGTCCACGGAAGATCAGGGACGACTGTTCGGTTGTCTTAACCTGAGTGGTCTCCGTTTCTGCACACTTGGGTGTTACACTGGCGTGCTATAATTGTGCTATCAATACCTACATTAATTGTTTTTTTCTTTTTTGTTTACCTGTGATAGTTTTTATGTATGAATTAGCTGTAGCTGTAGATTATAGGTAAAATAGGTTAATTTTTAATTTTGTTCTTGTTTATATCAGTTCTGTATATAATACCTATATTATGTCATATGTGTAACATTTAGTGGTGGCAGAATAAACGTTTATTTATTTATTATTTATTTATAAAATCTGTTGCGTAGTTTTAAAGATTAAAGGGAACAAAGGGACATGAGGGAAAAAAGCGACTTTGCTTTATAATATGTATAGATTATATTGATATTGTGTACGCGGTTTCAGCCAGCCACAATGTATAGTTTACACGATACAGTATAGAGGATACTACATTGATCCAATCAATTGTATAACTCCATTATGCTGTGGTCTGTGGCCGGGTATACAGAACGGATATTCTGTTAAGCTTATGAACTCAATTCCGTTTTCATTCAATATCAATGCAACTTCGTCTCTTCTGTAATCCAGTCTCTTTTTTCACAGTAAATTTTATTTTTATATACGTCTAACTTATATCCTACTAATATTATAAATGCGAAAATGTGACTGAATTTGCTGAAGGGTATGGAGATACTTTGAGTCCCGGGAAAGGACATAGGATACTTTTTATCCCGGAAAAATGTACGGTTTTTCTTAAATGTATTAAGGGGACAAACGAGCAAACGGGTCACCTGATGGAAAGCAACTTCCGTCGCCCATGGACACTCGCAGCATTAGAAGCTGCAGGTGCGTTGCCGGCCTTTTAAGAGGGAATAGGGTAATAGGGGAGGGTAGGGATGAAAAGGGAAGAGAAGGGAATAGGGGAGGGTAGGGAAGGGAATAGGGTAGAGGATTGGGCCTCCGGTAAACTCGCTCACTCAGCGAAACACAGCGCAAGCGCTGTTTCACGCCAGTTTTCTGTGAGAACGTGGTATTTCTCCGGTCGAGCCGGCCCATTCGTGCCGAAGCATGGCTCTCCCACGTATAGTTGCAGACGTCATTTACAGTTTATGTTTAAAAAACAGCGTTGCGTCAGGCGTTAGGTACATAGCAATATTTTACTATTTAACTTAATAATAATTTGTCGTTACCTAAAAGATTTTAGAACAAAGGAAGATCAAATATAATTATCGCCAACTTAAGTATCTTGTTACTCAAACAAGAGTACTTATTATATAACGGAAACCAGATCAAACCGACAGATGTTTTTGACAACAGAAATTTGATATAGCGACGATTTCCTACGAAAAACCTTTTTCATTTCAAAATGTACTGGGTGTCGCGCTGAATTTCAAATTTCCTGGGTCATGGATGTGTATTAAACATGTGTATAATATAATAAAAATCTTAAATATATGTATACTATAAAAGTATTAAATATATTTCCGTTGTCTGGTACCTGTAACACAAGTCCTTCAGGTACTTACCACGTGGCCAGACTGACGTGATGTGAAGCTACCATAGATATATTTAAATAAAATAGTTTATCACGCGGAAACCGTTAATTTTTTGGCAACAAAATTATCCTATGTTTTTCCTCTTCTCTCAGTGTATCCCTATACCGAATTTCATCTAAATCAGTTCAGCAATTTAAGATGTATGGTAACAGATAGACGCACTTTCACATTAATTATTAATATTAGTTTGCCTCACTTTTTTGAGTCAAGACATTTAAACTACTTTTTGTGCCTTTAAAAAAATTAAACCAATTCTTAAATTCAACACATTTAATAACAACAGAATACTGAATAACATTAATAATATTTTCATCTTTAAAAAAATCCAATTTTTTGTAGCTGAAAATTTTAATATAAGTAATATAGTTACGCAAAATTTTTTGTATTTGTTACTTTACGCTAGGATAGTCCATAAAAAGTTATTTTGCAGCAAACAATATACAGCTTAACGATTTGCAAGCTGAGTAAGCTGTTTTAAAATTGCTCAATTTGTATACGGTTTTCCAGAATAGCTTGAGTTATAAAACTTATAAGCAACTATAATCATAAGGTACTAATTATATATTCTGTGCTATAACCCGGCTATGTTAAAAATAAAATAGACTACATGACGCCCGCAATTCCGTTGCGCAAAAATTCATTATTACTAGCTAAAAGCCGAGCTTTGTGAGGGCTCGCGTCGTCACACCTTGACTGACTGATGATAGCACATCTACATATAAATAAAAATTACTATGTTAAAGCACAAACCAATAGGCATGATAGTTTTTCCGTGAAGTGTACCACAAAATGTACAGGTTGTGAGATATACTAGGGCTCGCTTCGCTCGTCCTGCTAAATGCGAAAGTGTGTCTGTCTGTCAGTTACCTCTTTATACGCTGAATCGATGTTTTTTATGAAATAAGGGGGCAAACGAGCAAACCTGATGGAAAGCAACTTCCGTCGCCCATGGACGCTCGCAACATCAGAAGAGCTGCAGGTGCGTTGCCGGCCTTTTAAGAGGGAATAGGGTAATAGGGGAGGGTGGGGATTAGAAGGGAAGGGAATAGGGGAGGGTAGGGAAGGGAATAGGGTAAAACTCACTTACTCGGCGAAACACAGCGCAAGCGCTGTTTCACGCCGGTATTCTGTGAGAAAATGGTATTTCTCCGGTCGAGCCGGCCCATTCGTGCCGAAGCATGGCTCTCCCACGTCTAATGTTGGTGAAGTTTGGTACGAAGATACTTTTATCCCGGAAAAAATGTACGGTTCTCGCGCGATAAACGAATTTTACCGCAACGGAGTTTCAGGTGTCTTCTAGTATACCTATACGTAGACTAAAATCATTACCCTTCTTTTTAACTTCGTCGCAGAGTAAAAATAACATAATAATTATAAAGTAACATTATACTATAGAAGCCTTCGCTCCTAATATCATTACGTAATCGTATAATAGGATCATAATGGTAAGCGCTTTGCTTTATAATGGCCCCACACCGGTTTCGGTGACAGTGGCCGGTTTCATTGAAACCAGGCTAGATACGAAGTAATTATATAGTGCCCTAGTATGTGCGCAGTACACAAGAGCACTCTCTCTTCCTTTACTCTCATAACCCAGTGGGACGGACAACCGACGCGACTGGCGAGAGATCTCGCGCAGAACCGACTTTTATGCTCTGCTTGAACTAGCTGTACCCCGCGACTTTTTTAAATAAAATCTTGCAGGAACCGTGCATTTTCGCGCGATAAAAGTAGCCTATGTCTTTCCCCGTGGTCTACTCTATATCTAGGCAACATTTTATTAAAATCGGATGAATGAATGAATTCAATAAGTATAGGGACTGATGGCGTCATTTTTAGGTTTCCTTGTTCAAATGTTAAAAACGGGACGCTGTCTGTATGTCATCAAATTGTATCTAAAAACCGTGATTGGACACTTGAAAATTGCACAAATGTTGCTTTAAAAACTGACTGTTTTTCCTTAAGAAACAGGCGTTCTTTTACTTTAAAAACAGGACATTTTTTAAAGCAACATTAATAAATATTGTGTTTTTGTGCTTTTTCCAATGACTGGTACTGTCCAATCTACTAGTCATTTGCCTTAAGTAATTCTGTTGCAGCTACTGTAACAATAAAATAAATAAATAATATGTGTGACACTCGGGGACTGCCGTGGTAAAGACATTGCAGTTAGCAGCTAGTCTATCCGCATACGTCAGCTAGTCGCATATTATACACAAACACCGAGCTGAAGTCTGCCGAACCGAAAACAACGTTAGATGAATGTTAGGTGCTTTTCGTTACGGGAGTTTCTTGATTCGGTCAGAGCCCACGATAAAAGCTATGCGATAGCTTAAAATTAAGGGGACTAAAATTCAAGCTAATTAAAAAATTACTGCACAGAGTCTATCAATTTCTATTTGCACTTGGCAATTTTTCCCGAGTACCGAAATCACCCAGTGTTTTCGGCATCTATAACTGCCCCGGGACAGGGCAGGCCGAATGGATACGAGAATAACCGAATTTCATACGTGGGAGAGCCATGCTTCGGTACGAATGGGCCGGCTCGACCGGATAAATACCGCGTTCTCACAGAAAACCGGCGTGAAACAGCGCTTGCGCTGTTTCACGCCGAGTGAGTGAGTTTACCGGAGGCCCAATCCCCTAACCCCTACCCTATTCCCTTCCCTACCCTCAACTATTCCCTTCCCTTCCCTTCCCTACCCTCCCCTATTACCCTATTCCCTCTTAAAAGGCCGGCAACGCACCTGCAGCTCTTCTGATGCTGCGAGTGTCCATGGGCGACGGAAGTTGCTTTCCATCAGGTGACCCGTTTGCTCGTTTGCCCACTTATTTCATAAAAAAAACCGAAGTTTAAATTACTACTTATACTACATACTAAATCCAAGTGCTTCGTGGATCACCGGTTTTTTTCGGCTATTTCCGTATCCATTCGACCTGCCCTGCCTACCCTGCCCCGGGGCAGTTCTAGCTGATGTAACATAAAGTAAAACAAAATATTGTATCTTTCATAAACTTATTTAAAATACTTACCTGCATACCTTATAGTTTATACTTTATACTATTACCTTACCGATTTTAAAAGAGTGCCCAATACAACGCTGATAAAAAGTTTTAACATCGATAAAAGATATATTTTATGCTGACGTCATACATGAAAAGAGACAGAAAATAAGCAAAAGAGAGAAAATTAAGGCGACGTCGTAAATTTTCTTTTTTGGCAGACTTCACCGCTACTCTTTTGTTTGTCGAATAAAGTATCCGTTGTCATGGCAACCTATTTATGTAATGGTCTGTAAAAGCTATTCTGTGTAGTTGTAAGTAAAATTACTTTATAAAAGTCAAGTGCGAGTTGGACTCGCGCACGAAGGTAATAGAGCAAAAAATAGCAAAAAATGTGTTTATCCAGGGAGCCCACTTGTAGTGGAGATTGTTAACTGAATCTATTATTAGACAAAAGAAACAAATAAACCACCACTTTTCAAAAGTTTATGTTTTACTAGTTTTACAACTATTGCATTAAATATTACACCAAAACTACGAATGAAAAAAAAAAGATGGCGGTCGTGAAAAAAAATGTGTCACTTTTAAAAATTTGACATGGGCGCGTTCTGTTACACTTTTAATTATTTCTTATTATTATCAATTTTATTTTGTTTCTAGTATTTTTTGTTATGGCGGCAACAGAAATGCACAATCGGTTAAAATTTCCTGGAGCCAGACAGACAGACAGACAGCGAAGTCTTGGGAAAAGGGGCCTGACTTTACCCTTTGAGAACGGAATCCATCAATACAAAATATGTATGTAATTGTCGACACGTGTAACCCATTGTACAATTGAAAATAGTGGAAAATTTGGGTTTATCTATTTCCAGTGATTTTATCAGTTTAATATTAAGATTCCTATCCTTACTATTAAAGTTCGGGGGTTGTTTTTAAATATCTGGGGGCACGGTAGTTCCCCCGCCAAGACGAGCCAAGCGAAGCAGAGGGGCATAAGTAAATATGTATGGCTTGACTGTTTCGTTACGTAAGTAACGAAACAGTCAAGTAAACATCAGAAACTAATTAATATTCGCATTACCTCTACGACGGTAGCGAAACGGCGAAGCCATACATACATATTTATTGATATGTAGATATGTAGAATTTGTTGAAGAGTCGGTACAGTTAGGCCGTGTAGATCCAGAAGCTTGGCTCTACATGAGATCTGATTTTTCACAGGGCAAACCTTATGTGGTCGTCTTGGTAACATTTTACATGACATTTTTTTGGTGGGATTTTAATTTAATATTACGAAAGTAATGAGATTTTTCAATTTGTCCTCGTCTGAATCATTTTGTATCAATACTTTTTAGGCTTTAACCTTTCTGATAAAACTTTGCGTGTCGCACGCAACGTGTCACGGAAATAAATGTCTGCCAATAGCATCGGAAAAATATACCCGTCAAGTATAATTATTATCATCAGTCGCACCCTATTTTATAAACCTTGAGACGAGTCAGAATTCCTATGACGTAGGTATCTCATGGTTTAGCTTTAACTTTATATATAGATATACGTGGGAGAGCAATCTTTGGACGGCACGAATGGCCGTCTCGACCGGAGAAATACCACGTTCTCACAGAAAACCGGCGTGAAGCAGCGCTTGCGCTGTGTTTCGCCGAGTGTGTGAGTTTACCGGAGGCCCAATACCCTACCCTATTCCCTTCCCTTCCCTTCGCTACCCTTCCCTATTACCCCATTCCCTTGCCCCCTTATTTCATAAAAAAAAAGTTATTTCTATTACACATTGTATTAATATGCTTAGATCTTTAAAACTACGTAACTGATTTGGCAAAAAAACCTTAAAAATACTCGCTGTCATACTAGTCAATATAATTAACACTAACTAAAGCGCTTCACAGAATCCAGGCAAGCGTGTAATAGGCTAAACTAGACTTAGTAATCTAGTGTTTATAGTTATTACCTAGTATTAACTAGGTAATAAGTACTAATAGTTTTAAGATTTAGAATATAAACCTGGGATATACTTTGGATTTTCTTGCTGTACTATCTATAAAGTTAACGCTCGACTAGACCTATGAGATTGCTTAAGGCGTCGCCTTGATAATTTGGCTGTAGCGATATCGAATTTTCTCAGCAATAACTAAAGCTAAGAAATTAAAGTTCATTGTCAGTATTCATCATGTCTTTATCTTTGAATTACCCATAGCATAACACGATTGGTCAACTTTTATAAAACAGAATATTCAATCAAAAAGACCTCTGTAAAAAAAGGGATTCTAATTTTGCCAACAGACGAGAGTGATTTAAGCTTCCAAAATTTGTACATAGATTGGTTCAAGCATACACTTTAATTTGTCCATAGCTTATATGAAACATATTTATGATTTTTAAATTACGCGACAAAAACCATTTTGTCGTTTACGCCTTTTCCATTTCTTGCTGTTCCATTTCTTGTTTTCTTTCTTCTTCTAGGTGCAATATAAAACATATCCAACACGATTTTTTACTTTACCGTGTCACCTTAAATGCGCCGTTGAATTGCGTACACACACGTATAATATGATCAAGATGATCACCAGTACGTATCCAACATAGGCGTATGTGGAGAGGCACCATAATATGCATACTGATGATGAAAATCTCATATTACATGTTCATAATATTATGGTAGTAAAACCTTATGACTTCTTTTATTATTTCGCGGGAAAAACAATATGCTATAAGAAATTATTACAGAATGAATGGACTATTATATAGTTAGAATGCTTATCAAAATTATAATACCGTTATACAGTGTATAATAAGATTTTCTTTAGATAAAATGTTTAGCCATTTAATCTGTGAGTGTCATCCATATCCAATATATAAAATTCTCATGTCACAGGGTGCGTGGTTGAACACCTCTGAAACTGCTCGACCGATTTTCGTGAATCTTAGCGAGCATATCGGCTAGGGTTAAGAATCGGACAACATCTATTTTTATATTCATAAGTGCATTTGTTGAATAAATAATACTAAATTATTACAACTCGCGACTGACGGCGACCATTGTTTGTGCGACGGGATAGCGATGGACGTTGCCATGGTGCCATACTTATTTAGTCACTTCAATAAAATAATATGAGCGAAATACTTTATATGGCAAAACAACGTTTGCCGGGAATGCTAATGACTATTATAAATGCGAAAGTGTGTCGGTCTGTTTGTCTGTTACCTCTTTACGCTAAAATCGCAGAACCGTTTGTGGTAAAATTTTGTATACAGATACTTTAAGTCCCGGAAAAGGACACAGAATACTTTTTATCCCGGAAAAATGTACGGCTCCCGAGCGGTAAACGTTTTTCTCAGCAATGACTACAGCTAAGAAATTAAAGTTCATTGTCAGTATTCATCATGTCTTTGTCTTTGAATTACCCATAGCATAACAGGATTGGTCAACTTTTATAACACAGAATAATCAATCAAAAAGACCTCTGTAAAATAGGGATTCCTATTTTGCCAACAGAGGAGAATGATTTAAGCTTCCAAAATTTGTACATAAATTGGTTCAAGCATACACTTTAATTTGCCCATAGCTTATATGAAATGTAATGTGGTTTTTAAATTACGCGAAAAAAACATTTTGTCGCTTACGCCCTTTACATTTTTTGCTGTTCCATTGCTTGTTTTCTATGATAGGCCGGCCCGGCCTCTCATAGAAGCGACGATGCAGGTGTCGTGTAATAGGTATTTTATTAATTTCATGTGGTTCAAGCAATGGGAAAAAGCTTGTTTATATTAGAGTTGCAGATAAATGTCTTTCTTTATATTTCCTGTTTTTCACTGTTCATTACTTAAGTACCTTCGATACTGCGATAGTTACAGAGATTGTGAAAATGTGACAGACTGACTTATTGTTACTAGTCACGAAACGCACGATCACGATAAAACGTACCTTATCACAAGTCAACAAGTCTTAAATTAGATTGGTCGATTGAAAGGTGTGTTGTGTCATTGGAGTATGTTATTTATATCACTATAATAAGGTTCAAATTGGCTCTTTGTTTTAGGAATAATTTACTTAGGAAGGATATTCTTCTTATGACGATTTTTTTTTTTATGAAATAAGGGGGCAAACGAGCAAACGGGTCACCTGATGGAAAGCAACTTCCGTCGCCCATGGACACTCGTAGCATCAGAAGAGCTGCAGGTGCGTTGCCGGCCTTTTAAGGAGTAATAGGGGAGGGTACGGAAAGGAATAGGGGAGGGTACGGAAGGAAATAGGGGAGGGTAGGGAAAGGAAAAGGGTAGGGGATTTGGGCCTCCGGTAAACTCACTCACTCGGCGAAACACAGCGGAAGCGCTGTTTCACGCCGGTTTTCTGTGAGGACGTGGTATTTCTCCGGTCGAGCCGGCCCATTCGTGCCGAAGCATGGCTCTCCCACGTCAAAAATTTTTTTTGATTGTGAAAGATTGTGTATTTTGTCATTAAGTTTGATGATCATGTCCTTGTAGTCCACTCAAAATATAATATAAAAAAATCTCGTGTCACAGTTTTCGTTGCCATACTCCTCCGAAACGGCTTGACCGATTCTCATGAAATTTTGTGAGCATGTTGAGTAGGTCTGAGAATCGGCCAACATCTATTTTTCATACCAAAAATTATTTATATGACAAAACAACGATTGCCGGGACAGCTAGTAATAATTAAATTTATGTTAAGAAAGTTTTCAAACATTATTATGATATTGGTGATTTAGGTAATGTTTTACTTGACATAATGTTATATTTCTCTAATATTCTGAATGCGAAAGTGTATCTGTTTGTACGTTTGTTTGTGGTGGCAACGAACATCCTTACATAAAGCTCTTCTATCTGCCTGTCTTATACCACTTCACGCCCAAACCATTGAACCGATTTTGCTGAAATTTGGTATGGAGATACTTTGAGTCCCGGGGTAGGACTTAGGATACTTTTTATCTCGGAAAAATGTACGGTTCCCGCGCGATAAACGAATTTGGGCGCAACGGAGTTGTGGGAGCCATAGTGCTTACATAAAGTGTTTATATATGCATGTCTTTTATCTTTTCACGCCTAAACGGCTAAACCAATTTAGATCAAAAGAACAATGGCCAAATCGTACCAGGTGGGCGGTGGCGTCCCGATATGCCATTAGTATCAAAAATTCTCTAATATTTTAAGGCATCGAAAATCATTAGAAATGTGTCTATAAATAGCCACAAAAAAAAGATCAATATATTTTAGTTTCGTTATGTTCTGACAGCCGGCGATCATTCGCATTCGTTCTATTATTTGGGTAATACTCTAGGAAAAATTGAAATAATTAGAAACGAGATCGCCGAATATACACTTGTAGGCCACACCGCAGTCGGGAAAAAGGTAGTTCTTAAGTCTAACCTCAAAATAATTGTAAACGTTATTAATTATTATAAAAAATCGTGGCTATTTAGACATAATTCTCAAACGGAATTATGTTTAGAGCATAAGAACAACCAAATCTAACTATAGTTTATTTTGGGACATCAAAAATAAAAGTCGAGTCCAGCTCCTATACAAATTTGGCCATGATTCTTTGGTGTGGAGGTACTCTAAGATCCGGGACAGGACATAGGACAGTTTAAAATGCGGCAAAATGTACGGTTCTCACTCCATAAACGTTTCTTGCACAACGGATTTGCGGATATCACCAGCGGGGCTAAAATGGTCACATTTAGCAATTCCTCTCAATCAATTCAGCAAATGAATTGTCAAAACTGTCAAACTGACAAATATCAAATTATTTAGTACGAATTACCAAAGTGCGACAAGGGTTTAAATGAACGTGGGCGGGGGCGCTGCTGGTGAAGGAGAACTGTCAAAAATGACGTTTTTGTATGATGACAGCGTTAGTTCCTTTTTTCGCCACGTTCATTTAAAGCCTTGTCGAGCTGTAGACAAATTGCAAGCAGACTTGCATTTTGCGATTTAAAAAAAGTGAATCATATTATAATTCATAATATGATTCTCCAAAGCGACCATTCTAGCCCCGCTGTTGGTTGCACAAACGGTGATCAACATATGAGAGATTTCTGTCGATTTCACAAAGGAACAGAACAATTTTCTCGTTTCGTGACCAGAGTAACAAATATCTTACATATTTCTCTCGGCAAATGTACAGAAAGATAGTCGATTGCGGGGAAATTGAAATGATTTCGAACAGAAATAGAGAAAATAAATTGCATTCAGCGCAACGCAAACATATTTTAATACTAGATGACGCCCGCAACTCCGTTGCGTCAAAACTCGTTTATCGCGCGGGAACCGTACATTTTTCCGGGACAAAAAGTATCCTGTGTCCTTTCCCGGGACTCAAAGTATCTCTATACCAAATTTTAAAAAAATCAGTTCAGCGGTTTGGACGTCAAAATTTGACAGACAGACATACACACTTTCGCATTTATAATATTAGTATGGATTATAAATTTTGTCGCAACGAAAACTCTCCTTTTGTCCTTTCTCGTCTCTCAAAGATACTTTGAAATTTCTAAATAAATTGGTTAAGGCGTTCAGGCGTGAAAAAGTTACAGACAGCATTTTTCACTGATTTATTATTCCCTCTTAAAAGGCCGGCAACGCACCTGTAGCTCTTCTGATGCTGCGAGTGTCCATGGGCAACGGAAGTTGCTTTCCATCAGGTGATCCGTTTGCTCGTTTGCCCCCATATCTCATTAAAAACATTTACTGGCGAACTCAGAGACTTACTTTATTGACTTTACTGTACTCGCCTAAACATGGCGGTAGCGGTCATTGACTACCTGTCAAAAACTTGTCATTTCCTATACAAAGCCGCGATTGACAACATCTGACACTTCATTGTCAATCGCGGTTTACATAGAAAATGACAAGTTTTTGACAGGGAGTCAATGACCGCTAATGAACTTTAATTTCATGAGATTTTTACATAAACTATATACATTTTTAGTCAAACTCTTCATTTACTTAAAGTTAAGTAATCGCTGAACGTTAGTTAAGTAGATACAAAGAAATTGAACTAGATTATAGTGCCTAATACAATAGGAATCAATGCAACAGCACTTAGGTAATGTAAACATCTAGAACTCAATCACACGTCCCAGAGGGCTAGGTGCCCTAAATAATTTATGGCTAGATGCACTAGATTTAGACGTATATTGGTATAAATAATTTTAAATAAATAAATAAATAAACGTTTATTCTGCCACCATTAAATGTTACACATGTGACATATGACATAATATAGGTATTATATACAGAACTGATATAAACAAGAACAAAATTAAAAATTAACCTATTTTACCTATAATCTACAGCTACAGCTAATTCATACATAAAAACTATCACAGGTAAACAAAAAAGAAAAAAACAATTAATGTAGGTATTGATAGCACAATTATAGCACGCCAGTGTAACACCCAAGTGTGCAGAAACGGAGACCACTCAGGTTAAGACAACCGAACAGTCGTCCCTGATCTTCCGTGGACCCCTTATTTTCGGGCTGAGGACAAGCAGATGGAAGCTATATTTTAAAATTATAATATAATATTATATAAAAGACTTAGACATAATAGAGTGTTGAAAAATATAATTATAGATTCTAATACACATTAGACCAATGAAAGAATACATAATATACAGATACTAGATAGATAATATTGTTACTTGTTACATTATTATAGATATACCATAATATTGCATGTGTTGTGTATTTTTAAGTATGCCGGTAATATAGACGTAACAATATAATAATATGTTCTATAGTATGTATGAAAAAGGACTAACATTTTATTTTAAGTCATATTTTTCATTCATGAGGCGAACTACTACGCTACTCACACATGCATATTATGTTACACAAGCACAAACAGCACGGCCAGTATTATTATGCACAAGATGACGCCTACAACTCCGTTGCGCCAAAATTCGTTTGCCCGGAATAAAAAGTATCCTATGTCTGTGGCGGTACCCACAATTCGCCTAACATTCCTGCATCGCGCTATCGAAGTTTCGGAGAACGGCAAGATATATACAACGTCTGAAATAACGTCAGTGGGCTTCGGCCTGACCGAGCATGCTATCTCGCTCGGTCGGAAGATCTTCCTTTTCGGCCGCCACTAACAACGTTAAATGTCCTTTCCCGGGACTTAAAGTATCTCCCACCTAATAGGAAAATCGGTGATGCGGCTCCAAGAGGTAACAGTAAGACACTCAGATACTCTTTCCCATTTATATGGATATGGGTGCTTACTGTATACATAATAATGTCTTTTACAGACATCGCCAAAACCTCAATTCATCATTCTGTACTCAATCTTCATAATTTCGAATTCTGTACCAGACTCAAAAATTGAAGTTATTTTTTCATATAGCTTAAGCTAACTGTAAAGTTAACCTCCCTTTTTGGAAGTCGGTTAAAATACGCAATGAACCTAATTTTGCTTCATCACCTAAAACGCTAGCATGCTAGCATAATTACACTAAAATCGAGCTTTTCCGTGACTTGCCACGAAAGTCTAATTATGCTGAGTGCATTGATTAAGTGGAAGGGAACTGAAGACGATAATTCCGGAAAGTTTTCCAAGTTCCAAAAGCTTTATTTCACTGTTTGATTAAAGACTGCTGTAGATTCGATTGCTTTTGTTCTTGGAGAATTAAAATAAAATCGGCCAAGTGCGAGTCGGACTCGCGCACGAAGGGTTCCGTACCGTTATAGAGCAAAAGTAAGCTGCCACAATTTGTATGGGAGCCCCCCTCATTTGTTTATTTTATTTTTAAATATTATTATTAATTATTAAAGTACACATATAAAAAAGCAAGTGCCTATAATTGTTACCATTATTGAAATCGAGCAAAAAAGGGCAAAAACATCACGTTTCTTGTATGGGAGCCCCCCTTCATTTTATTTTTAGTACTTATTTGTTGTTGTGGCGGCAACAAAAATACACAATCTGTGAAAATATCAGAAGTCTAGCTATAGCTGTTTTTGCGATACAGCCTGCTGATAGACAGACGGACAGACAGACGAAACGATGTGTTGATAATAGGGTCCCGTTTTTACCCTTTTGGGTACGGAACCCTAAAAACAAGTGTCAAAACTCTAAGTTTATTCCCCTTTTTATTATCGACCTAACTACGACGACCTAAGCATTCTGATCCTGACATTTATTAGTGTCTAAACCATGCCGAAGATACGCGGCTGTAGCTCGGCTTGATTCCGCCTGCAATGTATTTTAAATTACCGATGACACACCATGCTGAAATTACGTCGCGTTATATTGTATGCGTAGCGCGTTGCTGACGTAATCATGCCGAACTTCGGCCGCGTATTTTCGGCCTAGTGTGTTTAGACACAGAGTTTTGTACAGATTTTTTTTATTTCTTTTTTAGTTTATTTTTATATTGACAAATATATCATGTCCAGAGTTTTAAAATATTCAACGACGGGTACATCTTGTGATTTACACTTGGCCTATAATTTCTTAACTTTCAAAATCTTTGTTGTTGGGTATATTTTGTGTTTCGAAATAAGGATGTTCTAAATCAAGACAATAATGAGTCCCACGAGGAAGGTGACAAGACGTCTCGAATTAACGCCATTAAGAGTTAAAATGTTCCCTGAAGAGCCTTTGAATTTGGAGAAAATATAAATTATGAATAACAATCTCACCTTTTCCTTATATTTGAACTTTTGTGTATGTTCTCTTTATATGAATTTTTAACCTCATCTAAAAAAGAGGGATGTTATACGTTTGACTATTCTATCTCTTTGTGCTTATAACCTTTCATGGAGTGGATAAATCCAAATTTACCATCACTGGGTGGGCTACAGATGACAAACTATTGCTTGGAACATTCTCAAACAAAAAAAAAAAAACTACCACGATACAATGAACTCACAGACAGTCACTTTAAAGTTATAACGTGTTCATAAAGTTATATACGTTGGAGAGCCATGCTTCGGCACAAATGGGCCGGCTCGACCGATGAAATACCACGTTCTCACAGAAAACCGGCGCAAAACAGCGCTTGCGCTGTGTTTCGCCGAGTGAGTGAGTTTACCGGAGGCCCAATACCCTACCCTCTACTATTCCCTTTCCTTCCCATCCCTACCCTCCCCTATTACCCTATACCCTCATAAAAGGCCGGCAACGCACCTGCAGCTCTTCTGATTCTGCGAGTGTCCATGGGAGACGGAAGTAGCTTTCCATCAGGTGACCTGTTTGCTCGTTTGCCCCCTTATTTCATAAAAAAATAACACTTATTTAAGTCAGGGGTTAAAAAATATTCGTCAGCCAATATCCGAAACTTATCCTTTCCTTACTTGAATAAACATTAAAATAAAGTTTTCTTCCTCAGAAGACAAGTCAAAAGAAACCAAGCAGGGAGAGACGTCCGAAGAGGAGGCAGCTCGGAAGATCCAGGCGGCGTTCAGGGGACACCAGACAAGGAAGTCCATCATGAAGTCCGCCAAGCCCGAGCCGGAGCCGACCAGGGCGGAGCTGGAGGCGGAGTTCAGAGCTGATGATAAAGGTAGGTGGAAGATGTTTAGTCAAATGGAGGTAGGTGGAAAATGTTTAGTCCAGCATGAAGGTAGGTGGAATATTTTTAGTCCAGCATGAAGGTAGGTGGAATATGTTTAGTCCAGCATGTAGGTAGGTGGAATATGTTTAGTCCATCATGAAGGTAGTTGGAATATGTTTAGTGAAAAGAGGTATTTTTTTAAAGGAAGCTTCATGAAAAGGGATAATTTCGGTGGGAAATGTTTTTGATAATGTGAAGCATCTTTTTCAGCAGAAGGAGCTATTTTAACCGATTTAAAAAAAGAGGTTATCAATTCGACGCGTATGTATTTGTAATATTTCCAGAACTGTATTTTTAACTGAAGCTTCTGTCAAGAGGCTATTTCTGGCTAAACCTATTTAAGGCAAACGCTATATAGCTATGTCCTTTTCTGAGACTCAAAAAATCTATGCACATTCTTTGTAATTTGTATGCACCGAGTTTAATCAAAACTGGTGGCTGGTTTAAACGTGAAAAGGTAACAGATAGATTTTCGCATTTGTAACATAAGGACAGATATCCAGATGATTATTTTATCTCACGATGAAAAGTGCTCACTCTCTCTTAAAAATCTCTGCTCAAGAGGGTAAAGAGACACTTATTCCTTCGATGATGTCACGCTCTTTGATGCTCCCGTCACGTTTAATCCCGAAAAACCCGTAATATCCGGAATTCCATTATCCGTTTTTGGCCCAATTAGGTCTGCATGTTAATATTACAGTAGGACTTTGTAGTAGTATTAATATACAATGAGATTGCAGTCTGAATACATAATGGCGGCCTGTTTGCGGGCTGTTCTGTAAAGAAAATGAACGTAAATATAGTTTGCCAGGGATTATTTTCGAGGTTATGTACAATATTAAGCTGATGCGGCTTATGAAAAGCTAGAGGATTTAGAATGAGCAGGTTGTTAGAATCAAGGACTCCACGTGTATAGAAGCTACGAGCATACTTTTTGGGCTAATTAGAAGTAAAAACAGTATTTCGCATGAACCGTACATTTTTCCGCCTTGAGGTGACACCGCGTTAAAGTAAAAATCGCTTGTTTTCTATGAGGACATAGGAAAATGAAATGGAACAGCAAGAAATGGTAAAGGCGTAAGCGACAAAATCGTTTTTGTCGCGTTATTTAAAAACCATAAAAATATTTCATATAAGCTATGGGCAAATTATAGTGTATGCTTGAACTAATCTATGTACTAATTTTGGAGGCTTAATTCACCCTCCTCTGTTGGAAAATTAGAATCTCTGTTTTTATAGAGGTATTTTTGATAAATTATATCTGTGTTATAAAAGTTGACCAATCGTGTTATGCTATGGGTAATTCAAAGATAAAGACATGATGAATATTGACGATGAACTTAAATTTCTTAGCTTTAGTCATTGTTGAGAAAAATCGATATCGCTGCAGCCAATTAACAAGGCGTCAGCTTAAAATATCTTAAATTGTGCCCCGTGCTATTACTATCTCCACGCCAAATTTGAGCAAAATCGTTTCAGCTGTTTGAGCTTTTAAAGAGGTTACAAGCAGACAGACAGACACACTTTCGCATTTATAATATTAGTAATAATAATAATAGCTCCCGCACCGGTTTCGGTGACCACGCGGTGGCCGGTTTCATTGAAACCAGGCCAGCTACGCAGGAGTAATTTTATAGTGCCCAAGTGTGTGCGCAGGTCACAAGAGTACTCTCTATTCCTTTACTCTCATAACCCAGTGGGACGGACGACCGACACGACCGGCGAGAGATCAGGCGCAGGACCGAATTTTTACATACCCATCCGACACGTCATCTTACTTGTCAGACAATCAGGTGATCAGCCTGCACTGTCCTAACCAAACTTGGAAATAACATGTTTCCAACGCGGGAATCGAATCCACGACCTCCGAGTCAAGAGCCGCGCTCTATACCTAGACCATGGAGGCATATTAGTATGGATATTAGTGAACAAAGTCACGTAAAACAGCCAATCGGTATATAGAAGCCATATTCACGTTATAATACTTTAATCTTACAAGAAAACAAACCACGACATAAGCACTGGTAATAGGATAACGTTTGTGTTCGACTTGACTGCGTTTATCACCATCACCACCATCATCATCATCACCTTTAATATCATTAACACCAACACCATCATTGTTATTGCCATCATTTACATAACGTTTTTTGTCAATATTATCATCAAAATGATTATCCACTAGATAACTCAGTTGCGCCAAAACTTGTTTATCGCGCGGGGACCGTACATTTCCGGGAATAAAAAGTATGCTATGTCCTTTCTCGGGTCTCAAAGTATCTTCATGCCAATTTTCAGCAAAATCGGTTCAGTGGTTTGGACGTGAAGAGGTTACAGACAGACAGACAGTCAGACACACTTTCGCATTTATAATATTTTACTAGATGATGCCCGCAACTCCGTTGCGCCAAAATTCGGTTATTGCGCGGGAACCGTACATTTTTCCGGGATAAAAAGTATCCTATGTCCTTTCCCGGGACTCAAAGTATCTCCATGCCAAATTTCAGCAGAATCGGTTCACCGGTTTGAGCGTGAAGAGGTAACAGACAGACAGACACACTTTCGAATTTATAATATTAGTATGGATTAGTGTGGATATGAAGTTTAGTAAAGTATGGATAGTATTTAAATTACAAGCTTTACCTTCATCATCACTATCATTAAAATCATCATTTACAACTGTTTAATCTAGATATCACCAGCATAATTTACTCGTACGGGAACATTACGATCATCAGAATCTTGACTATAATTATCATCGCACATAATATTATGTAAAATTTCTTACATTGCCATCATATTATCTATACCGTAATTACTTTATAATATTATAAAGCGGAAGAGTTTGTTTGTTTGTTTGAACACGCTAATCTCAGGAACTACTGGTCCGATTTAAAAAATTCTTTCAGAGTTAGGTAGCCCATTTATCGAGAAAGGCTATAGGTTATATTTTATCACGCTAAGACTAATACTAGCGAAGAAATAGAGGAAAATGTGGAAAAAAACGGGGGAAACTATTTGAAAGGGCTTATCTCATGAAATACTGGAGATTTTTTCTGTTATTTGGCACAAATAAGAACTAGACCACGTGAAGGATTATAGGCTATTTTTTGTGGACTAATTTGTCTGTGAAATATCTAATTTACGCGGGCGAAGCCACGCGGAACGTCTAGTTTATTTAATAATCATCTTGAAACTAAGCATTAGGTACCATCAGAAAATAATAGGGAAATTTAGCAAAGGTCGGAGCAGAGGGTGCTAGCATCATAAAGTTAATATACCTAGCGGAGTAGAGCAACAATCTCGAGCTGTCAAACGAAACCGAAATTGATTTTCATCTGTGTGTAAAAATATGTGTACGTATACACTTACACAAGCATGATTAAACATGATTTCTATGAGATGAAATTGTCAACGTGCGGCACGTGCTGACTGGACGTCAAAAAAATAGTGCTGCTGTCATGTATCAGTGTGCGTTCAGACGTGCGCGTTTTCTGCGCGTTTTCTGCTCGCGCGGATTTATCGTTCATAGCAATTTTACATGACGTGATGAATCCGCGCGAGCAAAAACGCGCAGAAAACGCGCACGTCTGAACGCGCGCTCACACGTCTCTTTTTACCGCGCAGTGTTACTGATAGTGACATTTCTCTTGCTCAGGCCTTTGTTTCTCTATTCCGCTAGGTATATTAACTTTATGGCTAGCACATACAGTAAATAATCTGACCACAATCCGACATGTTGCACCCGTCATATTAGAATATTGACAGAAACGTTGTCAAACGTCGAACAAAACTTTTTGTTTACTGTCTGTGCTGGTGCCGTCTCTAGAGTGAAAATAGTAGTTATAATAATATATCCTATTACCAAAACTACGAGTTGATCTGAATAAACAATACCAAAATTTATGATAGTTATTTAACTAATTAATTAAACATTATAATAGTCTACGCTGGAACTCGGGATTGTGTACTAATCCAACTTTACCATTTACATTTGCCTGATTAGTTATCTGGTAAATTCATGTTGGATCGTATAATGGAAGTCAACAATTATAATTATTCCTACTAATTTTATAAATGCGTAAAAAATCTGTTTGTATGTTACCTCTTCATGATAAAACCAGTCGGTCGATTTTGCTGAAATTTGGTATGGAGATTTGAGTCCCGGGAAAGGACATAGGATACTTTTTATTCGGGAAAACTGTACGGTTCCTACGTGTTAAAAAAATTGATGCAACGGCGTTGCGGGCGATATCACAGAATATATATTAGTTGTGCGATATTTAGAATTTATAAAACTTGAGAGGTGTCAAGGGACACCCGGATGGAACGGAGTTATAAATAGGAGTCTATTTCTCAATACTGGAGATCGCCCAATGGTCAAAATTCGACCTCAAATAAAAAATTATAAATTTCAAATTTCAACGCTTTTCTATTGATAATATTCTATTGTCAAAACATTGACTTTATTATTTTTTAGACATAATTCCTGCGACAGTCTCAGATTAATTAAGTCAAATGATGACAGACTGGCAATGTATTATAAATTTTCTACAGTATTTAAGATTCAATAATATAAAAAAAAAAAACTATCAACGCCCTCTGCCCCTACCATGCACTAATAAAAAGTGTCGTTACAACTTTTTCAGTCTAGCCCCCGCAAGGCGCAACGCGCGATAAGGAACTACGTTCCAATAATTGCCTGTCTGTATGTTACTTCTTCATGCCAGAACTGCTGGGTCGATTTGAATGAAATTTGTAGATTAATTTTTTAACTAGATCAGCCTTTCACAAAGTGGGCGATAACGCCCCCTTGAGGGCGCTGAAGGTCTGAAGGACGGTGTGGGACCCAGAAAAAATGGGGGTGTTGTGTAGAGGCTTGGGGGTGAGATATTTTATCTGGATGCATTTTAAATTGAAACAATGGGGGAGCTAAAATATAAATTGTTCTTAAAGTGGGCGGTACACAAAATAAGTTTGGGAACCTCTGAACTAGATGGTCCGGTGAACTTCGTATCACTTTCTTTCAAGACTAATATTAGCTAAATCGGTTTAGTCGTTCTCGAGTTTTAACGAGGCTTACCAACTTTAAAAAAATTATGTCGTTAATTAAAAGATAGAATATACGTCGTGCGATCGATAACGACCTAATCATGGGCGCCGGCAGTAATACTTTCCAAGGGGTGCAGATTTTAGTTTTCTTTCTTTTCTTTTAACATTTTATGAACAACAGTGACTATTTATGTAAACAGAATACATTTAGTGCCGAAACATTACGAACTATCCTTGTACGGCATGATAAAATGATTTCCAATAGACTCCTTTTTATTTCATCAATAATTCCTGTTGATCCCGAGATTCCCAAGGGGTGCAAGTGCACCACTTGGCACCCCCCTGCCGGCGCCTATGGACCTAATCATAAAGCAAGCTCACTCAAAGTTAAATCCACAAACTTGGCAGCGCTCTCAAGACAAATGATCACGCACCAAAACAAGCCAATTTGACGACTCTAACGTGTGTGCCATTAAAGTGTGTGGTTTAATCAACTTAATGGCAGCTTAATGGCACGTTAACGACCCATAACTTGGCATGGCTGTCACAGATTTCATTATAGCTTTGTTTTCCAATTTTGGTCAACTATTTCTCCAATAGTGAATTTCGATTCGAAAAACGATTTCAATGCCCCTACGCAATGCAACTATTTTACGCGACATTTCATGTTTCATGAATTAGTCACAAGTGATTTTTGTAGAACTGCGTATATGGGGGGGGGGGGGGGGGGGCGATTCGGCTTGGACAGACGATTCGACTAGTTATTTGCCCCACGGCTAAATTCGACCCGTGTAAATCCACCACTACCGTATGTGCTGGTAATGCCCTCTGCTGCTCCGACCGTTGCATAATATTCCTTATTGTCAACATCATATTTACGGCTTTCGCAGTGGAATATTCCACGTTGCTACGAGATAATCGGTTTACCTTTGATCTGTAGCCCGGTTTTGTAACCCGTGGCAACCTTTGAAACATAATCCTTTACTGCTAGCCTGAGTTCTACAAGTATTCAGGGTAAGTCCGTGTCCTTGAAAGAGCTTAGATGAACACGCGTAAGATGATAGTGCATTGTTTTGATACGGTTTGGGATGGTATTGCATGTGAATGATCCACTAGTGTATATCAATACTTCTTATTATAAAGCTGAAGTGTATGTTATTTTGTTTCTTTGAACGCGCTAATCTCAGGAACTACTGGTTGAAATTAAAATATTCTTGTTGTGTTTGATAGACCGTTTATCGAGGAACGTTTTAGTCTATAGTACATCGCGCTGCGACATACAAGGGCAAAGAATCAGAGGAAAATGTGGAAAAAAATGGGAAAAATTATTTTAACGCGAACCGAACCGATTTTCGATGTTATGTGGCACAGAATATATAGAGTAGCCCACAGGGCTACTAAGAACATAGGCTACGTTTTAGTGGGAAATGTACGGTTCCAGCGTTATGATACCGCTGAGCGGAACGTCTAGTTATTTATACTAGAGATCGCCCAATGGTCGAAATTCGACCTTAGTTTCAAGGACATAAGGACTACTACCTATATATTGTAAAAAAAATTATTGTTTTTATCATATTTGTTTCAACTCTTGTCTCTGGGACTCAGCTGATCTCAGACTGGCCGTGTAAGCATTGTCTAATAGTATCTAAGATTCAATAAAAAAAACTATAATACATTTTTAATTTGTCACCTTGTTGTCAACTTCAGCCGTAAATAAAAGAGTATAATTTGTATGTATAGGCTTGTCACTCAAAAATCTGTCATTTTTCCTAGTGTGTGTGTTGTAGTGTGTCTAATGTTTTATTTGTTAAAAAAATGTATGATAAAAGCATAATTTCAAAACAATATTAGCTTGATGCACTCCTTCACCAGATAAACTATAACTGTGCAAAATTTCATTCACCTACGTTTCCCCATTTTTCGTCAAAAGGGATACAAAGTTTTTGGCTCACGTATTAATATATATGTCGCAGCCGACTGGTTTAAATAGCCGTTCAATCAAACAGCTAGCCCTTTGACTGAAAAACGCCATTCAATCACACGGCTATACGTCGTTTAGCCGACTTGTTGACTACAACGTTCAACACTACAGCTAGACGACGCTTAGCCAACTGGTTTGTTTTTGTTTTGGCGGGGGGCTGCGCCCCCCGAGCCCCCCTTTTATTTGATGGCGTTCACCGGCTGCTGCCGCAGCACGCTCGCTGCGCTCGCTCGGCTCTCTCTGCGTTGTGGTCTAAGTTCTAACCTAACCTAACCAACTTTTGGACTTTCTGGATTGTGTTTGTTTTTGTTTTGACGGCGGGCAGTGCCCCCCGAACCCCCCTTTCGGGGGAGGCTGCGTCCATCCATTTCATAATCCCGTAATTTCTCCTCGAATATTTGTTGAAATTTTAATTCACTCTTATGTGCCTCCACAATTTTTGTCTCTTTAATAACACTTGTTGACGCCATATTGTAAATAAAACGCACTTAGAGCCGCAGCGGTGCGCGCTGAACTACTTCAATTAGACGGCGGCTTTTGAATCAGCTGTAGTGTTGAACGTTTTGAGCGACTAAAATATTCAATATAAAAGCTAGCCGTGTGATTGAATGGCGTTGTTCAGTCAAAGGGCTAGCTGTTTGATTGAACGGCTATTTAAATGATAGATAGATTGTGGTTGTTGGAAAATATTTAACCTTCGTTGAAATATGTTTTTCTGAACTAGTAGAAGTGCAAAAGTATTTCGCTACCCTAATATTTTAAATCTATCCTGCATTGCAGTTTGGTTGTTTCGCTAAAACTCGAAAATAGTACCAATTTCACAATTTATAATCTTTAAAAAATATAAGTTATGAAAAGTTTTTAACAGAGATCACTAGTGAAGTTATAGGTTTAGTTTTAGTTAAAACTATGCGTTAGTTTTAATGCTAAGTACTCACATTCTGTTTTGCTCGATAGTTTGACTCGAAATCGAGCAAAAACCACCGTGTGGACCGCAAAACTCACAGCTCGGAGTCTCGCATCGAGGCAGTTTGAAGGCTCGAATCGAGCCGGCTTGACAATTTTTTTGACACTATACTCAACTCGGGCTAACTTGTCTTGACGCTAGCGGTCATTGACTCCCTGTCAAAAACTTGTCATTTTCCATATAAAACCACGATTGACAATATCTGATACATCATTGTCAATCGCGGTTTATATGGAAAGTGACAAGTTTTTGACAGGGGGTCAATGACCGCTGGCGACAAGTTAGCCCGAGTGGAGTATAGTTTTTATTATTCGTAGCTAATTTCCTTCGGACAGGAGTAAAACTATCGAGCTATGCTGAATGTGTGTACGAAAGCCCGAGCCGTGGTTTTTACTCTACATGATTGCTCGATCGAACAAAACCGTATGTGAGTACTTACACTAACACCTTTCAATTATCCATCGCACTTTTGACACTAGCGCATTCGTGCGGAAGTATTAACCTTTATTAAATTTATTAATAATATATCAGAGGTTTAATGAAATATTTCCAATCGGCTGAAACGTAATTAACTGTGGGCCGAACTCGACATAATGCAAAATGATTGAACGAAAATCAATTCAACATGGCGATTTAAGCCGTAGCACATGTTTAAATAATTTAAAAAACTAGAAATCGCCCAATGGTCGAAATTCAACCTTAGTTTCAATGACATTAGGACTACTACCTATATTTTGTAAGAAATATTGACTTTATAATTTTTTTTCAACTCTTGTCTCTGGGACTTAGCTGATCTCAGACTGGCCGTGTAAGCATTGTCTAATAGTATCTTAGATTCAATTAAAAAAAAACTATAATCCATTTTCAATTTGTCAACTTGTTGTCAACAGACTTCAACCGTAAATAAAAGAGTATAATTCGTATGTATAGGCTTGTCACTCAAAAATCTGTCATTTCCCATGTGTGTGTGTTGTAGTGTGTGTAATGTTTTATTTGTTAAAAAAATGTATGATAAAAGCATAATTTCAAAATAATATTAGTTCGATGCACTCCTTCACCATATAAACTATAACTGTGCAAAATTTCATGCACCTACGTTTCCCCATTTTTCGTAAAAAGGGTTACAAAGTTTTTCGCTTGCGTATTAATATATAGATAGATAAACCATTCCGTTTTGAGCCTTTGAAGAACCAATATGCTGCTGAGAATATAACCAATAGCCATGCTCCGGCCGGCTCAACCGGAGAAATACTTACGACGGGCTCACAGAAAACCGAGAGTTTCGCCGAGTGAGTGAGTTTACCGGAAGCCCAATTCCCTACCCTTCCCTTCCCTACCCTTCCCTATTCCCTTCCTTACCCCCCTATCCTGTAATCCTACTCTATAGTAAAAGGAGGGGAAGTAAGTTATCTTCATATAAGGGCACCGCGCGCGGCTTGTATGTGTGCGCCATAGTATCAATGCGTCGCCACGTAAGGCACACAACAAAATCTTGGCGGTACCCACCACCAAGCTAAACTGGTCGAGATTTTGTTGTGTGCCGAGTGGCGACGCATTGATACTATAGCGCACCCATACAAGCTGCGCGCGGTGCCTTTGTGTGAAGATAACTTACTTCCCCTCCTTTTACTATGCCTATTCCCTCTTAAAAGGCCGGCAATGCACCTGCAGCTCTTCTGATGTTGCGTGTGTCCATGGGCGACGGAAGTTACTTTCCATCAGGTGACCTTCCCTTATTCCCTTATTTCCCTTATTTCGTAAAAAAAGCTTAATAATTTTAAACTAATCTTTTATCGCGGGCTTTGAGCGCGGCGAAATTAACCTAAAACCACTCACTCCGACTGGCACAGTACGGCGTTGCCAGACTTCGGCACGGTGTTTGTGTGCGTGCGACTAAATAATTGCATAAGTTGATAAAAAATGCTATGCAATAGCTTTTAACCGCGGCAGTATCCGAGTGCGACACGTATTTTGTTATTTCATTTAAACTTTAAACTCATAAAAACAGATATAAATTCAGAACCATCAAAATTAATCTCAAGGCAGTCGTTCTCAATTACGAAAAAAAGATTCGAAACAGCTTGGCTAATAAATAAACTTTTTTATTCAAAATATAATTTGCAGATAGCTGGGAGGGGTTTGAATTTTTTATAAGACTGTGAATTAAGATTAACGGACGCGTGTACATGAATTTTCTTTTATTTTTTTTTTGCGAGGCCGCATTCGTTGCGGCGTTTACGTTGTGATAACGCACCGATACATAAACTAGCTTTTGCCCGCGGCTTCGCTCGCGTTAAGAAGTATTATTATTAATTAGGTATCAAGGTCTCAGCCCGGTCGGTTTAAAATTGACAAAGTTTCATACAAACTTTCATCCCCTATTTTATCCCCTTGGGGTTGGAATTAATCAAAATCCTTTCTTAGCGGATGCCTACGTCATAACATCTACTTGCATGCCAAATTTCAGCTCGATCCGATCCGAAAGGACATATGATACTGATAAGAAACTGCATGATGACTTTCAAATACATTTATTCTACAATATTATACAGTGGTACACTTTCGGGCAGAGATTCCTCTTACAATTGTTCTTCCGTCAAAATTCGCATCATACTGCGCTCTTGGGGTATTTATACACAATTTTTACCCGTCAACCCCCACTCCAAGTGAAGCGAACGTAGCCTTGGGATTGCACGTTGTCAGTGTGGCCAGATTTAAATATTAAAACTACCATCTAATTTAGTCTAAAATTAGTTAAGTTACAATAATTTAGTATTCTAAAAACAATAAACTAAGTACTGAATTACGTAAATCATAACAATACTTTTTATCCCGAAGAATTGTACGCTTCCACGCAATCAAGGAATTTCGATTCAACGGAGTTGCGGGCAACATAATATTTTAAATGTATTTTAGTTGTACACAACAAAACAACGTTTGTACAAAAGATTTATGAAGGTTTTTTTATGCAAATCATTAAAAAAAATCGGCCGGGTCATAGCCGCTCGCGCCTTTAGATCGGCATAAAGTTGCCATAGTACGTCATACAAAATATAAAAAAAAAAAAAATCTGCATGATTCGATAGTTTTACTAAAGGTAAATCGTTCTGCTGCGGGAAAACAACCACTAAAATGTCACGTTGTATGTATTATCAAATTTCGAACACAAAGAAGTACGGTTATAGGAAACCTTCATGGGATCGTTTTCATTCATTGTTCATGGAGTGGCTGTCAAGAGACGCTTATTAGCTTCGGTTTCGGTCGAGAGGGTAAGAGCTATTACACTATTCTTACTAGAAAAAGGGACGTTTAGGAAATTACTAACATACCTAGCTGACCCGATAAACGTTGTTTTGCCATATAAATTACTAGATGACGCCCGCAACTCCGTTGCGCCAAAATTCGGTCATCGCGTGGGAACCGTACATTTTTCCGGGATAAAAAGTATCTTATGTCCTTTCTCGGGAATCAAAGTATCTCCATATCGAATTCCAGCTAAATCAGTTCAGCGGTTTGGGCGTGAAGAGGTAACAGACAGTCACACTTTCGCATAATATATAATAGCATTTATAATATTACTAGCTGTCCCGGTGAACTTCGTGTCACTTTAAAACCTTCCCTGGACTTCTGCAAATATTTTAACCCTTCAGTAAGTGCCAAAATCTTTGCAAAAATGTAGGGTACGTGGTTTGCAAAAAAAAAATGGCACCCGGCCTACCCTCTTTGTACAAATAATGTAATAACCTTACATCTAATCCATATTTTATGTTTGTGTGAAAAATATTATAATATATGTTAAATTTTCTATCTATCAAGCCATCATAATATAGTATTTAGTCAGATGTGATATTTGTCTCACCACTGTAAACTTTGAAATCTATGTTTCTAACTATTTCGCAACAAATATATTAATACATTATTATAATCTCAATAACACAGAGCTATACAAACTGTTTATGTAAACAATTCTTTGAAATAACTTAACTTGTTATCAATAAACAGATAAGAGATAAGAGTAATAAAAACCGGTTTTGGTATTATACACAAGCAAACTTCGTCCTTAGTGCAATACAAATAAAGTTCAAAATGGCCGCGGCCGGCAAAAAGCCGTTATAAATAGGTAATTTTTATCTTGATTATTTTACTAAAACGATACTATTATATACTATTACTAGGATCTAAATCGTTTTGTACACGATAATATACGCTTTTAACGTCAATTATTTACAAAAATATTAAACAAATCGCGTTCAAATCACATAAATAAAAACCAAATTTTCTCGTGTAAACTAGAAGTTATTACGATGTAAGTATTTCTTTCAAATGATTATCTAAAACTATTTATAAATTATAATTAATAAATTAAACTATTTTACTACTTACATTCGTTAAATCCATCAATAATATCAAACAAACAACACAACATGGCAGAACACACACAAAAAATTCACGATTTTCAAATGACTGACAAATATTCGTCGACCACAGATTATATAATATTTTGCATTCAGAATGTGGCAAATTTATCGTAGATCATAACTAACCAAACTTCTTCATACAAAAGTAGTCTCTAAGTCGACGAAATACGTAATTCAATCGAACGAAAGAGCGCGGCCACATCCGGCCGCTTGGGTGTAGACGGAATGGCTGCAGTATAATCTGTGGCGGCCGGATCCGGCCGCTTGGGGATTAAAAGGTTAAGACTAAAATTAGCTCAATCCGTTCAGCCGATTTCGAGTTTTAGCGTTAATAACACAATTGAAAATCCATTTATATATATATACAGTGTGTAACAAAAACTAGTGATAATACTTTAGGGTGTGTACACGTTCCTTGTAGAGAGTTTACTTTGAAAGTAGCAGCTCTGAAAGACGAACATTTTTTTCACTTTTGTATGGGCAAGGGCCCGAGCGTCACGAGTTTCCCCATACAAAAGTGAAAAAAAATTTTGGTCTTTCAGCGCTGCAACTTTCACAGTGAACTCTCTACAAGGAACACGTACACACCCAAAGTTAATATCACTTGTTTTTGTTGAACTTCGTGTCACTTTAAAACCTTCCCTGGACTTCTGCGAATATTTTAAGACTAAAATCAGCCCAATCCGTTCAGCCGTTTTCGAGTTTTAGCGCGACTAACACATTTGGAAATCCATTTTTATATATAAGATATAGATAGTATGGAAGTATGGATATAATGTTACTTAAAATATACTCTTAGAATTACAGTCACTTACATTTAACTTAGAATGACCCTCAGAAAGGGTCTCATTAAAATATGTAAACATGTCTTGAGAGGCTCTTAAGTTAAGGAGCGCGTGGTTCGCTGAATATTCAGGTACTTGGAGTCTATTTTTAGAAGCCTGCAACATAAGACAGTCATATTTTGTTAAAATAAGGAGATGGACTTCTTAATTATAATTTTTAATTCCGTAGTGAAATGTCAAAAAGCGGTCAATGAAATTGCCATGTCTGTCTGTCCGTCCGTATAAGCCACAAAAAAGTGCCAATAGAGTGATTCAAGAGAATGGTTTATGTGTATAATACATACATATACTATTAGTCGTCAGCTAGTTAGGTTATCAACAACACTTAACATAAAACTGAACGTAAACCTGAAACACTTAACGTTTAACATAAAATTAAAACGGCAACAATCCGACTGCGAAGCAGGTATACATGCTATTTTGCCCAAGCTTTAGTGCATTGACATACAAACACTCCTTTTAAGGCAAACCCAAAAGAGTAAAAACATGGATATAGTTTCGCGTGTGTAATGGCAAAACAACCATTGGCGGATCAGCTAGCTATAAATCTTCACAGAGTATCTCACTATGCAACTTTCAGCTAAGTCGTAAAGTTTATCATGTTCAGTCAATTAGCTAACTGGCTTACAACTATTTGACTTACCCGACGCGTTCACTTGGAAACATTGGCACTTGACTCAGCGAGAAAATGCTACATTTTCTTGGAGTTTTCCGTCTGACTGATTGTCACGCTGTGCACTGTCGACATTTTGTTGGATTTTCTTTGCGCAAAAGAAATAATATTTGTATGTTTGGTGTTGATTTCACAAACGTAATCTTATATCTTTAAACGAGCAATTCTTGTATACTTATACATAATTGGAATCTCGGAATCGGCTCCAACGATTTTCATGATATTTAGTATATAGGGGGTTTCAAGGGCGATAAATCGATCTAGCTAGGAATAATTTTTAGAAAATATCATTTTATTCGTGTTTTATCGAATACCGAGCAAAGCTCGGTCAAATAGTTAGTATTATGATGTGAAAGTTTATCTGTCTGTTTGTCTACTCACGCTTCAACTACTAAAACGATTTTGCTGTTTCGTATGGAGATACTTTGAGTCACGGGAAAGAGATGAGATACTTTTTATCCCGGAAAAATGTACGGTTCTCACCTAGTATTTTATACGTTGGTTGTTGATTCTATAGCTATTTTGATAAAATAAATGCTAAAGTCTATAATTCTGTCTGTCTGTCTGTTAACTCTTCTAGTAACTTGAGTAGTTCAAGTGACTAAATTGAAATGAAAAGTATGAAATGTAGTAAAATAAAGAATAATAATTGCAAGAAAGATTATAATATTAATATCTTTGTTATTGATTCACTTAAAAACAACTAGATGAATGTTAAATAATTTAAACAATTTAATTAATTTAACAAGAAGAACAGAATCAAACATGGCGGACGCTCTGATAAGACTTTAAGAGCTTTCTCTTACTTCTAATTGGCTGTTATTAAGTTTATTTCTTTAAAAACAGTTTTTTATTTGTTACTGCAGTATAAAACATAGTTATGTTGACACAAAAATATAGTTTTGTTCTGTAATTTGTCATAACTATAATGGATCCCTATGTCGTATAATTATTTCCCAAAATATAAGAAATGTGGTTTGTGTTTGTTAACGATAATGTACCGTGGTATTATTATTAGAATCATAATTGAAGACGTGCGTGGATTTAATGTATAACCAATATTAATTTGATAACATTGAGTTACTCATTTTTTCCTTATAATTTGAACAAACCTTGTAACATAATATTATATCATCTTGTAACTAGTACATAGAATCCATATTATTTGATTTCATATCATTTCTCCGGTCCCAAAGCCTTCATTTATGTTGCAAACTAATCGGCCAAGTGTGAGTCGAACTCGCGCACGAAGGGTTCCGTACCATTTTTTTTTATTAAATAAGAGGGGAAAACGGGTCACCTGATGGTAAGCAAGTGCCGTCGCCGATGGACACTCGCAACATCAGTAGAGCGGCAGTTGCGTTGCCGGCCTTTTAAGAGGGAATACGCTCTTTTCTTGAAGGTTTGCAGGTCGTATAGGTCCGGAAATACTGCTGGTGACAGTTCGTTCCAGAGTTTATATAGAGAATAATTAAGCCAAAATTTGTGTTTTTTGTATGGGAGCCCCTCTTATTTTTTTATTTTATATTAATATTATTATTTAATATTAAAGAACACATAAAACTAAGGATTGTGTGAAAAATTCAACTACCTGTTGCTGTTATTGACATTTTAACGTTATTAGTGGCGGTCGAAAAGGAAGATCTTCCGACCGAGCGAGATAGCACGCTCGGTCAGGCCGAAGCCCACTGACGTCATTTCAGACGTTGTATATATCTTGCCGTTCTCCGAAACTTCGATAGCGCGATGCAGGAATGTTAGGCGAATTGTGGGTACCGCCACATCACTCCCCCCCGAAGACCTGTGGTATTCTTCGATGCGCTTGTGTTGTCAGGTGTGGGCCGAAGCTACGCGTGCAATGACCAGGAGAGGGACGCCTTGCTCTGCTTGCTGACCGGTCGTTGTAGCCTATGGCTGCCCCGTTCAAGCCAGACACGTGTTCGACCGGCGCGGAAGCCTAACGCGGCTTATGGTCGAGGCGACCCGGTTATGCTTGATGTCTGCTGACGTGGTGCGGATGGGCGGGGAGGATTGATGATGATTGATGTCCAGAAGGATGCGTGTTCTTGTCGGTGGTCACCAATTTAACGTTATTAGTGGCGGCCGAAAAGGAAGATCTTCCGACCGAGCGAGATAGCATGCTCGGTCAGGCCGAAGCCCACTGACGTCATTTCAGACGTTGTATATATCTTGCCGTTCTCCGAAACTTCGATAGCGCGATGCAGGAATGTTAGGCGAATTCTTGGTACCGCCACATCATAGAGCAAAAAAGGCCAAAAAGATCACGTTTCTTGTATGGGAGCCTCCCTTAATTAATATTGATTTTATTTTGTTTTTAGTATTTGTTCTTATAGCGGCAACAGATATACAATCTGTGAACATTTCAACTCTCTAGCTATTACCGTTCTTGAGTTACAACCTGGAGACATCTAGACGGACAGATATTGAAGTCTCAGTAATAGGGTCCCGTTTTTACCCTTTGGGTACGGAACCCTAAAAACGAACATTTTAAAAATTGTTAGTTCCCCACTAAATCCACTCATATCTTGACGGCTTTTTGTCGTATACTTACCGCACAGTCCACATGAATATGTCTGTCCTCCAGTGGCACAGACAGGGCACTCGATGTCCAATCGTCAATCGATCTGAGTTTGACCCATTTCTTTTCATGCATGTCCGACTAATCCGAGTTTTATGTCTGTGACACATATGGGACATAGTGGGAGTCACGATCTACAAACTTCATACTATGTCTATGTAATTTGTAACTGCTAATACCACATCTGATACAGGGTGTAACAAAACTAAATGATAATACTTTAGGGTGTGTACTTTACATAGAGTTAAACAGGGGACTCAAACACACCCTAAAGTACTATTATCATTTTGTTTTGTTACATCCTGTGTAAATAAAAATATTTTTTTTTCAGTAGCTAATACTCAAGAACCGATTTAGCTCATTTTACACATAGATTGCCATTATTTAAGGTCTTACGTAACAAATGGACGGCCCCTAACAATGCAGTGGTATATTAATTTCACTCTCGCGTGAGCAAAGTTGGCATGCATCTAACTTATCTCATATGTTGCTCCTAGTTTCTACAGGCACCTTGGTTGCTACCACAGACATAGATTAAGACAGATACCGCATATGTATGTACTTCGCGTGCCATATCGCGCTCCCAAACGACGAGCAATGCTCGTCTTTCGAAAGTCTGTTCTTTAGTCTGCTATCGGAATAGGACGTCAATCGGAATTTTAAAAATGCCTAAAAGTGCCGCATTGAGCTGTAGAAATTCAAATAGAAAAGTTAGCCCTGATAATGTACACGTTTCTTATCATCGGTACGTCATAGTAGGTAGGAAAAAAGTGGCACGCTCGTTTTCATACAAATGGAGCGACATGCGGTATCTATCTTGATCTATGTCTGTGGTTGCTACGAATACCGATCCACAGAGGAAATTCGTGGCAACAACCCCAACAACATCGTTCAATTTATGAGCAGCATTGGGTTGGGGACGGTACTCTGGTGTGAAGGAGGCACAATAGATTCTCAAGGGTCGCAGTGACATCAGGGCCACTTGACCTGCCTTCAGCACAAAAAAAAATCTATATCAACTTATACTAATGTAATAAAATATGCAAAAGTGTCTTTTACCACTTCACGCCCAAACTGCTGAACCGATTTTGCTGAAAGTCTTGTAGATACTTTGACTCCCGGGTAAGGACATAGGATATACTTAATGTAATGTACGGTTCTCGCGTAGTAAACAAACTTCTACGGAACCAAATTGTGAACTTCATCTACTATGTCTGTCTGTCTGTCTATATATCTGTGTGTCTGTTACCTCTTCACGCCGAATCCGCTAAACCCATTTTGATAAAATTTGGTACGAAATACTTTGAACCCTAGCACGTAACAACTGGTGTCAGAAGTGGGATTTGGAGAGAAAGAGCTGGTGACTCTCTCTTGAAGACTTTATTCACAAACCCTTAGTAGTGTTTGGACCTAGTAGTGCTTTATGTGACCTAGGTCACATAAAGCACTACTAGGTCCAAACACTAATCACTAAGCACTATCACTGTCCTAGGTCGTAGCCAAGTCGCAGGTTTCACTGGTTCACTCACTATTGATCACTTGTTTTCACTTGTTTAGTCGCCTCGAAGATCGCTCAGACTAAACTGAATTATCGGCCCGACTGTCTGCGACTATTTATACGGGCCGGATCGAATTTCAGAATTCTCAGGAATGTCCCAGAATAAACCCGATATGCGTAAACAAGCATAGGATATTTCTAGAAAATACTCGTAGGTACACCTAACGCCATCTAGTATCGGGGAGGCGATTTATGTTGTCTGTGTTCCTTCGGTAAGTTTCGTTGGTTTGTCGCTAGATGGCACTACGTGTCCGTATACCGTGTACCGTAACAATATTATGATATTTGCTATCGAGGAAAAGTGTACGGTTCCCGCGCCAAAAATGAAGTATGGAGAGTAAAATAACGGAGTTTCGAGCGTCATTTAATATGTAATATATTCTATACTATTATAATCACGACGAACTCCGTGGCTCAATGGTTAGAGTGTGTGGCAACTCAAGCCGGGGGTCGCGGGTTCGAATCCCGCCGATGGAACAAAAAGTTTTTCAATGTTCCTGGGTTATGGATGTGTATTAAATATGTGTATGATATAATAAAAATCTTAAATATATGTATAGTATAAAAGTATTAAATATATTTCCGTTGCCTAGTTCCTGTAACACAAGTCCTTGAGGTACTTAGCACGGGGCCAGACTGACGTGGTGTGAAGCGTCCATAGATATTATTATTAATATATAATAATATACTATCAAGTTTGTTGAATGCCTTATAAGTTATAACATAGCCCATAAGTCTATGTATTTGGGCTCGGCCATCCATCTTATTACCTGTCTACCTGTCAGCTGTCAAACTACCTACGCTTGTGGTAACACTCTCAATATTGGCTCATGTTTAAACATCGATTCATTTTGTATCGTTTAATAGCTAGAGTCGCTTTTTTTAATATGCTTTTATAAGCTTGGGCTGTATGTATATTGTATGTAGCGGAATCTTTGAGCACGATGTTTACCTATCTCCAGTAGTCTAATTCGAAACTTTTCATACGTAAACGTCGATGGCAATGCAATAATTTGTTAAATTTTTTGAAAAAAAAAAAACCGTGTCCCTTAGTTTTTTTTAATTAATAAAGTAAACTAGATGACCCGGTAAATAACGTATCACTTACCTTGTAATATAAACATTGCCTGGACTTCTACAAATATTTTAAGGCTAAAATCATCCAAATCGGTTTAGCTGATATCGAGTTTTAGCAAAATTATAAAATAAGTATAAATTATAAAGATATTCCTACGGAAACCCTGTACATTTTCAGTATGAAAAATTAATCCAAAGCCTAGCTACCTTACCTTTGGTCGAAATTCGTTCAGTAGTTTTTTAAGGTAATTTACACGATCACAATTTTTTGTCTTGACAACACTATGTTATATGATCTCTTGCAAAAGAAATATTATTTTATAAATAAATTGAGATATACCCTAGTGAAAGACAGATGGACGAACAGTTAAGTCTTAATAGAGTACCGTTTTACCCTAGAACCCTAAAAACTATTCCATCTAACAATTTCCTACTTCCGACTCATCGCGTTCGGTCATTTGTCTCAATTATTGTCAAGTATCTTTTTAGTTAGAGTTATAATTTCGATAACATCAAGCATAGGTCGCGCACAATTTTAAGATCTTCGTAAAATTTGAGAAAGCAAGGGAGGCGTATACAAGGTGAAATAAAACTAAGTGATAATACATTAGGTGTGTGTGAGTCCCCGATTGTGAGAGTAGCAACGCTAACAGAGCAGTTTTTTTTGTGATTTGTATAGGTAAATGCCCCAGCATCATAAATTATAACGAATATGAATAACTTTCACCATTTCTTCGACATTTTCCACCGATTCCTCGCTTCAATTGGTCGCAGTGTGTAGCATAAAACTTAACTCGATGAATAGAATATGCACAAAAATAGAATTTTTCAATTCAAACCAGCAGTTCTTAAGATTGGCGCGTTCAAAAAAAACTTATACTAAAATAATAGAATCAAAATCTATCCGTACACTTATTTGAAACTATCTTGGATCGAACCCACACCCTCTAGAATCAAAGCTCTACCCACTACGCCGCGAGGGCTCTATTTAATTTGGTCGTGTTTGCGCTATCTGTCTTACTCTTCACTCCTGTAAGGTGAACCCCAGGTCAACTTAATCAATATGAAACCCGCGCTCCGATAAAAATAGCTGCGGAATTTATAATACACAGGCAGGTATACGTGACGTTAGACGTGCGAGAGCCATGCTTCGGTACGAATGGGCCGGCTCGACCGGAGAAATACCACGGGCTCACAGAAAACCAAAAAAAAGGGCTAACTTGAACGCGCTAATCCCGGAAACTACTGGTCCGCTTTGAAATATTCTTTCTGTGCTATATAGCATCCATTTATTGAGGAAGGCTATAGGCTATAATTTCATCACGCGAAGACTAATAGTAGAATGTGGAAATAATGGGGGAAATTATCTGAAAGGGCTTAGGAGAGCCATGTTTCGGCATGAATGGGCCGGCTCGACCGGAGAAATACCACGGGCTCACAGAAAACTGGCGTGAAACAGCTGTGTTTCGCCGAGTGAGTGAGTTTACCGGAGGCCCAATCCCCTACCCTATTCCCTTCCCTACCCTCCCCTATTCCCTTCCCTTCCCATCCCTACCCTCCTCTATTACCCTATTCCCTTTTAAAAGGTCGGCAACGAACCTGCAGCTCTTCTGATGCTGCGAGTGTCCATGGGCGATGGAAGTTGCGTTCCATCAGGTGACCCGTTTGCTCGTTTGCCCCCTTATTTCATAAAAAAAGGTAGATGTAGGCCTTTTCAGGGTGAAAAGTAGCCTTTGTGCCGATGAAAGGATTAGCACGGCTAGTTTAATAGTTATTATATTACTAAATGACGCTTGCAAATCCGTTGCGCACAAATTCGTATGTCACGGGAACCATACATTTTTTTGGACAAAAAGTATCCTATGTCTTCACCCGGTATTCAAAGTATCTTCCCGCCAAATTACAGCAAAATCGATTCAGCGGTTTGGGCGTGAAGAGATAACATATACGCCACAGACATAGATCAAGATAGATACCGCATTTGTATGTACTTCACGTGCCATATCGTGTTGCCAAACGACGAGCAATGCTCGTCTTTCGAAAGTCTTTTCTTTATTCCGCTATCGGAATTGGACGTCAATCGGAATTTAAAAAATGCGCAAACAAAAAATAGTAAGTATGCGTCTTATATATACAAGTGTTACAGATACCTACTTAGACAACTTAACAAAAGCATCTTGGCTATAGATTCAGGAAAGAACCGATTTACCAAAAGCAGCAATAGAAACATGCCTTATAATTTTGACTTTCGACCTTTGACAGTAACGACCGATCGAAAACAAGAGAAGTTAATTGAAACTTTTCGACCGATAAGCACTTCCCTGTACTGGCTGAATTCACTTTATAATGTAAATGTATTGATCTAGTAACTGGCCAGTGCAAGCTGAGCCCGCTACGGTAATACACATAAGGCCTTCTACACAATAATTACGATGCATCGACGTAAAAAATCGTGTCGTTTTTGTTGCGTTATAACTTAAAACGTAAATTTTGTGAATTACATATTAAATTATATGTTTAAGTTTTACTCGCATGGAAAGTCTAAGATATACATATAATGTGTACTAAATAAAAACCGAGCTTTGTGAGGGCTCGCGTCGTCACACCTCGACTGACTGGTAATGACACATGTACATATAAAAAAACCTTGACTTACTGATGATAACAGATCTACATATAAATAAAAATAACTAACACACAAATCAATAGGCGTCATAGTTTTTCGGTAAAGTGTATTACAAAATGTTTAAACATTGTGGGATATTATACTAGGGCTCGCTTCGCTCGTCCTGATAACTAATATTATAAAATATGTGAAAGTGTGTCTGTCTGTTACCTCTTCACTACTACTACTATGAGTCCGTGGTCTAGTGGTATAGAGCGCGGCTCTTGACTCGGAGGTCGTGGGTTCGATTCCCGCGTTGGAAACATGTTATTTCCAAGTTTGGTTAGGACAATGCAGGCTGATCACCTGATTGTCTGACAAGTAAGATGATCCATGCGTCGGATGGGCATGTAAAAAGTCGGTCCTGCGCCAGATCTCTCGCCAGTCGTGTCGGTCGTCCGTCCCACTGTGTTATGAGAGTAAAGGAATAGAGAGTGCTCTTGTGTACTGCGCATACACTTGGTCACTATAAAAATTACTCCTGCGTAGCTGGCCTGGTTTCAATGAAACCGGCCACCGTCACCGAAACCGGTATGGGAGCTATTATTATTATTATTTTTATGAGTCCCGGGAAAGGACATATGATACTTTTTATATTGGAAAGGTGTTCGATTCTCGCGCGATAAACAAATTTTGGCGCAACGGAGTTGCGGGCGTCTCGTCATCTAGTATTATGTCATGTCATGTCACACAGTCATTATTATAGGCCTTTGGCTATATGACGTCACCATAACGATGTCGCATCATTGTGTGCACGCCCTAACCTGGAAGACCAACATACACTGGTCGAGCTATGACTCTTATCGCCAGTTATTTATAGAAATTCGCGCTAGTGCTATTTCGTCCGTTGAAAAACTATTTCGATTAAACAAACTATTGTGTATTCGATTTATTTTCATAACAAGATGACCCGGCAAACGTTGTTTTATAGGGTGTAAGTAAACAAAGTGATAATAATATTATACTTTAGGGTGTGTCCTTTATATTCTCGCTGATAAGCATTTGATTTTTGTTGTTGAATTATGAATGCAGTCTTGTTCTAAATTATCAAAAGAACATCAACATCATGCATATTACTGCATTCTTAGCTCAATATAAGTATTGTGATTATTTTGTGGGATAATCTATACTAATATTATAAATGCGAAAGTATCTCTGTCTCTCTGTCTGTCTCGCTTTCACGCCAAAACTACCGAACCGATTGTAATGAAATTTTGTATACAGATAGTCTAAAGCCTGAGAAAGGACATAGGCTACTTTTTTACTGGAAAAAAGGGTTGTAAGGAGGTAAAAATACGAAAATTTGTTCAAATTAAGTTAGTTCCAAAAATTCATACTAGATGACGCCGTGCGTCTCTTACATCGCGCTAACGCTTGCCCAACATCTTTCTATAAGAGGTGGTATCATCACATATTTGGGTTTTTGATTTTTATCGATTGTTATATCTTATTACGTTATTTAATAAGTCGTACTTTATATTATATACAGTGACGTAACCTTAAACCTATCAATGATAAATAGTTTATTGGTAAAGTTGTGTAATTGGGGGGCTAAATAAGCTTTAAAATTTGGCATAAAATATAAAGTTTAATTAAAAAAAATGAAATATTACTTGTACACTGCACAGCTGTTTTGATTTAAGGGGTACCAGGGTTTTTTTATAAAAGCTTTTGACACCAATTTTGTTGACATCGCGCGCTATAAACTGAAGTCCACGCGGACGAAGTCGCGGGCAACAGCTAGTTATGCATGTTATCATTAATATCGTCCATATAGTACCACTAAAAGGACATTTTTTGTGATTTTTATGGGCAAGCCCCCAGTGTCATGAATTTGCCCTCACAAAAGTTAAAAATGTAACTCTTTCAGCGATGCTACTTTCACAGTGAACTCTATACAGGATATTACATACTTACCATACACATATTATATTATACACACCCTTTAAAGTGTTATCAACTATTTTTTACATAACTATTTTATTTACTTAATATTATGATACGAGTATTACTAGCTGTTTGACCGAGCTTTGCTCGGTATCCGATGAAAATGACATTTTCGAGAAATGATTCCTAGCTAGATCGATTTATCGCCCCCGAAACCCCCTATATACTAAATTTCATGAAAATCGTTGGAGCAGATTCCGAGATTCCAATTATATATATACTAGCGGCCCGCCCCGGCTTCGCACGGGTGGACATTGATTTTTAAATAATTTTTTTTCAATCTTTATTTCTTAGTCAATCTTTATGTTAAGTAGAACATAAAAATGGTTTACACTATAGCCTATGTTCAGCAGGAATAGTGTAGATTTAAAAATATGCATTAATTATACTTCCATCGGCATCGTGGGTATCGCAGACACAATAGTTATAGAAATTAACTATAATAGCAATCAAAAATAATAGTCATTCAAAACGTAATGAATTAATGAAGCACTATAATATTATCCCATCAATGAAGCGGCACCCGGCTGTCGCATAACTATTATATTATAAATCTATTGTGTCTGCGATGCCCATGATCGAGGTAATAATAATTAATATTAACGTGGACTCTCCGGGCGAGCACACCCGCGCGGCGCGCCTTGACGACGCCCAATTCGCAACGTGCAGCAGAAATCGTAATATTTTAATTTCGCCATAACATTAAAACCAACGGTCCAATTTTAATCATTCAAAAACCAAATATTATCTACATTAACTGTACTTAGTAATGAAATAATTTATTTTGATAAGAATTAATGCCATGAGTAAAATAAAGGCATTTTAATGTAGTCCAAAAACATTTCAAGATTTTTTAATAAAAAAATGGTTATTGTGCCTCACTCAACATATATAGGTATAGTGTGTCGCGGACTTTTTGTAGATATTTAAAAGATCTACAATTACTTAGAACATTTTATGGTTCTATCTTTTATAGTTTAGGCAGCGTACGCGAAAAAAGTAATATTTCTGGTTGATTTTTTACACTTTGCTTCCGAAAATCCCAAATATCTTACGGAACCCTATTTTTTTCCAAAATAAAATTTAGCCTATGTTCAGCAGAATTAATGTAGGATTCCAATGGTAAAATAATCTTTCAAATCGGTCCAGTAGTTTCGGAGCCTATTCAAGACAAACAAACAATCAAATCTTTCCTCTTTATAATAGTAGTGTAGATACAAGAATTGCTCGTTTAAATATATAAGATTCATTATCATTATTTCTTGAATCACAAACAAAACTATCGATTGCAAATTTTACTAAGGGCTCATGAACTAAGTTACTAATTTCAAGACAAGCCATTTTTACATATTATTATCTGTCGATGCAAACGCTATATGATTATATGGAAGCCGTATTGCTAAATAACAAAGCATACATCCATACTAATATTATAAATGCGAAAGTGTGTCTGTCTGTCTGTCTGTCTGTCTGTTACCTCTTCACGCCCGGGAAAGGACATAGGATACTTTTTGTCCCCGAAAAATGTACGGTTCCCGCGCGATAAACGAGTTTTGGCGCAGCGGAGTTGCGGGCGTCATCTAGTAAATAATACTTGGGACGTGATCTACTATGCTAACGCGGACGAAGTCGCGGGCAACAGCTAGTAATAATATATTTTTTATAATTTAAGCGAATATTATTCTACATACAGCTAAATGTTTCCTATAACCAACGACCTAAGAGTTATTTTCCAATGACGCTTCCAGAGATCGATATAGCACTTATTGTGTAGATGTTAAGGGTGATAATTGCATACCGGTTGGTCCTTTGACGAATATCCTGGATGCCGGTGTGATGAATATTTGATATTGCATTCCTAACGCGAACTTCTGTAGGGTTGTACAAGACTTGTAATTTGTAAAAAGGTCAGTGTACAACTTTCACATCCATACTAATAAATGAGAAAGTGTGTCTGTCGGTCTATTTATCTGAATGTCTGAACGTCTTGAACTGCTAAACAGATTTAGTGAAATTTGGTGTAAAGCAACGAATGCTGAGAAAGGACATAGGATAATTTTTGTCCCGGAAAGATGCACGGTTCCCGAATTCCGTATGATAAATTAATTTTTCGACGACATGACGCTTAAGTGACTCTATTTCGTTTGTTTATCGCGTGGGGACCGTACATTTTGTTGCAAAAAAGTACCCTTCCCGACTCAGGGCTGTAGCTAGAGTCAGATTTGAGGTAGGGCAGCATTGGTTAGAGGTAGGGCGGAAGTAAAAAAAATCATAATTGATTGATTTTCTTGGGTTTTGGCATTTTTAAGGTAGGGCATTATGATTTTAAGGTAGGGCATTGCCCCACAATGCCCCCCTAGCTACGGCCGTGCTTCCCGTGGTATACTACGGGTAAAGACTTATGCTAGTTATGTAATTTGGCACAAATACTTTATAAGTATATCTGTGCCAAATTACATAAAAATCGGTCCAGTAGTTCGTGAGATTAGCGCGTTCAAGCAAACTTTTCAATCTATACTAATATTATAAATGCGAAAGTGCGTCTGTATGTATGTCACCTCTTCACGTCCAAACTGCTGAACAGATTTAGCTGAGATTTGGTAAGGAGATACTTTGATATTATATCCACATAGGATAATTTTTATCCCGAAAAAAATGTAGTGTCATCCCTTTTTTCTTCGATTGATTTGAAAGGGATGACACTACGATGTTGCCACTTTTTAATTTCTTCACTTTTTTGACAGACTTTTACAATATTTGTATCTCTTACTCCTCCTACCTTTCTTCTAATTAATTTCGTTGCGGGTCCCAAGACAGATTTAGCTTGTCCCTCGGGCTCCCTGAGATCATGTCAAAAAGTTTTCGTGGTTGCAGTGGAGGGAATGTGTGGTGAGCCTTTAGTCCGATAAAAAAATGTATCTAGATATCGATGCAAAATCCGATACCGTACCAGAGCTAGTAATTAAAATGTTGTCCACCGTGAAAACTAAATAAAATACTAAAAATCCACTTCAAAACTTTGGGTACAGTTTGCTATGTATTTGAGATATTTTTTACATTTATTCCTTAAACAACTTGTAAATTGTAATACTTTAATGGAGAAAGTAACAAATTTTGTTGCTAAGTATTAGTTTTATTAAGATCAATTTGAAATTGCTACGTTGATAATATTAAGTTACGGAATTCAAAATTCAAAAACACCCCCGTACAAAACTCTAAATATGTGTGTTTTTTTTTATGAAATAAGGGAGCATACGCGAGCAAACGGGTGACCTGATGGAAAGCAACTTCCGTCGCCCATGGACACTCGCAGCATCAGAAGAGCTGCAAGTGCATTGCCGGCCTTTAGGGAAGGGAAGGGAATAGTTGAGGGTAGGGAAGGGAATAGGGTAGGGGTTAGGGGATTGGGCCTCCGGTAAACTCACTCACTCGGCGAAACACAGCGCAAGCGCGGTTTCACGCCGGTTTTCTGTGAGAACGTGGTATTTATCCGGTCGAGCCGGCCCATTCGTGCCGAAGCATGGCTCTCCCACGTATAAACGTTATTGGAAATAGGATGCAAAATATTTGAACCAATCAAATCACTGATAGTAGTTGATGATGATAGTAGATGAAATGGATAGTCAAATTTTTAGCAGCGAGTGGGCCGATGATGATGAACTATTGGTAAGAACAGACTCAATTATTTTATCAGCTTTCAAACAAAAAATCTTGACCTAAATCGATCTACCCGTTCGGATACTGCGAAGCCATATACAGTCTGTCAAGAAAGTGAAGAAATTAAAAAGTGGCAACATCGTAGTGTCATCCCTTTTTTCTAAAGATTGATTTGAAAGGGATGACACTACGATGTTGCCACTTTTTAATTTCTTCACTTTCCTGACAGACTATACATACACAGACAGAATCGTAAAACATATAACACCCCTCTTTTTTGTCGGGGGTCAAAAATTCTGTTTCAAGTCGAAATTTTATGAAAGTTAATGGATGTCGCTTAAAAGTCGGTCCCTAACCATAATTATTGATGATGATGACATAACATCGAAATGACATTGGACCGTTGCCGTCACGTGCACGACTTTTAATTCTACCCTCAGCTAAAAAGCTTTTGCAAAGCACAGCTCTTGGTTGTCTGCCAAATGACTTTTGTGATTATCATTGTTTATGCCAGCGTTTCTCAAAGCTTTCGTACATTACACGTATTTCCATCGATATTTATGTATATCCATACTTAACGCCTCCGTGGTCTAGTGGTATAGAGCGCGGCTCTTGACTCGGAGGTCGTGGGTTCGATTCCCGCGTTGGAAACATGTTATTTCCAAGTTTGGTTAGGACAATGCAGGCTGATCACCTGATTGTCTGACAAGTAAGATGATCCATGCGTTGGATGGGCATGTAAAAAGTCGGTCCTGCGCCTGATCTCTCGCCAGTCATGTCGGTCTTCCGTCCCACTAGGTTATGAGAGTAAAGGAATAGAGAGTGCTCTTGTGTACTGCGCACACACTTGGGCACTATAAAATTACTCCTGCGTAGCTGGCCTGGTTTCAATGAAACCGGCCACCGTCACCGAAACCGGTGTAGGAGCTATTATTATTATATCCATACTTACTAATATTTCTGTTGTCTGACTGTTACTTTTAATCACAATCGAAGTGAAAAACTTCGATTGTTGTTTGTGATTAAAAGTAGGTATGGAGATATAAGATAGTTTTATGCCAAAAATTGTACGGTTACCGGGCGTTAAGAGCCCATATGACCCTAACTTGACTACATACATTAACCTAGATCTCCAAATCTGTAAGGTCTAGAAAACTGATTTTTTGACACAAGTAACTTCAGTTCATAAAGATTAAATGCTCAAGACGAAAACACGATTACTCAAAAAATGCTCGCTAGTTTCTTTTTTACAAAAAACCTTGTTTTAGACACATTTTTGCTTGGATCTTCGAAGTTTGCTGACTTTTCTTTAATATTTTTTAATATCTAAAAAGGCATTGATAAAACCTAAATTTGCTCAAAACACTTTTTTCATAATCATTATAGTTTGTCTTTTATTCAAGTAAAACTAACTCGGCGATGATTCCGCGCCGTCCTTTTTCACCTGGCATATGAAAGTCGGGCGTAAGTGTGAAGAGAGAAGGACGATGTTTGATTTTTAGAGTCAGGTGAGCTCTTCTCTAAAAGTCACGGTCACATCTTGTACAAACTACAAAGTAAAGATACAAAATGTATGGAATTATAATTAGAAATTAATATGGATTATTTCATTTATTTTTTAATTAATCAAGCCCCATACGCTCACCGCTGAACGAGACACAATAGAATATCTATTGTGTCTCGGTTTCCCACGATCGACGGGTTAAGCTTAACATAAACAACTATTAAATTACAAGAATTTTAAACATAAATCACTATTACTTTTTTTTCACCTGATGGAAAGCAACTTCCGTCGCCCATGGACACTATCAACATCAGAAGAGCTACAGGTGCGTTGCCGACCTTTTAAGAGGGAATAGGTGTAAGTCGAGGGTAAGGAAGGGAATAGGGAAGGGTAGGGAAGGCAATAGGGTAGGGGATTGGGCCTCCAGTAAACTTACTCGCTCAGCGACAACACAGCGCAAGCGCTGTTTCACGCCGGTTTTCTGTAAGCCCGTGGTATTTCTCAGGTCGAGCCGGCCCATTCGTGCCGAAGCATGGCTCTACCACGCTTAAACACAACATTATATAATCAACCATTATTAAGCTCATACAAAACAATAATTCTCAAGACTTAAACATCTGTCAGATTAATTTGTAAAATATATTTTTGTGGCTCAAACCGGCTTAAGAGTTTATTCCACCTGATACCTTCATCCTCCTGCAGATTAAGCTCCTCTTTTTAACCTATTTCCAAAAAAGGAGGGTCTATGTTTGACGTTGGATGTTTTATCAAATCAAATCATTTAATTCGGGTATCAGAGGCCCATATAACAAATACCTTAAATCTAACATACATATAATTATATAATAAATACCTTAAAACTAACATACATATTTTATATATATACTTAAAAACTAACACTGTCACATTTTGCCGGCGACGTGACTCGCTTCGTTCCGGAGTCTCCCCCGGAACCTCCGATAGAATACATCCATCGGCCAGAACTCCGGCGCTTCGAAAGTTGACAGAAGATTCGTCGGTACTCTCACCACAAAGGAGCTAAAGTTAACCTTGTGGCGAGACTGCAGACGCTCGACCCTCAGGCGCAGTGTCGTCTTCTTCTGGATGTAGTCCACGACGTCCTGGACCTCCATGGACCAGTGCAGGCGGGATATGTGCAGGGGCGTCGCGGGGACCTCGCTCCGCAGACGCAGCTCAGGTACATATGGTGCGGTGCCGCGATGGCGGACTTCTTCCTCCTCTCCACCAGTATGAAGCCCTCCTCATCGCACCTCCTGCCCTCGTCCTTTCGTTTTATATTAATGTTTTAAACGGATCATTTATAATACCCCCATCACCAAAACCGTTAGTTTTGGTGATGGGGCTGACTTTTCCTGTGAAACACCGGTTTCACAGAAAAAGTCAGCGCAATAAAAGCAGGATAGTTAAAACAAAATGCCAAAGGGTGTGCACAGTATACTTATAGTGACTAGAGCACTCTCTATTTCTTTACTCTCATAAGTCATAACCTAGGTCCTAGGGGGACAAATGACCGACACGATTGGAGAGAGATCAGGCGCAGGACCGACTTTTTACATGCCAACCGACGAATGGATCATCTTACTTGTCAGGCAATTTGGTGATTAGCCTGTGGAGGTACCCACTTAACATTCCTGCATCGCGCTATCGAAGTTTTCTGAGCGCGTCGGTATATATACGACAGCTGAGATGTATCACGAGGGCTTCGGCCTGACCGAGCATAACACCTCGCTCGGTCGGAAGATCTTCCTTTGGCCTCCACGCACATATCCCACATTGGTGTTCCTATGGCCACCACACGCATTACACATTGGTGACCCTCGACAGAACACGCCTCCTTCATCATCATCACTCCCCGCCCCTCCGCACCGCGCCAGCCAGCATCGCCACATCGGTTACCTCGTCCACTTGCCGCAATGTACCGCGGCCTGGGCGACTCCGCATCGGCATAATCGGGCTTTCTCACTACACCGACCGGTCAGCAAGCAGAGCACATCTCTCCTGGTCAGCACGTAGCATCGGCTCCGCACGGCAGCTATCCGACTCACTGGATCCCGTGCAGCAGCTTACAGTTCCGACTCACTGGGACTCACTGCAACAGTTCCGACTCACTGGAACTCACTGGCACTGGCGACTCAAGCGACAAGACTTCAAGATTCGACCTCCGGTCTTCGGGGGGGAGTGATGTGGCGGTACCCACTTAACATTCCTGTATCGCGCTATCGAAGTTTTCTGAGCGCGTCAGTATATATACGACAGCTGAGATGTATCACGAGGGCTTCGGCCTGACCGAGCCTAGAGATAACACCTCGCTCGGTCGGAAGATCTTCCTTTGTGACCACCATGCATATTCCCACAAGCCTAACCAAAACTTGGAAAAAATAATTATTGTCCTAACCGATATACGTGGGAGAGCCATGCTTCGGCACGAATGGGCCGGCTCGACCGGAGAAATACCACGTTCTCACAGAAAACCGGCGTGAAACAGTGCTTGCGTCGTGTTTCGCCGAGTGAGTGAGTTTACCGGAGGCCCAATCCCCTACCCTAATCCCTTCCCTACCCTCCCTTATTCCCTTCCCTTCCCATCCCTACCCTCCCCTATTACCCTATTCCCTCTCAAAAGGCCGGCAACGCCTTATGATGCTGCGAGTGTCCATGGGCGACGGAAGTTGCTTTCCATCAGGTGACCCGTTTGCTCGTTTGCCCCCTTATTTCATTAAAAAAAAAAAATTAACCAAAACTTGGAAAAAATAATTATCCAACGCGGTAGTTTTATTGTGTAGAGGTAACAAACATCCACTTATCTTTGTAAATTGAATAATTTTAATAATAAATCTAAAAAAAAAACGATTTTTAACTCTAACAAGTGGGAATCACAGCAAATGACTGTAAGTTGCTAAAAACCTCCCATGGTATAGTTAAACTTTGCAGCATTGAGCAGGCTGATGATGAACTGTAGCTAAGAACACTCTCGATCATGTCAGCTTTCAAACAAAAAAACTAGATCAAAATTGGTCCACCCGTTTAGAACGGCGATGCCACAGACACACAGACATACATGTCAAACTTATAACATCCCTCTTTTTAAATAATGATTAACTTTTAGTAAGGTTGGGGTGCACCAACTAACTTTAACTATAACTGTAACTTTAACTACAATGCAAAATGTGAAATCTTTGGTTAAAGTTAAAAATTGACGCCATCAAGACGCCATATTTAACCATAACTATAGAGCTCGATAAGGTTTTAAGTGCACGTGGCGAAAAAAGGAACTAACGCTGTCATCATACAAAAACGCCATTTTTGACAGTTCTCCTTTACCAGCAACGCCCCCGCCCACGTTCATTTATAACCTTGTTGGACCAGCTGTCATCTGTCAATTTCTCCGGGCAAAGTTAAGGTTAAAGTTAAATTTACCTTAACTATAACCATAACTTTAACTTTAACCACGCCTCTAGTGCAACCCAACCTAAATAGTAATTGCATCTAACTGTACTATTGATTTTGCAATGCTTAACTCTACAACGCTATCTAAATTTAAAATCACTTTAATGGAAACTCTAGTGAAGTGTTTGTTAAAACTTAAAACACTATCACTTTAATAGTGTTTTTTCTGTTTTAAATTCAATTTGAAGTAAATGTAAATCCATAATAATTATTATTTAAATGCAAAAGTGTGTCTGTCTGTCTGACTGTCTGTCTGTTATCTCTTCACGCCCAAACCGCTAAACCGATTTTGCTGTTTGGTTCGGAGATACTAGTCCCGGAAAGGGATATAGAATAGTACGATTCCTGCACGATAAACGATTTTGGCGCAACGGAGGTGTATTGTTCAGGACTAGAAACTATATATCCTTTCCCGGGACTCAAAATAACTGATCCATACCAATTATCAAAATCAGTTGAGCTATGTTCGAAGGATCAAACAGACAGACAGACAAACAGACAGACAGATGGACAGACGGACAGATACACAGACATATTACTGACGAGCTTTTGCCCGCGGCTTCGCTCGCGTTAAGAAGTATTATTATATACAAACTTTCATCCCCTATTTTAACCCCTTGGGGGTAGAAGTGATCAAAATCCTTTCTTGGCGGATGCCTACGTCATAACAGCTACCTGCATGTCAAATTTCAGCACGATCCATCCAGTGGTTTGGGCTGTGCGTTGATAGATCACCATGTCAGTCACCTTTGAGTTTTATATATTATTTAGATAACGCACGGACACATTTTCGCATTTATAATATCAGTATGTATTTAGATTACTTTTCAAACTCTCCCATACAGGGTGTGCTGACCTTTCTCTAATTAAACCTATACCCAAGGGAGACAGATATATAACACATCATGTGTATAAGCGAGATAGCAGATGCGAGGGAAAAGTTTCTTCGCATGTGAAAGTTGTTAATTAAAGCTGGAGTTTTTATTACGATGTTCTCTAATTATTTGAAAATAAAAGTTTGCTGGGATCAAATTTTCGAAGTTACATTTCGGAAAATTTAATTTGCTCATCATTATTTTGGAGTATCTGTTTGTGAGCATTTCAAGTGCTGTTGCCAATATTGATATTGAGCAAGAAGGGCAAAAAATCACGTTTGTTGTAAGTTGTATGGAGCCACCCTGAAATAATATATTTATTTTGTTTTTAGTTTTTGTTATAGCGGCAATAGAAATTAAAAAAAATGTGAACAGTAAAGTCTTAGTAATAGGAGCTTTTACCTTCTGGGTACGGAACCTTAAAAATTAAATCAAAATTCTACACAGCGATGTCACGGACAGATAGACAGACACGTCAAAAATACACATACAAACCTCTCTGTATCACAGAAGTCGATAATGGTTCTATTACAGCGAGCGCGGGCTTATACAGGACGTCCGGACTCCGGTTTACTATAATGGTTATTTCGTGATCGGCTGTATACAATGTGTCCCGACACCAGTGTCCGATCCTTTAATGTTGTGATGAAAAAAATGTGTAAGCCAATCTGTCGATAAAATATACCATACATCAAAACATTAAATGCTTGGACACTGGTGTCGGGACACATTGTATATAACTTTAAGACTATAGAGCGTCCGTGGCCTAATGGTTAGACCTTCGTTCCACTACCAAAGGGTGCAGGTTCGAACCCGGGTGGAGGCGTGTACCTTGACACATTTTCTGATCTCAAGTACATAATACGGACGCTCATACGGTGAAGGAAAACATCGTGAGGGAACCCGCACATAGTTGGTCCCAGACGTATTGACTAGTTCTTTCCTCTGGACTAGGCCGACTATGATGCGAGAATGCCGTATGCGCTTGGGCAGCCATACGGATATTTAAAAATCTTGTCCCAGGCACTACAGTATTTGAGTAGTTACTTCGCTCTGAAAAATACTGTATAAATCATCCACAACGGATGTAAAGGCCTAGTTTTAAGACTATGTATTTTTAACCTCTGACAAAAAAGAGGGTTGTTACAAGTATGACGTGTCTGTCAGTGTGTGTGTCTAAACACACGTCACTAGGCCGAAGTTACGCGGCGTAAATTCCGCATGATTACGCCCGCAATGTCCGCATACAATATACGGACGGAACGCGACGGAATAGTGTGTCATCGGTCATTTAAAATACATTGGGGGCGTAATCATGCTGAATTTACGCCGCGTAACTTCGGCCTAGTGTGTTTAGATACTGTCTGTCCATGGCATCGTAGCATCCACACGGCTGGACCGATTTTGATATAATTTTTTTGTTTGAAAGCTGACATGATTGAGAGTGTTATAAGCTATAGTTTATCATCACCGACCCGCTCAGGACTTTACTCGTAATTTTGTTGTGCTTATATTCGTTTATCACACTGGGATCGTACATTTTACTAATTTATTTCCATAACAGAAACTTCTTTAAATACGGTACGGTATAATTTAGGCTTGAAATTTAGGAAAATGCTAACTTGAACGCGCTAATCTCAGGAACTACTGGTCCGATTTGAAAAATTATTTCAGTGTTAGATAGCCTATTTATTGAGGAAGGCTATAGGCTATATTTTCATCACGCTAAGAATAATAGGAGACTGGAAAACGGAGGAAATTATTTGAAAGTGCTTATCTCGCGAACTACTGGAGCAATTTTTATGTTATTTGACACAGATAAGAAGTAGACCACGTGAAGGAGCATAGGCATATTTTAATCATTTTTTCAGTGGCTATATTATATTCTATACCCGTGCGAAACCGCCGGGTCGCTAGTATTTTATATAAAACAAAGTACAAAAGTATGAATTACTTATTTATGTGTTGAAACGGAATCACCCTGTACATTTTTCAATAAGTAAGCCGTTTTAAAAGGAATACTGTCGCGAAATAAATTCTCTAACAGCATTAGGAAGATAAAATGCTTCTCTAAATAGAAAACTCCGAGAAGTCAAATCAAATAAAATAAGTAGCTGTAGCCCGCGGCAACAGATATTAATTTTGAACTGTCTATTTGTGCTTAAATATTTACTAGCTATTTCACCGAGCTTCGCTCGGTATTCGATGATACACAAATAAAATGACATTTTCTAAAAATGATTCCTAGCTAGATCGATTTATCGCCCCCGAAACTTCCTATATACTAAACTAGCTGTTTAGTATATAGGGGGGGTAGCTAGCGACTTCGTCCGCGTGGACTTCAGTTTATACAACAAAATTGGTGTCAAAAGCTTTTTAAAACCCTGGTACCCCCTAAATCAAAATACCCAAAACAGCCGTGTAGTGTGCACATTTTTTTCTTATTAAACTTTTTTTGATAATGTGTGATTTAACCAAGGACATATGCTACTTTTTAATGCGAAAAAGTAAGAGGTAAAATGTAGAAAGGGGGGATGATCATACAAGCGAAGAACAGTAAAACGGATGATCATACAAGCGAAGAACAGTAAAACGTGGTAGTATAAAATGCATTTTCATTTCATCTACTGTTTTCTACCGTTAAACTATAACATTGCCTTTATCGCGGGCCTTAAGTCAAAAAAATTCCGTAACGAAAAAACTTAACACTCACTCCGACCGGCACCAACCTGTTGCCAGACTTCAGCACGGTATTGTGCGTGTGTCTAGATGTATTATAATTGCATAATTGCATGCATAAGTTGATAAAAAAATGCAATGCTTTACCGCGGCAGTCCACGAGTGTATCAATTTTTTTCAATGATATTATCCTGTTTGATTTTCTGAGGTTGGCAACACGTTTCACGCAAAGGTGATGTTTTCACGGCAGGAGTATCGACCGTGCTTGCCGTCTCGCTCGCACACGGTATTTTTAATTGAATAACATGTAGTGTACAAAGGCCTCGTGGATTCTATAGTACACAGTAGTATTATAATGCAACTTTCTTCTTTATTCGATTCCGTCCGTTTTATATATGTCGGTAATCAGTAATCTTAGATCAAATCTAGATAATATTATGTACTAGACGCCCAGCTCCGTTCCGTGAAAGTTTGTTTATCGCGCATCTTTTATTATCCTACTTCCTACTAATATTATAAAGGCGAAAGTTTGTATGGATGTATGGATGTGTGGATGTGTGGATGTATGGATGTTTGTTACTCTTTCACGCAAAAACTACTGAACGGATTTTAATGAAACTTTACAATAATATAGCTTATACATCAGAATAACACATAGGCTACAATTTTAACCGACTTTCACGAATGGGGGAGGTGTTATGTTCGTTTTCTTATATTCAACGATTACTCCGCCGTTTGTTAACCGATTTTCAAAATTTTTCTTTTGGTATATAGGGTATCATCCCAATTTGGTATTATATTCAGAAAAGTGGTGATCTGATGAAGGATCCATAAGTAATCGAGGGAACTCCTCAAAATTTATAGGGAAACATGTGGTGACTTCGGTTTCGTGAGAAGTATTCTAAGCATATGCTACCAACAAGTAATATTTTGCACCGAGATATACCTGGTATACCGTGGTTCGGAAGGTGCTGAGAGAACTCCTGATTCTTTATAGATACAAGTTTGGGAGTTTCGGCGTTGTTTTAAGAACAGAAAGCATATGCTACTATGCAAATTACATTCATCATCATCATCAGCATCATCACTACCATATTATACCATTTCATAGTCTTTTAGATCGAGACTCGAGTTTAACAAGCGATAATTAAAAACATCTATACCTACCTAATATTATAAACCTGAAGAGTATGTTTGCTTGAACGCGTCAATCTCAAAAAACGTATGTATCTCAGTGTTAGATAGATCATCTATCGAGTAAGACTATATTATATTATCACGCTAAAACTAATACGACCGAAGAAACTCAGGAAAATGTGGAAAAAACGGGGGCAATATTTTTTATGGGAAAATGTACGGTTTCTGTAAAATTCCTAATTTACGCGGGCGAAGCCGCGCGGGACATCTAGTTAAATATAAAATACTACATTATGTCCTTTTTCGTTTCGGAAAGTTTCACAATAGCAATTTTCATCTAAATTTAGACGTGGGAGAGCCATGCTTCGGCACGAATGGGCCGGCTCGACCGGAGAAATACCACGTTCTCACAGAAAACCGGTGTGAAACAGCGCTTGCGCTGTGTTTCGCCGAGTGAGTGAGTTTACCGGAGGCCCAATCCCCCACCTTATTCCCTTCCCTACCCTCCCCTATTCCCTTCTCTTCCCATCCCTACCCTCCCCTATTACCCTATTCCCTCTTAAAAGGCCGGCAACGCACCTGCAGCTCTTCTGATGCTGCGAGTGTCCATGGGCGACGGAAGTTGCTTTCCATCAGGTGACCCGTTTGCTCGTTTGCCCCCTTATTTCATTTTAAAAAAATAACCTTTGGCGGGCCAGCTAGAGTCTAATAATAATACAGTATCTCCATAAGTTCATTATGCCGGCGCACAATAGGTCACTGGGTCAAACATCTTACAGTCATTATCTTGTACGGTGTTCCCACAGAGCACAGACTACAGGGAATATGACGTCACAGTGCATCGTACTATTTATAGTATTGAAAAAAAATACGTGTGGCACTCGCGGACTGCCGCGGTAAAGCTATTGCATAGCATTTTTTATCATCTTATGCAATTATAATTCGCATACTTCCACTCGCACACCGTGCTGAAGTCTGGCAACATCGGCGGAGTGGCGTGTGTTAGGTTTTTATAGGTTAAATGCGAAATTGTGTGTATTTCGTCTAGTCGCACACACACAAAACACCGAGCCGAAGTCTGGCAACATCGACGGAGTGGGGTGTGTTAGGTTTTGCAAAATGCGAATCAAATCAAATCAAATCAAAATCATTTTATTTGCTTAGGAATATGGTAAAAAAAGGTGTTAGCTTTTACATTTTCCACATATTCTACTACAATGAGTGTGCAAATATTTCTACAAACAACAAAGTACTAAGTAAGTCATATAATTTAAGGTTAATGTCAGAAGATTTATTACATAGAAATATAAATGTCGATAATTAATTATTAATTTATTACATTACAATAGACAGGTGCATTTTATATTTTTTTAGAAACATATAAGTTACACATTAATTTCGTTTAAATTAACTCATTCATAATATTTTTGTCATCGAAAAATTCATTTCCTGAATAATACATTTTGTTAAGGAGCCAGATGTATAGTTTATTTTTATATTGTTTTATAGTCAGTCCTTTGAAGCAGTTAGGTAATTTGTTATAGATCCGAACTGCCATACAATACGCGTTTTTACTACAAATGTTGAGTCTTTTGGTCAGGTATAACAAGTTTATGTTTATCTCTACTACTTTTTGTTGCTAAGTTCATTTTTTTAGTAAAGAAGCGTTCTAGATTGTTATGCACATAAACACAAACGTCAGAAATATAGTGACAAGGCAGCGGTAGTATATTAAACTTTTTGAACAACGGCTTACAGGTTTCAAAATATTTAGCGCTCGATATACATCTTTTGTATTTTGAAGTCTCTGTTCATGTCTACGGAGTTACCCCATATAACGAGACCATAGCGAAGAACAGAGGCAACATGCCCATGATACGCTATGATGACTGCTTGAACAGACACTGTGTGTTTTAGATTGAATAGTACGAACATATACTTTTCGACGTACCTATAATATTCATATTACGAAATTGTGTCTGAATTTCTTTCTGTCTGTCTGTTAACTCTTCATGCCTAAATCGCTGAACCCATTTTAATTAAATTTGGTATGCAGATAGTTTGAGCCCCGGGAAAGGACATTGGATACTTTTTATCTGATAAAATGTACGGTTCCCGCGCCATAAACGAATTTTAGCGCAACGGAATTACAAGCGTTATCTTGATGATAATTTCTACGTACCATGTGACACATTTTCGACAGCTATTTCTAGGTTTTCCGGTGAGACCTAGAACTAAGCTGAGATCATCTTCATAATACCGAAGAGTGCTATTGTTTGGAGGTTTTGGCTTGTAGGTCACACATTGTCTCTATTCTTGTTATTCTCGTGTATGTCGCAGTCATCTGGTTGAATCTGCGATTTGATTGAATGACTAGCGCGTTCATTGAATGAAACTATTTAAATTACAGTGAAAGACTTGACGAGTTGGACTATAATTTTGATGTTAAAACGTCACAATCGACGATGTGAATAGTTTGCCTTAAGTCATTTAATTAAATGGTTTCATTCAATGAACGGGCTAGTCATTCAATCAAATAGCAGGTTCAAACGAATAGCTGTGCCATATTATAATATAATATGCAAACATGCGTTATTATAACACATGTTTTTGTTCAAGTTCAACATCTACTAGAAAGGAAATGGGATAGTTATTGTTTCGGAAAAATGTTCGGTTCCTGCGCACATGAATATATACGTAAACTGTAATAATCATTACCCTCCCTTTTGGCCTTGCCCTTACTCGGGGGATAAAAGTCAGAAATAACCGCTTTTTACCAGTTCAAACTGGTAATATTAATTATTATGCTTCAGTTCGCGTTATTGAGTAATGGCCTGTTTCACCAAGTTCTGATAAGGTGCCGAATATTCACAACTTTTTTGACAAATTCTCCATACTTCATCTGTCAAGTTAATTGGTGGATAGCCTATTCGTCACTTATCAGCAAGTGGAACAGGCCTTAATTGTAAAAAAGTTAGCCAACAGAATTCTAGTTAAAAAGTAAAAAGGGAATAAATGAACATACATAGCCACACACAGGCCAAAATCATAACCCTCCTTTTTCGCTGTCGAATGTCAGTAATAACCGATTTTCACCAGTGCAAACTGGTTTTACCCAGTTCACTTTATAGAGTTAATGTAAAAAAGTTTTCCAACTATACACTCTAACATACTGCAAATTATGAAACTTCCGCGCCTCTGGTGGCTAGTGGTTTAGTCTAAGAGCCGAGCGAGAAATAATATAGTGGGTGGAAATTAAAAGTAGTGGATTTATTAACTTTTTTATATAAGGGTATATTTCTATAAACTACGTTATTACATATGAGAAAGGTCAGATTTTTATGTTCTGTGTTTTTCTCCAGTATTTTTTGCAATCTGTGCTTTACATGAATGATTTTAGTAAAATGGAAATTTTACTTTATTTGTTACAGCGTGAATAATATTTGCAAGGGCGTCGCCAGCCGATGGCGCAGGGAGGGGCAAGTTGACTTTGGCTAGGGTTCAGAAACCTACCCTAATTTTTTGGTGCTCACATGGGTTGAGGAAGGATGTTTTGGGTCAGAAAAACCTCCTCGTGCCACTTCCACCCCCAGAAATCCCCCCCCCCCCCCTTCCATTTTTCAAAGGGCCAAAAGGAGGGTTCGGGCGGCACAGCCCCCCGCCAGTCAAAACAAAAACAAACACAATCCAGAAAGTCCAAAAGTTGGTTAGGTTAGGTTAGAACTTAGACCACAACACAGAAGGAGCCGAGCGAGCGCAGCGAGCGTGCTGCGGCAGCAGCCGGCGACCGTCATTAAATAAAAGGGGGGCTCGCATTATATTTGGCAACTTTTTTGGAATCTCTAGGGGGGGGGGGGCAGCTGCCCGTCCCTGCCCCCCCTTGGCGGCGCCCTTGAATATTTGCCTTCTTACTTTTCTTTTATTGACACTTCTGCACGTTAATTTGTACGTAATTTGCGACAATACAGCAATATGCATTTAATGGAAGATAAAATTTTGGATTGAAATTTTTAGCAGACTTTTAGCTAAAAATTTTGCCCTCAGCGTTGCTGTCGCAGGATATGAAATTACCCTGCTATAGTGCCCTTTGTTTTTTGTTGTCCATAGAACTTTTTTTGCGTCTTTTACTCTCATTTTTTCACTATAACACTATCTTTATAGTCTACACGCGTTGTGAATGCCAATAAACCTTCCTTTGTGGGTCAGTTGACGAATATAGAACGTAGGCAAGCCAGTCGAATATGCATAATCTGATTTTATACTTTAGTAACTTTTTACAATGCCACTGTGAAAATAAACCGTGTTCTTATAATTTATTATTATTATTATTTATTTATTTTGTTCAATATTGTATACAATGATACTACAGAATACAAGAAATCTTGCCTCAAAAACTACAAAGAGTTTATCTGGACAAGATGTGGTCGCATTAGTTGAGTTTACTCAATAGATGTTTTTTAAGTTGCCGTCTATATTTACACTTGTCCCGATACAACTTTTGTAGGTCTTCTGGCAGCTCTTCTACAAATGAAGGTATTAATGTCTTAAGCATTCTGCTTCCATAATAATTATTACAGTTTGGCTTAACAAATTTTGTTTTACAGGTTTGTCTTAAAATGCTGGGTCTTATTTTTTCTATTAAAAGTGTAGGGTCATTAACTTCATTTAAAACTGCAAATTTAACAAGATCAAAAATGTGCATGACATTACAATACTCAAATAAGCCTTCCTCATTTGTTTTAAATTTATTTTTAACCGTTTTAGGTACAATCACTTTTAATATGCGTAACGTTAATGAATGTATATTAAGTAAGTGACTTTCAAACGATCTCCCATAACTACTCAGACCATAGTTAACAACCGATTGGGCCAACGATAAATAAAATAATCTTAAGGTTCTATAGGGTAACTTGTATTTAAGAATATAGATTTTACTGAGTACAGATCTTAATTTCGAGCATACATGGTCTATGTGTGGCTTCCAACTCAGTCGGTTGTCAATTATGAGACCGAGGTATGTATGTTGATTTACTTTTTCCAATGCTGGACAATTACATGCGTTATAAACTACATTTGAATGGAAACAATCATGAGTATGTGCTATAATCGTGGGGGAGGTGAGAGGCAAATTATGAGCAGAATGAATATGTATGAATTTAGTCTTTTGTGAGTTTATTATAAGCCCCACATCATGCGCATATTTACAAATAAGATTGTAATAAAAAATATAAAACTTACAACAGTGTACTTAATAAAAAAACCGGCGTGAAACAGCGCTTCCGCTGTGTTTCGCCGAGTGAGTGAGTTAACCGGAGGCCCAATCCCTTCCCTTCTCCCTTCCCTACCCTCCCCTATTCCCTTCTTTACCCTCCCCTATTCCCTTCTTTACCCTCCCCTATTCCCTTCCCTACCCTCCCCTATTACCCCTTAAAAGGCCGGCAACGCACATGTAGCTCTTCTGATGCTGCGAGTGTCCATGGGCGACGGAAGTTGCTTTCCATCAGGTGACCCGTTTGCTAGATTGCCCCCTTATTTCATAAAAAAAAATACATAATAAAAACAATACGAGTAGCAAACTATACAAAAGTTGTATTTAGATAAAGTATTTTCAATTTTGTGACTATTCAAATTTCCTACCTGATCAAGGCAAAAAAGGCAAAAAAAGCATTTTTCATGTAGTAGCCCCTTAAAATATATATATTAATACGAGCTTTTGCATGCGGCTTCGCTCGCGTTAAGACGTATTATTATATACAAAGTTTCATCCCCTATTTTACACCCTTGGGGTTGGAATTTATCAAAATCCTTTCTTAGCGAATGCCTACGTCATAACATCTACCTGCATGCCAAATTTCAGCCGGATCCGTCCAGTGGTTTAGGCTGTGCGTTGATAGATCACTATGTCAATCAGTCAGTCATCTTTGAGTTTTATACAGGGTGTAACAAAAATAAGTGATAATACTTTAGGGTGTGTACGTGTTCCTTGCAAAGAGTTCACTGTGAAAGTAGCAGCTCTGAAAGACCAAATTTTTTTTTTTACTTTTGTATGGGGAAACTCATGACGCTCGGGCTCTTGCCCATACAAAAGTGAAAAAAAAAAATTGTTTTTCAGCGCTGCCACTTTCACAGTAAACTCTCTACAAGGAAGACGTACACACCCTAAAGTATTATCACTTATTTTTGTTACACACTGTATATATATTATGTTGACGTTCGCAAGTCCTTTGCGCCAAAATTTATTTAACGTGCGGGAAACGTACATTTTTCCGGGATGAAAAGTATCCTATGTCCTTTGCCGGGACTCAAAGTATCTACAAACCAAATTTCAGCAAATTTAGTTCCGCAGTTTGGGCGTGAAGAGATAACATACAGACACACTTTCGCATTTATAATATTGGTAAGTATGGTTGCACTTATAGTTTTTAAATTTTGTAATATTTTGTAACCATCTCTCGGCCCATAAAGAACTATAGGCAGCGCTCGGCTTTGTATCTTCAACTCTTTGTAATCAAAACTTTTGTTTTCTTTTAAAAGAAAAATCTACCTAAGTATCAAAGTTAAAAGTACCAAAGAATGCTCCATTAGAGCTCGTATTTTACGTGTGTGCTCTTTTCTTTGGCCTTCTTTCAAAGAATAATGAAATTGTTTTTTTAATAATTAAAATATAAACTATACTAGGTTGGCGTCCGCGAATTCGTTTATCGCGTGGGAACCGTACATTTTTCCGCAATAAAAACGGATGTGTCGTTAAGCGTGAAGAGCTTTGCCTCGTATCAATGTCGTAAGATCTTTGTCTGTAAAACAATTTTTCAAAAATGTCTAATTAATATAACAATTTCTTAAGTATTTAAGAATTTTAATTATTACGATTACAGTATTATTGTAAGTCGTTACTCGTATATTTTTTTTTTTTATGAAATAAAGGGGCAAACGAGCAAACGGGTCACCTGATGGAAAGCAACTTCCGTCGCCCATGGACACTCGCAGCATCAGAAGAGCTGCAGGTGCGTTGCCGGCCTTTTAAGAGGGAATAGGGTAATAGGGGAGGGTAGGGATGGGAACGGAAGGGAATTGGGGATGATAGGGAATGGAATTGGGCCTCCGGTATACTCACTCACTCGGCGAAACATAGCGCAAGCGCTGTTTCACGCCGGTTTTCTGTGAGAATGTGGTATTTCTCCGGTCGAGCCGACCCATTCGTGCCGAAGCATGGCTCTCCCACGTATGTATCATACTAATACAGCTATACTTACTTAAGTAAGTAATAATATAAATGCAAAGGTGTGTGTGACTGACTGCGTGTCATCTTCACGCCCAAACCATTGAACCAGTTTTGCTGAAGAGTAATATACATTGATTCCCGGGAAAGGACATAGGATACTTTTGATCCCGGAAAAATGTACGGTTTCCACGCAATAAACGAGTTTTGGCGCAATGGAGTTGCGGCCGTCATCTAGTACTAAATAATGTATTATTTAAATAAAAAAAGTATTCATCATCATCATCGTCATATCAGCCTATAGTCTTCCACGTCGTCCACTCGTCGATCGGTCATCTTGGCGTTCATTGAGAGAGGCCTATGTCCAGCAAAAAAAGTAAGCTTTAATCGGAATAATAAAAATAATAAATTTTATCTAATTTTTTTTTATGAAATAAGGGGGCAAACGAGCAAACGGGTCACCTGATGAAAAGCAACTTCCGTCGCCCATGGACACTCGCAGCATCAGAAGAGCTGCAGGTGCGTTGCCGGCCTTTTAAGAGGGAATAGGGTAATAGGGGAGGGTAGGAAAGGGAATAGGGGAGGGTAGGGAAGGGAATAGGGTAGGGGATTGGGCCTCCGGTAAACTCACTCACTCGGCGAAACACAGCGCAAGCGCTGTTTCACGCCGGTTTTCTGTGAGAACGTGGTATTTCTCCGGTCGAGCCGGCCCATTCGTGCCGAAGCATGGCTCTCCCACGTGTAGCATGGCTCTCCCACGTGTGCTGTACCTTGTATTTTTAACACCCGATCCGACATCGTATCGGTTAATATAAACGCTTCATTTATCGCGGGTAATCTCGACAGACGGGTTTTTCACGATTTTCGCCTCTCAGTTTTTATTTCAAGATGGAGGACCACGGTGCAGATAAGACACGTTTCTGCTATTATATCATCAGCGTATATTTTGTTTTGTCATTATTTTTTTTGTCGCGACGCAAGAAAACATTTGAACAAATAAAAAACTTTGAACAAGCATAGTGGAGAATTTCTAATAAGTTTAGTGTCTAAACACACAAGGTCGAAAAAACGCGGCCGAAGTTCGGCACGATTACGCCTGCAATGTATTTTAAATTACCGATGACACACTATACCGAAATTACGTCGCGTTATAATATTGCATGCGTAGCGAATTGCTGGCGTAATCATGCTGAACTTCGGCCGCGTATTTTCGGCCTAGTGTATTAAGACTTAAGACACTAAGGGCCTTAGGGACCACTTTCTGATAAAGTGCCGAATAGGCTATTCACAGCTTTTTACAGATTCTCCATACTTCGTCTGTCAAGTGGTGGATAGCCTATTCGGCACTTATCAGGAAGTGGTGAAACAGGCCCTTAGCTTTCTAACCTAACCTTTTAGTGATTCTAATTTCTTTACATAATGGCCTACCTAAACGTGGAATAATATCTATTCACTAAAAAGGTTTCACCATTATTTGATGTTATTGTATACTCTAGGTCACATGGAAATAGCAAATACCACGAAAACCTTGTAAACCTCTTTTGTGACCGGAAATACAGTATACATGATATACAGTAGACTATCTTCATACTAGGGTCGAGATGAGAGACCGCGCACACGCACACATAAGCGCGATTTCGGGTAACTACAGAACGTAGTTCCAAAATTACTACTTTGATATTTTCTTTCTTTAAATTCAAATGTCAGATGAAATATGTAACATGGACAGCTGTCTATAGAATGAGAAACATAAGAAGTGTAGCTGTAATATCAATTAACTATTAACGGCCGTTCCCAATATTTGATCTATCTCTGGTTTTGCCCTACTAGAGATAGGAATAGCTCAAATTAGACATTAGAGACATATATTTTATGTCAATTGTGAGCTATTCCTATCTCTAGTAAGGCAAAACCAGAGATAGATCAAATATTGGGAATAGCCGTAAGTGAATTTTTTGAAATCACCGTCCACGGTGATTTCAAAAAATTACTTCTTTAGAAATGTAGTTTTTCCAATTTTAGAAATTTCAGAAGGGCTGAAAAACACAGTGTCTAATGTTGCGTAAAATTTGTCTCTGCGTTGTACGAATTTGATTTCAAGAATACGCTGAGTTACGCTACTGTATACATTTATATTATGACAGGAAGTCCTTGGCTAGAAGCCTTAAGTATTAAAATACGATTGCTAAGGCGAAATAGATTTTCAAAGCAAATTTGCATAAGTAATTGCATAGTTTTGTATTCAAGGATAGTATTTATGATGATATTATGATTATGTTGTTACTGAATTCATATTTTATGAGCTGGATGACCTGCAAGGTGGAATTTTGTTCATCGAGCGGGAATCGTACGTTTTTCGGGGATGAAAATTATCCTATGTTACTTTCAGTCTCCCTAAGTATCGTAAAAAACACCTAATGGCCTAGGATCCCACCATAGAAGGATCTTGCATTCGATTCCCGCGTTGGAAACATGTTATTTCCAAGTTTGGTTAGGACAATGCAGGCTGATCACCTGACTGTCTGACAAGTAAGATGATGTGTCGGATGGGTATGTAATAAGTCAGTCCTGCGCCTGATCTCTCGCCAGTCGTGTCGATCTTCCGTCCCACTGGGTTATGAGAGTAAAGGAATAGAGAGTGCTCTTGTGCACTGCGCACACCCTTGGGCACTATAAACCGAAACCGGTGTGGGAGCTATTATAGAAGGACCTTCACCGAACTGGTTAATGGATGAAAAGTAGGTATTTTATATTCAATTACGTATGTCAACAAATTTATTGCAAGTGGGTTGCCTAAAAATTTTAGTCCAGATCAAAAAAAAATAGATTTTTTTTCACATTTCACTGGTCTGGTTAATAAACAATTTCCCGTAGAATATGAAAACGTTCATACGTCAGAACTCTTGAGTAGGCAGGTAAATCGATACTAGTACCGGTCTGGTTAATGCTTAATGCATATTCTACGGGCTTCATACTTTCAACTGGTATGCAATTTGTCTATTAACCAAACCAGAGAAATGTTTTAAAAAAATATTGTTTTTTTTTTATTCTGGACTGAAATTTTTACGCAACCCACTTGCAATAAATTTATTGACATAAGTAATGGGGATTGTCCTTTTTTTTTTTAATTTTGCTCATTACAAAAACATTTCGAGGAATAAGGTCAGTGATCGTTTTTCTGTATATTTAAACGAAAAAAATACCCATTAGTTACTTATATTTTTGAACAAATACGTTTAACCTTTGTTTGACCTTCAATGGCGTTAAATTAGCAATAAATTCGACCAACATGACGTTTCGAACTTTTGGTAAGCTTCTCGTATCAGCTTTCACATAATGAGAACTTGCATTTGACGAACCAGCCATTATAAATAAGATTGAAAGGAAAAAACGTACTGCAATTATTGGCCGCCGATGATGACGTCAGAGCGAAACTTTAAAAATTTATTGAGAAAAAACTAGCCAATGAATTTCAAAATTATTTAATTTATATTCTTAAAATACCCTATTTAAACGAAAAAAATATATAAAAAGTACATGTGATTTTTTTTGGACAATGCCCATTATAATATATAAAATACTTTCATACATTAACCAGCTCGGTGAATGTCCTTCTATGGTGGGATCCTAGGCCATAATACACTTTAACAGCGCGTTAACAGGTAACAAATAATAAAGTGTGTCTAACTTACTATTATTAGCTATGAATCTCAATTAAATATGCTTCCTGACCATAAAGTTAATATACCTAGCGGAATAGAGTAACAAAGGCCTGAGCAAGAGAGATGTCACTATCAGTAACACTGCGTGGTAAAAAGAGACGTGTGATACATGACAGCAGCACTCTTTTTTTGACGTCCAGTCGGCACGTGCCGCACGTTGACAATTTAATCTCATAGAAATCATGTTCAATCATGCTTGTGTAAGTGTATACGTACATATATTTTTACACACGTATGAAACCAATTTTGGTTTCGTTTCACAGCTCGAGATTGTTGCTCTATTCCGCTAGGTATATTAACTTTATCTTCCTGACCTTTCTGTAACTCAATTGAAGATAATATGAGTAAATGAACTGGATAACTAATATTTTGTAACTTATAGATAATTACTCTTTTTTAGGGTTCCGTACCTTGATATTTATCTATATCTAGATTGAACTAAAGGGTAAAACGGGACCCTATTACTAAGACTTCGTTGTCTGTCCGTCTGTATTGCAATATTAATTCCTACCTACCTTTCGCACAGTCGGTTATCTAAGAATATAATAAAATTTAAATATTCATACGCTCTCGAAGCTAAGGGGGCTTGTCTGTGAACTCCGTCGAAGCCTTCTTAGCGATACAACGAGGAGCTAATTGACCCGTTTCCAGCGTGAAAGCCTCTTCATCATCATCATCATCAGCATTATTTAGTTATTATTATTAAGTATGCGTAATTTAGTTAAGGAAAGATAACCATGGGGGGAATTTTTAATTTAGATTCTAAAGGCAAAGTCACTCGGAATTTTTGTTATATTCTTAGAAAGATGTTTTTGTTTCGAGTCTTATTACTTATTACTCGTCTTATTACTTACGAGCTTTTGCCCGCGGCTTCGCTCGCGTTAAGAAGTGTTATTATATACAAACTTTCATCCCCTATTTTAACCCCTTGGAGGTAGAATTGATCAAAGTCCTTTCTTAGCGGATGCCTACGTCATAATATCTACCTGCATGCCAAATTTCAGTCCGATCGGTCAAGTGGATTGGGCTGTGCTTTGATAGATCACCATGTCAGTCAGTCACCTTTGACCACCACCACCACCAACATTTTTTTTCACTTTTGTATGGGCAAGCGCCCCAGCGTCACGAGTTTCCTCATACAAAAGTGAAAAAAAACATCGTCTTTCAGCGCTGCTACTTTCAAAGTGAACTCTATACAAGGAACACATACACACCTTATAGTATTATCACTTAGTTTTGTTACACACTGTATAGAGTTCACTGTGAAAATAGAAGCGCTGAAAGTGTTATTTGTGTAAAAAAAACATCAAAATCAGTTCCGTGGTTTAGCGCAAACACGTAACAGTCAAATAACAAACAAGTGGACGGACAGTTTTGCAGTATATAATGTTGGTGTTTCATAAACACCTGCAGTGACGGATTAACCCTTATTCAAATTAAGCAATTGCCTAGGGCATCACGTCTGAGGGGGCATCAGAAGAAGGAATAAAAACATCCGCCTTTTGGGCATCACATCTCACTCTCACGTCACCAAAAACCACACCAACAAAAATTCTAGGAAAAAAGTAGCAAAAAAGTAATGTTTTTAGGTGGTAAAAGTTTAAAGACCCATTCTAGTTGACGTACGGATTAGAGGGGGGCGGGGTACACAGGCATGGATTGCTTAGGGCATCAAGTTTTTTATTTTTATTTTATGAAATAAGAGGGCAAACGAGCAAATGGGTCACCTGATGGAAAGCAACTTCCGTCGCCCATGGACACTCGCAGCATCAGAAGAGCAACAAGTGCGTTATCGGCCTTTTAAGAGGGAATAGAGTAATAGGGGAGGGTAGGAATGGGAAGGGAATAGGGGAGGGTAGGGGATTGGGCCTCCGGTAAACTCACTCACTCGGCGAAACACAGCGCAAGCGCTGTTTCACGCCGGTTTTCTGTGAGAACGTGGTATTTCTCCGGTCGAGCCGGCCCATTCGTGCCGAAGCATGGCTCTCCCACGTGTAAAGTCAAGTAGTCTTAATCCGTCACTGAACACCTGCATATACAACAATCCTTTAAATTACGCCACTTTGAAACGATTCCGAAAATTGGCAGTGCCACGTTGCAATTCTAAATTTTAATGTTGCGCGCTCTGTTTGCCACGAATGGCTTTATTTATGTGATGACGTGTGCTTTTGTGTGCTATAGCGAGTTTAATTATATTTGTGTCCATTTTTATTTCGAGGGAAAGTAAGTTTTGTTTTAAAGTAGATGAATTGGTGAATTTTGTATACATGATATAACATTTATCATCAAACCTTCCCAGGACGTCCACGAATCGTTCAAGAATAAAATTTCTGTCACACTGTCTCCATCTCAGCTGCCTCTTCACTGACACTTTACAAGATGGCGGCGGTAGTACAGCAAAAAAAAAACTGTATTAAAACTGTTCCGTAGCAGCGCTACGCGGCTAGAGGTGTGCTATGCCGGCGTAGCGTTGCTACGGGATATGCTACAAAAAGGATAAATAATGTTTTTTCACTACTTACTAATATATAAATGCGAAAATATGTCTGTCCGGGGAACGACAAAATGTTAGGGCAACGGAATCAAGGATGTCAGCTAGTAGTTTATAATTTTTTTTATTAAAAACCGCTCCCATTTTTCTGTCTTTAAAATAATATAATATGCTTAGATTTATAAAACTATGCATGTTTTTAAATGCGTTATTCAGAAGGTAGTATAACGAATATACCGTAGAAGAGCCATGCTACGGCAACTAATAACTAATATTATAAATGCGAAAGTGTGTCTGTCTGTCTGTCCTGACAGACAGAGGTGAGGGATACCGTCTAAAGTCTAAACCACTTAACCGATTTTGCTGAAATTTGGTATGAACATACTTTGATTCCCGGAAAAGGACGTAGGATACTTTTCATCCCGAAAAAATGTACGGTTCCCGCGTGCACCGAATTTTGCCGTAAAGGAGTTGCGGGCGTCATTTAGTGTAGTATAGAATATATTATCGTTTTTGGGTCTTTTTTTTATGATATAAACGAGCAAACGGGTCACCTGATGGAAAGCAACTTCCGTCGCCCATGGACACTCGCAGCATCAAAAGAGCTGCAAGTGCGTTGCCGGCCTTTTAAGAGGGAATAGGTTAATAGAGGAGGGTAGGGAAGGGAAGGGAAGGGAATAGTTGAGGGTAGGGGTTAGGGGATTGGGCCTCCGGTAAACTCACTCACTCGGCGAAACACAGCGCAAGCGCTGTTTCACGCCGGTTTTCTGTGATAACGTGGTATTTATCCGGTCGAGCCGGCCCATTCGTGCCGAAGCATGGCTCTCCCACGTATATCTCTCTGTCATCTTTATAATATCCATTTATTTACGTAGTATCTACTATCAGAGAAGTTGATTCTTAGTCAGATGGGGGACCTACGTGGTCGCGTTACGTCAAACCCAGTCGACAGATCACTATTGAGGCCAGGCACGCACTAGCAGCCAGGTCGCGGCGGCCATCGAAAGTATGATGTGGCCGCTGGCCGCCGTGCGGCCAGGTGCGCGTGGACTATGGCGGTTTCATATTAAGGTGATTATCTCGATGGCCGTCGCGACCTGGCCGCTGCGGTTTGGCCGCTAGTGCGCGCCCGGGCTTAAACTGAATTTCACAATTAACATTGAATTGACGAGATCCGACCAAAATATGACGTTGGTCTGTCAACTGCCTAGGAATCAATTTCCTCGATGGTACACTAAATTTAGTCAACCCCTACAGCACAAGACTCTTAGTATAGGGGTTGTGCACTTAATTTTGTAATATACTTTACCAATCTTTTAGTTTGTTTAATTTTCTTATTATGTATAATTACTGATTTACTGAGAAACAATAAACTATTATTATTAATCTTATATCTTTAAACGAGCACTTCTTGTATATATATATATAGTTATATATTAAGCTATTTCATAGCTTTTATTGTAGGCTTTGAGCGCGGCGACCGATTCAAGAAATTCCGTAACGAAAAACATCTACCATTCGTTTAACGTCGTTTCAGTTCGGCAGACTTCGGTTCGATGTGGCTCGGGGCGTAGGCAACGTTGCCAGACTTCGGCACGGTGTTTGTGTGCGTGCGACTAGTCGTATGCGAATTATAATTGCATAAGTTAATAGAAATGCTATCCAATAGGCAGTCCCTGAGCGCCACACATATTTTATTATACAATCTAAATTTATTGCCCGTGGTTATCTTGACTGACCCTGTCAGGGTCAAATAGATCAGTTGACCCTCGTCAGGTGAGGGATTAAAAGGTGAAATATGTTCGTCAAAATCCCGGCACAAAACAAAGGAATTAATATCTGTCCAACGCAGATGCAGGATTTATTTATGGAATGAAAAAGGTACAAAAAAACGAAATATTGTGTTTTTAAGCTATTGTAAAACTTTTATCGGACTTTGGGTGCGGCGACCGAATTAAGAAATTCCGTAACGAAAAAACCTAACACACCCCACTACGACCGGCACGGAATGAGGGGTGTTGCGTTGCCAGACTTCGGCACGGTATTGTATGCGTGCGACTGGACGTATGCTAATTATTATAATTGCTAAGGTTGCTAAAAAATTATATGGAATTTACCGCGGCAGTACCCGATTACTACACGGTATTCTTACCTAGCAGTTATTTTATCAAAACGCGAGGCCATATTCATTCTTGTAATATATTAGCTATTAATAATTAATCAAGAACCTTTTACTGAACAGACATAGTATAATTTTGTCTATCATAAGCTAGTATTTAACAATTGATGGCTTAAAATAATATAAATTTACACGCATTTGTTAAGCCATTTGCTTTAAAAGTTCACTTTTAAACGCGACGGACTTTCAAACGTGTGAAAAGAATACTCACAATTCTTCTTTGTTTTAGAAGTTCCTCCAAGTTTTCGTCCTCTTTCTAACTCTCTTCTCTTCTTTACAGACGTGGTGAACGCCGCTACGAAGATCCAGGCATCGTTCAGAGGCCACCAAGCGCGCAAGCAGACGCAGGCAGAGAAGGAGAAGGAGATGAAGGAGCAGCAGGATAAGGTGAGTTATCCAGGGGTTAGGAGGTTATCCAGGGGTTGAAGGATATTCAGGGGTTAGGAGCTTATCCAGGGGCTAAAGAATATTCAGAGGTAAGAAGGTCTTCCAGGGGTTAGGAAGTTATCCAGGGGTTAGAATATTATCCAGGAAATAAAAGGTTGTCCAGGGAGTTAGAGGTTATTTAGAATATTAAAGATTATTAAGAAAAAAAGGAGTTATCCACGAGATGGGGGTTACCCCTTAAAAATAAAGCTGTAATTTAAAACAAACGACGCGAATTTCAGACAGCAATGATCTGCTTATATTCTTATCCTTGAGATTATATTTAGGAAATTAAAGATTAGTCTGAGGATTTATTATAAGGATTATCCTTGAAATAACAAAGCTTTTTATCCTTCCCACAAATATAAAAGCTGACGTTAAAACATTAGCTTATTTTTCCTCTCCGTAAGCTATATAATGTGCCAAATTTTATACTTTTATAGATCATACCCGCAACTCCGTTTGCGTCAAAATTCGTTTAACGCGGAAACCTTTCATTTTTTCCGGGATAAAACTATTCTATGTCCTCTCTCGGGGCTCAAAGAATCTCCATACCTCAGCAAAATCGGTTCAGCGGCTTGGGCGTGAAGAGGTAACAGACAGACAGACACACTTTCGCATTTATAATATTAGTACGGATTCTTTTAGTAAGAAGAAGTTAGAAGTTTTTTCTTCAAGTATGATATTATTATACTAAATATACTAAGTACTAAGTATGATAATATTACACTAATATTATATACATAAAAAAAAAAACTCCGTGGTCCAGTGGTTCGGAGCATGGCTCTTGACTCGGAGGTCGTGGGTTCGATTCCCGCGTTGGAAACATGTTATTTCCAAGTTTGGTTAGGACAATGCAGGCTGATCACCTGATTGTCTGACAAGTGAGATGATCCATGCGTCGGATGGGCATGTAAAAAGTCGGTCCTGCTCAAGCTCTATATGACCAAATTGCTTCTACTCAAGCTCTATATGACCAAATTGGGCACACTTTATATAAAGTGTGCCCAAAGTGTATATATAGTAATAATTTGCTATATAGCAAATTATTACTATATAGAAACGATGTAAGTAGCTTTGCTAAGAAGTTTTTGTCATTTAGGTCGCTTTCACGTTACCAAAAAACATAGATAATAAAAATCTGAAATATCACACGACCATAAATATAATATGGCGACTACAGAATTAAAACATTGACGTATTACATATATTTTATGAAAATTGTTACTCGCCATAATATGAGCCTAATTTTATATGCGACTTAAGTTTTACTGTTAATGTATCTATGAATTGTAAGTAAATTTTTAATGCGCTTCTAATTTTCGATGGTTTCATAAATTGTATTAATAATTAAAACATATTTTTAAAATAAATTATTTTTTATTTGTCACTGAAAGCTGAAATTAAGTTTCCTAAAAGTCTAAATACCTATTCGGTTAACAAAAACCACTGTTAAAAATAACTTATTATTAGGCGTAACCGAAATTAAACGTTAAAATCGATAATTCATAAAATTAGTAAAAATTTTGACTGATTGCACTCCATCAAAACCAATTAAAGGTCTCTACACTAGCATATAATTCACCTTTCATGACTGTTTTTCTTATGAATGCTGAATAATTTGCTTTGAAACAAATTACTCAGCATTCATAAGAAATATTTCTTATGAATGCTATATAATTCACCTTTCATGACTGTTTTTCTTATGAATGCTGAGTAATTTGCTTTGAAGCAAATTACTCATCATTCATAAGAAAAACAGCCATGAAAGGTGAATTATATGGCGGTCAGCAAATATTAATAGCTACTAGGCTATATTAATAACTTCTAATTGGCGAAAAGCTGTATAGATGGAACTTACTTGGCTAGAAATTATTGTATTGGGAGCTTCCATATGACAGCTGTGTAAAAACGCTATATAGACGTTTACAGCGTAATTTTACACAGCTTTTAATGAAAAAATATAGTTGGCTATGTAATATGGCGCTATTTGGCTCTTTCTAATGTAAATCACCGCTACATCACTGCAATATGACCAAAAACGATATAAGCCAAATCTTACATAGCATTTGTGCTACCTGGGAATAGACTAGGGTGTTCTTGTGTATTGCGCACACACTTGGGCACCATAAAATTACTGCTGCGTAACTGGCCTGGTTTCAATGAAACCGGCCACCGTCACCGAAACCGGTGTGGGAGTTATTATTATTATACTAAAGACGAAATGTACAGCCAGGTAAACACGAATGGAAAGACCAAACGGCAGAATGCAAATCGAGACATAAAACTGCATTTAAGAGGGCGACTAACCCCAAAAATCCCCTGAAAGAACATAGGATACTTTATATCCTTTGGAAATTTTCCAGCAACGGAGTTGCGGGCATCGTCTAGTATTTTATATTAGAGAATCACTCTGAACCTTGGAGTATTATACCAGGTACCAATGATGAAATAGTCAAAGCAGATATGTTACTACCGCGCGCGTTGTGAAGATTCAAATACGGCCCAATTGGGCCGTCTGTTGTTTAGTCTGCATAACGTAGTGATTATATTCTCTTTGGTCTGCATCGAGCGCAGTCACGAACGTGCCGTGTCTTGTCTTACCTAAATAAATTGAAAATGACGTCGTGCACATTTCGAAAATGTACCAATTATAAAACACATGGAATCTCTTACCACATGTCTTGATTGCAATAAATACCTCGATTATTTACATTTTCAATAATTTTTTCGAACAAGCTGGAAAAAATCGAATTTTCGTCATAGCTCAGGCGAAGAAAGAGACAGCGATACGATTCGACGTTTAAAAATAGAACTGTCTCTTTTATGTAAATGGTTTTTCGTATCTTTTGTTCCACTTACCTGTCAAATTTGTCAATGTGTGCAATTTTGAATTTGAAAATTGTTCGGAAGAGATTTAAGCCGGAAAACAGTATGGATATAACAGATCTGTATAAGTCTACAGTAGAATAACATTGCCAGGTACAATACATATTTAAGCACAATAATGGTTTATTGTTGTTCGCCCTTGAAATGGAAGTTAAAAATGTTTTCTTCTCGAAAATAAAACAAACATAATTCCGCTTTACTGCTCTCAAGATACAAAAACGTTTTGTGCTAAGTGCACTTGAAGAAAAGGGGTGGTGTAATAAAGAGGTTATGCTTTAAACCCCTTGATAATAAAAAGATCAACGCTTTTTATACTTTATGGAATGTTTTGTCGATGTCTAATGCGTTAGAAAGTGCCTTGATAGACAAAGATAAGACTGATGTAATTATAATTAAGTACACAGTGTGGTACTTATTATATGTAAGAGCGAGAGTTAATTTTGAGAGTAGCTAAAATATTAAAAAAACTTAAGAGGTGTCAAGGGACACACCCAGCTGGAACAAAGTTATAAAATATAGGAGTCTATTTCTCAATACTAGAGATCGCCCAATGGTCGAAATTCGACTTCAAATAAAAAATTAAATTTTAAGTTTCCAACGCTTTTCTATCAGTGACTAGCTGTCCTGGCAAACATTGTTTTGCCTGTTTTCCCAGTTTTCCTACTTTTCTCTTGAAGTTTTTTCTGATTTTTTTTTATAAACCTCACGGAGCCCGAGACCTTTGCAACGAATGCAAAACCGTGGAAATCGGTTCGTGCGTTCTGAAGTTATAGCGTCAGGAAGGAAAACCCGACTTATTTTTCTATATTAAAAAAGATATTCTATTGTCAAAAAATTGATTTTATTATTTTTTACACATAATTCCTGCGACAGTCTCAGATTAATTAAGTCAAATGATGACATACTGGCCGTGTATTATTTGTTTTACAGTATTTAAGATTCAATATTTAAAAAAAAAAATTATCAACGCCCTCTGCCCCTACCATGGAGGTACTAATTAAAAAGTGTCGTTACAACTTTTTCGGTCTAGCCCCCGCAAGTCGCAACGCGCGATAAGGAACTACGTTCCAAAAACAATGATTTGCACTTCGCAAATGATGGCAGAAGAGAAAACCAAACAGTGCATAATCCTAAATTGCGCTTTCAATATTTTAGTATTGGAGGTTCTAAAAGGTGTGGTCAGAAGTCATAAACCAACAATTTAAAATGATAATTCCTCGCTCGATCTGAAGGCATAACAACGCTTGCCGGGTCAGCTAGTAATAAAAAGCCCGCAACTTCGTTGCGCCAATTTTTTTTATTGAGCAGGAACCGTGCATTTTCGAGAATAAAAATCTTATGTAATTTGACGGGACTCAAAGTATGGAGACTTTCAGCAAAGTTAGTACAGTGGTTTGAGCGCGAAAAGGCAACAGACAGACAGACACACTTTCGCATTTATGATATTATTAGTGAATAAATAATAATATTTAAGCAATAGTAATCATAACAAAGTTGACCCTAAAGTTCTCAATGTCGTAAAATTTTATTTTACGTCCTTAGGCGTTGAACGTGTTGTTAAGTCGGCTATACACTCGCGTGCTATTGGCGAGAAATTGACTATTTTTATGAACATTATATTTTTAGGGTTGCGTACCCAAAGGTTAAAAACAGGACACTATTATGGTTGGCTTCCACAAAAGGACAATATTTTTTGCCTATACATATTTCTCGATATTGCTTACCTTGTAAATTCGAGTAGTATTCGTTACGTCCAACGAACTTTAGCGGATTTAATTATTGTTTAAAGACTTTTTGTAGATTTGTTAATGATTGAGCTCAGAAATATCTGTGAGAAAGCTTTTACAAAACTGGTGTTGCAAATTCCGAACTTAAAATTGATAGTTTACTAGACAAGTGCAGCCGCACTTATTACCTACACGGCCCCTATGGTAGCATAAGGCTGCGTTTCCAGCAGAGATATGTTGCGAGGAATGTGTTTTTGAGAACCAATAGAATCGCTTCATTGACGTGAGCTTGCCGTGACATCGCTCAGCGCGGCGATGCTATTGGCTTTTAAAAACACTCGCAACACATCTCTGGTGGAAACGCAGCTAAGACTGGATTTATATACGTCCGTGCGAACGAGCGGTTTGGCCGCTACATCGCGAGATAACAAGCGGTAGTATGTAACTTAACGGTGTGGTCGCGCTGTCACTTACATACTTGTGATTTCATAATCTAGCGGCCAAGCCGCGCGTTCGAGCGGACGCATATATAATATATATATAGAGCCTTAGCCATAAGCATCGATTCGATCGGCCTACTTGTATTTTAAGGCCTTAAAAAGTAGAATTGAAGTCCATAAAACTTGCCATTATTTTCTCATAAAACCCTTCAATGTATATCCCACTTAACAATACCAGCTGTAACTGTAAGGGTGTGGCGGTACCCACAATTCGCCTAACATTCCTGCATCGCGCTATCGAAGTTTTCTGAGCGCGTCGCTATATATACGACAGCTGAGATGTATCACGTGGGCTTCGGCCTGACCGAGCATTTGTCCACTGCCGTCGTCACGGACAACAATTTAAATAAGGCTCAATTTATACTGCCGCGGAATGGAACGGTATGGAAGCGTCAATATCGCCATATTATGGAAAGAAATTGGCACCGGATAATTCTGCGGTATTTAATTTGTGCCTTATACTGTTGATATAAAGTTCATTGTGCTATGTACAGTTCTTTGCAAAAAGACGTTTCCGTTCCATTCCGCAGCGGAATAAACTGAGCCTAAGTATCTAAACACACTAGGCCGAAAAAACGCGGCCGAAGTTCGGCATGATTACGCCTACAATGTATTTTAAATTACCGATGACACACCATGCCGAAATTCCGTCGCGTCATATTACATGCGTTTGACATTCGGACGTAATCATGTTGAACTTTGGCTGGGTAACTTCGCCATGGTGTGTTTAGACACTTTACTGTATGACCTAGTCTATAGGTTTCATTTTCTACCGACATCAGCCAAGCGACCCTTGCCGCCGCTGCTTTGTAGAGGCGTACAGCGAAATGAAACTTATAGCCTAGGTCATAAGGTGGAATTTTATTTGAATTTTTGCCGTTGACGTCCCGATAGCAGCAGTAAACAAACGGCCTTATAGGCATTTATCAAGTGAGCCCTTTTCAATCTCGCAGGGCTGTATCGGTTTTTGCTGTAATTTGTGAGTTCATTCCGTTGTTGCGGGAATGGGGTGAATGGGGTCACAATGGGCTTAGCAGATGGGGTGATGGATTATTGGAATGGGCTATAGTTTAAAAGAGGCAGTGTTGTATATAATATAATTGAAAATCTATTGTGTCGGCGATACCCACGATCGAGGTGTTAAATTAAGTTTGAATTGTGTGTTTTCCATGGGACAACTCACAAATCCCATGGAAAACGCACATTGTTGGTTAATTTCTACTTAAAATTGAGCAAAGCACTAAGAATCTGAAACAGCAATAATTTTGTATGAAATTTTAAAAATTCATTGAAATATAACTATTTTTCACTCCTATAAAACTACTAACATACCCAGTATACAATTCTTTATACGGAACCCAAAAAAAACATAAAATAAATTTTATTGTGTCAGTTTTGGTGTTTGTAAAAATTGCAAAATTAAATATTTAAAGGCGGGTATGAAATGTGTCCATACAATAATCATGAACATCGTCCTGCTAAGTACGGTGACCATGATTACAGAGAGAAAGTGGGATAAGTCCCCGGTCCTGTGAGTAGGGTGACCATGATTTTAGAGAAAGTGGGATAAGTCCTAATTTTAGAGTTCCTTATCCATAGGGTAAAAGTATCTGTCTATCACTAGACTGTATCTAGAACTATAACTATACAGTCGAGAAGTGGCAATCGAACTCACGACCTACAAATCGTGAGCTGCGTTCTATGCCACTGGACCATATTTTCTATTCGGTGAAATTAGAATAGTATCAGCCTAATTTATATTACAGTACATATGTTACAATCAGGCGATTTATTTACTCCTTTACGTATACACAACATGACACTATAGTATGTCCAAAAAGAGTAGACGCCGAACACAAATATAAAATTACATAAAATATTGAAAAACTTTTAAACCAGATATAAAATGTGCAATAATAAATAATATTGTGAGTGAAAATACGAGGTGAAAAAACCACCATTAGGATTAGAAAAATTAGTTCAGCATCTACTCTTTTTTGGCAGACTGTAGTATATAATTAACCAGAAGATTAAAAAACGCGCATAAGTCACTTCTCTTATAGTCCGTGCAATCCAGAAAGACGCGCCCCACCAATTTTTGGATGAGCATCTTTACTTTGACCGTGACGCTTTTTCTTATTGGTCTATTTATTGTAGTGTGCGCGTGCACTCATAGGTAATTAGTGTGTACTGATAACACTCAAACATTGGCGAAAGCTTGCACACATATACTATAAACGATTAGGGGAGTAGTGGAGCGCGTCTTCGTGGATTGCATGGACTATATATTGCAGATGTTACTCACCATCAGGTGATACATTTACTTTAGGGACTCTAAACACGATACTGTTACATACTCGCTTTGTGACATATCAAAGGCCAAGAATACTCGTACCAAACTTGAATTTGGTACACAGTACACACTCAACTTGCTTGTAGTAAACTTGAATTTAGTACTCTCGCAAGCTATTGTTATACCTGCTTGTACTAGGTCGTAATTAGTGAAATCTTTGATTAACTGTCTAGCTCAAATTCAAATTATTTAAGAGGATACACCAGGGGCTAGAGAAATGAAAAAAAAGTACGTGTAATATCTATAGCTGTCTCCCTTACCTCAAGCCTATACCGCAGAACGCGATAGAGACAACTGCAGAAAATCCAGAAAATCAACGATTCGTTGTCCCCTGATTCCTTCTCCAAAACTTAACCGATTTAAGTACTTTTTTCATTAAAGATTAAAAAAAGGCTTGAGCTGTGTTCCTATGTTTTGTTTTTTTTGTATAATCTAGCCAAATCTGTTTTCTGGACGTTTGAACACAGCGGAAAATCTGGCCATTTTTTTAGGTTTTTGAACGTTCATATCTTATTTAATAATTAAATTATGAAAAAAAAGAAAACATAGGGACATCGTATTAGTGGCCGTAGATATTCAGGAAAAAAATTATAACTCTACTAGCATTATCCAGGGAGGAAACAGGGGACAACATTTGCATGGAAAAAAGGGCGGTGTGGAATCCTCTTAAGCATACAATAATATTATACAATAGTAGGTAGCATACAATAATATACAAAAGCTAGGTAGCGTCACGTCATCTAATCCCATGCTAAGTAAAAACTTGTGTTATGGCAATCAGACAGCGGATGCACGCCGAACAATTTTATCCTAGTATATATTATTTACACATTCACACACACAATCACACTACACTTTATCACGTTCAACTGTCACAATTATTATAGAGATACTAGCTGACCCGGTAAACGTTGTTTTGCCATATAAATTATTTCTAGTATCAATATAAAAAGTAGATAAAAACCTATTCCCAGGCCTAATTAATGTTAAAAAAAAATCATTAAAATCGGTTGAGCCGTTTTGGAGGAGTTAGCGCACAAAAACTGTGACACGAGAATTTTATAGATCAGAGAGAAAGTCTGAGAGAAACAAGACTATTCGTCTTTGAATCCATAACAATACTTACCTGAAAATCAGATAATTAGCACAGATATGAGGTAGAATGCTTTATATACTGAAACTTTTTTAGGATGGGGAAAAATTTGTAAACTAAAGCGCCAGGACACGTGATCTGATCTTAAATTCATAAGACGAAACGATAGAGATCCCTCTCTACCACACGGTCAATATTATGTATGCCCTGCCCGCTATTTACTTAGTACAGTATTCGAATCAAGAAATTTCGTACCGAAAAAAAACCTTACCAGATTTGCCAGACTTCAGCGCGGTGTTTGTGTGCGTGCAACTAGACGTATGCGAATTATAATTACACAAATTGATAAAAAATGCTATGCAATAGCTTTATCGCGGCAGTCCCCGAGTGCTACACGTACTTTTTTACTTCCATAGGCACTTCCGGTGTACAAAAATATTTACGAAAATACGATGATCATTTCATGATTAAGAAATAACACAGTTTAACTGAAAATATTATTTTTCAAATTCTCAAATATCAGTCTTGATTTAATCATAACAAACTGAGGGAGGTTGCTGTAAAAATCTTAGGAATTTCAGCGTAATGGTCCATAAAATGGCCAAGCGTTTTGTCACTGTGACATATTGTACGGACTTGGTGACTTTATTGAGACAGGGGGCGACAGCAACATAGATGAGCAAAACCAGCAAAACTGTCTTTTGACAGTTTTGACGCTGCACGAAATATAGTAATACAAGGATTTCGTCGTTACAACTGTGTTTTTGGTACTTAATGTATGGCGACTTGCCAACCTCCTTTAACTTAATTTGAACAAAGGAAATTATATATTCCTTTGGAATTAGGAGCTGCGCTGTAGTTTGGTATAGTGTTTTGTGAGCAATAGTAATATTGTTTTATTAAGTGGGTATTTTAAGGGCAAGCTGCATAAAGGTCTTATTTCAGCTGCAAAATTGTGACAGTCATCAAATGTGTGACTTTTTTCGTGGCTTAGTATGTACATATACTTGCCATAAAAGGGTGGTAAACCACCTATAAAATTGTTATGAGGGTGTGGCACGGAAGAAAGGTTATAACTATTTTATCTTCCGTTTGAAGCATCGAAATACAATAGTACAGAACGATAACTATGACATTTGACCGCTCCAATATGGCTTGAATTACGGTTACATAAAAATGTATTTGTCCTATCTTCTTTTTTCTTTTCTATAAAGTGCCATGTCTATATTCAATCTATAGCTATCCAAAATTTCTGTCCAAAAAAACAAATCGGTTCTGTCGTTCAGCTTATGTGAGACTAATAAAAAAAAACACTTTTATTCATATAGATTGTCTAAGTTGTCAGGGTAGATGGACGGACAAAGCGAAATTATTAGGGTTCCTTGTTGGTACTATGAAATCCTAAAAACGTAGCTAAGCTACGAAAATTGCTCAATGGATTCGAATGTCACAACTAACTAAAAGTGTGCTTTGATACGTATATATGGAACAATTTTATAATTCTGTTACTCTTCCATAGTCATGGTATTTCGATGGTTCGAAGCGATGTGTAGATTTTATCGAAAGCGACTTTTCTTTATGAGCGAGAAATTCATTTCTTTTGTCAATATAATATGTGTCCCTTGAAGGTGATAGAGAGATGGGTATGTTTTACCACCTTAAACCCTTAAAAGGTTTTAATGTTGAATAGCCAAGATCGATAATAGCCCATAGGCTATACTAATATCATGCTAATATCTATGTTTACATTGTAATTTTTTTTAAAGACAAATTTTCCACTTTTTTTACTAAAAAGTGGCCCCGTGCGAGTTTCTTACGCCGGTTCTTCTCGGCGGGGTAGTTCCCGAACCGGTGGTAGGCAACATGTAGTTCAACGTTCTGAAAAAATTTGATTCAGATTTATTCAGAAATAAAACAAATTTTATTTATTATATTTATGTCTCTCTGTCTGTTACCGCTTCACGGCCAAGCCGCTGAACCAATTTTGCTAAAATTTGATATTATGGATCTCCATATTATCATCCTAACATCCCGGAAAATGTTAAACCGTACATTTTTCCGGAATAAAAAATTTCCTATATTTCGTGCCGGGACTCAAAGTGCACGCAAAGTGCGGGAGCATTCCATAGCAAATTTTAGTAAAATTGGTTCAGCGGTTTGAGCGTGCAGAGGACAGACAGACAGACAGATAGATACTTTTTATATTTGTGGCGGTACCCACAATTCGCCTAACATTTCTGCATCGCGCTATCGAAGTTTTCTGAGCGCGTCAGTATATATACGACAGCTGAGATGTATCACGTGGGCTTCGGCCTGACCGAGCATAACACCTCGCTCGGTCGGAAGATCTTCCTTTGGCCACCACACGCACATCCCACATTGGTGACCCTCGACAGAACACGCCTCCTTCATCATCATCACTCCCCGCCCCTCCGCACCGCGCCAGCCAGCATCGCCTCATCGGGTACATCGTCCACTAGCCGCAATGTACCGCGGCCTGGGCGACTCCGCATCGGCATCATCGGGCTTTCTCACTACACCGACCGGTCAGCAAGCAGAGCACATCTCTCCTGGTCAGCACGTAGCATCGGCCCCGCACGGCAGCTTATCCGACCTACTGGATCCCGTGCAGCAGCTTACAGTTCCGACTCACTGGGACTCACTGCAACAGTTCCGACTCACTGGAACTCACTGGCATTGGCGACTCAAGCGACAAGACTTCAAGATTCGACCTCCGGCCTTCGGGGGGGAGTGATGTGGCGGTACCCACAATTCGCCTAACATTTCTGCATCGCGCTATCGAAGTTTTCTGAGCGCGTCAGTATATATACGACAGCTGAGATGTATCACGTGGGCTCCGGCCTGACCGAGCATAACACCTCGCTCGGTCGGAAGATCTTCCTTTGGCCACCACACGCACATCCCACATATTTATAATATTAGTAGTAAGTATGGATGTAAATATATTTTTATTTGTAACCTAAATGTGAAAGAACTTAGAAATATATCGCGCAAGTTGAAAATGACATTTCGTAAAGTATGGTGACCATATATCAACATAACTACGGACACGTCCCACTTTTAAGTTCAGCACATTACTTCCTTTGGCTTTGTAAGATATTCACGTCTTTAAATATTATTTTTGAATGAAAATTGCCCAAATTCCATGGGTCGTAGCGTTGATCCATCATTATCAGCCTCAGCCTTAGAAACATGTACTATAAAAGGTGCAACATCATCAACGCCGTACACTTTTTTGTTTTCAAATTCAGGGCAGACGTAACTCATTTGAATGGATGGAACGGAATGTGCATTGTTAGATAATTTTTTTGCACTTAAATTGTTGCCATCAGGATTTGCACGCTTCCTTGTCGCTGTAACATTGTTACAGTCCATTTCTTCGACTTGTTGGCATGCCTGAGTATCCTTACCTCCACCTACCGGATCGGGCGGCTCAGCGTCCATGACGCTATACTAGGACATAACTATTAACTACAAAACTATTTAAAATAACACTTACACTAGGACAAACACAATAATTTTACACACCCAAAACCGAAAATAGAAACTTCAACAACAATAATCGAAAAATAACAATGATCGGAATTAAACAAAGTGAAAAACCAAAATAAGAAAAAACACTTGTTTACACACTCGACCGGAAAAGCAGAGTCGATTTCGCAGAACTGACATTTTACAAACGTGAATCTGACGTTTCACAAAAGACAGTTCTATGGTAGTGAAATGTCGCGTCGTGTCGCCTCAGTGCGGTCCCGCCTTTGCCTTTCTATATTATTATATTTCGATGTAAACCCACTTCACTTATTAATGGTTTCGGCTTCTGGGTTCCCACAGTGAAGTTGCAGCAAGTTATCGAGCTGCGGTACTGCGGTGAAGTTTGTCGCGAGTTTGGAATTGTGTGTTTAAATTATTGAGCGTTTGGATTTCGTAACTTGTAAGTTGTAGCTGGCAATTTATGTAGCCTGGCATAAGCAATTGTAGTAAAATAATAACTTGGAGGATATAAAAAGCTTTCTAAAGTATTTATAAATAGAAGGGTTTGAAAACGTAGCAGCATGGCAGGCATTGATTTTCGTCACGTAGCAGAAAGAAAGGGGGATATCCTACGCTGCTGCAGCTGTCTACTCTTCCTACATCTTACTTATTTTCGATCAGGTAATGTGTCATGAATCTCACGACGCTAGTTTAACATAACAGGATGTTACCCATCCCAAAATGTGCAAAATACTGCTTAAGAATTTTTTAAATGAAAAAAAAAACATTTTTTTAATTTTTCTGTAGCACGTATCACTTGAATGACTCATTAGTTTTAGTAATAAAAACTCAATCTCAGTATTTACTCTCTTAGTGCGTTTATACTATAGTGACGATAAGATTGGAATAATCGCGTCAAAAAGTCCTTTCTAAGGCCGGTATAAATAGTACTCAAGATGCATCTCGGTCTCAAGACACGGTTCAGGCTCTATGATTGGTTGGCTGTCAAAATTTGGACAAATCACAGAGCCGAACCGCGTCTTGAGACCGGGTCCCATCTTAAGTTTCCTAAAAAGCATTATGTAAATGATGTTACATCGAAGAATTCATGTTGAATCGCTTAACCCTTTAGCCGCCAAGGTCGGAATAATCCGACAAATATTTTCGTGCCCATTTCGCCAAGGTCGGATATTTACGATCAGTACCACTACTCGGTTAATCTGCCTTTTTTGTTTGATAGCACTGTATTATATTAAAATAATGTTTATACTTGGTAAATAGTTAACGAAGTAATCATTTACAATTGATTACACTTTAGTTTATTAATTAGAAGACCTAAAAATAATGTCTAAAGTTAAATAAATTACCGAAAATATTCTTAGAAAAGTGTATTGATGTCCAACGCCTGAGTCGGAAAAATCCGACAGTAGGGACGGGTCATAAGCAATGATTTCCTGATGCAAAAATCCACATAAATTAAAACATTTATGTTTTTACTATCTAATTTATTATAAAACAAATAAAGCAATGGTTACTGAACAAATAAACGTGTTTGTTTTACTTAATTTATAATAAATATAGTATAAAAATTTCAGTGATTGAATTGACGATACCCATCCCTAGCCTGCATGTTTAGAAACGAATGTTGTCAACAAATTCTGCGCCACGGTCGGAAAAAGACGACCGCTTCTGACGTCATAAGCGAGTGCCGCCCTCTAGAAATTTCCACTAGTGTTGTGCTTATGATGATGCTATCGATAAATGTGATTGTAGTGGATACTTAAATTAGAAATAAAATTACAATAAATTACAAAGTAGCGCTTTCCTATCTGTCTGTCTGCTACGACTTAAAGATGAAATTGTATGCGTGTAAAGGGGATGGGATATCGATCTACTATTGAAAATCTATATTTGTAGTAGGTTATTTATTTAAACAACTCAATTATTTAATCCGTGAAAACTATGAAATTAATATTGTTTGAAATGTAATAACAAATATCGCGAATTATGTCACTTCCCTATTCAAGCTGTTTTTATCTAATGTTTTTGCCAGCGTTGTATATTTACTTACAAATATTAGATATCAGTTTATACTTTATATAAATTATAAATTAAGAAATGAATTATCGACATCAAAAAAGATAAGTATTGCACATCACTATTTGTTGTAGGTATAAATTTTTCGATTTATGGTGCTGGCGCTAGAGGCACGACAATTGATTTTAAGCTGGGCGGTTAAAGGGTTAAAAACATTAAAATGGACGGCATTAAAAAGGTAGGTCGAAACCGCATCTCTGTAGAGTTTACACTAGCTGTCCATGCTAATGAGTTTTTAAACCTGTCTGTGCTTGTTAGTGCTGGATATGTTGTGGGATTTCCATTCTACAATGTTTCCCGCATGGGCATAGTGCGAGACATTCCAGTCGAATGGTCCATGGAGGAGCTAGTCACAAATTTATCTATACCACCTGGTTATGGCGATGTTATGAAGGCCCGGAGACTGAGCCGGAAGATTTTTAATGATCAGCATCAACCTATTTACACTCCCACCCGGTCTGTTGTCCTGACATTTTCTGGCCAAAAACTCCCTTCCCGCGTGTATTGCTAATTACACATCCCTCCCAGTTGAAGCATATGTCCTACCAAACATCCAATGCAATAAATGTTGTCGTTTTGGTCACATTAAACCCCAATGCCGTTCTCAGCCTAGGTGATTTAAGTGTGGTGAATCACACGAGGGTGAAACTTGTGTGGTTTCCATTTTTACGTGTTTGTTTTGTTCCGGCTCTCATGCGGCTAACAACCCATCTTGCCCAGAGCACATACGTCAAAAGGAAATTAAGTTGGTCATGTCACAGGAAAGCGTCTCGTACCTGGAAGCTTCGGCTCGTTTCCGTCCGGTGAGACGCTCTTTTGCTGATTCGGCTAAAACTTCTCCCTCTGTGATTTCTGCAGTCAATTCAAGATCCCAACCCAAATCCCCTGCTACCACATCCTATAAAAAACCGTCTTCATTCCCCGCCGACCAATTATTCCTGTGACCCCTGGGTATGATCACCAGGCTCACAGAAATATTATTGAGGAACCTGTTTCACAACTACCTAATGGTAGTGCTTATCCTTCTGCATTTGAACTCTCCCCTATCGATAACTTTATTGATGCCCTTATTAGTACCCTTTGCCAAGTAATCTCCCGGTTCAGTGACTCCGGATTACCGACAAAACTCGTGCAAACTTGACTCAGCTTCTCAACGTAGTTCTCAGCAATAATAATAATAATAATGGATCTGTTCCCCATGGTCCAGTGGAACTGTCGTAGCGTTAAAAACAAAAAACAAGAAATCCTGTATATTGTTAATAGATACAATCCACCTATTATTACCGTCCAGGAAACGTGGTTAAAGCCCGATTCACGTTTTCGTGTTCCTCGCTCGCTACTCATGTTTCCGGGATGACAGAATAGATGGCAAGGCTGGTGTAGCCATTTTGGTTTCCAGCAAGTGTACATATTCTTTGTTATCTCTCCCTGTACATAGCAGTAGTTTTAATATTGTGGCTGTCCGAATTGTAAATACTGTGTATATATCTGTATATATTCCCACTCCTAATCCTTCTATCCTTTCTGAATTTTCAAATATTATTTCCTCTATTTCCCTTCTTGAGGCTCCTACTTTAATGATTCCAATTCCTCTCTATTCATGGACATATTAGATGACAATAATCTGGTTGTGCTAAACGATGGATCTCCCACCCGTAGGGTTTCGCCTTTGCAAAATCTAAGGGCTGTGGTGGATCTCTCGTTGTGCTCACCGTCTATTGCTTCTTTATGTTCATGGTCTGTACTTCCCAGTTCCTATGGTAGTGATCATTTTCCTATCCTTGTAACAATAACTTACTCGACTAGACAGACATTCACCCCTATCCCACCCCGACAAAAATTTAAGCTGTACGAGTATAAAGCAAATTGGTCATAATACGCAATAGCGACAGATTCGGAAACCAATCTCATCCCTTTAAACACAAATCACGATCCTCACTTTCAATATCAAAATTTAAAAAATACCCTTCTTCAGGCAGCAGAAAAAACGATTCCCCTTAAACAAACAGGAGATCGTAGATTGTCTCCCCCGTGGTGGGATGACGAGTGTACATCAGCTTGCAAGCGTCGTAAGGATGCTGAAAAACTTTATGCTAGGTCCATGACCATGGCTAATTATATAAATTACAAAAAAAATTTCGGCTGAGGTTTCAAAATTATTTTCGGGAAAAAAAGAGAAGGTTGGAGACAATTTTGCCTAAGTCTCTCGCCTACATCTAAACCCTCAATCATTTGGAAAAACATTAAAAAATTTCGTAGTTCTCTGTCGGCGAGCAATTACCGTCAGTCCAATGATCCTTCTGAATGGATTGATGCGTTTTCGCGAAAGTTGGCTCCCTTGACGGCTCCATCTTTTGACGAAATTCGCGTTAGTACTTCTCAGGGATCATCTTCAAATTGATTAGACTTTCCGTTCTCTCTGGAGGAATTCCGTCTGGTTTTAGGTTCATTGAAGGATACCGCTCCTGGTGCAGATGGAATAACATACTCCCTTATGGTCAACAGTGGACCTGACACACAACAGCTGTGTCTGAACGTTCTTAACGACATCTATCAGTCGGAAGTTCCTCCGGATGAGTGGCGGTCCCAAATTATTCTACCGATCCTTAAACCGGGAAAGCCTGGTAATGATCCGTCTAGCTATAGACCAATAGCACTTTCGGCCACTTTGGGAAAAATTCTGGAACACCTTATCAAAAACCGTTTGGAATGGTTTTTGGAGAGCCGGGGTGGGGTGTTTTTTCTAAAACACAGTTTGGTTTTCAAAAAGGCTATAGCACAACAGACGGTATAGGAACCTTAGTGACTGACATACGCATAGCCTTTTTGAAAATAGAACATGTGGTAGCGGTGTTTTTGGATGTATCATCGGCATACGACAACGTCAGTCTTCCAATACTCGGGCAGAAATTGCGACAGCTGAGTGTCTCAGAGAAGATGACGAACTATATCTGCAATTCCCTTTCCTCTCGTACTTTATACGTACGCTCGACCGGATAAATACCACGTTCTCACAGAAAACCGGCGTGAAACAGCGCTTGCGCTGTGTTTCGCCGAGTGAGTGAGTTTACCGGAGGCCCAATCCCCTAACCCCTACCCCATTCCCTTCCCTACCCTCAACTTTTCCCTTCCCTTCCCTACCCTCCCCTATTACCCTATTCCCTCTTAAAAGGCCGGCAACGCACTTGCAGCTCTTCTGATGCTGCGAGTGTCCATGGGCGACGGAAGTTGCTTTCCATCAGGTGATCCGTTTGCTCGTTTGCCCCCTTATTTCATAAAAAAAAAAAAAAAACTTCCTAAAACTCCTCCCTTCCTCCTTTATTGATTTATATAGGCCTTCCCCAAGGTAATGTCCTCAGTCCAACGCTTTACAATATTTATACCTTAGATCTTGACCTCTGTATAAATAGTTTTTGCGAGATAGTTCAGTATGCTGATAATATAACCATTTACATTGCCTCAAAAGACATCGCGGAATGCTCTGCTCGACTTAACGCTGCCATTCAGTATCTTAATGATTGGATGGACAGACATGGTCTCACTATTTCTATTGCCAAAAGTTCGGTTGTTGTGTTTACCAGATCTAAATTAATACCAAATATTACCATCTATTCAAATCACCAAGTTTTCCCGGTTAAGGAAAAAGTAAAATTTTTGGGTGTCTATTTAGACACCCAAAAATTTTACTTTTAGAGGCTTACTGGGGTACATCATATAAATCATGTGGTGAAGAAATGCGAAAAAAACATTAATATTCTCCGCTCACTCTCTGGTGTTTGGTGGGGTTCACATCCTTGCACGCAGAAGCTGATGTACAATGCGTTAGTCCGAAGCCATCTAGATTATGGTTCATTTCTTCTCGAGCCTTGCAATAAATTACCATTGAAAGTTCTGGACAGAATTCAATCAAAATCTTTAAGGATTGTTCTTGGGGCCATGAGGTCCACACCTATTAACGCACTTCAAGTTGAATGTGGGGATCCCCCACTTAACATCAGAAGACAATATCTGTCTGACAGATTTGTGTTTAAATTATTCCAGAATTCATCTCACCCACTCCTACATAAACTCCACACCCTTTCACAGCTAGTTAGCTCTTCAAGCTCAGTAGCTTGAAGGCAGGGAAGGTCTTTATGGCGCCAGTGCGCCATAAAGACCTTCCCTGCCTTTTGACTAGCTACCATACCATTACCCGTCTTCCTTGTCCTATATTCCAATGTAGACTTAATCCTCTTTTCACTACTCCCTATAATACACTTACCCTCCCTCCAAAAGTGCTTCTAAATTTTTCAATAGACAAGGGCTCAACCATGGCTAACACACAATTCAAGCACATTATTCACCAACACTTTGAGGATTGGCTGTTTATTTTCACAGACGCATCAAAGCTTTTGGAGGGCAGCTGCGTTGGTGTGGCTGTATGGAATCCGAAAGTTAATGTAATTCTAAATTTTAAATTACCTCCAAATTCCTCTGTGTTTACAGGGGAAACTCTTGCTATTTTCGTGGCTCTCTCATTTGTTGAATCCCACCATGTCAACAAATCCATTATACTTTCGGATTCCAGAAGTGCCCTGGAGGCCATCAACTCCAATCAGTTCCGCTCCAAATGCAAATTCCCTTTGGTCTTGAAAATAAGACAGCTGCTCTTTGAGTGTCACATAAAAGGTATTCAGGTTGTCCTAGCTTGGATACCGGGGCATAGTGGGATTACTGGGAATGAGGCGGTAGACACATATGCTAAGGACGCAATAAGTACTGGTGTGTCAAGTCAGTATATGGTCTATTGTCAGGATTTAATTACACTAGCCAAACACCACATGACCAACAGATGGCACAATGATTGGGTCAAAACTAGCGAAATTAAGGGGAAACACTATTTTGGAATTCAGAACACTATACCTATTAAGCCATGGTTTTTAAATTCAAACAGGCAACCAAAATGGTGTGCTCAACAATTTGCCGAATGAGACTGGGACACTGTGGCACGCCAGTTTTCTTGGCCAAGATTAGGGTGAGAGATCACTCCTTATGTGAATGCGGCCTAGATGAGGGCACTCTAGACCACATTTTCTTCTCATGTCCAAGGAACCAACCTTCCCTGTATGGTATCCTCCCCCCTACCATTCCTCGTCCTATCAATCTTAAATCTGTTTTGTCCTTTGTAAATTGAGGTGTATAGTACTAACCCTAAATGTTTGTGCTTGTTTTAGATTTTTCAACATCCGTACGCGTCTCAAATCATACCTTGTTTGTTCATAAAGCCAACCCATCCTAGAGCAGAGTCACATCAACCACTTTGACATTGGCAACTCACTACGGGGCCATTTTTAAATAAGAAGAATGTCAGTTCTATGGAAGTGAAGTGTCGCGTTTTGTGTCACTTTAGTACGCCTTGAAGTTCCACAAAAGGTTCCATCAAAGATTGATTTGCCGTTGACGGACCTACGTGATTTGGCCGAATTATGTCAATTCGATGTTAGTTGTGATCTGGGTTTGATATAACGCAATCAAATTACGTAGGCCTCACATCTGCCTATGAATCAACATATCGTGTGATATTATCGTGGAACCATTTTTTGACAAAATTACTCTTCCATACTATTATTCGTATGTTTCGAAGTCCAAAATGAATTTCTGAATAACCACCGTGCTTTTATGGAAATAAAATGTATGCGAATGAAAATAAATGAATAATGTAATTGAATTTTTATGTTTAAGGTTCTCGTGGCTTTCCGAAATAGGTTGTGTCTTTGTGTAATATTTTAGGGAAATATAAATTAATGATAAATTTATCAAGCACAAAGTAATACTTTGTGCTTGATAAATTTATCACAAAATTAAAAGAATTTTACATGTCTCTTGAGTATCTTAAAAGTTTCATAAAGTTAAGTTCAGCTAAGCAGTGACAACTGAAGCACAATAGACATAACTACCAGTAGTTCGACTGCAAAGAAACTGACAGGTTTCAATATCTGTCAAATTCGTCGGGTTTCACTTGGATTATGAACGGAATGTGCCTCGCGCTGGCTGATATAATTTATTTTTAAATATTTAAAATAAAGATTTCAAAATTGGATTCTGACAATTTTGATCGCATGTGCCAAAACACAAACAACAATACGACCAAAGAGGAACACGTCCAGCGAATTTGTCATAGTTTTAAATTAGTAGGTTACAATTTAACAACCCTAGCTACGATTTTCGTCATAATACGTCAAATTTAAAAATTTCAACATCAGTTCTACGTGGGCATACTTTATAATTCTGTCTACTCTGACTGAAGTTTTAATAAGACCTTAACCTAAAGGAATTATATAGAATTTTAGATGTATAGAATAATATTAATAGTAGGCAGATAGACGTACAGACAAACACATCTCACAAAAAACATTTTATGTAAAATGCTGCCAAGGCGACCACATAAGGTTTGCCCTGTGAAAAAGATATCAGATCTCATGTAGAGCCAAGCTTCTGAAACTACACGGCTTAACTCTTCCGACCCTCCTCCCAAACTCCAAGAAATTCTATATATTAGTAAATGTATGGCTTCGCCGTTTCCCTACCTAATATTTAATTTTTGATCAGGGCCTAGACAAACGGCAAGCGATTATCGTAAACGAAACCGTCAACGCCACAAAATGTATGGGATTTGACATTAGTATTCCCTAGCAAAGGGATGACTTATGTCAAATCGCATTTTTTGAAGCATGCAAAATTATCATAAATATTTAGATAATACAGCAATTTAATATTATTAGAAGATAGCTACAGAATACACATTCATTAATCACATAGAAAAAAGTTGCCTTTACTATCCAGAGAAAAAAAAACTACATTTAATCGTCTAATGTTATTTGTTAGCGTTCACGATAATCGTTTGCCACTTGTCTACTAGGGCTGAAGTATCGAAATTGAGCCAAGCCATACATATTTACTAAATGCCATTATTTATCTTTACTATAATAATAGACTCAATCGTTTATATTATATTATACCTCATTCTGAATAAATAAAACTGAATAACTAAATCTCTCATATTTCAATTTATAATTCCATTTTCCTGTCATGTTTCATTTAAAACATAAAATTATAATCCCGACGAGTAGGTGGTGAAATAATTATAATTGTAGACGTAAGTGGATGAAGTGGGTAACTAAGAATTTTAAAATTGAACTTTTTTGCATAAATAAGTAGGTTAGACTTTAGGACCGGCAATATTATTTGAAATCAAAAAATACTTGTGGCGCTCGGGGATTGCCGCCATAAAGCTATTGCATAGCATTTTCTATCAACTTAGGCTTTTACAGACGAACGACACAAGTGTCGACGGCTATCGTCGACTACCGCCGTCGCGTGCCGTCGACAAGTACCGTTCGTCTGTAAGAGAGCTCATGCAATTATAATTCGTATACGTCTAGTCGCACGCACACCAACACCTTGCCGAAGTATGTCGTACTGAAACGACGTTAAACGATGCACGGCAACACCGTATCGACCAGCACAGCGAGATAAGGTGTTAGGTTTTTTGTTACGGAATTTTTTGATTCGGTCGCTGCGTTCAAACCCTGCGATAAAAGTTATGCAATAGCTCAAAAATGTCTAGTCTCAAAAATGATTCTTTGTATAGTTAGATATATTATTAATTAGATGATGAAGTAGGTAAATCACAAAGTTTGTTAAAGGTCAATTCAGACGGCAACGCAACGCGTAAATGCATTTCTAAATTTGTATGGATTTGACAGATTTCAATAGCAGATTTGCATGACGTCTCACGCAATTATTGCGTGAGACGTCATGCAAATCTGCTAATTCAATACACATTAAGAACTGCACCGCGTCGCTTTGTGGTCTGAATTGATCCTTTAAATTATAAGAAAAAAAAATGAATGATTGCTCATGTTGTAAAATATTACTTAACCACTTCATCCTTCATCCGTCTTCAATCGCTTTATGAAAATGGCGCATTATGTGCCACTTGTACGAATTCTAGGCACGAGACTAATTTAATATTATTTAGATTTAACTAATTAATAGTAAGGTTTCTTAATTAATATTTAAATGCTGATGAAAATTAAGATCATGTTACATGTTTGGAGCTTAGTTATAGCTTTGAGAAGAATTTGCTGATTTTGACTATTTTTAACCGACTTAAAAAAAGATATTATCAATTCGACCCGTATGTATGTAATATTTCCAAAACTGTCTAGATTTTTATATGTTAGCAGTTAGTCTATGTCAACGTCTGATCAAATGTGCCAAATTCCAAAAGTGTATACGTATGTTTTTATGTTTGTGTTCGCATATCTCCGGAACTACAAGTCCGATTTAAGTGCTTTTTTTTGTTATTCTATGTATTATTCAACTTGGGACATTGCTAAGTTTCATCAATATCGGTGCAGATGAGCTAAGGAATTTTAATTCAAAATTACGTACGATTATGAAGTCAGTTTTATCTTTTTAAAATACTATTATTTGTTTGGAATCTGACACGTTAAAGAGTATTTTTAGCCAGTCATTAACAGCTCGCTTACTTTTCCGGCTGCACTCAGAGAAATTTAATGATTACTTTCCGTTTATGAAGAGTTTGATGTAAAACGTTTAGTCAAAATGTTTATTTACTTAAAGTAAAGCAATATTTTTCAAGAGCACAAGCACGGACGTAAAAAAATACGGACGTTGCATACACTATAAAGAAGTGAAGCATGCAAAGTACGACAATTTTGTTTATTGTACAAGTGACCGACACTCACACACGCAATTAGGTACTACAACCCGCTGACATTGTACATTGAGTAACGGCGCCAATGACACGCACACATCCTACATAGGCGGCCATAACTATGCTTCACTCGTGATTAGACTAGGTTACGTCCATATTTTTTTGACGTCCGTGAGCACAAGTAAATAAATAAATCTTTCCATTCAATTTCTTCATTTGCAAAATGTTTGTTAGTTGAAATGTTAATACCTACAGTATGACAATATCGCCTGTTACCTTATAAAAATGTCCTGTTTGGCCATACACGACAAGCTACGCCTAATATATGGATGTCATAAAAACTGACAACTAAGATGTTTTTTTTTTAATTTCAGGAGGACATAGAGAAGATAGATTTGACAGATCCCGACCTGAACAAAGCGGCCACGAAGATCCAGGCTTCATTCCGAGGACACAAAGTCCGCAAAGACGTTAATTAGACCCCCGCAAACCTCCTTCGTATGTATCATAAAAATGCTTTGACTTCAAATCGTTTTCTAAAAAAAAAAATTGAATTTCGAATTTCGAGCACAATTCTACTGCCCGCCATTTTTATTATACATACAGGGGTATAGTAGTAATCGTAAAATGTCAATTTTCTACTCAAGTTTTTGAGTTCATATCAGTGGAAAATGGACGTGGAGTGATTACGGTAGAAAATAATTACGTGAGAAATTCCCTTTTGTAACAAAAGTGTAGTCACCCTATTTCGTGGCTTTCCGTTTAATGTTTGGTTTGTTGCTTTAAACCAACTATGTTAAGATTTAAACATCTACGTTTGGATTTAAACAATTATGTTTAGATTTAAAATATGTTTATGTCGTTCAGAGAAATAAATAATGTTTGAAAGATTTAACTAAGTATTTCGGAAATTTTGCGGTTTCTGAAAATTAAGTATGGAGTGTAAAAGAGTTTTAGAGTTGTAATTTTGAACTTTTATTCTAATTAGAACAAAGACATTCCAATAGGATATAATATTATGTATTAAAAAAAATGTAACAGTTTATTACGATCAAGAATTAGTCTAAAAGGCCACTTTGAGTAAATCATAATTATTATTTTGAAAATAATTATGTCACAGTAACAGTATAAAATAAGTAGTGTTCGTCTAATTTTGTATCTTTTATTACGCATGTCAAAATCACGTCATGTCATGTCAACGCTACTTGAAGTGAACCAAATAAAACCAACTTTTTTGTAGCGTCGCGTTGCCATGACACGACATGATTTTAACATGCGCGATAAAAAAATTAGACAAATAGGTTTTATTTACTAATTTGACATTTTATCAAAACGTCATACTATAAAAAAGACATGTCAAATTTGATAAAATACTTTTCATCTGTTAAGTAATTACCGTTTTATGAACCCTGAACTGATACAGGTTATGAAACAATATGAAATACTAAAAGTGGCAATTTTAGACTTTCAGATCTTGTCTAGCTTACTTTTAGATTCTAATTTATTAATTATTCAGACTAAATATTTAATTTTCATTACCGAACAAATGTAACTTAGAGTCCGAATCATGAGTCTAGTCAAAAAAAAGACATTTGATGTTTTGTCACTCGTTTCATGATTTTGACCTTACTTATCATAGTTTTGACTGCTACTATCTCTAGTTTATTAGTTATTTTGAAATTTATCACGTAAGTTTATTATTTATTATTACAATAATAAATATCAAAGCAGTACCTAAAAAGTACAACATTTAAATCTTTGTTATGACCAAATATTATTTCAATACCTACTAGTTACTACTAATTTGTCAATTTTAGGGCGAAATATGTTTCAATCATCCTTAATTTTCGTATATCTTACAGAACTTTTTTTAAACTTTTGGCCAAACATTTAATTGGTAACAAAATGCCTTAAAATATTATAGAATAGAAAAGAGTTTGAAGAATGATTTGATCTCTTTCTATTTCCTTTTAATGGTAATTTGAATTTTACGCAAATCTTTGTACCTACTATTGAGGTGACGTTCCGATCTTTGCCGTAAGTGACCGCGACCGACAAAAATTCAAATAAAATGCCATATAATGCTAGGCCATAAAGTGGCATTTTATTTGAATTTTTGTTGGTCGCGATCGCTTGCTGCGTTGATCGGAACGGTACCTTTAGAAAAAAATATATAAATATAGCATTCTAAATTCAAAACTTGCATTTCAATACTGCCCAACACCAATTTTCTAGAATCTAGTCCATATAACACAGTTAAATTATATTTTCCTATTAATTTATTATACTACGCTTTCAATTTCTGATTTTTTCTTGTAAATTGCTGATAAATTAAGAATTATATTAAATAAAATTATTATTCGCCTATTTTTTGATTTTATTTTCCACAATCCACAAGTATTTAAAAAATGAAAACAAAAATAAATGATTATATTCTATATCTCAGTATCATTAGATACTTATATAACGCAATTTTTATAATTATATTATTATAAATATATATTATAATTATACTTATATAACGCAAAGGTCGGAGCAGAGGGCGTTACTAGCACACACAGTAAATAATCCGACCACAATCCGTCATGTTGCACAAATGCACACGTCATATCAGAATATTGACAGAAACGTTGTCAAACGTCGAACAAAGCTTTATGTTTACTGTCTGTGCTGGTGCTGATTCTAACGGGAAAACATTGCAGTGATATACTATACATATATGTGGGAGAGCCATGCTTCGGCACGAATGGGCCGGCTCGACCGGAGAAATACCACGTTCTCACAGAAAACCGGCGCGAAACAGCGCTTGCGCTGTGTTTCGCCGAGTGAGTGAGTTTACCGGAGGCCCAATCCCTATCCTATTCCCTTCCCTACCCTCCCCTATTCCCTTCCCATCCCTATCCTCCCGTATTACCCTATTCCCTCTTATAAGGCCGACAACGCACCTGCAGCTCTTCTGATGCTGCGAGTGGCCATGGGCGACGGAAGTTGCTTTCCATCAGGTAACCCATTTGCTTGTTTGCGTCTTATTTCATAAAAAAGTGACACAACTTACTGGGTAGCTGGGTACTTAAAACAAAGAAGGAGAGGTACAATGTCAACTCCATCTCCTTCTACAATAGGCTTGATGACTATTTTTTTTTCTTTTTGGTAATTGAACGACTTAAACCTTAAAAATAGAAACATCGCTGAAAGAATGACTCTGATAGCTTAAAAATTCACCAAGATATGACAATTCAAACATCTCATAAAATAGACCTGCCCGAAACGCTCCATACAAAGTGCTACGAAAGACTGACGTCACTCTTTCGTAGTTTGTACGCATCGGGAGAGAACTTTGTTCGACAGGTATATTAAATATTGCGTTTATGAAAGTGGTTTCATAACAAAAGTTGCTTTTAATTGCATAAGTTATCAAATTGTATACAAATATTAAGAAATATACTTGAAAAAAAAATCGACTTGATTATCCAACTTTGAAGGCGCATAACAAAAAAAAATACAAATGCTATCAAGCTGAAATTTTGGGAACACTTATTTTTTATCGTGATTTCTTTATTTTATTAACAAATCACGGTAAAAAATAAGTGTTTCCAAAATTTCAGCTCGATATTCTTCTTCTTTTTATTATATATTTATTTTTCTTCTTCTTTTTTCTTATTCTTTATTTTATTAACAAAATTCGCTAATCTTTGACCTTGTCATCATCCCTATATCCAAAATGTCGTCGTTTCAAACAAACTAAATTCTGGGCAAAATATTTATTGTCATCTAGATCTTTGGGTATTTGTATGGGTATAAATCTGAATAGGGAGAGCTAGCTTTATGAAAATGTATTGGATATGCCTGGGGTATTGGCCACATCTTTCGATTTGGTGATGGTTTATATGTATTGGTACCTATTGGTTTGTAGTTGTTTGTAGTTGTTTGTAGTTAGGTTAGGTCCCATATTCCGATATTTCTGTCCATGTGAGCTATGTCGAAGGTGGGTATTTCGTTTATTTTGATGTTCTTCTTTTGTGTTTTCGGACGTTTCATTATCTTTTTTTGAACTTATGATGACTGTTGTGGTATCTGCAAAAATTTACAATCAATATTAATATACTAGCTGTTGCCCGTGACTTCGTCCGCGTCAACATAGTATATTAACAAAGATGGATAGTCCGCTAACAAATATGAAAAAAGTAAAATATAACCTCCTCCTTTATGGAAGTCGGTTAAAAGTAGCCTAAGTTACACCTTACTACATCAGCTATCTACCAAAAAAGTCCCGGCAAAATAGCTACAGCCGTTTCAGAGATTAGCCGGAACAAACAGACAGACAGACATACAGACAAAAATTGTAAAAAATGTTGTTTTGGTGTATGTACCCTACATACATTCATATGCATGTAGTAAAAACGGTTCTTTAAATATTACAAACAGATACTCCAATTTTATTTTGTTGTATGTAAGTATAGATTATATGTAAATTTTGTTGGTCTTGAAATATTCGTGGAGGTCCAGGGAAGGTTTATATTACGAGTGATATTTATATTACTTATACGAAATTCACCGGGTCATCTAGTTTTAACAATAAATATTTAACGAAAATATTTACCTGAGTCTGGTAAAGTTATAATAATTCTCTTCACTTGATCTTTTTTTTCTTTTGTGTCAAGATCTTCAAGCAACGGTCTACTGACTTCATCACGTGCATTTTTTAGTAAATTATCTTGTCCAATATTTACATTCATAATTTTTATAAATGGCTCTCCTATAAGTTTAACTTCTCCATAAGATTTATTTGATAGGATGCCTAAAGTATCCTTTAGTTTAGTAATTCCGTTGTTATTATCATCAAAATCTATTTTGTCAACTATAGTTTCATTCCAAGCTGGTGCGACAATTTTGTTGTCTATTTCAATATTTTCTTCGTCTCTATTTTTATGATTAGTCTCTTCTTTTTTAGTTTGAGATGCATCGTTGTTATCTGACTCTATATTCTCTTCAGGGTCTAATATAATATGTTTATCATCGTCATTCTTTGAATCATTAGTAATTAGATATGCTTCAACTTTGGGTTTTAAATCATTATTTTTATTTTTATTGTTTGTTGGTATATTAATTACTTGTACGTTTGCGTCTTTATTCTCATCAAAACGTGACGAAGTCACAACTTTTGCTGGAACTTCTTGAGTTGCTTTGTAAGTAACAGGATACTTGTAAAATACACTTGGAATTTGTATATTTTCGTAATTTCCATTCTTTTGTGGTATTGGGTTTCCGTATAATGTAAACGGTTCTGGTTTTGCTGTATTAGTTATATAATCATATCCATCTCTTGTTGGTTCCAGGGTGTGGTAATAGTTTTGTGAGTTTACCTGAAATGTAACTTTTACATGTAATAAGGTATTGAATAGTAAACTATACTCTTATATTCTAAAGGTATCATTTGGACTGCCAACTGCTTACCTTTTCAAAATGTAAAGTTCTAGATTTTGTTACTTACGACATTTGAGGAAGTTCCATGCTAAGGATAAGTTTTAAGTCAAATCTTAATTATTCTAAGGAAGAAAAATGAACTCACCCCATAACTGTATAATATTACTGTCACTATATTATAGACACATCCGTACCTGCTCCACATCATACTAGAAGTGCATTCCACTAAAAATAATGAGTACTAAAGTGTACAGTCTAGTTTCATAATATTATGATTAATATTAGCTTTAGCTACACTTAATTTGATACTAAATGTCAACATTTTTTAATGAAAATTCATACATAAAAGTTCCACAGTTAAAACTAAACTTAAATATTTTAATGGTACTTATTCTTATTTTTGTAGAGGAGTTTACAGCAACATTACGCGATTCCACGATGTATAATAGGACAAAATTAAAATAATGCAAAGTAATTACGCAGTAAAATACACTTGGACTATATGAGACATATTATCATAAGGTCAAAGCAGTTTTGTGTTATATCGCAAAAACAACCATTGCACAGCAATCTAGATTTTTACGATGCGATGCTGCAACCTAAGGCTCTATTTTAAATAACGAAAAAAAAAACATCATTTCTTTTTACATTTACTACCCAACAAAATACTCATACACATAGTCATATAAACTACACAATATAGGATATAGCTCGATCATGCCGATAGTTATAACCGTGGCAAGTAACGTGACACGGTTGATGGCTCGTACTATATCTATGTATTTCAGGTTTGACATGCGACGGGATTTTAACATCTTCGGTGGTGTCACCTGAAAAAATGGCTTTACTGATTTACAAGGATCTTATAATAATTGTATTTGGATGACAATGTCATTTGTAACGTTTTGGACGTGGATGGCATGGTATTGTCACTCAAATGATAACAGCGTTTTTATTACCGTAAAGCAAAAATCAAAATAAAAATATTCAGATGACATTGTCAGTAGCAAAACGACTGTCGTGTCTCAAGATGGCATCGTTATTTCTGATTTTAGTCACTAATAGAGATTATTTGGAATTCATAAGGCAATTGTGTTACAAAACCATTTTAATTATTTTATTATGTGTCTAAATTGGTACTTTTTAATATTTTATTTTAGCTACCTTAAAAACTGTGCCAGATTCAATGCTTGACGGTATATTTGGTTTTGTTTTTGTGCACATCTGTAATTGTTTATTATAAATCTAAATTGTGCAATTAATATTATTATAACTCTTTGAATTTCTAGCTTGGCTCTTACCTTGACATTGTCAAGTCCGATGTCCATATGTATGCCAGGTTCATTCTTGACAATGTCAAATGCTCCCGTGGTCTCAGACTTGACATGCGGCAACTGTAGATTTACTCGATAAATAAGACAAAGAAAAATATTGAACGTTATTTACACAAAAAGACACACATAAAGAATATTGTAGATTTCCTATGTAGAATTCCTTAGACGGGTAGAATAGGACTCTATAAAATTATTGTTTGTACCTCTACTATACATAGGACTTCTAAAATTATAGCTACTTGATAAAACTTTAAACACTATAAATAACTTCTCTTAGGGCCAGTTTAACCACTTTCTGATAAGTGCCGGATAGGCTATCCACAACTTTTCTGACAGATAGAGGTATAGAGTATCTGTCAGATAAGTTGTGGATGACCTATCCGGTACTTATCAAGAAGTGGTGAAACAGGCCCTTAAAATCTTAAACTTAATTAATGAATCGGATTTTATATACCTTGTCATCATCTGGTTTTATGTCAGTGTGGAAGGCGCGGTCATCGTTGACAATGTCAAGCGCGCCCGCCGTCTCGCGCTTGACACGGGGGACCTGAAACATTGACATGGTGTTAAAGGGGTGACAGACGTGCGAGTAAGTACGCGGACTTATGGCTCGACGATCTTAATCGCCTGTGTGTCAGCAAAGAGTCACGAGCCGCAGGCCGCGAGCCGCGAGCCGCGAGCCTGGGGTCATGGTAATGCAGTGTGAGCGATTCTCGTGTGTCACCGACGCGAGCCGAGTAAGTTCGCGAACTTAAAACCCGCGTGCTTTATGTTCGTACGTCTATCAGGAATTTAACATCTCTATTGGTTAACGTCTCTATCTTTATTGGTTAAATAGGTTATAATAATGGTTGGAGTAATATCAAATATGCCACATTAATTTGTGTATCCCGGTTATTATTTTACATTTTGTAATTTTAACATTTTATTATACATTTTTTAAAAAAGGCATAATTTTTTTAAACTAGCAAACGGGACACCTGATGGAATGCACCTATCGTCTTCATGGACACTCTACACTCTCATTAGAAGAGCTGCAGGTGCGTTGTCGTCTTTTAAGAGGGAATACGCTCTCTTCGTGAAGGTTTGGTTTTTGAAGGGCTCATAATATATACAAACATAATTATTATGTTGTACTTGTAGCAAATACCCTTTGGTGGAAATCGCTTACCAGTCACGTCATTAATGGTGAAAAATCAATTTCCTTCAGAAAAATGCGGAAAACTTACGTCATATTGTAAAGTGTAACTAAACGCCGATACGATCAATAACAAAATCATGTTGAAATTTCGATTATGTATAAAATATCAACATAATATTATAACCTATGAAGATTAATAAAAATGTACAGTCCCCTCCATAAATTGTTTACAAAGTATTTCGAATCTTATTCTTATAGGAATAAGAGTTTTTTACAACGATACCTAGATACGATATGCATATGTCGTAGGATGATTTGATAAATCCGTGTTTTCGCGAAATCCCTAGAATTTTCGCGAAAATTCTAGGGATTTCGCGAAAACACGGATTTATCAAATCATCCTACGACACATACAAGTTGTCTCCAAAATGTCTTATAGTTTACTAGCTGACGCCCGCTACGTTACCCCGAAATCATTTCAACAGGCGAAAACTGTACATTTTTCCGCAATAAAAACTATCCTATGTCCTCTTTCATATCTTAAAACATCTTTCTGCCAAATTTCATCTAAATCGGTTCAGCCGTTTAAGCATGTAACTTTAACAGACAGACATAATATTATATTGTAAGAAATAAAGAACAATGCGATGTATTATAGCCATTTATGAAAGTATTAAAAGAAAAACTACATAAAAAAGAAAAGAAAAAGATAAAACCGGAAAAGATAGAAAACAGCCTTAGGGGGAGGAATTAATAAAAAAACAGACATACATACAAACTTTCGCATACCAGTAAGTAGTAACGGTAAGTTACAAGGAAGAGGAATGCGTTGACACGAATTGCCACCACGATCTCACAGAAAACCGGCGTGAATCGTCTGTACAGACATTCATAGAGTGAGGTAACTGTGCGCTTTAAGTTTGGGGACTAAGGACGCATTTTCATTTGCATTTTGGGGACTAAGGGCGCATGCCTTTCAGAAATCTCCTGCGCCCCGCATATCGACCATATCGACCAGTGAAAATGTGCCATTAGAGCGAAAGTTAAGAACAAAAGTGTGCAATACGCGATGAGCGTCGAGTGTAACTCTAGTGTTACAATGGTAGTCACCATAAGATAACCATCTTCTCTCTAATAATGGGTCACCATCAATGATATTATACTAGCTGTTGCCCGCGACTTCGTCCGCTTTAGCATAGTAGATCACATCCCTAATAATTATTTATTGTACAAAAACATTCAATATTATACAGAATTGACTTTCCTACGATTTTATTATATATAGATGTTCCGCGCGGCTTCGCTTGCGTAATTTAGGAATTTCACGCAACCGTATATTTTGCAGCAAAAAATAGCCTATGTCCCTTCACGTGGTCTATTCTTCATGTTTGCCAAATAACATAAAAATTGCTCCAGTAGTTCATAATATAATAAGCAATTCCATATAATTTCCCCCGTTTTTTCCACATTTTCATCTATTTCTTCGCTCCTATTAGTCTTAGTGTGATAAAATATAGCCTATAGCCTACCTCGATGAATGGGCTATCTAACATTGAAAGAATTTTTCAAAGCGGATCAGCAGTTCCTGAGATTAGCACGTTCAAATAGGCCCTTTCATATAATTTCCCCCGTTTTTTCAAAATTTTCCTCTATTTCTTCGTTCCTATTAGTCTTAGTCTTCATCGATCAATGGGATATCTAACACTGAAAGAATTTTTCAAATCGGACCAGTAGTTCCTGAGATTATCGCGTTTAAATAAGCCCTTTCAAATAATTTCCCCCCGGTTTTTTCCACATTTTCCTCTATTTCTTAGCTCCTATTATACTTAGCGTGATAAAATATAGCCTATAGCCTTCCTCGATAAATTGGCTATACAATAGTAAAAGAATTTTTCAAATCGGACCAGTAGTTCCTGAGATTAGCGCGTTCAAACAAACAAACAAACTCTTCCCAATTATAATATTAGTATAGATGAAATACTCAAAGGTCACCATAGAAATCTCTATGCAGAATAGGCAGAGAGACAGAAAGATCAGAATGACAATGCATGATTGTATCCCCAACGAAAACAGAAGGCTGTCGTTTCTGTCTGTCTATTTTTGTGTGTCTGTCCGTGGCTTCGTAGCATCCAAACGGTTAAACCGACTTTGACTACGAATCCTGTAGGATCTTTCCGAATTCTCAGCATATTTCCACAGTGTGATTACTGATTAATATTTTATAATATAACGAGCTTTTGCCCGCGGCTTCGCTCACGTTAAGAAGTATTATTGTATACAAACTTTCATCCCCTATTTTAACCCCTTAGGGGTAGAATTGATCAAAATCCTTTCTTAGCGGATGCCTACGTCATAACATCTACCTGCATGCCAAATTTCAGCCCGATCCGTCCAGTGGTTTGGGCTGTGCGTTGATAGATCACCATGTCAGTCAGTCACCTTTGAGTTTTATATATTTAGATATATATACTAGAATAAGTCAAACAAAGCTTGGTATAAAAGTTAGGTAGCAAATAAAACTTTATGTTTCAACATTTGATGGCATTTTCATAATATATTTTTATGAGGCAAACTCGGGCGCAACTTGAAAATGTTATGTTTATTATTTGTCTTAGTTTTAGCGGTGGCCGACGGACATAATGAAGTAAGTTTCTTTATATATTCCCACGCGAACCCTACATTTTTGCGATAAAAAGTGGCCTATGTGTTTATCCAGAGCCTACACAACTTTTGGTTCAAATCTGATAAGTAAGTTTTCGAGTAAAAAATAATAAACATAGGTACACACTACACACAATATTTTTTCGCATCTAGGAAGTAGGAACTACTCATCCTTGTAGTGAGTGTTCTAAGCCATAATTCATCATCATCACTCGCTCCAGTGCCGCATTTACATTTTTATGAGAGTAAGCCACTTTCGCTTTCGGTCGCCCATGCAGGCGTAGCATGGTCACCATAGAAACGGTTTCTTTCTAAGGAAGAATAGACAAAGTGACAGTAAGACAATGGAAATCCGCCATTTTGTCGATAAAATCTGTCAGTATGTCCATTCTTTCCCATTTCTACTGTTGTTATAATATATAATCTATAGTTCGGCTAGGGCCTCTATGGACGCTGCCGCCCTCTAGGACGCTGCCGCCCCTATAGGCCGTGGCCTATAATGGCCTGTTTATAAATTCGGCCAACTCACTCACTGCTGGAAGAATCGGGGGCATATACAAAGAATTCATTTAAATAGAAGTTTTTGGGCATATAATATCATAATTTATACTTTATTATTTTAATGTAATTTCTCGCAGAAGTCAATACAGAATGAAGGAGCTCTACAATCCGGGCTGATGCCGCAAGAACTAAATTCTGAGTTTGTAGCAGATCGGGTAAGAATAAAGCGGCATTTCCACCAGAGATGTGTTGTGAGGAAGTGTTTTTACGATCCAATAGCATCGCCGCGCTGAGCGATGTCACGGCAAGCTCACGTCAATGAAGCGATTCTATTGGTTCTCAAAAACGCATTCCTCGCAACACATCTCTGGCATAGTAAAAGGAGGGGAAGTAAGTTATCTTCATACACACGCACCGCGCGCGGCTTGCATGTGAGCGCCATAGTATCAATGCGTCGCCACGTACGGCACACAACGAAATCTCGGCCAGTTTTAGAGGCTGATACTGCCGAGATTTTGTTGTGTGGCGCTCACATGCAAGCCGCGCGCGGTGCATTTGTATGAAGATAACTTACTTCCCCTCCTTTTACTATGTCTCCAGTGGAAACGCAGCCTAAAGACGGTTTCGGTGACGGTGGCCGGTTTCATTGAAACCAGACCGCCATTTAGCCGAAACTTTCGTTTTCGCTTCGATATAGAATCGCCGATCAAAATGTATGGAATTGACATCAGACGAGTCGAACTTCAACGTTATATTAACGAACGCTTATGTCAATTCCATACATTTTCATCGGCAATTCTATCACGAAGCGAAAATTCAGAAGCCTCTAGCCAACACGTTTTCTTTATCGCTTTTTAGATAAACTAAGTCATATTTCTTTAGGTTGTGTATGGGTAAAGTAGGAGCGCTAAAATAGTAACTTTTTTTCACCTTTGTATGGAAAATTTCATGACGCTTGCCATACAAATTACAAAAAAAAATTCGCCTTCCGCGCTGCTACTTTCACAGTGAACTCAACATAAGGAATACATATACACCCTAAAGTATTATCATTGTTCATGTCATGAGACTTTAGGTAACGCACTTGACCAAACTTTTATAATTTACACAGATTATTTTTGGTCTTCATTTTATTTTAGGAAGGACCATGGAAGGCTCTAATGCCGCGTGTAAGAAGAGACGTGTCCGAGTCTGCGACCACCATGGACAGAGTGCGGTCCTATAGCAGGATCGCGGCTTGCGTGGTCCTGGCAGTGACCGCAGCTATAGAGATTATCATGTACTTGGTTGAGCTTTACAATAGTAACTAGATAAAATATAAATAAAGATATTTAAAAAACATAATTTGTATAATATATACAGTCGAATTTGGAACCTCCTACTTTTTGAAAGTCGGTTAAAAACGGTAAGTCATCTATATATTAATAAGTGAGCCAAAAACTTTGTATCCCTTTTGACGAAAAATGGGGAAACCTAGTTGAATGAAATGAAAGTTATAGTTTATATGGTGAAGGAGTGCATCGAGCTATTATTATTTTGAAATTATGCTTTTATCATACATTTTTTTAACAAGTAAAACATTACACACACTACAACACACACACTAGGAAAAATGACAGATTTTTGAGTGACAAGCCTATACATACGAATTATACTCTTTTATTTACGGCTGAAGTCTGTTGACAACAAGGTGACAAATTAAAAATGGATTATAGTTTTTTTTTTAATTGATTCTCTAAGATTCAATAAAAAAAACTATAATCTACTATTAGACAATGCTTACACGGCCAGTCTGAGATCAGCTGAGTTCCAGAGACAAGAGTTGCAAAAATATGATAAAGTCAATATTTTTTTACAAAATATAGGTAGTAATCGTAATGTCGATGTCGTTGAAACTTAGGTCGAATTTCGACCATTGGGCGATCTCTAGTTAAAATAAAAATCTATAAACCTATATGAACTTTGATACACCCATAGATATAATATTTCTTTCTTTCTAGCTGTACCTGTACTAATATTATAAATGCGAAAGTGTGTCTGTTTGTTTGTTATCTATTCACGCCTAAACCGCTTAAAAGATTTTGCTCGGTATGGAGATACTATGAATCACGGGAAAGGACAGGATAATTTAAATCCGGGAAAAATGTACGGTCCCCGAATGATAAACGAATTTTGGCGCAATGGAGTTGCGGGCGTCATTTAGTGTGACTCATGGGCGTACCCAGGTTCTGGGCCAGGGGGGGGGCAAATTACCCAGGTTCTGGTGCCAGGAGGGGGCAAATTACCCAGGTTCTGGGTCTGGGGGGGGGGGCAAATCAGATTTTTCATAAGCTAGGTGTTCATAAAGAATAAAAAATAAAAAATTGCAAAAAATCGTTTTCTTAATTTTTTATTTTTATAGATATAAGTACTAGATAATATACTTAATAGGGACATCAACATGATCCGGGGGAGGGGGCAGCTATATTTAAATTAATTTTATATTTAAATAATTCTTAATTCACTATTAAATAATCTGCTTATGCCCGTTTTCACCAACAGCACAATTTGAAAGGACTATGCTAATAACCAATTATAAAGGGAGGAATGACATTTTACGCCTACATAGTTCATTCTCTTTGGTCGTAGGTGCAGTGACGGATTAAGACTGCTTGATGCCCTAAGCAATCCATGCCTGTCCCCCCCCCCCCATCTGTATGTCAACTAGAAAGTCTGTATACTTTTACCATCTAAAAACATTACTTTTTTCCTAGAAACTATTTTTGGTGTGGTTTTTGGTGACGTGAGAGTGAGATGTGATGCCCTAAGGACGGATGTTTTTTTTCCTTCTTCTGGTGCCCCCTCAGACGTGATGCCCTAGGCAATTGCTTAATTTGATTAAGGGTTAATCCGTCACTGCGTAGGTGTAATCCCTAGAAGCAACATAGTTGTTTTTTGTCTGGATAGAATGTAAACACTATATTATTATAATATAAAATATAGCTATACTAGTGGTTCGCCCGGCTATACATTGGTGAAAGAATTTTTGAATCGGTCCAGTAGTTCCTGAGATTATAACGTTCAAACAAACAAACTCTTCATATAGATTTTTATCATCATCCATAGTTGGACGCTGTTAAGCATTCGTGTACTAACCCACACAAAAATTACGTATTGAGTTATGAATGCAGTTATGTTCTATAAATGATTTAGAACAAGACTGCATTCAAAATTTAACAACAAAAAAAAAATGTGGGTTAGGACACTAATGCTTAACAGCGACCAGTTATATTATAAATACGAAGGTGAGTATGTCTATCAATCTGTTACCTCTTACCGCCCAAACCGCTGAACCGTTTTGTATCGAGATACTTTGAGTACCGAGAATGGGCGTCATCAAAAAATGTAACGATTTATTTGTAAGTAACGATTTATTTTAATAGCGGCACGGTCGCGCTGTTATGTATCATCGAGGAAATTGATTCCTAGGCAGACCAACGTCATTTGGTCGTCGTGATTCAATTCAATGTAAAGCGGGCTCCTGACTCGCGGCGCGAAGGCCCGCGAAAGCCGAGAACCACGAGTGTGGAGGGTTTCGCGGCTTCGCGTTCGCGCTTTGTGGCTTTTTAGTAGCAACAGTGACATCTACGTCCATTTTACTCAAATGCGCGAACGTAAATGCGAAGATTGCGAGTGTAGAGGGCTGTATTTGTTCGCGTCGTGTTCACGGCCGTGAATCGCGGCCGCAATTCGCGCCGCGAGTGTGGAGATGGCTTTAGCTGTCGGATTTGACTTATTATGCAAAAAATCATTATATCGTCCTTCTCTATTCACACTCACGCCCGTTTTTCATATACCTGCAACGCACCTGCAGCTCTTCTGATGCTGCGAGTGTCCATGGGCGACGGAAGTTGCTTTCCATCAGGTGACCCGTTTGCTCGTTTGCCCCCTTATTTCATAAAAAAAAAAAGAATTATAAAATCGACAATTTAGGGTTAGTTGCCCTTAGGTCCGCCATCTGTCTAGGAACTTCTCTGAAAGTACAGTTCGACAAGGCTCTCTATTATAGAGTGTAGATGGAGGAGAACTATCTCTGTATGTAAAAAGTGTCCGCTGAAATGCGTTAAATTAGGGTGGCGCTACAGTAGCAACAGGGTAAATTTTAAATCATTTAGCAGCTTTTATTTCAGCTTTTTTAGGTTATATTTTTCAAAATATATTGGTATTAACCCAGTAATTCTGTGACTCGGCTATTCGGCTAACTTCAATTTATATTTTGTCACCAACGGCTATTCATTCCATACCCTTTGCTGCAACTAGCGCCACTCTTGGAGGATTTTTCAACTGTAATTTACTGCGTACAGCTGGACACTTTTTCAAATATCCTTATATCCCCCATATAAGATAGTTCTCCTCCATCTACCCCCCATACTTTCTATGAACGTGGGCGACATTGACGGGAGCGCTGCTGGTAAAGGAGAACTGTCAAACATATGTCAAAAATGACGTTTTTGTATGATAGAAGCGATAGCTTTTCTCGCCACGTTCATATAAAGTCTTGTCGAACTGTACAAACATTTCCTTGTAATCTCGCGGTGTAGCCGCAAAACTAGCTTAAGTAATAGCAAAAAAAAAAGTAAAAAAAAGTGTTGCAATTTTAATATTTCGAACTAAAATGTTTTACGAATGCCTTTGACCGTAAACTTTTAAATGAAAAAGGTTTTTCAGCGCATGTGTTACCCGGATTAAAATGTAACTAAAATGGTTTGTGTCCAGTTTAAAATAAAATATTTTGTAAAGAATTTAGAAAAATCTGTTACAATTTTTTTTTAATATCTCTGTACGCTACACACCACGTCAGTCTGGCCCCGTACTAAGTACCTGAAGGACTTGTGTAATGTGTTTAATACTTTTATACTATACATATATTCAAGATTTTTATTATATATTATACACATATTTAATACACATCCATGACCCACGAACTTTGAAAACTTTTTGTTCCGTCGGCGGGATTCGAACCCGCGACCCCCAGCTTGAGCTACCAATAGCCCACCAACTGAGCCACAGAGGTCGTCAAAATGTGATATTATTTACGGATTTACAAAAACACAATTTGATAGACAAAATGATTTACAAAAACAATTCTGCTATTATTAACATAAAACACCCGAAACCCTCAAAAAGTAGCTAAAACGCGAAAAATTTCTTTTGGCGTTTTGTCTACTTCTTGTCTCACGTCTTTGGGTCAGTACAGTCAACGCGTAGATGCATTTCTAAATTTATAACGGATTTGCAAATTGCAAGACGTCTCACGCAATGGGGATTGTCCATTTTTTTTAATTTTGCTCATTACAAAAACATTTCGAGGAATAAGGTCAGTGATCCTTTTTCTGTATATAAACGAAAAAAATACCCATTAGTTACCGTACTTATATTTTTGAACAAATATATGTTTAACCTTTGTTTGACCTTCAATGGCGTTAAATTAGCAATAAATTCGACCAACATTACGTTTCGAACTTTTGGTTAGCTTCTCGTATCAGCTTTCACATAATGAGAACTTGCATTTGACGAACCAGCCATTATAAATAAGATTGAAAGGAAATTTAAAACATACTGCAGAGGACAAATATTGGCCGCCGATGATGACGTCAGAGCGAAACTTTAAAATTTTTTTGAGAAAAAACCAGCCAATGAATTTCAAAATTATTTAGTTCGTATTCTTAAAATACCCTATTTTAACGAAAAAAAAAATATAAAAAGTAAATGTGATTTTTTTTGGACAATGCCAATTAAAATCTGTGAAATCCATGCAAATTTAGGATTATGCATTGACCATTATACTATAGCTATTTAATTAACTTCATCCATTTTTTACGCTACGGCCACTAGTCATGCTTGTTTATTGTTGTTTATATACAGGTATACAGGTATACCTTGTCAGAGGTACAGGTAGACTTGGTAACTTGTGGTAGAAGATGTGGCGTTGGTTTTGCTTACTGGCGATATTGGTGTGTGTGGTGATGGTAAGTTATTTCTGGCTTTAAAATAAAAGGAGTGCAGTTCATTAAGTAATTTACTACTTTTTAACCGACTTCCAAAAAGAAGGAGGTTATAGTATGTTTACGTATTATTGTTATTTATTGCTATTAGTTATTACACATATTTATAAGTAATAATATACTAGTTGTTGCCCGCGACTTCGTCCGCGTGGACTTCAGTTTATAGCGCGCGATGTCAACAAAATTGGTGTCAAAAGCAAAACAGCTGTGCAGTGTGCACATATTTCATTTTTTTTTAATTAAACTTTATATTTTATGCCAAATTTTAAAGCTCATTTAGCCCCCCAATTACACAACTTTACCCATAAACTATTTACCATCAGTGATTCTGAAAAAAAATCCTTGCATGGACTGGTTTAAAAATCATATTTTATAAGAATAAAATTTGTTTTCCAAAACCAGCAAACCCTAGTATCAGTAGAATTATGTAGATTTTAGATAATAACTAGCTGTCCCGGCAAACGTTGCTTTGCCATAATATAAAATTTAAGTATATTGATTTAATCAAGTATTTCACCCATGTTTTTTTATTGAAGTGACTAAATAAGTATGTTCCCATGACAACGTCCATCGCTATCCCGTCCCACAAGCAATGATCGCCGTCAGTCTCGAGTTGTAATAATTTACTATTATTTATTTTACAAATGTACAACTTACCCAGTAGCCCTTTTTAAATTCTCAGATTTTAGATTCTCAGACTTACTGAATATGCATGTAAAATTTGGTAAAAATGGTAAAGCCGTTTCTTAGGAGTACGGTAACTAACATTGTGAGTTGTGACACGAGAATTTTATATATGCAATATTAAGAGCTTATAACAATGCAATAATTTGTTTAAATTAAAAAAAAAAATGAATTCGATTAGTTCTTATAAAAGAAGAATATAAATAAAGCGTGTTTTTTTTTTTAGTTTTTAACTATTATTATTTTCTTTACAGGCAGAAATACAGAACCACGACTACACGGGACGATACGCGGAGTTGGCACAACCAGTCCCCGATCACGTCAACGTGGATGAGCTGGTTTTGAACCTGCGGTCAGCCAGCAACCTGCCGCAAAACTAGATTAAGGTTGCAATGGGCTAGCAATATATTAGCTTTCAGCAACCACCCGAAAACTAGATTAAGGTTACTAGGAGCTAGGTAGGCTGTAGTTGCCAGCAACCAGCGACAAAACTAGATTAAGGTTGCGATGGGCTAGCAATATATTAGCTTTCAGCAACCACCCGAGAACTATATTAAGGTTACTAGGAGCTAGGTAGGCTGTAGTTGCCAGCAACCAGCGACAAAACTAGATTAATGTTGCGACGGTTAACTTTTAGCAACCTGCACCATTAGTAGAAATTGGTTGCGAGGGGCCAGCAAGTTAGTTGTGAGAGGGTAGCTGCTAGTAACCAGCTTCAAAAGTAGATACAAGTAGCCTCTTGCAACCTCTTTTAAAGTTAAGAGTTAGCCGTCAGAAACCTGAAATAACAGTTTGATTCTAGCTGTCAATAACCTTGGAACTTTAAATGATAAAAGAATTTTTTTTTAATAAAACTAGGAGCTGTTTGCTAGCCGCTGGCAACCTGCTTACACTAGGTTGTTAGTATATTTGTTAAAATCATGGAGATTAAAATGAGCAAAGGTTGCTGCAAGCTAGAAAACTAAAACTAGTAGGTTGCGGACAAACTATAACATTCAAAGTAAAATGTTAGCCTGATAAACCCTAGCAACTTACATCTTATTTTTCCTAAGAGGGCGACCAACCCCAAAAATCAAACATCGTCCTTCTCTCTTCACACTCACGCCCGTCTTTCATATGCCAGGTGAAAAAGAACTACGGGTATTCATCGCCAAATTAGTTTTTTCTCAATAACTCGATAAATATACAACATTTTAAAAATCCGCTAGGTCGATCACTCAATGATAGAATTTTATACAATGTGTTAAAATATTAACTTAGTTCAATGCACGGTTATGGCAATAAATAAGAAATTCGTGAAAATTAGATGCATCTTTGTGATTTTTTTTCTATAGAGAAAATTTTAAGATGTTTTTGCTCAGATCGAATTCTCGGAAATATAATGTAGTATCTAATTTTAGAAAATGAAACAATTCGGAGCTTATTTTCAAGTATAAAAATGAATTATAAAATCGACACTTTAGGGTTAGTCGCCCCCTTAACATAATTTATAAAATTTACTCCACTACTTATGTGATGTAGTTTTAACTTTGATTAAAAGCGTGCTATTGTCACTTTGTGTTTTTATTTACTGACTGAACCAATTTTGATGGAATTTCCCATGATGATAATTTACATCTCGGGAAAAAAAATATCTCAGCCAAGTGTACGGTTATCGCATACATTTTTACGCGACCGAAGTTGCGGGCAACACCTAGCTAGATTCCAAGATTGAGTATCCATATTCCATACTAATATTATAAATGCTAAAGTGTGTCTGCCCGTCTGTCTGTCTGTTTCCTCTTCACGCCCAAACTACTAAACCGATTTAGCTGAAATTTGGTATGGAGATACTTTGAGTCCCGAGAAAGGACATAATATAATTTTCATACCGGAAAAATGTACGGTTCGCACCATAAAGTTATATTAAGTGGAAAAGAGATAGCAATATAAATAAAGAGAGAGGTGTCGTGTCAATGGACTACAGTCTACAATAACTTGAAGATACAAGAGCTCAAACTTTATTGATTGATGTATTTAGGTCAGTCGGTCAGAATTTTCTTCGGGAGGGGTAAAGTCGTTCGTAGTTCAGGGCCACGTCTGAAGGGTATATGGGACCCTGGCGACGCCCTAGGGGTATGTAGTCGTAGGGCACCTGTAACAAAAGGGTAAAATTAGGGTAACAAGTAGCAGCAACTGGCACGCACCTGCAGCTCTTCTAGTGTTGCGAGTGTCCATGGGCGACGGTAGTTTGCTTTCCATTAGGTCCGTAGATCCGTTGGCTCGTTTGCCCCCCTTATTTAAAAAAAGTATTTTCGGCCGGGTGGTATTTATAAAAGTTTAGTGTCGCAAAGTGAAGCAAGATCTTTGATAAGATTAGACCTATAGAAAAAGTAATAAAGGCTACATTGTTAACTTGACATGTGCTACCGTCTATAATTTCTGCACGTTAGTTTAGTACAATGAAATTGCTGCCAATTACTGACTAAAATCCGAGGCATAATAATAATTGTGCTGCCTTTAAAAAATCTGCTTTTAAAGCTAAGGACATCCTTTAAAAATATACTTCGATAGAAAAGTAAATAGGTACACTTAACATTGTACACAGTACAATATAAAAAGTTATTTTAATTATAGTTATTATATAATACAAATTTTGAATTCTGTTGTTATTCTGTTGGTAATGGACCTATGAGAATAAACGTTTGAATAAAAAATCATGTAAAAAAAATCTTACGAACGAAGTAAGCGAGAAATTTTAAATTTATTTTGAAATTTCATGTAATTTGAAATAAATTAATTTGTAACACACGATGAAAATGAAATTGCAGAATCACAAATTAATTTTACTTTTACATATAAAACCGGCCAAGTGCGAGTTGGACCCGTCCATGAAGATTTCCGCAGCAGCCTTAAGGTTTATTTGTATGAAATTAAAAAGTTTTTGATTTATTTTTATATTTCAGTTGAGTTAATGAACTTTATTTAATTTTTACCATTTATGACGTAAAAAAAATACCTGCTAGATCTCGTTCAAACCAATTTTCGTTGGTATTTTTTATAGTAATGTATATCATATTATATTTTTTTAGATTTATCACAGAAGTTAGATGGGGGGGCGACACACATTTTACTACTTTGCAAGAGTCTCTCTCGCAAACTATTCAGATTAGAAAAAATTATATTAGAAACTTCAATATGATTTTTGAAGACCTATTATACCCCACACGCATAGGTTAGATGAAAAAAAATTTTTTTTTTCAGTTGTACCCACCGTTGTACCTATGGGGATTTTTTAATGGTTTTTCCATTTTTATATCAATATCTTAATGCGGTTCACAGACTACATATACTTACCTAGTTTCAGTAGTATAGCTCTTATAGTTTCGGAGAAAAGTGGCTGTGACATACGGACGGACAGACAGACAGACAGACATGACGAATCTATAAGGGTTTCGTTTTTTGCCATTGGCTACTGAACCTTAACAAAAAAGGGTTGCATAATATTTTACAGACCAAGCACCTACAAATTGTTCTGTCAAAATCCACTATAGCAGATGAAATAGGTAGCATATTTTTCTGGCCACGCGGCGGCAATGACCCAAAAATTGACAAAATCTGCTGTGGCATATTAAATTTGAACTATGTCTAAGGGTCAATTCAGACCGCAACGAGACGTGTAGATGCATATTTGTTTGGATTTGTAAGACGTCTCATGCAATTGAAATCTGTCAATTCAGTACAAATTTTAAAATGCATCCACGCGTCGCGTTGCGGATTGAATTGATCCTTACTATACCTGCGCAAAACTTTGAATAATTGCGATCATGAGCACAAAAAAAGAAAAAAATATATTTTTCATTTTGTCAAATAGGTTGTACAACGTTTATGTATGCCGATGGAATTCGAGTACTAAAACATTTTATGATTCATGAAAATCATTTATTACTTATTGGTTTTCGTGGCTTCAAGCTTTTCTTTTCAATTGCCAACTCAATATTAATAATTATCTATATATGTCGTAGGATAATTTGATAAATCGAATTATCGCGAAAGTTCTAGGGACTTCGCGAAAACACGGATAATTAGACAATGGTGATTACATTTTTCAACTTTACTGACAAGAGGTAGTGTTTTAGCGAAAACGCGAGTCGCCTTAGTAAGATTGCGAAACGAATCGTTAGTTATTATCGAAAAAAATCACTTATTGGTCGGTTTATGCGCCCCACAACAACATCTTCTCTGATTGGTTGAAGACTTGACGTTTTAAATGTCAATTCATTGTCACGCGTTGTTTTGTTTGTGGTTGTTTTTGTAAGCCAGCTAGCAGTTTTTGATATACAGGGTGTAACAAAAATAATTGATAATACTTTAGGGTGTGTACATGTTCCTTGTAGAGAGTTCACTGTGAAAGTAGCAGCGTTGAAAGACCAAATTTTTTTTTTTACTTTTGTATGGGGAAACTCGTGACGCTCGGGCCATTGCCCATACAAAATTGAAAAAAAAATCGTCTTTCAGCGCTGCTACTTTCACAGTGAACTCTCTACAAGGAACACGTACACACCTTAAAGTATTATCACTTATTTTTGTTACACACTGTATTTTAATGTGTTTAAAATTGCAGTTAGACTTAAAAAATAGTGCGAAAAGTTATCTAAAAGTGCAATGTTTCTAAGGCAACTCGCGTTTTCCCAAAAAACCTAACTTTTTTTAGAAAAATTTAAAAATATAAACAGCAATTATCGTGTTTTTGCGAAATCCCTGGAATTTTCGCGATAATTCGATTTATCAAATAATCCTACGACATATATATAAAAATAGATCTTCAATTGTGTTAGTAACGCTATAACTCGATAACGGCTGAACCGATTTGGCTAATTTTAGTCTTAAAATAATCCTTGAAGTCCAGGGAAGGTTTTAAAGTGACTCGAAGTTCACCGGGACAGCTAGTTATGGATAAAATTGCACTTTTGAAACATTATCGAGATAAATAGATTGTAAACTTTTTATGTTTAAACAAACACGTTTTCAATAGCAATAATTGGTTTTGTTGTATCCTATGTCCTAAGCCTATCTACTAGGTTTAGGGTGGGTTGTACCAGAGACGTGGTTAAAGTTAATGTTATGGTTATAGTTAAGGCTAATTTAACTTTAACCTTAACTTTGACCACAGAATTTGACAGAAGACGTTGCTGGTCCGACAAGGCTTTAAATGAACGTGGGCGCTGCTGGTAAAGGAGAACTGTCAAAAATGGCGTTTTTGTATGATGAGAGCGTTAGTTCCTTTTTTCGCCACGTGCATTTAAAGCCTTGTCGAGCTCTATAGTTATGATTAAGTATGGCCCCATTTTTGGATTTAACCAAAGATTTGACATTTTGCATTGTAGTTAAAGTAAGTTGGTGCAACCCACCCTTAGGTAGCTATAGGCTTTCCTTTATAAGGATTATCTTATTTTATATCTTAAAACGAGCAATTCTTGTATATATATAAATATATAATTGGAACCTCGGAATCGGGTTTCGGGGGCGATAAATCGATCTAGCTAGGAATAATTTTTAGAAAATGTCATTTAATTCGTGTTTTATCGAATACCGAGCAAAGCTCGGTCAAATAGCTAGTCTTATATCTTTAAACAAGCAATGCTTGTATATATATATATATATATATATATATATATATATATATATATATATATATATATATATATATATATATATATATATATATATTAGTTATTAATATAATTATATTGTGCCATCTAGCGGCAAACCAGCGAAACTGATCAGACGACACACTACACATAAATCCCCTACTCGAAACTAGATGGCGCTAGGTGGTACATGCTCGAGCCTCCTAGAAAGTTCCCATACTTGTTTACTTGTTTACGTGAATCGGGAACTTTCTGGAATTCGTCTCGCCATATAAAAAGCCGCAGGTAGACGGCCCGGAATTCAGTTCGGTTCGAGCGATCATCAAGGCGATTTCGGAGTGACAACAAGTGATCAATAGTGAGTGAACCAGTGAAACCTTCGACTTGGCTACGACCTAGGACAGTGATAGTGCTTAGTATTTTGGACTTAGTGCTTAGTGTTGTGACCTAGTGTGTCCTTGTGTGACCTGGACTTAGTGAATAAAGTCTTCAAGAGAGTCAGCAGATCTTTCTCTCCAAATCCTCGAACCCTAGCATGTAACAATATGTATTATGCTTAGATATCTATTTGAATATGAATATATTAAAAATATGTTTTTTTTTCTTTTATGAACATTCTCAAAACTTTACTGTCGAAAACATCCTTGTCAGTCGTGGATGACAATGTCAACCACTTGTCATGCGCGTGGATTTAAAACAGCTGTCATTCACAATGACACTAACGCAGCTAGTGATTCCAAATTCAGCCGCATAAAAACCGCATAACTTGGATGACATTAATAAAGGGATGTGAAACATTTGACATTATACAAATGTGCAATATGGCGGCGTCAGTTTTACAAGCTTTGTTATAGGCTGCAAGCGCGATGATTTGAACTTGCCAAGCCTACCTAAAGTGTATGTACGCCATTACATGTAAAATAAGCGTGTATACCACGCATTTGTGTTTACAATCGATTTAAATATCAATTTTACGCTAAATATCAAACTTTTTTCTACTTCTTTACACTTTTCGCCCTTACCCCCATGTTAATAAGGTCCAACTATAGTACATCGGGCTTGTCAGCGACCGTACCGAATTGCAGATGTGTCATGCCGAAAAATTGGAAATTTCATCAAAATATAAAAGCAATCTTTCACACGTTTAGAGGGTTACATCAACAGTAGTGCTCTAGTTCAAAATGAGGCTAATATTGTTGGTAGCGCTATGCTGCGTCTTCTATCTCGCAACGGCAGCAGTAAGTATATTTATATAGTACTCATGACGGCCGCAACTCCGTTGCGCCAAAATTAGTTTATCGCGCGGGAACCGTACATTTTTCCGGGACAAAAAGTATCCTATGTCCTTTGCCGGGTCTCAAAGTATCTCCATACCAAATTTCAGCAAAATCGGTTCAGCGGTATGGGCGTGAAGAGGTAACAGACAGACAGACACACTTTCGCATTTATAATATTGGTATGGATACATCAGCCTTTCATAAAGTGGGCGATAAAGCTCCTTAATCCATTCAGTAGTGTTTGCGTGAAAGAGTAACAAACATCCACACATACGAGGATGTTTGTTACTCTTCATCTTCATACGAGTAACAAACATCATATCTATTGATAGCAAAAATTGGACACTCGAGTAACAGGTGAGGACTGAGGAACCTTCTCTTCAACTCGTGGCTGACACAGGCACGACGGATCCTCCTTCAGCTTGAATCTGTGCAAGTAGAAGGCGAATCCGCCGTGTCCAGTCAGAATTTGTGTGGTGTGTGATGTCTTTCTTTTTGACTATTTTGTATGCAGCAGCAGCGCTTGGGAAAAAGAGCTTCGTGACTCCGGCCGTTCCTCCCACTTCGTATCTCCTGTCCCATTCCTTAATCGTATCCTCTCTCAAAATACGCTTAACGAATGAAACAGGACACAGATCGTAGTCAGGTTTCCTTCTCAATCTCAGCGCGGCCTCCTTGGCTAATTCGTCAACCCTCTCGTTCCCTCTCAACCCTGCGAGCGCCTTGATCTAAAACAGGGAGACCTCCGCCTTTGCAATGCAGCTTTTCGGAGGGCTGCCCTTGTTTGCACTGCCAGAGGATGAGGGGAACTAAGGGAAGCCTGCAGAGCCGATCTGGAATCGCTAAGGATACCGACCTTCGCCATTCCACTCTTGCAGGCTATGCTTACTGCTCTTTGGAGCGCTACAAGTTCGGCTTGGTAGACGGTGCAATACGGCGACAAAGCAAGCTTGACGGCCTTCGTCTCGGCCTCACCATTCCATACGGAGAGAGCGGTTCCGACTCGACCCTCAATCTTGCTGCCGACCGTATAGATCCTATGGATGTGGCTGTCAACCACGTCAGCATACGAGTCCTCATCTACCATCCCAGACCTCAACTTTACCAGCTCTGCCGGATGTGGGTCCTCAACCGCGGAAGCCATTCGTTCCACCTCCCTGTCCCTCAAAGCCGGGTACGACACTCCCTTCTTGATCTCATTATATAGTCTCGATGCTTCAAGTATTCTGAGATCAAGAGGGAGTATCCCAGCCAACAGCAGCGCAGAGTTCAGGGAGACGGTTCGATATGCTTTGCAGATCTTCAGGGCAAAACCCCGTTGGACGGAGTTGAGCCTTTTTTGGACCCCCATCTTTTCCACGGTGGGTGCCCACGCTGCCGGTGCACACAAAATAGTTGGTTCTATGACCGCCGTATAAATAACCTTAACTAATTGGGGGTTAAGCACCCAACCTACTCTAGTGGCCCTGGCAAGCTGCTTGAAGCGCTTGATTGCCTTTTGGCAAATGCTGCTGACGTGGGCGTTAAACGTCAAGCCTTTGACGATAATAAGGCCCAGAATCTTTATTTCGCTGTAATATTTAATTTCCACACTCCCCATTCTCAAACGCGATGTGTGATATTTTGGTCGCCTTGTCGACAGTAATGCACAGGTTTTGTGCGGCGCAAAGTTCAATTTATTGGCTCTGCCCCAGTTTTTGATGACGCTTAACATTTCGTTGCCTTTAAACTCTACCTCTTAAGCCGAGTCTCCCTCAAAAACGAGCACGATGTCGTCAGCGAAGGCCTGACAAAACACATCCTTAACAGGGAGTCCAATAAGAGGTTCCACAGAATAGGACTGCCTATGGATCCTGGGACTCCTTGTCGGTCCCCCTGTTCACTTCTCCTCCGGCATATCTAACATTCACACACCTTCCACTCAGGTAGCTGCTGATAACCCGCCTCAGGTTCTCCGGACACCCAACTTCAGCCAACCGAACCTTTACGGCCGGCCACCAAGCACTACCGAAGGCCCCCTCTATGTCCAGTGATACCACAACAGAAATTTTCTTCTCCTCCCTCATTCTTCTGATGTGGTTCACCCACCTATAGAGGGCGTCTTCGGTGCTTCTTTGGGGCACGAAGCCCCTTGTGGGCATTGAAGGTATAAAGTGGGGGCAGTGTGGGACCCAGAAAAAAATTGGGGCGTTGTGTAGAGGCTTGGGGGGTGATTTATAATTATCTCATTTGATCTGGATATATTTTTGACCGACTTCCAAAAAGGAGTATGTAATAGGTTCGGCTGTATGTACTTTTTTTTGTATGTTCAACGATTACTCATAAATTGAAACAATGGGGGTGGTATAACATAATTGGTTCTCAAAGAGGGCTGTAGACAAAATAAGTTCGGGAACCCCTGGTAAAGGTCGTATATATTCAATTTAGACCGCAACACGACGAAACGGAATTATTTTATTAAATAACTAAATGATTCTTTGCCTTCGGCTTCGCCTGCATAAATTAGGAATTTTACGGAAACCGTACATTTTCCCGCAAAAATATAGCCTATGTTTTACTCTACATAATAAGTGCCAAGTAACTTAAAAATTCATCAAGTAGTTCGTGAGATAAGCACTTTCAAATAATTTTCCCGGTTTTTTTCACATTTTCCTGTGTTTTTAATTTACACAAACCTTGTAACATGCCAATTGATCATCCGGCTTAAATATCTTGAACTTAAAATCCCCAGTTTTTTTAACAAATCATTTTTCGGGCCCTAAAGCTCCATTTATGGAAAAAAATCGTAATTTTTTTACTATTTCTTACCTGGTTCTACCGTCTTCATTCATTTCAAAATATTTTCAGCCTCAACCGTCAGGTGAAAAACAAAACTCGTCAGGTGGAAAACAAAGCTCGTCAGGTGATAAACATAGCTCGTCAAATGGAGGCAAAGGCTCGTCGGGCGGAGGAAAGAACTCGTCGAGTGGAGGAAAGGACTCGTCGAGTGGAGGAAAGGACTCGTCGAGCGGAGGAAAGGACTCGTCGAGCGAAGGAAAGAATGCGCCCAGCGAAAAAAAGAGCGCGTCGGGTGGAGGAAATAGTACGTCGTGCGAAGGAAACAAAGAGTCGGATGATAAATCATCGACAGATATGGAATCAGCACCTAAGGACAATTCAATGTTCCCAGTCATCACAAAATGGCTACTCAAAGAGCTTAGGCAATTCATGCCGACCGTTTACGCGATTATTAGATTCTGCTGGAACTGGATGGTTTCAGCCGTCAAGAAGCTTGTAGACGTCCTTTTCCCGGGCCCTATTCTGACTTACCTAATAAATACATTTAACAAGACCAAACATAAATAATATGTGAAAGGTCTACAGTCAGGTTTTTAAGTCATTATTTTCACTTAAGCGAACTAAATAATTACAAAATGGTTTCGAAGACCTGTCTTGACTTAAATAAAATCTGTGAAACTTAACGTTGTTCTTTTTCCTTTTATAGGTTTAATTGTTATGTAAAAAATCTTATAATATATTTTTAGTATTATAAAATTATTACCCCTTTTTCTCATCACCGCACATTATATTGCCCGAAAAAAACCTGATTTTTAAAAACGGGCACATACCTACTCGCTTGTTTTAATAGTAGCCAAGCTCAAAACTAGAGCACCACTTCCTGATAAATGCCGGATAGACTATCTACAACTTAACTTGATAGATAGAGTAACAGTAATAATAATAATGAATTCTCTTTGCACATTAAAAAAACATAATGTAGCGGTACCCACAATTCGCCTAATATTCCTGCATCGCGCTATTGAAGTTTTCTGAGCGCGTCGGTATATATGTCATAGGATGATTTGATAAATCGTATTATCGCATACTATATATATAGTATGTATAGTATAGTAATACTATACATACTATACGGCTCCCATACTACTCTTTGAACGCGAGTCCGACTCTTACTTGGCCGATTTATTTTATCTTTTTTTATGAAATAAGGAGGCAAACGAGCAAACGGGTCACCTGATGGAAAGCAACTTCCGTTGCTCATGGACACTCGCAGCATCAGAAGAGCTGCTGGCAGGTGCGTTGCCGGCCTTTTAAGAGGGAATAGGGTAATAGGGGAGGGTAAGGAAGGAAACAGGGGAGGGTAGGGAAGGAAATAGGGGAGGATAGGGAAGGGAAAAGCGAAGGGGTTTGGGCCTCCGGTAAACTCACTCACTCGGCGAAACATAGCGCAAGCGCTGTTTCACGCCGGTTTTCTGTGAGAACGTGGTATTTCTCCGGTCAAACCAGCCCGAAGCATGGCTCTCCCACGTAAGTATCTTCAGTATCTTCATAATAATCGTTTTTTTTTCAAGCTTTGTTTTGGTTAAATAATCAGTGGCTTTATTCTGACGTTTTTTATAATTTGTATGTAATAAGCAATATAAATTAATAAATTTTTCAAGGTACCTACAAAATTATTTGCTTTAAAGATTGATTTTATACTATTTCACTATTATAATTTCAATAATGTGGCGGTAGGTAGGTACTGCTTTTTTATTTAGATATTAAGTAACTTTATGTAGCTACATTTTTAAATAAGTAGTAAAAAAAAATGAATTTTATTTGTTTTTTACTATTGTGCACTTTTTCCTGCATTGTTTTATCTGCTGTAAGTAGATTTTGGTTGTACTACATTTTAAAACATTCCTTACTTCCATTTCCAAATTTCTTATCGAGAGTCTGTCTGTTATCTCTACACTTTTAAACAGCTGAACCAATTTAGATGAAATTTGATATGGAGATACTTTGAGTCCTGGGAAATGACATACTTTTTATCTTAGAAAACGGCGCGCGGCGGAGTAATCGTTGAACATACAAAAAAAACCACAGCCGAATATAATATAATATGACCTCCTCCTTTTTGGAAGTCGGCTAAAAATGTACGGTTCCGGCGCGATATACAAATTTCGGCACAACAGAGTTGTGGGCGTTATCTATAGTGTGTAACAAAAATAAGTGATAATACTTTAGGGTGTGTACGTGTTCCTTGTAAAGAGTTCACTGTGAAAGTAGCAGCTCTAAAAGACGAATTTTTTTTTACACTTTTGTATGGGCAAGGGTTCGGACCCTTGCCCATACAAAAGTGAAAAAAATTTTGGTCTTCCAGCGATGCTACTTTCACAGTGAACTCTCTACAAGGAACACGTACACACCCTAAAGTATTATCACTCATTTTTGTTACTCCCTGTATATATCTATACATCTATACATAGATACATCGATACATATAAATAAAATTGGAGTGTCTGTTTGTAATATTGAAAGAACCGTTTTTTACTACATGCATATGAATCTTTATACGATACATACACCAAAACAACATTTTTTACAATTTTTGTCTGTATGTCTGTTTGTCTCTCTGTCTGTTTGTTCCGGCTAGTCTCTGAAACGGCTCGAGCTATTTTGCCGGGACTTTTTTTTGGTAGATAGCTGATGTAGTAAGGTGTAACTTAGGCTACTTTTTAACCGACTTCAAAAAAGGTGGAGGTTATATTTTACTTTTTCATATTTGTCAGCGGACTATCCATCTTTGTTATTATACTATGTTAACGCGGACGAAGTCGCGGGCAACAGCTAGCTTAGTATAAGGGCCATTAAATATCTGCCAAAGCAGGCGACTTTTTTTTTAATACGCGACTGGGTTGAGAATATTTTGTGATTTTTCAGTGAAAAAACAAAAAATTGTTGCGACCTTTTTCGTATTATTCCCTATTAATAAGTAGTTTATACAATTTTAATTAATGCAACCTTTTTTTCAGCCATTTCTATTCGACAATGCAGAGAAATCAAGTACAGAACCTACGCAAGAAAATACAAATAATGTAGAGGAAACTACAGAATCTACAGAAAAAATTACTAGCAATGAAAACAGTGCAGTAGGTCGTTCAGTAGTAATATTTGTTCGAAATATTATCAGACAGACAGTCTGTCCGTTTGTTCTGAGAATATTTTGTGATTTTTTAGTGAAAAAACAAAAAATTGTTGCGACCTTTTTCGTATTATTCCCTATTTATTATTCCCTAGGTTATGCAATTTTAATTAATGCAACTTTTTTTCAGCCATCTCTATTGGACAATGCAGAGAAAACAAGTACAGAACCTACTCAAGAAAATACAAATAATGCACAGGAAATTACAGAATCTACAGAAAAAATTACTAGCAATGAAAACAGTGCAGTAGGTCGTTCAGTAGTAATATTTGTTCAAAATATTATAATTAGATTAATAAAGGTCTCTAAAGTAATAATGAAAAATTTTTATTATATACTCAAAAATATAGTAAAAATTCTTGTACGCCAAATCATAAGCACGTTCTTTCCAGGTCTTGAAATTTTATTTTTAGCAATAAGAATTTTCAAAGGTGATTTTCTGGAGACACGGGAGTGCCCACAGAAATAAATCAAGATAGAACGGCTAAGCGGGTGGAGTACGCGTGTTTCAATCTTGCACAAGTGAGCAAGATTTGTTCATTTAGTCAGCGCGTACGTCTCGACTTGATTACACCGGAGCGGTTGTGCAAAAATGCCTCTGCAAATGTGCAGTATCTAATTGTAAAAACAGAAGTACGAAATAAATCGGTCAAAAAGAGGTATTTCTTTCCACGGGTAAGTTATTTGTTCTAACTAAATGCAAAGCAAAAATTGACACGATCGATTCCTTAGCAACGCACGCGCGTCGCCGTTCTATCTTGATTTATTTCTGTGGGAGTGCCCCAGCCAATAGGTTTTTTTTGGAAAGATTGTTTGGAGATTTGATCGTTGACCTATCGTTTGTCTCTTTCACTCATAAAGTTAATATACCTAGCGGAATAGAGCAAAAATCTCGAGCTGTCAAACGAAACCAAAATTGATTTACATGTGTGTGTAAAATATGTGTACGTATACACTTACACAAGCATATTTTTATGAGATTAAATAGGGATGATGACAAGGTCAAAGATTAGCGAATTTTGTTAATAAAATAAAGAAATCACGGTAAAAAATAAGTGTTCCCAAAATTCAGCTTGATAGAATTTGTATTTTTTTTGTTATGTGCCTTCAAAGTTGGATATTCAAGTCAAATTTTTTTTTCAATTAAACATCTTAATATTTGTATACAATTCAATAGCTTATGCAATTAAAAGCAACGTTTGTTATGAGACCACTTTCATAAACGCAATATTTAATATACCTGTCGAACAAAGTTGTCTCCCGATGCGTACAAACTACGAAAGACTGACGTCATACTTTCGTAGCACTTTGCATGGAGCGTTTCGGGCAGGTCTTTTTTATGAGATATTTGAATTGTCATAATATCTTGGTGAATATTTAAGCTATCAGAGTCATTCTTTTAACGATGTTTCTATTTTTTATGTGTCTTTCAATTGCCGATAAGAAAAAAAAATAGTCATCATGCCTATTGTCAACGTGCTGATAAGTGCCTACTGGACGTCAAAAAAGAGTTCTCCCGTCATGTATCACACGTCTCTTTTTACCACGCAGCGTTACTGATAGCAGAGACCAGTATATATTTATTCCTCTATGCTGATAGTGACATCTCGCTTGCTCAGGCCTTTGTTTCTCTATTTCGCTAGGTATATTATGCTTTCACTACTGCTGTCTCATTCCCACAAAACGATTTTTTCGGGTGTAAAAGAGACATAAGCTATAGTATGGATTCTCTGTATCGGCTTTTGAATTTACGTTTAGACTTATTATATAACTATAAATATTTCGTTTATTATGTTTAAATTGTCTTAATATATTTTTTTATATAATTGTCTTCTTAATTTAGGTATTTCTCAAATCCATGTATTCATACTAATATTATAACTGCAAAAGTGTGTTTGTCTGCCACTGAGCCGATCTTGGTTAAAGGACATCAGGAAATTTCCATACAATGCTGGTCTAAAAAAAAGACGGGTTGCACTCCGAGAGTGCCGGCAGAAGTGAAAACTTGATTATTGTTTGAAGTGCATTATTTTTTTAACCCCTTTTTATAATAATCGATTTTTAAAAAAAATGATTTTTTTATATAATCGAAACCACTACAATCGAATAAATTTTTAAGTAACCCATTTTTTATGAAAATCGATTTTTAAAAAATCTTTTTTTTTAATTAATCGAAATCCTTACAAAAATTTTTTAATCCATTTTTTATGAAAATCGATTTAAAAAAAAAATATTTTTTTTAAATAATCGAAACCCTTACAATCGAAAAAAAATAATCGATTGTTCGATTAATCGATTTCGATGTTACAACACTACTCTCCAACCGTCTTACGGTTTTCCGATCAGCACGAGAATCTGATAAGCGCGACGTGAGTTTTTACCCATTCCACAAAAGTGCTCAACGCCGCTAAAGAACTTTTAACTTCAAAAAGCTGCGCGGCTAGACCTAGTACTAGGATTATTAATCAAAATGGCTAGTTACAGGGTTAGGTTAGTCCATATTTTTTTTAAGTTCTTAATATGGCCTAGCTATTGGAAATATTCTTAGTTCTGGCCACACTTTTTTTTAGACGAGAATGCCTGATGTCCTGTGGTATGATGATTCTTTGAGACCTGATGAAGGACATAGGATACTTTTTATCCCGAAAATCAGCTGTACGGTACGACGGTAGTCGATACAGTCTACTAGGTTATACTAGTAAGGACCCTATAATTAGAAGATTAATGTTCTTTCACTCAGTGACGGATTTACTTTGCCGCCTGTAGGCTATTCAATTTTTGATTTTTTTTGATATTTGAAAGTCAATACGTTAGTTTAGTTCACAACCATATCCCACCAAAAACATTTTTTGAAAATTTTTGCTGAGACGACCACACAAGGTTTCACCCTGTGCGGTAGCGAAACGGCGAAACCTTACATATTAATGGTACATATGTAGAATTTGTTAAAGTTAGGGTCAGTACAGTTAGGCCGTGTAGATTCAAAAGCTTGTGGTGACATACAATGGGTAGGAAGATAGTGAGGTTCAAAGTTCAATAAATCTCATATCTTCCCTCTCATCGTAAAGTATACTGTCTCACACCACACAATATGTCACACAATATGTATCTTCTCAATTTTCATTGCTATCGTTTTGTTTATGTTTTGTCTCCATTGTATAAATGTATAAATGTCTCTTTCTAGTCTGTAAAATTTTGTATATATAGCCGTAAGTTTCATGAATAAAATACACTTCTGATCTGACAGTCCAGTTATCATTTACTCCAGTGTCCCAAAGTCTCAACAAGCTAATTGGCTCTACATGAGATCTCATATCTTTTTCAGCGAGTATACCTTATGTGGTCAATATTTTACAAGAAATGTTTTTGGTAGGATTTTTTATTTCTGTAAGATAAAAAAATGGGGCTAAGTTTGCCGCCGATCTTAATCTGCCGCCCTAGGCTCCTGCCTACTTAGCCTGTTGATAAATATGAGAATTGAGATTAAAGCAAGAAGTTGAGAGAAAGCAGCTGGAATTAATCAACAGAAGACGTGGGAGAGCCGTGCTTCAGCACGAATGGGCCGGCTCGACCGAAGTAATACCACGTTCTCACAGAAAACCCGCGTGAAACAGCGCTTGCGCTGTGTTTCTCCGAGTGAGTGAGTTTACCGGAGGCCCCATCCCCCTACCCTATTCCTTTCCCCACCCTCCCCTATTCCCTTCCCTTCCCTCCCCTATTACCCTATTCCCTCTTAAAAAGCCGGCAACGCACTTGCAGCTCTTCTGATGCTACAAGTGTCCATGGGCAACGGAAGTTGCTTTCCATCAGGTGACCCGTTTGCTTGTCTGCCCCCTTATTTCGTAAAAAAAGAAGGGGTGTGGTTTTTTATCACGATAACGCTGGACCTCACGCATCTTATCTTTAGCCACTCAGCAAAAAATACGGGAGTTTGGCTGGGAGGTATTAATGCATCCGTATACCTAGTCCTGATCTTGCACCTTCAGATTTCCACCTGTTTCGGTCGCTGCAGAATTCCTTAGGCAGTGTCAGGTTGACATCACAAGAGAACTGCCAAAATCACCTGTTGCTGTCTTTTCATCAGAAGCCCCAAAATGTTTATAGCAATGGGATCATACCGACAAGATGGCAAGACGCTATCGAACAAAATGGCATCTATATAGTCAATTGTAAAAAAACTTTATAAAACACCTTTTTATTTTTGTATAAAATGGGAAGAAACTAGCAATTCTTGAATATATATATATATGTTTTTCACTTTTATATGGGCAAGCGCCCGAACGTCACGAGTTTCCTCATACAAAAGTGAAAAAAAAATTGGTCTTTCAGCGCTGCTACTTTCACAGTGAACTCTCTATAAGGAACACGTACACACCCTAAAGTATTATCACTTATTTTTGTTACACCTTGTATATATAGGAAATCTCGGAATCGGCTCCAACGATTTTCATGAAATTTAGTAAGTATATAGGGGGTTTCGGGGGCGATAAATCGATCTAGCTAGGAATTATTTTTAGAACATGTCTTTTTATTCGTGTTTTATCGATAATCGAAAAATATGACTCTTCCTGACATCTATTGGCGAATAATAATACTATTTTGTGAGCAACTAATTGCTTTAACGACACAACAACAGCTAATTGGTCCGTGAAGTGTGAATTTGGCCGCCCCCTGAATTTGCCGCCCGGGGCATAGGCCCCGGCTTGCCCCCCCCCCCTAGACCCGGGGCTGAATTTAACTTAATTCAGTTGGAAGTTTTAAATTGTTACTGGGGACACTGGAAAACACTGAAAAAAGAGAGGGAACAATTATATCACCATAATAATTTCTTTCTTCTTTCTATTTGAATTAAGTTTTTAATTAACCAAAATGAAGTACAAATGGTGCCGTAATACAAAATATGCCAAAATGTGAGTAATAATTATTAGTACTATAATAGTGTGTGAGGATATAACGGCCAACCATGCGATTCCAGAGATATTATGCTCATTTTTCATGTCGGCTCCATACTAAAATTTCTAAAAAAAATATTACTCCCTTATTATTACACGTAGATGAGTCTTTTTACATTTTTTTATGTAATAACAACTAGGAGACCATATTTCAGCCCAAAAAAATGACATCTAGAAATTCAAGTTCCTATGTCTGCCGGCCGCTGCCGATCCGGTGTGAATTGGCCCTAAAAAGATCCCAATTCACACTCAATAAAGGTTCATATCTAGATTATACACGTTTAGGTTCGGTAGGTGATATTTTAGTTTTAGTATGTAACAACAGATGGCGCTTTTAAAGTAAAATGTATATAATTCTTCTTCATTCAATAATTGCTATGTGAGACAATTTTATGGTCGAAAATCGCCGGCAGCTGAATATTTGCAGGTGGAAATGTCGTCTACCGACGCCCTAGGATACATTGAGCGCGAAGTAGGGCTATATTGGTTATAGCTTATATCGCTGGCTGACGGGCTTTCCACACGCATAATAACGACTGACGGTGGTCTTTGTTATTAAAAAGGTATAAACATTCACCTGTATAAATTTTGTACGGTATGAAATGACTTTATATTTTAATTTTTTTAACATAGTTCAGTAACGCGACTGACGTTAAATCGCTCGTCTGCGATACGGCTGACGGTGCATTTTTGGTTAAGCATGACCTCAATAATCACCCATCAAACTGTCATTCGGTATAAAATCACTTTTCGCAATTATTTTTTTTACACCTTTGAAATACTCTCAGTTAACATCCCACCACGGGTGCGGCGACTGACGCTGATTATATTGATTGATAAATATTAATCTACTACTGGACAAAAATATGGTTGGTATGAAATGACTTTGCAATAAATAGCAGTACTATAAGTATTGCAAATGTCTCACCAGTCATGCCGTATTGTATGTTCGACACTCGACTGCATGATGTGGTTGTGTTGCCGTCGTGTACGACTTTAACGCTCAAGAGCAGTCGGTCCTGATTGTATCTTGCGAGTCTCAGGGCCTGTTTCACCACTTCCTGATAAGTGCCGGATAGGCTATCTACAACTTAACTTTTTTTTTTATGAAATAAGGGGGCAAACGAGCAAACGGGTCACCTGATGGAAAGCAACTTCCGTCGCCCATGGACACTCGTAGCATCAGAAGAGCTGCAGGTGCGTTGCCGGCCTTTTAAGAGGGAATAGGGTAATAGGGGAGGGTAGGGATGGGAAGGGAATTGGGGAGAGTAGGGAAGGGAATAGGGTAGGGGATTGGGCCTCCGGTAAACTCACTCACTCGGCGTGAAACAGCGCAAGCGCTGTTTCACGCCGGTTTTCTGTGAGAACGTGGTATTATATAAATATATAATATTATTAAGTAATATTATTAAGTATTTTAATTTGAAAATATAATACTTAGTTAAATTTAATTGTAATTTAAAAATATGACCTGTTGGGTTGAAATAAAGATTTATTATTATTATTATTATTATTTCTCCGGTCGAGCCGACCCATTCGTGCCGAAGCATGGCTCTCCCACGTATAACTTGACAGTGTATGGAGCATCTGTCAAATAAGTTGTGGATAGCCGACCGACACGACTCGAGAGATCAGGCACAGGACCGATTTTTTACGAATTACTTGTACCTACTCTAACTAGAGACATTAAAATATTGAATCCATACTAATATTATAAATGCGAAAGTGTGTCTGTCTGTTATTTCTTTACGCCCAAATCGCTGAACCAATTTTGCTGTTCCCGCGCTATAAACGAATTTTGGCGCAACGGAATTGCGTGCGTCATCAGCTGGTAACTAATAAGTTTTGATATGTGACAAGCATTGATTTGATTCTAATATTATCAATTTTACGCTAAATATCGATTTTTGAAGCATAATATTATACTTATAACACCTACGTCCTGCCTTTATTTCAATGCTTTGTATAGGTTAGATTGTATTGTAATAAAAAAATGAAAATATTTATATTTTTTGCGTCGCTGTTCACAATTTTTAACATTGTTTTATGTGATGTAAGTATTCGACTTAATATTAATCTTATAAAGCTTAAAGCAGGGATGACGCATCGCAGAAGACGAGCGCATCTGAATCGCGCGTCATCAGCGCGCAAAAAATACGCCGTGTATAATAATAATAGCTCCCACACCGGTTTCGGTGACGGTGGCCTGTTTCATTGAAACCAGGCCAGCTACGCAGGAGTAATTTTATAGTGCCCAAATGTGTGCGCAGTACACAAGAGCACTCTCTATTCCTTTACTCTCATAACCCAGTGGGACGGAAGACCGACACGACAGGCGAGGCGCAGAACTTTTTACATGCCCATCCGACATATGGATCATCTTTTTTATTATTATTATTATTATTTGTCAGTCAATCAGGTGATCAGCCTGTGGAAAAGCCCTAAAGGTACAGTTGGAACCGAGCGACACGCGACAACCGCAGACGACGTGTCGTCGCGACACTAGTCACTACTGGTTTGTACGTATTTCTATGAAACACCCTCCGCAGCTAGCACGAAGCTAGCGACACTTCATAGAAATACATAGAAACCATGTCGCGACGACACGTCGTCTGCCGCCGCTTCATGTAGCCTAGATTATATTCTAATGCTCAAGTTACACGGGTGACTAACGGGTCGATTTTAGTCGCGCGGAACACATTCTACAAAAATCGCCTGTGCCGCCTGAGATCTCCCCTAAGCATTTGCAGCAAGCGATCGCTTGCGACTGAGCGTTTGCATGGTCGATTTTAGTCACCAGCCGCATGCGGCCATTGGCCGCACGACTTTGGGGCTTTAGCCGCAAGCGGCGTCGTCGAATTGCCATTTAGACGGTCGATTTTCGCCGAGCGGCGTAAATCGTGCGGCTTTAGTCACCCGTGTAAATCCAGCATAATCGACATATTTTTTTCAGAACAGCATCTGGGACATATTCGGAAGTTTGGAAAAAGTGGAGTCGGAAGCGACATATGATTTTCATAGAGTGGTCGAAATCATACCGAAACTTATCGACGTCATTAATGGACCCATCAACCACCTTTCGCAAATACCAAAAGTGGACGAAGTGTTCCACGACTTTGGGTCATGCTTCTCTAATGGTATTATGAAGCTGATTAACCACTTCGTGCCGGCACCATTCGTGCCGTTGCTCACGAAACCGCTCTGCCACTGGCTTAAGAACCTATCACTTACTCCGGAGTTCTGTAAGCAGAATTATTATAATGACAAATGATTAAAAGTTTGATGGTAAATCGTTTCAGTTTTTGATTTACGAATTTTTACGTTTCACCTTGGGTGCGATTAGATTCTAATCCACAGTAATCTTATATCTTTAACCCTCGGTCGGTCGCGTGGGGTCTTTAATAGCCCGGAGTTTGCAAAAACGAGAAAAAAATGTATCTTATCTTATATATTTAAACGAGCAATTCTTGTATATATATATATATATATATATATATAATTGGAATCTCGGAATCGGCTCCAACGATTTTCTTGAAATTTAGTATATAGGGTGTTTCGGGGGCGATAAATCGATCTAGCTAGGAATCATTTTTAGAAAATGTCATTTTATTCGTTTTTTGTTGAATACCGAGCAAAGCTCGGTCAAATAGCTAGTTTAAATTAATCGTAGCAACTCCGCTCTTTAGATAGCTTCCTAAAAGGGATTATATTTTGATATAATTGCCACTCATCTGAGCTCGCGTGCATTTATTGTGTGTAATAGATGTGTTTATTCACGCTGGGGTCTTTAGAGACCCCAGGTGACCAACCGCGTAACTAAATTTGATTTCATATTTTCATACAGTTTTAACACCGAAATGGATTTCTTTTGTGCTTTTCATTGTACTTTAATAATAATTCAATAAAAATGTTCGTGTGTTGATTAATTATTATTGTTTTATATCACTTACTTATAAGAAGTTTTAGACACACTTTTCCAGTAATGCATATTTTGCTACGTAGGCCAAAATGATGATGATTATTTTTTGGTGATGATTGGAAACTAATTTTTTTAGTTCTATATTTTATAATATTATTTTATAATAAGGTAAAATTGCAAAATTTCTAGATATCCCCTAACCACCACTTAGTCCGACCTTAGACAGCTGCTGTGAACCCAGAACCGTCCGACGGCGCAGATAAAAAAATAAAAGTGAAGTGACTACTGAGGGAATCCCCCCCGCCCCAATTTTAGGCTGCGACCGCGCCTGGATAAGCCACAAGTACTGGCAAAAGAAGCAAGATACCGCCCAAGAATGATACGCGAGGCCATATTATGATAGCTTGCCTTGGCCAGGCACCTTGCCCGTAAATTTTCCATCAAGAATAAAGGGAATTCTTTAATCCAGTGTTTACCAACCTGTGGTCCGCGGACCCCTGGGGGTCCGCAAGTATACGTATGGGGGTCCGCAGTGTCGTCTCTGGACCATACATATTCAGATTTTTTGCTGTTTATTTTATTAAGGGGTCCCTAAAAACTGTACATGATTTCCTAGGGGTCCGTGGCAGAAAAAGGTCATGAAACACCGCTTTAATCCTATACCAATCCTGAACCCATACTAATATATCAGATGCGGAAGTTTGCCTGTCTGTTACCTCTTCACTCCCAAAAGGCTGTTATTTGCAGTTTGGTATGGAGATACTTTGTGTCCTGGAAAAGGACAAGGTATACTTTTATCCCAGAATATGGTAGGGTTTCCGCACCAAAACGAATTTCAGTGCTACGGAATAGTGAACGTCATTTAAGTAGTCATAGCACAGTCATAGTATAATTATAATAATAATCAACGCCTTCGTGGTCTAGTGGTATAGAGCGCGGCTCTTCGGAGGTCGTGGGTTCGATTCCCGCGTTGGAAACATGTTATTTCCAAGTTTGGTTAGGACAATGCAGGCTGATCACCTGATTGTCTGACAAGTAAGATGATCCATGCGTCGGATGGGCATGTAAAAAGTCGGTCCTGCGCCTGATCTCTCACCGGTCGTGTCGGTCTTCCGTCCCACTGGGTTATGAGAGTAAAGGAATAGAGAGTGCTCTTGTGTACTGCGCACACACTTGGGCACTATAAAATTACTCCTGCGTAGCTGGCCTGGTTTCAATGAAACCGGCCACCGTCACCGAAACCGGTGTGGGAGCTATTATTATAATAATAATAATAATATCTATGGACGCTTCACACCACGTCAGTCTGGCCCCGTGCTAAGTACCTGCAAGACTTGTGTTACAGGTACCAGACAACGGAAATATATTTAATACATTTATACTATACATATTATATTTAAGATTTTTATTATATCATACACATCCAGACCCGGGAACATTGAAAACTTTTTGTTCGGATTCGAACCCGCAACCCCCGGTTTGAGCTGCCAACAGCCCACCAACTGAGCCACAGAGGTCGTGGCTCAGTTGGTGGTGCTTTTTATGCGAAAGTCTGTTCGTGTATTACAGATTAATCAGTATTCACGCTTTAAGGGGCCGGGTGTTAAAAAAAATATCATACATACGTAATACCAAAATTATTTTCTCATACGAGAATATTTAACACGTTTGAGTTATTTTTCAGCTTAAAATAGTAATTACCTAGGTTCCTGCACAAAAATTTACAACAAAATATTTACACACTAAAAGTATTTAAGTACCTAGGTTCCTGCACAAAAATTTACTACGAAATATTTACACACTAAAAAATATTTTTTAGTGTGTAGGTAATTACTAATTTAAACTGAAAAATAACTGAAGCATGGTAAATATTTTCGTATGAGAAAATGATTTTGGTATTACGTATGTACTTTTTTTTTAAGAAATAAACTCCGGCAAACGAGCAAACGGGTCACCTGATGGTAAGCAAATGCCCATGGACACTCGCAGCATCAGAAGAACTGCAGGTGCGTTGCCGGCCTTTTAAGAGGGAATAGGGTAATAGGGGAGGGTAGGGAAGGGAAGGGAATAGGGGAGGGTAGGGAAGGGAATAGGGTAGGGTATTGGGCCTCCGGTAAACTCACCCACTCGGCGAAACACAGCGCAAGCGCTGTTTCACGCCGCTTTTCTGTGAGAACGTGGTATTTCTCCGGTCGTGCCGGCCCATTCGTGCCGAAGCATGACTCTCCGACGTGTAAATCTCTCTCCCACTATGAGAATTTCGATGGCACCCGGCCCCATAACCGATGAGTCAATTTTGGGAAGTGTTAAGAATAAAGATCTTCTGGGTCCCCAAATTTTGAGACCAGCATAGATTATTTTATCCTAAAGTCTAAACCAATCTGTAGAAATAGTTATTTCTGAATATAAAACGTAAAAGGTATTGTGTTGTAACTTGTAACATAAAGGAAATTCAATCATAATGTTATGTTGCTGTAATACTCTTTAAAATGAAATTATTATTTCATGTAATACTATGGAACATTTTTTATGTTGTTATTTCAGCTGTAAGTAATATGTTTGAATTTTAATCCTTCGATCGTGGATTCTTGAAAATCTATTGTTATTCTATTGTATCTCGCTCACCGGTGAGTTTATGGGGCTCGATGGGTTAATGAACAAAATATTATATATAAAATTTAAAACAAAATAATGTTATGTATGCTGTACAGGCTATAACTTAAATAAGTTAAACATTCACGATGGTAGTATTATAATAAAGTTTACTGTGATCGTAGGAGCGCTGAAAGGGTAGGTACTATATAATACTTTAGAGTGTGTACGTGTTACTCGTAGAGTGTTCTCTGTAAAAGTAGCAGCGCTGACATACTAATTTTTTTTCACTTTTGTATGGAGAAACTCGTGGCGCTGGAGCGCTTGACCATACAAAATTGAAAAAAGAAATGTCTTTCAGCGATGCTACTTTTACAGTGAATTAATAAGGACAACATACATACACACCGTTAAGCATTATCACTTAGTTTTGTTACACTTTGTATATTATAATAAGTATGAGAAATAATCCAACATTATGATATTTTGATCACAATAGATAATAATTTTTAAACTCATTTACTTTTTATTTTTCACTGTAAACTCTATACAGGGGAATGGATACATACAAATTACACACCCTAAGTATTAATTATAAAAGCAATGTTAATTTTGTAGTCACAATCAGTCTCAGAGTATGATACAGAATCAAACACGGAATCAACCACAAAACAGACAACCATATCAAAAACAACAACCGTACCAAAATTGACAGCTATACAGAAAATATTGCAAACCATAAGAGTACCCATCACAAAAATAATAGCGATACCAAAAATCAGCAACGTCCTTCGAAATATTGGTACATGTCTGGTGAATGGTGCAATGGAAATAATTTCTTATTACCTCCCTGCTCCCTTTCTACCTTTGGTAACAAGCGTGGCAGGTAAGCTGCTACCTTTCGAACCTATTATTACCTTGAGAAGACTCATGCCTGTGACTAGCTACAGAAAAGCGTTGCAATCAGCTGTAAATGGTTTTTTGAGCGCGTTTAACAGATTCAAGTTGGATGACGACCCCTATACGACTGGGTGGTTCCGAAGAAGATATTTGAATGATGATAAAGATAATAAAATGTAGTTGTACCGTTTCTTTTTTATTCTGAAATGACCTAGACTTAGGCCGGTATAAATAGTGAGTACTCAAGATGCATCTCGGTCTCAAGACACGGTTTAGGCTCTGTGATTGGTTGGCTGTCAGGACCAATCATAGAGCCGAACCGCGTCTTGAGACCGAGATGCATCTAAGTACTGACTATTTATACCGGCCTTAGAGTTAGGACAAGTTAAGCTTGATAACTATATCAGTGTCTTCCTACTGATAACTACAACAGTAAGAAGACATCTCTCCACTTGAGGAACGTCTGCAGTCTCGCCACAAGGTCAACTTCAGTTCCTTTGTGGTGAGAGTACCGACGAATCTTCTGTCGACCTTTGAGGCGGAGGAATTCTGGCCGACTGATGTGGTCTACCGAAGGTTCCGGGGAAGACTCCGGAATGAAGCGCGCGTCACGTCGCCGATTACTCGTGATAAAGTGTAGTTATTAAGTGTATATAATTTATATGTATGTTAGTCATTAAGGTATATATTGTATGGGCCTATGTAGCCTGATATAAATAAATAAAAAGAAAACTCCAGGGAATATTACGCAAAGGTCGTAGCAGAGGGCGCTACCAGCATATACAGTAAATAATCCGATCGAAATTCAACATGTTGCACGCGTCATATCAAAATATTGACAGAAACGTTGTCAAACGTTGTGTTGTCAAATGTTTAGTACGTACTGTCTATTCCGGTGCTGCCGTCTATTCAACTCACGCGTTTTAAACATTTTGTTCCTAGGTTTGGTTGAGACAAGCAGGCTGATCACCCGATTGTCTGACAAGATGATCCAGATGCGTCGAATGGGAATGTAGAAAATCGTTCCTGCGTCTGATCTCTCGTTAATCGTGTCGGTCATCCGTCTCACTGGGTTATGAAAGTACGGCGCTTTGCATAGGACGGGGCGGGGCGGGCCGGTCAATTTCGCCGCGAACGATAGCACTAAGGGAATCCTATATTACCAACGCACACGGCGCACGTAAGGCAAAATGACCTATGATAATATAAAAATATAAAATGAAATAATAAAAAAAAAACCAGCCAAGTGCGAGTTGGACTCGCCCATGAAGGTAGTTTTTGGAGTAATGTACATCATATATTTTTTTTAGACTTATCGTGCCTCTACTTTTAGCAGTTAGAGGGGAAACCTCAATATAATTTTTGAAGACCTATCCATAGATACCCCACACGCATAGGTTAGATGATTTTTTTTTTGTTTTAGTCGTATCTGTGGGGACCCCTAAAATTTTTAATAATTTTTCCATTTTTGTATCAAAATCTTGAAGCGGCTCACAGACTACATCTACTTACCAAATTTCAATAGTATAGCTCTTATAGTTTCGGAGAAAAGTGGCTGTGACAGACAGACAGACAGACAGACATGGCGAATCTATAAGGGTTCCGTTTTTTGCCATTTGGCTCCGGCTAAAAAGAAATAAAAAAATAAAAAAAATCACCCGCGGCGGGCAAAAAGATCGCGCCGCTGGTGCTCGGCGGGCACTGGCGGCGCATGTCCGCGGCTGCCCGCCGTGGATCACACAAACCAGTTTACATGCAGTAACGCAGACGGCGCGGCGTGTGCTTTGTGTATGCGGCGCGGGCAGCCGCAGACATCGACGGGCGTACGCGGCGAAATTGACAGGCCCGCCCCACCCCGTCGTCTACAAAGCGCCTGTGGCGGTACCCACAATTCGCCTAACATTCCTGCATCGCGCTATCGAAGTTTCGGAGAACGGCAAGATATATACAACGTCTGAAATGACGTCAGTGGACTTCTGCCTGACCGAGCATAATACCTAGCTCGGTCGGAAGATCTTCCTTTTCGGCCGCCACTAACAACGTTAAATTGGTGACCACCGACAAGAACACGCATCCTTCTGGACATCAATCATCATCAACACTCCCCGCCCCTCTGCACCACGTCAGCAGACATCAAGTATAACCGGGTCGCCTCGACCATAAGCCGCGTTGGAGGTACGCGCCGGTCGAACCCGCGTCTGGCTTGAACGGGGCAGCCATAGGCTACAACGACCGGTCAGCAAGCAGAGCACGGGGTCCCTCTCCTGGTCATTGCACGCGTAGCTTCGGCCCACACCTGACAACACAAGCGCATCGAAGAATACCACAGGTCTTCGGGGGGGAGTGATGTGGAGGTATCCACAATTCGCCTAACATTCCTGCATCGCGCTATCGAAGTTTCGTAGAACGGTAAGATATATACAACGTCTGAAATGACGTCAGTGGGCTTCGGCCTGACCGAGCATGCTATCTCGCTCGGTCGGAAGATCTTCCTTTTCGGCCGCCACTAACAACGTTAAACGCCTAAAGGAAGAGAGAGGCTCTTATGAACTGTGCACACACTTCAGCACAATAAAATCACTCCTGCGTAGCTGGCCCGGTTGCAATAAAAACCTGTTACTGTCACCGAAACCTGTAGTAAACTCCCTACATACAGGGTGCAATTAAACCTTCCTGCCAATTTTTTTCCAGGGCTTATGTATCATTAGGAGAGTCCATTTAATAAAAAAAAATGGGCGTTATTTTTTTTTCAATGACATATTTTATCCCATTTAAAATCGTTGCAGAACGGTCACTCGCGGCGCGGGGGAGTGAGACGGGGTGCGCAGGATGAGGCGCGCGCGCGCGGGGGCACGTCACGCGCTGCCGACGCATTGTGTCCATTAATTGTAGTGTTTTTTAGGATAACTTTCGGAAGCTATTTCTCAACATTTTAGTACTGACTGACTATAAAAGAAAAAATACGTGTATTTTTATTTTTAACGAGGATCAATATATCAAAATTTGGCAGGAAGGTTTATTGCAGCCTGTATTATTATTTATTATTTAAAAAAAATATAATTAAAGTCTCTCAAAATCTTGATGCTTCACTTTCGACTTCATTTTCATTACGCCGAAGAACGGACAAAATATTGTCGTTATCACTTGGGTATGATTCTGATCTGTTCTGCTCCTCAATTTCGGTTTATTACTGTACATTTCTCTTAAACTTTTTGGGTATTTAGGTCTTGATCTTTTTCTTGGTTTCTTTTCTCCCCTTTTCTTTATCTTTTCTCTACCTTCCACCCTCTTTGATGTCCTTTCCTTTATCTTTTCTCCGCTTTCATTTATAACGTTATTTAAATTTTTCCGAAACATTTCTGCTCCGTCGAATCTTCTTTCTATATGAATATTTCTGCCTAGAATAAGAAGATCGTTGCTTAGAGTATCTTTGCCATGCCTCTGTGCTTTGGGATAGTTACTACCGAGGAGGATTTTAAATATTTTATCTATATCTACATAACTCGGTTCTCCGCATTTTAAAATAATCTGGAAAAAGTTTTTAACCTTTAGTTTAAAGTTCTATGGTTTAATCTAACATAGTATCCATACTAATAATATAAATACGAAAGTGTCTGTCTGTTACCTCTTCGCGCCCAAACCGCTGAACCGATTTTACTGAAATTTGGTATGGAGATACTTAAAGTTATATTTAGTATACTAGCTGATTCAAACGTTGTATTAGATACTATATTATATTTTGTGTGTTGATTGGTAGTCCGTAGTTAACATTTGTTTGCTTGCATCAAATAACCTCCGAAACTACTGGACCGATTAGGATGAAATTTATCCCCAATAGAGAGTAGGCCACGGGAAAGGACGTAGGCTACTTTTCACCGCGGTAAATAGTACAGTTTCCATGTAATTCAGCCGGGTAAAGTCGCAAGAAACATCTAGTTTCATGTAAAACTTACCAATATGATTAAAACATAACATAATCGCATGACGCTCGCGTCTGATTTGAACGAAATTGATTTAATGCTGATTACATTCAGCTATGGTCGCGTATGGATTTTAATTAAAAAACCGGCCAAGTCCGAGTGGGGTAAACGTATTTTTTGTATGGAAAAATACAAAAACGTCACAGAACCCTTCGAAAAGGACGGATAGACAGACAGCTAAGTCTTAGTAATAGCCTTTGGAAACGAACCCTAAAGCCGGCATGTGTATTTTATTTGTGAATTGTATATTTTATTGTATAGGATGTAACAAAATAAAGTGATAATACTTTAGGGCAGTCTTTCCCAAAGTGGGCGATAACGTCCACTTGTGGGCGTGGGCGCTGAAGGTCTAAACTCTAAAGGGTATGGGACCCAGAAAAAAACGGGGGCGTTGTGTAGAGGCTTGGGGGTGATTTATTTTATCTGGATGCATTTTAAATTGCAGGGGGGCGCTAAACATAATTTGTTCTCAAAGCGGGCAGTACACAAAATAAGTTTGGGAACCCCTGCTTTAGGGTGTGTATTGTGTATCGTGAGTCACATGTATAGAGTTCACAATTGATTCACAGTGATAGTAGCAGCACTGAAAGAGTTAATTTTGACTTCTGTTTCTACGAAAAATGCCCCAACGTCATGGAGTTGCCAGTACGATAATTAAGTAACTTTTTCAGCGCTGCTGCTTTCACAGTGAACTCTGTATAAGAAATACATACACACCCTAAAGTATTACGTCATATTACTTAGTGTGGGTTGCACTAGAGGCGTGGTTAAAGTTAAAGTTATGGTTATAGTTAATGCTAAATTTAGCTTTAACTTTGACCGGAGAAATTGACAGATGGCAGCTGGTCCAACAAGGTTATAAATGAACGTGGGGGTGCTGCTGGTAAAGGAGAACTGTCAAAAGTGGTGTTTTTGTATGATGACAGCGTTAGTTCCTTTTTCGCCACGTGCATTTAAAACCTTGTCGAGCTCTATGGTTATGGTTAAATATGGCGTCTTGATGGCGTCCATTTTTAACTTTAACCAAAGATTTAACATTTTGCATTGTAGTTAAAGTTACTTATAGTTAAAGTTACAGTTATACTTAAAGTTAGTTGGTGCAACCCAACCTTAGTTTTGTTACACGCCGTATGATGGCTTTTTATCCCGGAAAAATGTACGGTTCCTACGCGATAAACAAATTTTGGCGCAACGGATTTGCGGGCCTCGTCTAATAACTACAATAAAACACAATATACATCTGCAAATTTACTTTTAATTTTGTTGTAAGGTACACGATTTACAAAAATGATCGCCATGAAAGAAAATATGTGGTGCGCTTATAAAATACATGGCAAAATATTATATCGGTTATATACACATGTAATAATAGTGTATAACATGCCTTGCAACGACTTTGCCATTTCCGACAGTGGTGGCACAGTTGACAATGTCAATCAATGTCATCAGTAACATCCTTGACATCATCAAATGTTTGAAACGGTTTATCAAGGATGGTTTGACCAAAATCAGAACCAACACCGCCATATTGTAAAATATCACTTAAAAGGATGTTTCATATTCAGAGAGAGAGAGGTTTCTCTCCTGTTAATGTCATGCAAAAATCATTTGCCAGTAGGGCTTGTCTAACTTAAAATAACGCGCCCATCCCTCATACGAGGGATGGGAAGGATGGCGAGGGATTTTGTATGTGAATACTCACAGTACAAAATTTTTCATTTATATCAACTAGTGAAGTGGTGGGGCGCGTCATTTCAAATTAGACAAGCGCTAGCCGAAATTAAAATATGACAATGTCATCCACGCGCCAAAACATAATTTTCATCTATTCAAAAATTAACAACATCAATTTAATACAACTGATTTGACAACGTCAACACTCAACAATAATGTTTGCGTTATCAGTTTTTTTGACAATGTCACTACTGGCCGACATGTCAAAGCCATTGTGAGACAGCAAAGTCTAACCAAGCGTCTAGAATGCTGCATACATTTGACTAGGTCATGGATATGTTTCACTCCTACTTTAAAACTACAAACTACATATTTCATTTACAATATTATAATAGTAACAATCTAAAAACGAAAGTGACTACGATTTCCAAAGATGGCGACTGCATTTGCTAACATAGCACCTCCCGGCATTTTATATTTTGTGCATACTTTTCCAAGAATAATCAGTTTCTGTTGAGAAACTTGGAAAACATTTTATAATTTAATATTAAGTTGAATGTTCATTTTATATTATAAGATGCTTTCCAAGTTTTTTTATTGTACTATGTGTTAACTGTTGCTTTTTAATTTAATTATGATTTTTCTTGTAGTAAAAAAATAATGTTTATTTTGTCATTTGTCGCCATCTTGAATTACAAACATAATTCGATTTAAAAAACTCTTGTTAATTCATTCATACATTTCGAAATGGATCATTGTTACACACTTAATTTTCCATTATTTCGGCTTATCAATTAATAATAACAATATTATTGTCATAGAAAATTAAAGAGTTTTATAATTGTACTTTTATGCTCAACTAATTTGACATTGTCATTTTTTTATATCATACGATAGACGTATTACAATTTTTGGAAAATTTTACGTCAAAGTGTGCAACGACTTTTAATTATTAAAAAGTAGTTGAAAACTATAGCTTTTCTCATAATATCAAATTCATATTCAGTGGAAATGACAATCCATATTTAAAAGTAGGCAAATTCATGTTACGACAACGTCAAAACATGACACGATCCATGACATGATCCTAGATTGTAAATCGCGAAAAATATAAAATCATCACAATATTAGCTGTTTTATAAAAATACTTAAAGCGAATGTCACAGTATGTCGTGACTCGTGATAGGTGAAAGAATTGTCAATTTTTTATCATTTTATGACATTTATGACCAAAACATGTCATATTTTGACAGGCATTTCTACTCTTGTTAACTCCATGGAAACCGTGAAAGCTGTATAGTACTTACAAAATTACAAATAAATCATTAGAAATTATTAAGACTAGTCGTACTTTAACCTAAATTTCAGTCATTTCGTTCAATACACATTCATTTAGAGAAAAATGTAACAATTCGAAAAATTGCACTTATAGAAAAAACCTAATTATTAACAAATTTAGAAAAATATTTGGACTACATAGTTCAGTCGGCTAAGACAGGACGAAAATTTGGGCTGGCAAGTATTTTTTAAATTATTTTATTGCTTATGTAGTCATTAAATGTTGACTTTGACATGAAAATGGACTTCATGTCAAAATCTTCAAAAATGTCTTTCAAATGCCATTTATCACCATCACTTTATTTATAAAATGCACAACATTAGCTTTGTCCACACTGTGCCTTTTTCTGTTCGTCAAGGGCATGCGTTATAGCGCAGTCAACAGCGAAAGTGAGGCATGCCTATGCATGCCCTCTGACCGTATCCAAAAAACAAAAATGACAATGTCGGCGTTGCGTTCGTTGACGCATTCAATTATTGAATGCGCCAAAACGAAAGTTGAATGAAAGAAGATGACGAAAATTGAAGACGAAAGCGCATAGTGTGGACATAGGTAATAATAACTTTAACTATGGACTATGACTAACTTTGTGTAAAATATGACTTTCAATTGACAGTGAAGTCATTTTACTGAAAAAAAATAGAAGCAAAAAAGAATTAAAGGACTTGCGCACTTGAGCCACGTGCAACCTATGTATAATTCTAAATCGTTTCTATTTAGTATAGCCTAGGCAAATCTAACCTTCTTAGCCGGCTAAACTAGTCTATTCGCATTAAGACAGCAGTGAATCACAAATGTAAATTGTCCGATAGTTGCTGTTTTACTAATTGAAATGAGGTTTGCTCACTCACTTGTATCTAAACGCGAGTAGATTATAGTCCCCCCCCCTCTTATATAAAAAACAACGGCATATACAGACGCTATAGTTATTAGTAATTATAATCAATTTTCATACCTTTTTTCTCTGGCAATTTACTTCTGTAATGTCAGATAAGAACCAAATGTTGTAGACTATATCCTCTGTATAAGTGTCAACCTTTTTTTTATCAAGGGGGTTAAATATGAAGATTAGTTTATAAAAGTGTTTAAGCTCGTAAAACGAAGAAACAATATTTACAATTAACAATATCATAAGTAGAATTACTCTAATAATATTGCGGGTGTTCGTAAGTTGAAGTGTCAAAGTTCTTTTTTTTTTTCAATATTTTTTATATTACATAAATATGAAAAAATATATTTATCAATGAAAGATAGTGTTACGAAAATATAAGTTTTATATATTTACAAAAGCTTATTTTTTAAATACTGATAAAAACAATGGAAAGTATTAAAATTATGCAAATAAATACAAGTGCCAAGCTCTAACACTATAATACTAAGAACGACGCTTTCGGCATCAAATAAGCAATTTACTAGTACATAATAATTATTATTATGTTGCTTGTGAAATATACAATTACCTAATAACAATATAACTAAGTGGCACCGTTTTTTTTTAGATCATAATAATGGATATTTATACACCAAATTGTGAAATAGATTTTATGTTTAATGCATGATTGAGTAAAACTTTTAATGCCGAAGAGAGCAATTTTAATGCTTATTTTAATTTATTCTTATGTTTAAGTGTAAGTACTCACATACGGTTTTGCTCGATCGAGCAATCACGTAGAATAAACACCACGGCTCGGGCTTTCGTACACACATTAAGCATTGCTCGATACTTTTACTCCAGTTCGAAGGAAATTAGCTACGAATAATAAAAACTAAGGAAGAGACTGTGTCAAAAAATTTGTCAAGCCGGCTCGATTCGAACCTTCAAACTGACTCGACGCGAGCCTTCGAGCTGTGAGTTTTGCGGTCCACACGGTGGTTTTTGCTCGATTTCGAGTAAAACTATCGAGAAAAGCCGTATGTGAGTACTTAGCATTATATACGTAGACTTGACGAGACGACTTGACTTGACGACAATGAGTTTCTAAAATACTAGAGTAGCAATGTCTTACAAAAGATTCTCAGAAATGCGTAACCACTTTTTTGTTCAAAAGACAATGTCAAGTCATATATTCGTTATGTCATTATGTATGTGAGATATCCCTGCAGGCATCTTCGAAGTGGCAACGCGTTGCTACCGTAAACTTCCAATCTAGTTACGTTAGTAACATAGAATATCATTGCTTGACGATATATAAAATTATTTCACACAATTCAGTGTACAAAGCCAATTTCATTTTAAAAAATTAACATAAAAATTAAAAACAACTAGTAATTTTAAATTAAAATGTGGAAACCTTAACATATTAGAAGCGTTTTTATCCTCAGAATTTGAGGTCTGCTAAATAGGCTATTTCGCCTAGATTTAACCCTAAGTAACTGGTTACATTTTATTCTTATTATAATTATCATTTATCACTGACATTTCAAATACCCAAAAGTGAAAATGTTTCAAAATGACATTGATTTACATATGACAGAATCTTTCTCATGAAAGCATTAAACAAGATATCATTAATACTCCTTAATAACATACGATCATAATATTATACAAGATGTTAGTGTAAACACCGTTATCCTTGAAACCATCAAATGAGCCCGTCAAAATGAACAAGTTTTTTCTATGAGAACAATGCTGGGAACTCAAAAAAATCCGTCATCATATCAATACAAATTGCCGATCCGGGCTTAAGTATGGGTATGAAGACGGCATTTTTTTGAGTTCCCAGCATTGTTCTCAAGAATAACGGTGTTTACACTAACACACTGTAGTGTTTAGTCGAATTGCAATTTCCTATTATCGTTGGCGAAGTTAGATGCAAAAAATGTAAATTCCATATACTTAAGTAATTTTAATGTTTGTGACATCTGAATACGCTGTCAAAACTATTTCAATTTGACTAAGCACTCATTTGTTTTGGCATTTGAAACATCAGATCACACGAACGTTTTTTTTTTTTAGAATTTCACAGGGTTACTTTATTTTGTCGCGTTCGTGTTTTTTTTTAGCTAGTTCCCAATTTTTTTGGATACTAGCTTTTATTAACATTTATGTTGAACTTTCGATCCGAATTCGTGGAGAATGTCGCACGCCATTTCAAGATCGTTCCTAGTTATACCTAGAGCCCTGACAACTATGTCTTTTGGGTACCCCTCACCCACCAATCTTGCAATATAGTCCAAATTGATGTTTTCGTATGAAACATTGTGTCCGTACTTACGTCCGTGTTTGTCGTGTGTAAGCGGGTTTATTTTTTTAGCTGAAACAAATAGAAATTCTGTAAATATTTATCATTCGTCGAAATAAAATCTAATAGCTATGGCCACACTATGCAATTTCATCTTCAATTATTTTCGCCATCATCTTTTTATTCAACTTTCGTTTGGCATATTCAATTGAATGCGTCAAAATCCACCCGCGTTGGTAAGAAAAGTGTCATAGGGGGGTATTACATTATCATTTATATTGGATCATTTCTATGATCATATATAGGATCCAATATATATGATCATTTGATCATATCTGCATATTACATTATCATATTTCATTGATCCTATTTTACGTCATATGTGGTTTCAATAGCCAATCAAATTTATCATTTTTTTTTCAATCTTGTTCTTAGAAGCATAAAATAATATACTCACGCGCTATAGGAATTTCCGCTTTCTCCAACCCAACATTTTCGTACGGCGGATCTTTCACATCTTCTGATGGAAATTTAGGCATAGTAGTTGATTTAGGAGGCTGATCTATACTCCCACTGGTAGTAGATGGTAGACTTCTCTGCCTTGGTGGTGCCTTATTATCCTCCTTTATCCTTGTATCTCGATCGAAAGATGATCTATCCTGTATCCTTTCCGGTCTTTCGGGGGGATGTCTGAATTCAATATGCCTATCGTTTCTGTCGTGCCTATTCTCCGAAGCGGATCTTTCGTTTCGTTCCTCTGTTCTTTCGTGTCTTTGATTTTCATTTATCCTATCATTATTTTCATGCCTATCCGTTCTCTCTGGTCTTTCTATATTTGTTCTTTCTACTCTTTCGAGTCTGTCTACTCTATCGGGTCTTTCAACATTCGTTCTTTCTACTCTTTCTGGTCTTTCAATGTTTGTTTTTTCTACTCTGTCTGGTCTTTCAATGTTTGTTTTTTCTACTCTTTCTGGCCTTTCAATATTTGTTCTATCTACCCTTTCCGGTCTTTCGACTCTTTCAAGTCTATCGACCCTTTCCGGTCTTTCAATTCTTTCTCTTTCGACTCTGTCAGGTCTATCGATCCTCTCCGGCCTTTCAACTCTATCGTGTCTCTCGACTCTTTCTGTGCGTTCAGGTCTTTCAATTCTTTCTGGTTTTTCCAGCCTATCTATTTTTTCTGGTTTTGTTTCTGATCTTTCCGCTTGTCTTTCTGGTGGTGGTGCTGGTAAAGGTCTACTGTTGGATTGAGGTGTGCAAGCTCTTCTTGGCTTCTCAAATGCTCTCGGATCAGGTGGTATCTGAAAGAAGGGAAGAAATAGAATTTGGAAAAATGAAAATTTTTGGTGGATTAGTATGTACAAATTGTAACCCTAGACGAAAACATGGGGTTACAACTACGAATAATAAGTAGGGTTACAACCATAAAATTAATATACCTAGCACACTGGCGATCAGCGAGCAATTTGAAAGCGACGCGACTGCGCAGCGCACACGCCGCGATGCCGCCGCGATTGCGCGGCGTGCACGCAGCTTGCCTTCGGCGTTTTGGACACTCAGCAGCAAAATGGATTCTGACGTCACTCCCTAGACGAGTCTATTATACATATATAATAATAATCTGACGAGTGTACAAAATGGCGTCCACGCCACGCCGCGACGACGCTGCGCTGTCGCGACGTGTGCGCTGCGCAGTCGCGTCGCTTCCAAATCGCTCGCTAATCGCCAGTGTGATAAGGCACTCGACGTTTTCGATGACAGTTGCTAGTTTGTTCTTGTCATACAATCAAGTGATTTCTAACCTGCATTATAGTAACTATACAAACCAACACGTAAAGTAGTTAAAGTACTTACGATCTCATGTCTGGTGTCGATGAGACCGGTGATGGTTTCCGTGGATCCTGTGATGATGGACGTGAGCCGGTGCCTCGAGTCTGGCTCCGGTTCTAAGGATGAACGACGTCTGGGTTCTGTGAACGGGTATAAGAAAATGAATATATTTATATTGTCTCTACACAACACAACAAAAAGATATAGAATACTACATGACACCCGCAACTACATTGCACCAAAATTCGTTCATCGCGCGGGAACCGTACATTTTCCTGGGATGAAAAGTATCATAATGTCCTTTCCCGGGACTCAAAGTATCTCAAATCTGTCTGTCTGTCACCTCATGAAGAGGTGACAGACAGACAAATAGACACACTTTCGCATTAAAAATATTAGTTTTTTTTTTATGAAATAAGGGGGCAAACGAGCAAACGGGTCACCTGATGGAAAGCAACTTCCGTCGCCCATGGACACTCGCAGCATCAGAAGAGCTGCAGGTGCGTTGCCGGCCTTTTAGGAGGGAATAGGATAATAGGGGAGGGTAGGGAAGAGAATAGGGTAGGGGATTGGGCCTCCAGTAAACTCACTCACTCGGCGAAACAGCACAAGCGCTGTTTCACGCCGCTGTTCTGTGAGAACGTGGTATTTCTTCGGTCGAGCCGGCCCATTCGTGCCGAAGCATGGCTCTCCCACGTATACAGTGTTAGTGTAAACACCGTTACCCTTGAAAGGCTTGAAACCATCAAATGAGCCCGTCAAAAATTATACTGGTGCGGTCCAATATATCTGTATTATAATGAGAGTAAGAAAACTAAAAATATATAAATACAAAAATACATACCCATAGAACTAGCCACAGCTATGTCCTGCACGCTCGAGGCGGCTACAATCGTTTCGGCAGGCGACAGACTTTTTCTTGGTGGCAGCGGTGGGGCGCGTAGCTCGCCGTACGTGTTCTCAGTGGGAGGGGCTTTGCGGGCGGCACGTGGGGAGTGTCGCGGCGACGCCCCCGCGGACCTAACGCCGGGGCGTAACGCGTCGATGGTTGAGGTAGCCGCGTTAAACTCCGCCCAGTCCTGATGTGGGGATAAAAATTATACTTTAAGGCACTGGTCCCCAACCAGTGATCAGCAGGAGAAAAAATATGGTCCACGAATGATTTAAATTTAGTCCTAGCATAGCCGCCCCCCCTGAAGAAAATGGAAACTTAATAAAATCACAGTTATAATATTATAATACCAAAGTTTTCTTTTTATATAATTTCCTATTGAGTTTTTATTCCATTTATAGTTGTCCCCGACCAAATAGAACGTTGGGAACCTCTGCTCGGGATTACTTTATTTGCCACAAAATGGTAAGTACATGCAATTTTGCAAATGAAAAAAAATGTACAACACACAGGCACAAAGAAAGCACGGATTCATGAAACATGCAAAATAAAACACTAAAAGCATTCGTTAAAACCGTATATTAACATTCTTAAATTACTGACAAAAATAGCATATAAATTATTTTACATTCTTACTTGGAATGAAATAAGTACTCATTTATTATCCTACAGTATCTATCTACAAAGTCTCAATCAAGTTTAATGCTTACTTAAGAAGCTACTTAGTAGACTTTAAATACGCATTATCTACAAACTTCTTAAAACATGAGCATTAAAATATTATCGGTCTTACCACAAAAAACTAAACATCTGTTGAACAGTTGTTTTGAAGCCATTTTGTACTGAATTTTTCTCTAATCAACTGTTCAACAGGTGTTTAAATCTTTTGTAGTAAGACCATAATAGGTCTCTAACGTCGCACTCAGAAGCATTTAATGATTACTTTCTTCTTCTTCTTTTAAAAATGGCCGCCTCGGTGAGTTGCCAAAAGCAGTCATTTAATGAAGACTTTGACATAAAATGTATGAGCATCTTGTCAGAAACTTCACTAAGAAGTTTCTGACAAGTTTCTGTAGGCCCAATTCGACCAAACTTGAAGTTACACGAGTATAACTATCATGAGAATAATTTTACTCCTTTAATTTACTCTAGGATATTATCGTTTGCATTTTACCAAGTTACTCAAAGAATATGAAATAAAATGTCAATTATAGTTCACAATGACACCGACCGTGACAGTTGAACCCTGTTGTGCAACTATTCTCAGTTTAATATTTACTCCACCAAAATAGCCCGTGTAAATATTATTTACTCCCGTGTAATTACCTTATTCTTGGATTATAATAATAATAATAAATCTTTATTTCAACCCAACAGGTCATATTTTTAAATTACAATTAAATTTAACTAAGTATTATATTTTCAAATTAAAATACTTAATAATATTACGATTGAATTAAATATAGAATTATCAAAAGTAGACTTTGAGCATAAGAACCACCGCTCAACGATTCACATGCGCAAGGTAGTGACTTTACGCATATGAATCATCGAACAATGATTCATATACTCAAAGTCAAACCTATTTGCTAACACTTTTAGAATGGTGTTGTCGCTGCCCCTCACCCTGCGCGCCAGAGATGTGCACCGCTTCCGCATGGTCGTATAAAAACAATCCACGCGGGCGTCGGCAAACATCCCCGACGCGCTGCAGTACCGCGGCAGCGCCAGCAGCACTCTAAAAGCGTTATTATACTGTATGCGAAGAGCGTTGTATTAGCAGCTTACTCTTAGATTAGGAGACAGTTATACTTGAGTAAAATTTTACTCCAGTTTGGTCGAATCCCCCCTAAAAGGCTTTTGAGTAAGGATTAAATGTTTTTGAGTGCTTTATTAAGTCACTATAGTCGCTAGTATTCTATTTGAGACTTCAATTCTTGCATTGCAAGTACAGACGAAATTTTCACTCAAAATATTCGTAAAAAAATAAAAATAATCGAAAAGTGCTATTAATTTCTTTCATATTTAAAAAGGGTCATTTTCATTTTTATTTTTTCTTGGCTCTTTCGGGCGAATACTCAAACATTTTCTAAATTAATCAGCTCTTACCGCTTACCAATCAAATATTTCGACAGTATGAATTATAAGGAGCCCCTAACTATAAGCAGAGTTTGAGAATTCAACCGCAGGGCTAACTTTTAAAACTAATAAATTTGTGATAACTACATGATTCAAAATCGTCTTAAATAACTGTATATAAGTAAATTAAAATTTGTAAATTAAAAAATAATTAAACTAGATTAATTATTGTAATAAATATTGCATTGAACTAAATAAATCGAGACAAAAAAAAAAACTAATTTCATTACAAAATACTGTTACAAAAATAAAATCGTCAAGATAAAGATTTTAACTTCATTTTAAATGCATAAAATTTACAACACAAAGTGTGAACAACAAAAGTGGAAAAGCATCTTTCTAGAAGCGTCAAATTTTAACCTTTTCTGAAATAAAACTTCTTTTATTTCAATTTTTTCATTTTGTATTCTATTTTATTTCATTTTGTAGTTTAAAATGTTAAAAATTTTTGGCTACTTAGCTTTAGGAATGAAAATATACCCCGAAGATTATATGTCATGAAATGAGCACATTACTGTCATATGTCTCTTTCTTTCATGTAGTTTATATTAGAGACAGACATACTTTCTGCTTGTCTCTTTCTAACGACAATGATTATAAATCAATATCACTGGTATCGGATCTCATTTTATTTCTATTCTCATGCATATATACCGACATCTTTTAGCTGCCATATATATAAAATAAAGTATATAAAACGATATTTGTGTAAAAAATATGAAATAAAAAAAAACAGGCAAAAAAACACATGAATATGATAGAAAACATGCTAAGCCACTTTTGTTCCTCATAACATATTTAGTGGGACCAAGCACACTTCATCGCAATACAAAATGAGTGTGACACATGCATGACAAGTGTATTCAGTCCCTATATGAATGTCAGTAAAATTATAAATGCCGTTAGATTGTAATGTTACTAGTGAGATTATAAAATATCGAAGGATTTTAACTTAACTTGCGCGCTAATTGGTTAAACAAAAAATGACTGAGCTACCATAATTATCTGATTTTAAATGACACATCTATATTTTACATTATTTTCAGAAATATTAAATGTAAAGCTTTTCAAATTCCTTTTAAAGTTTACCAACAACTTTCTAGATCTAATTTTGAAACCGAGTGAAAAACTGCATGACTAATGAATAAACAATTATGTCAGCTTTTTGCATATTATTCAGTTTAAACATTCAGCGAATCATTTTACGCAAAGGTCGGAGAGCACATCCAGTAAAAAATTTGACCAAAATCCGAAATGTTGCACACGTCATTTTATTTTTATTTTATTTATTTATTATAGTCATATCAGAATATTGACAGAAACGTTGTCAAACGTCGAACAAAACTTTTTATTTACTGTCTGTGCTGGTGCCTGCCTCTAGCGTGAAAATATTGCAGTATTTGCAGTAAGATAAATGTTATTTACCGATATTTTATAATCTCGCTAGTTATATTACAATCTAACGATACATATAATTTTACGGTGCCTTGTACAGTCTTTATACTACAGTAACAAAAACATCGCAAACAAAAAGCTAAGCATAACAACGTCACATTCTATAATTGACTGTACTTTATATGCACGTGGCATATTACAAATATATAAAAACAATCGACTAATAAGTCTTAGTTATACTGTGCAATGGTTTTACAAGGCGCAAAATACAATAAACAAAAAAAAAGTTACATGCCTAAGCCCGGGCGCGCACTAGCGGCCATCGAGACAGATACTTTAGTATGAAACCGCCATAGACGACGCGCACCTGGCCGCAACGCGACCTGCGGCCACACCATACTTTCGAGCTTTCGATGGCCGCTAGTGCGCGTCCGGGCTTAATAAGCGCCATCTATGGGAGTTTTTAGGTTTTCCTTTCACAAACATAGATGGCGTTGCTAGAAATATATATTTTTGTGTATAAAATATTATACTCTACGAATAATAAAAACATTGTACTAGAATATAAAAAGAAGACTAGAGACTAGACTCGTAAATAAAAAGTCCAATGAAATTAGTGGGCCCATTTCAATAGTTGTCACTATGACAATTCATTTACATAAAAGGCGCGTAAGTTTATAATATTATCTAAAGTTTTGTTATCGAAATGGTAGAAAAATGGCCCAGCTTTTCTCATTCACTTGCGTCTTTACGCGGCCATGCGAAAAAGAGATACTTAGCAATGAATTTATACGCGAGGGAAAGAGACAAATAAATTATGCTACCGTAATTTCTGTCTGTTCGATTTTGGGTGAAGCTAAACGAGCGTAATTTTTTTAGGTCGTCAGTCGCAGAATTTCAGTAAGCAGAAATTCTGCTGCATTCCTTTTTATACGAAATCCTTACTTCATTCACGTGAGCGTAATATTCATGGTTAGTATGTAAAATAATTTACACGGCCGAAATTCTGCGACTCACGACTCACAAAATTGCGCTCGTTTGGCTTGACCCTTGAACATAAAGTATCAAACATCACCATGCGCTAGTAAAACCATCGCACAGACACAAGCTAACCATAAAGTTAATATACCTAGCGGAATAGAGAAACAAAGGCCTGAGCAAGCGAGATGTCACTATCAGTAACACTGCGTGGTAAAATGAGACGTGTGATACATGACAGCAGCACTCTTTTTCTGACGTCCAGTCGGCACGTGTCGCACGTTGACAATTTCATCTCATATAAATCATGTTCAATCATGCTTGTGTAAATGTATACGTACACATCTTTTTACACACAGACGTAAACCAATTTCGGTTTCGTTTGACAGCTCGAGATTGTTGCTCTATTCCGCTAGGTATATTAACTTTATGATGCTAACACAGTCACACACACATGGCCGCTCGTGCACTACGCATGCGGGGGGACTCGCTTGCGTCTCTGCAACACAAACACAAAGTTTAGGCACCGTGCGGTCATCGTCATCAGCCCAATTCTCACCAAAGTATTTCGTACCTACATTGACTCAAAAACTTTATATTTTTTTATTCATAGTTCGTATTGTCTCATCGAAAAGTTTGATTTATAAGCAGATACAGGACTTACGTAATTTAGTCGCGTTATGTCAAACTCAACCGACACTTTACAATTAACATTGAATTGGTACATTGACTTTTAATTAAAACTCAAACTATTTCTCTATAAGAATTTGGTATTGTAACATCAGAGAGATTGATCCTTAGGTAGATGATGGATTGACGTTATTTGGTCGCGTTTTATCAATTCTATGTAAGTTGTGATCGGTCGGATGGGTTTGATGTAACGCGACCACATTTCTTAGGTCCGCCATTTGCCTAGGAATCAACTTCTCTGATAGTACATTGCTTGTTTTCTTTTTGCTTAAAAACTAGAATAGATATTCCACTCCTATTTTAAGTTTTACTAGATTTTACAACACGGTTTATGAAATCTAGCATAAAAATTAAAAAAAGTGAGATTTGGACAATATTATGTTGATGACTAGTGGGCTGATGATGACACTTAAATAACAAAACATTCAAATAAATGAAATGAAACAGACAAATGATAAGCAACACAGAAATCCCAAAAATCATGCCAAAACATGCGCCGCCTATAAAAAAAAAACTATTATTTTATTCATCTAAACCACTTATTAATTTATATTAGAATAGGTTAAACTGCTGAACTGATTTTGATGAAATTAAGCTTAGGTTTGGCCTAAGCTTCAAGCATATTATACCGGGTACAGAAAAGTTTAAATGAGGGCCTAAAATTATCAAAAATCGCGTTACGTAATACTTGAACGCTCCTTTAGATAGCATCACAGATAAATTAAACTGCCGCATTCAAAGAGATTTAATGATAACTTAACTTTAATCAGATAAAGATTTCGACAGAAAATCTATGGAGTTTAAATATCAAAATATTTCTTAAAATTTTATGATTAATTTTCCTTGACTGCGGCTAGCGCGCTATTGTTCTAAGGGCCCTCATAAAATACGCCGCGGCCGATCGTTTCGGTCGGACTGATCGCAGGCCGATCAGGGGGCCTAGACAAGCGGCAAGCGATTATCGTAAACGCCAACGGCAATGCCACAAAATGTATGGGATTTGACATTAGTATTCGCTAGCGAAGCGATAACTTATGTCAAATCGCATACATTTTGTTAGAGTTTATTACGATAATCGCTTGCCACTTGTTTACTAGGTAAGGGCTGCCCGGAATCGTTTTGCACCAGGCCGTTTGTCCACCGAGACCGTCACCGGGACGTCATAAAAAAAAATTCAAATAAAGTTCTACTTTATGCGCTAGGCTATAGGTTTCATTTTCTATCGACATTGGTCTAGCGACCCATGCTGCTGCTTTGTAGTGGCGTAAAGCAAAATGAAACCTATAGCCTAGGTCATAAAGTGGCATTTTATTTGAATTTTTTTTGATGACGTCCCGGTGACGGAGCGGCGGTGATCAGATCGACAGACCTACCAACCGATCGAGAGGTTTTCCTGTATATAAAAACTTTAAATATCGACGCGCCCCGAAGCAATAACCCAGTTATATCAAAACTTTTTGCATAACAACATTTTTTTAGTCAATCATTATAATGCCATGTTAAATACAATACATCAAAATATGATAATTTTATTTTGAGTTTTGCGATTACTGGGTTGAACTATGTTTCTTTTTCAATTTTGCACGCTATTGTCATAGCAAAACATGCCGCACTGTAACAACCCATGTAACCATGTTTTTGAGCAAATAAATATTATGATTATAATTATGATTATGGGTTATTGCTTAGGGGCGTCGATATCTTTACAGACCATAAAGTTAATATACCTAGCGGAATAGAGAAACAAAGGCTTGAGCAAGAGAGATGCCACTATCAGTAACACTGCGTGGTAAAAAGAGACGTGTGAGACATGACAGCAGAACTCCTTTTTTGACGTCCAGTCGGCACGGGCCGCACGTTGACAATTTAATCTCATAGAATTAATGTTCAGTCATGCTTGTGTAAGTGTATACGTACACATATTTTTACAAACAGACGTAAACCAATTTCGGTTTCGTTTGACAGCTCGAGATTGTTGCTCTATTCCGCTAGGTATATTAACTTCATGTTACAGACATGACAACCTACCTCTGAATCATCAATGTCGTCCGTCAGTCCGTTGAATGTTGTGTTCCTCGTCGACCAGCCGTTCGCGTTGTTTATAGACATTTCTGTACCTGAAATTATATGAATTGGGGTATTTAGAAATAATATTAGTCTATTTGTGATAAGTTTACAGTGAATGATCACTATAGTGGCCAAAGAGTCCGTTGTCACTGAAAAATTGAAAAAGAAGCTCGCTTTTTTAAGGGTTCCGTACCCAAAGAGTAAAAATGGGACCCTATTACTTATCGATGTCTGTCCGTTTGTCTCCAGGCTGTAACTCAAGAACCGCTATAGCTAGACTTCTGAAATTTTCACAGATTATGTATATCTGTTGCCGCTCAACAATTTATACTAAAAATAAAATAAATTAAATATTTAATGGGGCTCCCATATAACGAACGTGATTTTTTGCTGTATATCAATAACTGCAACACATAGGCACTTGAAATATCCACGAAATACTCAGTTTTGTTTGTAGTTTAATATTTAATAATTTATTATAAAATTTAAATAAATTAAGTAATTAAGGGGGGCTCCCATACAAAAAACACAATATTCAGCCTGTTTTTGCTCTATTGTGGTACGGAACCCTTCGTGCGCGAGTCCAACTCGCACCTGGAGATTTTTAAGACAGATTGTTAAGACAGACAAGACAAACTTTCGCATTTATAATAATATTAGTAAGTATACTCACTAGATCCATTACATCCAGAGGACCCAGACGATCCTGAGGAATTCGACGACACTGCCTTCACGGCTGTCTTCGTGTTTGTTACTCTGTAACATATTATAAACAGTTAAAATAATATGGCGGTGTGTCTATCCAAACGGGTAAACCGATTTTGATATAGCTTTAAGCTATTGTATAGTTTTTATAGCGGGCTTTGAGCGCGGCGATCGGATCAAGAAATTCCGTGACGAAAGAAAACTAACACTCCCACTCCGACCGCCAAAGCGGTGTGGCGTTGCCAGACTTCGGCACGGTGTTTGTGTGCGTGCGACTGGACGTCGTGTTTTCTTCAGCCACTCTACTCGTTAGGTGCGATCATGGCAAAGATAATACTAACTTGACTTCAGTATTATGCGGCCTCGGCGGCACGAAGGCGTCGACGACGACTTGCTCAGTCCCCTTTATCTCCGCGCGACAGAACGGACACCCCTGTCCCTCAGAGTCCTGAAAAATTACAGACAGACGGATTATTTCAATGATATGTTATATTATGTGCTATCAAAAATGTTGATTCTTAAGCTTGTCACACACAGAGCAGGTAATGTAAAGATGTATATAATAGCACTAGCTGGTGCCCCGACTTCATCCGCGTTAACATAGTATAATAACAAAGATGGATTGTTTTCTCCTTTTTGTTTTTGTGGTTCCTTATACAGAGGGTAGAAAACGGACCCTATTTAAGCAAACGTCAAACGCAAACGTCAATAAACTTTCATGTTTCTAACTCAAGAAATGACGGACTTTCATTGAAACTTTCTACCCCAATTTCACCCGCTTGGGGGTAGAATTACCAGAAACACTTAAATACGTATCCATTCATTTTTAATCAGTAGCACAAAAATAAAGTTTCATGTTTCTAACTCAAGAAATGACGGACTTTCATTAAAACTTTCAACCCTTATTTCACCCCCTTCGGAGTAAAATTTTCAAAATTCCTTTCCTTAGTGGGTGTCTACTTAATAAAACAACCCTACTCACCAAATTTCGTGACTGTAACTTTTACAGTTTTTGCTCAGCGATGATGAATCAGTCAGTCAGTCAGTCAGTTAGGACATGTAATTTTATAAGTATAGATGATACATCTCGATACATCTCAATACATCTTTCTATAGAAAAATACCACACACAGCAGCTATAATGTATATTTTTACATCTTCGTATCTTAAGATACTGAGCTATATGAAATATGCATTTATAACATATACATCTAAATACATCTCAATATATCTTAATATATTTCTGTATATTATTACGATACATCTATTCTCTTCATAGGGTGTTCAAAAATTTCTGTGATTATATTATATGTGTATGATAGACAGATACACACAGTGTTGCCACTTGCCACCTTAGCACAGCACTTCACAGCAGGTACTGCAGGCAGTCTGTTCCCCAGAGCCTATATTTTCAATCAAATATCTTCAATCCACATCGTTCTGTTTTTGGCACAATATGTAACAATGCGCGCATCAAAATTACAATCCGAATCATCTTCTGATGAACTATCTAGTGAATCTAATAGCAAGTAACTCGAAAGGCCATAGTATTCCAAAATTAAAAATAAGAACAGCATGTATAACACTTTAGCAGCTGAAGTGTGCGTCAAGCGGGGCGTTTAGCATTGAAATGTAGGGAAAGATACATTACATCACCTGTTGTGTGTGATAGATTAATATAACTAGCTGTTTGACCGACCTAGCTATCGGGGGCGATAAATCGACCTAGCTAGATCGATTTATCGCCCCCGAAACCCCCTATATATATATATATATATATATTGCTCGTTTAAAGATATAAGATGTAAAGATATACATCCCGGGATGTAATGTACATTAATATACATTACCTGCTCTGTCTGTGACGAGCTATAGGCAGATGAGGGACCCACGTCATTTGGTCGGATCATGTCAATTCAATGTTAATTGTGATTTGTCGGCTGGGTTTGACGTAACGCGACCAAACTACGTACGCCCCCCATCTGCCCAGAAATCAACTTCTCTGATAGTAAGTACTTTAGTATCATACAAATAGTAATAATGGTTAGGACAATGCAGGCTGATCACCTGATTGTCTGACAAGTAAGATGATCCATGGGTCAAGATGATCCATGGGTCTTCCCACTGGGTAATGAGAGTAAAGGAATTGAGAGTGCCCCGAGTACTGCGCACACACTTAGGCACTATAAAAACTACTCCTGCGTAACTGAATACTCACAATCTGCCAGGCAGTGAGACACGGCGTACACAGTAGATGTCCGCACGGCTCTATCCGTATGTCCTTGTCGTTTTCCGCGCAGATCTTACATAGCTGGAACGTGCTGCCTGCAATCAGATAACGAGTAATAAGTTAAACTGTAATTAGACTACGTAATGATCCATAATATTAACATCTTATGTCTCCTGTGGTTATATCAATCTTTCATTTGATACACGACAGAATCAATATTTTTATTTCACTTTGTGTTGCTTAGAGGGCGCTATAGCAATTTTAACGTGACGTCATTATTATTATATATCAAGCTATTTGCTTGACATAATCCGACCAAATTACGTACCCATCTCACAATACAGCTCGTACTGCTCCTGTGTGACCGTTATATGGTCTTCCGCCGGCGATATTATGGCGCTGCTGAGGTCGGGGTTCACGTCGCGACCGTCGGGGTACAGGTAGCTGAAAAGTATAAGGAGATAATGTTAATATACTCATCTATCTTAATATATAAAAATCTCGTGTCACAGGGTGCGTGGTTGAACACCTCTGAAACGGCTCGACCGATTTTCGTGAATCTTAGCGAGCATATCGGCTAGGGTTGAAAATCGGACATATACTTTTTATATTGATAAGTGCATTTGTTGAATAAATAATAGTAAATTATTACAACTCGAGACTGACTTGTTGATGTACTTAACTTTTATTTTCACAATATTTGCACGTCGAGATGTATCCGACAAAACATGAGCTCTATTTCAAATTGTACCATCTAATATTGTCATTACCATGTTTTTGCAAATAAACGTTATTATTATTATTATGACGACTGAGTGCGGTATAGCGATGGACGTTGCCATGGTGCCATACATATTTAGTCACTTCAATAAAATAATACGAGCGAAATACTTTATATGGCAAAACAAAGTTTGCTGGGACAGCTAGCACTTATATAATAATGTTCAAGAGTTTTTTAGAACGCACTAATTTCTGGATGGTTCGAATCGCGACACTGCCAATATGAGCACCGTTAAAGAGCAGATCACGATGAAGGACTGTATAGGCTTCTTTTTCTGCCGGAAAACGTACGGTTCCCGCTGCTGTAAGCGGCTGCGTCCGCGTAGATAAGATATTCCTAATACCTTATCCACGCGGACGCAGCCGCTTTAAAAAGCTGTAATGTCATTAATTTGACGTTTATATTATATACTTGAAATTGACTTTAAAAAAACTTCAACGTCAAAATTGTGTCCATAAGCAATGAAGTTCATGTTCATCAAAGTTACGAGAGGACTTGCCGAATTTATTTTTTATGACTGCCGGCCCCTTATAGAAGCTGCCGCTTGTAGGCCGCGGCCTATACGGCCTATTTATAAATCCGAGGTTGGGCGACAGTAAAGGTCCCTATTCAGCGACAACCATACAAACACTCAATACTCACAATCCCTCTCTATACCCGTCCAACAGCGCCTGGACTAGGCTCTTGTTCTGCGGAATGGTCTGTAGTATCTCCCCGTCTACAGTCACGTAGCCGATCGCCCACTGGCCTAGCCGGGTGCAGGATAACCTGAAATGTGAATGAAAAAAGTGTTAAACGCATGGAATCATTTATGCCATGATCACACCTACCGAGTAGAGGGGCGAGAGTGTGCCCTCGGCCCAGCACATTCATACAAAACATATCGTGTTTGTGTGCTTGCTTAGCCGTGACCACAGTCTCCCCATCTATTCGGTAGGTGTGATTCAGGCATTAATGGGGATAAGGCAATAAATGAGAAGTTCCAAGGAGTATTTGATGTTAAGTCTTAAAGGCATTGGTGCCATCTTCCTGGCGTCTTTGCTTATCAGGTTTTTTAAGTTCATGATAATCTAAAAAAATAAGTTACCAGGAATTTAATCTGCATTGGATAGTATCAAATTGTGAAAGGTACCATAAGCAATGTCTTAAAAAAGGCATTTGCCTAACCTTGGTGGTAATTTTTGCTGACAGTAATCAGAAATAGAGTAAGCAGCAGTATTGAAACCTGATCTCTGGCTTACCAGACATCAGGTTCAGGAGGAGGAGAAGTAAGGCAAATCCTCTCTTTGCAAGACAAAATTTTACATTGCTCACACCTATCAAGGACTGCTTGACACATCATATGCTTTTACAGCAGTTCCGAAATGTTTGGTGGTTTTCTAAGGGATAAGTGGTAAACATTAATTGAAGAGCCACTTTATTAGCTGGTAACGGGACAGATGGTACCAAGTGGGTACCACCTGTCTTTTCAGTAATTACACAGCAAATATTTCAAGAACAGCATCGAATCCAAAAATCTAACCTGAACACATAACTCCCGGCCTTGTGTATATACTTGTGCAGTCGAGCCTTGACTTCATCGTACGTGAGGAACGCCACGTATCCTGGATGCGTCACCGCCAGCAGCTGCCAGTTGCGGAGCAAAGTGCTCCAGGGTTGGAATAACCTGGAATTGTGAAGGAATGAGTTAGTGGAAGTGCAAATAACTAGGATAGTCTTGTGACCTTTGTTTTCGATTTCTGTATAACTTTGATATTTTAGGCCTTTGCGGGAACCTCTAATTCTATGGACGATGCTTATCTCTCAAAGGAAGCACAAATCTATCTGGCATAATATGCGGTTTAAAATTATTTTCCAAGTAAAGGCTAACTGTTCTCTAACTTTATCAGCTGCGAATTTCCAGCGCATGTTGGGATATCGCCATTTCGTCCGGATTTGAAAACATGTACGTTTTTGCTCATAACTCATGCAATGCAATTACTATCTGCGGAGATCGTTTATTGGATCAAATCTCGCATTATGAATCATGCCCCTGAACTCCTGACAATAACACGCCACAAAAACCTCTCTCAGTTCTCTCGCCTGGTGATCATAAGAAACTCAAAGTTGGAGATGCCAGTCCCTCACCTGGTGAATATGTTATGTGCGCGTGTTCTGCTGTAGCGTTTGGGAAAACACGTGCCCTAGTGATTCCTGAATCTTTCCCTCCCCAAGTTTAAAACCCCTCCAAACCCCCTGTCAGTTCCCTCACCTAGTGAACACTCGAATCAAACCCATTGTAAATCAGGCATCTAAACTCCTTATGATGCCTGCATCTTTTTCTCACCAAGTTTAGCCAACTTTATACGGCAAAACTCCTCCTCCAGAATTCTTCAAAACCCCTTCCAATTCCCTCACCTGGTGAACACATCGAACTCGAAGTTGGAGATGAAGTCGTTGCACGTGAGGTCGATGGTCGTCTTCAGCGCCATCGTCTCCAGCCCCGACGATATCGGGTGGACGTTGTTCAGCTCCTCGCGAAAGTGTTTCCACGGGACCAGGGTGCTGGAAACAAGAGAAAAGTGGTGTGAGAATGTGGATTTGTTGGACAAAAAATGAAGATGGGAATACGTTTAGCCACGTCGCAGATAATAAGTAATTCATCACGCAAGATTCGTTCTTGGAGATTGGAGACAGGTAACACTAGGCCAAAGAATTACTCCCTCTTAAGCGAACGACCAGAGGGGTTAGTGCGAGTTTTATACGATCATACGCATCGAGCACGTTAACGCGAATTTATATGGAATCAAAGCAGCGCCATTTACTGGTTAACGTGGATACTGCTTTGATCCCATATAATTTCGCGTAAACGTGCTCGATACGTCGGATCGAATAAAACTCGCACTAACCCCTCGGTATACATACCGTAATTTGTTTCATTACCTACTTACTACATGTAGTAAGTAGGTAATGAAACAAATCTACTTTAGTTACTTAAAAACGTTTAAGGTTATTTTTTAAACTTACTTTATATGGTTTCTTCAAAACATTTTTTTAATACCTTCCTTATCTTTTTGTTACTAAAATACTATAGTTTATGGATTTGACCTGTTTAAATTACTGTTCTACTAGCGTCCCGCCCCGACGTCGCACGGGTATAAAATATATAGCCACTGAAAAAAATGATTAAAATCGATGGCCTATGATCCTTCACGTGGTCTACTTCTTATCGGAGCCAAATAGCATAAAAATTGCTCCAGTAGTTCGCGAGATAAGCCCTTTCAAATAATTTCCTCGGTTTTTCCACATTTTCCTCTATTTCTTCGCTCCTATCAGTCTTAGCGTGATAAAATATAGCCTATAGCCTTCCTCGATAAATGGGCTATCTAACACTGAAATAATTTTTCAAATCGGACCAGTAGTTTCTGAGATTAACGCGTTCAAATTAGGGCGTTTGTGCACTACACGGAATTTTACCGTCCGGCGTTTATAACTTTCACGTTTGCCAAATAAATAAGGTAGGAAATCGAGATGCCGCGCCGCGCCGGATGGTAAAATTCCGTGTAGTGCACAAACGCCATTAGCCCTTTCAAATAATTTTCCCCGTTTTTCCACATTTTCCTCTATTTCTTCGCTCCTATAAGTCTTAACGTGATAAAATATAGCCTATAGACTTCCTCGATAAATGGGCTATCTAACACTGAAAGAATAATCAAAATAAGTTGCGTAGTTTCAAAGATTAAAGGGAACAGAGGGACATGAGGGGAAAAAAGTGACTTTGTTTTATAATAATATGTATAAATACCGTATTACATTTCTATGGTATATCCCCATTAAATTTACCGTTTCAAAACCCCAATAATTCGATTCAATAATGATCCAATTACAATAATAACGGCACACATTACGCCGTTTAACGAGATTGGCTTGATAGACCGGGCGCTAGACGTAAGTGAGTATGCAAAATGTGAGTACCGAATTCCTACAGCGGATTTATTAGTAAAGGTCATAGAATAATGTGGGATCTTGCCGGACAATTTTATCCTCTTTTTCGCAATGTATTGATTATTGAATATCCATAAGGGTCTTACTTACGGTATTGTCAAGTGACAATAAACTAAAATTATTACACTAAAGTGCGATAAGGAACCTGCGCATATCCTTGAGGCGCGAGCATTTTTGTAAGGTTCAAGCATTTATACTTTTTAGTTCAGTAATTTTAAAGTTTATTTTCAAGAGCGTTAGATAAGTTCTCTTCGCTTAACTCCGTTCTGTCTACGCTGACCCTAAAAATCCGGTCATAGCATTATGCCGGCGCCAGACACAGACAAATGTTTGAACAAAGACTTTGAAGACTTTGCTCACACATTTGAACACTTGTATGTTTTACCTGCCAGACATGTTTCACATACATTTTCAAATGGACGACGGATTTGTGGACGCGATATTCCTATATTATTATTTAAGTGCTTTTAATTATATAATATTAATTATATCATATAATACGAGCAACCACAGACTACTCCTATAGGTATATATTGTATTATCTATGGACTACACAGAAGAATTAATGAGCAACTGAACCAACTGAACTTTGCGCGTGTGTAGCAGGTAAGCAGATGATGTCACTATCAGTAACACTGCGTGGTAAAAAGAGACGTGTGATACATGACAGCAGCACTCTTTTTTTGACGTCCAGTCGGCACGTGCCGCACGTTGACAATTTAATCTCATAGAAATCATGTTCAATCATGCTTCTGTAAGTGTATACGTACACATATTTTTACACACAGATGAAAACTAATTTCAGTTACGTTTGACAGCTCGAGATTGTTGCTCTATTCCGCTAGGTAATATTAACTTTATGGGTCATAGTCACTCGGATTTTGCATGATACTCAACCACGTTTGTTAAACTAATATGTATTCTGTGACCACGTCTAGCGCCTGCACCATGAGTCGGGACTGATATTAACAATTAGCGATAATTGTTATTGTTTCAGCGTTAAGTTTTAACGGCTGATTGGCGTTATTAATGTATTAAGGGTGGTTAAGGGGTAATAAAGGCATTTAAATTGTAAAGGAGGCTTTCCGATCATTGCCGCGAGCGACCGCGACCAACAAAAATTCAAATAAAATGCCACTTTATGACCCAGGCGATAGGTTTCATTTTCTACTGACATTGGTGTAGCGACCCATGCCGCCGCTGCTTTGTAGTGGCTTAGAGCAAAATGAAACCTATAGCCCAGGACCTAGGTCATAAAATTATTTTGTATTAGCGCATTTCTTATACAAACATAGAAGTCAAAACTAAAGGATTAGTCCAACGGCCAGCGTGGAAAGGTCACCCAATGCCAAAGCCACAAGACGAATTAACAAAATACATTTTCTCCGCGTCGACAACCCACGTTAACGTTTAGCGCTATTGGTTTAAAGGAAAACCGTGTTTCACCGCAGGTAGCCAGCAGCTTATGTACTTAGTAAAGTAACCAACCAATAATAACCACGGAATTTTCACGAGTTCACAAGTCACAACACATGAACACACACACATTATTATTATATTACTCTAGCTATACTTTTTGCAGAAACACGGCTGAACTCATATGCGGCGGCGCGAACGCCCGGTTTGGCCGCTAAACCGTAGAGGCCGCGCTACACCGGAATGGCAGCGGCGAGGCGAGAACTTTCTGCGTCATATGATTTTAAACTTTATTTTCATTCTTGTAATACATAGTATCGCTTGAGAAGTCTACGGCCGCCCGTGGCCGCTCGTTGCCGCGATTTCTCAAGCGATACTATGTATCTTATATCTTTAAACGAGCAATTCTTGTATATATTAGATAGACTAGATTTTTCACAAAAAGCCATTAATTTAAAAATTCACATTTTTTTTCTTAAATTTTGGTTTTTCTATGTTTAATTCCATGAAAATTATAACATGCTGCCTGTGTTAGCGTAGTCCATAACTTTATCTAGCAAATGAGACCTTTATTATCTTCATAGGATATTTACATGAGAAGTACGTAGGTCAGATTAGTGTGAAAGCCCGAGAAAAACTAAAATGGCTGCCATTTTACAACCGTGAGAGATAGAAAAAATTTGAGAGCCAATTTGTCGATATTCACATACATCATTTACATACATTTAAGTACTTAATTACAATTGCTTGTGATTGCGGTGTAACGGCCAAACCGCTCGTTCGCGCGGACGCATATAAATCCAGTCTGACAATCTTCATGGCTTCTCCTTCTCCCACTTTTCGAGCGATCTAAGAGTCGTACGCAGCCTATGTCATTAAACTAAATTACCATCGTATTGGGTATGTTAAACATTAGCCTATAGGCCTCTTGGATATCTCTAGTGGCGCGGCGAGTGGCAGATTCAGGCAACACGTGGGTGTCAGAGTGCGATCAGCTGTGAAATACGGTTTACTAGTTTAAAATGAAAACACGTTGAAAACGTTAAAAAGTGCACTGAATAAGGAAAATATGGGCGGTACGAGGTACTGTTGTGTTGTAGGGTGCAAAAAATCCCAATCTCGCATTCGTAAATTAACGTTTTATTCGTTTCTGAGACGGAATTGGGAAACGTATCGAAATCAACATGCCGATTATTAATCATGCTCTCGCATGAATATTTCTAAAATATGCAAGTTACTTTTAATACCATTGTTTTATGTATAATAATATATTGTAATTGAAAAAAACTATTGTCGGTTCAATATTTATTACTAATTCACTTTCGCATTTATAATATTATAAGTGCGAAAGTGTGTCTGTCTGTTACCTCTTAACGCCTAAACTGCTGAACAGATTTTGCTGAAATTTGGCATGGATAACTCCATAATATATTCTTAAGAGTCCCGAAAAAGGACATAGACAGTGGCGTAACTATAAGATCCGGGGCCCGTGGCAAATTGATGAGGCTCTATCAGTAAAAATCGTCACGTTTATTATGTACTTAAAAATTTTTGCCCATTTGGGTCGAGGGCCCGTGGCATTTTGCCAGCCCTATATTTACGCCACAGGACATAGGATACTTTTTGTCTCGGGAAAATGTACGGTTCCCGAATCCCGCGCGGTTACTCCGTTGTGCAAGAGTTATGGCATAACGGAGTTACGGGCGTCATCTAGTAAATTTATTATATTACATATTAATCATAAAAATCAAAGAAAAAATTTCTTTGATAATGAAATACATCTGCATTTTCCATTTTTATTTTGCATGTATGGTTGAAAAGTTGCTGAAAATATATTTGTTTAGATTATTCAATACATAGCTCCACTTTCACGTCGTACAGTCGATTACCTACTCTGGTCTGTGGTATTACTTTTACACGGATGATTCGTTCTCCATCATCATGGATTTCGAAGACTTCATGAACATGATTGCTTTGGAATTAGTTTGTGCTCTATAATTTGTAATTAGGTAAACAACCTGTTTTTAGTAATAAGTATAATAACTAAGAAGATGATCTTACAAATAAATAAATACAAAGTAAAAAATCATATTCAATGAATTTGAAAGAATATTTCATGATCGAGTATATTTAAGTAAATATAGCTTTCGATAAGTACTTACTGATTTTCCGCGGAAAAAGTCTGCGGAAACATTACGAAGTCCACAATCAATAATAATTGGGCTCATTACTTTTTATTGTGCTAAAAATATAAACAATTACCAAAAAAGTGCAGTGACTTGTATGAGAATCATATGAGAAAAGCGCCCGTGAGTTTCCGCCGTCAACCGACCCGCGGCGTTGCCGTAGCTTAGCAACGATATCCAAGAGGCCTATACAATTAAGTTCTCATTATTTAACGCATTAAACGTTTCCCAAACTTAGCACTCAACAGTATCAATTCTAACGAGCTTTCCCCTTGTAATTAACACACAGACACCGTAGTGTGAATAAACGTAGGTGACTGAGAAATCGTAGAGACATAGGTAGAGACGAATTGGGATCTAAAACGTGGGAAGCCTTCGATCAAATATGTGATCGAAGCGGGAAGCCAAATGGCACGATTGTGCCGGCCGACGGAACGGCCTGAAATAACCCCGAGTCAGTAGTTAGAATTACAATATTATGTCTAAAGTTGATGAGTGAGTGACGAGGCAATCAGGTAATGCTAATGGTCATTTATTTTCTTTATATTTAATTAGCTGTCGTCCGCGACTTCGTCCGCCTCAACACAATATAATAACAAAGATTTATACGTGGGAGAGCCATGCTCGTCGAGCCGGCACGAACGGGCCGGCTCGACCGGAGAAATGCCACGTTCTCACAGAAAACCGGCGTGAAACAGCGCTTGCGCTGTGTTTCGCCGAGTGAGTGAGTTTACCGGAGGCCATTCCCCTACCCTATTCCCTTCCTTACCCTCCCCTATTCCCTTCCCTTCCCATCCCCACCCTCCCCTATTATCCTATTCCCTCTTAAAAGGCCGGCAACGCACCTGCAGCTCTTCTGATGCTGCGAGTGTCCATGGGCGACGGTAGTTGCTTTCCATCAGGTGACATGTTTGCTCGTTTGCCCCCTTATTTCATAAAAAAAAAGATGAATATTTTTCCCGGTTTTTCACATATTCCACTGGTTCTTCGGTCCTATTAGTCGCCGCGTGATTTTATTCAACATAAACCTTCCTCGATAAATGGACTATCCAACACATAAATAATTTTGTGTGTTTGAACACAACAAAGAAGAAATAGTATTTCCTGTCTGAACATTTTGTCCAACCAATTTAACTCTTCGGTTTACTTCAAAAAACATTTCTACGTTGGACCATCGTAGACCAAGGTCATGGTTGATTGCATTTACGATAGGCAATCGTAGACGAATGCGAGGGGCATTCGTTCGAGGGGACATGTTCATAATCGCCTATTTGTCCATCATAAGTCAACCTGGCCTTACAACACGTACATCGATCCTAATCCAACAATGTTTTATCCAAAACTTTCCATCATCCATCCCTCTCTGATGATTGGGGGGGGTTACCACCTCACGGGGCCAGACCCCACTGGCGTTTTAAAGCAATTAAAGTTCGCGAGAGAGGGATTTTACAGGAGTGTTCGGGGGAGATACGAAAACGAGCACAATATAAGTGTTTATTGTTTGTTACAAGCCGGTAGACTTTCGAGTGTTATAAATTTACTGAGTAATAACTAATAGTACAGCTAAATAATAATAAATAATAGTACGCCTCCGTGGTCCAGTGGTTAAGAGCGTGGCTCTTGACTCGGAGGTCGTGGGTTCGATTCCCGCGTTGGAAACATGTTTTTTCCAAGGTTGGTTAGGACAATGCAGGCTATACCTGCACTGTACCTGATTCTGTGACAAGTAAGATGATCCATGCATCGGATGGGCATGTGAAAAGTCGGTCCTGCGCCTGATTTCTCGCCGGTCGTGTCGGTCTTCCGTCCCACTGGGTTATGAGAGTAAAGGAATAGAGAGTGCTCTCGTGTACTGCGCACACACTTGGGCACTATAAAATTACTCCTGCGTAGCTGGCCTGGTTTTTATGAAACCGAAACCGGTGTCCCCATATTATATTACAGCTAAATAAGGATCTTTTGGTCAAAATAAGAAGTGATACCGCCATTTTGCAAAACGTCACTTGAGAGGCAGCTGTTGTTAATTCACGTCCATCTGTGAATAAAATCAAAGAAAAAATACGTGTGGCACTCGGGGACTGCCGCGGTAAAGCTATTGCATAGCATTTTCTATCAACTTATGCAATTATAATTGTCACGTCTAGTCGCAATCACACAAACACCGTACCGAAGTCTGCCCAACTGAAACGACGTTAGATGATTCTTTCAACGCTTTCAACGCGGCTTTAGGTTAGGTTAGGAGCGGTGTTAGGTTTGTTTTCGTTACGGAATTTCTTGATTCGGTCGCCGCACTCCAAGCCCGCGATAAAAGCTGTGCAATAGCTTAAGGCTGCGTTCCCACTGAAGCGGAGCGGAGCGGAGTGGAGCTTAGCGGTGCCCGAATTGACCAATCGTGCTATTCCAGGGGAATGACAGCGAAGATTTCGAGCATGGTGATTGGTCAATTCGGTAACGCAGCCTTAAAGCTGTTTCGCATCCCCTTAACAATGCCATTCAAGTGGCACAAGATCGTTGTTAGTCTGTAGTCTCTATAATTCCACCGCTGGATTGGTTATCAGTTTGTATGTTACTATTTATGCTTCAACCTCTGAACCAATTTAGATTGAATTTAGTACGTAACATATAATTTGAACCTCAAGAAAGGACATAGCATTTTTAACCCAAAATTGTACGCATTTCTTTAAGAGAGAAGAACGAAATTGCGAGTGCCATCTCATGACACATATTCCTTCCACCAAATCAGCCGGCGCCAATTAATCCAAGGGCGTCTTAACTCTTAATGACAACTCAACTAATGAGTCAGCACGCCAATTGGGAAGTATGCCGCTAGCGTATTGTGTGATAAGTCGCTGTAGACCAGGAAATTGGTAGACACGTCCTGTTAGCTCCAAATCCAGCATCATTGGCTCGCGAGTCGCGACAGATAAGTATACAGACTTGAGTACGTGTAGAGTCGCTTATTCGTCTGTGATTGTCGATGGTCAGCGTTGATTGTGAGTAGCTGTGGAGTAGCAGTTTTAGCGTGATAAAATAATTCCGGCACAACTAGCATCATTTATTATAATCATACTCTTACGTAACGGAATCGTCTAGTATCATAATATGGTAAAGTACCTATATGACATGGCATAAATATAGCATAATATTATTATGCTATTTTTTTTAATGAAATAAGGGGGCAAAGGAGCAAACGGGTCACCTATGAAAAGCAACTTCCGTCGCCCATGGACACTCGCAACATCAGAAGAGCTGCAGGTGCGTTGTCGGCCTTTTAAGAGGCAATAGGGGAGGTTAAGGAAGGGAATAGGGAAGGGTAGGAAAGGGAATAGGGTAGGGGATTGGGCCTCCGGTAAACTCACTCACTCGGTGAAACACAGCGCAAGCGCTGTTTCACGCCGGTTTTCTGTGAGCCCGTGGTATTTCTCGGGTATCTCTCGAGCCGGCGCATTCGCGCCGAAGCATGGCTCTACCACGTAGTATATTATATTATAATAGGCAACATTTAAACACGTTGCCTATGAATAGACATGGCATGGCTCATCTGTCCTTAGCTCTACCATATAACCGTATAAGGTCGGACACAAAAGGCGTCTGAAACAATAGCCGAGAATGTGCTCACAGAGCTGTGTTGCGAAATTGGAATCGTACAGTCTGCACACCGCGTACATTGTCCCACACCCACTCCGTATGGGAATGTGGTTACGCATGTATGCCACCGCGGCACCGTGTACAGACAAAACGCCGTATCATTGAAACGTTGAATAGAATTATTATAATGGTCCCTTAAATACGTTACCCAGATAAGCGTTAGGCTTATAGTGTTACGTGTCTATTGTTAGGACAATGGATACCTAGCCAAATATGGAGACCACACTCTTCACAGGAATAAGTTTAGAGGTCCTCCTCCAAATCAAACCAAATGCCACGCTTTGAAATATGTAATGGATTGAAGACTAAGGGCCTGTTTCACCAGACACCACTTCCTGATAAGTGCCGGACAGGCTATCCAGAACATATCTGACGGACGGATCGGCTATCCGACACTTATCAGGAAGTGGTGAAATAGCCCCTTATGCTGTATCCACACATGCCGCCGGCTTATATCGGCAGCACGGACGGCGGCCCGGCCGCCGGCTAAGCACACGTGCCGCCGGCTTCGGTGGCAAGGTAATCTGAAAGCCGGCGGCAAACCCGGCGGCATATGTGGATGCGCCATTAGGCTCTATTTATTTGCGTCCGCCCGAAAGCAGCCGTTTGTCGGCTAGACCGCGAGATCACAAGCAATGCAGGAATCAAACCCACGATCATAAAACCAACAGTCGCAACAAAACATTGAACCTAGGAGGCTTCTTTATAAAGCCCGCTGTACTCATTGGACCAACGCACGGAGCAACGCTCATTGCCAGGAAGGCTCTTGGCAATAAGAGCTGGCGCGCACTACGACATTCTGTCGCGCGATTATTTTACCGACCTATAAAAATTCAAATGAAACGCCACTTTATGATGTAAGCTATAGGTTTCATTTTGCTCTATGCCATTGACAAGCAGCGGCAGCATCGGTCGATAGGCAATTGTCGGTAGAAAATGAAACCTATAGCCTATTTCATAAAGTGACATTTTATTTGAATTTTGGTCGGTCGGTATAATAATCGCGCGACAAAAAGTCGTAGTGCGCGCCAGCTCTAAGTTGACCCAATGCTCTAGCGCGCACTACGACTTTTTGTCGCGCGATTATTTTACCGACCGACCAAAATTCAAATAAAATGTTACTTTACGAACTAGGCTACAGATTTCATTTTCTACCGAGTACCATTTGTCTAGTGACCCATGCTGCCGCGCGCCAGCTCAGAGCTGGCGCGCACTACGACTTTTTGCCGCGCGATTATTTTACCGACCTACAAAAATTCAAATAAAATGTCACTTTATGACATAGGCTTATAGGTTTCATTTTACTCTACGTTACTGAAAAGCAGCGGCGGCATGGGTTGTTAGACCAATGTCGGTAGAAAATATAAGCTATAGCCTATGTCATAAAGTGTCATTTTATTTGAATTTGTGTAGGTCGCTAAAATAAGCGCGCGGCAAAAAGTCGTAGTGCGCGCCAGCTCCAATGCGTTTTAAGCTATTGCTATGGCGACTGAATCAAGAAATTCTGTAACGAAAAATCCTAACACCACCCATTCCAAGTTGCCAGAGTTCGGCACGGTGTTCACGCATAGACGTATGCGAATTATAATTGCATGGGATGATAAAAAATGCATTGCAACAGCTTTACCGTAGTCCCCGAGTGTCACGCGTATTTTTTTTTTATAATTGGCTTAATACACAGACATAGATCAAGATAGCCGCATGTGTATGTACCATCGAGGAAGTTGATTCCTATGCAATTGACAGACCAACGTTATTTGGTCGAATATGTCAATTCAATGTTAATTGTGATCTGTCAGCTGGGTTTGACGTAACGCAACCAAACTACTTAGGTCCCCGATTTGCATAGGAATCAACTTCTCTGATAGTCCTTCGTGTGCCATATCGCGTTCCCAAACGACGAGCAATGCTCGTCTTTCGAAAGTCTGTTATTTAGTCTGCTATCGGAATCGGACTCGTACGAATCGTATTGAGCTGTAGAAATTCGAAAAGAAACGTTGGCCTAGATAATGGACACGTTTCTTATCGTCGGTCTTCACAGTAGGTAGGAAAAAAGTGGCACGCTCGTTTTCATACAAATGGAGGGACATGCGGTATCTATCTTGATCTATGTCTGTGGCTTAAGAGGATTCCACACCGCCGTTTTCCCATACTTAAACGCTGTCCCCTGTTTCCTGCCTGGATAATGCCGGTTGAGTTATAATTGTTTTTCCTGAATGTCTATGGCCACTATTAGCATGTTCCTATGTTTTCTTTTTTTTCATAATTTCATTATTAAAAAAAGATAAGAACGTCCAAAAACCCAAAAAAATGACAAGATTTTCCTCTGTGTTTAAACACCCAGAAAACAAAACTGGCTAAAATATACAAAAAAAATAAAACATAGGAACACAGGTCAAGCCTTGCTTTAATTCCTAATGAAAAAAATACTTAAATCGGTTAAGTTTTGGAGAAGGAATCAGCGGACAATGAATCGAAGATTTTCTGTTCTTTTATTAGAACTTTTGTCGTATTGTCTCTATCGCGCTCTGCGGTGGGAGACTTGAAATTATATTGAGAGAATACCTATTTTCGATTTCTCTCGCCCCTGGTGTATCCTTTTAATACGGTGGCCTAATGTGCAGTACAGAGGGTTTCAAAACCTTTTATGACGTCACATTACGATCGTCCTCATTAACAGGACTGGCGTTTTACGCGGCCGTAAAGCGTATGACACAATCGAGTGTTAGTGCCAATTTCGTTGATGGGGAGATATCGATTCGTACGAAATTCGAACGTTTCAACAGGTCCCCCCCATTCAAGGAGAGAGGCAGAAAGTATACTTGTTATTGGAACGGAGCAATCCGCATGATGGTGATCAGCGGGGCAAAATGGTCGCTTTGAAGAATCATGATTTAATAATCATAATGTGATTCATTTTTCTAAAATCGCAAAATGCAACTCTGCTTGCAATTCATTTCTGTATTTTTGTACGTATTTGACATTTGTCAATTTGACAGTTTTGACAATTCATTTGCTGAATTGATTGAGAGGAATTGCTAAATGTGACCGTTTAACCCCGCTGGTGCCAGCAGAGGGGTATGTTCCTCTATAATTAGAGCTATTTTAGACGTGGGAGAGCCATGCTTCGGCACAAATGGGCCGGCTTTCTGTGAGAACGTGGTCGTTCTCACAGACGGTTTTCTGTAAACCGGCGTGTAACAGCGCTTACTGTGAGTGAGTGAGTTTACCGGAGGCCCAATCCCCTACCCTATTCCCTTCCCTACCCTCCCCTATTCCCTTCCCTTTCCATCCTTACCCTCCCCTATTACCCTATTCCCTCTTAAAAGGCCGGCAACGCACCTGCAGCTCTTCTGATGCTGCGAGTGTCCATGGGCGACAGAAGTTGCTTTCCATCAGGTGACCCGTTAGCCCCCTTATTTCATAAAAAAAATTGAAGACTACTTATAAGGGCAACTACATGAGTAATTACCCTTATAAGTTGTTCTTAAGGGTTCTTTTAGGGTTCCGTACCCAGAGGGTAAAAACGGGACCAAGACTTCGCTGTCTGTCTCCAGGATGTATCTCACTGAACAGCTATAGCTAGAGAGTTGAAATGTTTACAGACTTCATTGGTCCTATTAAAAAGCAATCAGCAAAATAATGAGATGTCTATATTATATAACCTAGGTAATCTACGTTATGTAAGTGAAGATTAGCCCACGTGTAATGTGTCTATACTTCCGTGGATTCTCTGCATTCTTCGATGAGCCTCCATGGTCCAGTGGTTTTAAACGTGACTCTTTTGACTGAGAGGTTGAGATTTCGATTACCACTTTGGAAAAATGTTCCTTCAAAGTTCGTCGTCCAGTTAGTCCAATTGAGTAATGAGAGTTAAGGGAGAAATAGTGCTCTCGGACTGCGCATACACTTGGGCACTATAAAAACATTCCTGCGTTGCTGGCTTTCAATGAAATCGACCACCGTCATTACCGTCCCCATGGTCTCTATATTTTAGCGAAACATCAAAATTGGTCCACTAATTTCAGCTCATTCTATACTCAAGCTATTTGACATTAGTAAACTACATTTGACGTCCCAGAAACACATATCTAATGATCCCACAAATAGGTATGCGAATGCAAATGATAGTGGGCGGTATTACAGGGAAACTTCCCTTTGATGAGACTTATCAGCACACATCGATGTACCATATTTAGGGACGTTGCAATCGCAAAGAAATTGTCCACTTGGTATATGTATATTAGATACTGGCTTGATTAGGTTATAGTCGTACTTAGAGTTAGAGCCAGCGACAGCCAGACTTACGTTATTTGATGAAAGCTGAAAGGCTTTCTGTATAATACGACCCCTATAGTTTTATACGTGGGAGAGCCATGCTGCGGCACGAATGGGCCGGCTCGACCGGAGAAATACCACGTTCTCACAGAAAACCGGCGTGAAACAGCGCTTGCGCTGTGTTTCGCCGAGTGAGTGAGTTTACCGGAGGCCCAATCCCCTACCCCCTTCCCTACCTTCCCCTATTCTCTTCCCTTCCCATCCCTACCCTCCCCTATTACCCTATTCTCTCTGAAAAGGCCGACAACGCACCTACAGCTCTTCTGATGCTGCGAGTATCCATGGGCGACAGAAGTTGCTTTCCATCAGGTGACCCTAGGTCTAAACTAACCTTCGAATTTCGATAAGGTATGACACCCAATTTTTTATCTTATTTTCTTCGGGATAACTGTAGGAATCTCGTATTCCATTACCGGAAATTTTTGACAGTTGCTTTCTACTGCCATACACTCCTAAAGTTAGACTTTGAGGTGGTTGTTTATTGCTGTAAATTAATTTTCATATAAAACTTCTGAAAGATGTTTTCTTCGTCGTACCTACTGTCATCTTTGTAAATTGTAACCCGAAACATAGCTGTTGGGTTAGGGTCTATACTACAGACGGACCGCATTTCGACTGCAATCCAACCGCAAATTGCAGTTCAAGTGCCAACCAAACGCGCAGTCGGATTGCAGTTCAGTTGCAGTTGGTGTGCAATCCAGTTTGGTTTGCAGTTCTATTGCAGTCGTGTCAATTCAAACTGCACTTGAACTGCAATTTGCGGTTGCATTGCAGTTGAAATGCGGTCCGTCTGTATGGACCCTTAGGTTAAACTTCTCTGTAGTTTAACGATGGGTCATGCGACGTCTCTACATAATATTGTACATCAATGTCTTGCACTTTTAATTATTAGCTTGTAAATCGTGATCTTTAATGCTTTGGTGTCACCACCTGCGTCGGCGGATCTGAGAACACTATTTCTACTTTTCTTTTTATTTCCATCTTTTTCTATTCTATTTTTTCTTTTGTCTTTATGTTTGTCCGTTAACCATGATAGGGTTAGTAGCTTCCTTAGAAATATTAGAGCTAGAAATATACTTTTTTTTGCCTTTAGATCTATAAATATACCTACTTTTTTACAGTTATCATTTAATCATTTGTTAAATGTCGCAACATTTCACTTTACATTCTCAACGGTACACTTTTTACGACCTGACATTTCCCCCTTGTTAACAATTACGAAAGGGTCAGTTCACATTGCGACGGGAGTCGGGACGCAGCGACGAGATACATTTCTAAACGAGTTTTTCAAAGGACATTGAACAGAATATAAAGAGACACGTCGAATTAGTTATAACTTTTTCGGTCCGGGGTTATAACCCGACTAGTAAAAATAGGAAATTTTGGAAAAAAAAACATAATTACGATTTATGTCATTATCAGCATCATTAATTATCTATGGCCACTTCATTTGTTAAAACCGGACCAGTACTTTAGTCTTTAGAGCGCTTACAAACAAACGGCACTTGTCGATAGCATACGACACAATTAGTGTGAAAAAAAATTAAGGAAAAATTGTGTTTTTTTGTATGGGAGCCCCCCTTTTTATTTATTTTAATTTTCATTTTATATTGTAATATTAAAGTACACATACAATTGAGGATTTTATGAAAATTTCACTAGTCATTTCAAGTTTCAAGTGTCTACATGTTGCCATTATGGATTACGAGCTAAAAAGACCAAAAAAATAAACCTGAAACAGTTCGGCCAAACAACTGTTATTTTTGTATAGTTGGATAAATGTATAAATTAAGGATTTTTTGTCTTTCTTAGTTTTATAAGGTTATGATTAGGGAAATAGGAAGGGCACTTAACTTGCGTAGAATCTTCACAAAAATGCTGCTCACAACTCAGTCACCGTGGCTTGGTTGTCTTCTTGAAGAATTCTCATTATAATCCTCCTAAAAAAGTCCTCAATTTCTTCGTTTTGTACTTCCGAATTCCAACCCACGCCTGTGAGGATGGGCCCTGATAGGTGAAATGAAACACTCGACGACTTGGTTAAGACTAACTTTATTGTAGTGTAATTCACTTACTTATACTAGGTACATACTTACTATACTACACCTTCCCCGTGGGGAGAAAAAAAATTGAACATAAACAATTTTTTTATCAACTAAACACAAATAAAAAAATTTATGCGTGCTTATATAATCATAATTTCTATGTGATACTTACATGATAATAATACATTTAAAATATTTTAAGAAAAAAAAAATTACCTTTTGTTAAACAATAGAAAGTAATATTAAATCATAATAAATGAAAAATTAATTTCTAAATAGCTTAGTCTTATTTTTATGAACTATATCTATCTTTCCGTTTTTTAATATCTTAACGTTTGGCTCAATGTCTTCTATGACCTCATATGGTCCATTATAAATACTCTGCAATTTATTACCTGTCTCGTTTTTAATTAAAATTAAGTCATTTTTCTTATAGGTAATAGGGTTACAATTTTTATCATATTTTTCTTTTCTAGTTATTTTATTTTGTAATAAATTTTCATAAGCTTCTTTTTGTGTAGTCTGTAGTCTAAATTTTAATTCTGAAATGTAATTATCACTGTATAGAGGATCGACAGAATTTTGTGTAAAATTAGAAGGAATTTTACATTTTTTACCAAAAACTAACTCAAATGGTGTAAAATTAGTAGATGTGTGAACAGAAGTATTATAGGAAAAACACCAAAATGGTAACCATGGGCTCCATAGACGTGAATGATTTTGTGTTTGTATCCTTAAATAATTTCCTAAACTCTTATGAGTATTTTCTAGCGATCCTATACTTTGATGATGGTAAGCTGTGGAATTTAATCGATTTATCTGTAATAACTTACAAGTTTCCTAAAAAATTGATGATAAAAATTCAGTACCCCTATCAGTAGCGACATTTTCCGGTATACCAAAACGTAATATAAAATTATTGACAAAGTTCCTAGCTATTTCCTCTGAACTTTTAGTATACATAGGATATGCCTCAACGTATTTACTCAATTCGCATTGAATTGTCAAAATATACGAATAATTATAATCGTCCTTCTCCAGAGGTCCTACAACGTCAAGAAAAACTTTTTCCATAGCAGAATTAGCTGTAGTCGTAATTACCATTGGCTCCTTAACACGATGAGAGCTATGTTTTTGTTTTTGACATTTATCGCACTTACTAATAAATTTTTTAACGTCATTCTCTAGACCAGGCCAAAAGTAATATTTTTTAATATTTTTATACATTCGTCTTATTCCAGCGTGGCCACTCGTTGGAAGAAGATGAAAATCATTCAATATTACCTTCTGGTCGTCTTTATCGTCAATTATTTCTACGTCATTTAAAATACACAATCGCGGACCGGTCCAATCTTTTTGTATCTTTATCTCGTTAGCTAACTTTTCTATAAACTCGTCATATATTTTACTTTTACATCGTATAAAAATTAATTCGTGCACATTTATTTTTTCACAAAAACTTCTCAGTTCCCTCACAAAAGTGGCTGGCCTCAGTTGTGATCGGGCGACTGGATTTATATATAAACACATTCTTTTTGACGAGTAACAAAATATATCATTTTCAATATCTATATCTTTTAACTTGCGTAAGTTCCTCAATTTACAATAGTCAATAAATTTAAGTTCAACAGATATTCCCGGTTTACTATAAATTTCTACGACTCTCGGTTGCGCAGGCCGATCGTCAGTAGGTACCATAGCACTCGGAGAACTCTGAGTCTGAGTTTGAGCAGCTTTCCTATACTGAGCTCGCGTCATAACCGTGATGATGCTCTCGTGCATCGCTTTTAAGTCATCCGACGCAATTGGTAAACGTGACATCGCATCGGCTGCAATATTCTCAGAACCCTTAACATATTCTACTGTGAAATTATAATCCTCGAGTAAAAGTCTAAATTTTGTAAGTCGACTTGACGGATCTTTCATCTCGAATAAATATATTAACGGCTTGTGATCCGTTTGTATTATAAACGGCCTACCATACAAATATGGGCGAAAATGCTTAACTGCCCACACTATCGCCAAAAGCTCCTTCTCTATCGTGGGATAGTTAAGTTCAGATTTATTTAAATTTCTACTTGCGAAAGCAATCGGTTTACTATTGGAATTACACAAAACGGCACCTAGTGAATATTGAGAAGCATCTGTCTGTAATATGAATTTATGATCTACGGAAAAATTTGGATATTCGAGAACTGGAGGCGACGAAATTAAAGATTTTAAATTTGTAAATGCGGACTGACATTTTTCATCCCAAATAAACTTAGCATTTTTCTTAGTTAACTGCGTAAGGGGGTATGCAATCATTGCAAAATTTTTGATAAACTTTCGATAATAATTTGCAAACGCTACAAATCTAATTAACTCTTTCAAATTATTTGGAGTTGGCCATTTACTTAAAACTTTAATTTTTTCTGGATCAGGCAAAATACCTTCACTGGAAATAGTGTGTCCTAGATACAAAATCTCTTTTCTCAAAAAGTTACATTTATGGGGATTAAGTTTTAAATTTACTTTACGTAATCTCGCAAATACATCTATTAAATTTTTCGTATGATTTTCTAATGAATTGCCAAAAACTACCAAATCGTCCAAATAAATTAAGCATTTTTCATATGTTAAGCCGGACATTGCAACAGTCATCATTTTTGAAAAAGCAGCTGGACTAGTCTTTAGTCCCATGGGCATCCTCGTCATTTGATACTGTCCCGAAAGAGAACTAGTTTTACTTTTATCTGAATCTGTAACTCCAAATTGTCCAGTACTAAAAGCTGTGTATTTTCGGCTACTAGGCTCAAGGTCACACTGATAGTAGCTATTTGAAAGATCGAGAGTAGAGAAGTAAACAGAACCTGAAAGAGAGTCTAAAATATCTGTTATGTTCGGGAGGGGAAATTTATCATTCTGTATATTATTATTTAACTTCCTATAATCTATGACTAATCGCCATTTTTTAGTTCCTGAATTATCTAATTTTTTAGGAATTAATATTAGAGGTGATGACCAGTCTGACTGACACGGTTCTATTATACCATCCCGTAGCATGTCACTGATTTGTTGATTAAGCTCTAATTTTTGTGAGTATGGTATCCTATACGGCTTACTGTAAATTGGCTGGGAATTCCCTTTTAAATAAATACGATGCTTATAAATATTTGTAGTCGTCAACTTGTCACCCGGTAATAAAAATATATCCGAAAATTTTGCACAAACATTCTCAATAATCTTTCTCTCTTCTAAATTTAAATGATTCAAGTGAAGCATATTCAATAACTTTTTAACACGATCGGATTTAAAATTTTTACAACGACTAAAATCACATAATTCGTAATCACTAATTTTCTCTATTTTCGGTTCAATATTTTCAAGACGTATCTCATCCTCGCTAGTATTTAATATTAACACTGGTATCATACCATTCGAGGGCTTAACTATAGTATTTGCTATAAATACTTCTTTTTGTAATTCCGATGAACACACAAGACATTCCTCCGTATATGTAGTCGGTATATAATGTATAGATTCCGATCTTGGCGGTAAAATATAATAACTACTTCTACTTTCAGTCTGGGAACAAAGCGGCAATACGATACTATTGTTATTCGACTTGTTATTTAAAGTTAATGTAGAGCATTTAAGGTTCAAAATAGCATTAAAGTTTGTAAGAAAATCCTGTCCTATAATCGCATTCGCTTTGCATGGTAAAGTCTGGAAAACATAAAACTTATGTTGCATAAGAAATTCCTGAGAATTATGCATGTTACTAAGCGTCAAATGAACATATCCTATAGCTTGAATCGCACCGCCTATTCCTTGTATTGTAATGCACTCGGTGTGCATTGGTATGTTGAGTTTCTTTACATACTCATATTTAATGGCACAGATCGATGCTCCTGTATCTAGTAAAAATGTCAGAATATTATATTTACTTTGATAATGATAAGTATTTTGATCAACATGATATAATTGTACACAACACGTGCTATTTAAGGCGTAAATAAATTCATTATTCACGAAAAAACTGTTGAGGGATGATCGGCGTATCGCTACCCTCATCATCATCATCGGCTCTCTGAACGATCTCCTCGTTCATAATACGGATATTGCCTCCTCGGCGGAACCCGCGACCTCTAGAATTATTATAATAACTATTCGACTTACCTCTGTACGATGTCGTCTGACCTCGACCAAAGCCTCGACCACGACGTGGAGCGCGGCCGGACGCAGCAGCAGCGGGGCTGCTGGGGGAGCTGCCGTCGACACGAACATTTTTGGAAGGGCGACCTCCCCATGAGCGATCGTTTCGATTAAGAAAATAACGCCTGTTGTAAAAATTATTACGACCACGTTTATAATTATAAAAATTAAGGGATAAGTCGTCTGCTGATGAGGATGACTGCAATGGCATTTCGGTCTCCTCGTCTACGGCGGCCTGTATGGCGTCCTTCAAACAATCGAAGTTTCGAGCAGCAATAATTGTGCTGAGTCGTCTATTGCGTAAACCGTCGGCAAAACGTTTAATAGCTTGTTTCTCGTTTAGAGGCTGCAAAATTTTAAGATTCTCGGTTTTGCCACCAGCTTGCGCGATAGTTGGGTCCATGAATATTTCCGTTAACTCCTTGCCGTACTCATTTATAGATTTAAAATCTTGCCTCACGGATTGCAATTTATTTTGCAAAGCTACAGAACTCTTTTTAGGCAAAAGAATTGTAGTCATATCCTGCAGTAACTCTTTAGTAGTCGCATAGCTAGATTTCAATCTTAACTTAGAAGATTGTGATAGCCTACTCTTCAAAACAAAATTAATTAAATTCAGCTTACAACTATCTTTAGTTAAAATAGATGCATAATAATCAATTCCATCGATCAATTGTCTAATCGAAGACTCATCGGTCTCGACGGGTAATAAACTTAGTGCAGTTTTTAAATCAAAATCCATTTTGGAGAACTTAATATCTCTACTAGACGTTGCGCCAAACTTAGTACAAAATTCCTTAATTTCTAAATATAATTGCTTAATCTTAGAACAGTATCTCTCAATTAACGTAAGACTTTCTGTACTTAATAAATTCTTATTTATTTGATCTTGCAAATTAAATTCATATATTTTATAACAATCATATAAAGTAGTAGCTTCCTCAAGCTTAAAATTTAATCGATCGGGCGTTCGCCGTTCGTAACTTAATTTAATCAAATTTTCTCGTATATATTTCAATTGCTCATAAATTTCAGTAAGTTCTTGAGCCATTACATTTTAATAATTACAAAATTAAAACGTGAATCTTATTAATTAAAATTACCATTGCATAAAATCAAAGAACTTATTTGATAAAAAAAAATTAAGTATGTAGTAAGTACATTAAAAATTAAAAATCAAAAATACATTTTTAGTAAAAACGTTTTTAGGATAGAATTATTATTAATCATTATTTTTATTTTTATACTGGGAAAAATAATCTTAAGTACATAATTTCTAAAAATACTTTTGCCACTCACTTTTAATGTTCACAAACCATTCTTCACTATTTCTTCATTCCTGGCCCCTGGGTTGGATTCTCTCCGCACAGTCGGCACACCTGGCTCCTTCATTGCTCCTTGGAGTGTTGTCACGCCGGGCAAAGGATCTTCTCAATGTTTGGCCAATAATTCGGTTGTCAATCCAGTTGAGATGACATCTTTGATACCACTTGAGGGCGAAGTAAATTACTAGCACTATCAGCAGGCCCAGGATTATCATCATTATTATGCTGATGCTCGATAAGTGATATTGCAACTGTTCTGTAGTCGCACTAAGAGCAGATCCAATCCCATTTTGGTTGATTATTACCTCTTCTTTCTTGGGATATTTCGAATTGCACATAGTCACTAATTTATAAGTCCTTCAACAGCCATAAATTTTATTTTATGCAAAAATTATTGAGTGCAAGTGCACTGGATAATCACGAACAGTCACATTGCACAAAGCAAAGTTTTCAGAAATTGCACATTCACACGCGCACCGGCAACTTGACGCCTGAACCTGAGACCGGCAGGGTCGCCATGTGAGGATGGGCCCTGATAGGTGAAATGAAACACTCGACGACTTGGTTAAGACTAACTTTATTGTAGTGTAATTCACTTACTTATACTAGGTACATACTTACTATACTACACGCCTCTTTTGAATTTTCGATTTTGTAAGTTCTTCTTATTTGTAACACGGTCGCCAATTTGTTTCGTATTGAAACTGGATTTAGTTAATTTTGATCCTATTTTGAGGATACTGAATAAAATGCAATTTAGATGAACTTTTGTATATTAGTTTTGTAACAAAGGAAGAGCATTACAGTGCACAAAAAGAGAAAATGGACGATACAAGAATATGTCGACTACCGCCTACCAATTAACTAAAATAAAAATAATTAAAACGCCTAAAAATCAATAAAAAATCCAGCGACTGCCGTCGACAAGTGCCGTTTGTCTGTGCACAGCCTTAGAGCTTTAAAGTTGTTGCCAAAGTCACTACCCTTCCCTTTGGCTTCGTCGACCAACGCATCGTAGTCGTTTGCAACGCATCGCCTCGTCAGTGTCGTCACGTTCGCTGCACTGACCCTTAGCCTTTTCAGGCGACAAGGATGGAACAGCTGTTCTCGTTCGCATGCACTGGCCCATAGCCTTTTCAGGTGACAAGGATGGAACAGCTGTTCTATTGCACCTTGCAGTACTTTCGCCGTGCCATTTCACAATAACGGCCACACCGTCACCCGCATGGCGTGTACATCCGTTAAACACCAGTTACAGTTTACAGTTAAACTTAACTATTCAGTTGTGTTGTGTGGTTAGTGATTACACTTTGTAAAGGCTCTACCTTGGTGTATGGTTTAGGTTCTAAAACAGTCAAAATGCTGACTTCACAACATACAAATTAGATTTTATATGCGATTTTCACCTGAATACGGCGAAGTCAAAAGGAGGAGAACGGCGAAGTTTATACGTGGGAGAGCCATGCTTCGGCACGAATGGGCCGGCTCGACCGGATAAATACCACGTTCTCCCCTACCCTCCCCTATTCCCTCTTATATGCCGGCAACGCATGCAGGTGCGTTGCTGAGCTCTTCTGATGCTGCGAGTGGCCATGGGCGACGGAAGTTGTTTTCCATCAGGTGACCCGTTTGCTCGTTTGCCCCCTTATTTGATAAAAAAAAAATATTGTGCCCCTACGACGATTTGTGCCCCTATACAAGTCCGCAATCGCCTATATTTATCCAACAAGCCAAGGTAGAGAAGCCACATAAGACGCAAAACCCAAAAGTTTCCAAGAACATTTAAATTGTGTTATTTGTGCCACGCAAACTTTTTCCACTGAATTTGCTAAATTAACAACAGCCCCGAAATTATTCTGAATTATACACAACACGAAAGGTAACATGGATGCATGGAAATACCACATGTGGTAGGTAGCGCCGCGCATGCCAAGTGCGAGTCGGACTCACGCACGCGATTCCGTACCGTTATAACTTATAAAGCAAAAACAGCAAAAAAACCGGCCAAGTTCGAGTTGGACTCGCCCATGAAGGGTTCCGCAGCAGCAATAAGGTTTATTTTTATGAAATTAAGAGGTTTTTGATTTATTTTCATATTTCAGTTGATTTAATGAAAGTTACCAGGTTTACCATTTATGACGTATAAAAAAACTACTGGCTAGATCTGTTCGAACCAATTTTCGTTACTAGTAGTTTTTATAGTAATGTACATCATATATATTTTTTAGACTTACCATGCCCCTACTTTAGAAGTTACAGGGGGGGGGCGGCACACATTCTTCCACTTTGGACGAGTCTCTCTCGCAAACTATTCAGGTTATAAAAAAATTATATTTGAAACCTCAATATGATTTTTGAAGACCTATCCAAAGATACCCCATAGGTTAGATGAAAAAAATTTTTTTTTGTTGCAGTTGTATCTATGGGAACCCCTAAAATTTTCAATAATTTTTCCAATTTTGTATCAAAATCTTAAAGCGGTTTACAGACTACATCTACGTACCAAGTTTCAATAGTATAGCTCTTATAGTTTCGGAGAAAAGTGGCTGTGACATACGGACGGACAGACAGACAGACAGACATGACGAATCTATAAGGGTTCCGTTTTTTGCCATTTGGCTACGGAACTCTAAAAAGCATAAAAAATGTGTTTTTGTATGGGTGATTTCCATGTCCTTTACCGGGACTCAAAGAATTTCCATACCCATAAAAATCGGTTCAGCGGTTTTTTTTTATGAAATAAGGGGGCAAACGAGCAAACGGGTCACCTGATGGAAAGCAACTTCCGTCGCCCATGGACACTCGCAGCATCAGGAGAGCTGCAGGTGCGTTGCCGACCTTTTAAGAGGGAATAGGGTAATAGGAGAGGGTAGAGATGGGAAGGGAAGAGAATAGGGGAGGGTAGGGAAGGGATAGGGGATTGGGGCCTCCGGTAAACTCACTCACTCGGCGAAACACAGCGCAAGCGCTGTTTCACGCCGGTTTTCTGCGAGAACGTGGCATTTCTCCGGTCGACCCGGCCCATTCGTGCCGAAGCATGGCTCTCCCACGTATAGCGGTTTGGGCGTGGAGATGTGACAGACAGACAGACACACTTTCGTAGTATACCCAACCCCTGCACAATTTCAACTGTATCCATTACCGAGTATTTGTGATTCATGTTTCCTGAACATGCATTTTTCGTAGTACCGAGTACATCATACGTTCGGTTAATTTAAAAGTCCCATCAATGATGACCCTTATCCTGTTGGGATAAGATTCAAGCGGAGGCAGAGGATGCATTCATCGCCCATACTTAGTGACAGGCTAAATTAGTTTTGACAGTCAAATACAATTCTATACAAGGATGTTGCGTTGCCCAGCGCCAACTTCGTGCTTAAACGGCTGAACCTATTTAGATGGGCATGGAGATAGTTTTAGAGACGAGAAAGGACATAGGATACTTTTTAACCCGGAAAAATGTACGGTATCCGCACGACACACTAACTTCGGCTCAACTCAGTAATTGTAATGTAGAAAATTCACATTTTTAAGTTACTCTCAACCTTAACTTTCCCTTACGGGAGGCCATTTTTAAAGAATAAGAAGAACTTGAACTTACTAGACGTGGGAGAGCATGCTTCGGCACGAATGGGCCGGCTCGACCGGAGAAATACCATGTTCTCACAAAAAAGCGGCGTGAAACAGCGCTTGCGCTGTGTTTCACCGAGTGAGTGAGTTTACCGGAGGCCCAATCCCCTACCCTGTTCTCTTCCCTACCCTCCCCTATTCCCTTCGGGAAGTGTTTCGCCGAGTGAGTGAGTTTACCGGAGGCCCAATCCCCTACCCTATTCCCTTCCCTACCCTCCCCTATTACCCTATTCCCTCTTAAAAGGCCGGCAACGCATCTGCGCAGCTCTTCTGATGCTGCGAGTGTCCATAGGCGACGGACGTTGCTTTCCATCCGGTGACCCGTTTGCTCGTTTGCCCCCTTATTTCATAAAAAAAAAACTACATAATACTTAGTATAAAATTGAATTCAACAAAAAAATAATTAATTCACTTTATATTTTATGCTTCTTTAAACGAAAATCCTTATAAAAACCTCATTACAACCTCGTTAAAGCCAAAATTCCATACCGTCGGGGCGTCAAATAAGTTTTCTTACGCACAAACACACGGACAGACAAACATTTTTCACATAACACAGTCGCCAGCCGGTTTTGTAATTTGCTAAAGCGAATCCGCCTCAACCTACTTTCCAAATTGCATCTCCTGAGAAACGCGCAGAGCTTCGAAGGTAACAGATATGACGTCATACATGTTTTGTTTTTGTTTCTTAAACTTTACACGGGACCACCGGGCCGCGCCACACCGGAACGGCAGCGGCGCGGGCGAGGCGAGCACTTTCAGTGTCATATGATTTTAAACTTTATCTTCATTAGTTTAATACATAGTAGCGAGAATCTCAAGCGATAATATGTATATATAAGAGGATCAATCGTAAATCAATAAAAACTTCAGTGTGTTTCTCTGAAACAATGTTAGCATTTTCATATTTTTTGAAATAGGTTACAACAACAACAGAAACAAAGAAACGACAACAAAAGTTATCACCTCTAACGACAACTACAAAATTAACTAGAAAATTAATAAGGATTTTCGAAAATTACAAAATCAAAATGAACTCAGCAAAATTTGTCTTTGACATTGACAATAACAATGACAGCCTTACATGACACGCCACGCTCGGATAACTCCAGAACTAACGGTAGCTTGAATAAACGCGCGAATGTTCAAAATGAAGAAAGTATTTTCTTTACATGTATTAAAATAATGAAGATAAAGTTTAAAATCACATGACACTAAAAGTGCTCGTCTCGCCGCTGCCATTCCGGTGTGGCGCGGTTTATACTATAATACTAGATGACGCCCGCCCCGTTGCGCCGAAATTCATTTGTCGCGGGGGAACCTCTCAAAGTGTCGCCATTCCAAATGCCATCTAAGTCGGTTTAGCCGTTTTCAAAGAATAGAGAGCAATTATAATATTAGTAATTAAGTAAGTGACTTTACGCTCATAAAGACTAATAATTGTCCGATTCCCGCATTTCTACTTGTACTCTATCAAAATTGATCTAGATTTAAATTTAAATAAAGTTTTTAAATATCACGTGTTCATCCACCAATTTTTTTTTTTTTTTTTGATGAAATAAGGGGGCAAACGAGCAAATGGGTCACCTGATGGAAAGCAACTTCCGTCGCCCATGGACACTCGCAGCATCAGAAGAGCTGCAGGTGCGTTGCCGGCCTTTTAAGAGGGAATAGGGTAATAGGGGAGGGTAGGGATGGGAAGGGAAGGGAATAGGGGGTGGATAGGGAAGGAAATAGGGTAGGGGATTGGGCCTCCGGTAAACTCACTCACTCGGCGAAACACAGCGCAATCGCTGTTTCACGCCGGTCTACTGTGAGAACGTGGTATTTCTCCGGTCGAGCCGGCCCATTCGTGCCGAAGCATGGCTCTCCCACGTATAAACCTACCCACGTATAACTACTTATTTTCTGTTACATTAAGTTATTTTTAAGCTTAAAATGCAAAGCGGTCACAAATATAACACCGTCCTCTCTACGTTTTCCAACTCTACGTTAATTCCGGGAACGCCGTGCCGTAATGGCATTTCGCGGTTGTATTAAAAACTTATTAATCATCATCGAACCTGCGCCTGCTAGAGGTCATTGACTTTCGATACCGACATTATTGATGGCGGTAATATGACATAATATGGTCCAGTGGTTTAGAGCGTAGCTCTTGATTTAAAGGTCGTGGGTTCGAAAAAGTCGTTTCCAAGTTTTTACTTAAAACTTAGAAAATCGTAGGCTGATATCTGACAATAATGGCTGGATTACATTATTTATTCCAATCCAGTAATCCAGTTCAGCGCTGGATTGATACTGGAATAATGTAAACGGGCACTGGAATGCACTGGAACGCAAGATTTTCCAATTTTATAAGACTTTCAAAAGGCTCAAACCACAGAACCTATGGCCCAAAGCTAGTCTTTTGCGAGTAGAGATATAAAGAGTTTATTGCGCCGTATAACTTTAAACCGCAGCCGTTATTGGCTATTACGAGCAGACTTAAACGGTTACTAGTTATAGCAGCTGAGATGTTCTTGGTGAAAAGATCGTCGAAATTAAAAATTATTAGTTATTACGCCTGCACACGTTGCTACAGACTGACAGAGAGACAGGTCTTTTTTTATGAAATAAGGGGGCAACCGACCAAACGGGTCACCTGATGGAAAGCAACTTCCGTCGCCCATGGACACTCACAGCTTCAGAAGAGCTGCAGGTGCGTTGCCGGCCTTTTAAGAGGGAATAGGGGAGGGTAGGGAAGGGAATAGGGTAGGGTATTGGGCCTCCGGTAAACTCACTCACTCGGCGAAACACAGCGCAAGCGCTGTTTCACGCCGGTTTTCTGTGAGAACGTGGTATTTCTCAGGTCGAGCCGGTCTATTCGTAAATCTTTCTTTAATAACACTCCTCAGTTTTCGTCGGGGGTTTAAAATAAGAGACTCTGAAACCTAAAGCTGTACAGTTTATCTTACTCCGATGAAATACAACGACAACCTGTAATTTAAGTTGTCTTTTAGTTTAGTCCCCAGTGCACAATGACCCACGATGGGCCAACGTGGGCCATTGTGTACAGAGTGTAGACCACGATCACTTGGTGCTAAACACAATGACGTATGACTCATTACTGCCTGGCAATCAACTGGCCATCGTCCGCCATCATTACACCAGTACCCCGTCTACACTAGACGTTCCCAAACTTATTTTGTCTACTGCCCACTTGGAGAACAATTATGTTTTAGCGCCCCGTTCGTTTCAATTTAAAATGCATCCAGATGAAATAAATCACCCCCCAAGCCTCTACACAACGCCCCCATTTTTTTCTGGGTCCCACACCGCCCCCCTTCAGACCTTCAGCGTCCACAATGGGGCGTTATCACTTATCGCCCACTTTGGGAAAGGCAGGTCTACACAATGGCGATGACTTGGATCATGGACCATTGCGGAGTGGCACCGTAAGCATAGTACAAGGAGGGGAAGTAAGTTATCTTCATACAAAGGCACCGCGCGCGGCTTGTATGTGTGCGCCATAGTATCAATGCGACGCCAGTCGCCACGTACGGCACACAACAAAATGTCGGCGGTACCAGCCTCTAAAACTGGTCGAGATTTTGTTGTGTGCGGTACGTGGCGACGCATTGATACTAATGGCGCACACATACAAGCCGCGCGCGGTGCCTTTGTATGAAGATAACTTACTTCCCCTCCTTTTACTATGCCGTAAGTACTCGCTACTGTGGCATATGGATCCCCGTTATCAACTACCGCTAATTCCACTACGGAACCCGCTGGCGGATCCGTCTCGCTCACGACCGTTTCTGGCCTACTCGGTTCTGTACAGTTAGATGAACCGGAACCATCCCAGTTCGTAATGTTGGTTAAGAGGATTCCACACCGCCCTTTTTTCCATACAAACGCTGTCCCCTGTTTCCTCCCTGGATAATGCTAGTAGAGTTATAATTTTTTTCCTGAATATCTACGACCACTAATACAATGTCCCTATGTTTTATTTTTTTTCATAATTTAATTATTAAATAAGATATGAACGTTCAAAAACCCAAAAAAATGGCCAGATTTTCCACTGTGTTCAAACGTCCAGAAAACAGATTTGGCTAGATTATACAAAAAAAGCAAAACATAGGAACACAGCTCAAGCCTTTTTTTAATATTTAATGAAAAAAGTACTTAAATCGGTTAAGTTTTGGATTAGGAATCAGGGGACAACGAATCGTTGATTTTCTGGATTTTCTGCAGTTGTCTCTATCGCGTTCTGCGGTATAGGCTTGAGGTAAGGGAGACAGCTATAGATATTACACGTACTTTTTTTTCATTTCTCTAGCCCCTGGTGTATCCTCTTAATAGACGATAGTAGGCTGTGGAGTGTGGAGTTAAACCGTCTTAAGGTGGCTCTCCGATCTTTGCCGCAAGCGACCGCGACCGACAAAAATTTAATAGGTAGCCAATGTCATTTTATTTGAACATTTTGTCTCTAAGGCTGCACGCTGGTTTTCTATGTGTCCTTGGTAGTTGGTAGTTGAACAATAAGTCTAGCTAAATGTTGGGTAATTTCACGGGTTGTTGCAACAGCTGTTGTGAGCTGTTGTAATTGCAAATGGCGGATATGTAGATTCACACTACGATGAACAGCCTATCATCGCCTATGTGCCAACGTTTTGTGAAAACCATGAGTTTACATGGTATATGGATCAGTTAGGTTGTACTAATTCAAAAAGTTTCTTATTCTTAAAAAAACTATAAGCCGACAAACAAGTGGTACTTTAAATATTAAAAAAATAAAACCGACTTCAAAATTTTACTTAAACACTACTGAACCGTATTTTGATGAAACTTGAAGTATTCTATAAGTATCTGAAAATTCCAAATAATTTGGACATAGTATGGGAAATTCGTTAAAAGAAGAGGTAAGTATGGGATTATTTTCTATCGAGTGAAGTTATGATATTGTGTAATGGAATATAAATTCCACTATGTTAGATCTTTAACTAACACATTTTTTTTTATGAAATAAGGGGGCAAACGAGCAAACGGGTCACCTGATGGAAAACAACTTCCGTCGCCCATGGCCACTCGCAGCATCAGAAGAGCTCAGCAACGCACCTGCGTGCGTTGCCGGCCTATAAGAGGGAATAGGGGAGGGTAGGGAAGGGAATAGGGGAGGGTAGGGAAGGGAATAGGGGAGGGTAGGGGTTTTCGGTAAACTCACTCACTCGGCGAAACACAGCGCTAGCACTGTTTCACACCGGTTTTCTGTGAGAACGTGGTATTTCTCCGGTCGAGCCGACCCATTCGTGCCGAAAAATGGCTCTCCCACGTATAATTTTTTTTTTAGAATTTTTTTTTTCAGAATTTAAATTACTATATTTTTGTGTCTACTATCACTTTTAAATCTTGAAAATCGTCCGTTTTTGGGAATACAGGGCCTCAAATCGGCCTTGTAGTTCCAGAGATATTTGCGAACACACACATACATACTTAGACTACACTTATGGCACATTTGTTCAGAAGACGCTGATATAGACTAATCTAACATACTTTAAATACGAAAATTGGGCAGATCTGGAAATATTGCATACATACGGGTCGAATTGACAGCCTCCTTTTTTAAGTCGGTTAAAACTGCATCAAAATTCATTGTGCAGTTTTAAAGATGTGCCTGTCGAAATTATCGCGTGCAATTTAACTAAGCACCCAGGCTACTTAACTTAACCGAGACCTACATACCGTTTAAACTTTAATCGTTCTAATTACTCAATCGCACGCTATTAAATTACGCTTTTGCCCACTAATTCTACCATTTCAATGCAGCTTCGTTTGTAGATTCGTTTTATTTTATAATTTTTTTAGGGTTCCGTACCCAAAGGGTAAAAACGGGACCCTATTACTGAGACTTTGATGTCAGTTCGTTTGTCTGTCTGTCTGTCTCCAGCTGTATCTCAAGAACCGCTATAGCTAGACTTCTGAAATTTTCACAATAATTGTGTATTTCTAGTGCCGCTATAACAACAAATACAAAAATTATCTTCTTTATATATAAAACTCAAAGGTGACTGACTGATTAACATAGTGATCTATCAACGCACAGCCCAAACCACTGGACGGATCGGGCTGAAATTTGGCATGCAGGTAGATGTTATGACGTAGGCATCCGCTAAGAAAGGATTTTGATAAATTCCAACCCCAAGGGGTTCAAATAGGGGATAAAAGTTTGTATATAATAATACTTCTTAACGCGAGCGAAGCCGCGGGCAAAAGCTCGTATAAAATAAATATTTAAGGGGGGCTCCCATACAAAAAACATTTTTTTTTTGCCTCTTTTGCTCGTAATCAATAATGGCAACTGCTAGGCACTTAAAAATTTCACAGCATTCTCGTCTTTCATATTAAAATAAAATAAATATTTAAGGGTGCTCCCATACAAAAAACACAATTTATGCCTACTTTCGCTTTATAACGAACGGTTTACGGTACGGAAACCTTCGTGCGCGAGTCCGACTCGCACTTGGCCGTGTTTTTTTTAAATTAGCAAACGGGTCACCTGATGGAAAGCAACTACCCTATGGACACTCGCAACATTAGAAGAGCTGCAGGTGCGTTGCCGGCTTTGTGTTGATTCAGTATGTTTCTTATCAAACAGCCCAAGTGTATTCTGATATTTCTGATATTTGTCTGATATTCACACAATGAATATAATTTTCCCCGTTTTCCTCAATATAATTTTTCTATTCGAATCAGTAGTTCCTGAACTTACCGAGGCTACACAAACAAGCCAACTCATCTGCTATACAATATTAGTACAGACGAGAATACTAAATTTTTCCGTAAGATATAGCCCTTTAATATTCCCCCGTTTTTTCCAAATTTTCCCCTATATTTCGCTCCTATTAGTCTTAGCGTGATAAAATATAGCTTATAGTCTTCCTCGATAAATGTGCTATCTAACACTGAAAGAATTTTTCAAATCGGACCAGTAGTTCCTGAGATTAGCACGTTCAAACAAACAAACAAACTCTTCGGCTTTATAATAATATTAGTATAGATAATTTGATTGAAACCGTTCTGAGGAAGAAAACTACATAACCTTACCTTAAATATAGTATAATAGAAGTGCTGATATAATTACAAGTTTAATTTGATTATGTTATTAATCTTAACCGACTTCCAATAGGGATGATGACAAGGTCAAAGATTAGCGAATTTTGTTAATAAAATAAAGAAATCACGGTGAAAAATAAGTGTTCCCAAAATTACAGCTCGATAGCATTTTTATTTTTTTTGTTATGCTCCTTCAAAGTTGGATAATCAAGTCGATTTTTTTCAATTAAATTTCTTAATATTTGTATATCAATCGATAACTTATGCAATTAAAAACAACTTTTGTTATGAAACCACTTTCATAAACGCAATATTTAATATACCTGTCGAACAAAGTTGTCACCCGATGCGTACAAACTACGAAAGAGTGACGTCAGTCTTTCGTAGCACTTTGTATGGAGCGTTTCGGGCAGGTCTATTTTGAGAGATGTTTGAATTGTCATATCTTGTTGAATTTTTAAGCTATCAGAGTCATTCTTTGAGCGATGTTTTTATTTTTTAAGGGTCTTTCAATTACCAATAAGAAAAAAAAATAGTCATCTAGCCTATTGATGTTAAGAGCGTTTACACCTTTCACGCTCAATTTGGCTTAAGACTGTACTTTTCGAACTTGAAAAAATCATCAACCAGTTATCTTTATAAAAATGTTGATAACTTATTTTTATAGGAAATTTCACTGTCTATATAGTTAGCAGAGAAAAAATACGATTTATCGAGTATTTGTACATTAAATCTCGATACCATAACAGAGGTTTTCTTAAATTCCGTTTTAGTATCAGTTTCGAAGCTTTTAATTTAAGAAACCAGCAACATATCTAATTAAAAAATAATAATAACCTATTGACAAGATCCTTAAGCAAATAGTTAGCAGAAAAAAATATTTCGTTTAGGTATATAACTTTATGTAATTTGAATTCAAAGAATGAGAAATATCAAAGAAATATCAAGGAATTAAAACTATTTTTTTACCTATTTATTTAATTTAATTTAATATAATAATAGCTTCGTATCATAGAAGAACACTTTAATTTAAACAATTGTTTTTAAATATCAACAAATCTTTTGTTGGTTTTTTTCTACAAATATTTTAAAACTACTATAAATCGCTGCGCGCAAATCAATTCAAATAGTCCGCCGCAGGTTTGTATGGAAACTTTAAATTAGGCGTCAACGCTCTTAAATTTTACCTTCAAAGTTCAATTGATGTAGAGACTAGAGGCTAGCAGACGCCTAGCGATATTTGGAGTTAAACAATTACCTGAAAAAACAGAAAAGTCTATTAGTTTAGTTAATACATAATATACATTTTAATATCAATAATACAAAAGTTTCTGTCTAACCTGAATATAATATAGTAACTGCAGTTCCGCGGGGCTAAACTAAAATGGTCGCTTTGGAGAATCATATTATGATTCATAATAAGTATATATTTTTTAATCGCAAAATGAAAGTCTGCTTGCAATTCATGTCTAGTAATTCGCACTAATTTGACATTTGTCACTTTGACAGTTTTGACAATTCATTTGCTGAATTGATTGAGAGGAATTGCTAAATGTGACTTTTTTAGCCCTGCAGTTACAGACCTGAGAACAGGATAAGAAGACTATAAATAGACTGATAAACAATTATTATTATTAGTACATACAATAATAATTAACTTAATCGGATTTAATCTTTTTGATCTACGGATTTTTAAGGAATTAATATAAGGTTAGGGTGAAATTACCATATTATTTACGTTTTATAATAATATCTTTGTTATGTGTTCAGATATTTCAAACAATTTGGTAAACAGTTCCAAATATGATTCTATACGTGGGAGAGCCATGCTTCGGCACGAATGGGCCGGCTCGACCGGAGAAATACCACGTTCTCACAGAAAACCGGCGTGAAACGTGTTTCGCCGAGTGAGTGAGTTTACCGGAGGACCAATTCCCTTCCCTATCCTCCCCTATTCCCCTCCCTTTCCATCCCTACCCTCCCCTATTACCCTATTCCCTCTTAAAAGGCCGGCAACGCACCTGCAGCTCTTTCGATGCTGCGAGTGTCCATGGGCGACAGAAGTTGCTTTCCATCAGGTGACCCGTTTGCTTGTTTGCCTCCTTATTTCATAAAAAAATTTAAAAAAAAAATCACTATACACCACGATCACAAAGAAAACCAGCGTTTTATAACATACGTCGCATTTAGAGACATTTTATGAGTTAACTTTAAATTATCGAACACACACACTTTCTATGCCAACATCTTCATTAAACTTAAGTAACAATTAAATTGTCCTCAAGCGCGGCCGTTAGTTCCCTTTTTAGAGTTCCGTACCCATAGATAGGGTAAAAACGGGACCATCTTACTTAGACTTCGTTGTCTGTCCGTCTCCAGGCTGTAACTCAAGAACGGCAATAGATAGAGAGTAGAATTTTTTACAGATTATGTATATCTGCGGGGCTAAAATGGTCGCTTTGAAGAATCATGATATGAATCAAAATATGATTCATTTTTCTAAAATCGCAAAATGCAACTCTGCTTGCTATTCATTTCTGTATTTTTGTACTGATTTGACATTTGTCAGTTTGACAGTTTTGACAATTCATTTGCTGAATTGATTGAGAGGAATTGCTAAATGTGACCATTTTAGCCCCGCTGTTGCCGCTATAACAACAAATACTAAAAACAAAATAAAATAATATTTAAGAGCCCATATGATCCTAACTTGACTACATACTTTAACCTAGATCTCAAAATCTTTAAGGTTTAGAAAACTGATTTTTTGACACAAGTAACTTCAGCTCATAAAGATTATATGCTCAAGACGAAAACACGATTACTCAAAAATGCTCGATAGTTTCTTTTTTACAAAAAACCTTGTTTTAGACACATTTTTGCTTGGAACTTCGAAGTTTGCTGTCTTTTCTTTAATATTTTTTAAAATCTAAAAAGGTATTGATAAAACCTAAATTTGCTCAAAACACTTTTTTCATAATCATTATAGTTCGTCTTTTATTCAAGTAAAACTAACTCGGCGATGATTCCGCGTCGCCCTTTTTCACCTGGCATATGAAAGACGGGCGTGAGTGTGAAGAGTGAAGGACGATGTTTGATTTTTAGAGTCAGGTGAGCTCTTAAGTGGGGCTCCCCCATACAGCAATCGTGATTTTTTTGGCTTTTTTTGCTCGTAATCCATAAGGTACTTAACAGTTAGGCATTTGAAATATTCACAAAATCTTTAATTACATTCGAACTTTTATATTTAATAACAAATTAAAAAAAAATCAGGGGGGCTCCCATACAAAAAATATTATTTTTCGCTCTCGGTACGTAACCCTTCGTGCGCGAGTCCGACTCGCACTAGGCTGATTACCTATTAACACTTATGATATGCTTGAGCTGTATGTATATTGTATGTAATAGTCCGGAATCTTTGAACACGATTTTTACCTATCCAGTAGTACAATTAATTAAAAACTTTGCATTCGTATTATGAATAAATAAATAAATAAAATAAAAAATGTTTTATTTCTGAGTAGATTTTAAGAAAATACTTTCAGAATGTTAATATTAGCTACGGTGCCTACCACCGATTCGGGAACTTTCCCGGCGAGAAGAACCGGCGTAAGAAACTCGCACGGGGCCCACTTTTTTAACAAAAAAAAAAAAATTAAAAATTAAAAAAAATGAGCCAACGGCAAAAATAATTTGTTAAAATTTTTGAATAAGTAAATAAAACCTTGTTTTTACTTTTTTAGTTTCTTTAAACTATTATATTTTACGAGCTTTTGCCCGCGGCTTCGCTCGCGTTAAGAAGTAATATTACAAACTTTCATCCCCTATTTGAACCTATTGGGGTTGGAATTTATCAAAATCCTTTCTTAGCGGATGCCTGCGTCATAACATCTACTTGCATGCCAAATTTCAGCCCGATCCGTCCAGTGGTTTGGACTGTGCGTTGATAGATCACTATGTCAATCAGTCAGTCTTTGAGTTTTATATATATAGATAAGTGGTAGGCCCCATACCAAAGCCGTTCTACTTATAGTTGTTAACCTAGTTATGTATTTGGAAATAAATATTTTGATTACCCTTTGTTTACGGAACTCCTAAAGGATGACACAGTGTACCAAGTACAAACATACAGTAGGTCAATAGTGTCTACTGTCTAGACAACACAACAGTGCAATAAACTGTGACATTTTGGCACCACGTTTTAACGGTACATCGCATACCAAAACTACATACTTAATAAATTATTTGCATACTGTTGAAATAACGGTGAGTTACACATTAAATTCTATAATAGTCAATTTGAAATTTAAATAATATGTTTGGGGTTCATTATTCTATAATTTAAATCGACATTTCGCATTAACGGACCTTCGTGAAATTAAAATAAGGGTAAATTCACATTGCGAGTTGCGACATGATGCGGCGATGCATTTTTAAAATGAACCATTCAAAACTTAACTTTATTTAGTACACAAGAAGATCTGATTCCCATTTTTTTTTAATTAAATAAGGGGGCAAACGAGCAAACGGGTCACCTGATGGAAAGCAACTTCCGTCGCCCATGGACACTCGCAGCATCAGAAGAGCTGCAGGTGCGTTGCCGGCCTTTTAAGAGGGGATAGGGTAATAGAGGAGGGTAGGGAAGGGAATAGGAGAGGGTAGGAAAGGGAATAGGGTAGGGTATTGGGCCTCCGGTAAACTCACTCACTCGGCGAAACACAGCGCAAGCGCTGTTTCACGCCGGTTTTCTGTGAGAGTGTGGTATTTCTCCGGTCGAGCCGGCCCATTCGTGCCGAAGCATGGCTCTCCCACATCAAAAAACGTTGCGGGTTGCCATTTGGCAACGCCTCACTCATCCAATAAGAGCGCACCTAAGGCTGGAAATTTATAATATGCGTCCGCCCAAACGCGCGGTTAGGCGGCTCTACCGCGAGATTACAAGCAATAGGCTACTTGACCTATATTCAATTTCATTGAACAAATACATATTTCTAGTACCCTTATCTTATATATAAAAACGAGCTTTTGCCCGCGGCTTCGCTCGCGTTAAGAAGTATTTATTATATACAAACTTACATCCCCTATTTGAACCCCTTGGGGTTGGAATTTATCAAAATCCTTTCTTAGCGGATGCCTACGTTACAACATCTACCTGCATGCCAAATTTCAGCCCGATCCGTCCAGTGGTTTGGACTGTGCGTTGAAAGATCTCTATGTCAGTCAGTCAGTCACCTTTGAGTTTGATATATACAGGGTGCAATTAAACCTACCTGCCAAATTTTTTTTGGGGCTTAGGTATCATTAGGTGAGTCCATTAAACCAAAAAAAATAGGGTATTAATTTTTTTACAATAACATATTTTATCCCAAAAAAATCGATGCACAATGGTCACTTCATAAGTTCATAATAATTACTATATTGCGACCGCTACTCAATCACGCGCGATATCCAATCGGAAGACCGGTTATGCGTACGGGTAAAGCGGGGATGACGCGCGGGGTGGGAGGCGGGAGGCCAGCCGGTCCGCGGTCGCCAGCGACCGTTTAGTACCACGCGCGTAGTTGTATAGCTAATAATTTTGTTTGTCACGGCCCCCCCGGCCCCCGCGCTTTAATTAGTGTCTGTTACAAATAACAATGTACCCTAACAACGATCGAGTGTTATGAAATATGGAAGTGCTACATTTTGAGTGGCGAAAGTTTACGCGGAACCCAGAGAGAGACTGTACGAGCAAGAAAGCCTTCCCCGTCTTCGTGACAGCTGATTGATGATTCTCGAATGCAGCAGCTGTACCCTGAATCTGAATCGCGAAACAATCAAAGACTCGGATTATGGACAGTTCGCTCTTCGCAACACCTGAGTTGTGCTTAACAAACTTTTAAAGTCCTAAAGACAATGTGCAAAACGGGCTAGACTCTGCTTAGAGCAAAACGGATTGCAGTTTGAACTATGTTAAGTGTAGACAAGATGAAAGTAAATAAGATTTAGAGGTGGGTTATTTTGATTTTTAATTAGTTATACTGTGTACATACATAAGTTAATTGATTTTTTAAATACGCCTAAATGCAATGGATATGGTTTAGATTTATTATAAATTTCTAAAGTGCTTATTTTTCGTAATTAGAAAGTTGTAATTTTCCATTCTTTTGATGTGTATCAATTAATTTTATGTTAAACATACCTGTCTACGTCCTTTACATTTGACGGTCCTAAGTCCATCAAAGTATGGAGAGGAAATTCGCAACGTATGATAATAACAAGAATGCAGTGACGGATTAATCAAATTTAGAAATTGCCTAGGGCATCACGTCTGAGGGGGCACCAGAAGAGTAAAGGTTCAAAGACCGATTCGGATATGGATCGAGTCGGTCGAGATACGAATGGGGGGGGGGGGGGCCCACAGGCATGGATTGCTTAGGGCATCAAGTAGTCTTAATCCGTCACTGCACGAATGTCAATGAAAGGGCGCGGCGGGGCCGGGCCGCGCATGTGTCCATATTTTGTGGTGTTTGGTAGGCTAACTTTCGGAGGCTATTTCTCAAAATTTTAGTACTGAGTGATTATAAAAGAAGAAATACGTGTAATTTTATTTTTAACAAGGATCAATATATCCAAATTTGGCAGAAAGGTTAAATTGCACCCTATATAGATGGATGGATGGATTTTCTGGGTGTTAGTCGCGCTAAAACTCGAAAACGGCTTAACGGATTGGGCTGATTTTGGTCTTAAAATATTCGTAGAAGTCCAGGGAAGGTTTTAAAGTGACACGAAGTTCACCGGGACAGCTAGTCTATCTATATATGTAAAAATGGATTTTCAAATGTGTTAGTCGCGCTAAAACTCGCAAACGGCTGGACGGATTGGGCTGATTTTAGTCTTAAAATATTCGTAGAAGTCCAGGGAAGGTTTTAAAGTGACACGAAGTTCACCGGGACAGCTAGTCATCAAATAAAAGCTTATGATTGATAAATAAACCCCCTTTCGGCTTATTTGAAACACCATGTGTAAAGATTTATAAGTCTGGAATCTGGATAGCCTGACAGGCTCAAGCTCACAGCGACCTCAGTCCCATGTTAGGGTTTTTCCGCTCCACTGCCCCATTACTTTTTGTCGTCACCCACAACTCATAAGCCCACCCATGTGGGTATCGAATATCATTTGGGTCACTACTCACTTGACTCTAGAGTCTAGAGAGACCAGCCCCTTTAGACAAAGTATCTTTCGGTAAAAACGATGACGAAATTCGTTATAGAAATGTATGGGATTTGACATTAGTCTTCGCAAGCGAAATGTAATTTGGCGATGACTTTTTATTTATAAAGAATTTCGTCATCGTTTTTAACGAAAGATACTTTGTATAAGGGGGGCATCCCCCGAACCCGGACGAAATTCGTTATCAAAATGTATGCGGTTTGACATAAGTCATCGCTTTCGAAGATTTATGTCAAATCCCATACATTTTGATAACGAATTCCGTCATCGTTTTTAACGAAAGGGACTTTGGCTACGGCCTCTGCTCAATTCTGCCAGTTAAATCCAACTTTAATACAATTTTAATCCAGTTCAGATCGTATCAAACAACAAAACTGTAGTCTCTCAAGCAATGTAAACTGCAGATTCTTTGGGTTTTATCCAATCAGAAAGCGTTTGAAGTCGGTTGGACGTTTCATACTTTTTTTTATATCTATGTATATTCTATACTCTAGGACCTAAGTCATAAAGTGGCATTTTATTTGAATTTTTGGAAGACAGATGTACAGACAGATAGACGGACAGAGAGACGGACAGACAGACATTGAAGTCCCGTAAGTTGTAAGTAAAAATGACGTTTTTGTATGATGGCAGCTTTAGTTTCCTTTTTCGCCACGTTCAGCGTGATGACACATCAACGAACTGTCATTGAATGTACAATGACAGTTCGTTGATGTGTCATCACGACTAGACTATAGCCTCATGATATTTACTCAGAAAATACCAGTACATACTCCATAGCTGGTGACAAAAAGTGGTACCTGCACTAACAAGGCTCGCACCATAACATGGTGGTACCAAATGGGACATAGTTGTTGAATTATGCATTAGCTCATCAGGGCTTTTAGCCAGGATGCCATCGCTAATTGCGTCGACGAGCAACTAGTTATAAATGAAGACAAGAGCGGATGAAGTGGGTAACTAACATATATTAATACAACGAGCGGGAACCGTCCATTTTTCCGAGATGAAAAGTATCATATGTCCATTCCCGCGACTCAAAAATCAAAATATCTCCATATCAAATTTCAGAAGAATCGGTACAGCGGTTTGGGCGTGAAGAGATAACATACAGACACACTTCCGCATTTATAATATTAGTATGGATTATGTAGAGTTGACCATTTGAAAGGACAAACTACTTTTTTGCGGAAAAATGTACGGTTTATGCCGAATTTCCTATTAACGTGGGCAAAGCCGCGAGTAACGTCTAGTACGATACATGCTCAACACATCCTAAATGCAATTTACACGGCCAAACCTTCATCCAAAAATAACAACTCAATGGGTGCGCCAAGTGCATCAAAATAGCGACTCAATGGGCGACTATGAATAGTTACACATTCGCGGTATTGAGCGCGCAGGGTCGGCAGACTGGGTCGTTCAACTGGCCGACATAATGTCAGGGTCGAGTGCTAACCGCAAGAGACCAGAATGGTCTTATTATGTCTTTGACCAGGATGCTGACAAAGAATAATCAAAACTGCCGATGCTGATTTCAAGGTCGAATCACCACTGGCATACTACTTCTGATGTTAATTTCTGTTGCAATCGGATAATTCTATACATATCCATTTAATATTGGTACGACGCTAGCGTATATATCTGTCTGATTCTTAATTATTTGATGAGATTAACGCGCAAGCCTAAAAACCCTTGAAAATTTAAATTTCACCTACGTCCTCTTCGAATAATGTAGGCATCATCTAAGAAAGGTTTTGGGCATTTATACAAACACATCAAAGTTTTTTTCTCAATAATACAAGCAAGCAAAGCAACGAGAAAAATACGTCTTCAGCCTGCCTAGCATACGAGATATCTCACTCTACATGTTTTCTCGATGTTTGATGATTTGTATCTTCATCTCTATTGACCCTAGCATGACAAACATTTTTTCTCGCGTAGATCTATCATCGAAATAACACATTTTTATAGAGTTTTGTCGAGATAATGTCGAGATTTTGACATTATGAGACGAGTAGTTTTTAATTATCTTGTTTCGATTATTTTGACACAATGCAGAAGTATTAATTGTAACATTGTAACTGCCGGATCGTGCAAAGACTTAAATAACCTTTCTCAGTCTTTCATCAGGCCTAAGGCTGCGTCCCCATCAGACACGGCACGGCGCCGCCACCGTGTTACGGCACGACGCGGACGCCGCCACCGTGATACGGTACGGCGCCGCACCGTGACACGGTGCCGTGTACGGTGCACCGCGCGCCCCTATTCTGGTGAAACTTCCGAACAAAATTTGTGTCCAAACTTAATCGAGGCATAATATGAAAATACATATCAAAGTCGCGTAATGCAAATATTGTCATGTATACCGAGGAAATGTTATCTATAATAAATAATAGATATAATTTCCTCGGTTTCTTTTTAACCGACTTCAAAAAATATTTAATGATTCTTTTTCAATCTTCGCCTTAGTAACAACAAGAGAATATTTTTTTCGCGATCCATATCCATTATCCAGACAAGCACTCTCGTTCGAACGCAAATATCGACTGAATAGGGACGCACCGTACGCGGCACGGTGGCGGCGTCGTGCCGTAACACGGTGCCGGCGCCGCGCCGTGTCTGATGGGGACAAAGCCTAAATGGCAAATGATTCAATGAAGAATTTCGTCTCCTGTCCAATCACAAAGAAATTAAAGCTCAAATTAATAATCTGAAGTTACGCAACGAGAATTATTTGATGCTCTCGAAATCTTGACACGAAAGCGAGGCAAACTTGAATATTTATAAATGAAAAGCAACGGCTGCAAATCCATACTAATATGATAAATGCGAAATTGTGTCTGTATGTTACCTCTTCACTCCCAAACATAAAGTTAATATACCTAGCGGAATAGAGAAACAAAGGCCTGAGCAAGCGAGATGTCACTATCAGTAACACTGCGTTGTTAAATAGAGACGTGTGATACATGACAGCAGAACTCTTTTTTGACGTCCAGTCGGCATTTATCGGCATGTTGACAATTTAATCTCATAGAATTTTCACACACAGACGTAAACCAATTTCGGTTTTGTTTGACAGCTCGAGATTGTTGCTCTATTCCGCTAGGTATATTAACTTTTCTTTTTTTATAAAAAATTATAAAAAAAGGTATATTAACTTTATGCGCCCAAACCACGAACCGATTTTGCTGTGGTATGGAAATACTTTCGAGTTTTGGGAAAGGACGGATACTTTTTATCGCGGAAAAAACTCTCACAGTAAACGAATTTTGGCGCAAAGGAGTTGCGGGCGTCATCTAGTATTATCATAAAATTAAGTATTTAAAGAGTTTATAGAATCGGAAAAATTATCTACATGCCTGAGAAAAGATGCATTTTTGAGTCATTCATGTTTGTTTTCTTAGAACTTAGAACAAAGTCCAATCTTTCATGAACTAAGTATGAGTTTGAGAAGGAAAATTATTTACCTTACATTAAGTAAAGTTTTCCAGTATGTAGAGGTAACAGACAGTCAGACAGACAGACATACACACTTTCGTATTTATAATGTTTTATATCAGCATGGATAGTAACTTTCCCACACCGTATGCGAACGTATTATTATGCCATACATACGAACGTAATATAATACCGACTGCAGACCAAAAAGTTAATAACTCCTTTAGCGTTGATGTTTAACTTGGGATTACTTTTGTCTTTCTTTAAATAACTAAATAAAACTGTGACCTATTTGAAGAACAAATTAAAATAATCATATTACTTTTACATATATGATACCTATATAATATACTTTTTACAATGTTAAAACAAAAGACAAAAAAAATAGCCTCTACTAAAAATTGTGCGCTCAAAACCGCGAATGTGACATCGCACTTCGGTAAAACTTTGCTGATAGCAATTTCATCTACAGATAACGATATCATCACAAAAAGGAAGCGATCCATCACTCTTAAACATATCCGGCTTAAAACCAATCATTGAACGTCAAACAATAAATTTTACTGCGTTGCTTGTTTAGAATGATATAATAGAAAGCAACAACAGCAAAGAGTGGGCCCGAACTTTTGTTATCCGGAGTATACATATATTATATAGGCCTCGCAAATTGTTAACGCCGCACCGCTGAGCCGGTCGGTGTTAAGAGGATACACCAGGGGCTAGAGAAATGAAAAAAAAAGTACGTGTAATATCTATAGCTGTCTCCCTTACCTCAAGCAAGAACGCGATAGAGACAACTGCAGAAAATCAACGATTCGTTGTTCCCCGATCTCCTCGATTTAGGTACTTTTTTCATTAAAGACTAAGAAAGGCTTGAGTTGTGTTCCTATGTTTTTTTTTTTGTATAATCTAGCCAAATCTGTTTTCTGGATGTTTGAACACAGCGGAAAATCGGGCCATTTTTTTGGGTTTTTGAACGTTCATATCTTATTTAATAATTGAATTATGAAAAAAAGAAAACATAGGGACATTGTATTAGTGGCCGTAGATATTCAGGAAAAAAATTATAACTCTACTAGCATTATCCAGGGAGGAAACAGGGGACAACGTTTGTATGGAAAAAGGGCGGTGTGGACTCCTCTTAAGAGCCGGCTTTAAAATTTTGCTGTGTTTTCTAATAAGTATTACGGTCCCGGAAGACGATTGACTTAAATGAAATTGAGATTTATTTAATCATTGTATATTTATCTGCTATTTGCCTAACGGAAAACACGATTCACTTACTTTGACTCGATAGTTTTATTTTTCGAAATTATGATTTTTTCTGGGATTTTCAACAAATATCTGTTACACTAATTGATTTACTATCATTAAATAACTTGCACTACCACAATCACACACTTTATCAAATAATGGCTAAAGGAAATATTAGTATCGTATTTAATTTTTAAGTAATCATCAAAAACATTTTTGTGACTTACGACCTTTACTTTCGTGATATAATGCGGGAACCGTTGTGACGCGATACTGTTAAGTGTTAACTATTAGCTGCAGCGCAAAGTACAATTCATGCAGGCACGATTCATGGAATCATTATATCACGATAAGAGGATAGCGGGGTGTGTAGGCGGGGCAGGGGGCTAGCGTGGTTTGATATTTTTCCAGCCCGGTCTTAGCTTTTTTCGTTACGGAATTTCTGCTACAATGCCACGGACAGACCGACACGTCAAACTTATACCACGAGGGGTGTTTTGGTCGGTAGTAAAAAATATTTTTCAAACCAAAAAAAAAGAAAAAAAAAAAGAAATTAATCCATAGTAATTTATCCCCAAGTTCGAGCTCAGCAAATATAAACGGCCGGCCGGTTTGGGTAAACAAGTTTTGTGATTGATTCAACCGTGGCAATACTTTCTAAGATTACTGTGTCAACAAGTCAACACGAAAACAACCGCGGCTGTTCTCAATTACAATAGTCATCATCATCACTCATGAGCAGCCCCCGAATTTATAAATAGGCCGTTATAGGCCATGGCGGCAGCATGCTAGAGGGGCGGCAGCAGCCCAAGGGGGTGGCAGCGTTCATAGAGGGCAGAGGCTCTACAACAGTGGTTCTTAACCTTTTAGTCATGAGGGACCATTTTACCAAATGTTTGTTTAACTAAAAGTTGTTTTGAAGAAAACAAGGACAACTTTATAATTAGCACTCTTTTTTGTTTAAATTAGCAAAAATCTTAAAGTTTGTGTGTGCATAGTCCATACTATTTACTTACAACTTCTGAATTCTCACATATTTTTAGGACGGCTTCGCGGACCACTTGGAATGCCTCCAGGGACCACCAGCGGTCCGCGGACCACCGGTTAAGAACCACTGCTCTACAGATTAGGTACATAGGGCTTCGGAAATAAACTGGCCTACTCCCATCCCTACTTCGAACATCATAAACGCGAAAATGTGTCTTTCTGTTACCTCGTCACGCCCAAACCGCTTAACCGATTTGAAATACCCGTGGAAGTCCAGGCACATATTAGTGTCCAGGTAAATTTTATATTAGGAGGTAAGTGACACGAAGTTCACAAGTCATCTGGTATTCGATACAATTATCGCATGCGATAACGTTTATCCCCGGCCTTATCGCGTCTGCCGTCCCAAAGGTCGCACGCATGGCCGACGTCCAACTGAACCATCAATGAAGAATCGCCATTCATAAGCCGCGCGCGCGTACAACACCGCCGATGTGTGTCTAACCACGGGTGCGCGCTCAAAACCACGAATGTGCGGTACAAATCACCGGTACTCAAAACCACGAATGTGCAACGAGAGTGCGCTCAAAACCGCAAATGTGGTGCAAACCGCGATTGCGTCCAAGCGCGAACGTGCTACGTAGACTGTAGAGCCACGGTTACGCGCACAAAACCACGAAAGTGGCACGTAGAGGCTAGAGGTATAAAACAACGTATAAACGTGAATGCGCGTTTAGAACTACGCATGTGCCAAGGGCATCTAACTTCCTGTGCCATTTGTTACTGCAATATGTAATGTTTATGTTGAGAATATCAATCACATCGCGATCTTAGAATCTAAAGACGATGTGATTCTTTATTTAAGACTTAGATAAAGAAAATGAGGTTTTTTATTACCTCTTATTATACAGGTGATTTATACTAATACATATTACAAATCCAGGTGCATATCTGCGTCGGTTCCTCTTTACTCTTTAATAGCTAAACCGATTTTTATTAAACTTGGTACGGAGATGCATTGTGGCACGGGGAAGGACATAGGATAGTTTTTACCCCGAAAAATTTCCAGTACCCTAATATTTTAAGGAATATCTGTACGAAGTTTTTTTTTTATCTATGAACGCTTCACAGCACGTCAGTCTGGCCCCGTGCTAAGTACCTGAACGACTTGTGTTACGGGTACCAGACAACGGAAATATATTTAATACTTTTATACTATGCATATATTTAAGATTTTAATTATATGATACACATATTTAATACACATCCATGACCCAGGAACTTTGAAAACTTTTTGTTCCGTCGGCGGGATTCGAACCCGCGACCCCCGGCTTGAGCTACCAATAGCCCACCAACTGAGCCACAGTTCCGGGCAACATCTAGTAACAACTTTAAAGTTTAAACTAGAAAAGTAGTAGTAACGCTGTTTTCAAACAGTATATTGGATACTAAGGGCCTGTTTCACCACTTCCTGATAAGTGCTGGATAGGCTATCCATCACTTTACTTGACAGATAGAGTATGGAGACTGTCAAATAAGTTGTTGATAGCCTATTCGGCACTTCATCAAAAGTAGTGAAACAGGCCTTAGGTATTACTAGAGATCGCCCAATGGTCGAAATTCGACCTTAGTCCCAACGACATTAGGACTACCTACTACCTATATTTTGTAAAAAATATTGACTTTATCATATTTTTTTCAATTCTTGTCTCTGGGACTCAGCTGATCTCAGACTGGCCGTGTTTAAAGCATTGTCTAATAGTATCTTAGATTCAATTAAAAAAAAAACTATAATCCATTTTCAATTTGTCACCTTGATGTCAACCTATGTCAACAGACTTCAACCATAAATTAAAGAGTATATAATTATTCGTATGTATAGGCTTGTCACTCAAAAATCTGTCATTTTTCCTAGTGTGTGTGTGTTGTAGTGTGTGTAATGTTTATTTGTTAAAAAAATGTATGATCAAAGGATAATTTCAAAATAATATTAGCTCGATGCACTCCTTCAATATAATATTATAAACTATAACTGTGCAAAATTTCATTCACCTACGTTTCCCCATTTTTCGTTAAAAGGGTTACAAAGTTTTTGGCTCACGTATTAATATATAATAGATAATATGAACAATATGACAATACATATACCGTTACCTGGCGTATTCAATATTCATGGCCTCGTTGGGTCCGGCGCAAGTGGGCCAAACTAACTTGTTCGCACATTATACTATCAAAACTTCCTATAGGAGGGGTCCGCGAAGCTTCGTTTCTATCCGCTTTTTACATTTTGAGGATCTTCATCTAAATCGTACAGGCTAGAACAGCTCTGAAGAGCAGGGTATCACCACTGCTACGCCTCGAGATTCCCTCATGATCAATCTCTGCTGAGCTTCAGAAGATGCATGCCGCCAAAAAAACCCAAAATCTCGCTTTAAGTCAAAGGTGTCAGGAGTTTCTTAAGCTTTGCAGAGAGCAATTGTTCGCTATAGTCCTGTAGGACTATCGCCAACAATTGCTTAAAACTGGTGTCGTTGTTTCTTTATTACTCCGTGGTTCTAAAAACTCAAATTCCGATAATTATTCCATAGGATCCTCCAAGCTGTCATTCCCAAAATTAAGCCAGCTATTGCCAATAGCCAAACCCACACATTTGCCACCTCAGGTAAGATCGTCACCACCTTTCTGAAGATTCAAATTCCAAAAATACACCCCTCATGCCATCTCTTTTCTCTCTCACAATACTAATTCGTTTGCCACACAGAGAAATGGACGATTTTTTTAAATTTATCTGAAAGGTGGTTACAAACTGCTCTTTAGAAAAATACCTAAACTTCACCAACCATTCCCTTCGTGAACTCAACCAATTTCAGAAACTAGGCCATCCATCGCCGATACCCTCGTCTCTCGAAGGTCCCAACCGTCAGGAAATCACCCTGTCGCCTCAGTTCTGGCAGCGCGCCAGCCACACTTTCTACGAGTGTTCACGCCCACGGGTTTCCTCTACGTTCTGCGACTTAAACGTAAAATGGACGCTGTTAAGCTTTCATGTACTTATCCACAAAAAATTACGTATTGAGTTGTGAAAGCAGAAATCTTTAGATCATTTGGAACAAGACTCTAGTTAAAAATTCACAAAAATAACACAAATGCTTAACAGCAACCAAATACTGGCAGCAGACTGATACGAGAGCTAGACCAGCAGGATAAACCAAATTGTCGCAAATATCCTGAGATATTGGGATATTTTGAATTGGAGCAAAGTTCCTAAGATATTGGTATGGTTACTTTCCAGGTACTCTATATTTTTTACTGTATTCCCAAAACTTCCTTGGAAATGGGCTTAATAAACTCTACTGGCCATAAACTTGTTCTTGTAAGAGTGATCCGCATGCGGGGTGGGGGAGATTTCTGAAACGAAGCCTATTGAAAAAATATGGACATTCTTTTATACCATCTATATTGTAATTTTATCAGACTGTATCAAACAAGAGAACTACCAGAACTATCTTCCCTTGGATGTTTAGTCAAGCATCATGTCCTGTTGACTTTAAATACAAACTTCCAATCTTCAAATAGCAAAAGGAGATCTAAATTGCTCCATGAGACATAAACGATTTATGACATCATTAATAACAGACACACAGACAGAAAAACAAACTATTCACTAGCACAGGAACCTCTAATGTAAACTATAAAAATATATCACCTATTGAATAATCAAATAACTTGGCAATCAGCCATCCGAAATGTCCAAGTACCCGCAAAGGGAACAAAAATAAATTCACGAAAAGTGAGATGTAAATTCGCAACCTACCCCAACAAGGAAAAATAAACTTTATCGCCGCTCGATACAGTTGAAAATTCTTTAGGAGGTTACAACTTCATTCGCGACGGATAAAAACCAACTCTATCTCAGCGGATTACGACGCAATTTGGACCGAAACGGCGGTCTTGTATCGTGTTCGCAGCGAACTAATATAGCTCTTATGTTTCATTGATAAAACTATCCAATTCATTCAGGTTTCATTCTTACAGAACGAGGAGAACTATTAGAATACGATATGACAATGAAACTGAATGCCTTTTGTGCAAGGACGGAAAAAGGAGAGCAGTGAGCGTTAAATGCAACATGATAATCCCCGCTAAGGCGAGCAAAATATCCTGTATTTTTCAACGGTATTCGTTGCATCCTTATTGCAAATTGGATGCTGCTTGCGACTTTGCGTGAGCAAAAGAAAGTATTTTCCATAAAACGTGCCTCTGCGTGCCTCCACGTGCCTCTATCAAAATCAGACACGTCATATAGCTATGTCCACACTATGCGCTTTCATCTTCAATTTTCGTCATCTTCTTTCATTCAACATTCGTTTTGGCGCATTCAATAATTGAATGCGTCAACGAATGCAACGCCAACATTGTCATTTTTGTTCAATTGCAGCGTCTGTCACCTTATTGTAACATGTGCGACGAGAACATTTTGCGGCTTATTTGGTCATAACTCATAAGAAATTCCAGAAAAAGAATAACGAAGCGAATGTTTTGGATACGGTCAGAGCGCATGCGTCGCGGGCATGCCTCGCATGCGCTGTTGACTGCGCTTTAATGCATGCCCTTAATGAACAAAAAAAGGCACACTGTAGACATAGTTATTAGCAGACAATCGAATGAAAACAAACATTTGCTTTCGAAATATTAGTATCCATTTTAATTTGACATTTTAGTCTCACTAGGGCATGGTCCAATCCAATGTCCATAGGTCTTTGTCCAATCCTCAGATATATATTACTAGCTATTAGGCTGAGCTTTGCTCGGTATTCGATAAAACACGAACAAAATGACATTTCCTAAAAATGATTCCTAGCTAGATCGATTTATCGCCCCCGAAACCCCCGTTATACTAAATTTCATGAAAATCGTTGGAGCATTAAGGGACTCGACTGCTGGTCAAAAGGTGTTTATAAGGAAGGAATAAAGGAAGATATACCTATGGACCATGCGTAAGTGAGCAAATCTTCTTTTAGCTAAGAGAAAATTTTCTCATAGAAGCTGGCGTGAGAGAAACGTGCTGACCAGCAGACACTTGTGATGACGCATGTCCGTGCGGACGTGGACGTCATAAAAATCCTTCACTAGACGACACGGCAGACGGGAGAACATAAAATGTTGCTAACTGTAAAAATATCATCATCACCGTTGAATAGTTATACTTTAACCTACTCATACTCCACCTCTAGCACTAAATATGGCCGTGGTGGGTATCGATAGGGCATGTTACATGTAGGTATAGAGGCGATGGGTAAATACCTAATCTACTCATTTGGGTTTATACAGGATTAACCAACGAAACAAGAAGTGTGCTGTTAAAAGGGTTAGTTCTTGGCTACAGAGAAATACCAAAGTCTAAAAGGCATATTCACGGCACTCATGCCGTGAATATGCCTTTTATTTTAGGAATTGCTGGACAATACCAGGGGAATATTACAGTATTGACTTTTTAAAAGGGTGTTATTTCCATAGAGATTTCAAATATTGCAGTAATTCGTAATTTTCTATCAATACATTTCAGCATAGCAATCGAAATGGTGGCGGTTTCATGCATTATCTACTGATCTCGCTTCACTATCCAAGTTATCGAAAGCTTGACAGAGTTGACCTTGTTGTAAAAGCAGTGACGATTCGCAAGAGCTCATCCACAATCTTGGCAGGTACTTCAAAATCGGGGTCAACAAACTCTTCAAGGTGATTTATTTTTTATCATACACACACAATCTTTTTATACAAAACGCATGATTACGTATAGATGTTGTTTATGAGTGTGTTTTGATGGTACGAAAATAAATACTTGGCTCGATTTAACAATGAAAGATCATCTACGTAAAACGTGATGCCTTTCCACGTTGGTAATTGTTAGACCGGTACACCGTACAAGCGATAACTTAAAGAGTGGGCATAGTCCCAAGATCGACGTCAATTATGCAATGCTATACTGCTTTGCAATCATCCATCATTAATACGATCAAATTAATAAAATCAGCGGAAATATTTCGTGTAGTTTTGAAAATCGCTACAGTTATTCCTTGTCATATCCAGATGAACATGTCAAAAGTCCTCAAGGGTGGGGGGTGAGCTAAGAGTGTAGGGGGGGGTCAAAGGACCCTTTTTTTAGATTTTTGCTCATAAGTAAAAAACCTGCACAAATAGCATTACGGTTACTTCTAGGAAAATTTTCTACATAAAATTTCCTCTAAATTATGTCCTATAAATTTTTTTGTACGGTCGATACTTTAGGAACTACAGGGGGGGTCAAATTCCTCAAAAGTGCGAATCGCGAAAATAACACGCATCGAACGTCCGAGACTAAGAAAACAACTTATTCTGATTCAAATACCTGCTATTCACAGATAATTATTTGTCCTAGCTGCTATTATTACAAAACGTTAGACTAGTCACCATGGAATTAGGAAGTACTATACAGCTGGAAGGCTTACTTCATCATTTTGAAATATTTAAATTAACCTTACTTCCATGTGCTAAAGTATTATTTTTATTAACTAATATCTCCTTATAGTAGCGAGCACGAGCGAGAAATCGATTTCCATCCGCCATCTTCTACAATCCAACATCAACATCTGAAGAAATAGCAGAGTCAGGAGAAAGGATGTTTTTGACGATGTATCGTGCAGCCACTGATCAGCTTGATCTTAACAGACATCGATACTCAGTTTTTGTCAAATCCAGCACCAAATCCAAACCAGATCTTTCCTCTCTCCCACCTACAAAAGGATCAGCAAAATTTCACTCATTCCGAGTGTTCCACCAAGTACAAGAGTGGTTAGGTAACGCACTGCCTCCTGAAATGTGGGGATGGAAGCGAGGAGCTGATGGAAATGGGAAACCTCGAGCCTGTTACCACTCATGATCCTCCAGCTCCTGACACCGTGCTGAAGTCAATATTTTGTCGCTGCAAAAGTGATTGCACTGGTAATTGTGGATGCCGAAAAGCTGGTATCACGTGCAGTCTAGTATGCAACGGTTGCTTGGGTTCGTGTACAAATGGCGTACCTGTAGATTTGGTAGATATAGAAGGTGAAGATGATGATGATGTAGTAGAAGAAAATTATTGATTTAATTAAGACTGTCTAATTATTATTTTCTAGTTTTTAATACATTTTGAAAACATACCAATTTTATTTTATTTATAAAACCGTCTCATTTTTTATACCTATATAAAGTTGAACACTCTGTAACTTCTAAAGTATCGACCATACAAAAAAAAATATAGGATCAAATTTAAAGGAAATTTTATGTAGAATGTTTTCCTAGAAGTAACCGTTACGCTATTTGTGCAGGTTTTAGACTTATGAGCTAAAATCTAAAAAAAGGGTCCTTTGACCCCCCCTACACCTTTAGCTCACCCCCCACCCTTGGGGATTTTCGATATGTTTATCTGGATATCTCAAGGAATAACTGTAGCGATTTTCAAAACTACACGAATTATTTCCGCTGATCGTCCATTTTCGGCTTAATTTTCTTAGGCTACATGGCCCAATGATGGGCCTTGACAAACTTAAAAAGCAACTACATAAATGTCGCCCGTTGCGTCAAAATTCGTTCATCGCGCGGGAACCGTACATTTTTTTCCGGGATAAAAAGTACCCTACATCCTTTCCCGGGGCAAAAAGTATATTCATGCACAGCAAAATCGGTTCAGCGGTTGGGGCGTGAAGAGTTAACAGACAGACAGACACTTTCGCATGTATAATATTATGGATGTTCCCACTTTCCCAGCTATCATCTGTAAAGCAATTTAACTATCGAAGACACCTTCAAGAATCAAGAGTGTCGATGGTTTATTTGCACGACAGTTACGATCCAAATGAACAAGCAATAAAACACGCATAGCTTAATTAAGACGCCCCTGTAGAGCGTGGGTAGTTTGAAAAAACTCCCACCCACCAGAACGAAGTGAGATGAAGATAGAGACTTCAATATAAAACGGTTTGGTGGGCTTAATGTTTTATCATTAATGTATCTTGTAAGCACAACTTGGATATAATAAAAGAAAGCCTTTATTAAAGGCTTTCTTTAATAAAGGCTTTCTTTTATTAGAACCACTAGAATCCCGATGATTTGAATAATTAATAACGGTTGGAGTAACCTCTAACACGGGGTGTGTTAGGGTTTTTCCGTAACGGAATTTCTTGATTCGGTCGCCGCGCTCAAAGAGCGCAATAAAATCTATTCAATAGCTTAAAATCTTTAGGAATCAAGAATCTTTCCAAACATTTGAACAAAATCCAAACATTTGCCCTAAATCTAAAAGCAATCGAAATCGCATTTCATTGAAATGCCACGTCTATCCGATTTCTAGTTTTACCGTCACCGAATACCGCTCGGTCCGGGTGCACGGAGCGACTTGAATGTCAAAGGAGCTGGCATTTGGACTATCACGGAACCGCTGGCGGCGCATTTTATGCAATCCTAAAGCTGGCCACATACACACGTTTTCCGTATTCGATTTCCGAATTCATTTGCCGTATTCGGACATCCATAGAATCCGGTGAAAAAACCACTAACTAACGCACACGTCCGCTTACGTCCATAAAGCTAACATGACAAATTTAGCAAAATTACTGAGGATTGCGTTATTAGTTTAGTCTACTTTTGTCCGAACGGAACGAATTCCGCACGTACGTTTCGAGTGCAAGCCGGCACGTTCGCGAAAGAAAAACGTGTGCGCTAGTCTCACGCAATTGAAAATCAAAATTCCGCCTTAGGAAATCAAATACGGAAGACGTGTGTATAGCGCCAGCCTTAAGAGGATACACCAGGGGCTAGAGAAATGAAAAAAGTACGTGTAATATCTATAGCTGTCTCCCTTACCCTCAAGCCTATTCCGCAGAACGCGATAGAGACAACTGCAGAAAATCAAAGATTCGTTGTCCCCTGATTCCTTCTCCAAAACTTAACCGATTTAAGTACTTTTTCATTAAAGATTAAAGAAAGGCTTGAGCTGTGTGTTCCTATGTTGTATTTTTTTTTGTAAAATCTAGCCAAATTTGTTTTCTGGATGTTTGAACACAGCGGAAAATCTGGCCATTTTTTTTTGGGTTTTTGAACGTACATATCTTATTTAATAATTAATTTATGAAAAAAAAAGAAAACATAGGGACATTGAAATTCAGGAAAAAAAATTATAACTCTACTATCATTATCCAGGGAGAAAACAGGGGACAACGTTTGTATGGAAAAAAGGGCGGTGTGGACTCCTCTTAACTTGGCAGCGGGTGATGGATCATGAGTATCGAAGGCACCATCCAGTTTTAGGAAGGTTATGCCGTAGAATGGAACTGATTATTATTATTCATCCATTTATTTATTTTTTGTGCTGAAGGCGGGTCAAGTAGCCCTGATGTCACTGCGAACCTTTAGGATCTATGGTGACTCCTTCGCATTAGAGTACCGTCCCCAACCCAATGCTGCTCATAAATTGAACGATGTGATTAGGGTTGGTGCGACGAATTTCCTCTATGTGTGTGAGTATTCGTAGCAACCAACGTGCCTGTTTCTGCTCTGTATTAGAGCAGGACAGTCAAGGAGAAGTATGGGTGTCTCATCCTCCTCGCAGAATCTGCAAGTCGGTAAGCTACTAACACCTATTGTGTTAAGGTGCTTATTGAGCTAGCAGTGCCCAGTTAGGCTTCTGGTAAGGATTCTTAATTGATTCCTACGTCCATGGTGAGCACTATTTCTGACAGTTTCTTGTGTGTCAATTAGTGCCTTGGAGTGTTCAAGGCCAGGGGTCTCAACCCATTGCTTTCTACTCAGTTCACGAACTCATTCCTCGAGCACTTACTCTTTAGTACTAGGAGATATTTATCCATACTAATATTATAAATGCGAAATCGTGTATGCCTGTTACCACTTGACGCCCAAACCGCCGAACAAATTTTGCTGGGTATGGAGATACTTTGAAATGAAATGAAATGAAATATATTTATTGCAAGAATGTAGTGCATTACATAGGTCTTCAAATTAAAAATACTGTTCTAAACATTCTGCCATCCAGGTGGCGTGCAAAAGTCAAAGTAAACATTTAATATAATATTGAAAATTAATTTATAGAATTACAAAATTAGAATCGATTACAAAACGAAGTTCGTAATTATTAAATTAGCATTAAAATATCCATTAGAAGTCAAAATAAGTAAAATTCATAAAAAATAAGTAGCAAAATGTCAATATTACAGTAATAAATTCAATTATAATTATCCATTAGAAGTCAAAATAATGTCAAAATTACAGTAATAAATTAAATTAAAATTATCCATTAGAAGTCAAAATAATGTCAAAATTACAGTAATAAATTCAATTATAATTCATATATTCTTGGATACTATAAAAACTTTTTTCTGCAAACCACTTTGTAATTTCTCTTTTGAATACTAGGTTATTAAGGTCTTTAAAATGATTTGGCAATTTTTTATATATTTTGATGGCATTAATGTATACATTTCGTTTAAAAATATCAAGCCTACACTGGGGCATATATAATTTAAATTTATTTCTTGGTGGGGCGGTTCTTCCATTTGCATTTGCACTTAGTATAAAGTATTCTGGATGCTGTTTCACAAACACATTAATATCTCTTAAGTACATACAAGGTAAAGGTAAAATGTGAAATTTTTCAAATAATGGTTTACAGCTATCCAGTGACCACGCTCCACATATTGCTCTAACGCATTTTTTTTGTACTCTAAAAGCTCTTTCAACTTCAACTGAGTTGCCCCACAATAATAGACCGTATGAAAGTACAGAGGATACATAAGCATGGTAGGCATTTAGAGCTGCTTCAACCGATACCAAAATTCGTAATTTTTTTATTGCGTAGACAAATTTTTCCAATTTACTACAAACATGTTCTACGTGTAATTTCCAGTCGCAGCGATCATCAATTATTAGTCCTAAAAATTTTGTGTTATTATATTATTTGAGTCCTGAGAAAGGACGTAGAATACTTTTATCTTAGAAAATATACGGTTCCTTCGCCACAAACTAATTTTGGCGCAACGGAGAACTTATATCATCTAGTCAAATAATAAGCATGCAATAGAGATCACATAAATGAACAGTTAGGTAGATTGTACTTAGTTACTCCCAAACTCGCAGAACTTTCAACATGACTACTTCAATTAGGTGGGAGCTAACTCTATTATAGATGTTACAACCATATCAACGAGAACAGAGCAAGCACTAATAGTTGCTAAACTTTAACAAAAGCTGAAACCACATTAGATCAGAAAGAGACAACTCTGCGAATAAGACGGAGACGGCAAACCAAAGTTTCTCACATCCAACTCGACAGTTTAATTTTCGAGACGCGGTGCAGTATGAAATTGACATATAGAAACCGGCGGGGAACTCATTACAACTTGCACCAGGCAATCATAAGATGTACGATTTAAGTTTAAAAACTACTTCAAGTTTTATGGGCGCCTAGTAGTTATGAGAGAGCATCACTCAAGCGCCAACAGTTAGAAAGTAATTACAGCGACTGAAAATGTAAGACATTTTAGGGCTTTAATATCTTAAGGGTCAGGGCAAAACACCGAAAATGTCGCTGACGCATTGCAAATTTCCACGATGCGTTCTGCGACGTCGTAGATTTTAATGATGCTACACCGCAACGCGTGGTTATAGCCTGGCCCTGTGAAGGAAAGGGAAGGGAAAAACGCATTGCTCAGATTGTTTTACAAAGCACAAAAACAAAATCAGGTAACAGGCTTCGATACGCACAAAAAGTGAAACGATATCTGGGACACTGAAATGGATACGTAATGTGGTCAACCGCAAAATTATCGAACACAATTGTACAAACGATATCAGCTTTTAACCGACTGCAAAAAAGGAGGTTATTAATTTATTATTAGAAAGAAAGAAAGAAAGAAAATGTTTATTTGTGCAGGAAAACATACATAGTTTAGTTACAATAAATAATACATACATCATAAAATGTTTTCGAGCACAAGCCGACGCAGCTCAGCATATGCTGACTGTAAGCAATCAGCGCTGATCTTCCGCTGGGCCGACAGGTGACGTCACGGACATCAATCCGGGTTCACAGATGCAAGTTTATATAACTTATGACACAACAATATAGAAAGCAGCAAGTCACAAAAGTTTATTTTTAAGATGAAAAGAGTAAAGACACAAATATCAGGAATGTACCTAAAAATATTATATCTTCATCCATACTTCATATTAGTATGGAAGTATGGATAGTACGAATTTGTCATCCCTCAAGAAGTCAGTTGAATAAGCAATTTTATCCATCAAAATCGCCAACTTCACGAGGCCCATTTAGATACTATGCAACCCTATTTTAAGCACTTCCAAAATTACCCAAAGCATCCATGTATGACGTAACACATGTCATCCTGCAAAAAGTCAAGTTACATGAGCAATTTCATCCATCTAAATCACCAACTTCACGAGGCCCATTTAGATACTATGCAACCCTATTTTTAGGACTTCCAAAATTACCCAAAGCATCCATCCACGTAACACTTGGCATCCTTCAAAAAGTCATCTACATGAGCCATTTTGTCCATGAAAACCACAGTTCATTCAGATGCAACCCTATTTTTAGCACAGTTTCCTCTGCAATGCGTATATTCATTCAGAATGCATATATATTTAGGTTGGCTGTTCACAACTCCAGTAGTGGGTAATCAGGCCGCACATTACAAAGGCCCTATAAATAGCACGGAGACACTTTTACAAGCAGGCTAGCGATTGCTTGCGGTTTTGCTTGAGTAAAATGTTAGAAATTCGTGTTTTTGATTTGTCTCATGTCTGCCTTATCAGACCTACCTGGCAAGGGTTCAAATTAAAACACATTGTTCTTTCTGTAAGTGGTTATCATAATATTATAGCTATACTTTTAAATTTTAATATTTTTTTGGGGTTCCGTATCCAAAGGGTAAAAACGGGACTCTATTACTAAGACTTCGTTGTCTGTCCGTCTGTCCGTCCATCCGTCTGTCCGTCTGTCTGTCTGTCTCCAGGCTGTATCTCAAGAACCGCTATAGCTAGACTTCTGAAATTTTGACAGAATATGTATACCTGTTGGCTGTTGCCGATATAACAACAAATACTAAAAATAAAATAGATATTTCAGGGGCGCTCCCATACAACAAACGTGATTTTTTGGCCTTTTTTGCTCGTAATCAATAATGGCAACAGGTAGGCACTTGAAATTCTCACAAAATCTTCAATTATTAGATCTGTACTTTATTAATTAATAGTACAATTAAAATAATTTAAATATTTAAGGTTAGGTTAGGTTAAAAAACACAATTTTCGGTCTATTTTTGCTCTTTAGTCTGTAATAGTACGGAACCCTTCGTGCGCGAGTGCGACTCGCACTTGGCCGATTTTTTTATAGCAACTTTAGCCCGAAACTAATGGGACCCTACTAGGTACTGAGACTTCGATGTCCGTCCATCTGTCTGTCTGTCTCACTGTATCTAAAAATAGCTACAACTAGATTTCTGGAATTTTCTCAGATTGTGTATTTCTGATGCCACAATAACAACACTAAAGTCAAACTAATTTCGCTCTATAGCCAGGGTTCCCAACCGTCCGATTTTCGACCGGATTGTTGGGTTTTAGAAGAAATTGTTGGAGTCAGGTCACTAACTTCCGACCGGATGCAATTTGTCCGGTCACATAAAAAATGCTACCGCGACATTGCTAATTCGCCGGCGCGGCGTGCGGCGCGGCGCAGGTAGTTATAGACAGCATGCAGGCCGCGAGGTTATTTGACTATTTTTGTGACTAGATGAACAAACTGTTCTACAGTTCGGTCGGTGCAAAAAGTTTGTAATTTTTTCCTATAGCGCAATAAACTGTTTCATTATTAATTATTATTATTTAATTTGTTGTCCGGTTATGGCGGCTGGAAAAGTTGGTAACCCTGTCTATAGCGGTACGGACCTACGGACCGAATTCGACTTGCATTGGGCCGATTTATTCTTTTATTCAGCAATCCAAAGAACACAAAATTTCTGCCGCTTGTCATAACTTAGATAGCAATAATAATATTATAATTGAATGTCGTTAAAAAAGTCACAACATCCCCAACCAACAAAAGTTATTCAACCCAAGTTTTGCATCTCCGACACTCCGGTCAAGCGTACCCAAATCTAAATTCATACCCCATTCATACATTTTTCAGGAGATTTATACATTCTGTAAATCGCATCAACCCTTCTAGAGGGCGGAAATTTAATTATACGGGGATAAGAGCTAAGAGCTTTCACATTCGACGTTAAACCTCAGCTGAAAAGGTACTTGTTTACTACGTAATGTCATACTTGAGTTCTATTTTTAACCCGGGGATCTTCTGACGAGTAACTTTTGCAGTACACTCACAAGTTACTTTTGCATTACACTTTTTCACGACTATATAATACTAGCTGTTGCCCGCGACTTCGTCCGCGTGGACTTCAGTTTATAGCGCGCGATGTCAACAAAATTGGTGTCAAAAGCTTTTATAAAAAAAAAACCCTGGTACCTCTTAAATCAAAACAGCTGTGCAGTGTGTACATAATATTTCATTTTTAAAAATTAAACTTTATATTTTATGCTAAATTTTAAAGCTTATTTAGGCCCATAATTACACAACTTTACCCATTAACTATTTATATCATTGATAGGTTTAACTTTTAAGGTTACGTCACTGCATAGATAAAATACTGAGTTATTTAATAATGTAAAAAGGTAATAACAATCGAAAAAAAATCGAAACTCGAATGTAAGATGATACCACCTCTTATAGAAAGAAGTCTGGGCAAGCGTCACCGCGATGTAGGAGACGCACGGCGCCATCTATTATAAAATTTTTTGGAACTAATTTAATTTGAACAAATTTACGCATTTTCACCCCCTTACAACCCTTTTTTCCAGTAAAAAAGTAGCCTATGTCCTTTCTCAGGCCTTAGACTATCTGTATACAAAATTTCATTACAATCGGTTCGGTAGTTTTGGTGTGAAAGCGAGACAGACAGACAGACAGAGATACTTTCGCATTTATAAAATTAGTATAGATATACTACGAGGAATCGGAGTTTAAGGACTTGGCGATGTTTGACAAAAAGTATACTTTGTTGAAAAAACTTACGGCTACTGGCTGATAGTAAGATCTAAGACTAGAGCAGATGTGCTATCAGGATCTTGTAGCAAAACCCTTGCAAAACAGTGCTCGCATTGGGACAGAATTGTGATGTTATCCAAATAATTTTGGTAGTCGCCATTTCTTCAAGTTTTCGACGACTCTGACAGTACATCGATTTTATTCCAAAAAGTGTTCATATGGCGTACGGAAAGTGCCATGTATGTTTGTGCTTAAGAATAGCATATATTTTCGTCAACACACGTGACAGGACACTGCACCTGATCACAAGTATATCTCTGTAGTTATCTCTATTGTACAAAGTTACTGATTCAGAACCAGAAGTGAGCAGTTGGATACATTGACACAATAACCGTGTTCCAATTATTGATACATGACTATATTATTCTGTTTAAGTTATCGTATATCACGTAAGTAACAGTTGGCAGGTATGCTCTAAATTCTAATCCATACTAATATTATAAATAAGAAAGTAAGTCTGATTGACTGTCTGTGACATCTTCACGCCCAAACGACTGAACCGATTTTGCTGAAATTTGGCACGGAGATACTTTCGATTTTCGAAATCCCGGAAAATGTACGATTCCCGCGCGACTTGAATTTTGGAGCATTTTGAGTGGCGGGCGTCATCTAGGTACATCATATTCATAACCCTCCTTGTTTCGCCGTAGTCGGTAAAAAAACGAGTCCAAGAAGCGCATGCGATGACAAATTCGTCCGACGCGAGAAAAAAACGACTACCGTACAAATGCACATCCTACATGGCAGGATGCGCGGTTCCCTGGTGTAATGAGCGTCCTGTTGACTCATAGCATGTTATAGCACTGCCAGTGGGTTCCTTGGAGTTCAGGGCTTTTTAATGGGGCCAAAGGTTTGGTAGATGTTCTTAGTTGTTGTTTAACACCATGGAATGTCCAGAACTTTGCCGAAACGGGAAGTGAGGCCCCATTGGGTTTTAGTGGATAGCTTCGGCCTGGGTATATGTGACTTCTCGAGTCACATATACCCAAGCCGATGCGCAAAGCAGTTCCCCATGTAAACAATCCTGTTGGAACGTACATTTGTAGAACAGGTAAAATTTATAATCACCCATTATATTTGCTGGAAATACCTATCCTATGGGATAAATTTCCTCCAAGGCAACTCAGCAATTGTCGAACGGATGAAGGCGTTTTGATCGCTTGCTGAAACGCACCTCAACTAATAAATATTACGATTATAGTTGGGGAGTTTTGGTTGAAAGGTGGGTTTAAAGTTGCTCTAGGTTTTTTTTAATAGTTAGCATCACTGCTCTGCACCAAATTTGGTCTAGTTTTCTAGTACTAACAAGGACAATACTGATAACAGCTATCACTGTTCCGGCTTACGTTATCACAATCGACCGCCTCGTTATCAGTGATAGCGGAAATCGAGTTCATTCATAAATTCTTATGAATCGATGACTACGCCATTAACGAGAAAATCTAACAAAACAGAAAACATGCGAAATTTTGTCTGTCTGTTACCTCTTCACGCCCAAACCGCTACACCGATTTGGTATGGATATACTTTGAGTCCCGGGAAAGGACATAGGATACTTTCTATGCCGGAAAAATGTAGGGTTCTCACGCGATAAATGAATTTTATAACTGGCATCATCTAATTCTCAGATAACTGATAAGTGAACAGAGAAAATCTAACAAAACAGAAAACATGCGAAAGTTTGATCGAGTTTGATAGGCAGAAATCCGTTTCTGCCTATCGGAGTTGCGGGCATCATTTCGTAGACCTAAATATTATCCTACGTACGCCATTTCTATACACTATAGGACTACCTTCTGGTAGACCTTGAATTTGAATTGACCTCTGACGGCAAAAAGTGCGAAAGTTGGAATAAAACATTTTGATCCTTTGTTTTGAAACATGCAAATAAAAGTGCACAGTGTGGACATAGCTATTCAGATATACCTTTGTCAATTCAAAATAATCAAACCACGACTATTCAACTCAAGACAAAATATAGCCCCACCATTTTATTTTCCCTCTTAATTATCCGAACGAGCTCTTGAAACGGGAATTAATTACCAACATACAACAGCCTTTATATCGCGTGACCTGAATATATGTGGGCTGTAACGTAGCCGCAGTAGGTCATATAATATTGTAAATTATTTCCTTTGGTCTTACATTAGGGCCGGTATAAATAGTCAGTAGGTATTCAAGATGCATCTCGGTCTCAAGACACGGTTCAGGCTCTGTGATTGGTTGGCTGTCAAAATTTGGACCAATCACAGAGCCGAACCGTGTCTTGAGACCGGGTCGCATCTTAAGTACTAACTATTTATACCGGCCTAGCTGTACTGAAACAGTTCTAGCTTACGGCCTGGTTACACTGACCGAGTAGAATGGCACTGTCCTGCGTCCAACACTCGGTATGTTTTATATGGACGTGCTCGGTCGAAGGCACTGTCTCGACGCTCTGCTCGATATGAGTAATCAGGCCCTTAGTTTCATCCATTTCAACGGTGAAACTGAACCAAATGATATGCTTAAGCCACTCATAAGTAACGCCTCCTTGGTCCATAGACTTTAGAGCGTGGCTCTTGAGTCTTGACTCGAAAGTCGTTTGTCTGGTTCCCGCGTTGTAAAAATCTTGTGTAATGCAGGCTGATCACCTGATTGTCTGACAAGATGATCCATGCGTCGGATGGGCATATGTAAAGTCCTGTGCCTAATCCTTCGCCCGCGGCCCGTCGTTTCGATCATCCGTCCCACTGGGTTTTGAGAGTAAAGAAAAGAGGTGTACTGCGCACATACTTAGGCACTATAGAAATACTCCCGTAGCTGGTTTCAACAAAACCGGTGCAGTAGACAACATCTTGCAAATCGAACCCACAACTTATGACTCTGACTTAGCAAAACCAGGTAAACCTCCAACAGAACTAAGTTCATATAGACCAATTAGTCTTCTCCCGGTCCTGTCAAAAGTGTTTGAAAAACTATATCTTAGCAGACTTCAACCTATTCTTAAACAAGACAAACTAGTGCTCGACCATCAATTTGGATTTCGAGCAGGGCATTCGACCGTAGAGCAAGTGCATCGAGTTTTTCATAAAATCAGACAGTCGCTCGAAAGGAAACAGTATTGTTCTGCAGTATTTCTGGACGTCCAGCAAGCCTTTGACAGAGTCTGGCACAAGGGTTTGCTATACAAGCTCAAAACACTGCTACCCAACTCTTATTCCTTGATTATGAGATCGTACTTGACCAACAGAAAGTTCCAAGTAAAATATGAAGAAGAAACATCTGAACTATATGACATCCAAGCGTCAGTACCCCAGGGCTCAGTGGTAGGACCAATGCTATACACACTGTACACAGCAGATCTCCCCCAGACTGAAGAAGTGGAAACAGCTACCTTTGCAGACGATACGGCATGCCTTGCTAGTGATAGCGATCCAGAGAAGGCATCTCAAAAATAAATAATTGGCTGAACAAATGGAGAATAAAATCAAGTACCACAAAATCGATACACATTACTTTCACCCTGAGACGAAAAGAATGCTCGCCAGTGCACTTAGGAGGTGAAGTCCTGCCAAAAAGAGACTGTGTAAAGTATCTTGGTATGCACCTGCCCCCCTAGACAAGTGGCAAAACGCTAACGCTAACGCTAGCGCTAACGCTACAAAATGTATGCGATTTGACATAAGTCATCGCTTCGCTAGCGAATACTAATGTCAAATCCATACATTTTGTAGCGGTAGCGTTAGCGTTTTGCCACTTGTCTAGGGGGGCCGGACAAGCGACTTACATGGGCTAAGCACATCAAAGCAAAAAAGAGTGAAGCTAATATGAAATTTAAAGGCTTACTGTGGCTGATAGGTCGCAACTCGCAGCTGTCATTGACCAATAAACTACTTGTATACAAAAGTATTATTAAGCCGATCTGGACTTACGGCATAGAACTCTGGAGCTCCGCAAGTAACTCAAATATAGAAATACTGCAAAGGTTCCAAAACAATGTGCTCAGAACTATAACAAATGTACCATGGTTTATTCGGAACTCAGAAATCCATGAACATCTGCAAATAGACACAATAAAGGAAACTGTAAATTCATACAACAATAAATATAAGAGCAGACTTAAACAACACCAAAATGTGCTTGCGCAAAATCTCCTCAATACTACAGGAGACACTGTTCGCCTTAAAAGGAAACAGATTTTAAACTTGGAATGATGTTCAAGGGAACAACATCCACTTACTCCTATTAAAAGCGACCTCATCAGATTATAGCTTCAACTAAAGCTGATTGCTGATAACAAAAAGGGGGAAAAAAAAAAACTTCTGACTCCTCGGCTCTTAACCACTGAGCCATTGAGGCTACAAGAACCCAAATAGGGTACAGGGTACACGCATCGAACGCCGCCCTAGGGCAACAATCCCTTTGACCCTAATTCCCGGAAGTCGGGTCTTTCGGAATGGCCTAAATTGGGTCTCCGGGTAAATGCGGGAAAATTGTAGCGCAGCTCTTTTATTTCAATTAAAATAAATCTATGTTGTGGCTAAAATAACACGATGATGAAACATGAACATTTAAAATGTCCTTTCACGGGACTCAAAGTTTTTAAAGTGTAATAAAGAATTTGTGAAGTTTGTATAGATAATAGACCTTACGTTACGAGTTTACCTTTTTAGTTTTTGATAAGCATTGTCTTTTAATGTCAAGTTGTCATCGTCATTCTATAAATAATGGCCGTGTTCGTCGGTGTATTTTTGGACAAACCTTTTATTGCGCATGTCCAAAAGATGTCATGGCAACGCCATAATACGAGATTTATTCTCGCGCCTCGTGGCTCGGCTCGCGGCGCGTCTCGCGGCTCGCCTCGTAGCTCGCGCGCGAGTGTAAATCGAGTATAACAAGTTGCTGGTCAAGTCGTAAACAACGTCTTAATTGTTTATACATGAATAATAAAAGCTAAACATAAATACATAAGCCTAAATTGTCTAACAGCCGCACAAATAATTTATTTAACACTATGATAGTGTTTGATTATTTTATTTTGGAAAATATGGATATGGATCACTTGGAAAAATTTAAAAATTTAATTTTTTTTTATGAAATAAGAGGGCAAAAGAGCAAACGGGTCACCTGATGGAAAGCAACTTCCGTCACCCATGGACACTCGTAGCATCAGAAGAGATGCAGGTGCGTTGCCGGCCTTTTAAGAGGGAATAGGGTAACAGGGGAGGGTAGGGATGGGAAGGGAAGGGAATAGGGGAAGTTAGGGAAGGGAATAAGGTAGGGGATTGGGCCTCCGGTAAACTCACTCACTCGGTGAAACACAGCGCAAGCGCTGTTTCACGCCGGTTTTCTGTGAGAGCGTGGTATTTCTCCGGTCGAGCCGGCCCATTCGTGCCGAAGCATGGCTATCCCACTGGTTTGTTCATTGCAACGCCACCAACAATTTGCAATTGGGTTAAATGTCAAGTCGTAAACAGTTGTTGTTGGCATGGCATGACATGATTTGGACATGCGCAATAACTAGGTTTTGCAGCGAATGCGCTAAAAATTACGCCGACGAACACGGCCATTATATCTTTTCATCAGCATGTCCTAAGTCGTATTATTGCTAAAATACGCATACATCTTAGATTTGACACACACACCCACAGGTTGACAACACCTGTACCGCACCTTGTGTTACCGGTTCGCGATCACTGGCGCCAAAGTTTGAAAAAATGTGCAAATATGAAAAATAGCAACAATTTCTAACACCTTACTTGAAAAAGTTGATAATACTTGAAAAAGTAAAACTAAAACTAAATGTACTTATAAAGTTTACTTTGCCCAATATTAGGCAAGTCCAAACCAATGTAGTATTAAATGATGAGAAGATGAATTTAGTAGACAACACTGTATTCTTAGGTATTACACTTGATAGTAAATTACAGTGGGGTCCTCACATTGTTAATCTTGCAGGTAGCCTCAGTTCTGCAGCATATGCAGTCAGAAAAATTAGGGAAATTTCTGACGAAGACACGGCACGATTAGTATATTTTACTTATTTTCATAGTAGCATGTCGTATGGAATCCTTTTATGGGGAAACACTGCCGACATTAATACAATATTTGTGCTGCAGAAGCGAGCCATACGTTCTATTTATAAAATGTCTGCTTTAGAATCTCTGAGAGATAAATTAAAAAAAATTGGTATTCTAACTGTTGCTTCTCAATACATTTTGGATAATGTAATATATGTTAGAAAAAATATAAGTAAATTTAAAGTTAAAAGTGACATTCACTCTAGGAATACTAGAAATAAGCACAAGCTAGATATGCCGGTGATCAGACTTAGTAAAGTCAGATCTTTTAAAGGTCAATGTATACGCCTTTACAAAAAATCCCAGAAAACGTTCAAAATCTTTCCATTAATAAATTTAAAAAAGTAGTTAAAGAATGTTTGTGTACCAAAGCCTATTATAAGGTCAAGGATTTCATAAACGATGGCACACCTTGGGAGTAGGATGGCTTCTTGCAAGGCTCCTTCTTCATTATTATAGGACTTACAATTATGTATGTGGATATTGTATATAATATTTAGTTACAAAATTGTAAACTTTATTTTAAAAGATTAATTTTTTTCTCACTTTTTTTGGTAAAAAAGTGGGCCCCGTGCGAGTTTCTTACGCCGGTTCTTCTCGCCGGGTTAGTTCCCGAACCGGTGGTAGGCATCATGTAGGATATTCTGAAAACATTTATTTTAAATTTATTCAGAAATAAAACAATTTTGATTTGATTTGATAATAATGATTATTAATTCTCCAAAACTCCCTCCATATACAAAAGAAAACATTTACACAATATATTGACTTTGATTTAATGTGTGATGAGAGCTTTGAAACATTAAATGAGTGAGCACACTGAGACGGGCCGTCCCGGGGCTCATCGCAAAAATCCGCCTCCATACAATTTGTATGGAAGCGGAAATCCGCTGTGCCCCGACATAGTGTGCGATACGCGCATCCGCTTCCATACAAATTGTATGGAGGCGGATTTTTGCGATGAGCCCCGGCACGCTGAGCCCCGGCACGGCCCGTCTCGGTGTGCTCAATCCTTAAGGGAGGAGGCAACACATTTCTTTCAAAAGAAAAATTAATTAAACATCAAAATGAGGCATTATGTCGCTTTCATTGATTCAGAGAACAGGACGCAACAAAAGCGTTTAAATAACAAAAGCGTTTAAATAGACGATGTACCCAAAATTGAGATAGTTGGTGCTTGTGTAGAGAGGCAGGGCCTACATTCAGCAGTTGACAGCAACAAGCTTTTTTATATAAAATGCAGGGGGCAAACCTGATGGAAAGCTATCGCCCATGGACACTTGTAACATTAGAAGAGCTGCAGGTGTGTTGCCGATGATGACGCTGCCAATTTCAAGGTTCATTGTACTTTTAACCATATACATAAATACACTTTTTATCCAATAAGGAAGCTAACAAGTATGGGAACATAAATAAAGTACATTGTATAGTACTATTGTTGCCTATGGGAGAAAAAGCCAAGCATAGCTTGTGGGAAAGTAATCAATACTGATTATATAACATTGAGTTTTTTAACAATATGTTTAAAAAACTATAAACTGACTACCCAGGTACTTAAAAATACAAATTGTTGAACAACAAATTACATTTAAATATCACTTGCAGCAGTATAAGGCTCATGACATTGCTCAGCCCAGCAATGCTTTTGTATCTTAAAAACACATTCCTCGCAACACATCTCTGGTGGAAATGCAACCTAACTATTGACACATTATTTGTTAAATACAGGCCAGAAGTTTAGCCATATAGGGCACATTTAGATCATACATAGACTTCCAAAATCATTATTGTCTAGGCTTCATATCTTTGTATTATAGTCGGTTGAAAATCAAATGCAATCTCCAGCAATGTTTAGAAGCTAGCGATTAAACCATTTTTTATCTGAAATTTGGTTTTGGTCTTAAAATCATCATCATCAGTTCAGAGAAGGTTCAAAGACACATAAAGTTTGGAAATCATTAACACACTCAAAACATTTGAGTAAAAAGTATTACGTTCACTCTGCTACTAATTATTAAAATGATATCATAATATTATGAATGAAAAGAGGAAAATAATCAGTTCAATGAAAAATATATATAATCCTTATCTACTCATTGATTAATTAATACAAATTGTCTCAGACAAGCAATGAATTTATAATTTATCAATGTGACTTTGAATGTTCTTTTAGTAACCTTAGGTTATATAAATCCTATATTTACTTATTACCTAAAATTATGAGCTTCATGCCACATGTCAAATATTTTAAGAAATATTGCAACTTGTGGCTCCATTTAATCTCCAAGTATAGCAGCCATTTAATAAAATTATAAAATTCTGTAAACAGTATGACACATGGAAACATAGACGTCAAAAGTTACTTTCCAACACTGCTACTTTTACAGTGATCTCTTCCTGTATCAAATCAACTCACATCACTGTGTACTTTCTGTGAGTGATTTTGTGCACTGTGCACTTGGGCACTATAAAATTACTGCGTAACTTACTTGATTTTGATGAAACTGAAAATTTCTCCAAAACCGATGTGGGAGTTATTATTACTGTATAAAAAGACAGAACTCACCTGTTACCAAAGTTGGTTCGCCAGAAATCAGCCGCGTCGCTCTTCGTGATCCGAAACTGGTCTCCAGCGAAGGTGCCATTGGGAAACATGGCTTTCAGCTCGCTCAGCATATGACTGAAGACCAGACTGAGCTTCGTCAGATTACGACGGTAATGAGAGTTCTCGTCAAACATCTTTTCTTTCCCCTCCTTAAACAACTTAATCGCCTGCTTACACTTCCTAATTAAGTTAATAATAAATATATTAAAGTGTTCATTGTTGTTCAACTCCTGCATGTTGTCCTCGTATTTGTTGTATATAACGCGTAACCGCTGGTACGTGTCCGGTAAAATGTCTAGAATGAATGGTGGACTGTTTTTCAGGTTCATTTTGTGATGCTGACACAGTTTGACGACTTTGTCCATCAACTTCCATGTCTTGTCTAGAGTCTTTTTGTCCGTGGCCAGCTTGGAAGGACACACGGCGTCCGAAATAGCGCCGTGCAGCTTCGTGAATATCGAAGAAATGTTTTTCTGTTGTGATTTGTGCCTTGCTGACGCCATGTTGTAAAGTTCGATGACATACAAAAGAAGCCTAAAACGAACGCACTGAACTCAGAATGCACTCATCACTTGATAATTATGGACTTTTGCGTATGTTTTCTCATTATAACGCATTTGAACCACATTTAAAACACAATTACGAAACACAAAATACACGAACGCTCACTGACACATCCGCGACGCGTATGACAATTGACAGCCATTATCGTTTGACAGCTGAAATCAAAAATGGCGTCCGTAACTTTTTTTACTTGTAATCGGAATAGGACAAGAATAAACTTCATTCAGCCCTTGCTTTTTCGAAACTCTGATTTTTCGAAAATAAAAGTCTTTGGTTCAGCTCTGTAGCTTTAGAAAATATAGAACTTAGATAATGTTTGCAATAAAATAACTGTTTCCAAATTGAAGCAATAACTGCTACAGGTAATAGAAAAATTACCAATGTATTTTCATTTTAAGTATTGTAATGAATAGAAACTAAAATTTTTATTCCTAATAATGCGGAGATCTATGTTAATAATAATACTGTCAATATTTATTTATTTTGTTCATAAATTAAAAAAAAATTGGTACGCTTAGCCATTTGCCACTTGATGAACGTTTATGAAGTTATATAATAGATGGCTCTTTATAACACACGCGTCATGCATGCAAGCTAATTCCAAACATTTGCAACAGATGACGCTAAAAAGAAACACATTTTTTTACTCAACATTATAGTTTATTTTTTAAATAATAACAAAAACAAATTGCATTTATTACATTCTAAAATTATTTTAATCTTCATCCGACTCTTCTGGATCCGGTGTCCGGTGGTCGTAGTTTTTCTTTTTCTAAGCGTTTTCGCGTTTTGTCGTTTCTTGATGTTGGTTCTGAAACAAGTACTTAGTTAGGATATATTTTTACTGCTTTAGTTATAATTTGAAGCTAGTCACAGACGTCATTAAATTGTTATTTTGCTAGCACGATTTACGATTTTAAAGAAATTAATTTCTTATAATCTTGAATTTTAAGGGTCTGTAGCGCCATCTATTGAAACAAGTTTCTACAAAAGTGTAAGTTTTCTTTCTGGCACAGTCAGGTAAGGTCGGTCAAGACTGTTGCTAGTCCTCAAAGACGAAACCAGAATTTGCTTAATAATCTAAATGAAAATTAAGCTAGGTTGGCTACAGATTTCATGCAAATATTATATAGAAATTAGATTGTTAAAGGGGGAACGTTAAAGGATCTTTTACACGTGCAAAAAGGATGTACTATCTGGGAAATTTATGTACTATCTGGGAAATTTACTATCAGCCATGTGATAAAATGTAATTTGTGTGGGTTATGCTGCCAACAGCTCACAACTATAAATTGATGTAGCCCGACTAAATTAAATATAGTAAATTTTCCTTTGAATAAATTTCTCTTACGGTAATATTATAGGTACGTGAAAAATTAGTCACAACAGATACTAACAAACATTTACTTGAACAATCCGATGCATGGATTTTCTTCATGCGTTCTAAACTTCATAATCTTCCCTTTTACCCCAATAATGACATTATCGAAGGCGTCCATAGCGAAAGTATTCACCCCAGTCACATTAAAAGACCCCAGGAGTTTCGCTCTAGAGTTATCAGGGTCAATTTTGAAAAAGTTACTGCTTTCGTCCATGGCGTACACTTCATCTAGACGACTCACGTATACCCCCGTAACTTTGTCTTTAGATAGTCCTATAATATTGACAGGCACACTTTGTCCACTCTTGAGAATGTAAGAGGTTTTCGTTGCTGTAAAATATAAGTTGTTTCTTGTATCTGCAACCAAACCGTGCCCATTTGGTATGTCTTGGAAACTTTCTTGTATGTTCCCATTGTTGGTGATTCTCTGGACTCTATTCTGGGGCCATGTAGCTATATACATAACTGTTCCTTCATGTGTTAAAGCTATATACATCACGTCTTCTCCCGTAGCGGTATATGGCTCTATGATATCATCTTTTAGCTTATATACCCCGTTATCAGTCGCGATGTAGACTATGTCATTTAGGTTATCAACACATGTGGACTGGCCTAAGCCAGTGACTTTGATTCCTTCAATATCCCATCCAGCATGTAAAACTTGGAGACTCATCTTCATATTGTCGCTTATGAGTGTAAAGTATATATTTTCTGTCTGCCAATGGACGGCCATATCAGCAGGAATACCGTCTATGTTTTTTACTTCGTCCAAAGTATAATATGCATTGTTCAGATGTAACAAATTGGAGCATTGTTTTGTTTTATCGTTCAACTGGTAGAGATCTTTCCTTGTGATGACTGGAGTTGTTAAAGTTGTAGAAATTATTCCAAGTACTAGTAAAATGATGAGCTTCGCCATCTGAAAGGTTAATTTTGAGGTTAAATTTCTTATAACAAATAATAACATCGCTGCTTACTTTTATAGTGAACTCTATAATGACACATACATCCCCCTAAGCCCTAAATTATCACTTTGTTTGGTTGTATAACCAAGGATAGCCTAGCTAGATTCTTTTCTCTCCTGAACAACAAACAATTTTTGAACCTATAGAATTTTAACACAATAATTATGAACTTTAAAAGGAACGTGTTTTTAAAATCGGTTCAGTAGATCCAGATTTTACAGGAAAGGTCACAATCTTTGTAAAAACAAATGAATACTTATTAATTATTGTCAGTCTTGCTAAAACTCGAGAATGGCTGAACCGATCTGGCAAATTTTAGTCTTGAAATATTCGTGAAAGTCATAAATGAAGTCATATCAGGGAATGTAAGGAAGGTTTATACAGTGGCGTAGCGTGGGTGGGGCGGAGGGGGCGGCCCGCCCCGGGCGGCAGTCCGCGGGGGCGGCAAAAAATGTCGCCGGTGAATTGGAAAAAATCCCGATGTGTTTCATTGCTCTTCCTACATCCGCCTGACTCTGTTTTTGTCATTTTTTTTGTTTGTACATAAATTTGGGTTCTACAGTTTTATTATATGTACTAGCTGTCCCGGCAAACGTTGTTTTGCCATATAAAGTACTCCGCCCGCGTGGATGTCGGTTACCGCTGCAAAAAGCCTACCCAGGAAAGACTCGGTCAGCAAAATGATTCCCAGGTCAATTCACAGACTCCGACACTAACATCGACGACGCAGTCATTATTCGCAGGCTGCACACAACACAAATAATTATTGTCTTCCTCCCGTACGCGCACCCCCGCCTTGGTGACGCCCACGGCCCACTATCGTAATATTTTAATTTCGCCATAACTTCAAAATGAAACGTCCAATTTTAATCATTCAAAGACCAAATATTATCTACATAAACTGTACTTAGTGATAAAATAATTTATTTTGATAAGGATTAATAGCATGAGTAAAATAAACGCGTTTAAATGTAGTCCAAAAAAAATTAAAGATTTTTAAATAATTAAATGGTTATTGTGCCTCACTCGACATAGATAGGTATAGTGTGTCGCGGACTTTTTTGTAGATATTTATAAGATCTACAATTACTTAGAACATTTTACGGTTCTATCTTTTATAGTTTAGGCAGCGTACGCAAAATAAGTAACTTTTCTGGTTGATTTTTTGCACCTTGCGTCCGAAAAACCCAAATATCTTACGGAACCCTATTTTTCTCCAAAATAAAATGTAGCCTATGTTCCTGTTCCAGTATCCTCCATCATCCATTATTGATATTACCTACTTATAAAGAATTCGCTCAGCAACAGCACGCACAATGCGACGTTGCCTGTTTTCGCACATCGCATCAGCGGAACGGAACGGCAACAACGCGCGCTGGCCACGTGCAATTGTTTTTGTTTATGTTTGTTTTAGAATTTAGTGCATCGTGAAGTACCGTTACGCAATCACGCATTATTTTTGTTTCGCGAGAGTTTCAGATTCGGAACGAAAGTCATTTCGATTGTGTTTCGATCGTTTAAATACTGTTGAATCTTCTAAAACTAAACATTAGAACTTCACCCAACCTTTGAACTAGTTTTTGAAAATGAAAAGAGTCAAAGAAAGCGGTGCCAAATTCCGCAAAAAAAGGGCTAAGAAAGAAGCAGATGCGAAGAAGTCTCAAGGTGCATTACTGAAATATTTCAGTTCCAGTTCTGGTTCGAAAGCCACGTTAACGTCTTCGGTGGCATCCTCATCCTGCAGCAGCGGAAGTGATTCCAGTGTAAGTACCTAGGTATATGATTCTTCCATCTAGAATCGTGCGTGGTCTAGAATTACTCCTGTTATTACTTATTTTAGACATAACAAGTATGGGTTGGGTCGCAATAAATTGCAAGGTTGTAATTTTTACTTTCTAGTGAACGAAGTATAGAGGAAGTATTTATAATCGTAAAAAAAATCGAAGTTGAGATTTTGATTGGGATAGGTTCTCTCTCTATCTACACTCGAGAGCAATGAATCCGGGTCGGGGTCGCTTGGAGCGCCTTGGGGAATCCTAAAAGTCTCGGAGACTGGGAGTGCTAGCTTGATATAGTTACTGTTATTTAGAGAGTATTATATGATCTAATAAACACAATATATTACATCAATCTAGCATTCTTAGTTTCCGAGATTTTTGGGATTCTTTAAGGTGCTTTGGGCGGCCCTGACCCGGATTCATTGCTCTCGAGTGTATATCGTTAACCGAGTCCGAAAAACTAAAAAAATCAAAATGTGTAGGTATGTATGTATGTGCGTATGTACTAGTATATCTGTTTTCAGTTGTCAGCTCTAGAGCCTTAACCGCTGAACCAAATCGGATGAAATTTTATATTAGGGGATGTTTATTGTATTCATGGGAATACATAACTTATTTTACAGGAACAAGAAGAAGACGTGCCTGCCGTCGCAGTTGAAAGTCGTTCTGGTCCCACCACAGAGCAGGGTCAAGACGAAATCGACTCACCAGAAGTATCTCAAACATCTAGTCATAAGCCTGCAGAAAAAGTGAATGTTGCCAAAAAAGACATAATTGAAATCGTGCCTTTTGCTCCTGCCGAAGCCAAAGATGTGAATCTCGACGATGTAGGTTGCTGGCCTTCTCCTATGACCGACGAAGTCAGAACACTTCTAGTACGTCGCGGATCTGACTTAGTACAGCACATCGATTGCAAATTTGCCGATGTTGTTCGCTCAGGGACTTCAACGAAAGGCGGTACCCGAAAACTAACCAAAGAGTGGTTCTACAAACCATTATCTAACGGCGAAAAGGTTCTCCGAACATGGATGGTGTACTCGCCTTCGAAGCAATCCTTGTATTGTTTTTGTTGCAAGCTGTTTGGCAATTCCGACTCAAACTTCGCATCTGAAGAAGGATTCAACAAATGGTGGAAGCTAAATCCAAGAATCGGAGACCATGAAAATAGCCCGGGCCATGAGCAGAGCTTCTTGAAATGGAAGGAGTTGGAAGTTCGCCTGAACCGTAAAGCAACCATCGATCAGAAACAACAAGAAGTTTTCGAAAGTGAGGTGAAGAAGTGGAGGGATGTACTGTACAGGTTGCTGAACATTATCCAGTTCTTAGCCAAACAGAATCTGGCCTTCAGAGGACATCGAGAAGACATTCGAGGAGATGATAGTGGCAATCGCGGGAACTTTCTGGAGTTAGTGCACCTCCTAGCTAAATATGACCCTCTTCTAATGGAACACCTGACAAAGATAAAGCTGGGAGCAAGAGTCCCAGTTTCGTATCTATCTCCAGAAACCCAGAATGAATTTATAAACTTACTGGGACAGCAAGTTCGATCCACCATCATCCGTCGTATTCAAGAAGCTAAATATTATTGCGTAATCTTCGACAGTACACCAGACATCTCCCACAATGACCAAATGAGCCAAGTTCTGCGATACGTACATATCGAAGGAGAAAAAGTCGCCGTGGTTGAATCTTTCATCGACTTCTTTGAACCAAAAGGAAAAAATGCAGAAGATCTCAGCAACGATATAATCGCGAAGATAACATCAGACGGACTGGACATACAGAATCTGAGAGGACAGGCTTACGACAATGCTGCCACAATGTCAGGGATCCACAATGGAGTTCAAGCCCGGATTAAAGCCCTGAATCCGAAAGCTACATTCGTTGCATGCACAAACCACTCACTAAACTTGGCTGGGGTACACGCTGCTTCTGAATCAGTGAATTCCGTGACGTTTTTTGGAACTCTGGAGAAGCTATTTGCCTTCTTTTCTGCATCAACTGCTCGATGGAACGCTTTGGTTGCCGTCACAGGTCAAGCAGTGAAACGAGTCACTGAAACGCGCTGGAGCGCTAGACATGTAGCTGTCAAGATGCTTAAAAATAAGTTTGAGTTAGTTCTTGAGGTACTGGAAGAATTAACAGATTCATCTCAAACTTCCGAAACAAGATCAGGAGCCAGTCTTCTCCTGACAGCCATGCAGTCCTTTAACTTCCTAACTTTTCTTGGCTTTTGGGCTGCAGTGCTACCTGAAGTAGATGACGCACAGATTTACCTGCAGCAACGAGGACTAAGTGTCGATAAGTGTACTCAGAAACTCTGCGCTTTAAAAACCCTCCTAGTGGAAAGTAGAGACCGTTTCGTCCAAGACGCAATCGACTTTGCTAAGACTCTCTGCGAAAAACTCGGAATCGAACTAAAAACGAGAAGAATTCGCAGGAAAAGACGCATGCATGATGATGAATCTTTTGAAGATGCAGCTTTGTCTCACGAGCAGGAACTCCGTCGAGAGGTGTTCGCATCATTTGACAAGATCATTCAAGAAATGACGACTCGATTCCAGCAAATTCAAGAAATATCGGACAAGTTCGGATTTTTGACGCCAGCGAATCTTTTGGACAGCAAGTACGAGTGTGATCTTTCCCATGTATTAGAAGACATCGACAAAGACGAGTTTCAGATGGAGCGGAAGCGTCTTCAGCAGTTTGTTGCCAGTTCTGAATCAGAGGAAGATAATATAAGGGGTAAAGGACCACTGGAGCTCCTCCAGTTCATTCAAAAACTGAATCTCGGAATTTCGGTTCCAAATATAATCATCTTGATTCGTATATATTTGACTTTGGCGATTAGTGTTGCAAGTTGTGAGCGAAGCTTTTCGAAGTTGAAGCTAATAAAAAATTACCTCAGATCTGCTATGAGCTCCGCTAGACTATCAAACTTGGCTATATTGTCGATTGAACAAGAATTGGCTGCAAATATTGATTTTGACAAAGTTATTTCTGACTTCGCTGCTCAAAAGGCCCGTAGAATCCGCTTGTAAAATCGCTCATCCTATTTTACCTTCAATAAAAGATACTTCATTGCCTGTGAAATTTAATTTAATTTGAGGACCTATACAGGGTGATTTTGAAATCGTAAACCAAATTTTAACAGTGGCTTTTACTCATGATACTGAACAACTTTTGTTCTACAACTTTGCTGAATTCTGAAAAAAAAAATTGGACTTTGTATGGAGCCTTGACATATCAGCTGACCGATCTCCATACAAAGTTCAAATTTTTTTATTGTCCAAAAAATTTTTTCTTTGTGCAAGTTTTCAGTATCATGAGTAGAAGCCACTGTTGAAATTTGGTTTAAGATTTCAAAATCACCCTGTAGAATGGGGGCGGCAAAATGGGTCTCCCGCTCCGGGCGCCGAGATGGCACGCTACGCCACTGGGTTTATATTATTAGAAGTGATAAGTGCATCGTATTATCTAGTAAAAATATATCTATTTACCTTTTTACAAATTTAAGCGCCGCTTAAACTTTAATCATTACACGACTGTTCCTCACAATGACAATAAGCACACTAAATGATATCAGCCGCATTTATACACAATATCAAGAAACAGTTATGTGTAAAATAAACAATTATTATAAACAATACTTGGAATTATAAATAATTGGAAATATGAATTCCAGTTGTATGATCCGGACATAGTTTTGATACATTATATTATTAAGTATAAACATTGTAAAATAATTATGAACTTACTTAATTACAAACCGAAATATTCTATGAACTGATTTAGATGAAATTTCGCATGAGGATACTTTCAGTTATGGAAAAATGTGCGGTTCTCACGATATAATTGAATTTCGACGAACGTGTATAATACTATAGATTAGATACTGTTTGTTAACAAAAAAAATATATTATTTAAGTAAGTAGATATAACAGCCGAACGTATAACCTCCTCCTTTTGGATGTCGGTTAAAAAAACAAGTTGTACTCCTTATAACAACTTAAATCACATGAAAATGCCAAACTTCATGTAATTCGGTTCAGTGGTTTTGGCGTGAAGAGGTGACAACAAGACAGACACTTTGCATAACATTAAGCGCCTATGTAATACATGATACTAAGCCTGTGACATGTGTTGCTATTTTATTTTCACAGGCGTTTAATATTATTTTTTCCGTATTTTACGTCTTATTCTTTCAAATTTCCAACATAGATACTATATAGGTAAACTTATCATACAAACTACCTTTACCCTTTACTTAAACCCTATTCAAGATTGAGTGGGGTTAAGGTACGCGCATACTATTCCGAGCCGCAATGCTCATTGCTCAAATCGCTTCGAGTAAAATCCAGGGGCAGACCTTCGTAATTTTAATGTAAAAGCTGTTCGGTGTAAGTATGCCTTATTATGGTAAGAACGACCAGACTATGGAGTTTGGGTTGCGGTTACTATAGAGCTTGGGAAGTATCAAGACGTGTATAGTCGCACGCACACAAACACCGTGCCGAACACATACACACCTTGAAGTGACGCCGCGTTAAAGTAAAAAACCGTGTTGGATATTTCAACCGGTCCGGCCGGCCTCTCATAGAAAACAAGTAATGGAACAGCAAAAAATGGAAAGGGTGTAAGCGACAAAATGGTTTTTGTCGTGTAATTTAAAAACCATAAATACATTTCATAAAAGCTATAAGCAAATGAAAGTGTATGCTTGAACCAATTTATGTACAAATTTTGGAAGCCTAAATCACTCTCCTCTGTTGGCAAAATAGGAATCTCTTTTTTCACAGAGCTCTTTTTGATTGATTATTCTGTGTTATAAAAGTTGACCAATCGTGTTATGATATGGGTAATTCAAAGACAAAGACATGATGAATACTGAAAATGAACGTTAATTTCTTACTTTAGTCATTGCTGAGAAAAATCGATATCGCACCTTTCCTGTCACGGTTAGTATTATTTCGCCCTGCGCTCCACCCCGCTGCGGCTTGGCATAACATGCTCTCATCTTAAGAGAGACATCATTTTTCAACGATCACGCTATAATGAATGGTGCCTTACCAGTCTTGTCACTATCGTTTATAATTTTAAAATCGACCTTAAAATATAAGTGGTAGAGTTCAAAATATAACACGTAGAGCAAATGTATGCATCAGGAGGGTCACCTTAATTTAAGCATATTTATGGAAATAAGTGTAACAAAATAGTGTTGTAGATTTCCATAAAATCCATACTAATATTATAAATGCGAAAGTGTGTCTGTCTGTCTGTTACCCCTTCACGCCCAAACCGCTGCCGCGCTGAAACGATTTTGCTGAAAATATTTCCGAGATAAAAATTAAAAAGTAAGTATCCTTTATCTTTCCTAGGATTCAAACATGCATAAAGCTAGTATGAAGTAAACATCCTCTGAGAAAGGATTTTTGATACATTTCACCCCTATTAAGGGTATAAAATAGGGGATGAAAGATTGTACTTTTTAACGTGAGCGAAGCCGCGGGCAAAAGCTAATATTACATACGTGTCGAATTGATAACCTCCTTTTTTGAAGTCGGTTAGCAAAATTTTTTCCCTGGTCAAGCCGCATCCATCACCATCCTTCATTTAAAGTTATCTAGTTAATTTTAACTGGCTACATCTTAACCGGGTTAAGTGTTCGCTAACCGGTTAAAATTCAGATTTCACGATGACCTGCTTAACTGAATGGTTAAACGGTCAACGAGCGGTAAGTCAGCCGATTGTAAGTGATTCGCAGTTGGCTAGTTAAATGAAAAACGGATGAGGATATTTTATGTTATGCGCAAAATACTTTTTAAGTTTTGCTCATAAATACTTCTTAAGTTTTGCAACATTACACAATCTGTGAAACTTTCAACTCTCTAGCTATCACTGTTCTTGAGATACAGCCTGGAGACAGACTGTCGGACAGACAGACGGACAGACAGACGGACAGACAGACGGACAGACAAACGGACAGACAAACGGAGAGACTGACGGACTCACAGACATCGAAGTCTCAGTAATAGGGTTCCGTTTTTACCCTTTGGGTACGGAACCCTAAAAACGGGTCCCTATTACTAAGACTTCGATGTCTGTCCGTCAGTCTGTCCGTCTGTCTGTCTATATAAGTGGGAGAGCCATGCTTCGGCACGAATGGGCCGGCTCGACCGGATAAATACCACGTTCTCACAGAAAACCGGCGTGAAACAGCGCTTGCGCTGTGTTTCGCCGAGTGAGTGAGTTTACCGGAGGCCCAATCCCCTACCCCATTCCCTATCCTACCCTTCCCTATTCCCTTCCCTTCCCTACCCTCCCCTATTACCCTATTCCCTCTTAAAAGGCCGGCAACGCACATGCAGCTCTTCTGATGCTGCGAGTGTCCATGGGCGACGGAAGTTGCTTTCCATCAGGTGACCCGTTTGCTCGTTTGCCCCCTTATTTCATAAAAAAAAAGGCTGTATCTCAAGAACCGCTATAGCTAGACTTCTGAAATTTTCACAGATTATGTATTTCTATTGCCGCTATAACAAAAATACTAAAATTAAGATATAAGGGGGGCTCCCATACAAGAAACGTTATTTTTTGCCCTTTTTTGCTCGTATATCAATAATGGCAACAGCTAGGCACTTGAAATTTACATAAAGGCCTTAGTTATACGTCTATTTTAATTATTAATAATAATATTTGAATAAAATAAAAAAATAACATGTACAAAAAAAAACAATTTTTGGCCTATTTTTCCTCTATAATGGTACGGAACCATTCATGCGCGAGTCTGACTCTCACTTGGCAAATTTTTACCCTTTGGGCACGGATAACTAAAAAGTAATTTATAGATGTTATACTGGCCTGGCCATAAATACTGTTACTAGTAAAAATAAACAAAATATTACATTCGAATTTGGATTCTGTAATTTTTATAATATGTTTGTTTATTGTGATAATTGTTTTACTGTTTTTCATTTAAGTACCTATAACTATCTTGCCACTGCTTGGGCATGTAGTATCGTATGTCCTTTCCCGAATTCAAAGTATCTTCATACCAAATTTAAACAAAATCGGCTCAACGGTTTGGGCGTAAATAGATAACAGACAGACAGACAGACACACATTCACATTTTTATAAATGTGAATATTAGCACGGATTATAGATTTTTTTTTATGAAATAAGAGGGCAAACGAGCAAACGGGTCACCTGATGGAAAGCAACTTCCGTCGCCCATGGACACTCGCAGCATCAGAAGAGCTGCAAGTGCGTTGCCGGCCTTTAAAGAGGGAATAGGGTAATAGGGGAGGGTAGGGAAGGGAAGGGAATAGGGGAGGGTAGGGAAGGGAATAGGGTAGGGGATTGGCAACACAGCGCAAACGCTGTTTCACGCCGGTTTTCTGTGAGAACGTGGTATTTCTCCGGTCGAGCCGGCCCATTTGTGCCGAAGCATGGCTCTCCCACGTATAAAAATATACAAATAGTAACATCTATTGCCAAATAATTAACTATTATTCCACACAAACCTAAATAGTAAATATACTTAAACAAACCCACAAGCTAAATTAATACGAATTTCCAAAATCAACATAATATTTGTTTAATTTGACGGGCGAAATTATTTGACAATTAATTTGTAGACTATTAGTTGTGTTGTCGCTTAGCTAATTTGGGAAATAAGCAATGGTTTGTTAAATTTAAACTATTGTCCTATTGTTCAGAGTTTTAAAAGTATTTTAAAAATATTTTTTGGTAGAAACAATTTTGTAAGAAGACAAAAAAACCGGCCAAGTGCGAGTTGGACTCGCCCATGAAGGGTTCCGCAGCAGCAATAAGGTTTATTTCTATGAAATTAAAAGGTTTTTGATTAAATAAATCAAAAACCTTTTAATTTTTAAATCAACTGAAATATAAATAATATATCAGTTGATTTAATGATAGTCAAATTTAGGTTTACCATTAATGACGTATAAAAAAACTACTAGCTAGATCTCGTTCAAGCCAATTCTCGTTGGTAGTTTTTGTAATAATGTACATCATATATTTTTTTTAGAATCATCATCCCCTACTTTCGAAGTTAGAGAGGGGGGGGACACATTTTACCACTTTGGAAGAGTCTCTTTCGTAAACTATTCAGGTTAGAAAAAAATGATAGTAGAAACCTCATTATGATTTTTGAAGACCTATTCATAGATACGCACGCATAGGTTAGACGAGATTTTTTTTTGTTTCAGTTGTACCTATGGGGACCCCTAAAATTTTTGATAAATTTTCCATTATTGTATCAAAATCTTAAGAGGATACCACAGCGGCTAGAGAAATGAAAAAAAAGTACGTGTAATATCTATAGCTGTCTGTCTCCCTTACCTCAAGCCTATACCGCAGAACGCGATAGAGACAACTGCAGAAAATCCAGAAAATCAACGATTCGTTGTCCCCTGATTCCTTCTCCAAAACTTAACCGATTTAAGTACTTTTTTCATTAAAGATTAAAAAAGGCTTGAGCTGTGTTCCTATGTTTTGCTTTTTTTGTATAATCTATCCAAATCTGTTTTCTGGAGGTTTGAACACAGTGGAAAATCTGGCCATTTTTTTGGGTTTTTGAACGTTCATATCTTATTTAATAATTAAATTATGAAAAAAAAGAAAACATAGGGACATTGTATTAGTGGCCTTAGATATTCAGGAAAAAAATTATAACTCTACTAGCATTATCCAGGGAGGAAACAGGGGACAGCGTTTGTATGGAAAAAATGGCGGTGTGGAATCCTCTTAATGCGGTTCACAGACTACATCTACTTACCAAGTTTCAATAGTATAGCTTTTATAGTTTCGGAGAAAAGTGGCTGTGACATACGGATGGACAGACAGACATACAGACAGACATGACAAATCTATAAGGGTTCCGTTTTTTGCCATTTGGGTACGGAACCTTAAAAAGGAAAAAAGGCTTATAGATGACTTCCTTTCGACGACGAGGTAATAAGGGAGGGTAGGGAAGGGAATAGGAGAGGGTAGGGTAGGGGATTGGGCCTCCGGTAAACTCACTCACTCGGCGAAACACAGCGCAGGCGCTGTTTCACGCTGGTTTTCTGTGAGAACGTGGTATTTCTCCGGGCGAGCCGGCCCATTCGTGTCGAAGCATAGCTCTCCCACGTCAGATATATGCCTCGTCTCTTGGTATTTACTATATCAGATTCCACGAAGCTAGGCAATACTCGTGTAATACGGTGTGAAGGTTTTTTCGTGCGTTTTTGTGTTTAATTTACAAAACTACCGGACGCACGGAACCGCTCATTTTGTTGGTTTTATTATACACGGTACCCCAATTTGATACCGAAATTATCTAGGGCTAAGACGTATGGAAGAGGCTTCTATAAAGGGGGTGACAGACGTGCGCGGACATATGACTCGACGATCTTAATCGCCTGCGTGTCAGCAAAGAGCCGCGAGCCGCGAGCCTAGTGACATGCTAATCCAGTGTGAGTCTCGACTCTCGTGCGTCACCGACGACGCAAGCCGAGTAAGTTCGCGAACTTAAAACCCGTGTACTTTAAGGCTGGTATAAATAGTCAGTAATCAAGATGCATCTCGGTCTCAAGACACGGTTCAGGCTCTGTGATTGGCTGGCTGTCAAAATTTGGGCCAATCATAGAGCCGAATCGCGTCTTGATTGATCAAAGCGAAAAGGGGACAAGTCTGACATTTCCAACTATAGACCAATAAGTTTAATATCACACTTGTACAAATTTTTTATTAAAGTCATACAAAATCGCATTGATTACCAATTGGATCTCCACCAACCACCTGAACAAGCTGGATTTCGACCAGGCTTCTCAACAACCGATCATATCCACACCGTGAACCAAGTCATAGAAAAGTCTAATGAATTTAATGTACCCTTATACTTAGCCTTTATTGATTTTAACAAAGCATTCGATAGCATATTCCATAACAATTTTTTTTCAGCCCTCAATAAACAAAATATCGAACCTACTTACATAGATCTACTTAAAATAATTTACAAACATAGTTTAGCTGCCGTAAAACTAGAAACTACAGGCCCAAAATTCAAAATTGAACGGGGTGTCAAACAGGGTGACCCTATCTCTCCACGCCTATTTACGAGCGCCTTAGAAGAGGTTTTCAAGAAAGTCTCAACAGGTTGGGGGGACAAGGGTATTTATTGTTGTCGACAAGAAAAGGCTGACAAACCTTCGCTTTGCCGACGAGATAGTTCTGTTTGCCACTTCTGCACAAAACCTGCAGGCCATGCTGCAAGACCTGAGCATGGCAAGCCACGAGGCGGGACTTCGGATAAATCGACCAAAGACCAAACTCATGACTAACAGCACGAAACGTAAGGTCGAGGTAGACGGGTATGAGTTGCATTATGTTGACGAGTACGTATATTTAGGCCAAATAACATCCTTTAATAATAGACAAGACAAGAAAGTAGGCCAAAGAATTGAGAAGGCATGGAAAAGCTTTTGGTCTATGAGAGAACTAATGAAAGGGGACCTTCCACTTTGCCTAAAACGTAAACTCGTCGACGTGTGCATCCTACCTATCCTAATTTACGGTGCTCAGTCTTGGTCTTTGACCGACTTGCAGAAGTCCCGGCTCGGAGTTTGTCAAAGAGCTATGGAGCGCAGCATTTTAGGTGTCAAAAGGATTGACCGTATTCGAAACACCGCTCTGGACTCCAAGACAAGAATAATGGATGTGGGTAGAAAAGCTGCTGGTCTAATGGAGCTGGGAAGGGCACGTCGCCCGCATGCACCCGGACAGATGGGCGCGTCTAGTTACGGAGTGGCTACCGAAAGGTCGGCGAAACAGGGGCAGGCCCAAGAAAAGGTGGCGCGACGAACTAGACGCTGTTGATAAAGAGAGGCCAAACACAGCAAAGGATAGAGACGTGTGGAAGGAAAGAGGGGAGGCCTTTGCCCAGCAGTGGGACACAAACGGCTAATTAGAATAGAATAGAATACTATATTATACCTTTTTAAGATTTTTATTATATGATACACAACACATATTTAATACACATATTCTATGACCCAGGAACATTGAAAACTTTTTGTTCCGTCGGCGGGATTCGAACCCGCGCCCCCCGGCTTAAGCTGCCACTCCTAACTATTGAGCCACAGAGGTCGTCGACTTAATAATACTACGGTATTACTAATTAATATTAATAAATATAGAATCAAGAATAGATAACATACAAACTGACAGACAAGTTTTTTACACTTTCGCACTTATTTATTACTATAGACTATAGAAAAGCCGTCTCCACACCACCATCTAAGCAGCATCCGGTCATTATATCTTGGCCGGATTATACTGTACCGTGATCTGAGGTGCTACTATTATGTGAAAGTTTGTCTGTTTGTTACTGTCCACGCAATGTGATGTGAGCATAAGTTCCTGACGAAAACATGTGATGCTTTCTGTCTATCTGTTACCTCTTCACGGTCAAACCGCTGGACCGATTTTGCCGATTTTTTCCAAAAAGGAGGAGGTTATAATATGTTCGTCTGTATATATATTTTTTTGTATGTTCAACCATAACTTCGCCGTTTGTTGACCGATTTTCATGATTTTTTTGTTGATGTACAGGGTTGAATCCGAATTTGGTACCGTGTTCATAAAAGTGGTGATCTGATGATAAAATCCATGAGGAATCGAGAGGACTCTTTGAAATTTGTATGAAAACATATAGTGATTTTGATTTTTTCTAAAGCATTCGAGGTAAACGCTACCAAAAAGTAAGACTTCGCACCAGGTTATACCCTGGATCCGAAGGTACCGAACAGAACTTTTGAATCCTTATAGATACAGGTTCGGGGATTTCGGCGTTGTTTAAACAACTGAAAGCATAAGCCAACACATAAATTTGATTGATCATCATCATCATCACAATCATAATTATACCATGGGTCATGTACCTATGAGACATTTTCTGATCTCTAGTACATAATACGGACGCTCGTACGGTGAAGGAAAACATCGTGAGGAAACCCGTACATAGTTGGTCCCAGACGTATTGACTAGTTCTTTCCTCTGGACTAGGCCGACTATGATGCGAGAATGCCGTATGCGCTTGGGCAACCAAACGGACATTTAAAAATCTTGTCCCAGGCACTACAGTATTTGAGGAGTGGTTACTTCGCTCTGTAAAATACTGTATAAATCATCCTTTACATCCGGTAAAGGCCTAGTTATTATTTAATGAGCATAATAGTCAGTAAAAGTTTGTCGCTGTTTGGCTTGGAGATACTTTGAGTCCCGAAAAGGACATAGGATACGTTTTATCCTGGAAAAATGTACGGTTACCGCGTGATAAACGAATTTTGACGCAACGGAGTCATCTAGTTTAACATAAAGTATTTGGAACACTTTGCCACCAATGAATGGGGGTATTTACCTCATGGGCACAATTACCCCATATGGGGTAAGCCCCACATGGGGTCGACAACATATTATGGCGGAACCCCACATGGAGTAATCACCCCGTTGCAGTCCTGTTCTAGTAAATTGGATGTGGCAATGGGTTTTTATGTGACTGTCCATACATTGTGGCGAACGGACGAGATGAAAGCACCTGATTGCATGTGTTCACAATAGTTTATAGAATACAATGTAGTTCCGATAGTTAATGTAGGAGAATACTTTACTGTTTTGTCAACTATCCGTACTAATATTATAAACTAGCTGTCCCGGTGAACTTCGTGTCACTTAAAAACCTTCCCTGGACTTCTACGAATATTTTAAGACTAAAATCAGCCCAATCCGTTCAGCCGTTTTCGAGTTTAAGCGTTACTAACACTATTGATAATCCATTTTCATATATAGCGCTGCTACTTTCACAGTGAACTCTCTACAAGGAACACGTACATACCCTAAAGTATTATCACTTATTTTTGTTACACCCTGTATATATATATATATATATATATATATATATATATATATATATATATATATATATATATATTTACAGGGTGTAACAAAAATAAGTGATAATACTTTAGGGTGATATATAGATGCGACAGTGTATCTATCTGTCTGTCTGTTACCTCGTCACGCCCAAACCACTGAACCGATTTTGCTGATAAAGATACTTTGAGTCCCGGGAAAGGATATAGGATACTTTTTATTCCCAAAAAACCTATATCTGAGAGTTATACATACTCTCGAAAAACACAACACTTTTTCTTTTTTTTTTTCATGAAATAACGGGGCAAACGAGCAAACGGGTCACCTGATGGAAAGCAACTTCCGTCGCCCATGGACACTCGCAGCATCAGAAGAGCTGCAGGTGCGTTGCCGGCCTTTTAAGAGGGAATAGGGTAATAGGGGAGGGTAGGGAAGGGAAAAGGGTAGGGGATTGGGCCTCCGGTAAACTCACTCACTCGGCGAAACACAGCGCAAGCGCTTTGTTTCGCCGAGTGAGTTTTCTGTGAGAACGTGGTATTTCTCCGGTCGAGCCGGCCCATTCGTGCCGAAGCATGGCTCTCCCACTACACACTATAGCACAGTGCATAGTAATCCTATAGCACATGTGTGCTATACCCCACTGTACTAAAGTATGTACTTTAGTACAGTGGGGTAAACTATAAATGGCATAATTTTCCAAATTTTCCCGGAATTTCCCAAAATAACGATTGCTCCATTGGTCCATAAAACCGAATTATGGGATAGCTCCTATCATAATATCAATTCGATTATTCGAATCACGTGCGCCTCCCGTCTTGCATATAATTCAAGTTCTTTGTGGTGTTGCCAGGGTAAAGAATAAGTTTGCCATGAAGAATAAGGAGTTGCAAACCGGGAGTGACAGCGGCAGCAGCAAGCATCATACACTCCAGGAGTGCCGGCAACGGGTGCAGGAATATTATCGTTACGCGAGTGAAAGAGATAGGCTCCTTAAAAGATGCAGACATTCACTAAAAAGGAGCATTTCAGCAATGAAAAACTAAATCAAAATCTGTGTACCAATAAGGATGCTATAAAACACCCAAATACACATACGCACTCACACACAGACACAGACACAAACACACTCACACACACACACACACAGAAAGAGAGAGAGAAAGAAACGTAAAATTTAAAGTAGGTACCCCATTGTTTTCTTCAAAGGCAAAACGTTTTTGGCTAAAAAACTAGGCCTTTACATTCGTTGTGGATGATTTATACAATATTTTTCAGAGCGAAGTAACCACTCCTCAAATACTGTAGTGCCTGGGACAAGATTTTAAAATGTCCGTATGGTTGCCCAAGCGCATACGGCATTCTCGCTTCATAGTCAGCCTAGTCCAGAGAAAAGAACTAGTCAATACATCTGGGACCAACTATGTGCGGGTTTCCTCACGATGTTTTCCTTCACCGTACGAGCGTCCGTATTGTGTACTTGAGATCAGAAAATGTCTCATAGGTACACGCCTTCACCCGGGTTCGAACCTGCACCCTCTAAGAGTGCGAATCAAAGGTCTACCCATTAAGCCACGGACGCTCATCTTTTTTTGGCTAAATCTTCCCAAAAAATGGGAAGATTTCAGCTGGCAACACCAGCAGTTGTTTCGCTGGATGGCCACTTTATTTGTCTCTGTTTATAGATAAGTCCTACCCTTATCACAAAATTGAATTGTTCTGGATAGGCCACAGAGGAGAACAAGACAGGAGGTTAGTTTATAATAAGATAAGGAGGTAAAGTTTGCGAGTTTGTAACGTAGAACGAATCTTTGAATCAATTTTAACCTTTTTTACTAGAAAATACCTTTTTAATTTTACCTATGGAGGTGTACGCTGAATCACAGACCACTCCTACCCTGCCAGAATCTTATCTAAATTGCAAGTACGCTTATGAGGAAGTCCTTCTAAAATGAAAAATATAAACAGCATTATATAACTATCCGTGTTTTCGCGAAATCCCTAGAATTTTCTCGATAATTCGATTTATCAAATAATTCTACGACGTAGTGGTAAAACATCACCTAAAGCAAATATTTGACCATGTAATATTACGACGCATTAAATAAAATCAGAGTTCTAAAAAATTATAACATATTTAAAAAATGCAGGGTGCAATTAAACCTTCCTGCCAAATTTTTTCAGAGTCCATTTAACCAAAAAATTGGGTGTATTTTTTTAACCTTTTAAAATCGTTGCAGAACGGTCACTTGCGGCGGTGGGTATGAGCGGGGGTGACGCGGGACGTCTACAAATTATAAAATTAAAAATAAGTGTATTTTTATTTTTAACAAGGATCAATATAATATCAAAATTTGGCAGGAAGGTTTAATTGCATCCTGTATATAAGTTACCACTGTTCACGTTGAGTTTGCCATTTGTTATCAGTAAATATACGCCACAATAATGTATCAAAAAACTACTCTCTACATCTTTACTGAGACCTTCCTTCTCCTACACTTGAGATTTAGTGTTTGGTTCGTCCTCCTCCCAATAAATTATCATAATTTGTAGACACCCCTAATTTTTAAATCAATCTGCGCATCATAAATTGCAAAGATCATATTATTTTATTTGATGTAACTTTAACTTCTGCCATCAACTGCTCTGTGGCGGTTTCTAAGGTTCAGTGGATTTCTGTATAGATATTTTATTGCTGATGTATTTTATGTATTGGTCTAGCTTTCGATAGATTCTTATACTGGATGTAACATAAATGAGTAATACTTTAGGGCAGGGGTGGCCAACACGCAGCCCGCGGGCCACATGCGGCCCGCCGTCTGTTACCTTTTGGCCTGCAGAGCCGAGCACATTTTTTTAAAGTACAAAAAGTTTATATTAAAATTACCTGTACCTACTATAAAAAGCAAACAAACACTTCTTTTCTTTTGCTTTTAAAATCAACACATGCTATCTACACACTAAAGTGGGGTTGACTTTAAAACGTACTGAGCGCCCGCTAGCCGCGAGAATTTTAAAAACACAAACTTTATTAAAAAAAATTAGTATCCGATTTTGACTGTGCGCAGACTTATCTGGCGCGCACTACGCTAAAATTTGGTAGTGCGGCCCGGCCGGCTTTGGCCCAAGTGTCGAAAAGGTTGGCCACCCTTGCTTTAGGGTGTGTACTGTGTATGTGTACCTTACATTATACAGTTCACTATGAAAGTAGCAGCGCTAAGAGAAATTGCCTTCTAAGTTTCTATGAGAAAAGCCCTAACGTTATAAATTTGACCCTTTCAAAAATTAAAAAAGAGAAATAATAAAACGAGCGAATAAAAAATTACTTTGCGACTGATGATGAACATACTGTTTTAATAACGTGAGCGGTATTAATTTGACTAAGCGAAAAATAAACTAAACTAACGACTAATATTGATTTATAATAAAATCCAGAACGAGCTTACAAAATGTGGATTGCGATTAATCTATTTCAGATATTAAAATTCTATCCGAGCGACTGTATTACTAAGTGAGCGACTGGAAATACATAGCGGGCAACTTCAATATTAAATATAGATTCAATTTTTCTAAGTGAGGTTATTTATTACGAGCTACTAAAAAGTTCATTTTGAGCAAACTTTTGTGAGCTGCTTTATTAATGATAATTGGTTACTGATATTCTATTTGAGGCTTAATATTTTATATTTTGATACGTGTTTTAATGAAAACTACATATTGTTCGAATGGGGGCGGGGCGACGAATCGTTGCAGTCACGTGAGTTGGGCTGCGGACCAATACGACTTTTTTGGGTTAGGTTAGATGGCTAAAAAATAACCACGAAACACCCGCGTAGCGGGGCTCCGTCGAATCATAATTGAAGCCAGTTGTTTTTTTTTTTATATAGGTCGCCATTAAAATTTTACCCATTTCTTTGACGTTCGCTTAACGATTATAATTTGTGTAATTGATTTTATATATAAACGGGGTTTACCCCCCTCCCCCCTCCTCCCCTGCCCCTCTAAATCGTTGGTTATGATTCTAAACTTTTTACCGTTATATAATTTAAGTTCCTACAAATAGAACAATACATGTTTTGGGATCATCAAATCAAGGTATGAAATCCTTTCTATCTCTGTTAGCTACGGTACCACTTTTTATAAAATTGTTGTTCCTCTTATCCAAATGAAGCTACTCACAAAAAATTTGCTTGATAGTAATAAAAAAAAATTGTTCTATCCCTGTCCGTAGTAGTCCCTAAATAAAAGTGTTTCATCAAATAGTTATTTCATATTCATTTTTTTTGTTTTAATGTGTGCTCATTATACTCTGCTCATTAGTGTATTTTTCAAAGTGGTTTTTGGTATCCGAAACACTTCATTTAAGATAAAATGGCGCTCAGTATAAAAATTACATTTGCCAAACATTGAAAAAAATGCAGGACGTAACGTTAACACTCAAACAGATATTAGGTCGCTCAAAAATTATAAAGCTGCTCATTTTATATTTCAAGTAACTCAAATAAATAATTTCTAAGTTGCTGTTCTGTTAATTTCTTGTCACTCACTCTCAGTCGCTCAAATAGTGATTCTGTAACCCAAATTTTGACACCTACAACTGTAATTTACAGTCACTCGATTAAATACTACCCATTAAAAAAACGGCCAGTTTTTAGTTTTTCTTCTTAAAGTGCCACAGAAAAAAACATATTTTGTAAAATTTCAACTAGCTAGCACGGTTTTTCAGACAGACAGACGGCCAGATAGCGTATTCTTCGTAATACTTTCCCGTTTACCCTTTGGGTACGGAACCCTAACAAGTAACTCTTTTAGTGCTACTAATTTCACAGTGAACTCTAATACAAGGAACATACGGACATACTATTTTTTTTTTATTTTTTTTATGAAAGAAGGGGGCAAACGAGCAAACGGGTCACCCGATGGAAAGCAACTTCCGTCGCCCATGGACACTCGCAGCATCAGAAGAGCTGCAGGTGCGTTGCCGGCCTTTTAAGAGGGAATAGGGTAATAGGGGAGGGTAGGGATGGGAAGGGAAAGGAATAGGGGAGGATAGGAAAGTGAATTGGGCCTCCGGTAAACTCACTCACTCAGCGAAACACAGCGCAAGCGCTGTTTCACGCCGGTTTTCTGTGAGAACGTGGTATTTCTCCGGTCGAGCCGGCCAATTCGTGCCGAAGCATGGCTCTCCCACGTCTAAAATATATATATAACTAAAGTATTTTACGGACAGGCATACACGCCAAATATATATTATAACACCCCTTTTCGTTAGGGATCAAAAACATGATATGAATTTTAGCAAGGCGCACATAACTTAAAATTTTAATCAAAATTCCTCACCACCATAAGATTGAACGTTAGAATAGTTGTGTTACTTTATGATGTTGTATGCGAATACTTAGAGATAGTTTCGAAGAGATTTTCATTAATTAAGCGGAAAAAGTTCGGAATAGTTTGTTATGAATGGGGTTTATGCAAGTATTTTAATACTAGAAGTTACGTGGTTAAGCGGGGCTAAAATGGTCACATTTAGCAATTCCTCTCAATCAATTCAGCAAATGAATTGTCAAAACTGTCAAATCAGTAATAATAATAATAATAATAGCTCCCACACCGGTTTCGGTGACGGTGGCCGGTTTCATTGAAACCAGGCCAGCTACGCAGGAGTAATTTTATAGTGCCCAAGTATGTGCGCAGTACACAAGAGCACTCTCTATTCCTTTACTCTCATAACCCAGTGGGACGGACGACCGACACGACTGGCGAGAGATCAGGCGCAGGACCGACTTTTTACATGCCCATCCGACGCATGGATCATCTTACTTGTCAGACAATCAGGTGATCAGCCTGCATTGTCCTAACCAAACTTGGAAATAACATGTTTCCAACGCGGGAATCGAACCCACGACCTCCGAGTCAAGAGCCGCGCTCTATACCACTAGACCACGGAGGAGTCAAATCAGTACAAAAATACAGAAATGAATTGCAAGCAGAGTTGCATTTTGCGATTTTGGAAAAATGAATCATATTATGATTCATATCATGATTCTTCAAAGCGACCATTTTAGCCCCGCAGACCGCGTTAGGGTCCATTTATAATTATTCATCCGCGCGAACGAAAGCCAAAAAATCAGCCAAGTGCGAGTCGGACCGTTATACAGCAAAAATAGTCCAAAAATTGTGTTTTTGTTAAATTTTATTTAACTTTAATATTGATATTAATTATTACTATACCTTTGTGAAAATATCAAGTATCTGTTGGCATATTGATATCGAGCAAAAAAGGCCAACAAAATCACGTTTCTTGTATGGGAGCCCCTCAGAAATATTAATTTTTTTTTTCAGTATTCGTTGTCTACCAGAAATAAACAATCTGTGAAAATTTCAAAAGTCTAGCTATTGTGGTTGCTGAGGTACAGCCTGGAGACAAGACAGACAGTCTTTGGGTACGGAACCCTAAAAAGTAACACTCAGTAATATAGAAAAGATCATTAATTTGCCAATGCAAATTCATGATCTTGGGATAATTCTCATGGAATCAAAGAATTTAAAGTAAGTCCTGCAGGGCTGCTACTTTCACAGTGAACTCTATCTCTATACAGTGTGTAACAAAAGTAAGTGAAGGGTATGTACGTGTTCCTTGTAGAGAGTTTACTGTGAAAGTAGCAGCGCTGAAAGACGATTTTTTTTCACTTTTGTATGGGCAAGGGCCCGAGCGTCACGAGATTCCCCATACAATTTTTTTTTTTTAATTTTTTTTTGGTATATCAGCGCTGCTTCTTTCACAGTGAAGTGTGAACTCTCTACAAGGAAGACGTACACACCCTAAAGTATTATCACTTATTTTTGTTATACCCTGTATAAAAGGGACACACACACAATTACACACCCTACATTTCATAACTTTTTTTTGTTACATCCAGTTTAACTAGTATTCTAGCTTCGTCTGACTTGCTGACACGTACAACAATGGTTTTTCTTATAAAAAGTACCTATCCTATTTCCTTTCCCGGGACTCAGTATCTCCATACCAATTTTCAGCTTAATCGTTGTTCAGCGGTTTGGGCGTGAAGAGGTAACAGACAGACCGACACACATTCGCAGTAATAATATTATTAGTATGGTAATTACGACAGTATATAAATAAGTCTATGATTTCGCCTGACTTACGGCCGTTCCCAATATTTGATCTATCTCTGGTTTTGCCTTACTAGAGATAGGAATAGCTCACATTAGACATTAGAGACATATATTTTATGTCTAATGTGAGCTATTCCTATCTCTAGTAAGGCAAAACCAGAGATAGATAAAATATTGGGAACGGCCGTAAGTGACACGTCCAACTAATGTACAGACCTATGATTTCGCCCGACTTGGTGACACGTCCAACTAATGTACAGACCACAGAGCACTCGCGTGGACTTCATATTAATACTATTAATTAACCGTAAAGGACTCTACGTAATTTTAGCCCAAAGTGGATAGGGTTGTCACAACACAGTTCTTTAAAATCCTAAAAAAACGAGTGCAAAATACATTACACAGAAGTAAAAATAAAACAGCAAGCCCAAAGTGTCTCTATTTAATAAGAATTTGGTAACAGATAGCTATATAATATACACCTTAGCTTTGTGTAATCAATTTTATATACATAATTTATTTCTGACCCTCGAGAAATAGTGCATTACGCACCTAGGGCAGGAAAATAAGAAATGTCTCAGATCAACAAACATGTGATCAGGCTTTCTTATTTACTGCCCATGATGCGTATACTATTTTTTTCTTCGACGAAGGCGGAAAACGGCAACATCGGTAAGCGCAGCGGGATGAAAGTTCACGTTTTCCGTCCGGAGGTGAGAAATACATTACGCACCTAGGGCTCGAAAATAAGAAATGTCTCAAATCACAATCGGCCAACAAAAAATGTAATTGTTGGCCGAGGCGAAGCCGAGGTCAACAACCATATTGTGATCTGTGTACAGTGATATGCTAGATCAACACGGAACTGATTTGGATCTAGTTGTTTTGTTTGAAAACTAACATGTTCGAGAGTATTCTTAGCAATATTTCATCATCATCAGCCTATTCAGTACCAAAAATGTAGAGCTTTGTCTATTTCATGACAGGTTGTAATCAACTTCTTGCGATCGTCCAAATAGGTTAATCAGGGTAAGTTCGGACACAGGGTAAGATCGGATAATTCAACTTATCACTGTTTTTTTTCCTTGGCTTATACGCCATACGGCACTGCAACCGCAAACTGTAGTACCGTACCGTAACTATAGTTTAATTTAGCATTAATTAACTTGAATTATCCGGACTTACCCTGTATCCGAATTTATCCTGATTAACTTTATATTTTACACTCCGATTCTCGATTCTAATATGAGATTTTTGAATCTCATATTAGAATCGAGATGTTTTAACATTTATTTATTTATCATTGTTTATTTCTACAAGTTTACAACCCTAGCACACTGCAAGTTGCCCACTAGAAGTTCGGAAGCCATAATGTTCAATTGATATTTGCCGCGGCCAAAACTAATTCTAGACTACAGTCTAGGCTGCTCTCCAAACGGGAGAGTGCTCTCCTAAACCTGGAAGAGCACTCTCCAAGAGTTTGGAACTTATAGCACATGTTATCGAAAATGAGCTGAGCGATAGCCTGATTGGAAGCAACTAAACAAAGGAGTTAAATCAGTTTCGACGATATAAAAATCAATTTTTGCCATTACAATCTTCTTTTTGTCTTTACCACAGTCTGCCACAGTTATGATAAAATGCGACCCGCCCCGCTGCGGCGTGCATAATGTGTACTTTAAAGTCATCCCCTGAGCAAACGACCATGACCATACATTTGCCGCGTTGTCGAGATCGCGCCAAAATCCTATTTTTTTACTTATCTTAATAGTTCAAAATTGACCAAATTAAATTCAAACGGCAAATATTATGTAGTTAATGAAATTGTCGATCTATTGGCGTGTGTTTCAAATAACCGTAATTTTTAAATACTAGGGAGATACTGAATGTATGCTTGAATTTATATAAATTGGTAGTACTTTGAGATACTGCGATTCGGCCTATTACACCATCAATGTTGTCACGCCTCCGTGGTCTAGTGGTTAGAGCGTCGCTCTCGACTCCGGAGGTCGTGGGTTCGAATCCCGCGTTGGAAACATGTTATTTCCAAGTTTGGTTAGGACAATGCAGGCTGATCACCTGATTGTCTGACAAGTAAGATGATCCATGCGTCGGATGGGCATGTAAAAAGTCGGTCCTGCGCCTGATCTCTCGCCAGTCGTGTCGGTCTTCCGTCCCACTGGGTTATGAGAGTAAAGGAATAGAGAGTGCTCTTGTGTACTGCGCACACCCTTGGGCACTATAAAAGTACTCCTGCGTACCTGGCCTGGTTTCAATGAAACCGGCCATCGTCACCGAAACCGGTGTGGGGAGTATTATTATTATTAAGAGGATTCCACACCGCCATTTTTCCCATACAAACGCTGTCCCCTGTTTCCTCCCTGGATAATGCTAGTAGAGTTATAATTTTTTTCCTGAATATCTACGGCCACTAATACAATGTCCCTATGTTTTCCTTTTTTTCATAATTTAATTATTAAATAAGATATGAACGTTCAAAAACCCAAAAAAATGGCCAGATTTTCCACTGTGTTCAAACGTCCAGAAAACAGATTTGGATAGATTATACAAAAAAAGCAAAACATAGGAACACAGCTCAAGCCTTTTTTTAATCTTTAATGAAAAAAGTACTTAAATCGGTTAAGTTTTGGAGAAGGAATCAGGGGACAACGAATCGTTGATTTTCTGGATTTTCTGCAGTTGTCTCTATCGCGTTCTGCGGTATAGGCTTGAGGTAAGGGAGACAGCTATAGATATTACACGTACTTTTTTTTCATTTCTCTAGCTGCTGTGGTATCCTCTTAATGTTGTCACGGAGTCGTGATGATATTGATGCGTGTAATGCATGACATGTGCAGACGAAATTGACTTATGCACTATAAGTCAATTTCGTCTGCACATGTCATCACTCATCATCTTGTCTATAACTAGATTCTACATAATAAACAAAAATGGGAAATTAATAATATGCCTATGTCTGGTATAACAGACATAGGCATAAAGGCTGCCAAACTGAAATGGGATTGGGCGGGTCATATTAGCCGTATGCATCCTGACCGCTGGGCAAAGAGCGATCTTTCTGTCTGTGGCGACACAGACTGGGTACCTGATGATGGACGACGCTGCCGCGGTCGACCTCGCAAAAGATGGCGCGATGAACTTGACACATACAAGCCAGGTTGGCCGACGGTGGCGATGGATCGGGATGGAAGGACTTGGGGGAGGCCTTTGCCCAGCAGTGGGACAGCATAGGCTCTTAAAAAAAAAATAACGGAGAAAGAAATGTTCATATGCTGAAGATTATTGCTGTATTTTTATTATAATTTTGTAGCTTTCAAATTATGAGTTAATAAGACTCTAAATACGGTAAATTACGGTAGCTTCGTCGGGGAACGTCTTAATGTGGCTTTCCGATGTCGCAAGCGACCGCACCCGACAAAGTGAATACGTTCAAATAAAGTCCCAGTTTATGACATAGCAAAATGAAACCTATAGCCTAGGTCGTTAAGTGGCATTTTATTTCAATTTTTGACTGTCGCGGTCGCTTGCTGCATTGTTCGGAAAGGTACCTTTAGGGTTGATTCAGACAGCAACGCGACGCGTAGATGCATTTCTACATTTGTATTGATTTGACAGATTCGCAAGACGACTCACCACTGACCTCCATTATGGAGGCCAGTGCGTCTCGCGCAATTGAAATCTGTCCAAACCATACAAATTTATGCGCGCCGCGCCTCGCCTCGCCTCGTCGCGTCGCGGTCTGAATCAACCCTTAGGGTGAAGCCAAACGAGAGTAATTTTGTGAGTCGTGAGTCGCAGAATTTCTGCCGCGTAATTATATCTTTAACGTTGTTCGTGGCGGCCGAAAAGGAAGATCTTCCGACCGAGCGAGATAGCATGCTCGGTCAGGCCGAAGCCCACTGACGTCATTTCAGACGTTGTATATATCTTGCCGTTCTCCGAAACTTCGATAGCGCGATGCAGGAATGTTAGGCGAATTGTGGGTACCGCCACATATCTTTTCATACAAATCATGACTCACAAAATTACGCTCGTGTGAATCAAACAGGACTTTTGTGTGATGCTGAATGCAGCAGAATTTCTGCCAGCTGAAATTCTGCCACTCACAACTCACAAATTACGCACGTTTGGCTTCACCCTTAGTGCAGTGGAAATTAACCTTTTTTATACGGGCCAGAAACACGTTTTTTTATGAAATAAGGGGGCATACGAGCAAACGGGTCACCTGATGGAAAGCAACTTCCGTCGCCCATGGACACTCGCAGCATCAGAAGAGCTGCAGGTGCGTTGCCGCCCTTTAATAGGGAAAAGGGTAATAGGGGAGGGTAGGGATGGGAAGGGAAGGGAATAGGGGAGGGTAGGGAAAGAAATAGTGTAGGGGATTGGGCCTCCGGTAAACTCACTCACTCGGCGAAACACAGCGCAAGCTGCGCTGTTTCACGCCGGTTTTCTGTGAGAACGTGGTATTTCTCCGGTCGAGCCGGCCCATTCGTGCCGAAGCATGGCTCTCCCACGTATAAAATTTATATTTTAGTCTTAGTGTCGCGGGCCGCAAACATTATTTATTTAGAGGTAAAAAGTAACGTCGTTAAACATTAGCGGTCTTTATATTTACACGGGCTACTGACAAAGTCCCGTCGGGCCGCAGGTTGAGGATAAATGCTTTAGTGTGACCAGAACAAGACACCAAATCCAGCATAATCCGCCTGTCCCCAAGTAATCTGTGCTTACATGAATAATTTCACTTTGGGGTTGATGTGCGAGCAGGACAGATATACACCTAATTTGTACGTGTAAAGGTCAATTCATATTGCAATATGACAAGGTGATGCGATGCCAGATACTATGCATTTTAAACGACCAATATCTGAACTATATTTAGTAAAGTCGCATCGCATTAAGTTGGCACCAGCGGTCATTCACCTTGATAGTCTAGGAGCTATGTGAAAAATGCACTGTATTCTGTTAACAAAAACTAATTCTAATAAAAACACACACTGTGCATTCATTGGAAAACTTCTTGGTAACTAGAATTTGCAATCTCTTTTTTTAATAAAAAGAGATATTATATTGCAGTTCATTTTCTGCAAAATTCAGTTCTAATCGAGAAAGAAAAATAAGATAATATCACCTTTAGTCTAGAAACATAATATTAAATTCTGAAAGCATTTTCTTAAAATCTACTCAGAAATAAAACAATTTTTATGATGTGTCAATCACAGTTTGTTTAGAAAATTATGAAATGTAAGAAGTTTTTTAACAGGGAGTCAATGACCGCTACCGCCAGGTTACTCCATTACGTGTACACAAAACAAAATCTTGCTGATTTTGTTCATAACATTATATCACACAAGTTGTATTTTATGGATAGGTAATCTAATGTCGGCTGTACACTCTCGCCGAGACACAGCGAGGCGGCCCGAGTGCGAGAGTGTAAATGGGTGCGCTCGCCTCGTCTCGCCTGTCTCGGACCCTCTCGGTCCGGTGTCGGTATTTTGCGCCCGAGACAAAGGGTCTCGCGAGGAAAGCGAGCGCATTACTGTACACTCTCGCGTTTTTCACTACTTGTCGCGCCGCTAGACAGTGCAGAACAGAAAAATAACAATAATAAACGTCATTATCAGTCATTATCTGTGAGAAATAAAATTAAATATGATTATAGATCTTTGGATTACAATGATATCTTTCGATGCATAGAGAAATATAATGGTCCATCTTCTCTGAGTTCATAACTGCAATTGAACTAAGCGAGAATGTACATGATCGCACTCGGGCAAGGGGCTCTCGCACGAGACTCTCGCCCGAGAGCTCTCGGCGAGAGTGTACAGCCGACATAACAGCCGACACGACATTTGTATGTGAGATCAAAGTTACAAACATAAGCCATAATAAACAGCTGTATGTTATTTACAGCTTAAGTTCGAGCTGTTCAGAATATACAAGCTGTTTCAACACCAAGCAGGAATCTAAATCCATACTAATATTATACATAAATGCGAAAGTGTGTCTGTCTGTCCAGTTACCTCTTTCTAGTCATTAATAATAATATTAAAATTAAGGGACAAACGAGTAAACGGGTCACCTGATGGAAAGCAACTACTGTCGCCGAGTGTCCATGGACTTCTTTTCCTCTTAGGAATTTTCGATCAGGTCACGTGTTTTTGTTAAGCCATTACTTAGCTCTTATCGCGGGCTTCAAGCGCGGCGACCGAATCGAGAAATTCTTAACGATAAAACCTAGCACCGTGTTGAAGTACGGCGTTGCCAAACTTCGGCAAGGTGTTTGTGTGCGTGCGACTAGATGTATCCGAATTATAATTGCATAATAACAAAAATGCTATGCAATAGCTTTACCGCGGCAGTCTCCGAGTGCCACACATTTTTTTTTATTTTTTACCCGTCCCAAAAGAGCACAGGGAATTTTTCACATCATAAACTTGGTATTTAGCCCTAATTGAACCACAAAACATTTTCCTTCCCATTGGCTCCTAAGCTTATTAGTGGTTGTTAACATTAACTTACGTTAAATCCCCTTAAATGTATGTCAGTAACGTTATTAATCGGAACAAGGATATTAAAATGATAAAAACTTCGAAACAGTACTTAAATTCTCTATCTCTAAAACTACTGAACCGATTTTGACCAAACTTGCAGCGTTCCCTAAGTTGTACCCAATATCTGGTATAACAACCAAAATTTACGCGGAAGAGCCATGCTTCGGCACGAATGGGCCGGCTCGACCGGATAAATACCACGTTCTCACAGAAAACCGGCGTGAAACAGCGCTTGCGCTGTGTTTCGCCGAGTGAGTGAGTTTACCGGAGGCCCAATCCCCTACCCGATTCCCTTTCCTACCCTCCCCTATTCCCTTCCCTTCCCTACCCTCCCCTATTACCCTATTCCCTCTTAAAAGGCCGGCAACGCACATGCAGCTCTTCTGATGCTGCGAGTGTCCATGGGCAACGGAAGTTGCTTTCCATCAGGTGACCCGTTTGCTCGTTTGCCCCCTTATTTCATTAAAAAAAAAATAAAGCCCAGTAGTCCCTAAAATAAGCAGGTCGATGTCTGTCAGTACGAATATCGACGTTAAGGACATTAAAATAACATTCATATCAGCGCGCCTTGTACAGTGGCTGTTACGCGCTCGCCGCGTGCCTTGATAATAGAAGATAGGAGTAAAAACCTTTTGTTTTTAGTATTACACAAATCAAATGTATCAAATCGTTTAGGTTAGGTTACGACACATATTATGCTACATTTTTTTGTTTTTTCTAGAAAGTGTGTAATTTAGCCATAAAATGATTTAATTATGAAAAACAGCGTTATAACAGTCATCTTTGAGATTTTTTACTATCGAGCAGAATTTTTCAAATTGTGTACTGAAATACCGTTGCGTATAGGAAATTTTCTCAATTTTAAAACGGTTCTTATTTTATACTTAAATAATGATATTTCCTTTACTTAAAACGTGTTTTAAAAAACCCATTTTACGTAGTTGCAACAACCACAGCGCCTTAACTACATTACCAGTTCCAGAGATATGCGAACACAAACATAAAACATGCATACATAAATACATGTACATACACTTTTGAAATTTGGCACAGTCCGCCATTTGGTGACCCCTGGTATAGACTAACAAATACTACAACTGCCTGCCTAGCATACGCCAACGAGATATCCCACTCTCAAGATAATTAAAAACTACTCGTCTCATAATGTCAAAATCTCGACATCATCTCGACAAAACTTCATAAAAATGTGTTATTTCGATGATAGATCTACGCGACAAAAAATGTTTGTCATGCTACGGTGAATAGAGATGAAGAGACAAACCATCAAACATCGAGAAAACATGTAGAGTGAGATATCTCGTTGGCGTATTCTAGGCAGGCTGGGCAGTTTTGAAAATAAAACATACATACGGGTCGAAATGATGATCTCCGTGTTTTTGAAGTCGGTTAAAAATACAGTGGCTGAAACGAACCATGCGGAGACAGTTAAACTCTGGAATGAATTGTCGCCAGCAGTATTTCCAGACCAACAAGTACGACCTGCAAATCTTCAAGAAGAGAGCGTATTCCTTCTTAAGATCCAGCAAAGCACTTCCGACTTTTCTGATGTTGCGAATGTCTATGGTAGTTGCTTTCCATCATGCGACACGGGGGAGAGCCATGCTTCGGCACGAATGGGCCGGCTCGACTGGAGAAATACCACGTTCTCACAGAAAACCGGCGTGAAACAGCGCTTGCGCTGTGTTTCGCCGAGTGAGTGAGTTTACCGGAGGCCCAATCCCCTCCCCTATTCCCTTCCCTTCCCATCCCTACCCTCCCCTATTAGTTATTACCCTATTCCCTCTTAAAATGACGCATGCTGCTCTTCTGATGCTGCGAGTGTCCATGGGCGACGGAAGTTGCTTTCCATCAGGTGACCAGTTTGCTCGTTTGCCCCCTTATTTCATTAAAAAAAATCTACATATTATAAAGTGTCATATTATAAATAAAAATTACTATGTTAAAGCACAAATCAATAGGCGTGATAGTTTTTCCGTAAAGTGTACCACAAAATGTAAAGGTTGTAGGATATACTAGTTGTTGTCGTTAGCTCCTTAATTTTCTTAAAAAAAAGGAACTCCATACACTGTTTTTTCACTAAAAAGATTCCAGATGCCAAAAAAATGGCGTAAACTAAGATCCTCAGCTACCTTACACCTCGGAAGCCCTAAAAGTGACAGTAACTTGAGAGGGGCAAAAAGTTCGCCAAAAAAGATGTTTATGCCAGAAACCTTATCTTAATTTATTTTGGTTTTGTTATTATGATCAGTAAAATTATTGTAGTATTTTATTTAAACCCTGACGAAAAAAGAGAGGATTCCACACCGCCGTTTTTCCATACAAACGTTGTCCCCTGTTTCCTCCCTGGATAATGCCGGTAGAGTTATGCCACTATTAACATGTCCCTATGTTTTCCTTTTTTTCATAATTTTATTATTAAAAAAGATAAGAACGTCCAAAAACCCAAAAAAATGGCCAGATTTTCCTCTGTGTTCAAACACCCAGAAAACAAAACTGGCTAAAATATACAAAAAAAATAAAACATAGAAACACAGCTCAAGCCTTCCTTTAATTCTTAATGAAAAAAGTACTTAAATCGGTTAAGTTTTGGAGAAGGAATCAGCGGACAACGAATCGAAGATTTTCTGTTCTTTTATTAGAACTTTTGTCGTGTTGTCTCTATCGCGCTTTGCGGTGGGAGACTTGAGATTGGTGAGACAGCAATACATTTTCAAATACCTATTTTCAATTTCTCTCGCCCCTGGTGTATCCTCAGGGTACTTAAGTTTTTAGTTAAGTGTCTGTATGTGTGTGTGGCATCGTAATTTGTAGCCTCCAAATGAATAATAATATCTAATATCTATGGACGCTTCACACCACGTCAGTCTGGCCCCGTGCTAAGTACCTGAAGGACTTGTGTTACGGGTACCAGACGACGGAAATATATTTAATATTAAGATTTTTATTATAATAAGGAACCCAGGAACTTTTTTTAACTTTTTTTGTTCCGTCGGCGGGATTCGAACCCGCGACCTCCGGCTTGAGCTACCAACGCGTTGCAACGCGCTCACCACTGAGCCACAGAGGTCGTCAATTTCTCTTGATGGAATAGAATGGAGAGGGCGACTAACCCAAAAAATCGTCCTTCTCTCTACTCACTCCCGTCTTTCATATGCCAGGTGAAAAAGGCCGACGCGGATTCATCGCCATATTAGTTTTTTCTCAATAACTCGATAAATATGCAACATTTTAAAAATCCGCTAGGTCAGTTTCTCATTGAAAGAATTTTATATAATGTGTTAAAATATTAACTTAGTTCAATGCACGGTTATGGCAATAAATGAAAAATTCGTGAAAATTAGATGCATCTTTGTTATTTTTTTCTATCGACAAAATTTTAAGATGTCTTGTTTTTGCCCAGATTGAATTCTTGGAAATATAATGTTGTATCTAATTTTAGAAAATGTAACAATGAAACAATTCGGGGCTTATTTTCAAGTATACAAATGAATTATAAAATCGAAAATTTTGGGTTAGTCGCTCCCTTAAGCGATTTTTATGTTATTACTTATTTGGTACGCTCATAGACTGCAGGAAGGCATATAGTGCCGAGCTACTACAGGCTACAGGGGTTCCCAAACTTATTTTGTCAACTGCCCACTGAAACATAATTTGTTCGTAAACAAATTATGTTTCAGCGCCTCCATTGTTTGTCACCTTTTTTTTTTTTTAATGAAAGAAGGGGGCAAACGAGCAAACGGGTCACCTGATGGAAAGCAACTTCCGTCGCCCATGGACACTCGCAGCATCAGAAGACCGGCAGGTGCGTTGCCGGCCTTTTAAGGGTAATAGGGGAGGGTAGGGATGGGAAGGGAAGGGAATAGGGGAGGATAGGAAAGGGAATTGGGCCTCCGGTTAACTCACTCACTCAGCGAAACACAGCGCAAGCGCTGTTTCACGCCGGTTTTCTGTGAGAACGTGGTATTTCTCCGGTCGAGCCGGCCCATTCGTGCCAAAGCATGGCTCTCCCACCTCCCAAGAATCTACACATCACCCCCATTTTTTTCTGGAACCCAAGCCCTTTAGACCTTCTACGCCCACAAGGGGGCGTTATCGCCCACTTTGGGAAAGACTGGTCTAGTAGATAATATAATATAGATAAACACAAAATGGATTAAGTTGGCACCAGCGGTTATTGTCCTTACTAGTCTAAATTCTCAGACTGTATTCTGCTAACTAAAAAAAATAATTGAACTCTTATAAAGACCAGACTAGCTGTTTGACCGAGCTTTGCTCGGTATCCGATGAAAATGTCATTTTCTAGAAATGATTCCTAGCTAGATCGATTTATCGCCCTCGAAACCCCCTATATACTAAATTTCATGAAAATCGTTGGAGCCGATTCCGAGATTCCAATTATATATATACTTATACAAGAATTGCTCGTTTAAAGATATAAGATTATTATAGGTTTGTCGGAAAACCTCTTGGTAACTATTAAAATGATAGTCGGCAATTTTTTATGAGTTCAAAGCGATTTACTGCACACTCGGTTCTTACCAATTATGCAAAATACGATATGGCCCTTAGACTGGAAACATCTGTCACTTATTTGCCAATCGCAGTTTTTATACAGGGTGTAACAAAAATAAGTGATAATACTTTAGGGTGTGTACGTGTTCCTTGTAGAGAGTTCACTGTGAAAGTAGCAGCCCTGAAAGACCAAATTTTTTTTTCACTTTTGCATGGGGAAACTCTTTTAGTTTAACCCTTTGCCACTGAGGTGGCGTTCTTGTAAATATTCTACTGAGGAGTAGTCTGTCAGACCTAAACTTTGATTATCAATATTTTTTTATGGTTAACTTTTTTAATTAAGTTGTTTAGATATAATATGTGTAGTATTATATAAAAACTCATTTTAATATTAATTATGTTGAATGAAACACATAATTACGAAAATATTAAATCTTTATTATCATAGTAATAATAAGAACATTTGTCACAGCCGCCTTTAAAATATTATTAAAAAAAAACGTAACATAAAATCAACACTTTTAACTTAAATCAGTCTTCTTTAAACATAAAATTAACTAAAAAAAGCAATAAAAAAGAAATCTTTAGAGTAGTTTTTTTCCATTAGCCTTAAACTTCTCTATAATTACAGTCTTCAAAATTTGCACGGAACATTGCTTTTGCGCAAGCACAACAGGCCAATCTTGTTTGATTTCAATTTGTTCCTTGTTGATGATGATTCAGACTCCCTGGGAGGGGGTAAATCATTGCCTATAAGTACACGACGTAAAGTCATTCTCAATTCTCTAGGTTTCATTATAAACTCTTTGTTTTAGTGCAGGGAGTACTAATTCTCGAGAAAAATCGTGATCTTCATCTATCCACTGCAGAATTTGCTGCTCATTCAAAATGTTGACGTTTTCAGGAGCCTTCCCCTTCCTTTCAGGTCTACTTTGAGAGTTGCTTGCCATCTTAAAGCAGATCTATGATATACAGGGTGTAACAAAAATAAGTGATAATACTTTAGGGTATATACGTGTTCGTTTTAGAGAGTTCACTGTGAAAGTAGCAGCTCTGAAAGACGATTTTTTTTTTCACTTTTGTATGGGTAAGGGCCCGAGGTCACGAGTTTCCCCATACAAAAGTGAAAAAAATTTTTGGTCTTTCAGCGCTGCTACTTTCACAGGGAACTCTCAAGAAACACGTACATACGAGCCTTATGTTTGTTACACCATTTACTGACCAGACGTATGTACAATACTATGAAATTATAGCGATATTACCAGTGTTGCCAACTTTTTTTTTACTAACCCACCAAATTCAGCAGCGTAAACCACCAGAAACCACTAAAACCTAAATGGCCTCTCAAACCCACCAGAATTCCACTAAATAACGTAAATACAACAATAACCTATCTGAATATAATTTGAAAATAATACAACAACAACGTCATTATTATTATGAAATAATTATTTTTGTTAAGTACAAAAAGGAAAACTTTAGTTACCTATGTATAAGTAGATACTTAACTAAAGAGTAAAGATGAATGAGTAAATGATGAAAAAAATCTTTAGAGGAATCATTGTCATTTACTTGTTCAGTTTGTGAAGAATAAATTTCTTTAGTTCTAATTTTTGTAAAGCGGGAAATTCACTACCGGGCTGTCCGCGGGCCGCCCGGTCTGGCACAAGTCTGCCGCTTGCCCCTATTGAACACACACAGAACAGGCAAGTCAGTCGAATAGATAGAGGGCTGCAGCTCGGTCGTGCAGACTCATGGACTCAATCTTCTTTGTAACAAATGATAGATCAGCATCGGCATTGATTTCTTTGGATTTTTCAATAAGTTCGCTGCATTAGCGGCATTAGGTAGATCGGTGTTCATGTAATCCTTGCTTTTAACTTTCTACTAACAAGGATACGGTAGACAGGTAAATGGAAATAAACGAATGTCAAAATTGTTTTTGTTCCTTCATTCCTAAGTTTAGTGTTTGTATTTTTTACAATAATATTTTAAGTGCACTCCAGTAGTCCAGTCGCTCTCCAAGGTGCGAATGACGGCGGGCCGCCCGTCGCGACCATTCATGTATACAGACTTGCCCGTGCCCGCGCGGGAAAAATGCGATCTCGCGGGCAGGCTGCGGGCACGGGCCAACGGGCATGTCTGTGCCCGTACCTAGGAATTGACGAGCAGACATGCGACAGACCTGCCCGTGACGGGCGGCCCGCAGCGGGCGGCCCGGTAGTCAATTCCCCGCTTATACGGTATTTGGTAATATGTTGTTATTACAGCATTTGCCTTCGCGTGCTAACCTTGCACGAAAGAAAGGCGATTAAACTTCATCTGGTTTCTCTGATAAGTCTTGACAACATTCATCATGCTAAATAATCGCTCTATATCAGCGTTAGAATGCGGCAAAACGAATGAAGATAATAATAATATAATAAAGTTTCCAGTGTGCGTCTTCAAGGGTTAGAAACATAATAAAAAAAACTAGTGGTTTAAGGTCGAAGCTACCACTAACTTAAATAATCTAATCCACTAAGAAATCCACTAGCCACTAAAACCAAATTTTTCCCGCCGAAAAGTACGTCTAAACCACCAGATCTAGTGGAAATTCCACTAAGTTGGCAACACTGGATATTACTGACGTTACGTCTGCCAGATCCATCATTTAATACTGACCTTACGTCTGGTAGACACCAAAAAGCTCTAGCTTCACAAGTGAACGCGTCGGAACTGCCTACGCTGCACTGGAGGGTGGCTTGCATCCACGCAGGAAGGTACAGAGAGAGACAAAACTATACGGCGCGAATTGGCAACGTAGCAGCTAATCATAGGTATCTTGGTGTCTGTCAGACTTTGTTACACACTGTATAAAACATGATAAAACGATGAAAAGTGACAAGATTTTTGATAGAGGTGAATGACCGCTTTTTTAATTTTATTAAATAAGGGGGCAAACGAGCAAACGGGTCACCTGATCATGGTAAGCAACTACCGTCGCCCATGGACACTCGCAACATCAGAAGAGCTGCAGGTGCGTTGCCGGCCTTTTAAGAGGGAATACGCTCTTTTCTTGAAGGTTTGCAGGTCGTATCGGTCCGGAAATACTGCTGGTGATGATAGTTCGTTCCAGAGTTTTACAGTGCGCGGCAAAAAGTTACGCGAAAAACGCACTGTGGAAGACTGCCACTCATCACCGCTTCCGCCAGATTACACCATTACGAGGACACTTTTGGTTTTGTAGTCGTGTTAAAATATTTCAAAATGGCAAATTGTCGGTAGTAAATATTATGCTATCGGGAACTTCCCTGTTGTCAAAGTGTGCAAGTTAAAAACACACATTTTCAACTTGAACGAACGCCTTTGTTCGTGAGCCGTGAGGTGGCGTAGGGCTGACAAAAACGTGTTTTCTTTAAAAATTTTAAGCCTCCGATGAAAAAGGGGTGGAATTTTACGTGTATGTCCATTTGTATCGGTCCAGAGTCCAGACGCTTAATAATATATACATACACAATACAAAATGTATTAGGCGGCTGGACCGATTTCGATTTTTTTTTGTTTGAAAGCTAATATGATTGAGAGTGTTCTTAGCAATACATTAACATCATTAGCCTGCTAACTACAGTTAAATTTCGGGAGTTATTTTGTTTTCATATCTTTTATCAAGTGAAAACTTATTTAGCGGCGTTACGCATTTGTAGGATGGGCTTCCCATCAAATTCAATCATCTTACCAGCTTCGTCAACACGGTACCAAATTCTATAGCTATGCCCTATACAACGACAATTTTTTTTTAAATAGGTCCACAAACGGTGGAGCTATCGTTAAACATATAAATAAAATTGTTGAAAATAGAATAAAAAATTTCCTCCTCTTTTGTGGACGATAAAAATTAAAAATATTTTCGTGCCAGCCCTTATAATATAAATGTTTCCTAGACAAAAGCAACTTCGCTATAATTTTAGTAAACTTGAGATTTCAAAGGCCAGTGTTTACGGGGCAAGTTGAGTTGAGATTAAATTAACTTAAGTTTGAGAAGTGCTTATCTCTAAGAAGAACCCTAGGATATAAAATGTTTGAATATACTACGGTTATCAGACAAAGACCTGTTTTCATTGTACAAAATTATTAATTTTATTTTTATTTTTATTTATTTATTTAATTCAGGCATCTTGGCCCATATTATAAATACCTTATAGACTAACATACATACAATTATACTAAAAACTAACACTAACACTAAAACACCAAAACACGTATTGTCTGCGACGTGGGGCGCGAGTCGCGACGTGTTCGGAAGTCATCCTCGGAACCTCCTGTAGACGACTCCAATCGGCCAGAACTCCTCCTTCTCGAAGCTCGGTAGATGGTGCGTCGGGACTCTCACCACAAAGGAGCTAAAATTCACTTTGTGGCGGGACTCCAAGCGCTCGACCCTCAAGACGAAGTGGGTCTTGCTCCTGATGTAGTCCACGACCTGCTCGACCGTCGTGGACCAGTGCAGCCTGGACACGTACAGCGGCGTCGCGGGAGTCTCACACCGCAACAGCTGCTCGGGTCCTTCGGGTGCGGCGCCGCGATGGTTGCGGACGACGGGTTTCTTCTTCTTCCTCTCCACTCTTATAAACCCGTCATCATCGCACTTTCGGTCCTTTTCGGAGGGAGGACACTCCTTTGCTTTTTCCCTTTGTTTTTGGAACGCTTAGGCGGGGGGCAAGCGGCGACACTTGCGTAGTTCGGCCGCGGCCCGTTGCAGGCGGGGCGCGGGTGGCGATGGCAGCGGCGGCGGCGGCGATGACGTGCTCGTGCGTTGTCCCGTCTGAAACTGCTGACGGGCTGAACGTGATCGCCTGCGCACCACGTCGGCGAGTAACGAACACGGCATCAGGTGACCCACATATTGAATTACCACTCTTTAATTGTGATAATTCATTACGTATATCGCTGATCGTAGACTCTGATGCCTGCAGTCTACCTCAAACTTCGCCCAACTCTTCTTTCAGGAATCTGATGTCCTTTAAGAGGGTGACGACGTCGACGTGGTCCAGCGTCACGGGCAGCAGCTTGTGCAGTTTTTTCGCCACAAAAGCCGGCACCTTATCCGGATCCGTCTGCTTCAGCAAGGATATTATATCCTGCACGCTTCTTTCTGTCCCATCCCTCCGTCGCGATGGCATATTCGCGCTCTGGCCGAGCGTCTCGTAGAGCAACTGCTTCCCCTGGCAAATCTCCTCGCTGGTGAAGGAGGACTTGCAGATATGAGAGCATAATGCAGATGCTAACCTCGTCCATTGTGTCGATGGCGTGCTGGATAAACGCCAGCAACTCATTCGCCACGAGCGCCATGGTGACGTGCAGCGGCAATCAGCCGCGCGATTCGCGAAAATAATATTAATTAATAATTAATAATATTTGCTGCGTGTGCATAACGTGGAGCGCGACCGTCCGCTGGCTCGATACATTACACATTTAATAATTGTCTGTCTGCTAAAACTCATGAATTAATGTATTCACTTTCTGAGAATATTGGCCGACGTTTATCTTTTCAATAGCGGTCTTTATTGGCCCTTAGACTGAGTAATTAACATCTGTCACTTCATCTGGGCGAGCGAAGCGAGCCCTAGTATATCCCACAACCTGTACATTTTGTGGTACCCTTTACGGAAAAACTATCATGCCTATTGACATACCTAGCAATTTTTATTTATATGTAGCTACATGTGTCATCATCAGTCAGTCAAGGTGTGACGACTGACGACGCGAGCCCTCACAAAACTCGGTTTTAGCTAGTTGTTAATCGCAGTTAGTAAGTATAGAAGACAATAAAATACGTTTTTTTCAGGGGTTCAATGACCGCTGTCGCCTCGAATCACTGCTTAAACTATATGTATACTCCAACGACTCACTAGAACCCTTACAAACTAATACAGGTTCATACAAAAATGTATGAATACAGGGTGGTTTTCCCCGAACAGGGATGTCAGCACAAAATATCCATTTTTGCCCTGTCATACCATACCTTACTTTTAATAAATAAGATCAGCGTCTTAGGGCAGAGTACGGATAGCAAAGAAATTCAGGGGTAAAATTGCAAGAAAAATCAAACAACAATCTCTACTAATTTACGAAAATATTACGGAGACTTTTAACCTCGGTTTAATCGGGTTCAGTAGTTTAGATTTTAGACCATACTTATGAGGACCATACAATGGATGGACAATTAAATAACTTATTATGACAAAAAAACTACGGTTTGCACTTAAGGAGTACTAGCAGACAGGCATATGTTTTCGTACAAACGACGAAATTTTCGTCCGTTCGAACAAAGTGATTCAGTTTATATTACTTCCTTTCTTACGCATCTACTCTCACTCCATCTTACGAATTTACGATCAGTGGCTCTACCATGAGTTTAAAGCTATATTTTTCGATACTCGATACCGACTACTGTAAATTTTTAGTATGGCAAATTTTACAGCGCCTCTAGCGGTTACTTACGGAACTAAAATCGCCATACTAAATATTTACGTAGTCGGTATCGAGTATCGATAAATACTATAGCTTTAAACTCATAGTAGAGCTATAGTTCAAGTGCATAACGCTGAAATATTATTTAATTTCAAAGCAGACTGCGATGTCTTAAGACGAATCCTGTCACCTACGTGTGATAAGCAATAATATGAGGTATCACATATCTCGAAAAACACAACCCTCTTTGCCCAGTCGGATATAAAATGTTTTTCTGCTATCGCTACGCAGGTACGATGTTTTAATATGCTAATGGTACAAAATAAATTCGGAATAGGCGTTTTATGGGGAAAGGGGATGATTTCAATTTCGAAGGGGGAAGAGGGAATCCCCCCTATTCTTACTAATGTCATAAACGCGTAAGTTTGTGTGTCTGTTAACGCTTCACGCTTAAACGTCTGCGGGGCTAAAGTGATCGCTTTGGAGAATCATATTATGATTAATTTTTTTAAAATCGCAATATGGTCACTCTGCTTGCAATTCATGTCTAGTAACTCATACTAATTTGACATTCGTTAGTTTGACAGTTTTGACAATTCATTTGCTGAATTGATTGAGAGGAATTGCTGAATGTGAACATTTTAGCCCTGCTGAAGCGATGTTGACGAAATTGGGTATTGCAATGAAATGAAATGATATTTATTTGGATAAAATATGGTTGCTTAAGATGTTACATTTCGGCAGATCGCATATTTTGTCGTAGTTGACGACGTCCAAATAATATTATAATCACACATAACAAATTGGAGATGCTTTGGCCTTTGAGTGACCAAAAAAAATATATTTATTATACAGAGTGTAAAAAAGTGATAATACTTAATGGTGTGTATGTGTTCCTTATATACAGGGTGTAACAAAACAATATAGTAATAATACTTCAGGGTGTGTATGTGCTCCTTATAGAGAGATCACTGTGAAAGGAGCAGCGCTAAAAGACCTTTTTTTTCACTTTTGTGTGGGCAAGCGCCCTAGCGTTACGAGTGTTTCCATACAAAAGTGAAAAAAAAATTGGTATTTCAGCGCTGCTACTTTGACAGTGAACTCTTTACAAGGAATCTCAAAAGAGATACTTTTTTTTTCGTTTCTATGGAATCGCCAAACATCATGAATTTGCTAATAAAAAAAGTGACATTCTAAAGTTAGCGAGACTTTTTTTATTTTACTCATTTGTGTAATGAAGACATGACGCGAATATTAAACTTCCTTTAGCCGTCCGTTAAGTTAGCGTTAACAGTCATTTAGTTTTGTTCTATAACTGTAGGTTAGCGAGCGCGAAGTTAAGGGCACTTACGCTGTGACAAAGAGGAAACATACGGCTGGTTAATTTCTTATGAAACGCAGCGGCATCTACTATACAGTGTGTAAGAAAAATAAGTGATAATACTTTAGGGGGTGTGCGTGTTCCTTGTAGAGAGTTCACTGTGAAAGTAGCAGCGCTGAAAGACGATTTTTTTTTCACTTTTGTATGGGCAAGGGCCCGAGCGTCACGAGTTTCCCCATACAAAAGTTAAAAGAAATTTGGTCTTTCAGTGCTGCCACTTTCACAGTGAACTCTCTACAAGGAACACGTACACACCCTAAAGCATTTTCGTTATTGTGTCATTAATACGCGAGCGAAAAACTTTGGATCCCTTTTGACGTAAAATGCGGAAAGATAGGTGAAATTAATTTTGCACAGTCATAGTTTACATGGCGAAGGAGTGCATCGAGCTAATATTGTTTTGAAATTATGCTTTACCATACATTTTTTAACAAATAAAACATTACACACACTACAACACTCACACTAGGAGTTTTTTATTGACAAGCCTATACACACGAATTGTACTCTTTTATGGTTGAAGTCTATTGTCAAATTGAAAATAGATTTAGTTTTTTTTATTGAGTGTTAAATACTGTTAGACAATAATTATTACATGGCCAGTCTGTCATTATTTGACTTTATTAATCTAAGACTATCGCAGGAATTATGTCTAAAAAATAATAAAGTCAATATTTGGACGATATTATATTACTGGCCTGCATATCAACTAAATATTCTAATCTTATTTAAAAAAAAAAAAATTATATAAAGAGCATGAAACAGACTAAATTATTATCATTTACAATAATTGTAAACAATATATTATTAACTAGCTAAAAGCCGAGCTTTGTGAGGGCTCGCGTCCTCACACCTTGACTGACTGATGATAACACATCTACATATAAATAAAAATTACTATGTTAAAGCACAAATCAATAGGCGTGATAGTTTTTCCGTAAAGTGTACCACAAAATGTACAGCGGGGCTAAAATGGTCGCATTTAGCAATTCCTCAATCCCAATCAATTCAGCAAACGAATTATCAAAAGTGTCAAACTGACAAATGTCAAATTCGACTAGGCTTTTTATGAACGTAAGCGGGGGCGCTGCACGCAAAGGAGAACTGTCAAAAATGACGTTTTTGTATGATGGCAGCGTTAGTTCCTTTTTTCGCCACGTTCATATAAAGCCTTGTCGATCTGTGTACATGAATTGCAAGCAGAATGACCATTTTGCAATTTTAAGAAAATGAATCATATTACGATTCATATTATGATTCTACTAAGCATCCATTTTAGCCCCGCAGGTTGTCAGATATATTAGGGCTCACTTCGCTCGCCCTAATAAAGGCAGTGTTTTCATTCAAAATATACTTCTGTGTGTTCTTACTGTGTTAGTTGAGTGCTTAGCAAGTTGAGTACGAGACTTCAACGTAGGTATATAATTTAATGTCACACGAAAAAGCTGTGCATGAACACAGTATAAATGCATACAGTACAACAGCTATTCTCAAAATGTTTCGCGGGGCCTTGGGGCTAAGCAAAGCCCTTGTAGGGGCTCAGCGTGCGAATTATTTGTCTTTAGAAAATATGTCATTAGACACCGGAATAGAGACAATTCATTCAAAGGACAGAACCTTATTTTTTGGCTGCGTCAAAAATGTAATTTCTTAATAGGGTTCCGTCACCAGAAAAGTTTGAGAACCGCTGCGGTAGAGTAACTAAGATACGTCATTGAAGTTCAACACAGAGGCAAGTTTTACGTTCATATCTTTGTTGACCTTTCTCAAGCCGTATGAAATTGCTATTGCAGACGAATTTGGATCTAGTATACTGAAACGGATACTGAAAACTCAGGAATGATTTATTTATGTAGGTAATAGGGGTGATGACAAGGTCAAAGATTAGCGAATTTTGTTGATAAAATAAAGAAATCACGGTAAAAAATAAGTGTTCCCAAAATTTCAGCTTGATAACATTTGTAATTTTTTTTTGTTATGCGCCTTTAAAGTTGGATATTCAAGTCGAATTTTTTTTCAATGAAATTTCTTAATATTTGTATACAATTCGATAACTTATGCAATTAAAAGTAACTTTTGTTATGAAACCACTTTCATAAACGCAATATTTAATATACCTGTCGAACAAAGTTGTCTCCCGATGCGTACAAACTACGAAAGACTGACGTCATACTTTCGTAGCACTTTGTATGGAGCGTTTCGGGAAGGTCTTTTTTATGAGATATTTGAATTGTCATATCTTGGTGAATTTTTAAGTTATCAGAGTCATCTTTTTTTAAGTGTCCTTCAATTACCGATAAGAAAAAAAATAGTCATCATGCCTATTATGAAAGCTCGCGTGCATTTTCCGCAGCAAGCCTTTGTCCTTCCCAATGGTTTACTCCTTAGTGTCTATACACACTCCGGTATGCCGAAGTTCCGCGGCGGAAATTCCGCATGATTACGTCAGCAATGTCAAATGTGTATGGGCGAATTTCAACAAATGACCTTATTTTATCGGTGAACTTTTTTATTAATACATATTTTATATACTTTTCAGGTTTTATGTATTCTTACTTATTTAATTTGGGAACATTATTATTAAATTTGGGAACATTTTGGATACAAAATGTTCCCAAATTTAATATCATTTTAACGTATCATTTAAGACTAAGGAGAAAATTCAGTTTGAATTCTGGTTTCCACCGATATTATAAACCGGCACCGATTTTTATTTCTGTGCACCGATATGATAAGCTTAACCACCGAAATGACATACTAATCCAGCGATGTGGTAATATTATTTTATAATATTATATTTATGTATTTATTTCTATCAAAAACAGGGTGCTTAAAATAAAATTAAAATATTTTTAAAATGTTTTACAATATTTGAGTGGATTTCAACAACTTGAATTTTTATATAATTTTGGTGGAAATTTTTGTTTCCACCAAAATTGGAGATTAGGTGTTTACGAGAAACTGGTACGACAACCACCACCTAGACGAGTTAGCTTATGACAGAATGAGGTAAATGGCGTATTTTTTATGCTTCAAGAATCAATGGTATTTTGTAAAAATAATGTTTTACACACCCTCTTACCTACCAAAATTGGAATTTGCGAGAAAAATAATCATTAAAAAAAATCGTGCACTAAAGTTATAGTACTTTAACTTAACTATAAACAAACCAAAACTCTACCGATATTCAAAATAACAACATGATATTATTGCCACAAGTAGGATAATTTAAGTACACCGAAATTGCATAAAATCGGGGGTTTTGTGATAAAACGGTTTTCTTTCATTTCTGGCTGGAAACTGGTACGACCCAGCCCACAACCACCTCCTAAACGGGTTAGCGTGTGGCTGAATGAAGTTAATGGCGTATTTTTTATGCTTAAGGGATCAATGGTATTTTTTAGAAACAACGTTTCGTAAATCCCACGAAAATTTAAAAATTCTCCGCGACAGACCTAAACTGTGTCATAAAAACTCAACTACAGAAGTTAGAACAATAAAATTGATATATTATGAAGAGTCAACTATATAAAACGACTACATAAAAATAAAAATCTAATCCAGTATCAAGTTTTCTTTTAATCGGTCTAGATATTGAGTAAAATAGTTCGGTGACAAGCCACCAAAATTGGAAATCGCCTATAAATTATGTTTATTTTCTTGGAAAATAATTATTATTAAAAAAATAAAATAAAGATAGGCCCAAATTATAAGCGTTATGTTTTACTTTTAAAATCAAAAATGAAAACGATATCTTGAAAAAATAAGATAGCTTTCCGCGCAAAAAAGCGGTTTGGGAAATCCAGTCATTTGATGTAGGGATATAGAATAAATAAAATAATAAAATTTATCATCGTTGCCTTTATTAAAATGAACTAGACGTAAAAAGAAAAATAAAGTAAAAACTTTAAATGGCCCATACATCCTTACATCCATTAATTTTTACTATCATGCGCATTTGTAATTTCTTTGTATACTTAACGAAATGCCACTAGATCAACCGATATGATAAAACAGTTCACCGATTTGGTAAAATTATCAACCGATATGATAAAGCAATCCACCACCACAAACAGTGACAAAACTGTGCGTTGGTCATGATTCCAAACACCGATATTAGATTTAAGACACCGATTCGTTTTTTCTTATAATTTCGGTGTAAATTATCATATCGGTGGTTAAAATGACCACCGATTACACCGATATGAGAGCAGCGACGTGAGAAAAAACGCACTTTTTAGTAAATTATAAAAAATACATTATATCTAAGATAAATTTGGTTACAGATAATGAAGCTTATTCACTTAATACATTCATTAGAACCAAACAACAATTTTAAAACTATTAATTGCATTAAAAAAATTCAATCACCGATATTATAAAATAATTGCCCGAGAACATTTTAATGACATACTTATATTGTTGGCACGAATAGCGGTTTGACGAAAATCTGTCTTGACTGCGTGGAAGCACACACTAAGGAGTAAAGTAAAATTGGGGTGGGGAGACTGCCCGACTCGTCGATGAAAAGTAATGCTCAAATTTTTTTTATCCAGCGATATGAGGAAAATTCTCAGGACAAGTACATTTGTGCCTCTAAGTAACTATAATCGTTAATTATGTAATAAAATATGGTAAGTATATAATAATAGATTAACTAATATTCTACGAAATAATATAAGTTATACCTTTAAATTATTCATATTTTCTAGTATGTAAGCGTTTTTGTTTGTAAAAAAAGTAGAGGGACAGCACCGATTTGATAAAAATAGATCTTCATCTTCAAGTTATTTATTTCTACCTTTGTAATAGTCCTAGGCATATTATATTTTTGCCACAATCCTATAGCTACCCTTTGAATAGTAAAACAAATATTCCCTTTTTTTAATAGTAATTTCAACGAAGACAAAAAAAAAGCCGTATGTCAATGTGAATTTCGGCATGGTGTGTCGTCGGTAAATTTAAAATACATTGCAGGCGGAATCATGCGGAAATTCACACTTATATGTGGCGAAATTAAATTAAATTCGTTTAGTAGTTTTAAAGCTTATTTAATGCAACCATTCTTGTATAATATCATATTATATTATACAAAAAGCCTAGTTACATAATTATTATTATGTATAGTTATTTGGTAGTTGGTACCTAAGTCTTAATAATAAAAGTTTACTGGATACGTAACAGACATACTTACCCATTTAAACCATCAGTATAACACAGTATCTATAGCAATACTAGGAGCTAGTTAAATACATTAAAATGTAGTGATGTAAAGGAGTTGTCGATAAAAAAAACTTTTGAATGAGATGTATGCGAGGTCGATAAAATTAATGAAATGGATGTTGATCAAACTTGACATTGGGATGAACTTCTTTGAATCCTGAAAAAGTAGTGTTCCGGATTCCGGCGCATTCTAATTTCACATCTCTATCATATAATTTAACCAGGTACTTATACATTGTCTATTTTAAAAGTAATTTTCGAAGGTCTTCGATAAATCGATTTATTACTTACGTCTTCTGTGAAAAATCGCTCTTATCTTTTATAAATTTCCTATGAAAGTACTAGATATTTTTTCTATGAAAGTACTAGATTTTCGATAAAAGTAGTAAGTAGATAAGATACTTAGTAGGGACGTCAACATGTTCTAGGGGGGGGCGCTGCCTGCCCCCCTTGGTACGCCCATGTGGGTGTGACATAAACAACGTCTAAAAGGGCTTATGCCTAATATTGCAAACGGCCTATTGTAAATAATTTAAAATAAACACTGCACAAAGTTATATTACTTATCACTAAAACACAGTTTCACAATATTTTGCCACAAAACTACAGTCGATAGCACTCGATACTTGAGACCAAACTTAGAACAGTTGTGAAGTGCACTTGTTGAACAAAACTTATTTTTGATTTCTGTATCACAATTCACAGCTGTTGACCTGTTTGGAAAGTATTTTTAACCCCCCACGAAAAAAACATGGTTGTTTAGGAGTTCGAAGTGTCTATGTGTGTTCATCTGCCTTCAACGGGTAGACCTATTTTGATTTTTTTCTTATGTTTGAGCTGACATCTATTCAGAGTTCACTTACTGCTGTTTTTTTTTTAATTTGCACTTATTGCTATTATGACACGTTTTTTATTAATCAAATCTTTTTAAAAGCATAACAGAAAATAAAATACTAATTCTTTCGATATATCTGTCCGTCTGTCTGTTCACTTTGTTTATGTCTATCAATACCCGGGATGCTTCATAAGACGGACAACCTGTATGTATTTGATCGAAAATTTTATTCAACAATCCTAATAAACCTACCTTGGACTTAAAGTTTGAACTAAAAATATTTCAAGACTAAAATTAGCCTCATTTAAAGTTTGAACTAAAAATATTTCAAGACTAAGTTCAGCCGTCTTACTAAATTCTTTTTAAGAGATTTATTAAATTCATTGTCATTTTATCGACTTAATCTATCGACATGTCCCATCCCTAGGAGATTTACGTGTGGAGTGCACCGCTAACCTGTGCGATATCGATCTCAGCGGCGCTTAATGCTTCCGAGTTCCGACGACCACGTGAAAATCGCTAGTGATGGGATGAGTTTTGTCGATAGTTTTACATACTGAAGTATTCAATAATAGTGTATTCACCGTTCTGTCAATCTTTATGTCTTTTACCCAGCTAGTGACTGTCTTTTACCTAGCTAGTGATGGGACGTGTTCTATCGACAGTTTTACATAAGTAGTAAATAGTATTAAATAATCAGTCTCTGTCAGTCTCTTTGTATTTTACACAACTAGTGATGGGACGACTTTTGTCGACAGTTTTACCTAGTAAATAGTATTAATTAATAATGTTTCTATCTTTCTGTCAGTCCCTCTTTTACACGGCTAGTGATGGGACGACATTTGTCGATAGCTTTTATTGTAATATAAAAAGTTACAATACAATGTGTCTGTCTGTCAGTCTCCCTGCCTTCTGGTTACTGATGAGATGAGCTTTGTTAATAGTTTTTTATGGTTCCGTATTTAATTTCATGTACTATTGATACACTACTTATTAGTAGGAGATATCATAAGTAGGAGTAGTAACTCCTACCTCCCCCCGCGTTACCCCCTCTCATATCCACCGCCGCGAGTGACCGTTCTGCAACGATTTTAAATGGGATTATGGAATTTTTTTGGTTTAATGGACTCTCTTAATGATACCTAAGCCCTGGAAAAAAAATTTTTAGGAAGGTTTAATTGCACCCTGTATTATTGGAATCTCGGAATCGGCTCCAACGATTTTCATGAAATTAAGTATATAGGGGGTTTCGGGGGCGATAAATCGATCTAGCTAGGAATCATTTCTAGAAAATGTCATTTTATTCATGTTTTATCGAATACCGAGCAAGTATAGTCAAAAAGCTAGTAATAATAATCAGGGTACTGGCATTATTTTGAGAGGCACTCAAGTTATTAAGGGCCCTTTGAGTCGCGATCAATCACAAACCGATTATCCAAATAAGGAACTGATTTCACATAAATACAGGAAGAGGTGTATTTTATGTGTTTCCTTTTAATTGCCATTCTGACGCAATTATGGCACAATAGGCATGATGACTATTTTTTCCTTATCGGTTATTGAAAAACACTTAAAAAATAGAAACATCGTTGAAATAATGACTCTGATAGCTTAAAAATTCACCAAGATATGACAATTCAAATATCTCATAAAAAAGACCTGCCCGAAACGCTCCATACAAAGTGCTACGAAAGTATGACGTCAGTCTTTCGTAGTTTGTACGCATCGGGAGATAACTTTGTTCGACAGGTATATTAAATATTGCGTTTATGAAAGTGGTTTCATAACAAAAGTTGCTTTTAATTGTATAAGTTATGGAATTGTATACAAATATCAAGAAATTTAATTGAAAAAAAAATCGACTTGAATATCCAACTTTGAAGGCGCATAACAAAAAAAATTCAAATGCTATCAAGCTGAAATTTTCGAAACATTTATTTTTTACCGTGATTTCTTTATTTTATAAACAAAATTCGCTCATCTTTGACCTTGTCATCATCCCTATTATAGCAATTTTAGGGTTCGATTGTATCGGTACATGAGCTTTAATGGTTGATGGTATTTGATCATGGTTTTTAGGGTTCAGTATCTAGGTAAAAACGGGATCCTAATATTGATGATATTGTATGTCTGTTTGTGTAGGCCAGTGTTTTTCAGACATTTTGATAAGGCGACCCATAGTTTAAGTGACAAATCATATTTCGCGATATAATACCATAACCTAATAAAAGGCCTGTGATGTTGCGAGTTTGTCCATGGGCGACGGTAGTTGCTTTCCATCAGGTGACCCGTTTGCTCGTTTGCCCTCTTATTTCATAAAAAAAACTTACGAATCATAAAAACTACCATAACTCAACAAAGTGCAAAATAAAAGAATAAATTATAAGTTATGTTTACGAACTATAATGTAACGAGCTTTTGCCCGCGGCTTCGCTCGCGTTAAGAAGTATTATTATATACAAACTTTCATCCCCTTGGGATTGAAATTTATCAAAATCCTTTCTTAGCGGATGCCTACGTCATAACATCTACCTGCATGCCAAATTTCAGCGTCCAGTGGTTTGGGCTGTGCGTTGATAGATCACTATGTCAATCAGTCAGTCAGTCGCCTTTGAGTTTTATATAATATATACATAATAGACGATAGGTGCATATTATTACGATGGGTCGCATCGGGGTGGGCCGCATTTTTGCCCGTTGCAGTTGTAATAATGTGCGCGTACTATAAAATATAATGCCAGAACCGTGCAACTTACATCCGTCAGAAAATAACACAATATTGTGTTCATTAATTTCACAAGTTATAATGTATCATTATTCATTATTCTCGTTATAATGATACAATGATAATATCATTAATACAAATGACGGGCGAGTTTAAGTAAGGGTGTGAGCATACTGGAGTGTTATTAATGATGGAAGAACGAGCAAAGCACCTGATGGAAAGCGTAAAGTGTGCTTTTATCATAAAGTTAATATACCTAGCGGAATAGAGCAACAATCTCGAGCTGTCAAACGAAACCGAAATAGGTTTTCATCTGTGTGAAAAATATGTGTACGTATACACTAACATATGCATGATTGAACATGAATTCTATGAGATTAAATTGTCAACGTGCGGCACGTGCCGACTGGACGTCAAAGAAAGAGTGCTGCTCTCATGTATCACACGTCTCTTTTTAGCACGCAGTGTTACTGATAGTGACATCTCGCTTGCTCAGGCCTTTGTTTCTCTATTCCGCTAGGTATATTAACTTTTTTTTTTTTTTAAAAAAAAAAAAAAAAAAAAAAAAGGTATATTAACTTTATGGCTTTGATATAAAAATCTCTTTAGCGGCGTTGTTTTTTTTTTGGGATGGGTCAAAAAGGTCAAACTCGTGTCAGGGCACGTGACCTGATCGAAAATTCGTAAGATTGAGAGAGAGTAGAGCGCGGTGTAGGAAAGGAAGTAATATCTCTTGAAGAATGTCTGCTTGCTGTTTTAATTTCGTTTCCAAATACTTTTGTGGCATTTACATTATTAAAAGACGTCACGGGAAAAAGGTATCTTTTTTACTTTTCGAGTAATTTATCCATACTCCATTATATAAATGCGAAAATGTGTCTGTCTGTTTGTTTGTCTGTTACCTCTTCACGCCCAAACCGCTGAAACGATTTTGCTGAAATTTGGTATGCAGATTCTTGGAGTCCCGGAAAGGACATATAGGGTACTTTTTATCCCGGAAAAATTTGCGGTTTACGGTTTGCGCAACGGATTTGCGGACGTTACCTAAAGGCATTTGCCATCTGAACAGAGCCTTATATTTATTTTCTGCAAAATTATATTTCCCAAAATGTAGGTATAATGAAAACATAATATTGTCACATTGACGTGTTTTACTAGATATTGCTGTCTGCTATTTTAAATAGAATAATTTCAAACATTAAGAAGAGTCCACACCGCCCTTTTTTCCATACAAACGTTGTCCCCTGTTTCCTCCCTGGATAATGCTAGTAGAGTTATAATTTTTTTCCTGAATATCTACGGCCACTAATACAATGTCCCTATGTTTTCTTTTTTTTCATAATTTAATTATTAAATAAGATATGAACGTTCAAGAACCCAAAAAAATTGCCAGATTTTCCGCTGTGTTCAAACGTCCAGAAAACAGATTTGGCTAGATTATACAAAAAAAAGCAAAACATAAGAACACAGCTCAATCTTTTTTTTAATCTTTAATGAAAAAACTACTTAAATCGGTTAAGTTTTGGAGAAGGAATCAGGGGACAACGAATCGTTGATTTTCTGGATTTTCTGCAGTTGTCTCTATCGCGTTCTGTGGTATGATATGTGGTGGTGGCTTGAGGTAAGGGAGACAGCTATAGATATTATACGTACTTTTTTTTCATTTCTCTAGCCCCTGTTGTATCCTCTTAAGTTCAATGCGAACGTAATTAGAATTCCGTAGAAACGTAATTCCCATATACAGGCTGTAACAAAAATTAGTGATAATACTTTAGGATGTGTACGTATTCCTTGTAGAGAGTTCACTGTGAAAGTAGCAGCACTGAAAGACCAAATTTTTTTTCACTTTTGTATGGGGAAACTCGTGACGTTCGGGCCCTTGCCCATACAAATGGGAAAAATTGTTTTCGTCTTTCAGAGCTGCTGCTTTCACAGTGAACTCTCTACAAGGAACACGTACACACCCTAAAGTATTATCACTTATTTTTGTTACACACTGTATAGGTACGGAACCCTTCGTGCGCGAGTCCAACTCGCACTTTGCCGATTTTACGTATTTTTATTTCCAGGCTCTCGAATATTATAATCGGCATAAAATTGGGCGTCTATTATTTAACATCGCTGCTCCGTCAGACGTTTTTGATATATCAATACATCTGTAGATTAATATCTTTTGTGGTGCCAATAGGCTGTATTCGGTAATGTTATTGAAATTCATCATCATCAGTTCCCACCATAAAGTTAATATACCTAGCGGAATAGGGAAAGAAGGCCTGAGCAAGCGAGATGTCACTATCAGTAACACTGCGTGGTAAAAAGAGAAGTATGATACATGACAGCAGCACTCTTTTTTTGACGTCCAGTCGGCACGTGCCGCACGTTGACAATTTAATCTCATAGAATTCATGTTCAATCATGCTTGTTGCCAATTTCGGTTTCGTTTGACAGCTCGAGATTGTTGCTCTATTCCGCTAGGTATATTAACTTTGTGGTTCCCACTGCATTTAATAGGGGCTAAGTAAAAATTTACAAGGATTTGTGACGATTATTTGCGATGAATTTATAGTGATAAATTCCATCAAAATCTGTTAAGTAGTTTTTGCCTGCCTGTATTACAGGGTGCTACTTTTGAGGCTTTGTACTATCAGAGTGGTCGATTCATACACAGATGACGGACCTACGTAATTTGGTCGCGTTATGTCAAACCCAGCCGACAGCTCTACTCATATTGAATTTACATAATTCGACCAAATGATGTATTATGGAATTAATAGTGTAGTATGAATTTCTTAGATAGTACACTATTAATTTCATCATTGAACGCCTCCGTGGTCTAGTGGTTAGAGCGTCGCTCTCGACTCCGGAGGTCGTGGGTTCGAATCCCGCGTTGGAAACATGTTATTTCCAAGTTTGGTTAGGACAATGCAGGCTGATCACCTGATTGTCTGACAAGTAAGATGATCCATGCGTCGGATGGGCATGTAAAAAAGTCGGTCCTGCGCCTGATCTCTCGCCGGTCGTGTCGGTCTTCCGTCCCACTGGGTTATGAGAGTAAAAGGAATAGAGAGTGCTCTTGTGTACTGCGCACACACTTGGGCACTATAAAATTACTCCTGCGTACCTGGCCTGGTTTCAATGAAACCGGCCACCATCACCGAAACCGGTGTGGGGAGTATTATTATTATTAATTTCATCAAAATCCGTTCAGGCGAAAATCTATGCCTACTTCTTTTGTCACTACCGCCGGCACTCTAAGCGTGGGTTGCACCAATTTAATTTAACTATAACTGTAACCATAACTACAATGCAAAATGTCAAATTTCTGGTTAAAGTAAAGTATGGATGCCATATTTAACGATCACCATAGAGCTCGACAAGGCTTTAAATGCACGTAGCCAAAAAAGGAGCTAAGGCTGTCATTATACATAAACGCCATATTTGAAAGTTCTCCTTTACAAGCAGCGCCCCCGCCCACGTTTATTTAAAAGCCTTGTCGGACCAGCTGTCGTCTGTCAAATGCTGTGGTCAAAGTTAAGGTTGAACTTAAAGTTAGCTTTAACTTTAACTATAAACTTGACCATAACTTCCACGCGTCTGGTGCAACCCACCCTTAGAGTGGAGTTTTTTTTCCACAAGTATTTTTTTTATCTCTAAAATCTTCACGTTTCTCGTTTCTGTGTGTAGGACTGATCATGGTGAACCTATTTCGTTCTCCGTGCGTGTTGGTAATGGCGGTGATAGTTGAGTACATATTTACCGAGCTACTGGGCCACTGGCAATCATCATCATGATTATCAGATAATGATCACTACCGTAAGACGGTACTGCACGCACAATACGGCATTTAGGGCCTGTTTCACCACTTCCTGAATTTTTTTTTTTTTAATGAAATAAGGGGGCAAACGAGCAAACGGGTCACCTGATGGAAAGCAACTTCCGTCGCCCATGGCCACTCTCAGCATCAGAAGAGCTGCAAGTGCGTTGCCGGCCTTTTAAGAGGGAATAGGGTAATAGGGGAGGGTAGGGAAGGGAAGGGAAAAGTTGAGGGTAGGGAAGGGAATAGGGTAGGGGTTAGGGGATTGGGCCTCCGCTAAACTCACTCACTCGGCGAAACACAGCGCAAGCGCTGTTTCACGCCGGTTTTCTGTGGGAACGTGGTATTTATCCGGTCGAGCCGGCCCATTCGTGCCGAAGCATGGCTCTCCCACGTATAAGTGCCGGAAAGGCTATCCACAACCTATTTGATAGATTCTATATCCATAGTCCATACTAATATTATAAATGCGAAAGTGTGTCTGTCTGTCTGTTACATCTTCACGCCCAAACCGCTGAACCGATTTTGCTGAAATTTGGTATGGAGATACTTTGAGTCTCGGGAAAGGACATGGGATACTATTTATCCTGGAAAAATGTACGGTTCCCGCGCGTTAAACTAATTTTGGCGCAACGGAGTTGCGGCCGTCATCTAGTTCTCTATCTGCCAGAAAATTTGCGGGTAGCCTATCCGACACTTCTACAGGCCCTTAGGGTTCTGTACACAAAAGTTTAATTTACTAGAATATGTTGCCCAGTATGTGCCGATATTCGTTTATCGCGCGGGAACCGTACATATTTCGGAGATCTAAAGTACCCTATGTCCTATCCCGGGACTTTGTGTATGTTCATACCAAATTTTAACAAAATCGGTTCAGCGGTTTGAGCGTGACAGACAGACACACTTTCGCAATTAAAATAATAGTATGCATTGATAATGAAAATCCTTAATATTTAATCTACCCTGCATACATACAACTACGACATATTATTGTTTATTACACATTATACAACATAGTATACGCAACATACAGTATATTACATGTATACCGGGAAATCCCGGCGTCGAACAAATCACGGGAACTGCACACCTGGGTGTTAACTGTCAGTGGTTCTCAAACGTAAGGGTGGTCCACTTACTAATAAAAATATTGGAAATAGCGAATAAGTTTACAAGATCTGATTGTGTTTGTCTATTTTTAAGTTCCGACAAAAAGAGTGTTATAAATTTGAAATGTCTGCATGTCTACCTGTCTGTGTGTGTTTCATCTAATTTTCTTGAGCTCGTTCAGTGAAAATTTGGGTTTAACCAGCGAATTAGATCATTTCAATATTTTGCATCATGATTCTTGACACTTACTAGAGTTTTGATTTAGGTGTTGTTTTTACTTTTCTAATTTAACATTATCTTAAATCTTTAAACGAGCAATTCTTAAGTAGAATCTCTGAATCGGCTCCAACGACTTTCATGAAATTTAGTATATAGGGGGTTTCGGGGGCGATAAATCGACCTAGCTAGGAATCATTTTTAGAAAATGTCTTTTTATTCGTGTTTTATCGAATACCGAGCAAAGCTCGGTCAAATAGCTAGTTATTTTTAAAGTGAAAAAAAGTATAATACTTATAAAAAGTATAATACTTATAATAATTAAATACTTTTATAATTAATTAATTTAATACTTACTAAAAGTTTTTATCCTAAAATATTGAAAATTATTACATATTCTTATCTTAAAATCATCCCCATAGTTTCGGAGACAACTTAGGGGGTCGTACTATTGACCCCTCAACTGTATATAATAGTTTAAAAGCCACTGGCCCGGCGCCCCGTTATTCTTGTACCGGCAATACATTATAGAGTATTTTTTCATGTTCTGTTTTTCACAAATGTTCTGAAATAAATAAAAGCAACTTACTGCATTTACTTCATTTGTGTTTTATTACAACTCGATTTTGCTCTCAAATTCCTTTATTTGTATACTTGGAAACCGTACATTTTTCTGAGATAAAATCATTATTTCCTTTCCGTATGCTAAAGTTACTGAATACCAAATTTTATTAAAATCTGTTCAGGCAAACGGTCAATTCTCGAACATATCTTTAATCTACAAGGTGAAACAAAACTAAGTGATAATGCTTTAGGGTGTGTACATGTTCCTTGTAGAGAGTTCATTGTGAAAGTAGCAGCGATGAATGACCACCTTTTTTTTTACTTTTGCATGGGGAAACTCGTAACGCCGGGGTGCTTGCCCATACAAAAGTGAAAAAAACTGGTTTTTCAGCGCTGCTACTTTCGCAATGAAGTCTGTACAAGGAACACATACACACACTAAAGTTAGTTTTGTTACATCCCATGTATATTCCAGTTGCATTCTGCAACATGTATTTGATCTATATTCTATATTTAAACGTGGGAGAGCCGTGCTTCGTCAAGAATGGGCCGGCTCGACCGGAGAAATACCACGTTCTCACAGAAAACCGGCGTAAAACAGCGCTTGCACTGTGTTTCACCGAGCAATTGAGTTTACCCCATTCCATTCCCTTCCCTTCCCATCCCTACCCTCCCCTATTTTCCTCTTAAAAGGCCGGCAACGCACCTGCAGCTCTTCTGATGCTGCGAGTGTCCATGGGCGACGGAAGTTGCTTTCCATCAGTTGACCCGTTTGCTCGTTTGCCCCCTTATTTCACAAAAAAATAATAGTAAGTATTATATACTAAATATTTGTTAAGAGGGAGACTATGTTTGCATCGAATAGGCGCCAAATCTGCTAAACCAATTTTGATGAAATTTGGCCTATACATAAAATGGACCACATAATATTATTATATTAATTTTTACTGCTAGAAACGCACGATTACCGCGGGATTCTCTATGCAGTTTGCAACTAATTTATTTTCGTACCAGATATTTTTAACATAATTAGGTAGTTTAACCGCTTTATTGGTTCTACTTGGCTAATAATTTGTACTATTTTGGTAGTATTCATATTATCTATACTAATATTATAAAACGAAAGAGTTTGTTAGTTTGTTTGTTTGAACACGCTAATCTCAGGAACTACTGGTCCGATTTTAATTTGAGGAAAATGTGGAAAAAACGGAGGAAATTATTTAAAATCTACGAATAATAAAAGCTAAGGAAAAGTAACTCCGTCAAAAAACATCCTCTACAATACTTGTCAAAAAAGTGTACCTTAGGTACACATTTCAATACATTTGCAATATTTAGGTAACCTTGAGCGGTACTAGGCTGACGTTACATGACAGATCAAAAGGAACCAAATTTAAAACGGTAATAGTATGGGAGTTACGATTCCTTACTTTTTATTATTCGTAGTTTAAAATGCTTATTATCTTAGGAAACTACTGGCACACATGAAGAATAATTATAGACCACGTGAAAGGACATAGGTTTCTTTTTTTGCGGAAAAATGTACGGTTTCCGTGACATTCCTAAATTACGCTGGCGAAGCCGCGCGGAACATCTAATTTATTATATTTATCTCCAGGTGGTCATACGTTATGCTTTAAAATAAGCTATTTATAATAAGTAGCCTGTGTCTTAAATATAAACCTGTATTGATATACCAGTTTTGGTAGTCTTGTTCCAAGTTATATGTCATTGAATATGTGAATATTAAAATTAATGGTAAATTATTTATATTGTGACTACTTTTGCCAGGCTAGTATCCCATGGATGTTGTGCATTTTTACGCGATGTAATGATTACGATTTTATACGTGGGAGAGCCATGCTTTGGCACGAATGGGCCGGCTCGACCGGATAAATACCACGTTCTCACAGAAAACCGGCGTGAAACAGCTCTTGCGCTGTGTTTCGCCGAGTGAGTGAGTTTACCAGAGGCCCAATCCCCTAACCCCTAACCTATTCCCTTCCCTACCCTCAACTATTCCTTTCCCTTCCCTTCCCTACCCTCCCCTATTACCCTATTCCCTCTTAAAAGGCCGGCAACGCACTTGCAGCTCTTCTGATGCTGCGAGTGTCCATGGGCGACGGAAGTCGCGTTTTGAAGTGACCCGTTTGCTCGTTTGCCCCCTTATTTCATTAAAAAAAAAAAAAAAAAACATTTCCTTTGAGATTCTATTTTACTTTGTGCGCATAGAGTTTCCGTGTGTTCAGACTCCAGTCCCCTTAATATCTTGTGTAATTCGTGGACGGCCCCTAACGAAAAGATTTAAAAATCTTTATCACGAAAGTGCATATTAAAATATCAAAAAGTAACTTTTTATTTGACCTTAATCGTTATGAGGTCGAAAAGGTAGTCGAATACATTTCAACTAAATTAACATTAAAATCGGTACAGTAGCGTTTGCTACCGGTTTAGGTGTTTTATGTTTTATTTTGACTTAGGGTCAGCTTACATTGCAACGCGGCGATGCTTTCAAACATTTTAAATTGAAAGACTGCTCACTCTCGGTGTCTTGCTGTTTGTTCCAAATTTGAAAAACAATCCATCCATTCTTTTAATGCGAAAGTTTGTCTGCATGTAACCTATGTACGCTTAAACCACTTAATAATAAGTTTAAAAAGTACACAAATTAAAAATACAACGCAAAAATTAACCAAAAATAAATATACTGATCCAAAATTTGTTCATTTTTGATCAGTATAGTTTAGCCGCTACGAAGACTCGTTACGTACATACATACAGACAAACAAAAGTAGTTTACCTTTTATTTGGCTTTGCTAAAAATGTACGGTTCCACCGTGCTCGCAGCATCTAGAATCTTGAATCAAAATATCCATATGGCGGGAGATAAAAAAAAAACTGACCGAAGAATGTACCTTGGAGGCCAACTTTTGCACCTGTCATATTACCAGTTTCAACGGATGTATAGTGCGTTCACCGTGCGGTAAGGACAGGTATATAAGCGTGCCTGCGATAGAGATAGACATATAGGAGTTATTATGCGCTAGAAAGAGATAGACATAGCGTCGCGTGGCGCAAGACAAGGAGAGATATAATCCAGTTACAAGAAAACTTTAAAGGCTTCCGAATATAGTCTTATTTCTTGCATCTTAAGGGCTAAAAAGACGTGACCTAATATGGTAGTTTTAACCGACTTCAAAAAAGAGGGAATCAATTCGACCCGTATGTTATATTTCCAGAACTGTCAAGTTTTCGTAAATGTTAGTCTATATCAGCGTCTGAACAAATGTGCCAAATTTCATTTTTTTTTTATGATATAAGGGGGCAAACGAGCAAACGGGTCACCTGATGGAAAGCAACTTCCGTCGCCCATAGACACTCGCAGCATCAGAAGAGCTGCAGGTGCGTTGCCGGCCTTTTAATAGGGAATAGGGAAATATGAGAGGGTAGGGAAGGGAAGGGAATAGGGGAGGGTATGGAAGGGAATAGGGTAGGGGATTGGGCCTCCGGTAAACTCACTCACTCGGCGAAACACAGCGCAAGCGCTGTTTCACGCCGGTTTTCAATAGTGCAATAATATGTAAGTATGTTTTAATGTTTTATGTTTGTGTTCGCATATATCCAGAACTACGAGTCCCTAGGTATTGTTTAACTTAGGGAATACCGCAAGTTTCATCAAAATCGGTTCAGTAGTTTTTGAGATAGGGAATTTTAATTCTCAATAATTATTACGTACAATTTTGAAGTCGATTTTATCTTTCAAAAATACCTACTATTATCGCGGGCTTTGAGTGCGGCGACCGAGTTAAGAAATTCCGTAACGAAAAAAACCTAACACACCCCACTCCGTGTGGCGTCGCGTTGGCAGACTTCGGCACGGTGTCTGTGCGACTAGACGTTTGCGAATTATAATTGCATAAGTTGATAAAAATACTAAGTATGCCAAAATACTATACATTTACCGCGGCAGTCTCGGAGTGCCGCAAGTTTTTTTAATATTATTACAGACTACAGATATTTGCTAAATGACCTGAGTAACGTGATTAACATAATACTAATTTGTTTAAGATTAATTTCTTCATCAACTTGTAAAACGCCATGTAAAGTATTAATTTAAATTCAAGCGTTATCATAATAATTATTCAAAGTTTAACTTGAAAATTAGTAAGATCATATTTTGATGATAAGGTTGTCAAAGTTCAGTCACAAATGTAAATAATATTATGTTTCATTTTAGCCATCTGGTATCTCCTTGGTCCTTGGTCCAGTGGTGGATACGACGAATCATAGGTTCGACTCCCGCAGTTGAATAAACAAAAATGTTGTTTCCAAACTTACTGAGGACAATTCAAAGCGGTCATCTAACCTGTGGTGTCTGTCACGCAATTAAAGGAAGAGAAAATGATCCTGTGTATTACGCACACATTTAGGCACTATAAAACTGCTGTAGTGCTGACCTGTCTAAATAAAACCGGTCACTATCACCGAAACCGGTATGGGAACTGGGAAGTTAATAGTAAGGGTGAAGCCAAAAGAGCGTAAATTGTGAGTTGACTTGTGACTTGTGAGTCGCAGAATTCCGGTTGGCAGAAATTCTGCTGCATTCAGTTTCATACAAAAGTCCTGTTTGATTCACACGAGCGTAACTTTGTGAGTCATGGTTTGTATGAAAAAATATTTACGCGGCAGAAATTCTGCGACTCACGACTCACAAAATTACGCTCCTGTGAATCAAACGTGACTTAGGGTGAAGCCAAACGAGCGTAATTTGTCGCAGAATTTCGGTCGCGTAAATATTTTTTCATACAAACCATGACTCACAAAATTACGCTCGTGTGAATCAAACAGGACTTTTGTATGAAACTGAATGCAGCAGAATTTCTGCCAGCCGAAATTCTGCGACTCACGACTCACTAATTACGCTCGTTTGGCTTCACCCTTATGTCTGAGTATTGACAAAGATATTTTTAACGCGGCAAAATGCATGATTACCTCAACATTATTCAACAAAGTTGCAACATCAGTAAGGTGATCTTTAGGTCTTTATATGCGCTATATATCTATCACATATCGTTTAGTATGACGAGTTATAAAAGTGAATTTATATCCTCGTATACCATTTCTGGTTTTATACAGCTATGCCGCCATAAGTTGTGGGTTATATGGCGCTTAGTTTAGGTTAATTTAACCGACATCAAATAAGAGGGTCAGATGTTCGGTTGTGGATAAATTATGTAGCAGACTCGCAGTCATCTGCTTTAATCTGCTATATTTATTTATTTGGTCTGCCAACAGGTCTACATCTTATCAAAACTAACTATAAGCATCTATGAGTAATATGATTAAATGATTACCAAATTTGTTAAATGAAACCATTTTACTGAATGACTAAAGACCAACTCGTCAAGTCATTGACTGTAAATTATTCAATCAACCAGCAGATCTACATAATATTAAATTTCAGCATAATTGGTCCAGCGGTTTAAGCGCGAAAAGGTACACTCTTTCGCATTTATAATATTAACTAGCTGTTGACCGAGCTTCGCTCGGTATTCAATAAGACACGAATAAAATGACATTTTCTAAAAATGATTCCTAGCTAGATCGATTTATCGCCCCCGAAACCCCTATATACTAAATTTCATGAAAATCGTTGGAGCCGATTCCGCGATTCCAATTATATATATTATAAAAGAATTGCTCGTTTAAAGATATAAGATATGGATATTGTACGTTATTGGATAACTATTGTTCAAAAGCCTCAAGCCTCGATCGCCCCAATAATTGGGGCGAAATTTTAAGATCGCTTAGTAAAATAATTTCACTTAGCGATCTTAAAATTTCGCGTAGCCTATATACCTTCTGTAAGGCTATTTCACTTAGCATGGGAATGAAACACCAAAGACGTACCGACTACGGAGTCGGTATAAAATTCGCCTGACTACCCTCAGTTCGTCGTATCTCATGAATTGGACCATCGAAGTGATGTTATAGATGTTGCAGTCATCTGGTTGAATCTCCTTTCGATTAAATGACTAGGGAATTCATTGAATCATACAATTTAAACGGATTCATTCAACGAATTCGCTAGTAGTTTAATCAAATAGCAGATTCAACCAGATTACTGCGATAGACACAGCAATGTTGAGACGCACCTGTAACTCTTCTGATGTTGCGAGTGTCCGTGGGCCTCAGCAGTTGCTTTCCATTAGGTGACCCGTTAGCCTCGGCCCCCTAGTTTTATAAAAAAATATTTCTGACGTCCAAATCTTGAGCTAAACAAAAACAAGGAAACTGGTGCCATGAACACATCTCTTTTGCCACAAAAACAGTAATAAAATTAGGAGATAATATTTTATAATTTACATTTAAATTAGCGATAAAACCTAATGAGGATGATACAGCTTTTTTGCAATTAAGATCGTAGGTAATAAATTAAAAGATGCCTTTAAGTTGAAATTATTTGTAAACGACTTGAGAATTAATCTTGTTATCTTTATGATTAAATATAAATAAAAGGTTGCATTATAAAATATGTAATATCATAAATCATAATATGTCCTTTCACGGGACTCAAAGACCCATACCACAGCAAAATCCGTTCAGCAATTTGGCCGTGAAGAGGTAATGGATAGACATACTTTCGCATTTATAATATTAGTATGGATATTGATCTATATTATATCTAACATCGATGTCGTACGAATTGTTTCTGTGTGATCGCCCCGCTATCGCTGCACCGCGACGTGACTCGCAAGCTAGCCATACGACATAGGCTCAGTGGTTAGACGGTAGGGTCGGGGGTTCGAATCCTGAATAGTAAAGAATGTTTTACGCCTTTTACGCTGTTACAGCCAAAAATAATAACGATTTTGGTAACGGATATAACTCTACAATTTACCTCGATAACAATTATCTTATGAGTAAGTGTTTTTTTTTAATAATTGCGTCAAAATCGGTTCAGCGTGTATAAAAGCAGACACAGTTTCGCATTTATAATATCATATGGATTAAAGTGACTTGGCAGTAAGAACAAAATCCGGTTTTGAAAAATAAACAAAAATTAAAATCAGAGTAAATTTTCAAGTCGGACCAACTTCAACGAATCTTACGATCTGTCATGTCCGAAAATTTCCAGAATTAAATTTTATTTGACATAGGGTATGTTCTGAAACACAATCTAGTTTGCTTGCACAAGACGACGTGTATTCGACGTCATATTATGGTGATACAAGTGTGACAATGACATACCAACAATCTCATACACGTCAATGCACTGGCGTATATTTCAGAACAAATAAAAAAAAGCCGGTGCAATCCATACTAGTATAAATAATTATAAATGCAAAACTTTGACAATAATAATTACTTGCATGCCTCATATAGGTTAGAATAAGTTGCACCTCCTGTATTATAAATCTGTAACATCTTTTCACCCATTTATTCTGCAAATAAATGATTTGATTTGTGTCTATCAGTTTGTCTGTCTGTTTACTCTTCACGCCCAAAACCTCTAAACCGATTTACCTGGGTAGAGATAGTTTGAGTGCCGGGAAAAGACTTATGATACTTTTTATCCCGAAAAAATGTACGGTTCCCGCGCGATAAACGAATTTAAGAGCAACGGAGTTGTGGGTGTCATCTGGTTATTTATATTACTTTGTTGAGATGTCATATTATGATACATAACACTTGTCTCAACAATGGCACACCAGTACAATATGGCGTCTACACATGACGTCTTAAGCACTGGCTGGTATACTGGTTTACATTTCAGAACATACCTCATCAGATTGGGCTCGACCGGTATTTTAAAAAAAGAAATTAATTACTCCACAAAGTGATCCAGTTTATATTAAATTGTTGACGAAATTGGATGTGAGGTGGACTTTTTAATGTGTTTTGACTTAAATAAGTTTTTAAAGGATTTTGAAGTATTGCAGTGAGATTATTCAGGTTGCATCGGTAAATATAAGAAAAAATATTTTGTAATTATCAAAACCGTAAAAAACAAAAACAAATATAGGGTTGTTCTTACACAAAATAAATTAAATACAGTAAGTCGACTTCTCGTCGGAGCCGAAGCCAATTACCAAATCTTCAAGAGCTCTCCTATCAATAATTATATTTTTAAGTGGGCAACAAATTGATATTGTGACGTTTATTATATAAGGGGGCAAACGAGCAAACCGGGTCACCGATGGAAAGCAACTTCCGTCGCCCATGGACACTCGCAGCATCAGAAGAGCTGCAAGTGCGTTGCCGGCCTTTTAAGAGGGAATAGGGTTATAGGGGAGGGTAGGGAAGGAAATAGGGCAGGTTGAACCTTTGTTTTCTAGCAAATTAACGTTCACTGTCAAAGGTATGACCGAATACCAAAGCCGAAGTTTTTGCTCTATTACAAAATTATTTTTCAATATACTTAATAAAAAAAATCCAATAACTTCCAGAAATTCATATTATCAACTAATAACATATTTTTTTTAATAATATTTTTATTAAAAAATGTTTGTAGCGTACACTGTATATTAATATCTGTTTTCTCAGAATCTCTTCAATTATATTTCTGAAATGTTTAATTCTGAATTTTGCTTAAGTGCGAATCTGACAGTACTACGACAGGTTCTGTACACGGCAAAATAATTATTTACGTTATTATGAGTAAAGTTTTTTTGCCTTGTGATAAAAAAAATTTATCTTTTCTTTTTTAATTCAACCTGTATAATAACCTAAATTTCGTTATTTTATTCCAACATTCATACACTTTTGTTCCTAGTTTAATACTGCCCGTTTCAAATATAAATTCATACCAATTTTATAAATGCGAAAGTGTGTCTGTCTGTTACCTCTTCACGCTCAAACCGCTGAAACGATTTTGCTGAAACTTGGTATGTAGAAACTTTAAGTCCCGGGAAACGACATAGGATAATTCAACCAAGAAATATATGATATTTGACTTTTTCCGGGATAAAAATAATCTTATGTCCTTCCCCGGGACTCAAAGTATCTTAAAACCAAATTCCAGCACAATCACTTCAGTGGTAACAGACGGACAGACACACTTTCGCATTTTTAATATTAGTGTGCATCTTGTATTATAATAGAAACCTTTCGGTACGGAACCCTAAACACTGAAAAACATTTGTGTGTGTATGCACCCGTAAGTTTTCGCGGCAAAGCGTTATCAAGTTTAGTTGGTATAGTGGCGGCCTAGTGGGCGGTTGTGCTGTGACGTGACATTTGTGACGTGTGACGGTGGATTTTGTGACATTTTGTGACAATTTGTGACGGGATATTTCGATTCCAGTGAGGTAAGGTTTTGTCAAAATTAATAATTTTTTTATTAAAAAAATGTGGTCTACAATTATTGTTGTCGCTCATATTTTCAATAAAAAACAAACATAATACTTGTATTGTGTTTGTTTTTTATGTAAATAAGTTTATTTCTAAGTATTTTTTTTATGTAATCTCCTATTATTATTATCTTTTTTATTATCAGACATCTGTTGAACATTACATCAATAATATTTTAATTGTTATCATAGCTAAATTTAAAATTAAATTTTGGGTATACTATAGTGCATCTTACAAGTCTACCATTATCCTTTTGTTTCACACTCAACAGGTTGTCAAAGTTTTATCATTTATACAACTTAATTAAATGAGACCCAATATTTTTTCTTTTTATGAACGGATACAGGTAAAAAGGTTTAATGACTGGCTACTAGAGTAGTTTTTTTTTCTGTATCTGATCGAACCTTTTTAAAAGGAAGTGGTATTTACCCTGTATTTTGGTTTTTGTAATGATATCCATGGGAAATGGGGATCGGCTTTTTATTCAGGATATTAAAGATACCATCTTGTTTGCATATTAATATCTAGCGTTCCCGGCAACGGTTGCAGGTATTCCAGGGTGAGAGGGAATTTAGTGAGAAAACATGCCTAGATTATACCTACAAGAGACAGTACATTTTTAGTAATGTATTATGCATGTTTTAGCTTTCTTTTAAATCCAAGAAAAGCTCTGTTTTCCGGGTTAATAATGGAAGGAGGATAAAAAAATATAATGCATCTACACGACTCATGTATAAAACTGGGAAGTCTTTAATTGTGTTATATTTTGTATCTATACCAATATTATAAAGCGGAAGAGTTTGTTTGTTTATTTGAAAGCGCTAATCTCACGAACTACTGGTCCGATTTGAAAAATTATTTCAGTGTTAGATAGCCCATTTATCGAAGAAGGCTATAGGCTATATTTTATCACGCTAAAACTAATAGGAGCGAAGAAATAGAGGAAAATGTGTAAAAAGCGGGGGAAATTATTTGAAAGGGCTTATTACACGAACTACTGGAGCAGTTTTTCTGTTATTTAGGACAGATAAGAAATAAGCCACGTGAAGGATCATAGGCTATTTTTGTGGACTAATTTGTCTGTGAAATATCTAATCTAATTTACGCGGGTGAAGCCGCGCGGAACGTCTAGTTTACTATAAAACCCTAGTAACACGGGATCCACATTGGAAAACCATGCTCGCTCTAGCTGACTCTAACATTTTCACGAAATTTACCGCGAAACACTGACGTAAATTGAGAGATTGTATTAGAGCTGATGATGAAACTCTGGTCTTTTCACCATGATGAAGATGATGTCATTAATCTATGGGATTCTATCGAAGTCCATAAACAAATGGTTTCCAACAAAAAACCCATAATCTATGGCGAGGAGTACGGGAACACACCACAAACATTAGAGTGATAGTATTTTCAAAAACACAAGCGATAATAGACCGTATATCGAAAGGCATAAGAGCAAAGCTTCATTTCACGTAGGGCAACATAAATTGGTTTTTATTGCTACTTTATAGCGATCAATATAAACTTTATTGTCTCGAACATAAGGCATATATTCGTTAAATCAATTGTCTTGCCTACGATAATTCAAAACGAGTTTGTGAGATGAATCCATTGGAAAATAGACTCTAGGACTTATATATTAAATTTGTTTCTACATTGGCGGTATTAAGATAACTTTTTATATAATCAGGTTTTGATAATTAGAGCAGGTGTTTAGTTCGGGATTTTTTGTCTCGTTTTTATTACGAGATAGACAGGGACAGACGTATATTTACATTGCAAGTAATTTTATAAGAATATTGGAAACATCAAACAGGTCTAAGCTAGTTTTAGTCTAGAATTCCAGGCAGATCAGTTTTTGTATAATTCTGCCATATTTAAAAGTGCAGATTAAAAAATTCTATGATCAATTAATTTTCAAAAATTTTGCTTATACTAGGTATTATTTAGTTTGCTGTAGTATATTTTTTAACTTAATTAAAATAAAATAAGAAAATAATAATTATACACAATATTATATCTGACATCCATGCTTTATTTGAAGTTTAAAAGAAAAACCCAAAAATGCGTGGTTCCACAGGGATAAGAGCTAGGTAGCTGTTTAGATTTTCCTCCCCCAAATACTTTTTCTTTTTATTATTATTATTATACTTGCAACATTTGAAGAGAAATTAATTAACATCCTTACCAATATTACAAATGCGAAAGTGTGTTAACTGTCTGTCTGTCATCACTTCACGCCCAAACCACTGAACCAAATTTACTGAGGTACCTACGGAGATATTTTTAGTGCCGGGAAAGGAAAAGGACACTTTTTATTCTGAAATTTACGGCTCCCACGCTAAAAATTGTATAATATACAATTTTGTATATTATACTCGACGACAATTTATATATCTTTATCCGGCTCGACCGGAGAAATACCACGTTCTCACAGAAAACCGGCGTGAAACAGCGCTTGCGCTGTGTTTCGCCGAGTGAGTGAGTTTACCGCAGGCCCAATTCCCTTCCCTATCCTCCCCTTTTCCCTTCCCTTCCCATCCCTACCCTCCCCTATTATCCTATTCCCTCTTAAAAGGCCGGCAACGCACCTGCAGCTCTTCTGATGCTGCGAGTGTCCATGGGCGACGGAAGTTGCTTTCCATCAGGTGACCCGTTTGCTCGTTTGCCCCCTTATTACATAAAAAAAAAAAATTTAGCTGCAAATAAAGTACTTACGTTTATTCTATGCTATTGTCTACAAACTTTTGTCACAATATTATACGTTCTCTATTCACCTATAGTATCTAAAATACGACCTACAATAAAGTCATAAGCCAAATGTCATAAATGCGCTCTGTCAGAACTTGATATCCACGCCTAATCGGCTCTTTGACTATTTGATGAGCAAGCGATATAGTCCAGGAGTTGGATGCGTAAAACATAAGTTATCTTGTGTTCGGCATAAATGTGATATTATTACATGGAAATGTGTGTAAAAAGTAATCAAACGTTCTTAAATTACTGATAGCATGAATATTTTGTTCATTATTCTAAACGCTTCTAACTCGTTTACGCCAAAATTCGTTTAACGCGCGGGAACCGTACACTTTCCTGGGATAACAAGTTTATTAAATAATAATATGTCCTTTTCCGGGACACAAGAACTTATCTCCGTACTAAATTTTATCAAAATTAGTTCAGGTTTTTTTAATGAAATAAGGGGGCAAACGAGCAAACGGGTCACCTGATGGAAAGCAACTTCCGTCGCCCATGGACACTCGCAACATCAGAAGAGCTGGAGGTGCGTTGCTGGCCTTTTAAGAGGGAATAGGGGAGGGTGAGGAAGGGTAGGGGATTGGGCCTCCGGTAAACTCACTCACTCGGCGAAACACAGCGCAAGCGCTGTTTCACGCCGGTTCTCTGTGAGACCGTGGTATTTCCCTTCCCATTCGTACCGAATCATGGCTCTACCACGATAAATGTGAAGTTGAAGTGTGAAGAGGTAACTGACAGATAGACAGCCAGTACATATTCACATTTATAATATTAGTAATGATTAGCTGGAGATATCTAAAACCTACGTTTTTAAGATAGACAACTTTTACACTAGCTGTCCTGGCAAACGTTGTTTTGCTGTATAAAATATTTCGCCCATATTATTTTATTGAAGTGGCTAAATAAGTATGTTACCATGACAACGTCCATCACTATCCCGTCGCACAAACAATGGTCGCCGTCAGTCTCGAGTTGTAATAATTTACTATTATTTATTCAACAAATGCACTTATCAATATAAAAAGTACCCAGTAGCTGATTCTCAGACCCACTGAATATGCATAAAAAATTTGGTAAAAATCAGTAAAGCCGTTTCGGAGGAGTACGGTAACTAATATTGTGACACGAGAATTTTATATATATAAGATATTACCACAGATATAAAATTGTTATAAATACAAATATTTATGCATAATATAATAACGCATAATTTATTTTGAAAACTTTATCAATAATTTTGGTTAATAGGAAGGTCACTAGAATATCAAGTTTTTATTACACTTAATAAACCTAAGCTCGTCGAAAAATACAAAAAATCTGTAGCTATTTCTAATAAATTTAGGTTGTGTCAATTTGCGTCAAATAACTCGATATTAAATATAAATCTAGACATTGCCCCCAACGACTCCCAAATTAGTTTATCGCGCGTGAACCGTGCATTTTTATTAACAAAACTGTTTCAGATCCTTTTTCAGAACTTTAAGTGTCTATTAGCCAAAATTCAACGGCGTTCACAGCTATAGAAAGACAGACAGACTTTTTCATATTGGATTAATATAATTATGGATTATTTTTGTAGAATTTTCCAGAAATTTAAGACTAACACCAAATTTCGCCAATAATTCGATTGGCGGTTACAGCTATAGACAGATAGACAGAGACGAATATATAATACAGACTTTTTAAATTGATAACGTTTATTTTTGTAGTTTATGGTATAGCAAAACATTCAGCCACCGCTCGGTCTATAAGCGTGGCACAAGGGTGAAGGCGATATCGCACCACGTTATTACTACGTCATAATAACTGGTGAAATTATTATTCAGTAGATTTTTGTACGTGGGAGAGCCATGCTTCGGCACGAATGGGCCGGCTCGACCGGAGAAATACCACGCCCTCACAGAAAACCGGCGTGAAACAGCGCTTGCGCTGTGTTTCGCCGAGTGAGTGAGTTTACCGGAGGCCCAATCCCTTCCATACCCTCCCCTATTCCCTTCCCTTCCCTACCCTCTCATATTTCCCTATTCCCTATTAAAAGGCCGGCAACGCACCTGCAGCTCTTTTGATGCTGCGAGTGTCTATGGGCGACGGAAGTTGCTTTCCATCAGGTGACCCATTTGCTCGTTTGCCCCCTTATATCATAAAAAAAAAAAAATTGTGCTCCCTAAAAGTACAAACAAATAACTGATGACTAAATGACGCCCGCAACACCAAAATTCGTTTATTGCGCGGGAACCGTACATTTTTCCGCGATAAAAATGTCCTATGTCCTTTCCCGGGACTCATATCTTTATACCCAGACAAATCGGTTCAGCGGTTTGTGCGTTAACAGACAGACAGACTCACTTTCGCCTTTATGTTAATAGTAAGTGTGAATTCTGAATCTTTTTAGGGTTCCGTACCCAAAGGGTAAAATAAGTGATATTACTTTAGGGTGTGTACGTGTTCCTTGTAGAGAGTTCACTGTGAAAGTAGCAGCTCTGAAAGACGAATATTTTTTTCACTTTTGTATGGGCAAGGGCCCGAGGCCCGAGCGCCACGAGTTTCCCCATACAAAAGTGAAAAAATTTTTTGGTCTTTCAGCGCTGCTACTTTCACAGCGAACTCTCTACAAGGAGCACGTACACACCCTAAAGTAATATCACTTATTTTTGTTACACACTGTATAGGACAGAATATTATATTCTGTGCTATAATATAATTGTACCAAATCTAGAATTATAGAAACAAAGTACTTACTTATAATATAATATACATGTATATTATATACCTAAGTACTTTGAGACACGAGAAAAGACTTAATTTTTATCCCGGAAAAATGTACGGTTTACGCGATACTAGCTGTTTGACCGAGCTTTGCTCGGTATCCAATGAAAATGACATTTTCTGGAAATGATTCCTAGCTAGATCGATTTATCGCTCCCGAAACCGTATACTTAATTTCATGAAAATCGTTGGAGCCGATTCCGAGATTCCAATTATATATATATATAATTGGAATCTCGGAATTCTTGTATATATATATATACAAGAATTGCTCGTTTAAAGATGCCGCGACGCCCCTGTACATATCCCGCCTTTTTTTTTTTTTTTTTTGGTCGGGAAATGCTATTACACATCCCCGGTAGCGTTGGGGAAGGACCACCGGGGTATGTGGGACTTGCTACGGCCGAAGAGATGGTAAGTGGCCGCAGCTGTACCCACCGCAATGTCTTCCGTGACTTCCGTCCGCGCTCGCCTGCTCACCCAAAGCAGGCCCACACTGTTGGGGTTTCTTGTCCCCCTAGGCCGAACAGAGGCCCCACATGGGGGGCTTGCATAGGCCGGTCGTCTTCTTTGTGTCGCGATGCGCAGGAACACAACGCGCATCGCGACTCTCTCGGGGACTCAGTGCAATGAGTGGCGGCATCCCCATACCGTCACCCCGAGTTCCCTGGCTAAGGCGGAATGTCGCGTTCGCTCCCTTATGCGCTCGGCCCCCTCCTTGGTCGAGATGACGCTATGTGCGAACGTCTCGACCGCAGACCACTTTCCCGCCTGCACTGGTCCATGGAGGTCGATGACGTCGTGGACTACATCAGTAAGAAGACATCCCTCCACTTGAGGGTCGAGCGTCTGCAGTCTCGCCACAAGGTCAACTTCAGTTCCTTTGTGGTGAGAGTACCGACGCATCTTCTCCCCACCTTTGAAGCGGAGGAATTCTGGCCGACTGATGTGGTTTACCGAAGGTTCCGGGGGAGACTCCGGAATGAAGCGCGCGTCACGTCGCCGTTAATTCGTGATAATGTGTAGTTGTTAAGTTTATATTGTATGGGCCTGCGTAGCCTGATTTAAATAAATAAATAAAAAAAAAAGATATAAGATAAGATATAATATATACATTTCAGCAACAGCAAACACGTGTGTTATTTTCAAAATAGTCCACAAAATAAGAATATCATTATTTTGCTCGTTACGTTGAAATTTCTGACAGCTGTCACGGTGCGACCAGCATAAGATGGTCCCTCAGAAATGGTTACGTCATTGCGACTTATCGGGTGTTACGTGTCAAGATATACTGGTAATTGGACGCGGATTTTCGGCAATGTGTACCTAGTATGTAAGGTTATTTTCTTAATCATTTGAGACGTTGCTAGCAACTTTGATTACTTACTAATATTATATATGCGAGAGTGTGTCTGTCTGTTACCCTTTTCACGCTCAAACCGCTGAACCGATTTTGCTGAAATTTGGCATGGAGATAGACCCGGGAAAGGAAATTGGATAGTTTTTATCCCGGAAAATGGAGCCGCAACGGAGTTGTGGCCGTAATTCTATTAAGCATGAAGAGGAGACAGACAAACTTTCGCATAATTTTAGTAGACATTAAGGCCATCCCCCGAGCAAACGACCTTGAGCATACATTTGACGCGTTGCCGAGATCGCACAAAAATCCTATTTTTTACTTATCGTAGTTCAAAATTGATCTAAAAAAATTTAAAACGGGGAATATGTAGTTAATGAAAATATTATCTATATCTATACTAAATTGTCTTGTGTGTTTCAAATAAACGTAATTTGTAAATACTAGGAAGATGCTGAAAGTATGCTTCAATTTTAATAAATTGGTATTACTTTGGAAGCCAATATCATGAGTATAATTATAAACAAAAATAGAAAATTTAAAACGGGGAAATAAAAGGAATGTTGATATTATACTGAAGATTATTGCTGTATTTTTATTACAACTTTGTAGCTTTCAAATTATAAGTTTATAAGGCTCTAATTAGTACCGTAAATTACGGAATCTCCGTAGGGGAAGGGCCTTAAGAGCCCATATGACCCTAACTTGACTACATACATTAACCTAGATCTCAAAATCTGTAAGGTCTAGAAAACTGATTTTTTGACACAAGTAACTTCAGTTCATAAAGATTAAATTCTCAAGACGAAAACACGATTACTCAAAAAATGCTCGATAGTTTCTTTTTTACAAAAAACCTTGTTTTAGACACATTTTTGCTTGGATCTTCGAAGTTTGCTGTCTTCTCTTTAATATTTTTTAATATCTAAAAAGGTATTGATAAAACCTAAATTTGCTCAAAACACTTTTTTCATAATCATTATAGTTCGTCTTTTATTCAAGTAAAACTAACTCGGCGATGATTCCGCGTCGTCCTTTTTCACCTGGCATATGAAAGACGGGCGTGAGTGTGAAGAGAGAAGGACGATGTTTGATTTTTAGAGTCAGGTGAGCTCTTAATTGTAATTTGTTCTGATTTCGGATTTTGGTCGGATTATACTGTATGCGCCCTTGGTTTTTTTTAATGTAATAAGGGGGCAAACGAGCAAACGGGTCACCTGATGGAAAGCAACTTTCGTCGCCCATGGACACTTGCAGCATCAGAAGAGCTGCACGTGCGTTGCCGGCCTTTTAAGAGGGAATAGGGTAATAGGGGAGGGTAGGCAAGGGAATAGGGGAGGGTAGATTGGGCCTTCGGTAAACTCACTCACTCGGCGAAACTCAAGCAAGCGCTGTTTCACGCCGGTTTTCTGTGAGCCCGTGATATTGGCTATATTATTATGCCGAAACATGGCTCTCCCACGTAAAATGCCACTTATAATTGTCTATTCTGTGCCTTTGAGTAATATATTCCCTTTAGCGTCATGTACTAAAGTTCTGTGTATCATCTCATGTTACACAAATGTTAAATGAAATCAATTAAAATGCAGACAGTTAATTTACTGTGAGTCACTGTAATGACTCCAAATTACTCAAAACCGTGACAATAAGAGTGCAAATAAACACAACAGTAGCTCTACCATGAGTTTAAAGCTATAGTATTTATCGATCGAACGCCTCCGTGGTCTAGTGGTACAGAGCGCGGCTCTTGACTCGGAGGTCGTGGGTTCGAATCCCGCGTTGGAAACATGTTATTTCCAAGTTTGGTTAGGACAATGCAGGCTGATCACCTGATTGTCTGACAAGTAAGATGATCCATGCGTCGGATGGGCATGTAAAAAGTCGGTCCTGCGCCTGATCTCTCGCCGGTCGTGTCGGTCTTCCGTCCTACTGGGTTATGAGAGTAAAGGAATAGAGAGTGCTCTTGTGTACTGCGCACACACTTGGGCACTATAAAATTACTCCTGCGTAGCTGGCCTAGTATCAATGAAACCGGCCACCGTCACCGAAATTGGTGTGGGAGCTATTATTATTATTATTTATCGATACTCGATACCGACTACGTAAATTTTTAGTATGGCGATTTTAGTTCCACAAGTGACCGCTAGAGGCGCTGTAGAATTTGCCATAGTCAAAAATTCACGGTAGTCGGTATCGAGTATCGAAAAATACTATAGCTTTAAACACATGGTAGAGCCGCTTAATATGACTAAATAATGCCCGTAACGCCAAAGTTCGTTTATCGCGCGGGAACCGTACATTTTCCGCGATAAAAAATGTCCTAGTATGTCCTTTCCCGGGACTACTATCTCTATACCAAACAGCCAAATCGGTTCAGCGGTTTGGGCGTGAAGAGGCAACAGACAGACAGACACTTTCGCATTTATGTTAATAATATAGTAAGTATGAATTCTAAATCTTTTTTTTTTTATTCGGGGGTGTTGAAATTCTGAATTGAACATCATTGATGCGATTTCTATATTTGGGACATCGATGGCTAAGCCTCAACGCAATTCTGATAATTGATTTATAATTTCTGCCCCAACGGTCAAATACTTCACAATTAATCAGGCCAGTAGTTAATCCGATCTTAATTATTCATAAATTGATTATGTTAAGCAACGTGAGTCGGATCGTTTCTGGATGGGTGACCGCTGACCGCGTTTAACCCGCACAACTTTAATACCACTTATGGGAAAGGGGAGGGATCCGATTTTGCTGTTTAGTATGGAGATTGTTTGAGTCCCGGGAAAGGACATAATTATTATGATAAGAAAGAAAAATTAAAATTTTTGTAGCATAAAAAGTACCCCGTGTCCTTTTTCGGGACTCAAACTATCTCCATAACAAATTTGAGCTAAATCGATTCCGTGGTTTGAGCGTAAAGAAGTAACAGACAGACAGACAGACGGAAACACTACCGCATTTATAATATTAGTATGGATTGAAGACATATTTTACCACACTGATTTTCTATGAGGCTGTAGTAATATTTTCGATATACTAGGATATATTTAAACTGTGTGTCATAGCGAAGCAATTTCCTATCGAAATTGTCTATACAGGAAGTTGATGTCGGTTGAAAATGGGCTATACACAGTATAACATCATACAGTAGTGTCACTCAGCCTTAAAATTCTCTCAACATAGATGTAGAGTAAAGGTGATCGCATATTTATCAGCATGCACGCGCCGAACGCACCACATTTGAGCATTCGTTGTATGATATAATGCGAAACCTTCCACATTCGTCCGCACCGTACGCGCCGTGTATTATGTGGTGCGTCCGACGCGTACAGTGCTGTCAAAATATATGTGATTAGCTTTAGTGTGACCTTGAAATCTAACTTTTTCAACACAGAAATAAATACTTATGTAAAGTAAGACTTTAGCTACAGGTTTTTAACAGCTATGAAGCTGTTAAAAATCTGTAGCTCATACTAACCTACTCATACTAACCTAACCTATTTCACATTAATTGAACCACAAAAACCTGAAAACGTTTTACAACATCTGAAATGAAATAACGAATACTTAAGAGGATACCACAGCGGCTAGAGAAATGAAAAAAAAGTACGTGTAATATATATAGCTGTCTCCCTTACCTCAAGCCTATACCGCAGAACGCGATAGAGACAACTGCAGAAAATCCAGAAAATCAACGATTCGTTGTCCCCTGATTCCTTCTCCAAAACTTAACCGATTTAAGTACTTTTTTCATTAAAGATTAAAAAAAGGCTTGAGCTGTGTTCCTATGTTTTGCTTTTTTTGTATAATCTATCCAAATCTGTTTTCTGGACGTTTGAACACAGTGGAAAATCTGGCCATTTTTTTGGGTTTTTGAACGTTCATATCTTATTTAATAATTAAATTATGAAAAAAAAGAAAACATAGGGACATTGTATTAGTGGCCGTAGATATTCAGGAAAAAAATTATAACTCTACTAGCATTATCGAGGGAGGAAACAGGGGACAACGTTTGTATGGAAAAAATGGCGGTGTGGAATCCTCTTAATGAAAAGTTTCAAGTGACCATTTTAGCCCATTTGGGAATCATGTTCATTACCTATGATGACATATTATGAAAGTCCATGCGCGTTTACTCTATACATATATAATTATATATATTTTCTCTATTATATTACCATGAAGTTGTTCTACTGTATAATTACATTGTGGCATCAACGTGTATTGGGAAGTGATTTTATGTGAAAATATGCGATGTGATGTTTAGATTTGCCATTACATAGTAAAAGTTAAGGATAGCACTTAAACTTTTACTATAATAACTCCCACACCGGTTTCGGTGACGGTGGCCAGTTTCATTGAAACCAGGCCAGTAACGCAGGAGTTATATTATAGTGCCCAAGTGTGTGCGCAGTGCACAAGGGCACTCTCTATTCCTTTACTCCCATAGCCCATTGGCACGGACGACCGACGCGACCGGCGAGAGATCAGGCGCAGGACCGTCTTGTCAGACAATCAGGTGATCAGCCTGCATAGTCTTAACGCTAACCAAACTTGGAAATAGCATGTTTCCAACGCGGGAACTCACGACCTCAGAGTCACTGCGCTCTAAGCCACTGGACTACGGAGGCGTTTTTACTATTACTGAGTGTTTTTCTATACAGAAGATTTAAATTATGTCACCAGATTGCGTCCGCAACTCCTCTGCACGAGAATTCGTCTATCGCACTGAAACCGTACATATTTCCGAGATAAAAAGTATTAAGAGGAGTTTCACACCGCCGTTTTTCCATAAAAACGTTGTCCCCTGTTTCCTCCCTGGATAATGCCGGTAGAGTTATGATTTTTTTCCTGTATATGTATGGCCACTATTAGCATATCCCTATGTTTTCTTTTTTTTCATAATTTTATTATTCAAAAAGATAAGAATGTCCAAAAACGAAAAAAAAATGGACATTTTTCCTCTGCGTTCAAACACCCAGAAAACAAAACTGGCTAAAATATACAGAAAAAATTAAACATAGGAACACAGCACACGCCTTGCTTTAATTCTTAATGAAAAAAGTACTTAAATCGGTTAAGTTTTGGAGAAGGAATCAGCGGACAACGAATCGAAGATTTTCTATTCTTTTATTAGAACTTTTGTCGTGTTGTCTCTATCGCGTTCTGCGGTGGGAGACTTGAGATTGGTGAGACAGCAATACATTTTCAAGATTCTTCGCAAAAACGAATTTTGCCGCAATGGAATTGCGGGCGTCATTTAGTTAAATTATATTAGAATTTACAGATTTTTATGCCAATCAAAGGCAAGATAGGCTATTTTAAAAGCGGCCTATCTCGTAGCTCGTTATACACTCCGAACTGACAAACATAATTGTAATTGCTATATCGTGAGCATAGACTATCTGCATAAAGGAGACTATACATTATCAGAGAAAATAACAATTTATATAGTATGCTATCTATCATAAAATAGGGGATCTATGCTAAGATTATAAATGCGAAAGTACCCAAACTGCTGAACTGATTTTGCTAAAACTTGTTTTGGAAATATTTTGAGTCTCAGAAAAGGACTACATCCTTTCCCAGACTTTTAATTTTTCTTTACTTCTCATCCCGGAAAAAAACACGGTTTTCGCGTGACAAACAAATTTCGTCATATAGTTAATTATAAAAACTTAAAAATAAATACTTTCAAGCCATTCTAAACAGAACTTAATATACCACAATCATAAAGTTAATATACCTAGCGGAATAGAGAAACAATCTCGAGCTGTCAAACGAAACTAAAATTGAATTACATCTGTGTGTACAAATCTGTTTACGTGTGCGTGAAAATGAAGTTCCTGCATACATTTTTCTTAGAACTCAAATTATCAATGTGCCGATAAGTGCAGACAGATGAAAAAAGGGTTCTGCGTCTTCAAATCACGCATCTCTTTCTACCACGCAGTGTTACTGATAAGCTATGTCCACACTATGCAATTTCATCTTCAATTTTCGTCATCATCTTTATATTCAACTTTCGTTTCGCATATTCAATAATTGAATGCGTCAAAATCCACCCGCGGAGACAAGAAAAGTGTCATAGCGTCGCGGGCATGCCTCACGTGCGCTGTTGACTGCGCTATAACGCATGCCCTTGATGAACAAAAAAAGGCACAGTGTGGACAAAGCTATTGTGACATCTCGCTTGCTCAGCTCTTTGTTTCTCTTTTCCGCTAGGTACATTGACTTTATGACCACAATATAATTTAAATTGACAGACTTGTCGTTGTGTCAGGCTGAATAATCCAAAGAATGGTCTTATCGCATCCAATCGTCGCAATGTGTACTAACCCTGTAAACTGACTCTTAGGTTGGGTTGCACCTGCACCAGAGGAGTGGTTAAAGTAAAAGTTATTTTTATAATTAAATATGGCGTCCTTTAACTTTAACCGGAGAAATAACGTATGAGCTGAGGTAAGGACGCCATATTTAACTTTAACCAAAGATTTGACATTTTGCACTGTAGTTAAAGTTAAAGTGAGTTGGTGCAACCCAGTCTTAGAAAACTATCAAGAGTCAAGTTTATAATTTCAATCCTTTCTGTCTTAATGTGGAAATAATTTGTAGTTCTTGTTGATATAATGTTGATTTCTACGTATGAGCTTACTTCCAACTTGTTATTTTGTTGCATTATTTTTCTATTATAGTTATCCACCATTATTACTGGGTGTTTTTAATCGTTTTCTATTCTACTTATGCGCATTTTGCCCATGTTTGTTGGATAATAAATAATTAATTTAAGACTTTTCTGTCTATTCATTTGTATCGAATAGGTTCCAAAAAGATTAATTATTTCGATGTGCATATCTTAGGTGGACCATAGAAAAATATATCGACTACTTTTTTGATGAAAAATGTTTAGTTACTGTGGGATTTTCTTTTAAAGCATAGGTACTCTCTTTTTTATAGCTACATAATATACATCAGCATAAGAAATGTACCTTACTCCAGAGTAAATTTATTCCAGACTAAGTAACTTATTCCAGATTTACTCCAGAGTAATGGAGTTCCAGTGTGCACTCCCTCTTACACCAGTAAGTTCCCACGCGGCGCGTACAATCGATTAGAGGTTTAGGCATTGTCTTCACGGTTTGTCAATGAACACGCTAAACCGGATTAGTATTTTTGTTTAATTGTTTATTGTATAAAAATATATCATTAATAGTAATAAAGTTGAAGTGTTTGTTTGAGTGCTAGCTCACGAACCGCTGGACCAATTTTAATGTTATTTGTCGCAGTCTCGCAGATATACAGTGTGTAACAAAAATAAGTGATAATACTTAAAGGTGTGTACTATTACAATAATATCATGTATTCCGTGTTCCTTCATCCTTGTAGAGAGTTCACTGTGAAAGTAGCAGCGCTGAAAGACCAATTTTTTTTCAATTTTGTATGGGCAAGCGCCCGAACTTTACGAGTTTCCCCATACAAAAGTAAAAAAAAAAATTGGTCTTTCAGCGCTGCTACTTTCACAGTGAACTCTCTATAAGGAACACATACACACCCTAAAGTATTAACACTTATTTTTGTTACAATATCCTGTATACTTACTAATATTATAAATGCGAAAGTGTGTCTGTTTGTTTTTGTATATCTGTCACCTCTTCACGCTTAAACGACTAAATATCTTTAGATAAAATTTAGTTTAGGACATACTTTGAGAGACAGGAAACGTATAATGGTTTTTTTGCCGAAAAAGGTACGGTTTAAAAGAAAAAACAATCGAGATTCTGTCATTTCTTGTTACCTATTTCTAATATTAGTATTTGGATTGGCATTTCCTAGGCTATAGTAAAACAGGTATATTTCTAATACTAATAAATATTTTAAGGATGAAATGTGTTCATTAAATTATTTATCGTTTGCGGTCTACCATCGATGTTGTAAAATGGATTCACAAAAAAGTTGTAAAATAGAAATAACTTAGATGTAAATAATAATATTATAAATTATCTATTTAAAAAAATCCATACTAATAATATAAATATGCAAACGTCTCTGTCTGTTTGTCCTCTCAATGCAATAAATAGGCCAGTAACTAAGTTTTATTTTGTCGTGCCTAGGTGTGTGCGCAGTGCATTGCCATTTGCCGCAAAAGTTAAAGATGGATAACATAATTTCACATTAACATCATTATATTTTCAATGCAGGAATCGAACCAAGAACACCTTAGTCGAAATCCAAGCTCTAAACTACATTCATTTAACAACACATAGGCTACATTTCAAATCACTAGTGTCCGACCGAAACTGATTTTTCAGCCGAAACCGAAACCGAAACCGAACTTTCGGCCTTACTCTTAGTTTCGGCCGAAACCGAAACCGAAACTTGGTAAAACATTCAAAAAAACGATTATTTACTGAAATTTATTGATTTTTAACATAAATTACAATTTTTTAAACTAAAGAAAAAGTACCAGTTTGAATTTTTTACTTTTTGCGACATTTCTTACCATAAATATTATTATTCTTAGACTCGAATAGCTTTTTGTACTATATTCCGTTTTCTTATACGATTCCAAGTACATGCGTTTCGTCTCATTCACAGCAAATCCGATTTTTATCTTCTGAACCCTCAATATTCGAGTTTTAACTTCATAAAACACATGTCCAGTCGGTGTAGTGTATGACAAATCGAAAAACATAGGCGAAAAAATTATTAAGTTGACAGTTTTCACAGATATGCGTTTGGTTAGCTTATTTATCGTTTCTTGCTATTTGTTACTAAAACAAAATTGTAAACTTTATTTTAAAAGAATAATTTTTCTCTCACTTTTTTGGTAAAAAGTGGAACCCGTGCGAGTTTCTTACGCTGGTTCTTCTCGCCGGGGTAGTTTCCGAACCGGTGGTAGGCATCAGGTAGACACTCTGAAAAAATTTGATTCAAATTTACTCAGAAATAAAACAGTTTTTATTTTATTTTTATTTTTAACGTGACAAGGCTCAAAGATGATCAAAACGTATAAAAATCTTCAATCAAACGTATAACGTAAACTTAGATTCATTAATTGCGATTAAATGAAGAATGTAAAATCTATTTGAAACAAAACGAGATTCACGTCGCTATATAAACGCGTTCATTGTTCAATGAGAACTTAGTTTAATAAAACGTTTAAGTGTGATTGGTAAAATTTGCCTTTATGTATTATAACGAAGGAATACCCTAAGAAACAAGAGCAGAAGTTATTTGAAGTCATTTTATTTAGGTGCGATTTACCTAAGAAATAGAACGCGCTTAGTGTACACTAAATTGGTTCTACACGTGTAAACGCGTTTATAGCACCAAATTGCATTTCACTAACATAAAGTTCACAACAAATCCGAGTTTTATCTTCAGAACGTCCAATGTTGCATGGTTAAACTTCATTAAAGCCTGCTAAACTTTAATAAGTCCTGCCAGTGTAATGTCATGGCGAATCAAAAATCATAGACGAAAAAAATGATGCGTTTGGGTAGTTTATATATCGTTTCTTGCTTTTTTATTGATCCCCGCGGATGTAGGAACGCGTTTAATGAGAACTAAGTTTTATAAAACGAAGTTGTGCGATTAGTGAAATCCTCCCTTAGACATATTACTACTGAACGACGTACTACTGAAAACAAAGTCAATGATTTGACACGACCGCGGTCGAAGTTCAAAACGAAATGACTAAGCAAACTTGCAGAACGATGCATGAGTTTCGGTTTCGGTTTCAGCTATATTTTGGAATTAAACCGCAACTAAGGCCGAAACTGGCCGAAACCGAAACCGAAACCGAAAGTTCGGTCGGTCACTACAAATCACCAATCGAGTGAAATAAAACCACAAGATCTAACGGTACCATTAATATTAAGATGTATTATGGACCATGGTGTATCAAATTTTATGAGCATTTATTATAATAATTTTAATACTTAGGCTTCTATTCAATTCTCACTATGATACTACTTGTGAGGTCTGAAAACGTTTTTAATCTGTGGTTCCCCAGTAGCTCAGTTATTAAAAAGCACCAGGTTACGTGTTCGAATCTTGTCGACGGAAGCTAACTATAGTCAGGACTCAGGACAATTAAAGGTGGCACGAGCGGTCATTGACCTGTCTAGTCTAGGAGCTATGCGAAAAATACTGGCTCTGCATTATGTTACTTTTTTTTTTTAATGAAATAAGGGGGCAAACGAGCAAACGGGTCCCTGATGGAAAGCAACACTCGCAGCATCAGAAGAGTTGCAAGTGCGTTGCCGGCCTTTTAAGAGGGAATAGGGTAATAGGGGAGGGTAGGGAAGGGAAGGGAAGGGAATAGTTGAGGGTAGGGAAGGGAATAGGGGTAAGGGGATTGGGCCTCCGGTAAACTCACTCACTCGGCGTGAAACAGCGCAAGCGCTGTTTCACGCCGGTTTTCTGTGAGAGCGTGGTATTTATCCGGTCGAGCCGGCCCATTCGTGCCGAAGCATGGCTCTCCCACGTATAAATAAAATGGATTTCTTGTAAAGAAATAGATAATTATAGTTTCATCGGAAAACGTCTTGGTTACCTTTTAGTAGGTATGATAATCTCCAAATATTTTAAATGAGTTTGAAGTGATATAATAAAATTCATACTGTTTCACAACAATTATCACAATTCACATCGTGTATGCAGAATACGATTGCTGAAATTCGGTATGGAGATACATAAAGACCCGCAGAAGGACGTAGGATACCTTGTATTCCGGAAAAATGTACGGTTCCCGCACAATAAACGAAATTTGGGCGCAACGGAGTCATCTAGTTATAATCTAAACTTTTTGTGTTCTTTGACATTTTTATTTTATGTGTGTGGTCGAGCCACAAGTTATAAAATTAATCTTTAAGTATTCTGTTATCTATATATCTATAACGGAAACGATATATCACTTTATTGCCTTACTAATCGAGTTAAACTTGAAATGTGTAAATAATATACTTTAGACGCTGCTTAAATGCTGTCGAATTGCTGTCAGTTATTTGTTTAAGGAGAAGAAAATTACAAATCTATAAAAAATATATATAAAACTAGATGAAGCCCGCAACTCCGCTGCGCCAAAATTCGTTTATTTACGAAGCAAACTACTTCTTTTCGGAATAAAAAACTTGAGAGGTGTCAAGGGACACCCGAATAGTACGAAGTTATTTCTTATGTTCAAAAAACTTGTATACATAATAATATAATATATACACTCAAAATAATATTAAAAATACGCCATCTATTGACGCCCAGAGGGCCTAGACAAGCGGCAAGCGATTATTGTAAACGCTAACGCCAACGCTACAAAATGTATGGGATTTGACATTAGTATTCGCTAGCGAAGCGATGACTTATGTCAAATCGCATACATTTTGTTAGCGTTTACGATAATCGCTTGCCACTTGTCTACTAGGGCTGAAATACTAACAACGCGTCGCTGTTTATTCTCAAAAACGCCATTTAGTTGACGCACAGGAATACTATCAACGCCCTTTGCCCCTACCATACAGGTACTTACTAAAAAGTGTCGAGGTCAAAATATATCGTTCTGTCTAGCCTCCTAAACGCCGAACGCGTGATAAGGATCTTCGTTTTAAGAAGTATTTCAGCAAAATTAGTTCAGCGGTCTGTACCTTAGAGGTTGACAGACAGACACGCTTTCGCACTTATAATATTAGTATCGATTGAAAAACACTTTAACATTAAGGTTCCTGATAATTAGGGTTCTGTACCCAAAGGGTAAAAACGGGACCCTATTACTAAGACTTCATTGTCTGTCTGTCCGTCTGTTTGTCAGCAGGCTGTATCTCAAAAACCGCTATAGGTAGACTTCTGAAATTTTTACAGATTGTGTTTTTCTGTTGCCGCTATAACAACAAATACTAAAAACAAAATAAAATAAGTAATGAAGGGTGGCTTCCATACCAGAAACCTGATTTTTTTTTGCCTTTTTTGCTCGATTTCAATAATGGTAACATTTAGACACTTGAAATTTTTACAAAATGCTTAATTATAATATGTGTACTTCAAAATCTATATATATAAAACTTAAAGGTGACTAACTGATTGACATAGTGATCTATCAACGCACAGCCCAAACCACTGGACGGATCGGGCTGAAATTTGGCATGCAGGTAGATGTTATAACGTGCCTTCGTTCGCTCAGAAAGGATTTTGATAAATTCCAACCCCAAGGGGTTCAAATAGGGGATGAAAGTTTTATATAATAATACTTCTTAACGCGAGCGAAGCCGCGGGCAAAAGCTCGTTTATAATAGAATTAAAATAAAATACATAATTAAGGGTTGCTCTTATACAAAAAACACAATTTTTTCCATACTTTCGCTTTATAATGGTACGGAATCCTTCGTGCGCGAGTCTGACTCGCACTTGGCTGATTTTATTTTTTATCTCGCTACGATAAAAAATAATTTTCATATCTAAAACTACTGCATCTGACATTTTATATCTATGACATTTTTTATTTACTTACATATAAATCCGGTTTCTTAATTAGATTTAGTTGGATTATAAACTGACAAATTTAATTACTAGATTTGGTGAATTTCCTAGAAATCTCACAAACCTGCCAGGAAACCTAGAATATGTATGTAATTATTAATTAACTAGATAACGCCGGCAACTCCGTTGCGCCAAATTTGGTTTATTGCGTGGGAACTGTAAATTTTTCCGGGATCAAAAGTATCCTGTGTCCTTTCCCGGGACTAGAAGTATGTCCATACTAAATTTCAGCAAAAGTGGGCGTGAAGAGGGGACATAGAGACACACTTTATAATATTAATATGGATAGCTCGTGATCTCGCGGTGTAGCGAGCCTTAAAGAGAGAGAGACATAAGTTACTTACCGTTCGTTCTTCTCGCATAAGGCGACACGACGCCTTGATAATTTGGCTGTAGCGATATCGATTTTTCTCAGCAATGACTAAAGCTAAGAAATTAAAGTTCATTGTCAGTATTTATCATGTCTTTGTCTTTGAATTACCCATAGCATAACACGATTGGTCAACTTTTATAACACAGAATAATCAATCAAAAAGACCTCTGTAAAAAAAGGGATTCCTATTTTGCCAACAGAGGAGAGTGATTTAAGCTTCCATTTGTACATAGATTGGTTCAAGCATACACTTTAATTTGCCCATAGCTTTAATATGAAATGTATTTATGGTTTTTAAATTACACGACAAAACCATTTTGCCGTTTATACCCTTTCCATTTTTTGCTTGCTTGCTTGTTTTCTATAAGAGACCGGGCCGGCCTCTCATAGAAAACAAGCAATCTAAAACATATCCAACACGGTTTTTTAACTTTAACGCGGCGTCACCTTAAAGAGAGAGAAAAATAAAATACATTAGCCGGCACCTAGACGAGCAATTTTATTGCGCAAGATCACGCATTGCGTTATTTGCGTAACATTATTGACCGTCTAGGGTTGCTAATGAACATCGCGCGCGTTCAATCTAATTGTCAAATAAACTGTTCAATTGCACACTGATCGTCTAGGTGCCGGCTAAGGGCCTCGTTAATGAAGAGAAAGATAGATATATAGAACTATTTCACTATTCCAAGTAATTAATGCGATATTCGGGTTCATCAACATCTAACCTTGATCGGACTAGTTTTCGTGAAATCGATCGACTGGTTTCTAATCAACCACAAATCACAACCGGTAACGTCAGCAAAACTGTGATCTTATCCTTACCCGATTACGACGAAAAGGGTATCATAATTTAACATAATCATACTAATATTATAAAGGCGAAAGTTTGTGAGCTTGTGTTTTTTTTTTAATGTTTTTTTTATTATGAAATAAGGAGGCAAACGAGCAAACGGGTCACCTGATGGAAAGCAACTTCCGTCGCCCATGGACACTCACAGCATCAGGAGAGCTGCAGGTGCGTTGCCGGCCTTTTAAGAGGGAATAGGGTAATAGGGGAGGATAAGGATGGGATGGGAAGGGAATAGGGGAGGGTAGGGAAGGGAATAGGGTAGGGGATTGGGCCTCCGGTAAACTCACTCACTCGGCGAAACACAGCGCAAGCGCTGTTTCACGTCGGTTTTCTGTGAGAACGTGGTATTTCTCCGGTCGAGCCGGCCCATTCGTGCCGAAGCAAGGCTCTCACACGTCTGAACGTTGTTACTTCTTCACGTAATATGACCAAGTATTTATTATATCATACTTATTATTATAAATGGGAAAATTTGTTTGTTTGTTACCTTTTCACGCCCAAACCGCTGAACCGATTTTGCTGAATTTTGGTATGGAGATACTTTGAAACCCAGAAAAGGACATAGGACACTTTTTGTCCCAGAAAAATGTACGGTTCCCGCGCGATAAACGAATTTTGGCGCAACGGAGTTGCGGGCGTCATCTAATACATTGTAATCTGTAAGTACATTACTTGATGCCCGGTGAACTTCGTATATTTTCCCTAGTAATATAAATCTTCCTTGGATTTAACAAAATATATCCAAATCCTTTTAAGTTGTTAGTGAGATTTTGCGAGACTAATGAGCCTTTCTGATAAGGTGCCGAATAGGCTATTCACAACTTTTTGACAGATTCTTCATACTTGATCTGTCAAGTTAGTTGGTGGATAGCCTATTCGCCACTTATCAGGAAGTGGTGAAACATGCCATAAGATAATAAGCAATACTTATCAATTAACTATTTCCGTACCAAAAGTGCTACAGACGGACAAACGAATACATTCATAATATTAAAAATATTTTTAAGTATACATTCCTATACACAACATAACAACGACTATAAAACTGTTTGTCTGTCGCTACACAAACCACTTCATACCATATTTATTACCAGTAATGACTAGATCTTAGGCATTCTAACTATTTCTAGGTCTCCTTTTACTGTGGTCGCAAAAACAGATACTAATTACAACTGCTTTTGATCGACTGTTGAGGGATACATTATGTATTTAATATGTATCCCTAATAATAAATAATAAATATATAAATTATCAATATTATCAATAATTTCAATCAATATCAATATATCAATATCATATTATAATCATATCATCTATACATACATATAAATAAAATTGGAGTGTCTGTTTGTAATATGGAAAGAACCGTTTTTTACTACATGCATATGAATCTATATACGCTACATACACCAAAACAACATTTTTTACAATTCTTGTCTGTATGTATGTCTGTCTGTCTGTTTGTTCCGGCTAATCTCTGAAACGGCTGGAGCTATTTTGCCGGGACTTTTTTTGGTAGATAGCTGATGTAGTAAGGTGTAACTTAGGCTACTTTTCAACCGACTTCCAAAAAGAAGGAGGTTATATTTTACTTTTTTCATATTTGTTAGCGGACTATCCATCTTTGTTATTATACTATGTTGACGCGGACGATGTCGCGGGCAACAGCTAGTATATCATATAGTATTATAAATGGGAAAGTGTGTCTGTCTGTCTGTCTGTCTGTCCGTCTGTCGGTCTGTCTGTCTGTTACCTCTTCACACTTAAATCGCCTCACGCTGAACCGATTTTGCTGAAATTTGGTATGGAGATAGTTTGAGTCCTGGGAAAGGACATAAGATACTTTTTATCCCGAAAAAATGTACGGTTCCCGCGCGATAAACGAATTTTGGCGCAAGTTGCGGGTGTCATCTAGTAATACATAATATTATCCTTATTCTAATGTGAAAGCGTGGATGTTTGTTACGCTTTCACGCAAAAACTACTTGACGAATCATCATGAAACTTTGTACATACTCTGGGAGGTATCAGAAGTAACATAGGATACTTTTTATTTTAAAAATAGAATATTTTTTACGAAAAAAATACGTTGACACTTGACCTGGGCAAAAGCTAATAATACAGGGTGCAATTAAACCGTCCTGCCAAATTTTTTCCAGGGCTTAGGTGTCATTAGGAGAGTTAAACCAAAATAAATTGAGTGTTATATTTTTTTTATTGACATATTTTATCCCATTCAAAATCGTTGCAGAACGGTCACTCGCGGCGCGGGGGCATTAGCAGGGGTAGCGCGGGGACAGGTGCGCGCGCGAGGTCACATCACGCGCGGGCGACGCGTCGTGTCCATTAATTGTAGTGTTTTTTAGGATAACTTTCGGAAGCAATTTCTCAACATTTTAGTACTGAGTGATTATAAAAGAAAAAACACGTGTATTTTTATTTTTAACAAGGATCAAGATATCAAAATTTGGCAGGAAGGTTTAATTGCACCCTGTATAACAATAATAATTATTATAAATGCGAAAGTGTGTCTGTCTGTTACGTCTTTAAGCGTAAACCATTGAAGCACTTTTGATTAAATTTGGTATGGAGATACTTTGAGTGACGGGAAAGGACATAGGATACTTTTTATCCCGAAAAAATGTACGGTTCCCGCGCGGTAAACGAATTTTGGAACGGAGTTGCGGGCGTCGTCTAGTTTAATATAATTTTAGAAATAAAATGTAAGCATTGCATCCGTGCGATGCCAGATTTAAAAAGTTTAAAATTTTAATCTCTCTTCTAACTTGTAAGATTGTTACTAAAGTCATAAAATACTTTTTGCTACTTCGTATAAGATTTTATGAGTCTATAAAAGTCAGGTGTTCTAGTGACTTTCTAACCGTCTTGTAAAAAAGAAGGTTCTATGCTCGTACACATTTTTGGAGTGAAATTTCTTTTTCGACTTTTTTCACTTTCTTGGAGTATGTACTTGTAAAAAAAATATAGCGTGGGAACCGTGCATTTTTCCGGGATAAAAAGTATCCTATGTCTCTTCCCGGGACTCAAAGAATCTCCATACCAGATGTTAACACAATCAGTTCAGCGGTTTGGGCGTGAAAAAGTAACAAACAAACGGACCTTTGCATTTACAATAAATAAAAATAAAATAAAAAAATAAAAATTGTTTTATTTCTGAATAAATTTGAATCAAATATTTTCAGAACGTTGAACTACATGTTGCCTACCACCGGTTCGGGAACTCGCACGGGGCCACTTTTTAGTAAAAAAGTGGAAAATTTGTCTTTAAAAAAAAAAAAAATTACAATGTAAATAACTTAATCTATACAATATGAATACACAATTGTAAGTCAGATATAATAAATGTAGAAGCAGCCTTGCAAGCAGCCATCCTACTCCCAAGATGTGCTATCGTTTAGGAAATCGTTGATCGTATAGTATAGTACAATATTAGTAGGATAATAAAAACTGGTTCTATTATACTGAACTCAAATTATACTTAAATTAACTAAATAAAAACATGTTTTTAATAGTTTTCTCTTAAGTGTCTCTTTAAGTATCGGCTTTTTATAGAAATGATAATCTTCGTATCTTATTAACATAATAATTAAATATTCGGTTAGCAAAACGATCAATAGACTATTTAAAGAAAACCTTTTATATTAATTATACTTTTAAATCTATACATATTATAAAACAAAGTCGCTTTTTTCCCTCATGTCCCTTTGTTCCCTTTAATCTTTAAAACTACGCAACGGATTTTGATGATTATTTCAGTGTTAGATAGCCCATTTATCGAGGAAGGCTATAGGCTATATTTTATCACGTTAAGACTAATATTTAATGTTTATTATTATTATTATTAATAGGAGCGAAGAAATAGAGGAAAATGTGGAAAAAACGGGGAAACTTATTTAAAAGGGCTAACTGAACGCGCTACTCTCAGGAACTACTGGTCCGATTTGAAAAATTCTTTCAGTGTTAGATAGCCCATTTATTGAGAAAGACTATATATAGGCTATATTTTATCACGCTAAGACTAATAGGAGAATGTGGAAAAAATGGGGGAAATTATTTGAAAGGGCTTATCTCGCGAACTACTGGAGCAATTTTTATGTTATTAGGCACTGATAAGAAGTAGACCACGTGAAGGATCATAGGCTATCGATTTTAATATTTTTTTCAGTGGCTATAATATATTTTATACCCGTGCGACGCCGGGGTGGATCGCTAGTTAACTAATACTTTTGAATCAGTAGTATAAGTAGCAAACAGTAAACAAAAAGTTATATTCGACGTTTCACAACGTTTCTGTCAGTATTCTGATAATATGACATGTGCAACTGTCGGATTTTGGTCGGATTATTTACTGTATGAGCTGTCCGGGTTTACTAGCTTTCCGTTAGGGTTCCGTTTTAATCAACAAAACTTGGTTGACTACGTAACCCTAACCAGCTGTTTTATTGTATAAGTATTGATATGTTATTAGTTATATAATTCAAGAGTAACATTGTCCTACAAATAGAACAATCCATATTTTAGGACCATCAAATCAAAGTATGAAATCCTTTCTCTGTTAGCTACCACTTTCGAGATTTTCCGCAGATATAAATGTTGTTTGTCTTATCAAAATGAAGCTACTCACAAAAAATTAGCTTGATAGTAATCAAAAAAAAATTTTGTTCTAGGGCTCCCTGACTATAGAATATAGAAGCGCCCTCTGCTTCAACTTTTGTGTAATATTCTTTACTAGATGACCGTTGCGTCTAAACTCGTTTATCGCGCGGGAACCGTACATTTTTCCGGAATAAAAAGTATCCTATGTCCTTTCCCGGGACTCAAAGTATCTCCATACCATAGTAAAAGGAGGGGAAGTAAGTTATCTTCATACAAAGGCACCGCGGGCGGCTTATATGTGTGCGCCATAGTAGTGTCGCCACGTACGGCACACAACAAAATCTCGGCCAGTTTTATAAGGCCGAGATTTTGTTGTGTGCCGTACGTGGCGACGCATTAATACTATGGCGCACACATACAAGCCGCGCGCGGTGCCTTCGTATGAAGATAACCTTCCCCTCCAATTACTATGTCCATACTACAGTAAAATCGGTTCAGCGGTTTGGGTCTGAAGAGATAACAGACATACACACTTTCGCATTAATAATATTAGTATATTGTATTGACCTTTTGTTTCTCATATTGTGCCGGCCCACGTCACCCTCGTATCGTTCCACTTCCATTGTAGATTTTATTGAAAACATTTCACAATAAATAAAATTATATCGCACGATGAGTTCGGTTTATTTTTAATTAATCCAATTATAAATGCTCGCTGTTGAAAGAATTTATTACTTTCATATAATTAAATGGAAAAACCATTTGGCTTGGATGAGTTAAGCTTTACCCAACTGCGCTAGAAGGATGGTTTGGTTTTTTGAGACTATTTAAATCATATAAACATTGTCCCAAACATTATTAAAACCCTTCCTTCCGTCCTTTCTCAGGCTCTAGACCATTGATTCCCAAAGTGGTCCAGGTGGACCCCCAGGGGTCCACGCGAGACTAGACGGAGGTCTACGCTGGCCCTGACAAAAAATGGGGGTCCATAAGTAGTAAACGGGGGTCTATAAAAATGTATTTGGTGACCCGACCAAAGAATTCTATTCAGTTTGAAATAGAAGTCTATCGACCCGACTTGACTTCTATCGCTCAAATTAGTGTTGTGGGGGGGGGGGGGGATGTTACAGGGGGTCCACAGTATGCACCTACACCTTAAAAGTGGGCCACGAAATAAAAGAGCTTGGGAACCTCTGCCTAGACTATCTGTGAACAAAATTTCATTACAATTGGTTCAGTAGTTTTGGCGTGAAAGAGAGACAGACAGATAGAGATACTTTTACATTCATAATTCAGGGTGTATAATATTATGTAGAGAGTAGACTAATGGCGCAATGTAGGAAAGGAAGTCTAATATTATCCCTCTTACTACAACTTGGCTAAATTGTATATCTGTACCTGCTTTATTTTTACTTCCGGCGTGTAACGTGTTTCTTTGGCGATCCTATATCCATTTTTAGGCTACCGGCGCGGCGTAGAAGAGGAAGATACCGCTCTTTCTAACGAGCGTGAGCATTTACGTGGTAGAGCGATGTTCGGCACGAATGGGCCGGCTCGACCGGAGAATTACCACGGGCTCACAGAAAACCGGCATGAAACAGCGCTTGCGCTGTGTTTCGCGGAGTGAGTGAGTTTACCGGAGGCCCAACCCCCTGCCTCATTCCCTTCCCTACCCTCCCATATTACCTACCCTATTCCCTCTTAAAAGGCCGGCAACGCACCTGCAGCTCTTCTGATGCTGCGAGTGTCCATGGGCGACGGAAGTTGCTGTCCATCAGGTGACCCGTTTGCTCGTTTGCCCCCTTACTTCATAAAAAAAGAGCAGAGAAATTGCATGCCTGAACCTGCTGTTTCGCTGTCACCTCTGCCAGCACTCCTAGAGTGCCTCTTGTTTCCATATCCCGTTTTATAACTGTACGTTTTTTGTGTTGGTAAGTACTACAGGAAATAACTAAGTAACATTTATTTATCGATTGGACACACTTTTTACAATAGCCGTAATTATTTTCGTTTATTGATATTGAAACTAGATAAAAAGATCTCAAAAGTGCTTACAGTTAAATGAGGAGTGACAAAAAACTTTTTCTTTATTTGAATGTTGCTAAAAAGTAAAAAAAATTGCACCAAGAGTTGGACTCGCGCACGAGGGTTTCCGTACCATTTTATAGAGCAAAAATAGTAAAAAATTGTGTTTTTTGTATGGGAGCCCCCCTTAAATTTTATTTTATTTCAATATTATTATTAAATATTAAAGTACACATATAACAAAAGAATGTGTGAAGAATTTAAGTGCCTAAATCTTGCCATTATCAATGAAGAGCGAAAAAGACCGAAAAAATCAGGTTTGCTGTATGGGAGCCCCCCTTAAATGTTAATATCATTTTGTTTTTAGTATTTGTTGTTATAGTGGCAACAAATATACACAATCTGTGTAAGTTTCAGAAGTATAGCTGAAGCGGTTCTTGAGGTACAGCCTGGAGACAGACAGACAGACCGACGGAGAGACGGAGAGACGGACAGGCGGACAGACATTGAAGTCTCAGTAATAGGGTCCCGTTTTTACCCTTTGGGTACGGAACCCTAAAAAGTACGTGTAGCACTCGGGGACTGCCGTGGTAAAGCTACGTTACCTGTTATGGGGTGTTAGCTTTATTTTCGTTACGGAATTTCTTAATTCGGTCACCGCCCTTGCTTTGCACATAAAGTTCGGTGGCTTAAGAGTGGAAAAGTAACAGACATACACATTTAAATCCATGCTAAGAATATAAAATGCTAAAGTGTCTTTGTATGTCTGTTACCTCTTCACGCCCAAACCGCTGAACCGATTTTGGTGAAATTTTACATGGAGATACTTTGAGTTCCAGCCTCCAGGGAAGGACATAGGATACTTTTACCCCGTAAAAAAACGTACGGTTCCTGCGCGATAAACGAGTATTGGCGTATTGCGTCTAGTTTATAATATTAGTAAAATAAAATGTTATCCTTATTAGTCCTAAGATTTTGAAAACATCAGTAGGGGCATTATTGGGCGCCATTTTAAAAATCTATTTTGAAACTTCCCCTCTGTAAACATATGCGGTGGATCTATCAAGCTAAGTAATGCATTAGACAAAAGACCATTCAAAATGTAAATTGTGGTAAATTATTTGTCTACAGCGGGCAACACTGGAAATAATGCGGTTTGGTGCGGCAGCACTGAAAATAAATGGAGCGCGTTCCATTTTTAAATCAATTTTAAATGCGAAAGTTCACGTTTATAATCAATTTTATGTGAAAAATCTGTTTATTCTGAAAAAGTCTCGTGTCGTGATGTTTATTTTGAAACTCCTCTAAAAGTTCTAGACCGATTTTGCTGAAATTTTGGGTTCTTATCGGGTAGGTCAATAACTATTTTTTTGTACACAAAATAATGTTTTAGCGGACAAAATTAAGATCCTACATAATATCTGAATCGCGCTTAAAAAAGTATCTGAGATTTGCATGACATTAATACAACTACTGACAATGTTTAAAAGTTAAGTATGTACAATATTTGAGAATATTAATTCTCAAATCGAATATAATGCCAAACAACGTATGCCAGGCCCTTGTAACAAAAATGTCAATAAGAAAACATTGAAAACTCAAGCTTTTACAAGTGAAAACTATATTTAGGGCTTAGAGCTAAATATACAAGTCCTGAACACGAAAATTTACAATAAAAAGGTGCAAAGACTTTCAGTCTGGTCACCCAGTAATTGGCTATCGAAAATACACTCTAATTCAATAATAATAAGGCATAAATTAAATTTTCTCGTACGTACCATTCGAAAATGAACCTAATTACTAGGATTTTAGGGTGTGATTTCGTTTGCAGGTCCACTTTTTGTTTTCTTGTCTGGATTTAGCTATAAATTTCTTCCTATTCAATTTGCTTTTAGTTTCAGGCGTATTTTTTACAGCCTGTGGCACTTCTAAATTCTTTACGGTTGTCTAGACTTAGGTAAGCACTTTTTTTAATTACTTATTCTTCTTTTCTTCTTAATTTCTTTAATGTAAGCATTCTTCTCCTCTCGATGTCTTAAATAGTCTTTAAAATACTTTTAATAAATCAGCTCAGGGTGTTTTTGGATAAAATCTGTGTTACAGTGGAATAAGTCTATGTCATTTTCAATATGTGAACCTGGACTTACTATTTTTTTTTTATGAAATAAGGGGGCAAACGAGCAAACGGGTCACCTGATGGAAAGCAACTTCCGTCGCCCATGGACACTCGCAGCATCAGAAGAGCTGCAGGTGCGTTGCCGGCCTTTGAAGAGGGAATAGGGTAATAGGGGAGGGTAGGGATGGGAAGGAAAGGGAATAGGGTAGAGAATTGGGCCTCCGGTAGACTCACTCACTCGGCGAAACACAGCAAGCGCTGTTTCACGCCGGTTTTCTGTGAGAACGTGGTATTTCTCCGGTCGAGCCGGCCCATTCGTGCCGAAGCATGGCTCTCCCACGTACTATAATATTCTATTTTCTAGGACTCTTCATAATGAATTAAATAATTGTACATAAATGATTTTTATATTCTTTATGTCCAGTCCATCCATTTTTTCTGCATTTAAGCGATTTTAATAATGTTATGTAAAAAAATATTAAGGTGTCGCCGCGTTCAAGTAAAAAATCGTTTTGCATATGTTTTAGACCGCTTGTTTTCTATGAAAGGCCGGGACAGGAAACAAGAAATGGAACAGCAAGAAATGGAAAGGGCGTAAGCGACCAAATGGTTTTTGTCGCGTAATTTAAAAACCATAAATATATTTCATATAAGCTATGGGCAAATTATAGTGTATGCTTGAACTAATCTATGTACAAATTTTTGAAGCTTATATCACTCTCCTCTGTTGGCAAAATTAGAATCCCTGTTTTTATAGAGGTCTTTCTGATTAATTATTCTGTGTCATAAAAGTTGACCAATCGTGTTATGCTATGGGTAATTCAAAGATAAAGACATGTGAATACTGACAATGAACTTTAATTTCTTAGCTTTAGTCAATGTTGAGAAAAATCGATACGGTATCGCTGCAGCCAAATTATCAAGGCGTCAACTTAAGTAGGTACGAGATGTTGATGATGATGTTAACCCTAGGTTGGTCGCGCTTTTAAAATAACGCCGTTGGTCACCTGGGGTCTTTGAAAGCCCGAAAATTAAATGACATAAAAAATGGCATAAATTTATATATTTCTTAACTTTTATCTGTAAATTATTGTTATTTAATTAAAGGTTAATTAGATTTATTCAAAAGATTAATTACATTTTGAATACTTATAACCAAGTTTTGGTTATAAGTATTACAAATAGAAGTCAAAAAATTTCAAGTGGAAACCGTGAGTTGGGAAAATTAAACAAAAAAATCAACAGTATTTTAAAACTGTGGTAAAACGTGTTGGTGACTAAAATAATAGTTAAATTTCCTATAACTTAGATTGAAATTTAAAAAGCTATGTCTAAATAACTTATAAACTATTGAATGTTAAACATTTTCAGCAACAAAACCTTATATAATTTATACATTTTCCTGTTCTAATACTTTAAACGTATGGTAAATATACTGACAATTAGTTTCTTATCATCATCAAAAAATAATCATCATCATTTTGGTATACATAGCAAAATATGCATTTCTGGAAAAGTGCGTCTAAAACTTCTTATATGCAATATAAAACAATAAGAATTAACACACGAACATTTTAATTGATTTAGTATTAAAATACAAGGAAAATCACAAAAGAAACCCATTTCAATGTAAAAACTGTATGAAAATATTAAATCGAATTTAGTTACGCGGTTGGTCACCTGGGGTCTTTAAAGACCCCAGCGTGAATAAACACATCTGTAACACACAATACATGCACGCAAGCTCAGATGAGTGGCAATTATATCGAAATATAATTCCTTTTAGGAAGCTACCTAAAGAGCGGAGTTGCTACGATTAATAATTATTTAAATATAGTTTTTTCTCGATTTCGCAAACTCCGGGCTTTTAAAGACCACACGCGACTGACCGAGGGTTAAGCATGTTTCAGGCTTGACCGTTTTAAAACTTGGAATTCTGGCCATTCATTCCGAACACATTTAGATGTGTCAAAAGATACGCAAAGTCGATCAAACTTGGGCGCGATAAAAATTTTACACCGCGAAATTTACGGTTCTTTTTTCAAAATTCTGAAAAAGGAATTCCATTGGCGTCATTATTAATGTTTTGAAAAAGGAATCGCAAAATGACAGCTATTTTTCAATGAACACGATTTGGCCATTTCGCGTTTTAAAACAATACATTTGGCGTTTTAAAAACAAAAAATACTAATAAATCATGATATCCCATTTATTTGATTTCTATAAAAAAGATTTTGGCGCCATCATGGCGTCAATTTTGGCGCCAATCAGATGACAGTAATTTTTTTATTGACATTTTAATAAACGCATTTGTCAAATTCATTCTTAATTAATTATTGCAACTAACATTAAATTCTATATAAGCGATATATTACTTGTGAAGTCATTATAATTCTTCTTGTGTGGTGATAACTGTTAACAAATAATTCATGTGAAACGAAAGCTGGGACAGAAAAACTGACAACCAAACTGGTTTTACTTGTCATACACATTACACACTCATTTCTGCCAATTTCCAATAATGGCGTATTTCTTTCCTACTGTTTTACAAATTACTATAATTTTGGAGTTTATTTTAATGACTTGTAGCTGTGTTACGTGTTAAAATGTTTTATTTAATTTTTAAAGTTAAAATCTTACTTTTAACTTCTGAGTTACGATTAAAATGTTTTAAAAGTTCAAACATAGTTTATTTTTTTAATTTCTTTTTAAAATAATATATCTTACAGTCAAAGGTCAAAGAGTCGCTGAATATTTTTTTCAGTTTTTTTGTGGATCAAGCAATTCTGGATCTGCAAAAATAAAAGAAATGCTGCTATGCCCTTGCTTCAAGTATTTTGGCAGTTTAGTTATGACGTTTTTCACGTTTTATTAAAAGTGATGATAGTCTACTGAAAATAGCAGCTGATATAACACAGTATAGTGTTATATACAGTAAATTACATAATAGACAGATTGAGTCACACACAAACACACACATTAGTGTGTTGAGTGACTTTACTGCATAACCATTAACCAGGCTAATACTATTTTATAATGCCCAAGTGTGTGCATAACACTCGCTCTTCCTTTACTCTTGTAAGTTGTAACCCTATAGGACGGCTAACCGACACGACAGGCGAGAGATCATTGGCAGATCTTTATTTTTTTTTTACATGCCCATCCAACGCATGAATTATCAGACAATCAAGAAACAACACTTTTCCAAGGCAGCATCTAACTTGTGACTCACACTTATAGACCAGCGGTCCCAATTTTGTTTTGGTGGCAGAACCCTTTAGAAAACCGAAATTTTTGACAGTACCGTAACATATAGAAAATTGTAAAAAATGACGTACAATCATTGTTGTGCATTTTTATAGATTGTAAACTATTGTAAAATGAACATTTAATAATGTATTTATTAAGAGTAATGCATGAAAAACTAAATTGGGACATTGATTGATAGCAGAGGTGCATTTTTATTAAGCTATTGCATAGCTTTTATCACGGGCTTTGAAATCAAGAAATTCCGTAACGAAAAAACCTAACACACCCCTCTCCGACGGTGCGTCCGTCCGGTGCGGCGTTGCCACACTTCGGCACGGTGTTTGTGAGCGTGTGATTAGATGTCACACATATTTTTATTACTGGAATTCTCGTAGAGCCCCCTAGAAAGGCTCCACGGAGTAGATTTTGAAAACAGCTGCACTAGTTAGAGTTATTGTACTGTTTAAACTTATACTATAATGTTGTAAACATAGAGCACGTTGACCTGACAATCGATTTTCCACCGGCACGTCTAAACATGAGCTAAACAAAGATATTTTATAAGAACGCGTGGGTATTCTGACGGAATTTGATGCATTGGTATTTGGTACGCTAAACTATATAATAATAATAATAATAAGGGGGTGAAGCCGGTTCTTCCCAGTTAGTGTCCCCGGGCAACACTTGGGTGCGCCACCCCACCCTCTACGGGGTGAGGTACTCACGTGGCTGATCATCGGCTCTGTCTTTCTTTATCAATCTTTTCATCGTCTTTTTATTAGTCAATCCTTGGTTTTGAATCGTCTTTATTTTTATCTATCTTTCACCAACTATGTTTTCCCTTTTACTATATTTCTCGTTTAGTTAACTCTTCTCTTAGGAAACCAGATTATGTGATGCGACTAAGAAACAGAATTATACCCCAGGCGGGTACCGGAGCGTTGCGCGATGGAGAATCCCGCCCCGGACCCTCGGGTCTGGGCTGCCCTGCGTATTCTGGGGAGGGCACCGTATCACACAATAACAATGTTATCAGACGCCAATATCATAGTCGAGACAACTCACCAACTAGTCTCTCATCAATTTCATCCCTCTTTTCATCGCCACCATCATCTCCAGCTTCATATATCATGGCTACTCACTCTAGTTCATCAAATACATTGTCACCTATGACAATCAGATCTACTGTGGATGTTGTGCAGGAGGCTATCCCAGCCAGAGTTACTGCACCCGCCTACAGTATGGTGCGCAAGCGTAAAAAATGGTCTAAACAAATGAACATTTTCATAATGCGCCACTATTTCATACTCACAAATTTAGAATCCGATACTAAATCTTACTTATCACATTTACACACATTATTCTCATCACAATACCCAGAAATGGAAGCATCAAAGCAGAGAGTAGGTGACCAACGACGAGCAATAGTCCAGAGACATCTTTTAAGCCCTCAAGAAATATTAGGTATTAAAAATGACGTAAAAATTCTACTACGAAACCAAAATCAGCATTTGACTCCACAAAATATGACACAATTAGAAACTACCGACACCAACGGTAGAAGTCGAAAAATGAGATGGACAATTGAAATAAATGAAACGATAATGCGGACCTATTACAGGATTACCAAACTAGAGACTGACCTCACCACGTACCGACCATTATTACATAAAGAAATTACCACCATATGCCCCTCAATAGCTCATCTGTCAATACAAAGAATAGCTGACCAACGAAGATCGATTGTCAATAATCACCTTCTATCTAAAGACCATCTTAAAAGGATACGCGATGAAGTGCAGCAGCAGCTGAATACTTCAAATGAAGAACAGACAGACGATTTGACTAGACCACCTGACCTTAATTCAACAGAAAACGTGTTAAATGAATGTATTCACTTACCAACTGAAGACTGTCCTAATATTTTACCTTCACCTTTAAAATTGTCATCAGAATTAGAAGCACAATTGAAAGAAATGTTTACAGATACGTATAATATATTTAAAGATACCGATCCAACAACACGGCCATCCTTACCTAAATTAAAACCCTCCAGAAAAATAAAACAGATAGTTCATTACCTTAATACTGAAATACTTCCTAACATACTGACAGACGACACTGATTTTAACACGCTACATACTTACATTTATACTGCAGCATACACCACAATCAAATTTAACGGAGTGAGAATCAACAATAACAATGCAGCTAACTTTAACAAACCACGAACGAAACCATGGTGGCATAGACGTCTGGAACGTAGAATTAATGAACTTAGAGCATGTATAGGCCGACTAACGGCATATGCAAAAGGTACCCGATCAGCCCACCTAGAAAAACAAATAGAAAAAATTAAGCAACGATATAAAATTCATTCCCAACACGAGGCCCAAAACTCTGATATAACACATTTTTTAGATACTTTAAAACAGAAACTAAATATACTATCCAACAGGTTAAAAAGGTATAACGAATGCACAATTAGAAAAACTCAAAATAAGGAATTCACAAATAACGAAAAATTATTTTACAGAAAACTAACTCAAAACAATGATAGCCCACAAAATAATTATAGTCCTGTACCGTCGTCAGAGTCCATGCATACCTACTGGTCCAATATATGTTCATATCCAGTTCAACATGAAAATAGTCAATGGATTGATAAAGATAAAGATAGAATCAAAGACATTCCTGTCATGAAATTTGAAGAAATTCAGCTCAAAAATATGAAAGCAGTTATAAGTAAAACGCATAATTGGAAAGCAACCGGATCTGATCACATACATAATTACTGGTTTAAAAAATTTACATCCACACATACAATACTACTCAAGCACATAAATTCATTCATTAAATCGCCAGACACAATACCATCCTTTATTACACAGGGTATAACTTACATGCTAGCAAAAGATAATTCGGATACTTCAAACCCCGCAAAATATAGGCCTATAACCTGTCTGCAAAATATCTACAAGATTATAACAGCATGCATAAGCAATTTAATATATACACATATAAATGAACATAATATTCTAGCTGAAGAGCAGAAAGGATGCCGTAAGTTTAGCCAAGGGTGCAAGGAACAACTCATAATAGACTCCGTAATTTCACAACAGGCTCTTAAACAGAAACGTAATATATACACTATGTTTATAGATTATAAGAAAGCTTTCGATTCTGTACCACACTCCTGGCTTATTTATATTTTAAAACATTAAATTTATTAACACATATAAAACAAATTAATCCCGTAATAATAAATTGTCTAGAAATAATTATGCCCAAGTGGCACACCAAATTGAAAATTTTTGACTCGACTAAAGCTATTGAAACTGACTTCATTTACATAAAGAGAGGTATATTCCAAGGAGACTCTTTAAGTCCTCTTTGGTTTTGCCTTGCCCTTAACCCTCTTTCTTTTATACTTAATCAAAATGACTACGGATTTAAGATCAAATATAATTCACACCATACATCACTTTCACATCTTCTCTATATGGATGACATCAAAATTTTTGCAAACACACTAAACCACTTACACGCTCTTGCTGACCGTACACAATCTTTTTCTAATGACATAAAAATGGAGTTTGGGATAGATAAATGTAAAACACAATCAATAAATAAAGGTAAAATAGAACATAATATACAGTATAAACTTAACAATGACGAAATAATTGATCCAGTTGACCCATTAGAGGGATACAAATACCTAGGCTTCTACCAATCACAGCAAATACATCATAAAGAAACTAAAAATCTACTCAAACAGAAATTCAAAGCAAGACTACATAAAATACTACACACACATCTGAACGCAAAAAACACAATTAAAGCGATAAATACATATGCCATACCTATACTCACATACTCCTTTGGTGTAATACGCTGGAACCTAACAGAATTAAAAACTTTACAAAGATTAATAAACACAACTATGACAAAACATAGAAAGCACCACCCAAGAGCCTGCTTTCAACGATTAATTTTACCAAAAATAGAGGGCGGTAGGGGTCTCATCGACATTTTAAATTTACACAATAGACAATTAACACTACTCAGAACATTCTTTTACAACCACGCACACACAAAAACACTCCACCTTGCTATTTGTCATGCTGACACTTACACACCACTGGCACTAGCTGATAAAGCAAAAACTATAAAAACTTACACAAACCAGCAAAAAATCGAAGCATGGGCACAAAAATCACTACATGGCCGGCACCGTCTTGACCTTACCAACAACGCCGTTGACAAAATAGCGTCAAACGCATGGTTAAAGCGAGGGGAGCTGTTCCCTGAGACGGAAGGATTTATGCTCGCAATACAGGATCAGGTAATAGATACAAAGAACTATAGAAAGCATATTATTAGAGACCGTAACGTGAGCAGCGACCACTGTCGCCACTGCCATAAGCAATCAGAAACAATACAGCATATTACAGGTGCCTGCTTATCCATCACACAGACAGACTACAAACACAGACACGACCAAGTAGCAGCAATCATACATCAGTTACTCGCACACAAACACAACCTCATCTCCGAAAAATTACCATACTACAAATACACACCACAAATAATACTAGAATCACCCGACTATAAACTCTACTGGGACAGGACAATACTGACAGACAAGACAGTACATCACAATAGACCTGACATCACACTTCACGACAAACATAACAAAACCGTCTACCTCATAGATGTCGCCATACCTAACTCACACAACCTCACTAGTACACACATAACCAAACTCACAAAATACACAGACTTGTCAATAGAACTAAAAGCGCAATGGAGAGTAAGCACAATTAAAATCATACCAATCATCATCTCAACCACAGGCATCATACCTAAGACACTACACACATCACTCAAAACACTTAATATACATCCACTTACATACATAATCTTACAGAAAGCAGTCATCTTAAATACATGCCGAATTGTCCGAAAATTCTTATCCATCACTTAATTTCACATTTACTTGCAGTTGTTTGGCCACAAGCCCGCAACTGCAGTAGCTACCCCACAAGGGAGAAAAGAAAATTTAAAAAATACAAATAATAATAATAATAATAATAGCTCCCACACCGGTTTCGGTGACGGTGGCCGGTTTCATTGAAACCAGGCCAGCTACGTAGGAGTAATTTTATAGTGCCCAAGTGTGTGCGCAGTGCACAAGAGCACTCTCTATTCCTTTACTCTCATAACCCAGTGGGACGGAAGACCGACACGACTGGCGAGAGATCAGGCGCAGGACCGACTTTTTACATGCCCATCCGACGCATGGATCATCTTACTTGTCAGACAATCAGGTGATCAGCCTGCATTGTCCTAACCAAACTTGGAAATAACATGTTTCCAACGCGGGAATCGAACCCACGACCTCCGAGTCAAGAGCCGCGCTCTATACCACTAGACCACGGAGGCTAAGCTTTATACTATCTACTTGAAGACTTGGTGAACTTTCGTTTGTGAACACTTACCGCCTGATATAAGCCTTCCCTGGACTTATTCTATGAACATTAATTTAAAACTTAAATCAGCCAAATTGCTTCAACCGTTCACGAGTTTTAGCGAGACATAGCGAGACCAAGAAAATTGAAAATTCATTTTTATTTATATAAGTAGAAATGTGTCGCTAGCAGATCCGATGAGGGTTTTATTTCTGTACAGAATGTAACAAAATCTAAATGGTAATTCTTGTGTATGAGTTCCATAAATAGAGTTCACTGTAAAAGTAGCAGCGCTGAAAGAGTTTCTTTTGACTTCAGTGTTTCTATGATAAATGTACCAAAGTCTTTGGCCATACAATAATTTTGACGGACAGACAGCGAATTCTTAGTGACACAGTGCCGTTTTTTCCTTCGGGGATGTAAGTTAATTATATATAATAAATGTAAGAAGCGAGACAATACTTCAGTCCGGACCAACGCCTACAACTCTACAAGGCGCAGGTTCGGCCTCATATGGAATATTGTTCTCATCTCTGGGCAGGGGCGCCTAAATACTAACTGCTCCCTCTGCCCTCTGGATCGTATCCAATGAAGGGCCGCTCGAATTGTTGACTGCCATAGTGTTTCGAACAGCTTGGACCCCTTACCAAGCTGTTCGAAATAATTGGAATTACACCGAGATGTAGCTTCACTCTGCATCCTCTATCGGTTGTATCACGGGGAGTGCTCTGAGGAATTGTTCGGAAACATACGTCCTGCAACTTTTCGCTGTCGTCCCACGCGAAAAACATACCATCCTCATCACCTTGATGAGTGGCAGTCTTCCACGGTGCGTTTCTCGCGTAACTTTCTGCCGCGCACTGTAAAACTCTGGAACAAACTGTCACCAGCAGTTTTTCCGGACCTATACGACCTGCAAACCTTCAAGAAGAGAGCGTATGGGAATATGCTCTCTTCTTGAAGGTTCTTAAAGGGCCGGCAACGCACCTGCAGCTCTTCTGATGTTGCGAGTATCCATGGACGACGGTAGTTGCTTACCATCAGGTGACTCGTTTGCTCGTTTGCCCCCTTATTTTATAAAAAAAAAAATTGGAACCCTAAATAATATTATTGTGACATTGCGAGAAGTGCCATGACATCGGATGCGGCTAAACATTTTTGGGAAACATCAATTAAAACGTTTAAGCAAACCCATCAACTCATTGACATGATTAACATATGAGTGACTCATCACATGAGAACACACAGATCCATACTAATAATATGAATGTCAAAGTATGTCTGTCTGTCTGGTACCTCTTGACGCCCAAACTGCTGAACCGCTTTTGCTATTTGGTATAGAGATAATTTGAGTCCCAGAAAAACGTTCGGTTTCCGCGCGACAAACGGACGGCAAAAAGCAGCGGAGTTGCGGGCGTCATTTATGTTGAGTTAGATGACAGAGAGATAAGCACTCAGCAATACAATGTATTGCTGAGTGCTTATCCGTCCCTGTTTTCAGATGACGGTTTACTAGGAACCACATAATACCAGGCACTGTGGTGTACGTCACGGTGATACGCCTGAGTGGTGTCCTTTTTGGCCGTAGACATGACAATGCACTACTTGTACCATTCTACATGATATTATTATATTATTATTTTTGTAATTATTTTTCTTTTATTTTTCTCTATGTATTGTAATGTGTTTTGTCTTATGGTAGTCTTATGTTAAATAAACGTTATTATTATTATTATTATTATAAAATAAACGTCGAGCCCCGGATAAATTATCCATACTAATATCATAAATGCGTGTGTGTCTGTCTGTTACCTCTTCATGCCCAAACCGCTGAACCGCTTTTACTGGAGTTCGGTGTGGAGATACTTTGAATAAATAATAAATAAATAAAATATCTTTTTATTCAAAATGGGTATCATGATACACTTTTTGAAAGTCGAACGAAGAAACTACGTTGCCTACCACCGGTTCGGGAACTACCCCGCCGAGAAGAACCGGCGTAAGAAACTCGCACGGGGCCATCTTTTGCAAAAAAAAATGGAAAATTACAATGTTATGGCTTACAGCTATGTAACAAAATTAAAAGAAAAGTAACCTGCATGGAGCCACCCTATTCCCAAGGTGTGCTGTCCTCGAAGAAATCATTGACTTTATAATACGCTTTAGCACACAAACGTTCTTTAACTGCTTTTTTAAATTTGTTTAAAGGTAGATTTTGAACATTTTCTGGGATTTTATTGTATAGGCGTATACATTGGCCTTTAAAGGATTTGCTTATTTTGGCTAGTCTGAACATTGGTATTGCTAACTTGTTCTTATTTCTAGTATTTACATTATGATTATCACTTTTCTTTTTGAAAATATTTATGTTCTTTCTAACATATAAGAGATTTTCCAAAATGTATTGAGATGTGACGGTCAGAATTCTTATTTCTTTATTGAGTCATGGGAAAGGACAAAGGGTACTTTATACCCAAAAAATGTACGGTTCCCACGCGATAAACGAAATTTGGCGCAACTGAGTTACAGGCGCCATCTTTTATTCCACCAATTTCGAATGAAAGTGTAAGGGTTGCACCAGAGGCGTGGTTAAAATTAAAGTTATGGTCAAAGTTATGGTTATAGTTAAGGCTAATTTAACTTTAACCTTAACGACCACAGAATTTGACAGAGGACGTTGCTGGTCCAACAAGGCTTTAAATGAACGTGGGCGGGGGCGCTGCTGGTAAAGGGGAACTGTCAAAAATGGCGTTTTTGAATGATGACAGCGTTAGTTCCTTTTTTCGCCACGTGCATTTAAAAGCCTTGTCGAGCTCTATGGTTATGTTTAAATACCTATGGCGTCCATTTTTTACTTTAACCACAGATTTGACATTTTGCATCGTAGTTATAGTTAAAGTTTCAGTTATAGTTAAAGTAAGTTGGTGCAACGTGGGAGAGCCATGCTTCGGCACGAATGGGTCGTCTCGACCGGAGAAATACCACGTTCTCACAGAAAATCGGCGTGAAACAGCGCTTGCGCTGTGTTTCGCCGAGTGAGTCAGCTACCGGAGGCCCAATTCCCTACCCTATTCCCTTCCCTACCCTCCCCTATTCCCTTCCCGGGGAGGGAAGGGAATAGGGGAGGGTAGGGAAGTATTACCCTCCCTCTTAAAAGGCCGGCAACGAACCTGCAGGTCTTCCGATGCTGCGAGTGTCCATGGGCGACGGAAGTTGCTTTCTATTAGGTGACCCATTTGCTCGTTTGCCCCCTTATTTCATTTAAAAAAAACCCACCCTAACTTTCATAATATTTTCAGGTCCGTTCATTAGTTACAACAAAAACTACAAAAAACCTATACTGAATTGGTATCGAATCGAGGAGGCTCTCAAACTAACAATGCTTCAGACGTTCGTTATTCTCTAATTAAGTGGTTTCGATAAATATTGAGTAGCTGGAATAAGAAACGAGTTGGTAGATCGCCTGATAAAAAATCAAACTTGTATTATAAAGGCGAAAGTTTGTGAGTTTGTATGTCCATAAAGGCTAAAGTCATATGAGTGAGTTTGTATGCCCGTCTCGAATTTTCGACGTTCTGAATTCTGATGGTTTTTAGGGTTCCGTACCCAAAGGGTAAAAACGGGACCCTAAGACTTCGTTGACTGTCCGTCTGTCCGTCCGTAAGTCCGTCTGTCTGCCTTAAATTGCTATAGCTAGACTTCTGATTTTTTTTACAGATTGTGTATATCAGGTGCCGCTATGACAGCAAATACTAAAAACAAAATTAAATTAATATTTAAGGGGGGCTCCAACACAAGAAACGTGATTTTTTTGGCCTTTTTTGCTCGTTATCAATAATGACAACAATTGAAATTTTCACAAAGACCCTAATTATAAGTTAACTTGAATAATTAATAATAATATTAAAATAAAATAAAAATTTAAGGGGAGCTCCCATACAAAAAACAAATTCTGGCCTGTTTTTGCTCTATAACGGAACCCTTTGTGCGCGAGTCCGACTCGCACTTGGCCGATTATTTAGTCATCTCAATCAAGTGCACAACGCTGATAGAGATGTTTTCAGTTCAAAAATTCATGAATATTCAAGTATTTAAAGTGGTATAAGTTTCAAACAATTAAGTAATTATTTCTTCTAAATGTCACATTCTATACTATATTTTAACGACCTCTGTGGCTCAGTGGTGAGCGCGTTGGTAGCTCAAGCCGGGGGTTGTGGGTTCGAATCCCGCCGACGGAACAAAAAGTTTTCAAAGTTCCTAGGTCATGGATGTGTATTAAATATGTGTATCATATAATAAAAATCTTAAATATATGTATATTATAAAAGTATTAAATATATTTCCGTTGTCTGGTACCTGTAACACAAGTCCTTCAGGTACTTAGCACGGGGCCAGACTGACGTGGTGTGAAGCGTCCATAGATATTATTATTATTATTATACTTGACAATATTAAATCAAGAATTTGACATTGGACAATTAAAATGAGCATTAATTAGTGTGTAATTTACGATTCCAAATAATTAAGTTTTCTAACTCCTTGTATTAGTTTTAAGGAAAGTAATTAATTTTTATGGACTTGTTTTCTTGATTAAATTAGAAATTTATTTTATTTTAAACACTATGAATGTCTAATAAAATAAGTAATTATATAATGTAGAACGATTTTTAATTATTTTTCTTTTGATATAAATTGTAATTTTAGGGTAATATGGAGTTTTTTTATGGGCGTAAAGGAGGTACTGTTGTAATGCGAATTCTGTTCGCTCATAAAAATCCTAAATATTAGAATAATAATAATAGCTCCCACACCGGTTTCGGTGACGGTGGCCGGTTTCATTGAAACCAGGCCAGCTACGCAGGAGTAATTTTATAGTGTCCAAGTGCGTGCGCAGTAATCAAGAGCACTCTCTATTCCTTTACTCTCATAACCCAGTGGGACGGAAGACCGACACGACTGGCGAGAGATCAGGCGCAGGACCGACTTTTTATATGCCCATCCGACACATGGATCATCTTTAGAGAGATCATCGTCGTGTCGTGGGAATCTACGACGAACATCGTAAAAAACTACGACGCGGCATCGTAAAGTGCCACGGCCCACGATATACGGCACGACGTCGCGTCGTAGAAACTCACGTAGAAATTCAAAGATTACGCATAACGTTCGTCGTGGATTCCCACGACACGACGTCGCGTCGCATCGTGAAACGACGCCGCGTCGTGGTGCGACACGAGTCACGACGTCGTATCGTGTTTTTTTGTCTCGCCCCTTACTTGTCAGACAATCAGGTGATCAGCCTGCATTGTCCTCTCCTAACCAAACTTGGAAATAATATGTTTCCAACGCGGGAATCGTACCCACGACCGAGCCAAGAGCCGCGCTCTATACCACTAGACCACGGAGGCGTTATTAGAGTAATAATTAATAATTATTATAATAACGTAGGTTAAGCCTGAGACAGACAGACATTTTAAGACATTTTATAAAATATAAATAAAAATAGATTAGAATTAGAACTTATTTTATTGCAAAGGTAAGTATATTTTTTTTCTTTTACTGAAACGCATTAGGGGGCACGGCAGTGGTGCCGCCAAGTCTGCGAACATCTATTTATAACAGACATCCAGGATATTCGTTATAAAGGGGTGGTACATTGTTGCTATTTTAGTCGACATCCTCCCCTCGCTTCTAGGTAATGTACAATGTCCTGTTTAGAATAAGAGATTTCAGTAACAATTTCATGATAATGGACTTGGCGATTATTTCACTTTTTTTATTATGGTAACATATGAGTATGAAAGTGTATTTATTTGTCTGTTTGATATCTCTGTGCATTTAAATTGCTGAAACTAAATATAAAATTCAATGTAGAGATATTTAGAGTCCCTAGAAAGGACATAGTTTTCCTTTAGATAATATACATTTTTCCGCGTGATAAACAAAAAAGTAGTTGGCTACATTTAGTATCACGAAAATGGAATGAAAAACTACTTTAGAGATATTACATAGTATGTAGATTAGCATACATAGCATAGCATTAGACGCAGACGAAGGAAGAAAATCTCTAATTATTTGACAACTTAATTGAACGAAAACTTAACAGAGCTTAAAAAAATATATTAATTGTATTTCCTTAAAAATCAAGTCTTGGTAATTTTAAACCGTAAAATTATTTTATTGTCAGAGTAATTTATACCTACTTCCTTTTTTATTCTTTTGAAGATACCATGTGGCAAATTACAATAAAAATTGTCACATCCTGCAATGGTAGCATTGATGTTGGTTAACTAGATAAATATTGCTTTGTTTCAATAAAATGTTATGAAAAAAAAAACAGACGTTGGACTATGATGGAAAACGATGATTGCGCTCGCTTTTATTGGTCATGACACATGAGCAAACATGGAAATGATGCATTATAAGGATATTTTTTGTAGCTATGAAAACCCTTTATATCTTTATTATAAAGCACAATATTATTATGTAACTTTTTTGAACTAATAAAAAAGTGACAAAATTATGAAATGATTTTACAATGTTTTTATAAACTAGAATGTATTATATATATATTATACAAGAATACTTGCACTCTAGTCATTACATATACAATGTATATGTAATGACAAGAATCCAAGTATTCTTTTATCGCCAGAAATCCATAATAAGTATACTTATTATTTTTCTCTGGCCAAAACTATATTATGTCTTCTTCCGTTTAGAATATCTCCATCTAAATCTTGTTACTATTTTCAGCGTGACAAGGATTTCGCCATAATTTTACGATTTTAGTACGAAATTACTCAGAATCGCTCACAATGATCTTGGCTTGATTTTCAATAGCCAAAAATCTGACCCATTTCACTATCATTTGTGTCATTTCACAATCATTCGTGTCATTTTTGATGTCACTTACCCCAACGGAAACCGACCATGTGTCTGAAACAAGGGGCGTACTCTAAAAATACTCACGAGTCACGACAGTGGATTTGAACCGCGCATCCAGTCACCGGCTTGGCCGCGCGCGAACAGTCGAAATTTACATTTGAATTTCGAATTTGTTTTGTTTTTTTTTTTTCTAATAAGTGAGTGAACAAGGATTTTGAAAAAGGTATTTAAAGTGGTTTTTTTTAATTATTGCTCTTCGCTTTTTTATTGATTTTAAAACAAGATTTTTTTTCGTTGTTACAATTTTATTTTAGAATGTTTAGTGTCTATCTCTTTATTGCCTACCTTTGAGTATTTAGGCCGAAGAGTTTATTCGTTCTGACGTCTTCAGCTGTCGTGTGCAGTATTCAATTGCTACTAAAATCAATTACATTTGATCTTCTATTATAACATAGTATAATATTAACACAGTTTAATAAGATCAAACAAAATATGTTTGTTAGTTTGTAGTAAGTAAGAACAACTTGTTAAATGTTATTTAATTACATGCTGTATGACTATAATATTATTATATCCTAGGAGTGTACACCCAAAGTGTATTTATTATTTCGTAAAATAATATAAGTATCTATTAAAAAATGCCAAAATCCATGCTAATTTTATGTATGTAAAAGTGTCTATAATATGATTACTTCTTCACGCGGAAAATACTGCACCGATTTTGATGAAAACCTTTATATCTCTATTGGCGGCTCTCGACATAGGCGAACGCGTTGGCCAACGCGTCTGCAGACGCGTTGGCCCAATGTGTAGAACGGGCGTTCGCGCGTTGGCCAACGTCTAAATACCTACGGCCAACGCGCGAACGCCCGTTCTACACATTGGGCCAACGCGTCTGCAGACGCGTTGGCCAACGCGTTCGCCTATGTCGAGAGCCGCCATATGATACTTTGAATATAATACAGGACAGTTTTTCTTAATGAATAATATACGGTTCGTGTGGGATAAAGTGCTGTCCAACATTGTAGTTACGACTTACGGGAAACATCTAGTAGTCTAAGGGCCTGTTTCACCACTTTCTGATAAAGTGCCTAATAGGCTATTCACAACTTTTTTGACAGATTCTCCATACTTGATCTGTCAAGTTAATTGGTGGATAGCCTATTCATCACTTATCAGGAAGCGGTGAAACAGGCCCTTAATAACTTTTCTTGAATAAGCTAACCTGAAAATTGTGTCGTTATCGAAAGAAACTTTGATGATTATTTACTAATTATTTCATTTACCATATAATTTACAATTATTATTATTTATTAGTTTTTACTATTCCCTAAGATATTATATTTTCCGTTTAGAAATTATAACATGTGTCGACTTGCTTTTATCACGTGTTTCTTTGACCAATAAGTGAAAACTTCTTTAGTTCGTTGTTCACTTTTTTGGGATGAGTGAAAAGTGTTAAACTCTTGTTAGGATAGTGACCTGATAAAAAATTCGTAAGATGGAGGGAGAGTAGACCACTTCTTTCTACCACGTGGCGAAAAAAAATACCTTACTGTTTCGTTTTCAATTCTTCTCAAGGGGGGATAGAAAGGTTGCTTTGGAGAATCAATATTAGGAATCATAATAGATATCAAATATGATAAATTTTTTAAAAATCACAAAATGGTCACTCTGCTTGAAATTCATGTCTAGTAAGTCGTACTAATTTGACATTCATCAGTTTGACTATTTTGACGATTCAGTTTCTGAATTGATTTTAGAGGAATTGCAAAATGCGACTATTTTAGCCTCCCAGGAATGCAACTTGCTACTTTATTCCATTTTCAAATGCCAATAATAATATTAATTAATTCATAAAGCCCCAAGCGGCCACATCCAGCCGCAATAACAAAAGATAAGCTATTGTGTCTCGTTTTTTCCTATTGTGTGAGTGAATTGACGCTGAAAAGCTATGTCCACACTACTTTCGTCTTCAATTTTCTTCATCTTCTTTCATTCCACTTTCGTTTTGGCGCATTCAATAATTGAATGCGTCAACGAACGCAACGCAAACTGTCATTTTTAATAACAAAGCGAAAGTTTTGGATACGGTCCGAGGGCATGCGTCGCGGGCATGCCTCACGTTCGCTGTTAACTGCGCTACAACGCATGCCCTTGAGGAACAGAAAAAGGCACAGTGAGGACAAAGCTAAACTACCAAAAATTTTGACGTAGGTAGCGGCGTAGGCTCTGGCTTTTTTATGCTAAAATACTAGTTTCCGTGCGATATAAAGTGGTACATATAGGATACATTCCTTCTTAATTTAGTTGTGGATGACGAAATAAGTAGGAAAAGTGTGAGTCATTTTGTAGCGAAGAAAAATCTATGACGCTTGATGTTGCTTATTAATTTTATAGGTGTAAGATGATGCTAACAACTCCGTTGCGTCAGAATTGGTTTATAGCGCGGGGATCGTACATTTTTCCAGGATGAAAAGTATCCTATGTCCTTTTCCGGGACTCAAAGTATCCCCATACAAAATTTCAGTGAAATCGGTTCAGCGGTTTGGGCGTGAAGAAACATAAAGGCAGACACGTTTTATATGTTATTGATTGTACTGTCGGTTCTTGGTGGAAATTCATATTGAACACTAATAAAACACAACTTTTCGTGCACTTTTTCCACTATATTAAGATATTATTACAACTTTTAACAAATTACACGACCGGTTTCGAAACAAATCATCATCAGCCAGCCTAGCATACGCCAACGAGATATCTCACTCTACATGTTTTCTCGATGTTTGATGGTTTGTCTCTTCATCTCTATTCACCCTAGCATGACAAAAATTTTTTCTCGCGTAGATCTATCATCGAAATAACACATTTTTATAGAGTTTTGTCGAGATAATGTCGAGATTTTGACATTATGAGACGAGTAACTATTCGTCTCATAATGTCAAAATTTAATTATCTCGAGAGTGAGATATCTCGTTGGCGTATGCTAGGTAGGCAGGTGTAAGTTTAACGTCGGTTAAACACGTTTTCGCATAATTGTAAAATTAGTATGGATAACTAGTACCTAAAATGAAAAATAATTAGTACCTAAAATAATTCCTAAAACATATTCAGAAAGGATTTCCAAATCATAATCTGAAATTCAGAATCTTTATTTAGAAAACTTACCATACACGTCCGGAAACTCAATCTGAAAAAAATATGTGTGGACTGTGGAGGCTCATTTTCCGGACATTCTGAATTAATATTATGAAATTCAGATTATGAATCGAGAGAGCTATTCCGGAGGTACAAAGCGCTTACAAACTGACAAACGGAAACGTCAAACATTTTGTATTTGCCAGTTTTCCGCGTTTTTCCTGTCATGCGTGTTATCGCCCGCGCGTGGATCCTTTCCATAAAGTTAATATACCTAGCGGAATAGAGAAACAAAGGCCTGAGCAAGAGAGATGTCGCTATCAGTAACACTGCGTGGTAAATAGAGACGTGTGATACATGACAGCAGCACTCTTTTCTTGACGTCCAGTCGGCACGTACCGCACGTTGACAATTTAATCTCATAGAATTCATGTTCAATCATGCTTGTGTAAGTGTATACGTACACATATTTTTCACACAGATGAAAACCAATTTTGGTTTCGTTTGACAGCTCGAGATCGTTGCTCTATTCCGCTAGGTATAATAACTTTATGGTGTCCCCCGTGCGTGGATCCTTTCATAGATGTTTCTCCTGTCATGGAGGAGCAGGAGCATGTTGTCACCCGCATGCGGACCATATTATTATCCATCGCACGGGTACAACACGCATGATAGAAATAATCGGAGAAATGACGGAGAACACGAAAGGTTCCGCACCGCCATAGAGCAAAAATGGGCCAAAAATTTTGTTTTTTGCTTAGGAGCCCCCCTTAAATTTTCATTTTATTTTGTTTTTAGTATTTGTCGTTATAGCGACAATAGATATACACAATCTGTGAAAATTTCAGAAGTCTAGCTATAGCGATTCTTGAGTTACAGCCTGGAGACAGACAGACGACAGCGAAGTGGTAATAGGGTCCCGTTTTTACCCTTTGGGTACGGAACCCTTAAAACACCCTTACTAGCACATACACCCTATAGTATTATCACTCAGTTTTGTTCTTATTTGAGGACAGACAGCGGCAAGCTTCGTTTACGTATGTAGAAATTCTCGTATGAATGTGAGAAATGCATTAGTTGTTTTGTCTCCAGTTGCAGTACCCAGCTATATTTGGAAGTTCGTTGACATTGTCAGACAGACAGTCAAATCCGGGACGTTGTTTAGCGGCTCAAGATAGATAGACAGATAGACAAACCATATATGTACTTACTAATATTATACAGGGTGTAATAAAAATAAATGATAATACTTTACGGTGTGTACGTGTTCCTTGTAGAGAGTTCACTGTGAAAGTAGCAGCTCAGAAAGATTTTTTTTTCACTTTTGTATGGGGAAACTCGTGAGTCGTGCTGCTCGGGCGGGCCTTTGCCCATACAAAAGTGAAAAAAAATTTGAATCTTTCAGTCGTGCTACTTTCACAGTGAACTCTTTACAAGGAACACATACACACCCTAAAGTATTATCTCTTATTTTTGTTACACACTGAAAATGCGAAAGTGTGTCTGTCTGTCTGTTACCTATTCACGCCCAAACCGCTGAACTGATTTTGTTGAAATTTGGCGTGGAGATACTTTGAGTCCCGAGAACTGACATAGGATACTTTTTGTTCCGGAAAAATGTACGGTTCCCGCGCGATAAACGAGTTTTGGCGCAAAGGAGTTACGGGCGTCATCTAGTATTTTATACGTAACTAGCTGTCCCGGCAAACGTTGTTGTGCCATAAAAAGATTTTCCCTGTTTTCCTGATTTTATCTTGAAGTTTTTTCATATTTTTTTTCTATATACCTCACGGAGCCCGAGACCTTTCCAACGAATGCAAAACCGTGGAAATCGGTTCGTGCGTTCTGGAGTTATAGCGTCAGGAAGGAAAACCCGACTTATTTTTATATATTAGAGATATCTAGTGACGAATTACGTATTCTTCAACTAATAATCTTTTACTAGATGATGCCCGAAACTCCGTTGCGCGGACATTTTCTTGTTGCGGGGGCACCGTACCTTTTTCCGCGACGGAACTATCCTACATCCTTTTCCGTATCTCAAAGTATCTCCAAACCAAATTTTATCTAAATCGGTTCAGCCGTTTAAGCTTGAAGAGGCAACAGACAGACACACTTTCGCAGTTATATTATTAAGGGCCTGTTTCACCACTTCCTGATAAGGTGCCGAATAGGCTATCCACAAGTTAACTTGACAGATATGAGATAGAGTATAAAGAATCCGTCAAATAAGTTGTGGATATCCTATCCGGCACTTTATCAGAAAGTGGTGAAACAGGCCCTATTATATTTGCACTTTAGATTGCAACAAGGATAAAACAATTATTTCATTTAATGGATTAATTATAGTTCTCCATTTATCCAATACTATGAGAATTTAACTTTAAACTTGCATTTAAATTAATTAAATAAATACACGAATCCCTTAATTTCATTAATAAGTTATCATAATACGTTTAACTTGAATAGTTTTCATTAGTAAAGTTGTTAGTTAAGATATTAATTTTACAATGGGTGATTAAATGTCTATTATAATAAACAGGTTGTGCCAAAATTCGATTATCGCTCGACAACCGTACATTTTTCAGGGTTGAAAAGGATTCTATATTCTATCCCGAGACTCAAAGCATCTCCATAGAAAATTTCAGCAAAGTCAGTTCAGTGGTTTGGGCGTGAAGAGGTAACAGACATACAGGTAGACACTTTCGCATATAATATTAGTTAGGATATTGTTAAAGATTTGCAGTTATTGTAAGGATATAAATAAAACTAAATAATAATTTAATTTGCAATATCATATTAATATTAAAGAAAGTTGTTTTTAGGAATGTAACATTGAAAATGTTTCCGTCCAGGAAACTATTAAAGTAGCAAAAAAGGTAAATAATAATAGTTTGCTTTCTTAAAAAATATGATCATTAATATTTATAATCTTCCTTTATCCGTAGTTTATACTGCCAATATTTTAAGCACATATACAGGGTGTAACAAAACTAAGTGATAATGCTTTAGGACAGGGGTCACCAAATAGTGGACCGCGGTCCACCGACCCATTGTGTGCGGACCAACCATGTTCGAAGATGAACTTCGTTAAAAATCAAATCCTGGAGATTCCTGGAGATCTCCAGGGTTAATGTCAATAGCTTGCACCAATTTCACTCCAAACAAGCAACGAAAAACTGACACTTTTCTCATTGATATGTAATTTTTTTTTATGTGCGGACCGTGAAGGTCACTTTATTTCTTAAAATGGACCCCGCGCGAAACTAATTGGTGACCCCTGCTTTAGGATTGTATTGTGTCCCTTGTAGAGAGTTCACAGTGAAAGGGGCAGCGCTGAAAGACCAATTTTTTTTCTCACTTTTGTATTGGGAAACTCGTGCGCCGCACTGGGTTCGGGGGCGCTTGCCCACACAAAAGTGAAAAAAAAAATGGTCTTTCAGCGCTGCTACTTTCACAGTGAACTCTCTAAAAGGAACACATACACATCCTAAAATATTATCACTTAGTTTTGTTACACCCTGTATAGATGACGCCCGCAACTCCGTTGCGTCAAAATTCATTAATCGCGCGGGCACCGTACATTTTCCGCAATGAAAAGTATCCTATGTCCTTTCTCGGGATTTAAAGTATATCCATATCCAGTTTCTGCAAAGTCGGTTCAGTGGTTTGGACGTGAGAGGTAACCGACATAATTTTATTATTAAAATTAGCATAATGGAGGTATGGACATTTTCAACTAAAATAAATAATTTTACAATCCATAGCCAGCCATAGCCTAACATTATTTATTCAACAACAAAATATCATCAAAATGACAGACATCTAGTCAAACAAGCCAGTCTTGATACTTGCAAATCGCTAATATAATAATATCATCAAAATGACAGACGTCATCTAGTAAAACAAGCCAGTCTTGATACTTGCAAATCGTTAATTGGTAATTGCCGCAAAATCGTGCAGAAGACAGCTCTATTACAGTATTTTGACAGCAACACCGCAGGACATGGCCGTCTTAAGCTATACGATTAGATATCGGATCCTTTTAGTTCAGTTAATTTTTCATTTAAATAGCATTTAATATGATATAAATTAATTTTATAATATAACATCTTATATAAGACATTTTTACTATTATAATAATCTTATCTTTTAGAACTTTATATATTTAGATTTATTTCTTATAATATAATTATAAGAAATAAATCTAGATATACCCTTATTTAGTGCCCCGAAACCGTATGTCCATTTCTTTTCTACAGACTATACGAGTCTTTTAAATACAACTTTTTAAAGCAAAATAGTTCCTGAAAGCTTGTAATACGGCCCCAATAAACTCCATCGCAAAAAGTCCATCCGCAACCATTAAAGTACGAAGAAAGGCAAAAAAGTCTATCCGCCAAAAAAGGCAAAAACCTCTATCCGCCAGTTATCAGTTGCGATTAGGGTGTTGTTTTCGTGTGTTACAAATTTTGTGGGCGTTGGTGATTTATGTTCGGGCCTCAAAGTTTTGACTGATGGGTTGGGATTATTATTATTTATAGTTTATGTTATCGTGGCTTTATAACTCATTTTATTAGGTAAATTGGGAAAAACTTATTTTAACAAAATGCCTGTAAATAAATGTGTTATAAAAATGTGTAAATAACTCGCGTAATGCGTATATCATTTTATACTGATGTTGACTCGTGGTAGAAAATATTATTATAATCAATAGATGATTGATGATTCTATCCTGATCCAGTCTTGGTTTTTTATAAGCTTACGTAATCAAACGCATTTTAACTATAATATCTTCGTAATATCAACTGATCGCTCATTGCTAATTTAATAGTATTTATTTATTTATAGCAAATTTATTTGTATTTAATAATATACACTTTTCATGCACTCTTTCCACTTTTATTAATTAACAATGTGCATGAAAAGCGTATATTATTACTGTGAAACATGAATTTCCACCAAGAAGGTACATTCCCAAGCAGCAAAACAGTCGAATAAGGATTTTTTTACTCAGCCTTTAATCGTATAAGAGCCGGGTAACCGTTCATAAAACACCTATTTATCGTATAATAGCGGTTATCTCGACTATTTGGCAATATTTGCTAATGTGTGCTTTAAGGACGTCGAATAAACGTTTACAGCACTATGTTTTAGCCCTTTTACTCCACCTTTTAGCAGATGCTGAATTAATATGGCTAAAATACTCATTATTCGATCGTTTGATCTCTAACAGTCGTATAATAGCTGTAGAATAGATGATTCGCTGAATTGGGTGCTTTTATACAGCCGTTACTCAGCTATCTTTTATGTTTCTATAAAAGCTCTATAAACGCAATCGAATTGCTTATGGCAACATTGCTGCTGTTACTGCACGCTTACAGACTAACTCTTATAGTAGAATTAAAAACGTTCGTATAGGAGCTGTAGTGTAATTAAGAGCTGTTATACGATATTTACGAAGCGAACCCTAAATCCTGTTATCATGGCGACACCTTGTGCTATAAATGTGGTGACCAGCACTCTTACTCGACTTTTAATGGAATAAGTTAGCTGTTACTGCAACTAGATTATCAATGTGGACAATGGCAGTAAAAAAATATATTTTAAGTAAATTTAATTATATTAATTAGTCTTCAAATTTAAGAAAATAGGCAGCGCATGAATGTTTATGTAAAAATGCCTTTGGGTTTATCAATAAAGCTTGTTGCGCATGATGTTTTGGAGTAGCTACACGAACAGTAAAAATAATCACATATTGATTTCTCAAAAACTTGATAATATAAATAAGGATTGAGATGTAGTTTAATAACTATAATTTTTTTACATTAAATTTATGTAGCACACAAGCTCGCACTCTTTACAGCACTAATTTGTCGAGTAAAAGCATTCTATTCGCTGTTATAGAACTAAAAAGGAGAATAAAAGCAATTCGTCTGCTATTATAGCACACTTTATCTGTATAATAGCAAATCAATTGCGTTTATTGAACTAAATATCCTATATACGCATTTTGGTTACTCTTAAAACTCTTTTAGTGTTTTCTACCACTTTTACTCAAATCTTACAGCATCTTTTTGTTGCTTACTCAGCGCTTATTCCACTTTAATAGGACTTTAGTCTGAATAATTTGCGCCTTTTTCGCGTCGAGTAAACGTTTACAGCACTTTTACTCGACTGTTTTAAGAACTTTTATAGAACTTAAAGCGAAAACAAGAACGTGCTCTCGACCATTATAGCACGTCCATTTGCTGCTTGGGTTCATATCATTTCAAGCGTTTGTCAATGGACCTATGCTCTCTCAGCACGTGTTGACTTTATCCGCTCATAGTGATTATGGCTGGGAATATGAAATATCTAAATTGGATTAGTCGTATCTGTCTCCCATATGTGGCCATGTGGTGCGTTACTCACTTATATTAGGTAATTAGCAAAAATATAGATCTTCGAATTGGCATGTCAATCAAGAGAATGAGTAATCCATGCTAATATTATAAATGTAAAAGTGTGTCTGTCTGTCTGTTACCCCTTCACACCCAAACCACTGAATCGATTTTGCTGGAATTTGGTATGTAGATACTTTGAATCCCGAGAAAGGACATAGGATACTTTCTATCCCGAAAAATGTACGGTTTCCACGCGATAAACGAATTGCGGGCATCATCTAGTTGGATATAAACAATTCGTCATTGAAGTGAAAAAGTCATACAATTAATGATTCTACATTCTGTTATTTTAATAACGCATTGAAATGATTTTAATATAATTCTATATTAAATTAATTATAACATCAATATTATGAATATCAATAAGTTTCCCACTGTTTAATTAATATTAATTAAACCATTCAATCATCTTCATCCATAATAATAATATGTCTGTCTATCCTCCTTTATTAATAATATTATCCGCTGGACCGAAGTGTGCATTGAATAGTTTCTGAAACTAAAAGAATGATTTTGATAAAATTTGGTACCAAAGTAGACTAAGAAGAAAGACGAAGGGCATAGGCTCTTTGAATTAAATAGCTTACGAAAGTAATAGAGCCATTTTCATAAAATTTTGTACAAATACCTGTTTCTTTCAAGTAGACCATTAGTCAGTGAATATTGGCTCTTTTTAATTTCAGAAAAATGTTCCCGCCATTCATTTGCTCGTACAGACGTACGGGTAACATTAAAACATTAATCTAATATGCAGCCATCTGTTTTGTTATCAATACCACTCGAAATCATTACTATTGCCCAATACACCATTATAGTTAATACTGAGTATCAAAATAATAATATACTACGATAAAATTTATTGAATTTGGACCAAAAAAAAATAGTCTCAAATATTGATCAGTTTTTTTAGGCAACGCAATCACAACTAAATCATTTATTTATAATATCATAACAAGTTCTTCAAATGAAATAATCGGCCAAGTGCGAGTCAGACTCGCGCACGAAGGGTTCCGTACCATTATAGAGCAAAATTAGGCCAAAATTGTGTTTTTTGTATGGGAGTACTCCTTAATTTTTTGTTTTATTAATTACTTTTAAATATTATAGTACGCATATAACTAAGTACTTTGAGCAAAACTCAAGTACGTACCTGTTGCCATTATTGATGTAGAGCAAACGCCACGTTTGTTGTATGGGAATTGGGAGCCCCTCTTGAATATTAATTTTATTTTGTTTTTAGTATTAACTTGTTGTTAAAGCGGCAACGGATATATATAATCTGTAAAAATTTCCACTCTCTAGCTATTACCGTTCTTGAGTTACAGCCTAGAGACAGACAGACAGACAGACGGACAGACAACGTAGTCTAAGTAATAGGGTCCCGTTTTTACCCTTTGGGTACGGAACCCTAAAAATGACCAAATTTGCAACATCCATTCAAAACTTAACACCTTTGTTAAGCCCTGGTTTTAAAGATCCTTCCAGAAATTTTTACATACTCATCTGACGTCGCCATGTGGTACAAATATTATGCTAACGCGTTTTTTTAGTTTCTACGCATAATTGACTTCGTGTGCGGCCGATATGCTTTCAATTTCCCATGAAAAAACATCTTAAAATAGATGAAAGAGTTCACTTGCATATGCTTTCAGAGTTCACTTTAATACAAGAACAAAATCAACACAATTATAGATCAACTTTTTAAAAACTTTATTTCTGTGTATAAAAAAAGTTAACAAGAAAAAAAAAACTCAGTCCTTCCATTTTATTATAACAATAATTTAGTGTCCTAAGTTGACACTTGTCTTATAATTTTCATTCTTTGACATTAGAATTAATTTAGATAAAAACGCCATTTGCAATTTTCAGCTAAATATTGTATAATTTTGACATTACACTTGCAGATTTCAAGTGATTTACTGACGTTTATATTATATTTTAAATCTTATCAAATGCTCTGCTTTGTTAACATTCAAAATAAAATGTTTCATGTATCTGACCACGGTAACCTTGTAGATAAAAGCGATAAAGCATCAAAACCTGTTTATCCCACTATTTGACTTCTGGCGAGAATTCAATTTGTAATTTTAACTATATCAATACACTTAAAGCGGACTATATTTTTTATAATTTTGCATCTGTAGAATTTTTATTACTTTTTTTTATTTAATGTATCTGATTTGGTTTTTAAATCATTGTATTGGCACTTTAATATCATGTAATCATTTCCATTCATTCAGTTCTAGGAAGGCAATATTTATGTTTTTTTTTTTAACAAATTTTATCACATTCGTTTTAGTCGTTAAAGTGACTAGCTATAAAATGTCACTCTCGACCTTTTATCACCTTTGTATTGTTTTTGGAAAAAATAAACATTTTAAACTACCATCATATTTTGTCCCCGATTCTTGAGACAGAGGGAGAGACCGACAGAATCATAGATAATACAGATATGTATATATATATATATATATATATATATATATATATATATATATATATATATATATATATATATATATATATATATATATTTATATAGGACAGAATGGCATAGGTGATAGGATTGAAAGTTATATACCTCTCTCTTTCGTCTTTATAGTATGTCAAATGTAGGGTATATTATATTTTTAGTAGTGAGCCTTTTTAGGCACATTTGGATGGATAATCTTCAAAATTTAAGAGAAGCGTATAGGTGTTTTAAAACCTGACAAAACATGGCTACTTTAAAATTAAAAATCTTGTATCCGGGTGCCATATTGACCTTTAACACAAAAAACATCTAAAGTATATAATATAAATTTAAATCAGTTCTATAGATATACAATTAATTATGTTAATAAAATCAACTTTAATAATCTCTTTTAGACTAAAACTGGATTGGAAAATATATTTTTTGGCACGTGCGCTTACAAGTTACAACACACCCCTATTTATAACCAATTTTCAAAAGGATGATGTTATTAACTATGTCAGGTTTACGTGGTAGCGCCATGCTTCGGCACCAATGGGTCGGCTCGACCGGAGAAATACCATATACCGGCGACGGAAGTTGCTTTCCATCAGGTGACCCGTTTGCTTGTTTGCCCCCTTATTTCATAAAAAATAATAATAATCGTTATGAATGGATTTTAAATTTTAAATTTTCAAAAAGTAAAGCAGTTCTCAGCTATAATTCCTTTGCTTAGTATTTCTGATTTCCTCGAAGTAAGTTATGGCAATAAAAAAAGCTCTTTAAATATAATTTTGTTTGTGCGTTTGTTTGCATCGAATTAAATATGGAACTGTTGGAATTATACTTATGCCGGAATACTTAATATTATAGAAGTCAGCCAGCTCCTATTTAGCGATTAAAATGTACAGTTTTTGTGGGTTTGTACTCCAAATCATGGCGGTAACAAGTTTTCTAAATAAGTTAACATCTCATTTATTATGTCGTAAGAAAATTCACAAAAAAAGTACACCAGTCCTTCGCCCATACCACAAACTTTCTAATACCACAAAGATTCTATCTGTCCGTATGTCCATCAATAAATTCTTCAATTAAATGTGAAATCAATCAAAAACAGTGTCGTGTAACAAACATCTTATATTACAACCGGATTAACAAGAAGCGCGTAAGCGACACGTAAAAAATGTTTTTGACAACTGAACCAGTGTGGAAAACGAAAAAGTGTACTTAATAATATTATTGACAAAAACATATTGTCTTTTGCTTGAAATATTTATTTCCATAAAGTCAGTTTATATTGCAAGGCGACGTCAGAGTAGACAGAATTATAGAGTATGCCGACTTAGAACTGATGTTGAAATTTTTAAATTTGACGTTTTATGACGAAAATCATCGCTAGGGTTGTTAAATTGTTACCTACGAATTTAAAACTATAACATATTCGCTGGACGTGTTCCTCTTTGGTCGTATTGTTGTTTGTGTTTTGGCACATGCGATTAAAATTGTCAGAATCCAATTTTGAAATCTTTATTTTAAATATTTAAAAATAAATTAAAATCAGCCAGCGCGAGGCACATTCCGTTCATAATCCTAGTGAAACCCGACGAATTTGACAGATATTGAAACCTGTCCGTCTCTTTGCAGTCGAACTATTGGTACTTATGTGTATTGTGGCGACGTTGCGATGCGCTGCATTTTTAAATGAGCCAATCAAAATTGGAACAACTCAAAAAAAAAAAAAAACAGGTGGCAAGTCCGGTCAATTCTACGTGTCAAGAATAATAATAAGAATTGTTTATTTGCCGAAAGTACCGTTACAATAGGTGTTACAATAGTTATACAGAGGTCCAGTCTTTCTACCTAATATTAGGCATGCAAATTTGATGGCGATCATTGATCATGTCTACAAAATAGTTCAAAATATAAAAACACTTAATCAAAATAAAATTGATAGACAGTTTGGATGAAATTTTAACACAATTGAATATATATATATATATAAGATTATTACGACATATAGGAGGAAAACATAAACAATTTTGTTTCTCTGTAAATATAAAGATTTAATGTATAAGCAAACAGTAAAACATTTAAAACTATATGTACAAGAACTAAGTAAATAAAATAATAGTGGAATAACATAAGTACCTGTAAATATAAAGAAACGACAATTACGTTTATAATTTAAATCCTCCAAATTGAACACAAAATATATTTTCTCTTAAAACATTTTTATCAGTTCTTACAAACTTGACATTGTCGTCCTTCAAAATTCAAATATTTTACTTTTCTGTCGCAAACATACCAGCCTACTCTAAATAAGAAGTTTTAAACTTACATATATATAAAAAAATCATAAAACGTAAATTAGGTAAAAAATAATATTAATTAAGACAAAATATAACTTAAATAATTAAAACATTTAATATAATTTAATTTAATAAATAATTTGATTTGATAATAATAATAAACTTCATTCAAACATTTCATTAAAATAGTCAAGTAGTGCATAATTTAATTCAATTAACGTAGTCAATATTTAAAAAAGATTAGGAAAAGTCATTGATTAAAATTTAATTGTATTGTAATTAATATTACATTTCATGTCATAAATTAATAGCATTAATTTACTTACATTATTTATTCCTATGAAGTATAATAATTAGTGATTTTATCATTCAAATAGTCTACTATATTATAATAACATTTTTCTATAAGTAATATTTTTAACTGTTTCTTAAATATTTTTATATTCATTTATATTCATTGCTTTCAGTATAAATCAAAACCCTTAGTTTCTGAAAACTCAAGTTAAAAAGTTAAAGTTTACGAAACTCAGGATATAGCACGACATGATATTATGTTATTATTTCATAGAAATAAACTTTATGAAAAAGTTATGCCATCTACGTCAATGTCATAACTCAAAATTGTCAAAATGACCCCAAAAAAATTGGCAAGTCACTGAGTCGGCCATTTGTAAAGAAGAAGTTTTAAAGACTTTGAAATGGCACGCTCTTATATTATAATATGCATCAAGTAGCTCCAGTATTTTACCGATAAGTAGGTCTGCGTAAGTAGTAAGTTTTCTCCAATGCTTATTATTATAGAGAGAAACTTCTCTATTACTACATTATAAATCACTATTTTCTTACTATTGGCCTATTTTTCTGCTTGTTAGGGTACGATTTATTTGATAACATTAATCTATATTGTATGTTAAATAATAAATAAATATAATAATACTAATAAACAAAATATGTCTATCCGTATTACCGTTTTTCAAGATTCCAAATGCACTAAAGTATATATTTTTAAATTAGAACACCAATTTAAAAACATAAAACTCAGTTTCTCTATTCACAGGATACCAATCAAACTTTTCTTGCATTTTTTTTATTTTTCTTTCTTTTTTTGTTCCAGACTATGACCACAGCCGTCGACAGATGATGGTACCGCCATGCGATTGAGCCATGGCACGAAATCGCGGGAAATTCGAAAATAGAACACAAACATGGCGGATAGTTGTTTTACTCTGTGCACTCGCCGGTTGCCATGGTTACCAGGAGCAGAGGTTCGCGATGGAGCCGCAGGATCAGGTTAGATTTTATTTTTGTCGTATTTTGTGTTGATTATAATATTATCACTACCACGAGATGACGCCCGTAAGTCCGTTGCGCCAAAATTAGTTTATCGCGCGTGATCCGTACATTTTTCTGGGATAAAATGTATTCTAAGTCCTTTCGTGGGACACTAAGTACTACTGTAGCAAATTTCAGCAAAATTGGTTCAGCGGTTTAATCTTGACTTGAAGAGATAACAGACAGTATTTATATATCCCTTTCCCAGGTTTCAAAGCATCTCTATTCCAAATTTCAGCAAAATCGGCTTAGTCGTTTGGGCGTGAAGAGGTAACAGATAGACACCTTTTCGCATTTCAAACATAATAAGAAACATTTAGGGAACTATAAAATTACATGAACTAAAGTCACTACTAGTAATAAAACAACTTAACTAACAGTCAAATACCGTAGACGGCATACCGTTATCTAATACATCAATTCTACTGACATTAACAGGTAAATACAACTATAATAAACTATAATATAAATAACAAACACCCACGCAAACTTTGAACTCTAAAACCAGAATAATTTACATAAAAAAACAAAAACCGTTGTCTTATCAGCTCATTATAGGTAATGGTAACACTTGGATGAGATTTGCTCTAAATGAGGTTTGCTCTAAAACTTGTTTTTATAAAGATTCCTCAAAAAATTCAGAGTGCCTTAGAAAGAGAATAAAAATTTTAAAACTGTCATAAGCATTGTGATTTGTGTAATCTGTATTGATAACAGGAAATCCGAAGATAGCTTGATATTGATTAAATTTCGTATGGAGACGCTTAGGCTCGCGGTAAAAAAATATCCCGAAAAATGCATGACTTCTGCACACTCAATTTTTTGACCAACATTTTAAAACAAATATTTTTAAGCGAAATTATAACGTCTACCTTTAGCTTTAAAATTTTTTGGCGCTTACGTACTTTTACCTTTGACAAGTTTTTAACAGCATGTCCCTGACATGAAGGAAAATGGCTTCCAACCGGTTACCCTGCGGTTACAGTTATATGATCTGTGGTAAAAAGTGCAGAAAAATTGCTGTTACTCAACTCCAGAGATCGTTGTAACCGACTGATAAAATGTGGTTATCGATCTGATATTTTTGATCTTAACTTTTTACGGGATATTTTGAAAGGGGAATTGCTTGTTGTTGAAGAAGTAACTTAATGATATTAATAATATTATTAGAAAGTTTATCACTGTGTCTAAATACTGTTTTCTGGTTGCTTCTTTACGCCTAAGGCGCTTTGCAGACGACGGGGCGGGGCGGGCCGGTCAATTTCGCCGCGTACGCCCGTCGATGTCTGCGGCTGCCCGCGCCGCGTACACAAAGCACACGCCGTCTGCGTTACTGCATGTAAAATGATTTGTGTGATCCACGGCGGGCAGCCGCGGAATACGCCGCCAGTGCCCGCCGGGCACCTGCGTCCTGTTGCAGTCTTACGGCCGTTCCCAATATTTGATCTATCTCTGTTTTTGCCCTACTAGAGATAGGAATAGCTCACAATTGACGTAAAATATATGTCTCTAATGTCTAATGTGAGTTATTCCTATCTCTAGTAGGGCCAAACCAGAGATAGATCAAATATTGGGAACCGCCGTTAATTGACCATAAGCCGTTGAACCGATTTTGACGAAATGTTTCGATCTTGAAAGCAGACAGACAGTCAGAAAGACAGTTTCTTATTTATTTATATATTAGTGTGGATGAGTTACTATAAAATTGATTTTGCGATGTCAATTACATCACTTAAAAGCTATACTAAAGATCGAAAAAAAGAAAATCGATTTTACAAATTAATTGTGTCACTCCACTTAGTTTCGATATCCATAAAAAGTCCATACCAATTTTATCGTATTTTAAATGTGGTGTTTCACATCGTATTGAGCTGTACTAATGATCCATTTCTCCTGTCCACAACTGACGGCAGAAATACGGTTAATGTGAATCAGCGGCAACATTGACACACTGTTTCAGGGACGTCGCATTCTAAGCCGGCCCCTAGACTAGAAATTTTATTGTGAATATCACGTATTGCGTATTACGCATATCAATGTAATTATTTACCGTCTAGGATTGATGTTGAACATCGCGTGCCTTCGATCGAACTGTCAAATAAACTGTTCAATAAATTTGAGCGTGATATTGACAATAAAATTGCTCGTCTAGGGGCCGGCTAAGGTAAATTTACGCGGCAATAGACATAAGTTTTCGAATCAATTTTAAGGTACTCGTACAAAATTGACGCTTTGTGTCCTCATTTTTTGATCCCCGACAAAAAAAAAGGTGTAAGTTTGACGCGTCTGTCTGTTTATCTGCAAAATATATCTTTCTGTCTGTGGCATCGTAGCATCCAAACAGGTGCATTGATTTTAATGTATTGTTTTTTAGGTTGAATTATGCTTTCAGTCATATTAATAACTTTAGAAGTCGGAAATATTCGCTGGAGTGACATTTAGTGCTTATCAGTTTTTGTTTGGTATACCTATAATAATCTATATATTATATGGTGTGAGATCCCTAAATGGTACATCGACGCGACACTTAAATAATAATCACGTTACGGTTACGTCAGTAGTGGCAAAACGCCAAATTCACAAAATTAAGGCCAAATTGGAAAATGGCAGGTGAAATACTATTGTCGGAAAATAGGTTATTAGCTGTTGCCCGCGACTTCGTCCGAGGTAACACATAATAATTAAAAGATGGATAATTTTTCCCGTTTTTTCCACATTTTCCTCTAATTCTTCGCTCCTATCGGTCGATAGCCAGACAGACAAATTATTTTTCACTTCAAACTAAGGGTCAATTCAGACCGCAACGCGACGAGGCGAGGCGAGGCGCGGCGCGCCATTTTGTATGGATCTGACAGATGTCAATTGCGTGAGACGCCTTACGAATCTGTCAAATCCATATCAATTTAGAAATGCACCTTCGCCTCGCGTTGAGGTCTGAATCAACCCTAATAGTTCCATGATGAGCGTCTTCAAACTTCAAATACTTTATCTATGCTTCAAACAAACACACGGACTCTTTGGCTTTATAATAGGGCCTGTATTCACTTAGATTAGTACAAGTGAATAGTGATTAGGAGTAAGTAACTTGAACTAATCAGTCGCTGTCCACACGTACTTTCTTCTGATTACTAATCACCTGCACTACTTACCTGCACTTATCACTAAACAATACAGGCCTATACACTAAATGAGCCCGCAAGTCGCAATCCAAAATAATTTTCATCGCACCGGTGCAGTGCCGTACATTTTTCCGGGATAATAAGTATCTTATATCCTTTCCCGGGACTCAAACTATCACCACACCAAAATTCAGCAAAAGCCATTCGGCAGTTTAGGCGTGAAGAGGTAACAGACAGACACACTTTCACATTTTTTTAATGAAATAAGGGAGCAAACGAGCAAACGGGTCACCTGATGGAAAGCAAGCCGGTGCGTTGCTGGCCTTTTAAGAGGGAATAGGGTAATAGGGGAGGGTAGGGATGGGAAGGGAAGGGAAGGGAATAGGGGAGGGAATAGGGTAGGGGATTGGGCCTCCGGTAAACTCACTCACTCGGCGAAACACAGCGCAAGCGCTGTTTCACGCCGGTTTTCTGTGAGAACGTAGTATTTCTCCGATCGAGCCGGCCCATTCTCACCGAAGCATGGCTCTCCCACGTTAAAATTTTATAATATTAGTGTTAGTAGCTATATATATATACAGTGTGTAACAAAAATAAGTGATAATACTTTAGGGTGTGTACGTGTTCCTTGTAGAGAGTTCACTGTGAAAGTAGCAGCGCTGAAAGACGAAATTTTTTTTTCACTTTTGTATGGGCAAGGGCCCGAGCGTCACGAGTTTTCCCATACAAAGGTGAAAAAAATTTTTGGTCTTTCAGCGCTGCTACTTTCACAGTGAACTCTCTACAAGGAACACGTACACACCCTAAAGTATTATCACTTATTTTTGTTACACCCTGTATATATATATATATAAGTGGTTTTCGATATAGGTTATTTTTGTTCGTTTTGTAATGTGTATTCACGCAGAATATTTTTTGCAACTAGAACGTTGTCTATGTCTAATATTAGGTAAAGAGTTGAGTCATTACATACATAAATACTTTTTTCGCCTCCGTGGTCTAGTGGTATAGAGCGCGGCTCTTGACTCGGAGGTCGTGGGATCGATTCCCGCGTTGGAAACATGTTATTTCCAAGTTTGGTTAGGACGATGCAGGCTGATCACCTGATCGTCTGACAAGTAAGATGATCCATGCGTCGGATGGACATGTAAAAAGTCGGTCCTGCGCCTGATCTCTCGCCAGTCGTGTCGCTCTTCCGTCCCACTGGGTTATGAGAGTAAAGGAATAGAGAGTGCTCTTGTGTACTGCACACACACTTGGTCACTATAAAAATTACTCCTGCGTAGCTGGCCTGGTTTCAATGAAACCGGCCACCGTCACCGAAACCGGTGTGGGAGCTATTATTATTATTATGTTTTTATTTCTTTTAGATTCTCCTTTATGGGATTTTCTACTAAGGTTGCGGGCTTGTGGCCAAGCAACCTCAGGTAAGTTTTGAAGTTATGATATAGATAAAAATTTACGAACGATTCGGCAAGTATTTAGTATAACTGCCTTTTGCAGGGTTATGAATGTGAGTGGGTGAATTTCGAGTGTTTTAAGGCTAGTGCGAAGAGTTTTAGGTATTATTCCAGTACTAGAGATGACGATAGGAATGGTCTTAACAACGTTTGCTTTCCATTGCGATTTCAATTCGATTGTTAGGTCAGTATATTTAGTTAATTTGTTTGTATGTGTGGAAGTGAGGTTATGTGAATTTGGTATGGCTATGTCAATGAGATAAACGGTCCTATTTCTTTTGTCAATTATTATTAAATACTTTTTATTCGAGATAAGGCTGGACTGTATCTTTTTCTTTCTGCAATGAAACCATGTCATTCTTCCATAGTGGTTGTAACGCTATATTTTTGCCTTGTGTTAATATTTTTTCCCGGCGCCTTTTATGTTAGTCATTTAATAAGAGGCCGACTAACCCAAAAAATCAAATATCGTCCTCTCTTCACACTCACACCCGTCTTTCATATGCCAGGTGAAAAAGGACGACGCGGAATCATCGCCGAGTTAGTTTTTTTTCTTAATAACTCGATAAATATACAACATTTTAAAAATTTGCCAGGTCAGTGTTTCAATGATACAATTTTATGTAATGTGTTAAAATCCATACTACTCGTAACATTTTAAATGCAAAAGTGTATGTTTGTCAGTTACCTCTTTTCGCCCAAACTACTGAAATAATTTTGCTGAAATTTGATATGGTGGCACGTTGTGTCCCGGGAAAGGACATAGGATACTTGTTATCCCGGAAAATGGACAGTTCCCACGCGATAAAAGAACTTTGAACTTCAAAATAAAAGTTGCGGGCGACATCGAGTATTAAGTAGGTACATTCATTTAAGTCAAAATAACCTTCTTTTTTGTAAGTGGTATTACCCACGATTTTTGTACGCGAGCAAAGCCGATTTATAAATAACATACAAAGTAATCTCATAAACTTTAAAAGTTTTAAAGTCTAGCCAATTTTCAAGGTTTAGTTTGAGCTTTTGCAAAAGCCCGACTGACCGATTTCACGCTAAGCTTTGGCTTACATGACAATGTCAACAGTTGGTTACAATAAAATTTAAAACCTTTCATACCACCAATGTAAGCTTTAGACTTTTATCGAATTTTTATCAACATGAATAAACCTGTACTATCAACAGCACAATTTTAGGGTTTCGTACCCAAAGGGTTAAAACCACTTACCTCCATTATACAAGTACGCTGGACTAATGATACCCTTTGAAATGACAGCTATTTTTTGTGCCTATTTGAAGCGGAATCAGCTCCCCCAATATTCGGGAAGAGAACTAAATTTGACGTAAAATTGATGTTTGAATATTGGCGCTGATGGCAGTAGTGGGAGTACTTGGAACTAATACTAGTTTCATCCATGATGGAGGTATACTATTATCTGTGGTTTCTACAACCAATAGCGTCTAAGCGGCCATTTGCAAGTTACGTCAGATTTAGTTCTCTTCCCCCGCATTGGGGGCGCTGATTCCGCTTCATATAGGCACAAAATATATTTGGGTATCATCAGTCGAGCGTAATTGTATTATGGAGGTCAGTGGTTAAAACGGAACGCTATTACTATTAGACTTCGATGTCTGTGCATCTGTCTGTCTCCAGACTATATTATATCTCAAGAACGGTGACAGCTAGAGAGTTAGAATTTTGTGCCGCTATGCAACAAATACTAAAAAATATATGAAATATTTAAGGGGGCCTCCCATACACGTTCTTTGTCATTTTTTTCTCGATATCAATGATCGCAACAGGGCCCGTACCACGAAACGGTTTTGAGACTCAAACAATCGTACGAGAATGTTGTGTCCCACTCTAACAAAAGTGAAATGACGTTGTTAGAGAGGGACGCGGCATTCTCGTCCGATTGTTTGAGTCTCAAAACGGATTCGTAGTAGGCCTACAGGTAGGTACTTGAAATGTTCACAAAATATTCACTACATATAATAATATTAATCAATAATATACTTATTAAACTAAAATAAAATAACTAAGGGCTCTCAAATAAAACGCATTTTTTTGTCCATCTTTGCTCTATTATAGTACGGAGTCCTTCGTGCGCGAGTCCGACTCGTACTTGGCCGATTTCTGTAGTGTTTTGTTTACTTTTCCAATTGAACGCCTACGACACAAGCTGAAACTATATTGATTTTGGGACGTAGTGTTATAAAAAAAGTGGTCTTGTCGAATGTGTGCATTCACAGATTTGAATTCGAAAATATTCTGTTGTACGTTGCGCCAAAATTTGTTTATCGCGCGAAAACCGTACATTTTTCCGGGATGAGAGTATCCTATGTCCTTTCCCAGGAAGCAAACTATCTCCACACCCAGCAAAATTGGTTCAGCGGTTTGGGCGTGAAGAGGTAACAGACAGACCGATACACTTTCGCATTTATAATACTAGCTATTTGACCGAACTTTGCTCGGTATTCGATAAAACACGAATAAAATGACATTTTCTAAAAATGATTCCTAGCTAGATCGATTTATCGCCCCCGAAACCCCCTATATACTAAATTTCATGAAAATCGTTGGAGCCGATTCCGAGATTCCAATTATGTATATATATACAAGAATTGCTCGTTTAAAGATATAAGATTAGTGTGGATATTATGATTAATGTAGTTTATTAAGTTCCTCTATATTAATTTATATTATCACTAGCTGTCCCGGCAAACGTTGTTTTGCCATATAAAGTATATTTTCGATTTTCGCCCTAAGGCCCTTCGCCTTTTCGTAACTAACATTGTGACACGGGAATTTTATATATAAGATTGAAATTTCGAGCACTAGAGTAAATGAACATAATATTATACTAGATGTCCCGCGCGGCTTCGCCCGCGTTAATTAGGGACTTTACAGAAACCGTACATTTTCCCATGAAAAATAGCTATACTCTCTTCACGTGGTCTATATATGTACATATTATGTGCCAAATATTGCTATAAAAAATGCTCCAGAAGTTCGTGAGATAAACCCTTTCTAATATTTCCCCCGTTTTTCCCACATTTTCCTGAGTTTCTTCGGTCGTTTTAGTCGTAGCGTGATAATAATATAGCCTTACTCGATAAATGAGCTATGTACTCGTAACACTGAAATTAGGAATAAGTTTTTAAATCGGATCTGTAGTTCCTGAGATAAGCGCGTTCAAACAAACATACTCTTCAGGTTTATAATATTATAAGTATAGATTTTTTAAAATTATCGCTTGACAAACTCGAGTCTCGATCTAAAATACTATGAATAGTACCAATAACAGGCTCATAATCATGGGACAATGCATGGTAATTATTATACCATGGTAGTGATGATGATGATGATGAATGTAATTTGCATAGTAGCATATGCTTTCCGTTCTTAAAATAACGCCGAAACTCCCAAACTTGTATCTATAAAGAATCAGGAGTTCTCTCAGCACCTTCCGAACCACGGTATACCAGGTATACCTCGGTGCAAAATCTTACTTGTTGGTAGGATATGCTTAGAATGCTTTTCACGAAACCGAAGTCACCACATGTTTCCCTATAAATTTTGAGGAGTTCCCTCGGTTACTTATGGATCTTTCATCAGATCACCACTTTTGTGAATGTAATACCAAATTGGGATGATACCCTATATACCAAAAGAAAAATGTTGAAAATCGGTTAACAAACGGCGGAGTAATCGTTGAACATAAGAAAACGAACATAACACCTCCCCCATTTTGAAAGTCGGTTAAAATTGTAGCCTATGTGTTATTCTGATGTATAAACTATATTATTGTAAAGTTTTATTAAAATCCGTTCAGTAGTTTTTGCGTGAAAGAGTAACAAACATCCATACATTCATACATCCACACATCCACACATCCATACATCCATACATCTATTCATCCAAACAAACTTTCGCCTTTATAATATTAGTAGGATTTTTTAAATGCGCTTAGTAAAAGCGATTAATTTTTAATTTGACATGGGTCAGAATGTCCTAGAGCTATTAGAAGTATGAGATGTCAGTGACATTCCGCTGACACGTCCAATTAAAATCTAATGACCGTTTTTAATCTCAAAATACTTTCAGATTGGTAAAAAATAAGGGTCGAATATATTTAAACTTGAAGGGCAAAATTGCTTAAGCGACATTTTTGGCGACAATTAAAAAGATTTGCAAATTAATATCATTTTATCTAAGTGCGAAAAGAATGTATGGTCTATATACTAACTTAAATAACTTGTATTAACGTTAATTTTTAAATAAAATTCACAAATAAAATAATATTGACGCTTGAGAGGCAAAAAGTAATCGACATTTTTTATGATTTTATGAGGTGTATGGAGTTCAAACCATACAAAATAATTTTGACCTAAATTTTAACAAAGTAAATAAAATATATGCTACCGTTTTAAATTCGGTGGTTTGAGCTACAGTAAAGAATGGTGAAATCACTTTATTAATTTATTAAAAATACAAGATGATGAAATATTACGTATCTAAAAATTATTCCATGTCCTTTTCCGGAACTGAAGGTATCTCAATACCAAATTTCAGAAAAATCAGTTCAGCGGTTTGGGAGTGAAGAGGTAACAGACAGACAGACACATTTTCGTATTTTTAATATTAGTACGTATCTACGCAGCGTTTAACTATTCAGGTCTGCTGTCTCTATGTGAGGTCACCGATATGACAGACAAACAAGCAAACCTTTAATAATAATAATTACTAGACGTTCCGCGCAGCTTCGCCCGCATAAATTAGGAATTTTACGGAAACCGTGTATTTTTCGCAAAAAAATATCCTATGTCCCTTCACTTGGTCTACTCTACATCTGTGCCAAATAACTTAGAAATTCATCAAGTAGTTCGCAAGATAAGCGGCTTCAATTAATTTTCCCGATTTTTTCCACATTTTCCTCTGTTTCTTTTTTTCTATTGGTCTTAAAGTGATAATTTATAGCCTTCCTCAATAAATTTTCTACCTAACACTGAAATAATTTTTCAAATCGAATCAGTAGTTTCTGAGATTAGCGCGTTCAAACAAACAAACAAACTTTTCCGCTTTACAATATTATAAGTATGGATAAGACTGGATTTATATACCTCCGCCCGAACGCGTGGTTTGGCGGCTACGCGCTGTCATTTACATACAAAGCAAATGTATGTAAATGACAGTGCAACCGCGCCGCTGTTGAAATGAATCGTTACATACATTTTTGCTTGTGATCTCGCGATAAAGAGGCCAAACCGCTCATCGTCGCCGCCGCATTTAATCCAGCCTTAGAGCCAGTCCACACGACGCGTTGCGTTGCGTCGTCGTAAGACTCGTAACGCAAATATTTTGACGCATAGCCGGCCACACGGGCGCTGCGCCATCGCAGCGTTATTACGAAGCAGTCTTAAGGCGGGTACAGTAGAATTTAAACGAAGAAACTATTGCCATCACGCTTCACCCTGCGCGGCACGTGTATTGTGATAGAGACAGATACAGTAAATCGAGGTAACGTAGTCCTCTGATTCCTCCTTCAAAATAGAGCCTATCTAATTATTAGTTTTTTTAATATCTTCAGGAAGAATGAGTATATGCCTCTACGTTTTTATTTTATCTTAAAGATCTTTCAAATAATTTGTTTTATGGTCAGTGGATTGGCGAGGTACGTGGCATTCACTTTTTGCGATTTTTGAAGGGTCATATTTTTTTATTTATTAGGAAATTTAGAAAAAATGGAACGTAGATGCATGGGTTTAACAGATCCCAATATTGTATAAAAAATCATTTGTCTAGACGCATTGTCCAGGAAGTAAATTGGGGAATACGTTTGTATGGAAAAACAGTGTTAGCGTTTCCTCTTAACGTCAACTCCCCCTTCTGCTTCGTCTCGGGGCCTGCTGTCGGTCATGTGTGCGTTGCGACGACGCAGCGCGCAGATTCGTAAAACAACGCAACAGCAGCGCCGTGTGGACTGGCTCTTAAGGCAAGTATTTTATAAAGATCGTGTACGATTTTAACGTAAATTGTACGGAATTTACGTTAAAATAATTTCCTTAATTGGACGTAATATAACAGATTGTCTATTTCAGCGCCGCCGGCTATGAAATTAATTGAAAGTGGCCGGCGGATATTTTTTTAATCCAATTAAAATATATTTTTTCAACCCAATACACCGTAAAAACGTTGTAACTTTTAAAAACTGTAATAAAAACAGTGAATTCCTGCGTTCCGCTTGCAGTTTTATGAAACTATAACTAAATTTAAACTATGGCGTTTTTTTAATTAAATCTATACATTGCGACAAAAAAAATTACGCTTAAAAGTGACCTACAGGTTTATTTTTCTTTTGTTTTAGGTTAAAATTTAAGTTATTTTTATTTTACTGGTGTTGGCCGCAATTTTGTATTCAGCGAATACGCTAAATAAATGACTGGCAATATTAATTACTAGATGACGCCCGCAACTCCGTTGCAACAAAATTCACATATCGCGGGTAGCCGTACATTTTTCCGGATTAAAATGTATCCTATGCCCTTTCCCGGGACTCAAAGTATCTCCTTACCAAATTTTTGCAAAATCGGTCCAGCAGTTTAAGCATAAATACTCGAACTATTAAGTAGTCTATATGGATTTCATAATATATAATATAACTAATAAAAATTTTTTTACTTCTGCCTTCTGGACGTGGACTGTCAACTTTTTGTCCCCCTCTATAAATAGTTCTATTGAAGTTTCAACAATTGTCGGTGATGGTTCTAAAATTAGAGTTCCAAATTAACACCACTGTTTCCTGGCTATGTGATAAAAATATACGGTACTTTTTCGTGATACAAGTATTATTTTTTCTTCGTGACTTACGCGGTTTTGCCTGTTAATTTTTTTATTGACATTAGAAAATTGAGACAACTTGTTGTTTTTTTTACATTTTTTCTCAAATCAGTTATTTATTACTGTCATATTATGTGTTCATCTCTTAATCCATAATAATATTATAAATGCGAAAGTGTGTATGTATGTCTGTCTGTTACCTCTTCACGTTTAAGCCGCTGAACCGATTTGACTGAAAAGTATGGAAATTTTTTGAGCCCCGGAAAGGACATAGGATATTTTTATCCCGGAAAAATGTACGGTTTCTGCGCTATAAACGAATTATGGCGCAAGGGATTTGCAAGCGTCATCTAGTTCTTTCATTAAAACTGTTTCTTTCAATTTCTGTAAAAACGGAAACTATTCATAAAATTTTGTTGTAGTACCTGTATATTTATAGAGCTATAAAAATATTCTAAAAAAAATTTACCGTTTTCAGAATATTTTTACCGGACAAAAGTTTAAAAATATTTCGTGGCATGAATGGCTTTTGTAGACACCTGCAATACTAGTGAATGCACGATTTTAAACAACTGAAACGATACGAGTTATAACTGTTATACACGTGCGAATATTTTGAGCCAACATGAAAGTGTCAACTTTAGTGTAGAGTATAAAATCATCAGACTTAGTCTAAGCTTACGAAGTCTAAGTAAGCTACAAGTAAAAAACGATTTATTATTTATTATAAAGCGGAAGAGTTTGTTTGAACGCGCTAATCTCAGGAACTACTGGTCCGATTTGAAAAATTAATTCAGTGTTAGATAGCTCATTTATCGAGGAAGGCTATAGGCTATATTTTATCACGCTAAGATTAGTAGGAGCCAAGAAATAGAGAAAAATGTGGAAAAAACGAGGGAAATTATTTGAAAGTGATTTCACGAACTACTGGAGCAATTTTTCTGTTATTTGGCACAGATATGAAGTAGACCACGTGAAGGATCATAGGCTATTTTTTGGACTAATTTGTCTGTGAAAAAACTTATTTCATAAAATTACTATGTCGAATATTTTATTTTATATTTGAAAATGGCATATAATTATACAAATATAAATTTGAATAAACCATACCCAATAGTAGGGGAGGTAGTGCTATCGTTTGCTAAGTCATTTCATACCGACCAAATTTTTGTCCAGCGGTAGCTTAATATTTATCAATCAATATAATCAGCGTCAGTCGCCGCACCCGTGGTGGGATGTTAACTGAGAGTATTTCAAAGGTGTAAAAAAAATAATTGCGGAAAGTGATTTTATACCGAATGAAAATTTTATGGATGATTTTGAGGTCATGCTTAACCAAAAATGCACCGTCAGCCGTATCGCAGACGAGGGATTTAACGTCAGTCGCGTTACTGAACTATGTTAAAAAAATTAAAATATAAAGTAATTTCATACTGTACAAAATTGATATAATTATTTTACTTTAAAAGCGCCACCTGTTGTTATATACTAAAACTAAAATAGCACCTACCAAACCTAAACGTGTATAATCTAGATAATTTGACCTTTATTGGGTGCGAATTGGGATCTTTTTAATGACAATTCAATACGATTCCCAACAACAACTTTGAGATACTCTCAATTTTTATTCCACCCATACTGCAGTAGCTGACGATCAAAACTCTTATGTATTAATAGAATAGTATTATTGTTACGATTTTCGCTCGGTATGAAATTACTTTTTAAAATGAGCGCGACCTCCCCTACTACAATATTATAAATGCGAAAATCTATCTGTCTGTTGCCTCTTCACGCTCGAACTGCTGAGCTAATTTTGATGAAATTTAGCATGGGGATACTTCGAGTCCCAGGAAAGAACGATACTTTTTATCTCGGAAAAATGTTCGGTTCTCACGTGATAAACGAATTTTGGCGCCACGGAGTTGCGGGCGTCAACTAGTTTATATTTAATGATTCTTTATATTTACGTACATTTTTATGCTTTGTTCAAACCTACGCGATCAAGCGACTGCGAAGCGGGAGCGTCTAGTTGTCAAATGTGTGTTTTGAAGTACTACATAACTAGACTTCTTTTTTAAAACCATATTTTGACAACTTGATGCTCCCGCTTCGCAGACGCTTGGTCGCGAAGGTTTGAAGTTTGAACAAAGCATTATGTGTAAACACGACTTAAAATATTCTTTTCTCTTCACAGAGTGCGATAGTGGGTTCTCGTGTGACACTCCCTTGTCGTGTGGAGAACAAAGTTGGTGCTCTCCAGTGGACGAAGGACGACTTCGGGCTGGGAACCCACAGGAACCTCAGCGGATACGAGCGGTATACCATGATTGGGAGCGACGAGGAAGGTACGACATCTTCATCATTATCACAATTTTTATCCCCCATCATTATCATCATTATTGTAGCTTGTGAAGTTTGGATTTCATCATCACAATCTTCATCACCGTTTTTATCATTCTTCATTAATTATTATCATTGCGAGTCACGAATATAATTTAAAGGAAAGTTGTCATCATCATCATTATCACAATTTTCACCATCACCATTTTTATCCCTTTACCCTCTTTTTGTGAAGTACGAATAGAATTTTAGAAAATTTATTTAAGTATGCTTCAAGTGATTATACTGTTTAATGTCACATGTCTTTATCCATACTAATATTATAAATGCTAAAGTGTGTCTGTCTGTCTGTCTGTCACCTCTTCACGCATAAACGGCTGAACCGATTAGGCTGAAATTTGGTACAGAGATACTTTGAGTCCCGGGAAAGTTGCGGGCGTCAACTAGTAATATTATATTTTCCCGGAAAAATAGATCAAAATCGATTCATTCGCTTGAAAACTATACTACGGTCAGACATACTTTTTATTTCTGTTATTTGCTACTGTTAATGACAATTCGTCTACAACGTTAGTCTACAAGAGTTGATAAATGACTATTCTTAGAAACTCGTGAACTACTTTAAGGGTAAGTCATTCTTAAGGTAATAAGATTTAAAAAAAATATTCCCTTCCATCATTAGTAACTAGTTGACGCCTACAACTCCGTTGCGTCAAAATACGTTTATCCTGCGGGAACCGTAAATTTGTCCTCTATAAAATGCATTCTATGTCCTTTCATGGAACTCAAAGTATGTCCACACCAAATTTCATAAAAACCAGTACAGTGGCTTAAGCATATAGGGGTAGGTAACAGACAAAAGGCGCACTTTCTAATTTATAATATTCGTTTTCCTCTTTAAACCGACTTCTAAAAAGGAGGCGGTTATATTTAACCCTTTAAAGAGGCCAGTCGTGATCTGTTCCCACGCGTATATCAACATACTATATTATGGGCCATATGTTTCTGTGTGCTATGTTTTCGTACATGTGCACTTATTTTAAGTGCTTGGAAAATAATATTGTGCTATTTTATGGTGTGCGTGACACAACATACAAAAATAAAGAGGGGAAAATAAGAAAAAAAAATTGAAATCACCATTTGGTCGTGCTTTATACAAGTAAAATTGTTTTTGACCACTAAAAGAGTAAGCAAAAAATAGATACTAAGAACAAAAAAGAACATATTTAAAAATATTATACAGCAAAAATAGAGATTAACATTAGCAACAAAAAGTTTTCATCACCACTTTCAAAACATAATCTAGTAGCTAAAAACTTGACCGCTTTTTTGAAATAGAAAAAGAAATAGGTTATGGGTACAACTTATGACTTTAATTACCAAAGAATTTTTTTTTCTATTGTTATATTTCACGTAGGCGAGGACAAAGCTAAAATATGCCAAACTATTGCGAATATTTCATGTAACCGAATATTTTTTGGACAAATTCTTGCATAAATTATATAAATCATAATAATATTATATTGTAAAGTTAAATGCACGTAAAAGTGACTTTTAGTGTGTCAGTTAGTGGTAGTTATCATAACGGAAAGGTCAAATGACGTAAGCGCCAAAACCTCCAGTTTGAGTTTTTTTTAAAGAAAATATGTTTAATGTTATAATGAGTAATCGTCAGAAGGGGAATCGTTTATTTGAAGAACTTAAGATTTCCGCAATAAATGTTTATAACAGGAGGAGTTTAAAGTACAAAAGGTAATAAAATCAACTTAAATTAAGCACCAAAATGTATCTCTTTGCGCATAAAGTTCAATGTAAACAAAATTTGCGCCCCGCGCTCATTTGTTCGTCTTTTTCACGTTATTTGGCACATACGTGTACAGATATTTAGGTGAATTACGCCCCGTGTTTTATTTGAAACGTACAGTCAGATACGTAAAAATGCAAACAATATGTATATCGATACTGGAAATTTCAAATGTCGCAAAAGACACAAAAGAAGCAGTTATAATATATTATAATATTTAAAGTATAGGTATCAAATACTTCGTATATTAAGGATAGTTTTTTTGCTTCTAAATTTTTATTGGAAATGACTTTGGCTATTATCATCTCTATTTCACGGAAACATTTCCACATTCTCGCCAGTTTTCCCTGAGGCCTTATAAGCTTTAAACACGTCATACACATATTAAACATGGTCTTTCTTTCTGCGCTGCTATTTTTACAGTGAACTGTATACAAGGAACTCATACACAGACTAAAGTATTACTTACTTTATTTGTTTACCTGACTGTACGCGTTTTCAATATTACGGTTACGTAAAAAGCATTCTGAATTATTATACCCCTGTGTGTTTACCATAGTAAACCTTATATTCTGGTAATAGGGACCATGGTTATATAAATTTAAACGGCGCATATCCAACCACACATTGGCTTCAATTGTTTTAAGAATAACTCAACTTGGCGCGTTTTATTATTGTTTGTTCAAAACTGATAGTGGCAGTGTTTTGGGTTTTCATTTTTTTGGCCTTAAAGTGTACTCAATGAGTTGTATTGATGCTACAAAAGTATGCTATACATCACTACACATAATCAGTGCCGTAAGTAGCCTTTTACGCGCCCTGTCTTTTAACCGATTTCAAAAAAGTAGGAGGTTATATGTTCGGCTGTGGATATTTTTTTACTACATTGGGCAACATCTCTAGGGCGCAGCGGGAACTTATTGGGAGCAAACCGAAAAAATAATAAAAGTCCTCCCTGGTCCGGCCATTCTTGCGCCCCCCAGAGTCTACGCCCTGTGCCTGGGCACCGGTGGCACCGCCCTATTTACGGCACTGCTCATAATTATTTAAATATGAGATACATTTAATTAATACATTGAATAGATTTGGAATTGCGCGAAAACCAGGATTTAAAAGTACATTTTCCAGGATAAAAAATTATCATATTATGTAATTCCAAAAGTATTATATTATGTACTTTCCCGAGACCTAAAGTATCTCCATACCAAATTTAATCAAAATGTGTCCAGTTGTTTGGACGTGAAGAGGTAACAGCGAGACAGAAAGACACACTTTCTTATTAGTATGAATATTATAATATTTTATAATATTAGTATGAATTTATTGATGGTATGGAAAGATAAATATCATTATATTTATCTTTCCGTCGATCGACATACCTAACAAATTCAAATTTTTTTAGTCTCATGAATACTTAAGAACGGCTGAACCGATTTGGCAAATTTTAGTCTTGAAACATTTGTGGAAGTCAAAGGAAACTTTTAATTAGTAGAAAAGTGCAAAGTTCACCGGGTCATCTAGTCATCATTTTTGTTGGTTTTCGCGAGAATCGAACCCACGATAAACAAGCTATAAGCTCTAGGCATTCAATATTCAAAGTATCCAAATATTCATAAGCGATATAACCCTCCAAAATTGCTTTCGGTACATTAAAATAGGCTGCGTATGATTTAATATTAAACATTTTATTTCCCCCGACGACCTAACGAAATTTCATCTTGTATTTATAATGCGAAAAACTCAGCTGTAAAATATAATGTGCTTTAATGGAATTTAGTAATTGTCAAAAGCACTTAACCGCCATTTTTTGGGCTATTTCGAAAGTATATTTTGTCAATAATTGTCAAAAGAGTTTATCAGCCAATTTACATAATATTTTTACTTAAGGCCTGTTTTACCACTTTCTGATAAAGTGCCTAATAGGCTATTCACAACTTTTTGACAGATTCTCTGTACTTGATCTGTCAAGTTAATTGGTGGATAGCCTTATCAGGAAGTTTTGAAACAGGCCCTTATACTACTAATTAACTAGATGATTCCCGCTACTCCGTTGCGGCAAAATTCTTTTATCGCACAGGCACCGTACATTTTTCCGGGATATATCCCATATTATCCTTTTCTGGGCTCAAAATATCCCCTTACCAAATTTCATCAAAATCGGTTCAGCGTTTTAACCGTAAAGAAGTAACAGACCGAAAGACAGATAGACAGACAGACAGACACACTTTCGAATTTATGATATTAGTGTAATCCGTTTCCCGTAGTCACCAAAATTGGTTTGAAGCTATAATATACCTTTTGGCCTTACCAAAAGGTATATTAAAGGTAAATATATACGTGGGAGAGCCATGCTTCGGCAGGAATGGGCCGGCTCGAGCGGATAAATACCACGTTCTCACAGAAAACCGGCGTGAAACAGCGCTTGCGCTGTGTTTCGCCGAGTGAGTGAGTTTACCGGAGGCCCAATCCCCTACCCTATTCCCTTTCCTACCCTCCCCTATTCCCTTCCCTTCCCTACCCTCCCCTATTACCCTATTCCCTCTTAAAAGGCCGGCAACGCACATGCAGCTCTTCTGATGATGCGAGTGTCCATGGGCGACGGAAGTTGCTTTCCACCAGGTGACCCGTTTGCTCGTTTGCCCCCTTATTTCATTAAAAAAAAATGCAATACAAAATATGTAGTCATATAATAAACTAACAGTATAAAAAGCACTTGAATATACAGTTATAAATTATACTCCAAAATTAGAGCATACGTAATAGGTGAATGATCTAACGCCACTGATTCACAGACTAGTGAAAAATGTGTGATTTCGTAACGTTACGACGCGGGAGATTCAGTGTGAAAAAATGTAGTACAGTACTCCCAAATTAATAATGCGCATGAAAATCTTCGCTAATTGTCGTAATCACGGAAACACCCGAATCTATGAAACGTAAGAGCCCCAAACAATGCTTTTGCATTTTGCATCTTGTTCGAAAGAAATAGAAGTAAATATCATATTATTATTATATAGTCGGTACTCTCAACTCGGTGGCGACAGCCAATTGTCTCTATTTTTGGCGCTTGCAAAACCTTTTATTGCGCATGTACAAATTATGTCATGCCATGGCAACCGCACCAACAAGTTGCTTATATTTGATTACGGTCAAGTCGTATACAGTTGGCGTTGCCAAGACATGACATGATTTGGATTTTGGACATGCGCAATCAAAGGTTTTGTGGCATCGTCTTCTAACGCTCGGGAAAGCGGTGGAAAGCCTCTTCGACACTTATCAGGAAGTGGTGAAACAGGCCCTAAATCTTAAACTGACAGCTAACAATTTTAATGTTTGACACAAGCTAGCAATGTCATTGTTTTAAGGGGGCAACTTACCCTAAAGTGTCGATTTTATAATTCATTTTTATACTTGAAAATAAGCCCCGAATTGTTTCATTTTCTATAATTAGATACTACATTATATTTCCAAGAATTCGATCTGAGCAAAAACACGATATCTTAAAATTTTCTCGATAGAAAAGAATCACAAATATGCATCTAATTTTCACAAATTTTTAATTTATTGCCACAACCGTGCATTGAACTAAGTAAATATTTTAACACATTGTATAAAATTCTATCATTGAGAGATCGACTCTAGCGGATTTTTAAAATGTTGCATATTTATCGAGTTATTGAGAAAAAACTAATTTGGCGATGAATTCGCGTCGTTCTTTTTCACCTGGCATATGAAAGACGGGCGTGAGTGTGAAGAGAGAAGGACGATGTTTGATTTTTGGGGTTAGTCGCCCTCTTAAGACAGAAAGATAGACACACATCCCTCCATTTACATCGAAGCTTAAAAATATGACCTAAACTTTCGTTTACCAACTGCAAAAATGCCAGTTCCTTCGTATGTGTATCACAGGCTTAACGCACGTAGGCAGACATAAATTTCGGAAGCACAATTGAAGACGACTGTACATTACGCGCTCGATGAGGGATTTACCGCGCGACTGTACCTTAAGTTTTCTTCTTCAGTGTACATTCGAGAATTCGTAATTTTGAATCTTAAATTCATAACAACAAGGTCGAATTTTAAACAAGTGATTACAAGACTTAGTACATTCGCGAACTGGTAAACGGTTTCGAATCTTATTATAATATAATTAAGGTTGAATTTAGGCCGAAAGGATTTGTATTTTGTTTCGCCAATGTTTGTTATTCATGATAGTACATTTTGGCATATTATGGAATTTACATATTTTATGACTTTAAAATGCACGGTTTCCCAGGCCTAAAACCAAGCTAGATTCTTTCACGAAACACAATTAATTGAGTAGAAATTTGATAAGGAGATACTTTAAGTCCCTGAAAAGGACATAGGATACTTTTATCCTGGAAAAATGTACGGTTCCCGCACGATAAACTAATTTCGGCACAACGGAGTCGCGGGCATTATCTAGTCTATATATATAAAACTCAATGGTGACTGACTGACATGGTGATCTATCAACGCACAGCACAAACCACTGGACCGATCAGGCTGAAATTTGGCATGCAGGTAAATGATATGACATAGGCATCCACTAAGAAAGGATTTTGATCAATTTTACCTCCAAGGGGTTAAAATAGGGGATAAATTTTGTATATAATAATACTTCTTAACGCGAGCGAAGCCGCGGGCAAAAGCTCGTTATAAATATACATTAATACTAAATGATGCCCGCAACTCCGTTGCGTCAAAAATCGTTTATCGCGCGGGAACTGTACATTTTTCCGGGATAAAAAGTATCCTATGTCCTTTCCCGGGACTCAAAGTATCACCATACTTTTCATCAAATTTGACAGACAGACAGACAGACTCACTTTCGCATTTATAATATTAGTAAATATGTATTGTCTCGTGTATAACAGCTGTTTCGTTCTTTCAGGTGACTACTCCTTGGACATAAGAGACGTGGCCTTAGAAGACGATGGCAGATACCAGTGCCAAGTCAGCTCTGGACTTAACGGTAAGTACTAAAGTACGACCCATAGCTACTTGTCTCTTTCAAGAAAATGTACCAATATTATCGAAGACATAACCTAACCTACCTCTATAATATAGAAGCGTAACCATTTCACCAATAGGCATGACGAATTTTTTTTTTTCTTGTTGGTAAGTGAAGGACCATTAAAAAATTTGAATATCGGTGAAAAAATGACTTAGATAGCTTAAAAACTCTCCAAGATATACCTAACTGTGACCTAACTGTGACGTCACGCTTAGGTAGTTTGTTCGATAGCTATGTTAAATATTGCGTTTATGAAAGTAGTTTTATAAGATTTTTTTTATGAATTGCATAACTTATCGAATGGTATACAAAAATTAAGGCATTTTATTAAAACTGAAGGCTCATAACAAAAAAAAAAATACATAAGTTATGAAGCTGAAATTTTGGAAATACTTATTTTTTTTCGCTATGTCTTTATTTTATTAAAAAAATCAGGTTATCTTTGACCTTGTCATCATCCCTATTGGAAATACCCTTTTCTTCCACTTTTCTCTAGAGAAGTAAACTAATCTTTACCTTTGTATTAATCTTCCTCTCTGATATCTTTTAAAGAAATCTCACATCACCATCTAACCTCTCGTCTCCTTCCAGTTTCCTCTGAAGAAGAGAACCTTCGTTTCTTGCAATAATGGCTTTTTGAGCTGCCAGCTTACCATTTCTTTCCTCTAAAGAATCTTCGGCTTTGGCAATACTCTTATTAAGTCTTAACCCATCAATCCCCAAGTGGCAGCCGGCTGCCGCATAACAATTGAAAATCTATTGTATCTGCCATACCCACGATGGAGGTGCTACAGAAATCACCCTACTTCACCATCTAACCTTTCATCCCATTTCAGGTGAACCACCAATAAGGTCAAGGTACGCGCAGCTCACTGTGCTGGTCGCGCCGCAGCCACCACGCATCATCCAGGGTGCCTTCATAGACGCGACGGAGAACCAGGTGGTTGATATTGAGTGCGTGTCTGAGGGGGGGAAACCTGCTGCTGAGGTGGGTATCACTTTGTAATGTGTGTCTTCCAGTAGATAGATTGATGTTCCAGCTACAGCTACGTTTTGCACTATCAGCACTTTAACGTCTCCGTGGTCTTGTGGTTGAGAATGTGGCTCTTGACTCGTGGGTTCAATTCCCATGTTGGAAACATGTTATTTCTAATTTCCATGTTTGGTTAGGACAATTCAGGCTGATCAATTGGTTGGTCGGTTCTGACAAGATGATGGGCATGTAAGGTCCATCCTGAGTGTACTCTAAGACACTGGTCGTGTCAGTTTTTTTGAGATCCAGCTTGGACACTATGTAGCCTTGATCCTAGTACCAGACTATGTAAATAGTTAACCAGGGTCACAGTTATAACTTCTGGTTGTTTTACAGATAACCTGGGTTGACGGTAACCAGATGGTGATCACGCAGGGCGTGGAAAACAGAGTGGAGACTCTTCCTGATGAGCAGAGGTTTAGAACCAGGTAAGAGACTACTTTGACTGTCACAAAGCTTCAAGTCAAGCCAAAATCGCGGCCAATGCATAATATTATATTCTACTAGATGTCCGTAAAATATTTTCCCCGTTTTTCCCACATTTTCCTGAGTTTCTTCGGTCGTATTAGTCTTGGCGTGATAATATAATATAATATAGCCTATAGTCTTACTCGATAAATGATCTATCTAACACTGAGATAAGTTTTTAAATCGGACCTGTAGTTCCTGAGATTGACGCGTTCAAACAAACATACTCTTCAGGTTTATAATATTAGGTAGGGATAGATTTTTTTTAATTATCGCTTGACAAACTAAAGTCTCGATCTAAAAGACTATGAAATGGTATAATATGGTAGTGATGATGATGATGATGATGATGAATGTAATTTGCATAGTAGCATATGCTTTCTGTTCTTAAAACAACGCCGAAACTCCCAAACTTGTATCTATACAGAATCAGGAGTTCTCTCAGCACCTTCCGAACCACGGTATACCAGGTACATCCCGGTGCAAAATCTTACTTGTTGGTAGCGTATGCTTAGAATACTTCTCATGAAACCGAAGTCACTACATGTACTCGATTACTTATGGATCCTTCATCAGATCACCACTTTTGTGAATATAATACCAAATTGGGATGATACCCTATATACCAAAAGAAAGATTTTGAAAATCGGTTAACAAACGGCGGAGTAATCGTTGAATATAAGAAAACGAACATAACACCTCCTCCATTTTAAAAGTCGGTTAAAATTGTAGCCTATGTGTTATTCTGATGTATAAGCTATATTATTTTAAAGTTTCATTAAAATCCGTTCAGTAGTTTTTGCGTGAAAGAGTAACAAACATCCATACATCCACACATCCATACATCCAAACAAACTTTCGCCTTTATAATATTAAGTAGGATAGCATAATAATTATTCTTTCCAAAAAGGGAAGTCAAATTGAAACCCAAAAAAATAAAAAAAGTTCATCTTGAAAAAGCAGTAAATTGCGACATTGATTTCAAGTGACATCAATTTACCTGCACATTTTCCCAGGTCTGTACTACGGCTGGTGCCGAGCAAGGAGTTCCACAATCAGACCCTAACGTGCCAGGCGCAAAACACAGCGGATAGAGCGTATAGGATGGCAACCGTGCATATTGAGGTATGAAATTCTATATTCATAAGTCAGATCCGAGAGTTTTTAAAGTGTTGTGACTTGTAATGTATTTGACAAAAAATTTACAATATTTGGAGGTTTAGGAAAAGTACAGGATACTCTTTATCCCGTTAAAATGAAGTGTTTCCACCAAATCGTGGCGCAACACTGGTAACATCCAAATAACTTTTAAAAATTTACATTACATTTCACCAACTTATATACTTTAAAGATGTGAAATTTACCAAGTAGAATTATCACAGAGGAAACTAATTCATCTATACGTAGGCCTAACCAGGAACAAAATCATTACTAACTGCTGAAGATATAATTCAGTTCTTAGGACAATGAATCATTTTGTTCAGGTGAAATACGCGCCTAAGCTCAACGTGTCCGTAAAGTCTGGAGCCGTCAACGGTCGGGTACCAGAAGGTACCGAAGCCAGGTTCCTTTGTGAAGTGGACTCGAACCCCCCTCCCCAGATGTACCGGTGGTACCTGAACAACAATCCAGTGGTTGGGGACTATGCTGAGGAGATGGTGAGTGTCCTTCTATGCTAATATTATAAATGCAAAAGTGTGTTTATCTGTCTGTTGCCTCTTCACGCTCAAACCGCTAAACCGATTTTGCTGAAAGGTATGGAGATACTTTGAGTCCCGGGAAAGGACATGGGATACTTTTATTTCATAAATATGATTTGAACGGAATTGCTGTCATTTAGTCGTTTTATAAAAATGTAGATTACCAAAAATTTTTATTTTTTGATGTGTGGCAAACGCAATGTACAGGGTGTATTTAAATCTTCCTGCCAAATTTTTTCCAGGGCTTTGATATCATTAGGAGAGTCTATTCAACAAAAAAAATTGGGTGTTATTTTTTTTTAATTACATATTTTATCCCATTTAAATAGTTGCATAACGGTCCCTCACGGCGCGGGGGAATGCGCGGGGGTGATGCGGGGGGAGGCGCGCGCGCGGTCACGCACGGGCGACGTGACGTGTCCATTAATTGTAGTGTTTTTTAGGATAACTTTCGGAAGCTTTTTCTCAACATTTTAGTACTGACTGATTATAGAAGAAAAAATAGGTGTATTTTTATTTTTTACGAGAATCAATGTATCAAAATTTGGCAGGAAGGTTTAATTGCACACTGTATAGATATATATTAAACTTAAATTTTGGTAACGCGGTTGGTGAAAAACCAAAATAAATAGTGGAAAAGTTGGTAAAAAACCAAGAAAAAAGAAAATGGGAGTAGCAGAATTAATTTATTTAAGCGGGGATGTGTTCACCGATGGGTCTGAAGCCATCCTTGTCGGCGATGTATTGAACTCTGTAGAGCCTGCCATCGGGTCCAGGGTAGGAGTATTCACCACGGACGACCAGACCCTCGGTGTATCCACCTTCGGGCAGAGGAACTTGCTCCAGAACGGCGTTGGCGACGAGGGAGATGCCGTTGCTTGTCTCAACTCTGTAAAAAAAATTGAAAATTGTGAAAGTAAGGAGAATATTGGTGAAAATGCACTTAGTTGTTTTTAAAATTGTGTGAATTAAAAGAAAGTAAGGATTAAAAATGGTGAAAGAAGATTTGTTGGAAATTCACTAGAAATTGGATCTTCTAAAATTTTGAAAATCATAAGACTGATCACAGACTACATCAATATTATGACGATGTTAGGAATGATTAGCTATTTATCACTCATTATGATAAAATTTAGCTTCCTAATATCCTTGAACTAAATTTATACCAATAAATAATAATATAATATTTAAATTAAATTATAATACGATCCACTGGGCCTCTATCATGAGCTCTTAAATCCATTCACTTTACGTCCTTATACAGTAAGTATAAGGACGTAACGTGAATGGATTTAAGAGCTCATGATAGAGGCCCTGGTCTTATTACTTGGCGGCCGATCAGCAAAGGATAGTCTTAAGAAGCCTTAGTGGATAATCTTCATTTTCACTACTGATGACTGAACTATCATCATGGTGATGACTTGTCATTATAGTGACACTTACCCGTAGCTGTAACTGTCAATGCCAAGGTTGTCGAAGCTGCTCTTCAGGATTTCGGCGTTCCTCTCGTAAAGTTGTTCGACAGGGGCAGCTACTGCCACCGCGATAAGAACAGCCAATACGATGAACTGGAATTAACATGTATTTTAATCAATGAACCATTAAAAAGTGAGCTTTTACGATCAACATAAAAAATTAAAAAACAGATCTGATCACGATGAACTCAAATGAGCATTTAAAATCGACAAAAAAATGAGCTCCTTTGTGATCAACACGCTATTGATATTATAAAAACAATAAGGAATCTGAATCTGAAGAGAAATAGTACTGAATATAATATTATTACTAAGAAATAAGCAGCTTTGAAATAAAATGAAAAATATTTATTTCTAAGTAGGTTAACAAAGTTAACACTTTTCACTAGAAATTCGGGAACTACCCCGCCGAGAAGAACCGGCGTAAGAAACTCGCACGGGGCCACCTTTTACCAAAAAGGTGGAAAATAACAATAATAGCTTAAGCTAAATTACACTAAGTATGTAAAAATGTAGTACCATTAATTATAATATGTAAAAATGGACTGTATTTGAGTTACAAAATATGTTGAGAATTTTAAAATTGTATGAGCATACGAGCATAAAATTGAAGCTACAAAATATAATAAATGAAAAAATTGCTTCTGTTTTATCGTAGAAATGAACAATAACATTTAATTTGATTCATATAAAAAAAACAACTTCCTATTACATTTTTGAATCTGTATGAATAATTAAAATTAATTAAGTTGATGATAGGTCAGTGTTTGTATAGTAATTAGTAACCTTGATGTTTTATGGTAAATAAAAGATATAAAGGTACATCCTACTGAACTTATACGGAAAAGTCGAAAAGCTGATAAAGAGAAGACCAAAAATGGTATCACTAAATGTTTTCAAGAATTGCATTTTGGAACGAAATGTACACACATTGGAAACGCAAAATGTTTGGTGCGATCTTGGAAATAAAAATTTAAAATTTTAGTCACACTTGTCAACAATATTACTTTAATTAAATATGTGACTAAAGCTGTTAGTAAAATAAAAGCTTTAATAGTAAAAATAATGAAAGCTACATTCGTAAAATAGGAATTAAAATTAAAATAATAAAAATAAGTAACGAAGAATAAAACAGAAAATTAAAAAATAAAAGAAAATCAAAATTGAATTCAAAATGTACTCACAGATTTCATTTTTTTGTTTGTTTATCACCAAAGTTGGAGACGAAATGTGTCAAAGAAGATGTATCAACCATTTTTATACTTCTAATACGCATATATTATGTGTGTACATTTTTGAATATTGCATAGATATAGGTATTTGTATATATTAGCATAATGATCTAAATTGATACAGAAAAGGTTCCGTGGGTGTATCAAAGGTTAAAATATAGCCTCTAATCTACAATTATGTAATTTATGTATGAAGCTGATATCTTGAAGTGAACATCTGTTCAAAAATGGTTGTAAAAGCTTAATCATCTGTAAAGAGAATTTAAATTCAAATAAATATGTATTTAACTAAAAGTATGTTTTGGCGTCGAATGAGGATTGTCGATATAATTATCATTTGCCACCGGAGTGACAGTAGGGTCTTTCGTGAATCGTGTCTAATGTCGTGTCAGATATATGACAGTTATATCGTGACATGTGACAGCTGTTTGACACGACAATTGACACGATATACCCTATGGCTGCACAGCGCCATAAAACCCTCATTATATTAGAGCCACTTTGTTGAGAAGTGTCACTTGAAAGAATGACAACCAAAGAGCATTTTGTATGGGGTGAATATTTTTTTTTATTTTATGAAATAAGGGGGCAAACGAGCAAACGGGTCACCTGATGGAAAGCAACTTCCGTCGCCCATGGACACTCGCAGCATCAGAAGAGCTGCAGGTGCGTTGCCGGCCTTTTAAAAGGGAATAGGATAATAGGGGAGGGTAGGGATGGGAAAGGAAGGGAAAAGGGGAGGACAGGGAAGGGAATTGGGCCTCCGGTAAACTCACTCACTCGGCGAAACACAGCGCAAGCGCTGTTTCACGCCGGTTTTCTGTGAGAACGTGGTATTTCTCCGGTCGAGCCGGCCCATTCGTGCCGAAACATGGCTCTCCCACCCAATGGAATACCCAATGCGTAGCATTTATTAAAAATTATTTGCAGAAAAAAAAGAAAAACGGCTCAAAGTTATTATTCAGAGCGATACACATATTACGGGGGTAATAAGAAAAAGAAATAAAGGCGTGTGCACACGCGGTTTTATTACAAGTTCGTATAGTATGCATGAATGTTCGTACTGACCATAAGGCTTTACGGTTGCTGGCTCGTTTCATGGTTATGTGCAAATATTATTCTCCACGTAATTTTATACGTGGACTGGAGCAGTTATTGTGTTATAAAGCATAATAAGAGAGCGCTAGGTGTAATGAGAAATATAACTAGTTTGCACACGTAATATTCATGTTTACATTTCATTCAATAAGCATTAAATTGATTTCAATGAGATTAGAGAGAGAGAGAGAGAGAAAGAGAGAGAGAGAGAGAGATAAAAGATTTTGTTTCTAGCTTTCTGTCTGTCTGTCTTTCTATTGTCCCTTCACGCTTATATCTCTGAATAAATTTTTAAGAATAATTATGTAGATAACTAGATATTTTGAGCCCAGGTAAAGGAATTTGGATAGTTTTTAGCCCGAAAAAAATACATGTGGCACTCGGGGACTGCCGCGGTAAAGCAATTGCATAACATTTTATAATGCAATTATAATTCGCATACGTCTAGAATCCGTGAACACCGTGCCAAAGTCTGCCGAACTGAAACGACGTTAGACGATGTGTTAAGTTTATTTTCGTTACGTAATTTCTTGGTCGCCGATAAAAGCTATGCAAGAGCTTAAAAATACATTTAGAACGAAGCTGCGAACAGAACGTAGTTTTATTAAAATTTAGTTTAAAATGGCCATGATATTTTCAGGCTTCTCAAATAACACGCATAATGGATTTTTAGATGGTTACCTTGTAAAAATCGTAAACTCCAAATTATCTAACTAATATGGCGTATTTTAAAAAGACTAAATACGAGTATCACTTTAGTTTTTTTAAAATATGGATTTGAAGGCAGAATTCCAAATTGTTTTTCTAAAATTTATAAAACAATAGGTGTTGCCTGAAATTTGATTGAAACTGTACTATATGTTTCTCAGGCAAAAATCCTATATCCCGGGTTTGAAAGTATCTCCATACCAAATCTCATTACAATCGGTAAAGTGGTTTAAGCGCGAAGTGTTACGAATAGGATAGGGAGACAGATGAATTAATAAAATATATTTTATTGTGCAAACACAGTTAGATGGACAGACAGACGAACATACAGCAGGATAGTTCTAACTTATTAAAGTACAATATTATTACCATTATTATGTAACGCATAAGTGTGTATGTTCAATGCTAAACAAGAACAGACCTTTTAAACGCAAACAAAAATTCCACTTCAATCTATAACAATAACGTCACAATTCAAAAGATGTCATTTTTCAGATTATCTTCAATGTGTCCCGAAAACACAATAAAGCAGCCGTTAAATGCGAAGTGAGCAACTCTGCTGGGAGGAGTGAAGCGTCACTTACCTTAAATGTCACCTGTGAGTACCCAGCTTTAATTTTTAAATGCCTTTCCAACCCAGTTGAATGTAGTTTCGAGTGGTTTTTTGTTAAGTCGATTTAATAAGTTTGAGCACTTTAAATGTGAAGACTATTTTTTATGCTAAAGTAAATTTTACTATCTAACAACAACATCATGTCTAGTGATTTATATAAAGGTTTATAGATCATCTATCTACATCTATATTCTAGACACATTTGATTCTAGAGAAAGTCTACAGAGATTGTCCATCAATCTACTGTTTCAATCCAATAAAGTACTCTCAGAGAAGTTGATTCCTAGGCAGATGGTGGACCTAAGTAATTTGGTCGGTTAAGTCAAACCCATCCGACCGATCACAGCTAACACTGAATTGACCAAATGACATAGGTCCGTCTAGTGCCTATGAATCAATTTATTCGATAGTATAATACTCAAGAAGTTAGCGTTTAGTCCCAAATATTATCTTTTAAAAATGACCGCAAGAAATGCAATGGTAGTAAGCGCTTTAGTATATTCTTCCCCGAACACTTTAGAATTATCATAAATATTTTTCCCAGATCCACCTTCATTTCGTACCCGACCACAAAACATAGAAGCTACACTTGGCTCCACTGTTACCTTAAGCTGTGATGTTGATGGCCAGCCCCAGCCGGAAATCAGATGGCTCTTCCATGAGCCGGGGAAAATCGGGGTAAGTGCTTACCATGATGATTGTTATTGGTCCAAAAACGATAAAACAATTGCTGATAGTGGTGACCATGACTTGAAGGAAGCAGAACCTTAGCATGATGTTTAATAATTAATCGATGTAATCCCTAAAATATATTATTTTGATTAAAAAGTACACTGAAATTAGTTTAAGATAATATAAAAAAGTAATCAGTTTGTAATGGTGACATACCATAAATAATAATATGACTTTGGACTGAAAAATGGGTAAGATAATAATTTTAGTCCCATAATATATTTTGCATTAAGTAAATTTAACACCTACGCATATTCTCTACTATATAGCCTATGTTTTACGAATGTCGTATCTTCAGCAGGTCAAAGGGAAGGCTCCCAACCTTCGAGTCCATGTTGATGAAGAGACCGCTGGAAGATACATCTGCAAAGCATCAGTGGATGGATATCCAGAGATCGAAAGCGAGGCTACTATATTTATTAAAGGTGAGTAAACATACTGACCTCTAAAAGGGTTATTACCAGGTAGATGAGAAAAATCAAAGACTGAAAAGTATCCGTGGATGGATATTCAGAGATCGAAAACGAAGCTACTATATTTATCAAAGTTGATGTTATAGACTGACTGTTTAAAAAAATTGGTTATTTTCAGATAGATGGGGAATTACCAGACTTTTATAATGATGACGTAGTAAATAGATATTTTGTAGATGAAAAGCTGCTTTGACTAGAACTATAAGAACGCACAGTAACTATAGATTGTAACAGTGCAAGATTATCTCCAATCTTTAATCGATTGCAATGTTAAAATTAATTAAAATCAGCTCAGCACATGTTCCTACATAACCTACAGCGAAGCAATTTGCATAGAGATTATCACACTACTTCCCACTACTGCCTATAGTCTTAGGTAGTTATAGATTCTATCACATCAAAATCGCTATTCTGGAAATCTCAAGCGTTGTTTTTAGAAAAAGTAATTCAATTTATACAAAATAAAAATTATTTTAAAATTTTATTAGTTAGTCTCGCTAAAAGTCGATATACAGGGTGTAACAAAAATAAGTGAATACTTTAGGGTCTGTACATGGTCCTTGTAGAGAATTCACTGTGAAAGTAACAGCGCTGAAAGACCAACAATTTTTTTCACTTTTGTATGGGGAAACTCGTGACGCTCGGGCCCTTGCCCATACAAAAGTGAAAAAAATTTCGTCTTTCAGCGCTGCTACTTTCACAGTGAACTCTCTACAAGGAACACGTACACACCCTAAAGTATTATCACTTATTTTTGTTACACACTGTATACGAACAAACGAACGAACGATTTGGTTTATATTAGTTTTGACATATTAGTGGAAGTCCAGGGAAGGTTTATATTAGTAGAGAAGTAATACGAAATTCATCTAGTACAGATTTAAAATTATTGTCAAATTTTATTAGCCTCGCTAAAAGTCGAAAACGGCTGAACCAATTTGGCTAATAGTCTTGTGATATTTGTGGAAGTCCAAAAGCTTTATAATAGTAGGGAAGTGACACCAAGTTCACCGGATCATCTAGTTCATTAATCAAATTATTTATTTTCTCCCTAGGTCCGCCCCAAATCCTATCCAACCGTACCCAACTGGGTTCAGAAGGAGAAAGCACGAGGATAGAATGCGCGACCCGCTCTGTACCAGAACCAGATGATGTGAGATGGTTCTTTGAAGGACGAGAGATCAGTGTTATACACGACCCGGTGAGTGATAATCTTTAAAGCCTGAAAGTATCCATACTAATATTATAATTTTAGACGTGGGAGAGCCATGCTTCGGCACGAATGGGCCGGCTCGACCGGATAAATACCACGTTCTCACAGAAAACCGGCGTGAAACAGCGCTTGCGCTGTGTTTCGCCGAGTGAGTGAGTTTACCGGAGGCTCAATCCCCTAACCCCTACCCTATTCCCTTCCCTACGCTCAACTATTCCCTTCCCTTCCCTTGCCTCCCGTATTACCCTATTCCCTCTTAAAAGGCCGACAACGCACTTGCAGCTCTTCTGATGCTGCGAGTGTCCATGGGCCCCTTATTTCATAAAAAAAAAAAAATAATAAACGAGAAAGTGTATCTGTTAGTTTGTTACCTCTTCACGCCCATACCACTGAACCGATTTAGCTGACATTCGGTATGGTGATACTTTGAGTCCCGGAAAAGGACATAGGATACTTTTTATCTCGGAAAATGTACCGTTACTACGTGATAAACGAATTTTGTCGCAACGGAGTTACAAGCGTCATCTAGTTAATGACATTAAACAATGTAGATGTGAGAATTTAGTAACAGATTGCTCATAAATTTTAATGGAATCTTGATTCATCCGAATTTCAATAAATTTAAGTTTATATGGACACGCCGGTTTGAAGATATAGTTTAAGGTCATGTGATCAATGACTGTAAGGTTCTAAGTTTGTTATTTCTTTAGTAATATTACTGCTTTTCAGTGTAGGTTTTTTAAACCACATTTCTCTCTTCTTTCTTTTCATCCAAGGGTCAATTCAGACCGCAACACGACACGTAGATCTAAAGTATGGATTTGACAGATTTGCAAGACGTCTCAAGCAATTGAAATCTGTCAAATCAGTACAAATTTAGAAATGAGTACGCGTCTCGTTGCGATCTGAATTGACCCATAATATTAACTCATTTCTTCTTCTTTTCCTAATATTTCTTCTTTCTCCAGGACTATGCTACCCTCGAAGAGAAACTCGGTGACGGCATCGTTAGGTCCAGTCTGGTCATCAGGTCTTCTGAGTCCAAACACTACGGCATCTATAACTGCAGCGTCACCAACGAGTACGGCAACGCCAATGTTGCCATCACTTTGAAGCCTATAAGTAAGTTGCGTTGGCTTGAAGTCGACTGTTGCTTTGAAGCCAAACTGTTGGTTTAAAGTGGTTTAAGGCTAATCTGATGGTTCAAAGACGAGCGTTGATTCTTACTCAATCTGTTGATTTAAAGGCATACTGTTGATTTCAAGCATATAAGTTGAGATGTCTGCTTTAAGTAAACCGTTGCTTCTTACTGAATAAGTTCATTTGAAGTCAAACCATTAGTTCGAAGTAAACTTTGGCATGAATCGACCAAGACTATAATATATTAAGAGGCCGGGTTCCATCGAAATTCTCATTCATACATACGTAATACCAAAATCATTTTCTCATACGAAAATATTTAACATGTTTGAGTTGTTTTTCAACTTAAAAATAGTAATTACCTAGGTTCTTGCACAAAATTTACTACAAAATATTAATTAAACACTAAAAAATATTTTTTAGTGTTTAAATATTTTGTAGTAAATTTTTGTGCAGGAACCTAGGTAATTCCCACTAATTCCTATTTTAAGCTAAGAAATGACTCAAACATGTTAGATATTTTCGTATGAGAAAATGATTTTGGTATTACGTATGTATGAGAATTTCGATGTACTACTAAACGGTGTATATACTATTTAATATTTGTAATAAAACTTTATTATTTTCAACACCATTGATAATATTTTAATGGCGAAGCATCGCGTAAATTTCAGCCCTTAAATAGTTATTTTCATTTACGAGTCAAACGGTTCACTTTATACATTCATGAGCTTTTCATTGAAATCGTCAATAAAATATAATACAGATGATTTATTATTGACTACATTTCAAGTGACAGAAATATGCATTTACATTTCATACTTATTTTAACGGTACTAAAATAGCTAATGTCTTTCAATAAATGTACACTAAAAGACGGTAGCAATAATAATAATTAGTTCAGTTTTAGAAAAAAGCATTTTTTACTCTTCTGGGATATTAGATCTACTATCAATAGAGTATTGATGAATACCAATCACATTATCTGATTCCATCTTTTTGGCAAATGATGGCTCGCGTGCGAATTTTTAACCGAGTTCCAAAAAGGAGGAGGTTGTTGTTCGGCTGTGGATTTTTTTTTTAAATTTTTGTATGCCGAGTAATCGTTGAAACGATTACTCGGCCGTTCGTGAACCGATTTTAAAAATGTTTCTTTTGTTGTATTAGGTTTCACTCCAATTTTATTCTGGCTTTTCTTGCTGTGTTAGTTTTTCAAATGTTATTTGTATAAAATTCACCCATAATAATATTATAAATGCTAAAGTGTGTCTGTCTGTCTGTACCTCTTCACGCCCAATTGCTGAACCGATTGTGCTGTTTGGTATGGAGATACTTTGAGTCCCGGGAAAGGACATAAGTTACTTTTTATCCCGAAAAAAAAAAATGGTTTCTGCGTATAAATGAGTTTTGTCAAACGATCATCTAGTCTAAATAAAAATATTTTACTTTGATTTTGACCTTCCTTTATCCCCTTTTCTCAACCCCCACTTCTTTGCAGAAACCCTGCCACTCTTCATCATCCTCATCGGAGTATCATCGGGCATCATCCTCATAGCTGCCTTCGTGGTTATATTGGTCATCTGCAACCGGCGCAGACGCCGCAACCAAGCGAGGAACGAGAAACCAGACGTCACGGTCAACACCAGTGACATCTATAACAAGGACAGCGATGGAAGTTCCAACATAAGTGATGTGAAGTTACAGATTCCTCAGGAGAGCTATGATATGGTAAGCATCTGACTAGATATTATTATCCTCCAAAGTACTTCATTTGAAAGTTTTTGCACACAACTTTTATCACAATATTGCGTCGATTGTGATAGTAATATCTAGTAATTATGATAGTGGGCGTGGTTTGGGAGTCCATATTCATTGAAATACACTTATCAACGAAAGACGTCAACCCAGCATAATATTATGTACAAATGTGCATATCATCCTTACCTAATAGATTTTAGACGTGATATTCTTAAATGGAACCAAATGATTTCCTTAATTTAAAGGCTTTACAAAAATGTATCTAGACCAATCAAATGCTATTTAGAAACCATGTTTTAAAACAAATAGACTGAATTAAAGAAAAAATAGCATTTTTTACTTTTCTCTTGTATTCTGTTTAAAAAAAGTCGTGGGATCAAGCCACTTCGTTCGTATTGCGTATATTGCTTAATATACCTTTGTTTTTCATTGACCATATCTTTTGTTCTCAGGAATACACAAACCTGGATCGCTCTGACATGAAGCCTGGTCTGCCCTTGGCCGGCCCGGTGCCCATGCCAATAAGGGACGACATGATGCCCTTCAGATATAGCAACGATTACTCCGACCCTACCTACAATGATGCTTACTTTAAGGTATGAAATGCTTATGGAAAGCCCTATGGTTATTTTAGGTTTTTCGCCTTTTGTGTTATTCTACATAATTATATCATCTAAGTATCTTATTCAAGACTGAAATACCCTAACTCCTCCATAATTGTATAGTGATAAGATCGAGAGAGATAATTTTATTGAGATAGCTCCAATCAAACTATCTGCTTATCATATCAATAGCGTTTTAAATCGGTCAAAATATTAACCAATCTGTAATACTGTTTAGTAAAAATATAAGTTCAAGTCAAAGATGCTCAGAAACTTGGTATTGATATCGAGTTTCAAAAAAGTCAGCAACATCAAATAGATTATCGGTTGTTAAAATATTTATACTTGCATTGGTTCCCGTAACTATTTTACAGCATAGAAAAACATTCGTATTTTTTTTCTTTAGTAAATAAAAATAACTCAATTTCCTTCCACGCGCTGACCATCCCTCAACACATAAATAACGAATAAAGCTGTTAAGTGTAAATAGTTTTTATTACCTGTTAGGCTTTGGACATACAAAGCGGATCTTAGTCGTTTAGGCTTAGGTCTTAATTTTGTTCATTTGCTTTCATGCTTATCATGGATTTCATATAAAGGTTTTCTACGGTAAAAGAGACAGAGTGACAGACTAACAAATAGTATCTTTGCCTTTGTTCCTAAAAACTATCAGTGTTTCTTTTACATTTCCTACTGTACTGTTGGTGCTCTTGTGTAAAGCGCATTCGGACACTATAAAACTTTATCTAGCTGGCTTTTCTTCAAACTTATTATTAAAATTGGCTTACATTGTAAAGGTGATTTGCGCTAGGCTAAAATATGTGCCTCTCTCGTTCGGATTATGTTTTATGTTCGGATTACGTCAAGCCAGATCACAAGTAACTTTGACATGACATAACAAGAGTAAACAGAACTATAGGTCTACCAGAATCTGAAGGCAATTTTTGACAGCAGATTTTCAAAAAATATCCTTGATCATTGGATAATTTTTTATATTTGCATGTTTAACACACAGAATCAGCCGCTATAAGAAAAAGAAAGGATCAAAATGTTTTATTAAATTACCCCGGTATTGTTAGAGTCAATTTATTTTCTCACTTTTTGTCATCAGATTCTGGTACACCTATAACATGCGTTACTAATAATATTAGCATAAAACATGTTGAAATTGACACTCACCCCCAACTCGCGTATACTCGTCTGTTTGTTTGAATTCGAGTTACTCCTTAGTTCTGTCTACTCTGACAAAACCCTTTAGTTGAGTCTATCGATATGTTCTGTCGATTGGACTTGACATAATCCGACCAATAACATAGGCCTTTCGCCTATGAAGTTTTTGTTCCACGCGTTGCCTCCGCCCCGTCTGAACTCCAGCTTATTTCAGAACCCCGCCTACGTGTACGACTACCCACAGGGCTACGCGCCCCCGCCGCATCTGAGAGTACAGTCGCCCACCGAAACTGCTACTAATAGGTGAGATATTTCTATTGAAATTATGTTTAGGTACAACCTAATTTCCACTAGCGAAAAAGTAGTATAGTAGCCAACTTTGGTTCGTTTAGCTGCATAGTGATGCCATAGGAGATCAGAAAGAAAATACAGATTGTAACAAAACAAAGTGTTGAGAAAAATTTAGCAGCGATGAATAAGTAACTTTTTTTAATTTTGTATTTGAATATTCATGACGCTTCCAATACAAAACATAAAAAAAAAACTCTCAGCGCTACTATTTTCACAGTGAACCTTATACAAGGGATACATACACACTCTAAAGTATTTCCACTTAGTTTTGTTATACCTTACATATGTAATTATGTACGTACGTAGCTCAAGCGATCGTCACGGTGACTATATTATTATTTGATTATTTTAATTATTTTAAGTGCAGTCGTAAATGCTAAGCAACGAAGATGGTTGCAGATGCTGTTATAATAAATTATTAGGTTGCACTGCGTCGAGACATCTTGTGCAATTTTAATTTTATATCGCCATTAAAAACTGAGTAATGCGTCGCATCTCGGTGTGAAACTACCTTAAATAATATGTTACATCTAACTTAATTGTCTTTCAAATTGGAATATATACGATAGTGACATTTTAAACATGGCTATAAAATTCTTATCTATCTAAATTATTATCCTGCTTTTGATGACTATCAGAGAAGTTGAATCATAGACAGATCGCGGACCTACGTATTTGCGTTTGTTCAAACTCAGGTGACAGATCACGAATTACATTGAATTGATAAATGACATAATCTGCCAAATGACGTAGTTCTATCAACTGCCTTTGAATCAATTTCTTCGATGGTATTCAATTTACCTACAAAAAGTAATCGACAAATTTCATCAACAGGTCACAGCAAGATTCATTGACGCGTAGCATAGACACATCGTCGACTCTGCCACTCTCGAACGGCAATGGATCAGAGAACAATTCTCTAAAACGAACGAACAAACCCGAAGATACTGACGCTATGAACAACCTTGGTCTACCTTTGGCAGGAGAAGGTAATGTATATATAACTTAGTATTATTAAAAGAAACAATAATATGTAAATAAGTCGGTTATAGAACTTAATCTTTTTTTAACAAGGAAAAAGTCGTTAATATAGATAATAAACAAATTATAGCCTAAGATAGAACCCTGTGGAACTCCTTACTCTTTTTAGCAACGAATAGCAAGTCATCAATATAGACGATGAAAAGAAGAGGTCTCATTAGTGACCCCTGAGGCACTCATAATTTTTTTAGTTAGGCATCCTAGGCGTATTATTAGACACAACACAATTTGATGAGGAGTAATTGTATATTTTTGGACCCCCGACGAAAAAGATGGATGGTTATAAATTTGACAGGTCTGCTTCTGTCTGTGTGTATGTGTGTCTAAACGGTTGAACCTATTAAAAAATAATATTTTTTGGTTGAAAGCTGATATAATCGAGAGTTTTCTGGTTTTCTGTTTCGATCTCTGTCTCCTGAGTGTGATGAGTGAGGTTACTTTTTAATTTCTCAATTTAACATTTATTATTATTCCTGCAGTGCCCATATCAGGACCACAGGTATACACCCAGCCTGGGAATAAGAACCAAAGCGGTGTGGATCTCAGATACGCAGCTACGTACGGCAATCCGTACCTTAGAAATTCGCTGGGTAAGCAAATTTTTTCGTATAAAATGACGATGTACATTCTTTCATTATTACGCAAAAATCGGAGCAGAGGTCGCTACTTGCACACACAGTAAACAATCCGAGAAAATCCGACAAGTTGCACACGTCATATCAGAATAATGATACAAACGTTGTCATACATCGAAAAAAGCTTTTTGTTTACTGTCTCTGCTGGTGCTGTCCCTAGCGTGAATACATTGCAGTAATATAGCCTATTTTGTATCTTCATTTTCATCAATATCATTGTTTGGTATCATATCAAAACATACCAATATTAAAGCTATTACAATTATTATATTATAGCTTTGTAAATTATTATATAGCAAACCTATTCAAATAATTTGTAATGTATACCATTGTATTTTAGCATATTTCATTTTTCGATATGTAAACAAATATCATTAAATCAGTTTTGTACACATACTATCACATATCATTCACCGATATTCATATAAAGTTTCATCATAAAGGGTACAGCGCAGTGCACACCGCTAAGCCTGCGTCCACACCCGCTCCTCCCCCGTACTCTGCTAGAGGGGCCATACCGCCAGGTATATAAGTACTTAGGTAAATACAAGTATATAGTTGAGCATGGGAGCCTAATACCGGTTCAATATCGGCAATATAATTTTGTGTGCACTGTATTTTTACTGTAGATTTACAAAGCATGAGTAGAATAATCCAACTGATTTCAAAACGGTGCGAATTGGAGCCATCGGTTTTGAAATCGATGTTCAATTGAAGCCAATATCGGTTTTCAAACCAATGCGAATTGAAGCCAATATCGGTTTTAAAACAATGTCCAATTGGGGCCAATATCGGTTTTAAAACCGATGTCAAATAGAGCTAACTTCGGTTTCAAAACCGATGTCTAATTGGAGCCAATATCGGTTTTAAAACAGATTTCAAATAGAGCCAACTTCGATTTCAAAACCGATGTCTAATTGGAGACAATATCGGTTTTAAAACCGATGTCGTTTTGTTATTGAAATGTAGAAAATTTTTGTCAATTCATTACAATATAATATCCATTAATTTGCACTACGTTTTGCACCAACTTGCTTCTAATGACCCAACTCAAAAACCAAAATGTATATTTTGTAATAATATTATGTTTTATGTTTTATGTATGTTTAATTCGTATGTTGCATGAAAGTAACCCAACTGATATTAATCCGATACTCAATATCGGTCCCATCATGTATATTGTGTTCACGATATTAATATTATTATAATGAGCGTTGGATGTGTTTTAATTTGAATGTGTTATGCTTATATATATTATAATATTGTGATCTTCTAATAAAAATACTTACTGTTTTTCTTCCTAGAATAGTTTTTTCAAAACCTTTAAGTAAAAATCAAAATCAGAGGAACCATTCTCGTAAAAAATGTATCCAATTTTTTTATTATAAAACCGATATTAGAAACCGATATTAAAAAAATAATAGAATCCCTCTGATTATGATGTCTACGACGCATAATTACTGTGTTTAAAGCTATAGAACTTTTTAATTTCCTATGCTTAAAGCTAAACGTCAAGAAAATCTTTTCACTTTGTATCTGAATAGATGCTATACAAAGTAAGATCTCTACACTGACTTAATGTCGCTTGCACAAAGCACGAGTAGAAATGAGCAAAGACTTTGTAAAGTAATTTTAAATTCAAAGAAAATTTCTAATACAGTATGCACTTTCAAGTTTTGAGTAGTTGCACTTCCGAAGTGAAAATATTTCTCACAATTTCTTCGGAAGTTTTAAAAATTTTGTTGATACACAAAATTTTCCTTTGTCGATTATGTATGTACAGGAAATTTATTTTGAGTTATATATATTTTGTTTATTTAGTAGCTAGCCTACTGCATGTGTAAATCCTTACTAAAATTACTGCGAAAGTGTGTCTGTCTGTTACTGCTTCACGTCTAAACGGCTGAACAGATTCAGATGAAATTATAATATTAACATAGAAAAACTTTGAGAGCCGGGTAGGATAAGGATAGTTTTTATTGCGGAAAAATGTACGGTTACTGCTCTGTAAACGAATTCTTCTACATTTTACGGCCGTATTTGAAATGAAAAGAAATGTGAATTCTATTTTAATTTACCGTTATTCCCGTTTCTAATTTTCTTGTCATTTTATGTTTAAACATAAAAAACATAACGTCAGCGGAGTTATAAACATTTCAACGAAGATTATTACTTGATGACTATAAAAGATTTGACCCAGATTCGCTTCGAAGCGACGCTGGCAATTAAAAAGGACTCGTCCACCAAAAAATCTGATATCAAAATCGATTTGTAACTCTGACCCGTAAAATTTGATGTGAAAATCCGATTTTTAACTATCGATTTTGTAGTTTTGTGAAGGTATTTTTAAACTTTGAAAGCTTTTTGATAACGTTTCATACTTTATGCTGCATAGTAAATAGATTAGGAAACTAAAACTGTTTCAGTTAGCCACGAAAATTTGTTCGTGTCAATTTTTTTATCGCGCAAATCCTTTATTGCGCTTGTCAAAATCATGTCATGTGATGGCAACGCAACTTTACGTGTAACCAAATACGAACTTGGTCGTGTTCGTCGGCGTAATTTTTAGTGCATGCGCTGCAAAACCTTTTATTGCGCATGTCAAAATGATAGCAACGACAACGTATCCGTTGTTGAAATTTGACAGGTTACTAAGTATATAAACAACTTTGTTCGTGGCGTTGCCGTGACATAATATAATGACATGTTTTGGACATGGGCAATATAACTTATAAGATTTTGCACGATAAAAAAATATGACTTATATTTTGTCAACTTTTTTATGTTATTTCGTAACTAGCATAATATTATTGTTATATTTTATTAACATTAAATTATTTTTACAGGTAACGAAAAGACGACGCCTGCAACGCATGTTTAGTGAAAGTGAAAAACTAGAGAAATTGACGTTTAAAAGTGACTTAAATATGAAAAAAGTGAAGTGACATTTAATCCCGTTGACATTGAAAGTTTCAAAGAAACAAGTCCCGTTGACAAAGAAATTACATTGAAGTGGGAGATCGTGGATTGTATGTGTCTTATAGCATTGAAATAAATCTTGTATAGGGCATAACTATGTTTCGGACGCAAATATAAACTAAGGATAAATTATTATTTAATCCAAGGGATAACTAATAGATAATAAATATTAAAACCGATGATTTCAAACGTATGCTGTCATTTCTATAAGTGACGAGCAAAAAAACTGTAACTTTTCGAAAACTTTTTATAAAACGGAAAAAAATTAAAAGAGGTAATTTTTAAGTGAATCGATAAATATGTTATCCCATGGATATTGGATAGTTATCTTTCGTTTATCAGCCCTATGGTCCAAGCAACTAGTCACAAAATCATAAAATGTTGACATCAACTGTCGCACTCAGAGACGAATATTAAGGCCATCCCCTGAGCAAACGACCTTGACCATATATTTGCCGCGTTGCCGAGATTGCACCAAAATCCTAATTTTTTTACTTAATTATCTTAGTTCAAAATTGACCTAAAAATTCAAACATCCAGTATGTAGTTAGTGAAATTGTCGATCTATTGGCGTGAGTTTCAAATAAACGTAATTTGTAAATACTAGGGAGATGCTGAATGTGTGCTTGAATTTAAATACTTTCGAAGCTGATATCACGAGTATAAAAAACAAAATTAGGAAATTAATTACGGAGAAAGGAATGTTCATATGCTGAAGATTATTGACTGTATTTTAATTTTAATTTTGTAGCTTTCAAATTATGAGTTAATTCTTATATATAAAATTCTCGTGTCACAATGTTAGGCCGCGTACTCCTCCGAAACGGCTTTACTGATTATAACTATATGCATATTCAGTGGGTCTGAGAATCGGCTACTGGGTACTTTTTATATTGATAAGTGCATTTGTTGAATAAATAATAGTAAATTATTACAACTCGAGACTGACGGCGACCATTGTTTGTGCGACGGGATAGCGATGGACGTTGCTATGGTGACATACTTATTTAGTCACTTCAATGGGCGAAATACTTTATATGACAAAGAAACGTTAGCGGAGAGAGCTAGTAAGACTCTAAAAACGGTAAATTACGGCATCTCCGTAGGGGGAGCGTCTTAATATTCGCCGCTGAGTGCGGCAGTTACATAATATAATTTTTCTGGTTCGTTGCTTGCAGTATAGTTTGTATATGTTCCTAAAATATGACTGACTGTAAATATTAGTGTAAGTGTAAAGTGTTAAGCTTTTAGTGTCAAAACATAAAAGTGTATAAAATAATTATTATAATCATTTTATTATTTTATAGTTATGTCCACACTGTGCACTTTCATCTTCAATTTACGTCATCAACTTTCATATTGGCGCATTCAATAATTGAATGCGTCAAGGAACGCAACGCCAATATTGTCATTTTTGAAGTTTTGGATACGGTCAGAGGGCATGCCTCACGTTCGTTGTTGACTGCGCTATAACGCATGCCTTTGACGAACAGAAGAAGGCACAGTGTGGACAAAGCTTATGAGAGCTACCCCGCTTCTATAGATAAAGAAAATCACTTTTTATTCAAGTTAATATTTTTTTATTTAAATGACAGTGCTTTAAGTAGAATTTAAATGAATTTTCTTTAATTTTAATAGCGCTTCCAGCTGATATAAAACAGATTTTAAAGTATTTTATCATTTCAGAAATAGATAATTATTATTTGTCTTCCCTATCTTGTAAATATGCCAAAGACAAAAAAGCAGAACCTATTAAATCTTTATTCAATAATTATTATTAATATTACATTGTATTTTATTTTTATTTAAGCTTGTTTTAAAAGCGGGGTACATTTTATTGCTCAAACAGCACTATTACAAATTCCAAAGTAGATAATAAATAAAAAAAATAAATTTCAAAATCGATTAAAAACATAAGTACAGTAGGAAAAATAATTCTGTGATAATTTGAATAGTGTCAAAGAATTTTTACGATTCCGAATTCGACTTTCATCGTCTATATTTCGCATATCATTTAAGCGATTAATTATTCATATTAATCGATTATACAACAAAAATTCGATTATTTATTAATCTCATATTGCATTTCAGTGTGTTTTAGTTTTACTTGTAAAATAGTTGCCATATTTTTTTGTTTCATAAAATCGAAAATTATAAAAATATTAGCATGAGTGTTTTTGGTTATTGCATGCGAATTATTTTCGGGTATAAGTTCAATAAATATCCGGAAAATCAAATGTGCATTTATTTTTACCCCCTTTTTTATACCCCCTAATTAAATTAAAGTTTCGACAATTTTGTTGAAAATGAGGCTTAAATAATGATTTTTAAGCCTCGTTCAACACTCATGGATTAATACAATAATTCATGCTTCCATACTAATATTATAAATTGCAAAAGTGTTTCTATTTATTCTGTCTGTTATCTCTTCAAACCCAAACCAATAAACCGATTTTGCCGAAATTTGTTATGGAGATACTTTGAGTCCCGGGAAATGACATTGGATATTTTATACCGAAAAAATGTACGGTTACCGCGCGATAAATTAATTTTGGCACAGCGAGCTTGCTTTTAAATCGGTTAAGTAATTTAGGAGTCCATCGCGGACAATCAAACGTGACACGTAATTTTTATAATTTAAAAAAAATATTTGTCACTTGAAAAGGCTTCCAAATTATTGGATTGATTGTTATTTTTGGCTCATATTCTTTATACAGGGTGCAATTAAACCTTCCTGCCAAATTTTTATATATTGTTCCTTGCTAAAAATAAAAATACACGTATTTTTTCTTTACAAACAATACTGTACAGCTGCATTCCTAGATATAGCCCAAGCTTTCGATCGGGTATGGCACGAAGGTTTGCTTTTTAAAATAAAAAAAAATATTACCAACAAGATATTATGAAATCATAAAGTCATACCTGACAGACAGACACTTCTTTGTTAAAGTGGGTGACGAAATAATACCCTTATTTGAAATCCTGGCTGGAGTGCCCCAGGGAAGTGTCATGGGTCCCCAACTCTACCTCATTTACACAGCTGACCTACCAACTTCAAGTGCTACTGTAACTGGAACATTTGCCGACGACACGGCCATCCTGGCAACTGATAAACTTCCGGATCTGGCTTCATCTAAACTTCAAAAAAGTTTAGACCAAATAGCTAAATGGCTAGTAGACTGGCGAATCAGAGCAAACGAAACGAAGTCTGTCCAAGTTACCTTTACAAACAGACATAGTACCTGCCCACCTGTTACATTAAATGGTATAACAGTCCCACAAGCCATCGCGGCAAAATACTTAGGAATGTACTTGGATAAAAAATTAACCTGGAAAAAACATATTTACACCAAACGCCTAGCATTAGACCAACAAGTCCGAAAAATGTACTAGATGTTGAGACGCGGATCTCAGTTGTCCCTTACAAATAAACTCCTTCTATACAAAACAATAATAAAATTAATTTGGTCTTACGGAATACAGTTGTGGGTACAGCTGCTAACTCTAACATCGAGATTTTTCAGAGATTCCAATCAAAAATGTTAAGAATGATAACAGGTGCACCCTGGTACATAAGTAATGACAGACTACATCATGACCTCAATATAAATACAGTTAAGCAAGAAATCAAAGATAAAATAAAAACGTACAAGTCGAAAATTTTAAATCATCCGAATGTAAATGTATATGCCAAAAACCTAATGAGCAATGACGAGCCACTAAGGCGACTCAAACGAAAACTACCGCAGGACCTACTGAAGGCTGCGTATAATATAGAGCGTACTTGATGCTGGTCAAGTAGCGCGCAAGTCATCTAAACTACACAACAATTACTCAATGTCAGGAGACAGGAGACAGAATTTTTTTTTTCTATATTTATATAGAAAAAAAAAATTCTTTTATAATCACTCAGTACCTACTAAAATGTTGAGAAATAGCTTCCGAAAGTTATCCTACAAAACACTACAATTAATGGACACGACGCGTCGCCGCCCGCGCATGAAGTGCCCCCGCGTGCGCGCCTCCCCCCGCGTCACCCTCTCTCATATCCATCGCCGCGAGTGACCGTTCTGCAACGATTTTAAATGGGATAAAATAATATGTCATTTAAAAATGCATGTATTTAAATCAATATCTGTATATTCCCTTTTCTCGATCAAAATATTTGTAAGTTACCAAAAATACTGACTTGCACACTAAATATGCACCCTAAATAATGCGAATTCAGCATACTATGTAAAGTTATTTGCGAAACTTTTACTAAACGAATAACTATTATTAAAATAGTATACCTAACAATTCCTTAGTTCTACAAACATACTACAACTTTTTAAAGGAAAACCACCACCTAAATTACTTTTAGGAACATCATTTATTCTAAATAAAACCCAATTTAATCTGTTATGTTCATATAATTAAGAACACATAAAAATCATCAAGTGTTAATTTCACATGGACTAAACTTTAGCATAGTGAATGGTAACTCAGTTTATAAACAATAATAATAAATAATCGGCAAAGAGCGAGTTGGATTCACGCACAAAGGGTTCCTTACCGATACATTGCAAAATAATTAAGCCTCCGGCTTAGGAATTGCACTCTAGGGGTTGACAAGCTACTAAAGAAAAAAAAGAAAAAAAAAACAACTGGCTACGCTGCGCTACGCCGCCTTAGCCATCTAACCTAACCCAATCAAGTCGTATTGGGCCAACATTGCTATTAATTATTTAAGAATCATTAATAAATTTATTAACCCATACAATTACAATACAGTAGTGAATTTTGATAATTTTTCTTAATTTTTTAATTTTTATCAAGAAAACTTGAATTAGGTATATAGTTTTGGAATGATAATATCTTTCACCATATCTCATCATAATTACCTAAAGTCTTTGTCGCTAACACAGAAATAGATCAAAATATCTCTGTGGTCGCTAAAGAGTAAAGAGCGAGCGCAAAGGAGTGAGTGCGGCGTTACGAGTAGATGAGGAGGCCCCAACATGTTTTTCAGTAAAACAGAGAAAAAAAAAGAAAATAAAGTTAGGTTAAAAATATTTTAGTTGCACGATTTGTCAATTTGTAGACTTGTTTTGATAATAGAAATTGATTTTATTGTGGTGCACCTTTCGATATCATTTTTAGAAATTCTGTTGTAAGATTGTCCAATTTAGAGTGCAAGTTAGTATTTTTGATAAACAATTAAAAATTTAGTTTTACAAATAATATATCCGGTGTATGAACCATATTTTTGGTGTGAATTCGGTTATAAAGGTCGTCTCGTTTTGTATGATGTTTAAGTTTTTTTTTGAAGGACATGTTCAGTTAATCAATTGTTTTTTTTGATCAGCATTAGTTTTTCTGGTATGCATTCAGTTAATTAGCGGAGTTAAGGTAGTGTGCTGAAAAATTATTCTGATGTGCATTTAATAATATCCCATTTAAAAATAACACCCAAGTTTTTTTGGTTAAATGGACTCTTCTAATGATACCTAAGTCCTGGAAAAAATTTGGCAGTAAGGTTTAATTGCACCATGTATATTATTATTTAATGGCTTCTAAATTATTGGATTGATTGTTATTTTTGGCTCACAATCTTTATATATTATATAATAACATATTTAAAAGATTATGAGCCAATAATAACAATCAATCCAATAATTTAAAAGCCTATTCAACGCAAACCGACATTTCCTCTTCACATTATTTGCGAAAATATTATGTTGTTCGGACAATACATTAAAATGTCTATAAAATAAAGCTTTACGCAGCCTAGTGCAGTGGTACTCAACCTGTTTTAGAATAGAATAGAAGTCGTTTATTTGCTAAAATAAGGTACAATATTATGATGTTAGTCGGGTAAACAGTTCTCTTATTTTGCCTTTGTACAGACCACAAACACGTTTATAGGTGAAGCCAAACGAGCGTAATTTTGTGAGTCGTGAGTCTTCAGAATTTCTGCCGCGTAAATATCTTTTCTTACAAGTCAAGACTCACAAAATTACGCTTGTGTGAATCAAACAGGACTTTTGTATGAAACTGAATGCAGCAGAATTTCTGCCAGCCGAAATTCTACGACTCACAACTCACAAATTACGCTCGTTTGGCTTCAGTCTACACCCTTAGTCTTGGTGTCGCGGACCGCAACCATATGGTTAAGGTAAGGCCTTGATAATTTGGCTGCAGCGATATTGATTTTTCTCAACAATGACTAGCTAAGAAATTAAAGTTCATTGTCAGTATTCATCATGTCTTTATCTTTGAATTACCCATAGCATAACACGATTGGTCAACTTTTATAACACAGAATAATTAATCAAAGAGACCTCTATAAAAACAGGGATTCTAATTTTGCCAACAGAGGCGAGTGATTTAAGCTTCCAAAATTTGTACATTCGTACATTGATTAGTTCAAGCATACACTATAATTTGCCCATAGCTTATATGAAATATATTTATGGTTTTTAAATTACGCAACAAAAACCATTTTGTCGCTTACGCTCTTTCCATTTCTTGCTGTTCCATTATCTTGTTTTCTATGAGAGGCCGGGAAAACGATTTTTTACTGTAACGCGGCGTCACCTTAAAAAATAACGTTCTTCAAAATTACCGATTTTAAAGTGTAAATATTTTCACGACTTTCGCGGCGATTTTGCTGTCTGCGGTGGGCGTGAATTTAAAAATGGTTTATCGTCACGCGGGCCACTGATAAAGCCCGACGCATCCGCATGCGGCCCGCGGCTCGCAGGTTGAGTATAGCTGGCCTAGTGCATCAACATTTCTGCGGACAACCGCGAAAGCTTTGCGGTCGGACGCCATATTTAAAACTGTAGACAGAATGGGTACAGTTAAACAGAGGTTTTTATTTTTCACGCCCGAAAGAAAAAAAGGGACGAAAAAGTTTGACGTGTCTGTTTGTTTGTCCGTGGCGTCGTATCATCTAAATTCTAAACGAGTAGACCGATTTTGATCTTGTTTTTAATGAAAGCTGATATAATCGGGCAAGGACTATAGCTATTCATCAGCCCGCACGATGCTGGATGGGTTTATCTAAAGACTCTTGACGACCTCTGTGGCTCAGTTGGTGGGCTGTTGGACGTTGGTAGCTCTAGCCGGGGGTCGTGGGTGCGAATCCCGCCAACGGAACAAAAAGTTTTCAAAGTTCCTAGGTCATGGATATGTATTAAATATGTGTATCATATAATAAAAATCTTAAATCTATACTTGTAATAAAATAGCTAGTAGCTAGTAGCTAGGTAAAATTTTTGTACATTGAAAATATACTTGAAAAAACGAGTCAGGGGCATGTAAGAAGAGTAGTAGAACACATTTTAACTGTTTTTGAAATTTTTGTTTCTCTGTCTGTTTGTCTGTTTGTACAGGCTAATCTCTGAATCCGCTGGACCGATTTCAATGAAATTTGGCATGATGATACCTTACATCCCTGGTCAACATCTTAGATACTTTTTAACCGACTTTCAAAACAGGTGGAGTTAATGTTTACTTTGCTGTTTGAGGTCAGATTTTCAAAATTATTTTTTTGTTGTATAGATTGCCCGAATTTGATACCATGTTTACAATAAAATCGGCCAAGTGCGAGTCGGGCTCGCGCACGAAGGGTTCCGTACCGTTATAGAGAAAAAATAGGCCAAAAGTTGTGTTTTTGTATGGGCCCCCCTTAAATTAAAATTCTATTCTAATTTTATTATTTATTATTAAAGTTCACATATAATTTAGGATTCTGTGAAAATTTCAACTGCCTGCCTATTGTCATTATTGATATCGAGCAAAAAAGGCCAAAAAAATCATGTTTGTTGTATGGGAGCCCCCCTTAAATATTTATTTTATATTATTTTAAGTATTTTTTGTTATAGCGGCAATAGATATACACAATCTGTAAAAATTTCAGAACTCTAACTATAACGGTTCTTAAGACACTCCACACCGTCGTTTTTCCATACAAACGTTGTCCCCCTGTTTCCTCCCTGGATAATGCCGGTAGAGTTATGATTTTTTTCCTTAATATCTATGGCCACTATTAGTATGTCCCTATGTTTTCTTTTTTTTCATAATTTTAGATAGGAGATAGACAACGGGATAGATAGCGTGTTTGTTGAATAAATGTTTATTATTATTATTATTAACGGAGTCTTAGTAATAGGGTCCCGTTTTACCCTTTGGGTACGAAACCCTAAAAACGGTGACTTGATAAGTAATGGAATTGAAGGGACTCCTCGAAATTAACAACGTCAACCAAAGTGATTACCAATTCTAGCAAAGGTCGATCTTTAAAACTTTTTCTAATATTCGTAAACGTAAACGATTATCCAAACCCTGGATGGATAATGGATATTGACCACTGCGTATCTCAATTGGAAATTTTAAAGTCAAACTTTACAGATCTAAGTCACTAGGATCAGTCGAGCACATAGATAGAAATGATAGAATATGTACGACCGAAGGCAATATGTTTGAATAAACCTCTCATCATGTTCTCTGGGAGAGTTTTTTCTGCCAAGACGAAATATCAAATAACTACAATGCTAGACAACCTACAGTGTAAATCTGATGTCGCATACGGTGATATCGTGGACACTGCTATTAGAATATTAATATATTTTGTCACAATAATTATTATTGGCAACAGTCCACAACAAATTCCAATATTAATTTAGCTATACCTACTGTGGCCCCCATCCCCTGTCCACGCCAAGCGGTCTTCAAAGAAAGGATTTTTCAAAACGATAAGTATCTGAGGTTCAAGTTTCCTGGGTCTTTGACGTAAATTAACAATTTCGTGTGTAATATAGATCCAACTAAAATAGTCGTAGATGGATATTCAATTTTCTAAATCTCGATTTTAATAACATACATCCACGCGGACGAAGTTGCGGGCAACAGCTAGTATATAATATAATAATACTCCCCACACCGATTTCGGTGACGGTGGCCAGTTTCATTGAAACCAGGCCAGGTACGCAGGAGTAATTTTATAGTGCCCAAGTGTGTGCGCAGTACACAAGAGCACTCCCTATTCCTTTACTCTCATTGCCCAGTGGGACGGACGACCGACACGACTGGCGAGAGATCAGGCGCAGGACCGGCTTTTTACATGCCCATCCGACGCATGGATCGTCTTACTTGTCAGACAATCAGGCCTGCATTGTCCTAACCAAACTTGGAAATAACATGTTTCTAATGCGGGAATCGAACCCACGACCTCTGAGTCGAGAGAAACGGTTTTAACCACTAGACCACGGAGGCGTTCGTTTCTTAAATATATGTATATATTACAAAAGTATTAAATATATTTCACTCCGAGCGGCACAGCGGTGTGGCTTTGTCAGACTTCGGCACGGTTTTTGTGTGCGTGTGACTACAGTTTATACGCATGCGAATTATGATTGCATAAGTTGATAAAACATGTTGTGGCTTTACCGCGGTGGTCCCCGAGAGCCACATGTATTTTTAGGGTTCCGTATTTTTGTTTATTTGTGTTTAACATTATACTTTTTATTTGACATCTATTTTTAAATCATTTAATATTAAATTTAAAGGTAATTACTGACTTAATGAGGCTTACAAGTATAACGTAGGCGTCTTTCGCCCACAACATAGCGTAATATAAATATACTGACACATAATTATTAAATATACTAGCAACCCGCCCCGGCTTCGCACGAGTATAAAATTTAAAGCCACTAAAAAATGATTAAAATCGATTCAGCAGTTTTGACTTGTATTCATTATTACTGCCCATGGCCCGCATTGGTCGGTAGTCGGTACCGTCGTAAAAGCTACGTCTCGCAATTTTTAAATATATAATATCTTCGAAAATGTTCATTTAAATCATATGCTGTAAAGGGCCATATAGGCAGATTTATATTAACGATCAACAATATATATAAAGTTTTTAACTTAGTACATACTTTGAGTCCATGGAAAGGACATATTAAGTAAAGGATACTTTTTAGTAGTTTTTATCCTGAAAAACATGTAAGGCACGTAAGGCTACATCTATTTATCTATAACTATAATTCTACAAAATATCTCATGACAATACTATACTCGTACGCAGTAATTCAACAACGAACAAGATATTAGTGTGGAGCCAGACTTAAACTTCTATATCCAGGCTAGCGGGTCTTCATCACGTACGGGGGGTCTTTGGAGGTCTCGGGGGGTGGGGGGTGGTGCGGGTCTCGGGGAGTGGGGTGTGGTAGTCCTTTGTATGTCTCAAGCAAACGTTCTGATCAAAGACGGCTCGATTTAATGTCTTGTACACAATTGGTACAATTTTAGAATTTCTGTGTTTTGGTCAATTGTTATTTTATTAAAGACAAAAGGTTTATTTTTTAAGCTATTTCATAGCTTTCATCACGGCGACCGAATCAAGGAATTCCGTAACGAAAATAACCTAACACCCCACTCAGACCGGCACAGCGGTGTGGCGTTGCCGTGCATCGTCTTTCAGTTCGGCAGACTTCATCATGGTTTTTGTGTGCGTGCGATGCGAATGCATGCGAATTATAATTGCATAAGTAGCTATAAATGCTATGCAATAGCTTTACCACGGCAGTCTCCGAGTGCTACACGTAATTTTTTAGGGTTATGAAACGTGACGAGGCAATGCGATGCGTAAATGAACCATGCTTTTAACAGTCAATATTATAAATACTAAAGTGTGTTTGTTTGTCTGCTTGGGAGGACATATTATTAGGGTACTTTTTGTCTTGTCAGCGACCACGACTTCATCTTTAAATCTTTTCAAGCATTCAAAGGTTTTTGCCATATGGTCAGGGCTCCCTAGAACATTTTTTTTTATTACTATCAAGCTTATTTTTGTGAGTAGCTTCATTTTGATAAGACCAACAACATTTTTATCTGCGAAAAATCTCGAAAGTGGTAGCTAACAGAGATAGAAACGGTTTCATATTTTGATTTGATGGTCATAAAATATGGATTGTTCTATTTGTAGGACACTGCTATTTTTAAATTATATAACTAATAACCTATCGATATACAAAAAATCTGCTGGTTACGGTTCCGTTTTAGGGTTCTGTAATCAACAAAACTTGGTTGACTACGGAACTCTAAAACGGAACCCTTACCAGCAGATTTTTTGTATACTTATTGATAGGTTATTAGTTATTTATGTTAAATATTTTATGACCATCAAATCAAAGTATGAAATCCTTTCTATCTCTGTTAGCTACCACTTTCGAGATTTTTCGCAGATAAAAATATTGTTCGTCTTATCAAAATGAAGCTACTAACAAAAATTTGCTTGTTAATAATAAAAAAAAATCTGACTAATATTATTATTAACATGAATTTAAAGCACTTTTAAACCCAATTACGTGTTAATTCCTTGAAGCAGGAACGAGTGAAGGCTGCTTAAGTAATTATTTTGTCTAGCTCCTCCTTATCTTAATTAAACTTAACCACAAATCAGCTTAGAAATAGAATTGTTACGGCGAACCGATTGACTTAGCGTTTTAACTGTTAAACTTGTATTTGTAAAATAAATAATATATTAATTATTAGCCCCCTCAGGAAAAAATATCGGCCAAGTGCTAGTCGGACTCGCGCAAGAAGGGTTCCTTACCGTTATAGAGCAAAAATAGTCCAAAAATTGTGTTTTTTATGGGAGCCCCCTTAATTATTTAGTTTAATTTAATTTTATTATTAATTATCAAAGCGCGTCTCTAGCAATGCAAATGCTTGACTCTAGAAATGCAAACGCGCGTTTGTAGCGATACAAACGCGAGGCTCTAGCGATGCAAACGCGCGATTGTAGCGATATAAACGCGCGACTCTAGCAATGCGAATGCGTGACAGCCGTGACTCTAGCAATGCAAATGCGTAACTCTAGCAATGCAAACGCGCGTTTGTAGCGATACAAACGCGAGGCTCTAGCGATGCAAACGCGCGATTGTAGCGATATCAACGCGCGACTCTAGCAATGCGAATGCGTGACAGCCGTGACTCTAGCAATGCAAATGCGTAACTCTAGCAATGCAAACGCGCGTTTGTAGCTATACAAACGCGAGGCTCTAGCGATGCAAACGAGCAATTGTAGCGATATGAACGCGCGATTCTAGCAATGCAAATGCGTGACTCTAGCAATGCAAACGTGCGTTTGTAGCGATACAAACGTGAGGCTCTAGCGATGTAAACTCACGATTTTAGCGACTCAAAAGCGTGAATCTGGCAATGCAAACGCGCGACTGTAGCGATGCAAACGCGCGACTGTGTCGGGTAACAGCGTCGAATAAAACGAAGGGAGGTTTGTACTTTGTGACGTTACCGAATCGCATTTGAGTCGCGTTTGCATTGCGAATTGCAACTGAATGAGCGCCCCATATCACTAGCTGTGAGCCCTAGGCTTAGAGCTCACAGCCAGCGACCGCTTCGCGATTGCATCGAAACAAACGCGCGATAGTATCGCGCATCGCTTCAAGAAGTGGCAATGGCCCTTACGACGCGACACAGAAAATTGAATTACCCATAACGTAAAGTGGTCGTAACTCCCAATATTAATATTTACGTTTTATGACGTCACAACACGTCAATTTTTGCGTGACGCGGTGTCACAGTGACGGCATGTCACAGTCGTAAAGTGTGACATATTGGGGCGTAAATGTCACATGAAGATAGGCCGCTGTTATTGATACTTAAGCTCTGAGAAAGTTGGGGACAGCGAACACTATAGGGGAAAATATTAAGCCTCTAGCTGTCCCGGCAAACGTTGTTTTGCCATAAAATGGTTTTCCCTGTTTTCCTGCTTTTCTCTTCAAGTTTTTCTGGTTTTTTTTTCTAAAAACCTCACGGAGCCCGAGAGCTTTCCAACGAATGCAAAACCGTGGAAATCGGTTCGTGGGTTCTGGAGTTATAGCGTCAGGAAGAAAAACCCGACTTATTTTATACAATGTGTCCCGACACCGGTGTCCGATCCTTTAATGTCATGATCTATATCGACAAATTGGCTCTCAAATTTTTTCTCTCTCTCACGGCTGTAAAATGGCAGCCATTTTAGTTTTTCCCAGGCTTTCACACTAATCTGACCAGTACTTCACATGTCAATATCTTATGAAGATAAAAAAGGTCTCATTTGATAGCTAAACTTGTGGACTACGCTTACACAGGCAATAATATGTTATAAATTTTGTGGAATTAAACATAGAAAAACCAAAGTTTAAGAAAAAATATTGTGTATTTTTTTAATTCATGGCTTTTTGTGAAAAATTTAGCGCATTCAACTGGTTTTTTTTTATTTTAAAAAGATAGAGGAGGTTTTCATCTTACATAAATTCTTTATTTCAATGCTCTAAATCAGATAGTTTAGAAGTTATAACGATTTTCCTATGAAGTATGTGTCAGATTAGTATGAAGTCAGAGAAAAATTTTTATTTCAAAAGTTGGAAAAAAAAAATTGTACTCATGATTTATGGCATATTTAAGTGACAAATTGGCTTTCAAATACTTTTTTTTCTCCAACTTAAAAAAAAAATCTCTGGCTTCATACTAATCTGACCTATACTTCATAGGAAAATCGTTATAACTTCTAAACTATCTGATTTAGAGCATTGAAGTAAAGAATTTATTTAGGATAAAAACTTCCTCTATTTTTTTTAAATATAAAAGAACCAGTTTAATGTGCTAGATTTTTCACAAAAAGCCATTAATTACAAAATGCACAATTTTTTTTCTTAAACTTTAGTTTTTATATGTTTGATTCCCCGAAATTTATAACATATTGCCTGTGTAAGCGTAGTCCACAAGTTTAGCTATCAAATGAGACCTTTTTTATCTTCATAGGATATTTATTTAGTGTGAAAGCCCGAGAAAAACTAAAATGGCTGTCATTTTACAACCGTGAGAGAGAGAAAAAATTGGAGAGCCAATTTGTCGATAAAATATGCCATAGATTATGACATTAAAGGATCGGATACCGGTGTCGGGACACATTGTATAATATTAGATTGCATTGCTTATATTGCGGGCTTTGAGCGCGGAGACCGATTCAAGAAATTCTGTAACGAGAATAACCTAACACTCCCCGGCGGCGTTGCCACACCGCTGTGCCGGTCGGTGCGGCATTGTCAGACTTCGGCACGGTGTGTGTATGCGTGATACTAGACGTATGCGAATTATAATTGCATAAGTTGATAAAAAGTTCCCGAGAGCCACACACGACACGTATTTTTTATTTTCGTCGGCACTCCTGGAGTGCATATCCTTGTTTTTATAGCTATTTTAATACACCATGTCTGTAGCAATGGCAGTTTAATTTAGCCGAGTTTAAATCCTTACGTCCTATCCATACTAATATTATAAATGCGAAAGTGTGTCTGTCTGTCCGTCCGTCTGTCTGTCTATTACCTCTTCAGGCTCAAACCTCTCAAAATTGATTTGATGAAATTTAGCATACCTACTTCAAGTCCCGGGAAAGGACATAAGTTACTTTTTATCCCAAAAAAATGTTAGGTGCCCGCGCGAGAATCGAATCTTGTCGCTACCGACTTGCGGCCGTTATCTAGTTGTTTATAGATCAAACGAATCGAAACGAAGTGTAGCTAGTGTGCGCTGTGGCCATTCATCTTCATTTAGTTTGGGCGCGGGTTCGAATCACGTCGGGGGACAGATATTTTTGTCCCCTGTCCGCTGATATTAAATATACAGAGTGTTGCGATACAGTCCCTTGGGATTGTGTAAAACATAAAGTTTATATACCTAGCGGAATAGAACAACAATCTCGAGCTGTCAAACGAAACCGAAATTGGTTTACATCTGCGTGTAAAAATATGTGTACGTATACACTTACACAAGTAGTCATGTATCACACGTCTCTTTTTACGACGCAGTGTTACTGATAGTGACATCTCGCTTGCTCCTTTGTGTCTCTATTCCGCTAGGTATACATATAATCTCAGGAACTACTGGTCTGATTTTAATAATTCATACTTATCGAGAACGGCTATAGATAGGCTATATTTTATCACGCTGACTAATAGAAGCGAAGAAATAAAGGAAAGTGTGGAAAAAACGTGGGAAATTATTTGAAAGGGCTTATTTTAACGTACTGGAGCAATTTTTATGTTATATGGCACACATGAAGAATAGACCACGTGAAAGGATATAGGTTTCTTTTTTTGCGGAAAAATTTACGGTTTCCATGACATTCCTAAATTACGCGGGCGAAGCCGCGCGGAACATCTAGTACTTAATATTATGAATGCGAAAGTGTGTTTACCTCTTCACGCCCAAACCGCTGAATCGATTTTGCTGAAATTTGGTATGGAGATACTTCGAGTCCCCGGAAAAGACTAGGATATGTCTTTTCATACCGGTTCCCACGCGATAAGCAAAATTTGGCGTAACTGAGTTGCTATTGGTTATTATAATAGCCATCTAGTTATTATTGGCTATTTTAAAACGCTAACTATTTCAGATTTAACCCTACTGATGCAATTGTCTATTTCTACTTATATTAGCAACAAAACTTAACCCCCACGTTTGCGGTACCTGGATGGTACAATGGACCCATTCTGGCCCGCTGCCAGCATGATATTGTCACAATTACTATTATTCTTTGTTCCTGTGTAGAGTTGGAAAAACTAGTGAGATAAGGGTTGTCTTTTCAGTTCGAGACCTGGTTGTGGCGTACCAATATTTTTCTATACTATAATACCTACTAACTGACCCAGCAAACGTTGTTTTGCCATATAAATTATTTCTAGTATTGATACAAAAAGTAGATAAAAACCTATTCTCAAGCCTAACGAATGTACTATCAGAGAAGTTGATACTAGGCAGATGTCGGACCTAAGTAATTTGGTCAAACCTAGCCGACCGATCACAGCTAACATTGAATTGACATAAGCCGACCAAGCGACGGAGGTCTGTCAACTGCCTAGGAATCAATTTCCTCGGGTAGTCATACAAAATTTCATTAAAATCGGTTGAGCCGTTTTGGAGGAGTTCGCGTACAAACACTGCACTGTTTCCAAAGTGACGTCATACTAATAATACTAATAATATTACAAAGCGGAAGAGTTTGTTAGTTTGTTTGTTTTTTTGAACGCGCTAATCTCAGGAACTACTGGTCTGATTTGAAAAATTATTTCAGTGTTAGATAGCTCACTTATTGAGGATGGCTATAAGCTATATATTATCACAGTTAGACTAAAAGGAGCGAAGAAACAGAGGAAAATGTGAAAAAAAGGGGTAAAATTATTCGAAAGGACTTATCTCCCGAACTACTGGAGCAATTTTTATGTTATTTGGCACAGATATAGAGAGGACCACGTGAAGAGACATAAGCTATTTTTTGCGGGAAAATGTACGGTTTCCGCCTGCGTAAATTAGGAACTTACCTTAATTTACGCGGGCGAAGCCGCGCGGAACGTCTAGGTGCACAAAACAATAATAATATTGATCGTTTAGGGGCCGGCTAACGCTCTTTAAGCTCCTCCAGTAAGTCCACATGAAAGATCACTCAGTATTAAGTTATTACTAACTAATGATTTAGTTATGAGCCCTGAACCTGTCCTGAACTTTGGACAAATATTAGTTTTCAATATAGTTGCTAACTTCATTATCCATACCTAATATTATAAATGCGGAAGTGTGACGTGGGAGAAGTCTCTAAAGAATTTCTAACGTGGGAAAATATGCTTCGGCACGATTGGGCCGGCTCGACCGGAGAAATACCACGCTCTCACAAAAAACCGGCGTGAAACAGCACTTGCGCTGTATTTCGCTGAGTGAGTGAGTTTACCGGAAGCCCAATCCCCTACCCTGTTCCCTTCTCCACCCTCCCCTATTCACTTCCCTTTCCTTCCCTACCCTCCCCTATTACCCTATTCCCTCTTAAAAGGCCGTTAACGCACCTGCAGCTCTTCTGATGCTGCGAGTGTCCATGGGCAACGGAAGTTTCTTTCCATCAGGTGACTCGTTTGCTCGTTTGCCCCCTTATTTCATTTAAAAAAAAGTGTTTTTTCTGTTGCCTCTTCACGCCCAAACCGCTGAACCGATTTTGCTGAAATTTAGTATGGATACACTTTGAGTCTGGGAAAAGGACGTTTATTAATTTTTGCAGGCGTGTCATTTCTATGTTTGTCGCTCAGCCTTAAGCCTAGTAGTAGGCCAGTACCAACCTAGTTTATAATAAAGCACGGAATATAAAAGTATGAGCGGAAAAGTCTAAGAGCGGTATTGTCTACAGCACTTCGCGTCCACAGAAACGAGTGCCGCTTAAGATCATAAAAGAAAAGCGTTCTGCACAAAATGTAAAGAAAATTTATTTTTAGTCTATAGCTATAACACTTAGGGTGGGTTGCACCCTAAGTGTTATAACATCCTTATTTTGTCTCTATGGGATCGGGCGACCGTCGAAGAAAACTGAAGTGTAATTAAATTGGAGAGGTCAGAAATCAATAGGAAATGCGATGGAAATGTAAGAGGTTCTGAAAAATATACGACTACTTATAATATTATGATATTTTTGCTTTATGCAGAATTTTTTGTATGAATTTGACATTTTTATCGGTACGGTTACCGCGAAATACCTTTATTTCGCTGTAACCGTACCGATAAAAAGTATCCAAAGTCCTTTTTCGGGATTCAAAGTATCTTCATACCAAATTTCAGCAAAATCCGTTAAGCCGTTTAAACATGAAGAGTTAACAAACAAACACACTTTAAAATTTATAATTTTAGTAAGAATTATAATATAGCTTAGTCTGAAACGAGTTAGGGGGTATAACTCCAATCGCCATCTAAAAGGTCACCAAATATATTGCCTTAATAATCCTGGATTGGGTCCAAAATGTCCGTCAGGTCTTTGTTCCAGATTAATACATTAGTTATGGGACTAGATATGTGTTAGGTCCAGGAATTCATAATTAAGACCTCAATTTGGCTGGACCTCAAGATATGATGGGATTAAAATTATTAGGTGGGAATATTAATTGGGATTCTCTGTCACAGGGGCCGTCCATTAATCACGCTTGGATATTTATAATTCAAAAGTCAGTTAAAAAGAAATTGCAAGTAATTCTCCAAAAAGGCTGAACCAGTTTTGAGAGTAAGAATTTTTTATACACAAAATAACAAATATTTTGGCAAAACAATATTTGCCCGATCAACTAGTGTTTTATAAGGGAAATAATAAAACGAGCGAATAAAAAATTACCTTGCGAGTTGCAACTAATGATGAACATACTGTTTTAATAACATGAGCGGTATTAATTTGACAAACTAAACTAACGACTAATATTGATTTATAATAAAATCCAGAACGAGCTTACAAAATGCGGATTGCGATTAATCTATTTCAGATATTAAAATTCTATCCGAGCGACTGTATTACTAAGTGAGCGACTGGAAATAAATAGCGGGCAACTTCAATATTAAATATAGATTCAATTTTTCTAAGTGAGGTTATTTATTACGAGCTACTAAAAAGTTCATTTTGAGCAAACTTTTGTGAGCTGCTTTATTAATGATAATTGGTTACTGATATTCTATTTGACGCTTTATATTTTATATTTTGATACGTGTTTTAATGAAAACTACATATTGTTAAGAGGATACACCAGGGGCTAGAGAAATGAAAAAAAAGTACGTGTAATATCTATAGCTGTCTCCCTTACCTCAAGCCTATACCGCAGAACGCGATAGAGACAACTGCAGAAAATCCAGAAAATCAACGATTCGTTGTCCCCTGATTCCTTCTCCAAAACTTAACCGATTTAAGTACTTTTTTCATTAAAGATTAAAAAAAGGCTTGAGCTGTGTTCCTATGTTTTGCTTTTTTTGTATAATCTAGCCAAATCTGTTTTCTGGACGTTTGAACACAGTGGAAAATCTGGCCATTTTTTTGGGTTTTTGAACGTTCATATCTTATTTAATAATTATATTATGAAAAAAAAGAAAACATAGGGACATTGTATTAGTGGCCGTAGATATTCAGGAAAAAAATTATAACTCTACTAGCATTATCCAGGGAGGAAACAGGGGACAGCGTTTGTATGGAAAAAAGGGCGGTGTGGAATCCTCTTAAATGCGTGCGAATTTGAATGGGGCGGGGCGACGAATCGTTGCAGTCAGGTGAGTTTTTGGGTTAGGTTAGATGGCTAAGGCGGCCGTAGCGCAGCGAAGCTCCCGCCTCAGCCATCGTGGTCATTTTTTTTGGAAACCACCCAGAAGTAGGAGCCCCGCGTAGCGTAGCTTTTAAAAGTATGTAAATTAAAAGTATGTAAATTAAAAGTATGTAAATTATAAAGAATTTCAATGAAAAGATGCCCGCGTCACCTAAATTAACAAGTCACGTAGGACGGCAGAATGCGAGAGTGAACCAATAAAACAAAAAGATTAAAAAAAAGTATTCAAGCAAGATGATGATGATAATGATGATGATAAGTAAGAAGGAAAAATTATAAAGCTTAGGATGAAACAGACAGTCAGATATACTAACCATTTTATTTTCTTGAAAATTAATAATTATTATCATCAAAACTTTAAACAGCATACTTACGTTTGAAGTTAATCGTTTGCAAACGTAGGATTTACATTTTTTTTAAATAATCCACTACTTTACAGCATATAACTATTTAAGAAAAATCACAATTTCTAGTACTTTAACGTTGCAGTCATAGACGTACCCAGGATTGCGCCCCCCCTGTCCCTGCCTTGGTACGCCCATGGTTGCAGTGTTACTCGACTAACTCGAATCTAATGATACCTCAAACTCAAATGCGATAAGCCGTTATGTTTCTAAAGCGTACAAAAGTATTAGGTATATGTGGGCGACATCTAGTACTAAATATTATTATCAACGTGAAAATATGTGTCTGTCTGTTTGAATAAATATTATTTTGTATTTACTCCTCCGAAAAAAATTTACAGTTCTGATGCGATAAACTTTCGAAGCGAAAAGAGTTGTCGGCAACATCTACTACAATCAAAAACATAACCACATAACCTACCAACTTGCATAGTTGGGTAAATTTAAAAGCGTGGCATATTTTTATTAAAATTGTGCATCCTCACATAAGACACTCAATTAACACAATGTTACAAATTAATAACCTTGGGTGCGGCTCGCATGAACCGTCCACTATAATATGACAAAAGATACGTGCTTTTGACTTTGTTGTAAAATATTTTGCACAAATTGACTACATAATTTTCCTTTTTAAATCTCGAAACCGAAATTGGTTTCATCTGTGTGTAAAAATATGTGTACGTATACGTACGTACACTTACACAAGCATGATTGAACATGATTTCTATGTGATTAAATTGTCAACGTGCGGCACGTGCCGACTGGACGTCAAAAAAAGAGTGCTGCTGTCATGTATCACACGTCTATTTTTACCACGCATTGTTACTGATAATGACATCTAGCTTGCTCAGGCCTTTGTTTCTCTATTCCGCTAGGTATATTAACTTTATGGACTATTTATGGACTATTTACTGAATGTGCTACTAACGCCCTCTGCTCCGACATATGCGTAATATTTCCTACAAGATGTTCCGCGCGGCTTCGCCCGCGTAATTTAGGAATGTCAACAATAATGGCCATATAAAATGTCCTGCGGGGCGAAAATGGTCGCTTTGAAAAGTCATCTAATTAATCATGTTATGATTTATTCTTTTTAAAATCACAAAATACAAGTCTTCTTGCAATTCATATCTAGTAATTCGTACTAATTTTACATTTGTCAGTTAGTTTTGACAATTAATTTGCTGAATTGATTGAAAGGAATTGCTAAATGTGACCATTTTAGGGCTAAAATGGTCACATTTAGCAATTCCTCTCAATCAATCAATCAGCGGGGCCGCTGCGCCTAGGATCACTCGCCACTCGTGTCGGTCGTCCGTCCAACATTTTTTTTTATGAAATAAGGGGCAGACGAGCAAACGGGTCACCTTATGGAAAGCAACTTCCATCGCCCATGGACACTCGCAGCATCAGAAGAATGTAATGTAGAAATGTAGAAAATGTAGAAGAAGAAAGTGGATAATAAAATGCAGTCGGAGGCATGTCGCACCAAGTTTAACATTAATTCATAAATCAATAATCATAAAATAGTATGCCTCCGACTGCATTATATCAAACATCTGCAATTTTGTTTTGTTTTTTAATGTGACCTATCTAAGAACACTTGGGTTAGTTAGTATTAGTAAAGGGTAACAGGACAAATCTAACGATACCTCAATTGTGAAAATCCGTTTAGCGGTTCTGGAGATACAAGGTAATAAAGAATATTACAAACATACAAGATACGCGCCAAACACATAACCCTCCTGGCAGTCTAGTCGGGTAAAAATTCCTGCCATTCTTCTCGCCAGTCGTGTCAGTAGTCCGTCCCAATGGATTATAAGAGTAAAGGAAGAAAGTGTCCATCCGACGAATGCATCATCTTGTGATATAATCACGACCTCTGTGACTCAGTTGGTGGGCTGTTGCTAGCTCAAGCCGGGGGTCGCAGGTTCGAATCTCGCCGACGGAACAAAAGTAAAAAAAAAGTTCCTGGGTCATGGATGTGTATTAAATATGTGTATCATATAATAAAAATCTTAAATATATGTATAGTGTAAAGTATTAAATATATTTCCATTGTCTGGTACCCGTAACACAAGTCGTTCAGGTACTTAGCACGGGGCCAGACTGACGTGGTATGAAGCGTCCATAGATATTATAAAAAAAACCGGCCAAGTGCGAGTCGGACTCGCGCACCGCGGGTTCCGACAGCTTAAAGGTATTATAGACCTGAGTATTTGGTATGAATTTCAATTTAATACCTCTACGCGTTTATGAGGAAATGGGTAGTAAGTTTAAAATTATTAAAAAAAAATATATTATGTGATGTAACTAAAAATTTATGGTTTTCGTAATTTTTCCTTTATCTATGCTATAAGACGTTGCTTCGTACCAAATTTCAAGATTCTGAGTTCACGGGAAGCACCCTGTAGGTTTTGATTCCCTTGCAAGTGTCGAAAATTTGCGGCATAAACGGCTGTATCTTTTGATTGCGTTGGCTTAGAAGTTTGATTTTTTCACAGCTTCAAGGGACAGTAGACCTGAGTAATTGATATAAATTTCAGCTTCATACCTCCACGCGTTCCTGAGAAAAAGGGTCTTGACAGACGGACGGACGGACAGACGGACAACAAAGTGATCCTATAAGGGTTCCGTTTTTTCCTTTTGAGGTACGGAACCCTAAAAAGATATTATATAATCAGGTGATCTCCATTCATTGGCCTAATTAAACTTGGATTTTTTTCCAATGTGGGTACTGGGTATAGAACCCACAACCTCCGAGTCACGTTTTCAGCCACTGGACCACGGAGGCGTATCGTTTGTATGAAATCAATACGTGCATGTGACCTGGCTATAATTGAAATGTTTGAGACGGTACATTAATAAATCATACAACGTGGATGTCTGAAGTTGTTATACTGGATGTGGTTACAAAATTGTAAAAAAAAAAACTGGAGGGGTGTTAAGGGACACCCGAATGGAACGAAGTTATTTCTTATGTTCAAAAAACCTGTATTAGTACCATCAAGGAAATTTATTCCTAGGCAGTTGACGGACCTACGTCATGTGATCGGCTTTCAATGTTAGCTGTGATCGGTCGGACGGGTTTGACGTAACGCGACCAAATTACTTAGGTCCGACATCTGCCTAGGAATCAACTTCTCTGATAGTACATCTACTATACTAAAAAAATAATTTAAAAAACGCCATCTATTGACGCCTAGGAATACTAACAACGCGTCGGTTTGTTCTCTAAAAATGCCATCTAGTTCACGCACAAGAATACTATCAACGCCGTCTGCCCCTACCTGCATGGTAGGTGCAGGGGGCATTGACAGTATTCCTGTGGTACTAATAAAAAAGTGTCAAGGTCGAATATAGTTCTGTCTAGCCTATCTAGCCTTTACGCCGAACGCGCGATAAGGAACTCCGTTCCAATACTACTCAACATTAAGTCCTATCCAGTATTCTACATCCGCAACAGCATCGTAAACTCACTGCCGAAGGTGAAAAATGTTGGCAGGCGTCGATTTCTCAAACTCGCTCACTTGTATTTAGCTATGCAGTATAATTTAAGCTAAAATAGCAAATAATCATACACAAAGATTATATTATCTTTTATATATAAAACTCAAAGGTGACTGACTGACATGGTGATCTATCAACGCACAGCCCAAACCACTGGACGGATCGGGCTGAAATTTGGCATGTAGGTAGATGTCATGACGTAGGCATCCGCTAAGAAAGGATTTTGATAAATTCCAACCCCAAGGGGTCAAAATAGAGGATGAAAGTTTGTATATAATAATACTTCTAAACGCGAGCGAAGCCGCGGGCAAAAGCTCGTATAAGATATAAGCCCCAGACATTATCTGTCAAAGTCCTCATTTAATTAAGTTCAATAATCATTAAATGTCTATTATTATTACTTTTTTATTACTATCTAAGTGTCCCACTTTTATACCCTTTGGAGATGGAATCCTGAAAACCATAATCCGAAAACTTAAAAAACACTAAATGTTGAATGTTTCACTTTTTTTTTTCACCTGAAAATGTATTCTTTAAATGTGCTCTTTCAAACAAAACTATTATTTATTTGTAGCTCTTTTCACTTTATTATTCTTTGTAAGGATACCGCTTCTGAGCGATGCATATTTAATTCTTAAAATGTCACATCTAGATGTTATAATTCATGGGTATTTTAATACAATGACTTTAAGTAACAGAAAGGTTTCTTTAAAGAGACAAGTAAAATAAGAGTTACACCAAAAGAATAATATGCTAGGTAATCAATACTAATATTATAAATGCGAACGTGTGTCTGTCTGTCTGTCTGTTACCTCTTCACGCCTAAGCCGCTTAACCGATTTTGTTGAAATTTGGTATGGAGATACTTCGAGTCCCTAAAAGGACCTAGGATACTTTTTATCCCGGAAAATGTACGGTTCACGCGCGATTAACGGATTAGGATTCTATAAAAAATTTCTTCACTTTAGCTTTGTCGAATTTTATGCACCACAGTCAAGTACAAAGGTACTCAAAGTATGTGTGTGTATACGTGTATGATCCAACATTATAAATTATAATGTTGGATCATACACGTGACCACAAAAATGTTCATCCATTTTCCCTAAAATAAGCTTTACCGAATTCAAATTTTCCGAGAATCCACAAATACATTAAACACAGTTTAAAAACCACTGGCTTAGCTGTAAGCTCGCGAACTTGAAGCTTTTTAGATAAAATGTAAAAAACTCAACGCTTTAAAGCGGAGAATAAATTCGTTTAACTTATAAAAGCGTGTTTGGTATGTTTTAGTCATTAAGAGGGTTGTAAGTCATTAATTTCATTTTGTTTATAAAATAAGAGGGCAAACGAGCAACGGGTCACCTGATGGAAAGCAAATACCGTCGCCCATGGACACTCGCAACATCAGAAGAGCTACAGGTGCGTTGCTAGAAGAAATAACGTTTTAGCTAAATATGAAATAGTTTTAGCTAAAATAACCAGTTGTGGCCAGTTTCATTGAAACCAGGCCTGTTACGCAGGAGTAGTTTTATAGTGCCCAAGTGTGTGCGCAGTGCACAGTCTATTCCTTTACTCTCATAACCCAGTGGGTTATGAGAGTAAAGGAATAGACTAAGTAATATTTGTTGGAGGTGATGAAAAGAGTTGTCGAAAGATGTGTACCTACATGTGAGTTGTGGTAATATGCATGGCAAAGGAATCTTTGATGCTCTCAAGCATAATTATTCCCACAACATTAATAAATGAAATTAAAAAAACTCTTCATCCTATTAATAATTAATATATATATTACTAGCTGTCCCGGCAAACGTTTCTATGCCATATAAAGACGTATTTCGCCCACATTTTATTGAAGTGACTTTTTTTTTAAATGATATAAGGGGGCAAACGAGCAAACGGGTCACCTGATGGAAAGCCACTTCCGTCGCCCATGGACACTCGCAGCATCAGAAGAGCTGCAGGTGCGTTGCCGGCCTTTTAATAGGGAATAGGGAAATATGAGAGGGTAGGGAAGGGAAGGAAAGGGAATAGGGGAGGGTATGGAAGGGAATAGGGTAGGGGATTGGGCCTCCGGTAAACTCATTCACTCGGCGAAACACAGCGCAAGCACTGTTTCACGCCGGTTTTCTGTCAGGACGTGGTATTTCTCCGGTCGAGCCGGCCCATTCGTGCCGAAGCATGGCTCTCCCACATACATAACTCTGTCACCATGTCACCAACTGTCACCATGGCAACGTCCATCGCTATCCCGTCGCACAAACAATGGTCGCCGTCAGTCTCGAGTTGTAATAATTTACTATTATTTATTCAACAAATGCACTTATCAATATAAAAAGTACCCAGTAGCCGATTCTCAGAGCTACTGAATATGCATATAAAATTTGGTTAAAATTAGTAAAGCCGTTTCGGAGGAGGACGCGGCCTAACATTGTGACACGAGAATTTTATATATAAGATGATTCTTTTCAATTAAAAAACGAAATATTATATTATAGAAACGGTTGCAAAGAAATGCTATTTAAATACGCTTACATGCAGAAAAATAAGTAATTATTTTATGTCTATTTAACTTCAATCTTTAGCATAACGAGTTAATTAAAAACATAATATGCAATCATCTCATGTTAATTTAAAGTCATTAATAATATGAATAAAACATTAATTAATTTTTGCAAATAAATACTTAACTCCTTGCTCATTAAAATAATTTATTCTGTATACTTACAAATTCTTTAACGCGAGGTTAAACGCTCCAAAGTCAAAAGCCAGTAATAAACCAACAACGTTGCGCCAAAATTACGAACTGTACATTTTTCCGGAACAAAAAGTACCCTATGTCCTTTCCCGGGACTCAAAACCCCATACCCATATGGAGATACTCTGATTCCCGGGAAATTTCTATAAACCAAACAGCAAAATCGGTTCAGTGGTTTGGGCATAAAGACAAAACAGACAGACACAATATTTTCTCATTTATATTATATATCACATAACACACAAATGCATACAATGACTAGGCTGTTATCGTTCGGGTCAAAATAATCTTTTAAGAAAATACCAATCTAAAAAGTCTTCTATTTTGGAAATACTGTGATGGCACCTTAGGGAAATCTATTTAAAGCTTTCAGTAAAAAAAATTACAGCAATAATTTAAATGCATTAATATTTGAAAACAAAGAGGTTTAGAGTTTTGATATTATAATAATAATTGCTCCCACACCGGTTTCGGTGACGGTGGCCGGTTTCATTGAAACCAGGCCAGCTACGCAGGAGTAATTTTTATAGTGCCCAAGTGTGTGCGCAGTACACAAGAGCACTCTCTATTCCTTTACTCTCATAACCCAGTGGGACGGACGACCGACACGACTGGCGAGAGATCAGGCGCAGGACCGACTTTTTACATGCCCATCCGACGCATGGATCATCTTACTTGTCAATCAGGTGATCAGCCTGCATTGTCCTAACCAAACTTGGAAATAACATGTTTCCAACGCGGGAATCGAACCCACGACCTCCGAGTCAAGAGCCGCGCTCTATACCACTAGACCACGGAGGCGTTTTGATATTATTTTATTACTAAACTAGCCGTCCCGGCGAACTTCGTGTCACTTTAAAACCTTCTACGAATGTTTTAAGACTAAAATCAGCCCAATCCGTTCAGCCGTTTTCGAGTTTTAGCGCGACTAACACATTTGAAAATCCATTTTTATATATAACAAGATATAGATAACGTCCGCACCTCCGTTGCGCCAAATTCGTTAATTGCGCGGGAACCGTACATTTTACTGGGATGAAAATTATTGTATGCTCTTTAGGAAACTCAAAGTATCTTCATGTTAAATTTCAGCAAAATCTGTTCAGCGGTTTGGGCGTGAAGAGGATACACACAAAACACTTTCACATTTTTAAATACTAGAATAGATTTATTTCTTTCAAACTTGACTGTGTTTGCAAAACACTATGTCAAAAAAAATTGGCACGAAACCTTAATGGCACTCAAAGGTATTTGAAGGAAAATGTACGGTTTCCCCTCACATTTATATACGAAAAGTAGCGGAAAATTTGTATTTACTCAAAGAAGAGCACTCTTTCGAGCTAAAATATGCACGAGTCAAGACAGGCTGAGAAATTAAGAAATGAATGGACTTAACATTATCTTTGGCTCTCGAGGGATCAGCCGCCATTTTGGAAATGTTTAGCGCCATTTTGGAAATTGTTTTTCAAGGAAAATGTTGTGATAACGTAGGTTTTTGTGAGTTTTTCTTTAGCATTCCATAGTCTTACTTTTATTTAAATTACATTTTTAATGTGTAATAATTTTCATGAACATCAGCTATACAATCATCTATGACGACCTCTGTGGGGCTAAAATGGTTGCTTTGGAGAATCATAATATTACGAATCATTTTTTTAAATAAGATTCATTTTTTTTAAATCGCAAAATGCAAATCTTCTTGCAATTCATGTCTAGTAATAATACTACGTACGTACTCATTTGAAATTTGTCAGTTTGATAATTCATTTGCTGAATTGATTGAGAAGAATCAGCAAATTTTGTTCAGCGGTTCGGGCGTGAAATCTGAGCTAACCGACAGATAGACAGACAGACTGTCACATTTATTATATTAGTATAGATGACACTCGCAACTGCGTTTAGCTAAAATTCACGCTGAAACTGTACATTTTTCGGTCACAAAAACAAATCTGTCGTTTTTCGTATCTCAAAATATCCTTAACGTGAAGAGGGTTCTTCATTTTTTTTTATTGAACGAAGCTAAAAGTAAATTCCCGAAATCTCATATATTAGAGGGCTCTTAAGCGTAAGTGCTTCTTATATTGTGTTTATTAGAGGAATTCACTTTTAAATAACGATTTTCTTATTTAAAAGTGAAATAGCTTAATGAATTTGATCATACGAATTTTCCCGATCTGTATAGAGCTGTTATTGCTTATTTATATTATTACCAGATGGTGCCCGCAACTCCGTTGTAGCAATATTCGTTTATCACGCGGGAACCTTACATTTTTCCGCAATAAGTAGTATCCTATGTCAATTTCTGGGGCTCAAAAAATCTCCATACCTTTAAGCAAAATTGGTTTATAATTTCGCGTAACAGATAGAGAGACATTTCGCATTTATAATATTAGTATTAATAAACTAGTTTAACTTGTATGTTCTTCTCACAGCGCTTCAACTGCAAAACCGATTTTTTATATTTAACTTTATGTCAGGGGAAAAGGTCTATAATAATTTTATTTGGGAAAATTAACCGTTTTCGTGGGATAAACGAATTACTGCGCAACTTAAGTTGCGAACATTAAAATAATAAGTGGTTTTATCATTTTAGTTTAGGATTAAAAATAATACATGTTCCTGAAAAAAATAAACCATTTCTTTTCTCGGGACCCAAATTATATGAAAAACCGACTTTCAACAAAGAAGAGGTTATACGTTTTTTTTCTAATACCGTTAGGGGAATTTTGCGTCATTGGTAAAGAGAGAGAGAGAGAGCGAGAAAAAGTAACTGGTAGATATACAGGCCCCCTTTTCGCATAACGAATATTAATATAAATTATTATTATTACTATGTTCGACACAAATGAAATAAAATATCGTTTGAAAAATAATAAAATGTTGTATCATCTCAATATAGATATAGTATTATTAGCTAAATCAAGCTTTTTCTGTCCAATTAGGGGATTTAAGACGCAGATGGGCAAATCTGACCCCCTGGTATCTTTTGACCCCCCAGTTTTCCCCCCTGACCCCCAGTTTTCCCCCACGACCCCCCAGGGATGATGTACCAATGATTTATTGAGCATCCTCAAGAAAATTAAAAAAAAAAAACAAGATTTTAATTAAATCTATACTTACTGCACACAAGGGATATTTTATAAACAAATTGCTTTTTGGGGTTCCGTAGTAAGTACATAATTATTGAGAGTGATATTCGTGATTCCGACCACCCTTGACAATTTCGGCCATCCGTACTAATATTATAAATGCGAAAGTCTGTCTGTCTGTCCATGCGAAAGTGTGTCTGTCTGTTCTTCTGTTTGTTACCTCTTCACGCCCAAACCACTAAACCGATTTTGCCCTTTCCCAGGACTCAAAGTATTTGAAGACCTCTGTGGCTCAACGAGTAGAGAGTGTAGCAGCTCCACCCGGGGGGCGCGGGTTCGAATCCCGCCGACGGAATAAAAAGTTTTGAATGTTCCTGGGCCATGGATGGGTATTAAATATGTGTATGATAATATATTAAAATAAATACTTATATTTCCGTTGTCTGGTATCCGTAACACAAGTCTTTCAGGTACTTAGCACGGGGCCAGACTGACGTGATGTGAAGCGTCCATAGATATTATTATTATTATTAAAAAATATATTGTATTACTATGTACAAATTTCTTGCAAATCGGTTCAGCGGTTTAGGCGTGAAGAGGTAACAAACAGACAGACACACTATCGAATTTATATTTATGATGAATATTTACATCTAACGGGAATAGGTAATTCGAATTACCAACATGTATGAAATGAATGGAATAGTTCATACCTACGTTCATACAATATTCTGTGAAACTCAATCAAAATTTTTGGCGACAATGTCACTCGAATCTAAATCGAATATATTTCTGAATTTCCCCGTTTTTTTTATATTAAAATCGGGGGTAAATGAGCTAACGTGTCACCTCACACCTGATGGAAAGCAACAGCCGTTGCACATGGACACTCGCAATATCAGAACAGTTGCAGGTGTGTCGGCCATTTAAGAGGAAATACGCTGTCCTCTTGAAGATTTGCGGGTTGTATTGGCCCGTTTTTGTACGAAGTAAAATATCAGTATTGTAAAAAGATACTTGAGTACACGTGACCTGATCAAAAGTCATCTGATGACGGATCATGTTAGCTTTAAAATTGATCCACCCATTTGGATGTTACGAATTACGATGACATATACAGACAGAAAAAAAAACACATTTAAAACATCAAAACCTAGGAGTTTTCGTTGGGGGTAAAAAAATATGTCTAAAACATTATATTCCAAAAAAACATTTGGAAAATTCCTAAATAGGATTCATAATATTTATTTTCTAATGCGCGAGTACAAAGGTTATCTATATAAAGAGAGAAGACATTAAATAAATGACAATCAGACGATGCACGAATCACGATGGAATCAGCTTACTGGTATTATCTTTTTAAAACTTTAAGAATTGGACCAAATAGAATTCCTGAAGTATAAATTCCGATTCTCTTTTAAATCCTTTTGAGGGTGCAATTTTAAAAATACAAACTGGTTAAAGGTTTATTTTGCTACAATCTGACAAGAATGTTTTTACGCTTTTGAATATGAAATTATATTATGAATATTTATGTCACTAAAGAATAACCGAGCCGAAATATGGTTCTTTCTAAGGGAGGGTTGCACCAACTTACTTTAACTATAACTTTAACTTTAACCATAACAAAATGTCAAATGAGCTGTCAAATACCTAGTAAAAGTCCATAATGGACGCTATATTTAACCTTAACTATAACTACGCCTCTGGTGCAACCCACCCTTAGGTGCATTTTGTTGATTTCGTGCTTCCTGAGTTAGTTCCATACCCTTTTGCAGTGTTTTTCAACGTCTACCCCTTAGGGGGTTACGACGTTATCGGTTGAAAACCACTGGCGTAACATATTTGGTTGAGGGTCACGTACTTAACATTAGGATGAGTACTGCGTAGGTATAATCTAATATTCTCGCAAAGTCGCCTCTGCACCATCATCTATGTCACCGGCCATTTTTCATAATTGTACAAAATGAGTGTCATTAGCCCTCGCTCCCGGCTTGTTATTAAAACGCGGTATCAAACACAGATTCCCTTTTACGCCGCCATCTTGTTTTTACGTGTTTGTGTTTACGTGCTAATGTTTTTCCTTTAGGTGGATTATTGTGTCAGTGGTTCTTGAACTTTCAGGTGTGGTATAAGGTTTAGTATTTTGTCGCGGCATTCGTACCCTCCTTGTCTGTATACGAAAGTGTGTCTGTCTGTTTGATAATTTGCACGTTTAAGCCACTAAAACGATTGACGAAATTTTGTAGGGATATTGTAGATTGAAGTCTTGAAAAATGACATAGGGTAGTTCCAGTTTTAAAAAAGCGGTCCCTGTAAAATAAACTATATAATTATTTCTTTTTTTTCATCAAACAAATAAATTTATGAAATTGGTAGCTTGGCTCATCTTGGCGGAGGCACTCCCGTGCCCCCAGATTCTTGACAACAGTTGTTAGGTTAATAGCTACAAAAATTAACAATCTCACTATAAGAAATCGACCTATTTTATTACAGCTTTCATTATTAAATTCAGGTAATTAACAGCCATTATTTGACTATATAATAATGCTTAAAAAAGTATTTATTTTGTTACTTTACAAAGTTATCAGTATGTTGCATTGACATATTATTATTATTTTGTGTCTCACGGCACTTCCCGCTACTTTCTGAGACCTCCCAGGTCACAACGCACATTTTGAGGACATCTGGATTAAGTAATACAATCACAATTTTTGTCACGTATGTAACATATTTTTGTTTAAATGCAGAACGTTTCAACGGCCTTGTAGGTATATTATAATGATACGATAATACAAAACATAGCTGCATAGTTTTGGAACTAAGTTCCTTATGGCGCGTTCGGCATTGCTAAAGGAGGCTAGTCAGAACGATATTTAACCTTGAGACTCTTTTATTAGCACCTGCATAGTAGTGGCAGAGGGCGTTGATAGTTCGTCAACTAGATGGCGTTTTTGAGAATAAACAGATACGCGTTGTTAGTATTCCTGGGCGTCAATAGATGGCGTTTTTTAAAGGTTTGTTGAGTGTATGCATACAGGTTTTTTGAACATAAGAAATAACTTCGTTCCATTCGGGTGTCCCTTGACACCTCTCAATTTTTTTTAATCCTTGAAATGGAATGCTTAAAAGACTGAATTGATTTTGCTGAAACTTGGTATGGATCTTTGAGAGACGGAAGCGGACAAAATATTATGTTAGTTTTTGTTGCGAAATAATGTACGGTTCCCGCACGATAAACACATTTTGGTGCAACAGATTTGCTGGCGTCATTAATTGTTATATTTTTTGTTAAATTTGTGCATATTAGTCAAAGTTTGTAATTAATAATAGTAAAAAAAAAACCGCTTTTAAATTTTAATTATTACTTATAAGTTTTTTAATTTTTACACATAAATGCATTGTCATTGGCTCTTAAGGCGGGGATTAATCTCAATCAAAAACGATAACCTTGCACACAACCAAAGACCAAGCGTATACGCATCGCAATAAGATTCATTTTAGCTTAGCATAAAACTATAGGTTCTCGGGCGAATCTTCTCTATTTTTCATGTTTTTTTTTTAAATATCTTTGGAAATAAATATTAAGAAACAAAATTGTTCGGTTAAAGAATTTTTAATATAGATTTACTAACAATTTATTCAAATAAAATGTACAATTATCCTAGTTAATACTTATATTTCGATGAAATAGAGTTTTTTCGGAGGTAAGTTTGTAAATTAATTACAGGCAAAGTATTACGTTTTATTAAAATGTTTATGGTTTAAGGTATTTTAAATATTGTGCTTTATATCTCATATTTTTTAACACTTCGTTATTATATTGGAACTAGGTAAACCGGGAGTCACGGAATAACACATTGGGGTTTATCCTCGCCTTAAGGCGCTGTGGTTGTTGCAACTACGTAAACGAGTTTTTTAAATAATGTTTTTTGTAAAGAAAATGTCATTATTTAAGTATAAAAAAGTACCATTTTAAAATTGAGAAAATTTCCTATACGCAAAGGTATCACAGTACACAATTTGAAAAATTCTGCTCGATAGAAAAAAATCTCAAAGATGACTGTTATAACGCTGTTTTTCATAATTAAACATTTTATGGCAAAATTACACACTTTCTAGTAAAAACAAAAAATGTAGTACATTTGTCGTAACCTAACCTAAACGATTTGATATATTTGATTTGTGTAATACTAAAAACAAAAGGTTTTTTCTCCTATTTCCTATGATCAAGGCACGCGGCGAGCGCGTAACAGCCACTGTACAAGGTGCGCTGATATGAATGTTATTTTAATGTCCTTAACGTCGATATTCGTACTGACAGATATCGACCTGCTAATTTTAGCGACTACTGGGCCTTAATACGTATGCAAAGCTTAGAATTAATTAGACTACTGGAGATAGGTAAAAATCGTGTTTAAAGATTCCGTTTCATACATACAGCCCAAGCTTATAAAAGCGTGTTAAAATTGTGCTTTTGATTAGATACCTCAAAATAATTAGAAAATAAACTAATATTCGCACGAAATCAAAAGAGTCAACAATATTTTCGTATAAAGGTATTCAAATTTCATAATTCGCGACCCACGAAACCCATTTCGGTATGCAAATTCGCGAATTCGGAGGTGGTTATAATACACAGAAAAGATAGGATACAGAAGGCAACTTCGACAAAATTTTACAGTGCGGAGTGCTGAAGCATTGCTAGTTTTTTTAAGAGATGTGCAGTAGCAAACTTACTATGGCAAATTTATGGTTTTTCACTGAGGGTAAGTATTATTATAATATTTTATAAATTACTGGCTGTCCCGGCAAATGTTGTTTTGCCATAAAATGATTTTCCCTGTTTTCCTGCTTCTCTCTTGAAGTGTTAGACCTCACGGAGCCCGAGACCTTTCCAACGAATGCAAAACCGTGGAAATCGGTTCGTGCGTTCTGTAGTTATAGCGTCAGGAAGGAAAACCCGACTTATTTTTATATTATATTAGATTGTTTTATTGTCAAAGTTTTTTATGTCTACTGGAGGCACCTTCTGCGTCAAATTTTCTCATGGGAACACTATTTTTTAGGATACGCACTTGGGCTACTAAATAATACTTATGTTTTAGTTGTAGCCAACAAAATGTTATAAAAATTCAATAGTATTGCCGAAAAAAATAAACACAGATACCTCCACTCTTCCCTTTTTATTAGTGGATAAAATTTAATTGTAACAAAAGGCTTACTAGACGTGCCCTTAATTACATCGATTACCGCAAAATTCACAAAAAAGTAAACTTCACGCAATAGTAAAATAGTAAAAGTTACGCGTCCACCAAAAATTATCCTATTAGGGCAATAATATAAAAATTAGCTAGACTTTTGGCTTTTTCCTTTTTTGCTCGTCTAACAACAACTCGTCTACCTATCTTTCTGTCCTCTATCTATTCTGTGGTCCAACTGACGTACAAATTGAATCTACGGCTCGTCTGTGAAACAGCTATTTTGGCGATTATGTCCCGATTACGCGCTAATGCGCTCTCTGTGTCTTCTTTGTTGGCATTTTGGAGGCTTTCAGGGTGAAAAAAAGTCAGTTTTTAAAAAGGTGGTGAAATTGTGGTGAAAATGATTTAAAGTTAATGAGGCAAGTGAAGCTACATAACTTATGAGACTGAGTTGCTTAGTCATAATTAAAATAAAATAAAATCGGCCAAGTGCGAGTCGGACTCTCGCACGAAGGGTTCCGTACCGATACGGAGGAAAAATAAGGCAAAAAAAATGTTTTTTGTATAATAGCCCCCCTTAAATTTTAATTTTATTTTAACAAAACAAAAGAATGTGTCAAAAATTCAAGTGCCTACCTCTTGCCATATTGATATAGAGCGAAAAAGGCCGAAAAAATCACGTTTGTTGTATGGGAGCCCGCCTTAAATATTAATTTTATTTTGTTTTCAGTATTTGTTGTTATAGCGGCAACAGACATACACAATCTGTAAAAATTTCAGAAGTCTAGCTATAGCGGTTCTTGAGATACAGCCTGAAGACAGACAGACAGACAGACGGACAGACATCGAAGTCTTAGTAATAGGGTCCCGTTTTTACCCTTTGGGTACGGAACCCTAAAATGCTATTTAAAATAATCCTTGATAAAAATATAACCTTGATCGGTAAAAATATAAATAAGTTCGTAAACTCCAAAATTACCAATACATTAATTAAAGTAATTCTTAATCGCTATAAACTTATAGCTTTAGTTGCCAATAAAGAGTTTTAAGGTTGTATTGTACAAAATTACCGCTATTCTGGTATTAAAAGGATTTAAATTCTTCGCTGTTTAGCGAAAATTACTTGAATTGCTACAAAAAAGGAACAATCATTTTTATTCCTTTTCTAAACATCAATTTCACACAAAATGCTTAGAACGTGAAAAATTTTAATTTGGTTTGTTTAAATCGTAAGGACAATAAAAATATACATTTAGTTGCAAAGTTATCTATATATTTCTTTTTCTTCTCTCGAAATAGGATAATTTTCAAATTGTTCACAATTTTCGAATTCCACACACGTGGGAGAGCCATGCTTCGGCACGAATGAACCGGCTCGACCGGAGAAATACCACGTTCTCACAGAAAACCGGCGTGAAACAGCGCTTGCGCTGTGTTTCGCCGAGTGAGTGAGTTTACCGGAGGCCCAATCCCCTACCCTATTCCCTTTCCTGCCCTCCCCTATTCCCTACCCTTCCCTATCCTCCCTTATTCCCTTTTAAAAGGCCGGCAACGCACCTGCAGCTCTTCTGATGCTGTGAGTGTCCATGGGCGACGGAAGTTGCTTTCGATCAGGAGACCCGTTTGCTCGTTTGCCCCTTTATTTTATAAAAAAAAAGTTTTTAAGAATCAAATTGTTCACAATGTTTGTATATTAATTAGGTACTTACTTAGTTTGCAAATAAAATCTTGAATCTAGGAAATATTACTTTTTCACTCTATATCAAATTCTAGTTTTCTTACGAATTTACGGTCAGGTCACGCGCGTTTTACGTTTTTGGCCATCCCAAAATGTGCAGCAGCGCTAAAAAAGTCTTCTCTTTAATAATTATTTACAAAGATAAAATATGGCCATCAAAAATTCTACCCCTTTTTCAGGGTTCCGTACCCAAAGGGTAAAAACGGGACCCTATTACTGAGACTTCGATGTATGCCTGTGTGTCCGTCTGTCTCCAGGCTCTAACTAAAAAACCGCTATAGCTAGAATTCTGAAATTTTCACAGATTATGTATATCTGTTGCCGCTATAACAACAAATACTAAAAACAACATAAAATCAACATTTAAGGGGGACTCTCATACAACAAATGTGATTTTTTTCCTTTTTTGCTCTAAATCAATAATGACAACAGGTAGGTACTTGAATTTTGCTCAAAACCGGCGTGAAACAGCGCTTGCGCTGTGTTTCGCCGAGTGAGTGAGTTTACCGGAGGCCCAATCCCCTACCCTATTCCCTTCCCTACCCTCAACTATTCCCTTCCCTTCCCTACCCTCTCCTATTACCCTATTCCCTCTTAAAAGGCCGGCAACGCACTTGCAGCTCTTCTAATGCTGCGAGTGTCCATGGGCGACGGAAGTTGCTTTCCATCAGGTGACCCGTTTGCTCGTTTGCCCCCTTATTTCATTAAAAAAAAGTCCTTAATTATATTATGTGTACTTTTATATTTAATAATAATATTAAAGTAAAAAAAAATTAAAGAGGGGGCTCCGATACAAAAAACACAATTTTTGGCCTAATTTTGGTCTTTAATGGTACGGAACCCTACGCGCGCGAGTCCGACTCGCACTTGGCCGATTATTTGATTTTCACCCCCTCGAAAGGAACAAATCAAAAAATTCCAATACTTATATCGCACAATAGATGTTTATTCTCACTCTAAGCGACGTATGGTTTTAATTTCCTGAGTGTACACTTGATTTACCGTAAGGCTGGGCCTACACGATAGGAATTCCGAAAAGTTTATACAAATTATTGAATATATCATTTTCATACAATATTTTCGGAAAATACGTGTGGTACTCCGGGACTGCCGTGGTTTAGTTATTGTATATCATCTAGTCTACAGGCATACGTCTAGTCGCATGCACACAAACACCGTGCCAAAGTCTGACGAAATGAAACGACTTCAGCCGATGCACGGCATTCAACGCTGCACCGCTGTGCCAAAGCTTTGTCCACATTGTGCCTTTTTCTGTTTGTCAAGGGCATGCGTTATAGCGCAGTCAACAGCGAACGTGAGGCATGCCCGCGACGCATGTCCTCTGACCGTATCCAAAACTTCAAAAACGACAATATTGGCGTTGCGTTCCTTGACGCATTCAATTATTGAATGCGCCAATATGAAAGTTGATGACGAAAATTGAAGATGAAAGTGCACAGTGTGGACATAGCTAATCGCAGCGCCGCGCAATCAAGAAATTCCGTAACGAAAATAAACCTAACACTCGTTTAACGTAGTTTCAGTTCGACAGACTTCGGCACTGTGTCTGTGTGCGTGCGACTAGACGTATGCGTGTAGACTAGTTGTTAACTGTAATAGCTTTACCGCAGCAGTCCCTGAATGCCAAAGGTTTTTTTTTTCTTATAGGATAAAAATAATTTCTATTTTGAAGATTTCTAATCATGTAGTCTCACCCTTAGAGTCACGTTTTAACAAAATTTATTTTCGGTTTCAATTTTGTCCTTTGTAGATATGATTCATTTTAAACTTCTCATTTTAATTTGTATTTATGATATCTGATAAAATTACGATTCTCAAGCAAACAGACCCAAGCAGGTGAGAAATGTCATTTTTTTATTTTTTTTATTTTATGGACGCTTCACACCACGTCAGTCTGGCCCCGTGCTAAGTACCTAAAGGACTTGTGTTACAGGTACCAGACAACGGAAATATATTTAATACTATTATACTATACATATATTTAAGATTTTTATTATATCATACACATATTTAATACACATCCAGACCCGGGAACATTGAAAATTTTGTCCCGTCGGCGGGATTCGAACCCGCGACCCCCGGCTTGTGCTACCGACGCGCTCACCACTGAGCCACAGAGGTCGTCGGTCGGTCGGTCGGTCGTCATGTCGGTCGACATGACAATAAAAATAACAGAAAAAGCGGAATATAAAGCAAATCGCACATATTTTGTCAGCAGTACGGGCCAGGCCACAACACTGGGTTGCGGCGTCGCATCGCAAAAACAACCTTAGAAAAGCAATGTAGTTTTTTGCGAAGCGACGTCATAACGCAGTGTTGTGGCCAGCGGGGCTCAAATGGTTACATTTAGCAATTCCTCTCAATCAATTCAGCAAATGAATTGTCAAAACTGTCAAACTGACAAATGTCAAATGAGTACGAATTACTAGACATGAATTGCGAGCAGACTTGCATTTTGCCATAAAAAAAATGAATCATATTATGATTCATAATATGATTCTCCAAAGCGACCATTTTTTTTTAATTTATTTATTTGACTCAGGCATCTTGGCCGCGCTGGCCCTACCGTATGTGCCGTACGCGTCGAACGCACTGCATAGTACACGAAATGCGGCGCGTACGGTGAGGACGAATGTGCGAGGATTCATATCATTTCATACCGAGAATCATTCCGGTCAGAATCATTAGGAGCGGAAAAATGATTTTAAATCAAAAAAACTGTGGATTTTATGTATAGCCAGATATATTAGCCAGACACGGCAAAAAAAATATAATTGCCCCTAACTTAAGAGGATACACCAGGGGCTAGAAAAATGAATAAAAAGTACGTGTAATATCTATAGCTGTCTCCCTTACCTCAAGCCTATACCGCAGAACGCGATAGAGACAACTGCAGAAAATCCAGAAAATCAACGATTCGTTGTCCCCTGATTCCTTCTCCAAAACTTAACCGATTTAAGTACTTTTTTCACTAAAGATTAAAGAAAGGCTTGAGCTATGTTCCTATGTTTTGCTTTTTTTGTATAATCTAGCCAAATCTGTTTTCTAGACGTTTGAACACAGCGGAAAATCTGGCCATTTTTTTGGGTTTTTGAACGTTCATATCTTATTTAATAATTAAATTATGAAAAAAAAGAAAACATAGGGACATTGTATTAGTGGCCGTAGATATTCAGGAAAAAAATTATAACTTTACTAGCATTATCCAGGGAGGAAACAGGGGACAACGTTTGTATGGAAAAAAGGGCGGTGTGGACTCCTCTTAATACTAGATGACGCGCTAACTCCTTTGCGGCAAAATTAGTTTATCGCACGGGAACCGTACCGTTTTCCGGGATTAAAAGTATACTATATCCTCAGGACTCAGAGTATCTCCATACCAAACAGTAAGATCGGTTCAGCGGTTTGGGCGTGACGAGATAACATACAAACACACTTTCCATACATTTTTTTTATTTTTGTATTTATTACATAAACGAGCTTTTGCCCGCGGCTTCGCTCGCGTTAAGAAGTATTATGATATACAAACTTTCATCCCCTATTTGAACCCCTTGGGGTTAGAATTTATCAAAATCCTTTCTTAGCGGATGCCTGCGTCATAACATCTACCTGCATGCCAAATGCCAGCCCAAACCACTGGACGGCAGTGGTTTGGGCTGCGCGTTGATAGATCACTATGTCAATCAGTCAGTCAGTCACCTTTGAGTTTTATATATATAGATCTGGTACAAAATATAGGTCATACAATATTACTTAAATGGATCCTAGGATTAGGATAGGACAATCTAGGATTCCATATCTTCATTATCTCTATTATCGGCTCTTATCAGCAATAATGTGTTTTGGCTCGGCCAAGCCATCGTTTAGTAATCTCTCATTTGAATATTGACTCAGTCATCGTTCTAGGATTAAACCTAAGCCTTAGCACTTAATACCTATATTATGTACCTGACGCCATTGGAAGCGAACCAAGCGACTAAGTTAAGGAGCTTTGCGTCTAAGTTCTACGTAGATAACTTAGGTAATAGGTTTAAAAGTTAGTAACACCTTTATTAAAGTTCATGTTTATAATGCGTTGTCATAGTAAGGTTTTAATGTTAGCTTTGTTTGAAATAATATTCCTGGATTTCCTTATACTTTGATCCTGTTCAATGGGCATTGTCCAAAAAAATCACATGTGCTTTTTATATTTTTTTTCGTTAAAATAGGGTATTTATTCAAATATAAATTAAATAATTTTGAAATTCATTGGCTAGTTTATTCTCAATAAATTTTTAAAATTTCGCTCTGACGTCATCATCGGCGGCTAAATGACCTCTGCAGTATGTTTTAAATTTCCTTTCAATCTTATTTATAATGGCTGGTTTGTCAAATGCAAGTTCTCATTATGTGAAAGCTGATACGAGAAGCTTACCAAAAGTTCGAAACGTAATGTTGGTCGAATTTATTGCTAATTTAACGCCATTGAAGGTCAAACTAAGGTTAAACATATTTGTTCAAAAATATAAGTAACTAATGGGTATTTTTTTCGTTTATATACAGAAAAACGATCACTGACCTTATTCCTCGAAATGTTTTTGTAATGAGCAAAATTAAAAAAAAATGGACAATCCCCATTCTTTGGTGGAATTTTGAATACCTGTTTTCATAATTTGAAATTTTAGCAAGTTTTCTGAATCAGATATTTGCCCCAAGCGCCCACGACCGATAAAAATTCTAATAAAATTGCGCGCGGCGACCGAATCAAGAAGTTCCGTAAATAAAAAAACCTAACACCCCCCCACTTCGACCGGCAATGCTGTACCGATGTGCCGTTCGGTGCCAGAATTCGGCACGGTGTTTGTGTGCGTGAGACTAAACGTATGCGAATTATGATTGCCTTCGCAAAGATGCTATAGCTTCACCCCAGGTGCGACACGTATTTTATTTTTGTCAACTGCGGTCGCATTGCCGATTTGATCGGAACGGTACCAAACGGTATTAGTTTTGTTGCATTACACTGGAGTATTTGCGCAGGTAGGGACATCCAAAGTCCGAAAGTCCGGCAAACTTTCAGACTCAATATTAGCTTAGCCGTCCCGTACTTTGGTTTTGGAGTTATGCTGTTAATATTAAGTTTGGCTGGAAATGTAGCGCAGCTGGTAATGAAATAGCAATGGCACAGTATAAGTATCATGCAGTATAGCCCCTTTCAATCGAAAGAGTTCTTCAACTACGGCAGACATAATTCAGATACTAGAGATCGCCCAATGGTCGAAATTCGACCTTAGTTTCAACGACATTAGGACTACTACCTATATTTTGTAAAAAAAAAATTGACTTTATCACTCATCACAATATTTTTTCAACTCTTGTCTCTGGGACTCAGCTGTCCATAATTCCATCCAAAGTCCATAATTGTTGCCACGGTGTGTCGGGGGACCGCAAAGTAAACTACAACCTACAACCGCCAAGTCGCTGATTATCTCCATTTGGTTCGCTGTGAACTGATCCTTAAACAATGTTATATTTTGAAATCTCAAATCAAAAATCTAAATTAGCGGTCCCCCGACACACCTTGACAACAATCATGAACTAAAATATTACTTTACACAAGTTAGGAATTATTTGAACTTAAAGGCAGTAAATATTATTTCATTACTTTTTAAAGTTGTTTGGCGGGGGTTTTTTTAAATTTCTTAATTTAATTTTATTTCATACTTTTTAAACTTGTGTTAGTTATAGTGCAGAATAATTCCTATCAACATAATCTTATGATTACCATTTATCAATATCCTTTTCGATGAGGCCGTTAATATGAGCCCAAACATGAAACCTCCACTTTGGGTTCATACTCGTATGAAGCTTGGTTCCTATAGAAACCAGGTGATGCTGCAGCAGCGGCATGTAAATATTTACTGTATATGTACTTCTTGCTGGTTGTCGCAATTAAAATGAGCCCAAACACGAAACCTCTGCTCTAAGTTGGCGATGAGTTGGATATCCTATTGATTACCAGGTGATGCTGCAGCACCAGGTCAACTTTCCATTAATATGTGTATACGTATATTGTATATTAACAAATGCCACGAACTAGAATGAAATATAAAACCCATCAAACGAATACAAGTTGCTAACGGCCTTTCATGAACCAGATAAACCCTGATTGTCCAGCACTGAGCAGGCTGATGATGATGAATTATAGCTAAGAACACTCTCCATCATGTCAGCTTTCAAACAAAAAAAAACTAGATCAAAATCGGTCCATCCGTTTGGATGCTACGATGCCACGGACAGATACACACACAGACAAACAGACAGACAGACAGACAGACAGACAGACACATCAAACTTATAACACTCCTCTTTTTTGTCGGGGGTTAATAAAAGAGTAGAATTCATATGACGTATAGGCTTGTCGCTCAAAAATCTGTCATTTTTCCTAGTGTGTGTGTTGTAGTGTGTGTAATGTTTTATTTGTTAAAAAATTTATGATAAAACCATAGTTTCAAAATAATATTAGCTCGGTACATAATTATAAACTATAACTGTGCAAAATTTCATTCACCTACGTTTCCCCATTTTTCGTCAAAAGGGATACAAAGTTTTTGGCTCACGTATTAATATATAGATAGATAGATACGGTCTTCTTCAAAAGACTTAAACACCCGTTGAACAGTTGAATAGAGAAACATTCAGTACAAAATAATAATAATAATAATAATAAACATTTATTCAACATGTAAACACATTACACCACATTACAAAACAGAACATAGTAAACAAAAAACAGAGAAAAAAAAACAATCAGACGGACATTATAATACACATTTTTAATATTTATCTGGGTACAAAACACAATGTAGTGTAATGCGAATGCTGCCGATGGACTTGCCGAAAATGGACTCAACACAACTGTTCAACAGATGTTTAATCTTTTTGTGGTAAGACAGTTAATGTATAAAAAGTATATTCACTAGGTACTTCGAATAAAATAATTTGATTTGATCATACCCAGAGGATTAATGCACTGTTTTGCGATATAATACAGCATTGTTTTGCTACTAAATGTTATCTGAAAATAAGGTAACGTTCGTGTATTTAAAAAAATAAAGAGATATTAAAAAAATGTCGTAATAAAATTTGAATGAAAATGACTCATGCTGTGACTATACATAGACTATTATTAAGGCGACGCCTTGATAATTTGGCTGTAGCGATATCGCTCTTTCTCAGCAATGACTAAAGCTAAGAAATTTAAGTTCATTGTCAGTATTCATCATGTCATTGTCTTTGAACTACCCATAGCATAACACGATTGGTCAACTTTTATAACGCAGAATAATCAATCAAAAATACCTCTGTAAAAAAAGGTATTCTAATTTTCCCAACAGAGGAGATAGACTAGGACGAGTCGGCGCATGAGTAACGAAAACTATTCCACCTCAATTTTTTTATGCGATCCTCTTCAAATTGCCCTCCTGATGATATAAATGCATGTTGCCAGGGCGCAACCCGGTGCCATATTGTTTAAACAAACATTGTTTAAACAGTTGTAAGGAATTGTTATTTTTCAACCGAACAAATTTTTTTATATTCTTTATTGAAATACCAATAAAAAAAGTCCTATGACTTTTTACGATAATGTTAATATTTTTAAAGATATGAATTTTTAAAGGTTCGAACAACCTCAAATTTGGGTACTTTCGACCGATGAAAAATATATTTAAAAAAAATAATGTCAAAGTAATATATTTTTTTAAATTCTATATACAATAGTTAATAATATTGTTAATAGAGATTTCAAAAAAATTTATTGTTTATATCTTTTTTTTTATCTTAGCACAAGTAAATTAAACAATTACTTTATTTTAATTTTATTATTAATTATTAAAGTACAAATATAATTAAGGATTTCGTGAAATTTTGAAGTGCCTCGCTGTTACTAATATTGATTACGAGCAAAAAAGGCCAAAAAAATCACGTTTCTTGTATGGGACCCCCCCTTAAATATTAATTTTATTTTATTTTTAGTATTTGTTCTTATAGCGGCAACATACATACACAATCTGTAAAAATGTCAGAAGTCTAGCTATAGCGGTTCTTGAGATACAGCCTGGAGACATATAGACAAACAGGCAGACGGACAGACAACGAAGTCTTAGTAAACCCTATTATTAAGACTTCTGAAATTTTCACAGATTGTGTATATCTGTTGCCGCTATAACAACAAATACTAAAAATAAAATAAAATATATTATTTAAGGGGGGCTCCCATACAAGAAACGTGATTTTTTTGGCCTTTTTTGCTCGTAATCAATAATAGTAACAGTTAGGCACTTGAAATTTTCATAAAATCTTTAATTATATTTGTACTTTAATAATTAATAATAAAATTAAAATAAAGTAATTGTTTAAGGGGGGCTCCCATACAAAACACACAATTTTTTGCCTACTTTTGCTAATATAAACAATGAAATTTTTTGAAATCTCTATTAACAATGTTATTAACTATTGTATATAGAATTTAAAAAAATATATTAATTTGACATTATTTTTTTTTATATATTTTTCATCGGTCGAAAGTACCCAAATTTGAGGTTTTTCGAACCTTTAAAAATTAATATCTTTAAAAATATTAACTTTATCGTAAAAAGTCATAGGACTGTTTTTAATGGTATTTCAATATAGAATATAAAAAAAATTGTTTGGTTGAAAAATAACAATTCCTTGCAATTGTCTAAACAATGTTTGTGTAAACAATATGGCACCGGGTTGCGCCCTGGCAACATGCATTTATATCATCAGGAGGGCAATTTGAAGAGGATCGCATAAAAAAATTGAGGTGGAATAGTTTTCGGTACTCATGCGCCGACTCGTGCTAGTCTAAGAGTGATTTAAGCTTCCAAAAGTAGATAGATTGGTTCAAGCATGTAACACTTTAATTTGCCCATAGCTTATATGAAATAATATTTATGGTTTTTAAACTACGCTGCAAAAACCATTTTGTCACTTACGCCCTTTCCATTTCTTGCTGTTCCATTTCTTGTCTTACAAAACATATTCAACACGGTTTTTTACTTTGACGCGGCGTCACCTTAAAGGAGCTAACTGCTGATGTAAATAGTCTTACAAAAATAAAATTTATGATATTAATAGGCCAAACCACATAATATAATATTATGTACTGTGCATATGAACGCCATTTTTCATTATCGATTATCCGGATTTTCGAATCCGAAATGTGCCTATCCTAATGTCTAAAGATATTATGGCACATGGGATGCACACAGCATTCTATGTGACATTCGAGACACAAGAAATTCACAGGGGAAATTGAGGAAAACACAGATTCTGTCATATTTTGTGCACAAAAATTATTAAGGATAAATATTAAGTAGCAATAAAAATAACTTTACGTGAAGAGATTTAAATACTTATTATGTTTTTATTTTGAAAAAATAATTTTGAAAATTCCTCGATATAATTACCTCATAAGAGTATTCATAATATTATTCATAATATTTGTTTATTTGCTTCAAATGCGGCGGTTAAAAATTACATACATTTTTGACGTGGGAGAGCCATGCTTCGGCACTAGGGAATGCAATCCCGCAGGATAATTTCAATCCCGGTATTTGCGGGATTGAACCATCACAATCCCGCTGGATCCCAGTATTTGCGGGATCCCGCAGGTTGATTTTAAACTTTTAAAATAAATCGTTATAATGATACTTGATATACCCCGTTTTATGCTCAGAAAGTCAAAGAAAACAAACTTTGTGGAACACTTTTTTACAGGGGTTTATTAATAAAAATAAAAACTATTTTTTTATATGTCTAGTGTATAATCGTAATAATAATAGTAAAAAAAAGAAACTAAAAAAACTCACTTATTTATTTTCATCTTATAATTAAGTTTTTTTTCGCTCTAGATTTAATTCTGGCAAATTTTTTGGGTTTTACATAAAAAAAAACATAAATATAAGCAGCCAAATACATTTTATTAATATAAATTAGGTTAATTGACGACACTAATCATTACTATTTTGTGCGATCTTTGTGGAAAATATTAATTTGTATGTTATAAAATGAAATTAATATTATTTTGGTTGTATTTTATTACCTTTATAAATTAATAAAAATAGTAAATTATGAACATAATATTATTTTCATGCACTATCTTGGATATTTATCTAGTAAGCTGTAGTTCGTAGTTATTTCAAAAGTTAAGGCGTTATAAACGTCACGCACAAGTTTTAAATCTCCTGGCCAAACTGGAAGTAATGGGGAATGCCTATAAGTGTTTGTTGCGAGTCTTGTTGGTGGGGGAGGAGGGTGCAGGTGCTCACGCGGGGACACGCTATTGGTCGATCAGTGATCTGACGGTTACGTGATTGGTAGCTATTGAACGTTATTGGATAGTACCCACTATCCACGCATCTATAGTTCCCTCCAGTTTTTACCAGCGATCTTCAACTTGTGCATGACTTATATTTAACAAACGAATTTGTTGACTGCCACTTAAAATTTTTTCAACTTTTCATCCACGTTATTGGCGTTAGAATTTAAGTCATATTTATCTTCAATGGCCTTTAGCATGTCTGGGTAGTCGTTTTTGACGATCATCAGCAGCAAGTGAGAGAAGTGTTTCTGTTGGTCGTCGCACTCTTCACAGCCGTCCCCAAAGAATTCGACCATGTGAGCTGAAAACGAGACATTCACATTTAACATTCAAAAAATAAATAATAAATACATATTAGCTAATATAATCTACTCTAGAAGGAGCCTGACAGGTGTGTAAAATGGCGCCTTTCTAGTTAACTTGCAAAAGAGTTCGAACCTTTTTGTATGGAGCGTGGCATACCATAAGTTTATTTTCGTGTACACCTTTAAAACATACGTCAATCGACGGAAAAAATAATTTAAAACAACATAATATATTCTGTGACAAAATGTCATAAATTATATACTTTTTAAATATTTCAGGTTGTTTAACCGATTCAGTGCGGTGTCATTTTTGGCAATTTCACGCGCCTGACTGCGAACAAATATTTCGTATCTCCTCTGAGGCACCTTCCGCCAGGAACTTTGATATCTCCTCTCGGGCGCCACCCGCCAGGGATTGTAATTTATCGCTGTTTCGTCTGTTTCCAATTGTTTTTATTTTAGTAGCGTCCCAAAAGCGAACGTGAACGGAATTATAGTTCATTTCAAGTATTTAAAAGTGATTATTTACGTGTACAAACAGAAATGGAAGGTGAGTAACTTATTTTTATCAGGTGTTGTAAACCTTTGGCTATATTGATCAATTTATTTTCGTTTTATTGTAGAACGGGATATTACATGCTAGTCATGTATAACGCCAAAAAATGTATCTACTTTTTATAGCATTTTATAAACAAATAAACGTTTAAGTGGTAGTTTTTGAATGAAATATCTGAATTAAACAAATCAAATTAAAAAAGGAAATGATGTATTCTACGAATAATAAAAACTAAGAAAGAGTAACTGCGTCAAAAAAATTGATCCGCGAGCTACAAAACGAAACCAGAATACATGCATACTTAACTGAATTTAGCGCTCTTTCTTAAAAATCTAGTTTTACAGCAAATATTGTAAGCGGGTATGTCATACCCTGCCACATACTCCTTGTTACATTTTTTCACCACACTCTCGCCGGGTTAATAACACCACCAACTTTAGAAATGTTTGTTTCATACCCGTGCGAAGCAGGGGCGGGCTGCTAGTTAGTTATAAGAATAAATTATGTTGATGTGAGATTTTGCTGGTGTTGGCGTTATATATTTATAAAATGTTTAGGACTCCTGAAGTGTAAGTTTTTATGCAATATCCTAAAACTAACACTGTACACGTAAAATACGTGACAAATAAAGCCACTTTTATTGAGGGGAAACCTCTGAAAAATGTAATTTCATCATAGTTTTACAGGTAAACATTTTATCTCCTTTCGGGCGTCACCCGACATACAGAAAAGCTACCCATGATGCCTATCGGTGACATCCGCACGGAAACGGTTAACTGAAATAAAATTATTTTACGTTTTCTGACTGAAGTAATTCAGAAAGTATATCATTTTAACATTTTGTCAAATAATATTTATTGTTTGTAAACATCTTCTCTATTGATTGGCGTATGTTTCATAGGTGTTCACCAAAACACAAAATTTTATATGTAAATACGTGTAAGTTTAGGTCAGTTTAAATAGAATTCTTTGGTTTAGGTATGCCAATAAGGTTGGTTGTTCTTCATAAATACATCCAATATTATCGGCTCCTTAAAATTTAAGCCATTTTCGTTCGCTTTATTTGAAAATATTAGATTTTCTATAGTATAAACTCTTTGTATTAATAATAATAGGCTGTTTTTTTAAGGGCTTTCTCCTGTTTACTAATCACTTGCACTCGCATTAGTCAATGTGATTAGTGATAAGGAGATAATAAAGAACTTGCACTAATCAGTCGCTGTGGACTGCGACTGATTAGTGCAAGTCCTATAATTTCTTCAAAGAACTAAACACCTGCACTAATCACATGCTCTAATCAAAGTGAATACAGACACATAGAGCAAGTAAGCATGAGTATAGGTCTACCAGAATCTGATGCCTAATTTTGATGGCAGATTTTCAAAAAATATCCTTGATCATTGGATAAATTTTTATATTTGCAAGTTTCACACACAGAGTAAGCCGGTTAAGGAAAAAAATGATCAAAATGTTTTATTCCTATCACCCCGGAATTGCTAGAGTCAATTTATTTTCTCACTTTTTGCCATCTGATTCTGGTAGACCTATAATGAGAACTTAATTTTTTATGTCGGTTTAAAACGTACTTTTGACGTGATTCCCGAAGTCATTGCATGGGGCCTGGTCTATCAGGCACTTGTAAAAGTTCTCCAAAGCGGCTTTCTCGCTCAATATCTTCCCGTAGTAATTGTCATCAAGGTCCTGGTATGCTGCAGCCAAAGCCACGCACGACACGAACAACAGAAGAAGTTTCATTGTATCTGTCGAAGAATAACATACTAATAAACCGTCTACCCGTTTGTAACTTATCACATTTCGCCTCCGTGGTCTAGTGGTATAGAGCGCGGCTCTTGACTCGGACTCGGAGGTCGTGGGTTCAATTCCCGCGTTGGAAACATGTTATTTCGAAGTTTGATTAGGACAATGCAGGCTGATCACCTGATTGTTGACGAGTAAGATGATCCATGCGTCGGATGGGCATGTAAAAAGTTGGTCCTGCGCCTGATCTCTCGCCAGTCGTGTCGGTCTTCCGTCCCAACTCCCACTAGGTTATGAGAGTAAAGGAATAGAGAGTGCTCTTGTGTAATGTGCACACACTTGGGCACTATTAAAATTACTCTTGCGTAGCTGGCCTGGTTTCAATGAAACCGGCCACCACTGAAACCGGTGTGGGGGCTATTATTATTATCACATTTCAACCGTCGAAATGATTGACGATTGATGAACACACAAAAATTCTAAAAACTATATTTTTGGCTTCAATATCGATTCAATGTACTCCCGAAACTGATATCGATTTCGATTTTCGATTTCAACGGTTTTTGACACTTTAGACATCTAAAATAGCGCTATTTTAGATTTCATTTTTGACATTCCCACGATTATATTTAAATATGAATAGTAATATAGTAAATTTTACTGAACTATTACAGTGTTTGTTACATTTGAGCAAAACCTCAGGCAACATACACAAAACTTAACATCGATTCGAATCAACAATTTTCATACACATTTTTGACGTGTGAGAGTCATGCTTCGGCACGGATGGGCCGGCTCGACCGGAGAAATACCACGTTCTCACAGAAAACCGGCGTGAACCAGCGCTTGCGCTTTGTTTCGCCGAGTGATTGAGTTTACCCAAGTGAGGCCCAATTTCCTACCCTATTCCCTTCCCTACCCTCCCCTATTCCCTTCCCTTCCCATCCCTACCCTCCCCTATTACCTCTTAAAAGGCCGGCAACGCACTTCTGATGCTGCGAGTGTCCATGGGCGACTGAAGTTGCTTTCTATCAGGTGACCCGTTTGCTCGTTTGACTCCCTTATTTCATAAAAAAAAAATTACTGACCTGTTATGGAGTTGGATGCAGTGATTAGAAAGAGTACCTGGTTGTATGCAATGTGAGATGGTTACAAGGTATATATAAGCAAATATTGAAGGTAAAATTAAAATGACATGTCACTTAATTTATTCATGTACAGTCATTACCAAAATACCTTATACAGGGTGTCAATTATGATCAAAAATAAAATTAAGCCTGAATACAGATTATATTATTATTAGCTTTTAACGTTCGTGTTATGTGCCTTAGATAATAGGGGAGGGGGTTGTAAATTTAGGGGTTGAGTAACAGAAAATCTAAAAATATTTGTTTCCAAATATTATGTTCTATGAGTGATTCAGTCAATAATAATTAGTACCTGGATGACCGAGCTTTGCTCGGTATAGCAAACACTCGTTGACTTCGTGTTATTTAATAACGCCATCTGCTGGTCGTTAAAACAATTAGTTAGCTTACAAAATAGTATTAAATTATTCGCCAATAGATGTCAGGAAGAGTCATATTTTTCAGTTTATCGATTATCGCTAAAACACGAATAACAAGACATTTTCTGAAAATGATTCCTAGCTAGATCGATTTATCGCCCCCGAAACCCCCTATATACTAAATTTCATGAAAATCGTTGGAGCCGATTCCGAGATTCCAATTATATATATATATATATATAATATATATATAATTGCCATATATATATATATATATATATATATATATATATATATATATATATATATATATATATATATATACATACAAGAATTGCTCGTTTAAAGATATAAGATTCAGGTTGTTTTAGGACTTTTTGCCGCCTGAAATACTTAAATAGTGAGTCCATTTGACTTCATCCTGTAAATAAATTCTTAGTGCGAAATAAAGTGCCAATAAAAATATTTTGATATAATATTTTATTTGTTTATCACTCTTTTTGTACTTAAATTAAAATACCATTAAAATGGAAAATTAAATAAACACAAAAACTGGAGTGGGGAAAAAGCGAAATAAATATGCATAACATTTTATATTAAAAGGTCATTTTAATTTGTAAAATTTCGTGTTACTGTATTGCGCAGATAATTTTTGTGTCAAAGAAAAAAAATTGAAATATTAAAGTAAAATATCATTTTTTTTGCATTGATATATAAATCAAATTACAAGTAAGTGTATAATAATATTAAATTAAAATATCACAGCATACCTCTATACATATAATGGATTTGGGAAAAAGTCTTTTCGAATTACAGTATGTATGAACTTGTCATAAAATCTCTTGGGCTATACCAATTGTATCTGGCTGATTTTGGTATCATTAAAGAATTTTAATTTTACAGAAATGAAAAATTAGGTAAATGTGAGATTTTCATTTGTTTTTCTTAAATATATGTATAGTATAAAAAGTATTAAATATATATCCGTTGTCTGGTACCTGTAACACAAGTCCTTCAGGTACTTACTACGGGGCCAGACTGACGTGGTGTGAAGCGTCGATAGAAAAAAAAATTGTTAAAATGAGTGATTCTAATGAAGAAATTCGATACGTTTTAAAATTTTATTACAAAAAAGGTAAAAATGCAACACAAGCCGCGAAAAAAATTTGTGATGTTCATGGACCTAACGCAGTATATCGGTGAGAGTAGCGCAAATTTGGTTTAAGCGTTTTCAATAATTTTTAGTAGGTAATAATTGTAAAAAAAAAATAATAGAAAATGACAAGTTTTTTGACAGGGAGTCAATGACCGCTACAGACAGAATTCTTCATTACCTTATAAACAGGACTGAAAGGGTTGAAGTAAACGGTAACAGGTCCAATGGAACCAAAATAGAATTAGGTGTCCCACAGGGATCTATTTTAGCCCCATTTCTTTTTCTCGTCTATATAAATGACTTACCTTACCTTGTTAAGGAAAATGATGAAATACTGTCTGTAGCGGTCATTGACTCCCAATGACCGCTACAGACAGAATTCCGCGATTTCAGAATAAATATAGTTACTACGTTAGTTTATATACATACTAAAGATATATTTTACTATGGACCTTTTGGTATAATAAGTCACAGTCAGATGACTGCAGTTACTTCAATAATATTAAATAGCAGATTCAACTAGATAGTTGAATCTGCTATATTTTGAATGAATGGCTAGCAAATTCATTGAATAAAACCATTAATAATAGGACTTGACAAGTTGGCCTTTAGCTTAGGCTACTTAGGCTACTTTTTTTTACGGGTCGCAAACGCGTTTTGGTCTTGGTGTGTGACCAAATTTTTTAGGGTTAAAATAAGTTTCTCCAAAAGTATTGATTTAAAAGAGGAAAAATTTTCATCTCACTCAAGCTGTATTTTTCAACATAAAACTAAGTTACATCCTTGTCGAAACAACAAATGATTGCAAAATTTCATCAAAATTGGTTTAGCTATGTAAACGTAAATAGACACTTACAGATTCTAAATACAATATTAAGTACCTACGGATATTTTCCTCGTTTTTAAATAGCTATCATTATACTATCTATTATATTCAAAATTAAATTCAAAGATTAATTTACCCTGATAAAATAAATTAGGCATAATTTATTAACAAAAACAGTAAACGAAGGCTACTAATTAATGGCCACTCATTAATTTAATCGTCAAGTCTATTTTAGGCGTTGAGTAGTTAATAAATGTTAAGCGACACGACATCGGTTTGACAATGGATGGGTGACCGTTTGTCTTGGCTTTCCAGAAATAGTTTTTGTATCAATAAGTAGACAGTAGCGTAACTCAGTTGCTTCAATAAATTTTCAGCCATGTTTTTCAAACATTCCGTAATAGTGAATTATTGTTCTTTCATTAGTCTATTATATTTTTTTTTTCTAATAATCTAGAAGTTGCGACAATTTCTAATAATCTAGAAGTTGCGACGGTCTTTGAAAAATTCTTTGCTAACATTCCGGTCTCAACTACCAAAAATCTAAATTCCTCACCTGAAGCTGCTGAAAAGCTACTCAGAGACAATGTAAAGGAATGTGATGTCAATTTTAAGTTTAGGGAAATTAACCCCAGAGACATTGTTGATACATTTAAATTGCTGAATGTCAAAAATACTACTGATCTCTGGGGAATGTCTACAAAAATTATTAAATCTGTAATTGACATCATAGCTCCTCATCTTGCAATGATTTTCAATGACTGCATAAAGAGTGGTGTTTTTCCTGACTTAATGAAGCACAGTAAGATTGTACCATTATTTAAAGCGGGAATTAAATCTGACCCAACAAATTATAGGCCTATATCGATTTTACAACTCTTAGTAAAATTTTTGAAAAAATAATTTTAAAACAATTATTGGTACATTTTAATTCAAACAATTTATTACATGACAATCAATACGGATTTACTAAGGGTCGATCCACAACGGATGCTGGTATAGGTCTTCTTTTGTAGTATATTTCAAGCTTGGGAGGAGTCGCAGGACGCTCTAGGTGTCTTTTGCGACCTCTCCAAAGCCTTCGATTGTGTGGATCATGCTACATTGATTAGGAAATTGCGCCACTATGGCATAAAGGACTCAGCTCTTAGCCTCTTGACTTCTTACCTTATAAACAGGACTCAAAGGGTTGAAGTAAACGGTAACAGGTCCAATGGAACCAAAATAGAATTAGGTGTCCCACACTATTTTAGGCCCATTTGTTTTTCTCGTCTATATAAATGACTTACCTTACCTTGTTAAGGAAAATGAAGGAGTACTTTTTGCTGATGACACTTCACTTATTTTTAAAGTGAAGCGACAACAGTCAAATTACGACGAGGTAAACAGTGCTCTCTCAAAAATAGTACATTGGTTTAATGCTAATAACTTACTTTTAAATTCCAGTAAAACTAAATGTGTAAAGTTCACTTTGCCCAATGTTAGGCAAGTCCAAACCAATGTACTATTGAATGATGAGAAGATGAATTTGGTAGACACCACTGTATTCTTAGGTATAACACTTGATAGTAAATTACAGTGGGGTCCTCATATTGTTAATCTTGCAGGTAGGCTCAAAATCAAAATCAAAATCAAAATCAAAAATATTTTTATTCGGAGTAATTTTTTTACAAAAACTTTACCGAACGTCGATACTACGGTGCCTACCACCGGTTCGGGAACTAACCCGGCGAGAAGAACCGGCGTAAGAAACTCGCACGGGGCCATCTTTTACTAAAAAGATGGAAAATTACAATTTAAAACATATACAGTACAACACGGTCACATTAACCTGACGCACCACTGGAATGTATATGCAAGCTTCGTAATGACGTCATCACCATGCGTCTAGTTAATTTGACTGTGTTATATAACAATATTATCACTAAGAGCTATTTACAATAGGAATTATGAAAAATATTCTAGTAGCCTATAAGAACCACCCTATTCCCAAGGTGTGTTGTCGTCGATGAAATCATTGATTTTATAATAAGCTTTAGTACACAAACGTTCTTTTACTACATTTTTAAATTTATTGATAGAGAGATTTTGAACGTTTTCTGGGATTCTATTGTACAGGCGTATACACTGGCCTTTAAAAGATTTGCTGACTTTGCCAAGTCTGATCACTGGTATTTCTAATTTGTTCTTATTTCTAGTGTTAAAACAATGATTGTCGCTTTTCTTTTTGAAATTATTTAAGTTCTTTCTTACATACAGTACGTTATCCAAGACATATTGAGATGCGACGGTCAGAATATTTATTTCCTTAAACTTTTCTCTTAAGGATTCACACGATGACATCTTATAAATAGAACGTATGGCTCGCTTCTGCAGCACGAATATTGAATTAATGTCCGCTGCATTTCCCCATAGAAGGATTCCATATGACATAATGCTGTGGAAGTAACTAAAGTAAACAAGTCGCGCTGTTTCTACATCAGTTATTTCTCTGATTTTTTTAACAGCATATGCTGCAGAACTGAGCCTATCCGCCAGATTTGCAATATGCGGACCCCACTGTAATTTACTGTCTAAAGTTATACCTAGGAAAACAGTGGTGTCCACTAATTTCATTTTCTCATCATTTAATAATACATTGGTTTGTACTTGTCTAACATTTGGCAAACTGAACTTTAAACATTTCGTTTTGTTAGAATTTAATAGTAAGTTATTAGCATTAAACCATTGTACTATTTTTAAGAGAGCACTATTTACCTCGTCGTAATTATATTGTTGTCGCTTCACATTAAAAATTAGTGAAGTGTCATCAGCAAAAAGTACTATCTCATGCTTATCTTTAACTAGATAAGGTAGGTCATTTATGTAAATGAGAAAAAGAAAGGGACCTAAAATAGATCCTTGTGGAACACCTAGCTTTATTTTACTACCATTAGACCTTTTAGAATTAACTTCAACTCTTTGCGTTCTATTTGCAAGGTAAGAACTTAACAGTTTTAGGGTTGTGTCCCTTATACCATAATGATACAATTTTCTGATTAATGTAGCATGTTCAACGCAATCAAATGCTTTGGATAGGTCGCAGAAGATACCAAGTGCATCCTGCGACCCCTCCCAAGCTTCAAATATACTACATAGAAGACTGATGCCTGCATCTGTAGTGGACCTACCTTTAGTAAAGCCAAATTGATTGTTATGTAACAAATTATTACAGTTAAAGTGAACTAGTAATTGATTTAGAATTATTTTTTCAAATACTTTACTAAAAGTTGGCAAAATAGATATTGGTCTGTAGTTAGCTGGGTCAGACTTAGTCCCAGCTTTGAAGAGAGGCATCACCTTGCTATGCTTCATTAGGTCAGGGAACACACCATTTTTAATACAATTATTAAAGACTAGAGCTAAGTGCGGGGCAATGATGTCAATTATAGATTTAATAACTCTTGTGGACATACCCCAGAGATCAGTTGTACTTTTAACATTTAGCGATTTGAAAGTCTTAATAATATCCCTGGAGTCGATTTCTTTAAAAATAAAATTGACATCACATTCCTTGACATTTTCTTTAAGTAACCTTTCCGCAACTTCAGGTGAGGAATTTAAGTCTTTTGTAGTTGAGATCGGAATGTCAGCAAAAAACTTCTCAAAAACTGTCGCAACCTCAAGGTCAGAGTTGACCTTTTTATCATCAATATAAAGTTCAAGTTTAGAGTTACGACAGTTGACTCTTCCAGTCTCATCTGCAATAACCTTCCAGGTGGTTTTCACTTTATTTTTAGAGTTCTTTATTTTTTCTTTTATATGGAGGGCCTTCGCAGCTTGACAGACTTTTCTAAAAATTTTTGAATATTTCTTCACGTATATTTTAAAGGATTCACTAGTATTCATTGTTTTTTCATCATATAACTCATACAGTCTTTGCCTACTTACAATAATACCTGGAGTTGCCCAATTTCTGAAATTATTATTTTTATTATTTAAACTGACCGTTTTAGAAGTAAACACAGACTTGAATTCATTTCTCACTACTTTAAACAATGTATTAAAATCTTCATCTGGTTTATTTGACATATCTAAGCGCTGAAGACTTGAAACAAGTTTACTTCTAAATTTCTCAATACGTTTTGTATTTACAGGAATAAACTCAATCTTTTCTTCAGTATTACTATCACATTTAATGTTAAAAGAAGCTAACTGTCCACGATGATCAGAACTCAGAGCATTAATTATTTCTTTTTTACAGGGAGTAACATTTGTGTAAATATTGTCAATGCAAGTGGCAGTTGTTTCGCAAACTCTAGTTGGTTCATTAAATAAATTAATTAGGTTAAACGATTTTAATAAGGATGTGAATCTAATTGTGGTGCAATTTAAGTCTAACAAATTAATATTGAAATCACCACATACAATAATCCTTTTTTTAGATGCACATACTTTATTTAAAACTTGTTCCATTATTTCTTCAAAAGAGTCGTATAGACCTGATGGAGGCCTGTATACGCTTACAATAATAAGGTGGCTCAGCTCAATACAGGCTACTTCGATTATTCGTTCAGAAGAGAATTTCACAATATCTTTTCGTTCTTTAAACTTTAGCTTTTTATGAATTAAAATTAGAGAGCCACCTCTAATGGCATTTTCTCTGCTGAACGAACTTGCTAACTGGTGATTACAAAAGTTAAATATTAATTCGCAATTTCTAAGCCAGTGCTCTGTAATACACATAATATCTAAGTTATATTCATTTAAAAACAGTTCGATATCTAATTCTTTTCCTATCATCCCTTGCAAGTTCTGGTGTACAAAGTTAATATTAAAATTACAGTTACTTCTTTTATTTTTGGTAGTTTCCCGGTGGTGGGCACGTATATTATTTATATTTCTTAATACATTGCTAGAGTGAGCCTCTGTTGTCTTAGTAACTAATTTAAATCATTTGGAACATATTCCAAACTGTTATCTATACAGTTGTTTAAAAAAGTTGAATGCTCAATAAAAGCACTGGATGGTTTAGCCAATTTGTTGGCTTGTCTTAGAACTAAAAAATGAAATAGCCATCTGGCTATATGTCTGGTATAAGAATGTGATAAGTAAAACTTATCATATGTTAGATTATTAAACCTAAAATTTAAAATATTATTAATATCAACCACATCTATTTGTGGGATATTGTTACTTAAAAGTATACAATTTTGGTTGGTGGCACTACAAAGTAGGCTGTTCAGCTTATATCTTATATGATTTTCTTTAATCTCGTGTGGCAGTTTTTTACTCGTCTCTTTAATATAAGGAAAGGTAAACAAAATAATTTTTCTAATATTTTCTTTATTACTTAAAGTGTCTATATAATCCAACATTTGTTTTTTGTTTAACTTTCCTCTTCTCCCAATTAATATAATTAAAATTGAGTTGGGACAAAAAGTAGAATTAATTGCCCGGCTAATTATTTGTTCATATGATGCTCCGGGCAAGCAGGTACAACTTATTTTTTGTCCCAAACACAATTTATTCAAGTGTACACCTACCCCTTGGCCTATTTCATCACAATAAATACTGATGGAACCGGCCTCAGGGGCATATGCCTGAGCTTTATAATAATATTTTGAGGAGTCAGTAGAAGCCTTCACCGCTGAACCGATAACTGAACTATTACTATAATTCTGTGAATGACCTAATTTTGTCTGGCAATTACAATTGTTATACAAGGAGTTAACACGTTCCTCATTGTATCTTCCTATTTCTATGAGGTCATCCATAGCTGATATATATGCAGAAATTTCTTTTTGTGCTATTTCATATTTTTTTTTGGATATGCAGTCAGAAAAATCAGAGAAATTTCTGATGAAGACACCGCACGATTAGTATATTTTAGTTATTTTCATAGTAGAATGTTCAGTTCTGCGGCATATGCAGTCAGAAAAATCAGAGAAATTACTGATGAAGACACCGCACGATTAGTATATTTTAGTTATTTTCATAGTAGAATGGCATATGGAATCCTTTTATGGGGAAACGCTGCCGACATTAATACAATATTTGTGCTGCAGAAGCGAGCCATACGCTCTATTTATAAAATGTCTTCTTTTGAATCTCTGAGAGATAAATTTAAAGAAATTGGTATTCTAACTGTTGCTTCTTAATACATTTTGGATAATGTAATATATGTTAGAAAAAATATAAGTAAATTTAAAGCTAAAAGTGACATTCATTGTAGGAACACCAGAAATAAGCACAAGCTGGATTTGCCGATGATCAGACTTAGTAAAGTTAGTAAATCATTTAAAGGTCAATGTATACGCCTATACAATAAAATCCCAGAAAACGTTAAAAATTTTTCGATTAATAAATTAAAAAAAGTAGTCAAAGAACGTTTGTGTGCCAAAGCCTATTACAAGGTCAATGATTTCATAAACGATGGCACATCTTGGGAGTAGGATGGCACCTTGCAAGGCTACTTCTACATTATTATATTATGACTTACAATTATGTATGGATGTTGACATTGTATAATTTTAAGTTAAAATTGTAAATTTTATTTTAAAAAAGAATTTTTTTTTTTCACTTTTTTGGTAAAAAGTGGGACCCCGTGCGAGTTTCTTACGTCGGTTCTTCTCGCCGGGATAGTTCCCGAACCGTTGGTAGGCACCATTAGCATCAACGTTCTGAAAGTATTTGTTACAAATCTATTCGGAAATAAAACATTTTTTTTTTAATTTTTTTTACCCCCTCCTCCTAAGGGTAGGTATCGTGAGATCCACTTTTCCCACCTTATTTTTATTCTAGGAATTGGGAAGGTAGAAACGGAGCAAATACATCCTACAAGGCTTTTTACTTGGGGCAAAAAACGAAAACTTTGCGCTGCCACATTGTAAAATTGAAAAAAAATATATATTTAGAGGCAGCTGATTGTCAATATCATCCAACTATAATTTGTCGGTCGAAGTAATAGGCTAACGCGCCATTTTAAGAACTGCTTATATCTATATTCCATAACAATCCAATGTTGCATAAGATTCTTGTAGATCTGTATTTAAATGAAAACGAAGGTGCCATTTTGAATGACAGCTGCTTGATTTTGCGATTTTTGCAGTCTGTTGATATTGATTTTTATTAATTTCCGATTCTCATAGGTCTGTATGAATAGCTATGTCTATGTCGCAGCCGACTAGCTTAAATAGCCGTTCAATCAAACAGCTAGACCTTTGACTGAACAACGCCATTCAATCACACGTCTAGCTTTTAGATTGAATGTTTTAGTCGCTCAAAACGTTCAACACTACAGCTGTATCAAAAGCCGCCGTCTAATTGAAGTAGTTCAGCGCGCACCACTGCGGCGCTAGGTGCGTTTTATTTACAATATGGCGTCAACTAGCAGGTGTTTGTTGGTGTTTGTGGTTGTTTTTCGGAAAGAAAGTAGTTAATAAAAGTTACAAGTGTTATTAAAAAGACAAAAATTATGGAGGCACATACGAGTGAATCAAAATTTCAACAAATATTCGAGGAGAAATTACAGGATTATCCCCGAAAGGGGAGTTCGGGGGGCACAGCCCCCCGCCAAAACAAAAACAAAGACAATCCAGAAAGTCCAAAAGTTGGTTAGGTTAGGTTACCTTAGACCACAACACAGAGTGAGCCGAGCGAGCGCAGCGAGCGTGCTGCGGCAGCAGCCGGCGACCGTCACCTAATAAAAGGGGGGCTCGGGGGGCGCAGCCCCCCGCCAAAACAAAAACAAACACAATCCAGAAAGTCCAAAAGTAGGTTAGGTTAGAACTGTGACAGTGCTGCGGCAGCAGCCGGCGACCGTCACAAAACAAGCCTCAGAATTTTTTATTTTTACTTATTGCATTAAACTTTTGGTCACCCCTTAAACTTAATCCGAGAATAATCTTTCAATTTAAAAATACAAAAAGTTTTCCTATTCTCCCAAATTACATTTTAAACTAATGGTCACCCTAGTTAATTTGCCATTAAACCAGTTGGCTAAGCGTCGTCTAGCTGTAGTGTTGAACGTTGTAGTCAACAAGTCGACTAAACGACGTAAAGCCGTGTGATTGAATGGCGTTGTTCAGTCAAAGGGCTAGCTGTTTGATTGAACGGCTATTTAAACCAGTCGGCTGGGACATCCACATTGTGTACTTTCATCTTCAACTTCGTCATCAACTTTCATATTGGCGCATTCAATAATTGAATGCGTCAAGGAATGCAACGCCAATATTGTCATTTTTGAAGTTTTGGATAAGGTCAGAGGGCATGCGTCGCGGGCATGCCTCATGTTCGCTGTTGACTGAGCTATAACGCGTGCCCTTGACGAACAGAAAAAGGTACAGTGTGGAAAAATCTAATGAGAAGTAACGTGCCAATTTAAGGGGGCGACTAACCCTAAAGTGTCGATTTTATAATTCATTTTTAGACTTGAAAATAAGCCCCGAATTGTTTCATTTTCTGAAATTAGATACTACATTATATTTCCGAGAATTCGATCTGAGCAAAAACACGATATCTTAAAATTTTCTCCATAGAAATAAAATTCACGATTTCTTCATATATTGCCATAACCGTGCATTAAACTAAGTTAATATTTTAACACATTGTATAAAATTCTATCATTGAGAGATCGACCTAGCGGATTTTTAAAATGTTGTATATTTTATCGAGTTATTGAGATAAAACTAATTTGGCGATGAATCCGCGCCGTCCTTTTTCACCTGGCATATGAAAGACGGGCGTGAGTGTGAAGAGAGAATGACGATGTTTGATTTTTGGGGTTAGTCACCCTCTTAAGTAACAGCTGCTTACATCCACTTCCCTATTATGACAATGTCATTTATATGGCGTGTGATCCTCGTAGGAAATATGCTTAATTTTAAATGAAATCAGCGCTCCGAGACTGTGATTGAAGTGTGGCCACTACTTGTGTGAATAAATCCAACGCGCCATATAAAGTTCAGCAATTTCGCATCAACTTGCTAAAAAATTCAATGTGGCGTACCATCTTTGTAGCTCAATCCACAAATCGACAGTGCGTTTTTTGCGTAACTTTCTGCCGCGCACTGTAAAACTCTGGAACGAACTGTCGCCAACAGTATTTCCGGACCTATACGACCTGTAGACTGAGCACGGCCACCAGTAGAAATGCGAAAGTATGGACAAACTGTGGACATAAACTAAAGGTGCCGTTCTGATCTTTACCGTGGCTAATCGCTACCGACAAAAATTCAATCAAAATGCCACTTTATGACAGACTATAGTATATGTCATAAAGTAGGATATTATTTGAATTTTTAGGACTAGAGTCTGTCACAAAGTGGCATTTTAATTGAATTTTTGGGGACGAAAAAAGATCGGATCGCTACCTTAAGTTTATCTCCACAGTTTGTCCATACTTTCGCATTTCTACTAGTGGCCGTGCTAAGACTGCTGCAAACCTTCAAGAAAAGAGCGTATACCCTCTTAAAAGGCCGGCAACGCACCTGCGAGCAGCAGTTGTCTGCTGCAGTTATTTAATAAAAAAAAATCACGTCACATTTCAAATTATGACAAAACAGCCGCATAAAAAAACCATTCCTCAACCTGTCACAGAAGTCTTAAACGCAAACACCCATGATTAATATTATTCGTAACTTTCGGAAAGTTCGCAGAGTTCCGGAATTTTCAGCGGTACCGTTTGTTTGGCGGATTTGATTGGGAAACCTTTGCATCGCAAAGTTTGCCAATAAATTGCCGTATCGATTTTCTGTTGTTGCTGATCTGGCCAATTTAAGATAACCTGTAGGTCAACGTACTATCAGAGAAGATTCATACGCAGATGGGGGACCTACGTAGTTTCAGAGTGGACAGAACTCTGGAGTACCTACCTCGAATTCAAACAAACGGGCGAACATACGCGAGTTGGGTGCGACCACAGAAATATATCAAGATAGAACGGCTAAGCGGGTGGAGTATGCGTGTTTCAATCTTGCTTTGTCGTGCAAGATTCGTTGAACGTTCATTCAGTCAGCGCGCACGTATCGACTTGATTACACCGGAGCGGTTGTGCAAAATTGCCTCATTGTGCAGTGTCTAATTGTAAAAACAGAAGTACGAAAGTGAATCGGTCAAAAGGAGGTATTTCTTGCCACGGGTAAGTTATTGGTTTTAACTAAAAGCAAAGCAAAAGTTGACACGAGGGATTCCATGGCAACGGACGCGCGTCGCCGTTCTATCTTGATTTATTTCTGTGGGTGCGACTGTTCACTGTCATAATATTTCATAATGCTGAGCGCATTAGCACGGCGCGCGCCGACCGATACGACATACTACGTCAAACGTATCGAGATCTCTTCTGAGTCGGCCTACTCGTTAGCAGAGTAGACAGAATGATATAGTATGCCAACTTAGAACTGATGTTGAAATTTTTAAATTTGACGTATTTTGACGAAAATCGTCGCTAGGGTTGTTAACTTGTTACCTACGAATTTAAAACTATGACATATTCGCTGGACGTGTTCCTCTTTGGTCGTATTGTTGTTTGTGTTTTGGCACATGCGATTAAAATTGTCAGAATCCAATTTTGAAAACTTTATTTTAAATATTTAAAAATCAATAATATCAGCCAGCGCGAGGCACATTCCGTTCATAATCCTAGTGAAACCCGACGAATTTGACAGATATTGAAACCTGTCCGTTTCTTTGCAGTCGAACTACTGGTCGTTATGTCTATTGTGTCGTTAGTTCTGTTTACTCTTGTAGTTTGGTCGAGTTATGTTAAACCCAGCTGACAGATAACGACTTGCATTGAATTGACTTATGCCGACCAAATGATGTAGGTCTGTCAAATGTCTTATGAATCAATTTCTTCGACGGTACATAACTTGTCATTTATACGAATACCTTTTACCTTAAGCCGCCATTCCACCGCGGCGCACGCTGTGCACGGCCACGCGGCGCACGGATTTATTAGTTTGACTACGTGGGTCGACGTTTCCACTGCAGCACACGCTATGCACACGGCCACGACTATGTACAACTGTAGCGCAGCACAGTTTTGAATACTATGTACACGCTTCCGTGTGTCCCGTGCACAGCATGCGTAGCGTGGCCAGTGTTGAGCTACGTGTGCACCATATTCGAGCAAGCTACGTGAGTCAATTCGTGCGTAGCGTGTGCGTGGGTTGCAGTGAACACAGTCACATATATTTCTTACAAAGCGAAGCTTGACGCACGTGCGTAGTCTCTCCGTGCGCTGCGGTGGATTGGCGACTTAATAAACTTGGCAAATTATCCTTACTATCCTTACCAATAATCAATGTATCAATTCAGTGGTTTAATCGTAAAAAGTTAACAGACAGACCTTATAATTAAATTTTGAATAAGTAACAATCCAATTACAAAATCAATTGATTTTCAACTAAAGTTATAATATTGGACCAACTAATACTTATAACGTAGCTAAAACGCCTAGGTTAAGACATTTTAATTAAGATCTAGGTCTTTGAGAAGGGTCTGAATTACTTGAAGGCTTAGTCCATTAGTATTATCTTGTCAAAATTTACTTCGGATTCTCTTGGGACATTTATTGTAAAATGTAAAATTAACTTTCTAAGTGATTAAAATTCTAAACTAATTCCATCCTTCTAACAAATGTTAAACATTTAATGTCTTACATTTTTTTTTTATGAAATAAGGGGGCAAACGAGCAAACGGGTCACCTGATGGAAAGCAACTTCCGCCGCCCATGAACAATCGCAGCATCAGAAGAGCTGCAAGTGTGTTGCCGACCTTTCAAGAGGGAATAGGGTAATAGGGGAGGGTAGGGAAGGGAAGGGAAGGGAATAGTTGAGGGTAGGGAAGGGAATAGTTGAGGGTAGGGAAGGGAATAGGGTAGGGGTTAGGGGATTGGGCCTCCGGTAAACTCACTCACTCGGCGAAACACAGCGCAAGCGCTGTTTCACGCCGGTTCACGGAGAACGTGGTATTTATCCGGTCGATAGCCGAAGCATGGCTCTCCCACATTTGCTAGAAGAACGGAACTTATTATACAGGAACCGTTCGTTTTTTTGGATAAGAAGTTTTACTCCATTCCTGGCTCTTAAACCAAATTTCATTGAAATCGGTTCAGCAGCTTTGTTTACGCTGAAAACCGTAGTAAATAAATACATCTTTATTCCAATTTTGGCATTTTAGGGTGACTGTCTGACTGAATTTTGTAAAAATGGTTTGTAAAAAAATTTGGTAGGCCTATAATTAAGGAAGTTAAAAAAGGTCAAAGCTTTCTAGTAGTGAGCCATATTATGGTGACATATTATAGCTTAGAACACTCTGGATGTCACCTTTAAAACATTGACTCGCTGTCAAAAACTTGTCATTTATTATACAAAGCCGCGATTGATAACATCTCACACTTCATTGTCAAATAGCGGTTTATTTAGTTTTCGACAGGGAGTCAATGACCGCTGCCGCCATGTTTCGCAGAGTACAGTAAAGACTAGATGACGCCCGCAACTGTGCTTCGCCAAAATCTGTTTATCGCGCGGGAACCGTACATTTTCACTAGTTAAAAAGTATCCTATGTCCTTTCCAGGGACTTAAAGTATCTCTATGACAAATTTCAGAAAAATCGGTTCAGCGGTTTGGGCGTGACGAGGTAACAGACAGACAGATAGACACACTTTCGCGTTTATAATATATAAATTATAATATTAAGTAGGGATAAAAAGCAGTCCACCCTTTTGGATGCTATGACATGGTCAGACACACTCACAGACAAACAGATCAAACTTATAAAACCCCCCTATTTTAGTCATACAGCTATATTTCTGTAGGCGCTCGTAGCACGTAGTGCTAAGGCGTAGAGGGTCTACGACTTTCTTTGTATGTACTAAAATCATTTTGATTTGAATGTAAGCAAAAATTTGACCAAATAATATTTGTTTTTTATGAAGTAAGGGGGCAAACGAGCAAACGGGTCACCTGATGGAAAGCAACTTCCGTCGCCCATGGACACTCGCAGCATCAGAAGAGCTGCAGGTGCGTTGCCGGCCTTTTAAGAGGGAATATGGTAATAGGGGAGGGTAGGGATAGGAAGGGAATAGGGGAAGGTAGGGAAGGGAATAGTGTAGGGAATTGGGCTCCCGGTAAACTCACTCTCACTCACACGAGATTTCGTACGAAGGAACTGTAAGCTATAATATAATATAAGTATTACAATATTTTATTTATTTACCTTTGTGTATCATATTTTATTAAAATATATATTAGTTTGTTTATATCTTGTATTTGTGTATTAGTATATTTTTAAATACAATTTAATCGTAACATATTTTTAGAATAGGATTTAGTGTAAGATTGTTCCTAGGTAATTAAGATGTATGATAAGCCTAATTTAATTTCTAGTTCTGTCTTATTCCAACTCAAGCTGCACTGTGTTGTAATTTGTATCCATGCGCCAGAGGTTGCTTGGAAGAAATCGCTTCACAGCGCACACGCCTTTGTGCTCATGCCGTGTTCTTGCGAATTTCCTTTATTTCATGTTTTATATAATATTTTGAGCACAATAAAGCATATTTATTCATTCATTCATTCATTCACTCGGCGAAACACAGCGTAGCGCTGTTTCACGCTGATTTTCTGTGAGCCCGTGGTATTTCTCCTGTCGAGCCGGCTCATTCGTGCCGAAGCATGGCTCTCCCACGTCTAAAACGTATTGCACGGTAAAGTGGCACTTAAATTAGTAGCATTATACATGCAAAATTTTGTTAACATTAATATAAAATGAATGAGAATGGACTATGATACTTCTCATATTTTTATCTTTGAACCTTCTCATTGAAATAGGACTTACAGAGGAGTTATGGAGGAGTGTTTTGAATAGTGCCAAAGAGTGTGCGCAGTTCACAAAGTCACTGTCTCTTCCTAAGCTCTCGCAACCGAGTGGGAAAGGATCGACTTTTTCATGTCCACGGAAAAAAATAACTTGAACGCGCAAAGCTCACGAACTATTGGACTGATTTTGATATTATTTAGAACAGATGTAGACTCCGAGGATAGACAAAGTACTTTCGCACGTTGCGCCTTGCGGGGGACAGACCGAAAAAGTTGTAACGACACTTTTTATTAGTACCTGCATGGTAGGGGCAGAGGGCGTTGATAGTATTCCTGTGCGTCAACTAGATGGCAGTTTTTGAGAATAAACAGCGACGCACTGTTAGTATTCCTGGGCGTCAATAGTTGGCGTTTTTTTAAATATATTTTTTTGAGTGTACATTATAATACAGGTTTTTTGAACATAAGAAATAACTCCGTTCCATTCGGGTGTCCCTTGACACCTCTCAAGTTTTCTATGGTTTCTTCAATAACGCGGGCATAACATCGAGATACATCTAGTACCTGTAATAAAGCTACCTGGCAAATGTAGTTTTATTATAACGCCTACCTTTATGGGCAATAACGGGATCGAACGCGCTACCCCTCCTAACTACCCTTATTTAGGGGTGAGGCAAAATATATTACTGTAACGGCCCGCAATCATTATATGTGATAATATATGATACAACAGAAATATAAATTCAATAAAGAAATCTAATAAAAACAAAATCTAATACAAAAGTCTAAAGTATCAGGAATTTGAATCAATATTCAAATTATAATTATCGATCAAATCATTTGAAAATATTACTTAAAAAGTCTTTGCCGTACCATAAAATATACCTAGCGGAATAGAACAACAATCTCGAGCTGTCAAACGAAACCGAAATTGGTTTACATCTGTGTGTAAAAATATGTGTACGTATACACTTACACAAGCATGATTGAATATGAATTCTATGAGATTAAATTGTCAACGTGCCGACAAGTGCCAAATGGACGTCAAAAAAAGAGTGCTGCTGTCATGTATCACACGTCTCTTTTTACCACGCAGTGTTACTGATAGTGACATCTCGCTTGCTCAGGCCTTTGTTTCTCTATTCCGCTAGGTATTAACTTTATGTACCGTACACGAAAATAAGAATTCAAACCCAAGCACTTAGCAAGCTGATGATGAACTATAAATTAACAAAACTCTCCCGACCATCAAACTAAATTAAAATCGGTCTACCCGTTTGGATGCTACGATGCCACGGACAGGCTTTTTTTTATGAAATAGGGGGGCAAACGAGCAAACGGGTCACCTGATGGAAAGCAACTTCCGTCGCCCATGGACACTCGTAGCATCAGAAGAGGTGCAGGTGCGTTGCCGGCCTTTTAAGAGGGAATAGAGCAATATGGGAGGGTAGGGATGGGAAGGAAAGGGAATTATAGGGGAGGGTAGGGAAGGGAATAGGGTAGGGGATTGGGCCTCCGGTAAACTCACTCGGCGACAGACACAGAGACATACAGTCAGACACGTCAAACTTATATAAGACCTCTATTTTTGGTTAGGTCTTAAAATATAAATTGAGGCCCGCGTCGTCGGTTGCATCAACACATAATAACAGTTACGATGAAGAATTTTTCCCCGCTTTTTTTCAAATTTTCCACTGAGTCTTCACTTCTGTTGGTCGCAGCTTGATGTTATACAATGTGTCCCGACACCGGTGTCCGATCCTTTAATGTCATGATCTATGGCATATTTTATCGACAAATAATTTTTTCTCTCTCTCACGGCTGTAAAATGGCAGCCGTTTTAGTTTTTCCCAGGCTTTCACACTAATCTGACCAGTACTTCTCATGTAAGTATCCTATGAAGATAAAAAAGGTCTCATTTGATAGCTAAACTTATGGACTACGCTTACACAAGCATAAGATTATAAATTTCGTGGAATTAAACATAGAAAAATCTAGTTTAAGATTACCGTGTTCAAACATCTGCTTATTTTAAGGTTTATTTTAAAAAGGATGTTTATTTCCCATTTTAAAATTCCAACTCATTACTCCAAAAGAAACACATGCAATTAGGGTTACCACACTTAAATTAATGCAATTAAAGTTCCACTTATAATTAGGACAGCGAAATTCCGGAATTGTGGTCGCTAGGGGTGTGCGAATGTCACTTGAATCGATTCCAACTTGAATATTCGAGTTATTCGAAATCAAAAATCGAACAACTTGAATTCAAGGTAACATTGGTAGAGATAAAAATATCAAACATTATAAGTACGCCAAATATTCGGCAAAATCTAAATTTTCAAAAAGATCGCAAATATAGATGTACTTTTAATAATTTGAGTTATGTGTTTTCGAATCAACTATTTATATTCGATTATTTACAACCAATACGCAGAATTTTTTTTTAAAAACCATTGAATCCAAAACCAATTTTTTTGGGAATTATTCGGACACTTTCGAATATTCGAATGATTCGAATATTACTCGAATCATTCGTAAGTTGGAAACTAATTCAAAGGTCGTTTGTGTACGTAATAAGGTCCACATTTGCCTGATTTTGCATCCTCAGCGATCAGACTATTTGTGGTGAGCTGGCGGAGTTGGGCATTAAGTTTTAATTGTATTCCACTGATTATAGGGTGACTGTGCGTTTCGAATGGGCCCATAAATTTCCAAAAAGGCCTTGACATTTTATACCCAGTGTGGGTGTAATATACATATAATGGGTGTAATATACATATAAGTGATACTTCTTTAATCCGTTAAAAAACAAACATAAAAATTATACGAAGTATAAATTCGATTATTTATGAGTACGCGGCTTTCTTTTAATAATTTTTCAACGAAAGTGTCTCTAAAGGTATAAAATTGAGGAGGTAAGAGAACTAACGGACAGACAGACAAATACGTTTATTACCTATTAGTAGATTTTCTGGAATAAAACCTTTGAGTCTAAGGAAAAGTCTCAGAAGAATATACGAATCTTTTAGTGACATCAAAGAAAATAACTTGGTTCAGCTCTACGAGTGCAAAATACATATAGACAAACACACGCAATATAAAAGTAATTTTATAACAAATATAATTAATATTATTCGAATAATCGAATATTAGTAGATATCCTTGATAACACCAACATTATTGTCGCAAAGCATCCCCCGAATTCAAATATCAGACCTTCACAATAAATCGTCCTTAACAAATATTGCCAAATCCGCCTGACAGGGACCTCTCTTAGATTTGTCGCCTAATTTATTGTCCTGTAAATGTCCTGGAAACGTCAGAGGAGTGGTCACCCTAATTAAGCGCCGGCAGATAGTTAAATGGCCGATCACGTACAATTTGACTAGAAAGACGTTTTGGTACTTTTAGATGAGCATTAAGTTTTGGGAGCGTTTTTAAAGTGAAAAGTGATGTGGCTCTTTAACCCCCGAAAAAGAGGGGTGATATAAGTTTGGCGTTTCTCTCTGTCTGTGTGTTAGTCCCATAAAGTTAATATACCTAGCGGAATAGAGCAACAATCTCGAGCTGTCAAACGAAACCAAAATTGATTTACGTCTGTGTGTAAAAATTTGTTTACGTTTACATTTACACAAGCATCTTTCTAAGAGATTAAATTGTCAACGTGCCGATAGGTGCCGACTGGATGTCAAAAAAAAAGTTCTGCTGTCATGTATCACACGTCTCTTTTTACCACGCAGGCTTTTTATTCCGCTAGGTATATTAACTTTATAGTCTGTCCGTGATATCGGAGCATCTAAACGGATGGATCGATTTTGGTCTAGTTTTTTTTAATTAGTTCATAGTACGCTTAGTCAAAATGCATTCGCTAGTTTCGTTTGCTATGTTAAATGTCAAAAATGTATGGTATTTTACCTCTCATTTCGTTAACGTAAAGATGTAAAGAAGTAATTGACAAACATATTACAATTATTATGGAGCATGACATAAAATGCTCTTTGACATACATTATAGCTTGACCGCTGTAAAGTCGACCCTCGTAGCTCGTAGCATACTCGTAGCATACATTTAGTATGCTACGAGTATGTCAAGCGGTAGCTTTGTCCACACTGTGCCTTTTTCTATTCGTCAAGGGCATGCGTTTAGCGCAATTAATAGCGAACGTGAGGCATACCCGCGACGCAGACCTCTGACCGTATCCAAAAACCGTATCCGCGTTGCGTTCGTTGACGCATTCAATTATTGAATGCGCCAAAACGAAAGTTGAATGAAAGAAGATAACGAATATTGAAGATGAAAGCGCATAGTGTGGACACTGGACATAGCTAATTATTATGTTACATTTTACGTATTCAACGAAAAGTTTTATCAAATTTTCCAACCGAAAACTCACGTTTTGTTGTTTAAACCTTTACAACGTAAAACACAGCTTGCGTTGTTTTAGAAAACAATTCATATTAACGTCTGTTACCTCTTGCCCAAACCGCTAAACCGATTTTACTGACATTTTGTATAATATAATAGCTCCCACATCGGTATTGGTGACGGTGGCCGATTTCATTGAAACCAGGAGGGTGTGCCAAAATCTTTTCATTTTCGCTTCGTTATTGAATCGCCGATGAAAATGTATGGAACTGACATAAGCGTTCGTTAATATGACGTTGACGTTCGACTCGTCTTATGTCAATTCCATACATTTTGATCGGCGATTCTATAACGAAGCGAAAACGAAAAAGTTTCGGCTAAATGGCCAGGCCAGCTATGCAGGAGTAATTTTATATTGCCCAAGTGTGTGTGCAGTACAGAAGAGCACTTCTCTATTCCTTTACTCTCATAACCCAGTGGACGGAAGACCGACACGACTGGCGAGAGATCAGGCGCAGGACCGACTTTTTACAAGCCCATCCGACGCATGGATCATCTTACTTGTCAGACAATCAGGTGATCAGCCTGCATTGTCCTAACCAAACTTGGAAATAACACGTTTCCAACGCGGGTATCGAAACCACGACCTCCGAGTCAAGAGCCGCGCTCTATACCACTAGATCACGGAGGCGTTAGTTTATTTTGTATGGAGATACTTTGAGTCCCGGTAAGCCGAAAGGACATAAGTTTATTCCTATCACGGAAAAATGTATAGGTCAGTGACGATAAAATTTTGACGTCCAGGGACTTGCGGACATTATCTTGTTCATAATAATGGACTTTAGGACTTTCCAGGTGGCTCACGTTTTCTTCCTGCAAAAAGAAGCTTACATTCCCCCCCACTGGTCTACTCAATAAATGCCAAAGGGGTATTTTTTTTTTATGAAAGAAGGGGGCAAACGAGCAAACGGGTCACCTGGTGGAAAGCAACTTCCGTCGCCCATGGACACTCGCAGTATCAGAAGAGCTGCAGGTGCGTTGCCGGCCTTTTAAGAGGGAATAGGGTAATAGGGGAGGGTAGGGATGGGAAGGGAAGGGAATAGAGGAGGGTAGGGAAGGGAAAAGGGTAGGGGATTGGGCCTCCGGTAAACTCACTCACTCAGCGAAACACAGCGCAAGCGCTGTTTCACGCCGGTTTTCTGTGAGAACGTGGTATTTATCCGGTCGAGCCGGCCCATTCGTGCCGAAGCATGGCTCTCCCACGTTTAAACTATTCTAGATCAAGCTTACTAATTTCCATTGTTAAATAACTAAAAATATTTCAATACAGCAAAAACAACACGGCCTAGTTCATATGAACTAACTCGCTAACTATCATAACTGGCCCGTATTGAAAATCAATGCACTATATGGCTTCGTATACTGTACGTAGTCGTTCAACAACTCCTAACGTTGCAATGGCAGACAATTCTAAAGTTACATTTGTCGCAGCCGACTGGTTTAAATAGCCGTTCAATCAAACAGCTAGCCCTTTGACTGAACAACGCCATTCATCAGCCGACTTGTTGACTACAACGTTCAACACTACAGCTAGACGACGCTTAGCCAACTGCTTTAATGGCAAATTAATATAAAAGCTAGACGTGTGATTGAATGGCGTTGTTCAGTCAAAGGGCTAGCTGTTTGATTGAACGGCTATTTAAACCAGGCGGCTGCGACATATACATTAGGTCACATTTAGCAATTCCTCTCAATCAATTCAGCAAATGAATTGTCAAAACTGTCAAACTGACAAATGTCAAATCAGTACAAAAATACAGAAATGAATTGCAAGTAGAATTGCATTTTGCGATTTTAGAAAAATGAATCATATTCATGTCGTAATTCTTCAAAGCGACCATTTAGCCCCGCAGTGATTCTTTAAGTCATGAGGGACCATTTACCAAATGTTTGTCTAGCCGGGTCCACCCGGTTGGTTTACCTAAACTAAGGGTTTTTTGAGAAAGACAATAAGGACAACTTTATAATTAGCACTCATTTTTTGAAGTGAAAACTTCTTTAGCGGCGTTGAGCACTTTTGTGGGATGGGTAAAAACTGTGAAACTCGCGTCAGATTCTCGTGCTGATCGAAAAACCGTGAGACGGTTGGAGAGTAGTGTTGTAACATCGAAATCGATTAATCGAACATTCGATTATTTAATTCGATTGTAGATATTTTTTGATCGATTGTAAGGGTTTCGATTAATTGAAAAAATCGATTTTTTAAAATCGATTTCCATAAAAAATGGGTTAAAAATTTAATCGATTGTAAGGGTTTCGATTAATTAAAAAAATCGATTTTTAAAAATCGATTTTCATAAAAAATGGGTTAAAAAAATAATGCACAACGTTAATAATCAAGTTTTCACTTCTGCCGGCACTCCCGGAGTGCAACCCGTCTTTTTTTTTATTTGGCAAAAATCTAAAAGTTACAGATTTTAATTAAATGTGATTTTTGTGACTGCATAGTCCATACTCTTTACTAACTTCTGAATTCTTACATATTATTACTAGAATGGCTTCGTGGACCAAATGGAATGCCTCCTCCAATGGATTAGGGACCACTAAAGGTCCGCGGACCACCGGTTAAGAACCACTGCATTAGATGTATAATATCGTGGCGTAGCGTCATCTATTTAATAAACTAGATGACGCCTGCAACACCGTTGCGTCTAAATTCGTTTATCGCGTGGGAACCGTACATTTTTCTAAGATAAAAACTAACCTATATCCTTTCCCGGGACACGCAAAATCGGTTCAGCGGTTTGGGCGTGAGGAGGTATTTACAGACAGATACATACGTATAGTCACACTTTTACATATTTATAAATCACTAAGTTGCAAAAAACTTGCATGACATGGATACCCGAATTTTTCAGCATTGAATAGGCTGATGGTGATGAGTTATTGCTATGGACACTCTCGATCATGTCAGCTTTAGCTATGCAGTTCTTGAGACAGACAGACAGATAGGTGGACAGACAGACGGACAGACAACGAAGTATTAGTAATAGGATCAAGGTTTTACCCTTTGGGTTCGGAACCCTAAAAACTAGATCAAAATCGGTCCACGTTCCGTTTGGATGCTACGATGCCACGGACAGATACACAGACAGACAGACACGATAATTTTATAACATCTATATATTTTTTTGACGGGGCAATAAAACACAACGCAGTTAAAGTTTATACTTCAAATATCGCCTGGGCAACTGATCGCATAGCATCAGGTAATACACATGCTCGTTTGTTGGTTCCATTAGCCTGACTAAGAAATAGTTTCAGGTATAAATCGTTGGGTGTTTGATCAGAATTACATAGTTAATGAGTAGGGTGACCATGAGATTGATTTTCATCGGAAATATTATAATAATAAACAGTGAGATAATACTTTAGGGTGTGTACGAGTTCCTTGTAGAGAGTTCACTGTGAAAGTAGCAGCGCTGAAAGACGATTTTTTTTTTCACTTTTGCATGGGCAAGGGCCCGAGCGTCACGACTTTCCCCATACGAAAGTGAAAAAATAAATTTGGTCTTTCAGCGCTGCTACTTTCACAGTGAACTCTCTACAAGGAACACGTACACACCCGTAAGTATTACCACTTATTTAACTTATTTTTGTTACGACCTGTATAAAAATTTAATTAATTTTAATCAACTTGGATCTACACGACAAGAAATCAAATTGGACGGTATTTGATTGACATATAAATTGGTAGCATTATAGCTGTTAATACTCTTTGCTTACATTTCGATGGACATGAATTGACACCATACCGTAAAACTTCTTAGTATTTCACGCAACACAACTTTAGTTGGTCTGTTTTTTTTTGAAATAAAAAGTAGCATTAAAATAATTATATGTATTTGTATTAAAATCCATTATTAAAAAAATCCTTTATAATAGAATATTATAACCGAAATAAAGAGACACAAAATTTTGACGAATTATATAAAATTTTGTGCATCAATTCGTACAAAATTTACCTTTGTAACATTACTACAAATGAAATAAAATATTTTCTAATAATATGACTAAGAAAGAAACTAACCTTTGTAGTCAAAGTCAAAGGATTTCATCTAAAGTTCTGAGTCATCACGTCAGCGTTTCAAGAACTTTGCATTAAAGCGATTGGGTTGGGTTTTTTAATCTTCAAAATGCTTTCAGATGCATTCTGTGTATGATAAGGTAAGTCTCTAAGAATATTCAAAGGATTTTAGCACTTTTCAGATTAAGTTTTACGTGCGTTCCGTCTAGAAATGAATTTTAAATACATTACACAATTAACTTTATAGTAATAGGAGTGTAATAATCCATCCTATATATATATAAAATTCTCGTGTCACAATGTTAGTAACCATACTCCTCCGAAACGGCTTCACTGATTTTAACCAAATTCTAGATGCATATTCAGCAGGTCTGAGAATCAGCTACTGGGTACTTTTTATATTGATAAGTGTATTTGTTGAATAATTAATAATAGTAAATTATTACAACTCGAGACTGACGGCGACCATTGTTTGTGCGACGGGATAGCGATGGACGTTGCCATGGTGACATAATAACATATTTAGACACTTCAATAAAATAATATGGGCGAAAATCGAAATACTTTATACGGCAAAACAACGTTTGCTGGGACAGCTAGTATTAATAATATATTATTATAAAATATGCGATAGTTTCTGTTAACTAGTACGGTTCCCGCGCGATACGAGTTTTTGGGTAACGGAGATGCAGCGAGACGATAGATAGACGACTAGTCTAGTAAAAAATAATGTACTAAAATACTTTGATGTATATTTATCTATAATATAAAAATGAGTCGCTGAAAGTGTTGCTAAGCGCAAAACTCGAGAACGGTTGGACCGATTTCGCTAATTCTTTTTTAAAAATATTCCTTGAAGTACGAGGATGGTTCTTACGAAGAGAAAAAATCTAAAAAAAAAAACATTTAAATTTCCTGAAAAAGTCTAAAAACAACACTTTTTTATACTCCCATACAAAAGATTTGTGATAAAACTTAAAAGTCAAATATATAAAAATGGATTTTCAATTATGTTAGTAACGCTAAAACTCGAAAACGGCTGAACGGGTTGCGCTAATTTTAGTCTTAAAATATTCGTAGAAGTCCAGGGAAGGTTTTAAAGTGACACGAAGTTCACCGGGATAGCTAGTTTTTAATAAAGATTGCACTATCTTGCTTTCTACCTTTGTGTGATTGAAGAAGACATCAAGACATTTTTGTTATATATTATTATTTATTTATATTTTTAAAATAAATTTAAAACACGTCTTTTTAATAAAACGAAAAAAACAAATTCCACAAAAAATCGAAATCATGGTCACTCTTGTTATTCATTGAACTTTGATTAAGTATAGCCAATACGGAATGATCTAGCTATTTACAACTTTAATCGTATTGAAATAGAGTTCAAATTTGTATACTTAGCTAATACGTAATCTGAACTAATGCATGCAGCAATAACTCCAGGTTTAAACTAAACCAACCATGGATATATATTTTAAGAGATCAGCAAATCCGCGGTAGGACGGTCAAATTGATATTGTGAAAGAGGTTTTGAGGAACCAATGTTACTATTTACATGCAAATTTCCATTTAAATTGGCTTAGAGCCTTAAGAGGGCGACTAACCACAAAAATCAAACATCGTCCTTTTCTCTTCACACTCACGCCCGTCTTTCATATGCCAGGTGAAAAAGGACGGCGCGGATTCATCGCCAAATTAGTTTTTTCTCAATAACTCAATAAATATGCAACATTTTAAAAATCCGCTAGGTCGATCTATCAATGATAGAATTTTATACAATGTGTTAAAATATTAACTTATTTCAATGCATGGTTATGGCAATAAATGAAAAATTCGTGAATATTAGATGCATCTCTGTGATTTTTTTCTATCGAGAAAATTTTAAGATATCGTGTTTTCGCTCAGATCGAATTCTCGGAAATATAATGTAGTATCTAATTTTAGAAAATGAAACAATTCGGGGCTTATTTTCAAGTATAAAAATGAATTATAAAATCGTCATTTTAGGGTTAGTGGCCCCCTAAGCACAAAATATGGTAACACAAAAACTTTCACGCCCAAACCACTAAACTGATTTGGCTGAAATGTATGTAGGTACTTGGAGTCCTGAGGAAGGACATAAGATACTTTTTAACCCGGAGAAATGTACGGTTCCCAGCCCTAGTTATTATTTAATCTGGACGTACCTTAATGAAGCCAAAACAGAAGATTCGGACGCACGGATTATGTAACTTAAGGGTAAGTTTGTACACTAAATTGATAACTCCAAAGGGTCTCGGCCCTTTGTAAACAATAATTAGCCCAGGATTAATATAATCCGAGCATTAATCATATAATTAAATGGGATATTTGTTGTTTAGGAAGTTGATGATACGTTCACACTTTACGTGACTTTTTTCGCATTTAAAAATTTAGTATCAGGGAAGTTGATTCTTGGCAGATTGCGGATCTGCGTCGTTTGGTCGGCTTATATCATTTTGACATAGTAGAGGAGACCGTGGGAGATCGACCTTCACCGATCTGATAACCAGATGAGACGTATTTTTTATCAAATATAATTTATAAACAAATATGCCTATAATTACTTACTTATCTAAAAGTGCTCATGGCTATTTTTAATTAAATTAACATTAATCGATTTTTTTTTCATCACTTTCATTCTTTTGATAACCACATGAATTTTATTTCACTGTCAGTTTTTAACACACAGAATATGTCTCAGTAGGCTTGCCTACTCGTTTATGTGTATAGCTACCTGGCAAACCGATGTGAATAGGTAAGTCAATATAGGTGACTCCATCGTTCTGCTAACTTATCAAAAGTTATATAAAATTTTATATTATTTTATTACAAAATCAGTCATATAGACTTGCCTGCAAAAAATCACACTTAAAGTACTGTTGCCTAGCTAAAAAATAGCCATGAGCAGATAGGCAAGTAATTATAGGCATATTTGTTTTAAGTAAATAAATTATATTTGATAAAAAAAAAATTCTCATCTGGTTATCAGATCGGTCAAGGTCGATCTCCCACCGGATCTTAGACCAACATAACTCGACCAAAATACGTAAGTCCCTCATCTGCAGAGGCAGATGGCGGACTTACGTAAGTTGGTGGCATTACGTCGAACCCAGCCGATAGATCCATAAAGTTAATAATATACCTAGCGGAATAGAGCAACAATCTCGAGCTGTCAAACGGAACCGAAATTGAAGACGTGAGTGGAAGAATCGAACAAGTAACATTTCGTAACATACGGACAATAACTTATTTTTTCCCTAATTATTTTAATAAAATTTGTGACTTATCTACTTCATAACCAAGCTAATATATCTGGCTACACATATAATCCATACTTTTTCTATTTCAAATATTTTTCCGGCCCTAAAGCCTCCATTAAAACAAAAAAACGGGAAGTTTTTTCATGTTACTTACCCTATTCATCCACTCACGTCTGGAATTGGTTTCATCTGTGTGTAAAAATATGTGTACGTATACACTTACACAAGCATGATTGAACAATATGATTTCTATGAGATTAAATTGTCAACGTGCGGCACGTGCCGACTGGATGTCAAAGAAGAGTGCTGCTGTCATGTATCACACGTCTCTTTTTACCACGCAGTGTTATTGATAGTGACATTTCTCTTGCTCAGGCCTTTGTTTCTCTATTCCGCTAGGTACATTAACTTTATGAGTTAGACATAACTCGATTTTCTTGCTCCAACCAAAAACAAACCAAGTTGATAAGTGCGGCCTATATACTTTATCTAAGTAAGAGGAATCTTAGAAGCAATAAATAACGTTTATCTTGGTCTAAGCCAATTTAAATCAATTCTCCGATACAATAAAAAACGAAAAGTGGTGACCAAAAGATAGTACAGGGTGTAAAAAAAAGTAATATTACTTTAGGGTGTGTATGTTTTTAAGCTATTTTGCTTTTATAGTGGGCTTTGAGCGCGGCGACTGAATCCTTGATGTGGGAAATTTTGACGTGGGAGAGCCATACTTCGGCACGAATGGGCCGGCTCGACCGGAGAAATAACACGGGCTCACAGAAAACCAGCGTGAAACAGCGCTTGCGCTGTGTTTCGCCAAGTGAGTGAGTTTACCGGAGGCCCAATCCTCTACCCTTTTCCCTTCCCTACCCTCCCCTATTTCCTTCCCTACCCTCCCCTGTTCCCTTCCCTACCCTATCCCTCTTGAAAGGCCAGCGAAGCACCTGCAGCTCTTCTGATGCTGCGAGTGGTCATGGGCGACGGAAGTTGATTTCCATCAGTTGACCCGTTTGCTCGTTTGCCCCTTATTTCATAAAAATAAAAAAAAACCTGAAATTCTGTAAGGAAAATATACCTAATACCCCCCCACTCCGACCAACACAGCGGTGCGGCATTGAAAGCTGTGCGTCGTCTAACGTCGTTTCAGTTGAACAGACTTCGGCACGGTGTTTGTGTGCGTGCGACTAGACGTATACGTGTAGACTAGCTATTTTTATGTAATAGCTTTAGCCCGGCAGTCCCCGAGTGCCACACATATTTTTTAATTTTACGCAGTCTGACAATGCAAGAATGAAAAGTTGTATTTTACTCTTTCTTATAACTCTTATAAGAATCATATTATAATTCTTATAAGAATAATAATATAACATTTTGCCGCGGCAGTGACACACCAATACGCTGTTTATAAGCTCATTAAAAGCTGTAAGAAAACTTAAACAGCTTAAAGTTTGCTATGACAACATACGACACTTAACACAGTGTATACTTGCTTAAGCTGTATAATATTTTGACAGTGATTTCATGGCATAAGATTTAAGAATCGTGTACGATGTTTTAAAATCAACTTATTAAGCTATTGCATAGATTTTATCGCGGGCTTTGGGCACGGCGACCGAATCAAGAAATTCCGTAACGAAAAAAACCTAACAAACCCCACTACGACCGGCTAAGCGGTGCGGCGTTGACAGACTTCAGCACGGTGTATGTGTGCGTGTGTCTAGACGTATGTGAATAACTGTATAAGTTGATAAAAATGCTATGCAATAGATTTACCGCGGCAGTCTCCGAGTATCACGCGCATTTTTTAAAAATAAACTGTCAAAATTCGCTTGCCCCGGGCAATAAAGCGCTAAACGCCGGTTACGACCTTTTTAATGTTATTTGATTATTCGCTTCTCTGAGTATCGGTCTATCACTCCTAATTTTTTTTTTTCATTTTTTTTAAATAATATTTTGGGTAAGTATAATAAATGACAACAGCTTTATTGAATGGAAAATTCTCTTACGACTAAAGCTGTATTCTTGCATTATAGTATGAAACATAACTAAAAAAAAACGAGGACGATTAACTTATAGGACGATACAGCTAAGCTTTCACTGTAAGATTTCCCAAAAGAAGGGAGTAATCGCTTTAGCGAAAAATACGTCGTATTATGTTCTTACAGTCGTATATCTCAGGCGGTTTGGTGTTTTTAAGTCAATAAACAATGTTGCAATTGAAACAATATCGCTTATTATTTGTATTATACATTTTTTCAATTATTTCAATAAATATTTACACTATTATAATGATTTTGATATGGTTAAATTGGTAAAAAAATAGCTTTCATATGACACTTTAAAAGCTTATTTTGGACCACTGTACGCTGCACTATTTAAAAAATAATTATTAGCTTATTTTGTCTCTCCTGTAAAAAAACCGATTTTTGATATTACGCCTTTATTGCCCGGGGCCAGCGAAATGTCAAACATGTTTATGACGTAAAATAAAGTCGCTTTAGTAGGATTATGTTTGATGGTAATAAATAATACGCTCGCGCACACAAGTGATTTATACTTAAGTATTTGTGTTGGGGACTGTACTTGAGATTTATGATTTAATATGCAGAATACACCTATGATATATCCGCTTGAATATGCTTGAAATATGTTCGGAATTTTCCTATTAGTTCTATTAAATATTTCCATCGAATAACCAGTACTTTTAAAATTCTTGGAAATACTTTTCCTTAGTGATGCAGAACTGTCTGGTTTTTTTGTTTCACTTGCTGAATCTATTTTGATGATTATTATTTCGACATAAAATCCGATTCTATCAAAACTTTTTCACCAAAATATTTTTGGAACGTATTTCCAATTATCGCGCGTTGCGCCTTGCAGGGGCTAGACCGAAAAAGTTGTAACGACACTTTTTTATTAGTACATGCATTTACTAATAAAAAGTGTCGGCAGAGGGCGTTGATTGTTTAGTTTTTTTATATTGAATCTTAAATACTGTTAGACAAATAATACACAGCCAGTCTATGTCTAAAAAATAATGAAGTCAATATTTTGACAATAGAATATCAATAGAAAAGCGTTGAAATTTGAAACTTATAATTGTTTTTTTTATTTGAGGTCAAATTTCGACCATTGGGCGATCTCTATTATTGAGAAATATACTACTATTATATTTTACAACTTCGTTCCATCCGGGTGTCCCTTGACACCTCTCAAGCTTTTTTTAATAATATTTTGACCATCTTCTGAAAATATGCACTAAAATTAGGTGATTATTTCTTTACCATAGCTTAATTACATAAGACCGTATAAAGCTATACTTTTAATAACAACTTTTTATTACAAACCCCACATAACGTGATAGTTAAAATATGCAGTCTTATTAAAAATTAATGGTACCACTAAAATATTCATTTAAATAATAATGAAAGTTGCGAAAAACACATTTGAATCTACTTTCATGCTGTGAAATAAATTTTTAACAGCAGTGCTGAAGGTTCGTGCAGACGAGCTACAAAATAGAAGCGATTACACCTCTGCTTAGAAGTCGTTACTAGTATTTTTTTATTAGTATTACTAGCTGTTGCCCGCGATTTCGTCCGCGTCAGTAAATGTGATAACAAAGATAATAAAAAAAGAGAAAAATTTTCCCCTTTTTAATGTTCCTTACCTAAATAGCAAAAATGGGAACTTATTACAAAGACTTTGAAGCCTGTCTGTCTGTCCGTCTCCGGGCTGTATCTCAAGGATTGCGCTAGCTAGATAGTTGGAACAAATAACGTTTTTCTATCGTCGCTATAGCAATAAATACTAAAAACAAAATAAAGAAAGTATTTGAAGGAGGCTCCCATACAACAAATGCCTTAATTTGGCCTTTTGCCGTCAATGTAACCACAAAATACTGAATTGTATTTAAATGTTTACTTAGTTTAGTAAGTCATGGTAAACTCAAAAACCACTGCACGGATTTTTATGCGCTTTTCAATCAATCAATCAAACTGGAATTATAACAAAATACGTATGGCACTCAGGGACTGCCGCGGTAAAGCTATTGCATAGCAATAGCTAGTCTACACGCATACGTCTTGTCGCACGCACACAAACACCGTACCGAAGTCTGCCGAAGCGACGTTAGACTGTTGTGTTATGTTTATTTTTGTTACGGAATTTCTGGATTCAGTCACCGCGCCCAAAGTCCGTGATAAAATTTTTTAGTGGCAAGTCACAAGTCACAGTCGCTCGTCCACGCGAACCTTACAAGAATTATTGTGGTGATTATACAGAGGAATTGTTATAAGTTTTAATGTATAATTCTGAACTTATCATGAAAATATTTCGCGCGAGTAAAACTAATGAGTTAGATTATTTTTAGTGGTAATTTTAAAGCTTTATTTTTATTAGTATAACCACAGAATATATTATATAAGTAAGATGACACCCACAACTCCGTTGCGCCCACAGAGTGTTTTTTTTTTATGAAATAAGGGGGCAAACGAGCAAACGGGTCACCTGATGGAAAGCAACTTCCGTCGCCCATGGACACTCGCAGCATCAGAAGAGCTGCAGATGCGTTGCCGGCCTTCTAAGGGGTAATAGGGAAGGGTAGGGAAGGGAATAGGGGAGGGTACGGAAGGAAATAGGGGAGGGCAGGGAAAGGAAAAGGGTAGGGGATTGGGCCTCCGGTAAACTCACTTACTCGGCGAAACACAGCGGAAGCGCTGTTTCACGCCGGTTTTCTGTGAGGACGTGGTATCTCTCCGGTCGAGCCGGCCCATTCGTGCCGAAGCATGGCTCTTCCACGTCAAAAAATAAGAGTACTTTATTTATAAACTGTCGCGCCAAAATTAGTTTATCGCGCGGGAACCGTACATTTTTCTGGGATAAAAGTATCTATATTCTTTGCCGGGACTCAAAGTATTTCCATAACAAATTTTAGAAAAAAATCGGTTCAGTGATTTGGGCATGAGGTAACATACAGACAAACAAACTTTCGCATATTTTATAATATTAGTATAAATGTCTTGTAAGGACTGTATCTCAAATCTTAAGTTGTTTGTTTCAACTCAACGAACCCCACTTAAGAAACATTCACAACTCAAATATTTTTACAAGATCTTGGCTAAAAGTTTTCTAACAAAATATTAAGGCTGCGGTTGTTTACATTAAAGGAGTGTAAAGGCCCGTATACACGTTGGGCTACGATGGATTACCATTGCCAACATGATTGCGAAGATGAAGTATTATGAACGGACGAAGTATGTGAGGTTTTTTGACAGAAATTGCGTTGCGCAATAACTCGTCTATCGCGCGGGAACCGTACATTTTTCGGAATAAAAAGTATCCTTTGTCCTTACCCGGGACTCAAAATATCTCCTTACCTTTCAGCAAATTCAGTTCAGCGATTTGGGCCTGAAAAGGTAACAGACAGACACAGACTTTTACATTTATAATATTAGTATAGATACGTGTGGCACTCGTGACCGCCACGGTAAAGCTATTGCAGTTAACAGCTAATCTACGCGCATACGTCTAGTCACACACACAAACACTGTGCCAAAGTCTGCCAATCTTAAACGACTTTAGACGAATACTAGCTGTCCTGGCAAACGTTTCTTTGCCATATAAAGTATTTCACCCATATTATTTTATTGAAGTGCCTAAATAAGTATGTCACCATTGCAACGTCCATCGCTATCCCGTCGCACAAACAATGGCCGCCGCCAGTCTCGAGTTGTAATAATTTACTACTATTTACTCAAAAATCCACTTATTAATATAATAAGTACCCAGTAGCCGATTCTCAGACCCACTGAATATGCATATAAAATTTGGTTAAAATCAGTAAAGGCGTTTCGGAGGAGTACGCGGCCTAACATTGTGACACGAGAATTTTATATATAAGAGATTAGGTATTTTTTCGTTACGAAAATTCTCGATTCGATCGCCGCGCTCAAAACCCGCGATAAATGCATTTTCTATAGCGTTGTTGATTGGTCAACGTTTTGAAATTAAACAATTAAACGCGCTTAGTTAAATTAAACCACGAAACTACGTCAATCATGGACAATATTGACGTTAGTAGTCACTGGCCAACATATTGTAGATGGACCATTAGCTATGTCTACACTGTGCTTCAATTCTTCTTCTTGATGTCTTTAATTTTCGTCATCAACTTTAATATTGGCGCGTTCAATAATTGAATGCGTGCAATATTGTCATTTTTGAAGTTTTGGATACGGTCAGAAGGCATGCGTCGCGGGCATGCCTCACGTTCGCTGTAGACTGCGCTATAACGCATGCCCTTGACGAACAGAAAAAGGCACAGTGTGGACAAAGCTATAAACCGTTCCAAAGATACATTGCTCAAATACAAACTATTTCAGTTCTCATCTGGGCTTGTAAAATATTCAGCCGCGTGGTTTTTCTTGAATGGTGTCAGGTGCGTACAAATGAAGTACAAGGAATTTGAGACGAGCCGAGAACACTGTCGGTGTGCGTGTATGAGGACGTATGTGAAAACTTTGATTTGATTGAGTGGTAAAGTAAGCGGGCCCCTAGACGATCAATTTTATTGTGCAATATCACGTATTATGCATAATACGTGATATTGCACAATAAAATTGATTTCAATTCTTCTTCTTGATGTCTTTAATTTTCGTCATCAACTTTAATATTGGCGCGTTCAATAATTGAATGCGTGCAATATTGTCATTTTTGAAGTTTTGGATACGGTCAGAAGGCATGCGTCGCGGGCATGCCTCACGTTCGCTGTAGACTGCGCTATAACGCATGCCCTTGACGAACAGAAAAAGGCACAGTGTGGACAAAGCTATAAACCGTTCCAAAGATACATTGCTCAAATACAAACTATTTCAGTTCTCATCTGGGCTTGTAAAATATTCAGCCGCGTGGTTTTTCTTGAATGGTGTCAGGTGCGTACAAATGAAGTACAAGGAATTTGAGACGAGCCGAGAACACTGTCGGTGTGCGTGTATGAGGACGTATGTGAAAACTTTGATTTGATTGAGTGGTAAAGTAAGCGGGCCCCTAGACGATCAATTTTATTGTGCAATATCACGTATTATGCAATATTATTGACCATCTAGGGATGATATAATATGTTATTTTTCAATAATTTTTCATTTTTGCAATCATGTTTCGAATTTCAATGTGAAACCATCACTTTATATCATTTTACAACAAACATGTGTTACATAGCAAAGTATATCTTTGAAACGACCAATATTTTTCTAAGTCTAAGTACTTTCAAAGTCTTTTCTCAGTTGCGCCGCTCCACATGTTAACCCACAGTCGGACATACACAGGGCCGGGTCGGACAAAGACGGAGGAAATGGAATTTTCAAGTGTTTCTGCTCCAGTTGGTACAGGTATTAATGACTGCTTCCGGTATGTGACGCGTCACACACCGGAAAATAAACCTCCATAATATAATAATATGACATTGAACTAAAATAGAGTGACGAAAAGATTTCATATTTGTATTGCAAAGTGATGATGATAATTATATGTTTCATTATATTTTTAATTAAAAATTTATTTAAAAAAAAAATTAAAAATTTTATAGTAAAACGAAATTTGGTGTCTTTTTTTTATGAAATAAGGGGGCAAACGAGCAAACGGGTCACCTGATGAAAAACAACTTCCGTCGCCCATGGACACTCGCAGCATCAGAAGAGCTGCAGGTGCGTTGCCGGCCTTTTAAGAGGGAATAGGGGAGGGTAGCGAAGGGAAAGGAAGGGAATCCCCTACCCTATTCCCTTCCCTACCCTCCCCAGGGTAGGGAAGGGAATAGGGTAGGGGATTGGGCCTCCGGTAAACTCACTCACTCGGCGAAACACAGCGCAAGCGCTGTTTCACGCCGGTTTTCTGTGAGAACGTGGTATTTCTCCGGTCGAGCCGGCCCATTAGTGCCGAAGCATGTCTCTCCCACGTCTTATACGGATTATGTATGCTTGTGATATGACGTCACGTACACGGCGATACATCGGATCTCACTTTTTGGGATATGTCTCTATTTGAGAATTTTGGGATGGAATTTTCAAATGGTTCTGCTCCAGTTGGTACAGCTGATATTAAGGGCCGCTTCCGGTATGTGACGCGTCACTTACCGGAATATATGAATTTTGATGATTGGCAACTGTTTTGCTACTACTTACGGGTAAGAACGTAATGCCAGCGCAAAAGCAACCTATTTGTTTGAATGCTAGATACCCCGGATTAAATTGAGGGGTTGAGAAGAAATGTGCCCAAAAATGTATGTATGTTTTTATGTTTGTGTTCGCATTTATCTCCGAAACAACAAGTCGGACTTAGTGATAATTTTTTTGTTGTACTAGATATTGTTCAAATTAAGGAATGCAAGCTTCATCCGAATCGGTTCAGTAGTTTTTGAGATAGGAAATTTTATTTTTTTATTATGTTAAATTTTGAAACTTTTTATATATTATTAAAAATACCATTAGGTATTATTAAGCATTTATAATGTATGTACTGTATTCTTCAATTATTTCTATGTACAGCATACGAGTACATTTAATAGGTGGTGGGTGTATGACGACAGAGAAAATTAAACAACTGTTTGCTTTTATTGTGCCAACGATGTAGAAAATATAGAAATGGCATATTATTAACTAGATGACGCCTGCAACTCCGTCTCATCAAAATTTTTATCGCGCGGGAACCGTACAGTTTTTCGGAATATAAAGGATCAGGTCTTTTCCGGGACTCAACGTATATCCATATCAAATTTCAGCAAAATCGGTGCAGCGGTTACATACAGACACACCTTTGAATTTATAATATTAGTATGGATGTAATTTTAAGGATGGTCCATGGGCGAAATGGTAGAAATTCCCAGTCTTTCATATGCCAGGTGAAAAAGGACGACGCGGAATAATCGCCAAGTTAGTTTCACTTGAATAAAAGACGAACTATAATGATTATGAAACAACTATTTTGAGCAGGTTTTATCAATGCCTTTTTAGATATTCAAAAGTAATAAAGGAAAGACAGCAAACTTCGAAGATCCAAGCAAAAATGTGTCTAAAGCAAGGTTTTTTGTAAAAATGAAACTATCGAGCATTTTTTCAGTACTTAATCGTGTTTTCGTCTTGAGCATTTATAAATCTTCATGAACTGAAGTTACTTGTGTAAAAAAATCAGTTTTCTAGACCTTACAGATTTTGAGATCTAGGTTTAAGTATGTAGTCAAGTTAGGGTCAGGTGCATTCTTAATATCTTTCTCTTTTACTCTAATGGGTTTTTAAAAGCTTTTATTTAATTTGTAATGTAAGTATGTATGTTAGTACGGTTGGAATCTATAAACTCAATTTTTAAGTAGATATCTTCAACCGATTGAGCTGTTTTTAATTTTAATTGAAATTTTGTATATACGTTTAGTTTGGATGATACAGAATATTATGGTGTGTGACAACATTCTAAATCCATTATGGCGGACCATCCAAGATGAAGGATTATTGTCATTGATATTTTCGAAGCACATAGCTGTTCTTAGTTAGGCTTTTTGTAGAGGTTCTATGTTGTGTCCTTTCGTGATAGCCACAACTTGTTACATAAATTATATGCTCCTAATTTTTATCATAATCGTATTTTTAGAGCATAAAATATAGCCTATGGCCTATGCGATGGCATAGGCTATATTTTACAATAGGCTTTTGTACAATATATCCTTATGCCTTCTTAATCCCAACAGTACACTGGCAGCATTCCAAAGTGCTAGAGGGAAATTCAAATAAGTTAAAACACTGAAATTAGTTATGAATATAAAATTTTTAAGCTATTTCAGGCTTTGAGCGCGGCGACCGAGTCAAGAAATTCCGTAACGAAAAAACCTAACACGGGGTGTGTAAGTTTTTTTTCGTTGGTGCGGCATTACCAGACTTGATCACGGCGTTTTTTTTTTTTTTTTTTAATGAAATAAGGGGGCAAACGAGCAAACGGGTCACCTTATGGAAAGCAACTTCCGTCCCCCATGGACACTCGCAGCATCAGAAGAGCCGCAAGTGCGTTGCCGACCTTTTAAGAGGGAATAGGGTAATAGGGGAGGGTAGGGAAGGGAAGGGAATAGTTGAGGGTAGGGAAGGGAATAGGGTAGGGGTTAGGGGATTGGGCCTCCGGTAAACTCACTCACTCGGCGAAACACAGCGCAAGCGCTGTTTCACGCCGGTTTTCTGTGAGAACGTGGTATTTATCCGGTCGAGCCGGCCCATTCGTGCCGAAGCATGGCTCTCCCACGTATAAGTGTGTGTGCAACTGTACGCGAATTATAATTGCATAAGGTGATAAAAAATGCTATGTAATAGCTTTACCGCGGCAGTCCCCGAGTTCGGCACGTATTTTTTATTTTATTTTACCATATCTGAAGTATTTCAACAGTTTACCACTTCTGTCTTTCATACATCCACGATTTCGTCAACATTTGTCAAGAAATAGGCGTTGTACGTGATTATGTGGATTCTTCGTTTGTGTTTGCACAGTGTACGATTTGGGAAAATGTATGTTTAGCTGTATGATGTTTAGAATTCGTAGAGATATTATTTACTTTAGTACACTGTCGCTGTGAAACATCAGCGAATTGCAACATCAGTCTTGGAGTAAGGACTTATAAGAGAGAGAGATGTCCGATATTCCGAAAAAAAAGGAATAAGATACGTGGGAGAGCCATGCTTCGGCACGAATGGGCCGGCTCGACCGGAGAAATACCACGTTTTCACAGAAAACCGGCGTGAAACAGCGCTTGCGCTGTGTTTCGCCGAGTGAGTGAGTTTACCGGAGGCCCAATCCCCTACCCTATTCCCTTTCCTACCCTTCCCTATTCCCTTCCCTTCCCATACCTACCCTCTCCTATTACCCTATTCCCTCTAAAAGGCCGGCAACGCACCTGCAGCTCTTCTGATGCTGCGAGTGTCCATAGGCGACGGAAGTTGCTTACCATCAGGTGACCCGTTTGCTCGTTTGCCCCCTTATTTCATAAAAAAAAGAGAGATGTCCGCAATTCCATTGCGCCAAAATTCGTTTATCGTGCGGGAACCGTGCATTTTTCCGGGATCAAAAAGTACCCTATGCCCTTTGCCGGGACTCAAGGTATTCCCGTACCGAATTCCAGCAAAATCGGTTTAGCAGCTTAGGCGTGAAGAGGTAAAAGACAGACAGACAGACAGACACACTTTCGCATTTATAATATTAAGTATAGATGGCATTAAAGGGCGGTCCTCGCGTCCTCACTCCTCAGATATATTGTTATGGACTTGGAGACTCATATTAATTTACTAACTTGTAATTACAAATCTTGAATATCTTAGGAGTTCAGTGACATACAAACGTACAGTAAAATGTATGTATATACATACATGTTACTGTACGTTTGTATATTGTCACTGAACTCCTCCTAAAGTACGGCAGGACCGATTTAAATAAATATTTTTAGGTGGCGCCCTAGATAGTTCAGATTCACAAATCGGCCCGGCATGATACAATCTGTCGGGCCCGCCACTCAAATGAAAATTATACTTTATCTATCAACTTATTGTGAGTTTATTAGGTCGGTTAGAGATCAGAAACGAATGAAACTTTGTAAGTTTGTTAAAGAAACGCTTTCCTAATTACATTATGAATTTAATAATAATTGTAACAGTGTACTAATCTGATCTTGCTCAAAAAAGTCCAAAAAAGTAAACTTAAACAAAATATTTACGATAAAATCAATTGTTTATGAGAATATAATAAATATATTGGAATATAATTTTGGTGTTATTACTTTGGCCTATTGCGAAAAAATGCGTTCCGACTCCCAACAAATGTATGCGCATATATTTGGACGGAGCGCTAAGATGATGCTTGGCACACCGACAGAAATAAAATGACATTAATATTGGATAAAATACGAGTTAATCTGAAAAAAATCTCTGAAAAAAAAGGTGGGAGAGCCATGCTTCGGCATGAATGGGCCGGCTCAACCGGAGAAATACCACGTTTTCACAGAAAACCGGCGTGAAACAGCGCTTGCGCTGTGTTTCGCCGAGTGAGTGAATTTACCGGAGGCCCAATCCCCTACTCTATTCCCTTCCCTACCCTCCCCTATTCCCTTCTCTTCCCTCCCCTATTAGCCTATTCCCTCTTAAAAGGCCGGCAACGCACCTGCAACTCTTCTGATGCTGCGAGTGTCCATGGGCGACGGAAGTTGCTTTCCATCAGGTGACCCGTTTGCTAGTTTGCCCCGTGTGCCCTCGTATTTCATTAAAAATAAATACAACAGCCATAAGATGGACACGAAAAATTCCATAACAATACAAAATATTTTTTCAATAAGCGCCTGCTCTAAATTGCTATTATAATTTAAAATATAAACTAGCTAAAAGCCGAATTTTGTGAGGGCTCGCGCCGTCACACCTTGACTGACTGATGATGATGATAACATATATTATCTACATATACTCAAATAAAAATTACTATGTTAAAGCACAAATCAATAGGCGTGATAGTTTTTTCCAAGTGTTAGTATATCCCAACAATTTTTCCAAATTAATGTTCAGGTTGGGATATATTAGGGCTCGCTTCGCTCGCCCTGATAAAAAAGCAATAAATATCTCAAATAAATTAACTGCAAAATATTAGACCAACCAAATCATTGGGAGTTGTCATAACCTTTGTTAAAAAAAGACTATAAAAATAGGGCCAATTTTGTTCATCATGCTATTTTTTCGTCAGGGATTAAAAAGGCGCCATCTTACCACTCCGCCCTTATGAATACAAGTCACGACAGAACTTCAGCACTTTTATATGCGTAACGAAATTCCTTACAGGTGCAAATCTGTAACACGCACCACAGTATAAATATATACAGTAGTGAGTAGACCAACTTTATATATCAGCCTTTGAATCCTCCAGTAGTTTGTGAGATTGGCGCGTTCAAACGAACAAACTATACAGCTTTACAACATTAGTTTAGATCAATTATATTGTTTTACACAGTCAATTCGATTGTTAATAAAGTTTTAATGAAGACTGATCATGATAAATTCCAAATGTGGCCCTTAAAAACATTTCCATAAATTGTAATAAACAAAGCAAATCTGCATATGACGTTATTTGTAAAAAGGAAATAAGTGAACGGCCCGAGTATAGAGCCCTGCGGTACGCTGTAAATCATCCCATACGTGCGCGTACGGACAACGCGACGTGTGCTTCCGTACGAATGAGTTGATCGGAGAATAACTTATACGAGTATTTTGTTAAGAGTGCCTATGATTTGATTTCTTAAATTTCCAAGCACTTTCAACCTTTCTGGTGTTGTGGTCATCAAAGGTAAATTGCTTGTAAGCAAGCAATACTTTTTAACTTTCAAACGTGAAGGACTTTAAGTCCCGGAAAAGAAAACAGGATAGCTTCTATTAAAGATTACAAAAAAATACTAATAATTCACGAAAAAATCTGACGCTTTCTAAAGTGATTTGTTAAATCAAACGCATCTTACAGGTCTTTAGTTGTCTCCTAGTATGCAGTCGCATTAATACCGTTTTGTTGACCAAGCAAACAATTTAATTGTTTGGAACCATTTTCCAATACATTATTCAAAGAAACCCCCGCCCTCAATGATATTTACAACAGATCTGTCCTTTGAATAAAATTATAGGGGTGTTTTTAATGTGCTCATGTTTTGGGTACATTTTCTATTATCATTAGGCTTAAAGTGATATTTTATTTTTAACCCCCGACAAAAAAGAGAGGTGTTATAAGTTTGACGTGTCTGTCTGTCTGTCTGTCTGTCTGTCTGTGGCATCGTAGCATCCAAACGGGTGGACCGATTTTGATCTAGTTTTTTTTATTTGAAAGCTGACTTAATCGAGAGTGTTCTTAGCTATAGGTCATCATCATCAGCCTGCTCCGTGCTGAAAAATCGCGTTTGGTTCGTGAAGGGCCGATTAGCAACTTGTAGTCGTTTGGTGGGCCTTATATTTTGCATTCTAGTTCGTGACATTTATGAATATTTGCACATTAATGGAAAGTTGACCTGGTGCTGCAGCATCACCTGGTAATCATTAGGATACCCAACTCCTCACCAACTTAGAGCAATGGTTTCGTGTTTGGGCTCATTTTAATTACGACAACTAGTAAAACGTAGATAAACAGTAAATTTTTGCATGCTGCTGCTGCAGCATCACCTGGATTCTATAGGAGCCTTGCTCCATATGAACCCAAAATAGCGGTTTCATATTTGGACTCATATATTGACGGCCTCATCCAAAAGGACATTCCTAGATGGTATTTATTGGGATATAATATGATCCTGTTGAAAGGAATTATTCTGCACTATAATGAACACAAGTTAAATTAAAAAGCATGAAATAAAATTAAATTAAGAAATTAAAAAAAAACTCCGCCAAACAACTTTAAAAAGTAATGAAATAATATAATTTACTGACTTTAAGTTTAAATAATTCCTAAGTGTAAAGTGATATTTTAGTCCATAATTTTTGTCAAGGTGTGTCGGGGGACCGCTAATGTAGATGTTTGATTTGACATAACATTAGCACGGGGCCAGACTGACGTGGTGTGAAGCGTCCATAGATATATTTTTTTTAATATTTATTTATTTAGAAATCATAGTAGGTACTTTGTAATAAATGTATCATGAAAACTAAACAATTTCACGAATTGATAACCTTTACATGCCATGGATTATTTTTATTAGATAATAATAAATAATATTATTATTAAGAAATCGGGGCATATCTATCAATCGAAATTCTTCAATCTTTGTCCTCTTTTAAAATGGCCATGTTCTAACAATTATCGAATTTGTATCAAAAGGAAGTTAAAGAACTTTTCATTTTTCCCTAATTGCTCTTTTATCTTTTACTTGCTAATTTTAAAACCAATTTTATTTAACGACAAGAAGCTTAAATTGTCATGGGTTTTGCATATTAAACAGCTGTCACTCAAAATTACACCAGCAATGTGAATGACTGTCTGTCTGTCTGTTACCTCTTAACTCCTAATGCACTGAACCGATTTTCCTGAAATTTGGTATTGAGATACCTTATAAGAGCTGGAAAAGAACAGGATTTTTTATCCTGAAAAAATGTACGGTTCCCGCCCGATAAACTATGCCTAGGCATAGTTTATGTTGATGACATATATTATCTAGACGAGCTTTTGCCCGCGGCTTCGCTCGCGTTAAGAAGTATTATTATATACAAACTTTCATCCCCTATTTGAACCCCTTGGGGTTGGAATTTATCAAAATCCTTTCTTAGCGGATGCCTACGTCATAACATCTACCTGCATGCCAAATTTCAGCCCGATCCGTCCTGTGGTTTGGGCTGTGCGTTGATAGATCACATGTCAATCAGTCAGCCAGTCACCTTTGAGTTTTATATATAGATATATAGATATTATATTATGTCATCTAGATAAATCATAAAGTAAGGTGCAACTAAATTACCAAGGATCGAAAACTGCTATTATCACTGCCATAAAAAGCTCTTGAAGTATAGTCGATAGTTTTGGACTTGGCTCGAAGCCAAGTCTATAGATTACCGTGTTTTGGCATTGTCTTATGATAGCTGTTGAAATTCCATTCTAAAATAGTTGGCCGAATGTTTTGAAGTGAAAACTTCTTTATCACTTTAGTGGTATGGAAAAAATATTGAATTCGAGTCAGGGTCATGTGACACTGACGTACTCGTAAGACGGAGGGAGCTCTTAAATTAAACGTTGAGAAATTTTGCAAAAGTTGATATTGATGATGATGATGATGATGATGATGATGATGATGATGATTGTGATGTGATGATGATAATTATGATGATGATAATAGTAACGATAAACAGTCAGACAAACACACGAATCTTATGACACTCCTCTTTTTCGTCGGAGCTTAAAAATACTACTAGAATAACTTGTGTTAAGACACCTAAAGGGCGGCATTCACGAGCGATCCATCGATCTATTTGGCATACTGTCGGTCCAAATGGATCGGCTTGACGCGATGGAACTCCAACTGCGTCGAGCCAATTGGCGCGGCGCGCTTGTGAATGTTACTCGCGGGCTAAATACTCCATTTTGATTTTAGTTTGCGTTTAAAACACGTCTGGTGCTGTAAACGCTTACACTCAAAATGATCAAATGGAACGGCTCGCTGGCGCGTTCGTGAATGCCATGAATCTGTCTCGACGCGATATCGATTATCGAGCCAATGGCGCGAGAGCCATCTGGATCGCCTACCCTAACATATAACTCACAAGATGTGCAAAGTTCTAGAATCTAGATTATCGCAACACACATAGATAGACAAACAGACACCTCAAACTTGTATCACCTCTCTCGTTTCGTCCGAGTTAAAAATAGAACTTAAATAATTGTATTTTAATCGAATCGTGATTCGAATCAACCTTTGATTCGAATAGACTGTTGATTCGAATCAAATCTTTAATTCGAATAGATTGTTGATTCAAGTCAAATCCTTATTCGAATCACGATTTAAATCAATAATCATACAGAAATACATAACTACGAAATGAAGCTTTATCGCGATTTATTATTCTGTCTGTGTCTTTCGCTTTGCGCTTTCACGCATAAACCACTGAATCGTTTTCGATAGGAGTTAGTATAGACCTTTGGAAAGGACATAAGCTACTTCTTTTATTCCACTACTGGGAACTATATCACGTGTAGCCAACGAGTGCGGAAAGCTAGCACCTTACGGCCGTTTTCAATAACGTATCTACAGTTAAAGATAGATAGCTATCCTCGATCAACAGTAAGCTGCTATCTATCCGTAATTTGCGTTTCACAATCAACGATAGGCGCAATGAGAGCTCGCGTCTCTATAATCGCACTGAATTATAAATAAATGTAATTATCAATTTAATAAGTACCCAGTAGCCGATTCTCAGACCCACTGAATGTGCATATAAAATTTGGTTAAAATTGGTAGAGCCGTTTCGGAGGAGTACGCGGCCTAACATTGTGACATGAGAATTTAATATATAATATAAGATATAAGTAGTGTGCTAAGACACCTTACATTTAACTTACAAGATGTGCAAACTTCTAGATTATCGTACATATCAACGGACCGTGTCCAAAAGTTTTTGAATATTTCGGCATCATTAGGGTCGGGGGGTGAAATTTTGTGTAAAATTCACCCAAGTCCGTAAAAGGCACTAATTCAACTCGTGTAGTTTTGGAGTTGCGGTGCGGAGTTCGGGAGTTGTTTCGGCGAAGAGTGAAGTGGGTGTAGATACTACTGTAATTATACTAATCAACGATTATAATAATATCTCTAACCATACGGACATTTTAAATTTCGTTCCTGGCGATATTTTGAGGATAGGTTACTTTGCTCTGAAAAATGCATAAATCATCCACAAAGGCCTTGTTATATTATATCTCTAAAAATAATTGCTGTTTTTTTTTTAAATATAACCTCTGTAATTGGTGGCAATAAAGATTTATTAATTTATTATTGGATGACGTCCGCAACTCCGTTGCGCCAAAACTCGTATATTTTTTCGGGATAAAAAATATCCTATGTCCTTCCCCAGGACTCATAGTATCTCCATACCAAATTTCAGCAAAATCGCTTCAGCGGCTTAAGCGTAAAGAGGCAACATACAGACAGACACACTTTCGCATATTTTATAATATTCAGTATGGATTAAAATGAAACTAATTGAAATTTCAAGGTCGCGTCATGAAATAAAGGGTTGAATTATTAACATTGGGCCATTGCCTTACTGCAACTGCGATGCTCGATGCACAAACATGACAATTTATAATTACGCTCAAATGAAACAGCTGGTCAGGCATATAGTTTCACAGGCGGTAGAAATAATAATATTGTTATTATTGCCGCTCCTACGTCGCGCCAGCGATCCTGATTCGAGTTACCCATCCAAAAATAATGCACAATTCTACTAAAAAACACTTAAAAAAGAACAAAAATTATTACTTCAATGCCATCTCTATACGTGCTTAAATCTGTGGTGAACACTGAAATTACTACAGAGAGTTGTGTCGATTTGTGTATTGTAGTGATAAATGTTAAGGCATATGTGGTGTAAGTTTGTTCGCGTGTTTCAGCCATGTAGCTGAATTAGCCAGCTAACTAAACGACTACGCTTAGCATAATAATTTTGTGGGTTATGAGTGCACACAGATGCTAAATAGCGACAAGGGCTTCGTCCACATTTGTATCATTTGCGCGATCAAATCTCCGATCAGATCTCCGTCGCGTATCATCGAAGCGAATCAAAATGATACGCGTATCATGATACGCCCCGATCGCTATTAACCGCGTATCTGATACGTGTCGTATCAAATACGCGCATGACCGGCAGAATGATCTAATAGGCGTCCACACTATGATACGCATACTTGATACGGCGCGATGATTGCGACGGAGATCCTCCTGATCGGAGATCTGAACGCGCAAATGAAATGTGGACGCACCTTAATGAGACTTAGAATTTTACATTTTATATTATGTGGCGTAAGTTTGTGCAGTTTTGTTCGTGTTTTAGCCATATAGCTGGATTGGCCAGCTAGCTAGATACCTAAGCCACTTAACCATTATAATAGAACTGACTAGGTACTTTTTAAGTGGAGCTGTGTATTTTTTATGAATGGGTAAAAGGTGAAACTAGCGTCAGATGACCTGATTGAAAATTCGTAAGACGAAGAGGGAGAAGACTACCGGCGCGGCGTAAGATAGAAAGTAATTTCCTTTCTTTCTACCGCGTGGCGAAAGTATATGCTGGCTGTTTTTTACCTCAGCAGACACTCCCGGAGTGCTGATTTTTTTTTAGAGCAAACTAGGTTTTCCAGACTTTAAGCCCAGGAAAACCAATATTACCATAAGGTGCCTCGCCGCTCGTTTGCACGTGACCCGTCTCACAATGGCGGACTACAAAAAGTCACGCGCGGAAAACTACGCAAAATAAATTCCAAATAGTTTCTTGTTAGGTGACGTAGATGTACCATAGTATGGATCATAGAAATAAATCAAGATAGAACGGCGACGTGCGTTGCTAAGGAATCGCTCGTGTCAATTTTTGCTTTGCTTTTAGTTAGAACAAATAACTTACCCGTGGAAAGAAATACCTCCTTTTGACCGATTCACTTTCGTACTTCTGTTTTTACAATTAGACACTGCACAATGAGGCATTTTTGCACAACCGCTCCGGTGTAATCAAGTCGAGACGTACACGCTGACTGAATGAACGTTTAACGAATCTTGTTCACTTGTGCAAGATTGAAACACGCGTACTCCACCCGCTTAGCCGTTCTATCTTGATTTATTTCTGTGGTATGGATATTGTCATCGTGGTCCGATGATCTCGATCGAAAGCCATGGGTTTGATTTCCACGGAATTTTGGAAACATGTAATTCTAGTATGGAAAAAGATATCGTAGCCATGGTCCAGTGGCTTAGGGGTTGACTCTTGTTTCGATGGTCATGGATTTGATTCCCGCGTTGGAAACATGTTATTTCCAAGTTTGGTTAGGACAATGCAGGCTGATCACCTGATTGTCTGACAAGATGATTCATGAGTCGAATGGGCATGTAAAATTCTGTGTCTAAATCGGATGACATCATGATGTCATCCATCCCACCACGGCAAGTGAAGATGTGAAGATATTCAATATTCATCCGTGTTTTTGCTATATTTGTGCCAAATCACATAAAAATTGGTCTAGCAATTTATATGATTAGCGTATTCAAAAAAACCTTCCTTCTTATATTTAAAGTCATAAAAAAGTAGATTAAGTTAATTTACGAGTAGTATGCCAATAAAAAAATCGCAAATATTATAGTGTCCAAAAAAGTTTAGTTCATAATATCGCTTGAGAGATAAATGTCACATAATTAAATATGTGGGTGACTGTAACACGATAACTAACATAACTAACAACAATTTTCCCTTATAATTTAAACAAACCTTGTAACTTATTTACTTACGGCCGTTCCCAATATTCAATCTATCTCTGGTTTGACATACAACCGATCGCAGCTAACATTGAATTGACATAAAATATATTATGTCTCTAATGTCTAATGTGAGCTATTCTTATCTCTAGTAGGGCAAAACCAGAGATAGATCCATGATAGATCAAATATTGGGAACGGCCGTAAATCAGCTGACTACACATAAAATGCAGTTTCTTTAATTCAAATCATTTTTACAGCCCCATAGCCGCAATTTGTACAAAAAGCGGCAAGTTTTACTGTTAGTTGATGTGTTCTTCCACTCACGTCTTCAATAATAACTTCTGTCACTGTCATCAGCTCTTTTCAGCGAATCCAGTCGATTGGAAGTGCGGTATCCATGTACATCGTACATGGTACGTCGATGGTGCCGTAGTTATTTATTCAGTAAACATACGTTCTCTAGGGAGTATTGGCCCTAATGTTATAAATGTGCGTTTGTTACTATATCATGCAAAAGTTAAAGTTACTCTGGGTGTGCAGGGATGGTTCATGGCAATCTGTGAAAATTTCAGAAGTCTAGCTATATCGGTTCTTGAGATACAGCCCGATGACGACATACAAACGGACAGACGTCGAAGTCTCAGTAATATAAGGGTCCCGTTATACCCTTTCGGTACGGAACTCTATAAAACACATTTTCGCATTTATAATAAAAGTATATTGGTAGCAACTTGCTCTACAATGTAACACTAGTACCACAATGTACATAATATACAGTAGACCATATTCATACAATACACCTTATCGGGCGAACGCACATACACGCCTGACATAAAATAACTTGAAATAGTAAAATTATTACGTCGGGCGCCTAAAGCATAATTTTAGGCGCCCGACGTAATATTTCGTCCCCACGTCAGTCTGGCCCCGCGCTAAGATCTTGAAAACTTGTGTTACGGAAATGAATTTATTAGCTATTTTTATAGAATAACCTATTAAATTTTTTAGGTTTTGTATTCATATTATGCACATAATTTTGTGGATCAATCCACTTACATAAAATTGAAATCTCTTTATCCCTTGGCAGAATTTAAAAAACCAAAGACTCCGACCCGTCTAAAAGACTAAGCTGCAGCTGTAGTGGTCTGATTTGATAACAAAGACTTAAATTACTCTACTGTATGACATTATACTGTGTTATTACCACGAGCTTCAGGGAACAATATACCTGATATGTAGCTGTGTCGTCAAGTTTGAGGGAGACAATGATTCTTTGCTATGAAGGACAATCCCAATTTTTTTGGGATTTGGGAAAACATGTTAAAGTGGCATCAGTAGCTCTACCATGAGTTTAAAGCTATATTATTTATCTATATTTGACACCAACTACGTAAATATTTAGTATGGCGATTTTAGTTACGCAAGTGTCCGCTAGAGGCGCGGTAAAATTTGCCATACTAAAAATTTACGGTAGTCGGTATCGAGTATCGAAAAATACTATAGCTTTAAACTCATGGTAGAGCTACTGGAGATGTGAACTTATCGAAAATTCGTAAGATGGAAGATGGACTACAACCACGGTTTTAGGGAGATGCACTTCGCAGGGTCAGTTTTAAAAACAAAACAGCAGCAAAATTATCGTTGCCTTACAGTGCCGTAAATAGCTTTTTTTGCGCCCTGTGCGAGCTTCTATATAACTGCACCTTTGTTTTTAACCGACTTCCAAAAAGGAGGAGGTTATATGTTCGGCTGTGGATATTTTTTTACTACATTGGGAAACATCTCTGAGGCGCAGCGGGAACTTATCGGGAGCAATTCGATAACACTTCGCTCTGAAAAATACTGTATAAATCATCATCATCAATCATCACAACGGATGTAAAGGCCTAGTTTTTTTTTGCCTTACAACTGGGCCCATTTTTGAGCTGTCAAATAAATAATAATACCATTAATTTTTCCTCCACAACAATCATCTTATGTCTCTTCTAGTCTCTTACAGCTGAGTCTCTTACACCGTTAAGAGGTAGCAGACAGACAAGCCTTCAATACGTATAATATATGTTCTTAATTTAAACTTCGGATGTTTGCGTATCCTGTCGGCCCACCCTGCCCCGAGGCAGTTCAGATGCCGAAAACGATATATTATAGTCTGTCAAGAAAGTCATGACAAGCGGGATTTTTTTTTAATTAAATAAAAAATATGAGAACTTTATTAATTCGAGATAAAAATGTGCAAGGTGACAATATTTAAAATGTAATAAGCGTTCTCTGTGAAAATATAAAAAAAAAATACACCTTATAAGCGTGAAATACGTTTAGAAAATTTTCCCGCCTGTCATGACTTTCTTGACGGACTATAAGAATATTATAAATGCCACCTTCACATTTTAATATTAGTATGGACGATGTCCCACATTTCTCTCACAGTATGGTCACCTAACTCAAGTGTCTCGGCGCATGGAAGTGGCCTCTAGTACTACTTTGTCTTTGAGCAGACGCTCCAAAGAAAATTTTTACCTTAAGCGACAAAAGACCTGCCTATAGGACCATTTTATAGCGAAACGAAAGGAGAGGCGCGGTAAAGCTATATAGTATATACTCATGGGCGTACCGAGGGGGGGGGGCAGGGGTGACAGCTGCCCCCCCCTGGATCATGTTGACGTCCCTACTAAGTATATTATCTAGTACTTTTATCTATAAAAATTAAAAATTAAGAAACCGAATTTTTGCCTATTGTTTGCAATACAATATTTTTACAACTAAAAATTATTAATTTTTTATTCTTTTTAAACACCTAGGTTATGAAAAATCTGATTTGCCCCCCCCCCCTGGCCTAGAACCTGGGTAATTTGCCCTCCCCCCCCCTGGCACCAGAACCTGGGTAATTTGCCCCCCCCTGGCCCAGAACCTGGGTACGCCCATGTGTATACTGCATGACTGGTGAGACATTTGCAATACTTTTGGGGCGACTAACCCTAAAGTGTCGATTTTATAATTCATTTTTATACTTGAAAATAAGCCCCGAATCGTTTCATTTTCTAAAATTAGATACTAAATTATATTTCTGAGAATTCGATCTGAGCAAAAACACGATATCTTAAAATTTTCTCGATAGAAAAAAATCACAAAGATGCATCTAATTTTCACGAATTTTTCATTTATTGCCGTGCATTGAACTATCAACTAAGTTAATATTTTAACACATTGTATAAAATTCTATCATTGAGAGATCGACCTAGCGGATTTTTAAAATGTTGTAGGTATATTTATCGAGTTATTGAGAAAAAACTAATTTGGCGATGAATCCGCGCCGTCCTTTTTCACCTGGCATATGAAAGACGGGCGTGAGTGTGAAGAGAGAAGGACGATGTTCGATTTTTTGGGTTAGTCGCCCTCTTAAGGAGTGTACTCGGTACTCGATTCTCATTATAATTATGTAATAAAATTAGGTAAGTACTTAATTTTTTACCAAATTTCCCTTTAAATAAATTAATCATGGATCCTGAGTGAATTACGCGGCTAGGCAAGTAGGCATACTATGCGGCCGGCGCGGCGGCGTGCGCCACCAAAGAAACACCGCGCCGCTACCCTTCCCGCGCGCGGTTTCCATGCGTTTGGTAAATAATTATTTAACTTTAAGCTACATTTACTCAGTAATCAATTGATATTATTTTTTTATATTTTTTTTCATCTAATATAATAGCCAAATACCATGTCGTCGAGTATTGAAAATGTCTCACCTGCCCCCGTAGACGAGGGCGCTAAGCGCTACAAAATGTATGGATTTGACATTAGTATTCGCTAGCGAAGCGACGACTTATGTCTAATCGCATACATTTTGTAGCGTTAGCGTTAGCGTTAGCGTTTGCGCTTTGCCACTTGTCTACAGGCCCAGTCATGTTGTATAGCATAGAACTTTTTATATTTTGTACTATGATAATGTCACCCAAGTGAAACAAGATCCTTGCAGGTCTGTGATAAAGTGTAGGTAGATTGTCAAAGTCACCATGATCGATCAAGTCATATTATCAAGACGTAAGAGATACCGTAGAGTAAGTCACAGAGGCGACACAGCTTATGGTTTTATGCCTACAAACCTATTTGAGTAGAAACTGCTGCTTAAACCATTTTCGGGGGTTTTTGTATGTTTTTATGTTTGTGTTCGCATATCTCTCGAACTACTATTCCGATTTCAGTAATTCTTTTTTTGTTAAACTTTAGTTGTACTAGATATTGTTCTACTTAGGGAATAGTGCAAGTTTCGTCAAAATCGGTTCAGTAGTTCAGTAGTTTTGGAGATAGGGAGTTTTAATTCTCAAATACTTACAATTTTGAAGTCGGTTTTATCTTTTTAAAATACAATTATTTGTATGTATTTAATTTAACTGAAGGTCTCATCAATAAATTACTTCTGTGTCTAGATAGTCTTTGTGAAGGACGCGCGATATAATTACGGTACAAGATAGAAGCGGAAAGCGGCAGATTTTTTGAAGTAACGAAAATAAAAAATAATAGCTTTTTTTAAAAAAGAAGGGAGCCTATTTATTATAGGTACTTATTATGTCCGTAATACTCTAGTTCATTATCATATTTTTCCCTATTTTTATCCCAGTTTAAAGAGAAGAAATGGAGATCTATAATGAATTTGTGATGCTTTCCATAAAAAAAGTTATCATAACTACTTCATTGATAACTCATTTGTCAAAATCGGATCAGCTAGTTTATCCACTGCGAGGGCTCATACATACATAAACCGGCAAAATCATAACCCTCCCTTGCCACGCCTCGGCTAAAACCATCCTTGTACCGCAGTGTTTGTTGTATCGCTCACTATTATTATTATTATTGCTTTCCGCTTCAACTTGGACCACCACCTTTTTTAACATGGTTAAATGCTTTACGCATCCCCGACAAATTAGGGATATCGGCCGGTGTATGTGGGACTCCTGTCTACCCACTAAAACCCCATGGTGCTCCAAGAGTTGCGGGCACGATATAAGTTAGAACCTATCGCAACAACCACCATTTTTCAAACGGACTTCGAAATTTCAAATACATGCAAAATTATTACTGACTGAGAAGGGTAACTTGGCAAAAGAGTCTTGTACAAACACAGCGGTGTTCATTGTATCGCTTTCCGCTTCAACTTGGGCCACCACCTAGCGTGCGGGGTTCGAATCCATCATTTTTACAGGTGACAACAGACAGAGATGTCCCAAGTTCGAAGTTGACTGATTGCTTCTATATGATATTGTTGTTGACACACCCTAAGGGAAAATTTGTCGCTATTTTTAGCTCATGGTTTCGCGATACTTAGAACTTTCTAAATACTAGCTAAAAGCCGAGCTTTGCGAGGGCCATAAAGTTATAGATCGGGAGATGGTAACACGAAATTCTTGGTCATTTGTACCAGTATGACGGTTCTTCAGGAATCAGTTCAAATAGAAATGTTGTCAGTCAATCTCAGTTTAAATGAAAGGTTCTCTTTTACTCCAACTAGCGAGAGACCAATTCGCTCCTGCACACTTAAGAGGCCACTAGCTATTCCTCATTGTAACATCTTCTATGAGGGCTCATTTTCGTGTAAGGCGGCACAACTATGGAACAGTTTTCCAGATCACATTCGTGATGCACCTACTGTTTCCACATTCAAATTAAGATTAAAACGATAATATTTGTCACAGGTTTAATTTTCTTCCAATATATCATTAGTAACAAAACTGCTTTTTCGTATCACATACCTATCTGTGATTTTCACTATGTTCAAATTACGTTCATTTATATAGTATGTAAGTATGTATATTAATATATTATGAATTTAGTTATAGGTTTATAGTGTTAGTATTATGTATTTATTGTACTAGTTAAAATGTTGTGTCTTTAGCCTGCCCTGCCTTTTTAGCATTGCCCTGTTTCACCCCATTTTATGTCTACTACTGTTTATGGTTTGCTGGAAGAGATCTCTTAAAGAGATAAGTACGCCAATGTTATATTGTCACTTTTATAAATATGTCATAATTTTGTACATAAAGAGAATAAATAAATAAAAAATAAATAGAAATCTTCGAATAAGACCCCTGAAGAACCGCCATACTGGTACAAATGACCAAGAATTTTGTGTCACCATCTCCCGGTCTATTAATATACCTAGCGGAATAGAGCAACAATCTCGAGCTGTCAAACGAAGCCGAAATTGGCTTACATCTTTTTTTTTATGAAATAAGGAGGCAAACGAACAAACGGGTCACCTGATGGAAAGAAACTTCCGTCGCCCATGGACACTCGCAGCATCAGAAGAGCTGCAGGTGCGTTGCCTGCCTTTTAAGAGGTAATAGGGGAGTTTAGGGTAGGAAAGGGAATAGGGTAGGGGATTGGGCCTCCGGTAAACTCACTCACTCGGCGAAACACAGCGCAAGCGCTGTTTCACGCCGGTTTTCTGTGAGAACGTGGTATTTCTCCGGTCGAGCCGGCCCATTCGTGCCAAAGCATCGCTCTCCCACGATTATTTTTTTGCTTACGACATTATTATACAAAAACACAAAAATCCTTTTTGAACACGTTTGATGTTTTGTCTATTGAATTTAAAAAGATAATTTGACATAATATTATATATTATGTCATTGTCAAAGTGACATGATTGACGAATTATGAAAAATCAGCAATAAGAAATATCAATAATACAATGAAATAAACTAAAATTAAATAAAATGTAATAGATGTTAAAATACCTTGAAATAATATGAAAAACACAAAACACTACAAATGGGTTTATTTGGTAAACAGCGAAAAATCGACGAATGCACGAGTAATTCCAGGTAATAAATAGTTACAAACGACCAAATTTTCAACTGATTTTGTCACTTCATACATTGTAGCTTATAAACAGAAAAAAAAACATTTATCCAAGAAAATTGTATGGTTCCTGCAGGATAAAGGAATTAGGGCGCAAAGTTGTAGTGGCGGGTTACATTCATGACGTCGCAAATACTTTTTTTTTTTTTTTTTTTTTATATATGAAATAAGGGGGCAAGCGAGCAAACGGGTCACCTGATGGAAAGCAACTTCCGTCGCCCATGGACACTCGCAGCATCAGAAGAGCTGCAGGTGCGTTGCCGGCCTTCTAAGGGGTAATAGGGGAGGGTAGGGAAGGGAATAGGGGAGGGTACGGAAGGGAATAGGGGAGGGTACGGAAGGGAATAGGGGAGGGTACGGAAGGAAATAGGGGAGGGTAGGGAAAGGAAAAGGGTAGGGGATTGGGCCTCCGGTAAACTCACTTACTCGGCGAAACACAGCGGAAGCGCTGTTTCACGCCGGTTTACTTGTTAAACTTACCAAAGTTTGTCAGTCTATCTGTTACTTCTGAATAATATGACGTAATATGGTTTTATCACGGAAAAAATCAGTTTCCGCGCGAACTTATGGGCAAATTCAATTAGTATCCTATGAGATGTTAAATTTTTATTGTTTTTCAGCTTATACAATCTACGATATGTTGCAATAGAAAAGCCAAAATGGAGGAACTTATTTCGAAAAAGAAGGTAATTCAAAATCCTTACACAATTTAAAAATATTACATAGGGGTATAAAATTGAAGGCAGATTTTACAATTCCACCATATTATATTTTGTCAAAATATCCAATTAAGTTCGTAATTTTGTGACCGACACGATTGGCGAGAGATCAGGCGCAGGACTTTTATATGCCCATCCGACGCATGGATCATCTTACTTGTCAGACAATCAAGTCTGACAAGCCTGCATCGTCCAACACGCATGCAACATTTTTTGCGAATCAAACCCACGGACTTAGGGAAATCGCAGACGGCACACTTTTTGTGTAATCGAGTCTGCGGCGCACATACAGTGGGCATGGCGCGGCGGCGATGCAAATTGTATATGCGCCGCAGACTCGATCACACAAAAAGTGTGCCGTCTGCGATTTCCCTTAAGGTTACACTAAATTATTCCACGGATAGCAAAAGAATTGGTTTCTTATATTATTTGGTTTCTAAGAAACCAGTTCATATAAGTTCAACCAGTTTCAACCAGTTCAATAATGAGGCCAGGATCCAGGATGTCAGGGAGCCCGAGGGACATGCTAAAGTCTTGGGACCCGCAACGAACTTAATCAGAAGAAGATAGAAGATGACTCCTCCAATATTCTTCTGATCTTTCTGATAACTGCAATAGATTTACCGCGGCAGTCCCCGAGTGTCGCCGTTTTATTCCTTTTCTTCTTCTCGTTCCAGTGCAGTACAAATACCAACCTACCACGCCACCAACATACAACCTATGAAGGGCTGTCCCTGTGGCAGTGACGCGCCCTGCAAGAAGAAGGTGACCACACCAGGAGGAGTCACCATACATTATCCACAGAAGTAAGTAGCGTAGCATTTATTTTTACAAAATAAGTGGGCAAACGAGCAAACGGTTCACCTGATGGAAAGCAACTTCCTTCGCCCATGGACACTCGCAACATCAGAAGAGCTGCAGGTGCGTTGCCGGCCTTTACTTACAGGTTTAAAAAATGGTCACTATCCTTACGTCTTTCGATTTGTCCATCTGTCAGTCTGCCTGTTATCTCTTAATGCCCAAACAGCTTAACTGATTTTGCTCAAATTTGGTATAGAGATACTTTGAATCCTCAAAAAGGAAAAGAATACTTTTTATCCCTTAAAAGCGTACGGTTCCAGCATAAAGTTAATATACCTAGCGGAATAGAGAAACAAAGGCCTGAGCAAGCGAGATGTCACTATCAGTAACACTGCGTGGTAAAAAGAGACGTGTGATACATGACAGCAGCACTCTTTTTTTGACGTCCAGTCGGCACGTGCCGCACTTTGACAATTTAATCTCATAGAACTCATGTTCAATCATGCTTGTGTAAGTGTATACATACACATATTTTCACACAGATGAAACCAATTTCGGTTACGTTTGACAGCTCGAGATTGTTGCTCTATTCCGCTAGGTATATTAACTTTATGGGTTCCAGCGCGTTAAATGAGTTTTGGCCTACGAATAATAAAAAACTAAGGAAAAGTAACTCTGTCAAAAACATGCTCCACAATACTTGTCAAAAAAGGGTAACACATTTCAATACATTTGCAATATTTAGGTGACCTTGAGCGGTACTAGGCTGACGTTACATGACAGATCAAAAGGAACCAAATTTAAAACGGTAATAGCACAATAGACATAAGGACCAGTAGTTCGACTGCAAAGAGACGGACAGGTTTCAATATCTGCCAAATTCGTCGGGTTTCACTAGGATTATAAGCGGAATGTGCCTCGCGCTGGCTGATATAATTTATTTTTAAATATTTAAAATAAAGATTTCAAAATTGGATTCTGACAATTTTAATCGCATGTGCCAAAACACAAACAACAATACGACCAAAGAGGAACACGTCCATCGAATATGTCATAGTTTTAAATTCGTAGGTGACAAGTTAACAACCCTAGCGACGATTTTCGTCATAATACGTCAAATTTAAAAATTTCAACATCAGTTCTAAGTCGGCATACTCTATCATTCTGTCTACTCTGGTATGGGAGTTATGATTCCTTGGTTTTTATTATTCGTAGGTTTTGGCTCAATGAAGTTGCAGACGTTATCTAGTATTACATAAGTTTAATATTATTTCAATTACTCTACAGAAAGAAGAAACTAGGAAAACTCAGCGCTTCAAAGTCGCAGCCACAGAGACCAAAGGGAGTCGTGAAACTGTATGTTACTCTTATAAAATCAAGTAAAATTATTCCATACTAACATTAGTAATGCGAAAGTGTGTCTGTCTGTGTCTCACATCTTTCATCATTGCCGACTTGTTTGCATGTCGACGCTTGAGCCACTGAACTGATTTGAAAGTTTTATTTCGGCTAATGTATGGTTGTAGTAGACCGTCCACTTAAATCAATCGTTCTATAATTATAAACTTCATCAAATTTTACATTGATAGTTTTAGAGATCTAAGCATAATAGTACTGCCTTTGTTTTATACTATGTTGGTGAAAGATATTCAATTTTTTTCCAGTGTCCCCACCAAGCCAAAAATCCAGATTGTAAAAGCAAGAAAGTTGCCAGCGTGGCTTGACAAGCTATAAATAATAAATACTCTACTAACCCAAAATATCAGCTTTTATTTTTCATTTATTAAGGTAACTATAACATTAACATTAAGGCTTTAGTCTCGAAATTAGCGGGCAGTGGGGCGGGAGCGGCGCGTGCTTCCGCCCCGCTGCTCGCTGATTTCGAGAGTGGAGCCTAAGAGCCCTAGACGTATACGACAACTTTGTGGCGACAATATGACGCTTTTGCGTTGATACAATCGCGAAGCGGCCGCTAGCTATAGGGTACAGCTAGCGGGACGCAGGACGCATATTCAGTCGCTATGCAAGCGCGATTTAGTAACGGCACAAAATACCTAGGAAAACCTCGCGCTGTTATCTTATACGGTCGCGTGTTTGCATCGTTACAGTCGTGCGTTTGCATCGTTACTATCGCGTGTTTTCATCGCTACTGTTGCGCATTTGCATCGCTACAATTGCGCGTTTGCATCGCTACAATAGTGGGTTCGCATTGCAACATTCACGCGTTTTTTGCATTACTAGAGACGCGAGTTGCGAAAGCAACTAACAAGCTCAAGTCAGTTACCTGAAGTCGCTGTGTGCTAGGGCCCTAAGGCTGAAGTCTCGAAACCAGCGGGCAGCGAGGCGAAAGCGGTGCGGCGCGTGACAATGTATAGATTTATATGGATAAGCCGTCGCCGCTTGGTTTTTGGGGCCTGTCCATATAAATCTATACATTGTCATTTGTCACGCGCCGCGCCGCCGCCACGCCGCTCCCGCTGCCCGCTGGTTTCGTAAAGGTATTTACAATTTCACGTTGATATAACATTTTCACAACTTTTCTTGAAGATTCCATTTGTAATTGTAATCGTTTATCATCAAACAAGAGATTACAGGCTTACAAAGTTGAAGAGACGCTTAGCGAGTTATCGAAAATGTGTCAAACAAAAACAATTCTACCCTCATTTTCACGTTGAAATTATAATACCTCCCACACCGAATTTGGTGACGGTTTCATTGAAACCAGGTCAATTACGCAAGAGAAATGTCAATAGTGCCCAAGTATGTGCGCAGTACATAAGCACTTTCTATTCCTTTTACTCTCATACCCCAGTAGGACGGATGCGGGACGACCGACACGACTGGCGTGAGATCAGCTGCAGGACCGACTATTTACATGGCATCCGATATAATGGCTGATCTTACTTGTGAGACAATCAGGTGATCAGCCTGCATTCTCATAACGTTTCCAACGTGGGTATCGAATCCACGACCTTCAAGTCAAGAGCCACGCGCTTAACCATTTTACCACGTAGGACTCTCTCAAAATGAAATGCAAAATCTAAAGTCTGACAAGCTGTATTTTTTGTGACCGGACTTAACTTTTAGCCAAACTATGCAGGTGAACATCACTCGTCTTTTTGGCCAGTAGTGTAATTAAAACCGCCGCTAGACTTTTTGGCGGCCATTTTTTGCACCTGCGAGCTCTCGGTGATAGCTGATCGATATGGTGAATTAATATCCAACCAATATGGGCTATCTAGTTTTTCCTTTGAAACTACTTTTGACATTTTTGTACGGCTTTTTTAAAATCTAACTAATAGTAGGGGAGGGGAAGGTGCTAATTTTGTAGTCACTCGAGCGTCATGGAGACCTAGTAGGTTTTTTACATTAGGTAAAACTGATCTAATAAGATCGTTTTATGTTTTAGCGGTGGGTTCAGAAACTGCAGCCATTTTAAAGTTTTGAAAAAGAAAATATATCCAGAAAATTGCTTATTTAGGTATATTATATAATATATATTTTAGCGCCTCCGTGGTCTAGTGGTATAGAGCGCGGCTCTTGACTCGGAGGTCGTGGGTTCGATTCCCGCGTTGGAAACATGTTATTTCCAAGTTTGGTTAGGACAATGCAGGCTGATCACCTGATTGTCTGACAAGTAAGATGATCCATGCGTCGGATGGGCATGTAAAAAGTCGGTCCTGCGCCTGATCTCTCGCCGGTCGTGTCGGTCTTCCGTCCCACTGGGTTATGAGAGTAAAGGAATAGAGAGTGCTCTTGTGTACTGCGCACATACTTGGGCACTATAAAATTACTCCTGCGTAGCTGGCCTGGTTTCAATGAAACCGGTCACCGTCACCGAAACCGGTGTGGGAGCTATTATTATTATATTTTAGACAACAAGTACTAAATCATTTAGTTTTGTGCAAAATAAAATATCTGCGAAGCTTAGTTACGAAAATACGAAGCTTTATTTTTTAATATTTTAAAATGTCCCTACAGGCTTACCTAACCTTTGAATAGTCAGTGCTTTATATGGAAGCTTCTTTGGTGTATACTAAACATCCCCTACCTTAATCTGACAGATCCGATGACATTTCAATGTAAAAAAATAATTACCCACGATGTGAGAAATCTGATTTCTATACCATGATAACTAGACACATGTCGGAAGCCTATGCAAGCTTAATCTGACACGCTCGAGCTTATCCCGAAATCCCCTCTTCCCCTCCCCAACTATAATAGAGTACTAGTAATAACTGAGGAAATGTGACTGTCTGACTGTCTGTTATCTCTTCCAGCTTATTGCTGAACGGATTTTAATGGAGTTGGAGATGATTTGTCCTCCGGAAAATACATATGATAGTGAGATAAAAGCTCCTTATATCCCTAACTTTACATTCTCAATTGCGTAAGTTTTCAAATACTAAGTTCAATCAAAATCGGTTTATCCGTTTTAAAGCTAGGATGCCATAAATACACGGCCATCGTGATACTTCACACATTGGTATTTTTATAAAAATAAGGGGGCAAACGAGCAAACGGGTCCCCTGATGGAAAGCAACTACTTCCAACATCTTTCTCGCAGATACGTTATTGGCCTTTTGAGAAGGAACGCGCTCTCTTCTTGAAGATTTGCAGGTCGTAATGTCTGTACTTGGTACTGTGCGCGGCAGAAAGTTTTTTTTATTTTTATGAAATAAGGGGGCAAACGAGCAAACGGGTCACCTGATGGAAAGCAACTTCCGTCGCCCATGGACACTCGCAGCATCAGAAGAGCTGCAGGTGCGTTGCCGGCCTTCTAAGGGGTAATAGGGGAGGGTAGGGAAGGGAATAGGGGATGGTACGGAAGGGAATAGGGGTGGGTACGGAAGGGAATAGGGGAGGGTACGGAAGGAAATAGGGGAATAGTTACGCAAAAAACGCTCGGTGGAAGACTGCCACACATCAAGATGATGAGGATGGTATATTTTTCACCTGGAACGATGGCAACAAGGTACAGGTGGTTTAATTCTGAACAATTCCTCTGAGCGTTCTTATTGTTACGTTATCATTGCTATATTCATAGGCATAGCTGGGCACCGTTAATCAAATAGTTAACTTCGTTAATCGTTAATCCGTTAAAAAAAATGTTAGCTTCGTTAAACGTTAAAGCGTTACATTTCGGACGAATTAACGCAAGTTAACGTTAATCGTTAATCCGTTAATATGTGTAATATGGCCTTGTTGTAACTTATATCACTGCGTTAGTACTCAGTGTACATACAAAACCTGTTAGTTTAAGGTTTTGGAAGTTCACGTGTTAGGGACAAAACAAAATACTTTTATAATTATTGATTTCTACGTAACTAAATTATACTGCACTCTTCTTTATCAACATGCAAATGATTTATAATAACAATAAACAAATTACTCTCTCTTTAAGCACCGGCGCTGAGTAATGAAATGATAAAACGAAACAAAATATCTCTCCTCACTCGCATGCGCCTGAAAATGTATCTAATATATTTTTTTAAATTTTAAATTTTTATTTTATTTTAATATTATAATAAAATATTAAAGTACACATAATATAATGAAGGACTTTGTGAAAAATTCAAGTACCTACTTGTTGCCATTATTGATATAGAGCAGAAAAGGGCGGAAAATTCACGCTTATTATATGGGAACCCCCCTTAATTTTTTTAAATGAAATAAGGGGGCAAACGAGCAAACGGGTCACCCGATGGAAAGCAACTTCCGTCACCCATGGACACTCGCAGCATCATAAGAGCTGCAGGTGCGTTGCCGGCCTTTTAAGAGGGAATAGGGTAACAGGGGAGGGTAGGGATGGGAAGGGAAGAGAATAGGGGAGGGTAGGGAAGGGACTAGGGTAGGGGATTGGGCCCCCGGTAAACTCACTCACTCGGCAGCACAAGCGCTGTTTCACGCCGGTTTTCTGTGAGAACGTGGTATTTTTTCAGTCGAGCCGGCCCATTCGTGCCGAAGCATGGCTTCTCCCACGTATATAATATATTATCCCACGTATTATTTTTGTTTCACTGCTGCCGTGCCGCGGCGCCGCGCTGCCCGCCCGCCCGGCACTTGTCGTTTCATACTAATTGTCTGAACCTGTGTTCGCGCCGCACCGCGGTGCCGTGCGGTAAATAGTAGGCATTGGATTAACGATTAACGGACTTCTGCATGTTAACGGAAGTTAACGAGTCCGTTAATATTAAAAAAAGTTAACTTAAAAGTTAATCCGTTAATCAAAATGTTAACTTCGTTAATTAACGATTAACGGATTAACGAGTTAATGCCCACCTATGTTCATAGGTTAAAATTTAAAACCGACTGAAGTAAAAACGCTATAATAAGAGAATTTCGATTCCATAGCATCATATTTCGATGGTCGAGGGTTAAAAAATAAATGACCACCACGCCGAGTTAAGAACATGATAAATGTGGGAACGTTTAAAAGTTTTTTCATCTGACATTTGTAATTACTCGTAATTTTAAAGGGTAACATCCCTTTAGCTTTTGTTTTTGAGGTAAAAATGTATTTTTGGATTTTTCATCAACTGTATTGAAATGACTCAGATGAAGGAATACATAGAGGGAATCCATACTTCCATACGATTTACGAATATTATAAACTAGATGACGCCCGCAACTCCGTTGCGTCAAAACTCGTTTATCGCGCGGGAACCGTACATTTTTCCGGGACAAAAAGTATCGAATGTCCTTTCCCGGAACTCAAAGTATCTGCCGTGCCGTGCCGTGCCAAATTTCAGCAAAGTCGGTTCAGCGGTTTGGACGTGAAGAGAGAACGGACAGACAGACAAACTTTCGCATTTATAATATTAGTATTAGTATGGATAAGGAAGTGCGTGTGTCTGTTACCTCTTCACGTTTACCCACTGAACCGATTTTGATGAAATTTGGTGTTGAGATACTTTGGGACCCGCGAAAGGACACAGGATACTTTTTATTTTGGAAAAATTAAATTAAGTACAGGAAGTAGCCTAGTTTTTTTTTTTTTTTTTATGAAATAAGGGGGGCAAACGAGCAAACGGGTCACCTGATGGAAAGCAACTTCCGTCGCCCATGGACACTCGCAGCATCAGAAGAGCTGCATGTGCGTTGCCGGCCTTTTAAGAGGGAATAGGGTAGTAGGGGAGGGTAGGGAAGGGAAGGGAATAGGGTAGGGGATTGGGCCTCCGGTAAACTCACTCACTCGGCGAAACACAGCGCAAGCGCTGTTTCACGCCGGTTTTCTGTGAGAACGTGGTATTTTATCCGGTCGAGCCGGCCCATTCGTGCCGAAGCATGGCTCTCCCACGTATGAATTGATTTAGCAAAAACCTGTAGGAGTGAAAGAGAAACCCTATTCTCTTTTTGTTTGTCCCCGTTTTGGAGACCAACACCAACTAACCTGAATTTGAACTAGATGACGTCAACAACTCCGTTGAACCAAAATTCGTTTGTCGCACTCGAACCGTACATTTCCGGGATATAAAATATCCTATGTCCTTTCTCGGGACTCCAAGTCTCCATACCCAGCAAAATCGGTTCAGCGGTTTGGGCATGAAGAGGACAGACAGACACACTTTCGTATTTATAAAATTTAGGGTCTATTTCACCACTTCCTGATAAGGCTATCCACCAATTAACTTGACAGATCAAGTATGGAGAATCTGTCAAAAAAGTTGTGAATAGCCTATTAGGCACTTTATCAGAAAGTGGTGAAACAGGGCCTAAAGATACACCAGTATTTAAGAAACCATTGTATCAAGGCATGCTGTAACATGACTACCCTGATGATATTATGATGATGGAGAGTCCAAGGTTGGCCAAAGGTTCTGTTTCATCAGCTGGGCGCGGCGTTGATGGTAAAGGAGAGGCTTTAAAGGTTAGTGCTAGGGCAGACGCACACAATTCTAAAACTCTAACAAAAGTGTAAACAATTTAGTTACGAAGCTTTCGTAATATGACGTCATTTTCCGGCACTGAGCGGGCTGATGATGCTGAACTTTGGCTAAGAAACACTTTCGATCATATCAGACTTCAAACTCCACTTGTGGCATCATAACATCCACTTGGATGTTATGATGCCACAAACCCTAAAACCCATAACCTTCTTTTTTGGTCGGGGTTCAAAAATATCAATTTTATGTGCTAGTTACCGCACCAAAGATATTTAACAAAACATCAATATTATAAGATGCATCGCAGACGACAGACTATCCGTGACGCACTTTTTAGTCCGTGGAAATAGAACCTATGCAATTATATGCAGTAACGCACACGTCTGCGCTGCGCGTCGTGTGCGTTACGGCATATTAATAATACCGTTTGAAACACAAGAATGACTTATCACTTAGGCTACATTTATCACGAGCTAATGCAAAGTCCCAGCGAGTATATACGTGGGAGAGCCATGCTTCGGCACGAATGGGCCGGCTCGACTGGAGAAATACCACGCTCTCACAGAAAACCGGCGTGAAACAGCGCTTGCGCTGTGTTTCGCTGAGTGAGTGAATTTACCGGAGGCCCAATCCCCTACCCTATTCCCTTCTCTTCCCTTCCCTACCTTCCCCTATTCCCTTCCCTACCCTCCCCTATTACCCTATTCCCTCTTAAAAGGCCGGCAACGCACTTGCAGCTCTTCTGATGCTGCAAGTGTCCATGGGCGACGGATGTTGCTTTCCATCAGGTGACCCGTTTGCTCGTTTGCCCCCTATTTCATAAAAAAAAAGAGTTAATCGTCAATAAAAATCGTAGGAAACATGTAAATATCCTTAATGAAATCGATAAGAAAACTCGACGTCAGCAACTCCGTTTATCGCGAGAGAACCGTACATTTTTACGAGATAAAAAGTCACATTCCATGCCAAAATTCAGCAAAATCGGTTCAGCGGTTTGAGCGTGAAGAGATACCATACAGTGAAGACATACCATACTTTCGTGTTCATAATAATTATAGACACTGTCCGTGTGGTAGTTATTAAAATCCTCCGAAACAACTAAGCCACAAATATTATTATGTCTTCTCACTTGTAGTGCATAAATGTGTGCCCAGACTAAGACCTTTATCCCACGCCTGTGTCTTCTACCTAGGTGTGGCTGTGCGCTAGCCAACAATGACACTGCCTTTCACTATTACCTAGACTAGATCTGCTAAAGGCTACTAGGTCAGGGACGACCTAGCTTTTACTTACATGAAGGCTTCTATACAACACTAAAAACTAGGCATTGAAATCCGTTGTGGATGATTTATACAGTATTTTCAGAGCGAAATACCCACTCCTCAAATACTGTAGTGCCTGGGACAACATTTTTAAATGTCCGTATGGTTGCCCAAGCACATACGGCATTCTCATAGTCGGCCTAGTCCAGAGGAAAGAACTAGTCAATACATCTGGGACCAACTATGTGCGGGCTCCCTCACGATAGTTTCCTTCACCGTACAAGCGTCCGTATTATGTACTTGAGATCAGAAAATGTCTCATAGGTACACGCCTCCACCCGGGTTCGAACCTGCGTCCTGCACCCTCAAGGAGTGCGAACCGAAGGTCTACCCATTAGGCCACGGACGCTCTGTGTAACAGTTAAAAAATAAAGTTTAAAAAATCGCCCTCGTATACTAAAAATTCGTTGTCTGTCCGTCTGTCTGTATAGCTATAGACATCTGAAATTTTCGCAGATTGTGTATTTCTGTTGCCGCTATAATAATTAACAACAAATACTAAAAACAAAATAAAATTAATATTTAGGAGGGCTTCCATACAACAAACGCAATTTTTTGGCCTTTATTGCTCTTTAGTGAGGTACTTGAAATTTTCATAAAATCCTCAATTGTATGTGTACTATTATGTACTATTAATGATAAAATCAAAATAAAATAAGTGGGGCTCCCATATAAAAACAATTTATGGCCTATTTTCCTCTTTAATGGTACGGAACCCTTCATGTGCGAGTCCGACTCGCACTTGGCCGATTATTATCACTGAATAAAGTACGGTATCCGTCAGATTTTATTTACTTTGCATCTTACCAGCTTACAGAGCGCCTCTTTAATGACATTGATATGAAACGTAAAAAGATATTCTCAAGACGCTCTAGGTATCGCGTTAAATCTAGATTTAGCGTTTGTGGCGTGCCCACTACACTTCCATTTCCTAGACTTGAGGGCTAAATCTACGTTTAAACCTTTTCTGCCAACTTGACCCACTTTTTAGGAGCTGGTGGGAGACATAAGCGGTAGCGATTACTTAAGATGGCGTTTTAGAAGGAGGCTCTTTGTTCGGAAGTCGGAACTATAACTAGCTAAAAGCCGAGCTTTGTGAGGGCTCGCGTCGTCACACCTTGACTGACTTAATGATAACTCATCGACATAATGTAAATAAAATTACTATGTTAAAGCACAAATCAATAGGCGTGATAGTTTTTCTGTTAAGTGTACCACAAAATGTAGGTTGTGTGATGTACTAGTGATAATATTACATTACACTCTCTATCATCTATATTTCTCGTTCTTCGTATGAATGATAATATTATTATTATTAAAGAGATGCTACGTTATTTCAGGTACGGCGTCAGCTCCTTCAAACAAAATAATTATGATCAGCGAAACCTTTGTCAAAGTGAAACACTGAACTTGTAAGGATAGCAAACATTCTAAGAATAATGAAAATTTTCGAACCATCTAAATAAAATATTGTAAATTGCATCTAATATTGAAAAACTCTCAGAGGTTTAAAAATTTCGGTCTTGCTTCGATCGAAGATTGCGTTGATAGAAGATTGATTAAAATTTATTTCGTCTTAAAATCGACCTTCGGTGGAACAATAAATATTAATAATTGGCTAGTACTTTTTGTTGAATAAGAACTAACCGCTAAATAGTTGTAAGTGTTAGTTTGCTATTTTTTACTTAAACATATTGTATCTCGCTAATCGCTATCGCTTATACTTTGTGCCATCTCAAGAGTGGTAAAATCCAAAACTTGGTAAGGTTGACTGTAAAACTTTGCTTTTACTTTAGATTTATTAGTAAACTTTAGAGTTGCTATAAAAAATTAACTAATGTAGATTTCGTTAAAGAAACTAGATATATTCTCTTAGGGTCAATGCCCACTGCGGCGTTGATGCCATGAGATGCATTTCTAAAAGACTTTGATAGCGAGTTAAACGAATTTTGGCGCAACGGAGTTACAGGCGTTATAATATAAAGTCAAAATGAAATAAGATGGCTCCAGCGGTCATTGACCTTTCCTTTCTGTTTTGTTTTCTTTTTTTCTGTTTTCTGTTCTTTTAAATTAGAAAAAAACACCTCTTATAAAGACACACCCATATAGATTCATCGGAAAACATCATAGTAACTCTAAGATTGATTATTTGTAATTTTTTATGAGTTAAGAGCAAAATTTTAACTGAGTACGCAAATTACGATATCACTCGGACTAGAAACATCTGTCACTTTATATTTTTCAATCACATGTATAGAAAACGATTAAATATGACAACATTTTGACAAGGGGTCAATGACCGGTACCGCCTGGTTACGGCATTACGAAAACTGTATTTTTTTCGAATTTCGAGTGGGAAATCGAGTTCAGACTTCAGAGCGAGTTTCTTAAGTTTTGCTAAACTACAGAATCGTAAAATATATCTCGATTTATAGAGTTTCGAGTGAGTGTCCCTAGTAGTGTCGGGCACTAAGCTGCGAGACGTTGTCACAAGTGTCCGAGCTACAGGATTTGTCTCGAGATTGTGTATTATCGAGTTGTCGTCGTGAAATATTATTAATCCGTTTGTTTTGGCGCTGTCTTTGCTGTCTTTTAGATAACATTATGATCAGCTTTTATCTTAGTTGACTTTCAAACTTAAAATTCTATTTATTTCACTAATATTGTAAATTCAAACGCTTGCACCTGGTGTTTCTTTTCTTTTACAAGTTTAACGATGCTGTGATGCCAGTAGCATCAGAATGGGTAGATTTGTTAGGTAAGGTAGGTTTTTTTTGTTAGAATTCTGAAGTATTTTGATTCAAGTTTATCATCATCAGCCCGCTTAGTGCTGGAAGTGATTTGATTGGTTCAATATACATATTATAGTTTTCTGTTTCTTGACAATTATTACAGTTCTATAATTATCAATTTTTTTATCTTTATTTAATTTGTTATTATTAACTACATCTAGTTGTGAATAAGCAGCTTTCGTGCCCCATTTCATGTAATAAGTGGTTGCGTATCGGAGTTTTAACTAAACAACTAAATACTGTAATTATAGTTCGCAACCCACTTTAGCGGATATAGACCTAGGTTTCGTAGATGTGGCGTTGAAGCTAGTCCAACTAATCCAAAGTAAGGGCCGGACACATAAACACGACACGACGTCGTGTCGTACCACGATGCGGCATCGTTTCACGATGCGACGTCGCGTCGTCGGAATCTACGACGAGCGTCGTAAAAAACTACGTCACGACATCGTAACGTGCCACGATACACGGCACGACGTCGCGTCATGTTTATGTGTCCTGGCCCAATTCATAAAATATTTTAAGTGCGTAAATCGGTCTGTGTTTCTGCCTAGTTATTTTTACGCACGTCTGTACCTCATCAAGCTACCTAATAAAACAGCTAAACCGATATTAATTAAGTCCTAGAAAGGACATTTGAATGAAGTGACAGATGTTTTTAGTCCAAGGGCGAAATCGTATATTTTGCATACTTGGTTATAATTTAAAACTACTAAGTATGAACTTATAGAAAGTTGGGGCTTATCACCCTGACAGAAACCTTCCTATAAATCAATAATAGTCTGTGGCTTAATAAGGAATATGGTGCAAGCATTTTTCTTAATACTCCCAGACTAGAAAGGTCAACGACCGCTTGTGCCATCTTTTTTAATTTTGACTATAGATGTTGACGTTTTTTGATTTCTCGTCGAAACATCCGTATAGGTTTAAATCGACCAACATTATAGGTATATTGTTTTTTTTTTTTGCCAAATCATTTGAAAATTTCTTCTTGCAATTTTTTTCGGATGTCTATTTCTTCTTATGTCTGTAGCTTTTGATCGATCGACTCTACATAAACACCGTATTTGTAAACACTGCCGTGCGTTAGGCTTTTCTATTATAAACCTAGATTACCTGGATCAGAACTTACTTCATAAATCGAGACTTAACAAGTTTGGCTAGGCATAAAAGCCTGCTTTGTGAAATGTTTACAATTTATTTCAATGTTTATAAGTTCTTTAAGCGGTGACGCCATTGCAATCGTTGGTGTATACGCTATTTTCTAAGCATTGATGTCATTGCAACGTATGTACTAACCATAAAGTTAATATACCTAGCGGAATAGAGCAACAATCTCGAGCTGTCAAACGAAACCGAAATTGGTTTCATCTGTGTGTAAAAATATGTGTACGTATACACTTACACAAGCATGATTGAACATGATTTCTATGAGATTAAATTGTCAACGTGCGGCACGTGCCGACTGGACTTTTTTTTTGGAAAGAAGGGGGCAAAAGAGCAAACGGGTCACCTGATGGAAAGCAACTTCCGTCGCCCATGGACACTCGCAGCATCAGAAGAGCTGCAGGTGCGTTGCCGGCCTTTTAAGAGGGAATAGGGTAATAGGGAAGGGTAGGGATGGGAAGGGAAGGGAATAGGGGAGGATAGGGAAGGGAATTGGGCCTCCGGTAAACTCACTCACTCGGCGAGACACAGCGCAAGCGCTGTTTCACGCCGGTTTTCTGTGAGAACGTGGTATTCCTCCGGTCGAGCCGGCCCATGGTCATGTCCCCTGTGACCCCTTCAGTCAGTTTACCGGAGGCCAATCCCCTAACCTATTTCCTTCCCTACCCTTCCCTTTTCCCTTCCTCACCTTCACCTATTCCCTCGCAACGCACCTGCAGCTCTTCTGATGCTGCGAGTGTCCACGGGCGACGGAAGTTGCTTCCCATCAGGTGACCCGTTTGCTCATTTGCCCCCTTATTTCATTAAAAAAAAACTACTCACGTAGGTCACACACTATTGTTTCCTTTTTCGGGTCTCAAACTATCTTAATATCAAATTTCATCAAAATCGGTTCAGTGGTTTAAGCGTGAACAGGTAATAGACAGATATAATACACTTTCGCATTTATAATATTAAAATGGAAATTTATATCTGAATTCTAAGGTCTAAGTGTCATGCTTCAGCACGAATGGGTGGGATCGAAAACCGCTTGAGTAGCTTGTTTTGTCACAGGTGGATTAACTTTTGTCTTTTCTTGGAGTTGTAGAGTTCTTCTCTATTTGCTCGTCGTACAACTTGGGAAATAAGTTTCTTTGCCACACTGTGTTCTCTCAGGCGTAGCATTAGCAATTTATCACTAGATCAGGACACTTAGACAACTTGTGTTCGATAATTTTAACATCGAAGTTACAATAAATGGGAATAGCTATGTCCACACTATGCTATTTCATCTTCAATTTTCGTCATTATCTTTTTATTCAACTTTCGTTTGGCATATTCAATAATTGAATGCGTCAAAATCCAGCCGCGTTGGAAAGAAAAGTGTCATAGTCGCGGGCATGCCTCACGTGCGCTGTTGACTGCGCTATAACGCATGCCCTTGATGAACAAGGCTATTGGGAAAGTATCGTAAGCGCCATGACAGTTTTTAACCGAGTACCATACAAAAGTTTAGTTCGTGTGCAAGTTCGATTCCTGCTTGGCCGATTCTTACGCAGGCGAGTCAAAGTTTAAACTTATTGCTTGTTTATAAATAAACTTAGCTTATTTTAGGTTACATTATCTTGCATAATAGTTACTTTATGTGCAGGCGTGTAAAGGACAGAGTATTCACAGCGGCTCGCTGCATCGATAGTTAAATCATTATCGACCTAAGTTTAACTAACTACGGTATAGTCGTGAGCATAAGTGGTAATAATAAAAATAATAATATTATAATATAATATGTATCTATGGACGCTTCACACCACGTCAGTCTGGCCCCGTGCTAAGTACCTAAAGGACTTGTATTACAGGTACCAGGCAACGGAAATATATTTAATAATTTTATACTATACATATATTTAAGATTTTCATTGTATCATACACATTACACATATTTAATACACATCCAGATCCGGGAACATTGAAAACTTTTTGTTCCATCGGCGGGATTCGAACCCGCGACCCCCGGTTTGAGCTACCAACGCGCTCACCACTGAGCCACAGAGGTCGTCAAAATAAAAAAAAAATATTTATGTGCACACACAAAAAAGAAAACACATAAAAACACATAGAAGAGACAAAAACAAAAGAAATAACAACAAAAAAATTATAAAAATTACAAAATTGTGCAAAAAGGCGGTCTTGCTAAGCAGTTTTTTCCAGACTTTTCAGTGGAAATGCAGCTGATCCGGCAAACGTTGTCTTGCCATGCGCCGTGAGAAGAAGATCTTCTGAGTTCTGACTGAGCTAGAAGTTATATTTTCAAAATTATAAAACAAGATTAATATATTTCATTTCAAACCTTTGTAGCGACGCTTTTTTGGGATATGTAAAACATGATTAACTCGCGTCAGGACACTGATCGAAAGTTCCTAAGAAGAATGGACCCTCGGCGCGGCGAAAGAGAAGGTAATCTCTCTTTCTACATGCGGCGAAAATTATTGTTCGTATTTTTCACTACGAATTGCGTCAAAAGTCCAAACAAAACTTCATTTAAAATATCAAATCCATACTTGCATACTTAGTATTATAAATGCGTAATATTATAGATGTGATTGTGTCTGTCTGTCTATCTGTATGTCTGTCTGTCTGTCCTCTTCACGCCTAAGTCGCTGAACCAATTTTCCTAAAATTTGGTATTGTTGAACTTTGAGTCCAGACCGTACATTTTTCCCGGATATACTCTATATGTCCTTTACATAGCATATTTTTTAGCCGGGAAAAATTTACGGTTCCCGTACGATAAACGAATTTCGGCGCATTTCTTTATAATTCATTGCCGCGTTACTTTGTTTATGATACAGATTTTTGGCAACAAAATTAACTATTGTATTGTTTCATGAAGCCCTAAGCGGCCGCATCCGGCCGCGATAACAATAGATAAGCTATTGTGTCTCGTTATTCCACGATCGACGGGTTAAAATGTAAATTAGCTAAATTGTATTGTACAAACTGTCAACAAAGCCATGAAATTAACAAAGTAAAGGGATACATCAGTCAAAAGGTGGGAGCGAAAAGTTGTGAAGTTTGTTAACAAACTAATCTAAGGGGTGAGTAGGATATTGTGAGAGTTTCTGAGTTATAATTGAGGTACTGTGGCGAGATGAAATGAACAATGTGGCGAAATCGGCTGAACTGATTTGGATAAAATTGTAAAGTGGCAGAACTTGTATACTTAGGAGTTTTTATTTCTTTAAAACTAGTTGCTCCGTCTTTACGCGCGAAATAAAACACCGCAAGAACTATGCATTTTTCCGAATTACGAGAAAATTTTATTTCGTCCACCATTAATGACTTTAAGAGGATACACCAGGGGCTAGAGAAATGAAAAAAAAAGTACGTGTAATATCTATAGCTGTCTCCCTTACCCCAAAACTATACCGCAGAACGCGATAGAGACAACTGCAGAAAATCCAGAAAATCAACGATTCGTTGCCCCTGATTCCTTCTCCAAAACTTAACCGATTTAAGTACTTTTTTCATTAAACCTTTTTTTAAAGGCTTGAGCTGTGTTCCTATGTTTTGCTTTTTTTTGTATAATCTAGCCAAATCTGTTTTCTGGACGTTTGAACACAGCGGAAAATCTGGCCATTTTTTTGGGTTTTTGAACGTTCATATCTTATTTAATAATTAAATTATGAATAAAAAGAAAACATAGGGACATTGTATTAGTGGCCGTAGATATTCAGGAAAAAAATTATAACTCTACTAGCATTATCTAGGGAGGAAACAGGGGACAACGTTTGTATGGAAAAAAGGGCGGTGTGGACTCCTCTTAACGACTGTCGCCTTGATTCACCACTTAAACTATAGTCTCGGGCCTAAAACCTTGGTAACTTTTTGATAGGTCAATGACCTGCGCCTCGAACCAACGCTTAAACTATAGCATAAAATTTATTCTAAGCACTTTAGTTAGCGACTGCACATTACATTATAAGCAAATTTGTATTCCGGACTCTGCTTGAGATTAGTATGTGCTGTGTGTATGTGTGTTCGTCTGCGTGTGTAGTCGCTAACAACAGTTGTTACTTGAACTTGCCGGATTAGGTTAGTCGTTGTTTTAAATCCGTTTAGTCCTGAGTTTAGTCGTAGTCAAATAAACGGGACTGAGTATTATCCCACAACCTGTGCACTTTTCTGGTACACTTTATGGTAACTATGACGCTTATTGAATTGTGCTTTAACATACAATACAATACAATACAATAACACTTTATTGCACACCAAAAAAATACAAAATAAAATCATTTTACATATGACAGCATATACTGATGATGCACAAAAGGCGAACTTATTGCTAACAAGCAATCTCTTCCAGTCAACCTTTTGTTTATCGGATTGTCTAAAAGAGATTGCAAACATCGTGTAGGTGTACAAAACTAATAAACAGAGAAAAGTTTACTTAATTAACAATTAACTTGAAAAACAATAATAATAATAAAAGTAGCAACAAATTTATGTCTTATTTAAGAAATGGTGTCTTATTTTTAAAAATATTAATCGTATCAGCGCGACGAATTTCCAGTGGCAGTGAGTTCCAAAGTTCCATAGTAATTTTTATTTGTATGTAGATGTGTTATCATCAGTCAGTCAAGGTTTTGTTACTATTAAAATATAAAAAAAACTGCCTTAAAGATTATTACCACGCAGAAAAACGTCGCGAGCCCTCACAAAGCTCGGATTTTTGCTAGTTGTATTACTAGATGACTATTTTGGACCAAAACTCGTTTACCGCGGGAGCCGTACATTTCCCCGGGATAAAAAGTATCCTATGTCCTTTCTCGGGATTCAAAGTATTTTCATACCAAGTCCACGCCTCCGTGGTCTAGTGGTATAGAGCGCGGCTCTTGACTCGGAGGTCGTGGGTTCGATTCCCGCGTTGGAAACATGTTATTTCCAAGTTTGGTTAGGACAATGCAGGCTGATCATCTGATTGTCTGACAAGTAAGATGATCCATGCGTCGGATGGGCATGTAAAAAGTCGGTCCTGCGCCTGATCTCTCGCCGGTCGCGTCGGTCTTCCGTCCCAAATCCCAATGGGTTATGAGAGTGAAAGGAATAGAGAGTGCTCTAATTGTGTACTGCGCACACATTTGGGCACTATAAAATTACTCCTGCGTGGCTGGCCTGGTTTCAATGAAACCGGCCACCGTCACAGAAACCGGGAACTATTATACCAAATCCCATACAAATCAGTTTAATAAAACATTCTAAAACAAAAAATACGATTTAAAATTTTAATTAAAAAACAAAAATTCCATATACTTACTTAATTTATTCTTTCATCACCAAAATCCATATAGACTAAACAAAACAATGACAAAAACATTACCAAACAAAGATTAATCGAATAGAATATCGATTTATCAGATTTTATCGAGTTTTAATATCGATTCCCTTATCGGGGCTTATGGTGTAAGATTACCAATGATTTAGGAGACCAATGGGAATGACACAAAATAAATATTGCCTTTGTTTGTTTTGCCTCTGTCTCTAAGTTTAACGATTACTTTTTTATGAAATAAGGGGGCAAACGAGCAAACGGGTCACCTGATGGAAAGCAACTTCCGTCGCCCATGGACACTCGCAGCATCAGAAGAGTTGCAGGTGCGTTGCCGGCCTTTTAAGAGGGAATAGGGTAATAGGGGAGGGTGAGGAAGGGAATAGGGTAGGGGATTGGGCCTCCGGTAAACTCACTCACTCGGCGAAACATAGAGCAAGCGATGTTTCACGCCGGTTTTCTGTGAGAACGTAGTATTTCTCCGGTCAAGCCGGCCCATTCGTGCCGAAGCATGGCTCTACCACGTTATGTTATCACGAAGGAACCGTACATTTTTTCAGGATCATATGTCCTTTCTCGGTACTGAAGAGTCTCCATACCAAATTTTAGCTAAATCGGTTAAAGCAAAGAGAGATCAGGCACATACAGTCCGACGCATGGAGCATCTTACTTGTCAGACAAGCAGGTGATCAGCGGGGCTAAAATGGTCGCTTTGGAGAATCATATTATGAATCATAATATGATTCATTTTTTAAAAATCGCAAAATGCAAGTCTGCTTGCTATTTGTCACATTTGTCAGTTTGACAGTTTTGCCAATTCATTTGCTGCATTTTTTGAGAGGAATTGCTAAATGTGATCATTTTAGACTACTTAGTCCTAACCAGTCTTAGATATATATTACTTTCCAACGCGGGAATCGAACCCATGGCATTCGAGTCGAGAGCCACGCTCTAAACCACTGGACCACGAATGCGTTAAAAGCAGAAACGAAAGATGACACAATAAAACTTTGGTATCACATTTTATGAGGCAATATTAGGCGATATAGGCCATAATATAGATTGTATCAGTGTTACATATAGACGAATAAAGGGTTATGATGCATAGAAATTAGGTTTATTGGTTCCTTAGAAAGCTCGAACCGGACATACCGAAAACCAAATTTATATGTTAAATCGAGACATATTAAAAGGTGTTTACAAGATTCTTATTCAAATTAAACTTTGGTAAATTTTTTATAAGTTAAAACGTTCCTTAGCGGCATTGGTAATATTACGGAGAGTAAGGACTATAAGGGCCCTAGTACACGGTGGCTTTTTGTAGCGACGCATTCGCGATATTGTCGCGCGTTTACATTGTTACAATCGCGAAGCGGTCGCTAGGTGTACACGGGGCGCTCATTCAGTCGCAATGAAAACGCGATACAATCATGATGCAAACGCGATAAGAACGCGTAAGTTTTCTCCCCGCGCGTTGTCAGCTGAAACGGTCGCGCATTTTTAACCGACTTCCAAAAAACGAGGAGGTTATATATTCGGCTGTGGATATATTTTTTATTTTTTTTTACCGCTACAGTCGCGCGTTTCTAATGCAACTATTACAATCGTGCAGTGGCTAAACGCGCGATTGCATCGCTACAAAAAGTCGCCATGTGCTAGGACCCTAAAGTGCATTTGACCGAAACAGATAATAATAGCATTTTAAAAAGTCAAAAGATAAAACCGACTTCAAAATTGTACGTAACCGAGAATTAAAATTACGTTTACATTACAAACATAAAAACATACATACATACATACATAAATATACATACTTACACTTTTGAAACTTGGCCCATTTGATCAGACACTGATCTAGACTTAAATATACAAAAACTGGGCAGTAAAAGATTTGTAATGTTATTGTACTGTACTCGGCGAAGCATGGCGGTAGCGGTCACGGACTCCCTGTCTAAAACTTGTCATTTTCTATATAAACCGCGATTGACAATGAAGTGTCAGATGTTGTCAATCGCGGCTTTGTATAGAAAATGACAAGTTTTTGACAGGGAGTCAATGACCGCTATCGCCATGTTTCGCCGAGTACAGTATAGTATACAAAGATTAATCTTACTTGAATAATCGCCTACTTAACATAAAATGCTTTGGCAAACGAAACCTTACTTAATCTCGGCTAATTATTGCCAAAAGTTAAGCCAAACGTACTTAGGGTATTAAATGTAAATGAGGTTAAACACGTATTTAACATAAATCAGGCGATACATACGCTTGTTTTGTAGTAATATGTATTAAGTACTATAACGCCCGCAACTATCTTGCGCCAAAATTCGGTTATCGCGTGGAAACCGTACGTTTTTAGAGTTCCGTATCCAAAAGGATAAAAGACTTCGATGTCTGTCCATCTGTCCGTCTGCATCCAGGCTGTAACTCAAGAACCGCTATAGCTAGACTTATGAAATGTTCACAGATTATGTATTTCTGCTGCCGCTATAACAACAAATACTAAAAATAAAATAAATATTTTAAAAGGGTTTATTCCCATACAACAATGAACAAACGTACCTAATGTTCTTGGCCTTTTTTGTTCGTCAATAATGGTAGCAGGTAGGCACTTGCAATACTCACAAAATTCTTAAATATAATATTTGTTAATTATTAATAATTAATTAAAAAAATGAATATTTAATGTGGGCTCCCATACAAAAAACACAATTTTTTGCCAACTTTCGCTCAATAACGGTACGGAACCCTTCATGCGCGAGTCCGACTCGCATTTGGCCGATTTTTTTCTCGCTTCATCTCCATTTCAGCGAAATTTATTCATCAGATTTGGCGTGAAAGCAGACAGAGAGACAGACAGTCACACCTTTGCATAATATTATGTATAAGTATGGATGTGATGATTACATTCTAAAAAAAACTGTACATTTTACTGTAATAAAAGAGTGGCAGAAAAGAGAAAGTCAACATTTTGTGTACTGTACGGTCAAGGCTCCTTAAAATTGTCTGACGTAACGCGTGGACGGCCCCGTTATTCTTGAAAAGGCTGATAGTAATCGTGGAATATAAAATTATTTTGCAAATGGATAAGAGTATTTTTATTTCTTAGGATTCCAGAGATTTAGAGGAATAGTACAATCATAACAGGATGATAAACGTTTTGTCCCTGGAGGTCGTGTGGTGCAAGCGATCAGCGGAAAGCGGAGGAGCATGAGCGGAAACGATTTGTTATATAATGGGTCCATAACGGTTTCGGTGTTAGTGACCAGTTTCATTGAAAGAGGCAGGTACGCAACAATGACTTTATAGAGTCCGAGTGTGTGTACACAAGATCATTATTTTCTTTTACTCTCATAACCCAGTGGGACGACTGATCGACACGACTGGCGAGAGATAATGCGCAGGACTTTTTATAGGCCCATCTGATGTATGAATCGACTTGCTTTTCAGTCTGTGTTACGGACAGCTTATTTTTCTTTACTAAATTTGAAAATATCATCATACCAAGTATATGCGTACATAGTTTTGTGATGATCGCTTGAGTATTTTTCGCGTAAAAGCGTAACTATCAAACTTTCATTCAAATTGATAATATTTAATTGTTATTGACAGCTGCCATTAATTCTCCTGTATGTGATTTGTCAATGTAATTATTTCAATCCAAGTATAATTTCATATTCCAACTAAAATGCCCTTTAATTTAAATCGCTGTAAGTTTTAGTTTGTACCACACAAAAAGTATTCAAAGAAAAACACGTTCCTAAGAAACTTGGAATGGTTTGTGACATTATTATTATTGTTACCTAAATATATCTTATTCTGTTTCAAACCTTGTTTGAAATCACGTAATAAAAATCTTGATTACTTTGATATAAGGCTAAAATAAAAAAGATTTTTATTACTCAATTTGATAATAAACAATTATACTCCGATTTACTTAAATATATACTCTGGAAGTGCCAGCAGAAGTGAAAACGAAACAACAGAATCAGGCTGATTACTTGATTGTCTACCGATATTATTATTATGATCTATGCATTGGAATTTGGATGGGCATACAGAATCTATACTATAATATTATTATAAAGCGAAAAGTTTGTTTGTTTCTTTGAACGTGCTAATCTCAGGAACTACTGGTCCGATTTGAAAAATTATTTCAGTGTTAGAAAGCGCATTTATCGAGGAAGGTTTTAAGTTCTACTTTATCACGCTAAGACTAATAGGAGCGAAGAAGTGAAGGAAAATGTGGAAAAAGCGGGGGGAAATTATTTGAAATGGCTTATCTCACGAACTATTGGAGCAATTTTTCAGTTATTTGGCACAGATAAGAAATAGACCACGTGATGGATCATAGGCTATTTTTTGTCGACTATTTTGTCGGTGAAATTAATTTACGCGGGCGAAAGCGCGCAGGACGTCTAGTCTAATAATTATTATGCGAGAAAAGGAAGAGAATTTCTTGTGTATTACGCACACACTTGGGCACTACAATATAACGTCTGCTGATCTTGTTGAACCGGCCACCGTCACCGAAACCGACCTTACACCTACCGAAATTGGTAATAATATTAAGGATGATTATTGTATACTACGCGCACACTTGGACACTATAATACAACGCCTGACGATCTTGTTTCAATGAAACCGGTCACTGTCACCGAAACCGGCGCCGATTATGATGATTCTTTCTTGTTTCAATTAAAACGGTCATCATCACCGCAATTGATAATGATACTAATGATGATGATGATGATTGCTCGAGCAAATACTCAACTTCTCAACATATAAATGAAAATGAGCCACATTTAAACATATTTCACGTATCTCGTAAACTGGCCAAATTACCAAAGTAGTTCCACATCCAAATTCACCCTTAAGTCCTCCCTATAAGGGTTACATGAGAGGCAAAATAAGTAAGAACGGTGGAAGTTTGCAGGGCCGTCCCTACGGCATCGTGAACCCTTTGCTATCGTGCCCTAAGGGACTGCCTAGTTTAGATGATAAATATCTTTGTTTATATGTTACATGAAGAGTTTTATGATGGAATTTTTTCTTGTCTATCTTCGGTGTCTGAAGAAAAATCGTATTTATACGCCAGAAATCATTTTTCTACGTGCTATCTACTAGATAAAAGCTGAGCTTCGTGAGGGCTCGCGTCGTTTTTCTGCGTGGCAATAATCTTTAGGGCACTTTTTTATATTTTAAATTTTAAAAGTAACCAAACCTTGACTGACCGATAATAACACATATAGTATATACATAATACATAAATAAAAATTACTATATTAAAGCAGAAATCAATATAGACGTGATAGTAATTCCGTCAAGTGTACCACAAAAGTTTTTTTTTTTTTTTTTTAATGAAATAAGGGGACATACGAGCAAACGGGTCACCTGATGGAAATCAACTTCCGTCGCCCATGGACACTCGCAGCATCAGAAGAGCTGCAGGTGCGTTGCCGGCCTTTTAAGAGGGAATAGGGTAATAGAAGAGGGTAGGGATTGCGAGGACCCCATAAGGCTGCGTTTCCACCAGATATGTGTTGCGAGGAATGTGTTTTGAGAACCAATAGAATCGCTTCAATGACGTGAGCTTGCCATGACATCGTTCAGCGCGGCGATGCTATTGGATCTTAATAACACTCGCAACACATCTCAGGTGGAAACGCAGCCTTACACACTGTATTAAAGTGCGGCGGTATAATTCTACAGTGGAATTCGGGCTGGCCGATACCACCTCACTCGGTCCCGAAGATGCTAAAAAAGTTAAGGCGACACCATTTTTTAGATCCCCAATCAGCCTCAATTCCAAAACTCTAAAAGCCATTGCACCAGTTTTCTAATAAATCACAATTTTATGGATTATCACCCATTAAATCCATAGTTTTATAATAGCTCGTCAGTTTCATAATGATCTGATAGCCCGTCAATATCGTAATTTTCTGACAGCTCGTCAAATTCATAATTTAGTCCGCAGACAAAATCTCCGGCTGCACTGAGTCAGCTATATAGCGTTCGTGTTCAGACAAAATGAAGCTTATTATATCTACATACGCGGAGTAAGCAAAAATTACTGCTCTTCGGAAAATGGATGGTATTTTTAATAAACTGGGTGAGATGAATATAGGTGTAGTATTTTGACATTTTTTTTTTTTGGAAATAAACACTGTAGTTATTTGCAATTTGAAAACTTTAAAAAAATGTTTTATTTCTGAATTTTCAAATAAATGTTGTAAAAATTGTCCTACTTGTTAACTAACCATCGGTTAGTTTATTTAATATAATTGTATCTATCGATTGAAGTAAGCGTAGATTTAAAAAAAAGCGTAAGCTATGTATAATGTAATAAAAGTTTGAAAATAATGGTGATGAAAAATGTACAATGAAAGTGATCACGATAGCTGTGGCGAATTGTAATAAAAGTGAAAGTTATAGTAATCCTGATAATAATATTAAATATTATAATAATTGGCTCTGATAATGTTTAAAATAATAAAAATGATGATCATAATGCTAAAGATCATAATAATTTTGACACAAAAGATATAATGCAGCAAAGCGGCACTGATACAACATTTTTCCTATCTTTTGATGTTATCCTTTATCCTATAAGCCCCGCTCTCACAAAGAGAAACCGGCTATAGATCAAGTCATAAGAGGTAGCGGAATATTTTGAATTCCTATACTAATTATTTAGCTGACTAAAGACTTAAACTTCTTAAAACCTATCGCATCGTTATTACGACATTATAGTGACTTAATGACTATTTAATTAATATTCAGGTGTTGTAGGAGTAATTAAAATAAATATTATAATGTAAAACAAAATTAAAATATTATTTAAACGTGCAAAAAAAGTTAGTAATTGACATTTACAATTACCAGCTTTTTATCAAGGCTATGTGTTTTTCGCACTTTACTTAGATTTTTTCACTCACTCGGCGCTCCGCGCTAACGGCAGAAAGGTGAACTCCTATCAAAGAACCTTACAAATTGTGCATGACTCGTTTCTATTCCCTTCAAACAGGTGCCACATTTTAATAATTTCAAAACATTTTGCCGCTACCCGCTCGTCGCTCGCACCACACGTAATGAAGTGGGGGTAGCTATTATGGAAATTGGGAATGGGCCTCGTTTGGCATACGACGATTCCGATGTTTCCCGAATTTTTCAATTCCTTCCCAATGAATTGGCGATTTAAGCGCCGTGTCGCTTTGTGACTATAGATTTGGGAAATTTTTAGATATGATAGTGTATTGAGTAAGTTTTGGTAAAAACATTGTGATTTTTAAAGTTTAGAGTGTAAAGCAAAGTGATAAACGTCTCACGTGATACAGCAGTGTTTTTAACCGACTTCAAAAAAGGAGGTTATCAATTCGACGCGTATGTATGTAATATTCCCTAATCTATAGCAGCATCTGAACAAATGTGCCAAATTTCAAAATTGTATGTATGTATCACGTTGAAGTCAGATTTAAGTGATTCTCTTTTGTTGTACTAGGTATTGTTCAACTTAGGGAATACTGCAAGTTTCATCAAAATCGGTTCAGTAGTTTTTGAGATAGGGAATTTTAATTCTTAATTAAGTACGTGCAATTTGAAGTCGGTTTTATCTTTTTAAAATGCTACTGAAGACATAGTTTTGAGTATAATATTTTGACTATAATATTATAATAATTTTATGGGAACATCTAAAAGGTGCCTTTCAGATCATTGCGGCGCGACCGACAAAAGTTCAAATTAACATGCCACTCTATGACCTAGGTTTAATTTTACGTGGGAGAGCTTCGGCACGAATGGGCCGGCTCGACCGGAGAAATACCACGGGCTCACGGAAAACCGGCGTGAAACAGCGCTTGCGCTGTGTTTCGCCTAGTGAGTGAGTTTACCGGAGGCCCAATCCTCTACCCTTTTCCCTTCCCTACCCTCCCATATTTCCTTCCCTAACCTCCCCTATTCCCTTGACTACCCTCCCCTATTACCCTGTTCCCTCTTAAAAGGCCGGCAACGCACCTGCAGCTCTTCTGATGCTGCGAGTGTCCATGGGCGACTATATTTATCATATTTAAGTTGTATTAGTTTAAGACACTGTTCTTTATCCATGACGCGTCTAACATGCAACGAATAAGCGAGGCAAAACATTCCCATCTTGAGTGAGTGCGGTAAACGTACCGAGACGCCTTTGAGCATCGACAAAAACCGACAACGCTCGGCCAGCTCGGCTCGGACCGCGGCACGCTCGGGCGAGGCACGTCCTGACTGACTGAGCAACTGCCTCGCGAGGCTGCTCGCTTGGTCAGTACGCGTGTATTCGCGTTTGTATCGTGTTTGCGTCGCGACTGTATTAGCGCCTCGTGTGTTATAACTTATACACATAGCTAGCGACCGCTTCGCAATAGGGATGATGACAAGGTCAAAGATTCGCGAATTTTGTTAATAAAATAAAGAAATCACGGTAAAAAATAAGTGTTCCCAAATTTCAGCTTGATACCAGTTGTATTTTTTTTGTTATGCGCCTTCAAAGTTCGATATTTTAGTCGAATTTTTTTTCAATTAAATTTCTTAATATTTGTATACAATTCGATAACTTATGCAATTAAAACAACTTTTGTTATGAAATCACTTTCATAAACGCAATATTTAATATACCTGTCGAACAAAGTTGTCTCCCGATGCGTACAAACTACGAAAGACTGACGTCATTCTTTCGTAGCACTTTGTATGGAGCGTTTCGGGCCGGTCTTTTTTATGAGATATTTGAATTGTCATATCTTGGTGATTTTTTAAGCTATCAGAGTCATTCTTTCAACGATGTTTCTATTTTTTAAGTGTCCTTCAATTACCGATAAGAAAAAAAAATAGTCATCATGCCTATTGTATCAATGCTTACGCGCGATAGTAATGCGATTGCATCGTTACATCGCCGCGTTCTAGGGCTCTTATCGTTCTTATTTTATTCTCTTCTGTTCTAATTAATTACTAATACAGTATAAACCGATCAAGTCAATAACCAATCTACCGCAGCCTAAAGGGTCCAACCCCGGAATTCTCCGGTACATTTAACATAATCCAAGTGTCGAACACAATATTAACAAGCTGTTAACCGACTGTGACAAAAGATTTTAGCGTGTGTAGTTCATTATAAAGAATTGGGATCGTAGTTCTTATTCTTTCACTTGGTAGAGTATAAAAAGGACAGTATAAGAAATAATAGTGCTTCTCAATTAGAATAAGAGGAAAGGAAGCCCGTTGCGCCAAAATTCGTTTGTCGCGAGGGAACTGTACAAATTTTCGGGATAAAAAGTATCCTACGTCCTTTCCCAGGACTCAAAGTATATCCATGGCAAATTTCAGCAAAATAGGTTCAGCGGTTTTGGCGTGAATAGGTAACAAACAGACACACTTTCGCATTTATAATAATATTTAACTTAGCTGAGAAAATAATCAAATTAGTCTTTGGTAATAAGACACTTTTACTGCCAAACCTCTTAGTGTGTACGCAGCCTAAAACCAAAATTTTAAAACGAATTAACCCTAAAGTGTTTACGTTTTCTATAAATCAAATTTTCAATTTCCCATATCCCACAAGTGGGTCATTTATACCCCTAACTATCGGGCCTGGTATAAATCAATTCTTTATGACTCTCTACGACACGGGTCTTTTAGACCCCTACAAGGTTTGGGGTCTAAAAGATCGTTATGTTATCTTATCATTTTACATTCATCAGCATTGACGGGTTAAGGTTTTTTTTATTCAATTTTTGTTGACAAATATTATAAATGCAAAAGTGTATGTATATCTGTATGTTGCCTCTTTACGCTTAAACGACTGAACCGATTTAAATGAAAATTTGATGGACGGAATAGACAGGACAGTTTTTCGCGGAAAATGTACGGTACCTTAGTGATAAAGGAATTTCGGAATTGTGTGATGACTAGATGTAGTAGACAACGAACAAATAAAAAATAATCGGCCAAGTGCGAGTCGGACTCGAGCACGAAGGGTTCCGTACCGTTATAGAGGAAAAATAGGCGAAAAATTCTGTTTTTGTCTGGGAGCCCAACTTCATTTTTTATTTTATTTTAATATTATTCCTAAATATTGAAGTAGACATATAATTAAGGCCTTTGTGAAAAAATATATCAAGTGCCTACCTGATGCCATTATTGATATCGAGCAAAAAAGGCCAAAAAATCACGTTTATTGCATGGGAGCCCCTTTAAATATTAATTTTATTATGTTTTTAGTATTTGTTGTTATAGCGGCAACAGATATACACAATCTGTAAAAATTTCAGAACTCCAGCTATAGCGGTTCTTGAGATACAGCCTGGTAACAGACAGACGGACGGACAGACGGACAGACAGACTTCGAAGTCTCATGAATAGGGTCCCGTTTTCACCCTTTGGGTACGGAACCCTAAAAATTTACACTATTTTGAGGCAGGTCCTCAAAATTCCACCAGCGGGGCTAAAATGGTCACATTTAGCAATTCCTCTCAATCAATCCATCGAAATATGAATTGTCAAAACTGACAAATGTCAAATTACGTAATAGACGTGGGAGAGCCATGCTTCGGCACGAATGGGCCGGCTCAACCGGATAAATACCACGTTCTCACAGAAAACCGGCGTGAAACAGCACTTGCGCTGTGTTTCGCCGAGTGAGTGAGTTTACCGGAGGCCCAATCCCCTAACCCCTACCCTATTTCCTTCCCTACCCTCAACTATTCCCTTCCCTACCCTCCCGTATTACCCTATTCCCTCTTAAAAGGCCGGCAACGCACCTGCAGCTCTGCTGATGCTGCGAGTGTCCATGGGCGACGGAAGTTGCTTTCCATCAGGTGACCCGTTTGCTCGTTTGCCCCCTTATTTCATTAAAAAAAATAATCAGAGTGACCATTTTGCGATAAAAAAAATTAATAATATTATTATGATTCATAATATTATGATTTTCCAAAGCGACCATTTTAGCCCCGCACATTTTTCAATGGAAAGTTTGAATTGATTATGGTATAATTTTGGGCAGGCAAAGTCGCTGGCGAAATCTAGTATATCAATAAACATTAAACCTTATAATATTATTTACGAAAATCTATCTTTAAGATTTATTCTAGATCTAAGTCTAAATCGAAAACGTATACTGAATTGTATTGTTACATCCGTATAGATTTACTAGCGTTCCTTAATAAATTCTTCAATTGATTTTGAAATAACACAACCTTAGAACATCGAAACCGATTTCTTTTTGTAATAAAATTTAATCGAAATCGACCAAGTCATTTCGGATCTAGTTCAATGTAAGCAAACAATTAATATGACCGCTAAGATAGAACGATTTGTTTTTATATTTCAGTTGATTTAATGAAAGTTAAATTAAGGTTTACCATTTATGACGTGTAAAAAACTACTGGCTAGATCTCGTTCGAACCAATTTTCGATGGTAGTTTTTGTAGTACCTAAGTACCTAATCAAAGAGAATATAATCACTAATGTACATCATATATTTTTTTTGACTTAACGTGCCCCTACTTTAGAAGTTAGAGGGGGAGAGACACACATTTTACCACTTTGGAAGAGTCTCTCTCGCAAACTATTCAGGTTAGAAAAAAATGATAGTAGAAACCTCATTATGATTTTTGAAGACCTATCCATAGATACCCCACACGCATAGGTTAGAGGATTTTTTTTTTGTTTCAGTTGTATTTATCCTTTTTTGTATCAAAATCTCAAAGCGGTTTACAGACTGCATCTACTTACCAAGTTTCACCCTGCTCTTATAGTTTCGGAGAAAAGTGGCTGTGACATACGGACGGATAGACAGACATGACGAATCTATAAGGGTTCCATTTTTGCCATTTGGCTACGGAACCCTAAAAAGGACTGTATTATCTTGTGACTATTTTAGTAGAATGCAGTGTTTTACGGGATAAAATGTAGCCTTTGCTCAAACTACAACCCTGCTGATAAAAATTCGTGCATTAGTTTTTATTGCATAGCTTTAATATCGCGGGTGCGGCGATCGAATCAAGGGATTCCGTAACGAAAAAACCTAACGCACCCCACGCCAGCGTTGCCAGACTTTGGCAGGATGTGAATTACAATAATAAAATATAATAATATCTATGGACGCTTCACACCATGTCAGTCTGGCCCCGTGCTAGTACTTGTGCTACGGGTACCAGACAACGGAAATACTTATATTTAATACTTTTGTGGGATATTGTGTGGTGGGCTGGTGGCCAAAGGAAGATCTTCCGACCGAGCGAGATGTTATGCTCGGTCAGGCCGAAGCCCACGTGATACATCTCAGCTGTCGTATATATACCGACGCGCTCAGAAAACTTCGATAGCGCGATGCAGGAATGTTAGGCGAATTGTGGGTACCGTCACACTTTTATACTATACAATGTACATAATATTACATAACATATACTTACTTTACATATTTAAGATTTTTATTATAATATTTTGATACACATCCATGACCCAGGAACTTTGAAAACTTTTTGTTCCGTCGGCAGAATTCGAACCCGCGATCCCCAGCTTGAGCTACCAACGCGCTCATCCACTGAGCCATAGAGTACGTCAAAATTATAATTGCATAAGTTGTCAAAAAAAGGTATGCTGCATACTAATAGGTTTACCGGGGCACTCCCCGAGTACCATAGAATTTTGTATGAAGACGTTACATATTCTACACTCATAAACTTACGCCTTTAAAATATTACTTTTGTGATAAAAAATAAATAAATATTTTGAAGTGAAAAGACTTTGCCATCCATAAAAAACTCATAATATTTGCTCATAAAAATAATAATTGAGCAGTGCAGAAGTATAAATAATTTTCCTTAAGAAATAAATCATATTTTCTTAACAAAGAGACGTTAAGACATACAAACTCCATTGCTCGGAAGGCATTTTATATTCGCGGGCTAATCGCAAAACAACCTCCCCTTTTTTGGGGAAAACGTCTTGAGATAAAAGAAATTTATTGCCAAGATTAAAGCGACTGTTTGGCCGTGTCAATCTGTGGCAGAAAATGTGGGGAATGTCGCCCTAAGGTTGGCTGAAAACACGGGCACGTATTTTTATGTGGACGACGCGTTTTGTGGTGAATTTGGGTAAAATAATGTGGTCGGTCGTGGCTTAACGTTTTACTCTCTTACTAATAAAAAGTTACACAGGGTAACCGCGCACTGTAAAACTCTGCAATGAACTGTCACCAGCAGTATTTCCGGACCGATACGACCTGCAAACCTTCAAGAAAAGAGCGTATTCCCTCTTAAAAAGCCGGCAACGCACCTGCAGCTCTTCTGATGTTGCGAGTGTCCATGGGCGACGGTGGTTGCTTACCATCAGGTGACCCGTTTGCTAGTTTGCCCCCTTATTTAATAAAAAAAAAAAAACAGGATGCATAAGATTTTTTCTACTAATAATCATTTTTGGACATAAGGCCTGTATAACGATGCTGTCATTTCCATACTAATTTCTCTGTATAGACTCTGTGTAACGTATGTGTAACTTAAAAACTCCTGTATAACTATTAAGTATTAACACGTTGAACGCATGTTTAAGAAGTTTTTATTAGTAAGAGCACTTTAGTGTGTGACTCCTTGAGGTCATAAGTTAAATTTCTGCATTGGAGTAATGTTGTTTCTTTGGAAACAACAATTTCGTTTAGGTTAGGACAAAATAGGCTGATCACGTGATTGTAACAAAAAGTATGACAAGAGCATTATTTGTCCTGGAGTTATTACTTACTCTCATATTGCTGTGGTCCATTCTCTTCCATTTTACAAATTTTAGATCAGTCACAATATGTTTTGTCGCGGGTTTAACAATTTTTGCCAATCCCGCCAAAAAACGCCGCTAAAGTTTTCACTTCAAAAACACTCCTTCAATCACAATATGTTGAATATACTCACGGCCGCACTCATTTACATTGAATAATTATTATTTTTTAGGTTTAATTTCATCAAGGCTTTCATAGATAAACTTTATATCAAAATCTTCATTAAATTAAACAATAAACATTTAATCACTTTAATTACGGCTGCGTTTTTCACGCAAATCTAAACCCGTATGCTCTCATCGTAGGTTTGTGTAACACAAGTTCGGCAGGCGATTGTTCGCAGACCTCCACGTTTGCGACGCTTCAGTGGACCATATTGGTGGAATGACTCCGTGGACTGTTTCACTACAAGTTTTTGAAATTGGAAATGTTTTTTAAGATCGGGAGCTTGGAAGATTGAAAGTGTTTACCAGAGATGTTTTAAAGATTAGAACAATCTAAGACGTGTTTTCCACTACTCTACCTAGCAGATTAAGTTAATGTAAAATTACTTATTAGTCTTAGTTAGGCTAGATGGTAATATTATAAAATACTTATAATGGTATTTTATGTAAAAAAAAAACTTAATTTCAATTTTATTAAGAGCGACCGAAAATTCTTCTCTGTCAAAAAATGTGTATCTTTATGTCAAAAATTTTATTAAATTCAAAGTAATCATAAAAACACTCTGAATGTAGCTTGGTTTCGAAATGATGATGAGGGTCTATCTCCTGGATGATACGCAAATATCTCACGGTGGAATTTATGTCGATGTCGCGTCGCCGATGTGTGCCTACTGCGGACGTGGGGCGAATGAAAAACCGTGTGCGTACACATTTGGTTACTACCTGTACAGTGTAATATAAGTTAATAATTTAAATACTTTAGAGTTTGTATACAAGCTGCAACAAAACTAGGCTATAATACTTTAGGGTGTGTATGTGTCCCTTACGAGGGCTGCTATTTATGTATCCGGAACTGGCCACTTACAAGAACAATATTTAAAAAGTAATTACAACATTTGAAAATAGAACTCTTTGGTTGAAGAATACATTTTGTTTCATGTGACGTGTCAATTATTTTTCCATTGTGGCGTCATTTTGAAAATTGCGTGTCTTCATTTGCCATGGATTTAACGCGTGAACATTTTCGTGCAATGATTTACTACGATTTTCGGCGTGGGCTAAATCAACAACAGTGCTTTATTCAACTCACCGCAACTTTTGGAGATGAAGCACCATCAAAAACCACTGTTTATCACTGGTACAGTGAGTTTAATCGTGGGCGGTCTATGCTCACGGATGAAAATAAAGAAGGTCGCCCAAAAACAGCTGTTGTCCCACAAAATATAGATGCTGTGCGGGAACTAATAATGCGTGATCGTCATGTTACATATCGCAAGATAGAGGCGTCCTTAGGCATAAGTATGACGAGCATACATAAGATATTACACGAACATTTGGCTGTAAAAAAAATATGTTCGCGTTGGATTCCGCACAACTTGACAATCGATCAAAAACGGGCTCGTGTCGATTGGTGCAAAAAAATGATAAAAAAATACAACCGTGGTACGTCAAAAACCGTTTATAATATCTACACAGGTGATGAATCTTGGATCTATGCATATGACCCCGAAACTAAACAACAGTCAACGGTGTGGGTGTTCCAAGATGAGCCAAAACCAACAAAAGTTACTCGTGCAAAAAGTACTTTGAAGCAAATGGTCGCCTGTTTTTTTGGAATTAATGGACATGTGGCTACAGTGCCATTAGAGAATCGTAAAACGGTTAATTCTGAATGGTATACGACCATTTGTTTACCAGAAGTCTTTGAAGAAATAAGAAAGGACAACCGACAACGCAGAATCATATTACATCACGACAATGCTAGCTGTCACACCTCAGCTGAAACAACTCAGTTTTTGGAGGGTCAAAAGATCGAATTGACTGGTCATCCGCCGTACAGCCCTGATTTGGCACCTAACGATTTCTTTTTATTTCCATACGCGAAGAACAAATTACGTGGTCAACGTTTTTCGAGCCGCGAAGAGGCTGTTGATGCGTTCAAAATGCACGTTTTGGAGATACCTCAATCAGAATGGAAAAAGTGCTATGAAAATTGGTTCCAGCGTAAGCGTGTGTCGATCATCGCGGCGAATATTTTGAAAAGCAATAAAACCATATTAAATGATATATGTTTGTTTCTTTTTTTAATTCCGGATACATAAATAGCAGCCCTCGTATACAGAGTTCACTGTGAAAGTAGCAGCGCTGGAAGGTCATTTTTTTGTGATTTGTATCGGTAAGCGCCTGAGTGTCATGCATTTTTCCATACAAAGGTGAAAAAAAGTTACTCTTTCAGCGCTGCTGCTTTCACAGTGAACTCTATTATAACTCTATCATACACACCCTATAGTATTGTTACGACTACGGACACACAGAGCCATCTAGCGTCAAAGACCAGTGCAATTTATCGAAGAAACGCAGACGAAGTTAGGCTTCTAGAAATATTCCACACTTGTTTACGCGAATCTTGTACATCCGAGAAAGGAATGTTCTCGTACAGTCTACGGCTCGACTCGGTCCATATAAATAGTTGCAGGGAGACGGGCCGACAATTCAGTTCAGTTCGAACGATCGTCAAGGTGACTTCGGAGTGAACCAGTGAAACCTACGACTTGGCTACGACCTAGGACGGTGATAGTGCTTACTGTTTTGGACCTAGTGCTTAGTGTTAGTGAATAAAGTCTTCAAGAGAGTCAGCAGGTCTTTCTCTCCAAACCCTTCGATATACACGTAACAGTCACTTAGTTATGTTACACCCTGTATTTTATTATATGTCTATCATAGAATTTACTGTTAACAATAGTTCAGCATGATTAGATCGCTGAATGATAGAAAATTAGGGCTTATTTTTGCAGTGATTTAACATTCCCGTGTGTGTACAATCCCGGCCAGGTCGGCTATCAGTCCGACCGGAGCGATCGGCCTCCCCATAATATCTAGTAAAGATGGATTACTGTAAGTAATTTATATTGTGGTTGAGTTCTCGATATGAACAACTGTCAAATAACGGGTCGAACTGTCACCTGTCAGTCACCAGATCGTGAGATGAACACAAAACAGTTTTTACGTGTGTTGTTTGAGCGGTTTGGACTAATCGGGGTTAGGGATGCTTAGGTGGCGCTTGGTTTGCCATTTTGGCATGTGGTTTTACCTTTTGCCATAATATACTTTGAGAGGATATGCTTTAGAGTCCCAAAAAAATAGTTTGTCATTTCTGGCGTTATATGAGTCACACCGGTTTCAGAAACTTCTATAGCGCGATTCGTATTTTTGATCCACCTAAATGTTATTTTGGGTATGGAAAATAGAGGTTGGTCTCTTCTCAGACTGAAATTTTGTGTGCATGATAAGCACACAAAATTTCAACACAATCTGACCAGCTATTTTGGGGGAGTTTGGTAGCAAACATAACACCAAAATTTTCCTTACTATTATCTTAGATAACCTTACTTCTGCTACTCTTATTAACATCAAAACTAGCAGCTAAACTCGGTTTAAAATCTTAGCCAAGTTATTATATAAGTTAGTATAAGTTGGCTAAACAACGTTGACTACAAAGGAATCTCTACATACTGGCTGAATATTATTACGTCGCATTATAAAGAGGAAGTTAAATCCTGTTTACAATGGAGGTCGATTCTGCTAAGCTATGTAGTTTCGAGGCAATCTCGACAATGCCTTTTCACTGTATATTCGGTGACAGTGCCTGGATTCATTTAAACTTGGTCATGCAGGGATGATTAATTTATATAGTGGGCAGAGGTTGTAGATTCGATTCCCGGTTGGGAATAATATTTAGAATGCTTTTATAAACTACGTGAAAATCATATCCATCTCTCAAAAAGTCCATAGCAAATATCACCGAAATCGGTTCAGCCGTTTAAGCGTAAAGAGCTAGTAACATACACACTTTCACATTTTAATTATTAGTAAGGATTATTTTGTCTTCCCGCGGTAACTCGTGTAGAATTTTCATCGCGCAACAAAATATTTTCACTTGTAAATGTCACAATTATTCCATACAACCTCACGATAAAATTCCATACAAAACAATTTTTCTGCCGCACTAAAACATACAATTTAGTACACAAAATACTATCGCTGTATCAACGTATTTTTCTCACTCAATATTGCGCTCTACACCTACAACATAAGGCTCATTATGGTTTGGCGTATTTAAATCATTGTCCACCCAAGATAAAAGCGAAATTTGCATAGAAATAAACAAGGGTTGATTCCAGACAATTTATTATTTGGTGAACCGCGCAACGGAAAAATCAAAATCAGTGCTTTATGTTAGGGCATAAATTTTACTATAATATGGGAGAAGTGAAGAACAGCAGCAGCAGGCAGCAGTATTTCCAGACCTATACGACCTGCAAACCTTCAAGAAGAGAGCGTATAATAATAATATCTATGGACGCTTCACACCACGTCAGTCTGGCCCCGTGGTAAGTACCTGAAGGACTTGTGTTACAGGTACCAGACAACGGAAATATTATATTTAATACTTTTATACTATACATATATTTAAGATTTTTATTATATGACGCACATATTTAATACACATCCATGACCCAGGAACTTGAAAACTTTTTGTTCCGACGGCGGGATTCGAACCCGCGACCCCCGGGTTGAGCTACCAACGCGCTCACCACTGAGCCACAGAGGTCGTCCTCTGTGGCTCAGTTTTTTTCCTCTTAAAAGGCCGGCAACGCACCTGCAGCTCTTCTGATGTTGCGAGTGTCCATGGGCGACGGTAGCTGCTTTCCATCAGGTGACCCGTTTGCTCGTTTACCCCCTTATATCATTAAAAAATAGGTATGTTTTCGCCACGCGTTGTAAACAGACATTACCACTCTACTCTCCCTCCATCTTACAAATTTTCGATCAGATTATAGTATTGTGTCAACGGGTCAAAATTTTTATAAAAAAAATTAGAAGATCAATGCGTGAACTTCGGAAAATAAAATTGTCATTTTACATATTTTCCATAAAGTTAATATACCTAGCGGAATAGAGCAACAAAGGCCTGAGCAAGAGAGATGTCACTATCAGTAACACTGAGTGGTAAAAAGAGACGTGTGACACACGACAGCAGCACTCTTTTTTTTGACGTCCAGTCAGCACGTGCCGCACGTTGACAATTTAATCTCATAGAATTCTTGTTCAATCATGCTTGTGTAAGTGTATACGTACACATATTTTTACACACAGATAAAACCAATTTGGGTTTCGTTTGACAGCTCGAGATTGTTACTCTATTCCGCTAGGTATGTTAACTTTATGATATTTTCTCACCGAGCAAACCCCCCACAGAGTATTTCAAGACTAAAATTAGCTAAATCTGTTCAGCCGTTCCCAAGTTTTAGCCAGACAACAATTATAAGCACAATATAATAGATAGATGCACTTATAATAAGTTTTTACTTTAAAAATGCCAATGTAATAATTGGAGCTCATATTGAATCCTTTAGGGGTTTCTGAGTTGTGGCTTAGTCACTTGTAAATCTATTAGACAACCCCCATTTTCCCCCATAAAATCCCCCCATTCCCCAATAAACATCTTGGGGAATGGGGTATTTCCCCAAGATGTTTATTGGCGACTTAATTATGTTTATACTTGTTCAATTATCGAAATTAATTCGATTTAAATTGGATCCTAGTATGAGTGTTTGATCGAAATAAATAGGATTTGTTAGACTACTAGATTTTGCCCGCAACCATGTAGCGTCAAATTGTATTTATAACCCAGGAACCGTACATTTTTCAGAAATAAAGTGTCTCCATACCAAAAAATCCGAAAAATCGGTTCAGCGGTTTGGGCGAGAAGAGGTAACAGACAGGCAGACGGACACTGTCATATTTATATCGAGCTTTTGCCCGCGGCTTCGCTCGCGTTAAGAAGTATTATTATATACAAAATTTCATCCCCTATTTTAACCCCTTGGAGGTAGAATTTAACAAATCCTTTCTTAGAGGATACCTACGTCATATCATCTACCTGCATGCAAAATTTCACAAAAATATTTCAAAAGTTCAAAGTTTAACGAACGAAATTAGACTGCTTTTTTTTTTAATTTTCCGAGCCTTTTTGTGGCCATGCCCAAAGGACAATTTTCAGCTTGACAGCCTTAAATCATTTTCAAGCTTACCCCAACGGGTCAGAGTGCAATTTCCAATGACCGCTTATCAAAATATGTTCATAAAAATTTCAGCGGAATTTTTTACCACGAAAGCCTTATTGATTAAAATTGACAGTGGAAATTGGATCTGACGTGACACCGTAACTTTGACAGTTGCGAAATGACGCGCGCTGTCAAGCGTCAAAAGTTGTGTCGGACTTGTGTTGTCAATTTGCAGGGCTTAAAAAGTTTGATTTTGATCTAAGCTTTTTTAGCCGACCATGGGGAATGCGAAATGATTTAGGTGTGCGTTTGTTATTTATATCCTTTAGGGTCCATTCAGACCGCAACCGTTCAGTAGCAAAAGCTACTGAACGGATTTCAGATAGATAGAAAGACATACACACTTTTTCATTTATAATATTAATATGGATACAGAGACTTCAGAACCTACTCCTACCTACCCGTATAAATAGTCAGTACTTAAGAGGATACACCAGGGGCTAGATAAATGAAAAAAAAGTACGTGTAATATCTATAGCTGTCTCCCTTACCTCAAGCCTATACCGCAAAACGCGATAGAGACAACTACAGAAAATCCAGAAAATCAACGATTCGTTGTCCCCTGATTCCTTCTCCAAAACTTAACCGATTTAAGTACTTTTTTCATTAAAGATTAAAAAAAGGCTTGAGCTGTGTTCCTATGTTTTGCTTTTTTATGTATAATCTAGCCAAATCTGTTTTCTGGACGTTTGAATACAGCGGAATATCTGGCCATTTTTTTGGGTTTTTGAACGTTCATATCTTATTTAATAATTAAATTATGAAAAAAAAGAAAACATAGGAACATTGTATTAGTGGCCGTAGATATTCAGGAAAAAAATTATAAAACTACTAGCATTATCCAGGGAGGAAACAGGGGACAACGTTTGTATGGAAAAAAGGGCGGTGTGGACTCCTCTTAAGATGCGACCCGGTCTCAAGACGCGGTTCGGCTCTGTGATTGGTCCAAATTTTGACAGCCAACCAATCACAGAGCCTAAAACGTGTCTTGAGACCAAGATGCATCTTGAGTACTGACTATTTATACCGGCCTTACACACCAATGTACAGTCGTATCGAAAATAAAAAATATCAACACTTTCCAACACGTGTGTACTAGAATCTTTCCTAAGTTAATTTACCTCTGAGATTATTCAAAAATAGACCCTATACAGTCAACATACAGGTGCTGACGAAGGTAGTACAAATCTGAACAAACTGTATATCTAAAGTAGGATTTTTATAGCACTCAGAATTATTTATTAGGAAAAACACCTTTCCTTCCATAAAGAAAACTTGATTAAAAATAAAAGAAAGTTGTGACTTCGATTTGTTTCTTTCTTTATTTTCGTAGCCAAGTTTAAGTTTAAGAATATACGGTAGTTTTCATTTCGTATAAAGAATATAAAGGGGGTGTGAAAAAGCCGCGAACCGCTTCGAGAAAAGTATGGTCCGGCCGTGCCTTTGCTAAAAAGCTTGGCTGGGGCACTGCCGTGCCCCCAGATTATACTTTTAATATAAGTAAATAACTTTTGAATTAAGAATAAAAGTATTTTAAAAAGATAAAAACGACTTCAAAGTAATTGTACGTTATTAAATAAATAAAATAAATAAACGTTATTAAATTAACAAAAAAATAATTACTTAAATCGGACTTGTAGTTTCAGAGATATGCGAACACAAAACTAAAACCATACATACATACACATTTGAAATTTGTCACATTTGCTCAGATGCTGATATACAGTGTGTAACAAAAATAAGTGATAATACTTTAGGGTGTGTACGTGCTCCTTGTAGAGATTTCACTGTGAAAGTAGCAGCGCTGAGAGACGAAAATTTTTTTTCACTTTTGTATGGGCAAGGGCCCGAGCGTCACGAGTTTCCCCATACAAAAGTGAAAAAAAATGTTGGTCTTTCAGTGCTGCTACTTTCACAGTGAACTCTCTACAAGGAACACGTACCTACACATCCTAAAGTATTATCCCTTATTGTTATTACATCCTGTTAAGTAAGTAACTTTTGAATTAAGAATAAAAGTATTTTAAAAAGATAAAAACGACTTCAAAGTTGTAAACGATACATAAAATAAATAAACGTTAAGTAAATAAACAAAAAAATAATTACTTAAATCGTACTTGTAGTTCCAGAGATATGCGAACACAAACATAAAAACATACTGTATACATACATACTCGTACACATTTGAAATTTGGCACATTTGCTCAGATGCTGATATACACATTATACGAAAACTGGACAGTTCTGGGATTATTACATAGATTACGCGTCAATTTGTTAACCTCCTTTATTTGAAGTCGATTAATAAAAATATATTTTCTTATTTTACTTTGGCTTGCTCTTTGGGAGTGCTAGCAGAAGTGAAAACGAGACAGCGGTAGCAGGCATACATTTTAGATACAGGAATAAATTGAATGTAGCGTCTATTCTCCGTCATACATCATATTTTCTCTAAGGTCATACGAATTTTGGATGTAATATGTATGTTTTTTTGTTTGTGTTCGCATATCTCCGGAACCACGAGTCCGATTTGAGTAAATAATTATTCTTTTGTTGTACCAGGTATTGTTCAACTTAGGGAACACTGCAAGTTTCATCAAAATCGGTTCAGTAGTTTTTGAGATAGGGAATTTAATTATCAATTAAGGACGTACAATTTTGAAGTCAGTTTTATCTTTTTAAAATACTATTATTCCCAAATCAAAAAAGTGTACAACACCACTAAAGACTACATAATGATCCTGTCAAAATCATGAAAAAATATAGCTTTTGTAATATTGTAATATTTGATTAAAGAGCAATTTATGAAAAAAAAAATACGTTGCTATATGGATAATGATAATACATGTAAGAAAATAATAAGGACAATGGACTCACTCCTTATTATTTTCAATAAAATATAATATAAGGACAGTAATTAGAGTTAGAAATTGTGTTCACATCCACCAAGAAATCATTTTTAATAATTCAACCCTTTCTTTTTTTTTCGTTAGGGAATGCTTTTACGCATCCTCGGGGCCTGGGGAGGACCATCGAGGTATGTGGGACTCCCCGGGGCTTACGGAAGACGCACCCGGGACTACTCACTAAAACCCCAACGAAGTTCCTGCTCCTGAAGATTAATTCAAATAATTCAACCCCTAGGGGGGTAAAAATTTCAAAACGCGGAAAAAACCGTTAAAAAGCTTTTTCCAGTTCAATTCAGTCCCATTCTTATCAAACTACAAAATGATATTCTATGAAGATTCTCTTATTTGGGCAGTCCAGTTAATGATAAATATTAACGAGATGATTCCTATACGTTAATAAAGAAATTAATTATTACATACAATATTATACATCTTATGAGAATATGACACAGTTCAAATAGTAATATATTAACTACATATAAAATGTTATCTGAATATATTAATTAGGCGTATTTTGATAAAGAAACAAGGAAATAACAGAGTCATTAACTTGTATCGAGAACGATTTGTTCTGTCAAAACAAAATGTTTTATTGTTTCTGGATTTATATGTATTGAGAAACTTTGTATGGAAAAAAAGAAAAAAAAAATATACTTACGTTGACTATGAGCCGCGGGAAAGGACATTGAATACTTTTTATCCCGGAAAAAGGACATTGCCAATCCTTATATGGAAGTTGGCCCAAGTGCTGCCCACAATGAAGCCATGGTGCATTTTGTTCTTCATGCCAACCCTAACCTGTAAACCAAAGCGCTCGAAAATCTATCCCAGGGGTCAAGAGAAATTTTTTTTTGTTTGTAGTGAATTATTTATTTACGAAATATGAATTTGACAATAAAAAGCAACTATTGCATATTTATTACTTCAGTTTAACATCATCATATCAGTCACAGGACGTCCACTTTTATAGTTTTACATATATAAATGTAAATCAATATTATTCATCAATCGATATTTACAATAATTAACAAAAGTAATCAGTTGGTAACAGCTGTGGCAGTGACTATTACTTATTGTACTGTACTAGTATATCTATAAAAATACTATACAACATTTACATTACAATCATTATCATCATCAGCATTTCAGCCACAGGATAACATTACAATAAAACAAATAAGATACTAGTCGTCATCATCGTCGTCGATTATAATTCTATCTAGGAATAAATAAGGGTACCTTATCGCGTCGAGATGCCTGCCCACCCCAAAAACCATGTTATGCATATGGTAGGTATTTTTTATCGGAGCGGAGCATACAAAAGACCGGTTTATGGAGTTATGCGATACGTATGACAGGAATAAGTTAGGTGTGCATTTTTTAACGTGAAAATCATAATATTAATACGTGAACGAAAAACTTTGTAACCCATTTTACGAAAAATGGGGAAACGTAGGTGCATGAAATTTTGCACAGTTATCGTTTATATGGTGAAGGAGTGCATCGAACTTATATTATTTTGAAATTATGCTTTTATCATACATTTTTTTTAACAAATAAAACATTACACACACTACAACACACACACATAAGAAATGACATATTTTTGAGTGGCAAGCCTATACATACGAATTATACTCTTTTATTTATGGTTGAAGTCTGTTGACAACAAGTTGACACATTGAAAATGGATTATAGTTTTTTTAATTGAATCTTAGCTACTATTAAACAATGCTTACACGGCCAGTCTGAGATCAGCAAAGACCCAGAGACAATGATAAATTCAATATTTTTTACAAAAATATATAGGTAGTAGTCCTAATGTCGCTGACACTAAGGTCGAATTTCGACCATTGGGCGATCTCTAGTGTAACTAATTAAACAAAAAATACTTCAAACACAGAAAAACCTTAAAAAATAAGATGTATTCAAATTAATAACTCCTGGGACCGATTTTTTTAAATTATTTTTTTAATGTATTGTAGTCCAAGGAGAACTAGTTGGCACTACTCCCACGTGTGGGCACCACTTGGGCCAAACCCTGTCAATGTCCTTTAGGATTTCCGGGCGACATATCTAGTACTTATTAATTACCAAATTATATGATAATTTGGTAATTAGTACTATAATATAATATTAGTAAGAAGGATATTAAATTAATCAAATCTAAGTAAGTGTTCCTTAACCTGCGTAACATTTCTACTTATTTTATTTTTGGCTAAATTTTACTCCACAGACTTGGATAACAATTTCACCAGGTTAAGGGTTAACTAGTATAAAAACTAGCGCCGTTGGATTGTCTGTCAGTCTCTCTCTGTCGTTGCTTCGGTCAACATCCTTGATAAGGTTAGTGACCCCGTTCTGATTCAATGTGATTTAAGTGTAAATAACATTAAGAGGATACACCAGGGGCGAAAGAAATTGAAAATAGGTATTTGAAAATGTATTGCAGTCTCACCAATCTCAAGTCTCCCACTGCAGAGCGCGATAGAGACAACACGACAAAAGTTCTAATAAAAGAACAGAAAATCTTCGATTCGTTGTCCGGTGATTCCTTCTCCAAAACTTAACCGATTAAAGTACTTTTTTCATTAAGAATTAAAGCAAGGCTTGAGCTATGTTCCCGTGTTTTATTTTTTTTTGTATATTTTATCCAGTTTTGTTTTCTGTGTGTTTGAACATAGAGGAAAATCTGGTCATTTTTTTTGGTTTTGGACGTTCTTATCTTTTTTAATAATAAAATTATGAAAAAAAAGAAAACATAGGGACATGCTCATAGTGGCCATAGATATTCAGGAAAAAAAATCATAACTCTACCGGCATTATCCAGGGAGGAAACAGGGGACAACGTTTGTATGGAAAAACGGCGGTGTGGACTCCTCTTAAAACTTATAAAATATCTATTTTAAAATGTCTTCTTAAATGGAGGCATGTTATATCCATAATATTATAATTGTGAAAGTGTGTCTGTCTGTCTGTCGGCCTGTCTCCACTAATCTCCACGTCACGACGTCATCAACGTGGAACGTTGCGGTAACGTGGCACGGTACGTTGACGTGACGTGAAAATTTACGTCAACGTAACGTGAAAATTCACGTCACGATGTAGCAACATTTTATGTCTTTTTTTTCTTAAATCTCTCTCTCCGTCTTCATAACAATAGCAGAAGCATATTAACCCATCGATCGTGGAAAAACGAGACAATAAAATATTATATTCTATTGTGTCTCGTTCACCTTGATGAATTAATACTTATTGTGCGGTCCATATCTAGATAAGTAGTGAAGAATGTAGCAGTTTTACAGGGCATCGTGACGTGCAATGTTGGTACTACACTGTGACGTGCATTTTCACGTTACGTTGACGTAAATTTTTACGTCACGTCAACGTCCCGTGCCACGTTATCGCACCGTCCCAGGTTGACGACGTCGTAACGTGGACATGTGGATAGGATAGGCCCACCTCTTTATGCTTAAAATGCTAAACCGAATTTATAAAACTTAGTATGGGGACTTGGAGACGGGGACAGATAGTTTTTGTTGTCGAAAAACGCACAATATACAAGGTGTAACAAATTACGAATGAATTATGAGTGGTAACTTTAGGATATGTATGAATCATGAGCTGTATTGAGCTCATCGTAAAAGGTCTTGGCGCGTCTTTTTCGGCTCTCCTATTCCACTGGCATCGTCCCGGCTTCCTGGAAGACAGACTTGGTGCACCCGATCCCCAAAAAAGGTGACCGCTCAAATCCTTCCAACTACAGACCAATCGCTATAACCTCTCTCTTCTCGAAAATAATGGAATCCATTATCAATAGCCAGCTTCTTCGATACTTGGACGGCCAGGGACTGCTAAGCGACAAACAATACGGGTTCCGTAAGGGTCGCTCGGCTGGTGATCTCTTGGCATACCTGACTCATCGTTGGGCTCAGGCAATTGAGTCGAAGGGAGAGGCATTGGCTGTTAGATTGAATATTGCAAAGGCCTTTGATCGGGTTTGGCATAAAGCGCTGCTATCAAAGCTTCCATCATACGGGCTGCCCGAGAAATTATGTAAGTGGGTCACTAGTTTCTTAGCAGACAGAAGCATAAAGGTCGTAGTTGACGGCGAATGCTCGGAAATTCAGTCTGTTAATGCTGGTGTCCCTCAGGGCTGTGTACTATCGCCTACTCTATTCATACTGCATATCAATGACATATTACAAACCAACGGCATTCATTGCTATGCGGATGATAGTACAGGTGATGCTGTATATACCGGCTCCCCTAATATTTCTCGGCAAAATGTCACTGAGAGTCGAAACGAACTTGTGTCTAAGGTAGAGAATTCATTGGAGAAGGTCTCTGAATGGGGTAGACGTAACTTAGTCCAATTCAACCCCACCAAGACACAAGTCTGCGCGTTCACCACTAAAAAGTCACCAATGGTCGTTTATCCTCGTTTCGAGGGCACATCTTTAACCATCTCCCCTAGCATGAGATACTTGGCGTCAACATATCGAGCGAAGTCCAGTTCCGATATCATCTTGAGGGTAAGGCCAAATTAGCCTCGAAGAAGCTTGGTGTTCTTAACAGAGCGAGACAGTCCAGTCCAACCAGCGAGCGAGAAAGTCAGTCCGGACCAACGCCTACAACTCTACAAGGCGCAGGTTCGGCCTCATATGGAATATTGTTCTCATCTCTGGGCAGGGGCGCCAAAATACCAACTGCTCCCTCTGGATCGTATCCAACGAAGGGCTGCTCGAATTGTTGACTGCCATAGTGTTTCAAACAGCTTGGACCCCTTGGAATTACGCCGAGATGTAGCTTCACTTTGCATCCTCTATCGGTTGTATCACGGGGAGTGTTCTGAGGAATTGTTCGGAATCATACCACCTGCAACTTTTCGCCATCGTCCCACGCGAAAAACATACCATCCTCATCACCTTGATGAGTGGCAGTCTTCCACAGTGCGTTTTTCGCGTAACTTTCTGCCGCGCACTGTAAAACTCTGGAATTAACTGTCACCAGCAGTATTTCCGGACCGATACGACCTGCAAACCTTCAAGGAAAGAGCGTATTCCCTCTTAAAAGGCCGGCAACGCACCTGCAGCTCTTCTGATGTTGCGAGTGTCCATGGGCGACGGTAGTTGCTTACCATCAGGTGACCCGTTTGCTCGTTTGCCCCCTTATTTAATAAAAAAAAGTAGCAGCACTAAAAAAGTGAATTTTTCGCGCTGCTATTTTCAAGGTAAACTCTGAATAAGGAACACATAATTATACACCCTCAAGTATTATCACTTAGTTTTTAGAAACGGAGTTATGCCATTTAGCTCTGAATAATATTATTCTTCCAGATGCTGAAATTCCTCCTTCTCATCCTGACGCTGTACAGCATCAACGCGACCCTGATCTTCGAGTGGAAGACCGTGGACCTACAGTTCCCATCACCAGAGGTCAGACAGAGGATGATAGAAGACCAGAGCTTCATAACAGAAGACATCAACATCAGAAGAGTTGCAGTCTATGAAGATAAGCTGTTCATTCAGCTATACCAAGCTAGAGGAGCACCGCTGTCATTGGCATACGTGAACTTGACAGGTACGTGGTATTTTATATTTTATATGCGGGCTCAACACTCGCGGCGCGAATCACGGCCGCCACTTATATATATACTCGTCAATTCAGGCTTGATAATCAGGGCGAGCGAAGCGAGTCCTAGTATACCGCACAACGCGAGCACGTTTGTGGTACACTTTACGGAAATCTATCACGCCTATTGATTTGTGCTTTAACATAGTAATTTTTATTTACATGTAAATGTGATATTATCGGCCAGTCAAGGTTTGGTTACTATTAAATTGTATAAAAAAGTGTGACTAGACGTATGTGAATTATAATAATTGTATAAGTTGATAAAAATGTTTCTCATTCACAGACACCTCAACGAAATCACCAATATTAATACCATACCCGAGTTGGTCAGCACACTTCGACACGTTAGAAGAAAGCCGCCTCATCCATGATGTTATGGCCATCAGAGTTGACCGATGCCACCGACTTTGGGTCCTCGACAGAATCAACGAAGGATACCTTACTCATCATGCCTTAATCATCTTCGACCTGGCTACAGATCAGATCATCAAACGACACAAGTTCTCCAACCCAGGTTACCGCATAGCCATGGCGATTGAAGATGCTAATTGTGGTGATACCTACGCGTTCACCAGTGATGACTATTCTGGAGATATCTGGGTATACTCCTTGAAGAAGAATGAAACTCGGTGTATCCCCGGGGATAAGATATCCAGCATGATATTCACATCGAATTCGATTTATTATAACAAGGGCAAAGATGTGTTTTATGTGGCGACAGAGAAGCTAAGAAAATCAGCAAATGTCAAAGATTTTGAGCGCAAAAGTGATATAAGTGCAGATTTGCTGATATCAGCGTTGGATACTAAGAGGAATATTTTATATTATGCTAACAAATATTGTGAATGTAATGACATACATACGGTATGCTGGGATGCGACTAAGCCATGCGACCGGCACGACTGGCGACTGGGAAACTATACGACATTTCAAGTTACCGATTTAATTTTGAATAAAGATACACTTTATGTACTGGAGGCTACATTATCTTTCAGATCAGAAGTTCAGTATAAATTTCACTCTGTATCTCTGACAGAAAAATTATAATGTAAGGAGTGTATAATAGCTATTGTAATGTTGTAGTGTTTGTGTATTCATTAAATGATTTTAAATCTGTGTTTACTATTAATCAGATAAAAACTATTTTTACGCTTTGTCTGGTTATACTATACATATATATAGTAAACACAAACAAAGCTCTATCTATATCCGCTATCTATCTATCTATTTATTTGTGAACTCTCCTGCCTTACAAGGTTGCCTGTTAGAGATCGCTTATATAATAATAACTAGCTGTTTGACCGAGCTTCGCTCGGTATTCGATAAAACACTAATTAAATTACATTTTCTAAAAATGATTCCTAGCTAGATCGATTTATCGCCCCCGAACCCGGGGGCGATAAATCGATCTCGGAATATACAAGAATTGCTCGTTTAAAGATATAAGATATATAAAGCCGACCGATAAGGCCGCCCTTGCCCACATTAATGTCTTAGTTTTTAAGTTTGTATACCTATTTATATGTGAGCAATAAAGTATTTATCTATCTATATATACCCCCCCTCTCCCACTCCCACTCCGACCAGCACAGCGGTGCGGCGTTGGCACACTTCGGCACGGTGTTTGTTTGCGTATGACTAGACGCTTAAGTTGATAAAAATGCTATACTCAATAGTTTTACCGCGGCAGTCCTCGAGTGCCACACGTATTTTTTTTATTTGAAGGCAATTTCAGGGATACACAAATATTATCATTTAGTTTTTTTACACCCCGTATAAATGACGTAATCGCGTTGCTAAATAAATAAATCCTTTGCTTGTGATGTCGCGGCGTAACCGCCAAATCGCGCGTTTGCGCCGCCGCATATAAATCCTTATATTTCGTCTCTCAAGTTTTTACCACAAAATCGGTAAACAAACAAAGGGATTTACCCAATCCGCAATCGATAGGCGAAATCCAAAGACAATATTTTGTTATAATTTCGTCGAGCACTCACAACCAGGAAAATCCTTGTAGGTTGAGTGAAAAGTTTCTTAAGGCACGTTTAGACGTTCCGTCTTATAGTCACATTGCATTGTAAAGGTGGCTTTCCGATTCTTGCCGCAAGTAACCGCGACCGACAAAGATTCAAATAAAATGCCATATGACTAAGGCACTTTCATTTTCTATCGATTTTAGTTTGATCTAGCAAAATTAAACATGTAGCCTAGTTCATCAAGCGGCATTTTATTTGAATGCGCACGCCACAAACGCTAAAACTAGATTTAACGAGATACCTAGAGCGTCTTGAGAATATCTTTTTGATGACCTCTGTAGCTCAGTGAGTGAGCACGTTGGTAGCTCAAACCGGGTGTCGCGGGTCCGAATCTCGCCGATGAAACAAAAAAGTAGTGGGGCATTATAAGTTTCACAATTTTGGGTGTGTGTGTCCATGGCATAGAAGCATCCAAACGGGTGAGTCAATTTTGGTCTTGTTTCTTTGCTTGAAAGTTGACATGGTCGAGAGTGCTCGAGCCTTTCATCATCATTAATCGTCAACCCGCTAAGTACTGGAATATTGGTTTCATGATATATTTCCTGAAAGTTTGTAGTAAGCAACAGGTATTTTATCGATTCCCATGTTTTGCATTCAAATGCCTGACAAAATATTTATCTAAAATAAAGTTTTGAATTGGGGATTATTTTAAATTTCGTAATTTAACATTATCACTAACGTGGAAACTTATATTATGCTAAGTTTCCAAACGGAATTGTGTGTATCCTGCTTGCTGAACAGACGGTGCGTCTAACCGAGGCATTATGCTCGATAAATTGTATTACAAACTTTTTTATTTATGCCCCAACTTAGAGAAACTATTCGCCTTTGAGATGTGAGTCGGTAATAGGTATGTAACTTCGGATTTGTTTTAATGAGCCCAAATAACTTGTCTGTCTGTATCTGTCTTTTTTTTTTATGAAATAAGGGGGCAAACGAGTGTGGCGGTACCCACAATTCGCCTAACATTCCTGCATCGCGCTATCGAAGTTTCGGTGAACGGCAAGATATATACAACGTCTGAAATGACGTCAGTGGGCTTCGGCCTGACCGAGCATGCTATCTCGCTCGGTCGGAAGATCTTCCTTTTCGGCCGCCACTAACAACGTTAAATTGGTGACCACCGACAAGAACACGCATCCTTATGGACATCAATCATCATCAACACTCCCCGCCCCTCCGCACCACGTCAGCAGACATCAAGCATAACCGGGTCGCCTCGACCATAAGCCGCGTTGGAGGTCCGCGCCGGTCGAACCCGCGTCTGGCTTAAACGGCCATAGGCTACAACGACCGGTCAGCAAGCAGAGCACGGGGTCCCTCTCCTGGTCATTGCACGCGTAGCTTCGGCCCACACCTGACAACACAAGCGCATCGAAGAATACCACAGGTCTTCGGGGGGGGAGTGATGTGGCGGTACCCACAATTCGCCTAACATTCCTGCATCGCGCTATCGAAGTTTCGGTGAACGGCAAGATATATACAACGTCTGAAATGACGTCAGTGGGCTTCGGCCTGACCGAGCATGCTATCTCGCTCGGTCGGAAGATCTTCCTTTTCGGCCGCCACTAACAACGTTAAACGAGCAAACGGGTCACCTGATGGAAAGCAACTTCCGTCGCCCATGGACACTCGCAGCATCAGAAGAGCTGCAAGTGCGTTGCCGGCCTTTTAAGAGGGAATAGGGTAATACGGGAGGGTAGGGAAGGGAAGGGAAGGGAATAGTTGAGGGTAGGGAAGGGAATAGGGTAGGGGTTAGGGGATTGGGCCTCCGGTAAACTCACTCACTCGGCGAAACACAGGGCAAGCGCTGTTTCACGCCGGTTTTCTGTGAGAACGTGGTATATATATATATACCACGTTCTCCACGGCCGGCTCGACCGGATATATCCGGTCGAGCCGGCCCATTCGTGCCGAAGCATGGCTCTCCCACGTATAAATGTCTATAATCTATAAATATAATAGCTCCCACACCAGTTTCGGTGACGGTGGCCGGTTTCATTGAAACCAGGCCAGCTACGCAGGAGTAATTTTATAGTGCCCAAATGTGTGCGCAGTACACAAGATCACTCTCCATTCCTTTACTCTCATAACCCAGTGGGACGGAAGACCGACACGACCGGCGAGAGATCAGACGCAGGACCGACTTTTTACATGCCCATCCGACGCATGGATTATCTTACTTGTCAGGCAATCAGGTGATCAGCCTACACTGTCCTAACCAAACTTAGAAATAACATGTTTCCAACGCGGGAATCGAACCCACGGCCTCCGAGTCAAGAGCCGCGCTCTATACCACTAGACCACCGAGGCGTTATATAATATATACTTATTATATAAACACTTATTGATCCATAAAAAGTTTCGCTTATTTAGGAATACCAAAAAACTAAGTATTTTAATATAAAATCAATACTTTAGTAATTAAAATTTTGCATATAACCAATAATTTAATAAATTTAAGTAGCAGAAACTTGTGGTATCTTTATTTGCACCTACCCGCATTTTTTATACAAACATAGGAATCAAAGTACATGTATAATTTTCAGCGCTGATATTTTGTCAGTGAACTTTATAGTACGCTGTTAATCATTCGTGTACTAACCACAAAAAATGAATTTATGTTCTAAGACTGCATTCAAACAACAAACAAAATGATGGGTTAGGAGTTAGGACACTAATGCTTTAACAGCGACTATATTATAAGGGACAACATATTATATACGTTCGAAAGAATCATCACTTTGTTTTGTTACAGCCTGTATAAAAAAACATAAAACTCTTAGAGCCAGTCCACACGGCGCGTTGCGTCAGCGTTGCGTCGACGCAGCGCTGCCGTTGCGTTGTTTTAAGTAGCCCGCAAACGATCAAATTGTTTGTCAAATTTTTCGTGTTTGTCAAACAGTTAGATCGTGTACAGCTTTGTTTGAAGCGTTTGTCAAACAAACTACGCGTTTGACGTGTTTGAAGAAAATTTGAATTACCAAGCGTTTGACAAACACTAGTGACCGACCGAACTTTCAGTTTCGGTTTCGGTTTCGGCCAGTTTCGGCCAAAAAATCTAGTTTCGGCCTTAGTTTCGGTTTCGGCCAAAATATAGCCGAAACTTTCGGCCCCGCCGAAACTTATGCGTCATTCTGCGTTCAGTAAACTTCGCAGTGAACTCGTGCTTGCTTGTCATAACTGTTGGCAAATTACGTGCTATTTTAACAATGTTTCCCAAACAAACGATTTAGTAAATGCTATGATAAATTGATTATAATATTGTGTATGAACTTTATTTACTTACTTAAGAATTTTGTTTGACTGTGAGATTATAGAATATATTACGACATATCTTGCGAGATTTATCCAGTAAATCATTTCGCCTCACTCTTTTCCTTTTACCACGCGTTTTATTTAAATATTTAAAATTAACTTTTAACAGCTATGGACACGCAATCTCTTAGACCGTTCCTACCCTGCTAGAATCTTATCTAGCCCACTTCTTCGTAAGCTTCACTCTTGCGGCCTTTATTATATTTTTTAAGTTTAGTGGCAAAAATAATATACTGCAATTGATTGTGTTTACAGTAGTACGTCATTAATGTCTAAGGGATGATTTCGCCAATCACACAACTTCGTTTTATAAAATTTAGTTCTCATTGAACACGTTCCTACGGAGATGTAAATCTCGTTTTGTTTCAAATGAATTTCATAATCTTCTTTTAATCACGATTAATAAATCTAAATTTATGTGACGTCACGCAATGATTTTACATTGTTTTATTATTTTGGAGTCTAGTTACGTTATTTTATCAACAATAAATCGAGAAACGATACATAAACTACCCAAACGCATCTATCGAAACTATCATGTTGAAATTTTTTTCGTCTATGATTTTCGATTCGCCATGACACTACACTGACTTGACTTTAACGGCTTTTATGAAGTTTAACCGTACAACATTGAACGTTCTGAAGATAAAACTCAGATTTGCTGTGTACATTATGTTGGTGAAATGCAATTTGGTGTTATAAACGCGTTTATACGTTTAGAACCGTTTTAGTGTACACTAAGCGCGTTCAATTTTTTAGGTGAAATCGCACCTAAATAAAATGACTTGAAATAACTTCTGCTCTTGTTTCTCAGGGTAATCCTTCGTTGTAACACATTAATAGGAATTTCACCAATCACACTTAAAACTTCATTTTATTAAACTAAGTTCTCATTGAACAATGAACGCCTTTATGTTATGGCGACGTAAATCTCGTTTTGTTTCAAATATTTTACATTCTTCTTTTAATCGCGATTAATGAATCTTAGTTTACTTTACGTTACGCGATGATTTTTATCATCTTGGATCCTTGTCACGTTGTTTCATTAACAAAATAATAAGAAACGATAAATAAGCTAACCAAACGCATCTGTAAAAACTGCCATCTTAACAATTTTTTCGTCTATGTTTTTCGATCTGTCATGACACTACACTGACAGGACTTGAATATGTTTTATGAAGTTAAAACTCGAATATTGGGCGTTCAGAAGATAGGAATCGGATTTGCTGTGAACGAGTTAAGTTTATGTTGGTGAAATGCAATTGAGTGTAATTTAAAACGTGTTTATACGTTTAGAACTGGCTTAGCGTGCGCTAAGCGCGTTTAATTTCTTTGGTGAAATCGCGCCTACTTGGAATCGTATAAAAAACGGAATATAGTACAAAAAAGTTTCTAGGGAACATATTCGAATCCAAGATTAATAATATTTATGAGAAATGTCGCAAAAAGTAAAAAATTTAATGTGGCACTTTAGTTTAAAAAGTTGTAATTTATGTTAAAAATCAATAAATTTCAGTAAATAATCGTAATTTTAAATGTTTTACCCAGTTTCGGTTTCGGTTTTGGTTTCGGCCGAAACTGAGAGTATGGCCGAAAGTTCGGTTTCGGTTTCGGTTTCGGCTGAAGAATCAGTTTCGGTCGGACACTAACAAACAGTATTCCGCTGTGTTTGTCAAACAAAATCTAATGATCTCAAACCGATTCTAGCTAATTGTTTGACAAACGTGTTTGATTTTATCGTCTGCGCTGCTGTTTGATGAAAACGTAAATTACATCAAACATGTTTGTCAAATAAGTTTGATCGTTTGCGGGGTACTTTACATACAAATAACCAAGGTCGCAACGCACACACGACGGACAGCACCCCCTGAGACGAAGCGGGAGGGGGCGTTGACGTTAAGACTGCTTCGTAATAACGCTGCGATGGCGCAGCGCCCGTGTCGCCGGCTATGCGTCAAAATATTTGCGTTGTTACGACGCAGCGCTGACGCAAGGCGCGTGTGGACTGGCTCACCGCCACCGTCACCGACAAAAATTCAAATAAAATGCCACTTTATGACCTAGGCTGTAGGTTTCATTTTCTACCGACATTGGTCTAGCGACCCACCGCCGCTGCTTAGTAGTGGCGTACAGCAAAATGAAACCTACAGCCTAGGTCATAAAGTGGCGTTTTATTTGAATTTTCGTCGGCGGTGGTTGCGGTACGTGTGGATTGGCCCTTACAGTGTAGATACTAATGTCGTAAAATTTGTACATTTTTAAAAGCACCGTACTCCACCGAACATTTCGCTTCTACGGAAAATTGCATTTTAAAATTTTATATTTCGCAAACAGATCCTAGACTCTAGAGTTTGTTAACTTTGTTTTGATTATTTTGTACAGATTTTGGTGATTCTTGGTCAAAATTCGCCCATAATTTTGATTAATACCTATACTATTAATTTTTAACTTTATCATATGGGATACATAACATTAAAAAGTTTTTATAAAATATTGTGACGTGGGAGAGTCATGCTTCGGCACGAATGGGCTGGCTCTACCGGAGAAATACCACGGGCTCACAGAAAACCAGCGTGAAACAGCGCTTGCGCCGTGTTTCGCCGAGTGAGTGAGTTTACCGGAGGCCCAATCACCTACCCTTTTACCTTCCCTACCCTCCCCTATTTCCTTCCCTACCCTCCCCTATTCCCTTGCCTATCCTCCCCTATTACCCTATTCCCTCTAAAAGGCCGGCAACGCACCTGCAGCTCTTCTGATGCTGGATGCTGTGTCCATGGGCGACGGAAGTTGCTTTCCATCAGGTGACCTATTTGCTCGTTTGCCCCGTTATTAAAAAAAAAAGTTTTATAATAAATAAGATAAAAAAATATTCAAGCATGTTTTGCAGGTTTTAATTTTTAGTAACAATACTAACTCTGGAAGTGCCACCAGAGATTACAAAGAAAACTGCTCTTTCGTTGTAAAAGCAGTAAAATTTGATTTTATCAAAAACTACGTTTTTTCTACAATATTATTTTACGTTGGTTATCTGCATAAGACTGTGTTTCTTTTTGATTTAATAAAATAATGTATTCGTTCTCAAGTTTATATTTGGGACGAGTTTGCATGTAATTTTTACTAGGTACATCTGAAAACTCGTCCCATTAGGACGAGATCTTGTTGTACGAAAAGTCATACTCAAATATTAGATTAGGGCTTCCCAAATTTAAAATCATTATGGCCAGAAAATTAAAAGTTATGGTCATAGCTACAGACAAATCTACAGAAACTATAATACCTAGTGTTATGCCGCGGCCGCACATGCGTCTATCGTACGAAGCTTCGTGCTATGACCTATGAGTCGATACCATTAGACGATACACGCAGATCGTCCAATGGTATCGTTTTAAGATGCGTTAAATTAAAAAAAAATTTGGATAATTATGTTTTAGATCGCTTGTTTTCTATGAGAGGCCGGGCTAGCCTCTCATAGGAAACAAGAAATGGAACAGCAAGAAATAGAAAGGGCGTAAGCGACAAAATGGTTTTTGTCGCGTAATTTAAAAACCATAAATATATTTTGCCAAAGCCAATTTTGAGGAGTGATAGCTTAAATCACTCCTCAAAATTGGCTTTGGCAAAATTAGAATCCCTGTTTTTAGAGATTAGATTATAGAGATTATTTTGATTAATTATTATGTGTTATAAAAGTTGACCATTCGTGTTATGCTATGGGTAATTCAAAGATAAAGACATGATGAATACTGACAATAAACTTTAATTTCTTAGCTTTAGTCATTATTGAGAAAAATCGATATCGCTGCAGCCAAATTATCAAGGCATCACCTTAAGGGGGCGACTAACCCTAAAGTGTCGATTTTATAATTCATTTGTATACTTGAAAATAAGCCCCGAATTGTTTCATTTTCTAAAATTAGGTACTACATCATACTTCCGAGAATTGGATCTGAGCAAAAACACGATATCTTAAAATTTTCTCGATAGAAAAAAATAACAAAGATGCATCTAATTTTCACGAATTTTTCATTTATTGCCATATGCAATGAACTAAGTTAATATTTTAACACATTGTAATAAATTCTGTCATTATGTTGTATATTTATCGAGTTATTGAGAAAAAACTAATTTGGCGATGAATCCGCGTCGTTCTTTTTTACCTGACATAATTTATGAAAGACGGGCGTGAGTGTGAAGAGAGAAGGACGATGTTTGATTTTTGGGGTTAGTTGCCCTCTTAAGCACGAAGCTCTATGCATGTGCGGCCGCGGCATTACAGACATAAAAAACTAATTATTATATTTTATTATTAAACATAAACTACACTTTCAATTAGTTAAAGCAATCCAAGCAGTATTTTAATCACTTTATGTGTGGAATAACGGTCATAATCTTAGATAATTATTACCAAATTAAAAGTGTAAGTACAGATAGCAAAAAAAATACTTTGTTATATTTTTTTTATGAAATAAGGGGGCAAACGAGCAAACGGGTCACCTGATGGAAAGCAACTTCCGTCGCCCATGGACACTCGCAGCATCAGAAGAGCTGCAAGTGCGTTGCCGGCCTTTTAGGGAATACGGGAGGGTAGGGAAAGCCTATTGGTAGGGGATTGGGCCTCCAGTAAACTCACTCACTGACAAACACAGCGTAAGCGCTGTTTCACGCCGGATTTCTGTGAGAACGTGGTATTTCTCCGGTCGGGCCGGCCCATTCGTACCGAAGCATGGCTCTCCCACGTATGAAATTTATTACTTATTTAACTATTTATTTAATCTAAATTCTAAATTACCGAATGTTTTCACATCAGATTATCCTTTTTTTAAACTTTAATCACATCAGTTTGTCCTTTTTGAATTGGGTAAACTCAACTGATCTTAAAGAAGTTAACTTCTGAACAAAAGAAGAACGGGTTGTACAGTATACACAGGATAATGGCAGTCACAGCCCACAGGCATGTACCTTTTGCCGCGCTGTAGGACAAGTAAAGAGGACTTAAGAGGATACACCAGGAGCTAGAGAAATGAAAAAAAGTACGTGTAATATCTATAGCTGTCTCCCTTACCTCAAGCCTATACCGCAGAACGCGATAGAGACAACTGCAGAAAATCCAGAAAATCAACGATTCGTTGTCCCCTGATTCCTTCTCCAAAACTTAACCGATTTAAGTAGTTTTTTCATTAAAGATTAAAAAAAGGATTGAGCTGTGTTCCTATGTTTTGCTTTTTTTTGTATAATCTAGCCAAATCTGTTTTCTGGACGTTTGAACACAGCGGAAAATCTGACCATTTTTTTGGGTTTTTGAACGTTCATATCTTATTTAATAATTAAATTATGAAAAAAAAGAAAACATAGGGACATTGTATTAGTGGCCGTAGATATTCAGGAAAAAAATTATAACTCTACTAGCATTATCCAGGGAGGAAACAGGGGACAACGTTTGTATGGAAAAAAGGGCGGTGTGGACTCCTCTTAATATCTTCGATAGTGGCAAGCAAACATTTTTGCCACGCGAAAGAAAGAGATATTGATTTCTATCCTACACGCGCCACGTGCGCGTAGGACGCCACGCGCGCCATCGCGACGTGGGAGAGCCATGCTTCGGCACAAATGGGCCGGCTCGACTGGAGAAATACCACGTTCTCACAGAAAACCGGCGTAAAACAGTGCTTGCTACCCTCACCTATTCCCCCTTAAAAGGCCAGTAACGCACCTGCAGCCAGCAGCTCTTCTAATGCTGCGAGTGTCCATGGGCGATGGAAGTTGCTTTCGACCAGATGACGCATTTGCTCGATCGCACCCTTATTTCATTAAAAAATACGCCCGCGGTCTGTTTTCCTGCATCTTACGAATTATCAATCAGGTCTTCTGACACTAGTTTAATATTTTTACTCATCCCAACAAAACAGTGCCGCTAAAGAAGTTTTCACCTCAAAAAAACTCATATTGATAATAATTTTTAAAATTTAAACATAATATACTTAACACAGTATTTTGCCGACCGTACATATACATATCTCCTAGGTGCAAACGTACAGACAGACGCCAGTTTTATGTATAACCCGCGTCGCTCTTGATTACTGTAGTATAATGAACCCACCACCAATGTTAGGGAGACTGTACATTGTCCGAGAAGAAATGCGTCATTTCGTCTTAATAATATTATCATTAATATGTGACATGTCTGTTATTAAAAAAAAGTTTTAAAAGTACTTGAAAGCGGCTCGAGCAGTAAATTTTGAAAAAGTGTAAATTTTTTTATTAATTTAAAAAGAAACTCAGAGGAAATATTTGTATTTTTGTTTCTGATTTGCGAATGAATTGTTTCACAGCAGATTTAAAATTTTCCAAAATTGGAAAACTTTATGAAAAAATATAAATTTTAAACGACACGCAAATTATTATTGAGTGCAGATTGAAATGTAGCTTTGCAGGATTTTTAACTAGTTCAATTTAATTCAGTAATAAAAAAATACGATCCTACTGTGCCTTATTAAGTCATATTATAATATTATTATAAACGTCGTAAGAAGCTTTAACAGGAGTCGTTGCATTTAAGGTTATACTTTGGACGAGATGTACTTTTTGAAAGCGAAGGCATGTTAATATTTAGGTTTACCTAAATATCATCATGCCTTCGCTTTCATTCTAAGTTTTAGCAATTTATTGCTAAAACTTAGAAATAATGTTTATTTTTTACCGTTTTTTCAGCCAGTCATACCTTCTATATTTTATTTAATTATATACAATGAGTAAGCTTCTTAAAATCGCTTAGCACGTCGATTACACTAATTTAATCAGTCGGTAAAACAAAAGTTGACCGCGGTTAAAGTTAACTGTGGACATTTAACCGAGCTTATAACCGGTTATTACGTATAATAAACAACAGTTTGTTTATAAAGTTCAGTGGTTTAATCAATGTTTGTATGACTCTATATTTAACTTTTACGAGTTCCGTTTATATTAATTTTGTCTAAAATATAAATAAAATTAGAATTTAACTACAAAACGTAGTATAATACTACCGATTTAAATGTCAAGTACTTATCACGGGGCAGAGAAATCTATACTAAGTGTATATTATATTATATTTTTACCGGAGGCCTGCCCTCCCCTATTAACCTTTTCCTTTTTAAAAGGCCGGCAACGCACCTGCAGCTCTTCTGATGCTGCGAGTGTCCATGGGCGACGGAAGTTGCTTTCCATCAGGAGACCTGTTTGCTCGTTTGCCCCCTTGTTTCATAAAAAAATGTATATAGTATTTATTATTAAGAATATTATATTATACAGTACTTATTAAAGAGTTTGTTTGATCGCGCTAATCTTAGGAATCTATAGTTTTATACTATAAAACTGAAGAATTTGTTTGTTTGTTTGAACGCGCTAATCTCAGAAACTACTGGTTCGAATTGAAAAATACTTTTGTGTTGGATAGTCCATTTATCGAGAAAGGCTAACATAACATCACACTGCGACCAATAGGAACAAAAAATCGGTGGAAAATACTGAATAGGGGAAAATTATTCATCTTTTTGACTCTGATGAAGTCACAGCTTAAATATCAATACTAATATTATAAACGAGAAAGCGTGTCTGTTTATCTGTCCGTCTGTTAACTTTTCACGTCCAAACCACTACACCAATTTTGCTGAAAGATTCAAAGACTCTTTAAATCACCAAAAGGCCAGGATACTTTTTATCCCCGAAAAAATGTACGGTTCCTACGCGATAAACTAATTTCGGCGCAATGGAGTTGCAGGCGTCATCTAGTAAGTCTATAATGAAGAAGGCGTGGCTATTGGCTCTTAGCAGCAGGTGCAATCTTAAAACGGGTTTGAGGTTTCTGATCCCTGACTTTAGATGCAAATCAGGTAATAATAGAACTTGAAATATTTATACGTATCTATAAGAAATATAGCCCGCCACTTAGAGCGCGGAAGCTGTACATTTTTCCGCAATTTTTTTTAACGGGGGTAAAAAAATGGGGGTGCAAGTTTGTTCAACTATTATAATTGCGCCGACTGGAATCGGTTTTTGAATTTTTTTGAAATGATGTTCGTTGTTGTATGTTTGTTGTTCGTTGCTGGGTTTTGGCTATTGGTTGTTGATTTTTGATTGATGTTTGTTGTTCGTTGTTGGTTGTTGGCTTTAAGTTGTCCATTATTGATTGATGTTTGTTGTTGGTTGATAGATTTTCGATGTTGATTGAACAACAAATGTTGGATGTTCGTTTTTCGATGTAGAACTTTGAACAGTGGATGTTGGTTGTTCGTTGTTGTTCGATGTTGGATATTAGATGTTCGTTGTTGAATGTTGAAGCTATTTGAACGTGTGTAGCGGGCATGAGGTTGACTTTAGCTATTGAACCTTTGTACAGCATACGTTTACGAGAGCAGAGCACTTCTATGAAAATTAGCTTTTAAGTTAAAGGAGGTAGCGTTTTTAGCAATACTCAGAAAATGTGTTTTTATTCGTGTTTTATCGATAATCGATAAACTGAAAAATATGACTCTTCCTGACATCTATTGGCGAATAATAATACTATTATGAGAGCAACTAATTGTTTTAACGACCAGCAGATGGCGTTATTAAGTAACACGAAGTCAATGAGTGTTTGCTATACCGAGCAAAGCTCGGTCATCCAGGTACTAATTAATAATACAATTTTATGGCCTTATATATTTTCAAATATACCGAGTAATAAGGCCCCAACATACAATCGCTACAGTGTCCAACTCGTCCCACACCCATCTAGAACTAGTCAACCAGTGAACTGCCCACCCGGGTGCCCCTCCATTTGAATTTTACTCAGCAAATTGTAACGTATGAATGTCGCAGGGGCCATAACATATTTATATGTTCAGACCGAGTTTTATATAGCAATACTATGTATGTTTATTGACAAAATAATAATATATCCTTCAAAAATGTACGATTCTTACGAAATACTTTTCTGACAATTCTTACGAATGGTTTTTCAATATAACATTATTATGTAATTTTAGTAAACTTAAAACTTAGCTCGTCCAAGATGTCTTAGAATAAGAAAAGGCTATTTAAAACCAAATAATGGCAGGTCAGTGTACACATTTCTATGTACTCTGCCACGTACGTACACAAACTTGTTCTTTCGACCGTTATCGAAAGTAATTATTCTAAGTGCCCGTATTTTTCACTTCTTTAATTAATAATGATAAGCGCCCACATGGGATTGGTATAATTAATTAATATAGGACCAGTGGAAGGAAATGCAAATCAACTGATGGTGTGTAACGGCCATTCAGTGCTATTATAAACAAAGAATATAAAGAAAGTATGTGAGTGTGGGTGTGTGTATGTCTGTGTATGTGTGTGTATGGGTGTGTGTGTGTGTGTTTTTCAATTTCTAAATCAGAGCGCTGCGAGCGAAGCGAGTCCTAGGCCGGTATAAATAGTCAGTACTTAAGATGCGACCCAGTCTCAAGACGCGGTTCGGCTCTGTGATTGGTCCAAATTTTGACAGCCAACCAATCACAGAGCCTGAATCTTGTCTTGAGACCAAGATGCATCTATTTTTTCTTGACTATTTATACCGGTCCTAGTATATCTCACAATCTGTACATTTTGTGGTACACTTTACGGTAAAACTATCACGCCTATTGATTTGTACTTTAACATAGTATTTTTTATTTATCTGTAGATGTGTTATCATCAGTCAGTCAAGGTGTGAGGACGCGAGCCCTCATAAAGCTCGGCTTTTAGCTAGTTAACTCAAAATACACACTACGCAGAAGAATGAAGAAAATACTACGAAAAATTAATATTGATAAAAATAGAACTAAGTATAAATATTTACCAAAAATACCTTACTTATTACTTATATTTTAATATGTTATATGATTTTTCAAAAAAAACACATTCGAATGTGTTTAAAACTAAGTATATTTTTTCTCTTGCACAAAAACTATCATAACCTCTCGAGCGCTCATCGAACACAAAAACAGCATTAGAAATGTAACACCCTGTGTCTCCTGAGAAATCTCCCGGCTCGGATAGAAATATGTAATTGTGAAAAAGATTCGTCTTATACAGAGTGTTTTAGATTTCTCTTATTTTTTTGAAGAATAAACTATAGCGGCGTTGCCCTCATTTTTCAAATAGGCGAAGAAAACTTGTATTTTTGAATTCGAACTTGTCTGTTGAAATTATCAAGAACAATTTTATGGTTATGATGCAAAAATGGTTTTAACTAGGAAGTGACACACAGTATGCCAAGTGGCATGTCAATATTAGCGACTATAATAGGCATGTCAATATTGCTACTAAAAACTATCGTAATAATATGTCCTACTCTGGGTTGACACAGCAATAAGTATATTGCTTTTTGCCACTTGCTCAACAATCTTCCTTGCCATCTTCATGAAACTCGGTCTGTGTTTTTTATTCTTCATTATATCTCTAATGGTGTCTGTTGTTATGACTTTGTCTATTTCTTCTTCTGTTTCCCTTCACAGTGTTCCGTACATGGGACATTCTGTGAGGCAGTGCAGAACTGTTTGAGTTGTTAAGTTATCACATTTGCACGCCTTGCAGTTCTCCCTCAGTTTCATTTCAAAGCAATTATTAGCGAAACCAGAACACTGACTACATCGACTAGCACCGGGAGAAAAAAAAACTCCGGGTTCAAAGTATTTCCGTACCAGATTCTATGAAAATCGTTTCAGCGGCTTATCTGTTAATGGGCAAGGCACACAGACACCTGGGTATTTTTAATATTAGTATATGTCTACGCCCAACGCGAGACATCACTAGCACGACCATCCCATCACTAGCGCGTCGATCCCAACGCTTGCATTTCCGCCTCCGTGCCGCCATCTTGTCAATGAATCGAACCTCAAGAAGATATTTTCAATAAGTTATTTCTACATAAATCACGCTTCCTAAGAATAAACATTTGGCGACCGTGACAGGACCGTTCAATATTTCAAGTAAGAAGGGTCGTGGCGCTCGCCTCTCCAAATGCTATCTGTGTCTATTTATCTGTCAAGCCTATAAATGTGTACACCTAGAGGCGGTAAGCGAATTATCTAAAGACGCCTTTTTACTCAGCTTGCGTCGATTCATCTCCCGGAGGGGGAAGCCACTTGAAATATTTTGCGACAATGGTCGAAACTTCACTGCAGCTTCTAAAGAAGTAGGTCAATTTCTTAAAAACAATTCTAATGCTATATCTGATCTTGCAACTAACTTACACATAAAGTTCAATTTTCATCCCCCTTACGCTCCACATTTCTCTGGTCTGGCAGAGGCCGGCATAAAATCGGCAAAGCACCATATCAAAAGAGTTATGGGCAATTCCAATCTTACTTTCGAAGAGTTGTCCACACTTTTCGCACAGGTCGAAGGCATAATGAATAGTCGCCCGCTGTCCCCACTATCTTCCCATCCTACAGACTACCTTCCTCTCTCCCCTGCCCACTTCATAATCGGCCGGCCGCTAACATCGGTACCGACGCCTGCCATTGACGACACACGCCCCAGCCGGTCCCGCTATGAAACGATCGAGAGGATGCGCCAACAATTCTGGCAACGCTGGCAACACGAATACATCAGCGAGCTGCAACAGCGTACAAAATGGAAGCGAAACATGAATACGCTACAAGTAAATGACATGGTCTTGATACAAGAGGACAACGTCCAGCCCCTCAGTTGGCGCCTCGGACGCATTGAGAAACTTATTCCTGGAAAGGACGGAATCTCGCGTGTCGCTGATATAAGGACAGCGAGAGGAACAATACGCAGAGCTCTCACTCGTCTCTGCCCACTACCAAATGAAAACTAAATACTAATGACAGCATCAAGAAGCTCACTGGAAACCTGCAATAAACTCTACTACTTAACTACAGCAAACTATATTCTACAACTACTTTCTACAAGATATCTAGCTGCAAACTTACCTTTAACGATGACTACACCTACACCTACTTGGAGGTGACCCCGCAGCACCTGGAAAGAAACTCACCAGCTGCCTCGTCACTTTAACCCGGCCCGGAGTATGTCTACGCCCAACGCGAGACATCACTAGCGCGACCATCCCATCACTAGCGCGTCGATCCCAACGCTTGCGTTTCCGCCTCCGCGCCGCCATCTTGTCAATGAATCGAACCTCAAGAAGATATTTTCAATAAGTGTAAATCTTACATATTAACATATGAATAAAAGTTGTAAATTTACTTGTAGACTGGTTTTGTGTGCAAATTAGTATTTCTACATAAATCACGCTTCCTAAGAATAAACAGTATGATATTTTTGAACCACCTGTATACAGTTTGTCTCAATAATAAATGATGTAGCTACGGCAACTTGCGGTCGACTAATAAAAACGAATTCGCACCCTTATGACGTTTACCGCCAATTCCTGTTGTTTTGGCGCCATAATGTAGAAGATTTGACGTATAGTTTTTTTTTTTTTGTAAAACAAAAATGATGCAATGAAGTTAGGAAAAAGTGAGAGATTTAATTTTAAAAACATGTTTAAATAAAAAGCACACGTTAATGTATAATATAAAATTTGAAATCAAAAAAGTAATTTGAGCTTAGGACCAACTTACTATAAGGGTCGTTCAATATGACAACGTGATGAGGCCATGTTTTTAATATGAGACTTGCAAAGCAGGCGAAACACCGAAGGCGATAATTATATCATTTCAATTTTGTGACTCAAAATCTTGCGAACAGTGTGTCTTATTGTACAGTAAATAAAGTTCAATTTTCCCGTTTTTTCTGTCTTGTCTTTGTGTAAACCCTTACACTTTCTTGAACTATAAAAATGATGTCGCAGGATATAAGTTATGACATTTCAGACATGTCTGGCATCGCCAGTAAATCAGGTCCTAAACGAACTGGCAAGGTGCCAGTTGCCAACTTTTAACATCAGTTAATCTAACGTGCTTGGCGGCAATTCAACTTTTTCCAAATTTTGGCACTGCCAGCCAAAATAAAAGAACTTAATTGCTTTGACCCGAATGCTTCGTCTAATTAAAAAATAAAACGCTTAACCACGTGTTCCTTTTATAGAATGGGCCAATCGTATAATGGTAGGCGATTTTACTACATACCTATATGTTGCAACAAAACAAACTAGAATACTTTAGGGTGTGTAATGTGTATAATATGTCCCATGTATAGAGTTTACTGTGAAAGTAGCAGAGCTGAAAGATTTTTGTTTAGAGTTTAGACAACATTGTTTCTATAAGTAAAAGCCCTAACATACAGCTCATACAATAATGGAGAAAAAAATATATTTCATCGTTGTTACTTTTACATATTATTATATAAATTACACACCATAAAGTCTTAATACCACTTATTGTATACTTAATCGAGAAAAATCGTTTAATAGACTAGGGCAAAATTACCGTCTCAGAAACTCGTCCTTTCGGGACGAGATTTCGTTGGGTGAGAGGACAAACTACTCAAAACATAGTGTATCTGTGAAGTATACACAGTTGGAATCTTTTTATTAGATAGGAGTAAGGGTTTACGGCCCAACTAAATATTCCCATGTTTTCTGTAAGAACATGGTATTTATTCGGTCAATAAATCTATTTTTTGCGAATAGATTATATTAAATTGTAGGGTTTACTTGCAAATATCTAAAAAGAAAAATAACTTTACATTTGCCTCTGCTTAAAAATTATACAAAAAAAACATTCGCAATTTAACCACGTTCGAATTTTAAATGCTTAAACGGCCATGATGGCTTTTATTAATTGAGTCTGTGGTCAATACGCCCGAGTGTTCGAATTTTAAAATGTAATTGGCATCTTTTTAAAGGAAATGAAAATTTAATGATACAATCTATTATCTACCCTAAAATATAAATAACATACTACGGAGCAAACAGCCTAAGTAAGGGCCTGTCAACATGTCCACGTTACGACGTCGACAACGTGGAACGGTGCGGTGACGTGGCACGCCGCACGTTACGTTGTCGTGACGTGATAATGTACGTCAACGTAACGTAAAAATCAAATCAATCAATTTCGGGCATCAGAGGCCCATAAAACAAATTAAATCACCTTAAATCTAACAAACATATTAATTATAATACAATAAATACCTTAATTAAAACTAACATACATATTTTATACAAGTATATACTTAAAAAACTAACACTGTCACGTTTTGCCGGCGACATGACTCGCTTCGTTCCGGAGTCTCCCCCGGACCGGTAGACCACATCTATCGGCCAGAACTCCGGCGCCTCGAAAGTCGACAGAAGATTCGTCGGTACTCTCACCACAAAGGAGCTAAAGTTAACCCTGTGGCGAGACTGCAGTCGCTCGACTCTCAGGCGCAGTGCCGTCTTCTTCTGGATGTAGTCCACGACGTCCCCAACCTCCAGGCGGGATATGTACAGGGGCGTCGCGGGGACCTCGCTCCGCAGACGCTGCTCAGGTACATATGGTGCGGTGCCGCGATGGTTGCGGGCGGCGGGCTTCTTCTTCCTCCTCTCCACCAGAATGAAGCCCTGCTCATCGCATCTCCTGCTCTCGTCCTTACCAGGCCGAGAAGACTCCACCTTGCAGCTCTTCGTAGCCTTGCGGCTCTCAGTCTTCGGAGCCTTGCGGCTGTCATTCACCCCATTAGTTTTCGCCCGCGGGGGAGGTGCGGGGCGACCAGCAACAGTCGCAAAGTTTTGCTGAGTCGCCTGTGGACTCGGCGTCGGCGCAACCGGGAGGGGCAGGTGAAAAAATGCACGTCACGATGTAGCAACATTGTACGTCACCATGCCTTGTAAAACATTCTTCACTATTTATGTAGATATGGACCGCACTATACGTATCCTGCTTTTGTTATTGTTAAGAAGACGCAGAGAGAGATTTAAGAAAAATAAGACGCAAAATGTTGCTACACTATGACGTGCATTTTCACGTTAACGTCGATGTAAATTATCACGTCACGTCAACGTACCGTGCCACGTTACCGCACCGTTCCACGTTGACGACGTCGTGACTCGTGACGTGGAGATGTGGACATAATATACGTCAAACTCATAACACCGCCCTTTTTTTGTCTGGGTTAAGAAATCAGTCACAGATTGTTAAAAAAATCAAATCCCATTAATCTATCTTGCCTAAGCATTTTATGGATATAAAATCCATTTAGTAGTTTTTGCAAAGTCCATTTTACCATCCATCCATCTATCCATAAGACTACAAATCAATTCTTGAACGCAAACTTTACCGTATAAAATCACCAAATCCGTACATGGGATAGTAAACTATAACGTAGGGTGGCGGAAAATGCCGGGATGGCCCTGAACTATTCCGTGAAAGAATATTACTTACCTTTACTATTGCTTACCTTTAGTTTAACCTGGTTTTACTTACCCATAATATCAATTCTTACCTGTAACTCGGATGGAACAGAATAAAGTGAAAAAACTTTAGGGTTTGTTACATATTACTATAGCAAAAGCTGAGAGAGTTACTTTTGACTTTTGTTTCTTTGAGAAATGCCCCAATTTGCCAGTACAACAAAAAACAACTCTTTCAGCGCTGCAACTTTCACGGTAAACTTTATAATTAAGTATTATTGTGACGGGACAAATAGTCGAGATAACTTTTGCATGATCTACTTACACTTTCGATTGGTTTTTTTTGTTCTAGTAAACAAACCAGTTAAATAATATTAAAATATTATGATTAATATTTTTTTTATTTTCATAATTACTTAATCATATTCTGGACTGGACATTTTTAGATACTTACTACATTTTGACTCCTTGAATCTAACAACTTGGTAAATGTCTTTGTCTAGATTGTATAATTAGAGAAGAGAGAAGCATTAGAATTAGAGAAGAGAGAAGCATTAGAATTAGAGAAGAGAGAAGCATTAGAATTAGAGAAGAGAGAAGCATTAGAATTAGAGAAGAGAGAAGCATTAGATACTAATCTCTATATCTATCGTCACGTTATAGCAACTACACGTGCGTAGTGGGGAGGGGGGAGGGAGGAAACCAATTATCCGGGTTCCGCATTAACTTATTAGGGGTCTTCAAGAATCTGCAATTGTTTTGTTGTAAAACTAATGTTATATCTGTTGGAAATGCTTAGTTTCGTTTTCAATCAATTCTTTAGTAAATTTAGTAAATGCAAAAGAAGGTATCAGCTGTCTATCTGTTACCTCTTTTAAAATTTAGTATGAAGACACTTTTCAACGCCTCCGTGGTCCAGTGGTTAAGAGCGTGGCTCTTGACTCGGAGGTCGTAGGTTCGATTCCCGCGTTGGAAACATGTTTTTCCAATTTTGGTTGGGACAATGCAGGCTTATCACCTGATTGTCTGACAAGTAAGATGATCCATGCGTCGGATGGGCATGTAAAAAGTCGGTCCTGCGCCTGATCTCTCGCTGGTCGTGTCGGTCTTCCGTCCCACTGGGCTATGAGAGTAAAGGAATAAGGAGTGCTCTTGTGTACTGTGCGCACACTTGGGCACTATAAAATATATTACTCCTGCGTAGCTAGCCTGGTTTCAATGAAACCGGCCACCGTCACCGAAACCGGTATTATTATTATGAAGACACTTTGAGCGACAAGATAGGATTATAATTGTTTTTGTTGGAAAAAAACAATACGTGGGAGAGCCATGCTTCGGCACGAATGGACCGGCTCGACCGGAGAAATACCACGTTCTCACAGAAAACCGGCATGAAACAGCGCTTGCGCTGTGTTTCGCCGAGTGAGTGAGTTTACCGGAGGCCCAATCCCCTACCCTATTCCCTTCCGTACCCTCCCCTATTCCCTTCCCTTCCTGTCCCTACCCTCCCCTACTACCCTATTCCCTCTTAAAAGGCCGGCAACGCACCTGCAGCTGTTCTGATGCTGCGAGTGTCCATGGGCGACGGAAGTTGCTTTCCATCAGGTGACCCGTTTGCTCGTTTGCCCCCTTATTTCATAAAAAAAAAAACTACGCAGGCGTTACTCTATAGTATCCAGTCAGTGTGTGCGCAGTGCACATAAGCACTCTTTCTACCCCAATGCATCATATCGTCAGACTATCAGGTGATCTGCCTGCCTCGTCCTAACTATACTTGGTAGCATTATTTATAGGTGTCCATACTATGCTATGTTCAAATTTAGAATTCTCACAATAGCTTACAAATTCACAACTTTTTCGCGGTATTCAAATGCAAATAGGTTAGCTTGTAATATGCATAAGTTATAAATATGCATACTGGTATTGTTGGTGTTTGCATATCAAATATTATTAACTAGAACTAGGGTTTATTGATATTGACTCTGAGGTCATATTATATTCATAATAATTGTAGTAAATACTTTTAGGGGCTTTGCGTTATTACTTTTTAGGGTTCCGTACCCAAAGAGTAAAAACGGGACCCTATTACTAAGATTGTCCGTCTGTCCGTCTGTCTGTGTGTCTCCAGGCTGTAAAGAACCGCTATAGCTAGACTTCTGAAATTTTTGCAGATTGTGTATATCTGTTGCCGCTATAACAACAAATACTAAAAACAAAATAAATTAAATATTTAAGGGGGGCTCCCATACAACAAACGTGATTTTTTTGCAATTTTTGCTCGATATCAATAACGGCAAAACGGAAACGGAGATTTTCACGAAATACTCAGTTGTATTTACATTAATAATTTATAATAAAATTTAAATAAATGAAATAATGAAGAGGGCTCCCATACAAAAAACACGATCTTCAGCCTATTTTTGCTCTATTGGGATTTGGGGTACGTACTCGTGCACGAGTCCAATTCGCACTTGGCCGATTTTTAGTTTACTTTTTAAGCCATTAGCTTTAAGCGCAGCGACGGAACAAGGCATTCCGTAACAAAATAACCCTAACACCCCTCACTCCTGCCGACACTTAGGCACGGTGTTTGTGTGCCTGCGCCTAGACATTGCTTGTTATAATTATTGCATAAATTGATAAAAATGCAATAGCTTTACCGCGGCACTCCCCGAGTGCCACACGTATTTTAACAAAGACATACATTTTCTCTAAAACGTCCAGTTAAGTTATCATTAACTGTCTCTGAATGTGGCAGCTAGTTATAAGGTCAAACCTAAAATTGCCATATAACCTGAAGCCATCTTAATCAATCAACTTTTCTAAGGACGATATCGAATCCTCTAAGGTACCCTCTTGAAAAAGAAAGATCATGGGACCAATATACATTGACCCCTCACTTATAACTACGTTGAAAGAACATTACTTCAAATAGGGGTCCAAATAAACTGGTTATAGCATGGCAAAAACAGTTTTTCTGAAGAATTCGAGTACCACTTACCTGTTTTAGAATTTGATGCATAAAATTGAATAGTTCGGTCATATTTTTCTATCATCGAGCTTGAATAATTGAATTTTGTGTGAATAAAACTAATAGTACCATAAAATTGAAAAAATAGTGCCCATTTCCTCATCAATTTTGCTGAAATGGCTAGACTTCTTTTGTAGTGCCCGAGTATGTGCGTATTGCACAAAAGCAATTAATATGCTGTAACTTTCAAAATCTAGTGGGACGGTTGACTTGTACGTGGTAGAGCCATGATTCGGCATGAATGGGCCGGCTCGACCGGACAAATACTACGGGCTCACAGAAAACCGGCGGCATCTTTCGATAGACAAAAATCACAAAGATGCATTTAATTTTCACGAATTTTTCATAAATTGCCATAGCCGTGCATTAAACTAAGTTAATATTTTAACACATTGTATAAAATTCTATCATTGAGACACTGACCTGGCGGATTTTCAAAATGTTGTAAAGGTATATTTATCGAGTTATTAAGAAGAAACTAATTCGGCGATAAATCCGCGTCGTCCTTTTTCACATGGCATATGAAAGACGGGCGTCAGTGTGAAGAGAGAAGGACGATGTCTGATTGTTTGGGGTTAGTCGCCGTAGTTAGTAGAGATAACAGACAAACAGACAGACTTTCGCATTTTCAACATGTCGGATTTTGGTCGGATTATCTATACTTACATAATATTATAAAACAATGTCGCTTTTTTTCCCTCGTGTCCCTTTGTTCCCTTTAATCTTTAAAACTACGCAACGGATTTTGATGATTCTTTTAGTGTTAGATGGCCCATTTATCGAGGAAGGGAGCAAAGAAATAGAGGAAAATGTGGAAAAAACGAGGAAAATTATTTGAAAGGGCTAACTTGAACACGCTAATCTCAGGAATTACTGGTCCGATTTGAAAAATTCTTTTAGTGTTAAATAGCCCATTTATTGAGGAAGGCTACAGGCTATATTTTATCACGCTAAGACTAATAGGAGAATGTGGAAAAAACGGGGGAAATAATTTGAAAGGGCTTTTCTCGCGAACTACTGGAGCAATTTTTATGTTATTTGGCACCGATAAGAAGTAGACCACGTGAAGCATCATAGGCTATCGATTTTAATATTTTTTTCAGTGGCTATATATTTTATACCCGTGCGACGCCGGGGCGGGTCGCTAGTAAGTAGTAGCCCTCTCATCTCTTTGCGTAATTAAGTTATTCCATATTTTTTGCGTTACTTAATTAGTGGTAGATTTTTTTTGTGTACAAGAATAACATATCGAAAATATATAAGAAATAGACTAAAGATTAATATAACACACAAAAGAAATATATTGTTTAGGCAATTCCGTATTAACACATCAGTATCAGTAACATATGGTGCACTTTATTAGTTTGGGGTTCAGTGGGGAAATAAATGATATAAGTAGTATCTGTTTCTCCCTTTCGACAGTATTAGTATAACTAGCTAAAAGCCGAGCTTTGTTAGGGCTCGCGTCGTCACACCTTGACTGACTGATAATAACACATAATATCTACATACTATGTTTATACGTGGGAGAGCCATGCTTCGGCACGAATGGGCCGGCTCGACCGGATAAATACCACGTTCTCACAGAAAACCGGCGTGAAACAGCGCTTGCGCTGTGTTTCGCCGAGTGAGTGAGTTTACCGGAGGCCCAATCCCCTACCCTATTCCCTTTCCTACCCTCCCCTATTCCCTTCCCTTCCCTACCCTCCCCTATTACCCTATTCCCTCTTAAAAGGCCGGCAACGCACCTGCAGCTGCAGGCGACGGTAGTTGCTTTCCATCAGGTGACCCGTTTGCTCGTTTGCTCGTTTGCCTCCTTATTACATAAAAAGACGGAGTTGCGTGCGTCATCTAGTATAACAAATATAAGTGTGATATACAGGATGTAACAAAACTAAGTGACAAAACTTTAGGATATGGTCCCTTACATACAGTTCAATTTGAAAGTAGCAGCGCTTTTTTCACTTTTGTATGGGGAAACTCGCGACGCTGGGGCGCTTGCCCATACAAAAGTGAAAAAATAAGTTGGTCTTTCAGCGCTGTTACTTTCACAGTGAACTCTCTACAAGGAACTCATACACACCCTAAAGTATTATCACTTAGTTTTGTTACACCCTGTATATCACAGAGCGTCCGTGGCCTAATGGGCAGACCTTCGGTTCGCACTCCTAGAGGGTGCAGGTTCGAACCCGGGTGGAGGCGTGTACCTATGAGACATTTTCTGATCTCAAGTACATAATACGGACGCTCGTACGGTGAAGGAAAACATCGTGAGGAAACCCGCACATAGTTGGTCCCAGACGTATTGACTAGTTCTTTCCTCGAAACTAGGCCGATTATGATGCGAGAATGCCGTATGCGCTTGGGCAACCATACGGACATTTAAAAATCTTGTCCCAGGCACTGCAGTATTTGAGGAGTGGTTACTTCGCTCTGAAAAATACTGTATAAATCATCCACAACGGATGTAAAGGCCTAGTTTTTTTTATATCACATAAGTATTAACACATTGTATTGTGACCGGTATACTGTATAGGCGTTACCGGCAACAAGCAAATTTAATTAAGGACCCCTCGGCACGAATTACTACACACAGCGCAAGACAAATACGGAACCCATGTTTGCACGCTCACGCTTGACCGCACCTCCTTTATTGGCTATATTTGATCAAATCCACCATTTTCGGAATGATCTAAGTTTGGCTTTGTGTGTATTTTGCTAGGATATAAGGCATCGTCTTTTGGTAGGTTGTAGAATTATTTTAGTAGCTCTTACGTCGATTTCAGCAACGATAGCATTCATTTAAATTTTAAGGCCGTCCCGCGAGCAAACGACCTTGACCATACATTTGCCGCGTTGCGCGTTGCCGAGATCGCACCAAAACCATATTTTTTTAATTATCTTAGTTCAAAATTAACCTAAAAAAATTAAAACGTGGAATATGTAGTTAATGATATTGTCGATCTATTTACGTGTGTTTTTCAAATAAAAGTAATTTGTAAAAACTAGGGAGATGCTGAATGTATGCTAGGATTTAAATAAATTGGTATTACTTTGGAAGCGGATATCATGAGTAAGTATACTAAACAATAATAGGAAATTAATAACGTGGAAACGAATGTTCGTATACTGAAGATTATTACTGTATTTTTATTATAATTTTATATCTTTCAAATTATGAGTTATAAAGCTCTCAAAAGCGGTAAATTACGGCATCTCCGCAGGGGGACCGCCTTAAACTAAGATAGTAGATTTTTTGTAGTGCGTAAGTGTGTGTTATGTCATAAGAGCACTCTTTTCCTCTTATCTCGTAACGGTTGCACTCTGAGTGCTGACAAGAGTGAAAACGAAACAGTACGGCAGGTGTACTTTTTTATGAAATAATGGGGCAAACGAGCAAACGGGTCACCTGATGAAAAGCAACTTCCGTCGCCCATGGACACTCGCAGCATCAGAAGAGCTGCAGGTGCGTTGCCGGCCTTTTAAGAGGGAATAGGGGAGGGTAAGGAAGGGAATAGAGAAGGGTAGGGAAGGGAATAGGGTAGGGGATTGGGCCTCCGGTAAACTAACTCAAACACAGCGCTAGCGCTGTTTCACGCCGGTTTTCTGTGAGAACGTGGTATTTCTCCGGTCGAGCCGGCCCATTCGTGCCGAAGCATGGCTCTCCCACGTATAAATATACATTTGGCTTTGTAGAAAAGTTTGCATTCTCCATGTTACGATATTGCAACTGTTATATTATGGCTATGTTTTAAAATATAACCTAGTTAGTATACAAGCTAGTCCATCCATACTTAAATATTATAAATTCTAAAGTCTGTTTGTCTGTTTGTTACCTATTCACGCCCAAACCGCTAAATCTATTGTGCTGAAATTGGGTATGGACATACTTTCAGTCCTGTGCGCTCAGCATGCGGCAACGAGAAAAAAAATTTTACTTCTCGATGTTTGATGGTTTGTCTCTTTATCTCTATTGGCCCTAACATGACATACATGTTTTCTCGTGTAGATCTGTGGTCAAAATTTGCGAACCTTAACACATTTTATCGAGTTTTGTTGAGATTTTATGAGAAAAGTCGTTTTTAACTACACTCGAGAGTGAGATATTATCTCGTTGGACGCATGCTAGACGCACTGGAAAAGGACATATGACACTTTTTATCCTGTAAGTGATGAATAAGTGCCTTATCACACTGGAGATTAGCGAGCGATTTGAAAGCGACGCGACTGCGCAGCGCACACGTCGCGACAGCGCAGCGTCGTCGCGGCGTGGCGTGGACGCCATTTTGTACACTCGTGTACACAGATTATTATTGTATGTAGTAGAATCGTCTAGGGAGTGACGTCAGAATCCATTTTGCTGCTGAGTGTCCAAAACGCCGAAGGCAAGCTGCGTGCACGCCGCGCAATCGCGGCGTCATCGCGGCGTGTGCGCTGCGCAGTCGCGTCGCTTTCAAATCGCTCGCTACTCGCCAGTGTGATAAGGCCTTAAACGAATTTTGACGCAACGGAGTCGCAGGCATCATCTAGTGGACAATATTTTGGAACACACTTATATTATTAATGCGAAAGTGTCTGTCTGTTACCTCTTCAAGCCCAAACCTCTACTGGATGAAAATCCGCGGTTCATTCTATGATGAATGACGAGGATTGTTAGTATGGCGTCGAATACAATATTATGACGACGCGAGCACTGCTCAGTACACTGGGTCACATTTCAGAACCTAGGCTATAGAATAACCTGCTTTTATCGGAATTATATTGACTTAACTGGTCATTTTATGACTTCGTAGCTTTATGACGTCATAAACCAGTATGAAGTCATAACTCAGACGTATCTGTTTTCGCTCTGGATTTAAGTATAATAGAGAAGATGCGATATTTTGATTTTTATGTGTTTGTTTTAAAGAAATCCATGTAGAATAGACCACAAGTGTAAAAAAAAATTAAAACACTGGAATTTACCGCAAAAATGCGGTTTAAATTGTCAATTTAAATTTTGGCGCCAAAACGGTCTGTCAACCCCGCGTTCCATTTAGCGTTAAAAACGATCAAAACGCCCAAGAGGGCATTTTGATCGTTTTTAACGCTAAATGGAACGCGGGGATAGCAGATGTGACGTCACTGAACGCTGATTGGTGTTTGGAAATCCGTTCCAAGTTACTTTTAATTCGTAATTTATGTAAAAAAACAATATTTTATAAAATATTAACCTTACAGTGGCCCTTCTTTAATATTTTTTTAACATTTTAATAGCAAAATTTTCATAAAATATATTAAATTTGCATATTCCCTATTGTGTTGCTTAGTTCCAAAACTATAACAAACTATTTGTATGATAAGGCCGTGTTCAGACGACACGCGCCCGCCCCGCCCACGCCACGCGCTTCTGCACCCGCGTCAAACTCGCTTGGAAATTTGCTGATTTTATTTGAGTCTTTAGGCACATCAATAGATCTCAAATTGCATTTATCGAATTCCATCCGCGCACGCCACGCACACGCCACGCGCCTGCGCCGCGCCCGCCTCGCGGTCACCCCGCATACGCGCTGCACATGCCTTGCGCCCGCGCTGTGGCTAGTCTACAGAACGAAGTAATCCAATCACTAGTAGTTTATGCGTGCGCGGGACATGCGCGTGGCGTGCGCGTGGCGAGTGCGGGTGTAATGCGGGCACAACGCGTGTGCGGGTTCTACGCGTGGTCGACGCGTGTCATTTGAACGCGGCCCTTAGGCCGAAGCCGCCGAAGCAAGCCGAATGAAGCCGCGTGGATTGTTAAGACAATCCACGCGGCTTCATCCGCGATGAGACATTCCGCCGGATCCGTACATATTCCCGCAAAAGTAGCATATTATGTTCTTTCCCGTGATCTACTCTGTGTTTGTGCCAAATTACTTTAAAAAATTGGTCCTGCAAAAAAAAACAAACATGTTGAACTACAATACGTCTTGTCAAAAATGTGTACCTAGGTTTTTTTTATGAAATAAGGGGGCAAACGAGCAAACGGGTCACCTGATGGAAAGCATTAAGCAACTTCCGTCGCCCATGGACACTCGCAGCAACACAGAATAGCTGCAGGTGCGTTGCCGGCCTTTTAAGAGGGAATAGGGTAATAAGGTGACGTTACATGACAGTTCGAAAGGAACCTAAAACGATATTAGTATGGGAGTTACGTTTGCTTAGTTTTTATTATTCGTAGAGCTAGACTGAATATTATTCCCAAAATGTAGTGAAATCAAAAATTGCGATTTTTATACTGCGTCGCGTTTTGTCTAGTTGTAAGTGACCTTAATACGTTTTATCAGGATTTATCAGAACGCTTTTGCAAAATAAATCCTTTCTTTTAAGTTTCCAACAATTTCTGTGAACAAGACTTAGGACAAAGTTTAAAACGATCACGAATTCGTAAAAACTCTATTTAAAATTCGAATTTCGAATGCTCGACGGTTAATTCTTAATGAACTTAACAGATGGCGCTATTTAAATAACTTTCTACCCTCAATTTGAAGTAAAAACTTTTGTACACAAGTTACAGAACAAGAGTGGCAATCAGATGTGCTTTAGCACGAACGTGCCGGCTCGATACATAAGATGTTGAAACCGGTCTGGTTAAAATTAAATCTACATAGGAGTCATTTGATAGTGCCCAAGTATGTGCGCAGTACACGAGAGTACTCTCCCTTTGCTCTTGTCACTCAGTGGGGAAAATGACCGTCACGACTAGCGAAATAGCAGGTATAGGACCGACTTTTTACGTGCCCATCCGACGCGTGGATCAAAATACTGGCCAGTGCTCAAGGCGTTATTTATTCCACGCCATAATAGTTTACTGGTGAGACAAGTGTGACGTAATAAAATGACATCGCAACAAAGTCATATACGTCAATGCACTGGCGTATATTTCGGAACGTTGATACTGTTGATACAGTTATATGGTTTCTTTTCTAGACGTCGCGAGTACTGGAAAGTACTCGCGACGTCTAGAAAGGTGCTTAGCCAATATATTTTCACCAAGTCAAATTGACTTTTGATTCACGTCATGTCAATTCCACACATCGGCGAGTCTATAAACAAGCAATAAAGAAAACTTGTAGGCTAAGGGATCAGGTGTTCTCGAGGCACATTTGAAGTCACTCCTTTTAATTGCTATCTTCATTAACTTTACTTTGCCCTTTTCTTATCTTTTAAGCACTTCAGTCAACGGCACTTGTTATTTTAATTAGGATTTATCAACAAAAAGCACCTTTTGATGTGTCGAGAGATGAAAAGATCTTTGAAAGGTTTTTATATCAACACCAAAATAAGGCTTTAAATATAAAACTATATTTAAATATATAAAAGTAGATGACGCCCGCAACTCCGTTGCGCCAAATTAGTTTATCGCGCGGGAACCGTACATTTTCCGGGATAAATATTGTTATTTTTCGGAATTCAAAGTATCTCCATACCAAATTTCAGCAAAATTGGTTTAGCGGTTTACTAGGCGTGTACACGAAACAGACAGACAGACAGACACACTTTCGCATTTACGTTATTAGTATGGATACTAATTGAATAAAAGCCTTGCTTCGGCACCAATGGGCCGGCTCGACCGGAGAAATACCACGGGCTCCCAAAAACCAGCGTAAAACAGCGCTTGCGCTGTGTTTCGCCGAGTGAGTGAGTTTACCGGATAGCTTTTATCGCGGGCTTTGAACGCGCCGACCGAATGAAAACAATCCGTAACGAAAATAACCTAACACCACCCACTCCGACCGGTGCCCGCTGCACCGGTCGGAGTGGTTAGGTTAGCCAGACTTCGGCATGGTGTGTGCGTGCGACTGTATGTGAATAATATTTGCATAAGTTGATAAAAAATGCTAATGCAATAGCTTTACCGCGGCAGTCTTCGAGTATTTGTTTGCACTGGTGACTCACTACTAGCCTTGAGACAATTTTATCAATTTTCTCTATACGTCCACTACGTTTGATATCGGTTACCCGTTACACCAATTACAAAGATCTACCGAACAAAATGAAAACGAGAATGATCTAGACATATCCTTCCTTCTGCCGCTATTTTTGTAGATCACACGGAGGAAATTAATCATTATCGTTTGGATCATAAAGCTGACATTCGCTTGACGGATCTCAATTTCACAAACTATTATGGACTCTATGTCTATAAGCATAAGATTGAAATTCGTTCCACAAGTTCCATTTCCTTCAAACCATTATCGACTTTATTGCAAGATTCATAAGGTCGTTATTGGCGTGTCCTGTGTGTATATAGCCCAAATTACTGTTCCCTGCGCCCGTAAGTTCTTTTTATGGGAACAAGAGCTATAAAAGCTAGACGTGATATTTTTAAAAGATTCCCCTGTTCACATGTCTGTCTGTCTGTCTATAGAAAGACGAAATATCCATACTAATATTATAAATGCGAAAGTGTGTCTGTCTATCTGTCCACAAATTACCTGAGGTGTTTAGGAGAGGAAGGGGTCAAGTCAAATCTCATTTAATCTCACTTTGGGGAGATCTCACGTAATTTTTATCTCAACAAAATAATACTATTTAGGTCAATTTCATCCAGATTGTATGTATGCTTAAGATTTAATCGTAATACGATTAAGATCATTCACAAATTCGTTCGAAAGAAAATCTACTGACTGTCAAACCAAACGTTTACGTAAGAAACCCACATTTTGCAAAATCTCATGTGAGATTTGTGGGGGGGAGGGGGGGTTGAATAAAATCTCACTAAATCCAGGGGGCGGGGGGACTAAAAAAATTTAAAAAACACCTCACGTAATTTGTGGACACTCCCTAACCTATTCACGCCCAAATCCATGAACCTATTTTGCTGAAATTTGCTATGGAGATACTTCGAGTCCCGGGAAAGGACATAGGATACTTTTTGTCATGGAAAAATGTACGGTTCGCACGCGATACACGAATTTTGGTGCAACGGAGTTACGGGCGTCATCTTGTTACACAGAAATCGATACTACGAGTATAGTTCGTGAGATTAGGACTTTCAAACAAATTCAGCTTTATAAAACTATAGGTAGATACAGATTTGCAATAAGTTTGTGTATATCTTATTAACTAAGTATAAATAACTATCTCATTTAATTATATATAAATATTGTTATATTATGTTTATTTATGTTTAATTAAATCCTAAATAAATCCTTTCTCTGTCGTCTTTAGGTAGAAGAAGTCAAAGCCTCATAAATGTTTCCTTATTTTAAGGTGCGATGCACACAATTATATGACAAGTTAACTTTTATAAGTATTTTTTGTAAAAGTAACTTTCTGCGATGCATCATCAGGATTAGGGAGTATTGCCTTCAAGACAAAAGAAAATGAAAATTGGAAAAATCAGAATTTTTCATGCGAAGAAACTAAGTATTAGGTTTTTCTCAAACTCTGAAAATATTCTTCAAGTCATTCACGTATACGGCTAAAATAGTTCCGAGATGACCGCTGAGCTAGGACTCTTAGACATGCTCTCAATGTCACATTGCTCACTGTCGTTGAGTCTTCACACATCGACGTACCATAAGTACAGATATCGCTTCAAAAATCTACCTTACATTTGTAAAGGCGAGATTGCACCAAGCAACCATAAGGGTTGATTCAAACCGCAACGCGACGCGTAGATGCATTTCTAAAATAATGACTGATTCGCAAGACGTCTCACATAATTGAAATCTGTCAAATCCATACAAAATGCCGCGCCGCGCCTCGCCTCGCCTCGTCGCGTTGCAGTCTGAATGACACTAAGGGTTTACTAACACAATTTTTAGCCTATTTTTGCTCTGTATCGGTACGGAACCAATCGTGCGCGAGTCCGACTCGCACTTGGCCGATTTTTGACTTTTAACCTTGATCATCGTTGCATACACTAATAATTTCAGCACAAAATTAAGCATTAATTTTAAAAATAATGTAATATTATTATAGTCGCAAAACTTTCTATGGGCGGTTTTGCATGGGCGGTTACACTTTTTTTTACTGACTATTAATAATACCAATTAAGATCTTGTACACAAAATATCTTTAAATAAGTAGTTTTAACCTATCTACAGAAAATTTATGAAAGATGTCCCTAGGTATAGTAAATCAATGGCAGCCCTGAAATTTTAATGATGACATTGAGAAGGACAGGTTCACACTTCACCTTCAGACAAGATCTAAATATAATATTATGTTTTTATTACTTAATATTACAATAACAATACTCCTACAGCTAACCTACTAAAGATTTAATAATATTATTATTTTAAAAATTTTATTTAATATTGAATTAAAATAAAAATCTGCTGTTATTAGGGCTCAAATATTCTAAAGATATAAACTAGCTAAAAGCCGAGCTGCGTCGTCACACCTTGGCTGAATGATGATAATACATCTACATAATATAAAAAAACCTTGACTGACTCAAGCGGTGATGAATTTTTTTTCGCGCCCACCCCACCGTGTGGGGTATCGTTGGATAGTTTTTTTTTAAAGTATTCATAGATCATTTTCCGATTTAGGGATCCATTTGTGAAATAAGAAGTTTTAAAGTGAGAAAAATCGTTAGAGTCCAGTGTCCCCCCTTCTACCAGCTAAACGGTTATATGAGAAAATATTCACGACAGTAGGAAATATGCTGAATTTAAAAGGAAAACTATCACGGCTAAGAAGACTTCATAAGTTATTGAGTAACTGTCGATCAACTAAAAAAAATGTAACGTAAGTATTATAAAGGAACTTTTCGTTCCTTTGAACGTAACTGAGATGATGTTGTTAGTAGTGTAAAACACGTTATAAAAGTCATTGACCAATAAAAAATTAGCGGTACTACGGAACCCTATATTGCGCGTGGCCCGACACGCACTTGGCCGGTTTTACCCTTTAGTTACGGAACCCTCAAACCTTTGAGCAAAACTAGGCTAGTGCGAATCGTTAATATCTTATATATAAAATTCTCGTGTCACAATGTTAGGCCGCGTACTCCTCCGAAACGGCTTTACTAATTTTAACCAAATTTTATATGCATGTTCAGTGGGTCTGAGAATCGGCTACTGGGTACTTTATAATTTATATTGTTAAGTGCATTTGTTGAATAAATAATAGTAAATTATTACAACTCGAGACTGACGGCAACTATTGTTTGTGCGACGGGATAGCGATGGACATTGCCATGGTGACATACTTATTTAGTCACTTCAATAAAATAATACGGGCGAAATACTTTATATGGCAAAGAAAGCACGCATTTATACGTGGGAGAGCCATGCTTCGGCAAGAATGGGCCGGCTCGACCGGAGAAATACCACGTTCTCACAGAAAACCGGCGTGAAACAGCGCTTGCGCTGTGTTTCGCCGAGTGAGTGAGTTTACCGGAGGCCCAATTCCCTTCTCTGTCCTCCCCTATTCCATTCCCTTCCCATCCCTACCCTCCCCTATTACCCTATTCCCTCTTAAAAGGCCGGCAACGCACCTGCAGCTCTTCTGATGCTGCGAGTGTCCATGGGCGACGGCAGTTGCTTTCCATCAGGTGACCCGATTGCTCGTTTGCCCCCTTCTTTCATAAAAAAAAAGAAACGTTTGCCGAGACAAGCTAGTTTGATATAAAATCCGTTTTTAATGAAAACTGCTCAGCATTCAACTCACAAATGTAATATCCCATATTCAATATAGACACAATAAGCATTTTCCCTTATGTCTGGATAATATCTTGGAATATGACGGCCAATAAAAACTCCTACCACGTAGGCCTTTTGGGCATTATTCAAAGGGTAAGGGCACATATTCTGTAATCAGTGGCATGGCAACTAAGGAAATTTTTGTAGGATATACAATTTTGTCCCTGTCCCTCGACAAGGACAGCAGATAGCTTTTAAAAGGGGTGACAAGGAGGAAATGTGATCTCTGTAATCGTATTATTAAGAAATTGACATTTTGGATGGTGTTTATAATCTTATATCTTTAAACGAGCAATTCTTGTATATATATATATATATATATATATATATATATATATATATATATATATATATATATATATATTTTTTTTTTTTTTTTGGAATCTCGGAATCGGCTCCAACGATTTTCATGAAATTTAGTATATAGGGGGTTTCGGGGGCGATAAATCGATCTAGCTAGGAATCATTTTCAGAAAATGTCTTTTTATTCGTGTTTTATCGATAATCGATAAGATGAAAAATATGACTCTTCCTGACATCTATTGACGAATAATAATATTATTTTGTTAGCAACAAATTGTTTTAACGACCAGTAGATGGCGTTATTAAGTAACACGAAGTCAATGAGTGTTTGCTATACTGAGCAAGGCTCGGTCATCCAGGTACTATTTATATTATACTAGATGACGGCCGCAACTCCGTTGCGCCAAAATTCGTTTACCGCGCGGCAACCGTACATTTTTTCGGGATAAAAAATATCCTATGTCCTTTACCGGGACACAAAGTATCTCCATACCAAATTTCAGCAAAATCGGTTCAGCAGTCGGATCGTGAAGAGGTAACAGACAGACAGACACACTTTCGCATTTATAATATTAATATGGATTACAACAAACGGGCTTTGGCCCACCACTGTAATCTCCTGTGCCTCCTCTTCATGTATTATGCGTTCCTGGTACCTTAAGTATAATAACCTCTTAACTCAGTAGTACGGTACCAGCCTCTAAAACTCGCCAAGATTTTGTTGTGTGCCGTACGTGGCTACGCATTGATACTCTTATGGCGGCTCTCGACATAGGCGAACGCGTTGGCCAACGCGTCTGCAGACGCGTTGGCCCAATGTGTAGAACGGGCGTTCGCGCGTTGGCCGTAGGTATTTAGACGTTGGCCAACGCGCGAACGCCCGTTCTACACATTGGGCCAACGCGTCTGCCAACGCGTCGGCCAACGCGTTCGCCTATGTCGAGAGCCGCCAATAGGCGGGTCCACACCAAGCGAGCCGCCGCGGGCCAGGCCCGCCTCGCGCGGCATGCGCCGTACGCTCGCTTGGTGTGGACGTTGCTCGGCCGAGGCGGGCGCATGCTCACGCTCGGGCGAGCGCGCGCGTGGCGGAGCCGAGCGGTGTCGGTTTTTTGAAATGCTCAAAGGTGCCTCGGTCGTTTGCCTCGCGCAGTGTGGACGTCATACGTTTTTGTTTGTGCCGCGGTCAAAAATGAACGATCAGAGTCGATAACTAATAAGTTTATACGCCGCAAATGTACGTACACTAACAGAGGGATAAGGGAAGATTCTTGCAGAAAAATCAGCCGCAAAATGAATATTCCTGTTAAGGATCTAAAAAATGGAGTCGACTAATGGCTCGGGCTGTTCGAGCGAGGCAACCTTGCTGTGTACGCCCGTCCGCCTCGCTCTCGGCGAGCATGCCTCGCCCGCGGCTGCTCGCTTGCCGCGCGCGGCGGGCCTCGCCCGAGGCGGCTCGCTTGGTGTGGACCCGCCTAATGGCGCACACATACAAGCCACGCGCGGTACCTTTGTATGAAGATAACTTACTTCCCCTCCTTTAATATGTTAGTATTATAACCTCTTAACTCGGTAGTAATTCATAGTATTATAAGCTCTTTATGTATTATGCGTTCCTGGTACCTCAAGTATAATTAACCTCTTAACTAAGTAGTATAACCTCATGACTCAGCAGTATTATAATCTCTTAACTCAATAAATAATATTATAACCTCATAACTCGGTAGTATAATAACTTTCTCATATTGTATAATACGTTCCTGGTACCTCAAATATCGTAACCTCTTCATAAAATATTATGTGCTCCTGCAAACTCAAGTATTTCTCGGTAATATTACTTCTTCATACATTTTGCGATCCTGGTTATTATAACTCGGCAGCATTTTAATGTCCAAGCGGGCCCCTAGACGGTTTTTATTGTGCATTATTACATATTGCGCAATATTATTGACCGTCTAAGGCGCTGCGCCTTTCATTCTTATTGTCAAATATGGTGTTCAATGGCTTTGTCCACACTGTACCTTTTTCTGTTCGTCAAGGGCATGCGTTATAGCGCAATCAACAGCAAACGCGAGGCATGCCCGCGATGCATTCCCTCTGACCGTATCCAAAAAACAAAAATGAAAATGTTGGCGTTGCGTTCGTTGACGCATTCAATTATTGAATGCGCCAAAACGAAAGTTGAATTAAAGAAGATGACGAAAAATAGCTTTGTCCATACTGTGCATTTTTCTGTTCGTCAAGGGCATGCGTTATAGCGCAATCAACAGCAAACGTGAGGCATGCCCGCGACGCATGTCCTCTGACCGTATCCAAAACTTCAAAAATGACAATATTGGCGTTACGTTCCTTGACGCATTCAATTATTGAATGCGCCAATATGAAACTTGATGACGAAAATTGAAGATGAAAGTGCACAGTGTGGACATAGCTAATAGACTAAGAATTAAGATTTTGGTTTCAAATAACATTATTTTTTATCCGCTTTGTACTTCCTAGTAAATATCTATACTAGTATCATTCAGAAATTCAGGAAATTTATTTCAAGGGTATATTTATATACTTAATTGACGTGGGAGAGCCATGCTTCGGCACGAATGGGCCGGCTCGACCGGAGAGATACCACGTCCTCACAGAAAACCGGCGTGAAACAGCGCTTCCGCTGTGTTTCGCCGAGTAAGTGAGTTTACCGGAGGCCCAATCCCCTACCCTTTTGCTTTCCCTACCCTCCCCTATTTCCTCCCGTACCCTCCCCTATTCTCTTCCCTACCCTCTCCTATTACCCCTTAGAAGGCCGGCAAACGCACCTGCAGCTCTTCTGATGCTGCGAGTGTCCATGGGCGACGGAAGTTGCTTTCCATCAGGTGACCCGTTTGCTCGTTTGCCCCCTTATTTCACCTAAAAGTTAGACAAAAGAGGTATGTTTAATCAGGATAATTTCAGAACAGGGTTACATCGGAACAGGGTAATTTCGGATAAGCAATTCAAGACCGGATGGCGTTTCTTACTACGAAGCTAGGCTTTTCAAGCTATTAACTTAAGCTATCTGGACATACCCTGTTTTTGGACATACCCTGTTTTCGAACTTACCCTGATCAACTCAAAATAAAACATGAAATAGGCCAAAGTTTCATTTTATTTAGAAAAGTATTTGTACAATGTAACTATAGTTAACACTCTAGTTCACCCCAAAAAAACTAAACTAAGATTATAAGCTTTACATTAACAACTCGTAATATTTACAAAAGAAAAAACACACGTTACACTATTTATCACAGAAAAATAATTTTACGTAGCACATTTTAGTAACTATGGTAAGTTCAGTAAGAAAAAGCCAAATCACGTACGAAAACAAGCCAAAGAATGGCTTCAAAATAAATTATGCTAATACAATCTAGTATTATTTTGATCGAGTTTTAATGTAGGTAATGGAGCTATATATTTATTTATGCATAATCATTCTCATAAAAATATTGTGTAACAATAATATGACGCTTCACTCCACGTCAGTCTGGCCCCGTGCTAAGTACCTGAAGGACTTGTGTTACAGGTACCAGACAACGATTTTTATGATATTATGCTACAGATATTTAATACACATCCACGACCCAGGAACTTTTGAAAACTTTTTGTTCCGTAGGCGGGATCCGAACCCGTCGTCGAGTCGAGATGTCAAAGCAAGGAAAATGCGTTCCGACTGGTTAAAACTGCAAATCGTTTGAAGTTTATTTTTTGTATGTTATTACATTTTACTTATAATATACTGAATCAAATGTGTATTAATGCTAGATTATATTAGCAGAATTGTGGTAAACATGATATAAATTGGCTCCTGAAGCCAAATTTCAAAGTATTTTTGACTGAACTTATAATAGCTTTATCTATAACGTCAAAAGACGAGAGAGTTACATTTTACATAATATTTTAGCTTAAAAAGTAGAAAATCTTTTGATAATATCCACTAAACTATACTTAACTATAATGAAATAGGTAAATTTATTTGAAGAAATTATATTAAAAATTTTAAACATGATACTTTTTATGATTTTAAATAATCGACTAAAGAGCAATATTTTAAACTATCTAATTCAATATTATGATAATATTATACAATAATCTTAAATACAATATGATTCTGTACAATTCACTTAATATTACAATATAGTTTGTCTTGATATTTTTTTTATAATTGACATTATTATAATATTATATTTAGCTAAAATTCCAAAAACGAAACGAGTCAAAAATTAATTGTTAACACTCAAACCTCCGCAAGTTTTTGGATTTGGCTTATATTTTTAATCATACATTTTACTAGTCATAGAAATTTCAAGACAATCCATATTATTTATAAGACGGATGATTCTAGGCCATGGATATTTATAATGTATTAACAGCACAATGCTGTACAATTTTTATATTAAAAAATGTAAAACTTACGTGATAAAAAATATTTTAACCGAGTCGATGAGATCGAACGATAAACGATAAAATATTTTATAATATAAAATTTCGACAAGTTTCTTTTCTAAATTCAGAAATGTTTGTCAATTGAAAACGTTTTTTCAATGTCACCTATAATTTTCCATCGCAATACGAAAAAATATAAATCAATAGTAAAAAATTGTAACAACAAATAATTATATGTCGATTAATGTCATTACCACTATATTTGATGACAGGGCACGAAAATAACATGTTCGAGACGTTGAATTATAAGTTAAAAAGTGAATATTATGTTTTTATACCTCATAAATGATTATAATTAATGGATCAATAGCATATTTTCAAGGTCATAGAATAGGGACAAGATCGCCATAAAAATTTTAGGGTCCTTTTTGTATGTTAAAAAAGTAAGTAGCAATTGAATAAAACAGTATATTTGGGCTGTTCCATCAGGTTACTGACTTTCATTAGATTATCCGAAACATCTAGATAAACTTTATGTTTATGTAGAAAGCTTACATAATTCTACCATAGACTGTGTAAAGAGGTCTTTCCAAGTTAGAATTATTTAGAGCGAAACCTAGTTTTAGATTTTATTTCAATGAAAGATACATACGTGGAAAATGTCTGGTCTCTAAATTATTCGAACTAAAAAGTAAAACTACTAATTGTACTGTCCCGTACAAAAGACGTGTTGTGTTTAAATGTTTCTAGGTCACCGATTTTAAGCTGAGGTTTTTCTAGACTCTCCCATTGAATTACAGTTAAAATGATTTTAAAACGAGAGCCTTTTTTTAGTGCTTATTATCTGCTTCGGGTCAGTTCAGATTGAAGAAACTAGACGCGAATGAATAGCATGCGTGTGTGTAATTCAAAATACAAATGTCAAATAAATCGCTTAGAATTTCCATTTTGTTTCGCCATTTCATAGATTATCATATTGTTTTAATACCTCAAAACATTAGATATTTATCCCCTTATATACCAAGCAAAACTAAAATCTTTAGGAGGGCACTAAAAAAAGGTTTCAAGGTCAAATATAGATGTACTTTGCATCTACCTCATCTCGTCTCTACATCACCCAAAGGTTGGCTGGAAGAAAATGCCTAAAGGCATTAAGCCCGCCTCTGTACCTTGATGTGTGCAAAAAGTATAATAAAAAAAATAAAAAAATATGGCTTCCCCCATTTTTGACGTTAAAAAGAAAAGCGGTCATTTGCACCCGATGCCCAAAGTTCACCTAGTTACCCCAATTTTCAACCCCATTTTGGCTTGTTAATTTGAATTTTTGATAAGGATATTGTCGCCTCAAGGATAATTATGTATGGAAATGCGACGATACCGTCGTATTAAGTTCACAATCTTTTGACTTTGATTGATTGAAAGATATGCTAAAAAGGTGTAATTAAGTTGGGTTTATATTTTTGTGGATTTTTGGAAAAAATATTTTTGTAACTATTAATAATTCTGTGTATACTAACAAAAGAAAAAAAAATCGACCGGAGTTATATAATATCACTAATTGTTTTTTGTTGGAATTTCTGTATATTTAATATTAATAATTATTTTAGTACAGAGATTAGTTAGAATGAAGTTATAATCAGTCTTAATAAACAAATCAAATAAGAATATCTACAATTGACATAATTGTTCGATATGTGAAATTCTAACTCTATTACAAAATTCCTAGAGATATGGTTTTAAGGATATGAAAATCTTATTTTATTTCAAACTGATTTAAAGACAGCTTTGTCTGAAAAAATATTATATGTATTTAAGTATTGAAAGATAATTTTTCATTGACTTTACCCCATTTTTCTTTATTTCTGAGATACTCAAATAGTAACAGACCAAAAATGAGGAATAATTTAGTAAGGACGTCACCTTATTGGATTTTTTTATAGATACCGTTATATTAGAATGTTTATAATAATATTATGATTTTATATGTATCCACATAATATATTTCTAATGAGATATGTTTAATGAATGGCACGATATTATTTAAAGCTTAAATTCGATATGAAATCAGTGCTTTCGATGGGAAAATAAGTATCAAAATTTTGGCGGCTTTCTACGGTAATATTTATTCAATATTGATGACCCGGTGAACATCGTACCTCTTGCAAACATAATAATTTCCTAACCATACAAACGTTCCCTCGACTTATACTAATATTTCATGGCTAAAATTAGCCAAATCGATTCGGCCGTTCACGATTTTTTTAGAAAACTAACAAAATAAATATTTTAGCAAGCCATGCTTAAAAGACCGCCAAATGGATGTTACAATCTATACTAAAATAAAATAACATTATAAAACTTATTCCTCGCGACTGTACTCTCCGATATAAAAGTCGTAATAAATTAGACTTACTTCCTCAGAATATTGACGGTACAGTTGAGAACAAAAGTCATTGAAATTTAAAGCAATTAAGAAAATAGCGATTAAAGGAAAGTCAACTCGAAGTTTGAGAGTTTTCCTATAAATTCCATAATCGTTGTTTTTTACGACTTCCATTTTAAGTGGATGTTCCGAATTCGAAATAATGCAATTTAAAAATGTACCAAGTTCCTTTAGATTTTATCCACTTCAATCTTATACTTTATTAAGTAATATGGGATAAAAAATTGTTTTTACTTAAATCTATAATCTAAAAGTGTAAATACGTGAAAATAATATATATTATGTAATATAATAAATCCTGTTTTTGTGCTACCAAAGTAAACATTACAAAATATTTGACGACAGTAAAAATAATAAATGATCTGTTGACGAAATTGACAATTCACATACATTTCATTGATTTTAATAAGTACTACATTTAGTATTTACATTTAAGTGAAAAATCTTATTCTAATATGTATAGTGAGGAGCAGTCTCGAATTTAAAATTGACTTAAATTCCTACAAATTCTTACTAATTACATCTCAAAATACTAAAAACAATTTTCTAGCTAACTATTCAAGACTCTAATAGACAATCATTATAATTATATTATAACTTTTAAGGAAAACAATTTCATTTAGCCACAGGACATAACACTTTGCATGCAATCATATTTATGTAAAGAACAGTACATTGCACAACTGTCAACTAAAAGGCTGTTTTTTTCAGGCGTGTCAAACCAGCTGTAGTTTCAACAAATATAAATAATGAAGATTTCAAGAGATTCATTGATGAATAATAATATAATAGAACACAATGCATTACATTTCCTTAAAATACTGAGTTTTAAGGAAACTTAGCCAAATAAATTCGATATTTACAGTATAAACAGTCAGCAGTCCGTTTCTGACATTTCAGAGTGACTTACACGTTATACATGCGTTGCCAATGGTTGCAGGTTGCTGTTACCTAAGACAAAAACAAAAAACAATTAATATATTATATATACAAAAATAGCAAAAAAGGATATGGGCGAATAGCCATATACAGGATGTAACAAAAACAAGTGATAATAATTTAGGGTGTGTACGTGTTCCCTGTGAAAGTAGCAGCGCTGAAAGACCAAAAATTTTTTTCACTTTTGTATGGGGAAACTCGTGACGCTCGGGCCCTTGCCCATACAAAAGTGAAAAAAAATTTTGGTCTTTCAGCGCTGCTACTTACACAGTGAAATCTCACAGGGAACATGTACACACCCTAAAGTATTATCACTTGTTTTTGTTACACCCTGTATACGGTCCCAAATTATTGATTAAAAAAATATAGGTACTTCATAGAAAAATATTTTAAGAGTTATCATGACGTTGGGAATAAAATTAAAAATTGTGTAATCAGGGTAGTATCAGAAACAGGGAAACAGTCCAGATAATTGAAGTTTTTTTTCTAATTAAAGGACTTTATCGTAAAACGCAGCTAAATCATCGAATATTTTATTCGCCTGGCAGCACTGGAAAAGCTAAAAACTGGAAAAGTAAAGCTAAAAAAATACTTGACTAAATTGCATATTAATTTGTATAATCCGTACTTACCCTGCATCTGAAATTACCCTGATTAGCCTTGTACTGAGTTCGGGAAAACCCTATAGGTAAAATACTAGTTTTTTTCGAACGATTCTAAGCTTGTCTAGTAAAGACCTAGGTAGTTCAGATTTGGCTATAACTAGTCTGTTGGTAGTTGGTTTGGAACAACTCTAGTATTCTTGATTTATGTAGCTTAAACAGGGTAAGTACCCCTGTATCTGAACTTACCCTGTAAGGACAGGGTAAACTCACCTTTTTTGGTAACAGTGTTTGTGATTGCCCTGTTGTTGGCGAGTATGTAGTGTGCGCCCGGCGACTGGGGGGTTACGGACGCCTGTGGAGAAATATACATTAATCCCTTGTACTAACAAATAAACAAGTTATCTTTTTTTTACTAAAATTAGGGCAAAAAAGGCAAACGGGCTAAGAGTTTACTATGTGTAATTTTCGGACGCTTAAATCGCTAAACCTATGTTTTTGGAATAGTACTGACTAACCTTCAACTGACAGCGCCATTAATTTTTCAGTGGCTCTAGGGTAATAAATATGGCATTAGTTAATGAGTTCCCCCCCAAGTGGGCCCCAGTTGCCACCTCATTCGTTACGATAAGGAGAGCGATTGAGACAAAGTCCACGTACAATACAAAAGAATAATAATTTTTTCATCTGACTTAGTTCTTTCCATTTTTTTTATTTTTTTTAAGAAATAAGGGGGCAAACGAGCAAACGGGTCACCTGATGGAAAGCAACTTCCGTCGCCCATGGACACTCGCAGCATCAGAAGAGATGCAGGTGCGTTGCCAGCCTTTTAAGAGGGAATAGAGTAATAGGGTAGGGTAGGGAAGGGAAGGGAAGGGAATAGGGGAGGGTAGGAAAGGGAATAGGGTAGGGGATTGGGCCTCCGGTAAACTCACTCACTCGGCGAAACACAGCGCAAGCGCTGTTTCACGCCGGTTTTCTGTGAGAACGTGGTATTTCTCCGGTCGAGCCGGCCCATTCGTGCTCTCCCACGTATTTTATACTAGATGATGCCCGCAACCGTACATTTTTCCAGGATAAAAAGTATCCTATGTCCTTTCCCGAGACTCGAAGCATCTCTACGCCAAATTTAGCAAAATCGGTTCAGCGGTTTGGGCGTGAAGATGTAATAGACAGACAGATACAGTGTAATTAATCTCTCTCTGGTCTGATTTCAAGGTCGAGTGTATCTACTGTGTTTATACTGTGTAATCAGCAAGGCGCTGACATAGGATTAGTACAGCCCGGTTCATATAATTATAGGGTTGTCAGCTTGCTAAGCTGAAAAGCCGGACAAAGCTGTCTTAGCCGGACATTCGACAAAAAAGCCGGAAACTCCATTATTGAATATTCAGGATATTATGTACAAATTGTCTGTTTTAATAAACATCTAATAGGTAACTGTATTTTAAAAAGATAAAACCGACTTCAAAATTGTACGTAATTGAGAATTAAAACTCCCTATCTCAAAAACTATCGAACCGATTTTGTTGAAACTTGAATTATTCCCTAAGATGAACAATACCTTACCAGGTATTGTTTGCCTTTTTTTAGTGGGTAGTTCCAGAGATATGCGAACACAAACATAAAAACATACATACACTTTTAGAATTTTCGCACATTTGTTCAGACGCTGATATAAAATAACGAAATGATAGAATAATGATATTAAATATACGAAAAATACGGCAGTTCTAGAAAATATATTACATACATACGCGTCGAACGACCTACTTTTTTTGAAGTCGGTTAATAAAATACATCTTATTTGTGGTACTATAATATTATGTAAAAATGTCTAACATTCTCATATGAAATTATTATAGACTTGATGACACCCGCATCTTTGGTTCGCCTAAATTCTTTTATCGCGGGGAAACCATTTTTTTTTCAAAGTATCTATATATCAAATTTCAGAAAAATCGATTTTGTGGTTTGGCCGTATCTGGCAACAGATAGATAGATAGAGATAGATAGCGTTCAAAACCAAACCTAACAGATAGAGGTAGATAGATATTTTCACATAATATTTTATGATGGACTATGGATAATGTTTTTTCAAAGCTCTACATAAGCCGGACTCCCTTAAACTTTAGCTGGACACGCAATCAGAATGACTGTGTCCGACTTTGTCCGGACGCCTGACAACCCTATTCATACCTAATCGCGTCTCGTCTAATCCCAATTTGGCCGGGATTGGGCAGTCACGTGATCATGGCTCGTCCGGGATGTAATTACCGATATTAAGTCAAACAGGTATATTTTATTACACAAACAAGTAGAGTAATGAATACTAATATTATAATTAAGATAGTGTCTGTCTGTTTACTCTTCACGCCCAAACCGCTGAACCGATTTCGATGAAATTCGGTGAGTGCTTTGAGCCCCGGGAAAGGATATAGGATACTTTTTAGTGGGAAAAATGTACGGTTTCCGCGCGATAAACGAATTTTGGCGCAACAGAGTTGCGGGCATTTTCTAGTATTATAATAATTTATTATGTAAGACGAAATCTAAGACAAAAATTATTTCATCTTATAATACTCAAACACATAGTCATATAAGAACTTTTATTACATTACTAGCGAGAAGGCAATAAACGCAAGCCTAAAACGATTTTCCGCGTAAATCTTGATTAAGAAGTCCCAAAATGCATATTTGGGAGTGCAATAGTGGAGGGCCCAATATTGGACCCTTTGGGCCTTAGGGGACTAAATTAAAGGAAGCATAGTGTCCGGCTAACGGACCATTTCGACGCCGAAGCCGGAAGTTTCATGTCCTTCTATATCTATACATAATATTATAAAACAAAGTTGCTTTTTTCCCTCATGTCCCTTTGTTCCCTTTAATCTTTAAAACTACGCAACGGATTTTGATGATTCTTTCAGTGTTAGATAGCCCATTTATCGAGGAAGGCTATAGGCTATATCACGCTAAGACTAATTATAGGAGCGAAGAAATAGAGGAAAATGTGGAAAAAACGGGTAACATTTTTCGAAAGGGCTAACTTGAACGCGCTAATCTCAGGAACTCCTGGTCCGATTTGAAAAATTATTTTAGTGTTCGATAGCTCATTTATTGAAGAAGGCTATTTTATTACGCTAAGACTAGTAGGAGAATGTGGAAAAAACGGGGGAAATTATTTGAAAGGGCTTATCTCGCGAACTACTGGAGCAATTTTTGTTACTTAGCACCGATAAGAAGTAGACCACGTGAAGGATAATAGGCTATCGATTTGAATCATTTTTTCAGTGGCTATATATTTTATACCCGTGCGACGCCGGGGCGGGTCGCTAGTACAAAATAAAATTGGCTACAGTTATTTTTCGATGCTATGCAAACTTTATGAAAATTTATAATATTAACTGTTCTAAAAATAAAAATTTACACGTATACTGTTCATTTTCTAGGAAAGAAACTTTGACATTGGTTTACCAGGAAAATAGCTTACATTTGAAGACGACGCTTTTGCCCAATAAAATATATTAGGGCTAAACGTGCGATAAAGGAAATTGGACAGAAGTGGCCAAAGCTGAACATTGATTTTAATGGCTGAAAATAGCTAAAGCCGAAGATCGTTGTAGCCGTAAATATCTGAAGCCGAACAAGGCCGAATGAAGCCGAAGCCGAATCCCCCTTTTAAACACTAGGAAACGCTGTCAGTTGATTCAAATTAAAACAAATTGAAGTCAACAGAAGGTTGTATCTTCATTTCTACCCCTTATGAATAAAATACACATTTCGGGAGAATTTCATTAGGCCCAGAGATGCTGAACCGTTTTTAGTAATGTTTTAATTAACAAAATGTTTACAAATAATTTACATTGTAACGAATGAAATATTGCTTAGATAACAGTCATTTGCATTGAGAAGTGGTAAATTATGTGTTTTGAAATTTTATAGTTTAAAATATCTTTGGCTCTTTTTAAAGGTTCCGTCCCCAAAGGGTAAAAACGGGACCCCATTACTAACACTTCGTTGTATGTCCGTCTGTCTGTCTCCAGGCTGTCCGTCCGTCTATCTCAAGAACCGCTATAGTAGGAAATCTGAAATTTTCAGAAGTTCAGATTCAGGCACAGGACCGATTTTTCAGATGCTCATCCGACGCATGGATACCTACTACTACCATAACAGCTTAACAACGCCTCCGTGGTCCAGTGGTTTAGAGCGTGGCTCTTGGTAAGATCGTGGGTTCGATTTCCACGTTGGAAACGTGTTATTTTCCAAATTTGTTTAGGACAATGCAGGCTGATCACCTGACTGTCTGACAAGTAAGATGATCCATGCGTCGGATGGGCATGTAAAAAGTCGGTCCTGCGCTTGATCTCTCGCCGGTCGTGTCGGTCTTCCGTCCCACTGGGTTATGAGAGTAAAGAAATAGATAGTGCTCTTGTGTACTGCGCATACACTTGGGTACTATAAAATTACTCCTGCGTAGCTGGCCTGGTTTAAATGAAACCGGTCACCGTCACCGTCAAACGGTGTGGGAACTTATCACATTTTATTGAATTAGTTTATCCGTTTAAGCGTGAATAAGAAACGGACAGACGAACAGACATATGCTTTTATATCTATATTTACTTAATATTATAAAGCGGAAGAGTTTGTTTGTTTGAACGCTCTAATCTCAGGAACTACTGGTCCGATTTGAAAAATTATTTCAGTGTTAGATAGCCTCACAAAGCTCGGCTTTTAGCTTGTATACTATTATTTATAGTACTACTATTATTACTTACCGGTTGTGCGCTGTCATTTGACAGTGTTGAGTTGGTGACGGGGCTGGTGGCATGAGGCGAGGCCCCACTGGTGGGCGACGTGATGGAGTGGGATGATGTACCTGAAAGACGTGGTTGGATTAGTTGGCAAGTTTCGCTTCGTGGCATTAAATGTTTTGCTTAATTGATATGAGAGTTGTAAAACAATAAGATTTTATTCCTGTCTTTTTGGCAAAACTTTAAATTCCTTATTTAACGCTTTAAGGGGTAGGATTCAGAAAAATCCAAAACGAATTTTCTTAAAAATTTCTATCCCCGTTTTAGTAAAATCGCTTCAGTATTGCACATTGAAATTTTTCAGAGCGCACTTGATTGAGTATACTATACATTGGTCCATATCACTTGGTCCATTTTAGACCAACTGATCTTGCACGAAAGCACGATATAATCGTGAAGTCTAGATTACTTACGCATTACTTCGTTTAAATGCGCTTCACTTAGATACACGATGCTTAGATACGTTTCGCTCAAAAACGCTTCACTCACTTCAAACACTTCACTTATACAAAATGACTTGCTCAGCGCGGAAAATAGAAGCTTCGTTAAATACGCTTCGCTCATGTCACATGCGTACATAATACCTTACCGAATGCCATGTGCTGCTGCGAAGCACAGTTTATAAACCCGAAGCTTCGTTAAATACGCTTCGCTTATGTCACATGCGTACAGAATACCTTACCGAATGCCATGTGCTGCTGCGAAGCACAGTTTATAAACCCGAAGCTTCGTTAAATACGCTTCGCTCATGTCACATGCGTACAGAATACCTTACCGAATGCCATGTGCTGCTGCGAAGCACAGTTTATAAACCCGAAGCTTCGTTAAATACGCTTCGCTTATGTCACATGCGTATAGAATACCTTACCGAATGCCATGTGCTGCTGCGAAGCGCAATTTATGGACACGAAGCTTCGCTAAATTACGCTTGTGTATGTACCAACTCACCCGACGGCATTATGACGGAGTTCCGTAGCGCGGAATACGGCGGCGGGGCAGGCGTCGCGGCCGGCACCGCGGTGTGCACGGCGAGGGCTCGCAGGTGCGGGTTGCCGTACGTCGCCGCGTAGCGCACGTCGACGCCGGGCAGGATGCCGTTGGGGGCTCTGCTGCCTGCTGACAAGAAGACCTTATGATTATTTTTGGCGAAACCGATCGTGTATTTGGCTATAAATTAACTTGCGGCCCTCGGGAACCGCCACAGTAACGCCACGGTAAAGCTATAATTGCATAGCATTTTTATCAACTTACTAGAAGACGCCCGCAAACTCGTTGCCCCAAAACTCGTTTATCGCTCGGGAACCGTACATTTTTCCGGGACAAAAAGTATCCTATGTCCTTTCCCGGGACTCAAAGTATATACATGCCAAATTTCAGCAAAATCAGTTCAGCGGTTTGGGCGTGAAGAGGTGACAGACAGACATACTAATGGAAGTATGGATGCAAATAAAATTTGCATACGTCTAGTCGCACGCACACAAACACCGTGCCGAAGTCTGCCGAACTAAAAGCACGTTAGACGATGACGCCGCAGCGATGTCGGAGTGGAGGCATTAGGTTTATTTTCGTCACTTAGATTTGGTCGCCGCGATCAAATCCCGCGATAAAAGCTATGCAATAGTAACAAAACTACATCAAAATTGGCCCGCTCGTTTAGATGCTACGATGCCACGGTCAGACAGACACGTAAAAAAGAGTACTGAGAAGAGGCAAATCGTAATAATATTATACTATCTATAGTGCACTAATATTTGTGTTAATTGTGTTTGTTTTAGGTTTTTCAATTTTCAAAATTTTCAAAGATTTTTCAACAAACATAATAATAATTGTAGATTCACCGTACCATTCTTTGTTCACAACACCATCTTTTAAAGCAGAGTCTACTCTAACACACTGACATTGGCGATTCACAAAGGAGCCATAATTTAAAAAGAAGAAGGAGTACTATCTTGACTGAATAATTTAAAAAAGAGTACTATTTGGACGTGGGAGAGGCATGCTTCGGCAGGAATGGGCCGGCTCGACAGGAGAAATACCACGTTCTCACATAAAACCGGAGTGAAACAGCGCTTACGCTGTGTTTCGCCGAGTGAGTGAGTTTACCGGAGGCCCAACCCCTACCCTAGACCCCTTCCTACCCTCCCCTCTAAAAAGGGCGGGAACGCACCTGCAGCTCTTCTGATGCTGCGAGTGTCCATGGGCGACGGAAGTTGTTTTTCATCAGGTTCCCGTTTGCTCGTTTGCCCCCTTATTTCATTAAAAAATATATATATCTATACGATATGAAAATCGGATCAGTTTTTTTTTGACAAGGCTAAGTTAATACAAACAGTAAGTATATTAAATTGCGCCAGTACCATAATATCAAGTTGCTCAACTTTCAATTCTCACTTAAAGCTCTTTAATGCTAATATTATTTAGCTTTTATACGGCTTTTATAAGCTCAGTAGCTCAGCTTAATTGAAACTAATTTTCACGGACTATTTCGCTTCATTCCTCTCGGGGCAATGAAGCTATACTTTGCTAGGACATTATTACTTGTTATTATATTAATATACGCCTCCGTGGTGCAGTGGTTCAGAGCGTGGCTCTTGACTCGGAGGTCATGGGTTCAAATCCCGCGTTGGAAACATGTTATTTCCAAGTTTGGTTAGGACAATGCAGGCTGATCACCTGATTGTCTGACAAGTAAGATGATCCATTACGCGTTTGTGAGTGAAAACGAACGTTTGCGCTAGTCTCCCGGAATGTTATATCGAAATTCCACAGAAAAACGTGTGTAAGCAGTCACCCTAAAAGACGTTTTCTCGACGATAGTACGTCATGACCTATCCTTACGATAGTCAACACAAACGCATAGAAATCAATAGGTAACAAATTCTTTAAACTGCAAAGAATTTTCATTTCAACTGTTGCCAGTTGGAGTTAAAATTACTAGTTCGAAGGCATTTCCTCGATATTGCCTGTCTATTTTATTGAAATCGAAGGAAATATTACTTTGCAGTTTGGAACATCGGCAATGCATTTCTCAGGTACTGCTTAAGGTGACTTATAAGTCCTCGCGGCGAGCACCCGCGACCGCCAAAAATTCAAATTAATCATGTCATTTTATGACCTAGGTTTTATTTTCTACCGATATTAGTCAGATAGTGACCCCATAAACCAAGCGGAATAGAGCAACAATCTCGAGCTGTCAAACAAAACCGAAATTGGTTTACATCTGTGTACGTATTTACACAAGCATGATTGAACATGAATTCTATGAGATTAAATTGTCAGCGTGCCGATAAGTGCCGACTGGACGTCAAAAACAGAGTTCTGCTGTCAAGTATCACACGTCTCTTTTTACCACGCAGTGTTACTGATAGTGACATATCGCTTGCTCAGGCCTTTGTTTCTCTATTCCGGTAGGTATCTTATATCTTTAAACGAGCAATTCTTGTATATATATAATTGGAATCTCGGAATCGGCTCCAACGATTTTCTGAAATTTAGTATATAAGGGGTTTCGGGGGCGATAAATCGATCTAGCTAGGAATCATTTTCAGAAAATGTCTTTTTATTCGTGTTTTATCGATAATCGATAAACTGAAAAATATGACTCTTCCTGACATCTATTGGCGAATAATACTATTTTGTCAGCAACTAATTGTTTTAACGACCAGCAGATGGCGTTATTAAGTAACACGAACTCAATGAGTGTTTGCTATACGGTACCGAGCAAAGCTCGGTCATCCAGGTACTATTAACTTTATGAGTGACCCATGCCGCCGCTGCTATGTCCACCACAAAGCAAAATAAACTTAGAGCAAAATCAAACCTGTCGTCTACATTTTTTATTTCTTTGAAAATTTGCATTGGTGATACTGTGAGTCCCGGAAAAGAACAAGAACAGGATACTTTTTATTCCAGCAAAATGTAGGGTTCCCCGCGATTATTGAATTTTTGCAGCCGTCATCATCCATACTTCCATACTAATATTATAAATGCGAAAGTGTGACTGTCTGTCTGTCTGTTCCCTCTTCACGCTCAAACCGCTGAACTGATTTTGCGGAAATTTGGCCCCGGGAAAGGACATAGGACACTTTTTATCCCGGAAAAATGTACGGTTCCCGCGCGATAAACGAGTTTTGGCGCAACAGAGTTGCGGACGTCATCTAGTATATGTACATCTTTAAACTATCTACATATAAATGAAATGGGTTAAATGAGATTTAAACAAAGTATCTCAGCAAATATTGTGCAAGCTCAAACATTTGTATCACAGCTAATTTAGTTGGAGAGAGCTCAGGCGTTAAACTAATTAAATATTCGCAGACAACATCTTGATTATACAGAATTAAGCGGAGTAAATTATAAGAATACTAATTATAATCAATGTAGCTAGTAGTATAACTAGTGGGTAGACCTTTGGTTTGCACTCGAGTGGTTGCAGGTTCGATTTCGGGTGGAGTCGTGTACCAATAAAACATTTTCAGATCTCAAGTACATAACACGGACGAAAACCGCACGTGGTTTCAGATTTCAGTATGTGCTTGGGCAACCATACATATAAGTATTTAAATTCATGTCCTAGGCACTACACAATATTTGAAGTGTGGTTACTTCAATCGGAAAATCTACACTACTATTATAAAGAGGAAAGATGTGATTGTTTGTTTGTCTTGAATAGGCTCCGAAACTACTGGACCGATTTGAAAGATTCTTTTACCATTGGAATCCTACATTAATTCTGCTGAACATAGGCTAAATTTTATTTTGGAAAAAATAGGGTTCCGTAAGATATTCGGGATTTTCGGACGCAAGGTGTAAAAAATCAACCAGAAATGTTACTTTTTTCGCGTACGCTGCCTAAACTATAACAGATAGAACCATAAAATGTTCTAAGTAATTGTAGATCTTTTAAATATCTACAAAAAAGTCCGCGACACACTATACCTATCTATGTTGAATGACCATGTACATATGCACAATAACCATGTTTTTATTAAAAAATCTTGAAATGTTTTTGGACTACATTTAAATGCCTTTATTTTACTCATGGCATTAATTCTTATCAAAATAAATTATTTAAAAATCAATGTCCACCCGTGCGAAGCATCAGAAGAGCTGCAGGTGCGTTGCCGGTCTTTTAAGAGGGAATAGGGTAGGGAAGGGAATAGGGGAGAGTAGGGAAGGAAATAGGGGAGGGTAGGAAAGGGAAAAGGGTAGGGGATTGGGCCTCCGGTAAACTCACTCACCCGGCGAAACACAGCGCAAGCGCTGTTTCACGCCGGTTTTCTGTGAGCCCGTGGTATTACTCCGGTCAAGCCGGCCCATTCGTGCCGAAGTATGGCAACTAAGTATTAACCAACAAAAGATACAGTTTCGTAAAGTAAAAATATTCATATTATAATAAGATCAGCTCAGTAGCTCAAATAAATGTTGCTTTGTGTGGAAGGAATAAAAATATTTACTTTATGGTTTATTTTCCAAAGTAGCGTAAGTTATTATGTAGAAGTTAAGAACATGACGTAAACTTCTACTCTACACATAACAAGCCTAAAATATCACCCGAGAACACTAAACAGTGTTATAAAACTTGCTCCCACTATTACTGACTTAGAGTTAATTTTGTTTTCAATCTTATTATCCTTAGTTCGAAGCAAAACTTCAACTTGTTTAATGTAAACTAATTTATACAACATACCTTCGCCATTTTGTGCAATATTGCTGAGAGTTCCGCTGCTGTCTAGCCTTTTTGTTGAACGCTGCAGGGAGTTATTTTGTGATCCGTTCGCGTTGTATTGAGCTGATGATGGTGTGTCTATGCTTCTTGGTAAACTACCGTTGATCGACCTGTCAAAATATCTTTTTAATTATTTATCGAAAATAATATTTTAATCAACAGAAAAAATCTTGTAAAATATCATCATTATAATTAATAAACAAAAGTTGTCCAAAATGTATCCTTGTGGTACTCCAAGGGAAATTTCACGGTGGTTTAGTATATGTGTTGTTTTTTATATAGAAACCTGCAGAGTTATTATAATTACCTGTTTGGCGTCAATTTCTCACTGCCTAACGTTGGAGAGCGTACCCTCAGTGAGCCAGGAGTATAATCATGACCGTAGTGGACGTATGTGTGATATCCATTGCTTATGCCATTTACCTGTCGGAGAAGTATTATCTTGTAGCAAGAATCACAGTGATTTAGATTCAGATAGAGATAATTTAAGATATATTGAATTGAACTTTTCGGAGTTTTTATACTTTTAATCTATTAGTATTGAGGTCAGTAAATCATGCGAAGTCGTTTCAAAAGGCTTACTTAAACATTTCATAATCGATCTCTCTAATGACATTGATTTCAAAAACATTCCTGCTTTCTCTAAATTTAATGCAAACAGAGCTAGGTACATTGTTTTAAATGCTTACCTTATAGCAATCAGCATAAGCTGGATCTGTATAGTCATTGCTATATCTATACGGTTGATATGTGTTACCCTGATTGATGGTGGTAAGTGGTACCGTACCAGCCAGTGGTATACCGCTACCGAGTTTGGCATTCGAACATAACGTACTGTCGGAACCAGTATTTGAGTAATCCTGAAAGAATATTTTAATTAGTGAAGACCTCCTCCAAGCTATATTATAAAACCTAACCTATCAACTTTGGTAAGGTTTAGCAAGTCGTGTTTTTAGTTAGGTATTCATAGTAATTTTTTTTCAATAATACATATTTATTGTTTGATTTGATGCTGTTTTAAACCATTTCAATGCTCATTAAACTCTAAAGAATTTAGTGTTTAAACGATCTACCATTATTTTGGAAAATAAGCCAATTATTTCTTACAACTGCAAAGTTATGCCGTGAGGTTTTTTATACCACTGTTTATGTTCTTTTAGTTATACTATTTTATGCACCTCAGAGTCTATTTAATGATCTACAATGATTAATAATAGTAAATTAGATTTCTTTTAGAAATAAACATTAATTTAGAATTTAATTTAGAAATAAACTTACAATTTCACAGCTTCCATTCGCTTGTCGTAGCTCCAGCTTCAGATCACTTATATTTGAATTCCTATCGTTCTCCTTGTAGAGGTCTTCTGTGGTCACTGTCACGTCTGGCTTCTCCGTGACCTGCTGCTTGTTCTTCCTCTGCTTTCTCTGACAGAGTATCACCAGCATAATCACAGCAGCCACCATGATTGTACCAGACGTCACTCCGAACAATATCAGCAGCAGTGGAAACGATTCTGAAAATAATGTTTCTTTTAGTACCCAATACTTTAAAGGGATACATTTTTCGTATTTGAACTAGATGAAGCCAACTATGTTTCGCCAAATTTCGTTTATCACGCAGGAACAGTAAATTTTTCAGGGATAAAATCCTATGTCCTTTCATGGGACTCAAAGTTACTCTTCACCAAATTTCAGCAAAATAGGCTCGAAGATGTGGGAGTGAAGAACCAACAGGCAGACAAACAGACCGACAAGCAGACAGACGGACACAATTTCGCATTTATAATATTAGTAAAATCCAGAATCCACACGTTCTGAAAGGTTTCAAAACAGCAACCAAAATATAGTTTAGTATATATACGCAAACTGATATTGTAACTAAATCGAGCAGCACAATGTTACAATGTTCTATAGCACTAAGCTTTCCTTTTGAGCTGTAACAGCTACTAAGGTGCTTAGGGTCCTATTACAAAGGAATACCTTAAGAGTCGGATATCCTGGCTGACGTCTGATATATTACATAATATACTACATATACTATATGTATACCCTGGATTCGCCTTGTTTATTTGCAATATGATACAATTAATTACATGATATCTATATTAGATCACAATTCCATTAAAAATGCGAAAGTGTGTCTGTCTGTCTGTCTTTCTGTTACCTATTCACGCCCAAACTTTTGCTGAAACTTGGCATAGTTTGAGATTCGGGAAAAGTCATAGAATTTACCCCGGAAAATATATACGGATATAAACGAATATTGGCGCAACGGAACCACTGCACAGATTTTAATGAAATTTGGAATCAAGATTTTTCAAAATGAAATATGATAGTTTTTATCATGGGAAAAGGTACGGCCAAGTTGTGTACTAGTTATTTTTTAGGAATTAAAACGAGTAATTTCAACGACATCAACATAATAATTACAAAGTTTTAATCGTTACAAAGCGAGAAAAACCTGCAAAAAGCTTTCCTACATGCTCTCGATAAAATCTAATATAGCAAAAAATAAAATAGCTTTGTGTGAAAACAAACAAAGTTTTCTGTATGCATTAGTGTTAAAATGTCAAGAGTTAAGGTTTTTATTCCAGTTGGAAAAAGAAAGTTTAGATTATGGAAAATTATTTTTCCGACAGATTGGAAAAGTTCGGAAGCTATTTAGCCTAATTGAGTGTTATACATACAATTTGTAAAAGTTGACATTAACTCTATCCCTACTCCTATTATAAATGCGAAATGTCTGTCTTTTTCTTCTTCATGCCCAAACTACTGAACCGATATTGTTAAAATTTGGTATGAAGATACTTTGAGTCCCGGGAAAGGACATAGTATACTTACCCATCGATCGTGGAATAACGAGACACAATAGCTTATCTATTGTTATCGCGGCCGAATGCGGCCGCTTAGGGCTTCATGAATTAATCTTGGAAAAAGGCATCATTTTAGTTTGTCTATAATATTGTGAGTTTTACCAGACAAAGTCAAGCCAACTTTGTAAATATTTTAATTACTCAGAGGGGCTGATTGCAAGCAGCAGACGAAACCGTAAAAATCAGACGTTAAAGAACTCAATAAAATTTCTAAAATTGGTGCGAAAAACCTACATACAAAGATAGCAAAAAGAAAAAAAAAGGAAATGGGCTAATAGCCCATAGACGGCCTCAAATTATAAAAATAAAATAAAAATCTAATAGAAATGTGGGTATACGCGTAGTGACCGTAGTCCGTAGTCCGTAGACCGTTGACGTTTGACAACGTTTCTGTAATATTCTGATTATCTTATATCTTTAAACGAGCAATTCTTGTATATATATATATATAATTGGAATCTCGGAATCGGCTCCAACGATTTTAATGAAATTTAGTATATAGGGGGTTTCGGGGGCGATAAATCGATCTAGCTAGGAATCATTTCTAGAAAATGTCATTTAATTCGTGTTTTATCGAATACCGAGCAAAACTTAGTCTAATAGCTAGTTATATCTTTAAACGAGCAATTCTTGTATAAATTTCGGGGGCGATAAATCGATCTAGCTAGGAATGACATTTAATTCGTGTTTTATCGAATACCGAGCAAAGCTCGGTCAAATAGCTAGTTCTGATAATATAACGAGAGCAACATGTCAGATTTTGGCCAGATATACTGTATGCGCAAGTAGCGCCCTCTGCTCCGACCTTTGCGTACCCAATCCCAGAAATAGTATGCTGATGGTAATATTATTAGAAAGGAAGGCACATAATATTGCGTTCCATAAAACAATATATTATTGTAACGAAAATCCAGTGCGACGTTCTCTATTTGGGACAATTATGTAAATGCCTGTAGCGCTCCCGAAATATAAATATTTATCGAATTCCCGCCGAAATATTTTGTCAATTCACCCCCGGGCTAAAACCTCCAAATTAACAATATGGAATTTGAAATGTGCGGTAATAATGTGGCCGACGCGTTAGGAATTATTATAATATGATAGATAATAATATTGTGACTTATTTTAATACTAGATGACGCCCGCAACTCCGTTGCGCCAAGATTCGTATATACGTGGGAGAGCCATGCTTCGGCACGAATGGGCCGGCTCGACCGGAGAAATACTACGTTCTCATAGAAAACCGGCGTGAAACAGCGCTTGCGCTGTGTTTCGCCGAGTGAGTGAGTTTACCGGAGGCCCAATCCCCTACCCTATTCTTTTCCCTACCCTCCCCTATTCCCTTCCTATCCCTGCCCTCCCCTATTACCCTATTCCCTCTTAAAAGGCCGGCAACGCACCTGCAGCTCTTCTGATGCTGCGAGTGTCCATGGGCGACGGAAGTTGCTTTCCATCAGGTGACCCGTTTGCTCGTTTGCCACCTTATTTCATAAAAAAAACGTGGTAGGTACTTACTGTTAGGCTGCAAGACGATCTCCAAAGTGTCACTTCCAAAGTCGTTCGACACGTTGCACTTGTACACGCCGAAATGACGTGACTGGCTGTCTCTGATGATGAGGGTGGAGTTGACGATGCCGCCGGGCTGAAGATCCTCGAGGAAGGCGTAGTCCTGGAGGAAGAATTCAGATTGGCAATGGTTCAGCTGAAGGAAGTAAATAACATTATGAATATTGTCACCGCACACAAACGAAAACAAGTGGAAAAACTAGGTACTTAACAGTTAAATTTTTTGCATAAATGGAGGCTTTAGGGCCGGAAAATTATTTGAAATAAGTGTGGACAGTAGTCACAGTTCTGTGTTTACAGAACCCTATAACGGAACCCTAACGAGCTGGTTTTTTGTTTATTGATAGATTAATAATCATATAATTTAAGAGTAACATTGTCCTACAAATAAAACAGTCCATATTTTAGGATCATCAATTCAAAGTATGAAATCCTTTCTATCTCTGTTAGCTACAACTTTCGAGATTTTTCGCAAAATAAAAATGTTGTTCGTCTTATCAAAATGAAGCTACTCACAAAAAATTTGCTTGATAGTTATAAAAAAAATTGTTCTAGGGCTCCCGTACTATTATTTTTGTAGTCCTTCACGAATCTAACAGTAGAATAAGTGAACTCTTAATTTGACAATAGAAAAAACGTTTACGTTCGTCTAGTACCATTTCAGCTGCTGTGGCAATAAACTTATGATTGAGAAAGAGTAAGCACATAAAATTAAATCTTCTTTCTTCATGAAAATTATTAATTCATTTTATTTACTTCAACTACCATTAAAGGTAGTTTTAAGTACTTTATTTGTACACAGTTTTCCTGTATTCTTTTAGCTTTGAGTTGTACAAAATATAAAGAACTTTCTATTATTTTCTATTCTACCATTATAAATAAACGTTCTTTCTTACCTGATCGTGTAAAGTATCAATCTCTTTCCCCTCAAACGTCCATACAATGTTGTCTATCTTAGGCACCGAGAACGCTGCACATTCTATATGTACGGCGTCACCTTGCGACCCGAACTGGGTGTTGTTGGACAGGATTTTTGGAGGTCCTGAAACAAAAGATGTTGTGAGTACAGAATTAACTAAAGTAAAATAATCGGCCAAGTACGAGTCGGACCTGCGCACGAAGGATTCCGTACCATTATAGAGCAAAATTAGGCCAAAAATTGTGTATTTTGTATGGGAGCCACCCTTAATTTTTAATTTTATTTTAATATTATTATGTAATATTAAAGTACACATAATATAACTAAGGACTTTGAGAAAAAATCATATACCTGTTGCCATTATTGATATATTGCAAAAAAGGCCAAAAAATCATGTTTATTGTATGGGAGCTCCCCTTAAATATTAATTTTATTTTGTTTTTAGTATTTATTGTTATAGCAGCAACAGATATACACAATCTGTGAAAATTTCAACTCTCTAGGTATTACCGTTCTTGAGTTACAGCCTGGAGACAGACAGAGAGACGGACAGACATCGAAGTCTCAGTAATAGGGTCCCGTTTTTACCTTTTGGGTAAGGAACCCTAAAAATACGTGTGTCACTATGGGACTGCCACGGTAAATATATTGGAGAGCTTGCCACGGTAAATTTTTATCAACTTATGCAGTTATAATTCGCATAGATGTCACACAAACACCGTACCGAAGTCTGGCTGTGCCAGTATTCAGAGTTGATAGGTTTATTAGGTTAGGTTTATTTTTACCGCCTCACTTAAAGCCCGCGATAGAAGCTATGCAATAATAATTATTATTAGGAGGTAAGAGCAACAGTTACAGCGTAAAACAAGAAAGGCTGATAACCGAAATCATGATGACTTTCTGAATAAATTATTCTGTGTAGTTTTGATCACATTACAAATATTTTTTTCTTGGTAGAAGTATGGGCCATATTATTTTTTTTATTTTATTTAAAACTTTTGCACGTTTCTGTACAAAGGCGGGCTTAATGCCTCGTGGCATTATCTTCCAGCCAAACCTTAGGGTGTTGCAGAGAATGTGAGGTAGATGCAAACCCTTAGAGGACAAGTGATTAAAAATACCTTAAAATTAATAATACAATTATAGATATATATTCATAATCATACATACAATTCAAAGTAAAATAAACACATTATATACAATATAATATACATATATTATATACAATATTACATATTATATAAGTAATAATTAATATAAAATAAATATATAGGTAATATAAAATAAATATATTAGTTTCTAGACACACTAGGCCGAAGTTACGCGGCGTAAATTCCGCATGATTACGCCCGAAATGTCAAACGCATACAAAATACGGACGGAACGCGACGGAATAGTGTGTCGTAATTAACATACATTGCGGGCGTAATCAAGCGGAATTTACGCCGCGTAACTTCGGCCTAGTGAGTGACACTAAGTTACTAGATGACATCTGCAACAACTTAGCGCCAAAAGTCGTTGATCACACATTTTTCCGCGGGGATAAAAAGGATCCTGTTTTTTTTTCCCAAGGCCTAAGACGAAATTCTCCGTACAGACGAGAAGAGGTAACAGACAGACAGACACACTGTCTAGAATGGATAGTCTATAGTTAACTATAGACGCCTAAGCTTAGATCACTATAACATGTTTTGTAGAATATACAGAATCGCCTACGAATAATAAAAACTAAGGAAAAGTAACTCCGTCAAAAAACATGCTCCACAATACTTGTCAAAAAAGTGTACCTTAGGTACACATTTCAATACATTTGCAATATTTAGGTGACCTTGAGCGGTACTAGGCTGACGTTACATGACAGATCAAAAGGAACCAAATTTAAAACGGTAATAGTATGGGAGTTACGATTCCTTAGTTTTTATTATTCGTAGAGAATCGCTAAAGATTTAGCGCTAGCAAATACCTACGCTAGGTTCATCAGCATTAAATTCTTAACTAAGCAATTAGCAATAGTTCTATTATAATTTAACTGCTTGTAGAGAGTTAACCCAGGTTGATAGTACTTGAACAGGTTTAAACGGAAGTTATTCTGGTCCGGTTAGTTGCACGTCAAAAGTTATAGTAGGGGAGCCCAAGAGCGGATTTCACGAAACGAGCGTGTCAGATTAAGCTTAGGCTTCCCACATGTACAGACTTCAATCTGATGAAGACAATCATATTTTAGACCATGATAAATAGAGAATTATCATGGTATACCAATCAGATTTCTTATTTGGTGGGTTAAAAAAGTTATTTTAAGTGTTGAAATGTCATCGGATCTGGAGCAAGGAAGCTTACACATAAATTCATTCTAATATTGTAAATAAGAATCATAATACACATAAATAAGAATCTGTCTGTCTGTCTGTTACCTCTTTACGCCCAAAACCGCTGAACCGATTTTTCTGAAATTTGGTATGGAAATACTTTGAATCCCGGGAAAGCACAAAGGATACTTTTTATCCTGGAAAAATGTACGGTTTCGGCGCAACGGAGTTGCGAGCGTCATAATATTATCACTGATAATAATTTAAGACACGGTAAGCCTGTTTTAAAATATAGAGCTTCATATTTACTAAGCTTCCCAGATATTTTATGTTGTACTCGCAGGAACAGCCGCTCAATTACATGAATAGCACTCTCGCCTCCCCTACTATTACGGTTTAAATAATTCACAGTTTAATGACCACCGTATTGATTTGAACCTACATAGATAGTTGAGAACTAGAAAACACAAAATGGAGTAACCACTATAAATTGAGCTCAGTTAAAATGGGAACAACGTCAGTGTAAAGTTCATGTTATTTTGGATAAGGAGTCAAAACTTTAATTTGACATTTTGATCCGTGGGAAAAGCTTTTGGCTTTGATTTTGAGATTCCCGAAATAATATCGGAAAACGGTTTCATTTTCATCCAAGCTTAATATTAGCTAACAAGTTCATTTAAATACCTTTTTGAGGCGGCAAAAATTCAAAACTGCCTTTTCACTTAGTCGACCGATTTATCAGTCAAATCTTCTTCCTTCGTACAATTAATATAGTAATACTGATCATAAAAATATAAACTTAATAAGGAATGTGTACAATGTCCGCTAATTGCCTTTGGCATCTATTGTACATTCTCAGACTACTAGAATATTTTTTATAATTCCTGTTGTAAATAGCTCTAAGTCATAATATTGTTACAGTTCGACAAGGCTTTAAGAGCTCACCTGACTCTAAAAATCAAACATCGTCCTTCTCTCTTCACACTCACGCCCGTCTTTCATATGCCAGGTGAAAAAGGACGGCGCGGAATCATCGCCGAGTTAGTTTTACTTGAATAAAAGACGAACTATAATGATTATGAAAAAAGTGTTTTGAGCAAATTTAGGTTTTATCAATACCTTTTTAGATATTAAAAAATATTAAAGAAAAGACAGCAAACTTCGAAGATCCAAGCAAAAATGTGTCTCAAACAAGGTTTTTTGTAAAAAAGAAACAATCGAGCATTTTTTGAGTAATCGTGTTTTCGTCTTGAGCGTTTAATCTTTATGAACTGAAGTTCCTTGTGTCGAAAAAACCGTTTTCTAGACCTTACAGATTTTGAAATCTAGGTTAAAGTATGTAGTCAAGTTAGGGTCATATGGGCTTGTAAATGAACGTGGCGAGAAAAGGAACTAACGCGATTTTCATACAAAAACGTCATTTTTAACAGTTCTCCTTTACCAGCAGCGCCCATTGACATATTCATTTAAAGCCTTGGTGCACTATATATGTTAAATTCTAATTTTCCATCTTTTTAGTAAAAGATGGCCCCGTGCGAGTTTCTTACGTCGGTTCTTCTCGCCGGGTTAGTTCCCGAACCGGTGGTAGGCACCTTAGCAACGACGTTCGGAAATATTTTTGTAAAAAAATTACTCCAGGAATAAAAAAATTTTTGATTTTGATTTTGTAAAAGTCACTCGACACAGAAGTAGCGCGCACTTTTTTTTTACTTTTGCATGGAAAAATCGATGACGCTCGGGCGCTTGCCCATGACAAATCACTGTAAATTTTTTTTCAGCGCTGCTTTCTTTACTATGAACTATATATGAGGAGCCCATACACACCCTAAAATGTTATCAGTTATCACTTACTTTTGTTACTGACACCCTGTATACTTTTTCTTTAAACGAGAAATTCTTGTATTATATACTTATATGTATATTATATTATGTAATTGGAATATCGGAATCGGCTCCAACGATTTTCATGAAATTTTACTATAGTGGGTTTCGGGGACGATAAATCGATCTGGCTAGGAATAATTTTTAGAAAATGACATTTTATTCGTGTTTTATCGAATACCAAGCAAAGATCGGTCAAATAGCTAGTATCATTTAAATAAAAAACATAGCAACACAATCCATCATAAGGAGAAACTGTAAGTAAATTGGTACCGGAAAAAGAACTCATTATTCGCGAAGGTGAAAACTCCATTGACGATAAAATGTAAGCTCTCTCTGTATTTAAATATGCACCGGTCGATACGGAAGAAAGCTCAAGGACTTTCCGTGCTTTTGTAAGTTTCATAAAGCTTTTGTAAGCTCCATCTAATTGAGTGTGAAGTTGGGAATGACATAGATTTTTTCGCATGGTACGCGCGTCTCTGGGTTTGACCTTGAAAGAAAATCAATCACTATTTTATATCGTTTGTGTCTTGAATATATCCATACTAAATAATGTTATAAACTTATAAATTCGAGAGTGTGTCTGTCTGTCTATCTGTCTGTTTGTCTGCCTATGTAAATTTGGCCGGGATGAAAAATATCCTGTGTCCTTTCCCGAGACTCAAAGTATCTTCATACCAAATTTCAGCAAAATCGATTCAGCGGTTTGGGCGTGACAGACAGACAGACACACTTTCGCATTTATAATATTAGTATGGATAATTATTACCTTGCATAATTGAGCAGGTCTCATAAAGGTCTACCAGAATCTGATGGCAAAAAGTGACAAAATAAATTGACTTTAGCAATACCGGGATGATAGGAATAAAACATTTTGATCCTTTTTTCCTTTAGCGGCTTAACTTGCAAATATAAAAATTTCTCCAATGTTCAAGGATATTTTTTGAAAATCTGCCGTCAAAATTTGCCATCAGATTCTGGTAGACCTATATATTATGCATGGTAATAATTATCCATACTAATATTATAAATGCGAAAGTGTACCTGTCTGTCTGTCACGCCCAAACCGCTGAATTGATTTTGCTGAAATTTGGTATGAAGATACTTTGAGTCTCGGGAAAGGACTTATGATATTATTTATCCCGGCAAAATTTACCCCGGCAGACAGACAGACAGATAGACAGACACAGACAGACAGACAGATAGACAGACAGACACACTTTCGCATTTATAAGTTGTACTCAAATGTAACCTCATTTTTGGTCAAACTATGCTGTCCACATTTCAGGGAACGTTCTGACTATTACCAACTAAATTTAAGTTATGTCAGCGAAACTCCAAGATTGCCGCAAACTCCAATCTTTGAGGGGTCGGAGTAATTACATTTCTTCCCAAGTCCGGCCTTATGGGTCGCTTTTTACAAATCTTTGTATGTTCGGAAGTTTCATACTTTGAACTGCGAAGTTACAAATGTCGTGGCTTAATTTAATTGTGGGTTATTAAAAGTTTTATTTTATTTCACTTCTTCGTGGCAATATTCTTGTCATATTTAGCGTTGTCTAAGATTTTAAGATTTATTTTATTATTATCTTATATCTAAAAATGGATTTTCAAATGTGTTAGTCGCGCTAAAACTCGAAAACGGCTGAACGGATTGGGCTGATTTTAATCTTAAAATATTCGTAGAAGTCCAGGGAAGGTTTTAAAGTGACACGAAGTTCACCGGGACAGCTAGTTTATATATATAAAAATGGATTTTCAATTGTGTTAGTAACGCTAAAACTCGAAAACGGCTGAACGGATTGGGCTAATTTTAGTCTTAAAATATTCGTAGAAGTCCAGGGAAGGTTTTACAGTGAAACGAAGTTCACCGGGACAGCTAGCTGATTAATATTTATTTTATCAACCGACTTAAAAAATTTCCTTCGAACGTAACTCCGTAAACTGTATGTAATATTTCCAGAACTGCCCACTTTTCGTATTATACACATTTATACGTGGGAGAGCCATGCTTCGACACGAATGGGCCGGCTCGACCGGAGAAATACCACGTTCTCACAGAAAGCCGGCGTGAAACAGCGCTTGCGCTGTGTTTCGCCGAGTGAGTGAGTTTACCGGAGGCCCAATCCCCTACCCTATTCCCTTCCCTACTCTCCCCTATTCCCTTCCCTTCCCATCCCTACCCTTCCCTATTACCCTATTCCCCCTTAAAAGGCCGGCAACGCACCTGCAGCTCTGCTGATGCTGCGAGTGTCCATGGGCGACGGAAGTTGATTTCCATCAGGTGACCCGTTTGCTCGTTTGCCCCCTTATTTCATAAAAAAAAAAAAAATAATAATATGTTAGTCTATATCAGCGTCTGAACAGATATGCTAAATTTGTATCAGTTGTGTAAAAATTATGTACGTGTATCTTTTTATGTTTACAAGTCCGATTTAACTGTGATCTGACTGTTGATCCTGGCGACACAGGAGTTGCAGTAGTGGAAATGTGTCGTGAGCCATTTGCCCGTTTTAAAAAAAAAGTCCGATTTAAGTAATTATTTTTTGTTGTAATTATTCAACTCTGGGAATACTGCGAGTTTCATCAAAATAGATTCAGCAGTTTTTATTTTGTGTTCGTAAATAGGTTCCTTTGCTTGAATATATTTAATTTTTTCATTTTTGATTAATCTTATCACCAAAAATTTTAATAATCCGACATCTTATGTTATTCTGTTTAACATTTCATAACGACCAATCACAATTCACATCTAAGTGTTTTGCTGTGACAGTTGTGACACTTGTCACATTCGTGTGACATATCGGTGTGTTACGTATAATCGAGATGTTCTTAGTTCATTTAAGGCGACGCCTTGATAATTTAGATGTAGCGATATCGATTTCTCAGCAATGACTAAAGCTAAGAAATTAAAGTTCATTGTCAGTATTCATCATGTCTTTGTCTTTGAATTACCCATAGCATAACACGATTGATCAACTTTTATAACACAGAATGATTCAATCAAAAAGACCTCTGTAAAAAAAGGGATTCCTATTTTGCCAACAGAGGAGAGTGATGTAAGCTTCTAAAATTTGTACATAGATTGTTTCAAGCATACACTTTAATTTGCCCATAGCTTATATGAAATATATTTATGGTTTTCAAATTACGTGACAAAAACCATTTTGTCGCTTACGCCCTTTCCATTTCTTGTTTTCTATGAGAGGCCGGGCCGGCCTCTCATAGAAAACAAACAATCTAAAAAATATCCAACACTATTTTTTACTTTAACGTGGCGTCACCTTAACAAACCCAAACTGTCTTTAAGAAACTTTAAAAAACGGAACACTTCGTGCGCGAGTCCGACTCGCACCTGGCCGACTTCTAAAATATAAATCGGGCTTTGGCCCACCACACATTACCACCGCTGTATCTCCTGTGTCACCAGGATCAACAGTGGTGACCAACCACGAAATGTAACCCTTATGTAATCTCAGGGAGACCGAGGGACATGCCAAAGCTGTCTTGAGACCAGCAAAGAAACTAATCAGATGGAATGGGTTTTCATTTAGCCCTATGGAGCAGCCGGCAGGGAAGTGGGTAGCGCGAGAATGTAAATAGTCACTCGCGCTGCCATTCGCCATGCGCTATACCGCCATACGGCAAGTATGCAGAGGGCTGTGTGTAAACGCTCACGTCGTTACTGCCGCAGAAGTATTCAGGGCAATATTGCCGGCAGCGCGAGGAGCAGCGGTAGTGGCTGAATATAAATGACCCAGAATAATAATAATAACTCCCACACCAGTTACGGTGACGGCGGCCGGATTCATTGAAACCATTCCAGTTACGCAGGAGTAATTTTATAGTGCCCAAGTGTATGCGCAGTGCACCAGAGCACTCTCTTTTCCTATACTCTCATAACCCAGTGGGACGGAAGATCGACACGGCTGGTAAGAGATCAGGCGCAGGACAGACTTTTTACATGCCCATATATGTAAAAATTCGGTCCGATGCATGGATCATCTTACTTGTCATACAATCAGGTCCAACCAAACTTGGAAATAACATGTTTCCAACGCGGGAATCGAACCCACGAGTCACGACCCCCGATTCAAAAGCCACGATCTAAACCACTGGACCATGGAGGCGTTAACGTCCCAGACGAAGGAGTAGGAAGTACATACCTTTGATGAATATGCTGGCCTCAGCCTCAATCTCCTTGTAGCCCTCGACGGAGGCTTTGCACAGATATCGGCCAGAGGTATGAGTGTCCACCGTCAGCGTCAGATTGGAGGTCCGGCCCACACGCTAAAAACAAACTTAGAGTTAATGAATGTGACTAATCTAAATCCTACTAAGTCGAAATTGATTGGAAAGTCTGTTTTCAGTTTTGTCATTTTGATTATAATTTGATTCCCAAACTATTTTTGGAGTTTTATGAAGTTTTATCCAACCAATCAATGGCGACGTAGTCAAGAACAGCAGTCTCGTATGACTTTCCCAATATTATGATAAATTAAGTTAAGCAGACCTTATATGGCTATTCATTGTGTATCTTATTGTAAGCGGGAAGATATTGTTCATATCTCCGCAGTGCCTGAAATAATCTCTCGCCCGCTCAAGGGAAGGGGCAGGGGTATATCGGACTCCCTCCGCAGAGGTTTACCAACTAAAATGGGGGCCATGCCCTCATCAACGCTACACGTGGAGGAGCGGGATCACTACGCATTCTACCGCGTCAAATAATTCATCCTGTAGAAACTGTTCATAATTCCAGAAGAAAACCAATCTTATGTGCGTTTTTCAGTACTCCAAGTATGACCATTAAATTCGGATCAACGATAAGTCATGAAGAGGTAACAAACAGACACACTGCAAGTGTAAACAAACACTGCTGAACTATTTCATCTAGATTTTTTGAGACACTTAGTTCTTTATCCTAAACGTCGTGGTAGACGTGGTTGAAGGTCAAATCACTTCGAACAGCAATTGTAGAAGATTGTATCTTTTGACAACTTTCGATGCTTTCAAATTCAGAGCTATCAGATGCAAAGCGCCCGTTGGATAGCTGGGAATCAATTGGTAAATCTTTTGACGTTTTACGGCCGTTCCCAATATTTGATCTATCTCTGGTTTTGGCCTACAAGAGATAGGAATAGCTCACAATTGACATAAAATATATTATGTCTCTAATGTCTAATCTGAGCTATTCCTATCTCTAGTAGGGCTAAACCAGAGATAGATCAAATATTGGGAACGGCCGTTAGACATTTGATAAAATCTGATATCAAAGTCTTACAAGTGGTTCATGTTATGTCTGGGTGTAAAAACTCACATGAAACCTTTGGTTTGTAAATGCATTTTTAGGGTTCCGTAGCCAAATGGCGAAAAACGGAATCCTTATAGATTCGTCATGTTCTGTCTGTCCGTCCGTATGTCACAGCCGCTTTTCTCCGAAACTATAAGATCTATACTATTGAAACTTAGTAAGTAGATGTTGTCTGTGAACCGCATTAGGATTTTGATACAAAAATGGAAAAATTATAAAAAAATTTAGGGGTCCCCCATAGGTACAACTGAAACAAAAAGGTTTTTTTCATCTAACCTATGCGTGTGGGGTATCTATGGATAGGTCTTCAAAAATCATATTGAGGTTTCTAATATCATTTTTTTCTAACCTGAACAGTTTGCGAGAAAGACTCTTCCAAAGTGGTAAAATATGTGTCCCCCCTCTAACTTCTAAAGTAGGGACATGATAAGTCTAAAAGAAATATATTATGATGTACATTACTATAAAAACTACCAACGAAAATTGGTTTGAATGAGATCTAGCAAGTAGTTTTTTTTATACGTCATAAATGGTAAACCTTAAATTAACTTTCATTTTTTTATCCTGTATTGTATAAAGTTTATTCATTTAGGTCTTCCAAACCTCTAATAGAAACATCAAATATTATTATTATTGTTGCATTATAATTTTACGTGGGAGAGCCATGCTTCGGCACGAATGGGCCGGCTCGACCGGAGAAATACCACGTTCTCACAGAAAACCGGCGTGAAACAGCGCTGTGTTTCGCCGAGTGAGTGAGTTTACCGGAGGCCCAATTCCCTTCCCTATCATCCCCAATTCCCTTCCCTTCCCATCCCTACCCTCCCCTATTACCCTATTCGCTCTTAAAAGGCCGGCAACGCACCTGAAGCTCTTCTGATGCTGCGAGTGTCCATGGGCGACGGATGTTGCCCCCTTATTTCATAAAAAAAAACCTTACTAGGTACTTTTTTCTCCAATGATTGGAAAATCACAAATTACCGTTTTATATTTAAGCCCAATTTAAAAGCCCGAATCGAAGCCTTATCAATTGTTGCCGTCCATGGATGGATTAGGCAGATAGCTTTGAATTCGAAAGCGATGTTTATTCAAAAGCCTCTAAACCCATGTTCGAACCTGGCTATCAAATGTCCAATGTCCATACATTAGAATCGACGTTTGAAAGTAATGTTCTTAATACAAATTTACAATTATTAGGAATTACTGTGATGGATTTATATTTAAGCTTACAATGTTTAATGAGAATTATGTTGATCGTATTGGTCTTGTTGGGTCTCTCTAGGGTCGATGTTTGGTCATAAAATGCTTATAAAAATCTCATTAAGAACTATTTCTATTTTCGTTTCTACTTTCTTTACTAATCAAGAAGTTTTTTTTTGTCTGCAAGAGAGAAAAAGGTTTCTTAATAGCCAAGCCAAGCTGATCCAAATCTAGCAACTTTTTTATAAAATAATTTTTGATTTGTTGACAATTGGATAAGAGAAATTTGGAGTTGAGAATACAGTTCCCTTTCTAATACTTTATTTTCCAAAGGGGAGCATCTGTTATATGCTACGACCAATTTAAATAATTATTAGTGCAGTCGCAAATCACAAAATTCCATCGTTTCTTGTCTCTGTTACATGCGCACGGATATTTTGACTGTCGCATTCTCATCGTCTGTTTTAGCCACAGACATAGATCAAGATAGATACCGCATGCGTACGTACTTCGCGTGCCATATCGCGCTCCCAAACGACGAGCAATGCTCGTCTTTCGAAACTCTGTTCTTTAGTTTGCCCTCCACCGTTCGGAATCGGACGTCAATTGAATTTTAAAAATGCCTGATTGTGCCGTATAGAGCTGTAGAAATTCGAATAGAAACGTTGGCCTAGTTAATGGGCACGTTTCTTATCATCGGTACGTCACAGTAGGTAGGAAAAAAAGTGGCACGCTCGTTTTCATACAAATGGAAGGACACATGCGGTATCTATCTTGATCTATGTCTGGGGTTTTAGCGCATTCCCAGGAAAGTTCAAGAAGTTACCATGACTTCCAAAATTGTTATGCGACCACACTGTAGTATCTTTTGTAGCAATACTTACAATATTGGTATCTTCTTCGTAATGCAGCCATCTGATCTCCGGAGCTGGAAACCCGTCGACATCACAGCTCAGGGTGACCTGCTTCCCCACTTCTGCTTCCACGTCCTTTGGTCTATTCCGGAATGATGGTGGATCTAGGACAATCATGAAATCATTATCGTTAACTTTTATAATGGCCAATGTGGTAAGACTTGATTTTGAAATGTTTTGATTATTTTTAATGTACCGTCGAGGAAATTGATTCCTAGGCAGTTGACGAACCTACGTCATGTGGTCGGCTTATGTCAATGGTAGCTGTGATCGGTCGGATGGATTTGACTTAGCGTGACCAAATTAATTAGGTCCGCAACCTACCTAGGAACCAACTTCTCTGATAATACATATTTGATTGTTTTACTAAATATTTTTATCATTCCAAATAATAATGACTAGATATTGCCGCGTTCGTTGCGCAGAAATTCGTTTATCGCGGGAACCGTACATTTTACCGGGATAAAAAGAATCCTGTGTTCTTTCTCGGGACTCACAGCATACAAAATTTCAGCAAAATAGGTTCTGTCGTTTCAGCGTGAAGAAGTTAGGGTGAAGCCAAACGAGCGTAATTTGTGAGTTGCAGAATTTCGGCTGGCAGAAATTCTGTTGCATTCAGTTTCATATTCAAAAGTCCAGTTTGATTCACACGAGCGTAATTTTGTGAGTCATGATTTGTATGAAAAGATATTTACGTGGCAGAAATTCTGCGATCGTAATTTAGTGCGAGCGTAAGTTTGTGAATCGTGCTCACAAAATTACGCTCGTTTGGTTTCACCGTTACTTGATGATTATCGACTGATAATCATGAATGGGCCCGATTTTCAACCATGATTATTACCAAATACTTACATGTAACCTCAAGTGTTTCTGTCTACTCGCTTCTCCCGGGATAAAAAGTATTCTATGTCCTTTCTCGGGACTCACAGCATACAAAATTTCAGCAAAATAGGTTCTGTCGTTTCAGCGTGAAGAAGTTACTTGATGACTATCAACTGATAATCATGACTGAGCCCGAATTTCAACCATTTCAACCATGATTATTACCAAAATACTTACATGTAACCTCCATAGTTTCTGTCTCCTCGCTTTTGCCAACCTCATTGAAGACCATGCACTTGATGACGACTCCGTTGAAGTCCCTCGACACGTTCGGTATTCGCTGAAACAAATCAAATGTTAGTACGCTAAGCAAACATTTCGGGTACGCTCTTATACGTAGGAGAGCCATGCTTCGGCACGAATGGGCCGGCTCGACCGGAGAAATACCACGTTCTCACAGAAAACCGGCGTGAAACAGCGCTTGCGCTGTGTTTCGCCGAGTGAGTGAGTGTACCGGAGGCACAATCCCCTACCCTATTCTCTTCCCTACTCTCTGAGGGTGAGGAAGGAAATAGGTTTCCTTCCTCACCCTCCCCTATTACCCTATTCCCTCTTAAAAGGCCGGCAACGCACCTGCAGCTCTTCTGATGCTGCGAGTGTCCATGGGCGACGGAACTTGCTTTCCATCAGGTGACCCGTTTGCTCGTTTGCCCCCTTATTTCATAAAAAAAACGCTGTGTATTTTCTTCTCCTTTTGGCGTCTTTTATCTCAATCGCATGCTGAAATTTTGTGCTTTTTGGATGCAAGGATTTAACGGACAGATGCACACACAAACAGACAGACATAAAGACAGACACGTCAAATTATAACACTCTGTTTTCGGCGGGGGTTAAAAAAACATTTTGTCAATCTATCAGACCATTTGCCATTAACCTTGAGCGCGGCGACCGAATCAGGAAATTCCGTAACGAAAAGAAACCTAGCGCATGGTCTAACGTTGCTTCAGTTTGACAGACTTCGGAACTGTTTTCGTATGTGTAAGTCTGTGTGCGACTAGACGTATGCGAGTAGACTAGCTATTAGCTTTGTCCACACTGTGCCTGTTTCTGCTCGTCAAGGGCATGCGTTATAGCGCAGTCAACAGCGAACGTGAGGCATGCCCGCGACGCATGCCCTCTGACCGTATCCAAAACTTCAAAAATGACAATATTGGCGTTGCGTTTCTTGACGCATTCAGTTATTGAATGCGTCAATAAATTGTAAGGTGTACAGGACTAACCCTAGATTTTTCAACAGTCACCGTACGCGTCTCATGATACCGTAACCTTGTTTCTTTATAAAGCCATCTCATAAAGTAAAGTCTTTGCCAAAACACTCTGATACTGGCAACTCACAAAGGAGCCATTAATAAAAAAGAAGAAGTATGAAAGTTGATGATGAAAATTGAAGATGAAAGTGCACAGTGTGGACATAACTATTGCTTTAACAGTACCGCGGCAGTCCCTGAGTGTCACACTTTTTTTTAATCAAGAGGCAAAATAAAATTCAAACTTATAAAATACGAATTATAATTACGAACGAATTTCGACTAAACGCGAAACTCGATATTCAGAACTGTTATCCCCAGCGGCATAAAGTGACATAACGAAATGACAGTTCCCCGAAAATATTGACCCGAAATCGGTAAAATGTCGCATTTGTGTTGGCGGATGAGTGGATATTTGTTATTCAATAACGCCAAGGTACAAACTGTCCACTGCATCAGAATCGGGATGTACGGGCCGGCATAGTAAAAGGAGGGGAAGTAAGTTATCTTCATACAAAGGCACCGCGCGCGGCTTGTATGTGTGCGCCATAGTATCAATGCGTCGCCACACGGCACACAACAAAATCTCGGCGGTACGAGCCTAGTAAAACTGGCCGAGATTTTGTTGTGTGCCGTACGTGGCGACGCATTGATACTATGGCGCACACATACAAGCCACGCGCGGTGCCTTTGTATGAAGATAACTTACTTCCCCTCCTTTTACTATGAACTACGCGCTTGCATCGCTACAAGTTACAACCACGGGTTGCATCACAACAGTCGCGCGTTTCAAATGCGACTAACAAACGTCAAGACTTAAGGCCTTCGCCCACTGCGACTTTTAGTAGCGATGCAGTCGCGCGACTACGAAGCGCACGACTGCATCGCTACTAACGCGCGTCAGTCGACTGCATCGCGACTGTATCGACTGTTTTTTTTTTTATGAAATAAGGGGGCAAACGAGCAAACGGGTCACCTGATGGAAAGCAACTTCCATCGCCCATGGACACTCGCAGCATCAGAAGAGCTGCAAGTGAGTTGCCGACCTTTTAAGAGGGAATAGGGTAATAGGGGAGGGCAGGGAAGGGAAGGGAATAGTTGAGAGTAGGGAAGGGAATAGGGTAGGGGTTAGGGGATTGGGCCTCCGGTAAACTCACTCACTCGGCGAAACACAGCGCAAGCGCTGTTTCACGCCGGTTTTCTGTGAGAACGTGGTATTTATCCGGTCGAGCCGGCCCATTCGTGCCGAAGCATGGCTCTGCCACGTATGAAAGTCGCCGTCAGTCTCGAGTATGCGACAGTATCGCGACTGCATCGCTACAAAAAGGGCGCACGGCCTTAACTAATTAAATCTGATTACTTACCAAAATTAATATCATCAAAACATTTAGTCGATCGAAATAATAGTCAGTTCCTAATTTAGACTTATCGTCAGAAATGAGGCCGACGCCTCCGCACTCATTATATTCGCGAAATTCATTATACAAAGGCCTCATTCAATTAACGAAAAACAATTATTCAACCATTGTGCAGTCAACAGGCCATGCGAAATCACATTTCTATGTGTTATTATTTGGATGAAAAACCGTTAATAGAATCAGGCGTTACTTTGCACAAATCGATATACTTACTAAATTTCAAGCTACAAAATTTAGTGTATAATAAAAATAATTAAATAATATACTTACTAGCTGTCCTGGCAAACGTTTCTTTGCCATATAAAGTATTCCGCCCGTATTATTTTATTGAAGTTACTAAATAAATATGTCACCATGGCAACGTCCATCGCTATCCCGTCGCACAAACAATGGTCGCCGTCAGTCTCGAGTTGAAATAATTTACTATTATTTATTCAACAAATGCACTTATCAATATATAAAGTACCCAGTAGCCGATTCTCAGACCCACTGAACATGCATATAAAATTTGGTTAAAATCAGTAAAGCCGTTTCGGAGGAGTACGCGGCCTAACATTGTGATACGAGAATTAAATAAGATGTAAAAACTGATAATATAGCAATTCAAAGACAGACATTATAAAGCTTTTTTTTCCAATACTCCCAACATATTCTTGGCAATACCTGCAGCCGATGCCGAGAAAAACGTATAAATATACAAGACTAGATGACGCCCGCAACTCTGTTGCGCCAAAACTCGTTTATCGCGGTGGAACCGTACATTTTTCCGGGATAAAAAGTATCCTATGTCCTTTCCCAGGACTCAAAGTATCTCCATGCCCAGCAAAATCGGTTCAGCGTTTTGAGCGTGAAGAGGTAACAGACAGACAGATAGATAGACGGACAGACAGACACACTTTCGCATTTATAATATTAGTATGGAAGTATGGATTGTCTCGTTTGAAGTATATTGAAGTTTGAACTTACCAGTACCGAACTGTTGCCCACAACGGAATCGTTCATCACCCATTTGTATGTGAGATTGTTCGGATTCGCTTCAGCTGTGCACTCTGTAACAAAACGAAAATACAGATTTACAAGGATGTTTATACAGTGTGTAACAAAAATAAGTGATAATACTTTAGGGTGTGTTATGTGTTCCTTGTAAAGAGTTTACTGTGAAAGTAGCAGCGCTGAAAGACCAAAATTTTTTTTCACTTTTGTATGGGCAAGGGCCCGAGCGTCACGAGTTTCCCCATACAAAAGTGAAAAAATATTTTGGTCTTTCAGCGCTGCTACTTTCACAGTAAACTCTCTACAAGGAACACGTACACACCCTAAAGTATTATCACTTATTTTTGTTACACCCTGTATATTACTAGCGACCCGCCCCGGCGTCGCACGGGTATAAAATATATGGCTGCTGTTGCATTGGTGTTTCATCCCACATAAAATCGGGTTTTGAGTTAATAATGCAGTTTTGTTCTTTATAACATAAGGTTTACGACAGTGAAATCCATTTTTTTGAAAACCAACTGTAGCATATTCTAGAGTACAAAAATGGTTAATGCTTATTCCTGTAAGTGAGGTTTTGTATATAGCATTTATGTACTATGTTTCTAAAATTATTTGCGCTTAAACCGCAGAACAGATTTTGATAAAATTTTGTATGCGGATACTTTGAATCAATTAAAATGACATTATATGCTTTTTGTCCCGGAAAATGTACGGTTCCCGCGCAGTCAACAACAATGAATTTGGCATAAGATATCGATATTGAGTACAAGTAGATTATATTTTACGTAAGGTTTTGGAGAAGGACATAGGATAATATTTTTTATCATGGAAAATATTCGGTTTTCACGCAATAAACTTTATTAATTTGCGTTTAAGCTGCTGAACCGATTTTGATTAAATTTAGTTGATGTAGAAATAATTAGTTTATCACGTGCAGAGTTGGGCAAAAAGTAATTAGTAATTTTAATCAGATTACAAATTAATCAGATTGATGAAGTAATTGTGCATCTGAAATTACCCGTAAGTTGATTAATAATAATATGTATAAAATGTATTCTAATAATTTTAGTTTGCAATTAGATTAATAATTTAATTAGACTAACGAGTATTTCAATAATTATGCCCAATGTCCAATGCTGGTAATTATAATAAATAAAAAAACTCCCACACCGATTTCAGGGCGGTGGCCGGATTCAATAAAACCAGGCCAGTTACGCAGGAGTAATATCATAGTGCCCAAGTGTGTGCGCAGTACACAAGAGCACTCTGGGTTCAATGAAACCAGGTCAGTTACGCAGGAGTAATTTTATAGTGCCCAAGTGTGTGCGCAATCACAAGAGCACTCTGGTTTCAATGAAACCAGGCCAGTTACACAGGAGTAATTTTATAGTGCCCAAATGTGTGCGCGATACATAAGAGGACTCTCCGGGAAGCGCGGGAAGGGAAGAAGAAGCGGGAACTCTCTGTCCTTTTCCGATACATAACGTATCTGCATACCAAATATCATCAAAATCCATGTAGCGGTATAAGCAGAAATCATTTTATTTAACGCCTGGGAACCGTACATTTTTCCGAGACAAAAAGGATCCTATGACCTTTTCCGGGACTCAAAGTATCTCCATACCAAGTTTCATCAAAATCTGTTCAGCGGCTTAGGCGCAAAATAGAATTTTTTTTTTATTTCCTATTTTGCGCCTTTTTTATCAAAATCGGTTCAGTGGTTTAGGCGCAAATCATTTTTGTTTATCATACGGGTACCGTACCTTTTTCCCGGATGTAAAGTATCCTATGTCCTTTCCCGAGACATAGCGTATCTGTATACCAAATATCATCGAAATCCACGTAGCCGGTAGCGGTATAAGCTGAAATCATTTTTATTTAATGCCTGGGAACCGTACATTTTTTTTAAATAAAAAGGGACCTATGTCCTTTCCCGGGACTCAAAGTATCTCCATACCAAATTTCAGAAGAATCGGTTCAGCGGTTTGGGCGTGACAAGGTAATTTTATAACATTTTGTTAAAATTAAAGCACATCTGTATTGAAAGAACAAATCAGAATTTTGCATTTATGTGAAATAGCACAAAGGACATTAATGCTATGTAATAAGTCCTATAGCAATGTTGCATTAACCATTTTTATACGTTTTCTCTTAAAACTGAATGTAAAATTAAAATGTTTTTTCATAATCATAATCTACGCATTTCAACAAAAAAAAAAAGATACCGCACAATAACATTTTTTTGCTTAAAATAAGCAGAAAATAAAGATTATTCCAAAAAAACTTAAAACACCAATTACTCAAAACTAGTCCGATGTGGGATGACACACCAATGCTTAACAGCATCCAATTATAGCCACTGAAAAAAAATTATTAAAATCGATAGCCTATCATGATCCTTCACGACCTTCACGTGGTCTACTTCTTATCTGTGCCAAATAACATAAAAATTGCTCCAGTCGTTCGCGAGATAAGCCCTTTCAAATAATTTCCCCCGTTTTTTCCACATTCTCCTATTAGTCTTAGCGTGATAAAATATAGCATATAGCCTTCCTCAATAAATGGGCTATCTAACACTGAAAGAATTTTTCAAATCGGACCAGTATTTCCTGAGATTAGCGCGTTCAAACAAACAAACAAACTCTTCCCAATTATAATATTAAGGTAAATATCTCTCTTACTAATAAACGCTGTATAAGCTTTGAATAGTTATACAGTGTTTTGTCTTCTTCAATCCAATTAAAAATGTAACTTGTGTGACAGGAACAAAACACTGTATAACTATTCAAAGCACACAACGTTTATTAGTAAGGGGGTAGAAGTATAGATGATACAGTCGCGATGCAGTCGCTAGCTGTGTGTCCTGTATGGAGTTGCAAATGCGACTGACTGACTGCATCGCTACTAAAAGTCGCAGTGGGCAGACCCTTAGGGCAGCGGCTCTCAACTTTTTTTGGTGGCGGAATCACAACAAAAAAAAAATTGTCATTGAATGAATTATTCTCTCCATGCTGGTATCTAATGACATTAATTCTAAAAGCACAAGTCCTTAGCGGAGCTCCAGTGCCCCACTGAGAGCACGCTTTGGAAATGGGTGCTTTAGGGTATGTTTTTTTCTCATTATGAAAGTAGCGGCGCCGAAAGAATTAACTTTTGACTTGTCTCCATGAAGTATGAGTATAAAGTTAATATACCTAGCGGAATAGAGAAACAAAGGCCTGAGCAAGCAAGATGTCACTATCAGTAGCACTGCGAGACGCGTAATACATGACAGCAGCACTCTTTTTTTTGACGTCCATTCGGCACGTGCCGCACGTTGACAATTTAATCTCATAGAATTCATTTTCAATCATGCTTGTGTAAGTGTATACGTGCACATATTTTTTCACACAGATGAAACCAATTTCGGTTTCGTTTGACAGCTCGAGGTTATTTCTCTATTCCGTTAGGTATATTAACTTTATGAGCGTGAGTGAGAAATGCCACAAATCATAAATTTGCCCATAGCATAAATATGATGAAGTGATGACTGATGACACATCAGCTCTTTAGCGATTTCTATGTTAAAAGTACTTCAAAGAACAAACAAAATATTATTATCCAAATTGCGTAAACCAATTCGAAGTGACACATTTTAGTCCAAAGTATAGACGTTTCCAAGAATTATCTTTCCACTAGAAAAACGTAATGCTGATTGGCGTTTTTGAAACAATACAGGTAGCGTCGAATTCCTTCGAACTTCCAAGGAAGATATTTTTCCTGGGTATTGTGTACCTTAGGAGCATATTATTATAGTACTCGTATCACCGTAAAATAGTGTATATCTTACATTATAATACAACTGGCGTGATTATAAAAAAATTGTTCAACCTACAAAACTTACTAATCTGCTCATCATCAGGCAACATTCTGCCTCCTTTAAGTGCAAATTGTCTATGGGATAGGATGGTATGACCAGAGCATAATAGTAGAAAACAACAGGTCTGAGATATAGGACCAGAATTAGAACTAGATAGTCGTACTGTGGTACAAATTAATGAGCATGATATGGGACCAATTTTTTGTAGTTGGGGACCATAATAAGGATAGTGTCTTACCTATAACCACATCAGACCCTTCGGGAACCCTTCTGCCAGCTTTCACGTGGATCTTGACCTTGGGTGCGTATTTCACCTGCAAAGATATACAAAATTAGTAAATTTATCCCATAGGCATCATAAATATTTATAAAATATATTCTTAAATTTTAAGAAATTATTCGATTAAAACTTTTCTGGTTTATTTACTACTAGCTGTCCCGGCAAACGTTTGTTTGGCCATAAAATGATTTTCCCTGTTTTCCTGCTTTTCTCTTGAATATTTTCTGATATTTTTTTTCTATAGACCTCACGGAGCCCGAGACCTTTCCAACGAATGCAAAACCGTGGAAATCGGTTCGTGCGTTGTGGAGTTATAGCGTCAGGAAGGAAAACCCGACTTATTTTCATATATTAGAATATATCCAAGAAGATAATGACGTCATATAAGCATATCGTAACATCGAATTAACGAAATAAATCTTTATTTGGAGCCCGATATAGCTTGATGATATAATGTGTTGTAATAAGAACTCTTTAGTTCGTATTAGTAATTTAAAATATTACTGTTTGAAGTATGATGTCAATAATATAGAATAATGTCTTCGTAAAATAAAATTTGCCTAAACTCGACACGTTATTTTTCCTTGAATTCAACATAATGACATCATGAGCTAAATAATATTATTATGATGATTTAAAGATTTAAACATCTTTAATCACGCAGATAAAAATCACTTAGTATAGTTGAGAGGTTCAATGATACAGATAGACACACAGACACATAAATTTTGTAGCAATAATGCTACGTTTAAGTCAGGGCTTAAAAAGAAATAACCTTAATTGCACAAACCGATAAAAACAGGCGCCATGTTTTATCTCTAAATTCAAAAAAGGAAACCGATAGATTAGTGCTAGCTTTAAAAATGCAGCTGCCATTATATTATTCCAGTTCCACAGCTAAGCCTGTATATTTATGGATGCCCTGTTTCCATGGTTGTACGCATTTGGGGACACGAATTTTATTTTCCCGGTAGTTTCATTTTAATTTTACTTGGGTAACTTATTCTGTAAATTCAAGGTAATAATTTGGTTCCAGTGGAGTCCAAACTTCATGTACTATTTCATTCCCATGTTATTAGATAATACCAATGATATAATATGAAAAACTCAAAGCAGATATTATGTTACTACCGCGCGCGTTGTGAAGATTCAAATACGGCCCAATTGGGCCGTCTGTTGTTTAGTCTGCATCGAGCGCAGTCACGAACGTGCCGCGTCTTGTCTTACCTAAATAAATTGAAAATGCCGTCGTGTGTGTTTCGAAAATGTACCAATTATGACTCGAAAGTAATCAAAACACATGGAATTTCTTACCACATGTCTTGTATGAAATAAATACCTCGATTATTTACATTTTCAATTATTTTTTTGAACAATCTGGAAAAAATCGAATTTCTCCTCATAGCTCAGGTGAAGAAAGAGACAGCGATACGGTTTTGACGCAAGAACGATAAGGATGGTTGCGCTGCAGAATATATACTTACTAGTAATCTGTGCGCAGCAGACATCTAAGAGTAGTTAGTGCAGACTCGCCACATGACTGTTAGACCGTGACTTAAATGCCTACAATTGCAGTTTATTTGTATTCTATTTTATATGCTATGCGATATCATATGCAACTGTACCGCACTGTTTTTTAGGTTAGAAATACTGTTTTTTTTTAGATTAGGTAAGAAATTATACACAAAATTTCAAAGAGAAAGAAAAGAAACAAATAAAATATTTTTGAAGGTATTCATAAAATATGTATTTAATGTAGTACTTATATTTCATTATTAATTATTTCAATGTTAAAATTTTCAATAAGTAAAATTAACTCTTACCTAAGTTATTTCATTTCTTACCTACTAATATTTTTGTATCAAGTGTCCACTCTACGGCTATTTAGGTTACTCTCCACGCACAAGAAACTTTGCAGTTCGACGTTTAAAAATAGAGCTGTCTCTTTTATGTAAATGGCATTCGTATCTTTTGTTTCACTTATCTGTCAAATTTGTCAATGCGTGCAATTTTGAATTTGAAAATTGTTCAGAAGAGATTTAAGCCGGAAAATGTAACGGAAAATGGACGTAACAGATCTGTATAAGTAAAATATCATTGGACAATACCTTTGTCCTATATACAGTGTGTAACAAAAATAAGTGATAATACTTTAGGGCGCGTACGTGCTCCTTGTAGAGAGTTCACTGTGAAAGTAGCAGCTCTGAAAGACGATTTTTTTTTCACTTTTGTATGGGCAAGGGCGTCACGAGTTTCCCCATACAAAAGTGAAAAAAAATGTTGGTCTTTCAGCGCTGCTACTTTCACAGTGTACTCTACAAGGAACACGTACACACCCTAAAGTATTATCACTTATTTTTGTTACATCCTGTATAATAAGAAAAACCTATGTGCGTAATATAAACGCCAAACGCATCATTATTTGTCAGATTTCCTAAAGTCAGTTGTTTATAAATTTTTCACGTACTATAAAATATGCTAGTAGACTTAGTACTAATAAAATGCGATCATGAGAAATACAGTTCTACAGGGATATTTAAGCGAGAGGATAAATTTTATTTAGCTGCGTCACCTGTGACAATCCAACTTCCTTCCACTTTGTGGTCAGCATCATATTTATACCATCTGTGTCCTAGTGCGTACACACTCACAGCAATAATTTTTAGTGCGCCTATTCTATTCAATTTGAGTATTTTCGACTGTTGATATTTCGTTAGATGGAGTGCCGGACGGGCCGCTTATTGAATTATTTCCGTTCAAGTTTGTTTTTTCAATAATCCAATTGAACGCGAGTTTTTTGGGATGTGTTTTTACTGTAGTTACTTTTTTATGAAAAAATCGAGCAAATACTTACATCATCTTATTTGCTGATAACATGAATGAATTATCGGAAATTTAGCATTGTTCCCTTGGGAAGTTCTTCTGTTTTTCATAATTTGGACTTGACTTGGGGAGAAAAATTTAAATTTAATGTGGTGTGGTATAGAATTGTGAAAGGATATATTGGTGGCTAGTGTTGATTAAAACAAATTGCCAAAATTAGAAATGATATCTTCAATTACAACAAAATAATATCAAAATATAGTGTTAAAGAAACAAAAAATACTCTTTAACTAACAATTTAGCCTCTAGCTAATGTCCAAAACATAAATAAAGTTTATTAGCACTTAAATATAAAAAAAAAGCCAGCTCCTGACAAAAACAATAATAACCCTAAACTTTTAACAATAGGTGCTGGGGGAGTAAGACATTAATTTCGACAATAAACTCTTACGGACCCTAAAAAAGGATTTAATCCGTCATCAAACGGGGACAGTAAAATTTCAATCGAAAACAAGATGGACCATGAAAATTTATGTACAGAATAATCATTAAAGTGAAAAAATGGTCAAAACGGAACAAACGCTGGTCATGGTCGTAAAAAGTAATTGGGTGGCCCATAAAGGGTTCTTTATGACCATCAAAACATATGACATATAAAGTGCCTTTTTTGGCACATAAAATTTGCGGGTAGCACTAACAATGTTTTACGAGACACCAAGATTAGGTCACGAATCTAATAAAGTGGACGAAAAAGATGCAACATAAAAAGGGTTGACGAGATTCGCAAAATTTGACCACCGAGCAGTGATAAACAAGAAAAATGTTGTTACATCTCCGTACTAACATTGAGATGTAGATAAACATGATTTTTTAGGAGTGATATCCAACTGAAACTTTGGTTAGGAATTAGGATACCTTCAGCATAATAATTAAGGCAGAACAACCTTTAGATAAGATCACGGCAAAGCCTAAAGGTCAATTCAACCGCAACGCGACGCGAAGATGCATTTCTAAATTTGTATTGATTTGACAGATTCGCAAGACATCTCACACTCACGAAATCTGTCAATTCAGTACAAATTGCATCTACGCGTCGCGTTGCGGTCTAAATTGACCCTTAGGCTTGCTGAATTTCTTTGTAAGCATACATAGAAATCGCACGAAGTAAGTTAGTCTAAAGGTTGCCATTTTCAAATTTTGATCAATATTTTTTTAAATACTACACAGTAAAAAAATTAAATATATATAATATATACATTTAAATTTCTTAGACATTTAAAAACTTCGGCTTTAAGATTGTAGTGCCTATCAAAATTGTACCTAAAGTGGGACAATATTAATTATTACCAAGTGTATTAATAACTCAAGGTAGGCACTAAGTAGATCACCATTATGCCTACAAATTGAACCTTTGTAGAACCTTTGTCTTTCAACCCCTAAATGCTCACAATAACAATGCTTTTAGGTCGTTTGTCCACCGTCGCCGTCACCGGGACGTCGCCGACAAAAATTCAAATAAAATGCCACCTTATGACCTAGGCTATAGATTTCATTTTCTACCGACATGGGTCTAGCGACCTGCCGCCGCTGCGTTGTAGTGGCGTAAAGCAAAATGAAACCTGCAGCATCCCCGAAACTGATAGGATTTTGATCTACGAGTCTGATGCCTGCTTTCACCAACGGTCTCCTAACGCTAAGTGTTCCCTAGCGATCTTTGCGGGCCAAATATCTCCTAAAACAAACACATTAAAAAAAAAGTAATGTTTTGCAAAAGTTCTTACGCCCTAAGAACGAACGTGACACATAAAATTCGTGAAATCTTGAAGGATATGTTCCTCTAATGGCCGCTAGGGGACCACTTAGCGTTAGGAGGCGGTTGGTGAAAACAGGCATAATAAGTTTAAAATTGAGCCGCAGCACGATCGTGCGCTAGTATAGCTGTCAGGAGTGGCAAAAACCGTTGAGATCGAATTAGTTCCAAATTGAGCCGCAGCACGATCGTGCGCTAGTATATATGTCGGAGGTAGCAAAAGCCCTCAAGCTGATTCCATTCTCGATTCGATTCTGATTCTGTCGAAGGCAGCAGTAGTCTAAATCACATTTGTGTCGCTCAATCTCAATCACGGTGGCGTTTCATTTTAATTTTTGTCGGTGACGTCCCGTGAAGGTGGCGATGGACAAGCATCCTTACAATTAAATTTGACCGTATTATGCAGGCTCTGACCCAAATTCTGATGAGCTAATCTGTCTAATAATGTCAATCTAAAGGCTGGAATTAGCTCAGAATTATGCACTATCTCATTGTACTCCTAATTAGGTTCATCATCATCATCAAAGTCATTAGTCTTCATCATTTTACTAACCGACTAAAACAGAGCGGTGATTTACATGTCTGTCTGTGTGTCCGTGCCAAACAAAAGGGTGGACCGATTTTGATCTAGTTTTTAACCCCCGGCGAAAAGAGGGGTGATTTAAGTTGAAATCTGTTTGTCTGTCTTAACAGTCTTGTCTGTGCTGTATGTGGCTGGCATCGTAGCCTGCAGACAGATTTGATATAGTTTTTTGTTGTTGTAGGAACGATGCAGGACGATCATTTGGGATCTCAGGACAATACTACAGATCCATGTCCATTCTAATATTATAAATGCAAAAGTGTATCCGTCTATCTGTTCTGTCCGTCTGTCTGTTACGTCTTCGCGCCCAAACCGCTGAACCGATTTTGCTGAAATTTGGAATGAAGATACTTTCAGTCCCGGGAAAGGACATAGGGTACTTCTCATCTCGTAAATGTACGATCCCCGCATGATAAACGAATTTTGACGCAACCGACTAGCGGGCGTCATCTAGTTCTTTATTTTTTATAAAAATGTATGTATGTATGTAGTAATTACATTACCGAAAACAGAACACTTTGTAACACACCATTAAGATCTACCTTTACGGCTCATTAAATGGAATTGGTACATTTTATTTGACCACTAAAACTATATAGGGTCAGCAAAATGGGTTACCTACAATGTATTAACCACGGCAATAGTTATGCTCCATTGGAACATGTGAATTCAAATATTTAGGTAAAGCATGTTAATTTGTATAAAAAACTGACGAAAAAAGTTGGAGTTAAACAGTATAAAAAACGAAAAAAAAAACGTTTGTTTGTATCGAATAGGCTCCGAAACTACTGGGATGATTTTGATAAAACTTGGCACAGTAGAATTATAGAGCATGGAAAAAATATTTTATGTGCCAATATTGTTTTTTCGCGCGTAGTGTGCATTGTAAATTTTTCGTAAAAGATCTTGTAAAGTTTCTTAAGGGGGCGACTAATCCAAAATTGTCGATTTCATAATTCATTTTTATACTTATAATAAGCTCCGAATTGTTTTCTTTTTAAACATAGATACTACATTATATTTCTGAAGATCCGACCTAACGGGAACACGATATCTTAAAAATTTCTCGATAGAAAAAAATCACAAAGATTCATCTAATTTTCACGAATTTTTCATATATTGCCATAACCGTAAGACTCTATCATTGAAACACTGACCTGGCGGGTTTTTAAAATGTTGTATGTTTATCGAGCTAATAAGAAAAAATTAACTTGGCTTTACTTTGACTGATTTTTTTCACCTGGCATATGAAAGACGGGCGTGAGTGTGAAGAGAGAAGGACGATGTTTGATTTTTTGGATTAGTCGCATTACCAGAGTGGAAGTTATAACATTCTAAAACGTGGCAAAAATGTATGCCTGCTTAATCTGTTCCAGCTGTTTCGTTTTCATTTCTACCGGCAGTGATGTAGTTTTTATTTCAATAATTTTATTTAATTAATTAAGTCTTTTTATGATCAAATGAAATTAGACCATCGCGATAACCTAGATTCAGGCTGCACTCAGAGCACAAATTTAAATGAAAAAAAATATCTGAATAAATACCAAAAAGAACCTAGCATAATGTTTAGAAACGCATAAAATATGAAAGGATGCGGGAATAAAGGCCTTTGCATCCGTATGTGGATTATTTATACCTACATTACTAGATGTCCCGACTCCCGGTGAACTTCGTATCACTTAACGTAGTTGTGCACTTAATTTTGTTATAATTTAATATATTATATTTCCTTAATTTCCTTAATAATTAAATAATAAGTTCTCGAATTACACTCTGGATTTGTGTTGGGTTTGATTTCCACTGTTGGGATGTAGCTCAGTTTGGGAGTTTCTGTTCATCAACCGTTGGATGAACCTTTAACATAATATGGCAATTCACCACTGTCCGAAGAAGACGAAGAATACATATCTTTGACACTTGACAGATGACAAGTGTTTGCTGGCCGCTTTTTGCCGCGGACCGGATTTGATGGCATTCGAGAAAATTTTGTTCTGATAATTTTTCCTTGAAAAGGCTTAATCCAGCTGGAATTTCAAGTTTCTTTCCCTTTTGGTTTTTTTTTATATAATCGCTGTGAACTTTTTGTGTGGTCGGCCGACCAAAGTGCATCAAAATTCAAGAGTACTTCAGCTACGCTCCGGAGCGGACCACTTGCGCTACAGAAGACAATCATCTTGCTCCTACAAGATCCAACGGGCTTGCTGCTACTGCAATTGCCTGATGAGCACCCCTGCTGACTATGGAACAGGTTAGTCGGGCATGATACGGGTTCCGGAGTGTTTTTTTTTGAGAACTTTGTATTATCCCGCAGGCAATTTAGCTATTTACACGCTATTGCCTCTCCAATAATCCTTCCATGGTCTTCCACGGATATATTTTCAAGACTAAAATTAGTCGGATTGGCTTAAACGTTCTCGAGTTTTAGCGAGAAGTTGTAATACCATGTAACTTGGTTACGAAAAAATAATCCCACCAAAAAATTTAATGTAAAAAGGAGCCAAGCAAAATATTGCATAGCCATGCAATATATCTATCGTAAAAAGTTTTCAGATCACATTCAAGCCAAGCCTTCAACTTATTTTGTAATTTAAATCAACATTAAGTAATTTTATCAATAGTTTTCTTTATTTTATAATTATTATAGTGGCTCGGCAATGAGCACAAGGAATACAAATATAAAACTTCATATTTGGGGTAGTTAATACTTACACAAACGGCAAGCGTAAAGTGTTTTTAGTATGTAACGACGCATGTGGACGATGGTACCCAATAAATCCAATCAGTCGCTGATAAGTAATCTCTAGTGGAGGTTGGAGGACAAAAACTTGAGTGTTCCCGGGATTTATCATTCAATGTACTTTATCAAATATCATGTGAATCAGCAAGTTTCCAACGCGGAAATCGAACCCGAGGTCTCCGAGTCAAGAGCGCGGCTCCACCACCACTGGTCAACGGAGGTCTCTAGAGAGGTGATGATGATGATTAAGTGCAAGTTTCCTCACGATGTTCCGATGAAAAGATGAAAGGATAATCTTGTGTTGATTTATGAATTGAGGATATTATTGAAGTTAATTGTGGGATTGGCAAAAACGTTTTTGTAACATAATACAATATTGTGTTCATATTTCTGTCTTTGCTTTATCATCGTTGTTTATCATCGTTAGTTTGACGTGTCTGTCTGTCCGTGGCATTGTAACATCCAAACGGGTTTCTAAGCTATTGCATGGCTTTGAGCGCGGCGACCGAATCATGAAATCCTGTAACGAAAAAGACCTAACAACAACCCCCCTCTCCAACCGGAACGGCTGTGCGGCGTTGCGGTGTTTGTGTGGGTTCAACTGTATGCGAACTATAATTGCATAAGTTGATTGAAAAATGCTATGCAATAGCTTTACCGCGGCAGTTCCCGAGTGCCAAACGTATTTTTACTTTACACAGTATTAGAGATCTATGCCGACTTTACACCATAAAATTCACGGCATTTCCTTCCAATGTAGCCCCAACTTAAGAGGATACACCAGGGGCTAGAGAAATGAAAAAAAAGTACGTGTAATAGATATTACACGTACTTTTTTTCTGTCTGCTTGCTGTCTCCCTTACCTCAAGCCTATACCGCAGAACGCGATAGAGACAACTGCAGAAAATCAACGATTCGTTGTCCCCTGATTCCTTCTCCAAAACTTAACCGATTTAAGTACTTTTTTCATCAAAGATTAAAGAAAGGCTTGAGCTGTGTTTCTATGATTTTTTTATATAATCTAGCCAAATCTGTTTTCTGGATGTTTGAAGACAGCTGAAAATCTGGCCATTTTTTTGGGTTTTTGAACGTTCATATCTTATTTAATAATTAAAAAAAAAGAACACATAGGGACATTGTATTAGTGGCCGTAGATATTCAGGAAAAAAATTATAACTCTACTAGCATTATCCAGGGCGGAAACAGGGGACAACGTTTGTATGGAGAAAAAGGCGGTGACTCCTCTTAAGGGCCAGATGTTACAGACGTAGTACTTAAGTGTCACTCGCTACATGCTCAGAATATGTAACTACCCCCAATATGTTGTTTCAAGAGTCTTCAATCGTTTCATTCTTGGCGAAATACGTAACTTGGTTTGTGAATTGGCTGCTATTTTACCCGATTATTGCAAAAAAGTGTAATGGATTTGGTAGTCTATATATTATTTATTTGTTTTTTTTTTGTATATTTCTATTACCTTTTGTCGTTATTATTGTATATTTTAATGTCATCATACTGGTGCACTTCCTATCTGCTGTTTTAATCCTATCTCTCTCCGTAGGGCTGCTGGAAGAATTTTTTTTAGAAATAAGCAGATCCTTTGTGTCGTCTTATTGTGTACTGTTATATTGTTACGTTTTCCTGTGCACAATAAATTATTTAAATAAAATTAAAATTAAAAATAGTCTAGCTAGGAGGTATCCACTACCAACGTCAAAGAACACAACGTCAAGAAAAAATCCACAGCCGAATATATAACCTCCTCGTTTTTTGGAAGTCGTTTAAAAATAGTCGACAGTGTTTCTTTCAGGGCCGCTACTTTCACAGTGAACTATCCATACTAATATGTAACGCCCAAACCAATGAATCTCATTATGGAGATATTTTGAGTCCCGGGAAAGGACAATAGGATACTTTTTAATCGCGAAAAAATGTACAGTTCCTTCGCAATAAGCGAATTTTGGCGCAACGGAGTTGCGGGCGTCATCTAGCTGAATGTGGCTTTCGGACCTATGCCGCGAGCGACCGCGACCGATAAAAATTCAAATGAAATGCTACTCTATGACACAGAATATACGTATGATTTTCTACTGACATTTGTGTGGCGATCCATGCTGCCGCCGGGGGCGGCGTAAAAACTAGTGGAGTAGTAAAATGAAACTTATAGTCTATGTCATAAAGTTGAATTTTGTTTGAAGCTTCTCGGTCGCGATCGCTCGCGGCAAAGACCCGAAAGCCACCTAAACACCCTAAAGTGTTTTCACTTTGTTTTATTACGCCCTGTATTTTTCATTACGTCCCTATAATGTATTCCCATGAAATGATCAAAATTATGATTATTACAATGAAAGAGCGTGACAGCTATTAACAGAGAGAGATGAATATAAAAATCAATGAATGCACAGTAACATTATTTAGGCGCCACAGAAAACGTTTATAAATTAAAGTGCCTAAAATGAGGTGTATAAACCATAAAGTTAATATACCTAGCGGAATAGAGCAACAATCTCGAGCTGTCAAACGTAACCGAAATTGGTTTTCATCTGTGTGAAAAATATGTGTACGTATACACTTACACAAGCATGATTGAACATGATTTCTATGAGAATAAATTGTCAACGTGCGGCACGTGCCGACTGGACGTCAAAAAAAAGAGTGCTGCTGTCATGTATCAAACGTCTCTTTTTACCACGCAGTGTTACTGATAGTGACATCTCTCTTGCTCAGGCCTTTGTTTCTCTATTCCGCTAGGTATATTAACTTTATGGTATAAACACAAAATTTGAAATTCCGAATCGTTTGCAATTATTAAATTAAGTGCAATAATACAATAATTCGAAAGTTTGTCTGTTTGTCTATCAACAGATAACTATATAACTAACAGGAAGAGTAGACGACTAACAACATCTTCACGTTAAATTCGCTCAACTGATTTTGAAAAAACTTGGTATGGGGATACTTTAAAGCTTGGAGAAGGATTGTTATTGTTGTCAAATGCACGGTTTCCGTACCACAAATTTCGATGAAACAAAATTACGGGCATCTTCTAAAATAATACTTATAGGCACAGAAATAAATCAAGATAGAACGGCTAAGCGGGTGGAGTACGCGTGTTTCAATCTTGCTCTGTCGTGCAAGATTCATTGAACGTTCATTCAGTCAGCACTCAGCGCGCTCGTCTCGACTTGATAACACCGGAGCGGTTGTGCAAAAATGCCTCATTGTGCAGTGTCTAATTGTAAAAATAGAAGTATGAAAGTGAATCGGTCAAAGGGAGGTATTTCTGGCCACCGGTAAGTTATTTGTTATAACTAAAAGGAAAGCAAAAATTGACACGAGCGATTCCTTAGCAACGCACGCGCGTCGCCGTTCTATCTTGATTTATTTCTGTGCTTACTGCTTATAGGTCGATCAGAATTTGATGGCAATTTTTTACGGCAGTTTAAAAAAAATATCCTTGATCGTTGGATAAATTTTTATATTTCACACAGAGAGTAAGCCGCTAAAGGAAAAAAAGGATCAAAATGTTTTATTTCTATCACCCCGGTATTGCTAGAGTCAATTTATTTTGTCACTTTTTGCCATCAGATTCTGGTAGACCTATACCTTCACAAGAAATAATTTTAAAATCACAAACGCAAGTTCCTCATTAAATTCTGTTATTTGTTTTAAATTACCTATCTTGGTTGGCCTACGGCTAGTTTTACTATTATTTTAGGTTTTATTAATTCAAAACATACCCCGAGATCTCTTGTTATTTTTGAATGAATAAAAAATAATATACAGTAAGAATTTTTAGCGGTGTTCGGGCACGTTACATGATATAAAATTCGAAAGATAGTAACTAGTAAGGTATTTGACCGCTGTGTAGGACAGGCAGTTATATGTATCCTATACAATAAAATCCCAGACGACGTCCAAAATCTTTGAATTAATAAATTTAAAAAAGTTGTTAAAGATCGTTTGTGTGCTAAGGCTTATTATAAGGTAACTGATTTTCTCAATGAAATTGATAGCACACCTTGGAATAAATAAGCTGACAAACCATAGGTCGCTTCTATATAAATGAACCATATTTATACTTACTATAAGTACTTGCATACTTAACGTAAATTAGTTTAAACTATCTTTGTTATTTTCCACCTTTTTGGTAAAAGAGTTTCTTACGCCGGTTCTTCTCGGCGGGGTAGTTCCCGAACCGGTGGTATGCCTCATGTAGACACGACGTTCCAAAAGAGTTAACTTTATTAACCTATTTGAAAATAAATATTTTTGATTTTGATTCCCCCTCTTTCTAATATGCGGCGAAAAAGCATGTCTGCATCTGCTGTTTCGTTGTAAATACATTTATTTTTCAAGCACTCCTGGAACACAAAGCGTTTTTTCATCATGTTGATATGACGAGTCAATTTTAAACCAAAGTAAAAACTAAAATCTCATAGGTCTGTACCCAAAAAATAATTTTGACTATTGTTGAACAAACATAATATTATGAGAATAATCTATACTGATATTATAAATGGGAAAGTTCGTCTGTCGGTCTGTCTGTTACCTCTTCAAGTCCAAGCCGCTCAACCGATTTTGCTGAAAGTGGGTACGGATATACTTTCAGTCCCGGGAAAGGACATAGGATACTTCTTGTAAAACGAGTGTTGACGCAACGGGCATGCGGGCGTCATCTAATATTTCATAAGATAAATCCGAACTGGATCGAGGTGTAGATATAGAAATGGGTACCGATAAACAAAACATAATTGTGATGAAATCTGTAAAAGTATCAGCCCACGCAAGAAACCAAAGACGACCGACCATAACAAGTCTTAAACGTGACAAAAATATCATTACAATTAATTATTCTTATCTTCAAACTTAGTTCAATTCGAGTTCTGAGAATTTTATCAAAGTTAGTCACTTTATTAGACAGCTACAGATAAGAGTAGTTATAATAAAAATGAAAACGTCTTAATGGAGAGACAAATGATTGTGGGAGACGTTAGAAGTCAAATCATTTCTGTAATTTATTGTGTGGAACTGAATAAAATTTATTGTTCTGTGATAGATGAGGCAAGAACACCTCTGAAATCTAGATAGAGACTTAGGCCCGATTTGACCTTGAAGAATAATTTTACTCCTTTAATTTACTCTAGGGTATTATCGTTTGCATTTTACCAAGTTACTCAAAGAGTATGAAATATGAAATAAAACAAAAGTAAAAAATAAAATAGCTGATCAGCAGTCTTACCCCCAAAACTGACACGATTTTGATTTACGAGTCTGATTAGTTTCAAATTGATCCGCATTACGATCATGCGCTTATAGCTGTCAGGAGTGGGGAAAGCCGTTGAGATCGAATTAGTTCCAAATTGAGCCGCATCACGATCGTGCGCTAGTATAGCTGTCGGAAATATCAAAAGCTTTGAGATCTAGCTGATTCGATTCTCGATTCGATTCTGATTCTGTCGGGACTAAGACAACTGGTTTCAATGAATGGCTACCGTCACCTAAACAGTAGCCTGCTATAATGAAAATTACCTCTATCTGTATGCTCGCCGCTCTGTATGCTCTGTCCGCTGTGTTCTGCGCCTGGCATGTGAACGTCTGGTTGTGATGCTCCTGCTTCGGCGTCATCTTGATTATTGACCTGAGAAAGACAGTATTTATTAGTAATATGCAATACAGTCTTAATATTACATACAATAAGTATTTATTCTATTGACGCCTCCGTGGTCTAGTGGTACAGAGCGCGGCTCTTGACTTGGAGGTCGTGGATTCGATTTCCGCGTTGGAAACTTATTATTTCCAAGTTTGGTTATACAAGTAAGATGATTCATACGTCGGATGGGCATTGGGCATGTAAAAAGTCGGTCCTGCGCCTGATCTCTCGCCAGTCGTGTCAGTCTTCCGTCCCATTGGGTTATGAGAGTAAAGGAATAGAGAGTGCTCTTGTGTACTGCGCACACACTTGGGCACTATAAAAATTAATCCTGCGTAGCTGGCCTGGTTTCAATGAAACCGGCCACCGTCACCGAAACCGGTGTGGGAGCTATTATTATTATTATTTATTCTATGCCTTTGCGAAGTAGGCGATATTATCTTTCAAGTGGCTTTTCCACGTATCAGGCAAAGACACATGGATTAGCGAAAGCAAATAAGTGGCATTAGAATAATTTACAACAAAATAAGTTTACACTTACAAATCTACTATGCTTACTTATAAGTAAGCTTAAAGTATTCATAAATAAATACTATCACTTATTAACCTTGATTTTGTCACATTTGAATTATCTATCTAGCACATACTATTTTTGATTATAAAACAATTATTTGTCCTTGTCCCAAAATTTATCTACATCCTCTGACCCATTTAGCGTAAAATTTTAATCATAACTCCATTAGTTGTCATTGAATTTATTCATTGCATATAGGAGAAAACAACTAGTCTGCAGTTAGTTACTTCCAAAACCTAATAAGTAATAAGTAATATTGATAAGGACTCAGCAATCGAAACGTGTTTACTGTTTAGTAATGATAGTGACGATGATGATATAAACGATAAAGAAAAAGTTATTAACCGACTAGTTGACCCGGCAAAATTCGTATCATAGGGGGGTGTCCTAATGTAATCCTTCCCTGGATTTCCACGAATATATAAAGACTAGCCAAATCGGTTCAGTCGTTCTCAAGTTTTAGCGAGAAAATTAATTTTTATTATATAGATTTTTATAACCTTACACGTACTCGTTACAACACCACATTAAAGAAATATTATTACTTAATAATCCTTTCATATTTCCTTTATAACATTATAAGCTAAGTGGACTCCCCTGGGTAACCCTTGAAGGCTGTCACAACTCACAACAGACTTACTTTGACACAAAGATAGAATCTTTGGACTTCGCAGATGATAAAATAAGTTTTATTTGATATTTACCTGTAATAATATTATGTGTGTGGGACGTATTTTATTTAAGGTTTTGAAGTCCAAAGCTGTTAAAAAATCTAATACTTAGCAAGTATATTACTTATACAATTTTTAATATTTGTTAGATATTATTTCCCTTAGATTATAAGGGTGTGAATTCTGATTTACTGTTACTCATAGCAGAATAAACATTGTCATGTAAATATAAACACAATTATGAATATATTTAATAATCCCAAAAGTTGGTTTCCACTCTAAAATTGGATACAGATTACAAGCTTTAATAAAATACCGTTCTTAAAATACCCTTTTGGGTATTACTTTAAAGTTCTAAAGTTCTCCCTTATGTGCAATGTCTATAATAATTATAAACATCATCCATCGAAATACAATACAGAATAGAATAATAAGGTTACTGTCGTAGGTAGCTAGGGGAAGTACATACGTAGGTTGGTACTATTAATATAATATATTCTGTGACGTAGGTATGGGGAAGTACGTATCTATCTATGATAGTTGTATGACTGACACGATATGAACCAACCGCAAGAAAATGGGTTTTTTACCTCTTTACTTTATGTCCCCTAGAGGGCGCTGTAGCCAATTTAATGAGACGACGTGTAGCACATAACCAGCGGACGATCAAGAGGCTTTCGATAACATCTCGTTTGTCTAATTTTGATGACTAGAATTTGGCAACAGAATATTCATCGCAAAATACAGGTCAAAATCATAAACCTACTTTTCGCTTCACTATAGCCGGGTAAAAACTACACCTTTGTGCATTTTCTGGAACCAGTTTTTGACTGAGTTACTCTTCCATAGTATTGTATTTCGATGGCAGCTATAGCTCTATATTACCCTCGCTTTAAGACCTTTTGAATCACGCCGATCAATGTATTATAAACTTTTGCGGCTTGGGAAAACCTTTTAGGCCCATTTATTCGTTCGCCCAAAACTAATCCCGAAAACTATCAAATACCTTTCGGTTATCATCATCATCAGCCTTATACCCCTTACTAACACAGAGAGACAAAGCGTATTGAAGGCCTAGGTTTCGAAATAAGAGCCGGTCCACAAGGCGCGTTGCGTCAGCGTTGCGTTGACGCAGCGCTGCCGTTTGACGCATAGCCGGCCACACGGGCGCTGCGTCATCGCAGCATTACGAAGCAGTCACGTCAACACCACCTCCCGCTTCGTCTCGGGTGCTGCTGTCCGTCATTTTAGCGTTGCGACGACGCAGCGCGCCGTGTGAAAACCTTGATTATTTGTATGTAAACAACGCAACGGCAGCGCTGCGTCGACGCAACGCGCCTTGTGGACTGGCTCTAAAACCCAGTGAGCGTGTTGGTGAGACAAGTGTGACGATAATAACATCACAATAAAGACATAGTAAACGGCAATGCACTATGTCATAAGGAACCAACAACTAATATGACATATTCTAATCTAGACGCTTCTGACTCATGAGCACTGGCCACTATTCTGGGTTACATACCTAATAGATGTCTTAATTGGTAAACTCAAACTCAAACTTTTTTATTCAGAATAAATTTTTGCAAATGTTCTCTGAACGTCTACATGATGCCTACCACCGGTTCGGGAACTAACCCGGCGAGAAGAACCGGCGTAAGAAACTCGCAAAGTAAAGAAAATTAAAGGGTTTAGTCTTTATGTATTTACTCTGGCGAATAAGAAACAGTCAGTCACTTAATTGCCATCACCAATTTGAGTGACCTTGATGCCCATTCTTTTTATCTTACCAGCCAGCTGATTCGTGCCAAAAGACTGCTATGGTGCAACTTTTTAATTTAATCTAACTCAGATTAAACTAATCCCTATGATTAGCCAAGCAAACAATTTTATTCACATACCCATATTATACTCATGACATGACATTGACAGTTATAATTAACAACGACTTTTTATGCATGATCTTAGTTTGAAAGGGTATAGTCTAACACGTTATTAAATATTTGAAGGATAACAAGTTATAATTTGGAGTATAGCACATTAGAGAGTCTCACTTCTCTAAGCGACACTTTGCTGTGCATGCTGGTAGTAGAAAGACGCGACACGTAACGGCCAAATCTTCATAAGAGGATAAAATTTTTTTAGTGTTTAAATATTTTGTAGTAAATTTTTGTGCAGGAACCTAGGTAATTACTATTTGAAGCTGAAAAATAATTCAAACATATTAAATATTTTCGTATGAGAAAATGATTTTGGTATTATCTCAATAAAAAAAAAATTAAAAAAAAATACGTATGTATGAGAATTTCGATGGCACCCGGCCTCTTAAGTTGAAGTCGTATGAGATCAGCAGCATCTCACGGCGCGTACTACGCGACACAAAAAGTCAGTACTGTCAACTATCAACTATATCGCACGTGAAATGTCACTTTACTTTGCTGTAAGTTGGTAGACCTTTAACGCTTGGTACCTCCTAAAGTAAACGCCTGGCTCGCGTTTACTTTAGGAGGACTCCATAGTCACTGGACTTTCTTACCTCTAATTATTATTATAGGCGACATATTGTACAAAAAACTTGAGAAGTATCAAGGGATGGAACGAAGTTTTAAATTTCCAGCCAGTTGACGTCATGACCACATCAACGCCCTCTGCCTACTTCTCAGGTATCAAAATAAGTGTCGGTTAAAAAGTGTTGTTACAACTTTTTCCGTCTAGCCCCCTTTCGCAACGCGAGATAAGAAACTTCGTCCAAAAAAAATTGGACTTTTCATAAAATTACAAGGGTTAACAGGGGGACATGAGTGAAATTCTCAGCCCTGTATCGTACCCCTGGCTCTTGGGCCTTATTGTCTAACAGATCATTAAGAATTTGAAGAACAACAAGGTATAATTTGGACATTAATACCAACCTTGCTGTGAATCTCTGTCCATCCGAAAGCGGCTCCACGGTATACGTCACTCCCTGCGTCAAAACGCCCGCATTGCTGTCCACCCATGTGATCTGAAACAACAAAATAATATCAATCATATCTGACAAGATAACAATTTCAATCTAGGTTCGGTTTGAAATAGGAAGACTTTAGTATGATTGTGATAGCTTTTTCGAAGTAAAAAGGTTTGTTTTTTTATCGTTTCCTTTATTTTAAAATTATATGCTGAAATATAGACACAAAATAGGTGCTTTAAGCAAAAAAAATCTTTTGTTTTGAAAAAGTGCTAGTTCTTACGCTGGTTCTTTTGGCTCGCAAACTGGTGGTAGCTGTTATGTTAGACAATTTAAAAGTGTTCGTTTTTAAATACAACTGCCAATTTGCAATTGCAAAAATAATGCAATTTTAAGGGTGAAAAAAAAGTAAAAATACATCATAATTTGCAACCTGGAAAACCGCGAATTTTGATTAATTGTTGATTTTTTGAGATCAAAATCCTGGTATTAAACTATACATCGAATTGAGATTATACAAAATATATTAATAAATAACAAGTCTTAGTAAACAAAACCATATACAAATCAACTTATCATCCAAACAAATTGGTCTGAAATTCTATTTCATTTACAAAGCAACTTCTACTCCCAAGGGTCGGCGACATCATATTCAATTTTATCCTTAATTGTGTTTTGTCCCGGGTGTATAGCTTCAATAGATTAAACGTAATGGCTATAAGTGCTAATAAATTTGAGAATAACCTCTGTGGAATTGAAGGGGATCGAATGGTGATCAAATGACTTTTTATGTTGCAAATAATTCGTTTTATGTTTAGAGCAATATTGGTATTTGAGAAAGCTTTCAAGTGGTTTGGTTTCTAAAGAAGCTGTGATATCAAGACGATTCGTTTTGGTTTTCAAAGACACGCCAAAAATATGTTATATCGACATCATATAAATAGGATTCTTTCTATTTTTAATACCCGAAGCCTGAAGTTTTGGAGGGGGTCACACAAAAAAAATCGCTGTTATAGGATAACTAGAAATTTCCTGTTTATTATTTGGCAAGATTTTGAGATTTTTAAATTTGACCTTAAATTTTGGGGGGGTCATGTCCCCTGTGACCCCTCTCCTTCGGACCGCGCCTGCCCGAAGCAAAACAGAGGTGTGATTATAATATAAACAAATATAATAATATGTTTGACGTGCCGCAATTCACTGCTAGATTTTTATATTTATGGATTAAGTAAAAAAAACTAACAACGGAAATATTGTTGAGAAATTTTTGGGCTGAAATTTGGCATGCAGGTAGATGATATGACGTACGCATCCGCTACGAAAGGATTTTGATCAATTCCACCTCCAAGGGGTTAAAATAGGGGATGAAAGTTGGTATATAATAATACTTCTTATAATAATAATATCTATGGCCTCTTCACACCATGTCAACACAAATTACAAAGGAAAACTACTTGTTATACTAGATGAATTATGTAGTAGGTATAAGTGCGGAAAATTTGAAAGTTAGTTAAATAAGGAAATTGGGGTTAAAACCATACAAATTACCAGAACATTCGATCAAACGTGAAATTGTTTGAATAACAAACACAAATTACGAGTGCCGACCTAATTTTATTATGCCATTAGCATTCCTATCCAACCTTGATTCATGGGTTTTTTTTTATTGAATTGATTACAGGTTAAAAAAAAATTCACCCCATTTTAATATTGCTACTTCAAAATAGGGGTGGACCGTGGAATAGGTCACAGGAAACAAGTAATAAGTTTGAAAATACTATAAATATAACTGCTAAAATAATCTAAAATAATCACTTATTTATTATAGACACCTCATTTGTTAAAATCGGACCAGTAGTTTAGGTGTTACGAGGGTACATAGGTACATACGTAAACTGCAAAGTCAGAAAAAACCAGACGCTAAAAACTATTAGTAGTCACTAATAGTTGCATAAATTTTAATCCGAAATACAGATTTTACGGCATAGCCTGAAAACGATCATAAAATATTAACAGGTCAAGTTAAGGTGACGCCGCGTTAAAGTCAAAAACCGTGTTGGATATGTTTTAAATTGCTTGTTTTCTATGAGAAGCTGGCCTGGCCTCTCATAGAAAACAAGCAATGGAACAGCAAAAAATGGATAGGGCGTAAGCGACAAAATACTTTTGTCGCGTAATTTAAAACCCATAAATACATTTCATATATGCTATGGGCAAATTAAGGTGTATGCTTGAATCAATTTATGTACTTTTGGAAGCTTAAATCACTCTCCTCTGTTGGCAAAATAGGAATCCCTTTTTTTACAGAGGTCTTTTTGATTGATTATTCTGTGTTATAAAAGTTGACCAATCGTGTTATGCTATGGGTAATTCAAAGACAAAGACATGATGAATACTGACAATGAACTTTAATTTCTTAGCTTTAGTTATCGCTGAGAAAAATCGATATCGCTACAGTCAAATTATCAAGGCGCAGCCTTAATGAAAAGAAGACATTCACAAAAACTTTAGGCGGCACCGAGGCCCTTACTAATTTAAACAACAAATGTTTAGGAGACATTAAGCTACTTAACATTCAACAAACTTTTGCTGTAAATAAATTCTTAAATGAAATATTGGGTGCTTTCAAAACAGTCTCTAAGGTAATGGTGGCATATTGTTGCCAGAAATACAGTATTAGAGGAATCAAGATAAAGTTATTTTTATTTATAAGAGTCTCAAATATGATAAAATGTAATAATAAATGTGGGAAAATAGAGTAAAAAATAGAAAAGGGAATGAGAACCAATATTTATATATATATATATATATATATATATATATATATATATATATATATATATATATATATATATATATATATATATATATATATATATATATATATATATATATATATATATATATATATAAAGCAACTTCCGTCGCCCATGGACACTTGCAGCATCAGAAGAGCTGCAGGTGCTTTGGTAAGGCTAAGCTAAGCTAAGGTAATAGGGGAGGGTAAGGATGGGAAGGGAAGGGAATAGGGGAGGGTAGGGATGGGAAGGGAAGGAAATAGGGGAGGGTAGGAAAGGGAATAGGGTAGGTTGAACAGAAATGGACTAGATCCATTTCTGTGGGATTGGGCCTCCGGTAAACTCACTCACTCGGCGAAACACAGCGCAAGCGCTGTTTCACGCCGGTTTTCTGTGAGAACGTGGCATTTCTCCGGTCGAGCCGGCCCATTCGTGCCGAAGCATGGCTCTCCCACGTATAAATTTGTAAGTAATAACAGTAAAAAAAAAGGTTTTAGACGCATGAGATTAAAACTAGATTAAGATGATTTTTTATACCGTGGCACAAAAGTTTTACAAAGTGATAAATTAATTTTGGCACAAATGAAACTGAATTTCTTTTAAAGAAAACCTAGGCCTCAAACGTAAAATAAAATAAATTGATCCTAATAATTCGCAATAATTTCACATTTTCCAATCTCCCCATGGAACCTTGATAAATGTTATTCTCAGTAAATAGGGTAACAAAAAACCTTTTGATCAAAACATTTTTGTTTAGTCACATATTACTGGGACAATCCAATATAATTGCTTTGGCTTCGCAAAAAAAACGTTTATGTAAATTCGTATTTGATTTAAAAATATTACTGTTGGTGGAACGGAGGGGATCGATGGTAATATTGATATAGGATATGTTTTTGGACTCTTTTAACATGAAAACGCAGTTTACATTTGATTAATTTTGAAAAACATGTAGCTCAGAGGTTTTCAAACTTTTTTGGCGGCGAAACCTTTTTAAGCAGCGACGTTTTAGGGGGTCCCTCAAAAAATATTGTCATTGAATGGAGTGTCTGAAAAAACAATATTATTATAATATGTATCGTTGGAGACACTTGGAGAATGGCTAATGTAGCCATTAGCCAATGAAATGGTCTAATTAAATTAAAGGATTTGCATCTAGGTGTAGATGATACCGATAACACAAGTCCTCCAGTTACTCAGCATGGGGCCAAACTGAGGTGGTGTGAAGCATCCATAGATATTATTAATCAATATTTTCCATTCCAGGTCAAATGCTACAACTGTGACAATAATAAGCCCAAAATGAATTATGTATGCGGAGTTCAGCTTGATTTTGTTGTTTCTGCGGTTTAAATTCACCAACAAATGAATTTGCATTTTGTCGTTTGTGAATTTTTTGGAATACATAATTTTAGGCGGTTGCACACTAATAACGGCCTTTGTTGTGGTCGAGCGTCATGATTTTTACGCTGGATCTACAAAAACGTTGGCTCTTATTGTATTTACTATAGGATCATTTATCCATACTAATATTATGGATGCGAAAGTGGGTCCTTTTCCCGCTTAAGGTAACGCCTTGATAATTTGGCTGCAGCGATATCGATTTTTCTCAACAATGACTAAAGCTAAGAAATTAAAGTTCAATGTCAGTATTCATAATGTCTTTGTCTTTGAATTACCCATAGAATAATCAATCAAAAATACCTCTGTAAAAAAAGGGATTCCTATTTTGCCAACAGAGGAGAGTGATTTAAGCTTCCAAAATTCGTACATAGATTGGTTCAAGCGTATACTATAAATTGCGAATAGCTTATATGAAATATAATTATGGTTTTTAAATTACGCGACAAAAACCATTTTGTCGCTTACGCCCTTTCCATTTCTTGCTGTTCAATTTCCTGTTTTCTATGAGGGGCCGGCCCGGCCACTCATAGAAAACAAGCGATCTAAAACATAAATCCAAAACGATTTTTTACTTTAAGCGCTGAAACGACTTTGACGAATTTTGGTATGGAGATAGTTTGAGTCCCGGGAAAGGACATAGATAATTTTCATTCCGATAAAGATGTACGGTTCCCGCGCAATTAATTTTTACGCAACGGAGTTGCGGGCGCCATCTAGTCTGATAATAAATCAGACGTGCTTGGAAATACGCTAAGGCGAGAGTAGTTTTAGCTTGAAGATCGTTTTTTTTTATGAAATAAGGGGGCAAACGAGCGAACGGGTCACCTGATGGAAATGCAACTTCCGTCGCGCATGGACACTCGCAGCATCAGAAGAGCTGCAGGTGCGTTGCCTTTTAAGAGGGAATGGGGTAATAGGAGAGGGTAGGGAAGGGAAAAGGGTAGGAGAGGATTGGGCCTCCGGTAAACTCACTCACTCGGCGAAACACAGCGCAAGCGCTGTTTCACGCCGGTATTCTGTGAGCCCGTTTTATTTATCGTGTGATCCTATTTCCTAGTTTTGTTAATAATAATTTAGACCTATTATAGATTGTCAAGAGTGATGTGACTGGAGAAGAGAGAGTCAAGGAAAAAGTATGCTTGTGTACTGCGCACACACTTGGGCATTTTACAATCACTCCTGCATACGTATATTTTTAGAGGTATAAATGTCATCGGACATCAGAAGTAAGACATTATAATTATTCATTCGAAGATAAAACATTCATTTTGTGGGAGTTCATCAAAAACGTCACTTCTTAAAAGGGGTTTGCCACCTAAAAAGGTTGAGAACTGCTGCTAGAGAACGCTATTATTTACGTTGACCAATTCACCTTAAACACCATTCACCGAAAAATATCATCCCTTAAATGAAAAATAGTTGACCTAAATAGCAATCTGTATATTTTATTAATACCCTTAATTTTAACCAACACCATTCATTCGATTTCCGATCTTACACTAATGCGATAAAGTTAATTTTCGCTTGTCAGCTTTAGTTACATTACGGCATTGTAATAAGATTGAATTTCGCTTACCTCAGCAGGGGGCTTGCCGCCGACGGAGACGCATTCCAATTTGATTATTCTGTCTTCGGTGGTAGAGTAGAAACTCCCTTGCAGTATTTTCGGCGGCTCGGGAGGCACTAGCACGGTCAAACGGGCATAGCGTGACCTGATTGGAGGCTCACCTGCACAAAGAGATTTCATTTTAGTTCTGTCAATGGAGTGGAAATTATTAATCTAATAGTTTACTAGTGATTTAAGAAGTTTAGATTTTCCTAGCTTTTACAATAAAAATAAATAACATTTCCATTCATAAGAAAAATAAGAAACGCTCTCAAATTTCTTCATACATTTTCGCCCTATCAAGAACGCGGCGAGCGTCGTAACCGCCACTGTACAAGGCGCGCTGATATGAATGTTATTTTAATGTCCTTAACGTCGATATTCGTACTGACAGACATCGACCTGCTAATTTTTATGTGATAGCGTCCTTATAATTATCTCAATCCAAAACGATAACCTTGCACACAACCAAAGACCAAGCGTATACGCATCGCAATGGGATTCATTTTAGCTTAGCATAAAACTGTAGTTACTCGGGCGGATCTTCTCTATTTGTCATGTTTTTTTTAAATATCTTTGGAAATAAGCATTAAGAAACAAAATTGTTCGGTTAAGGACATTTTAATATAGATTTACTAACAATTTATTCAAATAAAATGTATAATTATCCTAATTAATTAATCCTAATTAATATTTCGATGAAATAGATTTTTGTCAGAGGTGAGTTTGTAAATTAATTACAGCCAAAGTATTACGTTTTATTAAAATGTTTATGGTTTAAGGTATTTTAAATATTGTGCTTTATATCTCATATTTTTGAACACTCGTTATTATATTGGAACTAGGTAAACCGGGAGTCACGGAATAACAAATTGGGGCTTATCCTCGCCTTAAGGCAAAAAATAAAAAGTATAATACTAAAAGACACCTAGAATTTTGGCGCAACCCCGTTGCGCCAAAATTCGTTAATTGCGCGGGAACCGTAAATTGTATCCATGTCCTTTACCGGGACTGGATTGGAATAATATAAACCCGCTATTATGTATAAAAGGAAATAAGACAACAAGACTCCATTCGCTGTTTCTCCACTTCTATAGAACAAGTTTTCATAACTCTCAAGTTTTGTGTTGGTACTTGGTTTATTCCGATGAAAATCATTTTCTGTTCATTTAAGAGGATACACCAGGGGCGAGAGAAATTGAAAATAGGTATTTGAAAATGTATTGCTGTCTCACCAATCTCAAGTCTCCCACCGCAGATCGCGATAGAGACAACACGACAAAAGTTCTAATAAAAGAACAGAAAATCTTTGATTTGTTGTCCGCTGATTCCTTCTCCAAAACTTAACCGATTTAAGTAATTTTTTCATTAAGAATTAAAGCAAGGCTTGAGCTGTGTTCCTATGTTTTATTTTTCTTGTATATTTTAGCCAGTTTTGTTTTCTGGGTGTTTGAACACAGAGGAAAATCTGGCCATTTTTTTGGGTTTTTCGACGTTCTTATCTTTTTTAATAATAAAATTATGAAAAAGAAGAAAACATCGGGACAATATGCTAATAGTGGCCATAGATATTCAGGAAAAAAATCATAACTCTACCGGCATTATCCAGGGAGGAAACAGGGGAGCTACCAGCCCGGAAAAGTTCTGAGATCCTTGACATAGAACTGACGCTAAGGTAAGCTGGTACCGACTTCAAAAGCATGAAGATTGAGTACAGAAATAGTTGAGGTTTAGGCGAAGTCTGAAGACGACACTATAATAAGGAATAAGAATTATTTGATTCTTTTTAGATTATTTTTAAGAATATTACTTTAGTTTTTACCTTGGAAGTCGGTTTTAATTTTTTGTTAAAAAATAATAATTTTACCCTTTTTAGTTACCTATGAGACCACAAGGCTATATTACTCATAGCTTGTTGTCTTAGAGTTGTACATAATATTATTACTAACGGTCGCCCGCGGCTCCGCCCGCGTGGATGTCGGTTACGGCTGCAAAAATCCTACCCAGGAAAGACTCGGTCAGCAAAATGATTCCCAGGTCAATTCACAGACTCCAACACTGACATCGACGACGCGAACGCAGTCATTGTTCGAAGGGATGCATATAGTGCACACTGCACAGATTGTCTTCCTCTCGCACGCGCACCCCCGCTTGGTGACGCCCACTATCGTTATATTTTCATTTCGCCATAATTTCAAAACTAAACGTCCAATTTTAATCATTCAAAGACCAAATGTTATCTACATAAACTGTACTTAGTGATGAAAGAATTTATTTTCTTAAGGATTAATAGCATAAGTAAAATAAACGCGTTTAAATGTAGTCCAAAAAAAATTCAAGATTTTTAAATAAAAAAATGGTTATTGTGCCTTACTCGACATAGACGAGTATAGTGTGTCGCGGGCTTTTTTGTAGATATTTATAAGATCTACAATTACTTAGAACATTTTATGGTTCTATCTTTTATAGTTTCGGCAGCGTACGCAAAATAAGTAACTTTTCTGGTTGATTTTACACCTGGCGTCCGAAAAACCCAAATATCTTACGAAACCCAATTTTTTTCAAAATAAAATTTAGCCTTTATTCAGCAGTAGTATAAATAAAGCCAAAATCCTCGAACTTGTATCTATAAGGATTCAAAAGTTCTGTTGGGTACCTTCGGAACCAGGGTACATTCTGGTGCAAAATCTTACTTTTTGGTATACTACCATTGGTATGCCTGAAACACTTCAGAAAAAATCAAAATCACTATATGTTTCCATACAAATTTCAAGGAGTCCCCTCGATTCCTCAGGGATCCCATCTTCAGATCACCATTTTTGTGAACATGGTACCAACCTCGGATTCAAACCTGTACAACAACAAAATAATCATGAATATCGGTCCACGAACGGCGAAGTTATGGTTGAACATACAAAAAAAAATATAAATATAAACAGACGAACGTATAACCTCCTCCTTTTTGGAAGTCGGTTAAAAAAAGACGGTGTGGACTCCTCTTAATGGTAGTATACTACTGCTTTAATCCTAAATTAATACAGCTTCGACATGGCTTCGATATACAGGGTGTAATCAAACTTACTGCCCTAGTAGACAAGTGGCAAGCGATTATCGTAAACGCTAACAAAATGCGATTTGACATAAGTCATCGCTTCGCTAGCGAATGCTAATGTCAAATCCCATACATTTTGTGGCATTGGCGTTTACGATAATCGCTTGCCGCTTGTCTAGGCCCTCTGATAATACCTTAGGGTGTGTATGCGTCTCTTAAACGAGCAAATTTTTTTATGGATTCTATGGGCAAGCGCCCCAGCTTCAAGAATTTGCCCATACAGTTAGTTAGACAATGGAAATCCGCCATTTTGTCGATAAAATCTGTCAGTATGTCGATTCTTCCGAAGAAAGAAACTGTTTCTATGGTGACCATGCTACGCTTGCTGGGGCTCCGAAAAGGCGTTATTCGCGAGTGGTACATAAATTGTTTTTACAAAATATGTCATCAAAGACCAGCAAACCGAAAGCATGGAGATATACAACGTGACATAAGACATTTTATTAGTTGTTTTTTCGCAGCAGAACGATTCACCTATAGTTTTTTTTTTTAATGAAATAAGGGGGCAAACGAGCGGGTCACCTGATGGAAAGCAACTTCCGTCGCCCATGGACACTCGCAGCATCAGAAGAGCTGCAGGTGCGTTGCCGGCTTTTTAAGAGGGAATAGGGTAACAGGGAAGGGTAGGGATGGGAAGGGAAGGGAAGGGAATAGGGAAGGGTAGGGAAGGCAATAGGGTAGTGGATTGGGCCTCCGGTAAACTCACTCACTCGGCGAAACACAGCGCAAGCGCTGTTTCACGCCGGTTTTCTGTGAGAACGTGGTATTTCTCCGGTCTAGCCGGCCCGTTCGTGCCAAAGCATGGCTCTCCCACGTATAAATAGTAGTACTATCGAATCATGCAAGTTATTTTTCGAAAATAAAAAAATATTTTGTATGACGTATTAAGGCCACTTTATGCCGATAGGCGCGAGCGGGGGGGTTTTTGGAAGAATGTGAAAGAGTGATGTTGTGTTTTTATATTATTTTCCTAAAATTGTGTTATCTGGGTTTTTAATGTGTAATATTGGTAGGATATTAACCATTAAATATTCGTTATCATGCACAAGTGTAGGAAAGTGATGTAATAACCAGAAACGTGCTCTTTTGTGTTCCCTCCAAAACTCCATCAAAAGTTTCAGTAAAGCGTCCTACCACTTTACTGAATCGACCGACTTCACTTCTTGACTGTATTGATTTTATACTTAGACTTTGACTAGACTTTAGACCTGACTGACCTGATGATAATATAGAAAAAATTGTATAAAGAATATTGTTTTCCCGCCATAATACTATACTCGACACTGGCCATAGTTATAGCCGAAGTGCCAATAAATGGAAAAAAAAGGCGCGAGCGGCTATACCCGGCTGAATTTTATTTATGATTTGAAATAAAAAAAACTTCACAAATCTATTGTACTAAGATAGAATCGTTTTACTGTGGGAAAACAACCTTTAAAATGTCACTCAGTATACATTCATTCAAAACAAAAATTTTGAAAATCGGTTCACAAACGGGCAACGGCGGAAGTCGGTTAAAAATGAACACATTTTTTGGGGTCCAAGAAATCCGCTAAGAATGTTTGAGAGCCGCTGCTACAGTGATCTTTTTATCATGTTATAATCAAAGACGTATTTCAAATATCACTATACAAAAGAGCCAATTAATTTAATATACAAAATATTATACATTTCAACATCTTTAAGCAATGGTTTCTTTGACAACATTTTCAATGTTCGTATTGAAGAGAATTTCAAAAGCTCAATGTAAGATTTAATAAAGCGAATTGCTTAACTTAAACAAAAGATAAGAGGTTTAAGGATTAAGTTAATTCGCTGTTAAAACCTAACTGAAGTTTAATGTTAAAATAGATTATTATATTTTTAAGTCCTTTGATGGGATTGTGTCTTTTTTGTAGAGGTTTTTAACCAATTAGGCTAAGAGGGTTTTACTATTCAAATATATAAAACGAACTTTTGCCCGCGGCTTCGCTCGCGTTAAGAAGTATTATTATATACAAACTTTCATCCCCTATTTGAACCCCTTGGGGTTGGAATTGATCAAAATCCTTTCTTAGCGGATGCCTACGTCATAACATCTACCTGCATGCAAAATTTCAGCCCGATCCGTCCAGTGGTTTGGGCTGTGCGTTGATAGATCACTATGTCAATCAGTCAGTCAGTCACCTTTGAGTTTTATTTATATAGACTTTACCTAAGTAGGCACTATAATATTATCCTATCATAATATTAAACGTCTGGATCGATTGTGAAAAAATTTCTTTGTGTCTCAAGCAGGTTTCGGAAATGGTTAAGATTTAAAACTCGGGTAGCCAAAGTTTTTTTTTGTATTGTAACAGCTGATTAATAAAAGTTTATATTAAACGCCTCCGTGGTCTAGTGGTTATAGCGCGGCTCTCGAATCCGGAGTTCGTGGGTTCGAATCCCGCGTTAGAAACATGTTATTTCCAAGTTTGGTTAGGACAATGCAGGCTGATCACCTGATTGTCTGACAAGTAAGATGATCCATGCGTCGGATGGGCATGTAAAAAGTCGGTCCTGCGCCTGATCTCTCGCCAGTCGTGTCGGTCTGCCGTCCCACTGGGTTATGAGAGTAAAGGAATAGAGAGTGCTCTTGTGTGCTGCGCACACACTTGGGCACTATAAAACTACTCCTGCGTAACAGGCCTGGTTTCAATGAAACTGGCCACCGCCATCGAAATCGGTGTGGGGAGTATTATTATTATATTTAATACTTGATGGTCGTTTAGTGCTGGTGAACTTCGTGTCACTTTCCCCCTATTATAAACCTTCCATGGACTTCCACGGATATTACAAGACTAAAATAAGTCAAATCGGTTCAGACTTTAGCCGTTCTAATTTTTTATTTTAATTTATATAGTAATCTATACATCTCGTCAAAACTGTACATTTCGGTAATCCGAAATGTACAGTTTTGACGGGATTTGATATTTGAATCTAGTGTGTGATACGACTCCAAGCATTTAACGAGACAATTTTAACTAAGGTTTTTGAAATACTTATCTATGATCTAACCTGTAACTCAAAGACAACTCCCAAAAGATAGGAGCCACTTAAGTTAGATGGAAAGATAAGTTAATTAGTGATAATATAATTAATCCGCTTTATTAATTGGTTCTCCGATAACGGTTGGGACATTTGGTTAAAATACGGTGTTTTGGGCAGTGCAGACGGGCCACAAGAAACGAGTTCAAATTTTTAATCCCAAACAAAAATAGAAAATCTGTGAAAATTTCAGAAGTTTATCTATAGTGGTTCTTACAGCCTGGAGACAGGCAGACGGACAGACAGACAAACACACAGGCAGACGGACGGATAGACAGACGGACAGACATCGAAGTCTCAGTAATAGGGCCCGGTTTTGCGAACCCTAAAAAGGGTTAAATAATTTTGACATGTCTATCTATGGCGTCGTAGCATCCAAAGGAGTAGATCGATTTTGATCCAATTATTTATGTGTGAAAGCTGACATGATGTAGAGTGTTTTTCAGCAATAGCCCTATCATGATTAGCCCGCAAAATGCTGAAAATGTAAGGTTCATTTTCATTAAATTTTCTAATCAACTTCTAGTGTGGGTTGGTTATAATATTTTGGAATTATCCTCTTATTAAAATTTTTAAGTTGGGGGGTGTTTGTATTAGCTAAACATTATATTTTATTTGTTTGTTTTTCTGATTTGTCGCTCGTCTGCACCGTCCGTAAAATATACAAATACGGGTAATTACTTGAATTTCTTCAAATATTTACTGGGCTGTTATCAAGATGCCGATACTTAGATTACATAGATCTGTGCATTACTGTGTCGTAATTGATATAGCTTTTGGACTAAGAAGTTACTACCGCGTCAAACGTGACGACTGACCTGGTGATGACGATGATGATGATTATAATGATAATGAGGGAGAGACTACTTGCGCGGCGTAGATAAGGAAGTACCTCAAGAGGAAATACGCCTACCCAACTCAAGTTTCGTTAAATCCAAATCTTGAGTCTGTTTCTAAGTCAACAATAGTTACTTGATACTTCAAAAGGTTATGTGCCCTAAGGTTATAACCCAAGAGCCAGCGTCAGCCAGATTTTTGTCATTTTAGAAAACCTGAAAGTTTTCCTGTAAAAGTCCCCCATAGAGATAATAATAATAATAGCTCCCACACCGATTCGGTGACGGTGGCCGGTTTCATTGAAACCAGGCCAGCAACGCAGGAGTAATTTTATAGTGCCCAAGTGTGTACGCAGAAGACAAGAGCAATCTCTATTCCTTTACTCTCATAACCCAGTGGGACGGAAGACCGACATGACCGTCGAGACATCTATCAGGCGCAGGACCGACTTTTTACATGCCCATGCATGGATCATCTTACTTGTCAGACAATCAGGTGATCAGCCTGCATTGTCCTAACCAAACTTGGAAATAACATGTTTCCAACGCGGGAATGGAACCCACGACCTCCGTAAGTCAAGAGCCGCGCTCTATACCACTAGACCACGGAGACGTTATAGAGGTAATAACGACGGACGACCAGCAATTACTGTGGAGTTTCGGTTGCGGTTACTTTAGGAGTTTCAGTTATGTAGGTCTACTTGACCTCCGTGGTCTAGTGGTATGGAGCGCGGCTCTCGAGTCTCGACTCGGAGGTCGTGGGTTCGATCACCTGATTGTATCACAAGTAAGATGATCCATGCGTCGGATGGGCATGTAAAAAGTCGGTCCTGCGCCTGATCTCTCGCAGGTCGTGTCGGTCTTCCGTCCCGGGTTATGAGAGTGAAGGAATAGAGAGTGCTCTTGTGTACTGCGCACACACTTGGGCATTATAAAAATAACTCCTACGTAGCTGGCCTGGTTTCAATGAAACCGGCCACCGTCACCGAAACCGGTGTGGGAGCTATTACTATTATCTACTTGACCTTCGATAACTGTAGAAGTCTCGTCTCTCACTGCTGGTCATTTTTGACAGTTGCTTCCTACTGCCAGACCACCTCAAAGTCTAAAAAAAATCCATACTAATATTATAAAAGCGAAAGTGTGTCTATTACCTCTTCACGCCCAAATAGCTGAACCGATTTTGCTGAAATTCGGTATGGAGATACTTTAAGTCCCGGGAAGGGTCATGGAATATTTTTTTGGACCGGTTACAGTTCCCGATGAACGAATTTTGGCGCATCGGAGTTGCCGGCGTCGTATAGTCTAAACTGTAAACTAAAATTTTCATCTTTTCAAAAAGGACGAAAATCTGGCTATCTCTGGCTCTTGGCCTATTATGAAAAGGTCGTACTGAGGAATTGCTGTTTGTTTGTTTAGTATGTATAATGTTAAATGTATTAATATACTCTTGCCTGCGGCTCAGTACGCATTTCGAGACCACGTGCAACTTTAATACCTCGGTCCTCGATCGTGGGAATAGCAGACACGATAGATTTTCAATTGTTATGCGGCAGCCGGGTGCTGCTTGGGGATTGATGGGTTAAGACTTAAGATCCATAGGAGCTGGAGGTAAATCAGGCGACCGATTCTCAAGCGTCGAATTTCGATCGCAGGATATCCTCCATTTCTGATACAATTCTTGTATGTTTTTAAAAGAGTTACGGAGATAACAATGCAATAATCAACTTTGAACTAATCTAATAAGGGTAAAATTTGATTGTCAGTTTGCTTACTAATAATTATAATAATTAATAAGCTACGAATTAATCATGATCGTTTTTGAAGACATTGTCGGAACCTCCGGAACAGTCAACAAAATTGAAGATGGCAAATTTGAAAACCTTAAAATATTATGTAAGTATTACAATTTACAATAGCCAGTAAGTCTTTGCGATGTAAAATTGAGAAAAATAAAAAATATACGTTCGAAATTTAAAATTTTAAACATAGAAAGAGAATTTCCAATTTATTAAAAGAACACAATTTCTTTGTGAATTTGCTCAGAAAACACTGTGGAAGATCGATGAAAAGTGAGGTTAAAGTTGAAATAAAAATTGTACGAGTAATTCTTTCATCATCATCACCTTTAGTCACTTCTTACGAAGGGCAAATTATTGTCCCTAAAAGTACATGTTTATTCTCTTAAAATCACGTTAGAACAGCACTTTTTCCGAGATTAAAAACTATATTTTAATTTCCTGAGATTTAAAATACTTCTATACAAAATTTTATCCAAACAGCTATGCAGTTTTTAAGTTTAAGGGTATATTCACATTGCGCCGTGACGTGACGCAGTGATGTAAAGCATTTTGAGAGTTCCGTACCCAAAGAGTAAAAACGGAACTCTATTACTAACACTTTGCTATCTGGCCGCCTGTCTGTCTGTCTGTTTGTCTCCAGGCTGTATCGCAAGAACCTCTATGGTTACAATTCTGAAATTTTCACTAGCGAGTCTATCAATCTGATATTTGGTACTACTAATCTATTATTATATTATTAATACGTGAGCCAAAAATTTTTGTAACCCTTTTGACGAAAAATGGGGACACGTAGGTGAATGAAATTTTGCACAGTTATAGTTTACTAGCTGTTGCCCGCGACTTCGTCCGCGTGGACTTCAGTTTATAGCGCGCGATGTCAACAAAATTGGTGTCAAAAGCTTTTATAAAAAAAACCCTGGTACCCCTTAAATCAAAACAGCTGTGCAGTGTGCACATAATATTCCTTTTTTTTTAAATTAAACTTTATATTTTATGCCAAATTTTAAAGCTTATTTAGCCCCCCAATTACACAACTTTACCCATAAACTATTTATCATTGATAGGTTTAAGGTTACGTCACTGTATCACTGTATATAATATAAAGTACTGACTTATTAAATAACGTAAAAAAGAAATAACAATCGAAAAAAATCGAAACTCGAATGTATGACCACCACCTCTTATAGAAACATGTTGGGCAAGCGTTAGCGCGATGTAAGAGACGCACGGCTCCAGAATTTTTGGAACTAACTTAATTTGAACAAATTTTCGTATTTTCACCCCCTGACAACCCTTTTTTCCAGTAAAAAAGTAGCCTATGTCCTTTCTCAGGCTTTAGACTATCTGTATACAAAATTTCATTACAATCGGTTCGGTAGTTTTGGCGTGAAAGCGAGACAGACAGACAGACAGACAGAGATACTTTCGCATTTATAATATTAGTATAGATATGGTGAAGGAGTGCATCGAGCTAATATTATTTTGAAATTATGCTTTTATCATACATTTTTTTAACAAATAAAACATTACACACACTACAACACACACACTAGGAAAAATGCAGATTTTTGAGTGACAAGCCTATACATACGAATTATAGTCTTTTATTTATGGTTGAAGTCTGTTGACAACAAGGTGACAAATTGAAAATGGATTAAAGTTTTTCTATTGAATCTGAGATACTATTAGACAATGCTTACACGGCCAGTCTGAGATCAGCTGAGTTCCAGAGACAAAAGTTAAAAAAAATATGATAAGGTCAATATTCTTTACAAAATATAGGTAGTAGGTAGTCCTAATGTCGTTAGAACTAAGGTCGAATTTCGACCATTGGGCGATCTCTAGTATAATTTATTCTGTGCTAATATGTATATTTTCATCTAGTTAATAAAGTTTAGTTTGGAACGGCTCGTTAAAAAATGCATCGCATTGCATCGTCCTAAACAAACGTAAGAGGTAACAGACATACACACGCATCTGTATGGATCACCCTTACCCTATAATTTAGGAGTTATCACGTAAAGAAACAAACCAAATCATTTTAATCATATGGTTCTCGAAACTTCGAGTATTCTCACTCGTTTCTCACGTATTTTGAGTAATTACACTCAATTTTACTATACAAACACTGTACCATATGGTATAATAATATACCTGGTATACCTTACATGCCTGCCTAGCATACGATAACGAGATATCTCACTGTACATGTTTCTCGATGTTTGATGGATTATCTCTTCATCTCTATTGACCCTAGCAAAACAAACATTTTTACTCGCGTAGATCTATCATCGAAATAGAGTTTTGTCGAGATATTGTCGAGATTTTGACATTATGAGACGAGTAGTTTTTAATTATCTCGAGAGTGAGATATCTCGTTGGCGTATGCTAGGCAGGCAGGTATGATTAGTAAAACTTTTATACATGGTGAATGTGTATGGGTCCCCCTGTAATATAAGAGTTTGCTGTGAAAGTGGCACCGCTGAAAGAGTACTTACTTTTTTTCACCTTTATATGGAAAATTCATGACGCAGCCCGGAGCGGGGGCGCTTGCCCATACAAATCACAAGTAAATAATCGACCAAGTGCGAGTCGGACTCGCGCACGTACTGTTATAGAGCAAAAATAAGGCAAAAATTGTGTTTTTTGTATGGGAGGCAGGTTTTATTAATTATTAAAGTACACATATAATTTAGGACTTTCTGAAAATTTCAAGTGCCTACCTGTTGCCATTATTAATAACGAGCAAAAAAAGGCCAAAAAAATCACGTTTCTTGTATGGGAGCCCCCCTTCAATATTAATTTTATTTTGTTTTTAGTATTTGTTGTTATAGCGGCAACAGATATACATAATCTGTGAAAATTTCATCAGTCTAGCTACAGCGGTTCTTGAGATACAGCCTGGTGACAGACAGACGGACAGGCAGACGGACAGACAGACGGACAGACAGACATCGAAGTCTCATATGAATAGGGTTCCGTTTTCACCCTTTGGGTACGGAACCCTAAAAATACTCTTTCAGCGATGCAATGCTATTTTCACAGTGAACTCTCTATAAGTGACATCACCTTGTTTTATTACACCCTGTATAGTTCTGTTCGTTTACACTTTTGCCGATACTCCCATAGTATAAACTTTTTTTGGTTCGCTAGCCAATTCGCGCCGAAGCAAAGGTTTCTGACGATGGACCTACCACGTTAAAATACCTTTGACTTCAATCTTTTTTTCCTACCTCACACAGTTCAAACCGTTTATCTTTTTATGATAAAACGTTGACTTTATTACCTCTTGGGAGGCAAAGTCGTAAAAACTACCTACGGAGTTGAAATAAAAACAAATCTTTCTTTACTTCTTTGACAATGTTATGAAGTCTAGTTAAAAAAAGTTTTATATTATAATATTACCTAAAACCTACTATTATTTTCTTACATTAGAGAGAAAGAAATCCTTTTACCCTGGGTTGAAAATATATTATGATCCTCTAACCCCACATAAAAAGGTAAAGTGTATCCCTTTTACCCCAAGGTGCTAAATACACAACGTCTTTCTTACCCCAGAGTGTTAAATAAACTATGGCCATTTTATCCCATTCTTCCACTTATTACAGAGTGGTAACTAAACAATGTTCCTCATACCCTAGGAGCTTATAGTGAACTATGTTCCTTTTACCCCATAATAAGATCTTATGTACACTTACCCCTCGCTCCTGAGCTGACTTGGCATTGATACTTTGCGTCGTCGTCCAGCGTGACGTCTCGAATGTCCAACGAGTAGTCGCCTGGAAGTAATAAAAAAGTTACCAAAGTTCGACCGAGAAAAATATTTGTTGGCGTGGTAGATATTCGTGCAATTTTGGATATTATTATATTCTGCCTATGCTTATGCTAGATCTCTTGCATAAACAGTGTTTGGATAATGAGCCCAAGACGCATCGATGGACGGACATGGAACTATGAGCTTTCTAAGACTGAACTGTCGAACCCTTTCACAGGCAGAGTTTTGCGAATCACTATTTGAGGCCACTCAAACTTTGCATATATCACTTTTGGAACGAAGTTCCTTATCGCACGTTTGGCGTAAAGGGGGCTAGACAGAACGATATTTGACCTCAACACTTTTTTATTAGTACCTGCAAGGTAGGGGCAGAGAGCGTTGATAGTATTCCTGGGCGTCAAGAGATGGCGTTTTTTTGATAATTTTTTTGAGTGTATATGTAATTAATTATGTATAAAGGTTTTTGGAACATAAGAAATAACTTTGTTTCATTCGGGTGTCCCGACACCAGGTCTCAAGTTTTTTTGTTTATCAAACTTCCATCTTCATTTGTCTGAAGGTGTACCCACAATAAAAGAACCATTTCAAGGACTTTAAAAATCTATCATATCGGTAGAAAGAGGCAGAATAATCTTACCTTCCTCGTCGCTTCCAATCATCTTATACCGGTCGTACCCACTGAGCTCCCTATGAAGTCCAAGACCGAAGTCGTCCTTCGTCCACTGTAGCTGACCTGCCTTCTTCTCTACACGACAGGGCAGGGTCACTCGAGAGCCCACTACTGCTGTCTGGAAGAGAAGCATAATCATTATCATCATCATTAATAAGCGCTAACTGCACGCAGAGCGAATAAAACTAATCTATTTCTGTTACAAGTTTAGAAAAACAATATTTCATATTTTAACCCCATTACTAGCGTGGCTCGTTATTATAACGAGCTCTTAAAAGCTGACAGTAAAGATATAGACATATTTATCCATAACATAAATAAATTTAAAAACACTTTGATGAATGCCCTTCAAACCACTAAGCACTCTCTCCTGTAACTCAAATATTAGTCATATTGTTATCTCTGTTAATAACTTTATCTTTGTTATCTTTGTCTAAAATCATTTATTTAATTGTAATAATTTGTCACTCAATTTGTAATGATGTGTACGCCTATAATTGGTACATACATCAGATCTTTACTTTGCTTAATTATTTTATATGTGTAACAATGTATGTACTGTTGGTGAACCTTATTAAAGTAAATAAATAAATAAATAACTATTCGGTTTAAAAAGGAAATAAATAAAATGCCACTTTATGATCTAGGCCTAGGATAAAAGTATAATTTTGTTATAATATTAATATATTAGCTTTGTGCACACTGTGCCTTTTTCTGGTCGTCAAGGGCATGCGTTTTTAACATTTGCGCAGTTAACAGCGAACGTGAGGCATGCCCTCTGACCATATCCAAAACTTCAAAAATGACAATATTGGCGTTGCGTTCTTTGAGGCGTTCAATTATTGAATGCGCCAATATGAAAGTTGATGACGAAAATTGAAGATGAAAGTGCACAGTGTGGACATAGCTATTAAACGTGGGAAAGCCATGCTTCGGCACGAATGGGCCGGCTCAACCGGAGAAATACCACGTTCTCAAAGAAAACCGGCGTGAAACAGCGCTTACGCTGTGTTTCGCCGAGTCAGTGAGTTTACCGCCGGCCCAATCCCCTACCCTATTCCCTTCCCTACCCTCCCCTATTCCCTTCCCTTCCCATCCCTACCCTCCCCTATTACCCTATTCCCTCTTAAAAGGCCGGCAACGCACCTGCAGCTCTTCTGATGCTGCGAGTGTCCATGGGCGACGGAAGTTGCTTTCCATCAGGTGCCCGTTTGCTCGTTTGCCCCCTTATTTCATTAAAAAAAAAATGTGTATCGTCCACGGGCCAACATCGTTTTATAAAATGTCTAGATGACGCGTGCAACTCCGTTGCGCCAAAATTCGTTTATCTCGCGGGAACCGTACATTTTTCCGGGATAAAAAGTTTCCTATGTCCTTTCCCGGGACTCAAAGCATCTCCATACAAAATTCCGCAAAATCGGTTCAGCGGTTTGAACGTGAAGAGGTTACAGACAGACAGATAGACGGACAGACAGACAGACACACTTTAGCATTTATTATAATATTAGTATGGATTAATTAAATCGTATAAAATGCACTGGCGCTGGCGGATGCTAAGTTTCATCAAAATCAGTCCAGTAGATTTGGAGCCCACGCAAATATCTAAATACAGTAAATACAGTAGGGCCTCTCTAGTCCGAACCCCAGCTAATCCGAACGCCTCTATAATCCGACCGACATCCCTTCCCCCGCACAAATCACTCCCGTAATTTTTTTTTATGAAATAAGGGGGCAAACGAGCAAACGGGTCACCTGATGGAAAGCAACTTCCGTCGTCCATGGACACTCGCAGCATCAAAAGAGCTGCAGGTGCGTTGCCGGCCTTTTAACCCGTCGATCGTGGAAAAACGAGACACAATAGAATTTCTATTGTGTCTCGGTCACCGGTGACCGTATGGGGCTTGATGAATGCGGGAATAGGGTAATAGGAGAGGGTAGGGATAGCAAGGGAAGGGAATAGGGGAGGGTAGGGAAGGGAATAGGGTAGGGGATTGGGCCTCCGGTAAACTCACTCACTCAGCGAAACACAGCGCAATCGCTGTTTTACGCCGGTTTTCTGTGAGAACGTGGTATTTCTCCGCTCGAGCTGGACCATTCGTGCCGAAGCATGGCTCTCCCTTAATGTCCATCCGAACAGGGTATAAATTTTGGGTGTTCGGAGTTCGGACTATCGAGGCCCTATTGTAATAGCAACGATAAACAGTTAAACATAAGAGAACGTTTTAAATTTAATAAAGCAGTTTTCCAAGAATGCAATATTTCCTTTGCATTTCCTTGTAGTATTGTTGAATACGATTATTGAAGATTCAAAGAAGTTGTTATTGTATGCTTGAAACGTTTTAGTCAGCTTACATTATACGAAGAATCTAGCTATTTATACTTCTATAATTATTCCATACTAATATTCTAGACGCAAAATTGCGTCTATCTTTTTGTCTGTCCTCTCAGGCCCAAACCACTAAACCGATTTCGCTGAAATTTAATATGAAGATACTTTGAGTCCCAAGAAAGGACATAGAATACATTTCATCCCGGAAAAATGTACGATTTTCGTTTAAATTTTGGCGCAACGCAGTTGCAATCATCTAGTCAGAAACTTGCAGGCTATGACCATAAAGTTAATATACCTAGCGTAATAGAGAAACAAAGGCCTGAGCAAGAGAGATGTCACTATCTAGTAACACTGCGTGGTAAAAAGAGACGTGTGATACATGACAGCAGCACTCTTTTTTTGACGTCCAGTCGGCACGTGCCGCACGTTGACAATTTAATCTCATAGAAATCATGTTCAATCATGCTTGTGTAAGTGTATACGTACACATATTTTTACACACAGATGAAACCAATTTTGGTTTCGTTTGACAGCTCGAGATTGTTGCTCTATTCCGCTAGGTATATTAACTTAATGGCTATGACATAAAGCGACATTTTATTTGAATTTTTGCCGGTCGCGGTCGCGAGCATCGAAAAGTCACCTTTAAGCTTTGAACATCCCCAACACAAAAACTAAAGCCACCAACAGCCGTTTTTCACACAACAAACATACTTTACAAGACTTTATTCACAGATTTATTTATAAACCAAATAAATTGTGTACACAAACTATATTTTCATGTCGTCTGAAATGACACATCTATACATTATTTATCTCAATGGCGCCTTGGGGGGAAGTTGGAGCGCAAAAGAATAATGCATTATATCCACCCTCTCAGAGTTACAAAGAAAATCGGCATAGATGTGTGCAGTTTAGATAAAACCAACTATTATCTATTCTGTGATAAAACTAGACGATGCCCGCAACTCGCGTTTATCACGCGGGAACCGAACCGGGAACCCGGGGCTTAACAGACATACCGACAGACAGACACACTTTCGTATTTATAATAATACGAGGTTTTGCCCGCGGCTTCGCTCACGTTAACAAGTATTATTATATACAAACTTTCATCCTCTATTTTGACCCCATGGGGGTAGAATTGATCAAAATCCTTTCTTAGCGGATGCCTACGTCATAATAACATCAGCCCGACCCGTCCAGTGGTTTTGGCTGTGCGTTGATAGATCACCATGTCAGTCAGTCACCTTTGAGTTTTATATAAATAGATTAGTATGGATTGATTTTTGTGATAGTGGCAGCATAACGTCATAAGTCACAAAATATAATAATAATATGATATTGTTTGATTTTTTTTTCACAAAATATGAAAATAATAATTGTGAGCTATTTAAATTTTTAAATGCAAGTTTTCAATGTTGGACTAGCTCGTTTTTCTCCCTTTTAATGGTTCTTTGTGATTTTAATAACTTATAGATGACCCTGCAACTCCATTGCGCCAAAAATCGTTTATCGCGTGGAACCGTATCTTTTTAGGGTTCCGTACCCAAAGGGTAAAAACGGGACCCTATTACTGAGACTTCGATGTCTGTCCGTCTGTCTCCAGGCTGTAACTCAAGAACAGTAATAGCTATAGAGTTGAAATTTTCACAGATTATGTATTTCTATTTCCACTATAACAACAAATACTAAAAACAAAATAAATTTTATATTTAAAGTGGGCTCCCATACAAGAAACGTGATTTTTTTTAACATTTTTTGCTAGTTATTAATGATGACAAATTACTCAGTTTTATTTGTACTTTAAATATTCATAATAAAATTTAAATAAAATTAATAATTAAGGGGGTCCCATACAAAAACACTAATATTTTACGTAAGTGCGTGAGTCCAACTCGCACTTGGCCGATTATTCCGAGATAAAAATAATCTATGTCCTTTCCCGGGATTCAATGAATCATCATAAACCAGCTAAATCTGTTCAGCGTTGAAGAAGCGTTTTCGCGGGTAGGCGATCAAAAAAGACAGACGCAATTTTATGTGCTCTGATAGTATTTATTTTCAATTAATATAATATTTGAGTGTTTATGTAAATATCCTAATGTAGTAATTAATTATAAGTTACCTGCGCCCCCTTTTCATAATCACACAATAATTTTCCAATTAATTTCATCACTTTCACATCATAAAATTTTTTCGTCAAGAACACTTAAAATTGCCACAAAATGGAGTCAATTAAGCAGTCAATCATGGATATGACCGAAATGTTTAACTCAAGAATGACAGATTTCCAGAAGGACCTTGAAAGTTCTGCACCACACTCAGAAAGCCCCACATCTAACTTGTCATCGGACTTCAATATTTTCAAGGAGTTTGTACTTCAGGCGCTGAAGAGCTTGCAAGCCCAGGTAGAATTGTTGACAGATTCTTTGGATCAAATGGAGACAGCACGCAGAAAGAAGATGTTGCTCCTTCATGGCATCCCAGAAGACAAGGAGAATCTTCAGCAAAAAATTGTGAATCTTTTTGTGAACAAACTTCAAGTCACAGGTATAGATGTTTCCTCCATTAGCTTTTGTTACAGGCTGGGCCGTCCTAAGGAGGCAAAGTGTAGGCCCATTTTGGTTAAATTCAAGGAGTTCAGCCACCGTAGTAAAGTATGGGATTCAAAAACCAAGCTCAAACAGACTGGCATTACTTTAACCGAATACCTAACCAAGAAAAGGCACAACTTATTCATGGCAGCTCGGCAACGTTGTGGTTTGACCAAATCATGGACACGGGATGGCAGTATTTTTGTAATAGGTCCGGATGGGTCACGGCACTGCATACACAATTTTTCTGAGCTTGATAAGCTGCCAGGTATGACTGGTAATGCATCAGATGTGTCTAGTGAAGTTGCTCCATTGGGAAGTGTGCCTAAGTTTAAACAACCACCTGCAACAAGGACAAGGAAGAATATTAAAGGAAAATAAGTTAGTACTTACCATATTTAATAAGTATTCATACTACTCTGCTTATAGTATTTGCTTAAATATTTAATTAGTATTCATTTGCTATTGCTGATTACTGATTCATGCTACACTGCTTAAAATATTTGCTTTCAATCATATCAAAGCTTTCAATAATATAACTTTTAGCAGGTATATTTCATACAAATTTTAAATGTTAGAAAACATATAATACATTAGGATCGTTGCTATATTTTGTAATGAAATATACTTGCTTTTTCGCAGATTTCATGATTATAATATTATGATCATTATGTATTTGGCAATGTTTATACCTACTGTTATTAGTGCATGCTAAGTTGCATACTTATTCATTTCCTCTCCTGCATCTCATCTATGCTTTTTAATGCGGGTAGTATAGAGTATTTCACTGTGCTTTAATTTCTTTTTATCTGTAAATATTTAATAAGGTATTTGCTAAATATTTGTTTGGCGTAGAGATTATTTTTAGGTCAGACAAAATTGAACTTTGAAGGTTGTTAGCTTGACAGGTGACAGCTCCGTTGAACTATCAGTGACCACAGATAACATCAAATGAACTGTCAAGCTATGACAAGTGATGTGTTATAAGAAAGAAGAAGATTTCAATTTTGCATGTTTGGATTGATTAAAATATGTTTAGTTATTGTTTAGTATAAATTGTTATAGAAAGACATTTGAAGATTTATTACGTAGACTAGTTTACAAATAAAGTTAAGCATTATATTTAATGGAAATAGTGTAAAATGTAAACAACATTTGCTTCATCATTGGGGTGGGCCCTTGGTAGCTTTGCACCTAACCAGAAACGTATTTAGAGTTTATTTTAGTGTTATTGTATACTTTTTTTTTTTTATATTATTATTTAGTATTGTATTATATTTATTTTATTATTATTTATGGATTTAAATTCAAGTAGTGAAAGTATTGATTTTACATCATGTTCCTCATCAAATTGCTCATTTTACAGCACAGAATCTTTAATCTCTCTTAATGAATCTTTGGCCTTAGAGTTTCAACAAGAATATAAAAATTTAAATGTTGTCCACATTAACGCACAGAGCATTCCAGCCCACTATTCCGATATGTTGGCATTATTTACACCAAAATTAAACATTCATGCAATACTGATATCCGAGTCATGGCTTAAACCATGTCTCCCTTCCCAATGTTATGACTTACCCGGTTATCAGCTCATTCGCAATGACAGAACTGGTCGAACTGGTGGTGGTGTTGCAATTTATTTGCGCTCTGATATTTCTTTTTCCCACATAAGCTCATCCAATCAGCCACCACCAGTAAATGCTCCAGAACATTTGTTTATAGAAGTAACACTGTGTCACACAAAGGTTCTACTTGGTGTTCTGTATTGTCCTTCTTCCCAGATTAATTATTTTACAGCTTTTGAAAGTTTACTTGAAGAACTAACACCGGCATATAAGCATACAGTCATCATGGGAGATCTGAACACATGTTTACTCAAAAATGATACCAGGTGCAACAAGTTAGTTTCTATCGTAAACTCATGTAATATGCAATTACTACCTTTAAATGCAACCCATTGTGCTCCCAACAGTAAGCCATCTCTTCTAGATGTAATAATTGTAGCATCCTCGACAGCTATTTCCAAACATGGTCAGTACAATGCTGACATGTTCTCATGTCATGATCTCATTTTTGCATCATGCAAGATAAAACCGCCCAAACTGAAACATAAGATACGTATGGTTCGTAGTTTTATCGGAATCGACTTGGACAAGTTGCGTGTTGATGCAAAAAGTCTGGATTGGTCACCGGTTACTTCAGCTGATAACATCGATGATAAGATAGAAACTTTTACATTAATGATTACAAAACTATATGACATCCATGCACCACTTAAGCCAGTTAAATTAAAACATCTACCTGCCCCTTGGTTATCTAATGAAATTAAAGAATTAATAACTAGCAAACACCGTGCTAAGGCTGCTTACAGACGACATAGAACTGATGAACATCACGAAAAATACATCAAAATTCGCAACCGCTGTAACACTATGTGTCGAGATGCACAGAGGCGCTACATTCATTCGTCGGTAGAAAGTGGTGGGACAGCTAAAACTTGGAAATTTTTAAAGTCGCTTGGTATAGCTAATCGAAGTGGGCAGGTTCCAATCAACACAGGACTTGAGGAACTTAATAAATTTTTCTCATCGCCATCAACAGCATTGAGTGCGACTGACAAGACTAAGACCTTACATCAACTATCTTTGCAGCCTCCTGAAAGTCATTCTCCTTTTTGTTTCAGTCCAGTTACTTTCAGTGAGGTTAAGAAAAATATAATGTCGATTTCATCCAGTGCTGTTGGTAGCGATGAACTTGGTCGAAACATGATTGTGCCAATAGTAGACATAATTTGTCCCATTATAACAGATATACTAAATCACTCATTAATAACAGGTACTTTTCCAGAATCTTGGAAAAGAGCTAAAATTATCCCTCTGCCCAAAAAATCTAACCCACAATCTTGTAAAGACTATCGACCAATCTCCATTTTGCCATTTTTATCAAAAGTACTGGAGCGTCTAGTCCATCAGCAGGTTGAAAACTTCTTAAACAGGTTGGAATTTTTTAACCCCCTGCAGTCTGGATTCCGTCCTGGCCATAGCACCTCAACAGCATTAATAAAGGTAACCGACGATATTCGTCGTGCCATGGACAACGGCGAATTAACAATTTTAACACTGTTGGACTTTACTAATGCTTTTAACACCGTTGATCATGATATTCTCCTGCAACTCCTGGTCTCTATGAATTTTTCCCCTACCGTAGTGGGATGGTTCCGGAGCTATTTGAATAACCGTAAACAGCGTGTTGTGGTCGAGGATGACGCCTCTGAGTGGTCAACAGTCAAGGATGGAGTCCCTCAGGGCGGTGTCTTATCACCTTTATTGTTTAGTATCTTTATTAATAACATAATAAAAATAATTATTTTCTCCTGCTCTCACATGTATGCCGATGACCTGCAAATTTATCTTCACGCACCTGTTAATGACTTGCCATCAGCTATTGCAAGAACTAATGAAGACCTTAAAAGTATCTGCGCTTGGTGTAAGTCTCGTGGACTGGTTATTAACCCTGTCAAATCTCAAACAATTATCATTGGCAGTCCAGGGCTTCTGACAAGGGCTCAAGTTCATAACCTTTGTCCCGTAATGGTTGATGGTAAAATTATTCCATTCTCGCAAACCGTTAAAAACCTTGGGATTCATCTTGACTCAACGTTGTCTTGGAACAAGCACATTAGTGAGACCAGCAAAAGAGTTTTTGGTGCGTGGAGTGCGTTGAGGCGCTTCCAGAATTTTTTGCCGATCCCGACTAAAATCCTGCTTGCAGAATCACTCATATTGCCCATACTCGATTACGCTGACATATGCTTCACAAATATTACAGAAGAGCAGCTAAATAAACTTGAGCGCCTCCAAAACCTCTGCATTAGATTTATTTTCGGTTTGCGAAAGTATGATCACGTTTCCCAATTTCGTGTCAAACTCAAGTGGCTGCCAATCCGACTTCGGCGGAATGCTCATATACTGTCGTGTTTATACAGTATTTTATATGACCCTAAGACACCACCCTACTTAAAAGAAAGGTTTACATTTTTAGATGACAATGTTAAAACATTTCGAAACACTAATTTGTCACTAATACCACCCACTCGTAATACAAAATTTTATGACTCTTCATTCACAGCTCGTGCTGTCAGTCTGTGGAACAAATTACCCACATCTTTGAGACGTGCTCAGTCCTCATACATTTTTAAAAATGGCGTGAAGGAACATTTTTTGTCACAATTAGTCCATATTAACTCATAATTACCGATATTGTATTATTTCTATTTATTTTTTATTTGTATGTATTATTTTGTATGTATGTATGTATATATATTATATTATATGTATGTATGTATTTGTAATATACTTATATATTTCAAAAAGTTTACACTTAGCTGTCTATGTAGTCACCTACCATCTATTACTACTGTTACTTTATAGTTTTACAATAAGGGTTGTCTGGAAGAAATCGCTTGTAGCGATAAGGCCGCCTTTTGTACTTTTTACTTTTATAGTTATTAAGTATTGTATGTCATGTTTGTTTTGGTGCAATAAAGTATTTTCATTCATTCATTCATTCAAGAAGTTACAGATAGACATACTCTTAGAGTATGTCTGGGACTTAATCTTTAAGGCCCACTATTTTAACATTTAACTAGTCTATATTTACAAGGGTTTTTAACCATACAATTAATTGTCTTTGACATAATATCGGTAAAGATACAATACAACGGACCTTGAATATAAAAGTGTGTACTTACTTTACATTTAACATCCATAAATCTACCAACAAATCCTTATTTCTCATAAAGAAACACGGATAATGTAAGATAAACATCCTGAATATCAACGGTCATTTTATGTATGAGCAGAGTTAGATACTTCAAACAAATCTGAATATTTCATATCAATGTTGCCTTGCAGATAGGAATCTTTGCGATGTTGTGACAAGTCATATTATTTTATGTATTAATATTTGTGTAGCTTTTATGAAAAGTCTAAACAGAGTAGACAGAATGATAGAGTATGTCGACTTAGAACTGATGTTGAAATTTTTAAATTTGACGTATTATGACGAAAATCGTCGCTAGGGTTGTTAACTTGTTACCTACGAATTTAAAACTATGACATATTCGATGGACGTGTTCCTCTTTGGTCGTATTATTGTTTGTGTTTTGGCACATGTGATTAAAATTGTCAGAATCCAATTTTGAAATCTTTATTTTAAATATTTAAAAATAAATTATATCAGCCAGCGCGAGGCACATTCCGTTCATAGTCCTAGTGAAACCCGACGAATTTGACAGATATTGAAACCTGTCCGTCTCTTTGCAGTCGAACTACTGGTCGTTATGTCTATTGTGGTCTAAATCTTCTAACTTTGGATTATTTAAAATGATTTTTCCAACAAGTTGAAAAAGTTTTGGAGCTATTTAGTCGAATACATACAATTTGAGAACGTTGACTACTGCCAAGTATACTAATATTATAAATGTGTGTCTGTTTGTCTGTTACCTCCTTACACCCAAACCACTGAACCGACTTTGCTGGGTACGGATATACTTTGAGTCCAGGGAAAGGACAAAGTACCTATTTTTTCTATCGAATTCGAAACAAACTTCACAACAGGGTTCGTCTTCACTCTACAGGGTGCATTAAAACTCAGTAATAATTATTGTCTAGGGAGTGTACTGTGTATTGTTGTTGCCCCCCTTATATTATAAAGTTCTAGTGGACGAGAAAAGTCCATTAATAATTAAGATTTTTTTAAGCCCGGCCGCACATTATCCGAAATTTCTGATCAGAAAAATTTGGACGCCCGCCGGAACGCACTCTGTTCATAGGTACATTGTGTTGTAGACCCCGCACACTTTCTTTTTTTATGAAATAAGGGGGCAAACGAGCAAACGGGTCACCTGATGGAAAGCAACTTCCGTCGCCCATGGACACTCGCAGCATCAGAAGAGCTGAAGGTGCATTGCCGGCCTTTTAAGAGGAAATAGGGTAATAGGGGAGGGTAGGGAAGGGAAAAGGGTAGGGGATTGGGCCTCCGGTAAACTCACTCACTCGGCGAAACACAGCGCAAGCACTGTTTCACGCCGGTTTTAAGTGAGAACGTGGTATTTCTCCGGTCGAGCCGGCCCATTCGTGCCGAAGCATGGCTCTCCCACGTCACACTATCAGAATTTCTTACGTCCCGAATTTTTCTGATCTAAAATTCGGATAATGTGCGGTCGGGCTAAATTGCTTGAAAAAGAAACATACCTGATCCTGCGGCTCCATCGCGAACTTCTGCTCTTGGAAGGCGTCCACACACACACACACAAACACACATGTCCGCAGGAGTAGGAACAGCGGTTGGACACACCGACTAGTAAGTCTGCACTTATAACTCATCTTTGACTTATTTCTCACTTCCCCCTCGCGTTCTATTTTCGAACGGCATTATTTTTAAATAATCGATGGCCCGTCGCCGCTATCTGTAACAAAATATCAGATTTTAAAATTAGAATAAAAGGCACAGTAACATAAATTGAAATGGTGGTGGTAAAGGTCGGAGCAGAGGGCGTTACTAGCACACATAGTAAACAATCTGACCAAAATCCGACATGTTGCACACGTCATATCAGAATATTGACAATAACGTTGTCAAACGTCAAACAAAACGTTTTTGTCCATGCTTATACTGCACTCTAGCGTCAAAACATTGCATTAAATTTTCTATTGCAACTTAATAATAATTTATTTTGTAATGTGATAAAGTCGTACTTAATTATAACGTCGAATTTCCTGGACTCCACTCAAATTTACGCAATTGTATACTGGAGTGGGGGACAACCCGGATACGAGTAAGTATTTGTAATATAAAAGTCCAATAAATAATTAGAGTTTTTGAAAATTTCACCCCTTAAGGGATCAAATTTTTTTTTTTTATGAAATAAGGGGGCAAACGAGCAAACGGGTCACCTGATGGAAAGCAACTTCCGTCGCCCATGGACACTCGCATCATCAGAAGGGCTGCAGGTGCGTTACCGGCCTTTTAAGAGGGAATAGGGTAATAGGGGAGGATAGGGATAGGAAGGGAAGGGAATAGGGTAGGGATTAGGCCTCCGCCGGTTTTCTGTGAGAACGTGGTTTTTTTCCGGTCGAGCCGGCCCATTCGTGCCGAAGCATGGCTCTCCCACGTGTGTGGGAGAGCCAAAAATATTTAATTCATAAATACTATTATGCGTCAAAGCAGCTGCTGCGGAACTCTACTAGAGAAATAACTTAAAACTATTTTCGTAGACACCTACATAAATAGCATAAATTAAGGATTTAAGTAAATCATTTTATATAATTTATGTACAAATTCGGGGGGTGAAAACTACCTTTCGCTGTTGGGCCAAAATTTTCAAACTAAATGTCGTCTAAGAATAATTTAAAAGTTTCCAATGACCCCTTTTAAGAGTTACGACTTCGAAGTTTGGCCTCTCAGGAAAAGGAAACGCCTCGAGGAAGTGTGTCACTCAACGCTAAAACCACTGAACTTATTCGCCGGAAGTTAATGTCGAATGATGGGTGGAGTATTTTAGTTGTTGTAAAAACGCATTGGCTAGCTGCAGTGGTGGCAAATAGACGTTGGTTCTCTGACCTAATCGCGCAAAAATTTATCAAAAACAGTCCAACCGTTACTTCAGATGTTACAACAGAGAAATGTTATGGAATAAAAGTTTTGAAGTAAAAGGCAGACAGCCAAACATGACGGCCGTAACTCCGCTTCGCCAAGATTCGTTTATCACGTGGAAACCGTACATATTTCCGGAATGAAAATTATATGTCCTTTACCCGGGAATCAAAGTATCTCCATACCTTACAGTAAGATTGGTTAAGCGGTTTGGGCGTGATGATTTAACAGACAGACGGACACACCTTCGCATCTACAGTGTGTAACAAAAATAAGTGATAATACTTTAGGGTGTGTACGTGTTCCTTGTAGAGAGTTCACTGTTAAAGTAGCAGCGCTGAAAGACTAAAAAAAAATTTCACTTTTGTATGGGCAAGGGCCCGAGCGTCACGAGTTTCCCAATACAAAAGTGAAAAAAAAAATTGTCTTTTAGCGCTGCTACTTTCACAGTGAACTCTCTACAAGGAACACGTACACACCCTAAAGTATTATCACTTAGTTTTGTTACACCCTGTATATATTATATAAAAATTTTGTTACAGCCTGTATATATTATATAAAAATGTATTTTCAATTGTGTTAGTAACGCTAAAACGACTGAACGGATTGGGCTAATGTTCTTAAAATATTCGTAGAAGTTATTAAGGGAAAGGTTTTAAAGTGACACGAAGTTCACCGGGACAGCTAGTTTATAATATTATTATGTATGGATCGAACGCCTCTGTGGTCTAGTGGTTAGAGCGTCGCTCTCGACTCCGGAGGTCGTGGGTTCGAATCCCGCGTTGGAAACATGTTATTTCCAAGTTTGGTTAGGACAATGCAGGCTGATCACCTGATTGTCTGACAAGTAAGATGATCCATGCGTCGGATGGGCATGTAAAAAGTCGGTCCTGCGCCTGATCTCTCGCCAGTCGTGTCGGTCGTCCGTCCCACTGGGTTATGAGAGTAAAAGGAATAGAGAGTGCTCTTGTATACTGCGCACACACTTGGGCACTATCAAATTACTCCTGCGTAGCTGGCCTGGTTTCAATGAAACCGGCCACCGTCACCGAAACCGGTGTGGGGAGTATTATTATTATTATGTATGGATCATAATAATCTAAAAAATGATGATACTATAAACCTAGTAATTTTAATACACTTTTAACATCACGAAACACCAAAGGAGGTTATTAAAGAATACTGCATAAATCTGCTTTACATATTTTTAATTTAAAATCCCTCTTTCAAAGAGTTTCTTTTCCGCTTAAAAATTTTGTAAAAAGCCTTTGAACACGTTTTCACAAGACGGAGCATTATATAATTCGCTAAAGGTCTGTTCACAATGCAACGTGTCGAATGCAATGGGATTTGGGATGCATTTTTCGCCCCCACCAAAAAATGGATGTAACAAGTTTATGGTGTTTTGGTGTGTCTTTTTTTTTTTATGAAATAAGGGGGCAAACGAGCAAACGGGTCACCTGATGGAAAGCAACTTCCGTCGCCCATGGACACTCGCAGCATCAGAAGAGCTGCATGTGCGTTGCCGGCCTTTTAAGAGGTAATAGGAAAGGGTAGGGAAGGGAAGGGAGTAGGGGAGGGTAGGAAAGGGAATAGGGTAGGGGATTGGGCCTCCGGTAAACTCACTCACTCAGCGAAACACAGCACAAGCGCTGTTTCACGCCGGTTTTCTGTAAGAACGTGGTATTTATCCGGTCGAGCCGGCCCATTCGTGCCGAAGCATGGCTCTCCCACGTCTAAATGGATAAACCGATTTTGATCTTATTTTTTGTTTCCAAGCTGGCATGATTAAGGGTATTCTTAGCAATAGTTCATCATCATGAGCTCGCTTCTGGAAATTTTGGGATTTATTTCCTGCATGAAAGGTTTGCAAATATTATATTTCCGTTGTCTGATACCCGTAACACAAGTCCTTCAGTACTTAGCAAGGGGTCAGACTGACGTGGTGTGAAGCGTCCATAAAAATATAAAATCTTATATATAAAATTCTCGTGTCACAATATTAGGCCGCGTACTCCTCCGAAACGGCTTTACTGATTTTAACCAAATTTTATATGCATATTCAGTAGGTCTGAGAATCGGCTACTGGGTACTTTTTATGATAAGTACATTTGTTGAATAAATAATAGTAAATTATTACAACTCGAGACTTGACGACCACCATTGTTTGTGCGACGGGATAGCGATGGACGTTGCCATGGTGACATACTTATTTAGTCACTTCAACAAAATAACATGGGCGAAAGTGAAATCATCCGGTGTATGTCATGTGTATGTATTATATATTTCTCTGTGTGCGAAATACTTTATATGGCAAAGCAACGTTTGCCGGGACAGCTGGTATAAATATAATTCTAACATTAATTGGATTGGTTCCATATTTTGCATTCTGCTTCATTACACATATACGTGGGAGAGACATGCTTCGGCACGAATGGGCCGGCTCGACCGGAGAAATACCACGCTCTCACAGAAAACCGGCGTGAAACAGGAGGCCCTATTCCCTTCCCTGCCCTCCCCTATTCCCTTCCCTTCCCTACCTTTCCCACCTTCCCCTATTGCCTTCCCATCCCTACCCTCCCCTATTACCCTATTCCCTCTTAAAAGGCCGGCAACGCACCTGCAGCTCTTCTGATGCTGTAAGTGTCCATGGGCGACGGAAGTTGCTTTCCATCAGCTGACCCGTTTGCTCGTTTGCCCCCTTATTTCATAAAAAAAATACACTGTTTCTAATCGGAGGTTGTTTCATAATTTCTTAATTTGATATTCTTGGGGTGTTGCTTTTTATTTGGTTGAATTGATTTATAAAATCAACTGTCAACAGTGAGGAACAGAATTTGGCTACCAAACTTGAAAATATAATGAATATTAGTATTTTATTTCTATTAATGATATTGGTGTGGTGTTGAGTTATGTCGCCACCGCACGCATAATTGTACGTTCGCGGAAATAAAATTTTTGCCACTCACTTACAATGCACTCCCGTACTTTCCATATTATCACAGTGAACACAATCTTAATAAGTAAGTTTCATCACAAACGTCACTGCCACAATGAGTATAAATTTAAAAAAAAAATCCAAGTTTACACAGACTACAAAACGAGGAACAGCGTCACCTAAATCGTCACTGCCACATTAAGCATCAAAAAATCTACTTTTACTTATTACCACAGCTACAATCTAAACGAGTTTCATTGAAATCGATACAGCTTTCCACCAAAAATCTAACCAACAACTTGAAACACCACACATTCCAACATTCTACTAACTACTGACAGTGGTCGTGTATTTTTAACTCACCCCAGTCTGGTCTAAAATAAGAACGAGAAATTCCCCTAAATAGTCAACTAAAATCATTAACCCTTCTAAAAATAATTTAAAATTGCTATAATACATTTTTCAGCTATAAAAATATATTTTGAATGTCTTTAACTGGGATTCAGAGTATTTCCATTGTAATTTTAATAGAAAATCGGTTCAGCATTTCAAGCGTAAAGCAGCAAGAGACAGGCTTGCAGAGATACAGACAAACAGGTAGACAAACATTCGCATTTATATTAGTAGTAAAGATTCGTAACTATAAAGCCAACATAATACTAAAAATAATTGTAGTATTAATAGCAGTAGAAACTGCTAAACATTTATTTTTCCCGACTGTACGTAATATTATTTACCTAAAAACTCCCAAGTTATAAAGATAATAATTAGTTCCCAAATATAGCATTAAAAATAAAATGCATTTCATCAGTAGTCCGTTACAGATTGCCTTTACCGGTTTTAATGAAATTTTTCGGTAAAAACACACTAATTAAGACTGCAACAGGAATTTTGCTCCGATTTAAAAATGTCCACCATTAATTTTGTTTTATCTCAATCGAATGACAAGAATTAAAAATGCAAAATGCAGTCTTTGGGCTGGTAATAAAAAAACGGTAAAACCTTTTTGTGGTTTTGGATTAAAAAAGCGGAACTTAGTCTTAACTGTCTTATTAATAAACTAAGTTAACGATCCCGCCGAGGCCGCCGTAAGTTAAACATTTTTTAATAATCACAAAAAAAGTTACAACATTTTTTTAAACTTTTTTTTACTATTGTAAAAAATATTGAACGTCACTATAAAAGTTTTAATTACAAAAATCCTGACAAATATTATAAATGCGAAATTGAAACTATAAATTCATAACCTAACTATTTATACTCAAACAATTCAACCGATTTTAAGTCCCGGGTAGGAACAAATTATACTTTTATCCAGGAAAAATGTACCAAGAAGATATTATACTTTTATCCCGGAAAAATGTACAGTTCACGCGGATAACGAATTTGGGCGCCATCTTATTAATAATAATCTTGTTATTGTTTATTTTCCTACTCATCTGATTATTAATTATTATTAATTATCAATCTATCTTTATCTAACATCTAAAGTAGCTTATAAGAAACCGTTACATCTGATAAACATTTCCGCTACCTATCAGGAGGCAAGTTCTTTAAATAACATATTGATTGTGCCGACACGTCATGTTGTAACATGGCGGTGCCACGTCATCCTTGTTTATGGATTTTTTCCGCTGTTTCGGCATTTCGGGCTTTCCATTTTGTAATATATTACGCCTCTATCACTTGTCAAGAGTTCCGTACCCGAAGGGTAAAAACGGGGTACTAAGACTTTGCTGACAGTCCGTCTGTCCGTCACAAAAAAAACCTCTGCCGGATTAGCAATGTAGTATTACTAGATGTCGCATGTAATTCCATTGCGTTGAAATGTGTTTATCGCGCGGGAACCGTACATTTTTGTCAACAAAATATCTGCTTAACATATTTCAGTAAAATCGGTTCAGCGGCTTAATCCTTCGATCGTGGATTTTTGGAAATCTATTGTTACTCTATTGTGTCTCGCTCACTGACGGTGAGCTTATGATATAGCTTTATAGGTTAAGCGCAAATCAATAAGGTTGCGCAGGAATCGTACATTTTCGCAGTAAAAGTTATTCTTATTACTTACCCGTGTCTCTGTGTCTAAACCACCAAGCCGAAGTTTCGCGGCGGAAGTTCGGCTTGATTCTGCCTGCAATGTATTTTAAACTACCGATGACACACCATGCCGAAATTCCGTCGCGTATTGTATGCGTTTGATATTGCTGTCGTAATCATGCCAAACTTCCGACGCGGAACTTCGGCATGGTGTGTTTAGACACTTAGTATCAAAATAGTAAACCTTAATATGGACTATCTACTTTGTATGAAATAAACGATTTGAATTTGAATTAATCGGTTCAACTGTTTAAGGAGTGAGCCCATTAAGACGGGCCGTGCCGGCGCTCAGCGTGCCGGGGCTCATCGCAAAAATCCGCCTCCATTTTTTGGTAGATTTGAGGTCAAATGAATGACCATTTAGAAGTCCAAATTTTTTTGTAAATTTTAAAAGAAGATCGATATTATATAACAAATAATATAAAAAATTAAAATGCATAATGAAGACAGTCCATATAAACATTTTAGTTTCAAACACGTAGAATACATTGATTAATAAAGGTAGATTTTCGGTAGAATCTAAAACACGGTCTAGTAGATTTTACTAGCAATGTTTTTAATATATCGAGTCACGAGTGATTTAAGAGTGGACACACTGGAGCTATCCAAAGTACTCAAAATCCGTCAATGCGATGCGGCCCGGCACGCGCCGACAAACTGTGCGCGTACCTAACGTAAAGAGGTAACAGACAGACGCTTTCGCGACTAATAATAATAATGATCCGGTGGCCAGTTTCATTGAAACCAGGCCACGCAGGAGTAGTTTTATAGTGCCCAAATGTGTGCGCAGTACACAAGAACACTCTCTATTCCTTTCACTCTCATAACCCAGTGGTATGGAAGAGCGACACGACTGGCGAGCGATCAGGCTCAGCACCGACTTTTTACATGCCCATCCGACGCATGGATCATCTTACTTGTCAGACAATCAGGTGATCAGCCTGCATTGTCCTAACCAAACTTGGAAATAACACGACCTCCGGAGTCGAGAGCCACGCTCTAACCACTAGACAGCGGCGTTATTTATAAATTATAATATTGATTTAGTACATATTTATAGAACAAATATAAAATATTATATCAATTTCCTGTAATAGCGCCAAAGTATTGTTAAACTTTTACAACCCCCATATTATCCGGTGGTAAATTTTTACGGCTGTCTGTCCGATCTGCTATTTGTATACGCCATCTAGCAACCGCCATGTTACAATATGGCGTAATCGAAGTATATTCCGCCATCTTGAAACCCCCATGTAAGAATTTAGCATAATCGAAGCATATTCCATCGTAAACGTTTTATACGTGGGAGAGTCATGCTTTTTTTTCAGTTGCTTTCCATCAGGTGACCCGTTTGCTCGTTTGCCCCCTTATTTCATAAAAAAAAAAACATTTTAGAATATGGTATAAAGGCTGTTATATTTTGGCTAAGCTAGCATTTTATGCAATAAGCTAGAATAGCTTATAAAGATTAAAAGACAGACATAGACAATACATTTATAATAATTTATGGACGTCTGTCTGTCTGTCTTGTTCTTGGTGTCATAATTTTCATATCGTTGAACCGATTTTGATTCAACTTTTTTGTTTGAATAGTTCTTTGACTATAATTCATCATCAACTTCTTTACTGCTTACCACATTAAAATTGTAATTTTGCTTCTCTCTCTATATCTCTACATAGGAAACTATTTCTATTTCTCAGTCTATATTCGTAGCTACAAAAATATCCAAATTCCTTAAAGCAATCAAACTAACTTTTCCCTTACTAAAAGCTATAAATAAAAAAATCTAACTATGTAATCTCAATAAAGACTTTATTTTATTATTATAAGGTTTATTTTTGAATGCAGTTAAAGTGTTCTAAATTTAAACACATTTGGGTCCGGAAACGGTGTACATTCCATATTTAAAACCCTAATGCCTCTCACTGATTGACGAAATCAAGTTAAAATGTTTCTAAAAATATCAAAATTGGTCGATATTCGATACTTGATACTTTTTATCCAACTGCAAAGACAGGGGATATGTTTTTGAAGTAAATACTTCTTTGTGGTATTGTGCACTTTTTCTGGGATTGGTAAGAAATGTTAAAAATGCATCAGCACACGTGACCTGATCGAAACTTCGTAAGAACGAGAGTGTCTATTGCCTGCTCTGCTGTTTCGTTTACATGAATTCTGCCGGCACTGTCAGAGTGCAAGCAGTTTCCATTTTAAAAAACTCAACCCTTGTAACGTAATAGATGATAATTTATTTTGATTTAGAAACATTTTGACACAAATGTCATTCCTGGGCCTTAATGTATGTTTATACCAAATTGCATCTAAATCGGTTCAGACGTTTAAGGTGACGCCTTGATAATTTGGCTGCAGCGATATCGATTTTTCTCAACAATGACTAAAGCTAAGAAATTAAAGTTCATTGTCAGTATTCATCATGTCTGTATCTTCGAATTACCCATAGCATAATACGATTGGTCAACTTTTATAACACAGAATAATTAATCAAAATGACCTCTATAAAACAGGGATTCTAATTTAGTCACCAGAGGAGAGTGATTAAGCTTCCGAAATTTGTACATATATTAGTTTAAGCATAGGTACACTATACTGCCCTGATACCAGAAAAGACCGCTACGTGCAAAACGCAACTTTTGGTAATTGACAAAAATAGCGGGAAAACAGATTTCTTGAAAAGTATTATGATTAGTTAAGATTTAATTATTGATTAAAATAAGTGACGTTACGTAGAATATTTTCATGTTCTCCTTTTCTATTTAATATGTTTGTAAGGTAATTTAAAATACATATTTCTGGTTTAGCTTAGCCCGTAAATAACTTTTTCATTCACGCTGCTAGGTTAAAACGCAGTTACCTCGATGGTAACTGCCATTTAGCGTATGATTTTTGTCTTTAAATTTTGATATATCTATTTTTTACATGAATCATACGAAAAAATGCCGCTATGTCGCCTAACTGCTTTATAGATTATTACGTAACTGAGAAGAAACAGATTCATCAATCTAAAAACGCCATTATGTGACGTCAACGGCATTTTTGATTAGTTTAATCAAAATTGGTTTAAAAGTTATCAGTATAATACTAAAAAAGAAAGCAGTTAAATGCACTACCCACTTAATAACTGTATTTTAACTAAGTATTCCACTTCAAATAATTCTAGTCATTAGCTGAAAAGACCATTAGATCAAAAATGCAACAGCAAAAGAAATTAAATTTGAGCAGAAATAAAACCATAATATCAAAACAAATTGTTTATTTGTGAAAGAAACTTAAATGCTTAATTTATTATTTGGTAATAAATTGTAAACGACGTTACGTAAACATCATAACAATCAATAGAATTCTTACTGACTTCAGTCCTAATAATTTCTAGTACAGTACCATAACTAAACATATGAAAATTATAAAAAAGTAACTTAAAAAATATTACACATCCAAAATAAAATATAATTATCAAATATTTATCAAAAACTTAATTGTAATGAGATCAAAAACATTACTTCTATGAGAGATCAAAAAGTAGATATATTAAAACCTAATCATTAATCAGTCTCTTCGTTATTTATATTATTAGTTGGTATTCTTTTCCAGAATGTAAGTTTATGAGAAGGCATAAGTTTGGTTAACTTGGTTAAAATATTCAATTTTCTTGTTTCTGATATTCCTCTCGCACTTTCTCTAGGAGTCAGCACCTCGGGAACAGATCCATTTTTTTGGTTTAAGGTAAGTATCTTTTAAAAAACAAACTTCAGTATAATCGCCGTCAAAATCCGATTTGTAAAACATATTGTAGCTTTTTCGTTCGAAACTAACTTGAACGATATTTTTCATGTACACTCTTGGTGTTGAAGTTTGAATTCTTCGATTAGAAGTATAGTCAGATATATCGATAAAATCTCCTAATTACATCTCTTTCACAGCTACCTTTCCAGAATTTGCTTTTTCGACACAATCAACAAAATCTTGAAAGTCATAGAGTTTGCCTGACTTCTTCATGGAGAGTTCTACTTGGTGATGAAAATGATCACAGCTCATATACGTATGCCCTTTTTCGAAATAATTCAATATTATTTTGTTAGCGCTTATTTCATCCGAGTTAATGAGATGAACCAAAAAGAAATAGAGGAGCCAATTTTTATTTTGTGCCGAACAATTGTCAAGCCACAAATCAAAATATTTGGTATCACGATATTTATTGAAAAAAGCTTTAAACGCACTGATGATATCATTCTGCTTCCTTCCAGCTATAGCTTCGTGCCATACAACCGCTAAGGGTTTCTCATCATTGGATTTCCCTAGTGGTGCAAATGTTTGGTTGTAAGCTACTAAGCGCTGACAAAATATGACTTCTTTAAAAGTGTCTAGTCTCGGCAACATAATTATTTTCTCAAGATCTGTACTGAAATATAAGTGCGATTCATTTTTGCTGTTCTTATGTTTACTGTGTAACATCCTAGCTTTTTTTGCTCGCATTTTGTGGTTTAAATAATCATTGCAGACTTGGCAATCAGTAGGTAAATTATCTTTTTCATGACATTCGCTGTCAGAATGAATTCGGTGAGCTTCGCAGATCTCACACTCTTCATTGCCAAGTCTAGCAAACGATATGTTTAAAGACCTTAAATGTTTTCTATATAAATCGTAAGACATCTGTTGATTAGGATTTTTCTCTAAAAAATTTTCGTGCATCATTTTTACGTTTATATCACTTGGCAGGTATCTTCTCAATGGAGCATGCTCGGATCCTGTAGTGTGAAACTGTTGGATGAAAGGATTCTATGTGTCGTGTTATATTATCTCGGTCAAATAGTATGATTTTCTTATGCTTTCCTCTATTGTCCTGTATTTCTTCGCTTTTCCCCCCGGTCTCCTCTAAATCAACTTAAATAGCGGTCTTTTTGTTTAGTTTTTTAATTAAACCGCGTTTATAAAATGCCATCATGCAAATATTTAAATAATATCCTAAGTTAAATGACGGTCATAGTTTTGTAGTGTAGTTTTTTTAGTTTGATTTATTAATATTCTACTACGCTTAAAAACAGTTTAGATATCATAACGTGGTTCTAGTGTATGACGATAATTTAGCCGTTTTATTGCTTATAATGGAAATAGTTCTGGGCAAAAATTTGCTACGTATTAAGGTCGTTATAGTTAAATAACGGTTTTTATACTTATCATGACCATTTCACGGCATTCTTCTGTAGTAGTTCCCCAACCATGTTTTCAATTCTTACTAACATAAACATCAGTTAAGATATTATAACATGTTTATAGCTTAACAATTTAGTTTAGCGGCTTTTTATCTAATGGCCATCTCTAAAAACTGAAAAAAGGGGTCTTATAGCGGCAACTTATCTCAGAAACTAATAAACTTAAAAATATAAGTCAAATAGAACCAGAAAGCTGACAATCTGCTTAGTTTACACATAAAAAAATAAAAATAACGTATTTTTCACGTAGCGGTCTTTTCTGGTATCAGGGCAGTATAATTTGCCCATAGCTTATATAAAATATATTTATGGTTTTTAAATTACGCGACAAAAACCATTTTGTCCCTTACGCCCTTTTCTATGAGAGGCCAGGCCAGCCTCTCATAGAAAACAAGCAATCTAAAACATATCCAAAACGATTTTTTACTTTAATAGTAAAGAGCTAACTGACATTCACATAGGATTCGTAAGCATAGTAAAACCTAGTTTACAATTTCAAAATGAATAAAGTTACTTTTATTCTACCTCCATACAAATCGTAGGTTTTATTCCTTCGGTTTCATAGAACTCGGAGTTATAAATCGACAAGTTTTTTCTTTTATTAATCTCTCTGAGAACGGATGTATAGAAAGTCGGCATCCGGCATGCTGCATTCCAATTCGCACTTTAACACGACCGGGTAAGGTATAAATTGCATCGCACCGAAGAATGTTGCCAGCTCAAGAATTTAAAATAATTACCATTTTGTTCCGATGAAATATTAATCCAGTGTTGAGTTTTACACTAGTGAATGCGCCAATTTATTTATCCGATTGTGTTTTGTGAGTTGTGTTTTTCGAGCTTCTGTTTTATTTGTGTGGTAAAATTTTAGTAGTGGATGTCGCCCGTAACTCGAAACTTATTTTTACCGTAACCGAAACCGTACTTTTTTCGGGATAAAATGTATACTATTACCTATCATTTTCCGGGCCTCAAAAGTCAAAGTATCTGCTGTCCCTGGAATCATAATGGGAAAGAACGAATCGAAAATTTTTAAACAGCGAATGACAAAATCAATTTAATAAAGCAAATTCACAAAAAATCTTATTACCAATCCTTCACACAAACATCCCCCTAATGCTAATACTCACGTCATATTTTTTTGAGCCAATAACGTCGAGCAAAACCCCCGGCTCGGGCTTTCGTCCATACATTCAGCATTGCTCGATAGTTTTGTAGTCTGTCAAGAAAGTGAAGAAATTAAAAAGTGGCAACATCGTAGTGTCCTTTCAAAACAATCTAAGAAAAAAGAGATGACACTACGATGTTGCCACTTTTTAATTTCTTGACATTCTTGACGGACTATACTCTAAGGCTCAATTCACACCGGAATGGCAGATAAAGTTTAATTAAAATCATATAACACTGAAACTGCTCGCCTCGCCTCTGCCATTCCGGTGTGGATTGAGCCTAAGGCGCTTTGCAGACGACGGGACGGGGCGAGCCGGTCAATTTCGCCGCGTACGCCCGTCGATGTCTGCGGCTGCCCGCGCACTATAGTCACACAGTATAGTCCGTCAAGAATGTCTGCGTTACTGCATGTAAACTGGGTTGTGTGCTCCACGGCGGGCCGCCGCGCCGGCAGCCGCGGACATGCGCCGCCCGCCGGACACCAGCGGCGCGGTCCTTTTGCCCGCCGTGAGCGTTGGTAATATAGGATTCCCTTTGTGCTATCTGTCGTCTGCAAAGCGCCTAAATCGATATATTTAATTCCGTCAAGCCGGCTCGATGCGAGCCTTCGAGCTGTCATTTTGCGGTCCACACAGTAATTATTACTCGATTTGGAGTAAAACTATCGAGCAAAATCGTACTTAGTGTAAAAGGTGGGAAAATCGCGCAATTAAAAAAAAACGCGTCAACAAACCCCAATATTGGTATTCAGGGTTGCCAGCATAATCGGATCGGGCTTTCAATTTATTTTCTTTGCGCGCTCGAGGAGGGCTTAAAAATAACGATTCGGCAAAATTGTTTCTTGATTCAAAAATAAATTGAATAATTCGGATTCGATTTGCAACACAAATTGGTATATTTGGGTTCCATTTCTACCGTGTCTAAATAATTAACTGACTTATAAAAAGGAGGAAAAGAAATCAAATATTATCATAAATTATCATTATAATACAAGTGCAAAAGTTTGTCTGTCTATTTTTTTACTCTTTACGCCCAAGCCTCTAAACACATTTTGTGGAAATTTGGTATGTAGATTGTCTGAGTCCCAAGAAAAGGCACACGATACTTTTTATTTCAGCTTATTTTGGAGCAACGGATTTGCCGGCGTCAATGCGTCATCTAGTTAGCAATAAAGGCTACAATTTTTTTTATGAAATAAGGGGGCAAACGAGCAAACGGGTCACCTGATGGAAAGCAACTATCGTCGCCCACGGACACACGCAACATCAGCAGAGCTGCAGGTGCGTTGCCGGCCTTTCAAGAGGGAATAGGATTGCAGGGTGGGGAGGTAAGGAAGGGAATAGGGAAGGGTAGGGAAGGGAAGGGTAGGGAACTGGAACTCCGGTAAACTCACTCACTCGGCGAAACACAGCGCAAGCGCTGTCTCAAGCCGGTTTATTATTGTATTCATGAAAAATGAAAATATATTTTTATTAAATAAGATATAAAAACATCAAATATAATTAATATAATATTATAAAATAGCTTGAAATCAATATCATATCAGTTTCTTCGAAAGATTTAGTCTTGACAAGTCTACAGAATCACATTCCTTTGATCAAATTAATCTTAAATTAATTGCTAATTATATTCTATTAACGAATAATTATAAAGAACCAGTTGTCCCGGCAAACGTTGTTTTGCCATAAAATGATTTTACCTGGTTTCCTGCTTTTCTGATTATGAAGTTTTTTCTGATTTTTTTTCTATAGACCTCACGGAGCCCGAGACTTTTCCAACGAATACAAAACCGTGGAAATCGGTTCGCGCGTTCTGGAGTTATAGCGTCAGGAAGGAAAAACCAACTTATTTTTATATATTAGACTAGCTGTTGCCCGCGACTTCGTCCGCGTCAACATAGTATAATAATTAATAAGTAAAAACAAAGATGGACAGTCCGCTAACAAATATGAAAAAAGTAAATGTCACCTCCTCCTTTTTGGAAGTCGGTTAAAAAGTAGCCTAAGTTACACCTTACTACATCAGTTATCTACAAAAAAAGTCCCGGCAAAATAGCTCCAGCCGTTTCAGAGACTAGCCGGAACAAACGACAGACAGACAGACATACAGACAAAAATTGTAAAAAATGTAGTTTTGGTGTATGTAGGCTGTAGCGTATATAAAAAATGGTTCTTTCAATATTACAAACAGACACTCCAATTTTATTTATATGTATAGATGTATGGATGTATAGATTTAGTACCTGGTAGTCAAAAAGAGTAAAAAAAAACTTTTCTGCGAAAAACGGATAGCATTTAATTATTATTATGTAATAGACTAGATGGCCCGGTAATTTATTTATATTAACACTTTTCTCCTAATCTTTCCCTGGACTTCCACGGACACAATATTTTCAAGAGTAAAATTTGCGAAATCGGTTCAGCAGTTCTCGAGTTTTAGCGAAACTTATAAATTTGAAATGGATTTAATATACTTAAATAATATCAAGTTCTAAACTCTTTATGCAGCATAAAGGTAATATTTTACACTTAAAACCATGATTTACATACAAAATATCTTCTCTATCTTGTTCTAGATAAGTAGCTGTAAATGATTATCAAAATTATAGATCATTTAGTATCTATATGTTGTAGAAACTTAAAACCTTAATAACAATAAAATTTATTATTATTTTATATCTAAAGTATATAAATCGTAAAATCTCAAATAGCATAAAGATAGAGTATCTTTAATGCATTTAAATATAAATCTATCTAACATTTGTCATTACACGTTTAGACAAGGGAGAGCCATGCTTCGGCACGAATGGGCCGGCTCGACCGGAGAAATACCACGTTTTCACAGAAAACCGGCGTGAAACAGCGCTTGCGCTGTGTTTCGCCGAGTGAGTGAGTTTACCGGAAGCCCAATCCCCTACCCTATTCCCTTCCCTACCCTCCCCTATTCCCTTCCCTTCCCATCCTTACCTTCCCCTATTACCCTGTTCCCTCTTAAAAGGTCGGCAACGCACTTGCAGCTCTTCTGATGCTGCGAGTGTCCATGGGCGACGGAAGTTGCTTTCCATCAGGTGACCCGTTAGCTCGTTTGCCCCCTTATTTCATTAAAAAAAAAATACATTAAAATAGGTATAGTCGAGAAAATTATTTTACTACATAACGCCCGCAACTCCGTCGCGCAAAAATTCGTTTATTGGGCGGCAACCGTACATTTTTCGGGATAAAAGTATCCTATGTCTTTTTCCAAGACTCAATGTTTTAGAAAAATCGGTTTAGTGGTTTGGAAGTGAAGACGTAACAGACAGACAGGCTTTCGAATTTATAATATTACTAGCTGTCCCGGCAAACGTTTCTTTGCCATATAAAGTATTTCGCCCGTATTATTTTATTGAAGTGACTAAATAAGTATGTCACCATGGCAACGTCCATCGCTATCCCGTCGCACAAACAATGGTCGCCGTCAGTCTCCAGTTGTAATAATTTACTATTATTTATTCAACAAATGCACTTATCAATATAAAAAGTACCTAATAGCCGATTCTCAGACCCACTGAATATGCATATAAAATTTGGTTAAAATCAGTAAAGCCGTTTCGGAGGAGTACGCGGCCTAACATTGTGACACGAGAATTTTATAAGTTTTTATAGTAGATTTTATAGTATCTATATATATAAAAATGGATTCTCAAATGTGTTAGTAACGCTAAAACTCGAAAACGGCTGAACGGATTGGGCTGATTTTAGTCTTAAAATATTCGTAGATGTCCAGGGAAGGTTTTAAAGTGACACGAAGTTCACCGGGACAGCTAGTATAAGTATAAGATTAAGTTTTTTTTTCGAAAAGTTTATTACTTTCGACAGCTTACTTACATACTTACTTTCGAAAATACTGTCATGACTCAATTTGTTTACAATCCGCATTACAGAGATTCAAGAACTTCGCCTTCACTATAAAAACTTGCAATAAAATACCCCAGTGGTTCTCAAAAATTGAAGCGAACTAAATTTTGATGAACGCATTAACCCCTAAATGTAGTGATGAAAAAAATGTCACGTACTTGTAGTCATGGGTCCAGTAGACCCATGGATTTATAAAATTAGTTCCATTTTTTGACTTGAAAAATAGTATCAAAATATTAATTTAGTAAGTACATAATAAATATGCAAAAATTCTTGTGAGATTTTTAAGATTTTTATACACATGTTTGTAAAATATAGTTTTCCGGGGTTCCTAAACTAGAAAAGGTTGAAAAATATATTTTATTTTAATATATTTTTGCTGTCGCGATTATGAAAAAGGCTTTTTTACATACTTTTTCGACTTAAACTTACGAGTACACTTTAAATTGTATTTAACTTCGAGAGCCACTGGTATTCGGTACATATAACATTTATGATTTATTTGCCTTTGCATTTTACATCAAATGCACAACGTGTGCTCACTCACTCACTCCGCAAACTGTGAAAGGTCAAAATATGCATAAGTAAACATTTATTTTTAGGATTCAGTCGTAATTGTGAAGATCTTTTCTTCTGACGTTTTATCCGTTCGTCTGTCTTACATATTAAAAATTATTAAGAGACACACACATTCATATTATAAACATTGTCATCCTTATATAAACGGTAAAGTATGTCTGTCTGTCTGTTTATCTGTTCGTCTGTCTGTCTGTCTCTTACCTCTTTATGCTCAAACTATCGATTTTTCTTAAATTTGGTATTGAGATACTTTGAGTCCCGGGAAAGGACATAACAGGATATTTTTATCCCGGTAAATCGTACAGTTTACACGCAAATCGCAATCAATGAATTTTTCCCAACGGAGATGCGGGCGTCATCTAGTTAGGCTACGTTCAGACGTGCGCGTGCTCGTAGAACACGCGCAGAACACACGCACGTCTGAACGTAGTCTTAGAGTTCCGTACCCAAAGGGTAAAAAACGGGACCCTATTACTAAGACTTCGTTGTCCGCCCGTCTGTCTGTCTCCAGGCTGTATCTCAAGAACCGCTATAGCTAGATTTCTGAAACTTTCACAGATTGTGTGTATATGTTGCCGCTATAACAACAAATAGTAAAAAAAAAAATATTTAATGGGGGCTCCCATACAAAAAACGTAATTTTTTTGCTATTTTTTGCTTGATATTAATAATGGCAATAGATACGCTCTTCAAATATTCACAAAATACTCAATTGTATTTATACTTTAATAATTAATAATTTAAATAAAATAAATCATTAAGGGAGACTCCAATACAAAAAAAAACACGTTTTTACCAATTTTTGCTTTATAACGGTACGGAACCCTACGTGCCTGGCCAATTTTTTATATAAAGTTTTGCACCACGTTTCGCTATTTGAACTTAAAATATTTTTTACTCGATTTTGCCCTACACCTCCTCAACTCATTTATCAACGCAAATTTGCGAAGGTATAAGGATTGACAGTTTCTCTTTATCCGGAAAATATACCTAATCAGCCCAAATAAAAGAGGATAAATGTACAGAAAATTCAAAAAAATGTCAAAGGTAAAAGGTAAATAAACATGTACATAACACTCGGCCAATAAGACCCCACTTTCATCTTTCAACCCTAAAAAGCCGACGGATGTCAGAATTGACCCATCCTAATAAAATTTCCGTACACACTTTGATCAATTTAAAGGGTTTGTCTTATTTGAATAGCTTTGGTATTTCGTCGTTTGCTTTATTCAGACATTTTACTTAGGTAAAGTATTTTTTGTGGTTCCGTACCCAAAAGGTTAAAACAGAATCCTATTACTTAGACTTGTCTGTCTGTCCGTCTGTATGTCTCTAGGCTGTATCTTAAAAACCACGATTCTTCTGAAATTTTCAATTGCGTATTTCTGTTGCCGCTATAACAAAGAAAGACTAACTATAGGTACATAATATTATAAAAAAGTCGCTTTTTTCCCTCATGTCTCTTTGTTCCCTTTAATCTTTAAAACTACGCAACGGATTTTGATGATTCTTTCAGTGTTAGATAGCCCATTTTTCGAGGAAGGCTATAGGCTATATTTTATCACGCTAATGTGAAAAAAAACGGGGGAAATTATTTGAAAGGGCTTGTCTTGCGAACTACTGGAGCAATTTGTATGTTATTTGGCACAGACAAGAAGTAGACCACGTGAAGGATCATAGGCTATCGATTTTAATCATTTTTTCAGTGGCTATATTTATATTTTATACCCGTGGGACGCCGGGACGGGTCTCTAGTAAACAAAATAAAATAAATATTGCTCCCATACAATTAATACAATTTTTTGCCTATTTTTGCTCTAGAACGGTAGAAAACCATTCGCTCGCGACTCCAGCTTGCACTTAGTCGATTTTTCAATAATCATAAACTTGTACAGTTTATTATTATTGAAAAATCGGATTAATATGTTATTATACAATTTTATTATAAGTATGTACCATTTAATATTAACCTAACATCTCCCAAGCGGTCGTATTCGACCTCGATAACAATGGAATAACAATAGATTTCCAAGAATCCGCGATCGAGGGAATTATAAAGGTAACATGACTTTCAACATTTTAAGACCAACTCTAGAACTGTTAAAATATACAAAACGCACTAAAATAAAAAATAAAATGGTTGCTTTTGTTGCTACCAATAAACTTATGTTTAATCCACTCTACCAAATTGGTAACGCTATAGTATTATGGGTCGTAATGACCCACACGATAATATAATTCACTATACAAAAGAGTTGACAGGTTAATTTCAGTTTATGACTTTAACGCTTTAATATCGATACGTTAAAAACTTATTAATGGTGGTCAAATAAAATAACATATTTATGTTTAATATAATAAAAACATAACATTAATGTAAGCTTACGACGTTAGATTAAAATTATTTGAATAATTTCAGATTCGAGAGATGCATAACAATATTTTATTCCCATGGAATAAAATTAATTATTTTTTAATCCCTACTTAATTAATTTTACATGGAAATGGATAACATAGATAATATACTGTCATTATAATGACATAAGAATCTCACCACTATAGCGACATTTAAATTGTAAGGGGAATAGCAAGAGCATATTTTATAGTCTTTTGTTACAATCATGTACTATCCTTAGGGTGAAGCCAAACGAGTGTAATTTTGTGAGTCGTGAGTCGCAGAATTTCTTTCGTAAATATCTTTTCATGACTCACAAAATTACGCTCGTGTGAATCAAACAGGACTTTTGTATGAAACTGAATGCAGCAGAATTTCTGCCAACCGAAATTCTGCGACTCACAACTCACAAATTACGCTCGTTTGGCTTCACCCTAAACGTGAAGAGTTAACAGACTGACATGCAAATTTTCGCATGTATAATATTGTATGGATTGGACAATGGACCTATCTGGATTAGGTCTTAGGGGATACGTCCCTCCGAAAACATGACTGCTATTTTTAAGTCGGTTAAATAGAGAAATTATGCTCTACATAAATAACTATGTAAATATTAAACATATAATATTATGTTGAACTGATAACTAAAACGTCTATAATTAATGTTGTTATTAAGGTAGGTGGTTATCGAATGCCTACCAGTTAAATCAGTGGTTCTCAACCATTTTTTACACGGGCCACGAACACGTTTCCGTCTTAGCGTCGCGGGCCACAACCAAAATTTTTTTGGGTTAAATTAAGAACGTTCTTTAAAACTTGCGATTCAAAAGTGGCAAAATTTTCACGACTTTCACGACCACTGTACTATTTTGCCGTTGGGGGTGAAATTCAACGCGGGCCACTGAAAAAGTCCCGGCCGGCCGCATGCGGCCCGCGGGTCGCAGGTTGGAGATAGCTGAGTTAAATGTTATAGTTAAATCCAATGAATATTAAGTTAAACCAATAGCTGGAGGTTGAAAGGTTTATCTTTAACTGGAATTAATATCCTCTAGTAAGTAGTTACACGCTTCTAATGGTATGGCTTTAACCGACTTTAAAAAAGAGGGTTGTATATTATTTTGTATGTATTACAGATTTAGGCGACTAAATGACGTCAACTCCGTTGCGCCAAATTCGCTTATTACGAAAGAAACATACATTTTTTCAGGATAAAAAGTATCGTGGGAGAGCCATGCTTCGGCACGAATTTGCCGGCTCGACCGGAGAAATACCACGGGCTCATAGAAAACCGTGAATGAGTGAGTTTATAGGAGGCCCAATTCCCTACCCTTTTCCCTTCCCTACCCTCCCCTATTTCCTTCCCTACCCTCCCCTATTCCCTTCCCTACCCTCCCCTATTCCCTCTTAAAAGGCTGGCAACGCACCTATAGCTCTTCTGATGCTGCGAGTGTCCATGGGCGACGGAAGTTACTTTCCACCAGGTGACCCGCTTGCTCGTTTGCCCCCTTATTACATAAAAAAAATCCTATGTCCTTGCCCGGGACTCAAAGTATCTTGCGGATATTATCTAGTAAACACATATAAAATATATATTATATTATTGTTATGTTATATGTTTATTATCCTACAAAGGACTTATAGCGTAAACAGCAGATAAAATTGTATAAGGGCGACCACAACAAAGGGCTAAACTTTTGAAGACTGTTTGTGGCTATTATGGTATTGTACCATCAGAATACTTTGATGGTAACCATGGTATGTTTAATACTAGATGCAGCTCTCAACTCCATTGCGTCAAAATTCGGTTATCACGCGAGAACCGTACATTTTCCGGGATGAAAAGTAATCTATGCCCTTCACTAGAACTTAAAGTATCTCCATACCAAATTTCAGGAAAATCGGTTCAGCGGTTTAGGCGCGAAGAGGTAACATACAGACAGAGAGACTTTCGCATTTATAAATTAGTAAGGAAGTAAGGATTGGTTAACTACTACTAAATATAATATTATTATATTTGTATACTATACATCATTCTTTCCCAAAGTGCAGGGTGATAACGCCCCCTTGTGGGCGCTGGAGGTCTAAAGGGGCGCCCCCCTGTGTGGAACCCAGAAAAAAAATGGGAGCGTAGTGTAGGGGCTTGGGGGGTGATTTATTTCATCTGGATGCATTTTAAATTGAAACAATGGGGGCGCTAAAATTTTTTTTTCCGCAAAGTGGGCAGTAGGCAAAATAAGTTTGGGACCTGCTATACATAATATAAATAGCAGAAGATTGAGTGAATAGCGCACTGACCCTTACCAACTGCCAGAGTAAGAACCTATAAATTAAGGTGGAAACATCCAGAAAAAAAATATTTTTAAAATTTCAGCCCCAAGGTGCTAAAAATAGGCGACCAAAGGTTTTATGCCAGGAATAATCTTGCGGGCAAAGGCGCACGAAAAGTCAAATTACGGCCTAAAATATCAGCCATCATTAATTCTAAAAATACTGTCCCGAAATTGGTGTTTTATTTGTCATTAACTGTATGTGCGCGTCATAGCTCACTGACCTCTAGTAATTTGGGCCAAAAAAGCCTTAATCAATACTGATGACACTTTTTACCCCACTTCCGTCAAAACCGTGGCGAATGTTTAGCTTTCTTGGGTTAATCGTCAAGGTCTTTTTGACACCTGAGCGCGTTTCGTGTAACTCAAAACAAGGCGGGTTTTTTAGGGTTAATTTTTGTTGAGAGTACATTTTTTTCGATTCGAAATATCATAATTATTTTTTTGATAAAATAATAATAATATAATATTGCTAGATGACATCCGTAACTCCGTTGCTCCAAAATTCGTGTGTCGCGTGGGAACCGTAAATTTTTTGAGATAAAAAAAAAATCTGTCTTCTGCCGGGACTTAAAGTATTTCCATTCCAAATTTCAGCAAATTCGGTTCAGTTCAGCGGTTTGGTCGTGTAGAGGTAACAGACAGACGGACAGACAGACACACTTTCGCAATTATAAAGTTGTCTTAACTCTTAAGGAGTGAGCACACTGAGACGGGCCGTGCCGGGGCGCAGCGTGCCGGGGCTCATCGTAAACATCCGCCTCCATACAATTTGTATGGAAGCGGAAATCCGCTGCGCCCCGACACAGTGTGCGATACGCGCATCCGCTTCCATACAAATTGTATGGAGGCGGATTTTTGCGATGAGCCCCGGCACGCTGCGCCCCGGCACGGCCCGTCTCAGTGTGCTCACTCCTTTATCCTCCAAATTTATTCGCATAAAAATCAATTTTATACTATCACTTTAAATACAGAATTTCGCCACCGACATAATTTATATATTAATAATAGCACATAATATCGGGGGTCATTGACCGACCATAGAACCAGTATCGTCAGACAGGTCCTACGATTTTATGCGGCGAGCACACCACCGTGAGAACTTAACAGCCAGAGATATAGAAAGTGACAGATGTGGTATTATTTAGTGATCTTTATTTCGGCTATCATATTCATGTATAATTATTAATTTTTGAGTTTCGGGAAAAGATGTAGCATAGCTTTTATCACGAAAAATGTGTAGATATAGCTCAATGAAATTGTAGGCTAAATCGATTCATAAATTCTTGACCAACATATTTATTAATGGGGGCTACCGCTTGTGAATTTTCCGCTAGAGGCGCTAGTGTCGCGGAAGGGGCAAAAACGTCTATTTTGTACTAGTTTTAGCGGTTTTCGTGACATAAATTAATATTTATGCAATTTACCCACTGACCTCCATTATACATTAATAATAATAATAATAAATAATTTATTTCAGACTAAGTCCATAATTTGTTAGTAATTACAATACTTAAAAAAAAAAATTATACAAGTACCTACTTGTATAATGGAGGTCAGTGAATTCACCTGTTGAAAAGCGATCTTCTTCGTAAAATTATCCCTAAAAGTATTATTTAGCGATAATCAATGTAAATAAAGCTTTATTTATCTTTAAGAGCGAAATTAAGAAAAAAAATATAATCGTATTAAAAAATATTCGGTTATTAAAAAAATAGCAAAAGTAATGGAGATATTATTTAATTAAATAAATAAATGGGATGGGATTAAATAAAGTTGCGTCCTCTAGTTTATACTATAACCTCCGCCATTTTGGAAGTCGGTTAAAAAAATTGCCACGACACATCTATTACTTACATACATCTACATAATATATAATATACTGTCATTGACATCTAAGAACCAATATTGGGATTATAACATTAATCTTGAGTTATACACAGTTTTAGGTCGTTTGTCCACCGACAACAATTCAAACAAAATGCCACTTTATGATCTAGGCTATAGGTTTCATTTTTCACTACGCCACTATAAGCAGCGGCGGCATGGGTCGCTACACCAATGTCGGTAGAAAAACAAATTAAACCAAAAGTAACTCGTTGACAAGTAATACTTTTTTAATTGGAGGATTAGTGTAATGGCGCCTTTACACTTTGGCCTATGATGGACTGATGCGAACGTGTGAAATGTCCTTCTCCTTATTAATATTGTAAATACGACATTCTGTCTGTTACCACTTGAAGCTTAAACGGCTGATCCAATTTCGATAAAATTTGGTGTGATACTTGGAGAGACGGGAAAGGGGAGATATACGTGGGAGAGCCATGCTTCGGCACGAATGGGCCGGCTCGACCGGAGAAATACCACGTTCTCACAGAAAACCGGCGTGAAACAGCGCTTGCGCTGCGTTTCGCCGAGTGAGTGAGTTTACCGGAGGCCCAATCCCCTACCCTATTCCCTTCCCTACCCTCCCCTATTACCCTATTCCCTCTTAAAAGGACGGCAACGCACCTGCGAGCTCTTCTGATGCTGCGAGTGTCCATGGGCGACAAAAGTTGCTTTCCATCAGTTTTCCACCCGTTTGCTCGTTTGCCCCCTTATTTCATAAAAAATCGTTAATATAATATGTGTGTAGAAAATTGTTTTTAAAACAGGAATCGAAACCACGACCTCCGGGTCACGTTTTAAACCACTGAATCACGGAGGCAATAAGCAATTAACATAATAATTGTATACTGACGTATGTGTTGCCTCCCGCTGTTACATATCAATCAGAAGCTAAAACTCTATTAAAATATGCTTAGCAAAAATATTTATTGGTATAGTATAGACCAGTAGTGTTAGCACAGCGACCAGCGGAAATGCAATTAAAATGCCACTTTATGACACACTATAGTATATGTCATAATGTAGGATATTATTTGAATTTTTAGAACTATAGTCTGTCATAAAGTGGCTTATTAATTGAATTATTCGGAACTAAAAAAGATCGGAGCTGCACCTTAAGTTTATCTCCACAGTTTGTGACTATAGTCTGTCATAAAGTGGCATTTAAATTGAATTTTTCGGAACGAAAAAAGATCGGAACGGCACCTTAGGTTTATTTCCACAGTTTGTCCATACTTTCGCATTTCCGCTGGTCGCCGTGCTAGCACTACAGCGGTCGGCAACACGCGGCCTGCGAACTTACTTGCGGCCCGTGAATGTGACATGAATAAGTTATGCGGTGTATCAAAAACAGTGTTTTCTAATATTGCCAGTAGTAATTGCCTCTTAAGAACGTAGGTAGCTGTTTGTGTCATTTTATAACAAACACTAAACTTATTTTCCTTCATTATGTTTTGTATAGGTATACTGAGCTTCTATGAGGCCCGCCTTTGTTTTGTTTTGCCACGTTGTGGCCCTTGCCTGCCAAAAGGTTGCCGACCGCTGCTGTATAGACAGCATATAGTATTTCAATCAATATATACTTCTTATATTGATTGAAATACTTTAAATTATAAATACCTACAGATTCATCTTGCGAAGGATTATAAATCCATTCTAATATTATAAATGCGAAAGTGCATCTGTCTGTCTGTCCGTTACCTCTTCACGCCGCTGAATCGTTTTTGCTGAAATTTGGTATTGAGATACTTTGAGGCCCGGAAAAGGACATAGGATACTTTTCATGTCGAAAAATGCACTGTTCCCGCGCGATAAACGTATTTCGGCACAACGGAGTTCTAGGCTTAATCTAGTTTGAAAATAAATAGAGATTCATCTTGAGAAGAAACATATAACACCTAAATAATAATATTATCATTATTATTGTATGTACTAGAAGATGAATTATATGAATTAAGTGATACTAAGCAATTAAATATTAACATAAACCTTCCCTAGACTTTAACGGGGCAAACGAGCAAACGGGTCACCTGATGGAAAGCAACTTCCGTCGCCCATGGACACTCGCGGCATCAGAAGAGCTGCAGGTGCGTTGCCGGCCTTTTAAGAGGGAATAGGGTAACAGGGAAGGAAATAGGAGAGGGTAGAGAAGGGAAAAGGATAGGGGATTGGGCCTCCGGTAAACTCATTCACTCGGCGAAACACAGCGCAAGCGCTGTTTCACGCCGGTTTTCTGTGAGCCCGTGGTATTTCTCCGGTCGAGCCGGCCCATTCGTGCCGAAGCATGGCTCTCCCACGTCAGAGTCAGGCTTCAGTCGGTCTCGAGATGGGGCTAGACAAAATGTAATATTCGTCTTTATATTTTAAAAAGATTAATATCCCATGGTGGTAATCGATCCCGCGACCACAAGTCAGCCACTGAACCATTGAGATAGTTAATCAGAATGTGGAACAAAATAAATCGTTACAATATATCAAGAAGATCCCATAACTTATGCGCGTATACATTTATATGTTTTTTATTTAAAACATAATTTATATGTCAATTTCTATGAACGGATGTGATCCATAAAATATATCAGATTAGTGTTTTGTTTATCTTAAGTTGATATATTTGGTGTATTGTAGCATAGATGTAAGAAATATAGTGACACAGTCTAAAGACTTAAGAAGATATAGACAAAAGTTTTAACTTCTGAGTGTTATACACACTAATATGGTTTCGGTGACGGTGACCGGTTTCATTGAAACCAGGCCAGCTACGCAGGAGTAATTTTATAGTGCCCAAGTGTGTGCGCAGTACACAAGAGCACTCTCTGTTCCTTTACTCTCATAACCCAGTGGGACGGAAGACCGACACGACCGGCGAGAGATCAGGCGCAGGACCGACTTTTTACATGCCCATCCGACGCATGGATCATCTTACTTGTCAGACAATCAGGTGATCAGCCTGCATTGTCCTAACCAAACTTGGAAATAATATGTCTCCAACGCAAATCGAACCAACGACCTCCGAGTCAAGAGCCACGCTCTTAACCACTGGACCACGGAGACGTACTAATATTATTAATACGAATGTGTGTTGCTGTTACCTCTTCAGCATTCACGTTCAAACCGCTTAACCGATTTTGCTGAAACTTGGTATAGAGATACTTCGGAACGGAGTTCCCGGCATCATAGTACAGAAATAAAAAATGTAAATGTTTCGGTGCTTCTACTTTCACAGTAAACTATCCATACTAATAATTTAAATGCAAAATTAGTGTGTCTGTCTGTCTGTTACCACGTCACGTCTAAACCGCTGAACCGATTTTGCTGAAATTTAGTATGGATAATGGATATAAGTACTTTAAGTCCCGGAAATGGACATAAGATACTTTTTATCCCGGTAAAATGTACGGTTCCCGCGTGATAAACGATTTTTGGCGTTGCGGAGGACCTGGCATCATAGTATAGAAATTATGAAATAAAAAAAATTATTATCTTTCGGCGCTTCAAATTTTGTCACACCTTTTATAAATATACTGCCAAAATCATAAGCCTTTTTACCACGGTCGAATAAAAAACGTTCCAAATTCAAAACAACTGTCATTGATCCACATTCAAACTTGACAAATGACTTCTAAAACCGGTCGACTGGCGCCTAAACTTTCGAATAACTGTTACCTTATTAATATTTAAATGTTTATTTCGGACCTATCAGCAAGGTCCAATTGAATTTAATTAATTAAAAATAGTTTTGTATGTATGTAAGGCAATCAATCTTGTGAACCAGTCATGGGATACGGTGAGAAATATTTAGTTAGAAGCCTTAAGGCCATCCCCTGAGCAAACGACCTCGACCATAAATACATTTGCCGCGTTGCCCAGATCGCGCCAAAATCCTAATTTTTACTTATCTTAGTTAAAAATTGACCTAAATAAAAATTCAAACGGGTAGTATGTAGTTAATGAAATTGTCTATCTCGGATCTATTGGCGTGATTTTCAAATAAACCTAATTTGTAAATACTAGGGAGATGCTGAATGTATGATTGAATTTAAATAAATAGGTATAACTTTGGAAGCTGATATCATGAGTAAGTATAATAAACAAAAATAGGAAATTAATAACGATTAAAGGAACATTTTTTATACGTGGGAGAGCCAGGCTTCGGCACGAATGGGCCGGCTCGACCGGATAAATACCACGTTCTCACAGAAAACGGGCGTGAAACAGCGCTTGCGCTGTGTTTCGCCGAGTGAGTGAGTTTACCGGAGGCTCAATCCCCTAACCCCTACCCTGTTCCCTTCCCTACCCTCAACTATTCCCTTCCCTTCCCTACCCTCCCCTATTACCCTATTCCCTCTTAAAAGGCCGGCAACGCACTTGCAGCTCTTCTGATGCTGCGAGTGTCCATGGGCGACGGAAGTTGCTTTCCATCAGGTGACCCGTTTGCTCGTTTGCCCCCTTATATCATAAAAAAAAAAAGACTTTCGCATTTATAATATCAAGTATCTCTCTGTGTTATTTACGAGTCTGAAAAATGTCGTAATGGCGGAAATTATTTCCCTTTTAATTTCTGTTTTGTTGTTCGCAGATAATTGTGTTTGTTGGGAGAGATTTGTTGGCGAAACTTTAGTTATACCCTGGGTGGCGTTAGGGTGGTCACAACTGTTCGCGATTTTGGAATTCGGTTAAAAAGGTATGATTTGGCAGATGTCTCTGTGATTTTTGACTAGTGCCACAGAATATATAATATTAGTAGTACTAGCTAGTGCGCTTTTATTATTCCGGATCTCACGTTATCGTGGATGCCGACTTCCAACATTGGGTACGTTAAATGCCCTTTTGATTTTAGGCACCGCGGATGTCTTGTGCGGTTCAGAAGAGTGTAGACGTCGTGATGTCCTCTAAACGTTAAAAAGTTATTGTCGACGGAAATTTAAAAGCGTCTTCATATATTTTCATACACTTTACTTCTTTATGTTATCGTTTTACCGCGGAGGTCCACGATATTACCGCCACGTCCAAGATTATAAAAGCGCACAAGCGAAGTAAGTAGTTATATATAATATAACGAATCCATACTAATATTATTATGAGGGCGAAAGTGTGTCTGTCTGTCTGTTACGTCTTCACGCCCAAACGATAACAAAGATAACATCGGTTCAGTGGAACCGATTATGCTGAAATTTGGTAAAGAGATACTTCGAGTCCCAGGAAAGGACAAAGAATACTCTCCCGCAAATAAGTACCTACCTACTCTATAACTATGCCTAATTACATTAAAATCGGTCCTACGTTCTTGAGTTTAGGGCTTTCAAACAAACTCTTCAGCTTTATAATATTAGTTTAGCTCATAAAATTAATATACCTAGCGGAATAGAGAAACAAAGGCCTGAGCAAGAGAGATGTCACTATCAGTAACACTGCGTGGTAAAAAGAGACGTGTGATACATGACAGCAGCACTCTTTTTTTGACGTCCAGTCGGCACGTGCCGCCCTTTGACAATTATTAAGTAAGTGTATACGTACACATATTTTTCACACAGATAAAAGCCAATTTTGGTTTCGTTTGACAGCTCGAGATTGTTGCTCTATTCCGCTAGGTATATTAACTTTATGGTTTAGCTTTATATTCTTTACATAGGCTCCTCATAAGATAAAATAATACTTCTTTCATTACTCATGACTCACAAGATAAAAAGGCGCACAAAAAAAGAAAATGACTTCTAAAAAGATTCATGCGTAAAATTACATCAGGGCAAGGACCTAGGTTTTCAATATCTAGACAGCCTAGGCAAGCTAGTTTTCCAGACCCCAGAGACATAGGCTATTAAAATACGTGCGACAGAGATGGCTATTAGTGCGAGAGAGACAGATATACCAATTTATATCAAGTTGACGTTGCCTGATTGCGGTTTTTTGTTGAAGAAAATTCTTGATAGTTATTGGAATTGAAATCATTTTTGTTTATTTTGTAAGCAACTTTTACCCGACTGCGTAAGGATGGTTATGTTTTTTGAATGCATACGAATACTAGATAGATAACAACCGCAACGTGCTGGAACCGTACATGTTTCCGCGTTAAAAAGTATCCTATAACCCTTCCCAGCAAAATCGGTTCATCTGTTTGGGCGTGATGAGGTAGCGCACAGACAAACAGCTACACACTTTCGCATTTATAATAATATTATTAGTATGGATGCGTCTGTTAGTCTATCCTTCTGAATGTATGTTATTTTGGCACGGTGGTGGTGCTGTAAGTCCCGGGAAAGGACTCAGAATAGTTTTCGGGAAAACGCGCTTCTCTAAAAATGGTGTTATTTGTTTAACTATTAAACTCTCGTCTACAACTTAGAAAAACCAGCCAAGTGCGAGTTGGACTTGCCCATGAAGGATTCCGCAGCAGCAATAAGGTTTATTTCTATGAAATTAAAAGGTTTATGATTTATTTTTATATTTCAGTTGATTTAATGAAAGTTAAATTAAGGTTTACCATTTATGACGTATAAAAAAACTACTTGCTAGATCTCGTTCAAACCAATTTTCGTTGGTAGTTTTTATAGTAATGTACATCATATATATTTTTTAGAATTATCATGCTCCTACTTTAGAAGTGAGAGGGGCGGGGACACACACACACACACACACACACACACACACACACACACACACACACACACACACACACACACACACACACATTTTACCACTTTGGAAGACTCTCTAGCAAGTCAGCCATGACGAATCTATAAGGGTTCCATATTTTGCCATTTGGCGATTGCAAGATAATGCAACATTTTAAAGCCAAATAATATATTCATTCATAATATTATTATTCAGAAGCTTACGACATAAGTGCGTACTCTTTCGGTATAATAAAAAGAATATTAAAAAGATAATAAAGAAAATTTCACAATCGTGCAGAGGAAAGAGCCAAATAAGGCAAGATCACGGTACTAATATTATGTGCATACAGTAGCATAACTTTAGTGTGTGTACATGCATACGTGGGAGAGCCATGCTTCGGCACGAATGGGCCGGCTCGACCGGAGAAATACCACGTTCTCACAGAAAACCGGCGTTGAACAGCGCTTACGATGTGTTTCGCCGAGTGAGTGAGTTTACCGGAGGCCCAATCCCCTACCCTATTCCCTTCCCCACCCTCCCCTATTTCCTTTCCTTCCCATCCCTACCCATCCCTACCCTCCCCTATTACCCTATTCCCTCTTAAAAGGCCGGCAACGCACCTGCAGCTCTTCTGATGCTGCGAGTGTCCATGGGCGACGGAAGTTGCTTTCCATCAGGTGACGCATTTGCTCGTTTGCCCCCTTATTTCATAAAAAAAAAAGTGTAACATAGATAATTTTAACGCGTGTACGACTGTGACACGATACTTCTACTGTGAGGGTTGATTCAGACCGCAGCGCGACGCGTAGATGCATTTTTAAGTTAGTATGGATTTGACAGATTCGCAAGACGACTGACGCAATTGAAATCTGTCAAATCCATATTAATTTAGAAATGCATCTACGCGTCGCGTTGCGGTCTGAATTAACCCTAAGTGTCTAAACACACTAGGCCGAAAATACGCGGCCGAAGTTCGGCATGATTACGCCTGCAATGTCTTTTAAATTACTGATGACACACCATGCCGAAATTACGTCGCGTTAAATCCTATGCGTAGCGCATTGCAGGCGTATAATCATGCCGAACTTTGGCCGCATATTTTCGGCCTAGTGTGCTTAGACACGAAAGGCAGAGGGATGAATGTATTAAGAGTACACTGCGAGAACTTGTATGGGATCAAAACAACGCTCCTAGTGGCAAATAATAATAGAAAGTAATTTTGTATGACACCTCATATTATAGTAAAAGAGGCCAAGTTGTTAACGGGAAGAATGTAGTAGGTACTAATAACTGTATTTTAAAAAGATTAAACTGACTTGAAATTGTACGTAATTGAGAATTAAAACTCCCTATCTCCAAAATTGCTGAACTGATTTTGATGAAACTTACACTATTCCCTAAGTTGAACAGTAACTACTACAACAAAGAAAGAATTACTGAAATCGATATGGTAGTTCCAGAGGTATGCGAACACAAACATAAAACATACATACCTACATACATACACTTTTGTGTGGCACATTTGTTCAGACGCTAATGTAGATTAACATAATATACGAAAATTGGGCAGTCGTGGAAATATTACATACGTGTCGAATTGTTAACCTCCTTTATTGAAGTCGATTAAAAATTCACACATTTTGCTCTCTAAAGTTCTAAAATCACGTTTATGCACGCACCAGCGATGTCTGAGGATGGCTCGGTAGCTGCCCCTTTGCGACTCTTCTGGTATCACCTATCTAATCAATAAATTTTAGCGCGAAGTATGGAACTGTGTCCCGCCTTTTTTAAAAACTTCGATTTAAAACAAGGCGGGATTGTTTTTTTTTTTTTATGAATTAAGGGGGCAAACGAGCAAACGAGTCACCTGATGGAAAGCAACTTCCGTCGCCCATGGACACTCGCAGCATCAAAAGAGCTGCAGGTGCGTTGCCGGCCTTTTAAGAGAACAGGGTAATAGGGGAGGGTAGGGATGGGAAGGGAATTGGGGAGGGTAGGGAAGGGAATAGGGTAGGGGACTGGGCCTCCGGAAAACTCACTCACTCGGCGAAACACAGCGCTGTTTCACGCCGGTTTTCTGTAAGAACGTGGTATTTCTCCGGTCGAGCCGGCCCATTCGTGCCGAAGCATGGCTCTCCCACGTATAAAAAATTGTTGCGACTTTATTTTATTTTAATGGCGTCGTCGCGACCCTACAAATGGGTCTACTAACTAAAAACTACCACTTTTTAAATTCATTTAAGTATCCATAAAAAACTAAAATCTACATATACTTTACATTTAAATCTCGCCAAACTAATTGTCTGACGGCGAGATGTACTGTTCTACTGTATTATACTGTGACAAGATGGCGGAGGCAGGTGCAACGGATATGCAACCGGCTTGAAGAGTCTTGGCTCTTTGGACTCTCAAGTAATTTATTCTTGTGATACTCAGAATTTATTATTATTAGATAATATTGGTAGGATACAGATATAATACTGGTAGGATATTGTGGGATCAAATGTCCGTGTGTTCAGATTGTTATTAGAGATTTCACGCGTACCTATTTTGCATAAATTATTCGGGTTATGAAATATTATCGGAATTTTATATTGCTGTACAAGATTTTATTTTATTGGAAAATAAGTAGGAATCAGTAGGATAAAATATAATACCTACAGAATACTGTTTTATGTTATTCTAACTATTAACCCTTACAGAAAGCAGAGTATTAAGTTTGAGGTGTTTGTCTGTCTGTCTTTGTGTGTTTGTTTCAATTTGACGTAGGAGAGCCATACTTCGGCATGGATGGGCCGGCTTGACCGGAGAAATACCACGGGCTCACAGAAAACCGGTGTAAAACAGCGCTTGCGCTGTGTTTCGCCGAGTGAGTGAGTTTACCGGAGGCCAATTCCCTACCCTTTTCCCTTCCCTATCCTCTCCTATTTCCACCCCTACTCTCCCCTATTCCCTTCCCTATCCTCCCCTATTACCCTATTCCCTCTTAAAAGGCCGGCAACGCACCTGCAGCTCTTCTGATGTTGCGAGTGTCCATGGGCGACGGAAGTAGCTTTCCATCAGATGACCCGTTTGCTTGTTTACCCCCTTATTTCATTAAAAAAAAACAATACAATTATACTCCACTCGGGCTAACTTGTCGCTAACGGTCATTGACTCCCTGTCAAAAGCTTGTCATTTTCCATAGGTATAAACCGCGATTGACAATGAGGTGTCAGATATTGTCAATCGTGGTTTTATATGGAAAATGACAAATATTTGACAGAGAGTCCACCGCTAGCGACAAGTTAGCCCGAGTGGAGTATAGACCGGTTTCGATGTAATTTATATTGTTTGAAAGCTGACATTAGCCTGCTCACTTTAGGAGTTAGTGTAGAGAGTAAAGGTCTTACCGCAAAAGATTTAAACATCTATTGAACAGTGTTTTGAGAAAATTCAGTATAAAATTACAGATTTTTTTTGTAATCAACAGTTCAACAGGTGTTTAAATCTTGTGTGGTAAGACTAGGGTAAGACAATCTGAGTTTTTTTCAGTAGTCTGATAAATTTCTTACTTGCAACAAAATTATAACTGCCACCTCAAAGACATTTACTGGCAGACGGTCAGACAGACACGCTTCAGAATAATATTAGTGTGGATTAATTCAAAGATTACATAACAAGACAAGTATAGATACTTCATACTCCATAGCTTACCCCCTGCAGAGCTTACATTATACATTGCCATATAATTTGCTGTTTAATGTAATTATACACCGCTTTTATGGAAGTAAGACTGCATTGCAAAACCTAGTAGCCGGATAAACAGGCAAGTTATTCGGATAAACAGCTAATTTGGCCGGACAAACCAGCCTGATTAGCCGGAAAAACATCCAAGTTAACCGCACAAACAGCCAAGTTAGCCGTTTAAACAGTCAAGTTAGCCATAATAAACATGCAAGTCAGTCGGACAGACTACTGTCTGTCGGCTTAGCTACTGCTAAGCCGTACATATAGGTAACTGGTAAGCCAGAATGATAATACAGCTATGTTAGCCGGACAAACAGCAAAGTTAGACGAGCATACAGAAAAGTTAGCCGGACATACAACCGAGTTTTACGGACACACAGGTAAGTTAGCCGGACATACAATCAAGTCTTACGGAAAAAACGCAAAGTTAGCCGGACATACAACCAAGTTAGCCGGACAAACAGCAAAGTTAGCCGGACATACAGCCGAGTTTTACCAACAAACAGCAAAGTTTGATGGACATACAGGTAAGTTAGCCGGACAAACAGCGAAGTAAGTCGGAAAAGCAGCCGAATTCTATGAATAAAATCAGCCGTACAAATATCCTAGATAATCAAACAAACCAGCCAAGTTAGCCAGAGAAACAGTCAAATTACCCGGACAGGCAGTAAGTTAGCTGGACATTTATTACAGTCAAGCTAGCCAGACAAACAGCCAAGATAGCCGATGATACAAATGGAAAGCGCACGGTTGGAAATGACGCATTATATTTTTACCTTAAGTTCTATCAATTACAATCAGGTGATTTCTCTACTCATTTATTGTCAAATAAAGATATTTCCTTAAGTATATTATCATCTATAATACTTTTAATTTTTATTGTAAAATGAAAATACGCGCTCATAAAACTTTGCAAACTCATTTTTATTGTCATTTTAAAATGCAATTAAGTACAATTAACAAATTTAATGCGACGCGCCGAGATAAAAGATCCATTCAGTACAAAATCCTTTCTTACAAGCGACAGAAAAAGTTGAAAACATCTGGGGAAAAAACTGTAGACAGTATGAACCTGTTACCGCTAGGGTGGGGCCTTATTACTGAAAAGTTATCGATATCGATGAAAAATAATTGATAAGATGTTTTAATTAATACGAAAGTATTTTTCTGCTTTACAGTGTGTTTGTTTTCATTGTGGTAGGTAGTTGCAGTCATTATTTAAAAATGTGTTTGATTCACAATAGCAGTAAAATAAAACCAAAAGGGGCTAATAGTAATTACAAATTAATAGGATTCTGTCTTTCATCTTCTTATGTTAAGGCCGCTTAATTTCATTGGTATGGGGATACAGAATATTTTGAGTCTAAAATTACGGTTAAACGCAATAATCCAATATCTATTTCATTATAAAAATATATTTTTTTCAAAATTAGACAGTTTTTTATTATGGGATAGTTGTATATTATAATAATATTATGCTTTATATAACGGATTGTTTTATGATGTAAGTACTGTTTATGATATTTATAAATAAAACTATTTTATTATTTAGGAATTGTTAGTAAATCGTAAGTCATAATAACATGAAACGAAAACAACAAAAAGAATCATTAATAACTTGTTTTTTAGTATAAAAGTAGTAAATATGCATCAAAACATTTCTCAATTAAATCCATCACAATCCCGTGAAATATTGTTGGAAAAAGCATAACATCATACCGAATAAATGAAAGAATCATGAACGAAAATATCGAGCTCAAAAATGAATCAGACACATTGTTCATTCATGTTATGTTCCATCAATAAAACATAAACTTGCAGAATTCGCAACCGAATAAATTATTTACGCGAAAATATCGATATTGTTGAGAGCCCAACCCTAGCGTTGACTCGTAAGTACGTTGCGCGTGGCGCTTTAGGCATATAAAATAAGCACAACATATTACACCAAACGATAATAAACCTTACGCCCGTATAATAAAGTACAAAATATATTCAACGAGCGTTCGCGTGGCGGCTTACACAAAATCGGAAAGCCGTACATCCGGAACGCTGGTTCAATTATCATTTCTATGCGAACACAATAAGGTGCAAATTGCGTTGTCGTGTACTAAATTATGTAGTATTAGTACGTTTCTACCCATCATTCGCTACCAGTTTGCTGGGTGCGTTAAACTTGATAAAAACTTGACGTGCCCATGTCTACGCGACATGCATTTAATGCGCTTTTCAAATTGTGAATTTTATCGATATGACCAAAAATGGTGGGCACAACACTTCTTGTAATTTGTTACATGATTTTTATTGTGATAATTTAAAGGCAAATTGAGTACTGCAATCGAATATTAATAAATACACTTTCGATCCATAAAAAATAAAACAAAGCATGTCGGATCAGCTAGTAATTTATAGTGTAAGTAACACTGTGTAACAAAACTAAGAGATAATACTTTAGGGTGTGTATGTCTCTTTCAGGGCTGCTACTTTTACAGTGAACGGGGGTAAAATTATTTGTGAAAAGGCTTATTTGAACGCGCTAATCTCAGGAACTACTGGTCCGATTTAAAAAATTCTTTCAGTGTTAGATAGCCCATTTATTGAGGAAGGCTATAGACTATATTTTATCACGCTAATAATAGGAATGAATGTGGAAAAAACGGGGCAAATTATTTGAAAGGGCTTATCTCACGAACTACTGGAGCATTTTTTCTGTTATTTGGTACAGATAAGAAGTAGACCTCGTGAAGGATCATAGGCTATTTTTTGTGGACTAATTTGTCTGTCAAATATCTAATTTACGCGAGCGAAGCCACGCGGACCGTCTAGTCTATAATCTATGTAGGGTAAATCTATGTAGGGTAATAACCCTAAGCTTCTAAAGTATAATCACTTATTTTTGTAACATTCTGCAGTGATAGATATAAAAACTATGAAGAAACATTTTCAATATCGAAATAGCGTTTAAAATACTTTACCAAGTAGTTTTACAGCAATTACGTACCTGCAACAGAAAAATGAATTTATTAAAATGAAATTCAACATCAAAAAGTAAATGTTTTTTGCGATCGATGATAAAGTCCATCAACTGGTCGCACAACACATCTGTGTTGCGAACACAGATGTGTTGTGCGACCAGTTGATGCCTCCGTGGTCCAGTGGTTAAGAGGATTCCACACCGCCATTTTTCCCATACAAACGCTGTCCCCTGTTTCCTCCCTGGATAATGCTAGTAGAGTTATAATTTTTTTCCTGAATATCTACGGCCACTAATACAATGTCCCTATGTTTTCCTTTTTTTCATAATTTAATTATTAAATAAGATATGAACGTTCAAAAACCCAAAAAAATGGCCAGATTTTCCACTGTGTTCAAACGTCCAGAAAACAGATTTGGATAGATTATACAAAAAAAGCAAAACATAGGAACACAGCTCAAGCCTTTTTTTAATCTTTAATGAAAAAAGTACTTAAATCGGTTAAGTTTTGGAGAAGGAATCAGGGGACAACGAATCGTTGATTTTCTGGATTTTCTGCAGTTGTCTCTATCGCGTTCTGCGGTATAGGCTTGAGGTAAGGGAGACAGCTATAGATATTACACGTACTTTTTTTTCATTTCTCTAGCTGCTGTGGTATCCTCTTAAGAGCGTGGCTCTCGACTCGAAAGTCGTGGGTTCGATTCCCGCGTTGGAAACATGTTATTTCCAAGTTTGATTAGGACAATGCAGGCTGATCACCTGATTGTCTGACAAGTAAGATGATCTATGCGTCGGATGGGCATGTAAAAAGTCGGTCCTGCGCCTGATCTCTCGCCAGTTGTGTCGGTCGTCCCGCCTCCGTCCCACTAGGTTTTGAGAGTAAAAGGAATAGAGAGTGCCCTTGACGTGTACTGCGTACACACAGGCACTATAAGATTACTCCTGCGTACCAGGCCTGGTTTCGATGAAACCGGCCACCGTCACCGAAACCAGTGTGGGAGTCACTACGTGTTCGCATGATCGATCAGGATACTTAGGGTCGATTTATGTCCGTCCGCCCGAACACGCGGTTTGGCGCGAGATAACGCGTTTTTCGCACTTTAACCGCAAATTTTGATGAAGAATCCTACGTCCTTTCCCGCAGCTTATACATAGCAAAATACAGATTTCAGTAAAATCGGTTCAGCCGTTTGGGCGTGAAAACCTAATAAAGGGACAGACAGACACACTTTCCCATTTATAATATTAGTATGGATACAATATGTATACTGTATACTTAATAATTACTTATATTATAATTATACTCTAGGAATTTCGGAAAACACAACCCTTCTTTGTCACAGTCGGTTAGAAAAGGAATCAAAATTCTCTGCTAAGTTTGCCACGTAAGTTAATTTATATTTTGCCACCACCGAATTGTGTTTTGGCATGGCTATTACAAAAGCAGCTATCTTAATTAACGTCGAATACCACATTTTGCGGGTAGAATTTTGAGTGAACTGTGCAAAAAGCCGCAACGGTTAAACCTTGCTACAGGGAAATAGAAGATAAGGAGAAAGAATATCATGAAAGATAAGTGATGGCAGCAAAGTAACAAATGAAAATGATTGGACATGTGCGAGTCGAACAAGTGATGAGCAAAAAGCCACAACGGTTAAACCTAGCTACAGGGAAATAGAAGATAAAATGATAAAAATTACTCTAGAAGAGAAGGCAGCAGAAGTTGTAATAAATATGCAATAAATAAAATCAGCAAAGTGCGAGTTGGACAAGTTATGAGCAAATCATTGTGAGCCTAGTGCTATCAAGAAAATAGATGATTAAAAGATAAAAAACGGTGGAAAAGAGTAATGGCAGAAGAGTAAAAAATAAAATCGGTGAAGTGCGAGTCCGAAAAGGGACAGGTGGACGGTCGGACGGACAGTGAAGTCTAGGGTTTTAGCCTTTGGGTATTGAACCCAAAAGAAACGTAAATTGACGAAATGCCTTCTTTTCCGCGGTAATTGGTTAAAAGACAACAACAGAGGTATACATTTTCGCCACGCGGTAAAAAGAGAGGGGGATATTTCTACCTCTCTACGCAGGAGGTCTACTCACTCTATCTTACGAATTTTCAATCGAGTCACGTGTCCCGTGCGTGTTTAACATTTTTTACTCATCCCAAGAAGTGCGCAACGCCGTTAAAGATGTTTTTATCCACCAAGTAAGAATGGAGGAGATGATATTTGATAGTTTTGACTCAAAAGAACATTTTAAGTATTATGATAATAAAAAGAATGGAACAAAGAAAAAATTATGAAAAGTTACGACATTATGGTCCAAGAGCCAGCGACAGCCTGTATGAAGTTAATTTTTTATATTGTTTTCTTTTGTATTACTCGTATTCTCGTTAGTACTTTAGGGTATCTGGCAGTAGAAAGCAACTTTCAATGGCCGGCAGTAAGAGGCGAGTAAGAACCAACCCACACAAAAATTACGTATTGAGTTATGAATGCAGTTATGTTCTGTAGATGATTTAGAACAAGACTGCATTCAAAATTTAACAACAAAAAAAATGTGGGTTAGGATACTAATGCTTAACAGCGTCCATATAACCCCTGAGGTAAAAATGTCCAGTAGCTGTTGAGTTTCGATCGTGGATACTTTGGGATTTATCCAGTTCTGAAGGTCTACTTAACTTTCGAATTAAAAAGCTCAATTTTTTATCTTATTATCTTCGGGTAACTGTAGGAATCTCGCCTCTTACTGCCGGCCATTGAAAGTTTAAAAATGACATAAGTCTTCTTACCACTAAAGAGCTTTGCTGGTCGTTCTTAAACAGCTTTTATAAGATGACGAAATTCTGTCACCGGCTCTTATTCTTACAAAGTTGGGTTTAATTTTCCCTCGCTCCTTTGAAGTTTCGTCGAATCTAGCGATAAATCTCACCGCAAGGGGTCGGCCGTCACTTCGACCCCTTGTAGCAATATTTTGTTTGGAATTACGGAAAAAGATTTAGGAATAGGAAAATGGGGATTTAAAAATATTTGTTTATGTAAGAAAACTACAAGGCGTAATAAAACTAAGTGATATTGGTATGCATGTGTCCCATAGGTCACTGTAAAAGTGGCAGCGCTGAAAGTACATTTTTTGTGATTTGTATGAGCTAGCCCCCACGTCATTATTTTTTCCATAAAAAGGTGTTAAAAAGTAACTATTTCAGTACTGCTTTATTCACGGCGATCTCTATACAGGGTGTAACAAAAACAAGTGATAATACTTTAGGGTGTGCACGTGTTCCTTGTAGAGAGTTCACTGTGAAAGTAGCAGCGCTGAAAGACCAAAATTTTTTTTCACTTTTGTATGGGGAACCTCGTGAAGCTCGGGCTCTTGCCCATACAAAAGTGAAAAAAAATATTCGTCTTTCAGAGCTGCTACTTTCACAGTGAACTCTCTACAAGGAACATGTACACACCCTAAAGTATTATCACTAGTTTTTGTTACACCCTGTATAGGGGACCCATACAAACACTGAAGTATTATCACTTAGTTTTGTTACACCCTATATAAATAAAGTCTTTGTGTGGATCAGTTAGATATAATATTACTAAATGACGCCTGCAACTCCGTTCCGAAGAAATGCGTCTATCCCGCGGAAACCGTGCATTTTTCCGGGATAAAAACTATCCTATGTCCTTACCCGGGGCTCAAAGTATCTCCATACCAAATTTCAGCAAAATCGGTTCAGAGGTTTATGCGCAAAGAGGTAACAGACACATTTTCGCATTTTAAATATTAGTATGGATATTTTTATTGGGCACTTTTTCATTTATTTCCCCTGGGCGAAAAATATTTTCCGGGTCAGCTTAAACATTTCAGTAATGGTGAAATAATGTTTCATATTCTGAAATTAAGTATCCCCCATTTTGTGTAAGGTTGGAATTATGCAAACGTTGAAACACTGTCGCGATAACACAATAAGATCGCTTACATTGTACGATACGATAATTATTATCGCACGATATGTCACCTACATAGAGTGATAGACTTTATACTATTGATGAATTACCAATAAAGTCACATAGTATACAAAAAAAGGGCCTAAAATATGGTGTTGAAATGTAAATTGGTGAAGTTTCTTTATAAGTGAACCGCAAATTTTTAAAAGACAAGTCTTCGAGAGACTTGTCTTTATAAGTGGGAGAGCCATGCTTCGGCACGAATGGGCCGGCTCGACCGGAGAAACACCACGTTCTCACAGAAAACCGGCGTGAAACAGCACTTGCGCTGTGTTTCGTCGAGTGAGTGAGTTTACCGGAGGCCCAATCCCCTACCCTATTCCCCTCTCTTCCCTCCCCTATTCCTTTCCCTTCCTTACTATATTAACCTATTCCCTCTTAAAAGGCCGGCGATGCACTTGCAGCTCTTCTGATGCTGCGAGTGTCCATGGGCGACGGAAGTTGCTTTCCATCAGGTGACCCGTTTGCTCGTTTGCCCCCTTATTTCATAAAAAAAAAAAGATGAATAAATAAAATCTTTTCAAAATGAATCATATCAATGAGAATGAAATATTATTTCGTTGTTATTGATGATTCTTTTTTTGTTGAAAAGAGGACATTTTAAAGGTGGTCCCATGCTAAGGAAATACTGTTTGAAGTCAGCACGATGTTCGATATCGTACTGGGTAAAAGCGCTTACTTGTTCTTGTTGGATTTAATGACGAAGATAAATTTCAAGGTGCAAGTTCTTAAAATGTCGTCAAGCGGCTACCGTTTGCGATATTCGATTGAAATGTTTATAAAAAGAAGTGTTATGCTTCGGCACAAAAAAGTTTGTTTGAATGAAACGGCCTGACAGAAAACGAGCTGAAAAATTGCTTGTCAATTTTCGAGTAAGGTAAGAGGAGAAATATTTGAACTAGCAACAGAACTATATACATAATGGAATCAGGCGATCTGTCAGCTCGTGGGAGAGTCATGCTTCAGCACGAATAGGCCGGCTCGAACGGAGAAATACCACGTTCTCACAGAAAACCGGCGTGAAACAGCGCTCGCGCTGTGTTTCGCCGAGTGAGTGAGTTTACCGGAGGCCCAGGGGATTGGGCCTCCGGTAAACTCACTCACTATCCTATTCCCTTACCTACCCTCCCCTATTCCCTTAACTTCCCATCCTTACCCTCCTCTATTACCTTATTCCCTCTTAAAAGGCCGGCAATGCACCTGCAGCTCTTCTGATGTTGCGAGTGTCCATGGGCGACGGAAGTTGCTTTTCATCAGGTGACCCGTTTGCTCGTTTGCCCCCCTTATTTCATAAAAAAAGCTCCATTCATTAAATAAAAGGACGCAACTTTAACACTACATGCGAAAGAAATTTGCCAGAAAGAGTTTCAAGAGTTAATAAGAATGAAAATATTAAGGAAGAAAGCTTTGAGAAGATTATTGACTTGATTTCTAGATTTTTGACTTGATTTCTAGATTTTTGACTTGATTTCTAGATTTTTGACTTGATTTCTTGCCTACTACCCGGTTACGACAAAACAATGCAACCCAGGTTACATCGTTTTGTAATAATATAGTCTTTTATCTACTCGATGACTGATGTAAGCTTTGTATTGATTGAACCCAAAAAGTTGAGGACAAGTTTTTAACCGAAATATTCCATGTATCATTTTGCTGTAACCCAAAATGTGGATGAAATATTTCTGCAAAATACTGTAAGCCACCCAGCTTACAGCGTTTTGCAAAAACATTAAATATTGCTACGTTTTGTACCCGTAGTAGGATAACAATCGCCCAAGTTTGAGCTTATTTTTATTTTTGCAAAACGCTGCAAGCTGAGTTTGCCCCTTAATATTTTATGCTGGCACATGTTTTTATAGTATTTTAAGATAATTAAAAAAAAATAACTAATCAGCTCATATAGAATCCATGTATCTGTCTAGTTTAATACTGGATAAAATGGTAAATGAAATTTAAACTCATTTTTTTAAGAGGAGTCCACACCGCCGTTTTTCCATGCAAACGTTGTCCCCTGTTTCGTCCCTGGATAATGCCGGTAGAGTTATGATTTTTCCTGAATATCTATGGCCACTACTAGCATGTCCCTATGTTTTCTTTTTTTGCATAATTTTATTATTAAAAAAGATAACGTCCAAAAACCCAAAAAAATGGCCAGATTTTCCTTTGTGTTCAAACACCCAGAAAACAAAACTGGCTGGAATATACAAAAATATAAAAAAAACATAGGAACACAGCTCAAGCCTTGCTTTAATTCTTAACGAAAAAAGTACTTAAATCGGTTAAGTTTTGGAGAAGTAATCAGCGGACAACGAATCGAAGATTTTCTGTTCTTTTATTAGAACTTTTGTCGTATTGTCTCTATCGCGCTCTGCGGTGGGAGTCTTGAGATTGGTGAGACAGCAATACATTTTCAAATACCTATCTTCAATTTCTCTCGCCCTTGTTGTATCCTCTTAAGGATACATCGTTTTGTCGTAACAGGGTAGCGTGTTTTAGTCAAACGGTACCCACTCTAAATTAGTCTTAATTTCACTTGTTGAGGCATGTTTAATGACAACCCATATATCCACGTGTAAAAACATCCCTGTAGCTATGAAAGTGCTTATGAAGTCTGTAACAAGTTTTTAACAAATCAAAGCATGATATGCAAATACAATTTCATTGGAGCACCCATGAATAACTTTGCATATAATAATGAACGAGAATTTGAGTGAATCACGCAGGGTGAAAACATGGCGCGTGATTTTATTTCCAATTTAGAAGCTAATAAACAGAATATAGAGGTAGGAAGAGTACGAACAGAACCTGATATTAACGAATGTAAGAACTGAAAAGAGATAAAAGATGTGAGACAAGGGATAGGATTAAGAAAAAAGATAGAAAAGAGACATGGGGTAAGGGATATCATTAATAATTTCACTTTGCAAGTAATCAAAAAAACATAAGGGTTAGAAAAAGGAGCAAAACAAATAATAGGAGGAATAGATCAATCAAAGCAAACAATGACTTTGACCTTTATATTTCACACTGATACTAACAACACAAAATATTATATTAAATGGACTACTATGTCTTTAATATGATAAAATTAATAAACCATATCGTATTTATTAAAGTACGAAACACACATTAAACGTAATGCGAATTTAATGAAGCTTTAAATGTAAAATCCATTTAATCTCCGTCATAAAACGGACTATCGTCTCAGAACTAATAATTAAAAAAGCATAATTAATAAGGATGCAGTAAGATTTGAAAGGAGATAATTAGAAGAGTAATAAATTCACTGATAATATCACCTTAAATGACGGTTTATTTTACCAATGAATGTAGATTCATAGATAGTGGCTTAATAAAATTATTTTATTGAAATACAGAGTGTTCAAATTGAAAAAGAATTTTTGGAATATTGATTACCGTTATAATCCCGTTTAGGGGGTGAAATTTAAAAAACCCCGTTTTAACCCCAAAAAGCAATTCAAATCCCCAGAAAGGATGGTTTTTATTTCAGAAAAATTTACGATTGCTATAACCTATTACTTTTGCGTGAGAAATTGCAGCAACATCTGGTACTCAAATAAAAGAATTTCTAACATAAAAAAGATCAGCCTAAGGCGTGACTTGTGCCAAATTCCTAAGATAGGTATAACCACAGAAATAAATCAAGATAGAACGGCGACGCACGTGCGTTGCTAAGGAATCGATCGTGTCAATTTTTGCTTTGCATTTAGTTAGAACAAATAACTTACCCGTGGAAAGAAATACCTCCTTTTTGGACGATTCACTTTCGTATTTCTGTTTTTACAATTAGACACTGCACAATGAAGCATTTTTGCACAACCGCTCCGGTGTAATCAAGTCGAGACGTGCGCGCTGACTAAATGAACGTTCAACAAATCTTGCTCACTTGTGCAAGATTGAAACACGCGTACTCCACCCGCTTAGCCGTTCTATCTTGATTTATTTCTGTGGGTATAACAATTATTTTACATTGAAAGGGTTTCGAAATAATACAATAATGATAGGCCAAGTTTGTAGCAATTGTATGTTATTATTGGATCATAGTATGTAAACAAAACTACTTTTTAGAAAGCACAGAGAAAGTAATGATCTTGATCTATGGATTTTAGGATGTTTGACTAAAACATGGAAGTACTATTTTTAACCGACTTTTTTTTTTTTGTTTCACTAAACTGAAAGTAAAACTAAATATGAGTGAAAGAGAAAGATACGTGGGAGAGCCATGCTTCGGCAGGAACGGGCCGGCTCGACCGGAGAAATACCACGTTCTCACAGAAAACCGGCGTAAAACAGCGCTTGCGCTGTGTTTCGCCGAGTGAGTGAGTTTACCGGAGGCCCAATCCCCAACCCTATTCCCTTCCCTCCCCATCCCTACCCTCCCCTATTATCGCACCTGCAACTCTTCTGAAGCTGCGGGTGTCCATGGGCGACGGTAGTTGCTTTCCATCAGGTGACCCGTTTGCTCGTTTGCCCCCTTATTTCATAAAAAAATCTTTTTAACTGACTTTAAAAAAGGAGGAGTCGTCAATTCGACCCGTATGTACCATTGTAGATATTATTGTATGTATGAATTCGGTTGTTTGTATTATTGGTTGTACTAATTATAGTATTTTTCAAGTAAGGGAATACTGCAAGTTTCATCAAAATTGGTTAATCAGTTTTTGATAAAGGCATTCAGAGTGAAACACAAATATAATTTAACGAGCTTTTGCCCGCGGCTTCGCTCGCGTTAAGAAGTATTATTATATACAAACTTTCATCTCCTATTTGAACCCCTTGGGGTTGGAATTTATCAAAATCCTTTCTTAGCGGATGCCCACGTTATATCATCTACCTGCATGCCAAATTTCAGCCCGATCCGTCCAGTGGTTTGGGCTGTGCGTTGATAGATCACTATGTCAATCAGTCAGTCACCTTTGAGTTATATATATATATATAGATTAATTTTTAAGCTTTTTCGCTATGGTATCAATTTTTCTGATCATCTAATCAGAGTTAAATTGAACGCCAGGTTAAGCCCCAATTTCACCAACGACCGTTAAAGTTAACGCTCGAATTAGTATCACTTTACCTATTTCGTTTCTCTTATGAATGAAAGAGAAGACATGACATTTTAACAAGCTGTTAACACTAACAGACGTTGGTGAAATTGGGGCTAAATATGGCAGTTAGTCTAACCGTTACTTAACTAAGCACGCGCGATCTCATTTCAACTTCTTACTACATTTTAGACAATATTATGTTCTTGCCGAAGAGTACTTTTTGCGACATTTTAAACAATATTAAGTTTTTGTTTGTATTTCAGATAATTTTACGCTAGCTTAGTTAAGTGGATTGCAATTTTTTGAGGATTTAGTAATGTACTTATTAGGGACCTATCAGACTGAGAGCGGTCACGCGGTCTTTTTTTTTTTTTAATGAAATAAGGGGGCAAACGAGCAAACGGGTCACCTGATGGAAAACAACTTCCGTCGCCCATGGACACTCGCAGCATCAGAAGAGCTGCATGTGTGTTGCCGGCCTTTTAGAAGGGAATAGGGTAATAGGGGAGGGTAGGGAAGGGAAGGGAATGGGGGGGGGGGTAGGAAAGGGAATAGGGTAGGGGATTGGGCCTCCGGTAAACTCACTCACTCGGCGAAACACAGCGCAAGCGCTGTTTCACGCCGGTTTTCTGTGAGAACGTGGTATTTATCCGGTCGAGCCGGCCCATTCATGCCGAAGCATGGCTCTCCCACGTATACGGTCCCACGGTCTAGCGTTCGAGCGGTCAGTTTTGCGTTCTTTGTGTTGTATTACGTTTTATTATTGACATACTCACACAGGGGGCGTTCTGACCGCGTCAGAATTACTCCTGTGTGACTGACCGCTCGAACGCAGGATGAGAACGCAGTACGCTTGAACGCGTGACCGCTCTCAGTCTGATGACCTATCAGATAGATTCTTAGTGATAAAAAAGTTAATTATTATTAGTTTAGCACTTAAATTCTATTATTATGATTTAATATTAATGCAATTTTATTCCTAAGTAGAAGACGCCTGCAAATCTGTTGTGATAGAATTGAACCGTACATTTTTTCGGGATAAAAATATCCTATGTCCTTTGCCGGTACTCAAAGTATCTCTATACCAAATTTCAGCAAAATCGGTTAAGCGGTAACAGATCCGGACTCGTGAAGAGGTAACAAACAGACAGACGGACAGACAGACACACTACTATTTATAGTATTAGTAAGGATATGAAAATAAATGTCCTACCTACAGAATATACACACCAACACAATCAGTCCAGCCGTTTTTCTAAACCCACTAAGGGACTCCGAATGTTTTAGAGGAAATTATTTTTCCTCGAACATCAATATTATTTCAGATAAAGCGTGAGTTTTGAGAGTTTTTAATTAAAATGGTTGCTTTGTACTTATTGTTGGTACAAATGAGGTTAAAACAATAATATCTCGAAGAATTTCATTTGCAGATCTAAAGATAGTATGGTATCTGGAGAATCCCCATGATTAGAGGATTCTACAAAGGAATTAATTCTCAGACCTACTGCAAGGGTCTTTCGCTGGTTCACACCACAGATTTTCGAACCACGGTTCGAAACAGCGAAGAACTGTTTTCGAAATATTTTGAATTTCCGATTAATACCGCGGTGATTGGAGTGGTGTGAAACCACTAATTAATTATTTTTTGGTATAGGTGGATTCGGACCACGAATTTAAGCCAATAATTATTGTAAAAAATATTTTCTTGTCTCATTTATTTATTTGTACAGACGTATAGAAAAGTGGTGGATTGTGGTCGGATTTACTGTATGCTAGTAACGCCCTCTGCTCCGACATTTGCGTTTGAAAATCTACCCGATTCGAAAATCTATTAACCCTCGGTTGGTTGTGCTTTTTAAATAACGTGGTTGGTCACGCGGAGTCTCTGAAAACGCCAAAATTAAATGACATAAAAATGGCATAAACTTATTTATTTCTTAACTGTTTTATGTATTTTATTGTTATTTAATTCAATATCAATCAGATTTAATTAAAAAATTAAAAATATTTTGAAGCTTTATAGCCTAAACATTTTTTAGGGTTTTTAAAGACCCCAGGCGACCTCTCGAGGGTTAAATGTCAGAAATTGCAAAATATTATTAACCCATCAAGCCCCACAAGGACACCGGTGACCGTAGAATAACATTAGATTTCCAAGAATCCGCGATCGAAGGATGAGGCAGTGATTTATGCAGCTCTGGAAGTTGCCGTAAATCTTTCATGAATCTAAATCCATTTTTTTTTAAACTAGCTGTCCCGGTGAATTTCGTGTCACTTTAAAACCTACCCTGGACTTCTACGAATATTTTAAGACTAAAATCAGCCCAATCCGTTGAGTCGTTTTCGAGTTTTAGCGCGACTAACACATTTGAAAATCCATTTTTATATATAAAATTAGCCCCTTTTCCTGGTCAGACCTTAAAAACTTTACTCCTTCCAGGCTTCCTGTCTCTCTTCTCTCTTTCTCTCTCCGATCGAACTCGAAACATAAACTACAAGCACGTAATATTCTCGATACGTTAAAATTGATTCCAACGTAGCGATGCCGTAAATAATATTTGATATTTTTTCTCCATCCCAACATAAAAGGTACAGCCATAATTCTTTTATACTGCCCCTAAAAGTCAGTTTTTTGGTGGAACTATTTTTACGTTGGCAACTAAAATGCCAATAATGTTGTATGGATATTTGTTACTCAAGTTGTTGCTGCTGGCTGATGTTTTCTTAATTTATGATATTACCTATATAATTCTTAATACATGTTTTCGTTTACTGGAAACTGTACCTTTTCAGTTCCCAAAAACTAATGAAAATTTTTATCTCGACGTCTAAGCAATTTTAGAAACTGTATTTTTTGCAGAAATAAAAATTATGTAGCCCGCGCTTCTCTAATTAGTAATAATTACAATCAATATTCGGTTCAAATCATTAAAAAAATCACAATTAACAGCATGTACGACTATTATTAATAATGCTACCAATATCTAAATATTATGTATATAACTTAAAGGCATTGATATACAAAAAACCCTGTGACTGACTGACTGACATAGTGATCTATCATGTGGCATGCAGGTAACTCATAACATAACATTTTATACATGACGTAGACATCCGCTAAAAAAGGATTTTGATCAATTCTACCCCCAAAGGGACAAAATAGGGGATGAAAGTTTGTATGAAACTTTGTCAATTTTAAACCGATCGGGCTGAGACTTTGAGACGCGAGCGAAGCCGCGGGCAGAAGCTCGTACATAATTTTTTTTTTTTAAATAAATAAGGGGGCAAACGAGCAAACGAGTCACCTGATGGAAAGCAACTTCCGTCGCCCATGGACACTCGCAGCATCAGAAGAGCTGCAGGTGCGTTGCCGGCCTTTTAAGGGGGAATAGGGTAATAGGGGAAGGTAGGGATGTAAAAGGAACGGAATAAGGGAGGGTAGGGAAGGGAATAGGGTAGGGGATTGGGCCTCCGGTAAACTCACTCACTCGGCGAAACACAGCGCAAGCGCTGTTTCACGCCGGTTTTCTGTGAGGACGTGGTATTTCTCCGGTCGAGCCGGCCCATTCGTGCCGAAGCATGGTTCTCCCACGTCTAAAACTACACTAAATAATATAACAAACGTAAAATAAAGAAACAATAATATCATATTAACTTGGTCTATTTAATTTTTTGCTTACAGTATTAAAATTAATTGAAACGAACAATGCCACGTTACCTTTCAATGAAACTTATCCTAAGTATATCTGCGAAAAGACAGACAAAATTATACATTTTTATATAACGCACGGAAGCAAAATCTACTTTATCATTCATAAGATCTTTTTATGTATGATTACCTTCGGGGTTAGAAGAAACATTATGTCATTTGAATATACGCTGTCGTGTGCACACGTCTTTATACATTTGTCAGGTTATGTGCACACGCCGTTATTATCTAAAGGACCGTTCATGCTGGGCTTGATTTATACAGGGTGTAACAAACCTAAGTGATAAATCATAAAACTTTAGTGTGTGTATGAGTTCCTTGTAGAAAGTAGCAGCGCTGAAAGACCGAATTTTTCGCTTCGGCAAGTGCCCCAGCGTCACGAGCTTTCCCATACAATAGTGGAAAAAAATGGTATTTCAGGTCTGATACTTTCACAGTGAACTGTCTACAATACATACCCTAAATTATTATCATTTACTTTTGTTAGACCTTGTATAACCATGAATCATAATAGCGAAAAACGCTGCCTACATCATGTACCATCGTTCAACAAATATGTAAACGCGGCACAAGAATTTTATGTATAAGATCTATACACATATAACACAGTGTGCAATCAACTTTTGCAATCACCTTTTGCAGATAATATAGTATAATGTGCACTCGGCTTTAGCACATAATATAACATAGTGTGTACGAACCTTTATAGCATGCAGCACAGTGTGCACACACCCTAACAGATTAGTGACATCACAATAAGATTACGGCGACATTTCCCGCGACCGCTTGTGAATAGAAAATTAGTATTTTCCGGATTTTCCGCCGTTTTCCATGTGAACTTTTCACGTATGTGACTTTTCTTACGAAAGCATTATTGTACTGAATTTCCTCATTTTAGTATTGGCTTCAATCATTGCTTGAGGATTCACCCAGCAACGATTTTAAAATTAACAAGCGAGTAACACGCTGTTTGATCCATAGTTAATATTATAAAAAATCGGCCAAGTGCGAGCCGGAGTCGCACACGAAGGGTTCCGTACCGGTACAGAGCAAAAATAGGCTAAAAATTGTGTTTTTTGTATGGGAGCCCCCATTAAATTTTTATTTTATTTTAATATTATTATTAAATATTAAAGTAAATATATAACAATAGTATGTGTGAAAAATTCAAGTCCCTACCTCTTGCCGTTATTGATATAGAGCGAAAAGGGCCGAAAAAATCACGTTTGTTGTACGGGAGCCCACCTAAAATATTACTTTTATTTTGTTTCCAGTAATTGATGTTATAGCAGCAACAGATATACACAATCTGTGAAAATTTCAGAAGTCTAGCTATAGCGGTTCTTGAGATACAGCATGGAGACAGACAGTCGGACAGACAACGAAGTCTTACTCGTAGTAATAGGGTCCCGTTTTTACACTATAGGTACGGAACCCTTCCGCGCAGCTTCGCTCGCGTAAATTAGATATTTCACAGACAAATTTCTCCACAACAAAAATATCCTATGATCCTTCACGTGGTCTACTTCTTATCTGTGCCAAATAACAGAAAGATTGCTCCAGTAGTTCGCGAAATAAGCCCTTTCAAATAATTTCCCCCGTTTTTTTCACATTTTCCTCTATTTCTTCGCTCCTATTAGTCTTAGCGTGATAAAATGTAGCCTTCCTCGATAAACCAGCTATCTAACACTGAAATAATTTTTCAAATCGGACCAGTAGTTCTTGATAAAGTATAATATATTAATTATAATGTAAATCTTTCAGCACTGCATCTTTCACAGTCAACTCTACAGGGTGTCACAAAACTAAGTGATAATACTTTAGGGTGTGTACGTGCTCCTTGTAAAGAGGTCACTGTGAAAGTAGCAGCGCTGAAAGACCAAATTTTTTTTAACTTTTTTATATCCCCTAAGGCCTAAAGTATATACAGGGTGCAATTAAACCTTCCTGCCAAATTTTTTCCAGGGCTTAGGTTGGCTAGGAGAGTCCATTTAACAAAAAAAAAATTGGGTGTTATTTTTTTTCAATGACATAATTTATCCTATTTAAAATCGTTGCACAACGGTCACTCGCGGCGCGGGGAAATGAGAGGGGGTAACGCGGGGGGAGGCGCGAGCGCGGGGTCAAATCACGCGCGGGCGACGCGTCGTGTCCATTAATTGTAGTGTTTTTTAGGATAACTTTCGGAAGCTAATTCTCAACATTTTAGTACTGATTGATTATAAAAATCAAAAATACTTGTATTTTTATTTTAACAAGGATCAATATATCAAAATTTGGCAGGAAGGTTTAATTGCACCCTGTACATACCCTAAAGTATTATCATTTATCACTTAGTTTTGTTACATTCTGTATATGAAACACACACACCGAGATATTTTTATTTACTGTATTACACTCTGTATAACAAACAAACATAATATTATTTATCATACAAATCATTTCTATGAACTCATTGTTAACAAATTATGCTATTTATAAAATGGCGTGGTCACTCGATCAAGATTAAGGTTGTTAATGTAATAATAGCTTTAAGGCTTTTGATTAGAATGAATGAAAATACTTTTATACAATAACAAGGGGTAGTTTCAAACCTATTAACAATCAAACGCACTCACAAAAAAAAATCTTTCAGTTTTAAGCATTCCCAAAAATGGAGTTGATTTCTTCTTTTTTTTATGAAATAAGCGGGCAAACGAGCAAACGGGTCACCTGATGGAAAGCAACTTCTGTCGCCTACGGACACTCGCAGCATCAGAAGAGCTGCAGGTGCGTTGCCGGCATTTTAAGAGGGAATAGGGTAATAGGGGAGGGTAGGGAAGGGAAGGGAATAGGTGAGGGTAGGGAAGGGAATAGGGTAGGGGATCGGGCCTCCGGTAAACTCACTCACTCGACGAAACACAGCGCAAGCGCTGTTTCACGCCGGTTTTCTGTGAGAACGTGGTATTTCTCCGGTCGAGCCGGCCCATTCGTGCCAAAGCATGGCTCTCCCACGTACAAAAATTTTCTTGGTCAAAAATCGTGAGATACTGAGAGTAAACCGCCTGCGCAGCGTAGGAGAGGAAGTAAATTCCGTCTTTAGTATATTATTACTTAAAATATAACTTCAATTAAAGAAGAAACAAATATTTTAATACTAAGGTTTCGTGACAAAATCTTATTAATAACTAAAACAAAAGCACTAATTTGTATAATAACTGTTGTTATTTTTCATTTCTTTGAAATACATACAATTTCATATTCAGCTTTCTTTTGAATTATTATTTTAAGGCGTGATTACACTGTCATTTTCTTAGCGACACAAAGTATTTAATAGGTACTAGATGACGCCAGCAACTCCGTTACGCCAAAATTAGTTTAACGTACATTTTCCCGGGGTAAAAAGTAAACTATGTCCTTTCCCGGGGCTCGAAGTGTCTCTATACGAAATTCCAGCGAAATCGGTTCAATGGTTTGGATTGAAAGAGGTAACTGACAGACATACATTTCGCATTTATAATATCAGTATGGATATGGATTTTTCATGCTAAGCTATTAAGAGGATACAACAGGGGCTAGAGAAATGAATAAAAAGTACGTGTAATATCTATAGCTGTCTCCCTTACCTCAAGCCTATACCGCAGAATGCGATAGAGACAACTGCAGAAAATCCAGACAATCAACGATTCGTTGTCCCCTGATTCCTTCTCCAAAACTTAACCGATTTAAGTACTTTTTTCACTAAGGATTAAATAAAGGCTTGAGCTGTGTTCCTTTGTTTTGCTTTTTTTTGTATAATCTAGCCAAATCTGTTTTCTGGACGTTTAAACACAGCGGAAACTCTGGCCATTTTTTTGGGTCTTGGAACGTTCATATCTTATTTAATAATTAAATTATGAAAAAAAAGAAAACATAGGGACATTGTATTAGTGGCCGTAGATATCCAGGAAAAAAATTATAACTTTACGAGCATTATCCAGGGAGGAAACAGGGGACAACGTTTGTATGGAAAAAAGGGCGGTGTGGACTCCTCTTAAGTACGTAATTTCAGGTTATAACTTGCAAACAGTTCCTTAATAAAATTAGGTACACTTGTTAAAAGTATTACAAAAATAAATTATTAAGCAACAATGTCATATTTTCTATTACTCACCTAATTTTTTTAGAGAACCATGAACCATTTTTTTGCAAACCGTGTAACCTTGTCTTAACAATTTTCTATGCTATTTCATACAATACCATACAATTGCTAGTGAGTTATAAAATCATTACTGTTTCTAAATTGTTACCACAGTAATTGCTTTTGATTCACTTCATTTTGTCATGAAAACTTTCTTTTGACACCATTAAAAAACCGTATTTCCAACGATGTGTTTGATAGTAGATACTATAATCTATATTAATATTATAAATGCGAAAGTATCTCTGTCTGTCTGTCTCGCTTTCACGCCAAAACTACCGAACCGATTGTAATGAAATTTTGTATACAGATAGTCTAAAGCCTGAGAAAGGACATAGGCTACTTTTTTATTGGAAAAAAGGGTTTGTAAGGGGGTGAAAATACGAAAATTTGTTCAAATTAAGTTAGTTCCAAAAATTCATACTAGATGGCGCCGTGCGTGTCTTACATCGCGCTAACGCTTGCCCAACATCTTTCTATAAGAGGTGGTGTCAATCATTTATGTTCCAATTTTTTCGATTGTTATTTCTTTTTACGTTATTAAGTCAGGACCATACTATATTATATACAGTGACGTAACCTTAAACCTATCAATGATAAAATATAGTTTATGGGTAAATAAGCTTTAAAATTTGGCATAAAATATAAAGTTTAATTTAAAAAAATGAAATATTATGTGCACACTGCACAGCTGTTTTGATTTAAGGGGTACCAGGGTTTTTTTATAAAAGCTTTTGACACCAATTTTGTTGACATCGCGCGCTATAAACTGAAGTCCACGCGGACGAAGTCGCGGGCAACGGCTAGTAATTTATAGGACACCCGCAACTCATTTGCGCTGAAAAACCGTACATTTTAGTGTAATAAAAAGTATTCTATGTCCTTTCCCGGGATTCAAAGTAAGTATTATAAATTATTCTCTATTCCAAACAGCAATATCCGTTCAGCGGTTTGGGCGTGAAGAGGTAACAGGCAGATACACTTTCAAATATTTATAAATTATAATATTAATATTATACACATCAAACAATGTCACTATAAAGTATAATGACACTAATTCCAGGGGCAGATTAATTGAAAACTTAGTAAATATGGTCCCAAAGCACGCACAACGATTTTTGATAATTTATAAATTATACAAAAATTTATGCGGTGGGTGTTAGGTGGTATTAATTATGATTTAGCGAATCGTATGTTATTTGAAATTTATGTTTTAGTAGCAAGGTCGCTGATTTTTAATAATTGAATATTTAATAACAGGTATTTTTATGAGACTTTTAAGTAATAAATTAAACTTTTAAAACTTCGAGTTTTAAAAACTTAGGTTAACAGGTTAAAAACTTAGGTTAACAGAGACATACGAAATTTTATTCAGCTTTAAAAAAAACACGATTAAAATGGCCTCACATGTTTCACACCCCTCTGTTCTCTTCAGGGGAGGGACCACACCTACGTCCTTACATAAAATTTTGAGAAACTTCAATCCCCCACACCTTCTTAAAACGCTTTCTTATTAAACACTAGGCCTTCCTTCTCTTTCTACTTCATCAGAAAATGTGGGGTTTTTCTGAGACCCCTTTGGTTATTCACATGATATTTGGCGAGATTAATCCTCCTAAAACTAGATCATTAGAAGGTAAACTAGATCATGAGCTTTCCTTTTCTATACTACACATACGGATGATTTTGTCATTACGTCCGCAAAAACTTTACACCATCACAATTAACTGTTGACGCTAAGAGCAATCTGGCTTCCAACTTTCACGTAATAACATGAGACATTAGGAGCGCAATCGCCGGCACATTATAGTGAAGTGACGGGGAGAAGACAAAAAAACCGGCCAAGCGCGAGTTGGGTACGCGTATAAAGGTTCCGCATGTGACAAAAGAAACGTTACACTGGACTGAGGCTAGAGCAGCCTTTCTCAAAGTGGGCGATAACGCATCTTGTGGGCTCTAAAAGTCTTAAGGAGGTGTGGGACCTAGAAAAAAATGAAGGATGCATTTTAAATTGAAACAATGGGGGCGCTAAGATATAATTTTCTCTTAAAGTGGGCGGTAGACAAGATAAGTTTGGGACTCTGGGCTAGAGGTTTCATTGAATATCCATAGAGTCCATACTAATATGCGAAATGCGAAAGTGTGTCTGTCTGTTGCGTGAAGAGGTTCACGCTGAACCACAGACATAGATCAAGGTAGATACCGCATGTCGCTCCATTTGTATGAAAACGAGCGTGCTACTTTTTTATAGTGACTGTGACCTACCGATGATAAAAAAGTGCCCATTATCTAGGCCAACGTTTCTATTTGAATTTCTACAGCTCAATACGGCACTTTTAAGCATTTAGGCATTTTTGAAATTTCGATTGACGTCCGATTCCGATAGCAGACTAAAGAACAGACTTTCGAAAGACGAGCATTGCTCGTCGTTTGGGAGCGCGATATGGCATGCGAAGTACATACACATGCGGTATCTATCATGATCTATGTCTGTGCGCTGAACCGATTTTGAAGAATCTTTGTATGGTTATACTTTGAGTCTCGAGAAATGACATGAATACTTGTTATCCCGGAGAAATGTACGGTTTTATTAACAAATTTTTGAACAACGGAGTTGCGGGCATCATCTAGTTCAGGGGTACCCAAACTTATTTTGTCCACTGCCCACTTTGAGAACAAATTATAATTTAGCGCCCCCCATTGTTTCAATTTAAAATTCATCCAGGTGAAATGAAATTACAAATCACCCCCAAGCCTCTACAAAACGCCCCCATTTTTTTGGGTCCTACACTGCCCCCCTTTAGACCTTCAGCGCCCACAAGGGGGCGTTATCGTCCACTTTGAGAAAGGCTGATCTAGTTGGATATTATGTTACTGAAATATATTGACGCTAGAGTGCAGCACTAGCAAAACAGTAAACAAAAATGTTCGACGCTTGACAACGTTTCTGTCAATATTCTGATATGACGTGTGCAACATGTCAGATTTTGGTCGGATTATTTAATGTATGTGCTAGTGACGCCCTCTGCTCCCTTGCCTATCCCCCTCTTTTTTTATGAAATAAGGGGGCAAACGAGCAAACGGGTCACCTGATGGAAAGCAACTTCCGTCGTCCATGGACACTCGCAGGCCGCAGCATCAGAAGAGCTGTAGGTGCGTTGCCGGCCTTTTAAGAGAGAATAGGATAATATGGGAGGGTAGGGAAGGGAATAGGGGAGGGTAGGGAAGAAAATAGGAGAGCGTAGGGAAGGGAAAAGGGTAGGGGATAGGCCTCCGGTAAACTCACTCACTCTGCGAAACACAGCGCAACCGGTTCACGCCGGTTTTCTGTGAGCCAGTGGTATTTCTCCGGTCAAGCCGGCCCATTCGTGCCGAAGCATATGGCTCTCTCACGTCAAAACATTCTTGCTTTATCGTTTCTGATATGACTTGTGCAACATGTCAGATTTTGGTTGGATTATTTACCGTATGTAAATAATCCGCCCTCTGCTCCGAGTTCCAACTAATATTCCCTATTCTTGTTTTATCGTTTCCGTACGGAACCCTAAAAAAGCGGTTAAATCTACTGTGTACTGGTAATAACCAGTTCGAACTGGTTTCGAGCGGTGTAATGCGACTCCGATCTGGTTATTGGCGGTTCTTGCCTGTAATAATGGTAATTGCTATTGATGGTTCGCTTAATTAAATGTTTTGTCTTCTACGGGACCTTTATAACGACGACTTAAGGTACACTTTCGGGGACTATAGGGTAAAATAAAAATAAATGGAGTGTAAGTGTATTTTCGTGTGTTTTCAATAAGAGATTATTGAAATTTTCTGAAGTAGTAACGTATTTTAAAACCCTCGACCAAACATTTGAAACAATTTCATTCATAAGCTTTTTAAGGTTTCTTCTGTGGTTTCCACGACGAGAAGAGTCATAGACCATAGTATGAGGTTGGGACATGGGAGTAACATCATAATCAGAACCTATTGTTTACCTACTCATATTCAAAACATTAGTTTTGAATAAGCTTTCTAAATTCAAAGCATTGAAAATTTCCCCTATTTATACGCCCGCGACTCCGTTGCGCCAAAATTCGTATATTGCGTAGGAACCGTACATTTTTCCGGGATAAAAAGTCCTATGTCCTTCTCCGGTGACTCGAAAGTATCTCCATACCAAATTTCAGCTAAATCTGTTCTGTTGTTTGGGCGTGAAGAGGTAACAGACGGACAGACACACTTTGGAATTTATAATAATATTTTTTTTATGAAATAAGGGGGCAAACGAGCAAACGGGTCACGTGATGGAAAGCAACTTCCGTCGCCCATGGACACTCGCAGCATCAGAAGAGCTGCAAGTGCGTTGCCGGCCTTTTAAGAAGGAATAGGGTAATAGGGGAGGGTAGGGAAGGGTAGGTAGGGGATTAGGCCTCCGGTAAGCTCACTCACTCGGCGAAACACAGCGCAAGCTATTTCACGCCGGTTTTCTGTGAGAACGTGGTATTTCTCCGGTCGAGCCGGCCCATTCGTGCCGAAGCATGGCTCTCCCACGTATTAGTATAGATATAATATTAGAAGACTAATTCTATAAAACCACATTGTTACGTTTGAAATTTGAACTGTAGGATAATAGGGCATTCCTTTTGAAACACGAAGTCTTACCCAGATGACAGACCTCAAAACATCTCTTTGAGTTTTTCCCTCAGTCCACAATCCCACACACCGTAGAGTATGTTCAGAGCCGGATTTAAACTTTTGGCGGCCTTAGGCACTGAAAAATGCCGCCCTACCATCGAATGATAACTAAGAGTTTTGTAGTTTTGATATAATTATTAATATAATTTTAAAGAGGAGAAATAAATAAATTGATTATTATATTTTCAAAGATTTTTTCAAAATAATTATGAATATACAATAATATTTCGATTTGGCAAATATTGAATGAGTCTAATTACTTGGATTATCTATAAAATAAAAAAATAAAAAATCTTTTAAGTGACTGACACTAAAAAGTTTTCTCCACTTTCCAAATTTTGTCACCCTAGAAATTTGCCGCCCTGGATACTAGCCCCGATTGTCCCTAGTGTAAATCCGCCACTGAGTACGTTTATTTTACAGTATTTACGTCGAAACGCGGTCACGTTCAAAGAGCGAGCACCTTTTGTTGGATGTGCTAAATGTGGGTTTTTCAGCAGTGGACTAAAAAGTTTTTATTTAACTGGTTCACTGTTACGTCATAACGAATTTATCTCGAGGAAAAACTGGTGCGTTCTTAAATGTAATCCAGTGTATTAGAAAGAGCCCATGACGTCATGTATCCGACGTAATATTGGACGGTGTACTGGTTGGAGTAGTCTGAACTGTGAAGTATTTAAATTTTTATAATTTTAAAATAATATAGAATCGATAGATATGATTTTAAGCACGCGCAAAAACAACAGCTTAGGTTCGTACATAAAAAAACTAATTTTTTTTGTGAAAAAATGACACAATCCAAAAAACTAGTTTTCATAAAATTTTGCTTATTTATTCTATAGCTAACACACTCTCCTAGAATAGAACCAAATTTCATCTTTAAGAAAATCTCTTAATCCACTTACTAAGTTCTTCTTTGGTGTTTCTACGGAACAGTGACATAATCCAAAAACCTAATTTTCATCAAATTTTGCTTAATATACTACACACTACCTACCCTCCTAGAAGACGCACATCAGCCAGATTTCATGTCTTAGATAATATGAAATTATAGTACACACTCTCCTAAAATCTGTTACTCTTATAAAATCTCTCGATCCACTCGCTAAGTAACTAAAATAATTCAATCGAAATAAAAAAGGATATCGGAAATCCTGGACGCCAAACCCGTGCGTTCCACAGATTTGAGGCGGATTTCGCGGGACTCATGAAAATTTATAGAGAAAACAATTGCTCTAATGAAAAGCGTCTTTGTTGTTTTTCCTGAAATGTATTTGTTGGTTTTTTTCTCGACTACGGCAATGGTGATTGAGTTTTGCAGTCTATGTATATTGTACAATGTAGGTAAGTGTCCTCGTTGTGACTAGCTGATGGCCTGGTTTTGATAAAGGTGACAATATATTTATAATATATGCGAACGACATAGGTTATTTTTTTGCATTTTAACGTAGTCAGTCTAACGCAGTCAGGTAAAAGATTTTAAACTGATTCGTTGCTAATTAAAATTCAATCTAATTTTGAAGCTCCGAATTTATCAAAGAACTCATGACGTAATCTAGTAAACACAGTCATAATATTACTGTATTGACTGGCTGTCTTGTTAATACAATCAAATTATCCAAGGTTTTTTTAAACAGAAATCCTCATTATTTTATCATTCAGCACGCGTCTAAATGCAGAACCTAAATGTATGGCGACTAGCCAACCTCCTTTACCAGAACAGAGCTGATGATTATGAGTTCCTTTTAACCCTTTCTCTATTTCAAACTTGTCGATAAAGTCGTCCACGAAATCCCAGAGCAATTCCCACACAAACTGCGAACTTAAGAAATATTGTTTTTCTGGAATATTCTTTGATCCACTGGAAATTCAACCTTAGGATAAAGTTTTAGAGTTGAGAATGCTTCGTATTTAAAATATGCTTGATAAGCAACTGGTGTATGAAGATAAGAGATTGTAAAACAATAGTTAGAACCTGATATTCCATAGCCAGTGTAAGTTGAACCCTACCTTTTATGGTAAACGCATAACCAGATGGTATACCACAGTATAATATCATGCAGTAGAATAATCGGAACTTGTATCACAGTATAAGAAGTATACAGTAGAATAACTCAGGTTTTTGAAACCGAGACAAGTTTTACGCGCGTGGTATGCTTAATTGTTTTTAACCTATTTCCAAAAAGCTGGTCATAATAATTATTATTATCTTATTATACTTTTTATGCTTAGAATTATTTTAAACCACGCTGTATATGTAACCACGGTAGTTCGGGCGGTCGCTAACGAACGATCTTAAAGATTTGCGCGGCTTAAGTTTTATAAGTTTAGTTTTATATTTTGCAGGGATAAAAAGTTGCCTGTGTCCCGACAATCATCCCAAATTTCAGCAAAATCGGTTCAGCGGTATGGGCGTCAAGAGGTAACAGACAGACAGACACACTTTCGCATTTATAATGTAAGTATGAATTGAAGTCACTTATAATATCTAATGCTAAGTACTCACATACGGTTTTGCTCGATACTTTTACTCCGAATCGAAAGAAATGACATATTTGACATATTTAATTCCATCGAGCCGGCTCGAAGCGAGCCTTCGAGCTGTCAATTTTGCGGTCCACACGGTGGTTATTGCTCGATTTGGAGTAAAACTATCGAGCAAATGTCCCCGCTAAGCTTTTGCACCACCGATCTTAAAGTTGTGAGCTCATTTTATACTGGCCATCGATTGGCGATACTGTTAACACTTATTGCTTATGATTAATTCCTTATTGCGATCCGATTCGGTCGTTAAGCTTAATACCACTTAATCAACGCTTGGAAAGCTGCCATTGAAGAAACTCAACGCTTCTGGACGATTGAGTCGGCTTGGCTTTTTAACAAGCTTTTATTAGCTTGGGCTGTATGTATGTAACGGAATCTTTGAGTACAACTTTTACCTATCTCCAGCAGTTTAATTAATTCAAAACTTTGCATTCGTAATAAGAGCCAATGACAATGCAATGATTTTTTAGAATTTTTGGAAAAAAAAGAAAAAAGCGTGTTTTTTAAACTATTAAGGTTGGGTTGCACCGGAGGCATGGTTAACTTTGACCACAGAATTTGTCAGAAGACGTTGCTGGTCCGACAAGGCTTTATAAGGACGTGGGCGGGGGCGCTGCTGGTAAAGGAGAACTGTCAAAATGGCGTTTTTGTATGATGACAGCGTTAGTTCCTTTTTTCGCCACGTGCATTTAAAGCCTTGTCGAGCTCTATGGTTATGGTTAAATATGGCGTCTTGATGGCGTCCATTCTTAAATTTAACTAACGATTTGACATGTTGTTAAAGTTAAAGTTATAGTTACAGTTATAGTCAAAGTAAGTTGGTGCAACCCACCCTAATTATATTATTTAACTAGCTGTCCCGGCAAACGTTTGTTTGCCATTTAAGTATTTCGCCCGTATTATTTTATTGAAGTGACTAAATAAGTACCTATATCACCATGGCAACGTCCATCGCTATCCCGTCGCCGTCAGTCTCGAGCTGTAATAATTTACTATTTAATATTCATATATATATATAATATTCATAGCTAACCCGATTAACTTCGTGTCACTTAAAAACCTTCCCTGGACTTCTACGAATATTTTAAGACTAAAATAAGCCCAATCCGTTCAGCCGTTCTCGAGTTTTGCGCTTAGCAACACATTCAGCGACTCATTTTTATATTATAGATTTTATCTATGAACATTCTAAATTTAATTGGTGCACTATTTTCTTCATTTAGTTACACACTCACAGCATAATGTTTAAGGCTAATTATGTCAAAATCTATATTTAATTGGCTGTTGCTAGTTGTCCGGTAATCGGATGAATAAAATAAATCTTATTCGTCCGATTACCGGATGAATTAAAAATAATAATTCATCCGCTTACCGGACGACTAGCAACAGTAAATTAATATTCGTCTCTGAGTACAGCAGTAAGGGATAGTACAGCAGTGTGATCAGGGTGCAATTAAACCTTCCTGCCAAATTTTGATATATTGATCCTTATAAAAATGCACGTATTTTTTCTTTTATAATGACTCGGTACTAAAATGTTGAGAAATAACATCCGAAAGTTATCCTAAAAAAAAAACACAATTAATGGACACCACGCGTCGCCGGCGCCTGACGTGCCCCCCGCGCGCGCGTCTCCCTGACACCACCCCTGCTCTATCCACCGCCGCGAAGTTCTGCAACGATTTCAAGTGGGATAAAATATGTTATTGTAAAAAAATTTGGGTGTTAAATTTTTTACAAAACTTTTTTGGTTAAATAATCTCTGTTAATGATACCTAAGCCCTAAAAAAATTTGGACGGTAGGTTTAATTGCACCCTGTATAATAATTTAACTGCAATATTTTTATGGAAAAATACTATGGTCTTTCAGGGAAAGTACTTAAGGCTTAGCCTCAAGCTCTGCATACCATCAGGTGATGCAGCTCGTTAACCTCTACACTCATTTCACAAGTGTGTCAATATAATGACAGTAGATCACAATTCACAATTAAAGACCGTAAGTATTGTACCATGGGAATTAGGGCTTCTCACAGAAAAAATGAAACGGTACTACGTGTTCTCGATTTGTGTCAAATCGGATGATCGAGAATTTGCATTATACTATAATGCATGTCAGCCAGAAGTCTGAGAAAATCGATGAACTAATATAAATTAATATAATATTATACCTATTTAATACAAGATGACGCCCGCAGCTCCGTTGCGTCAAAATTCGTTATTCGGGCGGGAACCGTACATTGTTCCGGGATAAAAAGTATCCTATGTGCTTTCCCGGGTCCCAAAGTATCTTAATAAAAAATTAGAAAATCGGTTCAGCGGTTCGCGCGTGAAGAGATAACAGATAGACAGACACACTTTCGAATTTATAATACTAGTATGGATAGAAAATTATCATGTCGGCGGAGGGGGAAAACTAGTTAATGTTAAGAGGATACAACAGCGGCTAAAGAAATGAAAAAAAAGTACGTGTAATATCTATAGCTGTCTCCCTTACCTCAAGCCTATACCGCAGAACGCGATAGAGACAACTGCAGAAAATCCAGAAAATCAACGATTCGTTGTCCCCTGATTCCTTCTCCAAAACTTAACCGATTTAAGTACTTTTTTCATTAAAGATTAAAAAAAGGCTTGAGCTGTGTTCCTATGTTTTGCTTTTTTTGTATAATCTATCCAAATCTGTTTTCTGGACGTTTGAACACAGTGGAAAATCTGGCCATTTTTTTGGGTTTTTGAACGTTCATATCTTATTTAATAATTAAATTATGAAAAAAAAGAAAACATAGGGACATTGTATTAGTGGCCGTAGATATTCAGGAAAAAAAATATAACTCTACTAGCATTATCCAGGGAGGAAACAGGGGACAACGTTTGTATGGAAAAAATGGCGGTGTGGAATCCTCTTAAAGCTCTTAGTTTTAAATGTATATTTGGTCAATAAACCTAGGTTTCACGCAGTGTAAACATATTCGAGCCGAATAAACTCGGTGCACCGGTTTTACTAAATAATATTTACTGTATAATATTCAAACGGAACGTAGAGCATTTTGCTTGAAATGTGGCTAATTTTACCGTTTGTCTAAACTGGTAAAATATGAATTTGGGAAATGTTATTTATACTTCATTTGGATGTTTGAAAGTTTTAAGATGTTGGGACAACTTGCATGCTATGATATTTTTAGGTATTGTATAGCTTTTATCACGGCCGAATGAATTAAGAAATTCCGTAACGAAAATAAATCTACCCTAGCCGTGCATTATCTAATGTCGTTTCAGTTCGGCAGACTTCGACTTGTTTGTGTGCGTGTGAATAGACGTATGCGAATTATAGTTGCATAAGTTGATAAAAATACTTTGCAATAGCTTTACCGCGGCAGTCCCCGAGTGCCACACGTATTTCATATTCGACATATTAGTAATTAGAGCATCGCGAATATCGTGCCTTTTACGGCCAATATTGCGACGTGACAGGGCGTTGCGTGGATTTTTTAAAAATAATATCTATGGACGCTTCACACCGCGTCAGTCTGGCCCCGTGCTAAGTTATACCTGAAGGACTCGTGTTACAGGTACCAGACAACGGAAATATATTTAATACTTTTATACTATACATATATTTAAGATTTTTATTATATTATGATACACATATTTAATCCACATCCAAGACCCAGGAAGTTTTAAAAATTTTTGTTCCGTCGGCGGGATTCGATCCTGCGACCCCCGGCTTGAGCTATCCACAGCCCACTAATCGTCGTCGTCGTCGAATAAGCCATTTCAAATTCGGAACAGACACAAAGCGGGTGGGAAGTCTGACGATTGTGTAGTAAATAAAGTTTACAATGGCTCAGTAGCAACCCCATCGTGGGTATCGCAGACATAATAGATTTTCAATTGTTATGCGGCAGCCGGCTGCCGCTTGAGATTGATGGGTTAAAAAAATCGGCCAAGTTCAAATCGGACTCGCGCACGAAAGGTTCCGCACCGATACAGAGCAAAAATAGGTTAAAAATAGTGTTTTTTGTATGGGAGCCCTCCTTAAATATTTTAATATTATTATTATTTATTAAATATTAAAGTACACACATAACAAAAGAATGTGTGAAAAATTCAAGAGCCTCTCTTGCCATCATTGATATAGAGCGAAAAAACCACGTTTGTTGTATAGGAGCCCCCCCTTAAATATTTATTTTCAGTATACTATTTGTTGTTACAGCGGCAACAGATATACACAATCTGTGAAAATTTCAGAAGTTTAGATTTAATTACGAGTATGACAGAAAATATATAGTGTTGAAATGTCAGAGTTTCTTAGTGTGACAGTAAGTGCCGAATTATAATTCTCGATCGTGGAGAATCGAGAACCCCTGGTAGTAATAACCAGTTCTGATCCTCGTATAATTGACCAACAGGTGTGCCGCTGTCGTTTATTTTCATCCCAGGGGCAGGATCGACTTACGACTTTTGCATTCGATGTTTTGTGATTTTAGGGTGGACATACACATAATATTCTGTTATTAGATGACGATTGCAACTTTGTTGCGTTAAAATTATTAGAGACCGGATTATATTATGCATTTGCATATGCATTTACCTAAGATCTAGTTATGATGCATATTATCGGTACATTTACAACTTTTTTCACTCAGCATGCGTTCCGAAAAGCGACCAAATTTAATAAGTTATTATTAATTCTTACAATTTTCCTGGATAAAAACTATATAACTTAATACTAACCTATTTCCTTTCTCGGGACTCAAAGTATCTCCATCAGTTCAGCGGTTTAGGCGTGAAGAGGTAGCAGACAGACACATTATAATAAATACTAGCTGTCCCGGCAAATGTTGTTTTGCCATAAAATGATTTTCCCTGTTTTCCTGCTTTTCTCTTGAAGTTTTTCTGATTTTTTTTTCTATAGACCTCACGGAGCCCGAGACCTTTCCAACGAATGCAAAACCGTGGAAATCGGTTCGTGATTTCTGGAGTTATAGCGTCAGAAAGGAAAACCCGACTTATTTTTATATAATAGATATTAGATTAGATGGATTATTATTATCAACATAATATTTTGGTTTCAATACAGTACCTGATAAGCATTAATATGTGACACGAATCACGATGAAAATATTATGAATACATGTAATATTTGTGCACTTTAGTATTCAGAAATAAAACTTAATGTATGTATGTGAAAATAAATCTTATATCTTTAAACGAGCAATTCTTGTATATATTAAGTATATTACAATATATAACTAATTGGAATCTCGGAATCGGCTCCAACGATTTTCATGAAATTTTGTATAAAACGTATAGGGGGTTTCAGTGGCGATAAATCGATCTAGCTAGGAATCATTTTTAGAAAATGTAATTTTATTCGTGTTTTATCGAATACCGAGCAAAGCTCGGTCAAATAGCTAGTTAATATTAATAAGAGGAAAAAATAAGTTACTTATTTAAAAAAAAAGTTAAAACATTAAACTTTTTCTTGACTAAAAAATAATATTTTCTTGTCGTATAAATTTGAAAACGTTTAAAACCAAATAGAAGTCATTTAAACTGCATTTATAAACTGTACCTTACATTACATAACTGTCAGCACATAACTAACACACAATAACTATTCAAATTAACCACGTTAAAGAAATTCCAGTTAACACCTTAACATCAAACGTAAGCATTTGGAGTGTTAAGTGACTTTCGTGGCGTCATTTGAATACAACACTTATTCTTACCAATAAATTGAACTAAAAGTGGCAGCGACCGACAAAAGTCTTAAAAGATCTTTACCAATATTATAAATGCGAAAGTGTAGTTAGTCTGTATGTTACAATTTCACGCTCAAACCGTAGAACCGATTGCTGGGTCCTGATAAAGGACATAGGATACATAGGACATATAAAAAGTATTTTATCCGAGGAAAATGGACGGTCATGGAATTTTTTCGCAACGGAGTTGTAATTGGCGTCATCTACTGTGATTATTAATTATTTAATAATCTTATATATGACATTCTCGTGTCACAAATCACAATGTCAGGCCGCGTACTCCTCCGAAACGGCTTTACTGATTGTAACCAAATTTTATATGCATATTCAGTGGGTCTAAGAATCGGCTACTGGGTACTTTTTATATTAATAAGTGCATTTGTTGAATAAATAATAGTAAATTATTACAACTCGAGACTGACGGCGACCATTGTTTGTGCGACGAGATCGCGATGGATGTTGCCATAGTGACATACTTATTTAGTCACTTCAATAAACTAATACGGGCGAAATACACTGACATAGTATGTACTACGTAGTACTTACACCTCAGTGGCGAAATACTTTATGTTATGGCAAAGAAACGTTTGCCGGGACAGGTAGTATCTTATAAATAATACAATCTTTTGCATTTATTGCATTTGAGCATTTCGACAACCAATGTTTTTAAAGAAATAAGGGGGCAAACGAGCAAACGGGTCATCTGATGGAAAGCAACTACCGGCCCCCACGGACAACCGCAACGTCAGAAGAGGTGCAGGTGCGTTGCCGGCCTTTTAAGAGGGAATACGCTCTCGTCTTGAAGGTTTGTAGGTGGTATAGGTCCGGAAATAATGCTGCAGCTGGTTACAGTTCGTTCCAGAGTTTTATAGTGCGCGGCAGAAAGTTACGCGAAAAACGCACGGTGGAAGACTGCCACTCATCAAGTGATCATGTTCAGTACTTAGTGTGCTTTTGAGGGCGAAAAAATGATCTAGCTAAAGCCTGGATAACCGTGTTTTTTTCAGTTACATAGCGAAACTCGGTCTCCTTATTTTAAGTAGGTAGTTAAATGTTGTATGCGTCATGTCAATTTACTTGAATTCCTTGTTTTATTGTTATTTAACTCTGGCTGTGTTCTGTCCCTTTCACATGTTTAATAAAGTTTTTATTTTTTTATTTTTTTTTTATTATATTATGCTAGTGCAGGGGTCACCAATTAGTTTCGCTCGGGATCCGTTTTAAGACATGAAATGAGTAATGACCTTCGCGGTCCACACATTTTATATAAAAAAAATAATTAAACAAAGTTAATTACGAAAATTACATAGGTATTTATTTATATATCAATGAGAAAAGAAATCATTTTTGTAACCAATTATCTCTCTGAATTTTTGAGTGAAATATTGGTGCAAGCTATAGATATTGACATTAAGAGGATACACCAGGGGCTAGAGAAATGAAAAAAAAGTGCGTGTAATATCTATAGCTGTCTCCCTTACCTCAAGCCTATACCGCAGAACGCGACAGAGACAACTGCAGAAAATCCAGAAAATCAACGATTCGTTGTCCCCTGATTCCTTCTCCAAAACTTAACCGATTTAAGTACTTTTTTCATTAAAGATTAAAAAAAGGCTTGAGCTGTGTTCCTATGTTTTGCTTTTTTTTGTATAATCTAGCCAAATCTGTTTTCTGGACGTTTGAACACGGCGGAAAATCTGGCCATTTTTTTGGGTTTTTGAACGTTCATATCTTATTTAATAATTAAATTATGAAAAAAAAAAACATAGGGACATTGTATTAGTGGCCGTAAATAATCAGGAAAAAAATTATAACTCTACTAGCATTATCCAGGGCGGAAACAGGGGACAACGTTTGTATGGAAAAAAGGGCGGTGTGGACTCCTCTTAAATCCTGGAGAAAGGCTAAGTTGAACGAAGATCATCTTCGAACATGCTTGGTCCGCACGCAATGAGTCGGCGGCCCGCCATTTGGTGACCCCTGTGCTAGTGCAGTCATTGATTTTTTTTACAGTTAACATAAAACCTCCTAACTTTTTTGAAAGTCGGCTAAAATATATCAGAGATAATAATACAACATGTAATAATACATCACATACGCTACAATTTAGTTGGAAACCGACATGATGATAAAATCGGTAAAAACTGCTTCAGGCATTTCGCATATCTGATGGCACAGTCTAAAATAATACAGTAGACCAGTTATTCTCAAAGTGTGCTCTGCGGAACGCTAGGTATTTTCAGAGGCTCAAATGTGTAACACGTCAAGTTGCAGTGCGCGGCACTGACCCTAAGGGGACGTCCACAAATTACGTGAGGTATTTTTTTGAAATTTTTGTACCTTTAAGCTTTCAAATACATTCCCACAACTGCCAAAACAACCTTAGCCGGGCCTTAAATAGAATCGGTGATCTGTCAATTAAGTCAACGATCGATAGATCACAACTTAAATCGTAGAATGTGTGTAGGTGGTGTGTAGGCGAGTGTTGTTATCACAAATGAGAATTTAGCACAGTTACCCGACATGTTTTCGGCGCGAATGGGTCGGTCTAATCAATATCATAAGAGAAATGTGGAATTAAAGCTTAAAGAGAGTGTAACAAAACTAAGTGATAATACTTTAGGGTGTGTATGCGTCATTATATAGAGTTCAATGTGAAAGTAGCAGCGCTGAAGGAGAACCTTTTTTAGGGTTCCGTACCCAAAGGGTGAAAACGGGACCCTATGTCCGTCTGTCCGTTTGTCTGTCCGTCTGTCTGTCTGTCTCCAGGCTGTATCTCAAGAACCGCTTTAGCTAGAGTTCTAAAATTTTCACAGATTGTGTATATCTGTTGCCGCTATACAACAAATATTAAAAACAAAATAATATTAATATTGGGGGGCTCCCATACAACAAACGTGATTTTTTTGGCCTTTTTTGCTCGTAATCAAAATGATAAGAGGACGTAGGCACTTGAAATTTTCACAAAGGCTCTAAATATAATATTATGTTTACCTCAATAATTAATAATAATATTTAAATAAAATAAATATATAAGGGGGGATCCGATACAAAAAAACACAATTTCTGGCCTATTATTTCTCTATAACGCTACGGAACCCTTCGTGCGCGAGTCCGACTTGCACTTGGCCGATTTTCTCCTCCCTATGAATCCTCTTTCAGAGCTGCTACTTTTAAATTGAACTCTATATTGCGAACACATACGTGGGAGAGCTTCGGCACGAATGGGCCGGCTCGACCGGAGAAATACCACGTTCTCACAGAAAACCGGCGTGAAACAGCGCTTGCGCTGTGTTTCGCCGAGTGAGTGAGTTTACCGGAGGCCCAATCCCCTACCCTATTCCCTTTCCTACCCTCCCCTATTCCCTTCCCTTCCCATCCCTACCCTTCCCTATTACCCTATTCCCTCTTCAAAGGCCGGCAACGCACCTGCAGCTCTTCTGATGCTGCGAGTGTCCATGGGCGACGGAAGTTGCTTTCCATCAGGTGACCCGTTTGCTCGTTTGCCCCCTTATTTCATAAAATAAAAAAAATAAAAAAAAAAAATACACACCCTGAACTATTATCACTCTGTTTTGTTACTCTATAGAGGTTAGCTTTAATGAAACTATGACTAATTATTAGCCAATACTTAATGATTATTTGGTTAATTTCACGTCAACAGTTAAGCCATTTCAAATACAGTTACGAGGGTCTTAAATAGTCCATGAAGATAATTATTAAGTTTAAGATTACTTAACTGTTTAGGCTCTACAGCTATTTTATAGGCCCCGCATAGTGCTAAGATCGTGTTTGTCAGTCTTTTAAATTTTACTGCAGAACAGACTATGTACTATCATACTATGTAGTCCTTCATATTCTATACTATAGAATATGAAGGACTACATCCGTTCCGCCAAAGTTCGTTTAACCCATCAATCCCAAAGCGGCAGCCGGCTGCCGCATAGCAATTAAAAATCTATTGTGTATGCGATAGTCACGATGGAGGTGTTGACGTGCGAGAACCGTACATTTTTCCGGGATAAAAAGTATCCTATGTCCTTTATCAGGACTCAAAGCATCTCCATACAGAATTTCAGCAAAATGGGTTCAGCGGTTCAGGCGTGAAGAGGTAACAGACGGACAGACACACTTTCGCATTACAAAAGTAATGCGAAAGTGTGTACGTCCGTCTGTTAGTAAGAACTTTGAGTCCATAAGAAAGTTTTTTCCCCGAAAATGTACGGTTAAAACGTTATTTTTCCCTACAATCACTAGAGTTATTCATAAAATATAATCTCAATAATTCAATAGCGAAAAGCCTAAACAATTTGCGAAAAAATATGTTGAAATTTTCTAACCAAAACCTTTCCGTGACCAACTCGACAACGCCCACAGAAAATAACGGCGAAAATAAACGCTAGCACAATGTAATGGCGGGTCAAGTATCTTTTACAGCTGATATAATAGCATAAGCGTCATCATGCCGAGGAAGTTATTTCATAGTGTCTATGTGTGTGCGCAATACGACAAATTTATAAAGAAATGATTTTCTAGTAATGACGGGTCAAGTATCTTTTACAGCTGATATAATAGCATAAACGCCATCATGCCGAGGAAGTTATTTCATGGTGCCTAAGTTTGTGCGCAATACACGAAAGTAACAAGTAATGATATACTCGTAATGATGAGTAAGGTATATTTTACAGCTGACATAATAGCTTAAGCGCCATCATGCCGATGAAGCTATTTCTTAGTGCCTAAGTATATGCGCAATTCACCAAAGTAAAAAAGTAATGACGTACGAGTAAACAAGTTTGGACTCTAACCTAGTAACTAGTAGTATCGATATTAGTAATATTCTGAGTCTCAAGAAAGGACATAATCATACTTTTTATCCCGGAAAAATGTACGGTTGCTAGATTATTCGACGCAACATCAAGCAAAACTTCAGAGCCCATATCACCCTAACTTGACTACATACATTAACCTAGATCTCAAAATCTGTAAGGTCTAGAAAACTGATTTTTTGACACAAGTAACTTCAGTTTATAAAGATTAAATGCTCAAGACGAAAACACAATTACTCAAAAAATGCTCGTTAGTTTCTTTTTTACAAAAAACCTTGTTTTAGACACATTTTTGCTTAAAGATCTTCTTGAAAGAGAAGTTTGCTGTCTTTTCTTTAATATTTTTTAATATCTAAAAAGGTATTGATAAAACCTAAATTTGCTCAAAACACTTTTTTCATAATCATTATAGTTTGTCTTTATTCAAGTAAAACTAACTCGGCGATGATTCCACGCCGTCCTTATTCACCTGGCATATGAAAGACGGGCGTGAGTGTGAAGAGAGAAGGACGATGTTTGATTTTTAAAGTCAGGTGAGCTCTTAATAATATAATCTAATTAATATGCTCAAACTTAAATTATAGCGTATTTTAATACATATTGATTTTGACCTGCAAAATAAAACGGTCTGTCCTCGACCGTTATATCAAACTTGTTTGATGAGAACTCATCGATATCAAGCTATTTCTAGGAACTAGCCAGTTTTTGAGCAAAAAAGAGATTGTATTTTTAGGGTTCCGTACCTCAAAAGGAAAAAACGGAACCCTTATAGGATCACTTTGTTGTCCGTCTGTCCGTCCGTCCGTCTGTCAAGACCCTTTTTCTCAGGAACGCGTGGAGGTATGAAGCTGAAATTTATATCAATTACTCAAGTCTACTGTCCCTTGAAGCTGTGAAAAAATCAAACTTCTAAGCCAACGCAATCAAAAGATACAGCCGTTTATGCCGCAAATTTTCGACACTTGCAAGGGAATCAAAACCTACAGGGTGCTTCCCGTGAACTCAGAATCTTGAAATTTGGTACGAAGTAACGTCTTATAGCATAGATAAAGGAAAAATTACGAAAACCATAAATTTTTAGTTACATCACATAATATATATTTTTTTAATAATTTTAAACTTACTACCCATTTCCTCATAAACGCGTAGAGGTATTAAATTGAAATTCATACCAAATACTCAGGTCTATAATACCTTTAAGCTGTAACAAAATCAAACTTCTATGTCAACGCAATCAAAAGAAACAGCAATTTAAGCTGCATATTTTGAAACTCGCAAGTACTCGCAAGGGAATCAAAACCTAAAGGGTACTTCCAGTCGACCTAGAATCTTGAAATTTGGCATGAAGCAACGTTTTATAGCACACATAAAGGAAAAATTCCGAAAACCTTAAATTTTTAGTTACATTACAAAATATATATTTTTTAATAAATATAAACTTATTACTTTTTTCCTCATGAACGCGTAGAGCTATCAAGTTGAAATTCATATCAAATACTTAGATCTAATTGACGAACTTTGTAAACCTTGCAGGTTTGTACGGAACCCTCGGTGCGCGAGTCCGACTCGCACTTGGCCGGTTTTTTTTTTTATGAAATAAGGGGGCAAACGAGCAAACGGGTCACCTGATAGAAAGCAACTTCCGTCGCCCATGGACACTCGCAACATCAGAAGAGCTACAGGTGCGTTGCCAGCCTTTTAAGAGGGAATAGGGGAGGATAAGGAAGGGAATAGGGAAGGGTAGGGAAGGGAATATGGTAGGGGATTGGGCTTCCGGTAAACTCACTCACTCGGCGAAACACAGCGCAAGCGCTGTTTCACGCTGGTTTTCTGTGAGAACGTGGTATTTCTCCAGTCAGGCCGGCCCATTCGTGCCGAAGCATGGCTCTCCCACGTATAAACTACTAGCGTTTTACTTTGTCATATATTATTATTATGGTTACTCTTATGTTACTATTTTGTTGACACTTGATCAATTAATTAACTCTAATTATAGAGCAGCTTCATTCTGTAAGCAATAGTATAAAGCTTTAATGAACTATGTCATGTTTAATGTTAGCATGTTAATGTTATAAATGCGAAAGTATGTCTGCCGGTCTGTGACCCCTTCACGCCCAAACCACTGAACCGATTTTGCTGAAAGGGGTTTGGGTAATATTGGCGTCATTTTCAAATCTCGCGGCCACTCATCAAACCGGCATATTATGAAAGAACATATCAAGGGGAGTAAACTTTATTGTGGGGGACATATAGCTAAACTATATCGGAGCCGAGATATTAGGCATTTTAAGTTCGTATTTTCAACTAAACGTAAATTCAATCATAACATGAATATTCAGGAAAATACAATAAAACGGCGTTATTTATTAGCTTAAAGCCTTCCTCAATAAATGGCTCATGCAACACAAAAATATTTTTTCAAATCGAACAAGCAGTTCCTGAGATTAGCACTTTCAAACACACAAACACTTTAACTTAATAATATTACTTAGTAAGTATACAGGGTACTAAGTGAAAATACTTTAGGGTGTTTACTGTGTCCCGTGTATTAGAGTTTACTGTGAATTTGGTAGCACTGAAAGAGATATTTTTTTCACTTTTGTATGGGGAAACTCTTTACGCCAGGGCGCGCAAATCACAAAAAAAACTTTTTGTCTTTCAGCCCTGCTCTTTTCAGAGTGAACTTTATATAAGAGACACATAATGTATACCCTATCACTTATGTTACAACCTATAGATAAAGATTATAGATACAAGAACAATTAATTATTCATCTCATCATTTATTTTTAATGTTAGTTATTCGTACATTTTAGAGAAGACTTAATCATTGAACATACAATCTACGCGCCGCGCCGTCATTTAATGAGTTTTTTAACTATTTATTTTGCTTTTGTAAAAAATTCAAGTCCATTTTTTCTCGAATTTCTTAAAGAGGGCCGTTTTGATTTTTTTTCATATTTTTTGTGTAAGTAAATACTTAATATTCTCATAAGTATATCTATATACAGGGTGTAACAAAAACAGGTGATAATACTTTAGGGTGTGTACGTGTTCCTTGTAGAGAGTTCACTGTGAAAGTAGCAGCGCTGAAAGACCTAAATTTTTTTTCACTTTTGTATGGGGAAACTCGTGACGCTCGGGCCCTTGCCCATACAAAAGTGAAAAAAAATGTTCGTCTTTCAGAGCTGCTACTTTCGCAGTGAACTCTCTACAAGGAACATGTACACACCCTAAAGTATTATCACTAGTTTTTGTTACACACTGTATAAAAATAGATTTTCAATTGTGTTAGTAACGCTAAAACTCGAAAACGGCTGAACGAATTGGGCATTAATACATAAGAACAATAATTATAATTGCCTAATATTGCATCCGGCCCTTTGAAAACCACTGTCTAATGAAATATAGTCTCAAGTCTGGCTATATTTTAGTCGGACGAGAGTTAAACCCAGTGTGAAAATATGTATGAAAAATTATTAATATTATTTGACGCGGACTAAGTCGTGGGCAATAGTTAGTGAGAAATATATATCCAACAGATTTATATACCCTTTCTACGCCTGTTTGTTAAGGATAGCTTCATAAAGTAACGTTAATTACTATTTATTTTGTGAATATAAGATGCAAAAATCGTAGCTCAGCTCCGATATTACTTAGAACAATTTTTATTACTAATATTTTATGTTTCTCTAATGTAGTGCTACAAAATAGTTATGGTTTTATCCCTGGCCGCTGGAAAAAAAATGACGCCACAGGTCCATACAAAGTTACCCAATGCCCTTTGGTATGGAGATACTTGAGTCCCGAGAAAGGACATAGGATACTTATCATCCAGAAAAACTGTACGGTTCCCACGCGACAAACGCGAGTTGCGGGTTATCTAGTGGAGAATCGCGTCGCCAAATTAACAATATCAATGAATCTCACATAGCTTTTTCCTTGAATTTGTGTCACTGTACAAGACTACGTATGAACTGATACAACGGTAGATATGAAAAGTTTAGAACGGTAAACAACGCTTACTTCCATATACGTCATTGTATGGGACTTGGGAGTGTGTCCCATATTTTGTACCCAACGAAGTCAAAAGGGAGGGTACTAAATTTGGTAGTCTATGTATGACGTATTTGTTTTCGTAACGGTTAAACTAATAAAAATTAGCTAATAAAAATGAAAAATAAAGCAACGGAGTTTTGCTTGTGTAATAACTTGATAGCATCACGAGAAGACTTGACAGAAAGATCGACTGGCCATCAGACAGAGAAGTCCTAAGTTTGGTAATAATAACAACATTATAATCTATGCAACAATAATAATTTTCAAGAAATACGAGTAAATAAGAAAAATCGGTAATCAAAAAACTTAAAAACCTAATTGACTTTTTTATATACCCAGTATCAGTCTAAGGGTCAATTCAGACCGTAACGCGACGCGTAGATGCATTAATAAATTTGTATGGATTTGAGAGATTTGCAAGACGTCTCACGCAATTGAAATCTGTCAATTTTAGAAATGCATCTACGCGTCGCGTTGCGGTCTGAATTGACCCTCACATTAAAAACGAATCTAACGACATCTATTATAAGCTTTTCCATCAAGTCGTTCATGAAAAACATAATACTCCTGTTGGGCTGGTGTAAAAAGATGACACCTCAAATTTGGATTACAACATATATATATTTTTTAACGAATACTATATTTGATAGTATTCAAGAATATTTATTTGGGTAAGGAACAGTAAAAAGTTCCAATTTAAGCATTTCATTAAAATATCATTAATCCAATAAAGTATCGAATATCAATTGGAATACTAATTATACTAATTAATAGTCAACCTTGAAAGCCTTCTAAAATGAAGCCACGGTCATAAAGTAATTACGATAAAATCACTTTTATCTAGTTAATAAAATAATTATTAGGGAATATTTTATTTGCGATCCGAAGTTTCGGGAGTCCATTTTGGAAATACTTACGCGATAAATAATTTTTGAACGCAAATTAATATTTACGCTTGGAAATATTATGACTGAAGGTAATTTTGAAAAATACGCGTAAAAATGTTTTCTACTATGGCCTCATTACATTTTTGTATTCTGTTATAAAATTATAAAAATAAAAAAAAATTACTTGAAGGATGATCTTTTTTCATTAAATAATTGACACCAAACGTTTACACTATACAATATACTTTGATAATTATTTTATACATACGAGAATATATTTTAATTTGTTTCGCATTTTATTATTATTCAACAATCGTCATGTTTTTATATCTAACACAATCGTAATGTGAAAATTCGCCAATCCTTCTCAAAAATACGTTCCTTTCCACTCTCAAGTAATTTCCGTTTTATTTATATTCGAACCAGCCATAGAAAAAAAAAACAACTCACCGTCATAACAAAACACAACAACAAAATCCAAAAACACAACAGTATCACATATCACAAATCCGTCACAATCACACACAAATCCGGAAATTCGAATTTCGAAAAAAACGCGTAAAGCACAAAATCGAAATCGCGTAATAAAATTCCGCGTAAGTGCACAACGGGTAAACGCCCGCGGCGCGTAACGTCGAGCCGGCAACTGAGGATAGGCTGGCCCGGCCAGGCTGAGTAAACAAAGAGTATCGAACAGACTGGATACTAGGCATTTAAAAAGGAAAATTGATGTAGGAAAATTGGAGGAAAATTCGTCTGTATTTTGCGAAGATATTTGGATAAATTGGTTGGTTGATTAAAGAATAATTATGTGATAATAAAGCTTTTTATGTCTATAATAGATGATAGCGATAAATCAATTTTGTTTGTTTAGTTGATTGATAATTAAATTCTAAATATTGTTACAGTCCCTAGTTAATTATTTACTGATAGTATTTGATAATACAAACAATGATTTCAAATATGGAATATAAATCAATATTTGGTCGTCCTAAAAGCTGAATAAAATATGCTTCGGCTTCGGCGTTTTATAAAAAAGAAAAGCGTATTTAAAATCTTCACTTACGCTCAACGTAAATGAACAACGGGGGCGAAAAGGCGTAAGTTCGAGAAAATGTTCCTTTTTTAATTTTCACGCCTTTTAATCTTTGTCTCGACAACGACCTTAATCTGAAATCCCTTTTCAACTCGTCGTGCCTCTCATTATTGATCTCTTTCACTCTTTACCACCGGTGCAATAATACGGGCGTCCCTTTCTTTCTTATGTAAGCTCCGTATGTCCGTCCCGCTCACACTCCACTGCAGAGCTTCGAAAACAAGGTAGAAGCGATGTACGAATTATCAATGCTATAGACCGTTCGTAAGAATTTTACCTTGGTGTTTTATAATGTGATCCCTATGGAGTTGAAATAGAGGCTATATGACAGGTAGAAAGCCTTTGAACAAAATTGTAGTATTAGCGGTATGTATCAACTTTACGCGCGTAACGTTTATCAAAGTACAACGTAATGTAATTTTATTTTTTTATTTGCGCGCAAACAATTTCGTAGGCGCGTTGCGCTGAAAACGCGTAATTTGAAATATGCGTTTTGAAAACGCCTATTTGATTTTTTTTTCGTGCTTCCATCATGACAGCCCATATTATGCTATGGCAAGGTTTTCTAGTATGAAAAAAAAACGAGATAAATCACGCGTAAAATAAAAACAAAGTAGTAAAAATTGGGTGAGTTGAACTGGAAGCAAATAAAAAAATATAGCTTTAAGATAAACGCAACTTGAAATTAGTTCATCCCACAAGAACCGTGCATTCTGCCGGAAAAAATATCCTATGTCCTATCCCAGGACTCGAAATAATATCAAATTTTTACGCTACGCACTTGATTTGGACAGAAAAACATTTTTACGCACTTTTGCTTTGACTACATTGGAGTATTTGCGCACGTACTGCCCTTTCGTAACTCCGTAAGTGCTCGTATGAACTTTAAATAATTCTGTTTGTCCCAAGTTCCGGGGCAAAATTCTCCATAGAATATCCCGGTTCTGACAAAGAGTAATTGATTTATTCGTATTTTTCTTTTTTTTTGTTTGATTTCCTCAAGATTAAGGACTTGGATTCTTTTTTTTACGCCCTTGGGATTTTTTTCATTACACTCTCCGAGTAATCTTTTTCGTGTTTAAAAATGCTCTTTTCTTTAAGAGTCAATTTAGTAATTATTTATGTATCAAAATGACATAGATGAAGTATTATAGCAAAATTACCTAGTTTGTTTGACATACAGCAAAAAAAAAATGTTTCGGTTATTTTTTTGTCAGAAAAATTAAACTGATGCAAATGGACTAGATGACGGCCGCAACAGGGAAACCGTACATTTTTCTCGGATAAAAAGAGGTATTCTATATAATATAAGTCCATACGGGACTCAAACTATGTCATTGATACCAAATTTCAGCAAAATCGGTTCTATAGTTTGGGAGTGAAGTGGAGGAAAGATGGACTGACAAATAGACACACTTTCGCATTAATAATATTAGTATGGACTGTGTACTATGTACTATGTCAGATTAAACGGCTTTTTAGGCCTAGGACGGCAACTTTTTTTGCTACACACGCATAAATGCCATTTCCAAATTTGTATGGATTTGACAGATTTGCAAGACGTCTGTCAATTCAGTACAAATTTAGAAATGCATCTACGCATCGCGTTGCGGTCTGAATTGACCCTAATAATGTTTTCATTGTATTCGATATATTTGCATTTGGCATAGAATTAATTATCGCAATAGTAATTATTAGGCTGGGTAAACGATAGGTACATTAGTGAAGCCATTGTGTGTAGCTATTTCAATATTAATTAATAATATTATCATACTAACACTACCTAGCCCGGCATACATTGTTTTGCTATTTGTGAAAAATATGCTTGAGAGTTTCAAAGAAACTTCTATCTTCTAACCGAAAAAATATATTTTTTATGAAATAAAGGGGGCAAACGAGCAAACGGGTCACCTGATGGAAATCAACTTCCGACGCCCATGGACACTCGCAGCATCAGAAGAGCTGCAGGTGCGTTGCCGGCCTTTAAAGAGGGAATAGGGTAATAGGCAAGGCAAAAGGGTAGGGGATTGAGCCTCCGGTAAACTCACTCACTCGGCGAAACACAGCGCAAGCGCTGTTTCACACCGGTTTTCTGTGAGGCCGTGGTATTGCTACGAGCCGGCCCATTCGTGCCGAAGCAAGCTCTCCCACGTCACTTAGGGCCCAAAGGTCGGAGTAGAGACGAAACGAGCTTAATTTGTGAGTTGTGAGTCGCAGAATTTCGGCTGGCAAAAATTCTGCTGCATTCAGTTTCTTACAAAAGTCCTGTTCGATTCACACGAGCGTAATTTTGTGAGTCATGATTTGTATGAAAAGATATTCACGCGGCAGAAATTCTGCGACTCACGTCTCACACAATTAAGCTCGTTTGGCTTCACCCTAAATCTGCTGAACCGATTTTAATATTTCTTTTACCAATAGGAAGCTGTCGTTATCTGGATAATTATTGTTTACCCCGGAAACATGTACAGCTACCTTGGGATAGTTGAAGGACGACATGCAATAGCTTGTTTCAATAACTGCCATTAAATAACTGTTCTTAAAGTCTAGTTGTTACTGTGTAGCATGTTGTCAAGTATTACGGTTAAAATTTGACATTAGGTTACTTTAGACAACTTGCGTACGACAATTTTTATTTTTTACTAGATGTTGTCGCCCGCGTAATTTAGGAATATCACGGAAACCGTACATTTTTCCGCAAAAAAAGAAACCTATGTCCTTTCACGTGGTCTATACTTCATGTGTGCCAAATAACATAAAAATTGCTCCAGTAGTTTTCTCCGTTTTATCCACATTTTTCTCTATTTCTTCGCTCGTATTAGTATTAGCATGATAAAATATAGCCTAAAGCCTTCCTCGATAAATAGGCTGTTCCTGAGATTAGCGCGTTCAAACAAACAAATAAACAAACAAATCCTTTCCAATTATTATATTAGTATAGATTTTGCTGTCAAAATTATGGAATACAAGTTTATACGTAGGAGAGCCATGCTTCGGCACGAATGGGCCGGCTCGACCGGATAAATACCACGTTCTCACAGAAAACCGGCGTGAAACAGCGCTTGCGCTGTGTTTCGCCGAGTGAATGAGTTTACCGGAGGCCCAATCCCCTACCCTATTCCCTTTCCTACCCTCCCCTATTCCCTTCCCTTCCCTACCCTCCCCTATTACCCTATTCCCTCTTAAAAGGCCGGCGACGCCAAGCGGCAATTCAGTTGTGTATTATAGAAGAGACCCCGCAGAGTGCGGACTTTTGGTCGGCCGATAGTTTAGTCGAACGCAAAAGTGTGTCTGTCTGTCTGTCTCTTGACAGGCAGACACACGCAAAATTTATTAAGTAGTTTGGTCGTGAAGAGGTTTCAGGCAGACAGACAGACACTTTCGCCTTTATAATGTTAGTATGAATATAACAATCTTATGTTGTCCACAATTTTACAAAAAAAGACGTAATGTTGTCATCATCATAATATTAATACGCGAACGAAAAACTTTGTAACCCTTTTTACGAAAAATGGGGAAACGTAGGTGCATGAAATTTTGCACAGTTATAGTTTATATGGTGAAGGAGTGCATCGAGCTGAAATTATTTTGAAATTATGCTTTTATCATACATTTTTTTAACAAATAAAACCAATGAGTTTCTAAAATACTAGAGTAGCAATGTCTTACAAAAGATTCTCAGAAATGCGTAACCACTTTTTTGTTCAAAAGACAATGTCAAGTCATATATTCGGTATGTCATTATGTATGTGAGATATGCCTGCAGGCATCTTCGAAGTGGCAACGCGTTGCTACCGTAAACTTCCAATCTAGTTACGTTAGTAACATAGAATATCATTGAATAAAACATCACACACACTACAACACACACACATGAGAAATGACAGATTTTTGAGTGACAAGCCTGTACAACCGAATTATACTCTTTTATTTATGGTTGAAGTCTGTTGACAACAAGTTGACAAATTGAAAATGGATTATAGTTTTTTTTTATTGAATCTAAGATACTATTAGACAATGCTTATACGGCCAGTCTGAGGTCAGCTAAGTCCCAGAGACAAGAGTTGAAAACAATATGATGAAGTCAATAATTTTTACAAAATATAGGTAGTAGTCCTAATGTCGTTGAAACTAAGGTCGAATTTCGACCATTGGGCTATCTCTAGTCCTCTTAAAAATTCCGGCGAAAATGCTGGCCCTTATAAAATGAGAAGCACCCCAGTAGATAAATCTCTAATTGCCATTTTCTTATCTTACAAGGGTCACGGAGGCCCGTATGGACAATCTTATCATTGAGATAACAATTTAACCCTTCATCTCAAAGGGTTAAGTATCAGCAGCTCTTGTTGGAGTTTTACAAAACTAGGTTATTTTTAAATTTAATCCTTAAATGAAATGATGGCGCCCGCTACTCCGTTGTACCAAAATTCGTTTATCACGTAAGAACCGTACATTTTTTCGGGATGAAAAGAATCCTATATCCTTTCCTGGGACTCAAAGTATCTCCATACCAAATTTCATGGAAATCGGTTGAGTAGTTTGGGCGTGAAGAGGTAACAACTGAAATGAAGTCAGACTATGTACGGCTTTCAACGCCGCACCACTGTGCCGGTCGAGTGGGGTGTGTTAGGTTTATTTTCGTTACGGAATTTCGTGATTCGGTTTCCGTGCTCAAAGCAGGCGTAATAATAAATTTTGTGCAATGTGCACTTTTGTTTCCTGACAAGAATCGAACCCGCGACCTACGATTTGGGTGTCGACGTCTACTAAGCCACAGAGATCGTCATAAAACTCGCAATTTTAATTACTCTTTTAGTACTTACGGAACTCTAAAAGCGTGTATCGGTGATCACTTAGCATCAGGTGCGCCGAACGCTCGTTTGTCTCCATTAAAAAAGCGATATAAAATATAATAACCGATCGACAAATTTATGGTCCTGTTTTCGATTTTAACATTATCCTGATACCGTATTTCCTGCAAAGTATAGTCGGTAGAAAGATCTTCTATTTTTAATACAACAATCTATCCACACTAATATTATTAATGCGAAAGTGTGTATGTCTGTCTGTTACCTCTTCACGCTTAAACCGCTGATCCGATTTTGATGGTATGAAGATGGGACGAAACTTGGAGTTCCATGTTCTTTTCCCTGCGACTTGGTACGCGTAAAATAAAATCCCGCAAGAGGGGAGGGAAGGAAAGAGAATAGGAAAGTGTAGGGAAGGGAATAGAGTAGGGGATTGGGCCTCCGGTAAACTCACTCACTCGGTGAAACACAGCGCAAACGCTGTTTCACGCCGCTTTCCTGTGAGAACGTGGTATTTCTCCGGTCGAGCCGGACCATTCGTGCCGAAGCATGGCTCTCCCGTGTTTCGGATTTTAGTTAGCGCGATGAAAGCTGACAATGCTTTTTGTCCGACAAGATGATCTCTGGCCTGTCGTGTCGGCCTCTTCTGTATTGCGCATACACTTGGGCACTATAAAATCACACATACGTTACATTTTCGATACGTTCACGTTCCCACATAAAGTTTCAGCGTATGAGCGACCCATTACTTAAGGACCACGTTTGTTTGAGCTCAAAGAATCTTCGGTTTCTTTCGAGCCCTCGAATTCAAGATTTTGAAAGCTCCGCGTTGAATTCTTAAGACCTATTTGAATAAACGATTCTTATAGACATAAGGAACAGAAGCAGATGGCATTTAAATGTACACGCTTATAGAATCGGTATGCACCTTTTTCGTGGGAGAGCCATGCTTCGGCACGAATGGGCCGGCTCGACCGGAGAAATACCACGTTCTCACAGAAAACCGGCGTGAAACAGCGCTTGCGCTGTGTTTCGCCGAGTGACTGAGTTTACCGGAGGCCCAATCCCCTACCCTATTCCCTTTCATACCCTCCCCTATTCCCTTCCCTTCCCTACCGTCCCCTATTACCCTATTAAAAGGCCGGCAACGCACCTGCAGCTCTTCTGATGCAGCGAGTGTCCATGGGCGACGGAAGTTGCTTTCCATCAGGTGACCCGTTTGCTCGTTTGCCCCCTTATGTCATAAAAAATAAAAAAATAATAAAAAAATTTTTAACTGCGTGTAGAGTTTTAAACAGTAGAAAATTTACCTCTTGCTGGAAATAATAATATCGGTATTAAAAATTTTTTCGGCCCTCCATTTTTTACTTTCTTATCATGTATGTATGATTCTGAATGAAAAAAAAAATCGGCCAAGTTGGACTCGCACACAAAGGGTTCCGTACCATTATAGAGCAAAAATTGGTAAAAAATGTGTTTGTTGTATGAGAGCCCCCTTAAATATTTAATTTATTTTATTTTTAGTATTTGTTGTTATAGCGGCAACAGATAGACATAATCTGTGAAAATTTCAGAAATCTAGCTATAACGCTTCTTGAGCTACAGACAGACGAACAGACAGACGGACAGATAGACAGACGGACAGACAGACGGACAGACAGACGAACAGACAGACATCAGACAGACAGACATCAAAGTCTTAGTAATAGGGTCCCGTTGTTTACCCTTTGGGTACGGAACCCTAAACATATCTTACGCAGTAGATCAATCTTTTTTGACCTCCTCGCGACCCCTTTACGAAAGCTTCGCAACACCCCTGCAGAGGGTCACGACAAACAGGTTGAAAAATACTGAAGAAGATAACATTTTAAACTTTCGCGTTGCATTATAATTAAACTTTTTAATCGGGACTTAACGCTACTTATTTAAGTAGTAATGCTACTACGAGTACATACTTTTTCTCGACGTTTCGGCCGTGTTGCAACGGCCGTGGTCACGAGGGGACTGAGTCCCTTCGTTAAGTCCCGATTAAAAAGTTTACTGAAGAAGATACTTCCAAACTATCCAGCACTACTAATGCGGTACGTTATTTTAGGTACGAAACATTCGATAACCATACATTTGCTGGGATAAAAGATATCACATGTCCTTTCCCGGGACTTAAAGTATCTCCATACCAAATTTAAGCAAAATCTGTAGAGCGGTTTATGCGTGAAGAGGTAACAGACAGACACATTTTCGCTTTTATAATATTATAGTATGCTTTTTGACTTTCCAATAAAGCAGTCAATACGTATATTTATGTGTTTGTCCGTCTGTGCCGCAGTCGATGACACCAGGAATGTCACATAACAAGTTCTAATCAAGTTGATGTCTAGAATGCCTGGAACTAGGATCTAGTGTTTATTTTTATCTACACCTATGCCACGCGCAGTTTCTGGTTTTGCGGTTGAATATCTAGCTTTATAAGGTATCTAAGCCGGCCTCTAGACGATCAATTTTATTGTGCAATATCACGCTTCAATTTTATTGAACAGTTTATTTGACAATTAGATTAAAGGCGCGCGATGTTCAACATCAACCCAAGACGGTCAATAATATTACGCAATACGTAATATTGCGCAATAAAATTGCTCGTCTAGGGGCCCGCTTAAAGCCACCGTTTTCGGTGACAGTAGCCGGTTTCATGAGGAGTATGTCAAAGTGCCCAAGTGTGTGCGCAGTACACGAGTGCTCTCTTCTTTACTTTCATAAACCAGTGGGAATATAACACGACTGGTGAAAGATCAGGCGCAGGACTTTTGTTCATCCGACGCATGGATCATCTTGTTAGAAAATCAGATGATGTTTCATTTGTCAGAAACAGTTGCAGACAAAATCTAATCTTCTACAAGTACGTATTATAAAACAAAGTCGCTTCTTTTCCCTCATGTCCCTTTGTTCCCTTTAATCTTTAAAACTACGCAACGGATTTTGATGATTCTTCAGTGTTAGATAGCCCATTTATCGAGGAAGGCTAGGCTATATTTTATCACGCTAAGACTAATACGAGCAAAGAAAATATAGAGGATTATTTTTCCGACCCAAATATCGACCAATAGAATTGCACCATTCGACGTCACGTGGTACAACCTACATGGTATTATACTGATAATTTTTTGAAAATTTTCTCTGGTAGTTGCTATATATAAAAGACAAACACGTCAAACTGACAGGTTGAATTCAATTGTGTCTCATGGTGCAATTATATTGGCCGACATTTGGGACGGAAAAATAATCCCCCGAATACCACACGAGCTTCAAAATTATCTGGCATTTCCCTCAAGGTTCCCTGCAAACAAATAAAGTCGTCAAGTTTTTCGTTTAATACCATATATTTTAATCCTTCATTTGTTTGCAACGAACCTATCGGGAAATATCCGATAATTTTAAAGCTCTTGTGGTATTATAAGTGAGAATGTGGAAAAAACGGGGAAAATTATTTGAAAGGGCTAACTTGAACGCGCTAATCTCAGGAACTACTGGTCCGATTTGAAAAATTCTTTCAATGTTAGATAGCCCATTTATTGAAGAAGGCTATAGGTTATATTTTATCACGCTAAGACCAATAGGAGAATGTGGAAAAAACGGGGGAAATAATTTGAAAGGGCTTATCTCACAAATTACTGGAGCAATTTTTATGTTATTTGGCACCGATAAGAAGTAGACCACGTGAAGGCCATCGATTTTAATAATTTTTTTCAGTGGCTATATATTTTATACCCGTATAGTGTGTAAGTCTTAAGTATACATATATTGTAGTATACCTAAGTATACAATTGCATTGTATTAGTTTTAAGGGTTCAGTAATAAAGTAGATTTGAATGGATCAGGTTGTTTAATATCTGCCTCCGTGGGCACAACCTTACACCCGTGCGACGCCGGGGCGGGTCGCTAGTAATATATATCTTCTTTGTCACTGTCGGTACTTCCAAAGATTTGAGGCGTAAATCAAAGGATTTTGATACTTAAGTCTTGAGGGATTGTACTTGTAAATAAGGTTATAACCAGTATAATATAAGGCCGATTTGACTAACAGACAGACTAACTTTTGTATTATAATTCTGCGACTCTGTGTCAGCTTTGGGCTCATAAATCAGATCCCTTTTATAAAAGCAAGCACTTGCAACTCTTCTGACGTTGCGAGTGTCCATGGGCGACGGATAGTTGCTTTCCATCAGCCATCAGGTGATCCCTTTGCTCGTCTGCCTCCTAATCTATATAAATAAAAATTGGCCAACTGCGAGTCGGACTCGCGCACGAAGGGTTCCGTACCATTATAGAGCAAAATTAGGCCAAATATTGTGTTTTTTGTATGGGAGCCCCACTTTCATTCTTTATTTTATTTTAATTTTATTATTAAATATAAAAGTACACATATATAACTAAGGACTTTAAAAAAAAATTAAGTACATACCTGCTCCCATTATTGATGTAGAGCAAAAAAAGCCAAAAAAATCACGTTTATTGTGTGGGAGCCCCCTTTAAATATTAATTTCATTTTATTTTTAGTATTTTTTGTTATAGCAGCAACAGATATAAATAATCTGTAAAAATTCAACTCTCTAGATATTTTCGTTCTTGAGTTACAGCTTGGAGACAGACAGACGGACAGACATCGAAGTCTCAGTAATAGGGTCCCGTTTCTACCCTTTGGGTACGGAACCCTAATAAAAATGAATTTTCAATTTTGTTAGTCTCGCTAAAACTCAAAAAAGGCTGAACCGATTTTGATAATTTTAGTCTTGAAATGCTCGCGGATGTCTACAGAACCAAAGGTTCTCTCTTGAGATGGTATTTTATCATTAGTTTGATTTATGTGTGAGCTCACCCTAATGGCACAATATAAATTTTGCACAGTATATTACAACTATTAACCTATCAATATACAAAAAATCAGCTTATTATAGTTCCGTTTTAGGATCCAGTAGTCAACCAAGAACCCTATAACGAAACCCTAACGAGCTGATTTTTTGTATATTGATAGATTAATAGTCATAATAAAATTTAAGAATAACATTGTCCTACAAATAAAACAGTCCATAATATTTTAGGACCATCAATTTAAGGTTTGAAATCCTTTCTATCTCTGTTAGCTACCACTTTCGAGATTTTTCGCAAATAAAAATGTTGTTCGTCTTATCAAAATGAAGCTACTTACAAAAAATTTGCTTGATAGGTAGCTTGATAGTAATAAAAAAAAATGTTTTAGGGCTCTCGTACAAGTAGACCAACTGCATTATAGATCGACGAATCGAGATCACGAATCCAAGTGTGATATCATGTATTACCACAGAATAGATAATAGTAGGTACAAGATATTACTCAAGAGAGCACAGCAATGCAGTATCAGATCGCCTTTAAAATTTGTCTGTTGCACCCAGCACCCAGCGCGATTTGATTTACCATTTACCTACGCATGATTGTTTAAAGTTACGTTACTGTATAAAATTATGCTGTTCATACATTTTATACTGAGCCGGTATTATAGTAATAAAATGACTCTTATTTAAACACTTTCAAGAAACTAGTGCGAGCTACTTTGTCTAGATTTAACTGTAATACCTAGACTTTGAAGATAATACTAAGTCTAAGATATGAAACATCGATCATACCTAGTTATTTTCAAGTACTGACAAAACGTACAGCGTTGCCTTTTTCGTAAAAAAATCGTAGTGCTACAGAAACCTTACTTTTATGTTTAATAAGTATAAATTAAGAAATTCAAAAAACCCTGAACTTTGCCAGCGCTGAGCAGACTGATGATGATGAGTAGCTAAGAGCACTCTCGATCATGTCAACTGTTAAACAATAAACCTAGACCAAAGTCGGTCCACCCGTTTGGATGCTATGATGCCGCAGACAGACATACACAGACAGAGAGACAGACACTTCAGCCTTATAACACTCCTCTTTTTTTGTCGGTAATTATAAATGCATCGAATTGCTTCGCCACTTGCTATGTGAACCGACCCTTATGCTTGAGTAAATTCTGAACGACGCCTAAAACAGTTTATTCCTAAAGTCATCCCATAAATTTTAATAAAATTAATTTCTTAATCAACGTAACACAAGTCGTAAAAACTTTACAGCAAATAAATAGTCTATAAAATGTGTTCTTAAGCTTTTAACCGTCTTTAGTTCATCTATACTTTTATTGACCTAATAAAATGTATTAAACCTTTTTGTTGCTATCTAAATTCCAACGTCCTGTGCACGAGGTGCATACGGGCGACTTTGATCTGCGACTGTCGCTCGTTTGAACGACACTCTATAGCAGGGGTCACCAAATGGCGGACCGCCGGCCCATTGTGTGCGGACCAACCATGTTCGAAGATAATCTTCGTTCATTTAGGACTTCAACATCTGCAGAATTTAATGTCAATATCAATAGCTTGCACCAATATTTCACTGCAAACTTCAGAGAGATAATTAGCTACAAAAAATGGTCACTTTTCTCATTAATATCTAAAAAATACCTTTGTTATTTCCGTAATTACTTAAGTTTCATTTTTTTTTTGTTTCATGTGTGGACCGCGAAGGTCATTTCATCTCTTAAAACGGACCCCGAGCTAAACTAATCGGTGACCCCTGCTCCATAGGTACGCTGCGTACAATTTTAAGATTGTTGGGAAAACACAGTAGTTTAAATCCCAAGGGATCTACACATTTTTCCGCTAGAAATACTTTCCCATATCCTTTGCAATGTGTTAAACTTTATATCTCCAATCTGTACCAAATTTCATCTAAATCCGTTCAACCGTTTGAGGGTAAAAAGGTTATATACAAACACACTTTCGCATTTGTATCGTACACTAAATAAATTATTGATATCGTCGACATGCTATTGTCCTCCAGTTTCGTCAAGCGACCTTAAAGTAATGCGGCCCCCAACTTTTAAGCAACTGAAAATTGAATTCGACGAAAAAACGCTTTCATAATTATTGTGGTAAACACAGCAAAACAGTTGTAATAAAAACATAACTTGCCACAACATTACTATTTAGATCACGTACAGAGAATAGCCGACATTTTTCGAATAAGATTTTATTAATTGTGACATTAGAGATGTGATATAATAAAAGCGGCCATTTCGTTCACGATGAGCATTCAAAATGGCGACAGATGACCACACGACAAAAATAAATCCATTACCCTTAACCGCTGAACCGATTTTGATTAAATTTAACACTGAGAAACCTTAAATTCCGGGAAAGGAAACATGATAGTAAAAATGTGTACAGGTGAAAAACAAAATTCCACAAGGTTGAGGGCAGACTTTTGCATTTATCAAGTTCTTTATCCATACTTACTTAGCGCCTGTTTCACCACTTTCTAATAAAGTGCCGAATAGGCTATCCACAGCTTTTTTGACAGATTTCATCTGTCAAGTTAATAATATAAATGCGAAAGTGTGTCTGTCCGTCTTGTTTGTCTGTCTGTTACCTCTTCACGCCTAAGCCGCTGATCCGATTTTGCTGAAATTTGGTATATATATACTTTGAGTCCCGGTAAAGGACATATGATACTTTTTATTCCGGAAAAATGTACGGTTCCTCCGCGATAAACGAGTTTTGGCGTAACGGGGTTGCGGCGTCATCTATCTATTACTTAAATACGCTAAAACTTGCCTCTTTACGCCCAAACTGCTAAACCGATTTTGCTCAAATTCAGTTTGGAGATATTTTGAGTCCCTTGAAAGGACATAGGATACTTTTAATCCCGAAAAAAATTAGGGTTCCCGCGCCATAAACGAATTTTGGCGCAGCGGAGTTGCGGGCGTCATTTTGTAAGCTGTATATTTTTACGCTTAGACCAATAGGAACGAAGAAACAGAAAAAAGGGGAAAAATCGACCAAGTGCGTGTCGGGCCACGCGCAATATGGGGTTCCGTAGTAGGTACCGCTAGTTTTTTTAAATGTTTGTATGGTCAATGAACGTACATATTTTATAACGTGTTTTACAATACTAACAACATCATCTCAGTTACCATTTAAAGGAATTTGAACGAAAAGTTCCTTTATACTTCGCCGAATACAATTTCATAGTTGATCGACTATTACTCAATAACTTATGAACTCTTCTTAGCCGTGATAGTTTTCCGTTTAAATTCAGCATATTTCCTACTCCCGTGAATTTTTTCACATTTCCAGAAGCAACCGCTTAGCTGGTAGAAGAGGGGACACTGAACTATCGATTTTTTTCACTTTAAAACTTAACATTACACAAATGGATTCCTAAATCGGAAAATGATCTATGAATACTCATAATATTTTAAAAAAAACCTATCCAACGACACTCCACACGATGAAGTAAGCACGAAAAAAAATATTCATCCCCGCTTGATGTGTAGGGCAGGTACTATAAAAATATATTTTTTTTTTAGATTTTATGTACCATTTTGTCGGCATCATTAATCTGTGTATTCATGCCAAATTACAGTTCTGTAGGTGCTATAGTCTCTGAGCAAAACGGCGGATAGGCAGACGGACAGACGGACAGACAGACAGACGGACAGACGGAAGGACAGACCGAAACTATAAGGGTTCCTTGTTGACCACGGAAACCTAAAAAACGGAGGAAATTATTTGAAAGTTCTTATCTTACAAACGAAATGAGCAATTTTCATGTTATTTGGCACAGATATAATTATATAGTAGACCACGTCAAGGGACGTAATCTATTTTTTTGTGAAAAAATTAACGGTTTCCATGAAATCCTGACGCGGGCGAATCCACGTGGGACATCTAGTGTTATTAATTTATTATACAGATACTGCATCGAAACTAGATCGAAGCTATTCAAATGTTGGGTTAAAATATTAGAATCAGATTGTTTACTTGAGAGTATGCCCTACATATTCCGAAGGGCGAATGTCTCGGTATTCATTTAAAACATCTCTGAGCCCTTGGCTAGGGCTAGCACAAGCTGAAAGGTTTATAATGGTAAGCCATGATTGTCACCATCAAGTTGTATAATCGAGGACGATCATGGGAAATCACTGACCTCTATAATAATACACTGGACAGGCGATCGCTATCAATAAAATGCTCCTATTTGAAAATCGCCATATTGGCGCTGATTCCTATGTGAAAGCGGTAGTGAGTGTACTTGGAACTAATATTTTGCAAATGGCGGTTGTCATTTTCTATATAAATTAGTTCACAGTACGCTCACCGCGGCGCTTCAAATCGGCACAAAAAATAGCTGTCATTTTGTACGGCATAGCCTGTCCAGTGTATTATAGAGGTCAGTGTGGGAAATGAACAACGAACATTATGCTGATTGCCTAGTTCGTAGTCGTTGGACAGTGTACTGTGGGCCACCGTTAAGATTGGACTGTTGGATAGACCAAAATATACGAGCCACATTTCGGGTGACACATTTCCATCGTCTAAATTTTAAAATTCAATGGTGTTTTTCAATGGTTAAGAATTTGGAAGTCTCTTTAAAGTTTAAACCTATCCTTAATAGGTATTTAGGACAGGTATAAGAAAGACATGCGAAAATATCCCTTTTGAATGGAGATACTTCGAGTCTCGAGAAAGGACATAGAATACTTTTTATCCCGGAACAATGTACGGTAACCGATAAACGAGTTTTCGCGCAATGGAGTTGCTAGCGTCATGTAACTTACCATAATTTGCTGCCACATATTTGCCATATTATGCTGCTTGTCTCCTGTCTTTCGGTTTTTGGCAGCCCTACCTTAGCGAGCGGATAAATTCCAAAGGGTGCGCCTCTAGGCCTCTCGAATCTGCTCAAAGCCCTTGTAGAATATCCCATGCACTTATGTTAATAAATATTGGAAAATATGTTTTTATATAAATCTATCGAAAGCAAGCTGTTCACGGCCTCACAGAGAACCGGCGTGAATTTTGACTGTTGTAGATACACTAAAGTAGTTGCAACTTGCAAGTACTGAAGTCTCCACGCTAAATCCGGCAACGCACCTGCAACTCTTCTGGTGTTGCGAGTGCCTATGGGTGATGGTAGTTGATTTAATAATAATAATAATAATAAAATGTTTTATTCAAACATAAGTACTGTTACGTGCTAGGGTTCGAGGATTTGGAGAGAAAGACCTGGTGACTCTCTTGAAGACTTTATTAACACTGCAATAAACATTAATCACTAGGTCCAATCACTAAGCACTATCACTGTCCTAGGTCGTAGCCAAGTCGCAGGTTTCGCTGGTTCACTCACTATTGATCACTTGATGTCGCCTCGAAGATCGCTCAGATTGAACTGACTTGCCGGGCCTGCCTGCGGCTCTTTTTATATGGCGAGACGAATTCCAGAAATTTCCCGATTCACGTAAACAAGTAAACAACCGTGGGAACCTTCTAGGAGGCTCGGGCATGTACCACAATAAAACCGCCGTCCTTACGATAAGTGCAGTAAGTTTAATCCAATTCAGACCTTATGTACTCAATCATAAGGTCCAAATCAAAACACGTAAACACGCTAACAAACAAACGGCAAACACGTAAACAAACATTGGACCTTTCTAGAAGGTTCGAGTATGTACTTGCGCACCTGATGCCATCTAGTACTGAGTAGGGGATTTATGTTGCCTGTGCTCTCTCGGTAAGCTTCGCTGGTTTGTCGCTAGATAGACCACGTGTCCGTATACCATGTACCGTAACAGTACAATGCACTGCACACACTAAAGCAAAAAAAAAAACAATAAACCAAAAGAAAAAACTCACTGACCTCCATTATAATAGAGATCAGTGAAAAAAACTGCTTAACTAAAATAAAACAAACAAAAAGTATCTTATTTTATTACTTATAGTATACTATATATTAATATCAAATTTCATCAAAATTGGCTTAATAGTTTCCGAACCTTTACGAGGCACACAAGAAAACTTTTTTTTTAATGAAATAAGGGGGCAAACGAGCAAACGGGTCACCTGATGGAAAGCAACTCCCGTCGCCCATGGACACTCGCAGCATCAGAAGAGCTGCAGGTGCGTTGCCGGCCTTTTAAGAGGTAGAGGGTAGGGAAGGAAAGGTAAGGGAATAGGGTAGGGGATTGGGCCTCCGGAAAACTCACTCACTAGGCGAAACACAGCGCAAGCGCTATTTCACGCCGGTTTTCAGTGAGAACGTGGTATTTCTCCGGTTGAGCCGGCCCATTCGTGCCGAAGTAGTGCTACCACGTATAAAATTAAAATGTTCCTCTTTACGATAATTAGTATAGATTGTCTTGGTGTTTAAGTTTACGCTATTTGGCAGCGGTGCTAATCAAGGCCGTGGTATAATCCCAGTTTTAGTCTCCCACAGTATATTACACGCCCACCAGTGGCATAAATGTGGGCTTATCACACAAATATTGCATTGGAAACGACACAGCCAAATGGCACTGGTTGAACTTTAGGTGGGGCATTTTAACTTCAAATTACTATAATTATAAGTTTCTGAGATTGTATAAACGGACCTATTACATGTATTTACGGCCTAATTTTACAAAATATGGATGTTGCGCAGACAAGCGACAAGTCAGAGCGACCGCGATATGTCGCACGACAATTTGGTGCAAAAATTGTTCGACTGTCAACTGTACTTTTTGTAGTTACACTATACTGTCTTTTCTCGCTACTCAATGTATCTCCATGCTAAATATCATCTAAATCGGATGAGTGGCTTAAGAAGGAAAACGTAACAGACATACATACACTTTAAGGTTCGCGCACACTTTGCCGGCGCGTACCGGGGCGTGCCGGGGCGCAGCGCAGCGCAAAATGCGCTATAGCACACTATTGCTGGGTCGGGTCGCATCGCATTGACGGATTTTAACGTTCACTTTGCCGGGGCGTGCCGGGGCGGGTCGGCGCGCAATGCATTGACGGATTTTTAGCCGAGGCGCATCGCATCACATCCGCGCGCCGCTTGCTATAGCACACTGTTGCCGGGGCGCAGCGGGTCTTGTCGGGCCATGTCGCATTGACGGAAATCCGCCGAGCAAAAATCCGCGCCGGTGCGCCCCGGCACAGTGTGCGATACGCGCATCCGCTCCCATACAAATTGTATGGAGGCGGATTTTTGCGATGCGCCCCGGCACGCTGAGCCCCGGCGCGGTCTGTCTTAGTGTGCTCACTCCTTTATCAGGCAACAGATAAACAGACACACTTTCACATTTATTAATTATATTTGTCGAAGATTGTAGATGCAGGACACCGGTGTTGGTGCCGCCGTACTTGGTTGGTTGGAGAACTACTTAACTACTTGGTATTGGTTTTTTTATTAGTCGGATACGTCAAGTGGAGTAACTTCGGTGTAGTCGGTATTGACTGCCAACTTATAAAGAAACAAACATTATTTGAAAGCATGACGTTATAACAGGAGGGAGGGATGTTTTTTTCGTCATATTTATAAGTAAAGTATGGATTCATACGAAACTATAATTATATTTTACTACCTAGATAAACCTACACTTTTCCTTATAAGCCTGATTGGTCAAAAGTATGTTGAAACTCCAAAAATTTGACGTTTTTTCGACGTTTATGAGAATGCACATATTAAGGTGACGCCTTGATAATTTGGCTGTAGCGATATCGATTTTTCTCAATAATGACTAAAGCTAAGAAATTAAAGTTCATTGTCAGTATTCATTATGTCTTTATCTTTGAATTACCCATAGCGTAACACGATTGGTCAACTTTTATAACACAGAATAATTAATCAAAAAATAAAAGACCTCTTTAAAAACAGGGATTCTAATTTTGTCAACTGAGAAGAGTGATTTAAGCTTCCAAAATTTGTACATAGATTAGTTCAAGCATACACCATAATTTGCCCATAGCTTATATGAAATATATTTATGATTTTTAAATTACGCGACAAAAACCATTTTGTCGCTTACGCCCTTTCCATTTCTTGTTTTCTATGAGAGGCCGGGCCGGCCTCTCATAGAAAACAAGCGATCTAAAGCATATCCAAAACGATTTTTTACTTTAACGCGGCGTCACCTTAACAAATTAAATTTCCGACCGACGCATTTCTACTGCAACTATAATAATATTATAGTCGCAGTAGAAATGCGTCGGATTATACATTATACATACCTACATTACATTCTGATCGGCGATTCAATAAGCGATTAATATGTATTGGCTAAAGGGCCAGATCTTCCTGTATCGTACAAATTGGATAGTTATTTTTAAACAGATACAGATATGCGGATCAACAATAACAGTACTACCGAGAAAGCGATACGGTTGTCGTTATGCGATCTGAAAGTATCGACTTGTTACAGTAATGGTAACGTAAGCGCCACACTTGCGGTTTAGTGGTGTGCCTTGTCGATAAAATAGTAGTTATCAAAACAGAAATATATCGATGTGTCGATGAAATGTAAGCTTTTAAACCAGGGAACAAACAGGCAAAAGAACAACATAGTGTAACAAAACTAAGTGATAATACTCTTTTTTTTTCACTATTGTATGGGAAAACTCGTGATGCTGGGGAGCTTGCCCATACAAAAGTGAAAAAAAAATGGTCTTTCAGCGCTGCTACTTTCACAGTGAACTGTCTACAAGGAACACATACACACCCTGAAGTATTATCACTTAGTTTTGTTACACCCTATACAGGAATGTGGCGATAGGTGCACCGACATATTTCTTTAACTGCTACTTCACAAATTAAAGTGGAACCAAACATTTTTACATGACAAGCAATTTCCTTATATTTTGTCAACTCTCTATGCCCCCAGATGACGAAGGTGTGACAATATTTATTGTTGGCAGCAGTAAGCTTAGCATATAATAATACTCCCCACACCGGTTTCGGTGACGGTGGCCGGTTTCATTGAAACCAGACCAGGTACGCAGGAGTAATTTTATAGTGCCCAAGTGTGTGCGCAGTACACAAGAGCACTCTCTATTCCTTTTACTCTCATAACCCAGTGGGACGGAAGACCGACACGACTGGCGAGAGATCAGGCGCAGGACCGACTTTTTACATGCCCATCCGACGCATGGATCATCTTACTTGTCAGACAATCAGGTGATCAGCCTGCATTGTCCTAACCAAACTTGGAAATAACATGTTTCCAACGCGGGATTCGAACCCACGACCTCCGGAGTCGAGAGCGACGCTCTAACCACTAGACCACGGAGGCGCACGGAGGCGGAAGCTTAGCATAGCCATCATGATTTCTATGGTTCATCACCAAACACATTATTTTGTATATTTCTTACTTTTATAATCTGTCAGTGTGTCTATTTCTACGGATTTTTACTTTGTCTGTGTCATGGCTCTTGATGTCTCTAATTTTCACCCTCTATATTTTGACACTGTATCATGGAATCCAAAAAATTAAATTAGAATTTTCTCAGCTTTTTCTCTGAATAAAACTTGCTCCTATATGCAAATAAATTTAAAAGAAAAAATAGAATATTTAAAAAAAACATCGACTTTATCGACAAGGTACATCACTAGTCATCAAAGCATGAGTCTAAACAGAGCGTAATTTAGTGAAGTATATAATTCGTTTAGATTGGAGCATTGACTCTCGCACGTGTATAGTTACCGATTTTTTGTCGATAAATTGTTTGCACTTCACTAATTACAATCAAAGATATTTACCACATACTTTCAACAACAAAAAAGTTCGATCAACAAAATATAGTTGAATCCATACTTTTTATATTATTAATGCGAAAGTATGTCTGTCTTTCTATCTTTCAGTCTGTCTGTCCTGCGCGATAAACGAAATTTGAATAACGGAGTTGAGGGCGTGGCGCCATCTAGATTCTATTTTTAGGGTTCCGTAAAAACGGAACCCTATTACTAAGACTTCGTTGTCAGTCCGTCTGTCCGTCCGTCTGTCCGTCCGTCTGTCTGCCCGTCTGTCTGTCCGTCGGTCTGTCTCCTGGTTGTAACTCAAGAACCGCTATAGCTAGATTTCTGAAATTTTCACAGATTATATATTTCTGGTGCCACTATAACAAAAAAATTTAATATTTAAGGGGGCTCCCACACAACAAACCTTTTTTTTTTGGTATTTTTTGCTCGTAATCCATAATGGCAACATACATACATACACTTCAAATTTTCACAAAATACCCAATCATAATTATGTGTTCTTTAATATTAAATAATAAAATTAAAATAAAATGAATAATTAAGGGGGCTTCCATACAAAAAACACATTTTTTTCCTTATTTTCGCTCTAAAACGGTACTCAACCCTACGTGCGCGAGCCCGACTCGCACTTGGCTGATATTTCTTAATAACTCGATAAATATACAACATATTAAAAATCTGCCAGATCAGTGTCTCAATGATAGAATTTTACACAACGTGTTAAAATATTAACTTACTTTAATGCACGGTTATGGCAATATAATATGAAAAATTCGTGAAAATTACATGCATCTTTGTGGTTTTTTCGATCGAGAAAATTTTAAGATATCGAGTTTTCGCTCAGATCAAATTCTTGGAAATATAATGTAGTACCTATGTTTAGAAAATGAAACAATTCGGAGTTTATTTTCAAGTATAAAAATGAATTATAAAATCGACAATTTTGGGTTAGTCGCCGCCTTAATTAAACTTAACCATTCCAAGCTTTTATTTCTTTTCATTTGAACTGTAGATTGTTAGCCCTGTTAAAACAACGTAATTATGTTTATTTGACCCAAAGTCAGAAAGCTTCAAAATTTAATAATGTCTTAAGGTGCCGGTTGGCAGCGGGCGACATGAAGCAACCGCAGACGACGCGTCGCGTCGCAACCACATTACTGGTTTCTATGTATTTCTATGAAATACCCTGCGCAGCTAGCGACACGGGCTAGCGACATTTCATAGAAATACATAGAAACCAGTAGTGTCGCGACGACACGTCGTCTGCTGCAACTTCATGTCGCCGCAGTCCAACTTGTACCTTAAGGTGACGCCGCGTTAAAGTAAAAAAGCGTGTTGGATATGTTTTAGATTGCTTGTTTTCTATGAGAGGCCGGGCCGGATGGAACAGCAAAAAATGGAAAAGGCGTAGCGACAAAATGGTTTTTGTCACGTAATTTAAAAACAATAAATACATTTCATAATATATGCTATGGGCAAATTAAAGTGTATGGTTGAACCAATCTATGTACAAATTTTGGAAGCTTAAATCACTCTCCTCTGTTGGCAAAATAGGAATCCCTTCTTTTACAGAGGTCTTTTTGATTGATTATTCTGTGTTATAAAAGTTCACCAATCGTGTAATGCTATGGGTAATACAAAGACATGATGAATACTGACAATGAACTTTAATTACTTAGCTATAGTCATTGCTGAGAAAAATCGATATCGCTACAGCCAAATTATCAAGGCGTCGCCTTAACGCTGTCAATTCCAGACTTCACATTTTTATGGCGTTCTTTTAATAACCTAGTTCATAGTTCGCTTGTAAATGTGGTCTTTTATCTGCATGCAGAAATAATTGCCTAACTGACGGTCGCAACTTCTTTCCGCAAAAATTCGTTTATAACGCGGGAACCGTATGTTTTGCGAGACAAAAAGTGTCCTATGTCCTTTCATGGGATGCAAAGTCACTTCGTACGAAATTTCAGTAAATTCTGTTAAGCGATTTGGGCGTGAAGACTGAAGAGGAGACAGACTCATTTTCGCATTTATAATACTAGTATAATGGATTCCTGTAGTTTTTTTTTGGTTCCACAAAAAATTAGGCAACATTTACTCCTAACATACATATTAATATTTTTCAAGAAAAGTTTTAATAATATTATAATAATATCTATGGACGCTTCACACCACGTCAGTCTGGCCCCGTGCTAAGTACCTAAAGCACTTGTGTTACAGGTACCAGACAACGGAAATATATTCAATACTTTTATACTATACATATATTTAAGATTTTTATTATATTCAGATGCACATATTTAATACACATCCATGACCTTTGAAAACTTTTTGTTCCCTCGGCAGGATTCGAACCCGCAACCCCCGGCTTGAGCTACCAAGCAACAGCCCACCAACTGAGCCACGGAGGTCGTCTATTTTATCGATAATTGCTTCTTATCTCAAAAAATAGTGATGGAAAAATTGAAATAGACTATTTTAAAGCAACTTTTAACAGCAAAATGGGGTCGTAGAAATACCAGAAGGCTTTCAAAAATGCTAATTAAATCAATTAAGATTCGATCCGATAGTTGATTAAATCGTTTTCGATTCGATTCGATTCTAATCGCGCCGGAAACGAATACGATTCTATTTTGATCCACACGTCAGTAATTAACATAATCGATTCTTTGTCTCGATATCTATGGCCCAATGCTGACCTACCAATATCGATTTTGAAATGAAATTGATATGAATCTATAGAGACGCAAAATGATAATAATTAATTATCTCATATAGTAACGCAAAATGATAATAATTAATTATCAAATGTGAAAGTGTGTCTGTCTGAGTGTTCACGCTGTAACGGCTGAACAGATTAAGATGAAACTTGGTATGGAATATGGATACTATGGCCGGTATAAATAGTCAGTGCTCAAGATGCATCTCGGTCTCAAGACACGGTTCAGGCTCTGTGATTGGTTGGCTGTCAAAATTTGGTCCAATTATAGAGCCGAACCGTGTCTTGAGACTGAGATGCATCTTGAGTAGAGAGAAAGGACATCAGTTTGTATCCCGCAAAATGTACGGCTTTCTCGCAAGAATCTTCAAGGATTTGCACCTAAGCTACTCAACAGATTTTGACGAAATTTGGGATGCAAATACTTTACGTCCCGGAAAAGGATATTGTATAGTTTTTATTTTATAATAATGTACTTACAGTTCCCGCATCATAAACTAATTTCCGTGCAACTTAGATGCGGGCAACATCTAGTCTTGTAACTATATTATTATAATTTAATAATTAATAATGACAGAAACAAGATAAACAATCGGCCAAGTGCCATTCGGACTCGCGCACGAAGGGTTCCGTACCGGTATAGAGCGAAAGTAGACAAAAAATTGTGTTTTTGTATGGCCCCTTATATATTTTTTTATTCTAATTTTATTATAAATTATTAAAGTACAAATTTAATTTAGGATTTTGTAAAAATTTCAATTGTTTAGCTGCTACCATTATTGATTAAGAGCAGAAAATAGCAAAAAAATCACGTTTGTTGTATGGGTACATATTTAATTTATTATGATTTTAGTATTTTTTGTTATAGCGGCAACAGATATACATATTACCTACACAATCTGTGAAAATTTCAGAAGTCTAGCTATAGCGGTTGTAGAGTTACAGCCTGGAGACACACAAATAGATACAGGTTCGGGGATTTCGGCGTTGTTTAAATAACTGAAAGCATAAGCCAACACATCAATTTATTTGATCATCATCATCAAAATCATAATTATGCCATGGGTCATCACATTATGACCCAATTATTAATGCTTTTGGTGATATTTTGCATCGAAGCAGATGTTTTTGATGATTATTTCGCTGTTTGTGGACCGATTTTCAAAATTCTTGTGTTGTTGTATAGGATATAATCTTGATTTTGTATAATAATTACGAAAGTGGTGAGCTGATGATGGAATCTATGAGCAATCGAGGGAAATCCTTGAAATTTATCAAAAGACTCATAGTGATTAAAATGTTGTTTCTAGTAACTTAAACATATGTTACGAATAAGAGAAAGTTCATACGAACGTGTCTCTTGGTCCAAAGGCACTGAACAGAACTCCTGAACCTTTAAAGATAAAAGTTTTTAAATTGCAGCATCGCTTAGATAACTGTGAATAGTTATTAATTAATGTGAATAGTTAACATTCGTAGTGGTTATTTACGCATAAAGCCTTATCTTGTAGATAACTAAAAAGAGTGAAATTATTATTTTTAACAAAAAATTAAAACCGACTTCCAATTAAAACTTTTCATACCTGGGAGAGCCATGCTTCGGCATGAATGGGCCGGCTCGACCGGATAAATACCACGTTCTCACAGAAAACCGGCGTAAAACAGCGCTTGCGCTGTGTTTCGCCGAGTGAGTGAGTTTACCGGAGGCCCAATCCCCTACCCTATTCCCTTTCCTACCCTCCCCTATTCCCTTCCCTTCCCTACCATCCCCTATTACCCTATTCCCTCTTAAAAGGCCGGCAATGCACATGCAGCTCTTCTGATGCTGCGAGTGTCCATGGGCGACGGAAGTTGCTTTCCATCAGGTGACCCGTTTGCTCGTTTGCCCCCTTATTTCATTTAAAAAAAAAAAAGGTAAAAACAATAATAATATGAACTAAAAAGTATTAAATAACTCTTACTCTATAATAGTGCCTTTTTCAGAATTCGTCTAAATCTCAACTATTTCTGTACATACTACAGTCTTCATTACTTTGAAGTCGGTACCAGTCCCAAAAGCTTCAGATATTCTGACATTGACTGAACTCACGATAAAATTAGCTGGAACCGGCTTCAAATGCTACATAGAATATAGGTATTGGTACCGACTTCAAATGCTACATAGAATATTTGACGACCTCTGTGGCTCAGTGGTGAGCGCGTTGGTAGCTCAAGCCGGGGGTCGCGGGTTCGAGTCCCGCCGACGGAACAAAAAGTTTTCAAAGTTCCTGGGTCATGGATGTGTATTAAATATGTGTATCATATAATAAAAATCTTAAATATATGTATAGTGTAAAAGTATTAAATATATTTCCGTTGCCTGGTACCTGTAACACAAGTCCTTCAGGTACTTACCACAGGGCCAGACTGACGTGGTGTGAAGCGTCCATAGATATTATTAAAAAAATAATAATAATAATGAAGACTGTAGTATGTACAGAAATAGTTGAGATTTAGACGAATTCTGAAAAAGGCACTATTATAGAGTAAGAGTTATTTAATACTTTTTAGTACATATTACTATTGTTTTTACCTTGGAAGTCGGTTTTAATTTTTTGTTAAAAATAATAATACAAGAAATGTTTTGGTGGGATTTACGCTGCCAAATGTACAAACACAACTTTCATCTTCATTGATAAACTAAGATTAAATCAATAAAAATTCTTCATACATCATCTATTTGGATATATGGACATAGTAATTGTGGACATACAAAAAGATAATATAAATAATATATACCTTGGACTATTTTATGGGTCGGCGTTTTTGTGAAGGTTCATTGTATGGAGATGGACTTTTATTTCAATTTTTTACTACATTTATCTGCTACTCTAGCATCTCGAGATGCTTCACTAATTTTAATGGAATCTTTGTCTTTTAAACCAGTCAAATTCTAGTTTGGGAAATTTTAAAAAGTTTTCACCCCAGGGGCCAGTGGTAAAAAAATTATATCATGGTTAGATTTTTGACGGACAGGAAAGTATTTTCTCACGTAAAACAACGACTATTGTTTTTAGGTCTAGCTATGTTCTTAATTTAAATAGCCTGGAGACAGGCGTACGAACAGAAAGCGAACTCTTAGTAATTTTCCGTTTTGCCTTTGGGTACGGAACCCTAAAATTGTACTGAAGGTAAAACATCAGAGGAGCATAGCAAGGCTTTTTACCGCGTGATTAAAATCAAGACGTTGGGCCTATCTTGCACTGTTATACCGGCGGTCTTCTTAAAATTTTCGATCAGGTCACGTATTCTAACAATAACATTTTTTACTCATCCAACATCCGAAAAAGTATTACGTCACATTTTTTTTGCCTTTTTGAAAAGTATTTTTCTTAAAGTCCGCCTCCACACTAGCCCAGTCAAGGCAAACGGAAGGTAACCGACAATCACATACCGCACCGGTTAAATTTAACTGTGCCGCCTAATAATAATATCTCCGTAACCCGCAGTGGTTTGATTGCTGATAGTGACGAATATGAGACGTATATATATTTTAATGAAATCTTTGTCGTTTAACCAGTCAAATTCTAGTTTAAGAAAGTCTAAAAAGTCATTTTTTTTAACACTTGGGGTGAAAACTTTTCCCCCCAAGGGCCAGTGGGAAAAAAAGTTATATCATGGTTAAATTTATGACGGACAGGAAATCATTTTATTACATGCAAACAACGAATATTGTTTTTAGGTCTAGCTATGTTCTTAATTTAAATAGCCTGGATACAGACGGACAAACAGAAAGCGAACTCTTAGTAATTTTCCGTTTCTCCTTTGGGTACTAGTTGAAGCCCGCAACTCGGTTGCAACTTGCAACGCATTTATAACGGGGAAATCGTACATTTTTTCGGAATAAAAAGTATCCTTTATCCTTTCCTTTTGACGACCTCTGTGGCTCAGTGGTGAGCGCGTTGGTAGCTCAAGCCGGGGGTCGCGGGTTCGAATCCCGCCGACGGAACAAAAAGTTTTCAATGTTCCCGGGTCTGGATGTGTATTAAATATGTGTATGATATAATAAAAATCTTAAATATATGTATAGTATAAAAGTATTAAATATATTTCCGTTGTCCGGTACCTGTAACACAAGTCCTTTAGGTACTTAGCACGGGGCCAGACTGACGTGGTGTGAAGCGTCCATAGATATTATATTTCCTGGGACTCAAAGACATGCATACCCAGCTGAATTGGTTCGGCGTTTTGGGATTTAGAGGTAGAAGGGGGAACGAACTGACAGACAGAGACAGACACACTTTCGCATTTATAATATTATGTCCCTTCACGTGGTCTCTAAATGTGTGCCAAATAACATAAAAATTGCTCCATAAGATAATTTAAGCAATTTCATATAAATTTATCCGTTTTTTCCGTATTTTCCTCTATTTCTTCGCACCAATAGATCTTAATATTATATAGCCTATAGCCTTTCTCGATAAATGGGCTATCTAACACAGAAATAATTTTTCAAATCGGACCAGTATTTACTGAGATTAGCGCGTTCAAACAAACAAACAAATTCTTCAGCTTTATAATATTATAGTAAAGATTAGTATGGATCAGATCAATTACTAATTAGGGTCCCGTTTTTACCCCTTGGGTACTGCCTAAAGGGTAAAAACCCTATTACTGACACTTTAATGTCTTTCCGTCTATCTGTCAGTCTGTCTAGTGTCTGGCCGTCTATCTGTCGGTCTGTCTGTCTGTCTCTGGACGTTGTTGCGGGCAACAAATTGTAAAAGCGATATAAGTTATTAATTACATCATAAATATAGCTGGAATGAATATAATATGATACGGAAAAACGCTTTTTCATAACCCCTGTAAAGTTGCTACTCTACGAATAAAAACTAAGGAATCGTAACTCCCATACTATTACCGTTTTAAATTTGGTTCCTTTTGATCTGTCATGTAACGTCAGCCTAGTACCGCTCAAGGTCATCTAAATATTGCAAATGTATTGAAATGTGTACCTAAGGTACACATTTTAGAAAAGTATTGTGGAGCATGTTTTTTCACGGAGTTACTTTTGCTTAGTTTTTATTATTCGTTACTTAAATCATACTTATAATTATTATGACCTCCTTTTCGGAAGTTGTTTAAAAATATTAAGTGAGGTCCCCCTCTAATTCGCACGAGATTCGGCAAGATTTGGCTGAAAAATACCTCCTTAGAGAGGTATTTTTAGGACCTTCCATAAATTACGCAAGGTGATTTTAGATACCTTTCGTATTCTGTAGAAGGCTATAGTGTGTGAATACCAAAACAAACATTAGTGTTTACAATAAATATGACCGTCCATATTCGTAAGTTAACATAAAAACTTATTGTCTGACAGTTTGTACGTTTCTATGGGTGTCTGCGTTTTATATGGACACCATAATACCATAGAAATGGCATGCATAATAAAATAAATATGTCCTGGGTTATATTATAACGTGTGTCCATTTGAAGAGTTTATATTCTACGGTTTAATACAGACATAATCCATACTAAGGGCCTGTTTCGCCTGATAAAGTGCCTGATAGGCTATCCACAACTTTTTTACAGATTCTTCATACTCTATCTATCAAGATAAGTGGTGAATAGGCATCAGGCACTTATCAGGAAGTGGTGAAACAGACCCTTAATAATATTATAAATACAAAAGTGTGTCTGTCTGTTAACTCTTCAAGCTTAAACCGCTGAACCGATTTTGCTGAAATTTTGTATGGAGATAATTTGAGTTCCGGGAAAGGACATAGGATACTTTTCATTCCGTGAAAAAGTACGGTTCCCGCGTGACAAACGAATTTAAGAGCAACGGATTTGCGTGCGTCGAACCTACGACATACAAGTCAAGAGCCACGCTCTAAACCACTGGACCACAGAAGATTAAATGCTTGAACATTTTTCGAACGCGGGAATCGAACTTAACACCTCCAAGTCAAGAGCCACGTTCTAAGCCACAGGTGGCAAGGCACAGTGTAAGTATACACAGTAGGTACACTTAACATGCTAAGCTGAAGGGCTAAGGGACTTTCGGAGTTTTATTTCGCTTTAAGTAAAGTAATTAGGCGGGCCCTTTGAGTCAAAGGGCGCCCAAGGTCGAGGGACAGAATTCGTGCAGAATATTACACATTTTAGATGGAATATGTAAAGAGGGCCAAAGATGTGGTATAACTTCTAGAATCTTAATGAAAATGTGCATCTATGTATTACATCCATGACAATAGATACAAGCGGTAATGAAGGTAGATATATCTATGGACGCTTCACACCACGTCAGTCTGGCCCCGTGCTAAGTACCTGAAGGACTTGTGTTACAGGTACCAGACAACGGAAATATATTTAATATTTTTATACTATACATATATTTAAGATTTTTATTAAATGATACACATATTTAATACACATCCAAAACGCAGGAACTTTTGAAAAACTTTTTTCCGTTGGCGGGATTCGAACCCGCTTTAGCTACCAACAGCCCACCAACTGAGCCACAGAGGTCGACAAAGATATGCATCTATAATAATAACTTCCGTACCGGTTTCGGTGACGGTGGCCTATTTCATTGAAACCAGGCCAGTTACACAGGAGTAATTTTATAGAGCCCAAGTGTGTGCGCAGTACACAAGAGCACTCACCTTCCTTTACTCTAATAACCCAGTGGGACGGACGACCGACACGACTGGCGAGAGATCACTGATCAGGCGCAGGACCAACTTTTTACATGACGCATGGATCATCTTACGTGTCAGACAATCAGGTGATCGGTCTGCATTGTCCAAACAAAACTTGGAAATAATGTTTCCAATGTGGGAATCGAGCCGACGTCCTACGAATCAAGAGCCACGCTTCAAACCACTGGACCACGGAGGCGTCAGTTTCATCTATGATTGCCTATGACATTGAAATCTTGGTGCCGTCGTCTACCGTTACCCATCTTGCTCCATCGTAAAGAGTGTCTTAAATTGGTCCAAACGCAGATCGAGGCACAAAACTTTTTATAATGTGTCCCAACACCGGTGTTCGATCCTTTAATGACATGATGTATGGCATATTTTATCGAGCGGTGTTGGGACACATTGTATAAAATGTCAAAATTTGTTTAAAAAAAATATTATAGTGATTTTGATTGTAATTTAAAACTTTTAGGGCCTGTTTCAACACTATCTGATTAGGCTATCCACCAATTAACTTGACAGATCAAGTTTTTTTAATGAAATAAGGGGGCAAACGAGCAAACGGGTCACCTGATGGAAAGCAACTTCCGTTGCCCATGGACACTCGCAGCATCAGTAGAGCTGCAGGTGCGTTGCCGGCCTTTTAAATGGGAATAGGGTAATAGGGGGGGCAGGGATGGGAAAGGGAAGGGAATTGGGCCTCCGCCCTTCCGTAAACTCACTCACTCGGCGAAACACAGCGCAAGCGCTGTTTCACGCCGGTTTTCTGTGAGAACGTGGTATTTCTCCGGTCGAGCCAGCCCATTCGTGCCCAAGCATGGCTCTCCCACGTATAAAATACGTAAAAAGTATGGAGAATCTGTCAAAAAAGTTGTGAATAAAGTTAGGCACTTTATCAGAAAGTGGTGAAACAAGCCCTTAGCATTCTAAACTACATTTTAAACCTTATCTTAATGCTTCAAGTTACACATCATGGCTGTATTATAATGAAAAAAAATACTTGGGAGTACCCCAAGGGTACTTCTGGGACCCATACAAGTTCTAATACGAAGATTCAAGAACTTTTGATTATTATACCTGCGTGGATGCTTGAACTAGTAAACAACAGCCAAGTGCGAGTCGGAGTCGCACCAAGGGTTCCGTCTGTGACTTGTGACTTGAATATGAACTTCAATCTTTACTAATGTAACAAAACACGAATGCAGCTGTATGTCTGGCAGACAGATAAACTGCCTGTAGCCCTAGCATGGACACCGGTAGAAATGCGAAAGTATAGACAAACTGTGGACATAAACTTAAGGTGCCGTTCCGATCTTTACCGCGGCTAATCGCTACCGACAAAAATTCTATTAAAATGCCACTTTATGACAGACTATAGCTGTATATGTCATATAGTAGTATATTATTATTTCAATTTTTAGGACTATAACTAGCTGTCCCGGTGAACTTCGTGTCACTTTAAAACCTTTCCTGGACTTCTACGAATATTTTAAGACTAAAATAAGCCCAATCCGTTCAGCCGTTTTCGAGTTTTAGCGCGACTAACACATTTGAAAATCCATTTTTATATATAAGAAGATAATATTATAGTCTGTCGTAAAGTGGCATTTTAATTGAATTTTTCGGAACGAAAAAAGATCGGAACGGCAATTTGAGTTTATGTCCACAGTTTGTCTATACTTTCCACAGATATCATGATACTTTCGCATTTCTACTTGTGGCCATGCTAGCCTAGCTGGTAGATGGTTTGTTGCAGACTGTACGGTTCCCGCGTGATAAGTGAAATCTCGGGCGTCATTCAGTATTATAGTAATTACAAAACCAATCGTTTGTACTCCACTGATGTCATGTCAAACCGTACATTTTTCCGCGACAAAAAATTTCCCCGCCACTCAAAGTATCTATATATGTATCTATATCTAAATCTGTTCAGTCGTTTAAGCATGAGGAGTTAACAAACACATACATTCGCATTTATAACATTAGGATGGATACTATCATTTGAATATTATTGAAGAGTTGATAAGGTAGTAAAAACAAAAAAAAACATCGTGAGAATTTTAACAGATTAGTTAAAAATAATTACCAAATATTAACCGGAGCACGATTTAACCATCACAGTTAACTTAACACCGTGAACTGTTTGTAAGCGGAAGCGTTTTTAACTATTACTTTGTACCTGGCTTTGGAAAAGGAGGAGGTTTTTCAATTCGAATGCATGCTTTTTATGTTAATTGTACGTGGATAATTTCGTTTGTGGATCGATTATGATGATTCTTTATTTGTTGGAAAGAAGATATTATATTAGACCACCTCTGATATAATATCTCCATGATAAGGAAAATTATAAGTCGGTTCTTTATTAAAAATTATTGAGGTTAAATTATTGAGGCTAAAATAATTAAGGATGATAATATTATTAAGGATAGTTTGTTTATCGGTCTATGTCTTATGCATTATTTAGATTTTAGACCAAACTAAGCCTTGAATATTAAAGGAAGCATAAAATAAAAAATAAGGGTCCATCCTTGTAATATAATCTCAAAATTAAAAATCAAATGATATAATTATCATATTTTATTAAATTCCGCCTATCCGTTCGGTCTAAATACTGCCACAAACGTACATACTGGCTAGAATGATAAACATTCCTCTCCAGACTGCACAGTCGAGTAAAAAATATAGCAACTAATCATAAAACATATTCCACAATCTTATCCTTGTATAAATATTTTAATACAAAAGTGTGCAAGAATCGTATCGTTTTCGTTACAAACCGCCACCTTGGGACAGGCCGGAGTGAGATAACATAAGATATAAGTAAAACGAGGAGGAAATTTATGGACTCCCATCATTATCATCATCATAACGCATCCATGGACCAGTGGTTGAGTGGCTCAGGACTCGGAGGTCGTGGGTTTGATTCGTTGCAAACATAATATTATGTCAGCCTGCATTGTTTTTTTTATGAAATAAGCAACTTCCGTCGTCCATGGACACTCGCAGCATCAGAAGAGCTGCAGGTGCGTTGCCGGCCTTTTAAGAGGGAATAGGGTAATAGGGGAGGGTAGAGAAGGGAATAGGGTAGGGGATTGGGCCTCCGGTAAACTCACTCACTCGGCGAAACACAGCGCAAGCGCTGTTTCACGCCGGTTTTCTGTGAGAACGTGGTATTTCTCCGGTCGAGCCGGCCCATCCGTGCCGAAGCATGGCTCTCCCACGTATAAAAATTGTCTGACAAGTAAGATGATCCATGCGTCGGATGGGCATGTAAAAAGTCGGTCCTGCGCCTGATCTCTCGCCAGTCGTGTCGGTCTTGCATCCCGCTAGAAAAGCCTAAAACAATAATTTTCAAGTGACGTGTGACTTTAGGGGGGGGGGCCAGGCCCCCCTCATTGTTTATTTCCAAACCAACTAGCAACAGACTAGTTATAGCCACGATTAAACTACCATGGTCTTAACCAGACCAGTAGCTTAGACCCTTTCGAGAAAAAAAAATATATATTTCAAATTGTCACTTCATCCATTTTACGTCTTCATTTCAGGTAAATATTATTATAACTTACAGCAATTCAAGTTTTAAAAGTAACTTTCGCAGAATCTACATAGTATGGACTAACACAGACCAACTTTGACAAAGCGTACGATCCCCGTGGGATTACAGTTTCTACATGAATACTGCTGTAAGCGAAATCTTGAACTTTGAAGTTCAAGATTTTGCTTACAGCAGTATTATTTACAGCAGTTACTTGAGTAAGATACCTATACTATTACTTACTATTCATACTAATATTGTAAATACGAAAGTGTGTTTGTTTGTAAGCTCTTCACTCCGAAACTGCTGCACCGATTTTGTTGAAACCTGGTATGGGGATACTTTGAGTCCCGGGGAAGGACATAGGATACTTTTTAATCCGGAAAAATGTACGGTTCCCGCGCGATAAACTAATTTTTGCGCACGGGTGTTGCGGGCGTAATCTAGGGCTGGTATAAATAGTCACTACTTAAGATGCGATCCGGTCTCAAGACGCGGTTCGGCTCTGTGATTGGTCCAAATTTTGACAGCTAACCAATCACAGAGCCTGAACCGTGTCTTGAGACCGAGATGCATCTTGAGCACTGACTATTTATACTAGCCTTAAAGTTAATAAAATAGTGACGTTGTTGTGTCGTACGTTGAAATGACTATTCTGAGTCTAAAAGACAAACATACAGATATCTAAGACAGACAGACAGACTTTTATATTAGTATGGATTAGTGGCGACGTAACGCCAGGTGGTTCACAACAAAGGAAATAGAAAATATATTTTCCTGTAAATACGTAAACGATACACAAAAGAAGAAAAGCTTTTATACAACAATTGCATTCCCCGCTTACGCTTCTAACAATACACTCTCGTCCTTAATTAGCTGTGTATAAGGGTATTACACACTGAGCGACAAAATTGGTCGCGCGACTTAACTACCGACCCGCGCTTTCTAGATTTTATAAAACTCAACTCTCTCAAGGGTTGAGTTTTGTAAGATTTGAAACCTACCTTCCAAATCTCTCATTTCAAAAACATAGGACTTTTGAACAATATTCTTACCCCCGCGCCGTTTCACCCCCTCTATTCGTTTTATAAAATCCGTACTTAACGATTGTCTACGCTACGTCCAACAAAACCTGCCTCTAAAGTCCTTTACTGCATATAGATTTTTTTGACAAAATTCCTGTTTCATCCCTTTAGGGGTAAATAATTTTTATAAAATCATTTAATTGTGGAAAGATGTCCAAACCTCATAAGGAACATGCCAAATTTAAAATTTCATCACTAAATATTTAGGTGAGAAAAAGAAATTTATTTTATTATTTTACTCAAAAAAACAAATCAGAGATTATTACTGAAGATCGAAGGTATAGTGTACCTATGTTTTTTTTTATTTTTTATCTCGCAAGTGTGCGAGAGACCTTGGAAGTAGTCGCGCAACCGCCGCTACGTGTGTAAGAGCCCTAATTGTTTCTTTGATGAATGCGCAGTAAATTAATATTATTTTACACGTTAAAAACATATTAACAAAACTATTATATCACTTCCTGTGCATCCAAATGTTGTTTTATGTAATTAAATTAGAAATAAGCAGTGGAACACCTGATCAGCCAGAAATTATAAGCTACTAGCTGTCCCGGCAAACGATGTTTTGCCATATAAAGTATTTCGCCCATATTATAAATTGTTGAAGTGACTAAATAAGTATGTCACCATGGCAACGTCCATCGCTATCCCGTCGCACAAACAATGGTCGCCGTCAGTCTCGAGTTGTAATAATTTACTATTATTTATTTGACAAATGCACTTATTAATATAAAAAAGTAGCCAGTAGCCGATTCTCAGACCCACTGAATATGCATATAAAATTTGGTAAAAATCAGTAAAGTTGTTTCGGAGGAGTACGGTTACTAACATTGTGACACGAGAATTTTATATATTACTTCAACTGAAGTAGATAAACCCAATTTTGTCAGCACTGAGCGGCATGACGATGATGAAATATTGATAATAATAATCGTACATGTCAGCTTTAAAATAAAATAAAATTACATCAAAATCGGTCCACCCGTGTGTAATGCAACAATGCCACGGACAGACACATACAAACAGAAACACACATACAGACAGATATGAACATAAAATTACTACAGTGCTCCCAAAGTGATAATGCGCATATTTTTCGTATTTTTTCGGCAACGGTCGTATTTCCCGAGCGTCGGAAGACGTCGCTGCAAGCGCTGTTTTAAACTTAACTTTAAGAAAAACAGCGCTTTGCAGTGACGTAGAGGTGCCAGACGTTGCTTAGACGTTACCATAGCAACGCTGCGATGGCATCCCGGTGAGCTATAGCACTTATTGACGGACCGGCGACAGCGGACAGCCACCGGCTATATGATATTTACTTCTATTTCCTTTGACCAAGGTGCAAAATGCAAGTGCATTGTTCGGGGCTCTTACGTTTCATAGATTCGGATGTTTCCGTGATTACGACAATTAGCGAAGATTTCCTTGCGCATTATTAATTTTGGAGTACTGTAATACATCTTATTCGTTTCGTTAACAATTACAAATCGTAACACACACAGACATACTCTTTTTTTTGTCAGGTGTGAAAAAGAAAAGCTTTCTTTAAATTAAATTCTAATAAGGATGTCATTCATCGCCGCTACCGATGTCGATAGAATGTTAATTAAGTTAATTTGTGAAATATGAATTAATAAAATATTAATTTATTCGTATAATTAATATGGCCGCTCGCCTCAATCGTGTGTTGTAATTATAAAGTTTTTTGATTTACGACTAGTGTTGTGTAATGTCGATAGTTTTCATTAAAACTTTTCGTTGAAATTTTGTTAGTGTGTAAAATATGTAGCGTTTTCTGTGTTTAATGTTTCGTGTTTGCATATAAAGGTGGGTTTAAAAAGAGGAATGAATAAAAATATCATTTTATAAAATGCTTTTATTATTTTAAAATATAATATAAAACCTGGTTAATTTCAAATAAATAATATTATTTCCTAAATTTTTATCATGACTGATGTAATTATCATGACAAAAATCAAGTAAAAACAAAAATTTACTGTCAAAATATAAACTGTTTATTATAAAATATGTATGTTTTAAACAGTTTATTTGACAGTTCTAATATTTTTTTCAACTTTCTATCAACGTTTATATAGGTTTTTAAGATACCTTTACAGAATGCATTTTTATTAAAGAAATAAGTTACTTATTTACACACTGCATTCACAATAAAATACCATTTAGCAGTATAAAAAAAATATCGATCGCAAACCTATCGATAGAATTTTTCTTTAGCAACAATGTCGATAAAACTTTTCGATATTATCACATCTCTAGATCTTAAACGTGTCTTTAACTAGAAGTTCTGATAATAAATATAACAATAGGGACTTAGGCTATTATTAATGATCTAACATAAACGCATTTTAATTGTACTTTAAATTCGAAAACCTGTTTTGTTATAGAGAAATTGGTATGTCGGTATTCGATCAAACGCTCTTGAAACACTTCAGCCGGGCTAGCACGGCCACCAGTAGAAATACCAAAGTATAGACAAACTGTGGTGATAAACTTAAGGTGAAGTTCCGATCTTTTTTCGTTCCGAAAAATTCAATTAAAATGCCACTTCATGACAGACTATAGTCCTAAAAATTCAAATAATATCCTACTTTATGACATATATTATAAACTGTATGACATATATTATAGTCTGTCATAAATTGGCATTTTAATTGAGTTTTGTCGGTCGCGATTAGCCGCGGTAAAGATCGGAACGGCACCTTAAGTTTATGTCCACAGTTTGTCCATACTTTCGCATTTCTACTGGTGGCCGTGCTAGCCCGGCTGGTGAAACCAATAACCGATCTTACAGATCTCGTTTGCTATCAGGTCAAGTCACACCTTTACGATATATGACGACGCGTTAGCGATACCAAATGGAAATGTCACAAGAGGCGTCATGCTATATTTTGTTATTTTATTTTTGTGTATCGTAACGTTACGTGTCGTTTCTGTATGAATTGCACCTTTTAGGCATAGTAAAAGGAGGGGAAGTAAGTTATCTTCATACAAAGGCACCGCGCGCGGCTTGTATGTGTGCGCCATAGTATCAAATATCAATGCGTCGCCACGTACGGCACACAACAAAATCTCGGCCAGTTGTACTAGGCTGGTACCGCCGAGATTTTGTTGTGTGCGGTACGTGGCGACGCATTGATATTATGGTGCACACATTCAAGCCGCTTTTTTTTTCGAATGGATCTAAGCCACTGCACCGCCCTAGTGCTTGAATGGCCAATCGACCAGTGAGCAAATTTTACAGGAGACGTTTTTTTTAAATTAGTTATGGATATTATTAGAAGTTTATTAAACTTTTGCTGATTTAAAAAATGTAGTAAGTATTTGTTTATATGTATAGAAATAGTAATTGAAAATAATAACTATAGCACTCATTATATATCATTTAATTATTGGAGATTGGTCAAAATTCTTCCAACTTCCAAATTATGCATATGGAGATTGAGCACAACGACATGGAGATAGTTCTCTAAAATAACGTGCCTGTTTAGTGCTTGTTTGTCCAAAATACCACCATGTTTATCTTTTTAAAAAATTATTAAAAAATGTATATGTCCGTGTATGTGTGTATGTATACTATGATGTTTGTTTGTCCGCAATTATCGCTCGTTTGGCTGAACCGATTCTGATGCGGTTTTCAGAACAATATTTGTCACATTTAAATTAGATTTCCTTTTTATGTCATTTTACTTAATTATTTTATTATTGTTACTACTGTTATTTTTGTCATAGTATTATTTATATATTTTAATACTGTTTTATAATTTAAAAATTATGAGAAATTAATATTTGCATGCTAACAATTTATTAGCGAATTGTGCTGTAACTGTACTTACTTTTGTCATCTTTTTACTAACCACATTTCGAGCAAATAAAGATATTATGATTATGATTATGATTATGATTAGGGTCAATTTATATTGGCGCAGAATCAAAGCGCATCGAAGCGAATTACCAAAACTGAACATAGCATTTTCAACCTTAACTCCAGAGCATAATGCACACATTACTCTGCGAGGCAAATCAGCGTTTGTCGGGCGCATTCGCGCGCATTTGCGCGAATGCGCGCGCCTTTTTAAATTCTCAGAAGTAATGTGTGCGTTAACGCTTTGGAGTTAAGGTTGAATTTGCTATGTTCAGTTTTGGAAATTCGTTCGATTCTGTGCTAGTTTAAATTGACCCTAAATGTGACAAATATTGTTCTGAAAACCGCATCAGAATCGGTTCAGCCAAACGAGCGATAATTGCGGACCAACATACATCATACATACATACACACATACATAGAGGTCAATCTGAAAACCTACTTTTTTTAAGTGGGCTTAAAAAGTGGGGTCCTTCGATCGGGGATTCTTGGAAAAGCTATTATATTCTGTTGTTGTCACGATCACCGGTGCTCGTATGGGGCTTGTAGGATTAAAAGGCATGGACACTCGCAACATCAGAAAAGTTGCAGCTGCGTTGCCGGCCTTTTAAGCGGCAATACACTCTCTTCTTGAAACAGGTCTTATAGGTCCAGAAATACTGCTGGTGACAGTTCGTTCCAGAGTTTTATAGTGCGCGGCAGAAAGTTACGCGAGAAACGCACGGTGGAAGACTGCCACTCACCTAAAAAGCCTTATAGCTATCAGTAGTCAGTAGATGACTATTACAATGTCACTAAACACATCTATACAATCAATGGCACGCGACTTTGCGTGGGTTTTTAGAACAAGCGTAGGTGTCAGAGAAAGTGTCTGGCGTTCCGTAAGTTCCGTTGTCGGGTCTGGCTCTGGGACGGTACCACGAAACCGTTTTGAGACTCAAACAAGTGTACGAAAATGCCGCGTCCTACTTTAACAAACGTGAAATGACGTTGTTAGAGCAGGACGCGGCATTCTCGTTCGATTGTTTGAGTCTCAAAATTGTTTCGTAGTACTGAATGCGTGATTGTTTCATCAATACGTGGGAGAGCCATGCTTCGGCACGAATGGGCCGGCTCGATCGGATAAATACAACGTTCTCACAGAAAACCGGCGTGAAACAGCGCTTGCGCTGTGTTTTGCCGAGTGAGTGAGTTTACCGGAGGCCCAATCCCCTAACCCCTACCCTATTCCCTTCCCTACCCTCAACTATTCCCTTCCCTTCCCTTCCCTACCCTCCCCTATTACCCTATTCCCTCTTAAAAGGCCGGCAACGCACTTGCAGCTCTTCTGATGCTGCGAGTGTCCATGGGCGACGGAAGTTGCTTTCCATCAGGTGACCCGTTTGCTAGTTTGCCCACTTATTTCATAAAAAAAAAATTGGGATAAGTAATCCTTTTATGTCGAAGTTAACATTCTTGTTCGCTAAATACCTTTAAGTGTTTTGAAACAGTATTTACGTACTTTACAGCAAATGTTAAAATCATTACTTCGATAGATTAATCAAATGAAAATTATTTATTTCAGACTTTCGTTCATTTTTTTTAAAGTATTAGTAAGAGTGGCAAAATTTAGCAAAGGATAAAGACATGTGGAAGGAGAGAGGGGAGGCCTTTGCCCAGCAGTGGGACACCATCGGCTATTAATAATAATAATAATAATAATAATTAGTAAAGAATATAAAAGAATATAAAAAATAATATGTTGCTTGCAACTGTATGTTTTTCTGGGATGAAAAATTAATTAATATTATGTCATCCTCGAGACTAAAGGTATCTCTGTACCAAATTTCATCAAAATCGATTAAGCTATTTTATCTTTGATAGGGAAGAGAAAAAATATTATACTTTCGCATTTATAATCCATAATTTTATTTTGTTATTTGTCTGTTACCTCTTCCCGCTTAAAAAGCTTTAAGCCGAATTCGAGTCTTAGAAAAGGACATAGAAGAGGTTGTTATCCCGGAAAAATATTAATAAATTAAACAACATCTAACTAATTCATAATTAGTAAATAGTAGGGATAGTATAGCTTAGTGACTCCCAAATTTTTTTTGGTGGCGGAACCCTTTTATGAGTGACATTTTGAGATCCCCAAAAAAAGAGTGATTTGTCTTATTGTCTCGATGTTGGTGTCTGACTTAACTTAAAATAATTATAATTATACCCCTATACGGCCTTTGCAGAGCCCCAGTGCTCTTCAAAGCACACTTTGAGAGTGGCTGGCTTCGATCAATTTCTAACCTCGCAGATTCCATCCGATCCATCTTCTGTTAGCACTATAAGCTCTAATCAGGCGAGTCGCCGCTCGTTTCTCACGTGTCCTGTATCGTTGTTTTAATCTAAATTAGTTTTATTTACGCTCTCTTAAGCGGCTTATGTAGGAGCTTCTGATCACCTTGTGTTGGTTGGAACCACAGATCTAAGAATATGCAGACATTCCAAAAGTATTGTGAAATGAGTACTGAAATATAGTTAAGTCGTTTACAACACGTCACGTCACATCAACACGTCACACGTCGTTTACAACGTAACAACTTTAAGTCGTTTGTTGCGAGTCGTTTTCCAAAATAATGCCTATTTATTTTATTTTAAACCAGTGATCCAATGCAGTGCTGGAACCAGTGATTGTAATAATGTTAAAGCCCTCAAAATGCAGAAATGCAATTCAGTGCATTCCAGTGCTTTCCAGTACCCGTTTACTTTATTCCAGTGCCAATTGGCTGGATTGTCACTGGATTGAAATAATGTAAGCTCGCTGTAACTCTCATCATACCTTCATTGTCATTTTAATTATTGAATGCTATATTATAATCTTTCTCTAAGCCAGATAGAATTTTAAATCCGAATCTTTGTACTTAAAGCAGCCATTTTAACCCCCCACGAAAAAGAAAGGGGTTATAACTTATAAGTTTGATGTATTTGTCTGTTCGTCTGTCCGCGCGGACCTATTTTGACATAGCTGTTTTTTATTTTTATTTTATTTGAAAGCTAACATAATTGGGAGAGTTTTCAGCAATTATGGTTCATCATCATAATTCATATGCCTACTTCGGTGAGCTATTTTATAATTTCTTAATTTAACAGTTCGTATGTTCACAACAAAAAATGATATGTTGTTTGTCGTCGACGACGGTGCTTCACCACCACTTACCACTTCACAATAAGAAAGTCTATTTTGCTTCAAATGTTGTAAACGCATTATTTTTCTGTCTATTTCAGAATTCATTAAAATATAATAATAATTATGAGTACCCTTATACGTGGGAGAGCCATGCTTCAGCACGAATGGGCCGGCTCGACCGGATAAATACCACGTTCTCACAGAAAACCGGCGTGAAACAGCGCTTGCGCTGTGTTTCGCCGAGTGAGTGAGTTTACCGGAGGCCCAATCCCCTAACCCCTACCCTATTCCCTTCCCTACCCTCAACTATTCCCTTCCCTTCCCTACCCTCCTCTATCCTATCCTATTTCCTCTTAAAAGGCCGGCAACGCACTCGCAGCTCTTGCTGCGAGTGTCCATGGGCGACGGAAGTTGCTTTCCATCAGGTGACCCGTTTGCTCGTTTGCCCCCTTATTTCATAAAAAAAAATTAAGAATAACCACGGCGGTATATTTTTTTTCCCAAGCCCGTAAACCTCAACCCTGCTATGTAACTGCTATAGTTTGTTGTCATGTCTGTCTGTTCGTACGTCTTCAACTCAATCGAAATTGTGTGTAGATGAAGCTGTATGTTGGGTGTCACTGATTTTATTTATTACTTTCTTTTGTTACGCCGCGTAACTATATCATCGAAATATAGAGGCGCAGAATTTCATACCAATCGGCTTACCGTTTGGACTTTATATGATTTTAAGTATGTAAACTATGCGATTTTAACTTGTCTGATACCTCTTAAAACTTTGAAATTTTTGTATTTTATTGGCAACGTTAATATTGCCACGATAAGCTTTACCAGCTATACATCCTTTTTCTAGACTGAATCTTCTTCAAAATGAATTTCAAATAAAGATTTAGCCTTTTTAAGTGTGAAGAGGTAACAGGTAGACAGGCACACATCACATTCATATTATATATAGATCTAGAACGATATAACAATACTGTGAAGTTTGCAGTTTTTTCTCAATAGGGAATTATTAAACGTAAAGGTGGGAACTAAGGGCGCTATTAGCACATTAAAACAACCTAACCAAGCTATAGTATTTATCGATACTCGATACCGACTACGTAAATATTTAGGGTGGGTTGCACCAGAGGCGTAGTTATAGTAAAGGTTAAGGTTTTCGTCAAATATGGCGTCCATTATGGACTAGGGATTTGACAGTTCATTTGACATTTTGTTGTGGTTAAAGTTAAAGTTGACGACCTCTGTGGCTCAATTGGTTGAGTGTGTGGCAGCTCAAGCCGGGGGTCGCGGTTTCGAATCCCGCCGACGGAACAAAAAGTTTTCAATGTTCCCGGGTCTGGACGTGTATTAAATATGTGTATGATATAATAAAAATCTTATATTTATGTATAGTATAAATAAAAGTATTAAATACATTTCCGTTGTCTGGTACCTGTAACACAAGTCCTATAGGTACTTAGCACGGGGCCAGACTGACGTGGTGTGAAGCATCCATAGATATTATTATTATTATTATAATAAAAATAAAAAAAGTAAGTTGGTGCAACCCACCAACTTACTTTTACCAACTTTAACCAACTTACTTTATGGCGATTTTAGTTCCGCAAGTGACCACTAGAGGCGCAGTAAAATCGCCATACTAAATATTTACGTAGTCGGTACCGACTGTCAAAAAATACTATAGGCTATAGCTTTAAACTCATGGTAGAGCTACTGATCTACTAATAAACTTTACAAAATAGGAACAAACATACAGCCAAACAATTTGTCGGTAGCATTCCCGGCTGTCAGTAGTCAGATGTGAGATGACTATCACAAACACGTCACGACCCGACAATTACTGACGTATCTGTATCGATATTATCAGTTTTAATGACACGTCTATACTGACCGTCAGGGGATACCGCCTGAGGGTGACGGGTATTGGTAGAAAAAACTGGAGTAGTGCATGCCGTGTACTATATGCACATAATATTATAAATTAATTATCTCCTATCCTTACTAATATTATAAAAGTAAAAGTCTGTCTGTCTTTTACCTTTTCACGCGCAAACCGCTAAATCGATTTGTTAAAATTTGGTATGGAGATACTTTTAGGACGCTATCACATTTTTTCACAAATATCAGCGATTTTCAGGTAAGTACCATTTTAAAGAATTAGGAGTCACACTGCGAGGATGTTTTGGTTTCAAATGAAAGATAATATATTCATCTCCACGTCTACACTATAAATGTTTTATAGCCGCATATAAAATTTTCACATAAATACATTTTAACCATCACAATAATCGCAAAAGATAAAAAAATGGGGTTGGATTTAAGGAAAATAAATATACAAAAAATGTTTTGCTTAATTAGTTTTCTGTCCTAATAGCTAAATATTTTATATAAAAATAAATTCCATTTCCATTTACTTATAAGAAAAATAATAATAATAATGGGAAGCCCCTGTTCTCCACCGGCCTTCCTTGCCTTCACCGGCCGGCCGGAGTGAACACTGACGGAGAATCAGGCCCTACCTCTGCCTTGCCTTAACCGGCCGGTCAGAGTGGAATCGCAAGAGCTTCGGCTCGGAGGAAGGATGTGAAGCGTAAGTGGCGAGTGGGCGACGTGATGGGACCCTCTGAGGGTGCAAATGATCGGCGTTTAAAGTCCAGCGACACCTCTCCTGCCTCAAGCCGCTCTGTCAATGTTGCCGCCTCGGTGCACCGTGCGTGCGACCATTTTGAGGGGTCCATTCAAAGAGTTGGCGAGTCACCGTCTGCCAACTTTATGATACATGTTTCCACGTTGTATTGGCAGACGCCATAGTCCTTCCATAGTTCCAGTTACCCAGTCCACTAGCACCTCACCCCATAGCCCGGTATCATTTCCAATATCCATTCCCTGTAATAGTCCTACACTGGCCGATGGCTCTCCTTGGTTGTACTCCCATAGTGTACACCGGCCAGTGTCACATAACATTTAGATTAAAACAGTGTAATGGGCCTCTACGTGTTGGCTTCGGCCCCACGCATGCCTTCCAAAGGTCCGGGATTTGATTGCCCGTGAGCAAGGAATACCTTATACAAACATAATTATAATAATAATATCTATGGACACTTCATAATAAGAAACGCTCTCAAATTTCTTCATACATTTTCGCCCTATCAAGAACGCGGCGAGCGTTGTAACCGTACAAGGCGCGCTGATATTCGTACTGACCTGCTAATTTTTGTGATAAGTCAGTGTAGCGACACTGTCTATCGACATTGCCCTACTGTATGTTACCTTATATTGTCTATATATTATTATACTATGTTATATTTTAAATGTTATATTTTGTGCTGTTGGCTATTCAGTCATGTACTAACGATTGATTGCAATAAACGTCTCATGCACTCCACCGTACTTTAATTGCAGTCACCCCGCTCAGTATTTACAGTGGTGACCCCGACATTCGTTATCCCGACAAAAAACGTGGTGGTGGAGTGCCGCGTGTCGTTTTTGGTATACGCGTGTAGAACTCGGGAGTGACTAACGGTTTTCGTGGACTTTTGTGGAACCGCAAAGATGGCTCAGCAAGGCGCAGGGTTACCGGGTGCCGTACCTCCTCCGCCGACCGCCGCATCTACCGTGCAGGCGCCGTCCGGTGATCTAGCAGCAATCACATTGACAAGCAAGATCCCTGAATTCTGGACAGATGCTCCTCGCATCTGGTTTATTAGAGTGGAGGCGATGTTGGCACCGCAAAAATTAGCAGACGACTCTAGGTTCGATATCGTGGTCTCCAAGCTTTCTAAAGACGCCATACAGCAGGTCTCGGATTTGTTGACTAATCCGCCCGCCACGAAGAAGTTTGACTCGTTGAAGCAGCGTCTCCTGACTATCTATGAAGAGTCAGAGAGCAGGCAGCTGCAGAAGCTCATCAGCGAAATGGACCTAGGGGACCAGAAGCCGTCGCAGCTCCTACGGCGTATGAGGGAGCTGGCTAAAGGAAAGGTTCCGGATGACACCCTGAAGATCCTCTGGCAGGGCCATCTGCCGCCGCAAGTGCGTGCTGTGCTGGCCGTTTCCGACACCAAGGATCTGGATAACCTGGCAGCTGTGGCGGACAAGGTCTTCGAGACGACGAGAGCAGTGCACGTAAGTGAAGTCGCTTCGCAGCCGTCGTCAACTAGTTCGAGGGATACCGATCTGCTGATGGCCGAGATAGCCAAAATAAGCATGAAGCTGGCAGGCATGGCAGGATCTCAGCAGAGGTATCGGCGTCAGCAGCGTTTTGGCGGCAATCGGTCGCGCTCTACGTCGAGGAAGAGGACTCGTGACCCGACACCGTCGACATCTCGCCGGAATCCAGAGAGCCCCGACTGGTTGTGCTTCTACCATCATCGTTTCCGTTCGAGGGCTCACAAGTGCGTCGAGCCATGTGCGTGGAAACCTCGAGCAGACAACAATTGACTGGAGAGCACTGCATCGACATCCGAAGTCTGTGAGTTAAGTATTAGCCCGTGCCATCGATTATGTGTGACAGATCGTACCAGTGGTTTACGTTTTCTTGTGGACACTGGAGCAAATATTTCTGTACTTCCCGCCGACAAGGTGATTAAAAACTTTAGTAATGCTGAGTGTACTGACTATACTTTGTATGCGGCTAACGGGACTAAAATTAAAACTTTCGGTACAAAAAGTTTAATATTAGACTTAGGATTACGTCGTGCTTTCAGGTGGACATTCGTTATCGCAAATGTGCGACAGCCTATTTTAGGCGCTGATTTTTTATCGAACTTTAAGTTACTAGTTGATTTAAGTGCTCGTCGTTTAATCGATGAAATTACTAGTTTAAAAGTGTCGGCGAATGTAATTAGTAGTAAGGATTTATCTATTAAGACCGTAGATATAAATTGTCCGTATGCTAGCATTTTAAGTGAGTTCTCAGATATTACGAAGCCGGTTTCTTTTAAGGAACCGCCCAAACATAGCGTATTCCATCACATCGAGACCAGCGGCCCGCCGGTCCACGCTCGAGCCAGGCCTCTACCTCCGCATCGCTACACTAAGGTAAGAGATGAACTTATGTGTATGCAGGAGTTAGGTATTTGTAGGCCGTCCAAGAGCGCGTGGGCGAGCCCGCTCCATGTAGTTTTAAAGAAAAATGGCAACATGCGATTATGTGGGGATTATAGGGCTCTTAATGCCATAACAAAAGCAGACCGATACCCTATACCCCGTTTGCACGATTTCACTTATTTATTAGCCGATAAGAAAGTGTTCACTCGCCTCGATATTTGCCGAGCATACCATTTCATTAGTGTGAACCCTAGCGATGTAGAGAAGACCGCGATCATAACGCCGTTTGGATTGTTTGAGTTCCCGCGCATGACTTTTGGGTTAAGAAACGCAGCTCAAACATTCCAAAGGTTTATGAATCACTCAGTGTTGGCAGGGTTAGATTTTATTTATTGCTATGTTGATGATATTTTGATATTTAGTGATGATGATATGCAGCATAAACAACATTTAAGGGAGGTGTTCAAACGTTTAAACGAGTTTGGAATAACTATAAATTTAGACAAATGCATTTTCGGAAAATCGAAAATTGACTTTTTAGGTTTTGAAGTTTCTGTAGAAGGTATTCGGCCTCTACCGGAGAAAGTGGAAGCAATAAATAGTTATCCCAAACCTGAAACGGTTGAGCAACTGCGACGTTTTTTGGGAATGATTAATTTTTATAGGTTGCATCTGCCTAAGGCCGTTGAATATCAGGAACATTTAAATCAGTATTTAAAGAACTCTAGAAAGCGCGATAAAACTAAAATAGTCTGGACAGAAAAATCGAGTGAGACATTTTTACGTTGTAAATCTAGTTTGCAGAACGCAGCAACCCTAACGTACCCGAAACACGATACTCCTTTAGCGCTTATGACCGACGCGTCGAGCACGTGTGTGGGAGCAGTGTTGCAGCAGTGCATTGATAAGAAATGGGTTCCGCTAGCTTATTTTTCAAAGAAAATGTCATCGGCTCAGACTAAATATAGTACGTATGATAGAGAACTGTTAGGCATTTATTTGGCTATTAAATATTTCAGAAATTTAATTGAAGGTCGTCATCTTATTATTTATACCGATCATAAGCCGTTGACATTTGCTTTTAAAAAAGTTAATAGTAGCAATGAATTACCCCGTAGGATTAGACAATTACTTTACATTAGTGAATATTCCACAGAAATACGCCACATCGAGGGCGACATGAATATTGTCGCCGATGCATTATCGCGCGTTCACGTTGATACAATTACAGGTCTCATGGTTTTAGATTACGTTGCGATTGCGAGAGCGCAACGTGACGATGAGCAGTTAGCGCGGTTTCGCGAACGTTCTATTCGTAATAATGAATGTAATTTGATATTTAAGGAGATAATGTTAACTGGAAGCGATGTACCTGTAGTGTGTGAAACGTCTACAGATAAAATTAGACCGTACATTCCAGGGCCATTTAGAAAACAAGCTTTTGATTCGGTACATAATTTGAGTCATCCGGGAATTAGAACTTCCAAAAAGTTAATTAAGGATAGATTTTTTTGGGAAGGTATGAATTCGGATATTGGTAAATGGGCAAAGGAATGTGTGAATTGTCAGCGTGCGAAAGTCGGAAGGCATAATAAGTCAGAATTAGGTAATTTCCCGTTTGCTGAACGTTTCACTCATGTACATTTGGACTTAGTCGGTCCTCTTAACATTACCTCTAATGACTATAGGTATTTAGTCACCATCGTAGATAGGCAAACTGGCTGGCCGGAGGCGTATCCAGTTAAAGATATTAGTGCAGAAACGGTGGCTAGAGTTTTTGTCGAGGGGTGGATATCACGTTTTGGTTGTCCTGCTAAGCTTACGAGTGACCAGGGCAGACAATTCGAGAGTTCCCTTTTTAAAGAACTTATGCGACTTTTAGGTATAGACAAAATTCGCACTACGCCTTATCATGCTCAGGCTAACGGTATGGTAGAGCGATTTCACCGTTCACTGAAAGCAGCCCTTATGGCTAGGTTGAGCTCTAACTCTTGGGTAGAGGAATTGCCAATTGTGATGTTAGGTTTACGTACGGCTACTAGGTCGGATACCGGCGTAAGCGCAGCGCAGATGACGTACGGCACTACGTTGCGCTTACCCGGAGATTTTTATGCCGAAAATAGTTTTAAAATTTCAGATTATAGTCAATATGTAGAGAGATTACGTAGTATAATAAGTAATTTGAAGCCCAAGCCAGCGACACATAAGGACGCACGCACACTTTTTGTGCACCCAGATTTAGATAAGGTAGATTATGTTTTTGTTCGTGATGATACGGTACGTAAACCTTTGAAGACGCCTTACGATGGTCCGTATCGTGTTATTCAAAGGCGTCCAAAGGTTTACGTCGTACAGTTGCCTGGGAGAAAAGCAACGATTTCCATAGATCGTCTTAAGCCTGCATATGTTTTACGTGAAGCGACTTCCGACCCTTGTACAGAGCAACAGTCGGAGTCGCGCGATAGGGTGTATGCAGAGCCTAAGAATGAGCCGGTCGTCGAACCCGCAAAAATGCTTACGGCGCGTACGTCGAGTTACGGACGTTCGATTAAACGCCCTGTAAGATTTTATTAAGTAGTAACATACAGTTAGCGAAGCGTTTGCGAGGCGATAGATTAATGTATATGGTGACATATTAATTGTATGCTTGTGGTACTGTAACTTGTTAAGCTAGTAGCGAGTTATAGTATCGCTTAACATAGCTTTGAATATGTAATCAGTTTTAGGAAGTTGTAAAGTAGGTTGCAAGTTTACAATTTTAAGTATTAAATATCGACGATTTGAAATTAAATTTTACATTTTTGAATATACTTTCGCAAATTTAACTATATACTTTTGAGTTCGACAAGATGGGCAAAAGCTATAGTAAACAGGAGGAAATTGTAATAGCCCAAAATGGTGCTAACGGCGCCAGTACGTCTTCCATGGAAAGGAAAATGGAAGTTTACGGCATCGTCATTACTAGTGTTGTGGTTATCCTGTTGTTGATTGGCGCATATTTTGTGATGAATAAGTGCAATAAAAGTGTTAAAAAGTGGGCTAGGAAAGAGATGTTGTCGGTTGTGTCCGTTGTTCCAGCTGATAAATCTTGTCAGCAACCCTCGCAAACGGCTTACATGTAATTGCATACCGTGTTCATTGCATTGTAATGTGTAATGCATCTGAGTGTAAACATTATAATATTGTTATCTATGATATGAGTTGTATTAGTTGTAAGTAGCTTACCCGGTGGTCGCATTGAGACCTACCGCACGATATAGTTGTTATGTTGTAATTTTATGGGGTTAATTTTAAATTGTCATTTTTTTTAAAGGGGGGAATATTGTAGCGACACTGTCTATCGACATTGCCCTACTGTATGTTACCTTATATTGTCTATATATTATTATACTATGTTATATTTTAAATGTTATATTTTGTGCTGTTGGCTATTCAGTCATGTACTAACGATTGATTGCAATAAACGTCTCATGCACTCCACCGTACTTTAATTGCAGTCACCCCGCTCAGTATTTACATCAGCAAAGGATATCTAGGATTCTTTTTATCTCGGAAGAAATGACGGTCCCCGCGTGATAAACGTATATTGTTGCAACGGAGTTGCGGGCGTCATCTAGTTAAATATACAGGGTGTAACAAAAATAAGTGATAATACTTTAGGGTGTGTACGTGTTCCTTGTAGAGAGTTCACTGTGAAAGTAGCAGCGCTGAAAGACCAAATTTTTTTTTCACTTTTGTATGGGGAAACTCGTGACGCTCGGGCCCTTGCCCATACAAAAGTGAAAAAAAATTTTGGTCTTTCAGCGCTGCTACTTTCACAGTGAACTCTCTACAAGGAACACATACACACCCTAAAGTATTATCACTTATTTTTTGTTACAACCTGTATATTATAAATAAAAAATAATTTTAAATTTTATAATTTGCTAATTTTAGTCTTGAAGTATTCGTGGAGGTTCAGGGAAGGTTTAAATAATAATAATAATATCTATGGACGCTTCACACCACGTCAGTCTGGCCCCGTGCTAAGTACCTGAAGGACTTGTGTTACAGGTACCAGACAACGGAAATATATTTAATACTTTTATACTATACATATATTTAAGATTTGTATTATATCATACACATATTTAATACACATCCAGACCCGGGAACATTGAAAACTCACCACTGAGCCACAGAGGTCGTCAATTAATATTAGGAAGGAAGTGATACGAAGTTCACTGAGTTATCTAGTTAATTATTAGGGAGTGCCTTCGCTGCCGGCGCCGGCTGCCAAAAAATATACTGCCGGCAGCCGAGATATAAAACAACGGCTGCGCCGGCACTCAAAATGGGAACCGGTGACAATGCGTAAGACGCTAGGTTCCAGAGCCGATTAAACAAATTTTAAAAAGAAATAATTATAATCTCAAATATTCGACTTATTGCCCGCCTCCCAAAGGTTATATTGTGTACGGCTGTTAATTATTATATTTTTATAGTTACCTGGTAACCATAGTATACTGGCACTATGGCCTTAGATGCATTCGGAATAGCCGTATAGTGGCATATATTAGCAAAGGAAGCCTAGGTCATAAAGGGGCATTTTATTTGGTTTTTTGTCGGTCGCAGTCGCTTGTCGTGAGGATCGGAAGTTCATAAGTAAAACAAATAGTATAAAGATTAAAGTACCATGACAGGTATTTTTGTTGTAGGTAATTTTCGCCCACACGTGGATAAATACAAAATCCTCTTTTTTCGTGTTCAAATAAACACCAATTAATACTTAAACCCACACAGGATAATCTCCACTTAAAAGATTAACACTAATTAAGTAATTGGTTTAATTCCATCATAATTATTTCCGTCTGATATAATCCATCATCATCAACAGCAACAAGAAAGCATTCAAAAATGTAATAATCTAATCTAGATGACAACAGCTATAACGTAGTTGGGAACCGTACATTTTCCGAGATAAAAAGTACCCTATGTCCTTTCTCGGGACTCAAAGTATCTCTATACCAAATTTCAGCCAAATCGGTGCAGCCGTTTAGGGTCCCCGCAGACTTATAATTTTAAGTTGGCCGACTATCGTACAAACCACAGAGATAGATCAAGATAGAAGCGCCATGTCGCTCCAATTTGTATGAACACGAGCGTATGGCGCTTCTATGTTGATCTATTTCTGTGGTTTGTACGATAGTCGGCCAACTTTAAATTGTAAGTCTGCGGGGACCCTTATATACTCATTTTACCTATCTTCAGTAGTCTGATTAATTCTAAAAATAAATGTCATCAATGCAAGAGTTAAATAAAAAAAATATTTTTTTTTTAGTTTTTCTGAAACTACAACTTATTTAATAACAATATTTTAATCTTAACTCGACTCTCGAGAAACTTCTTCATACGTAAAATACAGCTGCAAGAGACAAAAGTTAAGAATGCCATTTGAATAACGTTTTCAACTCGCGAAGAACGCTGGAAGTTCGCGACAAACTCGCTTCATACAATTACATACAGTATCAGTAGTTAACTCAATAGAGACGTGCAAAATGATATTTCATTGTTTTGCCTGGTTAAACTTAAATATATAATATGAAACAAGATGACAACCACCGCTCTGTTTTTTTAGGAAATCTATACTAATAATATTATAAAGCGGAAGAGTTTGTTATTTTATTTGTTTGTTTGAACGCGCTAATGTCAGGAACTACTGGTCCGATTTGAAAAAATCTTTCAGTGTTATGGCGCATCCACACATGCCGCCGGCTTAATATACCGCCGGGTTTGTCGCCGGCTTTCAGACTGCCTTGCCACCGAAGCCGGCGGCATGTGTGGATACAGCATTAGATAGCCCATTTATCGAGGAAGGCTATCCTTACAAATATTATAAATGCGAAAGTGTGTCTGTCTGTCTGTAAACTCTTCACGCCCAAACCGCTGAACCGATTTTTCTGAAATTTGGCATGAAGATACTTTGAGTCCCCGGAAAGGACATACGATACTTTTACCCTGGAAAAATGTACGGTTCCCGCGCGATTATAGAGTTTTAGCGCAGCGGAGTTGCGGCCTGCGGGCGTCATCTAGTAGGCTATAATTTATCACGCTAATACTAATAGGAGCGAAGAAATAGAGGAAAGAGTGGAAAAAATGGGGGAAATTATTTGAAAGGGCATATTTGAACATCTAGTTTATGGATAAATTTCTGGGTGCACACACACAGTTTTATAAAGGAGGGTATTCAGACCGCAACGCAATGCGTAGTTTTTTTTGTATCTAGAAAAGAAAGGACTTTATCGTAGAACAACGCGTAGTTTTTAGGCGTCTATATCTACGCGTCGCTTTGCGATCTGTATTGACCCTCATGTACCGTAAGTAACATTGTATACTTACGGTCAGTACACTCGAATAGGTCGATCATCACAGTTAGGTATATCGCCAGGCGTAAACCTAACGTCAAGTCAGCTACGACTAGTCGACAATGCGCTTACGGTTCGCCTACAGCTAGCTGACGTTTGAATTCAAAGTTTACGGTACCGTGACAGGGGCAAGGTTAGAACTTAGATGAAGGGAACTTCCGAGTCTTAAGTGCTGAGATGATCGTGACAAGCTATAAGCGCGGAGACGACGATCCGTGAGCGAGGGGTCGACGAGGCGTAAGCGAAAGGACGCCGAGGCATTAGCGCAGTTTGAGCCTGTTCTGAGATTTTCAAAAACTCGACCGGACGCACCTCAGACGTGAGATGCTCTTCAAACTAGGAGAAATCCGAGGAAATCCGGACGAAAAAATAATGGTAGCCCTACCTATATAGCTTTAAAAGAGGCATTTTATCAGAACGAGCGAAGCGAGCCCTAGTAAATCCCACAACCTGTCCATTTTGTGGTATACACACTTTACGAAAAAACTATCACGCCTATTGATTCGTGCTTTAACATTGTATTTTTAAAAGCTTTTATTTAACTTGCTCTGTATGTATGTAAGTATGTATGTTCGGGTGAAATCTTGGAACTCAATTTTGGAGTAGACATATTTAACCGATCGAGCTGAAATTTTGCAGGCACGTTTAGTTTGTATGACAATACATGATATTGTATGTGACATCACTCTAAATCCAATATGGCCGACCATCCAAGATGGCGAAATAGTTATTTTCTATGCAGTTCTACAATATGGATATTAAATGAAAGGGCTTTTTGAGAGTAACTCGAAAACGAATGTAATGTCATACTACATCCAATATGGCGGCTCATCCAAGATAGAGGTATAGTTATTTTTAATGCACTTCTGCAATATGGGTATCAAATGAAAGGTCTCATTGAGAGTAACTTGGAAACGAATGTAATGTCATTCTACATCCAATATGGCGTCTCATTCAAGGTAGGGGGATATAGTTATTTTTAATGCACTTCTGCAATATGGGTAACAAATGAAAGGGCTCATTGAGAGTAACTCGGAAACGAATGTAATGTCATTCTACATCCAATATGGCGGCTCATCTAAGATAGGGGGATATAGTTATTTTTAATGCACTTCTGCAATATGGGTAACAAATGAAAGGGCTCATTGAGAGTAAATCGGAAACGAATGTAATGACATTCTACATCCAATATGGCGGCTCATCTAAGATAGGGGGATATAGTTATTTTTAAAGCACTTCTGCAATATGGGTATCAAACAAAAATGTTTATTGAGAGTAAATTGAAAAGTCATGTCGTTTCCTGTCGTGTCGTGTCGTGTCGTGTCGTGTCGTGTCGTGTCGTGTCGTGTCGTGTCATGTCGTGTCGTGTCGTGTCGTGTCGTGTCGTGTCGTGTCGTGTCGTGTCGTGTCGTGTCGTGTCGTGTCGTGTCGTGTCGTGTCGTGTCGTGTCGTGTCGTGTCGTGTCGTGTCGTGTCGTGTCGTGTCGTGTCGTGTCGTGTCGTGTCGTGTCGTGTCGTGTCGTGTCGTGTCGTGTCGGGTCGGGTCGGGTCGGGTCGGGTCGGGTCGGGTCGGTACGGGTCGCGCCGCGTCGCGTTGGGTCGGGTCGGGTCGGGTCGGGTCGGATCGGGTCGCGTCGCGTCGTGTCGTGTCGTGTCGTGTCTTGTCAAGTCAAAACCATTCGGGCATTAGAAAATGCCTGGTTGAATCCCGTCATTTTTGTTAAGTGATATATAATTTTTTAAAAGCTTTTATTTAACTTGCTCTGTATGTATGTAAGTATGTATGTTACGGTGGAATTTTGGAACTCAATTTTGAAGTAGATAATATATTTAACCGATTGAGCTGAAATTTTGCATACGCGGTTTAGTTTGGATGACCATGCACGATATGGTATGTGACATCACTCTAAATCTAATATGGCCGACCATCCAAGATGGCGAAATAATTATTTTCTATGCAGTCCTGCAATATGGGTATCAAATGAAAGGGCTCATTGAAAGTAACTCGAAAACGCATGTAACTTAATGAAGTTACATACGTTTTCGAATGCATGCAAATTGTATAATATATTGAGGATTAATAACTTAATAGTTAAAATTTTTAAGGAGAAATTATTTTCTTCTTTTTAGACTATTTAAATAAAAGCATTTTATCAAAAAGTTTTTTGTTTATAATTTATTTATTTATAATTAGATGTGTCATCGGTCAATCAAGGTTTGGTTACTATTAATATATTATATACTTATATATTTAAGAAATCTGCCTTATTTTAAAGATTATTACCATGCAGAAAAACGACGCGAGCCCTCACAAAGCTCGGCTTTTAGCTAGTTTGAATTTTTGTCGGTGACGTGCCGGCGGCGGCGATGGACAAACGTCCTTAGTCATAAATACGTATAATATTTTCTTTTATGAAACATTCATATCAAAAGCGTTGCCTTCGGTTGTATGTTTAGGATGTAAAGTTTGTTATTTGTATACAAAAGTTGTATTTTTTTCTTCTTTTTCAAAGTTTTCTTTATGTATATGAAAAGGAAATGTTGAAAGTATATTTTTACTTGCTTGTAAAAAATGTTAAATGTCTGTCTTTAAATATTAAATGCGAAAGGTTGTCTATCTCTCTACGATTAACAGCTAGTCAGATTTAGATGTAATTTTGCATGAAGATACTTAGAATTTTTCAACTTAGGGGAAGGTTACGACCATTGCACCGCTTCCTTCATCGGACCGCTTAAATATTTCGTAAAATATCAACTCCAGCGACGTGTAGGTACATTATAATCCTGAATAGACAGACACACTATTTAATTTCATATATAACTACTTCCTTTTTTTTTATGAAATAAGGGGGCAAACGAGCAAACGGGTCACCTGATGGAAAGCAACTTCCGTCGCCCGTGGACACTCGCAGCATCAGAAGAGCTGCAGGTGCGTTGCCGGCCTTTCAAGAGGGAATAGGGTAATAGGGAAGGGTAGGGTTGGGAAGAAACGGGAATAGAGGAGGGTAGGGCCTTCCCTACCCTCCCCTATTCCCTTGAATAGGGTAGGGGATTGGGCCTCCGGTAAATTCACTCACTCGGCAAAACACAGCGCAAGCGCTGTTTCACGCCGGTTTTCTGTGAGAACGTGGTATTTCTCCGGTCGAGCCGGCCCATTCGTGCCGAAGCATGGCTCTCCCACGTATAAAACTTCCTTACTTAATATAGGAACAGCCAGCGGAAAACTTCTTTGTTACATGTTTTGACGACCTCTGTGGCTCAGTTGGTGGGCTGTTGGTAGCTCAAGCCGGGGGTCGCGGGTTCGAATCCCGCCGACGGAACAAAAACTTTTTCAAAAGTTCCTGGGTCTTGTATGTGTATTAAATATGTGTATCATATAATAAAAATCTTAAATAGATGTATAGTATAAAAGTATTAAATATATTTCCGTTGTCTGGTACCCGTAACACAAGTCCTTCAGGTACTTAGCACGGGGCCAGACTGACGTGGTGTGAAGCGTCCATAGATATTATTATTTTTATCATAGATATTACATTGTACAGGATGTTACAAAAAAGTGCTACTACTTTAGGGTGCTTTTCTTGCAATTTGCAAGCGCCCATCATGAGTTAGCCCATAAAAAAGTTTAAAAAGTTACTCTTTCAGCGCTGCTACTTTCACTGTAAACTCTATACATACGCATACACACCCTGAAGTATTTTTACTTGGCTTTGTTACACTCTACAGGATGTAACAAAAATAAGTGATAATACTTTAGGGTGTGTACGTGTACCTTGCAGAGAGTTCACTGTGAAAGTAGCAGCGCTGAAAGACGAATTTTTTTTTCACTTTTGTAATGGGCAAGGGCCCGAGCGTCACGAGTTTCCCCATTCCCCACAAAAGTGAAAAAAAATGTTGGTCTTTCAGCGCTGCTACTTTCACAGTGAACTCTCTACAAGGAACATGTACACGCCCTAAAGTATTATCACTTGGTTGTGTCACGCTTTATATAATAAAAAAATAAACATTATAAATTATAATATAGGGACACACAGCGGTAAGCAACATTATTTATGATTAATCAGTTACGTGGAATGTGTACTGTGTATGTACTGTTCATGTAATTACAATAATGTTATGCTCCACCTAGATGCTTACTATTGTATGTTTAGTCCCACGATGCAGAAGATATAGTAACTAAATAGGTCAGTTTTTATAGGAATTTCATTACGGAGTGGGTTTAGATGCGGTGTTTTTGCATCATTAAATTATTATTATGCTCAGACTAAATTGTGATCTTAATGTAATTATAGCTATAGACGACTATAGCTATTACATAGCTATGCTACTAATTAATATTACGTTAAAAACCACACTAAGAAATATCGTGCTACATTAATTTAGACGAGGTTTATATTTCTTCTAAAAAGTTTTAAATAAGACGTTTTGCAATAAAGTAGATATGAGCAGTATAAAAATTAAAACAATATTTTACGGGGCAGTATTAATAATTGTTCAAAGAACTCGTCAAGACAAATCAAATAAGCCCAAACTCAACGGGCTTATGTGGTCTTATTACAGAGTTCCCATGGCCACCTTCCAGCTCCATCATCCATTCACATGATTACCATATCCGTGCGTTTCCACCAGAGATGTGTTGCGAGGAATGTGTTTTTGAGAACCAATAGAATCGCTTCATTGACGTGAGCTTGCCATGACATCGCTCAGCGCGGCGATGCTATTGGATCTTAAAAATACATTCCTCGCAACACATCTCTGGTGAAGCGCAGCCTTAGTCGGAAATGAGAAAATGGGTCAAAAACTAGCAAGATTTAATGACAGACAGACAACGGACAGGTGAAAATAAATATATAGCTTGTAAAATCGCTTAAAATACCCGATCCAACTGTATTCCCTCCGTTCGAAGCTCGCACAATAGCGTACCCTCATTTCTTGATGCAGTTATGTGTGACCTTGAATTAACTACTGTGTCATGGTCTCACGGCCAACGAGCAGAGGCATCGCCTGATGGAAAGTGATGCTTATAGCTGCAACAATACATTAATTCAATTTCATCTCATTTAATGTGTTTGGTGTTGCAATAATCGTAACTCCATTGCGCTAAAATTCGTTAATCGCGGGAAACGTCCTCAGAAAAATCTGTTTATTTATTTGAGCGTGAACAGGTACAGACACACGGACAGACAGACAGACACACCTTCGCAATATAATATTAGTATAGAATTATGGATTAATAAAGAATTATGGATTATTAATTTAATGTGCTGGTCTCAACACAGCAATTTTTTTTAAATGAAATAAGGGGGCAAACGAGCAAACGGGTCACCCGATGGAAAGCAACTTCCGTCGCCCATGGACACTCGCAGCATCAGAAGAGCTGCAAGTGCATTGCCGGCCTTTTAAGAGAGAATAGGGTAATAAGGGAGGGTAGGGAAGGGAAGGGAATAGGGGAGGGTAGGGAAGGGAATAGGGTAGGGGATTGGGCCTCCGGTAAACTCACTCACTCGGCGAAACACAGCGCAAGGGCTGTTTCACGCCGGTTTTCTATGAGAACGTGGTATTTCTACGGTCGAGCCGGCCCATTCGTGCCGAAGCATGGTTCTCCCACCTATAGAATTTGGTTGATGCCAGTTAATAACGTACAGAATATAGAAATGGTTATGGTCAACATTCCGAAAAAATGTACGGTTCTCGATATTTCTGACCCTGGTACAGTAATCTCATCCCATGATCAAACCTGTCCTCGTAATCTTTGACTTGCTACTTTTAAAAGGTATTTTATATTCAAACTGGGGTAAGAATTTTCAACATTAGGCCAAAGATTGCCCCTGGAGGGCCGTTCAAAGTTGAAAGTGGGGCAGAGTGGAAAATTTTACATTTTACGTGCGTGAGGAGACGTCCATAAGGGGCGTCCATAAGTTGCGTAAGTTCTTAAAGATTTTTTGGAACATTTATGGTATTTTACCATCGTAAGATTCGCCAAGTAATGTAAAGTACCAAAACTTCCCACGTAAATACGTATTATGCGGGAATCTTAATTCGTAAATTCCATGATAAAAAAATATATCCTATATACTTTTCCGGGACTCAAGGTATCGATACTAAATTTCAGCAAAATCGGTTTAGCGATGGATTGGCTCAGACTCTTCTGCGGTATTTATTAATAGAATAAGCATTAAAATACTTTCTCTATAATAATATAAAGCAATATAATTTAATTGGTCTCTTGACATTTGAAGTATTTTTAAGAATAATTCATTTTATCATTTAACCGAACTGGGAATGAAAACTTTCTGTTGGAGTTTATCGATTCCAGTCACAAACCAATACTGAGGCTACACGGACATAGAGACACTGGATTTTTATATAGTTACTAGATGACGCCAAAATTCGTTTATCGCTCGGGACCGTACATTTTTTCGAAATTAAGTATCCCAATACTTTCCCAGGACTCAAAGTATCTCTATACCAAACTAGCTGTCCCGGAAACGTTGTTTTGCCATAAAATAATTTTCCCAATTTTCCTGCTTTTCTCTTGAATTTTTTCTGAATATTTTTTTTATATAGACCTCACGAAGCCCAAGACCTTTCCAACGAATTCGTTCCCATCAATTCTCTTGCTATCCCACTCGCACTTTTTATTTTAAATTTCGAATTGCAAGAATCAGTCCTCTGTTTAAGCTCTTCCAGCGCTCTTTCAATCGCAATTCAATTCGATGTATTTGAAGCTTCGAAATGCGAGAATCAGTCCCCTGAATCTCTTCCAGCATCCTACATCTTTGTCGCCTATTTCCCCAACAGTAAGTTTTCTAGCCCAATTAATTATGTGGTATAATGAGCCCCCGCTCAGCACGTGCGACTCCCCAGGGGGTGCTGATTGATATGTATGTAATATTATTTAATATTATATTATACAACGAGCTTTTGCCCGCGTCTTCGCTCGCGTTAAGAAGTATTATTATATACAAACTTTCATCTCCTATTTGAACCCTTTGGGGTTGGAATTTATCAAAATCCTTTCTTGGCAGATGCCTACGTCATAACATCTACCTGCATGCCAAATTTCAGCCCGATCCATTTAGTGGTTTGAGCTGTGCGTTGATAGATCACTATGTCAATCAGTCAGTCAGTCACTTTTGAGTTTTATATATATAGATACTAGCTGACCCGGCAAACGTTGTTTTGCTTCATAAATTATTTCTAGTATCAATTTAAATAGCAGATAAAAACCTATTCTCAGGCCTAACGAATGTACTATTAGAGAAGTTGATTCCCAGGCAGATGGGGAACCTAAATAATTTGGTCGCGTTACGTTAAACCTAGCCGATAGATCACAATTCATTGAATTGACGTGATCCGACCAAATGACGTTGATCTGTCAACTGCCTAGGAATCAATTTCCTCGATGGTAATTGGTACATACACAAAATTTCATTAAAATCGGTTAAGCCGTTTTGGCGGAGTTCGCGCACAAACACTGTGACACGAGAATTGTATATTAGATATAAAATAACTTGTATAATATTATATTAGATATTAGTTACTATGTTATCATTAGGTCGGTTGATATTTTAACTCCGTTTATAGCGAAGGGATAGTGATTTTTTCCGAGATTTAAGATTAAGTATCCTATGTCCTTTCCCGGGACTAGTTATATCTATGCCAAATTTCAGCCAAATCGGTTCACCAATTTGAGCGTGAAGAAGTACAAATTGGAGTGAATCCTAATACAACAAAACAAAAATTTCGAAAATCGGTTCACAAACGGAGGTGTAATTGTTGAACATACAAAAAAAAATATCCACAGCCGAACATATTATAACCTCCTCGTTTTTTGGAAGTCGGTTAAAAAGACAGACAGACACACTTTCGCATTTTTTTAAATATAGAGGTACTAGACTTGTCACGTGGATTTCAAGCAAAAAAGGAGCCTAATATTCTCTTCCGCTAGGTTAATAGACCTATCTGTACCATCTGTGCTAAATAACATTAAAATCGATACAGTAGTTCGCGAAATTAGCTTGTATAAATAATTTTCCTCGCTTTTTCCACATTTTCCACTGATTCTTCGCTAATTCGTTATAGCCTAAAGCCTTCTTCGATAAATGGACTATCCAACATAAAAGTAATAAATAATGAAAAATCTTTTACACTTTCTATGTTTCTCTATAGTTGTTCCAAACCATAACAATATTTATTATTATGTTGTCATCACGATTTTCATACTAAACTGTTTTTAATTTAAATACTAAAGCTTACAATTGGTGGTTTCACTCAACCAAGGCCTGGTTACATAAACGACCCAAATCTAGACACCTACGCGAATTTCTAGCTACGTTATTACTCATGCTAGATTAGTATAGACAAGTCTTACTTATAAAGCGAACTTAGAAGACATGTTGCTCCGTTGCGATTTAGATATTTCTATATCCCAACCGAGATAGAAAACTATTTATACAAACTTGAAACTCAAATTTTATTTATTTATATTTCTACTGAAAATGTAGGTACAGCTATTTATCATAAAATTAACTTTACTAGATAGTAAATATTAGCCATTTAGGAGTTTTCACAAATAGGCTTAGAAATAATTTTAAAATAGGAAAGTGTAAAAGGCAGTATTATTGCTAATATTATATGGCCTCTGCAATACAGTCAACACTAGTGCAGGGGTCAGAGGCTTCTTATGTAACTTCTATTTTTGGTCTAAATAAAGATATTATTATTATTATTAATATGCCTAGGCTTTGAGCGTTGTTCTTAACTTGGAGGCCGGTTCGACTCAAGCGTTGAAATAATGTTATTTCCAAATTTGGATGTACTCGTATTATGCAGATTGATCACCCGACCCGACAAGAAAGATGCAACGGATAGGTTCCATCTTTCTTTCCAGACATAAGGCGCCTGATCTGTTTCTTCAGCGGGTTTTACAATATTATGTTTTTTTAGTGTGCAGTGGCATTCAAAATTGGAATAGGCAGTCCAACACCGCGAGTATGACCCATTATTACCCACTAATTATTGCAATATGTATCTTATTATATAAAGTTCAGTTTAAGTTTCAGTTTTTTCGTGGTTTATTTAAGATATGGCGAATTCCATTGGCTGCTTACGTTGCAATAGAAACTCCTTAAAGTTCCTCAAGATCTATGGTTAATTCTAAAATACCTTTCTTTACTTCCCAAAAAAGCAGACGGCGTATCCACATTATTCTAGCATGTCGGCCTCCATGGCGCCAACTCTTGCGCAGCCAGATGTAATATGTTTTGTTTACAACGCATTTGATGATGGTTGACAGACAAACAAAGGACAGGGGAGGGAACGGTACAACTTACCCGATTGCAGCTGGAGAATTGTGTTTTTTGGAGGCAAACGAGCAAACGGGTCACCTGATGGAAAGCAACTTCCGTCGCCCATGGACACTCGCAGCATCAGAAGAGCTGCAGGTGCGTTGCCGGCATTTTAAGAGGGAATAGGGTAATAGGGTAGGATAGGGAAGGGAAGGGAATAGGGGAGGGTAGGGAAGGGTAGGGAATAGGGATTGTATAAAATTCGCGGATTTTTTAAATGTTGTATATTTATCGAGTTATTAAGAAAAAACTAACTTGGCGATGAATCCGCGTCACCCTTTTTCACCTGACATATGAAAGACGGGCGTGAGTGTGAAGAGAGAAGGACGATGTGTTAGAAGTTCAAGAGTTAAATCTTGAAAAGCTGGTAGCACATACACAGAAAAACAGGTACAATTTCGCATTTCAAATATTAGTATGGATTGAATACATCAAAACCCTTTCTCTTATTCCCACTCCATTTATTCTTGCAGATTACACCAAAATCGCTACAGCAAACTTCACAAAACTAAGGGGTTTTCTGCCGGCCTTAGGCTAAACAGGAAAACACATTAGTGTAACAAAACTAAGTGAAAATATATTTTTAGGATGTGTAGCCTTTGCTAAGTTTTATGTGAAAGTAGCAGCGTTAAAAGAGCAATTTTTTTTGTGATTTGTATGGGCAGACGTGTCATGAATTTTTCCATACAATCGTAAAAATAAGTTACTCTTTCAGCGCTGCTACTTTTATAGAGAACTTTTTAGGGTTCTAATACACACCCTAAAGTATTATCACTTAGTTTTGTTACACCAGCGGGGCTAAAATGGTCACATTTAGCAATTCCTCTCAATTTAATACGTGGGAGAGCTTCGGCACGAATGGGCCGGCTCGACCGGATAAATACCACGTTCTCACAAAAAACCGGCGTGAAACAGCGCTTGCGCTGTGTTTCGCCGAGTGAGTGAGTTTACCGGAGGCCCAATCCCCTAACCCCTACCCTATTCCCTTCCCTACCCTCAACTATTCCCTTCCCTACCCTCCCCTATTACCCTATTCCCTCTTAAAAGGTCGGCAACGCACTTGCAGCTCTTCTGATGCTGTGAGTGTCCATTGGCGACGGAAGTTGCTTTCCATCAGGTGACCCGTTTGCTCGTTTGCCCCCTTATTTCATAAAAAAAAATCAATTCGGCAAATGAATTGTCAAAACTGTCAAACTGACAAATGTCAAATTTGCACGAATTACTACAGTGCGACAAGGCTCTACATGAACATGGGCGGTGGCGCTACTCGTAAAGGAGAACTGTCAAAAATTACGTTTTTGTATGATGGCAGCTTTAGTTTGTTTTTTCGCCACGTTCATATAGTTGTAGACATGAATTGCAAGCAGACTTGCATTTTGCGATTTAAAAAAAATGAATCATACTATGATTCATAATGTGATTCTCCAATGCGACCATTTTAGCCCCGCAGTATTCAAGTAAAAAATACCGCGCCTAAACAAAACTTAAAGCAATCTAAAAGTGTTAACAAAGAAAACAGTACTGCAGGCTACATATAAAATAATGTAAGCCTTTTCACTTTAGAACGAAGCTTAAAATCACAATAAAAAGTTGCAAGCTTTGCCAATTAGTTTAAAGAAAACGTTGGATTCATAACAGGAAAGCTTTAAGCTCCGATAGTAGAGCTTTGATGGTAATAAGCTCACGTAGAGAACAGAAATGTACTGACACAAGTATTAGCATATTAAAAAGCTTGGAAAGCTCAAAGAAAAGAAATACGTTACATATTTTCTACATTTTTCCATTAGGAGTAAACACATATTTTATAAATACTAATAATATTATAACTAATCTGAAAGTGTGTCTGTTCGTCTGTTACCTCTCGCCGAAACCGCTGAACTTATTTTGCTGAAATTTGGTACGGGGTTACTTTGAATTCCGGTAAAGGACATAAAATACTTTTTGGCTCGAAAGAAGTACGGTTTCTGTAATTCATCATCATCAGCTTGTTTACTGAAGGAAAATTAATTATTAAGGAAAATTAATTTTAGACGTGGGAGAGCCATCCTTCGGCACGAATGGGCCAGCTCGACCGGAGAAATACCACGTTCTCACAGAAAACCGGCGTGAAACAGCGCTTGCGGTGTGTTTCGCTGAGTGAGTGAGTTTACCAGAGGCCCAATCCCCTACCCTATTCCCTTCCCTACCCTCCCCTATTCCCTTCCCTTCCCTACCCTCCCCTATTACCCTATGCCCTCTTCAAAGGCCGGCAACGCACCTGCAGCTCTTCTGATGCTGCGAGTGTCCATTGGCGACGGAAGTTGCTTTCCATCAGGTGACCCGTTTGCTCGTTTGCTCCCTTATTTCATAAAAAAAAAGCTATTGCATAGCTTTTATCGCGGGCTTTGAGAGTGGCGACGAATCAAGAAATTCCGTAACGAAAATAAACCTAACACCCCCGCCTCCGACCGGCACAGCGCTGCGGCGTAGAAAGCCGTGAATTTCGGTACGATGTTTGTGTGAATGCGATTAGACGTAAGCGAACACGTCCATTTCTGTGTAAGCGAATTATAATTGCATAAGTAGATGAAAAATGCTATAAAGCTTTACCGCGGCTATCCCCGACTGCCACAAGTATTTTGTTGTAAAAAATATACAGGGTGTAACAAAAATAAGTGATAATACTTTAGGGTGTGTACGTGTTCCTTGTAGAGAGTTCATTGTGAAAGTAGCAGCTCTGAAAGACGATTTTTTTTTCACTTTTGTATGGGCAAGGGCCCGAGCGTCACGAGTCTTTCCATACAAAAGTGAAAAAAAAGGTCTTTCAGCGCTGCTACTTTCACAGCGAACTCTCTACAAGGAACACGTACACACCCTAAAGTATTACCACTTATTTTTGTTACACCCTGTATATCATAATATGACAAATATGCTGATGTATACGTGGGAGAGCCATGCTTCGGCACGAATGGGCCGGCTCGACCGGAGAAATATCACGTTCTCACAGAAAACCGGCGTGCAACAGCGATTGCGCTGTGTTTCGCCGAGTGAGTGAGTTTAGCGGAGGCCCAATCCCTTACCCTATTCCCTTTCCTACCCTCCCCTATTACCCTATGCCCTCTTAAAAGGCCGGCGACGCACCTGCAGCTCTTCTGATGCTGCGAGTGTCCATGGGCGACGGAAGTTGCTTTCCATCAGGTGACCCGTTTGCTCGTTTGCCCCCTTATTTCATAAAAAAAAGTTATTCCCCGCGACTTCTTATGATTTGCATAAGAAGACGGAGAAACATACAATAAAAACTATGTCCTCGAGGATTTTCGAAGAGTTTTAAAACTAAAAATCCGAAAGTGGTTTGGCGAGGGATCCACCCTGGTGAAGACAAGTTTATAATACAACACCCCATTTTCTTGGTAACTTTGTGTCGGCCGCTGGTGTAGAGTTAGCGAGAAGCAGACAAGCCAACAAAAATACGTGTGACACTCGTGGACTGCCGCGGTAAAGAAATTGCATAGGATTTGTATCAACTTATGCAATTATACAACACACAAACACCTTGCCGTAGTCTGCTAACTAAGTGAAACGATGTTACACAATGCACGGCTATGACGCACCGCTGTGCCAGTCGGAGTAAGGTGTTAGGTTTATTTTCGTTACGGGATTTCTTTATTCAGTCGCCGCGCTCAAATATAATAGCTTAAAAACTTGACCATAATAATCGGTCCACCCGTTCGGATGCCTTAATGCCACGGACATATACACTGTACAGAAAGGTCCAACCTCCAACAACAACCTCCCCTTTTTAGGGGGTTAAAAAGTGTGTCTGACTATATGATACACTTATAAAGATGTTTACAGATATACACACACTATCGCACTTTGCAGCAGCTTCTACCACTGAACCAATTTTGATGTTTGGTAAGGTGATGCTTTGGTCTCGAACAAATCCTCGTTGAGATGTGATACAAACTCAGAACTGTGATCGGTTACATTAGTTATACCACTCCTATACAAGTAATATAACACCACTATTATAACACCACTTTTAAAACATCACTATTATAAAACCGCCTCCGTGGTCTAGTGGTATAAAGCGCGGCTCTTGACTCGGAGATCATGGGTTCGATTCCCGCGTTGGAAACGTGTTATTTCCAAGTTTGGTTAGGACAATGCAGGCTGATCACCTGATTGTCTGATAAGTAAGATGATCCACGCGTCGGATGGGCATGTAAAAAGTCGGTCCTGCGCCTGATCTTTTGCCAGTGGTGTCGGGCGTCCGCCCCACTGGGTTATGAGAGTGAAAGGAATAGAGAGTGCTCTTGTGTACTGCGCACACACTTGGGCAGTATAAAATTACTCCTGCGTAACTGGCCTGGTTTCAATGAAACTGGCCACCGTCACCGAAACCGGTGTGGGGAGTACTATTATTATAAAACCACCATTTTAGAGGTAACATCACTATTATACCACAACTTTTTTTTTATTGATTCACTAAACTAGATAATACACATTTACAACTTATTCCTAAATATAAGTTAGTAAGTATCATAACGTAGTGTATATCCTTCTTGAAGTGAATACTACATGCAAAATAATTAATCTAAGTTACAAAAATGGTAATAAATTCTTGTTACCTAATCTTTGCTTACAATTTTATATAATAATAATAATACTCCCCCACACCGGTTTCGGCGACGGTGGCCGGTTTCATTGAAACCAGACCAGGTACGCAGGAGTAATTTTATAGTGCCCAAGTGTGTGCGCAGTACACAAGAGCACTCTCTATTCCTTTACTCTCATAACCAAGTGGGACGGAAGACCGACACGACTGGCGAGAGATCAGGCGCAGGACCGACTTTTTACATGCCCATCCGACGCATGGATCATCTTACTTGTCAGACAATCAGGTGATCAGCCTGCATTGTCCTAACCAAACTTGGAAATAACTTGTTTCCAACGCGGGATTCGAGCCCACGACCTCCGAAGTCGAGAGCGACGCTCTAACCACTAGACCACGGAGGCGTTACAATTTTATATAACTTATCATTGAATAATGAAACAGAAGTACATACCAAAAATATCGATTTCATCGCAGGTCTTATTGTATAAGGCACACATTCGGTAATACGGGGAGTTTTTTTTTTTTTTTTTTATGAAATAAGGGGGCAAACGAGCAAACGGGTCACCTGATGGAAAGCAACTTCCGTCGCCCATGGACACTCGCAGCATCAGAAGAGCTGCAAGTGCGTTGCCGGCCTTTTAAGAGGGAACAGGGTAATAGGGGAGGGTAAGGATGGGAAGGGAAGAGAATAGGGGAGGGTAGGGAAGGGAATAGGGTAGGGGATTGGGCCTCCGGTAAACTCACTCACTCGGCGAAACACAGCGCAAGCGCTGTTGCACGCCGGTTTTCTGTGAGAACGTGGTATTTCTCCGGGTCGAGCCGGCCCATTCGTGCCGAAGCATGGCTCTCCCACGTATAAATTTTTATACCACACAAATTATGGAGTTTTGTCCATAATGTGTATGGTGTACAGGTATGTCAAAGGTTTTTCTATTTCGAGTACGGCTGCCCGGTCGAGGAACTGATAAACTTTTATAACATCACTGTTAAAACACCGCTTTTATAATACCGCTATAATTATAACACGACTATAATTATAACACCACTATTTCATTACCATTTACCACCATTAAAACAATATCACTATTATAACATTTGCACTACTATCATAATATCACCTCTATTATTGGCATATCTACACATTCCCTCGTCTCTGTTGTCGGCAGACTTTGTCGTAAATTTCAATTTTCAACGAGCGAAGCCTTTTGTTCGTGTTATGTTCAAATACCCCCGATGTGGACTAATTATTCCCTTTTAGGCTGGTGTACACTGATGAGCGGTACCGCAGTATTGTCAGACACGTAAAGGTACAAGTTGGAACCGAGCGTCACGCGACAACTGCAGACGATGTGTCGTCGCGACACTACTGGTTTCTATGTATTTCTTTGAAACACCCTCCGCCGCTAGCGACACGAAGCTAGCGACACTTATTCGTAGAAATACATAGAAACAAGTAGTGTCGCGACGACACGTCGTCTGCTGCCGCTTCATGTAGCCGGCTTCCAACTTGTACCTTAGGACCGGCCACACCGGAATGGCAGCGGCGAGGCGAGCACTTTCAGTGTCATATGATTTTAAACTTTATCTTCATTATTGTAATACATAATATCGCTTGAGAAGTCTACGGTCGCCCGTGGCTGCTCGTGGCCGCTGGCGGTCGCGATTTCTCAAGCGGCTCTTAGGCTGGATTTATATGCGACCGCTGGAGCGCGCGGTTTGTCCGCGAGATCACAAGCGATTGTATGTAATGGTAGAGCGACTGCGCCGCTATTTTAATTAATCATTACATACTATAATGCTTGTATCTTGCCGTGCAAAGGCCATACCTCCCGTTAGGGCGGACGCATATAGGTCGTAAAGTATGTGGAAATCTATTATATATTTGGCAAGCACTGCTCTTGTTTCTTTTCTCTTTCATTGCGTTTACACAACGATGTTATATCTAAAGGTATCATTCCGTATAAAGCGGCAAGCGACCGCCACCGACAAACATTCAAATACAATGCCACTATATGAACTAGACTATAGGTTTCATTTTCTACCGACATTGGTTTATTAGCTTTGTCCACATTGTGCCTTTTTTTTTGTCAACAAGAGCATGCGTTATAGCGCAGTCAACAGCGAAGGTGTGGCATGCCCGTGACGCGCGTCAAAATCCACCCGCATTGAAAGAAAAGTCTCATAGCGCGCGCTACGATTTCAACGCGCCTTACGGGCATGCCTCATGTTTGCTGTTGACAGCGCTATAAGGCATGCCCTTGATGAACAGAAAAAGGCATAATGTGGACAAAGCTATTGACCCATGCTGCCGCTGCTTGTATGGCGTAGAGCAAAATTAAATCCATAGACTGGGCAAGTCGCTTACCTATGTGAAGTTAGCAACCGAGTTCAAGGTAAATTATTTTTATATATGTCATTCGATTGTACCCGGAGTGTACCCGATTGTACCGCAATTAAAATCGTTTGTACCTCAATAGGGTAGAAATGGGGGGGTGGTAAAATTTGCTTAGCAACCGACATAAAGATACCGGAATTTCAATGATGCCATCTGGAAGAGTATCGTTTGTACCGGATTGTACCCGTTTTTAAAGTTTTTTTTTTTTTTTTATTTTACGAAAAAAAAAACAAAAAAAAAATTTTCCCTAAAAAAAAGGCTTTGTATGGAGTAGAAGGAAAGAAAGTATATAAAGCAGTTCAAATGTGTAAAAAAAGTTATTTTTTTGAGGTATATTCGTTCGGTCTTGACGAATTTTCCAATATCTTACTATAAAAGTCGGAGTTATATTTTGCAGCTTTTGTCGTTTGTACCTCGCCAAAACAGAAAGATTATAAAAGAAGATACTATTCACTTTAAATTCACACAAACTTTTTGAGGTACAAACGATTTTTCATATAGTAACAACGTCAGAAATTCGATCGGTCTTGACGAATTTTCCTATAACTTACTATAAAACATTGAGTTAAATTTTGCAACTTTTATCGTTTGTACCTCGCCAAAATTTAAAGATTATAAAAGAAGATACCATTCACTTCATATTTAAACAAAAAAAAAATGAGGTACATACGATTTTTCATATAGTAACAACGTCAGAGATTCTATCGGCCTTGACGAAATTTCTTACATCTAACTATAAAACTCGGAGTTAAATTTTGCAACTGTTATCGTTTGTACCTCGCCAAAACTGAAAACTTATTAAAGAAGATACTATTTACTTCATATTCGATCAAAATTTTTTGAGGCACAAACGAGTTTTCATATAGTAACAACGTCAGAGATTCGATCGGTCTTGACGAATTTTCCAATATCTTACTATAAAACTCGGAGTCAAATTTTGCATTTTTTATCGTTTGTACCTCGTCAAAACCGAAAGATTATAAAAGAAGATTCTATTCACTTCATAATAACAAAAAAAAGTTATAGGTAAAAACGATTTTTCATATAGTAACAACGTCAGAGATTCTATCGGTCTTGACGACATTTCGAATAACTTACTATAAAACTCGGAGTCAAATTTTGCAACTTCTATGGTTTGTACCTCGCCAAAACTGAAAGATTATAAAAGAAGATTCTATTCACTTCATAATAACAAAAAAAAATTATAGGTAAAAACGATTTTTCATATAGTAACAACGTCAGAGATTCTATCGGTCTTGACGACATTTCGAATACCTTACTATAAAACTCGGAGTCAAATTTTGCAACTTTTATCGTTTGTACCTAGCCAAAACCGAAAGATTATAAAAGAAGATACTATTCACTTCATATTTACACAAAAAAATTTGAGGTACAAACGATTATTCATATAGTAACAACGTCAGAGATTCGATCGGTCTTGACGAATTTTCCAATATCTTACTATAAAACTCGGAGTCAAATTTTGCAACTTTTATCGTTTGTACCTCGTCAAAACCGAAAGATTATAAAAGAAGATTCTATTCACTTCATAATAACAAAAAAAAATTATAGGTAAAAACGATTTTTCATATAGTAACAACGTCAGAGATTCTATCGGTGTTGACGACATTTCGAATATCTTACTCTAAAACTCGGAGTCAAATTTTGCAACTTTTATCGTTTGTACCTCGCGAAAACTGAAAGGTTGTAAAAAAAGATTCTATTTACTTCATATTAACAAAAAAAAATTATAGGTAAAAACGATTTTTCATATAGTAACAACGTCAGAGATTCTATCGGTCTTGACGACATTTCGAATACCTTACTATAAAACTCGGAGTCAAATTTTGCATCTTTTATCGTTTGTACCTAGCCAAAACCGAAAGATTATAAAAGAAGATACTATTCACTTCATATTTACACAAAAAAATTTGAGGTACAAACGATTTTTCATATAGTAACAACGTCAGAGATGCGATCGGTCTTGACGAATTTTCCAATATCTTACTATAAAACTCGGAGTCAAATTTTGCAACTTTTATCGTTTGTACCTCGTCAAAACCGAAAGATTATAAAAGAAGATTCTATTCACTTCATAATAACAAAAAAAAATTATAGGTAAAAACGATTTTTCATATAGTAACAACGTCAGAGATTCTATCGGTCTTGACGACATTTCTTACATCTGACTATAAAACTCGGAGTAAAATTTTGCAATTTTTATCGTTTGTACCTCGCCAAAACCGAAAGATTACAAAAGAAGATACTATTCACTTTATATTCACTCAAAATTTTTTGAGGTACAAACGATTATTCATATAGTAACAACGTCAGAGATTCTATCGGTCTTGACGACATTTCGAATATCTTACTCTAAAACTCGGAGTCAAATTTTGCAACTTTTATCGTTTGTACCTCGCAAAAACCGAAAGATTATAAAAGAAGATTCTATTCACTTCATATTCACATAAAAATTTTTGAGGTACAAACGATTTTTCATATAGTAACAACGTCAGAGATTCTATCAGTCTTGACGAAATTTCTTACATCTAACTATAAAACTCGGAGTTAAATTTTGCAACTGTTATCGTTTGTACCTCGCCAAAACCGAAAACTTATTAAAGAAGATACTATTTACTTCATATTAACAAAAAAAAATTATAGGTAAAAACGATTTTTCATATAGTAACAACGTCAGAGATTCTATCGGTCTTGACGACATTTCGAATACCTTACTATAAAACTCGGAGTCAAATTTTGCAACTTTTATCGTTTGTACCTAGCCAAAACCGAAAGATTATAAAAGAAGATACTATTCACTTCATATTTACACAAAAAAATTTGAGGTACAAACGATTTTTCATATAGTAACAACGTCAGAGATTCTATCGGTCTTGACGACATTTCGAATACCTTACTATAAAACTCGGAGTCAAATTTTGCAACTTTTATAGTTTGTACCTAGCCAAAACCGAAAGATTATAAAAGAAGATACTATTCACTTCATATTAACACAAAAAAATTTGAGGTACAAACGATTTTTCATATAGTAACAACATCAGAGATGCGATCGGTCTTGACGAATTTTCGAATATCTTACTATAAAACTCGGAGTCATATTTTGCAACTTCTATCGTTTGTACCGCGCGAAAACTGAAAGATTATAAAAGAAGATTCTATTCACTTCATAATAACAAAAAAAAATTATAGGTAAAAACGATTTTTCATATAGTAACAACGTCAGAGATTCTATCGGTCTTGACGACATTTCGAATACCTTACTATAAAACTCGGAGTCAAATTTTGCAACTTTTATCGTTTGTACCTAGCCAAAACCGAAAGATTATAAAAGAAGATACTATTCACTTCATATTTACACAAAAAAATTTGAGGTACAAACGATTATTCATATAGTAACAACGTCAGAGATTCGATCGGTCTTGACGAATTTTCCAATATCTTACTATAAAACTCGGAGTCAAATTTTGCAACTTTTATCGTTTGTACCTCGTCAAAACCGAAAGATTATAAAAGAAGATTCTATTCACTTCATAATAACAAAAAAAAAATTATAGGTAAAAACGATTTTTCATATAGTAACAACGTCAGAGATTCTATCGGTCTTGACGACATTTCTTACATCTGACTATAAAACTCGGAGTAAAATTTTGCAATTTTTATCGTTTGTACCTCGCCAAAACCGTAAGATTACAAAAGAAGATACTATTCACTTTATATTCACTCAAAATTTTTTGAGGTACAAACGATTATTCATATAGTAACAACGTCAGAGATTCTATCGGTCTTGACGACATTTCGAATATCTTACTCTAAAACTCGGAGTCAAATTTTGCAACTTTTATCGTTTGTACCTCGCAAAAACCGAAAGATTATAAAAGAAGATTCTATTCACTTCATATTCACATAAAAATTTTGAGGTACAAACGATTTTTCATATAGTAACAACGTCAGAGATTCTATCAGTCTTGACGAAATTTCTTACATCTAACTATAAAACTCGGAGTTAAATTTTGCAACTGTTATCGTTTGTACCTCGCCAAAACCGAAAACTTATTAAAGAAGATACTATTTACTTCATATTAACAAAAAAAAATTATAGGTAAAAACGATTTTTCATATAGTAACAACGTCAGAGATTCTATCGGTCTTGACGACATTTCGAATACCTTACTATAAAACTCGGAGTCAAATTTTGCAACTTTTATCGTTTGTACCTAGCCAAAACCGAAAGATTATAAAAGAAGATACTATTCACTTCATATTTACACAAAAAAATTTGAGGTACAAACGATTTTTCATATAGTAACAACGTCAGAGATTCTATCGGTCTTGACGACATTTCGAATACCTTACTATAAAACTCGGAGTCAAATTTTGCAACTTTTATAGTTTGTACCTAGCCAAAACCGAAAGATTATAAAAGAAGATACTATTCACTTCATATTAACACAAAAAAATTTGAGGTACAAACGATTTTTCATATAGTAACAACATCAGAGATGCGATCGGTCTTGACGAATTTTCGAATATCTTACTATAAAACTCGGAGTCATATTTTGCAACTTCTATCGTTTGTACCTCGCGAAAACCGAAAGATTATAAAAGAAGATTCTATTTACTTCATATTAACAAAAAAAAAATTATAGGTAAAAACGATTTTTCATATAGTAACAACGTCAGAGATTCTATTGGTCTTGACGACATTTCGAATATCTTACTCTAAAACTCGGAGTCAAATTTTGCAACTTTTATCGTTTGTACCTCGCCAAAACCGAAAGATTATAAAAGAAGATTCTATTCACTTCATATTCATATAAAAATTTTTGAGGTACAAACGATTTTTCAATAGTAACAACGTCAGAGATTCTATCAGTCTTGACGAAATTTCTTACATCTAACTATAAAACTCGGAGTTAAATTTTGCAACTGTTATCGTTTGTACCTCGCCAAAACTGAAAACTTATTAAAGAAGATACTATTTACTTCATATTCACTCAAAATTTTTTGAGGCACAAACGAGTTTTCATATAGTAACAACGTCAGAGATTCGATCGGTCTTGACGAATTTTCGAATATCTTACTATAAAACTCGGAGTCAAATTTTGCAACTTTTATCGTTTGTACCTCGGCAAAACCGAAAGATTATAAAAGAAGATTCTATTCACTTCATATTCACATAAAAAATTTCGAGGTACAAACGATTTTTCATATAGTAACAACGTCAGAGATTCTATCAGTCTTGACGAAATTTCTTACATCTAACTATAAAACTCGGAGTTAAATTTTGCAACTGTTATCGTTTGTACCTCGCCAAAACTGAAAACTTATTAAAGAAGATACTATTTACTTCATATTTCGGTTTTGGCTAGGTACAAACGATAAAAGTTGCAAAATTTGACTCCGAGTTTTATAGTAAGGTATTCGAAATGTCGTCAAGACCGATAGAATCTCTGACGTTGTTACTATATGAAAAATCGTTTTTATCTATAATTTTTTTTTGTTATTATGAAGTGAATAGAATCTTCTTTTATAATCTTTCGGTTTTGACGAGGTACAAACGATAAAAGTTGCAAAATTTGACTCCGAGTTTTATAGTAAGATATTGGAAAATTCGTCAAGACCGATCGAATCTCTGACGTTGTTACTATATGAAAACTCGTTTGTGCCTCAAAAAATTTTGATCGAATATGAAGTAAATAGTATCTTCTTTAATAAGTTTTCAGTTTTAGCGAGGTACAAACGATAACAGTTGCAAAATTTAACTCCGAGTTTTATAGTTAGATGTAAGAAATTTCGTCAAGACTGATAGAATCTCTGACGTTGTTACTATATGAAAAATCGTTTGTACCTCAAAATTTTTTATGTGAAAATGAAGTGAATAGAATTTTCTTTTATAATCTTTCGGTTTTGGCGAGGTACAAACGATAAAAGTTGCAAAATTTGACTCCGAGTTTTAGAGTAAGATATTCGAAATGTCGTCAAGACCAATAGAATCTCTGACGTTGTTACTATATGAAAAATCGTTTTTACCTATAATTTTTTTTTTGTTAATATGAAGTAAATAGAATCTTCTTTTATAATCTTTCGGTTTTCGCGAGGTACAAACGATAGAAGTTGCAAAATATGACTCCGAGATTTATAGTAAGATATTCGAAAATTCGTCAAGACCGATCGCATCTCTGACGTTGTTACTATATGAAAAATCGTTTGTACCTCAAATTTTTTTGTGTAAATATGAAGTGAATAGTATCTACTTTTATAATCTTTCGGTTTTGGCTAGGTACAAACGATAAAAGTTGCAAAATTTGACTCCGAGTTTTATAGTAAGGTATTCGAAATGTCGTCAAGACCGATAGAATCTCTGACGTTGTTACTATATGAAAAATCGTTTTTACCTATAATTTTTTTTTGTTTGTATGAAGAAAATAGAATCTTCTTTTATAATCTTTCAGTTTTGGCGAGGTACAAACGATAGAAGTTGCAAAATTTGACTCCGAGTTTTATAGTAAGTTATTCGAAATGTCGTCAAGACCGATAGAATCTCTGACGTTGTTACTATATGAAAAATCGTTTTTACCTATAATTTTTTTTTGTTATTATGAAGTGAATAGAATCTTCTTTTATAATCTTTCGGTTTTGACGAGGTACAAACGATAAAAGTTGCAAAATTTGACTCCGAGTTTTATAGTAAGATATTGGAAAATTCGTCAAGACCGATCGAATCTCTGACGTTGTTACTATATGAAAACTCGTTTGTGCCTCAAAAAATTTTGATCGAATATGAAGTAAATAGTATCTTCTTTAATAACTTTTCAGTTTTGGCGAGGTACAAACGATAACAGTTGCAAAATTTAACTCCGAGTTTTATAGTTAGATGTAAGAAATTTCGTCAAGACTGATAGAATCTCTGACGTTGTTACTATATGAAAAATCGTTTGTACCTCAAATTTTTTTATGTGAATATGAAGTGAATAGAATCTTCTTTTATAATCTTTCGGTTTTGGCGAGGTACAAACGATAAAAGTTGCAAAATTTGACTCCGAGTTTTAGAGTAAGATATTCGAAATGTCGTCAAGACCAATAGAATCTCTGACGTTGTTACTATATGAAAAATCGTTTTTACCTATAATTTTTTTTTTGTTAATATGAAGTAAATAGAATCTTCTTTTATAATCTTTCGGTTTTCGCGAGGTACAAACGATAGAAGTTGCAAAATATGACTCCGAGTTTTATAGTAAGATATTCGAAAATTCGTCAAGACCGATCGCATCTCTGATGTTGTTACTATATGAAAAATCGTTTGTACCTCAAATTTTTTTGTGTTGATATGAAGTGAATAGTATCTTCTTTTATAATCTTTCGGTTTTGGCTAGGTACAAACTATAAAAGTTGCAAAATTTGACTCCGAGTTTTATAGTAAGGTATTCGAAATGTCGTCAAGACCGATAGAATCTCTGACGTTGTTACTATATGAAAAATCGTTTGTACCTCAAATTTTTTTGTGTAAATATGAAGTGAATAGTATCTTCTTTTATAATCTTTCGGTTTTGGCTAGGTACAAACGATAAAAGTTGCAAAATTTGACTCCGAGTTTTATAGTAAGGTATTCGAAATGTCGTCAAGACCGATAGAATCTCTGACGTTGTTACTATATGAAAAATCGTTTTTACCTATAATTTTTTTTTGTTAATATGAAGTAAATAGTATCTTCTTTAATAAGTTTTCGGTTTTGGCGAGGTACAAACGATAACAGTTGCAAAATTTAACTCCGAGTTTTATAGTTAGATGTAAGAAATTTCGTCAAGACTGATAGAATCTCTGACGTTGTTACTATATGAAAAATCGTTTGTACCTCAAAAATTTTTATGTGAATATGAAGTGAATAGAATCTTCTTTTATAATCTTTCGGTTTTTGCGAGGTACAAACGATAAAAGTTGCAAAATTTGACTCCGAGTTTTAGAGTAAGATATTCGAAATGTCGTCAAGACCGATAGAATCTCTGACGTTGTTACTATATGAATAATCGTTTGTACCTCAAAAAATTTTGAGTGAATATAAAGTGAATAGTATCTTCTTTTGTAATCTTACCGTTTTGGCGAGGTACAAACGATAAAAATTGCAAAATTTTACTCCGAGTTTTATAGTCAGATGTAAGAAATGTCGTCAAGACCGATAGAATCTCTGACGTTGTTACTATATGAAAAATCGTTTTTACCTATAATTTTTTTTTGTTATTATAAAGTGAATAGAATCTTCTTTTATAATCTTTCAGTTTTGACGAGGTACAAACGATAAAAGTTGCAAAATTTGACTCCGAGTTTTATAGTAAGATATTGGAAAATTCGTCAAGACCGATCGAATCTCTGACGTTGTTACTATATGAATAATCGTTTGTACCTCAAATTTTTTTGTGTAAATATGAAGTGAATAGTATCTTCTTTTATAATCTTTCGGTTTTGGCTAGGTACAAACGATAAAAGTTGCAAAATTTGACTCCGAGTTTTATAGTAAGGTATTCGAAATGTCGTCAAGACCGATAGAATCTCTGACGTTGTTACTATATGAAAAATCGTTTTTACCTATAATTTTTTTTTGTTATTATGAAGTGAATAGAATCTTCTTTTATAATCTTTCAGTTTTCGCGCGGTACAAACGATAGAAGTTGCAAAATATGACTCCGAGTTTTATAGTAAGATATTCGAAAATTCGTCAAGACCGATCGCATCTCTGATGTTGTTACTATATGAAAAATCGTTTGTACCTCAAATTTTTTTGTGTTAATATGAAGTGAATAGTATCTTCTTTTATAATCTTTCGGTTTTGGCTAGGTACAAACTATAAAAGTTGCAAAATTTGACTCCGAGTTTTATAGTAAGGTATTCGAAATGTCGTCAAGACCGATAGAATCTCTGACGTTGTTACTATATGAAAAATCGTTTGTACCTCAAATTTTTTTGTGTAAATATGAAGTGAATAGTATCTTCTTTTATAATCTTTCGGTTTTGGCTAGGTACAAACGATAAAAGTTGCAAAATTTGACTCCGAGTTTTATAGTAAGGTATTCGAAATGTCGTCAAGACCGATAGAATCTCTGACGTTGTTACTATATGAAAAATCGTTTTTACCTATAATTTTTTTTTGTTAATATGAAGTAAATAGTATCTTCTTTAATAAATTTTCGGTTTTTGCGAGGTACAAACGATAACAGTTGCAAAATTTAACTCCGAGTTTTATAGTTAGATGTAAGAAATTTCGTCAAGACTGATAGAATCTCTGACGTTGTTACTATATGAAAAATCGTTTGTACCTCAAAATTTTTTATGTGAATATGAAGTGAATAGAATCTTCTTTTATAATCTTTCGGTTTTTGCGAGGTACAAACGATAAAAGTTGCAAAATTTGACTCCGAGTTTTAGAGTAAGATATTCGAAATGTCGTCAAGACCGATAGAATCTCTGACGTTGTTACTATATGAATAATCGTTTGTACCTCAAAAAATTTTGAGTGAATATAAAGTGAATAGTATCTTCTTTTGTAATCTTTCGGTTTTGGCGAGGTACAAACGATAAAAATTGCAAAATTTTACTCCGAGTTTTATAGTCAGATGTAAGAAATGTCGTCAAGACCGATAGAATCTCTGACGTTGTTACTATATGAAAAATCGTTTTTACCTATAATTTTTTTTTGTTATTATGAAGTGAATAGAATCTTCTTTTATAATCTTTCGGTTTTGACGAGGTACAAACGATAAAAGTTGCAAATTTGACTCCGAGTTTTATAGTAAGATATTGGAAAATTCGTCAAGACCGATCGCATCTCTGACGTTGTTACTATATGAAAAATCGTTTGTACCTAAAATTTTTTTGTGTAAATATGAAGTGAATAGTATCTTCTTTTATAATCTTTCGGTTTTGGCTAGGTACAAACGATAAAAGATGCAAAATTTGACTCCGAGTTTTATAGTAAGGTATTCGAAATGTCGTCAAGACCGATAGAATCTCTGACGTTGTTACTATATGAAAAATCGTTTTTACCTATAATTTTTTTTTGTTAATATGAAGTAAATAGAATCTTTTTTTACAACCTTTCAGTTTTCGCGAGGTACAAACGATAAAAGTTGCAAAATTTGACTCCGAGTTTTAGAGTAAGATATTCGAAATGTCGTCAACACCGATAGAATCTCTGACGTTGTTACTATATGAAAAATCGTTTTTACCTATAATTTTTTTTTGTTATTATGAAGTGAATAGAATCTTCTTTTATAATCTTTCGGTTTTGACGAGGTACAAACGATAAAAGTTGCAAAATTTGACTCCGAGTTTTATAGTAAGATATTGGAAAATTCGTCAAGACCGATCGAATCTCTGACGTTGTTACTATATGAATAATCGTTTGTACCTCAAATTTTTTTGTGTAAATATGAAGTGAATAGTATCTTCTTTTATAATCTTTCGGTTTTGGCTAGGTACAAACGATAAAAGTTGCAAAATTTGACTCCGAGTTTTATAGTAAGGTATTCGAAATGTCGTCAAGACCGATAGAATCTCTGACGTTGTTACTATATGAAAAATCGTTTTTACCTATAATTTTTTTTTGTTATTATGAAGTGAATAGAATCTTCTTTTATAATCTTTCAGTTTTCGCGCGGTACAAACGATAGAAGTTGCAAAATATGACTCCGAGTTTTATAGTAAGATATTCGAAAATTCGTCAAGACCGATCGCATCTCTGACGTTGTTACTATATGAAAAATCGTTTGTACCTCAAATTTTTTTGTGTAAATATGAAGTGAATAGTATCTTCTTTTATAATCTTTCAGTTTTGGCGAGGTACAAACCATAGAAGTTGCAAAATTTGACTCCGAGTTTTATAGTAAGTTATTCGAAATGTCGTCAAGACCGATAGAATCTCTGACGTTGTTACTATATGAAAAATCGTTTTTACCTATAACTTTTTTTTGTTATTATGAAGTGAATAGAATCTTCTTTTATAATCTTTCGGTTTTGACGAGGTACAAACGATAAAAAATGCAAAATTTGACTCCGAGTTTTATAGTAAGATATTGGAAAATTCGTCAAGACCGATCGAATCTCTGACGTTGTTACTATATGAAAACTCGTTTGTGCCTCAAAAAATTTTGATCGAATATGAAGTAAATAGTATCTTCTTTAATAAGTTTTCAGTTTTGGCGAGGTACAAACGATAACAGTTGCAAAATTTAACTCCGAGTTTTATAGTTAGATGTAAGAAATTTCGTCAAGGCCGATAGAATCTCTGACGTTGTTACTATATGAAAAATCGTATGTACCTCAATTTTTTTTTGTTTAAATATGAAGTGAATGGTATCTTCTTTTATAATCTTTAAATTTTGGCGAGGTACAAACGATAAAAGTTGCAAAATTTAACTCAATGTTTTATAGTAAGTTATAGGAAAATTCGTCAAGACCGATCGAATTTCTGACGTTGTTACTATATGAAAAATCGTTTGTACCTCAAAAAGTTTGTGTGAATTTAAAGTGAATAGTATCTTCTTTTATAATCTTTCTGTTTTGGCGAGGTATAAACGACAAAAGCTGCAAAATATAACTCCGACTTTTATAGTAAGATATTGGAAAATTCGTCAAGACCGAACGAATATACCTCAAAAAATAACTTTTTTTACACATTTGAACTGCTTTATATTCTTTCTTTCCTTCTACTCCATACAAAGCCTTTTTTTTAGGGAAAATTTTTTTTTTGTTTTTTTTTTCGTAAAATAAAAAAAAAAAAAACTTTAAAAACGGGTACAATCCGGTACAAACGATACTCTTCCAGATGGCATCATTGAAATTCCGGTATCTTTATGTCGGTTGCTAAGCAAATTTTACCACCCCCCCATTTCTACCCTATTGAGGTACAAACGATTTTAATTGCGGTACAATCGGGTACACTCCGGGTACAATCGAATTACATATATAAAAATCATTTACCTTGAACTCGGTTGCTAACTTCACATAGGTAAGTCGCTTGCGGAAAGGATCGGAAAGCCACCTTAGCCCAAACTTAAATTGCGTGACGTTGCTCGAATTAAAAAGAAAAGGTCTGCTAGTCTCTCTTTGACTGGCACATAAGTAATTTTTTTTTTATGAAAGAGGGGGGCAAACGAGCAAACGAGTCACCTGATGGAAAGCAACTTCCGTCGCCCATGGACACTCGCAGCATCCGAAGAGCTGCAGGTGCGTTGCCGGCCTTTTAAGAGGGGGTAGGGTAATAGGGGAGGGTAGGGATGGGAAGGGAAGGGAATAGGAGAGGGTAGGGAAGGGAATTGGGCCTCCGGTAAACTCACTCACTCGGCCAAACACAGCGCAAGCGCTGTTTCACACTGTTTATTTTTATTTATTTCACAAAAAGAAAAAGACTTTGAATACGCTTTCTAATATTTATTAGTAAGAATGTAAGGTTGTTGTAACGCATCGACTTTGCAACTAGATCGCGCGTTTATCATCACAATGTGTATCGTACTTTATATCAACAATTTTATATTTAAGAGGATACACCAGGGGCTAGAGAAATGAAAAAAAAGTACGTGTAATATCTATAGCTGTCTCCCTTACCTCAAGCCTATACCGCAGAACGCGATAGAGACAACTGCAGAAAATCCAGAAAATCAACGATTCGTTGTCCCCTGATTCCTTCTCCAAAGCTTAACCGATTTAAGTACTTTTTTCATTAAAGATTAAAAAAAGGCTTGAGCTGTGTTCCTATGTTTTGCTTTTTTTTGTATAATCTAGCCAAATCTGTTTTCTGGACGTTTGAAAACAGCGGAAAATCTGGCCATTTTTTTGGGTTTTTAAACGTTCATATCTTATTTAATAATTAAATTATGAAAAAAAAGAAAACATAGGGACATTGTATTAGTGGCCGTAGATATTCAGGAAAAAAATTATAACTCTACTAGCATTATCCAGGGAGGAAACAGGGGACAACGTTTGTATGGAAAAAAGGGCGGTGTGGACTCCTCTAGTTCGAGGCCCAGTGTGTACATTATTGTTATTTAATCTATTCAACTGCCTCTTCTAGTGTCTTTAAGTTTGTGAAGGTCCAAGATGCATTTTACAAGAGGGCAAAAAAAGCATAAGCTGCAAATTATTCGATTATAACTACGATGCCCTGCGTTTTTGACGAAACTTTGATGAAATTTTTTGTGAAGGGACTAAAAACGCAACTCATATACTGACAGATATACAGATAGACTAAGGGCCTGTTTCACCACTTCCTGATAAGAGACGAATAGGCTATCCACCAATTAGCTCGACAGATCAAGTATGGAGAATCTGTCAGATAAGTTGTGGATACCCTATCAGGGACTTATCAGGAAGTGGTGAAACAGGCCCTTAATGCCTAATAAGTGACCTCTCGTTAACCTGCGATAGACAAACATGTTGTGTATAATATTCGTCTATGATTGCCCATGATCGATCGTGCATGCCGTACAAATCCTCGAAATCATGTTTTTTCATAATATACCATCATAAAAGGCCTTAATCGTTGACTTTTTGAGGAAATATTCCCGCAAAACGTTGTTCATGACTCGGCTTTTGCAACCTAATTCATTCACAGCAATATGATAACGAAAATAAAGTTATCGCGAGTGTGAAATGTCTTCACTGGTAGCATTATCATTAGTCATTATAACTAGTCGCTATTAGATAGTCCCCTTTATAACCCACCCACTCCGAAACCAACTTTATCCCCCAATTATAAAGCTTCTTTCCCTTCACCAGCACCATCGCGTGTCTACCCTTCATTTCGCGCGGAATTAACATTTCTTGGGGGCATTTTAGATTCACACTTAATTTTATTTCCATTGCCTTTAACATTATCTTTATTGGAAAACGACGGGGAAGGAAAAGCGCAATGTACATCGCCGTATATTTTATCATCACCATATTTTGTTGTCACGAATTTGTCTGAAACAGTATCTCTAAGTAATTGATATAGATTAGGTTCATTTACATCGATTGGGCGTTTGATTTGTGTAATCTTTTATTGTTTAAAAGAGACAAAATATTTAGCGAGTATTTAGACTATTGTCTTTAATTTTTGTACATTTTAAACCCAAGGTAGTTTTATTTAGCGCTTATGAAAGCTGTTAGCATACATCTTAGATTTCAGTGACAATAGATAGCAATAACAAAGGAAGTACAGATATATAAAAGCTAAAAGGATTTAAGGCAGTGGATGATAATATTATTATCTTAGGGCAGGGGTCGGCAGACTTACCAATCAGATGAGCCAAATATCAAGTTTGTAGATTTTCCCATACCTTCAAAGAGCCGCTACGTACTTCGGCACGAATGGGCCGGCTCGACCGGAGAGATACCACGTCCTCACAGAAAACCGGCGTGAAACAGCGCTTCCGCTGTGTTTCGTCGAGTAAGTGAGTTTACCGGAGGCCCAATCCCCTATCCTTTACTTTTCCCTACCCTCCCCTATTTCCTCCCGTACCCTCCCCTATTCCCTTCCCTACCCTCCCCTATTACCCCTTAGAAGGCCAGCAACGCACCTGCAGCTCTTCTGATGCTGCGAGTGTCCATGGGCGACGGAAGTTGCTTTCCATCAGGTGACCCGTTTGCTCGTTTGCCCCCTTATTTCATAAAAAAAAATAAAAAAATTTATAAGTCTAAGTAATAATAATAATTAGAGTCTTATTTGCTTCACACTACAAAGCTACATTTACAGTTTAAAAAAATAATTAATTACTGAAAGAAATTTATTACATACAATAACACTCATTAATTATATTATATTTTAGTTTAAGACTTCAGTTGGAACGGTATCCTTGCATTGCTTTCGAAAGCCTATGACTGGCAAGTAATTAAGCACTCGCTTTTATTGAAGGCACGACTGTAAATAATAATTGTCGTCGGTTAATTTGCTTCTTAATTTGCTCTGATTCATAGATGAAAATGTTAGCTCACATGAAGTAGAGCCGTAGATAGATATAATAGCAAATGCTAGTTTTTTTTGTAGTTCCATATGTTGCAGGAAGGCTATTCCTTGTATCAAGCAGTGTTTGCTCTATTTTAGGTAAATTCAGAATTCAGTTGTTTCATATTGTATAGGTGTTTTATTTATGCTAAAGTGATACAGTTAGGCAGTGAGTGAGTGTTATCTCTTTTTAGAAGAGATTAATCCCATGGAAGAGCCGCATATAAATATACAGAACATCTCTCAATCAAAATGACGCCAGCATTAGTTTGATCACATTCAGAATGTAAATTAGACGAAAATGGCGTGAAAAAGCTGCAACTCAAGTAGTATTTCATAAGATGGATACTTCTAATTTCAACCTTGAAGTACTATAAAATATCCTCGAAAGATTGTAACTAATAGCGTTTAACCATCCATAGTATGTAAAATGCGAAAATATGTCTACCTGTCTGTCTGTAGTCTGTACCTCTTCACGCCCAAACAGCTGAACCGATTTTGCTGAAATTTAGTACGGATACATTTTGAGTCCCTGGTAATACTTTTTATCCTGGGAAAATGAACGGTTCCCGCGTGATAACCGAATTTCAGCGCAACGGGGTTACGGGCGTCATCTAGTTAATGACATAATAATAATACAATTTATTAATGCTCTTGACCCGGAGGTCGTGGGTTCGATTCCCGCGTTGGAAACATGTTATTTCCAAGTTTGGTTAGGACAATGCAGGCTGATCACCTGATTGTCTGACATGTAAGATGATCCATGCGTCGGATGGGCATGTAAAAAGTCGGTCCTGCGCCTGATCTCTCGAAAGTCGTGTCGGTCGTCCGTCCCACTGGGTTATGAGAGTAAAAGGAATAGAGAGTGCTCTTGTGTACTGCGCACACACTTGAGCACTATAAAAATTACTCCTGCGTAGCTGGCCTGGTTTCAATGAAACCGGCCACCGTCACCGAAACCGGTGTGGGAGCTATTATTATTATTAATAATACAATATCTATGGACTCTTCACACCACGTCAGTCTGGCCCCATGGTAAGTACCTGAAGAATTTCTGTTACGGGTATCAGACAACGGAAATATATTTTATTACTTTTATACTACACATATTATTATATTTAAGATTTTTATTATATGATACACAACACATATTTAATACACATATTCTATATGACCCAGGAACTTTGAAAACTTTTTGTTCCGTCGGCGGGATTCGAACCCGCGACACCCGGCTTGAGCTACCAACGCGAACGTGCTCACCAACTGAGCCACAGAGGTCGTCTATCTATAGATAGTAATTATCTATACAAATTAATTATTCACAATAATTTCGATCGATACGTCTAATTTGGCTAAAACCACAGATCTGACTAATGCTTAACCACAATTAAATCGGCATTATGTTGCCAGAGATCAATCGTATTTCGCTGAAATAGTGCTATTGAGAGCCGAAAATGGTTTTTGAATACGTCGCTTCGCTATACGAGTACTATGAATTTATAATCGCTATCGGATATACTGTGATATTAATAATTACTAGCTAAAAGCCGATCTTTGTGAGGGCTCGCGTCGTCACACCTTGACTGACCGATGATAACACATCCAGTATCCACATAATATAAATAAAAATTACCATCTTAAAGCACAAATCAAAAGGCGAGATAGTTTTTACACTTTACGGAATTATGGAATATACTAGGGCTGGCTTCGCTCGCCCTGATTATCTTAGATTTTTAAAATATAATCTAATTAGTATCTGTTTCTAAGCCAACGATCAAAAGAGGTTTTTGATAAGTTTGACGAGACTCTCTATCTCTATATTATGTGTCTGTCTGTGGCATGGAGCATCCAAACGAGTGGAACTAGCCGAATCATCTCAAGAATTTTTTTTCTGCTTTAATCTGTAAAACTGTGGAACGAACTGTCACCAGCGGTATTTCCGGACCTATACGACCTGCAAACCTTCAAGAAGAGAGCGTATTCCCTCTTAAAAGGCCGGCAACGCACCTGCAGCTCTTCTGATGTTGCGGGTGTCCATGGGCGACGGTAGTTGCTTTCCATCAGGTGACCCGTTTGCTAGTTTACCCTCTTATTTCATATATATAAAAAAAAGCTACTTTACGTATGTGTGAGTCATTATTATGTGTTTTATATAGCCTTCACGGCTTTTCTTCGAAATTAGCGAATTTTATATTTTTTCTATGAAACATCATTATTAAGCTTAACTAGCTATTTGACCGAGCTTTGCTCGGTTTTCGATAAAATACGAATAAAATGACATTTTCTAAAAATGATTCCTAGCTAGATCGATTTATCGCCCCCGAAACCCCCTATATACTAAATTTCATGAAAATCGTTCGAGCCAATTCCGAGATGCCAATTATAATATATTATATACATATACAAGAATTAATCGTTTAAAGATATAAGATAATGATGTATTTAATAATCTGCTACTCATTTTGCAGTCGGTTTATGGAAATGGCGCTTTGCGGATTACAATACAAAAGTTTAATTATTTTCGGTACGTCCGCCACAACGGAGAACCGTTTACAGATTTAATTGTAAAGGAGCTTCATACGGGTGGCGATTTCACTGCGTTTTTGTGTCTCTATAAATTACGTGCGTGTCTTAATTTACCTTTTGTAAGTGAATTCTACGAACTTATGCAATGTACGTCAAATTGTAGTAAATGTGTTTAATCTTGGGTTCATTAGCACATATCACTTTCACAGTCAAAGTCCTAACCTGGTATAAAAGTTACTTGACAATAAAGCCCAGTTACAGATAACGAGACTTGCAAAAGATATTATGTTGTACTGTGGATTATGGAATTAGAGATGATACTTGAATTACTCTTGAAAAATACAACCCATCCCAAGTGGAAAATACGTCCTTCACATTAATTCCAATCCCAAGTTGTTTTAAAAAATTCACTCACGAAAAAATAAATCGTTTCTTTTTAAACTTTCGCGTTGCATTATAATTAAAGCTTTTTAATCTGAACTTAACGCGACTTATTCTAGTAGTCTAAAAGTATGTACTCGTAGTAGCATTTCTACTATAAGAAGTCGCGTTAATGCTAAGTACTGACATACGGTTTTGCTCGATAGTTTTACACCAAATCGAGCAATAACCACAGTGTGGACCGCACAACAGCTCGAATGCTCGCTTCGAGCCGGCTCGATGGAATTAAATATGTCAAATATGGCATTTTCTTCAATTCGGAGTAAAACTATCGAGCAAAACCGTATGTGAGTACTTAGCATAAGCGATTAAAAAGTTTTAAATCATTTCTTTATTGCTGCGTTTGCGTTAACGCTATTATGAAGACGCCATAACTTTTAAACGTTTAACGTGCATGGTTACGACACAATTCCTACCCCTCAGGAATATAATCGGGCTCTTAAATAATAATTATCGGCTAATTCCAGAGCTTGAGATGCCGCGTCTAGGTTTCACTTAGGATTCTGCAGAAATGGTTGCAGTTTTAGAGTCATTAGAGTTTGCTAAGGATATTTTCTAATGCTACTATCAGACTATTTTTTTTTTATGAAATAAGGGGGCAAACGAGCAAACGGGTCACCTGATGGAAAGCAACTTCCGTCGCCCATGGACACTCGCAGCATCAGAAGAGCTGCAGGTGCGTTGCCGGCCTTTGAAGAGGGAATAGGGTAATAGGGGAGGGTAGGAAAGGGAATAGGGTAGGGAATTGGGCCTCCGGTAAACTCACTCACTCGGCGAAACACAGCGCAAGCGCTGTTTTACGCCGGTTTTCTGTGAGAACTTGGTATTTCTCCGGTCGAGCTGGCCCAATAACTACGGACTACGCTGTAATTGTTAGGGTTGATTCAGATCGCAAAGCGACGCGTAGATGCATTTCTAAATTAGTAAGTATGGATTTGACAGATTCGCAAGACGTCTCACGCAATTGAAATCTGGTCAAATCCATACCTATGCTAAGTACTCACATACGGTTTTGCTCGATAGTTTTACTCCGAATCGAAGGAAGTGATATATTTGACATATTTAATTCCATCGAGCCGGCTCGAAGCGAGCCTTCGAGCTGTCAGTTTTGCGGTCCACACGGTGGTTATTGCTCGATTTGGAGTAAAACTATCGAGCAAAACCGTATATTGTGAGTACTTAGCATTACATATTTTTATGCCGCGCCGCGCCGCGCCTCGTCTCGTCTCGCATTGCGGTCTGAATGGACCGTTAGCCTGTCGCGACGTAATCATAATATAGTTTTCCGCAATAAAAACTATCCTACGCCTTTCCCGTCTCTTAAAGTACTTACATGTCAAAATTTTATCAAAATCGGTTCAGCCATTTCAGCGTAAAAAGGTAACAGACAGACACAATTACGCGTAATATTACTAGATGACGCCCACAATAGGCATGATGACTATTATTTTTTTCTTATCGGTAATTGAAGGACACTTAAAAAATAGAAACATCGTTGAAAGAATGACTCTGATAGCTTAAAAATTCACGAAGATATGACAATTCAAATATCTCATAAAAAGACCTGCCCGAAACGCTCCATACAAAGTGCTACGAAAGACTGACTAACTCTTTCGTAGTTTGTACGCATCGGGAGAGAACTTGGTTCGACAGGTATATTAAATATTGCGTTTATGAAAGTGGTTTCATAACAAACGTTGCTTTTAATTGCATAAGTTATCGAATTGTATACAAATATTAAGAAATTTTATTGAAAAAAAATTTGACTTGAATATCCAACTTTAAAGGCGCATAACAAAAAAAATACAAACGCTATCAAGCTGAAATTTTGGGAACACTTATTTTTTACCGTGATTTCTTTATTTTATTAACAAAATTCGCTAATCTTTGACCTTGTCATCATCCCTATTACGCTGCTCCAAAATTCGTTTGTCACACCGTACAATTTTCCGGGATGAAAAGTTCCTTTCCCGGGACTCAAAGTATCTCCGTACCCAGCAAAATCCTTTCAGCGGTTGGGGCGTGAAGATGTGACAGACAGACAGATAGATACACTTTCGCATATTAGTATTCAGATGATTGAAGTAGTTAATAATAGATCCCACACCGGTTTCGGTGACGGTGGCCGGTTTCATTAAAACCAGGCCAGCTACGCAGGAGTAATTTTATAGTGCCCAAGTGTGTGCGCAGTACACAAGAGCAATCTCTATTCCTTTACTCTCATAACCCAGTGGGACAGAAGACCGACACGACCGGCGAGAGATCAGGCAGGACCGACTTTTTACATGCCCATCCGACGCATGGATCATCTTACTTGTCAGACAATCAGGTGATCAGCCTGCATTGTCCTAACCAAACTTGGAAATAACATGTTTCCACCGCGGGAATCGACACCACGACCTCCGAGTCAAGAGCCGCGCTCTATACCACTAGACCACGGAGGCGTGGTCTAGTGGTATAGAGAGAAGTATAGGTATTAAAGTATCAATAAGTTAAAATTTCCACAGTAAATATTGTATCGTAGCTTATTACCAGCCTACTTTTCCACCGATTTCCAGAAAATTCCTCCCTAAATACTGCAGTGGAGTTTTTTTTGCAATAAACTTTGTAGACGTTGCAGTAATAAGCCGGTTTCGTTTGGATTTAAGTTGGTAATTGCTAGTTGATATGCTAACTACCAACTAGTCTGTATTTCAGTTTTAAAGCTTAATTCTCTGTTGTTAGTTTTTTTTTTAATGAAATAAGGGGGCAAACGAGCAAACGGGTCACCTGATGGAAAGCAACTTCCGTCGCCCATGGACACTCGCAGCATCAGAAGAGCTGCAAGTGCGTTCCGACCTTTTAAGAGGGAATAGGGTAATAGGGGAGGGTAGGGAAGGGAAGAGAAGGGAATAGTTGAGGGTAGGGAAGGGTAGGGGTTAGGGGATTGGGCCTCCGGTAAACTCACTCACTCGGCGAAACACAGCGCAAGCGCTGTTTCACGCCGGTTTTCTGTGAGAACGTTATATTTATCCGGTCGAGCCGGCCCATTCGTGCCGAAGCATGGCTCTCCCACGTATAAGTATCAAAGATTTGTTATTTGGCTAGGTAGTGCGGTTACTATTATGTTATATTTTGTAAAAATCGGTTCAGCGGTTTGGGCGTGAAGAGGTAACAGACAGATAGACAATTCTTCGTATTTATATAAAAGTAAGGGTTATAATGTTAATATAAGTCCCTAGAATTAAAAGTTATTGTGATAAGGAACAATTATTATAGACTAAGCGCCTGTTTGACCACTTTCTGATAAATTTGTGTTGAATAGGCTATTCACAGCTTTTTTGACAGATTCTCCATACTTCATCTGTCATGTTAAGTGGTGGATAGCCTATTCGGCACTTATCAGGAAGTGGGAGAGCCATGCTTTGGCACGAATGGGCCGGCTCGACCGGATAAATACCACGTTCTCAGCTTTTCTGATGCTGCGAGTGTCCATGGGCGACGGAAGTTGCTTTCCATCAGGTGACCCGTTTGCTCGTTTGCCCCCTTATTTCATAAAAAAAAAAGTGGTGAAACAGGCTATTAGTCTATTAGACTAAAATATAATTTCGCAAAATACAACATTATGCTTTCTGAGAAAACCTTTCAAAATATTATTATATTAAAATGCTTACAATATTATAATAAAGTTATTAAAGTCATCTTAAATTATATGTCTGCATTTTTGATCAAAATGATAGAGTTGTTACAAAATAGCCCTGGGCTAAAACAAATACCAATTTCATTTTGGGACTATAATAATATTTTTTAAATCTCAGACCAAAACATGGTGAGGCAGGTATTAATTCTACACACTGAATTTGTCAGGACTAAAACGCTAAACCGATTTTTGTGAAATTCGGTATCGATATACTTTGAATCCCGAGAAAGGATATAGGATAGTCTGTCTAAACTGTTTTCCCGCTTAAAATATTGAATCGATTGGGACGGAATTTAAGATAATTTGAGACCAGCGAAGAGACATACGATATTTTATGTATCCCGGCAAAGTGTACGGTTTCACACGATACAATTTATGATAAAATTGTAAAAAAACACAAACACTAGTTTTACGATACAAATTTAAAAAATATCTCAACTCCACAATTTTACATGTTAACCTCACAATGCATTTTTAAATTCTTAAGAAAGCACCTCTAGCTAATTTCGAAATGACAAAAGAATTCTTAGTGGAAACCTCATCTGCGATGTCCCTATTGTCCAAGAGGTGGTTATTAGGTACCAACCAGACTCTTAGGTTTGTAATTAGGTGCCCTAGATGTTCCTTCAATGTTGTTTGATGTTTCTTCAAATCAATCGAGGTGTATCTTTTGCATCTCAATGGGGATTGTCCATTTTTTTTAAATTTTGCTCATTACAAAAACATTTCGAGGAATAAGGTCAGTGATCGTTTTTCTGTATATAAACGAAAAAAATACCCATTAGTTACTTATATTTTTGAACTAATACGTTTAACCTTTGTTTGACCTTCAATGGCGTTAAATTAGCAATAAATTCGACCAACATTACGTTTCGAACTTTTTTTAAGCTTCTCGTATCAGCTTTCACACAATGAGAACTTGCATTTGACGAACCAGCCATTATAAATAAGATTGAAAGGAAATTTAAAACATATGCAGAGGTCAATTGGCGGCCGATGATGACGTCAGAGCGAAACTTTAAAAATTTATTGAGAAAAAACTAGCCAATGAATTTCAAAATTATTTAATTTATATTCTTAAAATACCCTATTTTAACGAAAAAAAATATAAAAAGTACATGTGATTTTTTTTGGACAATGCCCATTGATCAATCCATACTTCTATACTAATATTATAAATGCGAACGTGTCTCTTGTCTCTGAACGTGTGGTCTTGAACCAAACCGCTAAACTGATTTTGCTTTGTGGTATGCAGATACTTTAATAATAATATAATAATAATATCTATGGACGGTTCACACCACGTCAGTCTGGCCCCGTGGTAAGTAAGCTGAAGGACTTGTGTTACGGGTACTTTTGGTCATTGTGACTGGTTTTATTAAAATCAGCTACTTAGGAGAGATTTTGTAGTATCCATTTTTTATTTATTTATTTAATAATTTATGTACACATAATCGTTAACAGAGAAAACTTAAAATAAGAGATACGTTTTAGTACAATGAAATGCATGTGCGTGCGCAGTGCAAGAGCACTCTCTTTTCCTTCACTGTTATAACCAAGAGCGACGGATGACCGATACGACTGGCAAAGAGCAGGATCAAATTTTTACATGTCCATCAAAAGCGTGGATGATTGGATCATCTTTATTGTCAGATAATTAGGTTTGTTCGTTTGTTTGTTGATTACAGAACCTTAAAACGGAACCCTAACCAGCAAATTTTTTGTATATTGGTAGGTTAATTGCTACATAATTTAAGAGTAACATTGTCCTACAAATAGAACAATCCATATTTTAGGACTATCAAATCAAATTATGAAATCCTTTCTATCTCTGTTAGCTATCACTTTCAAGATTTTTCGCAGATAAAAATGTTGTTTGTCTTATCAAAATGAAGCGACTCACAAAAAATTCGCTTGATAGTAATAAAAAAAATTGTTCTAGGGCTCCCTAACTATAATAGCAACTGATTGCTATAATTCTATGCTCTTCCCACACGTAATAGTCCCCCGGTTGTTTCAATTACAGCATAACTCTTCCTCACATGATTGTCCCATAACAAAGGCCTTGGAAAATTGGTGTCATTGCAAACCATGCATGTTCTATTGTCATCATTGTTTTGAGGCCTATTGTTGCTCTGTCATTTTTATATCGATCTTTGCGATTCTCATTCGAGTCGGCTTCGACGGTCAAAGCTTGCGTTTTCGAATCCATCTTTACTTCCATATCCACACGTCCATACTAATATTATAAATGCGAAAGTGTGTCTGTCTGTCTATCTGTCTATCTGTCTGTCTGTCTGTTAACCTCTTCACGCCCAAACCGCTGAGCCGATTTTGCTGAAATTTTGTATGGAGATACTTTGAGTCCCGGGAAAGGACATAGGATACTTTTTATACCGGAAAATGTACGGTTCCCGCGTGATAAACGAATTTTGACGCAACAGAGTTGTGGGCGTTATCTGGTGTATAATATTTTCGCCATCCACGCGAAAATACTATCCTCATCACCTTGATGAGTGGCAATCTTCCACCGTGCGTTCTTCGCGAATCTGCCACGCACTGTTAAACCCTGGAACTGTCGCCAACAGTATTTCCGGACCAATCCGACCTGCTTACCTTCAAGGAGAAAGCGTGTTCCCTCTTAAAAGGCCGGTAACGTACCTGTAACTTTTCTGATGCAAGTATCCATGGACGACCTTAGTTGCTTTCCATCAGGCGACCGGTTTATTTGTTTGCCCCCTAATTTTATAAAAAAAGCGTTCTGGTTACAGAAATAAATCAAGATAGAACGGCTAAGCGGGTGGAGTACGCGTGTTTCAATCTTGCACAAGTGAGCAAGATTTGTTGAATGTTCATTCAGTCAGCGCGCACGTCTCGACTTGATTACACCGGAGCGGTTGGCAAAAATGCCTCATTGTGCAGTGTCTAATTGTAAAAACAGAAGTACGAAAGTGAATTGGTCAAAAGAAGGTATTTCTTTCCACGGGTGAGTTATCTGTTCTAACTGAATGCAAAGCAAAAATTGACATGATCGATTCCTTAGCAACGCACGCGCGTCGCCGTTCTATCTTGATTTATTTCTGTGGTTCTGATCATAGCTTAGTTGCATTTTCGTATGCAAGTCGAAAGAGAATTGGGAGAAAGCGTTGGTTAACGCTGAAATCTTAATTGCTTGACGAAGTAAATAAATGTGATCGAATGTAAGTCGAATATTGTTATAGTCGAATATTATTATAGCCGATTTTATATTCTATATAAAATCGGCGAAAGAAATTCAGGATGGCAAAACTAGAGAGCAATCGCCGTATTTTGTATGTTACAAAGTCCACCAATTAGAATTCGTCCGATCAATCTACCAATAGCGTGTCCCGCGCGCCCGTTCACCCCTTGCCCCACCAAAGTGACCTGAAAATTTAACATTCAGTCCCTACTTTTTCAAGCGATCATAAACTTTTGTACAGCCCATACTTGTCAGTCGTTTCGGGAAGAATTACACGACCAATTTCAGAAGTATGTCAAACATTTCAATTTTGTTCCCTGAAATATCCAACGCGACTAGTTAGCATACGAAAACAGCCGAACAGAGACCTAAGTTTGGTATGAAAATAAAAAGCGTAGCTCTTACTCAGTTGTAATAAGGTTGGAAACGGCCAAAAGCAATTCAGGAGCAGCCAGCGTTAAATTAACCCTTTATCGCCGGCTGCAATTAACCCGTCGGCAGTCCACTCTAATAAACGCGTGAGTTTTGGGGGTATTTTTGTTACATTTTCATACCAAGATGGCCACTTTGAAATCTACATCGCGCACTTTTAAGGAACTGGATGCTTGTAACTTAGTTACGAGAAAATTTGTTTATCGCGCTGAAACCGTGTGTTTTTTAGGGATAAAAATTATTCTGTGGCCTTTTCCGGGACTTAAAGTATCTCCATAAAATGTGTCATCAAAATAGCTTTATCGGTTTAAGCGAAAAGAAGTTGTTTAAGCTTAATAGTTCGTCTGTCAAGCGCCCAAAATTGGCGTCTACCCTCTATTAAAAAGTATTTTCGAAAATGGTTTGACAGTTCGTGACAGATGAAAGGTTATGCCGCTGAACCTATTGTAAGGCTGCCTCTTGACAGACGCGGTACAATGGATTTTCGCAAAGAAACGCCTGATGAGATAATAGAATCATCTATTTAAATCCCATAAACTTTGCTTTTTAAATTCATCGCAATACGCGCGATGACAACTTGGCAAAAGACATTGGGTCGGACCCTTAAAAACTAGCGACACCCTTGACAAATCCACAAAATTTAAGGGTCCAAACCTGGAAAAACATTGTAACAAGGGTCCGCTAATGGCAAAATTGCTGAAGATTTATTCGACTCCGGAAATCATTTCGACCGCATCGCATTTGTCATGCGACATCTGGCTCAAACTGGTTTGGACCGCCTGCGAACAGGTTTGAACTGGTGTGAAGCGGTAAAAATATAGTGCAGGCGCTAGAGGTATTTTAGATCGGACTATATGATGATCGATGACCGAATTTCGTTTATCGCGCGAGAGTCGTACATTTTTCCTGAATTTAAATATCCTTTGTCCGTTTCCGGGACTCAAATTACGTAACGCATTTAAAATATTAGTATGGATCAGTAACGTCGCCTCAGACATACTTTTTTAATTTCTATTAATATCCTTCCTAGGTTGCAAATAGTATAACCTGACAAAAGGTATAGAGCTATAGACAAATGGAAATCAGAAATATTTTTTTAAATATCACCACCTCGTCAAAAACTAGCAATTTTCTTTCGATCACAGCTATTTATATTTTATAGTAATAAAAAGTATAATGTTACATTATGAACTTTTTTTTTTTTTATGGATTAAGGGGGCAAACGAGCAAACGGGTCACCTGATGGAAAGCAACTTCCGTCGCCCATGGACACTCGCAGCATCAGAAGAGCTGCATGTGCGTTGCCGGCCTTTTAAGAGGGAATAGGGTAATAGGGGATGGTAGGCAAGGGAAGGGAGTAGGGGAGGGTAGGAATGGGAATAGGGTAGGGGATTGGGCCTCCGGTAAACTCACTCACTCGGCGAAACACAGCGCAAGCGCTGTTTCACGCTGGTTTTCTGTGAGAACGTGGTATTTATCCGGTCGAGCCGGCCCATTCGTGCCGAAGCATGGCTCTCCCACGTATGAACTTAATATTTTATCAACATAATATAATAAACTTCGTACAAAACAGGTGAAGGATCATTATTTATTAACTATGTTCGTATCTATCATCATTAGCCTACTTACTAATTAAGTGCCTGACATCAATATTATATGAAAAAAAAAATCATTGATTTTTTCATGAAAAGCGATGTCACGGCATTGTGTTTTTTATGTTGGTTTTATTGCAATATGTGATTAATTGTCCTCATAACCTCAAATGAAGACATAATTGAGTGGTTGAAAAATTAACCTTTACCCTACCTTGTACCCCTTACTAAAACCACTAATAAGACAGTAAGTAACTACACAAGATCTGTTTTACTTTGTCCGACATAGTTTACTTGAATCATTCTATTAATATAAGGTATATGTAGCAATCATTAAAAAAAATACATTTTCGATGTAGTGTTTGCTACGTTAAAAATCAATTTAACGTTTTTGTTAATGCACAAAACATTTATTTGTAGTATGTGGTTTACAGCTTAATTGTTTTGGTCCATAAAATTTCACAAATAGACACAAACATATTTTTTTTCCGTCGGGGGCTTAAAATAAAAGTGTACCAGATAACTAAAAGAAATCACATCACCCTCCTAGACTATACATTTTTGTAAAGTTCTGTGAACGTGTAATAATAGAAGTAGATGAGGAATCATTTGTTTTTATCGTCCTTAGACCCCTGTGTAACGCCATAAAAATATTTGTGAAACTAACATCGTTACATATTTTCACCCCCATTTTAGCCCCCGACAAAAAAGGATTTTTTATGATGTTGTCTGCTGTTTGTAATATGTTCTCATGCTTGGCTTGCTTGCTTCATTGTCTAAATAGTAGAGGAGGGGAGGGTGCTATTTTTGTAGTTACTCGAGCGTCATGGAGACTTAGTAGGTTTTGTACATTAGATAAAACTGATTAAAAAATAATAAGAGCGTTTTTTTTTAGTGGTGGGTTGAGAAACTGCAGCCATTTTAAAGTTTTGAAAAAGAAAACATATTCAGAAAATTGCTTATTTAAGTCAGTTATAAATACATTTTAGACTGCAAGGACTAAATCATTTAGTTTAGTGCAAAATAAAATATCTGCGAAGCTTAGTTATGAAGCTTTACTTTTTTTATATTTTAAAAAGTACCTACATGCTTACCAAAAATTTGAATCGTCAGTGCTTTATATGGAAGCTTATTTGGGGTTTTAAACCCCGTATACCGTATACTAAACATCCAGTATCTTAATCTGACAGATCCGATGACATTACAATGTACAAAAAAAATAACCCACCACATGAGAAATCTGATTTCTATACCATGATAACTAGACACATGTCGGAAGCCTATACAAGCTTAATCTGACACGCTGGAGCTACTCCCGAAATCCCCTCTTCTCCTCCCCAACTAAAACTATTGATCGGATTTTAGTAGATATTCATGATACTAGTAAGGGCTCAGCTCGACACTAGTTTTGCATAAGCAGATATGCGAATTTTTGTTTTTTAATGAATTTATCAACATTTTCATAAATATCATCATCATAACATTATCACTACCACAATCATCATCACTTTTAGGATATCAGAAATATCAATAAAACATCTAATACACCGTAAACGTAATTTCATGCAAATTACAAATGCCTTGTTAAGATAACACCAAATCTTCCGAATTTCTATATTACTCGATCAGCTGACGATCACCACTCCTCCAAATTCAACCTTAACTCAACAACATAGAGTTCAAATTGGAAAGTCAAGTTGAATCTTCGAATTTATATTCCCCGATCAGCTGACAGCGGAAGCCTCCACGTTTTGATCTTATGCCGTTGATAACAAGGTTGATTTTGCCTTGCGTTGCCAGAAATCATTGCTAGCGATTCGCTGGGCAATTTCGCTAAGAGGTGATTTAAATTTCAAATACGCTGTTACCCTACAGGGATGAATAGGGGCATTAAGTCAGTCGCTTAATTCGATATCTAGGTGGCTTTCGAGAACGATAGTTTTCTTAGCGCTTGGGATGTGCATTGATAAGAAAAAACTTTTAGAAGATATTATGGTCAAGTTTCTTGGATTTTAACTGACTTCAAAAATAGGAGGTTATCAATTCGACCCGTATGTATGTAATGTTTCCAGAACTGCCCAGATCTCGAATATATTATGTTAGTATATAATTATCAGCGTCTGAACAAAATATTATGTCCCAAGCAAAAGTGTTGGTATTTTTATATTTGTGTTCACATACATCCGAAACTACAAGTCCGATTTAACTAATTATTTTTTTCTTGTACTAGTTATTGTTAAACTTGGGGAATACTGCAAGTTACATCAAAATCAGTTGAGTAATTTTAGAGATGAGGAATTTTAAATCTCAATAACGTACAATTTGGAAGTCGGTTTTATCTTTTTAAAATGCTATTAAAATAAAAATAAAAATAAAATATCTTTTTATTCAAAATTTATCATGATACACTTTTTGAAAGTCGAACGAAGAAACTACGTTGCCTACCACCGGTTCGGGAACTACCCCGCCGAGAAGAACCGGCGTAAGAAACTCGCACGGGGCCATCTTTTGCAAAAAAAATGGAAAATTACAATGTTATGGCTTACAGCTATGTAACAAAATTAAAAGAAAAGTAACCTGCATGGAACCACCCTATTCCCAAGGTGTGCTGTCCTCGAAGAAATCATTGTCTTTATAATACGCTTTAGCACACAAACGTTCTTTATTTTTATGGTAAAATGTTCAGCTCCCGAGGAAAAGACGTGTCTCTCTGTCTAAATATCTGTGTGTCTGGTGAGCGAGCTAATGATGACGATTCATTGCATACGGACAGAAACGTCAAATTGAGAAACCTTTTTTTCGAGGGAATCTAAAATGTGGTAAAAATGCTTGCTATCATAATTTACAGTCTCCTTCCTTATTTTACCGATCCATTTGTGCCGAAGCACTCTCAGCTCCTAGCAACATTTTAAAACTCATTCAGCTTTATAAAATAGTATTTTAAATCCATCCCCCTCGGGTACAATAATCCGACTACTGATGCTATATTTTAAGTTTAAAATTTTAAAGTATTTTATTTATTGCTAAAATATGGGAATTTTGTTCGAAATCAAGGGATATCGGTATTATGCTTCTATATTTATAGCCAATAAAAGTTAAAAGTACGCGATTTAGTGTTATTTTACACTACATATCTAACGGGATTTCTAGCACGCAAAATGCCACGGGAACCGAGAAAATTTATAAATCATAATCTAGATTTAGCAAGTGTAAATTGCTTATATCTAGATGATAAGGCGCTCCCCCTATGTAGATGCCGCAATTTACCGTTTTAGAGTCTTATTAACTCATAATTTGAAAGCTAAAAATTATAATAAAAAATACAGCACATTAATAATATGAACATTCCATTCTGCGTTATTAATTTCCCATTTTTATTTATTATAAGTACTCATGATATCAGCTTTCAAAGTTATACCAATTTATTTAAATTCAAGCATAATGAAATTGTGACATAAGTTCTTCTGTACCTATGAACCAAGGATAGGTACTTATACCTTTTTGGTTTGACCAAAATTTTACTTTTTAGTAGCAAATGTTTAGATTACATCATAAAAAGTAAAAATGATAGAATACTATTTGTCTATATAAGTTTTGAGAGGTTCCCTCAATTTCACATGGATCCCATCATCAGGTAAACATGGTACCAAATATGAGGTACACCCCATACAGCAAAAAAAAAATTTTGAAATTCGGACCACAAACGGCGGATTAATCGTTGAACATACAAAAAATATTTAGGGGAGAACCTTTCTTATTTTGTGGAAGGTAAAATATATGGATCGCACAGAGACTTTTTTGGAACTCGGATAACATAACTTACAATTTATGCAGTAAGAAGCATATTATTAGCCCAGCTCAACTAAGCTATATTATATTATACTCATTTCGAGCGATTTACGATTCTCCAGCTTATTTACTGCTCGCTGGCGAAATAAACTTCAAGTTTTAGAAATAGTGAACTCAAGTTGGAATATTTATATCTCGACCATCGACCTCTAGAGCAGATGTTCCCAAACTCCTTTGTTTCGTGGCCCACGTCTTGGTGTTGGTGCATAGTGCATACTACCCTACAATTATAGTAATCCATAAAACCTGCTATTTAAGTAACAGTCGCTGTGCTTTTCAACGAATTATCCGCCTATGCCAAGGATGGCGAACCAATGGCACGCGACACGAAATTTTGAGTACGTTAGTGATCACAAAATTATTATAAGTAGTGATAATTCTACAAAAGCGCCAAGGAAGGCTAGGGGCATTACATTTTTAAATATGCGCGTCAGGATTACAAAGAAAAATATAATTTAATGGCACGTCTATCACTAATTATTCCGAAAAATGGCACGTTTCCACAGTATAGCTTTGAGTTCTAGCACGCAGTTCCCGCGTTACTAGCAAGGCTAATAATAATAGGCGGAGTTCAGGCGACTTTAACTAGGCGGCCGGGCAGCGCGGCATCGACGAGTCTTGACATACTCTTTCTGAATATTATGGAATATGCAAGTTCTTACAAAATCAATTTCTGAATCTTCTATGAATATTGGCTGCCTATATTCATAGGAGAAGTCTAGTCGGGCCTATTACATTTTTATAGGCCCCCGTTAACGACTTGTGGACCCCCATTTTTTCCACGCAAGCGTAAACCCCTGGGGGTCTACCTGGACCACTTTGGGAATGAAATGCTCTAGAGTCTAGAACAACTCTGAAACATTTGTCCACTCAAATATAGTTTCAGTTACTGACATAAGAGTTAGAGCAGCCATTCTCAAAGTGTACTGTGGAACCCTGGGGGAGCAAAGGTCTTGTAGGGGCTCCGCGAGTGAAACATGAATAATTGTTTTTAGAAATGTCATCAGACACCAGCAAAGACAGAATATTCTCTTTTTTTTGGGATTCCGTTGAAAAAATCCGTTCTTAGAAGGGTCAAAAAGTTAGAGAACAACTGGGACAGGGCAACGAAAATTGTTTGACCGATTCGAGTATGACAACAAAAAGAATGAAGGTTTCACAAAATGCAAACTTTGGTTTGCATGTTATCCTGGACGCATTTTTATATATATATATATATAGCTGTTTGACCGAGTATATATATATATATATATATATATATATATATATATATATATATATATATATATATATATATATATATATATATATATATATATATATATATATATATATATATATATATATAATAATAATAATAATACTCCCCACACCGGTTTCGGTGACGGTGGCCGGTTTCATTGAAACCAGACCAGGTACGCAGGAGTAATTTTTATAGTGCCCAAGTGTGTGCGCAGTACACAAGAGCACTCTCTATTCCTTTACTCTCATAACCCAGTGGGACGGAAGACCGACACGACTGGCGAGAGATCAGGCGCAGGACCGACTTTTTACATGCCCATCCGACGCATGGATCATCTTACTTGTCAGACAATCAGGTGATCAGCCTGCATTGTCCTAACCAAACTTGGAAATAACATGTTTCCAACGCGGGATTCGAACCCACGACCTCCGAAGTCGAGAGCGACGCTCTAACCACTAGACCACGGAGGCGTTATATATATAATATATATATATAACGCCTCCGTGGTATAATATATATATATATATATATATATATATATATATATATATATATATATATATATATATATATATATATATATATATATATATATATATATATATATATATATATATATATATATATATATATATATACTCGGTCAAACAGCTAGTTATTATATTATAAAAGCAAGAGATTGTGTCTGTCTGTTACCTCTTTACCTTAAAATTGCTGAACAGATTTTTTTTAAATTATGAAATAAGGGGGCAAACGAGCAAACGGGTCGCCTGATGGAAAGCAACTTCCGTCGCCCATGGACACTCGCAGCATCAGAAGAGCTGCAGGTACTTTGCCGGCCTTTTAAGAGGGAATAGGGTAATAGGTGAGGGTAGGGATGGGATGGGAAGGGAATAGGGTAGGGGATTGGGCCTCCGGTAAACTCACTCACTCGGCGAAACACAGCGCAAGCGCTGTTTCACGCCGGTTTTCTGTGAGAACGTGGTGTTTCTCCGGTCGAGCCGGCCCATTCGTGGCAGAGCATGGCTCTCCCACGTCTAAATTTAGATGAAAGTTGGTATAAACCTTGAGAGCCAAGAAAAGACATAATAACCTGCGTAATAAATATTATGTTGTCAGCTACTACTAAAATATAACAATAATAACAACGAAACACTTACACTCCCTCAGTGCTTACTGCTTACTAAAGATTATATTCAACTTATAGTAAACTCAAATTAAGTTAGTTTCTAAACAGTTCAATTTTACATACAAGTTCTGAACAAGTAATTCTGAGGCGGCTCTCCAACGCTTACCAAAGAATATAGGTAATACTCGTACAGAAGAGACACTTAGGGTACACTGTAACTGTCTCTAGGTATGTAGGTACGATAGTAAATCGAGGTAACGTATTCCCGTGATTCCTCCTTCAAAGTTGATCCTATCTAAATTTATTCTTTTTAAATATCTTCAGGAAGAATAAGAGTTTTTATTTTATCTTACATATCTTTCAAATTTGTTTTATGGTCGGTCGATTGACTTTTTTGAAAATTGAAAATGAATGCCCCGTACTCCCCGTACGGGGCATTCATTTTTTTGCAATTTTTTTTTCGGTCAAAATTTTAATTTTAGAAAAAAATCTAATGTAGAGGCATGCTTTAACAGATCCCAATATTGTATAAAAAACATATTTTGTCTAGACGCATTGTCCAGGGAGTAAATGGGGGAATACGTTTGTATGGCAAAACAGTGTTAGCGTATCCTATTAATACTCTGTATTTCCTAAAGTAATGATCGTACAGTAAAAATGTGTAGACGTAATTTATAGGAAATTTAATGTAGAAGTCACTAAAGAGATATAAAAAATATTGTTCGAGTCACAAGCAAAAACCTTGAAAAAGAGATCTTTCCCCCCCTCCCCCACCGCCGGCTCTTGTCTCACCCTCGGGGGCGTTTAGTATATTCATCTGGACACCTTTAGGAATAACTGTACCAAGTTTCAAAGCTACACGAATTATTCGGTCTGAATTCCTTAATTTTCTCAGGCTATATAATATGGGAGTTACATTTCCTTAGTTTTTATTATTCGTAGATTATTGTTGTCTGCAATTTTAGTTCATTAACTCTTTTACTTGAAGTGTAATCTATACAAATATTATAAATGCGTTTGTCGAAACGGAGTTGAGATCGTCATCGAGTTTAGAATATTTACAGTAAATAATTTCAGCACAAATCGTACCACGTCTTAACATCAAAATTACAGTAGATTAGTAACACTCATTTCAATTTTAGTAGAATCAATTTTCTGCTCCAAAAATGTGTCGTCTCTATCCCTTTAATCTTTGTCCCTGCTAGTTTGACACGAATTAAAGTGTCACGAGGCAGTGTGTGGTTAACGTAGTAATCACTGCCGAGTGCCGACTGTTTGTGTGGAGTTGACCCACTGTCAAGATGTTTACTCTATGGTTGATATTTGCGGTTTGCCGAATCATCCTTGTAGTTGTGTTTTTAACCGGCATAAAAAAGTAGGTTATCAATTCAACCCGTATGTATGTAATATTTCTAGAACTGCCCAGTTTTCGTATACAATATTGTGTCCCGACACCGGTATCCGATCCTTTAATGTCATGATCTATGGCATATTTTATCGACAAATTGGCTCTCAAATTTTCTCTCTCTCTCTCTCACGGTTGTAAAATGGCAGCCGTTTTAGTTTTTCTCGGGCTTTCACACTAATCTGACCAGTTCTTCTAATGTAAATATCCTATGAAGATACAAAAGGTCTCATTTGATAGCTTAACTTGTGGACGTGGCGTAAGATTAAATTCCTAGTGTGCGTGGCAGACTCTGAAGACACAGCTTGTGTATAATAAGACTCCGTCCGCCTTTTTTTCTACGTCCATCCTTATAGGTATGTAAGTAACTCTAAATTCTAGACTCTAAATTGCTAAAGCATCCTTGTAGGTATGCAGGTGACTCTAGAGTCTAGACTATAGTCTGAAGACATTATAGGTGTGTTAGTCTTTCTGGATTATAGAATCATTCTAAAGTCTAGAATACTACAAGAAAGTTTAGTGCTTAAATATGACATTGTGTCCTATAACATGGATCTGTTTGTCTGTTACTCTGCGACCTCTTCATGATCATACCGCTGTACAACAAAATGCACATCACAACATCCACTTTAACATATCTTCCAATTTTCAGCGGAATGGCGCAAAGTTAAGTTGAGGTTAAGTACGGCCGTACGACTTCCTTAAACGTTAATTATTGTACTTCAGGGGGCTGTTACTTTCGGGGACTGTTGCTAAGGGGACTTTACGTCAGGGGATTGTTATTTGCTTGAGCAAAATAATGCATTGTAAAATAGCTCTACACTTTGCACTTTCATCTTCAATTTTCGTCGTCAACTTTCATATTGGCGCATTCAATAATTGAATTTTATACGTGGGAGAGCCATGCTTCGGCACGAATGGGCCGGCTCGACCGGATAAATACCACGTTCTCACAGCAAACCGGCGTGAAACAGCGCTTGCGCTGTGTTTCGCCGAGTGAGTGAGTTTACCGGAGGCCCAATCCCCTAACCCCTACCCTATTCCCTTCCCTACCCTCAACTATTCCCTTCCCTTCCCATCCCTACCCTCCCCTATTACCCTATTCCCTCTTAAAAGGCCGGCAACGCACTTGCAGCTCTTCTGATGCTGCGAGTGTCCATGGGCGACGGAAGTTGCTTTCCATCAGGTTTAGACCCGTTTGCTCGTTTGCCCCTTTATTTCATTAAAAAAAAAAAAGCGTCAAGGAACGCAACGCCAATATTGTCATTTTAGAAGTTTAGGATACGATCAGAGCGTCGCGGGCATGCCTCATAGACCTGGAGCCCAAAAGGATAAGACATAACTTACTTTCAAATGGATGAAACCATAGATTGAAGGAAGTGTCTCGTGTACTTATAATACCTGCGAATTTGTGTAGCTCTAGGTATCACGTTCGCTGTTGACTGCGCTATAACGCATGCCCTTGACGAACAGAAAAAGGCACAGTGTGGACAAAGCTAATGGTTTTAAACCCCGAGCAATAAGGTAGCTGCTACGAGTATAGGTTTGCCGTGTCTAATGTCTATCTGTGTCTATGGCATCGCAGGATCTAAGCTGGTATCTCGATTTTACATAGCTTTTATCGACAGCTTCGAGCGCGGCGACCGAATTCAGAAATTCCGTAACGAAAATAAACCTAACACCCCCCCTACCCCCCACTCCGACACAGCGGCGTTGCCGTGCATCGTCTAACGTTGTTTCAGTTCGGCAGACTTCGGCGGTGTGAATAGACGTCTGCGAATTATAATTACTTACATAAGTTGATAAAAAATGCTATGCAATTGCTTTACTGCGGCACCGAGTGCCACATGATTTTTATTTTAAAGATCACGATCGAGAGTTTTTTTCGCAATAGTTCATCATCAACCTGCTCAGAGCAGTCAGAGCTGAAAAATTTGGCTTAAGAGGTTATAAGCAACTTCCAGTGACTTGATCGATTCAATATTTAGCATTCTGCTTCATGACAAATTATTTAAGCTTCAAATCGTGTGTTGTACGAAAATTTCTACATTCAGTATTAAAATATACTATTATCATTAATGAAAAAACCTAATATTATAACAAAACAAAATTTTGAAAATCGGTTCACAAACGGCGGAGTAATCGTTGAACATACAAAAAAAGTACCTGGATTACCGAGCTTTGCTCGGTATAGCAAACACTCATTGACTTCATGTTACTTAATAACGCCATCTGCTGGTCGTTAAAACAATTAGTTGCTCACCAAATAGTATTATTATTCGCCAATAGCTGTCAGGAATAGTCATATTTTTCAGTTTATCGATTATCGATAAAACACGAATAAAAAGACATTTTCTGAAAATGATTCCTAGCTAGATCGATTTATCGCCCCCGAAACCCCCTATATACTAAATTTCATGAAAACCGTTGGAGCCGATTCAGAGATTCCAATTATATATATTATATATATACAAAAATTGCTCGTTTAAAGATATAAGATAAGATATATCCACAGCCGAACATAATATTATAACCTCCTCCTTTTTGGAAGTTGGTTAAAAATGGATCGTTTTTATTTCATGCTAAGCTTTAACACTACGTATAAGAGACAGACAGCGGAAAACTTTGTTTTTACCACAGAACAATAAAAACAGTATTGTTCTGTGGTTTTTACTATGTGAACTAGAAACCAATATTAAAAAAAAATACATTTTAACAATTTTGCTCACGATACGGTGGAGGATTTTGGACCTCGATGGCCCTTCTGGTAAACGAAGTGCACTTTAAAAGACAGTAAGGCATTGTTCACCGTACAAAAGACACGGAAATAGTGTAGTGCCACTCAAAGTCTTTAAAATTTGGGTTAAAATGACCCATACGTCGATAAAGGTGGTGAAAATTGGGGTAAGACTTAGTTTTTTTGTCCCCTTAAAAAAAACCGGCCAAGTGCGAGTTGGACTCGCCCATGAAGGGTTCCGCAGCAGCAATAAGGTTTATTTTTATGAAATTAAGAGGTTTTTGATTTATTTTCATATTTCAGTTGATTTAATGAAAGTTAAATTTAGGTTTACCATTTATGACGTATAAAAAAAACTACTTACTAGATCTCGTTAGAACCAATTTTCGTTGGTAGTTTTTGTAGTAATGTACAACATTTATTTTTTTTAGACTTATCATGTTTAGAATATCATACTTTAGAAGTTAGAGGGGGGACACAAATTTTTACAATTTGGAAGAGCCTCTCTCGCAAACTATTCAGGTTAGAAAAAAATTATATCAGAAACCTTAATATGATTTTTGAAGACCTATCTATAGATACCCCACACGCATAGGTTAGATGAAAAAAAAATGTTTCAGTTGTATCTATGGGGACCCCTAAAATTTTTGATATTTTTTCCATTTTTGTATCAAAATCTTAAAGCGGTTTATAAACTACATTCACTTACCAAGTTTCAATAGTATAGCACTCATAGTTTCAGAGAAAAGTGGCTGTGACAAACGAACGGACAGACAGACAGACAGACAGACAGACAGACATGACGAATCTATAAGGGTTCCGTTTTTGTCATTTGGCTACGGAACCCTAAAAAGGAAGCTATAAAGTTTTAATGTGAAAACGTCTGAAGCGGCGTTGACTATTTTGAATGGGCAAAGTGCTTAACTCTCATCATAATACGTGACCTGATCGAAAATTCGTAAGACGCTAAGAAAGTAGATCGTCGCACTGTCCGACGCGACGTAGGAGAGAACGTATAATCTAACTCTTTCTAACGCACGGCAAAAATATGTGCTTTTGCCATTTCGTTACTTCTGCCGGCACCGCCAGAGTGCAAACCCGTTGTTTTACAATAAAAAAATTGGTTACTTTTGGTTAGCAAGAAATTCTAGAAGTGTTTTATATCTTGCAGATGTTTTTATCATTAAAGTCTGGAAAAATCATATTTTAGGTCAGTCAGATCTATTAACATGATTTTCTTGGTAAGCCAGATTTTTAGGTCAGACTGAACTGGATTGGAACATTTCGATAAAACAAGTGGTAGTTAGGTAGAAAGGGTTGTGAATAAAAACATCAAACCAGGGTGACCAAGAATAACCTAAAAGTAAGAATTTCAAATGAACGAAATTTTTTCTCTGCGTTTTTGGAACGAAGCTCCTTATCGCGCGTTCGGTGTAAATCTGAAGGCTAGACAGAACTATATTTGACCTTGATTTGACCTCAAAACTTTTTTATTAGTACCTGCATGTTAGGGGCAGAGGGCGTTGATAGTAAGTATTCCTGTGCGTCAACTAGATGGCGTTTTTTTTAAATAAACAGCGACGCGTTGTTATTATTTCTGGGTGTTAATAGATGGCGTTTTTTAAATATTTAATTTTTTTTTGAGTGTGAGTACACTCAAAAAAATACAGATTTTTTTAACATAAGAAATATCTTCGTTCCATTCGGGTTTCACTTGACACCTCTCAAGTTTTGTTGAATTGTAGCATGTATCGATAACCTTACAAATATGATGTGAAAGTGTGTTCGTCTGTCTTTCTGTCTGTTACTTCTTCATGATTAAATAGTCAAAACGGTGAAGAGTGAAGCCAAACGAGCGATAGAGAATTTCGGTCGCATAAATATCTTGCCATACAAATCGTGACTTACAAAATTACGCTCGTGTGAATCAAACAGGATTTTTGTAGGAAACAATGCAGCAGAATTTCTGCCAGCCGAAATTCTGCGACTCACAATTCACAAATACGCTCGTTCGCACCCTAAAAGACCTAATCCTAAAAAACCTTCTGCGTGCCATCTATATGTCACAAAATTCAAACTTTCCAATCACTGTACACATATTAACCACGTTATTTGCCTCGGTATATTTGTTCAAACATTTTATCCATTTTACTCGCACACTGTCTCACAAATTCCGCGTTTTATGGTCAACACGGCCAGCTCGATATCTACAGATGGACTCTAATTTGCCAATCGTTGGAAAAATTCACTTCACCCATGCGAAACGGAACCAAGAATTTTTGATTGAATGAAATATGATTGAAGGATTTGTAGAGTTATTTTCCAAACAAGATACGCTACTCCATGCGCTAAAATGTATTTATCGCACGGCAACCGTGCATATTTCCGAGATGAAAAATATCCTATGTCTCGTCCCGGGACTCAATGTTTTTTTTTTTTTTTTTTTAATGAAATAAGGGGGCAAACGAGCAAACGGGTCACCTGATGGAAAGCAACTTCCGTCGCCTATGGACACTCGCAGCATCAGAAGAGCTGCATGTGCGTTGCCGGCCTTTTAAGAGGGAATAGGGTAATAGGGGAGGGTAGGGAAGGGAAGGGAATAGGGGAGGGTAGGAAAGGGAATAGGGTAGGGGATTGGGCCTCCGGTAAACTCACTCACTCGGCAAAACACAGCGCAAGCGCTGTTTCACGCCGGTTTTCTGTGAGAACGTGGTATTTATCCGGTCGAGCCGGCCCATTCGTGCCGAAGCATGGCTCTCCCACGTATAAATGGTATTTGTCTCCATACCAGATTCCACCAAAATCAGTTAAGTGGTTTGGGCGTGAAGAATTAATAGACAGACAGACATACCCTTTTGCATTCATAATATATTGGATTGTTGTAAATAATACCTAGAACACTCTTTTATATGCTATAGATGTTCCGCGCGGCTTCGCCTGCGTAGTTAAGGAATTTCAGGGAAATCGTACATTTTTCCGCAAAAAATAGCCTATGTCCCTTCACGTGGTCAATTCTTCATGTGTGCTAAATAACATAAAAATTGCTTCAGTAGTTCTTAAGATAATAAGCAATTTCAAATAACTTCCCCGCATTTTTTCCACATTTTCCTCTATTTCTTCGCTCCTATTAGTCTTAGCGTGATAGAATATAGCCTTCCTTGATAAATGGGCTATCTGAAACTAAAATAATTTTTCAAATCGGACCAGTAGTATCTGAGATTAGCGCGTTCAAACAAACAAACAAACTCTTCCGCTTTATAATATTAGTATAGATTCTTTAAAATTAAAAACTCAAATTTCCAGAAATACACAAATCCGCAAATTATCAAATTTTGAACTTTAGATTTATATACTAAATGACGAAATTTGTACTTATTGCGTGGGAACCGTAAATTTTTCCGGGATAAAAAGTATCCCAATTCCCATGTCTTTTCCTGGAACCCAAAGTACTTACCTATTTCCATACATCAGCAAAATCGGTTAAGCAGTTTAAGTATGGAGAGCAAACAGATAAACACTTTCATATTTATATTATTTATATTATGATAATGATTATTTTCGGTAATACTGTCTGAAAAGCTTTAATACCCGACGACAAATCTATAAGAAAGGTTAATATGACTGAAGTTATCTATCCTTATGATAAATTCTTTCTGTAGATAAATAGGGATATCTATCTACAGAAAGAATTTAGCATAAGAAGTCTAAAGATCTTTTTATCAGCCTGTCCGGTTCTTATTATACCTCCAGTGCGGGTTAGTATTTCAACTTTCAACTAGCATGACAATTTCGTGTCCAACGATTCCCTACAAATTTGTTGCACGTGTCTTGTATAATGTCGTCCCTACGCGGACGGAATACACTTGTGACGTCACCTGTCGAATCCCAATGAGGAACTGGCCCCTTACCCAAGACGTTTTCTTTATCGCTTCTTTATAGAATCGCCGATCAAAATGTATGGAATTTACAAAGGCGATGATACCTCATATAATTTGAAGTTGACGTTCGTTTAATGTCAATTCCATACATTTATTCTATAAAGGGGTGAAATCTTGGCTACAGGCTCTGGCCCCTTAGTGGAAAGCATATTTTGCTAGTCTCGATAGTGAAGTTGCAATGTTAAATTTGGCAACTTCGTAATCGCAATTATAGCGAATACTTTTTGACTAATGGGTCAGGACTCTTAGACAAAGTGCCTTTCGAAAAATAAAGAAATTTGTTATCAAAATGTATGGGATTTGACATTAGTCTTCGCAAGCAAAATGTCATTCAGCGATGACATAAGTCAAATCCCATACATTTTGATAACGAATTTCGTCATCGTTTTTATCGAAAGGGACTTTGTCTAAGGGGTCAGGACTGTTGTGTGGTCGCGACTTGCGACCACACAACACTGAGCCAGTGCTACATTCTACAGTAGATTTTAATTTGTAAGGGCTTAAAAAAGGGAATATTAAATTTTTAATGTCTTGCATAATTTCGTCCCTACGCGAAATAACAACACAGGAACAAATACACGTAAACCACAGACATATATCAAAAACTGAAAATGACCTCTCTGACAATTTTCATCACAATCATTGCAGCATTACTTATAGACAGACACACTAACATTTCGTTTAAGTATAAATCCAGAACTAAATTAAGGCGACGCCTTGATAATTTGGCTGTAGCGATATCGATTTTGTTAGCAATGACTAAAGCTAAGAAATTAAAGTTCATTGTCAGTATTCATCATGTCTTTGTCTTTGAATTACCCATAGCATAACACGATTGGTCAACTTTTATAACACTGAATAATTAAACAAAAAGACCTCTGTAAAAAAGGGATTCCTATTTTGCCAACAGAAGAGAGTGATATAAGCTTCCAAAATTTGTACATAGATTGGTTCAAGCATACGCTTTAATTTGCCCATAGCTTATATGAAATGTATTTATGGTTTTTAAATTACGCGACAAAAACCATTTTGTCGCTTACGCCCTTTCCATTTATTGTTGTTTCAATTGCTTGTTTTCTATGAGAGGCCTGGCCGGCAAACAAGCAATCGAAAACATAATATCCAATACGAATTTTTACTTTAACGCGGCGTCACCTTAAATATCACTGATAAAGTAACAGACAAGCACTGTCATATTTTATTAGTATGGATTCAGCAGTACATAAATAGTGCTTCCACACAAACTAAATTAGTAATTTAGGTTTATATTCCAGCTCAGTGCTTATCGATTAAGCTACAAGCTGCAGCTAAGTGATGTTTAATTTTATCTAGCTGCGGCAAGCTGGACATCGGCACGAACTGGCTGCACCGCTACTGAAGATATACAATGTGTAACAAAACTTTGTGAAAAAACTTTAATACTTTAGGTATTAAAGTATTTTCACATAGAGAAAAAATATAATAGAGTTAACTATTTTTTTTACTGTATCTACTGTATCTCCTGTGTAGCCAGGATCGACAGCGGTATCCAACCACGAAAACCCTTTGATATGATCTCAGGAAGCCCGAGGAACATGTTAAATCTGTCTTGGGACCCTTTACGAATTTAATCAGAAGAAGATGGAAGGAGTAGGAAGTATACAGTTTTCCCTCCCCATAAAAAGCGGGAGACAGCACAAAGTTGCAATGACCGAAAGTCAAAGAACTAAAGGGAAAGCACCACGGGAATAATTCATGTTAAATATGACTACTAAGATAGATGTTGCAGCGCTGAAAGACTAACTTTTTTCACCTTTGTGTGTTCTTTGTATGTTAAATTTCAATACGCGAGGGCGCTTGCCCATACAAGTCACAAAAAATACTCTTTCAGTGCTGCCACTTTCACAGCGAACTCCATTTATGGGACAAATATGGGAAAATCTGATTTCAAAGTTGCATATTGTTTGGAAAAACTCATGAATCAAATGATAGACAAATAGTCACAGAAAATTACTCAAAAGTAAGTTCTGTTTCAGAACTACTACATTCAGCACCCAAAAGTATTATCTATCATATTTTATGTTACGCCATGTATTTGAAATTTATCTAATACCAATAATATTATTGTAACAACAATAATGATATTATTATAACAAAAGCTTTGTGTTAATCGCAAAACGCCAAACACAGATATCGAATTGTTTAACTGATAACAGACTAATACAGCACAGATAATTTATATACTTAAAGATATTTATATATTTTTAGACGCCTCCGTGGTCTAGTGGTACAGAGCGCGGCTCTTGACTCGGAGGTCGTGGGTTCGATTCCCGCGTTGGAAACATGTTATTTCCAAGTGTGGTTAGGACAATGCAGGCTGATCACCTGATTGTCTGACAAGTAAGATGATCCATGCGTTGGATGGGCATGTAAAAAGTCGGTCCTGCTCCTGATCTCTCGCCGGTCGTGTCGGTCTTCCGTCCCACTGGGTTATGAGAGTAAAGGAATAGAGAGTGCTCTTGTGTACTGCGCACACATTTGGGCACTATAAAATTACTCCTGCGTAGCTGGCCTGGTTTCAATGAAACCGGCCACCGTCACCGAAACCGGTGTGGGAGCTATTATTATATTTTTAACCCCCGAGTCCCGACTTATGTAGTAGTCATGTAGGGCTGCTGGAAGAGATTTATTTTTAGAAATAAGCAGATCCTTTGTGTCGTCTTTCCTTGTTAACTGTAATGTGTAAGATGTTTTCTGTGCACAATAAATTTATAAATAAAAATAAAATAAATAACTATTTAGTATTTAGTAATCTCTGCCCGACGAAAAAAGTGTGTGTGTGTGTGTGTGTGTGTGTGTGTGTGTGTGTGTGTGTGTGTGTGCGTGCGTGCGTGCGTGCGTGTGTGTGTGTGTGTGTGTGTGTGTGTGTGTGTGTGTGTGTGCGTGCGTGCGTGCGTGCGTGCGTGTGTGTGTGTGTGTGTGTGTGTGTGTGTGTGTGTGTGTGTGTGTGTTTATTTATTTTATTTATTTTTATTTTATTTTATTCAGAAAACTTACAGCTTTTCAAAAATTTCACTATGAGTACAATTATTATAGAAACATAAAGCCATTTATAAAGTTTTCACATATAAGTAACAAAAAAAGAAAAAATAAGCATTAATATTATGTAACATGCAACAGTTTTGGCTCGAAAATGAGAATAAGCAAAATAAGCAACAGCACTCAATAGTCATTAACAACAAATAACATAGCTAAATCTATATACAAAGATCACTCACAAAACGCACTAATTACTCATTGTAACTACTCAGTACCATAAATGTAACAATATTCATTTTCCAGTTTTAAAATACTCATTTGATAAAAGCCTACAAATCTCGGGCGTTTTTATTTCAAAGATGTCTTCAATATTTCTACCTGAATAAAACCTATTAAAACTTGCAGTAGCTCTACACACAAATGCATTACGGCGGTAAAACGTGTTAAAGGGTGGGACATGAAACGGTAAATAATTACGAAAGTATCTACCGGGAACATTGAAATTAAATTTTGATAATTTTTTTTTTTTTTGATTCTGATAATAAATCAGGGACACACAAACACAGAAACACACAAATTTATTTATTTATTTGTGTGTTTCTGTGCGTGACATCCTACCGTCCCAAAAGGCGCGTCTATTTTTTGTGTGCGTTATGAGAATTATACCTACAGAAAACCTAAAAACTAAAAACCTAAAATTGACATTGCTGATAGTTAAGCTGATGCTAAGTAATATGTGGTACCACCCCATAATCAATATGGTACGAACCCATTATATTATAAGGTACCAATAAATTATTCAGAACACTGACGTGAGGAAATTGGAGTATACGTCTTACCCGACTAATCCTTTTTACAGAGGATATTAGTTTGGATTGGGTAGGATATTGGGTTATGGGTTAAATTATTACATACGTACACACACACTTATACGGGAACTAGTTTGTACTGCCAACACTGAAAAAATACATTAACAAAATGATCCGCTATTTATTGAATTCATTTGTTACAAAACATTTGATAAATTAAGAACCACTCGGCCGATTTTGTGCAAACTTCACATAAACCAACTTCAATAATAGTCCAAAAAAAGCCTAAAATTTAGTTTGGATAGGTAAGCTCGTTTTTGAGTTATAAAATAACAACGAAAAGTAGCATTGCTATTTAGCAACCCCGTTGCGCCAAAATTCGTTAATTGCTTGGAAACTATACATTTTTCTGGGATAGAAAGTATCCTATGTCTTTTTTCGGGACTTAATTTCATCAAAATCGGTTCAGCGGCTTAGGCGTGAAGAGGTAACAGACAGACACACTTTCATATTTACCGCAACTGAAGGCATGTATGAGTTACCATGATTCTATACAGTATACTGCATTCTGATGTGATAAACCAACAAGCTCAAATAGTGGGCAATATAAAATTTGCCAGCAGTTTCCTACATTTTTCTAGGTCTATGAGAACGGAAGCAAAGCGCTACAAAGGCCCTGCATCGGACGCGGGGCACAATAGGGTTGTCAAAAAGTTTTTTTTCTCTTCTACCCTCAGTAGCTGTTTTTGATAAGTTTTTGTTTCACCCTCAGCTCTTTGGCAATCTTTCCCTGCATGCTGGTACCTGTTTTTGATATGTGTTGACATATTTTAGTATCAAATTGTTGAACAATAGTATTATGTTTGGTAATTGATAATTGAATATTATATTATGTTAATAAATGATTAGAAATTACTCGCTTAATATTATAGTAACTCATAAACCAAGAGGATTGATAACTATTAAACGTGTGAGAGTGCAGGTGCACTATATTTTATATGTCCATATTTTGTTGCAAACATCATCTTTCAATCTGACACTTTTAGATTTGGTTATGTCTGATACAGAACTAAATTAAAAGTTTATTTTTATTCCAACGTAGGAATCAAACCCACGACTACCAAATTGAGAACCGAACTTTAAACCAGTAAAGGCATTTTGTCCAAGCCTTTTTCTAACTGAAAATTTACAAAAAAATTTATTAATTATTCTGTGACAGCCCTACTCGCGACTAAAGCGTCTTACACGAATAATAAATTTATATTATGCTCTCGCCAGCATAACTATGGAAATGAATATGTATTTCAAAACGTAAGTTCAATTATTAAATGTTAGAAAAGGTTTCTTTATACCGTTTAATTTGAGCTGCTTTTAAATTTATTGTTTAATATTCATCATCATAAGCACGAGTCCAGTAAGTATATTATAACCCCTCACCAAAACAGGGATGGATGTTGGCAGTTTGACATATTATACAAATACATATTATCTGTCTGTGTGTTACCAGAAATATGTCTGTCTATTAACTATTTATCCATATCTTCGTTACTCTCTCACTAAGGCCGCTAAAACGATTTTAATGACATTCTGCAAGTCCTGGGAAAGGACGTGGAGTAGTTTTTATAAGGGCAAAAGTTATTCGGTTCGGTTTAAAAAGCACAGAAGTACTAAAAATTATTTATCCTACGTCTGATTCTTCGCCAATCTTGTTGGTTATCTAGTCCTGAAACTAGCTGTAGCGGTTCTTAAGATAAACCCTGGTGATGTACACTGTACAGACTGCAAAGTCTCAGTAATAGGGTTTTGTTTTCATCTTTTGGGTACAGTTCCCTAGGAAATGGATAGCCTAATGACTAATCCAGGGCTTCCCAAACTTTTTCAGCGTGCGGCGCACTTACAAGTCAATATTTCAGTACGGCGCCCTTCTCTACCTATCGATTCAAAAACATACATAAATAAATACCTTTCGCGATTATAGTTAAGGTTAAGCAAGTAAATAATAATAAAAAAATATTTAATCATTTGCCTGCTTTGTATAATAATTGATCTTATAAATAAAATTCTCATGTCACAATGTTCTTTTTTTTATGAAATGAGGGGGCAAACGAGCAAACGGGTCACCTGATGGAAATCAAGTTCCGTCGCCCATGGACACTCGCAGCATCAGAAGAGCTGCAGGTGCGTTGCCGGCCTTTTAAGAGGGAATAGGGTAATAGGGGAGGGTAGGGATGGGAAGGGAAGGGAAGGGAAGGGAAGGGAAAAGGGGAGGGTAGGGAAGGGAATAGGGTAGGGGATTGGGCCTCCGGTAAACTCACTCAATCGGCGAAATACAGCGTAAGCGCTGTTTCACGCCGGTTTTCTGTGGGAACGTGGTATTTCTCCGGTCGAGCCGGCCCATTCGTGCCGAAGCATGGCTCTCCCACGTATAAACGTTCGTTTTCGTACTCCTCCGAAACGGCTTGACCGATTCTCATGAAATTTTGTGAGCATATTGAGTAGGTCTGAGAATCGGCCAACATCTATTTTTCATACCCCTAAGTAATAAGGGTTGTTCACCCTTAAATTTTTTTTAATTTTTGGACGAAATTTTTTGTTTTTATTTTTTTATAATGAGGCATTAAAAAATACATACAACCCTAAATTTTTACTTTTTTTATCACCAACCCCTATAATTATTAATACTCGAGACTGACGGCGACCATTGTTTGTGCGACGGGATAGCCACGATGGACGTTGCCATGGTAACATATTTAGTCACTTCAATAAAATAATAATATGGGCGAAATACTTTATAAAGCAAAACAACGTTTGCCGGGACAACTAGTAATATTATAATTTTATTTTATATTTGTGGTTATGGATAACATAACCAAACAAAATAAAATTATAATAATATGAATTATACAAAGCAGGGTCGACGTACGGCGGCGTCCCTCTTGCCTTTCCACGGCGCACAGTTTGGGAACCCCTGCCCTAATCCATACTTAGATAATAAAATACGTGTATCTACAGGGTGTAACAAAAACAAGTGATTGATGAATTTTTTTCACTTTTGTATGGGCAAGGGCCCGAGCGTCACGAGTTTCCCCATACAAAAGTGAAAAAAAATTTTGGTCTTTCAGCGCTGCTACTTTCACAGTGAACTCTCTACAAGGAACACGTATACACCCTAAAGTATTATCACTTATTTTTGGTACACCTGTATATGTCTGCATGATAACACTAATTCACGCGGCACGCCCAAACCACTGATTATTTTAACTTTTTTCGGCACTCTCAGAGTGTAACCGTTTGTTTTACGTTTGATTTTTTTTTAATTCGGGGGCAAACGAGCAAACGGGTCATCTGATGAAAAGCAACTATCGTTACCCATGGACACTCGCAACATTAGGAGAGCTGCAGGTGCGTTGCTGGTATTTAGTATTTCTGTTCAATCTCTCCTCTCTAGCTATTTTCCGTCGGCGGCAGCCTGCGCATCCTGCGGAAACCCGACTGGAAATTGACTGCTATTGAAATGTTTGTTTATTAGCTACTATATCTAGTCGCATAATATATGTAAATGCTTACGTTATACGACTAGAATCGTATCTATTAAATAATCTAAGGACCTGTTTCACCAATTCATGATAAGTGACAAATATGCTATCCACCAATGAACTTGACAGATCAAGTATGGAGAATCTGCCAAAAAAGTTGTGAATAGCCTATTCGGCACTTTATCAGAAAGTATTGTATTAGCAAGTAGATGATGCAACTCTATTCGCCATAAGTCATTTATCGCGTGGGAACCGTACATTTTTCTGGGATAAAAAGTATCCTATCTCCTTTCCCGGGACTGAAATTATATCCATGAAAAAATTTATCAAAATTGACTCACTCGCAGCCTTTTTTTGATGTATTACATCAGAGGCAAACGAGCAAGTGGGTTACCTGATGGAAAGCAACTTCAGCTGCCCATGGACACTAGCAGCATCAGAAGAGCTGCAGGTGCGTTGCCGGCCTTTAAGAGAGAATAGGGTAATAGGGGAGGGTAGGGAAGGAAATAGGGGAGAATAGGGAAGGGAATAGGGTAGGGGATTGGGCCTCCGATAAACTCACTCACTCGGCGAAACACAGCGCATGCGCTGTTTCACGCCGGTTTTCTGCCCGTGGTATTTCTCCGGTCGAGCCGGTTCATTCGTGCCGAAGCATGGCTCTCCCACGTTAAAGTTTAAGCGTGTAGAGGTAATAAACAGACAATTTTTCGAATATTCAAATTTTTTTCTTTCGAATTTACTAGTATGATTCAAATCCATACTAGTAAATCCGAAAAATTCATATTTTCAACACAAAGCCGGGATTCGCCATATTATTATCCCTATTGTACGACAATCAAAGCTCACGCGAATAATTTCATAACAATGGTAAAATAAACAAACAAAGGTATTACACGAAAATTGAATTAACCACTACATAAATATTCTGCTATTTCGATCTATACTAATAATTAATACGGAAGTGTGTCTGTCTGTTACCTCTTCACGCCCTAACCGCTGAACCGATTTAACTGAAAAGTATGGAGATACTTTAAGTCCCGGGAAAGGACATCTAAGGGTACTTTTATACCTGAAAACATGTACGATCCCCGAGCGATAAACTTTAGGAGTTGCAGGCGTCATCTACAGTACTACAATAAGCCAATAAAGATGGTATTATATAGAGTGCAATAAACCTACCTGCCAATTTTTTTCCAGGGCTTAGGTATCATAAGGAGAGTCCATATAATCAAAAAGATATTGGGTGTTATTTTTTTAGATGGCATGTTTTATCTAATTTTTTTTTATGAAATAAGGGGGCAAACGAGCAAACGGGTCACCTGATGGAAAGCAACTTCCGTCGCCCATGGACACTCGCAGCATCAGAAGAGCTGCAGGTGCGTTGCCGGCCTTTTAAGAGGGAAAAGGGTAATAAGGGAGGGTAGGGATGGGAAGGGAATTGGGGAGGGTAGGGAAGGGAAAAGGGTAGGGGATTGGGCCTCCGGTAAACTCACTCACTCGGCGAAACACAGCGCTAGCGCTGTTTCACGCCGGTTTTCTGTGAGAACGTGGTATTTCTCCGGTCGAGCCGACTCATTCGTGCCGAAGCATGGCTCTCCCACGTATTATTTAAAATCGTTGCAGAACGGTCACTTCGCGGCGGTGGGTATGAGCAAGGGTGACGCGGGGGAAGGCACACGCGCGGGCGACGCGTCGCGTCGTGTCCATTAATTATAGTGGTGTTTTTTAGGATAACTTTCGGCAGGTATTTCTCAACATTACATTACTATTAGAACTGAATGATTGATTGAAAAGAAAAACTACGTGTATGTTTATTTTTGACAAGGATCAATATATTAAACTTTGGCCGGAATGATTAATTGCACTCTGTGTCCCTCTACTTATACGAAAATTAAATTGACCACTACATAGTACATAGTAAGTATATTCTACTTTTACGTGGGAGAGCCATGCTTCGGCACGAATGGGCCGGCTCGACTGGAGAAATACCACGTTCTCACAGAAAACCGGCGTGAAACAGCGCTTGCGCTGTGTTTCGCTGAGTGAGTGAGTTTACCGGAGGCCCAATTCCCTTTCCTATCCTCCCCTATTCCTTTCCCTTCCCATCCCTACCCTCCCCTATTACCCTATTCCCTCTTAAAACGCCAGCAACGCACCTGCAGCTCTTCTGATGCTGCGAGTGTCCATGGGCGACGGAAGTTGCTTTCCATCAGGTGACCCGTTTGCTCGTTTGCCCCCTTCTTTCATAAAAAAAAAAAAAAAAAAAAAAACTACTAGATGTTCCGCGCGGCTACGTCCGCGTAATAAGGTATTTGAAAGCTAAGAAATTAAAGTTAGTTGTCAGTATTGATCATGTCTTTGTCTTTGAATTACCCATAGCATAACACGATTGGTCAACTTTTATAACACTAATCATTTAATCAATCAAAAATACCTCTGTAAAAAAAGGGATTCTAATTTTGCCAAAAGAGGAGAGTGATTTAAGCTTCAAATATTTTACATAGATCAGTTCAAGCATACACTTTAATTTGCCCATAGCTTATATGAAATGTATTTATGGTTTTTAAATTACGCGACAAAAACTATTTTGTCTCTTACGCCCTTTCCATTTCTTGCTGTTCCATTGCTTGTTTTCTATGAGAGGCCGGGCCGGCCTCTCATAGAAAACAAGCAATCTAAAACATATCCAACACGGTTTTTTTATTATAACGCGGCGTCACCTTAATGAGGTATTTGCGGGAACCGTTCATTTTTAATAGCCTATTTTTTCCCCAAAGAGATAATAAGTTCACTTATTCATCTAGATTCCAGTAAATCACTTAAAACTACAAAAGCTACATTAAATAGCAGATACTCATTGGGAATAATTAGATAAAAAAAATATAAGTTCAGTTTTATTACACGTTTAAAGTTAAGGCAACTATTCTACAAATTTTATGAGTCTAATTATTTAGCTAAGTGAAAAACCAGACTAGACTGAGTTCATAAAGTCGGCACATAATTACTATTTTAGAGCTAAGACTATCCTAGGACTTGATTAAAAAACTTTGTCTTTTACTTCAGTTAGAACTAAAAATTTTAGACTAGAAGTCAGGTAGTTACTTTAGATGGTCAATTACAGTAGATTTTAAGCCATTGCATAGCCTTTATCGCGGGCTGTAAGCGTGGCGACCGAATCAAGATATTCCGTAACGAAAATAACCTAACACCCGCGTCGGTGCGGCGTTGCCAGACTTCGACACGGTGTATGTGTGCGTGCGACTTAGTAGCATAAGTTGATAAAAAATGCTATGCAATAGCTTTACCACGGCAGTGCCCGAGTGCCATTCACATTTTTTACACTAGTACGGATTTTACTTACAAATTTCAATGTAGGGCACGTCGGTATTCGTACAGATTAATTAAGGGTCTAGTCGGAATATTAAAGGGTACAATAGTCTATAAAGTACCCATCATGATATAGACAGAAGAAAATCCTAGATGTATCATGTATAACTACAAAAAACAAAGAGTGGCCTTATACTAACAGCGTGTAGCAGTTGAAAACAAACATAAAAGGAGTGAGCACACTGAGACGGGCCGTGCCGGGGCTCAGCGTGCTGGGGTGCATCGCAAAAATCCGCCTCCATACAATTTGTATAGAAGAGGATGCGCGTATCGCTGTGCCGGGGCGCATCGGCGCGGATTTTTGCTCGGCGGATTTCCGTCAATGCGACACGGCCCGACAAGACCCGCTGCGCCCCGGCAACAGTGTGCTATAGCAAGCGGCGCGCGGATGTGATGCGATGCGGCCCGGCAAGCCTCGGCTCAAAATCCGTCAATGTATTACGCGCCGACCCGCCCTGGCACGCCCCGGCACAGTGAGCGTTAATATCCGTCAATGCGATGCGACCCGACCCGGCAATAGTGTGCTATAGCGCATTTTGCGCTGCGCTGCGCCTTGACCCGCCCCGGCACGTGCCGACAAAGTGTGCGCGAACCTTAAGAATTAAATAAAAGGGTGATTTTCATTGCTTTCCCATGCCGCACCGGTGGTTTTTAACCGACTTCAAAAAGGAGGTGAGGTATGTATGTAATATTCCCAGAACTGCCCAGTTCTATATAAGTTTTTATCTTATGTCGTATCTCGTGACTCAAATTATTTCTGTAAATGTTCTTCTAAATAAATTTAGTGTTTAAGCGTGAAGAGGAAACAGACGTCTGTCTGATATGCAGACTGACAGACATGATATAATATTTTATTATGAAGCTTACCTTTTCTACTCCGCATAGACAGACAGACTGACAGACATGCGTAGATTGGTACGCTAATGTCCTGTCTGCTCCATTCTTCGCTCTGTTTTAGTTATTGTCATTAAATGTTATTGCTTAGCCTTTTCCTAGCAATAGTCGTTATTTAGTTTTACTATCGGGATCTATCGTAAATAGCCTATCTGATACAATAATAATATTATAGTGTATATCTTATGTAGTAGACTAATTTGACTATGTTGTTATTATCTTTACGTATCTTGAAAATCTAATATATAATTACCTCCTCCTTTTTGGAAGTCGGTGGTCAAAAATAAGTCGGGTTTTCCTTCCTGACGCTATAACTCCAGAACGCACGAACCGATTTCCACGGTTTTGCATTCGTTGGAAAGGTCTCGGGCTCCGTGAGGTCTATAGAAAAAAATTGAGAAAAACTTCAAGAGAAAAGCAGGAAATATATATACCGGATACCGGAGGCCCAATCCCCTAACCCCTACCCTATTCCCTTCCCTACCCTCAACTATTCCCTTCCCTTCCCTACCCTCCCCTCTTACCCTATTCCCTCTTAAAAGGCCGGCAATGCACTTGCAGCTCTTCTGATGCTGCGAGTGTCCATGGGCGACGGAAGTTGCTTTCCATCAGGTGACCCGCTTGCTCGTTTGCCCCCTTATTTCATAAAAAAAAAAAAAAACAGAGAAAATAATTTTATGGCAAAACAACGTTTTGCTAGTTAATTATAATACACTAAATTAATTTAGTTTCTAAGGCACCTATGGTCGTAAGTAAAATACATACTAATATTATAAATGTGAGTGTATCTGATGATATCAGAGATGTCTGTCTGTCTGTAACCTCTTCACGCCCAAACCGCTGAACCGATGCTTCTGGAATTTGGTGTAAAGATATTTTGAGGAAAGAGACATCTAGGATATATATTTTCTATTATTAATTGTGGCGCAACGGAATTGCGGGCTTCACTCCCCGGGACTAAAAGTATCTCCATACCAAATTCCAGAAAAATCGGTTCAGCGGCTTGGGCGTGAAGAGGTTACAGACAGACAGCACAGACGGACAGATAGACAGACACTTTTACATTAATTATAATATTAGTAACTAGTAAGTATAGTAAGTAGTTTATACGTGGGAGAGCCAAGCTTCCGCACGAATGGGCCGGCTCACAGAGAGAAATACCACGTCCTCACAGAAAACCGGCGTGAAACAGCGCTTGCGCTGTGTTTCGCCGAGTGAGTGAGTTTACCGGAGGCCCAATCCCCTATCCTATACCCTTCCCTTCCCTACCCTCCACTATTCCCTTCCCTTCCCTATCCTCCCCTATTCCCTTCCCTTCCCTACCCTCCCCTATTACCCTATTCCCTTTTAAAAGGCCGGCAACGCGCCTGCAGCTCCTCTGATGCTGCGAGTGTCCATGGGCGACGGAAGTTGCTTTCCATCAGGTGACCCGTTTGCTCGTTTGCCCCCTTATTTCATAAAAAAAAGTGTGGATATTGGATAACCATTATTCTTCCATAGTCGAGTAAAAAAATCATCGATTTTCACCTACCTGTGTGACGTTTTAACCCTAAAATAGTGCTGCAGACGAGGTTTCACCCTCCATTTTACCTCAAACTAATCAGCGTTCAAAGCGACGGGCGAGCGCGGATGGCCCTACACGTAGTACAATGTGGGGTGTGGTGCAAGTGATGGGAGGTAGCGATTTGTTTTTTTATGGACAAATAGCAAAATAATTAATAAAAAAAGTATTATTTTGTTTGTTACATGGTTTAGTCTACAGAGTACAGACAGTTTTAGAGAATTGCTTAGTAAAATATAACTTAAGTTCTCAAAATTCAAAAACTTGTGTTACGGGCGCCAGATAATGGAAATATTTTAAATTCTGAAATTTTTACATAGAGACATAATAATATCATTATGTTTAATTCACATCCATGACCCTTTAAAATTATCATATTGTTACGGTACATCGTATACGGACACGTGGTGGGCAAGTACATACTCGAACCTTCTAAAAAGGTCCAATGTTTGTTTACGTGTTTACCCTTTATTTGTTAGCGTGTTTGAATTTAGACCTTATGACTGAGTCCATAAGGTCTAAATTAAATTCAACTTACTGCACTTATCGCAAGGACGGCAGTTTTATTGTGGTACATGCCCGAGCCGCCTAGAAATTTCCCACGGTTGTTTACTTGTTTACGTGAATCGGGAAATTTCTGGAATTCGTCTCGCCATATAAAAAGAGCCGCAGGCAGGCCAGGCAAGTGAGTTCAATCTGAGCGATCATCAAGGCGATTTCGGAATGAACACAAGTGATCAATAGTGAGTGAACCAGTGAAACCTGCGACTTGGCTACGACCTAGGACAGTGATAGTGCTTAGTGATTGGACCTAGTGATTTGTGTTTGGACTTAGTGCTAAGTGTTGTGACCTAGTGTTTAGTGCAGTGTTAATAAAGTCTTCAAGAGAGTCACCAGGTCTTTCTCTCCAAATCCTCGAACCCTAGCACGTAACAACTGGTGTCAGAAGTGCGATTTGGAGATGCCATTGACTCCGAGAGAGGACTTCAAGGGGAGTGTCAGGACAAGGGCGCAGCGAGCTGCTGCCATTGACTCCGAGAGAGGAGTTGCGGAGGCCACACCCACTGGGGACCAAGCTCCGCCCACTGAGGGACAGGCCCCACCCAATGGCCCCGCCCACATGGCTCCGCCCACTGGCCACGCCCACCAGGCTCCGCCCACTTTGGCTGAAGCCACGCCCGCTGGCTCCACCCACCGGGACACGCCCACTGGCCACGCCCCTCAGGCTCCGCCCACTTTGGGCATGGCCACGCCCACTGGCTCCGCCCACCAGGCCACGCCCACTCGGGTCACGCCCAGTCAGGCCACGCCCACTAGCTCCGCCCACCGAGCTCCGTCTGCCCAACCCCTGCCTACTGGCTCCAGCCACCATGCATCGCCCGTAGCTTCTGCGGCCCCTCAAGTGGCTCCCCAATTACAAAACCTAATTGAGTTAATACAGGCTCTGCAAGAATCACAAGACCGCAAGCTTGGCGCTTTGATGGAGTCACAAGAATGCAAGCTCGGCGCTTTGCAAGAATTTCAGAAGGCTGAAATCAGAGCGATTCGAGAATCACAAGAGCAGCAAAAAGACCTCCAAGAAAAAGCACTTGGAGCTATAAAGGATGTTAGTGACACGGTGACTAAGCTTCGTAAAGATGTCGACGTAATGGACGAACGCGTTACCGGGCTAGGAGTGGATGTGGAAAATGTAAAAACCGGCCTCACTGAACTTCAGAAGAAAGTAGTGCGCCTGGAAACCACAGGAGTCGCGGCGTCTTGTGGAGCTTCCGTAGTGGTACAAGGACCAAGAGTTAAAGTGCCACCATACGACGGTACTACTTCTTGGAACGCTTATCGTCAGCAATTCCAGACGGTTGCTTCTGCCAACGGATGGAATGATGAACAACGCCTGACCGCTCTCACTGTTGCGCTCAGAGGGCAAGCTTTGTCGGTCCTAGAAGCGCATACAGGAAATGGGTTTCAAGACCTGATGGAGGCACTTGAATCCAGATACGGGGAGCGACACCTGGAGCACGTGTTCCGTGCCCAACTGCGTGACAGAGTCCAACGCCCAGGAGAAGGACTACAACAATGGGCGTTGGAAATTGGAAAACTGGTCAAGAAGGCAAACCCAGGAGCCGATTCCAAGATGGTCGACACGAATATTGTGCAAGCATTTGTCGACGGAATCAAGGATCCGGAGGTCAGAGCTGAAGTGAGGCTACGTCACCACACCTCGCTTAAGGAAGCATTGGCACATGCTTTGGAGGTCGAGGCTGTCCGGCGTGACATACAGCAGACCTATAAGATCCGCGATGTCTCTAAAGAAGTCAAGGAGGTTAAGGCTCCTATAAAGAAAAGTTTTGGAGCCATGTGCTACAAGTGCGGCGAGAGGGGCCATCTTCAGCTCAACTGCCTACAGAAGGAGATTAAGGCTCCTACGAAGAGAAGTTCTGGAGCCATGTGCTACAAGTGCGGCGAGAGGGGCCATATTCAGCTCAACTGCCCGCAGAGGGAGACCCAGATGGCAAGGATGAAAAGGCTCGAGGAACAAGTAGAGGAGCTGAAGAAGCAAGGAGCCGAAGAAGCAAGGAGCTTCGTCCCCTGCCCGGGAGCAGGGAAACGAATAAAAGCCAGGACTAAGGGGCGAGTGCTGGCTGACACGGAGGAAGCCCCAATAACGGTTGTCTCCCAAGCAAGCAGCGGGAATAGTCTGGTGATTCAGGGGACTATTAACGGGACGGATTGCAAAATTACTCTAGACACAGGAGCCTCTAGAACAATAGTGAACCCAAATTTGATAAAAGCCGCAAGGAGGCACAAGAGGAGAATTAACTGTCGGCTTCTTACCGCCTCCGGTCAGCCAATACCCGTCCTGGGAGAAATGTCAGTTACGATGAATGTGGGGGAGTTCTCATACCCTCATGACGTTATTGTGGCTGAGATTATGGATGATTGCATCTTGGGTTTGGATTTCATGAAGAAGCACAACTGCAGAATTAATGTCGCCGACGGAGTGTTCAAGTGTGGCGAAGAAGAAATTTTCATCCTTGGAGGCGCCTGCGGGAAAGTTGAATGTGTAAAGGAAGTCATAATACCTGGACGTGCGGAAGCTCGGGTGCTGGTGAAACTACCGCCAGCTGGAAAGAAGAAGTCAAACAGATGCGTGTTAATCGAAGACACACCTACCAAGACATCAGCGCAAAAATTGATGACGGCAAGAACCCTTGTTAGTGGAAGCAGTAACGCTGTGGTCAGAGTTTTGAATCTTGGTGATCGCGAGATCTGCTTGAACAAAGGTGACGTCATTGGAAAGTGCGAGGAAGTTGTCTGGATGAGAAAGTGTAATTCGATCACAGGCTCAGACGCAGCAAACACCAGCAACTATGGAATAGTGACTGAGCTACTCGATGACTGCAAGAGTAATCTGACTTATTCGCAGGGCATGAAAGCTAAGAAGTTTTTACAACGCCATGCGAATATCTTCTCCAGTCAGGAAGGCGACCTTGGAAGAACGTCGATGGTTCAGCACAGGATAGATACCGGAAGCGAGAACCCAATTCGTCAACGAGCAAGACGGATACCCATTGCAAAGGAAAAAGAAGTTGAAGGCCTTTTGGAGGACATGAGAAGGAATAAGATAATTGAACCGTCTGCAAGTCCGTGGTGCTCACCGGTTGTATTAGTGAAGAAGAAAGATGGCAGCACAAGATTTTGTGTGGACTACAGACGTCTCAATGATGTCACTAAGAAGGACAGCTATCCATTACCTCGAATCGACGACACTCTGGATACCTTGAGTGGCATGAAATGGTTCTCGACCCTGGACCTGAAATCTGGATACTGGCAGGTGGAAATTCATCCAAAAGACAAGGAGAAGACAGCGTTCTCCACCGGTAAAGGTCTATGGCAGTTTAACGTCATGCCCTTTGGATTGTGCAACGCACCTGCCACATTTGAGCGACTCATGGAGTGTGTACTGGCAGGCTTAGTTGGAGAGGCTTGCTTAGTCTATTTGGACGACGTCATCATTGTTGGCCGCGACTTCGAGGACCATTTGCGAAACTTAGAACGAGTTTTCGCCAAAATAGAGGGGGCCAAGTTAAAGTTGAATCCGAAAAAGTGTCGTTTATTCAGGAGTAAGGTGAACTATCTCGGCCATGTTATCTCCAGTGATGGAATTCAGACGGACCCAGAGAAACTAGAAGCAGTCCAAAATTGGCCAACCCCTAAGAACAAAACCGAAGTGCGGGCATTTCTCGGCCTATGCTCCTACTACAGGCGTTTTGTTAAGGGATTCTCAGAGATAGCCAAGCCATTACATCGGCTGACAGAAGATAAACGACAGTTTATTTGGGACGAGACTTCCGAAGATTCTTTTCAGAAACTAAAGAAACATCTGTGTGAAACACCAATCCTGGGGTATCCACAACCTGAAGGTCAGTTTATAGTCGACACGGACGCAAGCAACACGGCCATTGGAGGGTTGTTATCTCAAAAACAGGGTGAAAGAGAAGTTGTAATTGCATATTTCAGCAAATCTTTATCTAAGCCAGAGAGAAACTACTGTGTGACAAGAAGAGAACTCTTGGCTGTCGTAAAGACGCTACAACATTTCAGCAAGTATCTCATCGGCAGACAGTTTCTACTGCGAACTGATCACGCAGCCTTGAAGTGGCTACTACAATTCAAGAACCCAGAAGGCCAAGTAGCTCGATGGATAGAACAACTCCAGGAGTATGACTTCAAGACGGAACACCGCAGCGGAAAGTCGCATGGGAATGCCGACGCACTCTCACGAAGGCCGTGTTCAGAAGACTGCAAACATTGTGTTAAGCAGGAATCTAATGAAGTAACATTAAAGTTAACGAAAACAAGTCCTTTGGGTCCATGGGAGAATGATGGTATGAGAGAGGCTCAAGAAAGAGATGACGACCTTCGACACATCATCACATGGAAGAAACGGGATGACGTAAAGCCAATCTGGAGTGAGGTTGCACCCACTGGCGCTGTCACTAAGGCGTACTGGGCGCAATGGGACAGTCTGATTCTTCAAAACGGAATACTTTACCGGAAATGGGAGAAAACCAACGGCAGAGAGTTCCATCTTCAGATAGTTGTCCCAAGAACGAGAGTACCGGATGTTCTCCGTGAAATGCATGATGGCGTATCAGGAGGTCATCTAGGAGTAAAGAGGACGTTAACGAAAGTGCGAGAACGATTCTACTGGTTGCATTGTCGAGATGATGTACAGGATTGGTGCCGCAAATGCACTACTTGCGCTGCAGTGAAGGGACCACAGACAAGGAGCCGTGGGAGCCTGCGCTTGTATAACGTTGGCGCACCGTGGGAACGAATCGCAGTTGACGTAGCTGGGCCATTTCCTGTAACGGAATCAGGAAACAAGTATTTCATGGTTGTCATGGATTACTTCACCAAATGGCCCGAAGTGTTCGCCATACCAAACCAGGAAGCTACAACAGTTGCCTCTAAGCTAGTCGAAGAAGTAATATCTCGCTTTGGTGTGCCTCTGGAAATCCATTCCGATCAGGGCAGGAATTTCGAATCGCAGGTCTTCCAGGAAGTGTGCAGAATTTTGGGAATGCATAAAACGAGGACCACCGCGTACCATCCACAGTCTGATGGAATGGTTGAGAGATTTAACCAGACCCTTGAGAGGCATTTGGCGAAATTGGTAGATGACAAACAAAAGGACTGGGACAAGTATATACCGCTCTTCCTTCTGTCGTACCGTACCGCCGAGCATGAGAGCATAAAAGCTACCCCGGCGTATGTCAATTACGGTAGAGAACTACGAGTACCAGTAGACCTTTTGACAGGAGGATCACCGGAAGAACCAAAGACCGTACCAGATTATGTCTGCGATTTAAGGGAAAAGATGCGTTATATACACGCCATGGTTCGGGAAAATGGGTTACAGTCAAGTGAGAACATGAAGACCAGATACGACCGGAAATCGAATACAAGCGGCTTCGAAGAAGGGTCACTGGTGTGGCTGCATAACCCAACTCGCCGAAAAGGCAAATCTCCAAAGTTGCAGACCAAGTGGGACGGCCCATACAAAGTGGTTACCCGATTGAATGACGTGACTTACAGGATTCAAAAGCAACCAAGAGGGACATTCAAAGTGGTACACATAGACCGTCTGGCGCGTTACCATGGCAGTAACAATGATGCTCGGGACGAGCATCTCTAAGGGGGGAGTAGTGTTACGGTACATCGTATACGGACACGTGGTGCGCAAGTACATACTCGAACCTTCTAAAAAGGTCCAATGTTTGTTTACGTGTTTACCCTTTATTTGTTAGCGTGTTTGAATTTAGACCTTATGACTGAGTCCATAAGGTCTAAATTAAATTCAACTTACTGCACTTATTGCAAGGACGGCAGTTTTATTGTGGTACATGCCCGAGCCGCCTAGAAATTTCCCACGGTTGTTTACTTGTTTACGTGAATCGGGAAATTTCTGGAATTCGTCTCGCCATATAAAAAGAGCCGCAGGCAGGCCAGGCAAGTGAGTTCAATCTGAGCGATCATCAAGGCGATTTCGGAGTGAACACAAGTGATCAATAGTGAGTGAACCAGTGAAACCTGCGACTTGGCTACGACCTAGGACAGTGATAGTGCTTAGTGATTGGACCTAGTGATTTGTGTTTGGACTTAGTGCTAAGTGTTGTGACCTAGTGTTTAGTGCAGTGTTAATAAAGTCTTCAAGAGAGTCACCAGGTCTTTCTCTCCAAATCCTCGAACCCTAGCACGTAACAATATCATATCAGCCTATAGTCGTCCACTGCTGGACATAGGCCTCTCTCAATGAACGCCAAGATAACCGATCTCCTGCTACTCGCATCCAACATGGGCCTGCAACTAAGCGGAGATCGTCGTCCCACCTAGTTGGAGGTCGACCTACTTAACTTTAAAAATTTTATTTGCCTCGTTGGGATATGAATCTGTTGCAGATTTAAATATCTATCCAACTAAGCTACTGATGTTGCCAAATCTAAAATTGAATACGTCATAATACTTATGTAATAATTTTAAAATATATCTATATTATTTTAAAATATTATATCTACAGGCCGGCAACGCACCTGCAGCTCTTCTGATGTTGCGAGTGTCCATGGGCGACGGCAGTTGCCTACCATCAGGTGACCCGTTTGCTCGTTTGCCCCCTTATTTCATAAAAAAAATATCTCATTACGCAATGGGCAATAGACTTCAGTATTTTAAAAATGATAATAAGCATAAATCTTAATACAATTTTCTTTTTCAAACTCTAATGTCGACAATCTTATGACTTGTCCCACGCGTCGCAGTCCTTTAAATTACAGGGGCCATAAGTAGCGCGAATTGGAGGACTCTCGCTCTCAGACGACTCATGTGTTGTAATTTACACTTATATTACACTCACACTTACAATACACATGCACTTACACTTATAATGTACATGCACTTACGCTTACAATGTACATCGCAATCGAAATATGATAAAGCATAGAACGAATCATAGTTTAGAATTTACACATGCCGTTACACTGATAATACGTATTAATATTAAGCACTTGCACTTATAATGTATATCGTCATCGAAACGTAATACAGTACAGAACGAATCATATTACGTAATTTACACTTTAACACTCACATTTTCAATACATATGCACTTACATTTACAATGTACATTGCCATAGAAATTTAAAACGGTATAAAAAGATTTATGTGATGTAATTTACACTTACAATACACACGCACTTACATTTATAATGTACATCGCCATTCGCCATCGAAATATAATATAGTATAGAAATACTCGTGTTTTGTAATTAGCACTTACAGTACCCTTACACTTACACTTATAAGAGTTATAAGTTATAAAACACGTCTCTATCAAAATAATACAGTCTAGAATAGTAACACATTTGACCGCTGAATTTATACTAATTAATATTATAAAGAGTTTGGTTCTTATCCGTTCCAAATTTCAGCAAAATTGGTTCAGTGGTTTGGGCGTGAAGAGGTCATAGACAGACACACTTTCGCATTTATAATATTATTACAATGATAGCATGGATTATATTTACTGTGGTAAATAGCTTATATTATATTTTATTGTATTTTGAAATATGCCCACGTTTTACACTTACAATACATAATCATGCAGAATTTATAGTGCATATTTTAATTCAACACGTTCACGGCAATTAGGTATGAATTAATAACACTTTTGATGAAAACGACTTTCAGAATACCGACGCAATGTAAGTGCAACATTTACAGTAAATTGTTATTTAAAATGTTCTCTGTTTTACAATAATTATTACAGAAAGAGCAGTTTCGTAACGTATTTTATACAGAACAGAATGATGTACGTATTGTTAATATTTTACCAAGGAAATAATATCAATTTAGATACAGTGAAACACATTTTGGCATGTACCCATCCCAAAAAAGTTTTTGTTACCTAATCGAAAGTTTCTAAGACGGAGGTAGAGAAGACCGACGCGATTTAGGAGAGGAAGTAACGCTTTATCCACCGTAAACATGAAAATACCATAACGATAATAAACCTAACACATGGCCTAACGTCGTTTCAGTTCGTCAGACTTCGGCATGGTGTTTGTGTTCGTGCGACTAGGCGTGTAGACTAGCTATTGCTACGCAAAAGCTTTACTGCGGCAGTCCCCAAGTGCCACACGTATTTTTTATTCATTAAACGTAATTTACTGTAAACAATTTTTTACGAAACGACTTCTTTCCGTAAAAAAAATCGAAATCAGTTTCCACGAATTGGAAAGGGAATTATTTTTACAAGCTCGCCCTAAGCACGCCCTAAACCTTTGATACGTGCACGTGACCAATTAGCGAAGGGCCGGATTGATTACAGGGTGGTGTTTATTTTTTAATTATTCAAAGGCATACAGGTGTTTTGTCTAATAATTTCACGAAAAAAAGTAATGTCGCATTCAACGTGTTGAAAAAAAAATGAATCAAGTATTTTTTAAAATACTAATTTAAATTATTGAAAAAGTATGTTTGAATGAAATTTTTTATTTAAGTATTAATATTATATATTTTGACGTGGGAGAGCCATGCTTCGGCACGAATGGGCCGGCTCGACCGGAGAGATACCACGTCCTCACAGAAAACCGGCGTGAAACAGCGCTTCCGCTGTGTTTCGCCGAGTAAGTGAGTTTACCGGAGGCCCAATCCCCTACCCTTTTCCTTTCCCTACCCTCCCCTATTTCCTTCCGTACCCTCCCCTATTCCCTTCCCTACCCTCCCCTATTACCCCTTAGAAGGCCGGCAACGCACCTGCAGCTCTTCTGATGCTGCGAGTGTCCATGGGCGACGGAAGTTGCTTTCCATCAGGTGACCCGTTTGCTCGTTTGCCCCCTTATTTCATAAAAAAAAAATTGAGATCAAATGTTGGATTAATTTTCAATTTGTTTCATCTCTTGATTGGATTTTGTTTTTAATCACTCTTGTTGATTTTAAAATTGGATCCATAGCAGTATTTAATTAAGAGTAATTGTTTTTTTTTTCAAAATCAATAATATTTTGTTACTCATGATTAAAATTGCCCTTTTTGGCCTTCAGGTCAATAAAAAAAATATCTAAAAATCTTTTGATATAAACTATTTTAATAAAAATCCATATTAATATTATAAATCTGTCGTCTATCTGTCAGTTACCTCTTCACGCCCTTATCACTGAACCGATTTGGTTGATATTCCGTATCCGGAACAGGACATAGGTGACAGGATTTATGCCGGAAAAATGTACGGCTCCTGCACGAACAATGAATTTTGGCGCAACGGAGTCTTCTTTATATATATATATATATATATATATATATATATATATATATATATATATATATATATATATATATATATATATATATATATATATATATATATATATATATATATATACAGGGTGTAACAAAAATAAGTGATAATACTTTAGGGTGTGTACGTGTTCCTTCAGACCGGTTCGGTTCCTACAGACCCTAAAGTATTATCACTTATTTTTGTTACACACTGTATATATATATATATATATATATATATATATATATATATATATATATATATATATATATATATATATATATATATATATATATATATATATATATATATATATATATATATATATATATATATATATATATATATATATATATATATATATATATATATATATAAAACTCAAAGATGACTGACTGACATGGTGATCTATCAACGCGTAGCCCAAACCACTGGACCGATCGGGCTGAAATTTGGCATGCAGGTAGCTGTTATGACGTAGGCATCCGCTAAGAAAGGATTTTGATCAATTCTACCGCCAAGGGGTTAAAATAGGGGATGAAAGTTTGTATATAATAATACTACTTAACGCGAGCGAAGTGAGGTCGTTGACAATAAGTCTTATTGTCCAGTATTTTCAACATGAAAAGTAGCATCAATAAGAAAACCCTTAGCTTTAAAAGCGGATACGATTTGTGTAAATTTTTCACCGATCGAACCCATTGTCCGCGTAACGTGATCAAATGGTGTCACGTGACGTCAGGGGCCGTCCACAAATTACGCGAGGGGGAGGTTAGGTTTGGTTAGGTTAGCTAAATCTCACATAATCTCTTGTGGGGGAATTCTCAAAGATACTTACGTAAATTTTCTTAAATTTGTGAAGTTGGTTAGTTTCCATATAATAAATATAATATGGAAATTAACCAGCTATACAATAAAATATATTAATATTGTGATATTATACTGACAGATGGCTCACTGCAAATTTGAGGTGAAAATAAATGATTACATTTAAGAATTTGTAATAAATATTTAAAAATTATAATTAATGTGTAAGTAAGTAATATTTTTAAATACATTATAATAAAACAATTATTTTTTTAATACTTTTTTTTTATAAATCTCCTAAATTTTACGTGGTAGACCCATGCTTTGGCACGAATGGACCGGCTCGACCGAAGAAATACCACGGGCTCACATAAAACCGGCGCTGAAACAGCGTTTGCGCTATGTTTCGGTGAGTGAGTGAGAGTGAGTTTACCGGAGGCCTAATTCCCTTCCCTTCCCATTCCTACCCTCCCCTATTACCCTATTCCCTCTTAAAAGGCCGGCAACACACCTGCAGCTCTTCTGATGTTGCGAGTGTCCATGGGCGACGGGAGATGCTTTCCATCAGGTGACCCGTTTGCTCGTTTGCGTATTTCATAAAAAATCGAGTGCAGTCGAGGTAAATCTCACGGTATCTCACCACAGAGGGGGAGGAGAATCGCGTAACTTATGGACGGCCCCTCGTGACGCGTGACAGAGTGGCATCACGTCTCGTCGCCACGTGTGACAGAATAGCTGGCGGGTTGCTGCAGTTGCATCGTTAAATCCAGCTTTAACATCTGAAGAACCTTTACATTGTTAAATGTAGATTCTCGATAAAAATTCAGCAAGAAAAGAATTTGTCAGGTGCTACAATTTTTAAAGCTGAACAGAATATAAAGACTTAGAATATTATGAAACATTTATTTTTACTTTTAGAGTGTAGAGTGACTGTTGGCAATTTAAGGAAAATAGTGGTCAACCGGATGTCCAGTTGCCAAATTATGAAACAACTAGCGCCATATTTCCTAAAGGAACCAAGATGGCGCTAGAAAATTTAGTATAAAGGTTGCTGCACGAGTAATATTCGGGTCTTTTGCTTTCAATCGTTGAGTCGCCAACTTGGTCCATTTAAAGTATCATGAAATTACTGTGTGTATAATTGTCCTGAGTAAGATTATAAACTCTGTGTTACACTGGTGGATTTTATTTCTAACATGACTGAGTCTAAAAATGGTGCCTATATCAAGTGACAGAAATAACGCATAATAATTTATGCGTTATTTCTGTGTGCGCATAATAATTTATGCGTTATTTCTGTCACTTGATATAGGCACCATTTTTAGACTCAGTCATGTTTGTATGTATAAAATTAATTATAATTAATTAGATGCAGCAGTCGCAGTGTTAAGACAATTTTAAGTATGTTTCGTTAATTTGTAATATTAGTTACATCGATGCCTAAAAATAACAGTTTTTAAAGCTAAGCTATGCAATAGCATAGCTTTTATCGCAAGATTTGAACGCTGCGACCAAATTAATATATTACATAACGAAAAAACCTAACACACCCAAATTCGACCGGCACAGCGTCGTATCGTGCATGTGACTAGACGTATGCGAATTATAATTGCATACGTTAATAAAAGTGCTATGCGATAGCTTTACCGCGGCAGTCCCCGAGTGCCACACTTATTTTTTTTCTAGTTTCGCTGTCGAAATTATCGAATGCAAGTCTAAGTACCCAGCTCTTAGTACATTCGAGTAGTGAAAACAGATGACATTTTGCCACTTCAACAAAAGTTTCGCCCCCTTTTTTCACCCCCTGGGTGCAAAACATTCCTCGCTTTGTCACGTTCAATTTACAAGTACCGAATAAGTACCAAAGCACCGACATACATACAGATTCCCTTATTAATTTTTATGTGTATGTAAATTTTACACTCGAATAAACTTCAAATGTGAAAGCGTTTGAATAAATTATAATATGGTTAAAAAATACAAATTCAAATTATTTGTTAAACGATATGAACTGTGAACTTCGTATCACTGTTATCCTAATCTTTCCTGGAATTCCACGAACATTTCAAGCCCAAAATTAGCCAAATCGGTTCAGCAGTTCTCGAGTTTTATAGAGACAAACAAAATTTGAAATTCAATTTTATTTATACAGTGTGTAACAAAAATTAATGTTAATACTTTACGGTGTGTACGTGTTCCTTGTAGTGAGTTCATTGTGAAAGTAGCAGCGCTGAAAGAAGAAAAATTTTTTTCACTTTTATATGGGCAAGGGCCCGAGCGTCACGAGTTTCCCCATACAAAAGTGAAAAAAAAATTTTGGTCTTTCAGCGCTGCTACTTTTACAGTGAAGTCTCTACAAGGAACACGTACACACCCGAAAGTATTATCACTTATTTTTGTTACACCCTGTATAGATAGATAGGTTGTATACAACATAAATCCATATTATTATTTTATTACTATACTCTACTCGGCGAAGCATGGCGGTAGCGGTCATTGACTCCCTGTCAAAAACTTAACATTTTCTATACAAAGCGATTGACAACATCTGACACTTCATTGACAATCGCGGTTCATATTGAAAATTACAAGTTTTTGACAGGGAGTCAATGACCGCTACCGCCATGTTTCGCCGAGTACCTGTATAGATGCCCACAATTTAGATGCACCGAAATCAATTTAATGCTCAGTATACGTAAAGCACAGGATTCAAGGCAGAATTAAAGCAGTTGATTAACTTAGTGTGAAGAGGTAGCACACAGACATTCTCTAACATTCATAATAATATGACTTATAAGGCAAAAAACTCTTTTCCAATGGGGTAAAAGAGGCCCTAACTTAACACGTTCGACCAGTAATGTGGGTACATCTGACAGATAGGCTACAATTCCCCCGTCAAACTGTTCACATCTAAATCCGTCGGCCTACGTCGATTGATCGGAACGTAGTTAGAAAAATATAGCAGCAATTTATTGTGAGCTGGCCCAAAGTATAAGATGAAGCGTTTGCGAATTTTTTGTAATAATTGTAATCCATATTTCCATACTAATAATATTATTAATATTATTTTAAATGCGAAAGTGTGTCTGTCTGTTACATCTTCACGGCCAAATGGAGATACTTTGAGTCCCGGGAAAGGACATAGGATACTTTTTATCCTGGAAAATTATACAGCTACTGCACGATAAACGAAGTTTGATACAACTAACTGAGTTACGGGCCTCATCTAGTTTGTAATAATGAACAAAATATGTAAAATACACTCAGACTTTTACATTTTGACATTATCTGCAAGTTTAGAGCCTTCAGATAAACTTAATATGTATTAACAAAATTACGCCCGCAACTCCAATGAGCCAATTTTTTATCGCACGGAAACCGTACATTTTTCCAGGATAAAAAGTATCCTATGTCCTTTCCCGGGACTTAAAGTATATTCGTAACTAGCAAAATTGGTTAATCGGTTTGGGCGTGAAGAGGTTAAGGACAAACTCCGATAATATTACATTTTGCAGCTATAAAAACTATCCAACGTCATTTCAGGGGAGTTTTAATCTCCCCTGAAATGACGTTGGATAGTATATCCATTATCCAAACCAAATTTCATCTAAACCAAAAAAAATAGTCATATTCAATATTATCTCTTTCTCTGATCATTATCGCTATCGCTTATGACTTAATGAAATAACATTTTTACCAATCTCAGAAGGTCTAAGGGTGTATTTTATTTGATTACTTGTCACATGGCTGTATTATGGCCGTGTCCAAACATTGGCTGTAAGGGCTTACCCTTATTCCCAAACCCTTTGCCAGATTAATGACTTCACCTGAAGATTTGGAATAACCCGAGAAAAACTATTTTTGGGAGAATGTAAGGTGGAATTTCTTGTAAAGTCAAAATGGATCAAGTTGGCACCAGCGGTCGTTGACCTTACGAGTCTAGGAGCGATTTGAAAAATGCTCACAATGTAGTCTGTTAACTTAAAATAATTGAACTCTTTAGAGTCTCAGTTTGTATAATAAGAAATAAGACAAATTTTATGACAAGGGGTCAATAGCCGCTACTGCCAGATCACAACAGTACGAGTATAGTTTTAGGAATGGCTAAAGATTTTAAACTGGCGTCAATTGAACTTACAAAATGAAGTGGGAGAAATACAAGACCGCCGGCGCAGCGCGGCGTAGGAAAATTGTAAATGCATGTTTGATCTTTGATACAATTTGTTGTTGTATCTCTACACCAAATTTTACAAGACGAACAATGTTGTTGTTTGGTAATTATTTTGAACCAAAATTTGTATCAAATTTTAGATTCTATTCAAGTAATAATTTATTCACAAAGCCACGGATCCCTAATAAAATATTCACAAAACCAGTGATAGATAAACCTTAGACTTTGACCGCTTTGATTCTAAAATACGATTACAAAGGCACAGTCGAAACCTTTGAATAGGATTAAAGTAAAAATAAAAATACAGTAATAAACTAACATGCTAATATTATAAAATATGCGAAAGTGTGTCAAATTCACTCTGAACCGACTTTGCTGGACATGGAGATGCCTTGAGTCCCGAGAAAGGACATAGGATACTTTTTATCCCGGAAAAATGTGCGGTTCCCGCGCGATGAACTAATAAAGGTTCGCGCACACTTTGTCGGCGCGTGCCGGGGCGGGTCGGGGCGCAGCGCAGCGCAAAATGCGCTATAGCACACTATTGCCGGGTCGGGTCGCATCGCATTGACGGATTTTAACGCTCACTGTGCCGGGGCGTGCCGGGGCGGGTCGGCGCGCAACGCGTTGACGGATTTTGAGCCGAGGCTTGCCGGGCCGCATCGCATCACTTCCGCGCGCCGCTTGCTATAGCACACTGTTGCCGGAGCGCAGCGGGTCTTGCTGGGGCGCAGCGGGTCTTATCGGGCCGTTTCGCATTGACGGAAATCCGCCTACCAAAAATACGCGCCGATGCACCCCGGCACAGTGTGCGATACGCCCATCCGCTTCCATACAAATTGTATGGAGGCGGATTTTTGCATTGCGCCCCGGCACGATGAGCCCCGGGACTGCCCGTCTCAGTGTGCTCACTCCTAAATGGCGTATCGGAGTTGCGGGCAACATATTCTGGTATTGTATATTTTTTGATGTATGCCCGAAAAAGGTGTCTTTAGAATCGGGCTGTTATTAATTTATGGGGGCGCTAACCCAAAATTGTCGATTTTATATAATTCATTTTTATACTTGAAAATAAGCAGCGAATTGTTTCACTTTCTGATCTGAGCGAAAACACGATATCTTAAAATTTTCTCGATAGAAAAAATCACAAAGATGCATCTAGTTTTCACGAATTTTTCATTTATTGCCAAAACCGTGCATTAAATTAAGTTAATATTATAACACATTGTATAAAATTCTATCATTGAGACACAGACTTGGTGCATTTTTAAAATGTTGTATAATATTTATCGAGTTATTAAGAAAAAACTAACTTGGCGATGATTCTGCGTCGTCCTTTTTCACCTGGCATATGAATGACGGGCGCGCGTGTGAAGAGAGAAGGACGATGTTTGATTTTTTGGGTTAGTCGCCCTCTGAACGTGTCTGTCTGTCTGTGTGTGTCTGTCCGTGGCATCATACAATCCAAACGAGTAGATCGATTTTGATAACGTCTATCTTGTTTAAAAACTGACAGGATCGAGATTGTTCGTAGCAAAAGTTCATCATCATTAGCCTGCTCAGTACTGGAAAATTTGCCTTTTGTATTTAAAAGTTGTAAGCAACCTTCATTGATTTGGTCGGTTCAATATTTTGCCTTATGAGTCTTTGTTCTTTTGCTTAAATGTGGCTTCAACCATAATTCATAGGTAATTCATTTATTTCATACCATAATAATAATAGCTCCCACACCGGTTTCGGTGACGGTGGCCGGTTTCATTGAAACCAGGCCAGCTACGCAAGAGTAATTTTATAGTGCCCAAGTGTGTGCGCAGTACACAAGAGCACTCTCTATTCCTTTACTCTCATAACCCAGTGGGACGGACGACCGACACGACTGGCGAGAGATCAGGCGCAGGACCGACTTTTTACATGCCCATCCGACGCATGGATCATCTTACTTGTCAGACAATCAGGTGATCAGCCTGCATTGTCCTAACCAAACTTGGAAATAACATGTTTCCAACGCGGGAATCGAACCCACGACCTCCGAGTCAAGAGCCGCGCTCTATACCACTAGACCACGGAGGCGTTACATATATTCATACCAGATTATATTATCAGATATTATCAAAAACTTCAATACTTATGTTTTAAACTGTTTATTATTCCATGTTACGTACAAAATGCTCTTAATATTCCATAATCATGCATTTAAGACTTTAATGTTTCTTAAAGATTGATTTTAGCCTGCCATCTTTTCCGTACGTCAACGGCATCTGCCTTCATTTTCCCCGACCGGATGTAATCTATACAATTGTATCACTAGAATCAATCTCCCGGAAATCAAAACATATACCATTACATTTAACATCCTGTAATCACGAAATATTTATTGATACCGAGATAATCAAATATATTATTAAGGTTTAACGTAAATTATTAAATAAACTAAACATAAAGCTTACACATATCAGACTAGAAATAGTATCTTTTATTTATGAAATAAGGGGGCAAACGAGCAAACGGGTCACCTGATGGAAAGCAACTTCCGTCGCTCATGGACACTCGCAGCATCAGAAGAGCTGCAGGTGCGTTACCGGCCTTTTAAGAGGGTATAGGGTAATAGGGTAGGGATGGGAAGGGAAGGGAATAAGGGAGGGTAGGAAAGGGAATAGGGTAGGGGATTGGGCCTCCGGTAAACTCACTTACCCAGCGAAACACAGCGCAAGCGCTGTTTCACGCCGGTTTTCTGTTAGAACGTGGTATTTCTCCGGTCGAGCTGGCCCATTCGTGCCGAAGCATGGCTCTCCCGCGTATAAATCTATTTTGGGTCCTACACTAGGCACAGACTGTCTTGCAGGTACCATTAAAGATCTAAAGCCGAGAAACCTCTCTAGAATTTTCAATCTAAACTTAGACTTGTCTAAACTACCATTTATAAAGCAAAATAAATATTCTAGTGCATCTTAAGTCGCGGCTGAGTAATGTCGCCCAATCGATAACCCCGACTCGTCTAATGCATTCCGACTATAGAGTTTAGAATGGACGATTATAAACAATGATAAGTTAAAATTCAGCCCCCTTAGGGTGGGTTGCACCAGAGGAGTAGTTATAGGTAAGGTTAAAGTTATTGTCAAATATGGCGTCCATTGTGGGCTTTTACGGGGGATTTGACTTCATTTGACATTTTGTTATGGTTAAAGTTATAGTTAAAGTAAGTTGGTGCAACCCACCCTTATTTTGTAAGTTGATTTGAAAGTATGTGATGTAAGTAACAATATGATAAGAACCTGCTTGCAGTAGCTTGCAGCGTATTTGCTGGGGCCCCGTATAAAAATTTATTTTAAGGCCTTCAGGAAGGGTAAATTACGCACATTGGGGGGAAACGAGGGAAGTGGGCCCCGTATATTTGATACGTCCGATACGGTGGTAGCTACGCTTCTGATTATAATATGATCTTATTGCTTAATTATTTTAACAAACAAATTTCGATTCATTTTTAGGGTTCCGACGGTTCCGTACCCAAAGGGTAAAAACGGGACCCTATTACTGAGACTTCGATGTCTGTCCGTCTGTCCGTCTGTCTCCAGGCTGTAAGTCGAGAACGGTAATAGCTAGAGAGTTCAAATTTTTACAGATTATGTATTGCTGTTGCCGCTTTAACAACAAAAACAAAATAAATTAAATATTTAAGGGGGGCTCCTATACAACAAACTTGATTTTTCAAACATTTTTTGCTCGGTATCAATGATGACAACAGGTAGGCACTTGAAATGTACACAAAATTTTCAACTATATTTGGCTGCTGTTAAGCAATAGTGTTTCATTCCACATAAAATCGGATTTTGAGTTAATAATGCAGTTTCAATAAAACCAGGCCAGTTACGCAGGAGGAATATCATAGTGCCCAAGTGTGTTCACAATACATAAGAGCTTTCTGCGGGAAGTGCGGGAAGGGAAGAAGAAGCGGGAACTCTCTGTCTTTTTCCGAGACATAACGTATATCTGCATACCAAATACGTCATTAAAATCCATTGTAGCGGTATAAGCAGAAATTATTTTATTTAACGCCTCGGAACCGTACATTTTTACGAGGTGAAAAGGATCCTATGGCCATTTCCGGGACTCAAAGTATCTCCATACCAAGTTTCATCAAAATTTGTTTAGCGGTTTAGGAGCAAAATAGGAAACTTTATAACGCGGTAACCGTACATTTTTCAAGACAATTATTATCTTATGTCCTTTCACGAGAGTCAAATTATGTGCACACCAATTTTCATCAAAATCCGTGCAGTGGTATAAGCGCTAATCATTTTTGTTTATCATACGGGTACCGTACCTTTTTCCCGGATGTAAAGTATCGTATGTCCTTTCCCGACACATAACGTACCTACATACCAAATATCATTGAAATCCATGTAGCGGTATAAGCAGAAATCATTTTTATTGAATGCCTGGGAACCGTACATTTTTTCGGAATAAAAAGCATCCTATGTCCTTTTCAGGGACTCAAAGTACCTATCTCCGTACCAAATTTCGGAAAAATCGGTTCAACGGTGTGGGCGTGACGAGGTAATCTATACTTAATATTATAAATGCGAAAGTATCTCTGTCTGTCTGTCTGTCTGTCTCGCTTTCACGACAAAACTACCGAACCGATTGTAATGAAATTTTGTATACAGATAGTCTAAAGCCTGAGAAAGGACATAGGCTACTTTTTTACTGGAAAAAAGGGTTGTAAGGGGGTGAAAATACGAAAATTTGTTCAAATTAAGTTAGTTCCAAAAATTCATACAAGATGGCGCCGTGCGTCTCTTGCATCGCGCTAACGCTTGCCCAACATCTTTCTATAAGAGGTGGTATCATCATATATTCGGGTTTCGAATTTTTTCCATTGTTATTTCTTTTTTACGTTATTTAATCAGTACTTTATATTACGTACAGTGACGTAACCTTAAACCTATCAATGATAAATAGTTTATGGGTAAAGTTGTGTAATTGGGGGGCTAAATAAGCTTTAAAATTTGGCATAATATATAGTTTAATTAAAAAAAATAAAATATTATGTGCACACTGCACAGCTGTTTTGATATAAGGGGTACCAGGGTTTTTTTTATAAAAGCTTTTGACATCAATTTTGTTGACATCGCGCGCTATAAACTGAAGTCCACGCGGACGAAGTCGCGGGCAACAGCTAGTTTTATATAATAGGACATTAATGTTATATGTAATAAGCCCTATAGCAATATAGCATTAACCATTTTTATACTTTTTCTCTTAAAAACAAATGTAAAATTATTATTTTTTTTCATAATCTACGCATTTCAACAAAAAAAAAGATATCGCACAATAACATTTTTTTGCTTAAAATAAGCAGAAAATAAAGATTATTCCAAAAAAACTTAAAACGCCGATTACTCAAAACTAGTCCGATGTGGGATAACACACCAATGCTTAACAGCATCCAATTATACTTTAATAATTAATAATAAAATTTAAATAAAATAAATAATTAAGGGGGGCTCCCATACAAAAAACACAATTTTTTACTATTTTTGCTCTATAATGGTACGGAACAAAAGCTATCCACCAATTAACTTGACAGATCAAGTATGGAGAATCTGTCAAAAAAGTTGTGAATAGCCTATTAGGCACTTTATTAGAAAGTGGTGAAACAGGCCCTAAGCAAACTTAAACTAACTTAGCTAGACATACTTCAGCGTCACCTCTACAATTCTAAGCTCTATATTCTTATTCAGCTAACCTAATTTCTCTACCTATTCTCAAGTTGACATTAATGGAAAATCAGCTATTTCGGTTCTCAGTCCCTCTGTATCCTGAATAGTCTGAAGTCTGCTTTGACATAACTGAATACAACACATCGACCTACAGTATAGAGAGGCAGCTTACATTTGACAGCTAAAATGTGGCTCCAGCCAGAGTAGACAGAATGATAGAGTATGCCGACTTAGAACTGATGTTGAAATTTTTAAATTTGACGTATTATGACGAAAATCGTCGCTAGGGTTGTTAACTTGTTACCTACGAATTTAAAACTATGACATATTCGATGGACGTGTTCCTCTTTGGTCGTATTCTTGTTTGTGTTTTGGCACATGCGATTAAGTAAAATTGTCAGAATCCAATTTTGAAATCTTTATTTTAAATATTTAAAAATAAATTATATCAGCCAGCGCGAGGCACATTCCGCTTATAATCCTAGTGAAACCCGACGCATTTGACAGATATTGAAACCTGTCCGTCTCTTTGCAGTCGAACTACTGGTCGTTATGTCTATTGTGCTCCAGCTAAGGTGACCATGCAACCAGAACCTAAAATCTATATTATAAAATAATTATAATAATAATCATTAAAATGATTTTAAATTGTGTTAATCTCGCAAAATCTCAAGAACGGCTGAAACGGTATGGCTAATCCCACTCGTATTCTTGAAATGTTCGTGGTAAGTTCAGCAAAGGTTCGAAGTTCGCCGAGTCATCTTGTTATATATATATATTGTCAAAATACAGTCAAAATTTATTCACTTTTGTATGGGGAATTATTGTCCATACAAAAGTATATATATAATTCTCGTGGCACAATGTTAGTTACCGTACTAACCACTTCACGCCCAAACCGCTGAACCAATTTTGCTCAAATTTGGTATGGACATATACTTTGAGCCCCGGGAAAGGACACAGGATACTTTTTATCCCGGGAAAATGTACGGTTCTCGCGCGATAAACGATTTTTATTATAATATAGTGAATGTAGTTTAGTTTTTGAGCTAATATTTTTATAAATTTTTGTAAATTTACGCTAACATACTTGTAAAAGGATTTCACTTCAAAGGGTGAATTAAAACGAAAAAAATATTTAATTTACGCAGAAAGTAAAGAAAAATATTCACCATCTGTCAAAATACGAGCAGAAAGAAAAATATGAGGTTTTATTAGAATACGAGCTTTTGCCCGCGGCTTCGCTCGCGTTAAGAAGCATTATTATATACAAACTTTCATCCCCTATTTGAACCTCTTGGGGTTGGAATTTATCAAAATCCTTTCTTAGCGGATGCCTACGTCATAACATCTACCTGCATGCCAAAGTTAAGCCCGATTCGTCCAGTGGTTTGGGCTGTGCGTTGATAGATCACTATGTCAATCAGTCAGTCACCTTTGAGTTTTATATATATAGATATTTTAAAAGAGACAAAAAAAGAAAAAAATTGGTAAAATGGTACGAGATAAGCAAATTCAAAAGCTTATGGATTACAAGAACAAATAATGTATAATAATTTTAAACGTATTAGGGACTGAATTGTCCTGTCTGCGTGGCCACGAATCAGCTGCGGTAGCGATTACTTTAGCGACGTTAAAAAAAGTTAATCTCACGCCAGGACACGTTACATGATCGAAAATTCATAAGACGCGGAGAGTTGACACGTACTAATTATTACTTGAGTACATCTCGATAAGGTACGAGCAATATAATAATAATGTGGTATACCGGGTATAGCAAACATTAAAGTATTATTAGTTTGCTTCCTACCACCCTATAAAATCATGTACGTGAGTATAATATTATTAAACAAAATATCTGTAGGTATGTCATAATGTTATACTTACACAAAATATCTATAGTTGATCTTTTTACGCCTTTGGTCGCATTCAGACTTTAAGGGAGATCGTAGACGACAGACTTTTTGTGCGATCGAGTCTGCGGCGCCCATACAGTCGGCATGGCGCTAAAGATGATTAAACTTCACTTCAGTCTTCAATGAACAGTTTGACAGATCATGCAATTTGAGTTTTATTTCAAAATCTTCATATTTTTATTACAGTTATGTAATTAATGTTCGCCTCTGAATGCAGCAGATGCGAGAGTCTGAGAGACAGATCAACGTATTTCACGAATGATCTGAACCAATTTCTCGACACACAAATACTGCACTGACTTGAATCGCAGCTGCAACTGTTTTGTGGCCGCACCCTAATGTAAAAACAGTGGATTTGAAGACAGTACTCCATCTGGCTCCGGTTGGAATGTACAGCAATACGTCACAGTAGGAACGTCGATTTGGTGCTAGCCGATAAATTGTAGAGATGTCCGCATTATAATATATCGATAATAATATAATTTCAATACTTTTTAAGGTTTAAGACGACCTCTGCTGAGTTGGTAGCTCAAGCCGGGGGTCGCGGGTTCGAATCCCGCCGACGGAACAAAAAGTTATCAAAGTTACTGGGTCGTGGATGTGTATTAAATATATGTATAATATATTAAAAACCTTAAATACGTGGGAGAGCCATACTTCGGCACGAATGGGCCGGCTCGACCGGATAAATACCACGTTCTCACAGAAAACCGGCGTGAAACAGCGCTTGCGCTGTGTTACGCCGAGTGAGTGAGTTTACCGGCGGCTTTGTCTTTTATGCAGATCTTAGAAAAAATCGTGACTCTACTGAACGTTAAAACGTTATTTCAAGTTGTAAAAACAGATGCTGGCTCAGACCCATAGAATATGCACACAAAGTTTCACCACAATCGGTCCAGCCATTTCGAAGGAGGCATCAAGAACCGCTCCCCAGAATATATTATATATATATATATATATATATATATATATATATATATATATATATATATATATATATATATATATATATATATATATATATATATATATATATATATAACTCAAAGGTGACTGGCTGATTGACATAGTGATCTATCAACGCACAACCCAAACCACTGGACCGATCGGGCTGGGCATGCAGGTAGATGTTATGACGTAGGCATCCGCTAAGAAAGGATTTTGATCAATTCCACCTCCAAGGGGTTAAAATACGGGAGGAAAGTTTGTATATAATATTACTTCTTAACGCGAGCGAAGCCGTGGGCAAAAGCTCATTTTGTATATTTTTAAGCCAGGTTTAAACGAGTGATACGAGAAATAAAGTCATAGTTCCTTCTAAAATAATAACGACTGATGAAAGTTTGTATATAATAATTCCTCTTAACGCGAGCGAAGCCGCGAGCAAAAGCTCGTACATATATATAAAACTCAAGGGTGACTGACTGATTGACATAGTGATCTATCAACGCACAACCCAAACCACTGGACGGATCGGGCTGATACGAGAAATAAAGTCATAGTTCCTTCTAAAATAATAACGACTGGAGTACATTAATTTTGACTAATGACGTCATAATCCATGCATGCACGGTTCCGTATAAATTATACGCTCGCTTTCACACCTTCATTATGCTATTACTACGTTGACTTAGTATAATAAAGTTGTAATGTTAAAAAGCGAAAAGGGCCGTCCATTAATCACGTGATTTTTTTAGCCTTTTTAAACGATACGTTAGTACTGAGGTTTAAGACAAAGCGATTTATAATTTCGTTAATTTTGTCAAATTGATTAATGGAATTCCAAATGTTATGTGTTTTATACTAGTTTGTTAAAGTAACATTTTTAGAAACTTTTTGAGCCTAAAAGAAAGAAGCAACAGGCTTAAAATTATTATTCTTAGGGCCTGTTTCACCACTTAAGTGCCGAATAGGCTATTCACAACTTTTTTGACAGATTCTCCATTCTTCATCTGTCAAGTTAAGTGGTGGATAGCCTTATCAGGAAGTGGTCCTAAGGCTACTGTTTATTCTTCTTTAAAGGTGGGTACTGATATTATTTTTTCAGAATAAAAAAAAGTTGCACTCTTGGAGTGCCACCAGAAGTAATATTGAAATATCAGTAGGCGTTTTTAACGAATTTTAATATAATTTAAACGTCTTACGAATTTTCGATAATGTCGCAACCGCAAGAGTAAAAAATTTTTACACTAAGAGTCCCCGCAGACTTACAATTTTAAGTTGGCCGACAATCGTACAAACCACAGAAATAGATCAAGATAGAAGCGCAATGTCGCTCCAATTTGTATGAACACGAGCGTGTCACTTTTTTCATACCTACTTCTATCTTGATCTATTTCTGTGGTTTGTACGATAGTCGGCCTACTTAAAGTTGTATATCTGCGGGGACCCTAAGGGCCTGTTTCACCACTTTCTGATAATGTACCTAATAGGCTATTCACAACTTTTTTGCCAGATTCTCCATACTTGATCTGTCAAGTTAATTGGTGGATAGCCTTATCAGGAAGAGGTGAAACAGGCCCTAAGTATTCCAAAAAATATATAACATTAAAGTTTAAACTGAAGAAGTATTCACTTCAAAAATAGCAATAAAAAGTATGAAGATTGATACCTTTTTATCGACACGCATTATCGATAAATTTTATCGATATGCGCACAACACTAGACCACTTGAAGGCTAATTTTATCGGGAGGATTTAGAATCGACGATAACGTACGAATCCTATTTATTCTATTCAGTCAGGATTTTCTTGACTGATTCCTCAGATCCTGAAGGTGGTTGCTTCGACACGAATTGGAAATTGCGGTCAGATTTAACTTCGATTTTCCCCTACCACCATCTAAGCTCACGTAAGAATTGGCAAAGTATTGAAGTTAAAATTGTATTAAAATTCCTCACCTCAAAAATTACTGAACCGATTTTGATGAAACTTGCAGTATTTGCTAAGTTGAACAATACTTAGTACCTACATGTACATACTACATACACTTTTGAAAGGCTTATAATATTCTGTTCAGACGCTGATATAGACTTGCATTAAACATAATAACTGGACAGTTTTGGAAATATTACATACATAATATAATATACGGGTCGAATTGATAACCTCCTTTTTTGAAGTCGGAAAGATTGTAGTAAAAATACTACAATCTTTTTGAGACCCTGTATTGGAGTTTCGACCTAAAGGCTATAATAATATGCTTTTATTCACGTTTAACTTTCCAGAGTAATTTTATTCTTGAAAACGAAAACTAGAATTCGTTGCATCCCAAGATGCAAAGTTTTCGAAGTGATTTGATTTAAATAATTTGAAAAAGATCGCTTACCGATCTGAAATGTTGAAACTGAGTAGAAAACTGATTTTCAATCCGTACTAATATTATAAATATGCGAAAGTGTGTCTGTCTGTCTATTACCTCTTCAAACTCGAATCGCTGAAACAAATTTGCTGGGTATGGAGACACTTAGAGTCCCGGGAAAGGGCAAAATAGGTATACATGGGAGACTTTATACGTGGGAGAGCCATGCTTCGGCACGAATGAGCTGGCTCGACCGGAGAAATACCACGTTCTCACTGAAAACCGGCGTGAAACAGCGCTTGCGCTGTGTTTTTCCGAGTGAGTGAGTTTACCGGAGGCCCAATCCCCTACCCTATTCAAGGGAATAGGGTAGGGGATTGGGCCGCAACTTCCGTCGCCCATGGACACTCGCAGCATCAGAAGAGCAAGAGAAGGGAATGGAAAAGGGGAAGGTATGGAAGGCCATACCTTCCCCTTTTCCATTCCCTTCCCATCCCTACCCTCCCCTATTACCCTATTCCCTCTTAAAAGGCCAGCAACGCACGTGCAGCTCTTCTGATGCTGCGAGTGTCCATGGGCGACGGAAGTTGCTTTCCATCAGGTGACCCGTTTGCTCGTTTGCCCCCTTATTTCATAAAAAAAATCTTCAGATTCGTAACCGAGTCAGACGGAAAACCAACACGACTGGCGAGAGATCAGGCGCAGGACCGCCTTTTTACATGCTCACCCGACGCATGGACCATTTTGTCAGAAAATCAGGTGACCAGTCTGCTTTATCCTAACTAAACTTTAAAACACGTTTTCAACGTCAGTATCTAACCCACGACTACGATCAGTCAGTCACGCTCTACCTTTGGACCACGAAGGCGTTGTATATTTTTTTGTAATACGTCAGGATTAAGGTTTTTTACATCTCAAGGGGCATTTAATTATTCACAAAGGCCAAGGTACTGAATATTTGAGTCGCCCTTTGAAAAAGTACCGAAATTCGTTAAGTATACTGTATTTAGCGACCTTTAAGGCGTTTGTCCATCGCGCAAAAAATTCAAATAAAATTCCACTTTATGACCTAGGTTTTTTATATATTATCTTATGTCTTTTAACGAGCAATACTTGTATTATATACTTATATAATTGGAATCTCGGAATCGGCTCCAACGATTTTCATGAAATTTAGTATATAGGGGGTTTCGGGGGCGATAAATCGATCTAGCTAGGAATCATTTCTATAAAATGTCATATTCATCGGATACCGAGCAAAGCTCGGTCAAACAGCTAGTATTAAGTATATAAAATAAGGGGGCAAACAAGCAAACTGGTCTCCTGCTGGAAAGCAACTACCATCACCTATGGACACTCGCAACATCAGAAAAGCTGCAGGTGCGTTGCTGGCCTTTTAAGAGGGAATACGCTCTCTTCTTGAAGGGGGTAACAGACGTGCGAATAAGTACGCGGACTTATGGCTCGACGATTGCCGCGAGCCGCGAGCCTGAGGCCTGGGGGCATGGTAATCCAGTGTGAGCGATTCTCACGTGTCACCGACGCGAGCCGAGTAAGTTCGCGAACTTAAAACCCGCAGGCCGGTATAAATAGACACTGTTCAGGCTCTGTGATTGGTTGGCTGTCAAAATTTGGACCAATCACAGAGCCGAACCGCGACTTTAGACCGGGTCGCATCTTAAGTACTGACTATTTATACCGGCCTTAAAGTGCGCGGGTTTTAATTTCGCGAACTTACTCGGCTCGCGTCGGTGGCACACGAGAATCGCTCACACTGGATTATCATGCCCCCAGGCTTGCGGCTCTTTGTAAGCTCGTACGTCTATCAGCCACTTTAAGGTTTGCAGGTCGTATTGGTCCTACCAATGATGACAGTTCATTCCAGAGTTCTAAAGTGTGCAGCAGGCTTTAGATTTAATTTTGCTCTATGCTGATGATCGCTAGACCAATGTCGGTAGAATATGAAACCTATAGCCTAGGTCATAAAATGGCATTTCATTTGACGACCTCTGTGGCTCAGTGGTGAGCGCGTTGGTAGCTCAAGCCGGGGGTCGCGGGTTCGAATCCCGCCGACGGAACAAAAAAGTTTTCAATATTCCCGGGTCTGGATGTGTATTAAATATGTGTATGATTTAATAAACATATAAATATATGTATAGTATAAAAAAGTATTAAATATATTTCCGTTGTCTGGTACCTGTAACACAAGTCCTGTAGGTACTTAGCACGGGGCCAGACTGACGTGGTGTGAAGCGTTCATAGATATAATTATTATTATTTAATTTTTGTCGGTGACGTGCCGACAATGGACAAACTTTTAGGGTCAAAAGAAATTTTTTGGGTCCAATGTTTATCTAGGTACAATTTTTGTGACTAAATTAAATATGTTTAAGGAGCGCGCTTCAGCACAAATGAGCTGGGTTGGTGAGAATACTGTTAAGAACAACCGTACTAATATTATGCGAAAAGCGTCTGTATGTCTGTTCCGTTTTCGCGCTCAAGCGTATGAGCCGATTCAAATTAAATTTGGCATGGAGATACAATGAGAGAAAAAGGATAGATTTGTTGTTGAAAGTGAAAAATTTTAATAAAAATTTTCCTTTAATATAGAATAGACCAAGACAAATGCTATAGGCTAATTTCAACTATCGATAAATGTAAGGTTTCCGCAGATTTTACTATTGAGCTTTGCGCTATCATCAGGTAATTTGTGTGCTCAATACCTCCAACAATAACAATAATTGTAAAGAACAAATAATATAAACTTTAAGTGTACATATACAGGAGCTTTAAATCGCGAAAGCTTATAAAACCTTTAATAAATAAATAAAAATGATTCCCGAGTCCCGACTCTGGCGGAAGTTAGCGAGTGTTTCCTGCAGCTTTCCTGCGAGCTTAAAGCACAGGATCAAGCTGGAGCTTTCAAAAAGCGAAATACGATAATTGGTCGGTTGACCTATGTAAGAAGTAGGACAATTCTAAACGATTTTTTTTTAATGAAATAAGGGGGGCAAACGAGCAAACGGGTCACCTGATGGAAAGCAACTTCCGTCGCCCATGGACACTCGCAGCATCAGAAGAGCTGCAGGTGCGTTGCCGGCCTTTTAATGGTAATAGGGGAGGGTAGGGAGGGAATAGGGGAGGGTACGGAAGGAAATAGAGGAGGGTACGGAAGGAGATAGGGGAGGGTAGGGAAAGGAAAAGGGTAGGGATTGGGCCTCCGATAAACTCACTCACTCGGCGAAACACAGCGGAAGCGCTGTTTCACGCCGATTTAATTTGGCTTAGGGTCAATTTATGCTTCGACTCTGCGCGAGCGCAGAGTCGAAGCGAATTATTAAAACTGAATATAACAAATTCAACCTTAATTCCAAAGCGTTAACGCACTTTATTACTTCTGAGAATTTAAAGTCCGCGCGAATTCGCGTCGATGCGCCCATGGCTTTGGAATAACAATATAGGCGAATTTTGTATCCCAAACAATCGACGAATATAAATGCGAGAGTGTGTCTGTCTATCTTTACGCTTTGAGCTACTAATATTTAGTATAATAATAATAATAGCTCCCACACCGGTTTCGGTGACGGTGGCCGGTTTCATTGAAACCAGGCCAGCTTCGCAGGAGTCATTTTATAGTGCCCAAGTGTGTGCGCAGTACACAAGGGTACTCTCTATTCCTTTACTCTCATAACCCAGTGGGACGTAAGACCGACACGACCGGCGAGAGATCAGGCGCAGGGCCGACTTTTTACATGCCCATCCGACGCATGGATCATCTTACTTGTCAGACAATCAGGTGATCAGCCTGCATTGTCCTAACCAAACTTGGAAATAACATGTTTCCAACGCGGGAATCGAACCTACGACCTCCGAGTCAAGAGCCGCGCTCTATACCACTAGACCACGGAGGCGTATAATAATACTATGATAAAGAAGCAAATTGGGTCTCGAAATATTTTTTCATAACAATTTTTGTGGTCAGGCCCAAAAGGGTTGAAAAACACTGCAAGGTAAAGGCTAGTCTCCTATAACTTAGACTAGACGAAGTAAAATATTACCCGGCAAACTTTTCCACAGTACAGGAGTCCCACATTAAAAACTAAATTAGTCGTAGACGTGTAAGGCCTTTGAGTTATCTGGTTGTAAACTTGGATACGGATTAAGTATAAATAATTTTACGCCCCTGGAGTGACGGCATAAGTTTAAACGAAACAGCAGCAGCAGCAAACCACAAGCAAATTTTTACTTCACAAAACGTAGTAATTTTTTGAAACCGACTTCGAAGGCAAATAATAATAATATTGTTTGATGTGTAACTTAAGTACTTACTTATAGTTTTTATTATTCGTAGACTAAAAAAAATACATGACTCTTAATAATATTCTCATTGTTTTTACCTTGAAAAACAGTTTAAATTTTTTGTTAAAAATAATAATAACAAATAGCAACAAGTAATTTAATTTAAAACAGAACAATTTACATAAATTCTAAAATAACCAATCACTTAATATCAATTCCGGGAATAGCGAAGTGATTTTCCGAATTCCGAAAACGTTTTCCGAATACTCGGAAATTTCAGGAAGGCCGCATTTCGGAATTGGGTAAAGACAATATCGTTTGAGAACTGCCGTAGTTTCATATGCCTGGCTTGTTACAGACCGCTCGCATAGTCCAGGAACTTAGTCATATTGAATTCGATAATATTTAACGCTAACTGTAAAACTCACTTATTTGCTTTTTTATGAAATAAGGGGGCAAATGAGCAAACGGATGATGGAAAGCAACTTCCGTCGCCCATGGACACTCGCAGCATCAGAAGAGCTGCAGGTGCGTTGCCGGCCTTTTAAGAGGGAATAGGGTAATAGGGGAGGGTAGGGATGCGAAGGGAAGGGAGTAGGGGAGGGTAGGGCAGGGAATAGGGTAGGGGATTGGGCCTCCGGTAAACTCACTCACTCGGCGATTCATGCCGTTTTTCTGTGAGAACGTGTATTTCTTCGGTCGAGCCGGCCCGTTCGTGCCGAAGCATGGCTCTCCCACGTCTATGTCATTGCTACTAGATGACGCCCGCAATTCCGTTGCAGCAAAGAACAACGAACCTTATTGGCCTAAACTTACAAGAACATAAATAAAATGTCGTATTTCGGTGTACACCTATGAAACATACGCCAATCGATAGAGGAGACGGGTACAAACAATAAATATTCTTTGACAAAATGTCGTAAATGATATACTTTCTGAGTTATTTCAGTTTCAAATGTAAAATAAATAATATTTTTGATATACAATCTGAAATATTAAAAAAAGTATAACATTTACGACATTTTGTCAAGGCGTATTTGTTGTTTGTAATTATTTTCTCTGTCGATTGACGTATATTTCATAGGTGTACACGAAAATACTTTTGGTATGCCACGCTCATACAAAAAAGTTAAAACTCTTTAGTAAATGGCGCGGGGACCATTACTTTTTTTGGGATAAAAAGTACCAAATTTTCTTTCCCGGTAACAGACAGACAGACATTTTCGAATTTATAATATTAGTACGGATATCAGAATCTGTACTTACTATGTATAACAAAGAACATTAGCACCGTAGCTTAGGTAGAGGTACCTTTTATTTAAACAAAAAACAGAGATTCCCAAAGTCGCAAACTTGAAATGATTCGATAAGGAGGGATATAAGAAAAGTTTCCAAACTTGAGAAATTAATGCCGACTTCATGTTAAAGTCTTTTGTTTTTTCCCCAAAGAAATGACCCCCATAAAATTAAATTGAGTTATTATGAAGATTCCACTCACTCGAGACTTGAGAAATTGTTGCCATTAATATACAAGAAAAAGTTAAAACATGCTTGAGTTGGGACGTTTTGGAATTATTTTCAGTTGGCCCATGATGAATTGTTATGATTGCCAAGCTGTCAAACAACGTTTATAGGCAATCATAGCGTAAACGCCTGTCTGTCTGTTATCTTTGTAACAACAACTGCTAAAAACTACTTAAAACTATCCGCTTGTCTGTAATTTTATCCAACCTAATAGTGGATGAAAGATTTCACTTCAAAAGTGTTAAGCGGGCTCCACATTCGCGGCGCCAAAGCCCGCGTAGGCCGCGAACGGCGAGTGTGGAGGGTTTCGCGGCTTCGCGTTCGCGCTTCGCGGCTTTCCCTGTCCGGTGTCGGTATTTTGGCCCGTGACAAAGGGCTCGCGAAGCGCGAACGCGAACATCATCCACACTCGCTTTTATTCGCAGTCGCACACTATGTTAGAACAGCAGCAACAGTGACTTCAACGTCCGTTTTACTCAAATGCGCGAACGTAAATGCGAAGATTGCGAGTGTAGAGGGCCGTATTTGTTCGCGTCGTGTTCACGGCGCATAGCACTCGTGAATCGCGGACGCAATTCGCGCCGCAAGTGTCGAGAGGCTTTAGGTTTCAGCACAATAAGCGAAGAAAATTAAATCTAATAATAAAGCCATACTAATGTCAGATATAAATTAAGTTTTTTTTAATCCGTTCCTATCTTCTGGTTCGTTTCAGAGTTTCCGAGATTCCGCCATCTTGAGGTTTCTTTAGGCTGACCGCACACGTTTGCCGTATTCGATTTCCTAATGCGGAATCACGATTTGGAATTCCGTGAGATTCGCGCAAACGTTCGCTTTTTTCTCGCGCGAACGCACCGGCTTGCATTTGAAACGTACGTGCGGAATTCGATCCGTTCGGAAAAAAAACGAACGTGTACAGCATGGGGTCAGTAGACACACATTAATGTCTACTGATCATTCGGATTTCCGAATACGGAAAACGAATTCGGAAAATATCGAATACGTAAAACGTGTGTATGCGACGGGCCTTAGGGTTTTCTCGAAGAAAATTAATGTTTGTTTTGTGAAATTAAAAAAACTGACGTATGTATAAGGGATCGAGTTATAAGGCGATGATATTAAAAATACACAAGCGATTTCCACCTTTATTACCATGGCGTAGCGATAGAAATTGCACGTCATAATAAAATTCTGTGGATATTATTGTAAGCTGTTTTGTTTACCGTATAGGATTGGAAGTATTTTATCAAAGATTTAAATGGATTGAGATACAAACATGAAGGTCTGAAAACCTTTTTTATCATGGAGAGAAGACATTTTCATTATTTTTTACACTTTCTCTGAAATTATATTTTGTGGGTTTTATTTCTGAATTTCCGCGTTTACTACATAAATAATCTATTTCGAGAGCTTAGTGTCTAAGCACACCATGCCGAAGTTCCGCGGCGGAAGTTCGGCATGATTCAGCCTGCAATGTATTTTAAATTACCGATGCCGAAATTCCGTCGCGTATTGTATGCATTTGACATTACTGACGTAATCATGCCGAACTTTTTTATTTTCTTAGTGCTTTCGGTATGTAAAGTCAGTAGACTATCTTTTGTTCTAAATTGCCCCCTTCTTTTTTTTCTTTTTTTTTTTCGACGGGAAATGCATTGACGCATCCCGGGGAATTGGGGACTCCCCCACGAGTATGTGGGGCTCGCTGCGGCCGTAAGGATGGTCAGTGACCGCAGCCCTACCCACTAAAACCCGATTGCCCCCTAGCAAAGGAGCAAACGGGTCGCCTAATGGAAAGCAACTGCCGTCGTCCATGGACACTCGCAAAATCAGAATAGTTGCAGCTGCGTTGCCGGCCTTTCAAAAGGGAATACGTACTCTTCTTGAAGGTTTGCAGGTCGTTATTGGTCCGGAAATACTGCTGGTGATAGTTCGTTCCACAGTTTGACAAATGACAGTGCGCGGCAGAAAGTTACGCGCAAAAACGCACGGTGGAAGACTGCCTCATCAAGTTGATGAGGATCTTCGTATCAGATAGCTTAGGAGAGCAAAACGATACAGTATCACGTCACATGTTGTACAATAGGGATTGTCCATTTTTTTAAATTTTGCTCATTACAAAAACATTTCGAGGAATAAGGTTCGTTCAGAGATCGTTTTTCTGTATATAAACGAAAAAAATACCCATTAGTTACTTATATTTTTGAACAAATATGTTTAACCTTTGTTTGACCTTCAATGGCGTTAAATTAGCAATAAATTCGACCAACATTACGTTTCGAACTTTTGGTAAGCTTCTCGTATCAGCTTTCACATAATGAGAACTTGCATTTGACGAACCAGCCATTATAAATAAGATTGAAAGGAAATTTAAAACACTACAGAGGTCAATTAGCCGCCGATGATGACGTCAGAGTGAAACTTTAAAAATTTATTGAGAAAAATCCAGCCAATGAATTTCAAAATTATTTAATTTATATTCTTAAAAAATTTAAGAATATAAATTAAATAATATTATAAGTTAAATATTTTAAGTTAAAATACCCAATTTTAACGAAAAAAAATATAAAAAGTACATGTGATTTTTTTTTGGACAATGCCCATTTTGATTATAAAACACTAGATAACGCCCGCAAATCCATTGCGCCAATATTCGTTTATCACGACAGAACCGTACATTTTTCCGGAATAAAAAGTATCCTATGTCCTTTCCCGGGACTCAAAGTGTCTCCATAACAAATTTCAGCAAAATCGGTTCAATGGTTCGGAAGAGGTAACAGACAGACTTTCGCATTTATTATAGTAAGGATAATGAAAAATCTTAAGACAGACATAAATTAAATACTACTTAGAGTGGAACAATGAGAAGAAGTTTATTCCTTGATTGTTCAGAAATGCTTTTCCTTTTTTATCTTTTCATTTTAAAAGCAGATTGCATCTTAACAATCTTAGTTTTATTTATATCTTTACTAGCTGTTCCACGCGGAATAGTGGAAAAATAAATTCTGATATTTTCCCGTAGTGAAAAGTAGCCTATGTGCTATTCCAGGATATCAACTAACTCTATAACAAATCTTAACCTCCTCTCCCACACTGCCTAAGCGTACACTCGCATGCAAGAACCAGCAAACACCACCACCACACAAGCAATAATGTTGGCAAATCCGTGCAAGGCCCCTCACCACCATGCAGGTTGGAAATCCTCAGGATGTGGACTCTACGAACAACGTCCGTCAATTCTTGATGTTCGTAGAGCCCACATCCTGAGGATGCTCCGGTGTTGGGGCAAAACGCGCGTCGAGGTTTTTAACCTGCATAGTGGTGAGGGGGCACGGATTTGCCAACATTATTGCTTGTGTGGTGGTGGTGTTTGCAGGTTCTTGCATGCGAGAGAGGATGGAGGTGCTGTACGCATGCCTATGCGTACACTTACTAGTCCACTTAAAAGTTTAGGTTTATTTCGCGGAATATTGCTAAAAATAATAACAAACTAAATTTCACAAACTTTCGCCATTATAATGTTAAGGTGCCGGTTGGCAGCGGGCTGCATGAAGCGTCAGCAGACGACGTGTCGTCGCGACACTACTGGTTTCTATGTATTTCTATGAAAAGTGTCGCTAGCTTCATGTCGCTAGCTGCGGAGGGTATTTCATAGAAATACATAGAAACAAGTAGTGTCGCGACGACACGTCGTCTGCTGCCGCTTCATGTAGCCGGCTTCCAACTGTATCTTAAGGGCCGTGTCACATCGAAATCGCGGCCGCCACGAGTGGCCACGGGCGGCCGTAGACTTCTCAAGCGATACTATGTATTACAATAATGAAGATACAGTTTAAAATCATATGACACTGAAAGTGCTCGCCTCGCCGCTGCCATTCCGGTGTGGCGCGGCTCTTAGTGTGATATTGCTGCAAAATGCAAATCAGCTGTTTTGATTTTATGTTATGAAATTGTTATTGTAAACATTTAAAACAGACAAAAAGGGGGGTGATATAAGTTTGACGTGTCAGTCTATGTGTGTCTCTGCTCGTGACATCGTAGCTTCCAAACGGGTAGACCGATTTTTATCTAGTTTTTTTGTTTGAAAGCTGACATAATCAAGTATTCATAATTCATAATTATCAGCTCGCTAATTGCTATATTTTTATTATTACATTGACTAGAAAACCGACAACGGATTGTTTCAATCTCAAGACACCATAGCCTCTTACAAAATCGATGTGAAAAATTCATATACCTAAAGGGACTTTGCAAACATAGCGACCTCTCAAAGTCGACTCATAAATTATTTTAACAATAAAAACTTTAGACTCCATGATTAAGTCAAAAATGTTAAAAAAGAAAAAAAGAAAAGAACGTCAAATGAACAATTACTTTGAGAGAAAACAAGTTCTGAAGGTAATTTATCGGGTCGCAAAGTTGAACATGGAAAGGCTTGTGAATTTTACAAAAGGTTGGGGTTCCGTTTTCAATCATAAAACTTAACGTCATCAGCCTTTAGTTTATACAGTGTGTAACATAAATAAGTGATAATACTTTAAGGTGTGTACGTGTTCCTTGTAGAGAGTTCACTGTGAAAGTAGGAGCGCTGAAAGACCAAAATTTTTTTTCACTTTTGTATGAGACAACTCGTGACGCTCGGTTCCTTGCCCAATGCCCATACAGAAGTGAAAAAAAATGTTCGTCTTGCAGCGCTGCTACTTTCACAGTGAACTGTCTAGAAGCAACACGTACACACCCTAAAGTATTATCACTTGTTTTTATTACACACTGTATATTGTGATTTCTGAAAATGCGTATATCTAAAAAAAATATTGTAAAACTCGACGAAACAAAAATAAATAGAAATTATGTAAAAAAAATTTTTTGCAAGTTTGTCTCAAATGATTTTCATACTAAAATAAAGGAAAACTTATTTTTTTTTACAATTTATCTACAACCTACATTTATATTATGTAACCTACGACTTACGAGTATAATATTGTATCATATTTTATGAATACATGCATTTTTTTTAATATACCATCTCTAAAAATTACCAAAATTTACTTTACAGAACCCAACAACATTTCGCACTACTCAATACTTAACTTTTCAAATCCTAAGGGGACTTCAACTTTAATAATTTGATTAATTTTTCGAATAAAATTTTATTTGACGGAAATCATAATCTTTTATTGTTAGATGAAAATTGGGGGTTTTTATTAAAATGATTCTCACCTGTGCAAGAACAGGTGTAGAATTGTTATGACGGAATAAAATTTTACAACTTTTAATACTTTCAAATCTTATTCCTTATTACTTTGTCACCATTGCTAGTGGTGAAGAGCGTGGCTCTTGACTCGGAGGTCGTGGGTTCGATTCCCACGTTAGAAACGTGTTATTTCCAAACTTCTTTAGGGCAATGCTGATCACCTGATTGTCTGATAAGTAAGATGATCCATGGGTCGGATGGGCATGTAAAAAGTCGGTCCTGCGCCTGATCTCTCGCCGGTCGTGTCAGTCGTCCATCCCACTGGGTTATGAGAGTAAAGGAAGAGAAAATGCTATTGTGTACAGACTGCGCACACACTTGGACACTGTAAAATAACTTTTACTTTTCAATAAAACCGAAACCAGTGTTGGGATTTATTATTATTAATATCATAATAATTTAGCACAGAGCTGGAAGAAAAAAATGCAATTTCATATAGAACTATTCATTCTTGTACCTATAAATATTACTTATTTAAAGCGAGAATGATTAATTTTTCATGCTCTTTGTAATTAAATCAAAATCTTAGTTTAAAAGATGGCTGAAGTTACGCGCTTATTTGAGAATTGGTACGCCGTACATTTCTTTTGTGTTTTTCAGAAATTAAACACGTCATCGCGTTTCATTTTAATGAGGCGTATACCTTGACAAGATTCAAACCAGCGACTGCGGCTCATGTGTCAACCACTGAGCTAGCAGTATGTCCACACTTCATGTTAAATTTTCGTCATCTTCTTTTATTGAACTTCCGTTTTGGTGCATTCAATAATTGTATGCATCAACGACCGCAACGCCAACATTGTCATTTTTGTTGATTTGCAGTGTCTGTCAGCTGGCCGATTCTGTATGATCTGTATCGTACATTTTGTGAGTTAATCACTGAGTTAGTAACGAAACGGAGGAGTGAGCAACGGAAAGTCTCACTTTTGTATGCAAGTGAATACAAAAAGTGGCACTTTCCGTTACTCACTCCTCCGTTTCGTTACTAACTCAGTTATTAACTCACAAATGTACGATACAGAATCGGCCAGCTGATTATTGTAACATGTGCGACGAGAACATTTTACTGGGTGGAATATGTGCGACTTATTTGGTCATAAGAAATTTCAGAAAAAAGAACCAAGCGGTTGATTAAGGTCAAAGCGCATGCGTCGCGGTCATGCCTCACGTGCGCTGTTGACTGCGCTACAACGCATGCCCTTGATGAACAAAACAAGGCACAGTGTGGACATAGCTAATTGAGGTTATAGTTTATCATCATAGCCTGGAGTTTTTTTTTTCTTCTTTAAATAATTGTGACTGTCGGTGTTTATTATCCGACAACTAAAGCCTGGAGGCTGGAGCTAATATTGGCTATTGGCTAATATTCCTAATTGCTTATATCAATGCATAATAATTATTCCATTGGCAGAACGCATTTAATTTATTCATAAATAAATTCGATTTCAATTTACCGTCTAAATCAGCTATACTCAACCTGCGGCCCGGTGGGTCTTTATCAAGTGGCCCACGTGAAGTTATACATGGGAGAGCCATGCTTCGGCACGAATAGGCCGGCTCGACCGGAGAAAAATACCACGTTCTCACAGAAAACCGGCGTGAAACAGCGCTTGCGCTGTGTTCCGCCGAGTGAGTGAGTTTACCGGGGTCCCAATCCCCTACCCTATTCCCTTCCCTACCCTCCCCTATTTCCTTCCCTTCCCATCCCTACCCTCCCCTATTACCCTATTCCCTCTTAAAAGGCCGGCAACGCACCTGCAGCTCTTCTGATGCTGCGAGTGTCCATGGGCGACGGAAGTTGCTTTCCATCAGGTGACCCGTTTGCTCGTTTGCCCCCTTATTTCATAAAAAAACCGTTTCAAAATGCACGCCCACTGGTAAAATAGAGCAAAATCGTCGTATATGTCCTGAAATTCCACTTTTACATCACATATTTTGAAGAACGCTATTTTTTAACCCTAACCCTAAAATTTTGGTTGCGGCCCGCGACACCACGACCAAAACGCATTTGTGGCCCGTATATTAAAAAAAATACCTGTGGCACTCGGAGACTGCCGCGGTAAAGTTATTGAACAGCATTTTTTTAATCTACGAATTCAATTTGATGAGTTTGAGCAAATTAAATCACTATTTAACAGTAATTTACTTTATTAAATTATGGCAAAAACTTGTACAAAATATGGCCGTCACTATGATATCGCAGAATAAAAGGACATAGACAAGAAAAATTGTTGCATTATGGATTTGACCACAGAATAGATAATTCTCACGATTTGACAGTGTTGTAAGGTGCAAAATTCAATATAATCTATATTACTTTAACACAATTATTATTGCATACGTCTAGTCTAAGTAATAGAGGATACACGGCAACCCGCAACGCTGTGCCGGTCGGAGTGGAGTGTGTTAGGTTTTTTCCGTTACTAAACTTCTTGATTCAGCCCGCGATAAAAGCTATGCAATAGCTTAAAAGGTTGAGTACCACTGGTCTAAATACATGAATTATTTATGTTCATTTATACTCATTTATATTAATTTACAGATCCCAAATTGGATTTAAATTAAATTGGGGCATAATTTATTTTATGTTTCGGCATCCTGAATCGGTCCTTATTAATTTAGTTTAAACAATACATTTCAGTATCTAGAAGCAAGCCCGATCTTTCATCTTTGCTCAGAGTTTTATTTAGAAACGAGCTTTTACCCGCGGCTTCGCTCGCGTTAAGAAGTATTATGTACAAAATTTCATCCCCTATTTTAAGCCCTTGGAGGTAGAATTGATCAAAATCCTTTCTTAGCGAATGCCTACGTCATATCATCTATCTGCATGCCAAATTTCAGCCCTATCCGTCCAGTTGTTTGGGCTGTGCGTTGATAGATCACTAACGGCCGTTCCCAATATTTGATCTATCTCTGATTTTGCCCTACTAGAGATAGGAATAGCTCACATTTGACATAAAATATATGTCTCTAATGTCTAATGTGAGTTATTACTATCTCTAGTAGGGCAAAACCAGAGATAGATCAAATATTGGGAACGGCCGTATGTCAGTCAGTCACCTTTGAGTTTTATAATTATAATATATGGATATAGAATAATATAGAAATATAGATTTCAAAATGCACGGTTGTCCAGGGATAAGAATCTACAAGATGTAAAAAAAAAATTAGTAATAATACTTACTTCAGGGTGTTTCACTGTAAAAGTAGCAGCGCTAAAATAGATTTTTTTTTATTTGTGCAAGCGACCCAGCGTCACGAGTTTCCCCATACAAAAGTGAAAAAATATGTTCTTTCAGCGCTGCCACTTTTACAGCGAACTCTATACACGGGACTCATATACACACCCTAAAGTATTATCACTTAGTTTTGTTACACCTTGTATATAAAATATAACTGACGACCTCCGTGGCTCAATGGTTAGAGTGTGTGGCAACTCAAGCCGGGGGTCGCGGGTTCAAATCCCGCCGACGGAACAAAAAGTTTTTCAATGTTCCTGGGTCATGGATGTGTATTAAATATGTGTATGATATAATAAAAATCTTAAATATATGTATAATATAAAAGTATTAAATATATATCCGTTGTCTGGTACCTGTAACACAAGTCCTTCAGGTACTTAGCACGGGGACAGACTGACGTGGTGTGAAGCGTCCATAGATATTATTATTATTATAATTATAAGAATGAATTTTCAATTTTGTTAGTCACGCCAAATTTGAGAACAGCTGGACAGATTTGGATAATTTAGCCTTGAAATGTTTGTGAAAATCCAGGGAAGGTTTATATTAGGTATAAAGTGGGGGGAAGTAATACCATCGGATAGTATTTCCTTCCCTTAAAACTAAATCATACGTGGGAGAGCCATGCTTCGGCGCGAGTAGGCCGGCTCGACCGGAGAAATACCACGTTCTCACAGTAAAACCGGCTTGAAACAGCGCTTGCGCTGTGTTTCGCCGAGTGAGTGAGTTTACCGGAGGCCCAATCCCCTACCCTATTCCCTTCCCTACCTTCCCCTATTACCCTATTCCTCTTAAGAGGCCGGCAACGCATCTGCAGCTTTTTGATGCTGCGCGTGTCCATGGGCGACGGAAGTTGCTTTCCATCAGGTGACCCGTTTGCTCGTTTGCCCCCTTATTTCATAAAAAAATAATAAAAGGAGCGAAAAATCTACCGTGAAAATTTTTGAGCATACTTATTAATATTCCAAATCACAAAACTCGAAAGATAAATTCCGACAAAAGTTCATAAAAATCATTGTCATTTACATAATCGTTGAAGTTTGGAACCGATTCCTCGATTCCTTAGATCAGTGATTCGAGGAAAACGGGCAGAAACATTGTGCTCTCTATAATTGGACCAATCTTTAAATCGGCTCAAAATATCCTTAAATTCTTTATTGAATAACGATTTCGGTGACGGTTTTATTATAGGTGTTATACTAATATTTAAATGCCAAAGTGTGTCTGTCTGCCTGTCTGTCTGTCTGTTACCTCTTCACTCCTTAGCCCGGGCGCGCACTAGCGGCCATCGAAAGTATGGTGTGGCCGCAGGTCGCGTTACGGCCAGGTGTGCGTCGTCTATGGCGGTTTCATACGAAGGTATCTATCTCGATGGCCGCCGCGGCACTGGCCGCCGCGGCTTGGCCGCTAGTGCGCGCCCGGGCTTAGTGTCTAAACATACTAGGCCGAAGTTGCGCCGTAGCATAGGGGCCAACGAGCGTAATTAGTGAGTTGTGAGTCGCAGAATTTCGGCTGGCAGAAATTCTGCTGCATTCAGTTTCATACAAAAGTCCTGTTTGATTCACACGAGCGTAATTTTGTGAGTCATGATATTTTGTATGAAAAGATATTATTTTGCGCGGCAGAAATTCCGCGACTAACGACTCACAAAATTATGCTCGTTTGGCCTCACCCTTATGGTCGAACAGATTTGGATCAAGCTATTTTGTTTGAAAGATGACATGATCGCCTGGAAACCGTACATTTTTCTATAACACAAACTATTCTTTTTCTTTTCCTGGGACTCAGTGTATACCCAGCTATATCGGTTCAGCGCTTTGGGCATGAAGAGATCTACACTAATATTATAAATGACGAGCTTTTTCCCGCGGCTTCGCTCGCGTTAAGTACTATTATTATATACAAACTGGCATCCCCTATTTTAACCCCTTGGAGGTAGAATTGATCAAAATCCTTTCTTAGCGGATGCCTACGTCATATCATCTACCTGCACGGCAAATTTCAGCCCGATCGGTCCAGTGGTTTGGGCTGTGCGTTGATAGATCACATGTCAGTCAGTCACCTTTGAGTTTTATATAATTATATAGATAGATAGATAACGTGTGTCTGTCTGTCCGTCTGTCTGTATCTCGGTTTGGGCGTGAAGATGTAACAGACAAACAGACAGACACACTTTCACATTTATAATATAAGTATGGATAGATGGCACTATATCTATAGTCAAATAGAGCCTATTTGCTACTCTGAAAGCAGCATTACGGGCGCATAATTTCTTATTTCTTATGCCTCTCGGCTGTACCCCACTTCAGCTGAGTGTACTTAAGATGGCGGCCATTCTGGACGCCATTTTGTGGCCATATTGAATAACAATTACGGTGAAAATATGGACTAATGATACAGGTTAGAATGCTTCACCAAGTTTGCATATTATGATGGACAAATTTTTAAAAAATGTTGGGGCATTCGTCTATATAGATTCCGAAATTAATTACAATCGATCACGATTGAAGACTGTCTGTGCTACCATACTATAATATTATAAATATGCGAAAATGTGTCTGAAAATACCCTATGTCCTTTCCCGGGACTCAATGTATTTTACGGCGACGCCTTGATAATTTGGCTGTATCGATATGAATTTTTCTCAGCAATGACTAAAGCTAGGAAATTAAAGTTCATTGTCAGTATTCATCAGGTCTTTGTCTTTGAATTACCCATAGCATAACACGATTGGTCAACTTTTATAACAGATAATAATCAATAAAAAAGACCTCTGTAAAAAAAGGGATTCCTATTTTGCCAACAGAAGAGAGTGATACTCGTATAAGCTTCCAAAATTTGTACATAGATTGGTTCAAGCATATACTTTAATTTGCCCATAGCTTATATGAAACTAGCTGTTCCCCGCGACTTCGTCCGCGTGGACTTCAGTTTATAGCGCGCGTTGTCAACAAAATTGGTGTCAAAAGCTTTTATAAAAAAAATTCCTGGTACCCCTTAAATCAAAACAGCTGTGCAGTGTGTACATATTTTTTTTTACTAAACTTTATATTTTATGCCAAATTTTAAAGCTTATTTAGGCCCATAATTACACAACTTTACCCATAAACTATTTATATCATTGATAGGTTTAGCTTTTAAGGCTACGTCACTGCATAGATAAAGTACTGATTTATTTAATAACGTAAAAAAGTAATAACAATCGAAAAAAAATCAAAACTCAAATATAAGATGATATCACCTCTTATAGAAAGAAGTCTGGGCAGGCGTCACCGCGATGTAGGAGATGCACGGCGCCATCTATTATGAGTTTTTGGAACTAACTTAATTTGAACAAATTTACGCATTTTCATCCCCTTACAATCATTTTTTACAGTAAAAAAGTAGCCTATGTCCTCGCTCAGGCTGTAGACTATCTATGTACAAAATTTAATTACAATCGGTTCGGTAGTTTTGGCGTGAAAGCGAGACAGACAGACTGACAGAGATACTTTCGCATTTATAATAATATTAGTATAGATATATTTTTGGTTTTTAAATTACGCGATAAAAAACATTTTGTCTTGTACGCCCTTTCCATTTCTTGCTGTTTCATTTCTTGTTTTCTATGAGAGGCCGGGCCGGCCTTTCATAGAAAACAAGAAATCTAAAACATATCCAACACGGTTTTTTACTTTATCGCGGCGTCACCTTAATACTAAACTTAATCAAAATCAAATGATCAACTTGCATCTGAAGATATAATATTTCAATTAAACAATATTTTAGATCTTTACAGATATTCGCGTTCATATTTTAAGTCCTTAAAATTGAATACTTTTCATACATGACATTTGCGAGTGAAAAATAAAATTTAATTTTGAAATGTCACGTTCCTCACATTTGACGCTCGTTGGAGAATTGTTTCGCGCCCGCTTTGCCTATCCCATGGGAACATTTTCCTGGTGAAACATTTTCCGTTCCCTAGATGTTTAAGGTTGAAAACCTGTGTGTTATAATAGATTTTCAGGTTGAAAAGTCCTCGTTACACTAGTTGATATCTGCAACTCCAAATCTATTTATTTATTTATTTAAAGATACGTCAACAACATATTGTAACAACATTAATAACTTAAAACTAATACATTTTCGTTTTATACTAACACAATAGTTAATTACAGGCGTATACAACTGTTTTACAGGTATTTGCTCCTTACATTAATGATAACTAGCTATTTGACCGAGCTTTGCTCGGTATTCGATAAAACACGAATTAAATGACATTTTCTAAAAATGATGCCTAGCTAGATCGATTTATCGCCCCCGAAACTCCCTATATACTAAATTTCATGAAAATCGTTGGAGCCGATTCCGAGATTCCAATTATATATTTATATTGTTCGGGAGCAGGAGGAACTCTTCAATGAAGTTCTTTATTGACTTGTTGATTACTACGTTTATTGTACGAAAAATTACAAAATTAATGATTTATTAACGTGAGGACAGTTATATTAGCCACCATTACGCGTTCAGCGGTGAAAAGGAGTGAAGTTGCCCCAGATGCGGCGCGGCGATGCGGGTGTCGACGTCACGCTGCTGCAAACTGCGCGGGGTTCACGTCACTGCTTCCGTTACGCCACTCTTTCGCTAGATGGCGTTATCGACTATCGGATGATATATTATTGAACATACCGGCCGCCTTGGAAGAACCAGGATCTTCCAACATATTCGTCTTCACAGTTGTACAGGCAGCGGGCAGATCTTCGAGAAAGACCGTCGTATAATACCGTGCGCTGTACGTATTTCAGCTACACGGGATACTCCATCAGTCCCAGGGAATACTTCTGTTACTCGTCCCAATTTCCAGTTGAGTGGTGGAGTATTATCCTCTTTGATAAGGACCAAGATATTAGGTGTGATGTCCTCATTGTTGTCCTTCCATTTTGTTCGTTGCTGGAGCTCTGAAACATATTCTTTAGACCATCGTTGCCAAAAGTGTTGTCTAATTTGCTCCACACGTTCGTAGCGTCCCAGTCTCGTAGGCTCGATCGTCGTGAGGTTCTCGCAGGCAGGCGCAGTCAGCGGTCGACCGATCAGGAAGTGTGCTGGAGTGAGTGGGAGGAAATCGTCAGAATCTGAGGACAGAGGGGATAAAGGGCGGGAGTTCAGAACAGCTTCTATTTGCGTTAATACTGTTTCAAACTCCTCGCGTGTTAATTTAGCATTACCGAGTACGCGTCTCAAATGGTACTTGCAGGACTTGACTCCTGCCTCCCATAACCCACCAAAATGAGGACTATAGGGGGGTATGAATGTTAAACGAATTTGGTTATTAGTTAGAAAATCAGAAATATCTTTAGTTTTATTAAAAATTGCTGCCAATTATTTTCAGCACCCACAAAATTTTTCCCGTTGTCTGAAAATATTTGGTACGGCTTTCCGCGTCGTGCTATAAAACGATTTAATGCTAAAATATAATCCTGCGTGCTCAAGCTACCTACTAATTCTAAATGTATTGCTCTAGTCGTAAAACATATAAATAGACAAATATATGCTTTAATTAATTTAGCACCTCTGCCTTTGCGATCCAGTATGAACAATGGGCCCCCATAGTCAACTCCACACTGTATGAATGGGAAGCTGGGCTCCAGTCGCTCAGTAGGTAAGTTACCCATGAGAGGAGTCAACGTTCTCCCTTTCATTCGTTTACATATGACACAGTTATGTACTACCTGTCTAGCCAAATTACGAGCTCCTAAAATCCACCACTTTTCACGCATAGAATACACTAAAAGTTGAGGTCCAGCGTGAAGGAGTCGTTTGTGTTCATATTCACACAATAACCTCGAGAAACGATGTTTATTACTTAACAATACCGGGTGTTTCTTTTCATAATTAAATCCAAGCGCGTTAGATAACCTTCCACCTATACGAATTATATTAAACTTATCTAAAAATATATTTAAGCCTGATATTTGTTTATATAATAATTTATTAGTTTTATTGTTATTTTTATTACTATTCAACGGTATTTTATTTTTTAACTCACGATATTGCTCACTAAAACAATCTTGTTGAACGAGCCGCGTCAATGCATCGAGCGACCGCTGCAGCTCGTCTACTGATAACGGACCGGTTAAACGCGAACCTATACTGCCGCGCGTATTTACTCGCGCGTTATTTATAAAACGCAATAAATATGCACAACTTCTTTGCAAACGAATAAATGACGAAAATCGTTCAAAATCAATCAATGAAGTAATTTGAATGGAATGTAAATTAATTGTATCAGGCTTAGTTTCGGGTAAATCAATAGATAACGATTCAATATTATTATTAAAAATTGGCCACTTAGCCACAGGTTCTCGTAAAAACGTAGAGCCACACCACCATTTATTATTATTATCATACTTTAATGTGTCTAATGTAGAACCTCTCGTTATGATATCAGCTGAATTTTCCGTGCCCTTAACATGCCGCCAGATGGTATCACCGGTCAATTCATTAATTTCGACGACTCTATTTTGTACAAACGTTTTTAGTAGATGAGGTGACATACGAAGCCACCCCAGCACGATTGTTGAGTCAGTCCAAAAATAAACCTTATTAAAATTTAAACATAAAGACTTTTTTATTTTACAATACAATTTCGCACCTATTAAAGCTCCGCATAGCTCTAACCTGGGAATACTAACAGTCTTTATCGGCGCCAACTTACTTTTAGCGCACAACAAATGCACAGAAATAGGTACAGTAGTTTGACAATCATTGTGGCACGATCTAACGTACGCGCACGCACCGTAGGCACTTTGCGACGCGTCGGTAAAAATATGAAGTTCTATATAATTACCGCGAATCACGTAACGAGGTATTTTAATATCGCGTAAATATTTTAAATCTGAAAGAAAGCCTTGCCATGCATTCGTAATATTTTTAGGAACTTCGTCATCCCAATCTAGTTTATGTAACCATAGCTTTTGTAACAATAATTTAGCTGTTATTACCGCAGGCGCGAGTAAACCTAAAGGATCATATACTTGTGAAATTGTCGATAATATTACACGCTTTGTAACTACTGTATCATTATGTGTGATTTTAGTTGTAAAATAAAATTCATCATTTTTTGTACACCAACCTAACCCTAACGTTTTTGACAAGCGATGTTCACCGACATTTAGGTCTTTACACTTATCAGCAGAAACGTCATGACTAAAAGTCCATTTATGTAACGGGAAACAACCCTTTTTTAAAGTTGCAGATATTTTATTACACAACTGTAATAACGAGTCAAGGTCGTCGGATCCTGTAAAAAGGTCATCTACGTAAAAATTATCCTTAATAGTCCTGGCTACTAAATCATCATCACATTCTAAAGCCAATTGTTGTAAGCAACGCATACTTAGAAAAGGAGCCGACGCAGTACCATACGTAACTGTGTTCAACTTATACAATTGCAAAGGTAAATCTCGACCTTCCCGCCATAATATTAATTGCAGGACACGTTGATCCTGTTCAACAAATATCTGTCTGTACATCTTCTGGATGTCGCTACACACCACATATTTATACTGCCTAAATCTAAGTAATATAGACAAAATATCATTTTGTAACGGTGGACCTACATGTTGTATATTATTTAATGATTTATTATTAGACGTATTCGCGCTCGCGTCGAACACAACACGCAATTTAGTAGTGACACTATCCTCTCGGTAAACACCATGATGAGGCAAGATATAATGCGGTTTACTTAGTATATCCGGGATATCCTTTGATGCAACTGGAGTCATATGACCGAGTGCCTCATATTCCCGCATAAATTCAAAATAAAGCTTTTTATAGTTAGGTAAACGATCTAACTTTCTTTCCAGGCAAAAAAAAACGATTTTTTGCCATAGTGTACGAGTCCCCTAACAATTCGGGTGACTCCTTTAAAGGAATATGAACGAAAAATCTACCAAACTCGTCACGTTTAGTAGTCTCTGTAAATAACTTCTCACAATAACGATCATCATTCGACATTATATTTGGTAAGTCAGTCAATTCTTCTAACTCCCAAAATTTTTGCAATTGATTATTTATTTGAACTAAATTACATTGAACTTTTTCAGGTTTAAACGACTTATTAATATGAAGAGGGCCAGAGATGATCCATCCTAATTTGGAATCGTACAAATATGGACCACTGCTAATTTTAATCTTATTATTATTTAAAAGATCCCAAAATATGTCCGCTCCTAACAATATATCAATGTCCGACGAAACGCTAAACGTAGGGTCCGCGAGCGAAACATGTTTAGGAATCTGTATACATTTACAGTGAACGTCTAACGAAGGTAACTTCGATGTTATACGAGGAAGAACCCAACATTGAATATTAGTATTAAAATCATTAACTTTTGAACGAATATTTATTTTACAAGTGTGAGAACTTTTTGAAACGCTTTGTCCTACACCTGAAATATGAATTGTGGACTGTATAATAGGTAATTGTAAACGATTACATAACGATTCTGTAATAAAACAATTTTGACTCCCATTATCGAGGAGTGCTTTAACTGTATGATAACAATTATTTATATCGGGAACATCTATAAGTGCCGTTGATAACAAAACCGGTTGCACAGCGGCACTACACGTAAGTACATTGCGCTCGGACCGTAGGCCCTGCGCATCAGCTGATTTGTTTACGCTCGCCGACGGATGCAAAATAGTCGACGTAGATGCAGCTTTACCTACGCTATCGCTGTTATTATTATGAAGTAATGTATTATGATTATTTTTACATATTTTACATGGGCCGTACGAACACTCGCTTATTGAGTGACTATTAGAACGAAAACAATTTTGACAAAGTCCTTTATTTTTCACAATTATATTCCTATCTTGCACAGACAAATTTAAAAATTTTGGACATGAGTATAAATAATGATCTCCACCGCAATTAACACAATTACGCCTAGATTTATTATTTTCGGAGTTATGTTTATTAGAACTTGAATTAGAAACGTATGAATGTGTGACAGGTTGCGAGTTTATGTGATTTGATTTACTTATATATTTTTTATTAAAATTAGAATTTAACTTATTTGTATCACTGTAATTATGCTTAATTGTAGAAATACCTTTATTATTACTAGACTTAATCATTTCTAACATATCCGCACGGTTTCTTAAAAATTCTAACAGATCATTTAATTTAATGTTATTTGAATCATTCTTAGACACGAGAGTACCTTTATAAGTTTCCCATTCGCGTTCAGTTGACTGATCAAGTTTAGATACAACAAGATAGACAATTAGCGTGTCCCATGTATCCGTCCGCTCGTTCAGTGATTTTAGTGCACGCAAATTACGTAATGTTGAGTCTATCAATTTTCTAATTTGAATATATGATTCACTTTGAAGAGCCTGGACAGTAAACAAAGCTTTAACGTGATTTTGCACTAATAACCGATTGTTGTGAAACCTATTTTCGATAAGCTCCCATGCATGTAAGTAGTTTTCCGCAGTAAATTCCAACGCCGTTATAACTTGAGAGGCAGTACCACTAAGAGATGATTTTAAATAGTGGAATTTCTGTATATCATTGAGATCTTTACGATTATGTATCATGGTGAGATATGAATTTCTATACTCCAACCACTGATCATACGCACCGTCAAATGCTGGTAGTTTAATTTCTGGTAACTTAATTGCCGACACAGGATTATGTAAAACTTGACAAGGAACTTGGTTTCGTTCACTATCTTTAGAATTTATCATGCACTTCGCTTCAGCCATAATGGAGAAATATTGTTGTTCGAATGACTCCCGATATTCTAATTGAGTAGGTAAATCGGTTTCATCAATTAATTGTTCCATTTCACATTGAATATCATTGAAACTTTGGAACAAATTGTAAGCTGACTGAATTCGTAAATCTAATTCTGTTTTCATATTTAAATTTAGTGTTAATTTGTCTAATTTCGAAATATACTTCTCAAATAACGTAAGCCGTCCTTTTAGCGTACCTCGCTGCTTTTTTAAATCAGCGAGACGTTTATTTGAGGTTGTGCTAATACCTAAGCGAGGAGATTTAGCCCTTTCATTTGTTTTCATAGGCCCCTGGGGAGGTTCTAACGCATTAAATTCATCGTCACTCATTTTGAAAGTTATAGGAAGCAAAAGTACTTACAGTTTCCCGCTCAGCCACGCCCTGACGCGGCACCGGCGCCGCGGAATACCGCAACTAAGACGGAAAAAATAACAATATTAACGCAAATATTGGATAAGGATGGGGAAAAAGGGTTTTGTAACCTGACCGGATGCGACTTGACGACAATCCTGGACTGGATAATCCTCTTCTCCAAAGTAACGCTCCACGTTGCCGCCTGGCTCTTTGTATCTTGTATATGGCTCGGCAGGACCAAACTTGTTCGGGAGCAGGAGGAACTCTTCAATGAAGTTCTTTATTGACTTGTTGATTACTACGTTTATTGTACGAAAAATTACAAAATTAATGATTTATTAACGTGAGGACAGTTATATTAGCCACCATTACGCGTTCAGCGGTGAAAAGGAGTGAAGTTGCCCCAGATGCGGCGCGGCGATGCGGGTGTCGACGTCACGCTGCTGCAAACTGCGCGGGGTTCACGTCACTGCTTCCGTTACGCCACTCTTTCGCTAGATGGCGTTATCGACTATCGGATGATATATTATTGAACATATATATATATACAAGAATTGCTCGTTTTAAGATATAAGATATTTTATTAAGAAAAAGCAATACAAGTAAATTTTTGTCAGTAACAAGATGTCATGGGTAAAAACAAATTTATACGTTAGCAATAATAATAATACAATCTTATTTTGTCAGAGTAATTATTACAAGTAATGAGATGTCCAAATACGTTTATGACAATAAAACCGTACATTTTTTTATTAAATAAAAACTTTGGAGGTGTCAAGGGACACACGGATGGAACGAAGTTATTTCGTATATCTACAAAAACTTGTATACACTCAACAAAAAAAAAAACGTCGCTACATTACACTGTTCAATGCGAGAGACAGAGAGAGAAACACGCGACATACGACACTTTTGTGTCATTACAACTTTTCGTCTAGCCCCCTTTCGCAACGCGCGATAAGGAACTTCGTTCCAAAAAATATCCTATGTCGTTTCCTGGGAAAACAAGTATCGTTTCAGCAGTTTTTGAGATAGGGAATTTTTAAGTTATTTTTTTTATTGTTTTGTAAGAAGCAGTCCCTTTTTAGTATTAAAGGTTTAAGGATTGTTAGCCTAACGAAACTTCTAAATTGAATAGCAACATTAAGGATAAGTATTAATTTATTTTCTTTACTGAAGTTTGTTAATAATAAATTAGATTACCCAATAAACCTTTCAGAGAAGCCTAAAATCTAAAGTTAATTTTCTTTTAAGAGACTCTTGAATAAAATATAAAGAGACAACATTTTAGAGATATTCGACAAAAATCACGTTAATTCTTCAACCGCTTACGGATTTTAGATCAGATCACGTGGTCAGACCTGAGTTTGATATCTGTTGCCCATCCTCCAAAAAGTGTAACATAAAAAAATTGAATTCTATCTATTCATTCGGTTCATGAGATACAGCCAGACGGACGGACGGACAGACATTAAATTCTCAGTAATAGGGTTACGTCCCTAAAAAGGGTGTCACTTCAAAAATGAAGTCCACCTACTGTATATTATTTGTACTGTGTCATTCGGACGGAAACATAAAGATGGCAGACAATGGCCACTTGACAGATGGCCACAATGCAAATTGGCCGGAAGTGGCCATCGACATACCATATCTGATGATAATTTAAATAAATCACATTTGAATCACAAAATTTATTCATTTAATCATGATATTATAGAGATCGCCAGTTTCTCTTGAGTTTTATAAAAAAAATATTATGACGCCACAATTGAAGAGGTGAGTGGATAAAGTAAGGTAACTAAAATTATAAAATTTATGTTTCGTTCCACAAATGGAGGTTTAGGACCATGAAAATTATCATCATCATCATATCAGCCTATAGTCGTCCACTGCTGGACATAGGCCTCTCTCTATGAACGCCAAGATGACCGATCTCCTGCTACTCGCATCCAACATGGGCCTGCAACTAAGCGGAGATCGTCGTCCCACCTAGTTGGAGGAAATGACCCATGAAAATGATTATAATAATATAATATCTATTGACGCTTCACACCACGGCAGTCTGGTCCTGTGCTAAGTACCTGAAGGACTTGTGTTACAGGTACCTAACAACGGAAATATAATTTAATAATTTTATACTTCACATATTAATATATTTAAGATTTTTGTTATATGATACACATAATATTTAATACACATCCATGACCCAGAAACTTTGAAAACTTTTTGTTCCGTCGGCAAAACCCGCGACCCCCGGCTTGAGCTACCAACAGCCCACCAACTGAGCCACAGAGGTCGTCAAATATTTCGATTCGAAATAAAATAAAAGATAAATAATATTATATTAGATAGATGATAAAGAAGTTAAGAAAAGATAAAAATCAGTAACTTTCCATAAGTAACAAAATATAGTTATCCACTTCTTCAATTATGACAGCATTGTCTGATGAAATTATGCTAAAAATTATCTTTAATTTCACTTAAGTATTATAAATTAAATAGGAGCGCCTTTAGAAATTCTCGGGGGTGTTTTTCACAGTTTTTCACGATTTTTCACTCCATTCAACGTGATAATATAAACCTGAAGGATTTTGAGGGATGATAGATTACTTGTCGTTAATAAACGATTAAATGAGCCTCCGTTTGAAACGTTTTTTTTTCTAATATATATAGATGTTTCACACCACGTCAGTCTGGTCCCGTGCTAAGTATTTGAAGGACTTGTGTTACAGGTACCAGACAACGGACATATATTTAATTCGTATATTAAGAATTTTTATTTGATACATATTATATTTAGTCCATGACCCAGGAACATAGAAAACTTTTTGTTGTATCGACGGGATTCGAACCCGCGACCCCCGGGGCTTGCGCTACAACGCGCTTAACCACTAAGCCATAGAGGTCGTAAGTAGAGGCATTTAGTGAGATCTTAAGCCCTGACGGAATAATATTTAAAAAAAAACCTGTGGCACTCGCAGACTGCCGCGATAAAGCATAGCACACAACGCACACAAACACTGTGCCGAAGTCTGCCGAACTATAACGACGGCAGACAATGCACGGCAACGCCGCATTGCTCCTATATTTTAAAATTACCAGCTAAAAACCAAGTCAAGTGAGGGCTCGCGTCGTCACACTTTGACTGCCTGATGATAACACATCTACATAATATAAATAAAAATTACTATGTTAACCTTTTAATCCCCAAGCGGCCGGATCCGGCCGCCACAGATTATACTGCAGCCATTCCGTCTACACCCAAGCGGCCGGATGTGGCCGCGCTCTTTCGTTCGATTGAATTACGTATTTCGTCGACTTAGAGACTACTTTTGTATGAAGAAGTTTGGTTAGTTATGATCTACGATAAATTTGCCACATTCTGAATGCAAAATATTATACAATCTGTGGTCGACGAATATTTGTCAGTCATTTGAAAATCGTGAATTTTTCGTGTGTGTTCTGCCATGTTGTGTTGTATGTTTGATATTATTGATGGATTTAACGAATGTAAGTAGTAAAATAGTTTAATTTATTAATTATAATTTATAAATAGTTTTAGATAATCATTTGAAAGAAATACTTACATCGTAATAACTTCTAGTTTACACGAGAAAATTTGGTTTTTATTTATGTGATTTGAACGCGATTTGTTTAATATTTTTGTAAATAATTGACGTTAAAAGCGTATATTATCGTGTACAAAACGATTTAGATCCTAGTAATAGTATATAATAGTATCGTTTTAGTAAAATAATCAAGATAAAAATTACCTATTTATAACGGCTTTTTGCCGGCCGCGGCTATTTTGAACTTTATTTGTATTGCACTAAGGACGAAGTTTGCTTGTGTATAATACCAAAACCGGTTTTTATTACTCTTATCTCTTATCTGTTTATTGATAACAAGTTAAGTTATTTCAAAGAATTGTTTACATAAACAGTTTGTATAGCTCTGTGTTATTGAGATTATAATAATGTATTAATATATTTGTTGCGAAATAGTTAGAAACATTGATTTCAAAGTTTACAGTGGTGAGACAAATATCACATCTGACTAAATACTATATTATGATGGCTTGATAGATAGAAAATTTAACATATATTATAATATTTTTCACACAAACATAAAATATGGATTAGATGTAAGGTTATTACATTATTTGTACAAAGAGGGTAGGCCGGGGGCCATTTTTTTTTTGCAAACCACGTACCCTACATTTTTGCAAAGATTTTGGCACTTACTGAAGGGTTAAAGCACAAATCAATAGGCGTGATAGTTTTACTGTAAAGTGTACCACAAAATGTACAGGTTGTGGGATATACTAGGGCTCGCATCGCTCGCCCTGAATACCTTATTCATCCACTCACATTTTTTTTTTTTATGAAATAAGGGGGCAAACGAGCAAACGGGTCACCTGATGGAAAGCAACTTCCGTCGCCCATGGACACTCGCAGCATCAGAAGAACTGCAAGTGCGTTGCCGGCCTTTTAAGACGTAATAGGGTAATAGGGGAGGGTAGGGAAGGGAAGGGAAGGGAATAGTTAAGGGTAGGGAAGGCAATAGGGTAGGGGTTAGGGGTTTGGGCCTCCGGTAAACTCACTTACTCGGCGAAACACAGCGCAAGCGCTGTTTCACGCCGGTTTTCTGTGAGAACGTGGTATTTATCCGGTCGAGCCGGCCCATTCATGCCGAAGCATGGCTCTCCCACGTATAAAAACATTAAATGATATCTGATAAACGAAATCTATAATATTTATAATTTCGAATTGCCAAGAAGCCATACAATCAATAAGATTTATTATTCGAAATTGCCAAGAAGCCGTATGAAAAACTCGAATATTTTCTTAGAAAACTAATTCTAATTTCTTAGAAAGTAATCCGATATTTATTCCGTTGAAGTCTTAAGCGTTTCTGTCAATTAAGTTGATATCTTCTTTTGATAATTACGGAGTAAATCAATCTGTAAGGATGCTAGATTGCTTTTGGAAAACACGGGAGAGGATTTTCGGAAATGACGCAACTTTTTCCCGACTACGCCGAAGTAAAATCACATTTATATTCTAAACTAGATGACTTTTCCTGCAACTCAAATATCTGATATCTATAGACACTTCACACCACGCCTGTATGGCCCCGTGCTAAGTACCCGAAGGATTGTGTTACAGGTACCAGACAACGGAAATATATTGTAGTATAATAATAATAAAATGATATCTATGGACGCTTCACACCACGTCAGTCTGGCCCCGTGCTAGGTACCTGAAGGACTTGTGTTACAGGTACCAGACAACGGAAATATATTTAGTACTTTTATACTATACATATATTTAAGATTTTTATTAAATCATTCACATATTTAATACACAACAAAAGTTTTCAAAGTTCCTGGGTCATGGAGACCCAGGAACTTTGAAAACTTTTTGTTCCGTCGGCGGGATTTGTAGCCGCGAACCCCGGCTTGAGCTACAAACAGCCCACCAACTGAGCCACAGAGGTCGTTACATTTTTGTATTGCGAGGGAACCGTACATTTTTCCGGGATAAAAAGTATTTTTGTCCTTTTTCCGAGACTAGAAGTCTCTCCAGGCCAAATTCGAGCTAAATCGGTTTAGCGGTTTGGGCGTAAGGAGGTAACTGACAGTCAGACAGGTAGACAGTCTGTCTGATACCACGCCTAAACCACTGAACCGAATTTGCTAAAACTAGGTATGGAGATACTTTGAGTCCCCGGAAAGGAAATACGATACTTTTTATCCCGGAAAAATGTACGGTTCCCGTGAGTTCCCGTGATACCGAGCAAAGCTTGGTCAAACAGCTAGTACTACATTATATTTCCAAGAATTTGATTTGAGCGAAAATACGATGTATTAAAATTTTCTCTATAGAAAAAATCACAAAGATGCATCTAATTTTCACGAATTTTTCACATACTTTTTGCCAGAACCGTGCATTAAATTAAGTTAATATTTTAATACATTGTGTTAAATTCTATCGATCGAGAGATCGACCTAGCGGATTTTTAAAATGTTGTATATTTATCGAGTTATTAAGAAAAAACTAAGTTGGCGATGATTCTGCGTCGTCCTTTTTTATGAAACAAGGGGGCAAACGAGCAAACGGGTCACCTGATGGAAAGCAACATCCGTCGCCTATGGACACTCTCAGCATCAGAAGAGCTGCAAGTGCGTTGCCGGCCTTTTAAGAGGGAATAGGGTAATAGAGGAGGGAAGGGAAGGGAATAGGGGAGGACAGGGAAGGGAATAGGGTAGGAGATTGGGCCTCCGGTAAACTCACTCACTCGGCGAAACACAGCGCAAGCGCTGTTTCACGCCGGTTTTCTGTGAGAACGTGGTATTTCTCCGGTCGAGCCGGTCCATTCGTGCCGCAGCATGGCTCTCCCACGTATAAGCTTCCTTTTGCACCTGGCATAAAATGAAAGATGGGCGTGAGTGTGAAGAGAGAAGGACGATGTTTGATTATTTGGGTTAGTCGCCCTCTTAAGGACAAGCAATTTTTCTCCCGTATGTCCCCACTTAAGGTCCATCGCAGAAGGATTGAACCAATAATTAACATTTGAAATATTTACCAACGACGATTTGTCTTCGTAAGTAATTGATATCTTATCGGCAGTTTATTGGGAGTTTAATTAATTGTAAATAGAGGTACAATCGATATTCGATAGTGTCAAAACAAATTTGGGAGCATAAACCTAAAAAGTGTGTGACCTTGAAAAACAGGAGCCTAAATTACTAAAATTCACTGTCTACCTGTCTGTCTGTCTGTCGGACAGACAGGTAGACAGTGAATTTTAGTAATCTCAAAATATTGGAACGAAGTTCCTCATCGCGCGTTCGGCGTAAATCTGAAGACTAGACAAAACGATATTTGACCTCGACACTTTTTATTAGTACCTGCATGTTAGGGGCAGAGGACGTTGACAGCAAGACGTATTCCTGTGCGTCAACTAGATGGCGTTTTTTTAAATAAACAGCGACACGTTGTTAGTGTTCCTGGGTGTCAATAGATGGCGTTTCTTTAATAAAATTTTTGAACGTGTAATATTATGTATACAGGTTTTTTGATCATAAGAAATAACTTCGTTCCATTCGGGTATCCCTTAACACCTCTCAAGTTTTTTATTTCTATTGCCGCTATAACAACAAATAAAGTAAATATTAACGGGGACTTCTATACACCAAACAACATGATTTTTTACTACTGGAGTCTGGAGCTATCTATACTAATATTATAAATGCGAAAGTGTGTCTGTCTGTCTGTCGGTCTGTCTCTCTCGCCCAAACCACAGAACCGATTTCGCCGAAATTTGGCATGGAGAAAGTCTGAGTCCTGAGAAGGGGCCTAGGATACTTTTTATCCCGCAAAAATGTACGGTTCCCGCGCGATGAACTAATTTTTGTGCAACGGAGTTACGGGCTACGTAACTTATGACGTCCAGTATACTATGTTCTACGATGTTATACAAACAAGCAGACTGTCACCTGATAATACACCCCTGAGAACAAACAGAGGACACCCAAGTGCGTTTCCTGTGACAAACTCAATGGCCAAGTTACAGGAAATGTATGTAGATTGTAGTGGTGCTACGATTCGTAGCATTGTGTAGAGGTTTCGTAGAGGCTCTACGCCGTAGTATTTTTACGACTGCATTCTAAGACAATTATTTTTACTAGATGTTCCGCGCGGCTTTGCTCGTGTAAATTAGATATTTCATAGACAAATTAGTCTACAAAAAATATTGTGCTCTACTTCTTATCCGTGCCAAATAACATAAAAATTGCTCCAGTAGTTCGTGAGATAAGCCCTTTGAAATAATTTCCCTCCGTTTTTTCCACATTTTCCTCTATTTCTTCGGTTCTATTAGCCCTAGCGTGATAAAATATAGCCTATAGTCTTCCTCGATAAATGAGCTATCTAACACTGAAACATTTTTTCAAATCGGATCAGTAGTTCCTGAGATTAGCGCGTTCAAACAAACAAACAAACTCTTCCGCTTTATAATATAAATATAGATTGGACGCTGTTAAGCATTTGTGTACTAACTCACTAATAATCGGCCAAGTACGAGTTGGACTCGCCCACGAAAGGTTCCGTGCCGGTTATAAAGCAAAAATAGACCATACGATGTTTTTTTTTTTCAAAAAATCGTATACAGTGTGTTAGTGTAAACACCGTTATCCTCGAAACCATCAAATGAGCCCGTCAAAATGAACATCTTTTTATATGAGAACAGGCTTCCGTATGGGTATGAAGACGGATTTTTTTAAGTTTCCAGCGTTGTTCTCATAGAAAAAGTTGTTCATTTTGACGGGCTCATTAATTTTGCTCGGGCTCACCAACATCTTGTATAGCTTGGGAACTGTACATTTTTCTGTAAAAACTATTCTATGTCAATTCCCTAATCTCAACGTATCTACGCAAATTTCATCTGAATCAGTTTGACTAAGCGTGAAGAGGTAACAGACATAGTTTCACATAATATAAGGGTGGGTTGCACCAACTTACGAAAAACGCTGCCGCCGCGGCGCCATGTGTAAACACGCTAACTGTAACTTTAACTGCAATGCAAAATGTCAAATCTTTGGTTAAAGTCCATAATGGATGCCATATTTGACGATAGCCTTTCAGAGCTCGACAAGGCTTTAAATGAACGTGGCGAAAAAAGGAACTAACGCTGTCATCATTCAAAAACGCCATTTTTGACAGTTCTCCTTTACCAGCAGCACCCCCGCCCACGTTCATTTAAAACCTTGTCGGACCAGCTGTCATCTGTCAAATTCTGTGGTCAAAGTTAAGGTTAAAGTTAAAGTTAGCCTTAACTATAACCAAAACTTTGACCATAACTGTAACAGCTATAACCACACCTCTGGTGCAACCCCCCCATGGTATGGATTCAACCAGTGATGATGTTTACTATCCCACGCTAGTTATCTGACCTTGACGTATCCTTGTAATCTATCTCATAATAGTCAAAACTTTCTCACTAAGGGTCCGTCCACATAAGTTTAACTTACGCGTCCCATTTTAAACCTTATCCACTTGACATAAGGGTGAATACGATGTAAAATAACCCTGGATATAACAATGGATTAAACGTGTTGCTCTACGCCCTAAATTTTACTTTAGCTTATTAAGAAGGACGCAGATCTAGGGTGGCTAGAAGAGACTATTAACTCTCTATCTAATTTTTTATTTATTAAAAATGTGTTTTTTCATACATAACGATCTATGTTTTAGGCTGTTGCTTCTCGTCCGGTAAACGGATGAATAAAATAAATCTTAGTCGTCCGTTGCCGGACGACTAGCAACAGCATCTGGTAATCGGACGCCTAGACACTTCGAATTTTTTTATGAAATAAGGGGGCAAACGAGCAAACGGGTCACCTGATGGAAAGCAAGTTCCTTCGCCCATGGACACTCGCAGCATCAGAAGAGCTGCAGGTGCGTTGCCGGCCTTTTAAGAGGGAATAGGGGAGGGTAGTGAAAAGAATAGGGTACGGGATTGGGCCTCCGGTAAACTCACTCACTCGGCGAAACACAGCGCTAGCGCTGTTTCACGCCGGTTTTCTGTGAGAACGTGGTATTTCTCCGATCTCCCACGTAATGTTTTATGCTGAGACGTATTACCATGTTGAATATCGTGAAATTCGATTCATCAGTTTCTGTTATTGTATTTCTATGGGGAAACTCGTGACGATGGGGCACTGGCCCATACAAATAACAAAAAATTTGCTCTATCAGCGCTGCTACTTTCACAGTGAACTCTACATTATACACTCTAAGGCAGCCTTTGCCAGAGTGGGCGATAACGCCCACTTGTGGGCGCTGAAGGTCTAAAGGGGGTCTGTTGGATCCAGAAAAAAAATGGGAGCGTTGTGCAGAGGCTTGGGGCGGTGATTTGTAACTTAATTTCATTGGAATGCGTTTTAAATTACTACAACATAATTTGTTTGCAAAGTGGGCAGGAGACAAAATAAATTTGGGAACCCCTGTTCTAAGGCCAAAAGGATTATCACTTAGTTTTGTCACACTCTGTATATTAGTTATTTATAACACCAAAATATTCTTTAGTTATTTATATACCAAAATAACTATTATTATTTCTTATACATTAAGACAAAATAAATATTTCCACAGCTGAACATAGGATTTTCATTTATTATATTTTCATTTTCACTGTCGAACATAGAATCTCCGCCTCAATTAAAAAAATCCGTTCATAATATAAGGCACATCTAGTATTCTACATCGTCGTCGGAACCTGATAATGTCAGTGCACGTTGTTTTATGTCCGACGGACTCCCGCACGAACCGCCGAACTACCCTCGGCTCTTGGGCTAGCCACAGCATAATGACATACAGTAGACCGTTACGTTGACTTTGCAAAAGAATTTTACTTACTTTTACTTAATATTCGATTCTGATCATGCGGGTGATAAGTATAATTTCGAAATTTTCCTGCGGCTCTCGAAATGATACAGTTAATATTACAGTTCTGATGCAGATATTTGTGGTGAGTGACACAGTAAATATAGTCGATACTGCTAAACAATCTTGTCATAAAACTTGAAACGACATTTAAAAAACCTAACCAGCAAACCAATGCCTTATCACGACGCATCACGCAAACTTGTCTCAGAATTGAGCCAATTTAATATAACGAACGCAACTGAGTTACTCTACCGTATTATACTGTGGACTAGGTGAACAGCCTAGTAAATTAAAAGTGAATGTTCACTAGTAGAATAATCTAGCACTATAAAAATATAGACAAAGGCAGCGCACAGCATAAAGATCGTTTGGCAAAACCAATCCATACTAATATTGTAAATGCGAAAGTTTGTCTGTCTGTCTATCTGTATGTATGTCTGTTACCTCTTTACGTCCAAGCCACTGAACCGATCTGAAATTTGGTGTGGTTTTTGATTCCTGGGAAAGGATATAAGATACTTTTTATTCCGGAAAATGTAAGTTTCCTGTGTGATATACGAATTTTGACGCAACTAGTCGTCTTTAAAAATAAAAAAATAAAATTATTAGTCTCAATAAAACTCCAAAACGGCTGAACCGATTTGATTAATTTTATTGTTGAAATTATATTCGTCAAAGTCCAGGGTAGATTACGAAGTTCACCAAGCATGGGCTCGCCTCGTCACACCTTGACTGACTGATGACAACACATCTACATAATATAAAAAACCTTGACTTACTGATGATAACACATATACATATAAAAAACCTTGACTGACGTGATAGTTTCTTCCGTAAAGACGTGTACTAGTACGGGAGCCCTAGAATTTTTTTATTACTATCAAGCAATTTTTTTGTGAGTAGCTTCATTTTGATAAGGCGAACAACATGTTTATCTGCGAAAAATCTTGAAAGTGGTAGCTAACAGAGATAGAAAGGATTTCATACTTTGATTTGATGGTACTAAAATATGGATTATTCTATTTGTAGGACAATGTCACTCTTAAATCATATAACTATGAACCTGTCAATATACAAAAAATCAGCTCGTTAGGGTTCAGCAGTCTACCAAGTTTTGTTGATTACAGAACCCTATAACGGAACCCTAACGAGCAGATTTTTTGTATGTCATAGGTTAATAGTTATTTGATTTAACCCTCCGTGCACCACGTGAATAAAAGTAACACCGTGCACCACGTGGGGTTTGTCAAACCCCAAGACATACCTGGGCAAGGAATGCGTAATTTGTATTTATGTGTTCATTTTATTTCAAATAACTGTTTTTCTGTCTATTTAATTGTTATATAAAACGACACTTACTGAGATAACTCCTATTTTTAATCTTTTACACCCAAAGATGAAAATTTAGTAATATTTTACCAAGTAAAACGTAGACTCTACGTACGCGTAAATCGCAAAGATATAAACAATGGATACTAATAGGTTATTGAAGCGGTTTCACCAATTTCTTGGCAGAGCAGCCCCTGGACCACCAGACAAATTATCAAGATCAATAAAAAAGTATTCAGATTGTAACAGAAAGATAAATTAAAAACTCAAATACAGTTGTGAGCACAATAATATAGCTATTTGCTTACACCTACCGTGCCCACTTTCATTGTAAAAAATGTACTGATTTCAACTTGCCTGAATATCGTGTAGACGGATTATATTAGGTTAATATTATTAAATTTGAATTCCTTATATTGTCAGATTTAAAATTTTAAAGCAGTGCGGGAAATAAAAGGTAACTTTTTAACTGTGGGAGGTCACCAAAAAAGAGTCTACGTTTTACTTGGTAAAAGATTACTAAATCTTCATCTTTGGGTGTAAAGGATTAAAAATGGGAGTTATCTCAGTAAGTATCGTTTTATATAACAATTAAATAGACAGAAAAACAGTAATTTGAAATAAAATGAACAAATAAATACAAATTACGCATTCCTTGCCCAGGTATGTCTTGGGGTTTGACAAACCACACGTGGTGCACGGTGTAACTTTTATTCACGTGGTGCACGGAGGGTTAAATCAAATAACTATTAACCTATGATATACAAAAAATCTGCTCGTTAGGGTTCTGTAATCAACAAAACTTGGTAGACTACTGAACCCTAACGAGCTGATTTTTTGTATATTGACAGGTTCATAGTTATATGATTTAAGAGTGATATTGTCCTACAAATAGAATAATCCATATTTTAGTACCATCAAATCAAAGTATGAAATCCTTTCTATTTCTGTCAGTTACGACTTTCAATATTTTTCGCAGATAAACATGTTGTTCGTCTTATCAAAATGAAGATACTCACAAAAGATTAGCTTGATAGTACCTAAACAAAAAAAATGTTCTAGGGCTCCCGTACTATACTCGTATAACCACAAAATTTAAAAGTTGTGGGATATGCTATAGCTCGCTTCGCTCGCCCTGATTATGATAGTAAGTAATAAATTACTTATAAAGTTATTATATCATACACGGGCTTAATAAAACTGGTACATTACCGCATTTCACGCGCGCCAGGATAATGCAAATTAATGCCGTACGACCTAGGGTTGCCACTTATGAGATTTTGATGGAAAATGCGAAATGAAAATAGGAAGATTTTTAGTTAACATTTATTAAATGAAGAGTAATTCTCACTCATGTTATAAATTCGAAAGTGTGTCTTTTACCTCTTCATGCTTTAGTGGCTAAACCAATTTAGATGAAATTTGGTATGGCGATACATTGGAAGTGAGTAAAGTTTGAAAATTGTACGATGGTTTTGGTGCGATAAACGGATTTCTGCGCGTCTTCTAGAGCCCATATGACCCTAACTTGACTACATACTTTAACCTAGATCTCAAAATCTGTAAGGTCTAGAAAACTGATTTTTTGACACAAGTAACTTCAGTTCATAAATATTAAATGCTCAAGACGAAAACACGATTACTCAAAAAATGCTCGATAGTTTCTTTTTTATAAAAAACCTTGTTTTAGACACATTTTTGCTTGGATCTTCGAAGTTTGCTGTCTTTTCTTTAATATTTTTAATTTCTAAAAAGGTATTGATAAAACCTAAATTTGCTCAAAACACTTTTTTCATAATCATTATAGTTCGTCTTTTATTCAAGTAAAACTAACTCGGCGATGATTCCACGCCGTCCTTTTTCACCTGGCATATGAAAGACGGGCGTGAGTGTGAAGAGAGAAGGACGATGTTTGATTTTGAGAGTCAGGTGAGCTCTTAAACTCAAAATTGTCAAAATGTATCTAGTGGTTTAAGTGTAAAGATGTAACTATTCTTACAAATAGACAGACATACATTCGGATTTTTTATATAGTGTGGGTCTGTGGCTCAAAGAATGGTTGAAATGTTTGAAAAAAAACACTGGGATACGTATTTTTCTCACCTCCGGGCGGAAAACGTCAACTTTCTTCCCGCTGCGCTTACCGATGTTGCCGTTTTCCGCCTCCGTCGATGAAAAAAATAGTATACCTACCATGGGCAGTAAAAGGGAAAGCCTCAGATCACATGTTTGTTGCATGTGATCTGACTTCTGAGATATTTCTTATTTTCCTGCCCTAGGTGCGTAATATACTTTTTTTATATTTTCATCTGAAGTGCCAACATTCTTGGCACTTTAGATGAAAATTGGACGCCTGTCACCTCAGTCCACCCGTGACCACGGCCGCTGCAAAGCAGCCGAAACGTCGCGTTAAGAGGGCGACTAACCCCAAAAATCAAACATCGCCCTTCTCTCTTCACACTCACGCCCGTCTTTCATATGCCAGGTGAAAAAGGACGACGCGGATTCATCGCCAAATTAGTTTTTTCTCAATAACTCGATAAATATACAACATTTAAAAAATCCGCTAGGTCGATCTCTCAATGATAGAATTTTATACAATGTGTTAAAATATTAACTTAGTTCAATGCACGGTTATGGCAATAAATGAAAAATTCGTGAAAATTAGATGCATCTTTGTGATTTTTTTCTATCGAGAAAATTTTAAGATATCGTGTTTTTGCTCAGATTGAATTCTCGGACATATAATGTAGTATCTAATTTTAGAAAATGAAACAATTCGGGGCTTATTTTCAAGTATAAAAATGAATTATAAAATCGATATTTTAGGGTTAGTCGCCCGCGTGCTCCGCGACAAAAATCCCTTAAGTGATTCAACCTATAATAATATCACGAGTGATACCCTCGTAAACTTAATAAATCATTCTTAAAAGCAATTTTTTTAATACAAAATCTTTTTATGCCAACCCTACAAAGCACACAATATCGAGCAGGCTAAGCTGTTAGCCCTAGTGTATGACTATCCTCATACTATCCAATTACGCCTAGACTAGACGAAATCCCCTAGCACTAACACGTGAACAAGCCATTCTCACCTCTATTTCGTAGGTGTTAAGGTGTATAATAGTTATGTCGGTTATAGTCTAGGAGCTTGAGTGTGTTTGTTGTCACGATTTTGCTCGATCTGCTCTGTGTATGTATGTTTGTCACTAATATAAAATTTTGAATGATCCAGATTAAAATATAGGAGTATAATCGTATATCTTTAAACGAGCAATTCTCGTATAGAGTATAATGTATATAATTGGAATCGGCTCCAAAGATTTTCATGAAATTTAGTATATAGATGGTTTCGGGGGCGATAAATCGATCTAGCCAGGAATCATTTTTAGAAAATGTCATTTAATTCGTGTTTTATCGAATACCGAGCAAAGCTCGGTCAAATAGCTAGTGTGTATTATTTGATTAATTTATTGAATAATCAATTTAGACTATTTAGACATACAAGTAAATTAACCAAATATAAATTTGGTTAATTTACTTTTTTAACAAGTATCTAAATTTTTGTCAAAAAATATTTTTAAATGTGCGGAAGTTCCCATGTCTTTTACCTCTTCACGCTAAACCGATTTACATGGAGTTTTTTGTGGAGGTACATTCGGTTCTTTGAATAAAATTTAATCGCGTAAAAATGTACAGTTTCTATGCGATAAATGAACTTTTGAAAAAACTTATAGGAAATAAAAATAAAGTATTAAAAATAACACTACAATCGTCTTCACCATCTCCTAGACTATACCTATGACAGTCAACTTGCTCTTATAACGTCTTACTGTTATTGTCATGCACTGTAATGCTAGTATCTATATCTATACTAATATTATAAAGAGGTAAACTTTGTTTGTTTGTTTGTTTAATTGTAATGAATAGGCTCAAAACCTACTGGACCGACTTTAAAAATTCTTTCACCATTCGAAAGCTACAATATTTACGAGTAATATAGGCTACTTTTTATTTTGAAAAAATAAGGGTTCCGTAAGATATTTTGGTTTTTCTGACACAAGGTGAAAAAAATCAACCAGAAAAGTTACTTATTTTGCGTACGCTGCCTAAAGTATAAAAGATAGAACCATACAATATTCTATGTAAATGTAGATCTTATAAATATCTACAAAAATGTCCGCGACACACTATACCTATCTATGTCGATTGAGGCACACCAACCATTTTTTTATTTAAAAATCTTGATTTTTTCTTGGACTACATTTAAACGCATTTATTTTACTCATGCTGATAATCCTTATCAAAATAAATTATTTTATCACTAAGCACAGTTTGTGTAGATAATATTTTGTCTTTGAATGATTAAAATTGGAAGTTTGGTTTAGAAGTTATGGCGAAATTAAAAACTGCGATTTACGCCCGTTTCGGGCGCTACCAAGGCGGGGGTGCGCAGTAGCGAAAATTATGACCGGCCCTGCAGGCTGCAGCTGGTGAATTAGCTCATATACCAAGAATACCAATGATGAATGATCCCTACTGATTTGCCTATAAGTACCCTTCAAAAGGCTCCAAATTGTTGTAAAAATTTCTTTTGCACTAACGATAAATAAACCCCAGGGCCAAACATTCAAATTAGTGGGAATAGATTTACGATTATTATTTTTTAACAAAAAATTGAACCCGACTTCCAAGGAGAAAACAATATTATTCTTAAAATGACCTAAAAACTATGAAATAATTCTTATTCTTCATTAGTGCCTTTTTCAAAATTCGACTAAATCTCAACGAATTCTGTACTAAATTTCATTCGTTTGAAGTAAAAGTACCAATAATTGGGTCATAATGTGATGACCCATGGTGTATTTGACGACCTCTGTGGCTCAGTGGTGAGCGCGTCGGTAGCTCCAGCCGGGGGTCGCGGGTTCGAATCCCGCCGACGGAACAAAAAGTTTTCAATGTTCCCGGGTCTGGATGTGTATTAAATATGTGTATGATATAATATAAATCTTAAATATATGTATAGTATTAAATATATTTCCATTGTCTGGTACCTGTAACACAAGTCCTTTAGGTACTTAGCACGGGGCCAGACTGACGTGGTGTGAAGCGTCCATAGGTTATTATTAAAAAAATTTGGTTGTAATGATAATGATCAATCAAATTGATGTGTTGGCTTATGCTTTCAGTTGTTTAAACAACGCCGAAATCCCCGAACCTGTATCTATAAAGTTCTGTTCGGTACTTCGGATCCAGGGTATAACCTGGTACTTTTCTTACTTTTTGGTAGCATTTACCTCAAATGCTTTAGAAAAAATCGAAATTACTATATTATGTTTCAATACAAATTTCAAGGAGTCCTCTCGATTCCTCATGGATCCCATTATCAAATCACCACTTTTGTGAACATGGTACCAAATTCGAATTCAACCCTGTACAACGACAAAATAATCATGAAAATCGGTCAAGAAACGGCGAAGTTATAACCTCCTCCTTTTTGGAAGTCGGTTAAAAAGAATGTTTTACTTATGGGCAACTTTACATTGCCCTATTACGAGTCGGGGCTCCCGACCATCAGTATATTTTGTTACGAAAATAACTAAACGTCAAATGTTGTTTATAGAGAAGCTCTACAATAATCGCTTTAGTTATCTATCCTAAAACAACGGGTTGCACTCCGCCTCCGGGACTACCTTCAGAAGTGAAAACTTATTATTATATTTTATTAAATATTCTCATCATTAACAACTTTAACATCCACAGAAAGATAATCTTACAGCCTGCGGATAATAATGCGTCGTAGATGTTAATGTCGGTGTCTGTGAATTAACCTGGGAATCATTTTGCTGACTGTGTCTTTCCTGGGTAGGTTTTTTTTGCAAATTCAGCGGTAACCGACATCCACGCGAGCGGAGCCGCGGGCGACCGCTACTAACAAATAAAAATATTATACAAGGTTTTCTTGGCTTGTTGCTATGGATTATCCATAATTCTATACTGAATATAGTTACATATAAATAAGTTATTTATATGTATCAAATAGGTTTTACAACAGACTATACAGGGTCGATTATTATGAAATTTATCATAGACTTAGGGTGGGTTGCACTACATTGCAAAATGTCAAATTTTAGGTTTAAATCAATAATGGACGCCATATTTGACGATAACTATAGAGCTCGACAAGGCTTGGCGTAACAGGAACTTGCGCTGTCATCATACAAATACGCCATTTTTGACAGTTCTCCTTTACCAGCAGCGCCCCCGCCCACGTTCATTTAAAGCCTTGTCGGACCAGCAACAGACATCTGTCAAATTCTATGGTCAAAGTTAAGGTTAAAGTTAAGTTACCCTTAACTATAACCATAACTTTAACCCTGTAACTATAACCACGTCTCTGGTGCAACCACCCTTAGAGTTGACCACGGGAAAGGACATAGGACACTTTTGGTTGCGGAAAAATGTACGATTACCGCGAAAAACTTATACGCTCATACAGCAGCATGCAATTTCTAGAATTTTATATATGCGAAAATGTGTCTAGCTTTAATTTTAATTCTTGAATTGGACCGCACAATTTCTCGATCCTTCGATCGCGGATTCTTGGAAATGCTATTGTATTGCTGTCGCGATCACCGGTGCTCTGATGGGGCTTGAAGGATTAATATGGTCAGAAAAGGACAAAGCACTATTATAACGTGGCAATTAGTACAGTTACCATGGGATAAACAAAATACAAACATATAAATAAAACATACATACAAATAAAACAGCAAAATAATGCAGCCACATATTGAAATGAATCTCGCTCACAGAGAAAAGTTTTACGCTCGTTTTTGCTGCTTCAAGTTATCTAAAATTATGCCTATCTGTGCTCGATTCAAAGCTATGAAGATGGCGTACTGTATATTATTATTATGAAGATACTACTGCTAGTGTACTGTATATTATTATATTGTGTACTTGACATCTAAACATTTTATTGTGTAGTTAACAATGGTTATGAAATGGAATGAAAAAGTACAACATCTCTTGAACAACCTTTTCTTTTCTTCGGAATGGAAAAATATTAAAAGATGAGAAAACATTTTATCTTTTAATGAGGCGTAATAGTTTTAGCATTGACCTAAAATGTTTTTAACCGACTGTGTAAGCGAGGGTTTTGTTTTTCGTCTAAACCGGTATAAGTATAGGCCGCGCACAAACTTAAGATCGCTCAGTAAAGCCTACCGTATTACGTACAATAGCAGTCAATATGTGACTTTTACGGCACGTTCCTTACTAATTTATTATTATTATTATAAACAGCTGAACCGATTCAGATGAAATTTGGTAAGAAGCACAGACATAGATCAAGATAGATACCGCATGTCGCTCCATTTGTATGAAAACGAGCGTGCCACTTTTTTATAGCGACTGTGACGTACCGACGATAAGAAAAGTGGCCGTTATCTAGGCCAACGTTTCTATTTTAATTTCTAAAGCTCAATACAGCACTTTTAGGCATTCAGGCATTTTAAAAATTTCGATCGACGTCCGATTCCGATAGCAGACTAAAGAACAGACTTTCGAAAGACGAGCATTGCTCGTCGTTTGGGAGCGCGATGTGTATGTACTTTGCGTGTCATACGCAAAGTACATACACATGCGGTATCTATCATGATCTATGTCTGTGGTAAGAAGATACATTGAGAAATGGGAAAAGATATTTAAAGATTGTTTTTTATTGATTTGATCTGATATGGAAATACTTTAAGGTCCACGCGATATTTTTTGACGTGGCAGAGCAATGCTTCGGCACGAATGGGCCGGCTCGACCGTAGAAATACCACGTTCTCAGAGAAAACCGGCGTGAAACAGCGCTTGCGCTGTGTTTCGCTGAGTGAGTGAGTTTACCGGAGCTGGAGGCCCAATCCCCTACCCTATTCCCTACCCTACCCTAACCTATTCCTTTCCCTTCCCATCCCTACCACAACGCACCTGCAGCTCTTCTGATGCTGCGAGTGTCCATGGGCGACGGAAGTCGCTTTCCATCAGGTGAACCGTTTGCTCGTTAGCCCCCTTTTTTCAACGGAGTTGTAGGCGTCATCTAGTGCAGTCAGTTCCCAAACTTATTTTGTCTACTGCCCGCTTTGAGAACAAATTATGTTTTAGCGTCCCCATTGTTTCAATTTAAAATGCATCCAGATGAAATAAATCACCCCCAAGCCTCTACCCCCCATTTTTTTTCTGGGTCCCACACCACCCTTTAGACCTTCAGCGCCCACAAGGGGGCGTTATCGCCCACTTTAGGAAATACTGATCTAGTGAACAACAATGATTAAAAGGTTACGAATACTTCATCACAAATCACTCGTGCTAGTTCAATGTTAATTACAGTGAGTTCCACATAAAAACAAGAATTAGTGCACCAATTAATTTTAGTATTCATTAAGAACTGCATTTAGTCTAATGAACCTAATTTATTTTAGTGCATTAAGTAATTAAACTACTAGGTTGAATACCTGGACTTACAGTTTTACTAAAAAGATCTTAAAATAACTAACGTTTTTAGTTTTACAGACTCTATACCAATATTATAAATGCGAAGGTATGCGTGTATGTCTGTTGCCTCCTCACGCCCGAACAGCTGAACCGATTCAGATGAAATATTGTGAGGAGATACTTTAAGATAGGGAAAAGAACATCAGGATACTTTTTATCCCGGTAAAATGTCCTACATCTCCATACCAAATTTGCGATTAAGCCGTAAAAATACAGCAATTAACGGCTTAACAACATCAATAGGTCGGAGCGAAGCATTAATAGAAAACATAAAAATAACTGGAAAGAACTTTTTAACCTTTGAAATGCTTCAACACACTAATTTGAAATATATGCTGAATACGTGTCCAAGGCCACTTTTGAATGTCAAACGTAGGTTTAAATGTCAGATCTATATTAAAGTAAACCTGAAGCACAGATTGTTTCAATCTACCCACGCGGAATTAAAATATCCTCCCACCACTGACCTCTATAATACACTGGACTGGCGATCGCTATCAATAAAATGCTCCTATTTGAAAGTCGCCATATTGGCGCTGATTGCTATGTGAAAGCAGTACCTAGTGAGTGTACTTGGAACTACTATTTTGCAAATGGCGGTTGTAATTTTCTATGTAATTAGTTCACAGTACGCTCACCGCGGCGCTTCAACAATCGGCACAAAAATAGCTGTCATTTTGTACGGCATAGCCTGTCCAGTGTATTATAATAGAGGTCAGTGCCTCCGACGTAATTACTAATAAAATGCAAGAGTGTCTCTCTGTTATTTATAACTAGACGCTTTCGTTTACGCTCTCCCTACGGAGATACCGTAATTTACCGTTTTAGAGTATTGTCAACTCATAATTTGAAAGCTACAAAATCTATATATTAATACGTGAGCCAAAAACTTTTTACTTATCCCTTTTGACGAAAAATGGGGAAACGTAGGTGAATGAAATTTTGCACAGTTATACTTTATATTATGGTGAAGGAGTGCATTGAGCTAATATTATTTTGAAATTAAATATACTTTTATCATACATTTTTTTATAAAATAAAACATAACACACAACAACACACACACTAAGAAAAATTACAGATTTTTGAGTGACAAGCCTATACATACGAATCATACTCTTTTATTTATGGTTGAAGTCTGTTGACAACAAGTTGACAAATTGAAAATGGATAATAGTTTTTTTATTGAATCTTAGATACTATTAGACAATGCATAAACGGCCAGTCTGAGATCAGCTGAGTCCCAGAGACAAGAGTTGAAAAATGATATGATATACTTAGTCAATATTTTTATATAAATATATTGACTAAGTATATTGTTAAGTGCTAGGGTTCGAGGATTTGGAGAGAAAGACCTGGTGACTCTCTTGAAGACTTTATTAACACTGCACTAAACACTAGGTCACAACACTTAGCACTAAGTCCAAACACTAATCACTAGGTCCAATCACTAAGCACTATCACTGTCCTAGGTCGTAGCCAAGTCGCAGGTTTCACTGGTTCACTCACTATTGATCACTTGATGTCGCCTCGAAGATCGCTTAGAATTAACTGAATTGCCTGGCCTGCCTGCGGCTCTTTTTATATGGCGAGACGAATTCCAGAAATTTCCCGATTCACGTAAACAAGTAAACAACCGTGGGAAATTTCTAGGCGGCTCGGGCATGTACCACAATAAAACTGCCGTCCTTGCGATAAGTGCAGTAAGTTGAATTTAATTTAGACCTTATGGACTCAGTCATAAGGTCTAAATTCAAACACGCTAACAAATAAAGGGCAAACACGTAAACAAACATTGGACCTTTTTAGAAGGTTCGAGTATGTACTTGCGCACCACGTGTCCGTATACCATGTACCGTAACACTACTCCCCTCTTAGAGATGCTCGTCCCGAGCATCATTGTTACTGCCATGGTAACGCGCCAGACGGTCTATGTGTACCACTTTGAATGTCCCTCTTGGTTGCTTTTGAATCCTGTAAGTCACGTCATTCAATCGGGTAACCACTTTGTATGGGCCGTCCCACTTGGTCTGCAACTTTGGAGATTTGCCTTTTCGGCGAGTTGGGTTATGCAGCCACACCAGTGACCCTTCTTCGAAACCGCTTGTATTCGATTTCCGGTCGTATCTGGTCTTCATGTTCTCACTTGACTGTAACCCATTTTCCCGAACCATGGCGTGTATATAACGCATCTTTTCCCTTAAATCGCAGACATAATCTGGTACGGTCTTTGGTTCTTCCGGTGATCCTCCTGTCAAAAGGTCTACTGGTACTCGTAGTTCTCTACCGTAATTGACATACGCCGGGGTAGCTTTTATGCTCTCATGCTCGGCGGTACGGTACGACAGAAGGAAGAGCGGTATATACTTGTCCCAGTCCTTTTGTTTGTCATCTACCAATTTCGCCAAATGCCTCTCAAGGGTCTGGTTAAATCTCTCAACCATTCCATCAGACTGTGGATGGTACGCGGTGGTCCTCGTTTTATGCATTCCCAAAATTCTGCACACTTCCTGGAAGACCTGCGATTCGAAATTCCTGCCCTGATCGGAATGGATTTCTAGAGGCACACCAAAGCGAGATATTACTTCTTCGACTAGCTTAGAAGCAACTGTTGTAGCTTCCTGGTTTGGTATGGCGAACACTTCGGGCCATTTGGTGAAGTAATCCATGACAACCATGAAATACTTGTTTCCTGATTCCGTTACAGGAAATGGCCCAGCTACGTCAACTGCGATTCGTTCCCACGGTGCGCCAACGTTATACAAGCGCAGGCTCCCACGGCTCCTTGTCTGTGGTCCCTTCACTGCAGCGCAAGTAGTGCATTTGCGGCACCAATCCTGTACATCGTCTCGACAATGCAACCAGTAGAATCGTTCTCGCACTTTTGTTAACGTCCTCTTTACTCCTAGATGACCTCCTGATACGCCATCATGCATTTCACGGAGAACATCCGGTACTCTCGTTCTTGGGACCACTATCTGAAGATGGAACTCTCTACCGTTAGTCTTCTCCCATTTCCGGTAAAGTATTCCGTTTTGAAGAATCAGACTGTCCCATTGCGCCCAGTACGCCTTAGTGACAGCGCCAGTGGGTGCAACCTCACTCCAGATTGGCTTTACGTCATCCCGTTTCTTCCATGTGATGATGTGTCGAAGGTCGTCATCTCTTTCTTGAGCCTCTCTCATAGCATCATTCTCCCATGGACCCAAAGGACTTGTTTTCGTTAACTTTAATGTTACTTCATTAGATTCCTGCTTAACACAATGTTTGCAGTCTTCTGAACACGGCCTTCGTGAGAGTGCGTCGGCATTCCCATGCGACTTTCCGCTGCGGTGTTCCGTCTTGAAGTCATACTCCTGGAGTTGTTCTATCCATCGAGCTACTTGGCCTTCTGGGTTCTTGAATTGTAGTAGCCACTTCAAGGCTGCGTGATCAGTTCGCAGTAGAAACTGTCTGCCGATGAGATACTTGCTGAAATGTTGTAGCGTCTTTACGACAGCCAAGAGTTCTCTTCTTGTCACACAGTAGTTTCTCTCTGGCTTAGATAAAGATTTGCTGAAATATGCAATTACAACTTCTCTTTCACCCTGTTTTTGAGATAACACCCCTCCAATGGCCGTGTTGCTTGCGTCCGTGTCGACTATAAACTGACCTTCAGGTTGTGGATACCCCAGGATTGGTGTTTCACACAGATGTTTCTTTAGTTTCTGAAAAGAATCTTCGGAAGTCTCGTCCCAAATAAACTGTCGTTTATCTTCTGTCAGCCGATGTAATGGCTTGGCTATCTCAGAGAATCCCTTAACAAAACGCCTGTAGTAGGAGCATAGGCCGAGAAATGCCCGCACTTCGGTTTTGTTCTTAGGGGTTGGCCAATTTTGGACTGCTTCTAGTTTCTCCGGGTCCGTCTGAATTCCATCACTGGAGATAACATGGCCGAGATAGTTCACCTTACTCCTGAATAAACGACACTTCTTCGGATTCAACTTTAACTTGGCCCCCTCTATTTTGGCGAAAACTCGTTCTAAGTTTCGCAAATGGTCCTCGAAGTCGCGGCCAACAATGATGACGTCATCCAAGTAGACTAAGCAAGCCTCTCCAACTAAGCCTGCCAGTACACACTCCATGAGTCGCTCAAATGTGGCAGGTGCGTTGCACAATCCAAAGGGCATGACGTTAAACTGCCATAGACCTTTACCGGTGGAGAACGCTGTCTTCTCCTTGTCTCTTGGATGAATTTCCACCTGCCAGTATCCAGATTTCAGGTCCAGGGTCGAGAACCATTTCATGCCACTCAAGGTATCCAGAGTGTCGTCGATTCGAGGTAATGGATAGCTGTCCTTCTTAGTGACATCATTGAGACGTCTGTAGTCCACACAAAATCTTGTGCTGCCATCTTTCTTCTTCACTATTACAACTGGTGAGCACCACGGACTTGCAGACGGTTCAATTATCTTATTCCTTCTCATGTCCTCCAAAAGGCCTTCAACTTCTTTTTCCTTTGCAATGGGTATCCGTCTTGCTCGTTGACGAATTGGGTTCTCGCTTCCGGTATCTATCCTGTGCTGAACCATCGACGTTCTTCCAAGGTCGCCTTCCTGACTGGAGAAGATATTCGCGTGGCGTTGTAAAAACTTCTTAGCTTTCATGCTCTGCGAATAAGTCAGATTACTCTTGCAGTCATCGAGTAGCTCAGTCACTATTCCATAGTTGCTGGTGTTTGCTGAGTCTGAGCCTGTGATCGAATTACACTTTCTCATCCAGACAACTTCCTCGCACTTTCCAATGACATCACCTTTGTTCAAGCAGAACTCGCGATCACCAAGATTCAAAACTCTGACCACAGCGTTACTGCTTCCACTAACAAGGGTTCTTGCCGTCATCAATTTATGCGCTGATGTCTTGGTAGGTGTGTCTTCGATTAACACGCATCTGTTTGACTTCTTCTTTCCAGCTGGCGGTAGTTTCACCAGCACCCGAGCTTCCGCACGTCCAGGTATTATGACTTTCTTTACACATTCAACTTTCCCGCAGGCGCCTCCAAGGATGAAAATTTCTTCTTCGCCACACTTGAACACTCCGTCGGCGACATTAATTCTGCAGTTGTGCTTCTTCATGAAATCCAAACCCAAGATGCAATCATCCATAATCTCAGCCACGATAACGTCATGAGGGTATGAGGATCCCCCTACGTTAATCGTAACTGACATTTCTCCCAGGACGGGTATTGGCTGACCGGAGGCAGTAAGGAGCCGACAGTTAATTCTCCTCTTGTGTCTTCTTGCGGCTTTTACCAGATTTGGGTTCACTATCGTTCTAGAGGCTCCTGTATCTAGAGTCATTTTGCAATCCGTCCTGTTAATAGTCCCCTGAATCACAAGACTGTTCCCGCTGCATGCTTGGGAGATAACAGTTATCGGGGCTTCCTCCGTGTCAGCCAGCACTCGCCCCTTAGTCCTGGCTTTTATTCGTTTCCCTGATCCCGGGCAGGGAACGAGGCCCCTTGCTTTTTGCAGCTCCTCCATTTGTTCCAGACGTTCCTCGAGCATTTTCATCCTTGCCATTTGGGTCTCTTTCTGCGGGCAGTTAAGCTGAAGATGGCCCCTCTCGCCGCACTTGTAGCACATGGCTCCAGAACTTCTCTTCGTAGGAGCCTTAACCTCCTTGACTTCCTCACAGACCTCGCGGATCTTATATGTCTGCCGTATGTCACGCCGAACAGCCTCGACCTCTAAAGCATGCACCAATGCTTCCTTAAGCGAGGTGTGGTGACGTAGCCTCACTGCAGCTCTGACCTCTAGGTCCCTGATTCCGTCGACAAATGCTTGCACAATGTTCGTGTCGATCATCTTGGAATCGGCTCCTGGGTGTGCCTTCTTGACCAGTTTTTCTATTTCCAACGCCCATTGTTGTAGTCCTTCTCCTGGGCGTTGGACTCTGTCACGCAGTTGGGCACGGAACACGTGCTCCAGGTGTCGCTCCCCGTATCTGGATTCAAGTGCCTCCATCAGGTCTTTAAACCCATTTCCTGTATGCGCTTCTAGGACCGACAAAGCTTGCCCTCTGAGCGCAACTGTGAGAGCGGTCAGGCATTGTTCATCATTCCATCCGTTGGCAGAAGCAACCGTCTGGAATTGCTGACGATAAGCGTTCCAAGAAGTAGTACCGTCGTATGGTGGCACTTTAACTCTTGGTCCTTGTACCACTACGGAAGTTCCACTAGACGTCGCGATTCCTGTGGTTTCCACGCGCACTTTCCACTTCTGTAGTTCTGTGAGGCTAGTTTTCACATTTTCCATATCCACTCCTAACCCCGTAACTCGTTCGTCCATTACGTCGACATCTTTTCGAAGCTTAACCACCGTGTCACTGACATCCTTTATAGCTCCAAGCGCTTTTTCTTGGAGGTCCTTTTGTTGCTCTTGTGACTCTTGCAAAGCGCCGAGCTTGCGTTCTTGTAACTCTTGCAAAGCGCGAATTTCAGCTCTTTGAGAATCTTGTAAAGCGCCGAGCTTGCGGTCTTGTGACTCTTGCAAAGCGCCGAGCTTGCGGTCTTGTGACTCTTGCAAAGCGCCGAGCTTGCGGTCTTGTGACTCTTGTAAAGCGCCGAACTTGCGGTCTTGTGATTCTTGTAAAGCGCCGAACTTGCGGTCTTGTGATTCTTGCAGAGCCTGAATTAACTCAATTAGGCTTTGTAATTGGGGAGCCACTTGAGGGGCCGCAGAAGCTACGGGCGATGCATGGTGGCTGGAGCCAGTAGGCAGGGGTTGAGCAGACGGAGCTCGGTGGGCGGAGCTAGTGGGCGTGGCCTGAGTGGGCGTGGCCTGGTGGGCGGAGCCAGTGGGCGTGGCCATGCCCAAAGTGGGCGGAGCCTGAGGGGTGTGGCCAGTGGGCGTGTCCCGGTGGGCGGAGCCAGTGGCCGTGGCTTCAGCCAAAGTGGGCGGAGCCTGGTGGGCGTGGCCAGTGGGCGGAGCCATGTGGGCGGGGCCAGTGGGTGGGGCCTGTCCCTCAGTGGGCGGAGCTTGGTCCCCAGTGGGTGTGGCCTCCGCAACTCCTCTCTCGGAGTCAATGGCAGCAGCTCGCTGCGCCCTTGTCCTGACACTCCCCTTGAAGTCCTCTCTCGGAGTCAATGGCATCTCTAAATCGCACTTCTGACACCAGTTGTTAAGTGCTAGGGTTCGAGGATTTGGAGAGAAAGACCTGGTGACTCTCTTGAAGACTTTATTAACACTGCACTAAACACTAGGTCACAACACTTAGCACTAAGTCCAAACACTAATCACTAGGTCCAATCACTAAGCACTATCACTGTCCTAGGTCGTAGCCAAGTCGCAGGTTTCACTGGTTCACTCACTATTGATCACTTGATGTCGCCTCGAAGATCGCTTAGAATTAACTGAATTGCCTGGCCTGCCTGCGGCTCTTTTTATATGGCGAGACGAATTCCAGAAATTTCCCGATTCACGTAAACAAGTAAACAACCGTGGGAAATTTCTAGGCGGCTCGGGCATGTACCACAATAAAACTGCCGTCCTTGCGATAAGTGCAGTAAGTTGAATTTAATTTAGACCTTATGGACTCAGTCATAAGGTCTAAATTCAAAGACGCTAACAAATAAAGGGCAAACACGTAAACAAACATTGGACCTTTTTAGAAGGTTCGAGTATGTACTTGCGCACCACGTGTCCGTATACCATGTACCGTAACAATATCATATCATATATAATAAAAATACAGCAATAATCTTCAGTATATGAACGTTCCTTTCATAGTTATTAATTTCCTATTTTTGTTTATTATACTCATGATATCAGTATGGAAGTATGCAATATTATGCATTCAATTGTAAAATTATTGTCCAGTATATTCATAATTTGTACAATATCAGGTGGTGTTTGTATGTAAATATTTTAGAACAATATAGACATTTACCTGACCTAAATAAACAGTGAATTATCGAACGATTTCAAACCCTTTGCCCCTGTGATAAGGTATAATATTGAATAACGTTCTTCTTTAGGCTTTGTAATTGTGAAAATTAAGCGAGTTGTAAATTGCATTTGCCAAATCCGTACTAATATTATATATGTGAAAGTGTGTTTGTCTGTCTGTTCTTCACGCTTATAGCGCTGAGCCGATTTAGCTGAAAGGAATGAAGATATGTCTTTGAGGAAATAGGAAAGGACATAGAGGAGGTTTCTCATTTCAACAGTATTATCATAGTAAAATGGTATTATGTTTTTCTATGTTTGTTCGCGGATAACTTCACCGTTTGTCAACCGATTTTGATGATTATTTTATTATTGAAAAGAGGATACTTTCTAGGTGGTCTCAGAATGAGACATATTTTTTTGAAATAGCTTTTTTATTACAATTATTATTAATGCACAAAAATGCGTAATCTGTTTTGAAAAAGTTTGCTGTGAAGATAGTTTGATACCGGAAAAACGTACCATTTCTGCGGGATAAATAATGTCGTTTCAATGAAGGCAACAGCTAGTTCCACATTTTGTAAAATAATTCATTACTTATAGTCATAAAAAATAACAAGTGAAATAATTTACCCATACAAATTATCACCTATTAATCGTCTATTCTAAACGTGCGATAAATTATCGAACGCTAAACGAATGCGCAACCATTCATTGAAACAGCACGTAAGCCAAGCTATAAGCACGTATAAGCTAAGCTAAAAGCACGTATAAGCTAATAATTCGCATATTAATGTATCAGCACAACTGAGCTATTGCACGATATATTTACTGCATTTCATGCGCTGCTCAATAATTCAGGGAATCCCGTATTTTCGGGCCGAATGCTGGGGTTGTATTATGGAAGCATTCGATATTTAAGTTAAATTAAATTTGTTAAAACATATATATTTTTTGTTACAAAAATGAACAGGCCATAACAGAACTAAGGGCCAGGCCACAACACTGCGTTGCGACGTCAAAGCAATGTATTTTTTGCGATGCGACGCCGTAACGCAGTGCAGTTGCGGCCTGGCCCTAAGTGATAATACTTAGGGCGTGTATGGGTCCTGTATAATATAGAGTTCGCGGTTGTGCAAAAATGCCTCATTGTGCAGTGTCTAATAATTGTAAAAACAGAAGTACGAAAGTGAATCGGTCAAAAGGAGGTATTTCTTGCCACGGGTAAGTTATTTGATTTAACTAAAAGCAAAGCAAAAATTGACACGAGCGATTCCTTAGCAACGCACGCGCGTCGCCGTTCTATCTTGATTTATTTCTATGCTAGAAACAGACCAAACCGTGCAGAGAAATTTTCAAATGATATCAAAACATTTTGTTTTCCAGCATCCTTATCTGGAAAATGCGGAAGGTTGCTTTTTCATGAGTTTAGGAGATTAGATAGTCAATATAATAGCTCCCACACCGGTTTCGGTGACGGTGGCCGGTTTCACTGAAACCAGGCCAGCTACGCAGGAGTAGTTTTATAGTGCCCAAGTGTGTGCGCGGTACACAAGAGCACTCTCTATTCCTTTACTCTCATAACCCAGTGGGACGGAAGACCGACACGACCGGCGAGAGATCATCTTACTTGTCAGACAATCAGGTGATCAGCCTGCATTGTCCTAACCAAAATTGGAAATAACATGTTTCCAACGCGGGAATCGAACCCACGACCTCCGAGTCAAGAGCCGCGCTCTATACCACTAGACCACGGAGGTTTTAGATAGTCAACCAAGTTTTGTTGATTACAGAACCCTAAAACGGAACCCTAACCAGCTGATTTTTTGTATAATGATAGGTTATTAGTAATATAAGAGTAACATACATTTTAGGGCCATCAAATCAAAGTATGAAATCCTTTCTATCTCTGTTAGCTACCACTTTCGAGATTTTTCGCATATAAAAATGTTGTTTGCTTTGTCAAATTTGCTTGATAGTAATAAAAAATGTTCTAGGGAACCCTGACTATTTGATTTAAGATGTTTAATATAAAATTGGTGATAAAATATCGCCCACCATCAGAATAATACCCACGAGAGCATTTAAATTTTGATATGCATTCATTGTGGGCATTATTCTGAAACGAAATGAGAAGGAGCGAATGTTAATAATGTTTCGTATTATATGGTTTTCATTATTTTAATTAATTATTGTAATGATATGTGCCTCACAAATAAACAGCAGATCAATAATGAATACTTCTTACTAGATGACGCACCTAACGGAGGCCATAACTCATAACCCGGGAACCGTACATTTTTCGGGATAAATTTTATGTCCTTTCCCGGGACTCAAAGTATCTTCATCCCGCCAGAAAAATACATAGGTTCAACGGTTTAAGCGTGAAGAGGTAATAGTCAGACAGACATACTTTCGCCATATTTCACATATAGATGTGAGTTATAGAGTTTCAAACTTTCAACTAAAGGTGTCTGAATACTCATTCGTGCCAGTTCTCGCGGCACACTTTTAGTTATAACTACACTAACATTGTTATAACCTAACTATTATGTGCATCTATTAAAGTTATGTCAAGCAAAGTATTGAAACGTATATCTATTATTTCAAAAAGAAAAACAGCAGGTACATCAATCAGCAGGAATCATGCTGGCATATTCTTTCGTTTGTAACGCGGACTTCACTGCGATGACGGCTTACTCCCCATTCGTCTTACGAATTTCGATCAGATCACGTTTCCTGGCCAAAACAATTATTACGTCACACTGGTCACGCCATAGGCACACCCTGCCCGCTTAGCATGGCCTTTAAAATTTGTTTCCCGTCGTCGTAGAGAAGAAATAACTTTAGTTTTTTTTTCTTCATGGGAAAGCCATGCTTCGGCACCAATGGACCGGCTCGACCGGAGAAATACCACGGGCTCACAGAAAACCGGCGTGAAACAGCGCTGGAGCTGTGTTTCGCCGAGTGAGTGAGTTTACCGGAGGCCCGATCCCCTACCCTTTTCCCTTCCCTACCCCCTATCCTATTCCTTCCCTACCCTCCCCTTTTCCCTTCCCTACCCTCCCCTATTACCCTATTCCCTCTTAAAAGGCCGCCAACGCACCTGCAGCCCTTCTGATGCTGTGAGTGTCGATCGGCGACGGTAGTTGCTTTCCATCAGGTGACCCGTTTGCTCATTTGCCCCCTTATTTCATTAAAAAAAGTTTATTGGATTGGCGCTGCAGCCGCGCGACTTCTATACAAATGACAGTCGCGCGGCTGCCGCAACATCGCAAGCCGCACTGCTTGCGATGTAATGTGAAGACGGCCTAACGCTTTGGAGTTAAGGTTGAATTTGTTATATTCAGTTTTAATAATTCGACGCTTCGATACGCTTCGACTCTGCGCTAGTATAAATTGACACTTACGAATTTTTGATAAGATCAGGTGACCTGACAAGAGTTTTAAAATGTTTACATAACACATAACACTGGTGTACCTAAGGTTTCACCATAGGTACACCAGCACATAATTCAATTCATGACGTCATGAGCCAGTATACTGGAATAAATTTCAGAACTCACCTTACATTAATGAACAGTCCACACTACAGTGCCCATATTTTCTAGAACGGCCTTCGTAAAATTGGCCGATGCATCAAGTAAATCTGCTGTAAATTACATCCCGACAAATATGCCGACGCGAATCGACACACAGCACTGATTTACACCGTGCGATACGATATTGTGTTGCCAGAGTAAAACTTTGCCAAAATTTTGGGAGCTTTACCCACCTACGGTAAAGTGTGCTATTGTGTTGGTCGAGTGAAATTCTGCCGAAATTTGGCGATCTAACCCATAAAGTTAATGTACCTAGCGGAATAAAGCAACAATCTCGAGCTGTCAAACGAAACCGAAATTGGTTTACACTTACACAAGCATGATTGAACATTAATTTGTCAACGTGCCGATAATTGCCGACTGGACGTCAAAAAATAAGTTCTGCTGTCATGTCATGACGGCGTGGTAAGCTTTTTTTAAAAGACAGACGTGTGATACAATGTATCACACGTCTCTTTTTACCACGCAGTGTTACTGATAGTGACATCTTGCTTGGTCAGGCCTTTGTTTCTCTATTCCGCTAGGTATATTAACTTTATGATCTAACCCGATTTTTCGTTTATTTATATTATCACCTTTACAATCCATTTAACTACAATTTAGCATATTACATAAAAAACAAAACATTTCATTCGGTACACATGTCCTCGTAGCGGTTAAACTACACATCTAATTTTGACAAAATATGGGGTGTCCATAATTTAGTAGTGTTGTATTGAGATACATAGGCAATGTTTTTAAACGATTTTAATGTATTTTTAAGGAAGAATTAAATCAATAAGATAATATTAAAATGATATTAGAAGAAGTTGCATCAGGAATGAACAGAATATCTTTTCTTTCTAGTCTGAAAATATAAGAAAAATAACGTTATAACGTCTTAAAAATCCTCTAACTTAAACGTAAAGAATTGTAGTTTGTTAAAAATAAAGTTTATCAAGTATAAACCGTACATATTTCACCGAAACACAAAATGAATCCGTTTCATTAATATCGATTCAGTATTATTTACAGACAGACATATTTTTTTGCATTTAATTAATCATGGATTGTAAAAGGCAACATTGATACAATAACACAACAATAAATACAAATGTAGCAACATTTTCAGTTTAACAGCTGCTGGCAACACTCATTCCATTCGATTTACAATACGTATGTTTTCGATTTAATTGTACGTCCGATAATATGTCGCACACTTTATTTTAACATGCTTTCCAATATGGCGCCCATGCTGCCGCCATTTTGTAGAAAAATGTCACAAATACTGTAGAGGTTATCCAGACAAATATTGTAGAGGATAAAAAATGGAAACCAAAAATAATTATTACAATCTTAATGTGCCGAAAATATATTCAATTTTTATACTGAATAAAAATTAATAACTAGCTAAAAGCCGAGCTTTGTGAGGGCTCGCGTCCTCACACCTTGACTGCCTGATGATAACACATCTAGATATAAATAAAATTACTATGTTAAAGCACAAATCAATAGGCGTGATAGTTTTTCCGTAAAGTGTACCACATAATGTAAATATTGTGGGATATACCGAGTCGCTTCGCTCGCCCTGAAAAAAAAACTTTAACTAGAAAAACTCCATAATATGCTCATTGCTTGATCCATTTAAAAATACCCCTTGTTTTATCAAAATCATCATTGTGATTTAAGCGTGAAACAATAACAGAAAGATACACTATAGGATTTATAAAATTAGTATGGAATACATCGAGTCCAAATTTTACCACACTTCCAAAAAAGGAGGTTCTTTTATAATGTAATTAAAATAAAATTGTAAAGCAAACATCTAGCTCTGTGCACATTTGTGAACGGTTTAATAAAATTAATATTTGTTCAATGCCTCTCACGTTGTTTGGACAGCGGGACGGTGTTATGCGATAGACGTTTTAGATTTTATTTATCTACTTTTCACCCCCCAAAAAAAAAAAAGAGAAACTGTAATGTTTACATAAAACCATGGGGTAAGATAATTATAATAAAAGTAAAAAAATGTTGTAAGGCGTGATTGACTAAGAATAATTCCTTGGTACAAATAGTTTTTGAAAAATCCGAAAATGAATGATATGAAGCCTTTGTCATGTATAAGGAATCCAATACCACACAGTCAGGTAATGCATGCGGAAAGCTTCTCTAAGTGTCAATTTATAATAGCGCAGAGTCGAAGCGAAGCGAAGCGAATTCCCAAACACTGAACACAGAAAATTCAACCGTAACTCCAGAGCGTAACGCATAATTACTTCTGCGAGGCCAATCAGCGTTGGTCGGGCGCATTCACGCGAAATCGCGCGGATGCGCCCGCCTTTTTAAATTCTCAGAAGTAATAAAGTGCGTTAACGTTTTGGAGTTAAGGTTGAATTTGTTATGTTCAGTTTTAATAATGCTTCGACTCTGCGCTATTATAGTATAAATTGACCCTAAATACTCCGAAAGATTCAATCGCCCCTAAACCCTCAGCGTGCTGACTTCATTTTTAACTTGTAACTGCCGACAGCAGCTATTGTGCAATATCTTCTGTCAAATTTATTTCGCATAGCTGTCGCAAGATAGGGTGACAAACCTTGGCGGATTTACCAGCTTGTATCTCTCGCATGAACCGTCCAATGCGCCGCACGTAATCAATTTTGTTTGTATTTAGAGGCGCGTTCCCACTTCAGTATATTCTACTGACTCTATAAAATATCGCTTTACTATCTACCTGATATTTATTGGGGAGGGTTTTATAGTCATTTAAAAGTCATTCAAAAAAAATTCAAAAGGGTACATGGGATTTTCGAAATCAAAGCGATTTTAAACTCTTGTCTTAGTGATTTTTTTGATCTGTATCATGTGCTGTATAATATACCTACGGTCTTTTATCTTGTATCTTTAAACGAGCAAATAATTGGAATCTCGGAATCGGCTCCAACGATTTTCATGAAATTTAGTATATAGGGGGTTTCGGGAGCGATAAATCGATCTAGCTAGGAATCATTTTCAGAAAATTTAATTTTATTAGTGTTTTATCGAACACCGAGCAAAGCTCGGTCAAATAGCTAGTTTTATAAAACGTCAGAAATCCATTTATTTTATTTATTATACAATCAACTGAGTCTTCTTCTTCTGAGATCTTTATTAGATAAAGATTATACGTGGGAGAGCCATGCTTCGGCACGAATGGGCCGGCTCGACCGGATAAATACCACGTTCTCACAGAAAACCGGCGTGAAGCAGCGCTTGCGCTGTGTTTCGCCGAGTGAGTGAGTTTACCGGAGGCCCAATCCCCTACCCTATTCCCTTTCCTACCCTCCCCTATTCCCTTCCCATCCCTACCCTCCCCTATTACCCTATTCCCTCTTAAAAGGCCGGCAACGCACATGCAGCTCTTCTGATGCTGCGAGTGTCCATGGGCGACGGAAGTCGCTTTCCATCAGGTGACCCGTTTGCTCGTTTGCCCCCTTATTTCATAAAAAAAAAAAAGTTGTTTAAACTATTAAGAATATAAAAATTAGGGGGAAAACTAGTTCAGTTTTTAGGAGGGTAAAATTTTTAAAGATATTTCAGGGTCACGTGGCTATGATTGAAAATGCATCAGACCGAGGGAGCCTGCCGCGGACTAGGAAAGGAAGTGATAAACATCGTTTTCTATAGCGAGCCAAAAATGTTTTTTTTTTAATGAAATAAGGGGGCAAACGAGCAAACGGGTCACCTGATGGAAAGCAACTTCCGTCGCCCATGGACACTCGCAATATCAGAAGAAGGGAATAGGAGAGGGTAAGGAAGGGTAGGAAAGGGAGGGTAGGGGATTGGGCCTCCGGTAAACTCACTCACTTGGCGAAACACAGCGCAAGCGCTGTTTCATGCTGAGCCTGTGGTATTTCTCCGGTGGAGCCGGCCCATTCGTGCCGAAGCATGGCTCTACCACTTTAAATCCTATTTGCCCGTTCCTAGTTTTTTCTTTTGCCATCACTCCCAAAATTCAACCCGTTTTTTTAGGAACGGGGTTATTCACATCCCGTATAGTCCCATCCTTTATTCTGGGTCATTTATACCCCATTCAGCAAAGTTCATTAACCAGTCGTAAATCGCGCCAAACTTCGATCGTAAATTCTCACTCGACCATAAATCGAGCGAACTGCACTTTTTGCTTTCGAATTTTCATGTCCGTATGGGAATTCTAATATTGTACTAATAGTGGGTACAGAAAGAGCGTCCGTGGCCTAATGGGTAGACCTTCGGTTCGCACTCCTAGAGGATGCAGGTTCGAACCCGGGTGGAGGCGTGTACCTATGAGACATTTTCTGATCTCAAGTACATAATACGGACGCTCGACGACGACGACGTGAAGGAAAACATCGTGAGGAAACCCGCACATAGTTGGTCCCAGACGTATTGACTAGTTCTTTCCTCTAAACTAGGCCGATTATGATGCGAGAATGCCGTATGCGCTTGGGCAACCATACGGACATTTAAAAATCTTGTCCCAGGCACTACAATATTTGAGGAGTGGTTACTTCGCTCTGAAAAAATACTGTATAAATCATCCACAACGGATGTTAAGCCTAGTTAGTGGGTAGAATTTTAATTGGAAGTCGAGAGAGTGCAGGGGGCTTAGCAAACAGATTCTCTTTATCTCTTCTTTATAGAGCAGATCAAAATTGCGCCGACGATGTATACCGACTTCTGAGTTCTGAGTGGGGTTGTTAGGTTTTTTTCGTTACGGAATTTCTTGATTCGGTCGCCGCGACAAAAGTTATGCAATGGCTTATAAATTTGAAGCTGCATAGCATTTTTTATCAACTTATACAATTACGAGCTTTTGCCCGCAGCTTCGCTCGCGTTAAGAAGTATCATTATATACAAACTTTCATCCCCTATTTTGACCCCTTGGAGGTGGAAATGATCAAAATCCTTTTTTAGCGGATGCCTACGTCATAATATCTACCTGCGTGCCAAATTTCAGCCCGATTCGTCCAGTAGTTTGGGCTGTGCGTTGATAGCTATCACCATGTCAGTCAGTCACCTTTGAGTTTTGTATAAATGTATAGATAGATGATTTGCATCCGTCTAGTCGCACGCACACAAACACTGTGACGGAGTCTACCGAACTGAAACGACGCTAACGTCGCAATTGTAATTTCTTGATTCGGTCTCGGCACTCAAAGCCCGCAATAAAAGCTATGCAATATAAACTTGTGCGGTGGCAAAAGACACAGTTTTGCTTTATATTATTAGTGTAGATCATCTCGTGTGTTGGCATATAACAATAGGTACCTCAGACGAGCCAGCTCAAAGGATACGTAATGATCGGTGTCAAAACACAGACGTCTATTGTCCCACACAATACACTGATTAATAACAAACATAGCCTTATTCTGGGAGATCAATCCACATAAAATATGTTCTAACATTTCTACAAGAACAAAGTTTGATCGATATAAAATATGCTTTTTATAACATTCTTAGTTCTTACCAGGGAGTAAGATATAAAAAAAACTCTAGTAGAAACTGCTGTTAAAACATTGTCTAAAAATACTATTTGGAGTAAGATGATGGTAAAAAAATCCGAAGGCATGATGAAGTAAAAATATGTACAAAATGTAAATTGATTTAAAGGCGGAATGGCTGGCCTTTGTTTTTGGTCGGGTTATGTTAAATTACTAGGTAATATTTGTCGTGACTCGTGATACTAAAAGTATTGATCGACTGGGTTTGATAAATATAGTCCTACCAAGTATGCCTACCTACCTACACTACATATATGCCTAAATTAGTCACTTTCTCTGAAAGCACCTTAAAATTTTAGGTAAACTTATTAATTTCATCGTAGCGATTAAAATGTATCTCAATTGCTGATGCCTGCCAAAAATGAGTACCTAGTCTACGACATATAACGTCATTGCAACGTTATCGCTTCCACCAAATACTGCGCCACACAGAATAAGTCTTTGATTCAAATAGCTAACTTTGATCATCTTCAGTTTAGTAAGTGATATAGGGCATTCATTCATTCAGTGACATTCATAAATTACGAAAAGGAGGTCACAACTCACAGCATAAATAAATTCACGAAATTTCTTTCTTGTGTTTGTAACTTTGATCATCTTCAGTTTAGTAAGTGATAGAGATAGTAATATCCTAAGATCCGACCGTAAAATCCTGCATGAATCGTTTTTTTCGATCAAATATATTTTAAAATAATCTTTAGAAAGTATAAAATGGATTAATGTTGGGTTGCCTTGTTAAAAGTAGCCGCAAGTACCTCTAATTGAGCAAAATGAAAGCCCGTAATACAAACTTGCGTGTATTCAATAGAAAAATAAGAACTAAGAAGGAATGACAGGACACTACGCATAAAAATAAAAACGCCTGTTAAATAAAAATAGCAATCTTGCGGGTTCTCGACGTCCTCAAATTCTGCCAGGCATAATAATTGTAGGCCTGAACATTTGTCTTAAACAAAAGTGATGGCAACCCCAGTTTGCGGCTATCGTGCAACTGGTAACCATGGATATTCATGCACAAAATGCATAAAACTTAAATTTTGTATCAAAATTATTAAAAAAATCGATGCTTCAATTTTGATGAAGAACTATGTCTGTTTGCGCCCTGTGCCGTGTGCGAGATTCTATAACTGCGCCCCTGTTTCTTTTTTAGATATTAAAGGTACCCGAGCAATGCTACGTATAGGCCCCTCTGTTCTGGCCATTCTTGCGCCCCCTTAGAGTCTACGCCCTGTGCCTGGGCACCGGTGGCACCGCCCTATTTTCGGCACTGGAGCCATTTATACCTTATTTTGTCTCGTCATTTTCTTTCAAATGATGTAAAATTGACTGAAAAAAATATTCATACGAATTATGCATTTATCTTATGAACAATAATCTTAATTAGAGGTACTTGCGGCTACTTTTGACAAGGCAACCCAACATTAATTAATCCTTTCTATACGTTCTAAAGATTATTTTAAAATATATTTGATCGAAAAAAACGATTCATGCAGGATTTTACGGTCGGATCCAATACTATAATTATTCAAGCAATAATGTTGGCAAATCCGTGCAAGGCCCCTCACCACCATGCAGGTTGAAAACCTCGACGCGCGTCGAAACGCGCGTCGAGTCCCCAACACCGGGGCATCCTCAGGATGTGGACTCTAATTATTCATAAATTACACAAAGCTATTTAGAGGGTCACAACTTACAGCATATAAATTTCTTTCTTTTTATAATACGAGAAGATTATCTTGACTTAAAAATACTTCTGCACATCCACCTTTTTTTGGCTGTAGTGGATTAAAAAAGATGTACAGTTTAGTTCTTGCTAGTTATAATAGAAGTGATATAAAATGTTTTTGACGCTGCAAATTGACGAACAGACATACACACAGACAGACACGTCAACCTTATAACAACCATGTAACAACCCTTTTTCGTCGGGCTTAAAAATACTTTAACACCTCCATTGTGGGTATCGCAGACAAAATAGATTTTTAATTGTTATACGGCAGCCGGCTTGCCGCTTGGGAATTGATGGGTTAAAATGTCTTCCGTACTTTATGCACGCCCCGCAACAAATTTGGCGCCGATTTTCCGTGAGCCCGTAGTGCACTTTGTATATTCAACTTGTTTCATATTTCATGTGAAACAAAGACAAAGGGAAATGTATGTGTGAATTAGGCCGGAAGTGCTACAGCCTTCCGTTACCGGCCTGTTGTAGCATTGTCTGTGTGTTTGTCACGACAAATTTGATGGTTTGGGGAAGAAATTTCTAATGCTTACGTTTGCGGCCGCACGCCGCACAGAAATTAATATAAACGAGCTTTTGCCCGCGGCTTCGCTCGCGTTGAGAAGTATTATTATATACAAACTTTCACCCCCTATTTTAACCCCTTAGAGGTGGAATTGAGCAATTGAGAATTGAGAAAACAGAGTGAGATATCTCGTTGGCTTATGCTAGGCAGGCATGTCAGTCAGTCACGCATATATATGCGCATGTTGAATAACTACGCAGACGTGTTTTTATAGTGCCTAAGTGTCTGCTCACCTTTATTCTCAAAACCCAGTAGATGGATAACAGACACAGAACATTTTACATGCCTATTGCCCATCAAACCTATGGATCATCTTATCCGACAATCAGGTTATCAGCATGCATTGTCCTAACAGAACTTTTTGCCAGATCGATCGACGAAGAGTTAATGGCAAATCAAAAGACATGCCCTAAGCCACTGGACCATGGAGGCGTTGTCTACTCCTTATCCAGGGTAAAAAAAGGCGTTAAAAAATTGGGATGATAAAAATGCCCTGGGGGTAAAAAATTGGGGCTGAAAAACCCGTTGCTTATTTCAGATTTTTTATTTGTAATGTGGAAATGATCGGAGTTATAATGACGTTCGTCTTCATAATTTCCAATGCAGCAGCTCAGAGGCCTTTAGACCATCATTCAGTAGTTTGCGAGGACAGCTGGACATTCAACATAATATTATGATACCTGCAAAATATCTGGGCTTAAAAAGCGTAAAAAAACTTAAAAATCGGTAAAAAACTTGGTAAAAAACTTTTTACCCGATTTAAAAATTTTATTAAAAAAACCGGGATCAAAAAAAGGATTAAGAACATTGGGGACGAAAAGCCATTGCTAATTTTAGAAAATCGGTTTTTTTCTCTGTTTTTGGGGAGGTGGTTTAATCAGAGTTGTAATAACATTCGTCTCCATAATTCCCAATGTAGCAGCTCACCCCATCAGTAGTCTGCGAGGACAGTTGGACATTCAACATAATTATTCGAGCTTCAATTCAATTTTGCATCCCATGTTCCTATTAGGTACAGTTGGATGGAAATATTTGAGGCCACCATACTAATATTGTGAAGATATGATGTGGGAGAGCCATGCTTCGGAACGAATGGGCCGACTCGATCGGAGAAATACCACGGGCTCACAGAATACCGGCGTGAAACAGCGCCGCCGCGCAACTTTCGCCGAGTGAGTGAGTTTACCGGAGGTCCAATCCCCTACCCTTTCCTACCCTCTCCTATTTCCTTCCCAACCCTCCCCTATTCCTTTCCCTACCCTCCCCTATTACCCTATTCCCTCTTAAAAGGCCGGCAACGCATCTGCAGCTCTTCTGATGCTGCAAGTGGGCGACGGAAATTGCTTTCCATCAGGTGACCCGTTTGCTCGTTTGCCCCCTTATTTCATTAAAAAAAGTGTGTCTGTTACATCTTTCAATTTAAGCATCTTTAGTCTTTACGGATTTTGATGAAATTTGGTATTAATATTCTTTGGGTTAGGATAAACCTTATATAATATACCAATTAAATGTTCGATTCCTGGGCGAGACAAAAAGCACAATTTGGAATATGTCGTAGTATGTATGTATCTCCAGCAGTGGACGACTATAGGCTGATATTATGAGGATGATGATGATGTAGATAGTCTTAAATTACTAAACTTTTCCACTTATTTCATTTCCTATTTGTGATCAGACCTTGACGGAGAAATGCTGCTCTTTGTTTAAGCTAACCTGCCTACTTATTTCCAAACAAAATCAATTCATCAGTTTTATCGTGAAGAGGTAATATACAGACAGACATGGTAATCAGGCAAACAAACTTTCCCATTTAATATTAGCAAAGATGTATTGAAGTATACTTTATATTGAATCGAGAGCAATATGGCGCTATGTTTACGTTCAATCGCCGTCCTCTGACCGCACCGATACTTATCATAACAGAAATGGAATTATTCATCATCATCACCATTAGTTAGCATCACCATAGTCTTCAATGACAGCGAGTCATTATCACTGTCAATACTTACCATGACAGAAATGGATCCGTTGTATTCATCATCATCACCATTAGTCATCATCATCACTAGTCGTCATCACCACTAGTCGTCACCGTAATTAATGATCGCTAGTAATCAACACCGCCACGAATAATCATTAATGTTAATACTTATCATAACAGAAATGGAACCGTTTTGTTCATCATCATCACCATAAGTCATCACCACTAGTCGTCACCATAAGTAATGATCGCTTGTAATCAACATCACCACGAATCATCCTCACTGACTTCAATACTTATAAATAAATAAATAATAAATAAAAAATGTTTTATTTCTGAGTAAATTTGAATCAAATTTTTTCAGAATGTCTACCTGATGCCTACCACCGGTTCGTTATGATAGTAATAACTTCCCACGCCGGTTTTGGTGACGGTGGCCAGGCCAGATCATCATTATTACTCGTCATCATCACCTGGCGGTGATGATTGTGTGGTGAGTAGTTTTGTAATTTAATTTAAAGGGTAACGTTAGGTAACATTATCATCGTGACTTAATTCATCAAGTCCCATACGCTCACCGGTGAACGAGACACAATCGACGGGTTAGGACTATAAAGATATATCATCAGTAGACAACTAGACACACCTTGTCTCAAAAAAAGAAGTGTAAAAATTTTCACCCCTAAGCAAAAAATACGGGGTGAAAACTTAAAAATGTTCAGCGCTAGCAATCAGGTCATATTAAACTTTCTCAAGATCCACGTTTCAGATAAAAATGAGTTAAGAAATGTCAATTGGCTAAGCTCAGTTCAAAATTTAAGCTAAGGCTGCAGCGAAATCTTGTTAGAATCGCAACTTTGATACTGGGGAAAATTCTATTAATATTTCAGAGTTTGCTTCCGTAGGGTAATTTTATCTCATAATTTGCCTTTCAAATATCTAAGCATCCAAACTGCATACTTCCATTACTATTATTATAAATGCGAAAGTCTGTCTGTCTTTTACGTCTTCACGCCAGAACCGCTGAACCGATTTTGCCGAAATTTGGTATGGAGATACTTTGGGACCCGGGAAATGACATAGGACACATTTTGTTCCGGAAAAACACGGTTCCCGCACTTGGCTTATTATTTCATACTTTTATGACTTGTAAAACTTAATCCTGCTTTTACAACAGGCAGGAAAGCATTTTAGGTGTCCCATTTGCTTTATTTACAGTTAAATAATCTCTATCACGTCACATTCCAAACATTAAAACCGCATTAAAATCAGATCATCTTATACAATGTGTCCCGACACCGGTGTCCGATCCTTTAATGTCGTGATCTATGGCATATTTTATCGACAGATTGGCCCTCAATTTTTTTTTCTCTCTCAAGGTTGTAAAATGGCAGCGATTTTAGTTTTTCTCGGGCTTTCCCACTAATCTGACCAGAACTGCTCTTGTAAATATCCTATGAAGATAAAAAAGGTCTCATTTGATAGCTAAATTTGTGGACTACGCTTACACAGGCAATATGTTTTAAATTTCGTGGAATTAAACACAGAAAAACCCAAGTTAAAAAAAAAAATATATTAATGGCTTTTTGTGAAAAATCTAGCACATTAAACTGGTTCTTTTTTATTTTTAAAAGATAGAGAAAGTTTTCATTTTCTAAAATTCTTTTACTTAAATGTTTTAAATTAGATAATTTAGAAGTTATAACGATTTTCTTATGATAAGGTGGTCAGATTTGTATGAAGCCAGAGAAAAATATTTTTTTTCAAAAGTTGGAGAAAAAAATAATTTGAAAGCCAATTTGTCACTAATATAAGCCATTCATCATGAGTTCAAATTATTTTTCTTTTCCAACTTTTAAAAAAAAATTTTTGCTCTGGCTTCATACTAATCTGACCACCTCATCATAAGAAAATCATTATAACTTCTAAACTATATGACTTAGAGCATTGAAGTAAAAGAATTTTAGAAGATGAAAACTTCATCTATTTAAAATAAAAAAGAACCAGTTTAAAATGCTAGATTTTCTACAAAAAAGCTGCTCCATAAAGCCATTAATAAAAAATACACATTTTTTTTCTTAAACTTGGGTTTTTCTATATTTAATTCCACGAAATTTATAACATATTGCCTATGCAAGCGTAGTCCACAAATTCAGCTATCAAATGAGACCTTTTTTATCTTCATAGGATATTTACATGTGAAGTACTGGTCAGATTAGTGTGAAAGCCTGAGAAAAATTAAAATGGCTGCCATTTTACAACCGTGAGAGAGAGAAAAAATTTGAGAGCCAATTTGTCGATAAAATATGCCATAGACATATTTTATCGACAAATTGACATTAAAGGATCGGACACCGGTGTCGGGACACATTGTATATAGCTCGTAATGAATAATGGCAACAGGTAAGCGCTTAAAATTTTCACAAATATATTTCTAAGGGAGAAATATATTATGGTTATATTATTATATTATGTATACTTTAACAACTAATAATCATATTAAAATAAAATAAAGATTAAAGTGGGGCTTCCATACCAAAAACACAATTTTTGGCAAGTTTTTGCTCTTTAACGGTGTAGAACCCTTCCGTAAATCCCAAGATTTACCAATAATTTAAATGATGGTAAAAGTTCATATCGCAAACCTTTTGGGGCATTTACCATTAGGAACTGGTAGGTTTTACTAGAAAATCTTAGGATTCTAGCTTTTACAGTAACATATACCTGAAAATTCAAAACTTGCATATTATAATATTATTATTTTGAATTTTGTCACAACAGACACTGATGTGTGGCTTACGAGCCACACACACTCATATCACACACAAACACAAAAAGAAACTAATACTTTAATGTGTGTTGGAAAAAATAAATGTTGTTGTAGTGGATCATGCACACAATCACAAGCTACATTCTAAGTGTGTTTTTTTTTTAATTTAAACCCTTTTTTACTAAGCCACGCACGCACCACCTTCAAACTTACATTTTGAATTTATTTTTTTGAAAACCCTGTCTTTATTAGATCACAAACACTCACACATTTTGCGGGCTAAAAAAACAAAATCCCTATCCCTTAAGGAACGTCCAAAGGTTACTCACAAGTCCTTCATCCGTTCCGGTACGATCAGCCAATTTCACGCCAGGCGGAGTGACAGCACCACTTGATACATTGTTTACAGTATACACGTGTATACAGTTGGGAGACTAGGCATTAAACTAAACAGGGGGTAACGTAAAGTTTTACAATCTATTTTGGCAAAGTCCATTTAACTAGATGATATTATATTACCCGTTTTAAAAATTTAATTGTATCATAATAATATACTAGATATTTGACCGAGCTTTGCTCGGTATTCGATAAAACACGAATAAAATGATATTTTCTAAAAATGATTCCTAGCTGGATCGATTTATCGCCCCCGAAACCCCCTATATACTATATTTCATGAAAATCGTTGGAGCCGATACAAGAATTGCTCGTTAAAAGATATAAGATACATTGCGAATTACGCGTGCCTTTGTCTCTGTAAAACACCTTGTTTGTACTTTATTGATGTGTTTATTCAATAAGTTGCACGTTTTTGAAAATTTTAAATTTCTTCACACACTTTGAGAGTGTCAAGTGATTAGTTTCGAGGGCTTATAATATGAAATCTTAATTTAAATGAAATTAACGATTTATTAAAGATGATTGCATCTAAGAAGCTAGAAGACTCTATTTTGTAGGCACAAAAAAACTGGCTGTTCTGTAATATTGTTTTCGATCTTACGACATTCTGCATAGTCACTGTAATTTTTTTGAATACTGAAAATAGCTCACTTCGTTAAATACAAAATTATATACAATAATTTTTCGTGGAAACAAAATTAAAAAGGTCAAAAATACGAATAAAACAAATTGAAATTGATCAAACATTTTATTTTAATACCACAGTCAATTCAATTTACAAAGCGGGTCTATTCTATGAGTGGTTCACTGAAAAAGGGGGTGAAATTTAAAATTTTACCCCTTAGCCACTCATTTGTAAATTATCTAAACTATCCATCGCAAATCAGTGAGTGGTTTTGCTTACGCACAGATTTTTTTTTTGTTTTGAGAAACAAAATGGGTTAACCGTGGGTTCAATCAAGTCACAAAACTATTTAATATCAAATGGGACAAAATTTTAATTACATGACTAGTCTCGTGATAAAGTAAGGCGGAGAATAAAATTATATTAGTTGTGAACTCACTCCAGAATAGACCTAATCGAAAAACATTTTTAGGAAAACTTACAGTAATATTTACATTATTATCTACACAAAATACAAAAGCAGTCTTATGAAAATTATAGAATAGTTATTTCTACATTATAAAAGAGCAAAAATTAAAAGACAATCATACAAGATTAACTATTATTACAAAATTCAAAATCGCTAAAATACAACAGAATATTTAAAGTCTTTATACATTAAATGTAAAAATACAAATCATCCCCTAATAAAAAAAATAAACCATCGATATACTATATTATCGTCTTTCTACCAGTCGTCTTCTAAACGTATCAGACAACGACAAAAAATTTATTAGGTTGTAGTTTTTCAAAATTTTCAAAAGTAATTTAAAAGTAGTTTCAGAGCGACGAAAATTCGAAATTGCCGCATCATTTCTGCATTGCGTTATCACTGCGTTAAATCGAGATATATTCGATCTATTGCAGACGTATATTATCTCTCTCTTTCTCTATTTCTTTCTCTCTCTGACATTTTAAATATTTACTAATTAATACTTGAACAAAATAAGTAAAAAGTTATAAAACATAGGAGCAACAAAATAATAATTTACAGAATAGCCCCCTTTTTATACGCATGTCAATTTAATATTGTGAAATAGTTATTCTTTCGTTTGCTAATATTTAAAGCTTTTCTCTGTATAAGTGCAGTGGCGGATTAGCCGCGTAGCAAATGGAGCAAAAGCTATGGGCCCTGCCCCCCAACGCTTGTTTTAACTCAATAAATGCTAGAAAATTATACTGCGTTGCTCGCTCGATCCGCTTGTTTATCCTTAGCAATCTAAAGTTGATTGAAATTATTTTTGTAATTTGGTATTAAGATTATTATTAAATACTAAATCAATTTTCTGTTAGACTTTGACCGTTAAGTTAAAAACCGAAAATTGCTATTTAATGCCTTTTTTGTATTGACGATATCATCACAAATCACAAACTATATGGCATCTACTTAGACTATACATTTTTTTTTTAATTTCGTCCTTATTTGCGTTTAATTTATTAGGAAAAACAGGCAGCGTGCCCCACAAAATTATCTACAGGCCCCACACTGTCTGAATCCTGCACTTACAAAAGTGCACTGATTAAAGAGCTGCTCACACATCGTTTCGCAAGGAGCAATTGTTAGCCCCTTTCTTTTCTATCATTATCTAATTGGTTAGTTTTTAATTAAATTAGTGTTGTTTCTCGAACAATATGGCGGGCAACAACGCCGTGAGCCAAGAATCACAACACCACGTACTCGAGACAGATGATAAATTTACAGCTTATATTGTATAAAATTGAATTAACTTTTGTTCTAGAAATTTCCACTTTTAAGTCAGTTACAAACGATCTACGCTCACGTGTACGGAGTGAGTTATTTGCTATAAGTACACAACAAGCGAGTAAGTACGTTTTTGAAGAAAATAAAAAAATGTTTTTATATCGCACAAATTGACATTACACACATCCTGATATGACAATGTGATAAATTAATAAAATATTTAAATCCATATTATAATAACGTTTGATAGGAAAACTTAGAAAATGACGCTTTTCAACCCTAGCCCGTCCAGTAAATGACCAATATTAGAATTATTGACTACTTCTTATAATAGCAAATATCACGCAGATTTCAAAGCAGAGGGCGCTACATACACAAAATAATCCAAAACCATAAAGTTAATATACCTAGCGGAATAGAGAAACAAAGGCCTGAGCAAGAGAGATGTCACTATCAGTAACACTGCGTGGTAAAGAGAGACGTGTGATACACGACAGTAGCACTCTTTTTTTGACGTCCAGTCGGCACGTGCCGCACGTTGACAATTTAATCGCATAGAATTCATGTTCAATCATGCTTGTGTACACATATTTTTCATACAGATGTAAACCAATTTTGGTTTCGTTTGACAGCTCGAGATTGTTGCTCTATTCCGCTAGGTATATTAACTTTATGGAAAACATTTCAGAAACATACCCTTTAAAAGAAACATAATCTGTTCAAAGTTCAAAGTGATAATTATAAAAATCTTAATTATCTTTGACATCTATCCAAGTTTAGGCTCTTGAGTTCGCTTATAAATAAATTTTCTTAAAAATATCAAAGTGTCCTTAAAGATAGCTTAAATTTAATAATAATCAACTTGGAACGTTTAGCAACGTTGGACGTTCTTAATTAAGAAAATATGAGACATTTAGATAAGTACAGAGCCTCTAGCCAAGACGTTTTATTTGTCGCTTTATAGAATAGTCAATTAGGCGATCAAAATGCATGGAATTGACATTAGCTATGTCCACACTATGCAATTTCATCTTCAATTTTCGTCATCATCTTTTTAGTCAACTATCGTTTGGCATATTCAATAATTGAATGAGTCAAAATCCACCAGCGTTGGAAAGAAAAGTGTCCTAGCGTCGCGGGCATGCCTCGCATGCGATGTTGACTGCGCTGTAACGCATGCCCTTGATAAACAAAAAGAAAGCACAGTGTGGACAAAGCTATTGGACGAGTCGAACATCAACTTCATATTAACGAACGCTTTTTGAGAATCGTATACTATAGGACGGTTAAAACAAGAAATTGATTTAAAAATAGTTATAATTTTGTTGGATAGGACGGTTAAACATTATATTGACTTAAAATAGCTATAATTTTGTGGGCTTTGTATTTTACTGTCAATAAAAAAATTGTGTTTTTCCTTGCAATAAAATATTAAGAGTTTTTACTTCATTAATTCTTATATTATATTTCAAAGTTATAATAAAAGAGAAGCCTATTTTCATCTCATTGTAGGCCAAATTCTTTAATTATACTAAAGATTGGCAAGTATTTTTAATTACGAGATTTCTTGTTTTTATCACAGACTCAAATTAGAAACTGCTTTCATAAATACTTTAGGTCTTATTCCTTTGTGAGGAATATTTTTATAAAACATGTTATTCGTTAATTTTAACGAAAACTTCCAAGTCCGATAATGAATGACGTGAGTAGAAGAATCAGATAACATTTTATACATAAAATTCTCGTGTCACAATGTTAGTCACCGTACTCCTCCGAAACGGCTTTACTGATTTTTACCAAATTTTATACATTCAGTAGGTCTGAGAATCGGCTACTGGATACTTTTTATATTGATAAGTGCATTTCTTGAATAAATAATAGTAAATTATTACAACTCGCGACCATTGTTTGTGCGACGGGATAGCGATGGACGTTGCCATGGTGACATACTTATTTAGTCACTTCAATAAAATAATACGGGCGAAATACTTTAATGGCAAAGAAACGTTTGCCGGGACAGCTAGTTTCTTATAAAAGGACAATTATTATGACTCATTTTTTCCCTTATAATTTGAACAAACATTGTAATTTTTACCTACTTTATCGTCTAGCTACACATAAAATCTATTTTTTTTTCATTCAAGTAAATTTTTGGTCGTGAAGCCTCAATTTTTGCAAAAATCGGATTTTTTTTACTTTTTTTTTTTTTTTAATGAAATAAGGGGCAAACGAGCAAACGGGTCACCTGATGGAAAGCAACTTCCGTCGCCCATGGACACTCGCAGCATCAGAAGAGCTGCAGGTGCGTTGCCGGCCTTTTAAGGGGTAATAGGGGAGGGTAGGGAAGGGAATAGGGGAGGGTACGGAAGGGAATAGGGGAGGGTAGGGAAAGGAAAAGGGTAGGGGATTGGGCCTCCGGTAAACTCACTCACTCGGCGAAACACAGCGGAAGCGCTGTTTCACGCCGGTTTTCTGTGAGGACGTGGTATTTCTCCGGTCGAGCCGGCCCATTCGTGCCGAAGCATGGCTCTCCCACGTCAGAAACTATTACTTAACCTGGTTCTCCCACTTACGGCTTCAACTAAAGGTGACCAAATTGTTATGCTAACAAGATTGGGTTATTAGTTCTAAATCAGTCAATATTTCAAGATCAGCCAGAAATAAAAAATAAGATCCAACTTATAACACTACTAGGAAAACATTTGATTTTTATAATACAATTTGCTTATCAATAATATTTACAATAGGCAATATTTAGGCACTTAACGTGCCAAAGTTAAATAAGTCAAAATTTAAAAAATCTGATTATTTAAAATCGGTGGACGCTTGAGCATTTACGTATGTCTAAATTCTTAGAATTAATTTATTTACCATTTAGCTAGCTTTGTAGCCACAAAACAAATAATAACTTATTTTTATTATTTCTTCTGTAGTATTTATTTAATTAATACATTATAAAAACGCATTATTTATTTTAATAATATTAATAATGGCTTCAGTCAAACATTAATACTAATTATAATATTGATACTTGTACGTCTATATCTTGAAGATTTTTGGTAAAATTAGAGTTACACGTGGGTAATATTTGACAAGGACCCGTTACCTGCAAAGAAAAAAATATTAGAATACAAAAAAATATAAAAAAAAAATATATATTATATCCACAGCCGAACATAATATAACCTCCTCGTTTTTTGGAAGTCGGTTAAAAATACAAAACCTACGAATAATAAATAGTACTGGGAAAGAAACTAAGACATAAGTGTGGCACTCGGGGACTGCCGCGGTAAAGTTATTGTATAGCATTTTTAACCGACTTCCAAAAAGAGGAGGTTATAATATGTTTACAATAAACGCACACAAACACCGTGCCGAAGGTTACCGAACTGCAACGACGTTAGACGTTGCACGACTTTCAAAACCGCACTACTGTGCCGGTCGTGTTAGGTTTTTTCGTTAAGGAATTTCTTGATTCGGTCACCGCGCTCAAACACTCACGATAAAGGCAATACAAAAGCTGCTTAAAATCGTCAGTCATAGCGTTTCGGTATAAACCGACCGTTCACTTAAGACTAAGGAGCGACGAACGATAATCAGGTGATTCATAAGCTTGTTTGCCGTCTAATCCTATTAAGTAATTCTACGTTCATAAAAACGTGAGTTTATCGCTTAAGTCACTTTGCTTCTATGGTCTATGGTATCCACTATAAAACACAAGTTTCTAAAAATTTGCAGTTCATACTTACGTCATTTTAATTAAAAAATCCTTACCAGTATTATTAATTCGAAAATGTGTCTGTCCGTTTGTCTCTCCACGCTTAAACAGCTGAACCGATATTATACATAGATGAAAACCGGCGTGAAACAGCGATATATAACCTGACCTAACCCCTACCCTATTCCCTTCCCTTCGCTACCCTCCCCTATTACCCTATTCCCTCTTAAAAGGCCGGCAACGCACTTGCAGCTATTCTGATGCTGCGAGTGTCCATGGGCGACGGAATTTGCTTTCCATCAGGTGACCCGTTTGCTCGTTTGCCCCCTTATTTCATTAAAAAAATAATGAAATGTTATTACTCGTCCAGTTTCGCCGACATCCGCGGTATCACAGAGGACTTTCACTAAGAGGCTGATTTCGCGTCAGTTCGCCAAGCAATCTCTGGATGCTATCTCACAGCGCGTAATATCTCGAGCCGCGCCACGCCACGCCGGGCCGGTTTGTACGAGCGAGCACGAGCCAACAAGCAAGTCTGCGCTACCCGTTCACACGGCGCTAATATCACGAGCCGCTCGAGCCGCGCCGAGCCGCGCCTTTAAAGTTACCGACTTCAATCGGATCGGACGCGCCTGCTCGAGCCAGCCTGCGCCACCTCCAGCCACCCCCTTCACACGGCGCGTGGCTCGATCTGACGCGGCGCGGCTCGTATATTACGCGCCGTGAGAAGCCAGCAAAAGTTTTGCGGTACCTTTGGTAGATATCTGAGATGAGGTCATCACGTTCTGTCCGGACGGCAGCACGTAGTGGAGGGACGACGGCGGGGTTTTAGGCACCTGGAGGCAAAGTTGTGTAAGTCAGAAATATAAAAAAAAAACATTTTGAACTCCGAGAGACGTGTCGGCAGAAGTGGAAACGTAATAGCAGGCATACATTTTAGTAGAAAGAGATTAAAAGAAGAGAAAGAAGAAGACATAAAATCCAAGTCCAAGGTAAGATAATAAGGAAGCAATGTCCCCGTGTATTGACCGCGCGGCGAAATTGAATGCATTTCCTACTGTTTTTTAACTTCTGCCAGCACTCCTGTTTTTGAGCACATTTTAAATCAGCCTTTCCCAAAGTGGGTGGTAATGCCCTTTGGGAGCGCTTAAGGCGGGGATTAATCTCAAGCAAAAACGATAACCTTGCACACAACCAAAGACCAAGCGTATACGCATCGCAATAAGATTCATTTTAGCTTAGCATAAAACTGTAACTACTCGGGCGGATCTTCTCTATTTTTCATGTTTTTTTTTAAATATCTTTGGAAATAAATATTAAGAAACAAAATTGTTCGGTTAAAGAGATTTTAATATAGATTTACTAACAATTTATTCAAATAAAATGTATAATTATCCTAGTTAATACTTATATTTCGATTAAATAGATTTTTTTCGGAGGTGAGTTTGTAAATTAATTACAGGCAGAGTATTACGTTTTATTAAAATGTTTATGGTTTAAGATATTTTAAATATTGTGCTTTATATCTCATATTTTTTAACACTTCGTATTATATTGGAACTAGGTAAACCGGGAGTCACGGAATAACAAATTGGGGTTTATCCTCGCCTTAAGGTCTAAAGGGGGGCGGTGTGGGAGACAGTGGGACCCAAAAATAAAATTGGGACGTTGTGTAGAGGCTTGGGGGGTTATTTATTTCATCTGGATGCATTTTAAATTAAAACAATGGGGGCGCTGAAACATAATTTGTTCTCAAAGTGTGCAGTAGAAAAAAAATGTTTTGCGAACCTATGATTTAAATAAAAATTCTGATGAAAGTTATAAACCACGAGGAAAGACATAATCATATAATATTAGAAATTAATTACAAAATTTTGCAGGTTACCAAGAGATAATAATCATTAAAACGAGGCACAGGTTTTTCATGCTATACAGATATTAATTGTGCCTAGATTCGCCGTTTGAACTATAGATTCATGGGTATGGGTCATAGTAACTAGGATATTATTTTGGCGTATTTTGATATAAATAACAGTGAAAACGCTGGACTTTATAGCTTGGAAAAATTTACGACTCTCTTGGGAGAAATAGATTTTAGATACAGAAGTGGCGACAGAGGCTAAAATGTTGCTAGCAAGTACAAGTTATATCCCACAGTACACATTTTTACTCAACTACGAAGCCAAAAGGAGTATGTAAAGACTTTTTTTTTAATGAAATAAGGGGGCAAACGAGCAAACGGGTCACCTGATGGAAAGCAACTTCCGTCGCCCATGGACACTCGCAGCATCAGAAGAGCTGCAAGTACGTTGCCGGCCTTTTAAGAGGGAATAGGTTAATAGGGGAGGGTAGGGAAGGAAAGGGAATAGAGGAGGGTAGTGAAGGGAATAGGCTAGGGGATTGGGCCTCCGGTAAACTCACTCACTCGGCGAAACACAGCGCAAGCGCTGTGTCACGCCGGTTTTCTGTGAGAACGTGGTATTTCTCCGGTCGAGCCGGCCCATTCGTGCCGAAGCATGGCTCTCCCACGTATAAAACTACGACTAAACTAATTTAACTACGATTATATCAAAATCGATCCACCCGTTTGGATGCTACGATGCCACGGACAGACACACCGAGCACACACACATAGACAGACAGACACATCAAACTTATAACATAATAATATAAAGTTTTCAGTTAGAGATTAAAAATAATAGTAACGCATAAACTGTTCTCGGCGAAACATGGCGGTAGCGGTCATTGACTCCCTGTCAAAAACTTGTCATTTTCTATATATAGAGTGTCAGATGTTGTCAATCGTGGCTTTGTATAGAAAATGAAAAGTTTTTGATAGGGAGTCAATTACCGCCACCGCCATGTATCGCTGAGTACAGTAAAGTAATAATATCACAGCATATATTATACTAGTAGTACCAAACAATATTCACTTTAATATTGAACGTAATTTAATAGATATTAATAGAATAACTTTACCACCGATAAAGCTCGACAACGCGTTAATAAGATTATACAACCAAGTTTATCAATTATTGTCAACGAGTTAATATAGAAATTTATCATTCGAAATAGTTTCCCTAAATCCCTGTTTGGGTTAGATAAAACGTTGCTTTAGTTTGTGTGATATAACATTAGGATGTGCGAAAAGGATAGCTAATAAAACAACAGCACGGCTAAAATGGTCACATTTAGCAATTTCTCTAAATCAATTCAGCAAATGACTTGTCAAAACTGTCGAACTGATGAATGTCAAATTAATACGAATTACTAGACATGAATTGCAAGCAGAGTGACCATTTTGCGATTTTAAAAAGAGAATCATATTATGATTCATAATAAATGATTCTCCAAAGCGTCCATTTTAGCCCCGCAGAGAATACATGGAAAATAACTGTCTTCTTCTTTTCAATTATGGCGGAAAAAAACTTCATGTAAGTCAAAATGAAAAAAGGTGGCGCCAGCCGTCATTGACCTATCTAGTCTAGGTTTCTAGGTTTTTTTGACAGAGGGTCAATGATCACCTACTGACTGGTTACAGAGAATAGCTATCGCTCTGATGAGAGACAGATTGTCAGACAGACGGACAGAATATACAGTGTGTAACAAAAATAAGTGATAATACTTTAAGGTGTGTACGTGTTCCTTGTAGAGAGTTCACTGTGAAAGTAGCAGCGCTGAAAGACGATTTTTTTTTCACTTTGGATGGGCAAGGCCCGAGCGTCACGAGTTTCCCCATACAAAAGTGAAAAAAAATGTTGGTCTTTCAGCGCTGCTACTTTCACAGTGAACTCTCTACAAGGAACACGTACACACCTTAAAGTATTATCACTTATTTTTGTTACACTCTGTAGAAGCCTTAGAAATAGGGACGCGTTTCTACCACGGGTACGGAACCCTAAAAGGGAAAAAGCCTATTAAAGACAGCCTAAATTTATTTTTAAAACATAAAGCTTACGTATCGCTTTAAAATTATTTTGTATGTAATAACTAAATAACGTTCATTATAATTTATAATTTAAAAAAAAAACTTGTCAAAGAGTTGTGGCAGGGTTAATGTTACAAAGTAAAATTTCTTTGACGAAACCACGATGCGGTCTCACCAAGAATATAATTAAAGCAAGTAATATTATAATAGATATATTTTGTTGCTGTTTTCTTAAAGTTTTAGAACGGTTACCAGTAGCTCTACCAAGAGTTTAAAGCTATAGTATTTTTCGATACTCGATACCGACTACGTAAATTTTTAGCACTTATGGCAAATTCTACAGCGCCTCTAGCGGTTACTTGCGGAACTAAAATCGCCATAATTAAACTTTTTAATCGGGACTTAACGCGACTTATTTAAGTAGTAATGCTACTACGAGTACATACTTTTTCTCGACGTTTCGGCCGTGTTGCAACGGCCGTGGTCACGAGGGCCCTCCCTCCCCTCAGTCCTCAGTCCCCTTTCGCAGCAACGCGAAAGTTTAAAATGTTATCTAAAATCGCCATACTATAGCTTTAAACTCATGGTAGAGCTATTGTACCCTACTCTACCTTTTTTCTTAGATTTATTTGAAAGGGATGACACTAGGATGTTGCCACTTTTTAATTTCTTCACTTTCTTGACAGACTATAGTGAGCTACAATAAGCTTACAAAACTATAGTATTATATCAATTACGTGGAAATTAATACTAAAATTATTAATGCGAAAGTGTGTGACCTATCTATCTGTTACTTGTTTACGGCCAAACCACTGAACCGATTTTCTTGAAATTTGGTACAAAGATACTTAGGGCCTTTTTTACCACTTCCTGATAAGTGCCGAATAGGCTATCCACCACTTAACTTGTCAAGTTAAGTTGTGGATAGTGAAATATGGAGAATCTGTCAAAAGAGTTGTGAATAGCCTATTCGGCACTTTGTCAGAAAGTGGTGAAAAAGGTCCTTAGAGTCCCGGAGTATACTTTTTACCATAGGATACTTTTTATCCCAGAAAAATATACGGTCCAGGGAATAATAAAATTTGCACTGTGAATATTACTTACAATACCTACTTGCCTGTCTTTGCCTGACACATTGAGATTTATAGGAACATTACGACATACAAAGACAGCGAAACTTGATTCATACGCTGCGAAAAGATTTTCTGAAGTATGGAATTAGGTACATCATTTTATGCTTCTTTGAAAAAGCACTCGAGTAGTGTATTGGACAAGGGCAAATTAATGTATAATTATGAGCCCGTATACACCGTGCATTTGTACATTAAAAGATCCCCCTCTCTCTCATTATGAGAGCGCAAAGAGTAACCGGTGAAAATATCAAAGTTGTCATCTAATCAATATTATCTTAATCAAATTGTCACAAAATAAGCCATATGACTCATTACTTACTTGTGGCTGAGCACAGCTGGTGTTAGGTGGGCTGGTGACAGGGCGTGATGATGATGAACATGGAGGGTTAGTTATTGTACCTGGAAGAAAGAAATAGGTGTTATATCGGAAAAATATAACTATATATACGACGATACAACGACAAATACACAGACAGACAGACACATGCAACTTCCTAGGCGTTTTATCAATATAGGAAGATGCATGTATCTGTCTGTATTTTCCTTCTAGACGAACAGACAGACAAATAGACAGTCCAAACTCTTATGTGACATGATGGCCGCAAGTTCGTTGTTAAAAAAATATTTTTTTGCGCGGGAACTGTACACGTGACGAGACAGAGCAATGCTTCGGCACAAATGGGCTGGCTCGACTGGAGAAATACAACGTTCTCACAGAAAACCGGCGTGAAACAGCGCTTGCACTGTGTTTCACCGAGTGAGTTTACCGGAGGCCCAATCCCCTACCCTATTCCCTTCCCTACCTTCCCCCATTCTCTTCCCTTCCCATCGCTACCCTCCCCTATTACCCTATTTTCCTCTTAAAAGGCTGGCAACGCACCTGCAGCTTTTCTGATGCTGCGAGTGTCCATGGGCGACGGAAGTTGCTTTCCATCAGGTGACCCGTTTGCTCGTTTGCCCCCTTATTTCATTAAAAAAAAACTTTTTACAGAATAAAAAGTATCTTATTTCCCAGGACTCAAAGTACATCCATACCTTACAAAATCTTTTCAGCGGATTGGGTCTAAGGAGTTAACAGACAGACAGACGGACACACTTTCGCACTTATAATATTAGTATGGTTAGCCCCCCTCAGTTTTCGTCGGCGGGACTAATAAAATAGAGAAAGAGAGAGGGAGAGAGCTAGAGAGAGAATACTTCAAATTTGTGTTCAAATATTATAAAGGTCTTCTGAAGGCTCCCAAGAGACGGAGCTGAGGTAGTATCCAATTACATTCAATTATTAATTTCTTGAAAAGTGTTGTATTACATAACTAATTAATGAGAAATGTTTTGATGCTTATTATTTTAAGACTGTCAAAGTTGGACCATGATTCTTATCCATAATAGGGATGATGACAAGGTCAAAGATTAGCGAATTTTGTTAATAAAATAAAGAAATCACGGTGAAAAATAAGTGTTCCCAAAATTACAGCTCGATAGCATTTTTATTTTTTTTGCTAAGCGCCTTTAAGGCGGGGATTGATCTCAATCAAAAACGATAACCTTGCACACAACCAAAGACCAAGCGTATAGGCATCGCAATAAGATTAATTTTAGCTTAGCATAAAACTGTAACAAATCGGACGGATCTTCTCTATTTTTCATGTTTTTTTTTAATATCTTTGGAAATAAATATTAAGAAACAAAATTGTTCGGTTAAAGAAATTTTAATATAGATTTACTAACAATTTATTCAAATAAAATGTATAATTATCCTAGTTAATACTTATATTTCGATAAAATAGAGTTTTTTCGGAGGTGAGTTTGTCAATTAATTACAGCCAAAGTATTACGTTTTATTAAAATGTTTATGGTTTAAGGTATTTTAAATATTGTGCTTTATATCTCATATTCTTTAACACTTCGTTATTATATTGGAACTAGGTAAACCGGGCGTCACGGAATAAGAAATTGGGGTTTATCCTCGCCTTAAAGTTAGATAATCAAGTCGATTTTTTTTTTCAATAAAATTTCTTAATATTTGTATACCAATCGATAACTTATGCAATTAAAAGCAACTTTTGTTATGAAACCACTTTTCATAAACGCAATATTTGATATACCTATCGAACAAAGTTGTCTCCCGATACGTACAAACTACGAAAGAGTGACGTCAGTCTTTCGTAGCACTTTGTATGGAGCGTTTCGGGCAGGTCTATTTTATGAGATGTTTGAATTGTCATATCTTGGTGAATTTTTAAGCTATCAGAGTCATTCTTTCAGCGATGTTTCTATTTTTTAAGGGTCTTTCAATTACCAATAAGAAAAAAAAATAGTCATCTAGCCTATTGCAAAGCTGTCATTCGCCGTCGCTCATAGGAAATTATAGACGAATATGACTCTACATAGATGACGTTGTGCTAAGGACCAAATCTTGACCCAAAAAAAGCATTTAAAAATGCTGTTCATAGTTGATGAAATTTATGTTGACATGTTTTTTTGGTATGTTTGTACTATCTGAGAAAAATCATAGCCAGATGTCTGTCAATGACAGAACTTAGTCGATCTACCCAAGTTAACAGATTATGACTTGCCCCCCTGGCAAGTGGGAATTAAAAACGTGCTACCTACTATGCGCAAAATGAAGTGATTGGAAACAAAATATATTTTCAGTCAGAATTAAAGTAAATTTCCATGATTTTTTGTTTCAATGTACCAGACCGACCATCTTCTCGAAACAGGTATGCCCTTGGACATTACCCATACCTAATAAAGTATATCTACAATCTGCCTTGGAATCATTTCCTCTGATAGTACATTCATAAGCTCTTCACAGATTTTTTTAAACACCCGTCATTATATGTTTTTTAAAAATTCTATATTTTAAATAAAATATGATGGACTTGAGAGTTTCTGAGCTCCTGTGAGAGACCCATTACTTTAAATACTTATTGACAAGTTGGAGGAATATTCGAAGAAGTGAAATTTCAATGTAACAAAAGTTATAAAGTATGGTATGAAAATATAATATTATTATATCTTTACTTATAATTATTATAAAGAGGAAAAGTTTATTTGCGTGGAATAGGGTCTAAAATTACTGGTCTGATTTTGATTAAATTTGGTACAGACAGATTAGGCAACTGAACGGGAAGGACATAAGATTCTTTTCATTACGGAATAGCCCGATTTGAAGTCAGTTTCCGTTTTCAAAAAAAATAACGGGATCAAAATCGGTCCACCTGTTTAGATGCTACGAACAAACACACACACACACACACAAAGACATCAAACTTACAACACCCTTTTTTGTTAGGAGTTAATCTGTCCACTCATTTGGATACTACAATCCCACGAACAGTCAGACAGACACGTCAAACGTATAACACCCCCCTTTTTCGTCGGGGGTTAAAATATACTTACTTGTCGTTCGATGGTTATTATTCCGTAGGGTGTAGTAAGGTGGCGGTGCATTCTTAGACGACTGCAAACTCTGTCCAACGTAAGCTGTAAAGAAATTCTTTATTATTATCAAGAATTTTATAAAAATCTTGAAGGAGAAATTATGCTTCTAAAGAGTTGTGACTTGTGATGAGTTTTTTTAAATAATTAGTATGTTATCATACTTAGCAATTACTTACTAGGCAAAATATCACTTTAAATGAATTTTGCCAGGAACATAATCAATTTATTCATTTTTCAAATTAGTGTCAAGTTTTAAACAATGTTTTTAACTAATAAATTTCCTTCGCCATGTTGTTGGCTTCCCCATGTTGTTGCTGTTGTGGCTTTACTAACTTATCATATTGTTTTCCTTTTTACTAATATTCAGAACGAAACAGGCAATATTATGAAAGTTGATAATGACTCGACAATTAACTTTTACAGACGTTTAAATTGGCTTATATATAATGAAATCTTATGTTTATACAGTCGGCCTACAAAAATAGTTCTTGGAAAATATAATGCAAGCTACAATTTTAATTATATGGATGTACAGAATACAGTTAACAATGTAGTAGCAGTACACGAAAAACAAGAAATAATAGAAATACTCACATAACGGTGGTCCATTGCTCCCCCTCAAATAGGGGTTGCCGTAAGTGGCAGCGTAACGCACGTCGACACCGCTCATCACAGCACCGGGGTTGGCCATCGGTATCACTGTACAAAAGATAATATAGAAGATAATCTATATCTATCTGTCTATATATATAAAACTGACAGACTGATTGACATAGTGATCTATCAACGCACAGCCCAAACCACTGGACGGATCGGGCTGAAATTTGGCATGCAGGTAGATGTAATGACGTAGGCTTCCACTAAGAAAGGATTTTGATCAATTCTACTCCCAAGGGAATAAAATAGGGGATAAAAGTTTGTATATAATAATCCTTCTTAACTCGATCGAAGCCGCGGGTAAAAGCTCGTGGTATTATACAAAACATAATAAAAATGTGGTAGATGATAACACAGAAGATATTATAGAAAAGGAAGATTTAGAAAATATAGAAGAGACTGATATGGTACATGATAATATCTAGAAAAAGATAACAATAATGATAGATAGAAATAGTCCGAAGGTAACAGCCTGAATTTACTTCAGATCAGAGTTAAATATTTCAGGACTTATTGATGAAGAAATGAGATACTTCAAAATAATAATAAATAATGTTTTCTAGTGTTCATTTTCTCTTCATCTCTGTTCAGTTTCAGGCCCATGTTGGATGCGAGTAGCAGGAGATCGGTCATCTTGGCGTTCATTGAGAGAGGCCTATGTCCAGCAGTGGACGACTATAGGCTGATATGATGATGATGATGAGTGTTCATTAAGATAAGTAATGATACATGCACAGCGACTATCGACTTTAGCGTAAGAAATCAAAGCCGACTAACTAGAACTGCCCAACCACTCTTGGGAACAGCAATTTTCAAACGCGGGAATCGAACCCACAACAACAGGATATGAGAGCCACGAAGTCACTGCAACTCTTGAGGATCTATTGTGACTCTTTCGCGTTACAGTACCATTCCTACACCAACTTACCATCTGGTCCCACCATAGCGCCAATTCGTCCGCAGCTCGCCTGCCTATTCAGAGACCCACAGTGGCTCTGGTAGGTGGACATGTCAGTACTCCTAGACAAGGATCCGGTGAGGGAGTCAGATGGTGGCGCGTAGTCTCGGCTGTAGTCCACGTATGGGACGTAGGCGCTTTGGTCTTGCGTCTGAAAATGGAGGTGATGTTAGATTTTCATCATCATGGGTATCATTTTTGTTGATCTCTTCTCCTTTATCTAAATCATTCATAAGGTCATTATCATCATTATAATGCGCAATTTTCTGTGAGTACTCTACTTATTTTCTCTTAGATCCTAGTAGTGGTGGAAAATAAGCAGATGGAATGCAGCATCAGTTTTTGCATATTATATCTAGATGCATAAAAATATGACGTCCATAATATCTTACTGTATAGTGTATACTATTCGATACGAGATTATATTAGGGTCGAATTGAGAAACGTCCTCCTTTTTTGAAGTCAAACAAAGAATGAATTAGAAAACAGTATTATTATTTATTACCAACTAATACTAGTTATTACTAAATGTATTATGGCATAAAACGATTAATATTTTAAAACCCAACATAGATGTCACACCGAAACCATCGCGTGTGAGCGAACAAAGAACCGTATAATGCAACATGTCATAAGTAAGGAATTTAAAATTAAAGTGGTCAACCTAATTTTGGCTCGTCACTTGCAGCAGGTTCCGTGTAAAATAGCCAGAATACATAATATAATGTCCGATCCAGAGAGATCCAGTAAATGGATTGGATGGATTGAAATAATGTATGTCATAAAACGATATAAAATTAAACATGCCGAAAATTAAATACACCTGAAATATAATAAAAACATTTAAGATTTCTTGATGCACTCTCTCCGATGGACGTCTTCCTGTCATATTATCTAAGAAGTTTAAATTGTAAAAAGTTTATGTCACAGCAACTAATTCTATGTAGAGGTGAAACATTTGCAAATTTTCAAATTTTCCTGGTATTTTTTCTCCGCGAGACAACCTCTTGAAGAAATATAATTAATAATATAACAATAAGTTCCAAGGAATTTTCAAATTTCAATCCAAAACTTTGAACTACAGCGTAGCTAGAGGCAAAACGTCTTCCAGAATAATGAAATATTCTTTGAATACACTTCTAATTTTACCTCAAATCCGTTAATTATGAAAAGGCCAGGTAGAAGTTCAAAAGGGAACTCTAAAAACTTTATGAAAAATTAATACAACGGAAGTAGAAATAGAAGCATAATAAACTCCGTTCTGTTACCGTATTACTTTACATTTTCTTATCATAAATCCTGGTCACGTTTTAAATTATTTCTTCCCGTGTACTTTATAAGACTCCATATTATTCAAAATACTCGGAATATTTGAATTTTAATTATAGTTTTTTTGTTACATGAATAAAATATTCGACCTTCGCTTGGTATGCAAAGTTATGCTTTCCACTTTGTGACATTTTGATTTTGGACCTCAATTTTATCTTGGTGCTTTTATGCATAATGTTGGCCAAATTTTATAACCATTTTTATGAAAAAGAATATTTTTCTTCGTGAAACATATTTTCTTCATACTCTGAATCTTATTCTGTTAGCACTTAGCGGGTTTTAATTTATCATTAAATTCCAAAAAAATAGTTACTTACAAATTACTAAAATGGTTTTAGTCTCTTTCGTATTATTTCATCGACATAACTTGTAAGAAATCAGATGCGGAACTTTTTACGTGTCCATCAGAAGTATGGATTTTTCTTGTCTGACAATCAATCTGCATTTTTCCAATCAATTTGCTGCCGCAACAGGGGAATAGAACCCAAGGTCATCAAGGACTTTAAACTACTGACAAAATGGAATTTAAACTCGAACTTTTTTGAGTTCCACATACTTACCCACTCGAAATAATTAAAAACTAAGGATACAGCATGGCTTCTACTAATACTATTAATGTCAAGGTTCTATTTCAAATGCTAAAATGGCCCCAAAACAGTGCCAAAGTAGCTCCAATTTTGTCCTTTTTACCTCGACATACCATGCCTATATTTACGCCTATCGTCGCATATAAATATCCTCCGAATGCCACTGAATCATTGTCAACCGAAATATCGCTGTACCAGCATAGTATAAACATCATACAGTTGGATAAATGTGCCGTGTCCTTAGAATTAAACACGTTCAACACAGAGACAAGTTTCAGGTACAGGCACGTGTGACGTGCGATAGTATTTTGTTACTTCAAATCATCTACAGGTCTATAATGGCAACACTAACTGAGGAAATTGTACAATATTAAAAAAAAAAGCTGATCCACAGTATCTTCTAAAAGTTCACCTATCTGACATTTCAACAGAATGTCATTCTATAGGAAACTGACAAAATATATGTTTCCATCTGACATAAGAGCCTTTTATGACATCTAAAATAAAATATTGGAACACTTTAAGTAATCATTTTGACCTACCAGACATGCCATTTTGACTTGACAGACCTGCAGAAATCACACGAATATGTGCATTCATCTGATTTACATCTATTATAAAGCTTGCCTACTGTATATTATTTCTACTGTGACACAAACAGATGACGCAGCGAGTGTGAATAACGGGGATTTGTGATATGCCTGGACTTAATACTGATTACTCGACGAATGTGAAACTAAATTGTTCATGTTTACTTACTGTGCTAGTATTGTATCCCTAGTTTGAGTGTTCTCTGTGCCAGTTGTTTCATTTAACTAGAGAAAAAAATACCAGGTATCTAGTAAGCAGATTGCTTAATGGGCAGCAATGACTCAACTCTGATGTCGCCCATAATACTAGCCCAATTAAAAACTCAACACGAGAATTTTTACTTGTGAAGTCGTGGTTTTTATCTGGTCGAGTCATTCGTGCCAAAACATTATTATATACAGTAAATCTCTATTACTGAATCACATAGTTAATGCCACTTTGGAAAAATCTGTTCTATGAGATAATCTCTATCTGTTTGGGAACCCAAACAACCCCAAGTCTTGGTGATGCCACGTAGATAACGTGGCCCATAGAATATATATGCCCTATATCAGCAATTTTCAAAATGTTCTTAGCAGAGCCCTGGGGCTTCGCAAAAGCCTTGTAGAATATTTAAAGGGCTCCACGAGCCATACATAAAATATTTTTATAAATGTCGTCTAATCCCAGCATGGAGATAATTCATTCAATTTTTTGGGGATCTGTCAATGTTAAAACTTAAAAGGGTTCCGCCATCAAAAAGTTTGAGAACCGCTGCCTCATAGGTATTATAGGTAACACAAGGTATCGTAACTTGAACTTGACTGGACTCTAACGCGTGTCTAGATCTTCACTCACCTTGAAATGTATATTGTTGATGGGCTGATCGAAGTCGCCACTATATCTCTGGTATTTCATCAGCTTGTTGTCATATGTCTCTGGTACCGGCACCGGCCCGGCGAGAGGTAGACCCAAGTTGGTGGTGAGCTGGAGGGTAGACCGAAACTCGGTCTCTTCGTGGGTTGATACGTCCTGAAATATAGAGCTTAGTTAACACAATGATTCTATTTACGCCATTTTGACCCAGAACTCTAAAAAAATAAAATTTAACTAGCTGTCCCGGCAAACACTTCTTTGCCATATAAAGTATTTCGGCCGTATTATTCTATTGAAGTGACTAAATAAGTATGTCACCATGGCAACGTCCATCGCTATCCCGTCGCACAAACAATGGTCGCCGTCAGTCTCGAGTTGTAATAATTTACTATTATTTATTCAACAAATGCACTTATCAATATAAAAAGTACCCAGTAGCCGATTCTCAGACTACTGAATATGCATATAAAATTTGGTAAAAATCAGTAAAGCCGTTTCGGAAGAGTACGGTGACTTACATTGTGACACGAGAATTTTATATAGTATATGATGATATCACTAAAGCTCAAATCTTAACAGACGATAATGCTCTAAATTTTACTAACACACACGACCAGAGTCTTTTGCACGGTCTGGTAAAAACTAATAGAACTAGGAAGTTATCATTAGTAATGAAAGGGAATGCATGTTAATAATGAAAGTAATAATTTAAAAAATAACAACTTGTGACACAACCTACGAAAATTAAAAAAATATATTATTCGTAGGACACAACCAAAAGTTAACATACCTAGCGGAATAGAGAAACAAAGGCCTGAGCAAGAGAGATGTCACTATCAGTAACACTGCGTGGTAAAACGAGACGTGTGATACATGCCAGCAGCACTCTTTTTTTTTGACGTCCAGTCGGCACGTGCTGCACTTTGACAATTTAATCTCATAGAAATCATGTTCAATCATGCTTGTGTAATCATGCGTACGTACACATATTTTTACACGCAGATGAACCCAATTTATGTTAATATTAACTTTATGGACACAACACAGCACACACACAAAAGACAGAACCATAGAAAAAAAGAAAGATACTATAAAGCAAGCACTTACCATATCACAACTACCCTCAACCTGCCGGAGCTCCAACTTCAGGTCACTGATATTGTCGCTCCTGTCGCAGTCTTTAAACTTGTCTACGCAGGTCTTCATGTCAGTGATGTCAGGCTTCTTGTCATCGGCCTTCTTGACCCGCCGATGACAGAGCATCACGATGAACATGATGACAAGAATGACGACGGTGATGAAGGCACCGGAAGAGATGACGATGACTAGATTCATAGATTCTGAAAAAGAGATGATTATTTTAGAAAAGAAACAGATACCGTATTAGGAGATGAAAAAGAGGAAAATAAAATTATTGTAAAGGATGACAATTTTATAAATAATAAACCTTCAACACTTATAGATTTACAAGCTTGTGTGTTACAGATAGAATCCTAAGATGATCTAGGAATTTATGTTAACAATGCTGTATGTTATATGTTATAACCGAAGTTGTTCAATATTAATGTTTTTACAAAACAAAGTAATGTTTGTGTTACGTACTTATCAAATACAGTGAATAAACTAAATGAAATGCACAAAAAAAAACTAAAGTATGCAAAATGAAATAAAATCAGAACTTACTGTCAGGAACCAAATTGATATCAATGCTGTCACTCCCATAGGCATTAGAGACCGTACAATTGTAGACACCGAAATGGCTGGCACTACTCTTCCTGATGACGAGAGTAGACTTTGTCAGACCGCCATCTAAAGATTCTTCCAAGAAGGCAAATTCCTGTAAAACATTTCCTTGTTAATGTTAAAGAAAACCTGATGTGTGAAGGGATTCAAGGATTCAAGAAAAAAGACATCAAACATTTTCATGGTTGAAGCATTTATGGACTTTTTCGAGAAGGACTCCCATGTCTACAACCGATGGAAAATATCCGAAATATTTATACGTGGGAGAGCCATGCTTCGGCACGAATGGGCCGGCTCGACCGGATAAATACCACGTTCTCACAGAAAACCGGCGTGAAACAGCGCTTGCGCTGTGTTTCGCCGAGTGAGTGAGTTTACAGGAGGCCCAATCCCCTAACCCCTACCCTATTCCTTTCCCTACCCTCAACTATTCCCTTCCCTTCCCTTCCCTACCCTCCTCTATTACCCTATTCCCTCTTAAAAGGCCGGCAACGCACTTGCAGCTCTTCTGATGCTGCGAGTGTCCATGGGCGACGGAAGTTGCTTTCCATCAGGCGACCCGTTTGCTCGTTTGTCCCCTTATTTCATAAAAAAAAAAAAAAGAAAAGTCCAAACTAAAAGAATCTGAAAAGAAAAGCGTGAAGAGTATAAGTAAGAGTATGGAAGTAAGGATTACCAGTGCTCCAACCTAAACTTTCGTTGTAATTCTTCGATTACAGCTTGTAACAGTTATTTCATGCAAATAACTTCCACGTAGCGGAATTGGAGAGGAATTATTTTTATGCCCCACTCGGAATCCGTGTAAACCAGCTATACTCAACCTGCGGCCTGCCAGGACATTAGCAGTAGCCCGCGTGAAGGATTCCACACCGCCATTTTTTCCATACAAACGTTGTCCCCTGTTTCCTCCCTGGATAATGCTAGTAGAGTTATAATTTTTTTCCTGAATATCTACGGCCACTAATACAATGTCCCTATGTTTTCTTTTTTTTCATAATTTAATTATTAAATAAGATATGAACGTTCAAAAACCCAAAAAAATGGCCAGATTTTCCACTGTGTTCATACGTCCAGAAAACAGTTTTGGATAGATTATACAAAAAAAGCAAAACATAGGAACACAGCTCAAGCCTTTTTTTAATCTTTAATGAAAAAAGTACTAAAATCGGTTAAGTTTTGGAGAAGGAATCAGGGGACAACGAATCGTTGATTTTCTGGATTTTCTGCAGTTGTCTCTATCGCGTTCTGCGGTATAGGCTTGAGGTAAGGGAGACAGCTATAGATATTACACGTACTTTTTTTTCATTTCTCTAGCCGCTGTGGTATCCTCTTACGCCCACCGGCAAAATAGCGCGAATTCGTCGTAAAAGTCGTGAATTATTTCCACTTTTAAATCGCTAATTTTGAAGAACATTCTTATTATAGTCCTAAAATCGCCCATGACTATTAACAATGTCGGATGTGCAAAATCGTCATTTTTGTTTTATTTCATAAAATATGTCCTTATAACCAAGGCTATCATGAGCTGAAAAGAAAAATCTATATTATGCGTAGTTTCTGAAATAGTCACATTAAAAATGTCGTATATTACTAAGATAGCCCGCTAACAATGTCATATAGTCACTACCTACGTTATTAACGGAACGCGGAAGCGAGTAAGAGCGCACGATGTGCCACATCCAACTATGTTAACGGAGGGAATAGACGTCGCGCTGTCACTTGTTTTTTTTTGCTACCGTAGTTATATTTTTTTACTTTTCGACGCCATTTTCAATGTCTACAAGATCAGCACGGCCAATTAAAACTTGGTACTCAACGAAATGAAGAAAAATATAGTAAAAGGCAAAAAATGCTGATGGTAATATTATGTCCAAAGCTAAAGCTAGTGCGGAAAATGGTATTTACTATTCTTTATAATATTTTTAACAGTAAAGCTTATGTTTTATTGCTTTAGATTTGATTATGAGATGAATTCTTAACTTCATCAACATTAATTTATCGTAGGTAACTAAAATTGTAGGATGTACCACATCCAACGTTCTTAACTGGTTTTTCAAATGTGTAAAATGTCGGTAGTACCACATACGACATTTTTAATCGGTTTTATAAGTGGTTAAATTGTCGGTAGTGCCACTTCTGACATTGTTATGTGGATTTATAAATTGGTAAAATGTCGGTAGTACTAAATCATAATCATTTCATTTACTTTTCTTATTGATTAAATGGCGCTTGTAGTTTGTACCATATCTGTCGTTGCTTACCGACTTTTAAGAAATTTCAAAAGGCTTTAAAATGGGTAATTTTTGTGCGAAAATTAGGTTTTTGTTGGCACATGTCATACGTAATGAATTAATATAATTTTTTATTTATTAATCGTATTTTTCATGGTTTTGCGATTTGGTGACTAGTAGACGCAATAAAGCCAGACTTTCTTGGCATTTTGCTATTAAGCAAAAAAAAAAAAAAAGGTAGGCAACAAATATAAAGATTTACTCTAATTATGTAAAAGTGACATAATTCCCAAAAATAATATCTAAAATGTTATTTAAAATACCACAATGTATCAGAGAAAATCTCGGATGAAGAAGACTGCATTTGAATAATTAATTTGATAAATACCTACTAATCTCAATTTTTCATGTAAGCAAGGCTGTCATGTGGTGGTACATAAGTATCCTAAAATGTAGAAATTTTTAAGAACTACTTGACTCCGCGAACTTCATTTCATGGGCCTGCAAAACACTCAGTCCTTCGTCAATACTTTTTGTATTCCCCACACATTTAGGCACTATCATCTCTCCAGCATATTTGGAAGATCTAGATGAGATCGATAGCCAGTCGTTCGACTTGCAAATATAATATTTTCCATTACACATTCGTGGTAGCCGCCGCCGTTGCCGCGTCGGCGCGGGCGCCTTATTTTGAGCTTTAATCAAACCTTACTTCTAAAATATTTGGCTCATGGTAATAATTTAAAGGACAATTCTATTTTTCACATAATTCCAATTAATGTTTTGATATTTATGTAGGTAAGGATTAATAACGAATATGCAAAAAAAGTCATGCTAGAAGAAGATGATTTGAAGTAAACTTTTTAATGAAAGTAATGGTTAATACATAAAAGATAGACATAAGCTGCCCTGGGCTTTTTTGTAGATAATGATGAGTACTATAAACATGTGTAACATTATTTTGATGTATCATCAGTATTTTTCGTAGCGGAAGCGAAATAATGAAATTTGTGGCAAATTTTTACCACTTTGGGTTATATTTTTGCTATTTTCGGTAGGATCCCTAATATTTTTCAGAATAATACATAGCTTTTGTTCTTTGCAAATGATGTAGCTTTCCAAAAGTAAAAGAATTTTAAAATTTGTTGAGTAGTTATTGAGCCCATTCAATAAAAACAAACATACGAATAAAACAAACTTTTTCTTTGTATAATTAATATATATTTTTTTATTTTTTATTTTGTTTAGTTAATTTAAGTTATGCTATCAAAAGTCAACAAAATAGTGTCGGTAATAATTTTTAATTTCAATGTTTTAAGTAAGTTTTCATTTCGGATGAAAATTTGATTTTCCGAATTATTTAAATCATAAGAAATGTTTTGTATTTTCATACGTACATTGTTTTTACGTTTTATTTGACAGAAATCCATAAAACTATTTTTTTCTTTAAATTGTTGTCGTTTTTGTTGGTAATTTCTACATGCGACATATTTTTAAATTAACAATTATCACTTAACAATGTCGTAAATGCCACTTCCGACAAGCAATCATCGATTCTACAAGCAACAATGTCGGTTCTGGCACTTCCGACAAATCAGCATTACACGTACCCCGTTAAAAAGGTCAGAAGTGACTTTTCTCATATTTAGGCATAAAATACGAGATACTCATAATAACATATCAAACGTAAATAGCTTTTATAGTATTACCCTGCAATTTCATGATCCTACTTGAAATAAGTAAAAAGTTATGCACAATTTAGACTTTGAATCGCTCTCCTGTAAAGTTGTCGTTTTTCACATCCGACATTGTTAATAGTCATGGGCGAAATACGTGTGGCACTTAGGGACTGCCGCGGTAAAGCAATAGCTTTTATGCAATAACATAATATAATTTTTTATCAACTTATGCAATAATAATTCCCATACGTCTGGTCGCAAACACAAACACCGTACTGAAGTCTGATAACGTCGCACCGACTGGCACAGCTATCGAACGAAAACAAACCTAACACCCCCCCGTGTTAGGTTTATTTTCGTTATGGAATTTCTTGATTCGGTCGCCACGCTCAAAGGCCAAGGCTTAAAATTTTAATTGCGGTCCGCGATGCACCAAAACTTATTTGCGGTCCGTACAAAAGACGGTTGAGCACCGCTGGTGTAAATTGTCTTGTTTGGGTCATATTCGGGGAGATAAATATTTCGGCAAAGCATTCCCGCGCCAGGCGACAACGGAAATTGGGGAAAGAATTTATATCCGCTGTAGGTACATATACTACGTAACAAAACAGGGGGAGAAAATATGCGGAATACTGATCCTGGTTTTATACGTGGGAGAGCCATGCTTCGGCACAAATGGGCCGGCTCGACCGGAGAAATACCACGTTCTCACAAAAAAACGGCGTGAAACAGCGCTTGCGGTGTGTTTCGCCGAGTGAGTGAGTTTACCGGAGGCCCAATCCCCTACCCCATTTCCTTCCCTACCCTCCCCTATTCCCTTCCCTTCCCTACCCTATTCCCTCTTAAAAGGCCGGCAACGCACTTGCAACTCTTCTGATGCTGCGAGTGTCCATGGGCGACGGAAGTTGCTTTCCATCAGGTGACCCGTTTGCTCGTTTGCCCCCTTATTTCATAAAAAAAAAATAACAATCTGAGAAGTTTTTGGAAAGAATAAAAGATTTGTTTGAAGAGTCCGTTTACGAAATTTTGGCGAAATTTTGAAGAAAACGACCGAAATAATCTATATAGATAAAATTCTATCCAATTCGAGAAAATTGAAAAAAAAAAAAACAAATTGTGCCAAAAAAACACGATTCAAAACAACCTAAATCTCATATTATATTACTCACCGCAAGACTAATGTGAGATTTAGGTTGTTTTGAATCGTATTTTTTGACACAATTTGCTTTTCTTTTTTTTTTCTTTTTTCTCGAATTGGATAGAATTTTATCATAGATTATTTCTGTCGTTTTCTTTTTATGAATTACAGCTCCAAGTTGCCGAAATTAACAGCAATTTTCTCTAAAATTTTGCCGAGTAACATATTTTTTTACTAAACTATTTCATATTAAAGTGGTAAAAAGTATTTCCAACATTGTATAGACGACTTTCTCAACAGTACATTGTATTTTTTTCATACCGTTAAAATGTCAAGACAATCCGTAAACAAATGATATTCTAAACCTTTTACAGCAAAAATCACAAAACTGTCGAGGGTTTGAGTTGGATTATTTAAAAATACTTAAAAAAAAACAAACATCTAGCTCCAACATTAGATATTATAATTGAAATGATCTTACATGTTGTGCATTAAAACTTATAGAAATACTGTATTTTAACTGTTAAATCACGTCTGTTAATCAGCGAAATCGGCAAAATTTCGTATACGGACTCTTTACGCATTCGTCTATATCGATGGCCCCAACGAATAAACGTGCAAGAGCTCTTACCCAAAAAAATTTTTTTTTGATTTTTCGTTTGCATAGCCTATGATACACCTATGTAAATTTTTTGACTTAAAATAACGATTTTATAGCAATGTAGACCTTTATTGTACGGAAAAAATAATAACTTAAACCATATTAATAATAAAACATGCGCTTATTGCGGATTCTTTGTTAATTTGAGTTCACCAGAAAAAACGTGTTAAAATAATCTGGCGCACATGTCTATCATTTCTTTTGGGTTATAACTCTTGCATGATTATTCGTGTAAAAATGCAAGTGACTTCTATGAGTAATGCCTCATTGCAGATGGCGAAACTTTGAATATAATAATCACAGCTATTCTATTATCTTTTACTATTTTCTCTTGTCTTTTCTGTTTTCTTAAAGGTTATTCGAAGAGCTATTGTAAAGATTATCAGAAGAGCTGCTGGTGAGTTGCCGGTTTTTTAAAAGGAAATATCCTCTCTTCTTGAAGGTTTGCAGGTCCGGAAATACTACTGGTGACAGTTAATTCGAAATTTTACTGTGCGTGGCAGAAAGTTAGGCGAAAAAAGCACGGTGGAAAACTGCCACTCATCAAGGTATATGAGGATGGTATATTTTTCACGTGGAACGTTGACGAAAAGTTGCAGGAGGTATGATTCCGAACAATTCCTCAGAGCACTTCCATCTCGGCGTAATTCAAAGGGATTCAGCCTGTTTGAAACATTATGGCAGTCAGAAATTCGAGCGGCCCTTCGTTGGGGGCCCAGAAACGAGAAAAGTATTGATCAGTATTATGTGAGGCCGAACCTGCATCTTTTAGAGTTGCAGACATTAGTCCAGACTGAAATACTGTCTCGTCCTGTTAAGAACACCAAGTTTTTTCGAGGCTAACTTGGCATCACTCACTAGATGACATGGGAACTGGACTTCGCTTGATATGCTTACGTCAAGTTTTTCAATGCTGGGAGGGGATTGTTAAAGAGGTGCCCTGAAAACGAAGATAAACGACCTTTGGTTACTTTTAGTTTTGAACGCGCAGACTTGGCGGGGTTGGATTGGACTAAGTATTGTCTACCCCATTCAGATACTTTCTCCTGTGAATTCTCTATTTAAGACATATCGTTTCGATGTCAATAGCATTCAGCCGAGAAATATGGTGGAAACCGGTAGATAGGGTATCACCTGTACTATCATCCGCATAGCAATAAATGCCGTTGGTCTGTAACTTATTGTCATTGATCTGCCAAAAAACTTGTGACCTATTTACATCAATTCTTGGGAATCCCATATTATGACGGAAGCTTTGATAGTAGCGCTTTGAGCCAAACTCCACGTCCACGTCCAAACTAACAGCCAATGCCTCTCCTTTCCACACAATCACCTGAGCCCAACGATGAGTTTGGTACGCCAAGAGATAACCAGCTAAGCGACCCTTTTGGAACCCGTACTGTTTGACGTATTTGTCGCTTAATAATGTTTGGCCGCCCAAGTATCGAAAGAGCTGATAATGGATTCCATTATCTTCGAGAAGACGGAGGTTTTAGCGATCGGTCTGTATTTGAAAGGATTTGAGCGGTCACCTTTTTGAGGATCGGATACACCAAGGCTGTCTTCTTCTTAGAAGACAGCCTTTGTCAACCTTGGACAGCCAGACAACCGGGACAATGCCACAAGAGTGGGAGAAATGAAAACGACGCGTTAAGACTGGAGCCAACTCTAAAGCACACTTTTTCAACACAATAGGAGGGATTCCGTCAGGCCCACTCGACTTTTGGATATCAAGGGCACGCAGGGCTATTCACATTGAGCGCTAATGTAACCTAATATCCGACATGATGCCCCTGCATCGTGGTATGGTCGGCGGTTTTTAGCAAAGAGCTTACCCAGAAGATGGTCTTTGTATTTTGCGTCGTGGGCCAACGATCCATTTCCTACTTGTAGGGATAGTAGGATGGCTTTCAGAAATATCCTTCAATAGCTTAGACCAGAGACGAAAATTCACGGGTTTCCAAAGGAAGGCACTCGAGTCTCTCACCAATACTATTGACGTGCTGTTTCTTTGTCCGAGTGATCTCTCTCTTGAAGGATCTATAAGCAAGGTTGTACTTCATTTTATATGTATGTGTCCTCGTATAGGCGCGAGGGAGGTCAATATATTTTGTCAACAACAAGAAAAGGTCAACAACATTTTTTTACTGAACCGTCAACAAGAAAATATAAGCTAACTAGACGTTCCACGCGGCCTCGCCCGCATAAATGAGAAATTTAACGTAAACTGTACATTTTTCCGCTAAAAATAGCCTATGTTTCTTCACGTTATGGTCTACTCTACATCTGTACCAAATAACTTAAAAATTGATCTAGTAGTTGGCGAGATAAGTGGCTTCAAATAATTTTCCTGGTTTATTCCACGTTTTCCTACGTTTACTCACTTCTATTAGTCTTAGAGTGATAATTTATAGTTTATATACTTCCTCGATAAATGAGACATGTCACAACGAAAGAATTTTTCAAATCGAACCAGTAGTTCCTGAGATTAGCGCATTCAAACAAACAAACTCTTCCATTTCATTATTTTAGTATATATTTACATTTTATACCATGCACTAATAAGGTCGTAAGACATAAATAATGAGTCAATCTTCTTAACACTAATATACGGGCTTTTATCTTTACAAACATGTAAAAGCAACAAAATATACAAGAATAAGCGTGTAAATGACCAGAGCATGGCTCAGGGGGAAAAAATATACGTAGAATAACCATGCAACATTTCACTGCACTTGTTAAAATTTAATTTATGACACGAATAAACGTGCATTAATACAATAGTGTTAACAAGTCACATATTATTCACTAGAATAATAATTTAATATGGTTTTTCTTAAATATGTGGTAAACCGTTAATATTTGATTTTTAATAAATATATGAGCTGAAAGATATTTTTTTAACCTTTAATTTGATTATACATTATATTTGTCTATTTATTATGTATTCAAAGTTATGTGGTCCCAAACGTTTTTTTGGCTTCCTGAAAAGTTGTCTTTTTTCGATTGCACGTTTATTCGTTGGGGCCATCGATATAAAACATCATCATTTTGTATATTATGTTAAATTAGGAAATTTAAAACGTAAAAAGCTCGATCAAAATCGGTCCACCCGTTTGGATGCTACAATTCCATGCACAGACTCAGAAAGGCAGGCAGGGCCCCCAAGGGCTACTGGCGCCTGTGTGCAAAAAAAGGATTTAGGCGCCCCTTTAGGCAAATTTTTTGGATTCTTGGTTTTGGCGCCCCTAAAGATGACGATTTGGCGCCCCTAGAGGATGGCGCTCGTATGCATTGCACACATTGCACATATGGTAGCGGGGGCTCTGAAGACAAGTATGAACTTACAACACCCTTTTTAGTAGGGAGTGTGTTTTAACGCGCTAATCTCCCAAACCACTGGACTTTTTAAGTAATTTAACACAAGCAGAGAGTAGACCATGGGGAAGGACGTAGACTACCATTTGTGAAAAAATGTACGGTTCCGCTAAATTCCTCACTTACACGGGAGGAGCCGCAACATAAAAAAAATTACGTTGGTTAAACGCCGCGATTCGCGGTGCGGCGACACAACGCAGTGTAATTTCGTTCGGAAAATAGAACTCAAGATTCGTTTAAGTAGATATAAGGCTACGTCTATCAATACACACTATTCTTACCCTCTTCTTTCATACAAAGACGCTAAATGCATAGAACAAGCAATATTTAGTTTTCATCAGCCCAACAAAAGGAAAGCACAAAGGCATGTAAAACGTTCTTGAATTGTTTTAGCGTAAGCCGCGGCAATTATTATGTAATTTGTTATTCTGCGGTTTTATTATTCTCTTTAACTTCTTGTTCATTAAGTGTAGTGTGTATTTCTTGTTTTAAACTAATATTTAAGTCCATTAAAATTGTTTACCGCAAGATGACGGTCACCATTTCGTTTATCGTAAAGGAACCGTACATTTTTTCGGGGGAAAACGTATCCTATGTCCTAACGCGGGACTAATAGTAGATCCATAACAAGCGAAATCGGTTTAGCAGTTTAGGCATGAAGAGTTAACACTTTAGTAAGCATTTATAATATTAGTATAGATTACCAGCTGATCTAGCAAACGTTGTATAATGTGCGGTTTTTTAATATGCTTGAGACTGTTATAAAATTATAATATTTTATTGTTTTGTTTTTTTTAATTACTCTTCTTACTGCACAAGTCAATGGATTGTGTTGAGTATTTAATTAATTTTTAGTTTATATGTAAAAACCAAAGACTTCTATTTAAACTGATGTAGACATGCCATACGCACCAAATGTTCCGCCGTTCCAATAGAGCTAATTCACACCATTGCAGTCAGTCTTCACTGGCGCGCTGTACGCGACGGTCGTATGCGAGTGTGTACGGTTAGCAAAGAAATTTTTAAAACAAACTTAGTTTTATTTTCAGATTCTAAATGTAATCAAAGGCAAAATGCTATCTTGTGTTATAAGATTTTGTAAAAAATATACAAATAAATCTTCAGGGATTACCTTTCACAGGTAACTATCATAGTTCTTCACAATAGATGAATATTTTTTACCTGACTACAGCAAAGCAAAAAATAAAATTAATGGGTCTCACAGGCTATGTATGTATGTATGTACTTATATGTAACCGTTAATTTGCGTAAGCCAGTTGAGTGCAGATTAACGCAGTATTCTGCAGATTATCTGGGTGAGTCAGGTAAAGTGCAAAAATATGATTATATTCTTACATTACTAGATAATCTTCAGAATATCTAGGTAATCTGCAGACTACTGACCATGCATACGGTAAATTGCATAAAACAGGTTCTTGTTTGAATAAATAATATTATTTAGTTGTAGGTATAGGGATTATTGAATTTAATTTTTAGGACATAAACGAAGGAAGAGTTTAGCTTAGATTGTGAAAGAGTGACGTTAATGTGTTTTATATTAATTTCCTAAGATTGTTCTGGGTTTTAAATGTGTTTTATTGGTAGAATATTAACCATTAGATATTTATTATCATGCAACTTCCAGAAACGTGCCTTTTGTGTTCCCTCCTAAACTCCATCGAAAGTTTTAGTAAAGCGTCTACCATTTTACTGAATCGATCGATATGAGTCCTTGACTGCATTGACTTTTACTTTGACTTTGACTAGACTTTGGACTTTACCAAATAGAAAATCGATGCTAAAAATTGTTACAAGAACATAGTTTTCCCGCCACTTATTTGACACTGGCCATGGTTAATGGTTATAATATAGCCGAAGCGCCATAATAAGAAAAAAATAAACCAAGGATAAAATATAATACGATAAAATATTCAATATTAACTTCAATGTTGTTGTTGTTAATGTTACTCCACTGATAAAATATAACAGGCCAAATCGTCGAACATAGGAACAGAGGGGTGCCAGCGAAGGAGCGTAACAAAAGTGTTTAGTTCACTGTCTTCCGCAATTCAACGATGTACCATTCGTTACTATGCAAACTAACTAGGTAAAGTACAAAAATTAGCTTTTTTGATTTAAATTTCACAATTTTCCGGATGGTATCAGGAAATCTGCAGATTATCTAGTTAATTTGAACATTAACGTATTCCGCATTCTAACGGTAACATAATTTTATATACCTATACAATGCATTGTATAGGTATATAAAATATTTTTATTATAAAAAACAATAAACTTAATAACAAAAAAAATCTTTATTTATAAAGACTTTTTTGCAGTCAGTACTTGCGGGCATTTGATCTTTCGGGGAGTTACGCTTGCGTTCGGTATGACCGAATGTCATAGGCCTACATCCTGTCACTCTTGTTATCTCGCATATTGGCACCTCGCACTTGACTACGTAGATATACTTTTAGTTTCTGTGTGTGAGTAATGTTTTGAGTGTATTGTTTTAGGATTGCTTTTCAAATGACATTTCTTAGAGTACACCACTTCTACCTCAGTTTAAATAGAATTCTTTGGTGAAAACTTGTTATTAGCTCATAGTTAATTTTAATTGTTTTAATTGTCTTTATTGCATAGCTGTAAGTTTTTCTGGAGAATTATAATAAAATTATTTCATACATTGTCATTCTGAGCCTGGTATTTCACGCAGATCTTAGAAAAACAACGATAGTACAATTTAGGATTGTGCGTCGTTTGGAATGGTACAATGCAACGTTATACGCAAAAGATGCATCTAGTCTACACGGATATTGTAACCTTAAGGCCTAAGGGCGAAGCCACACGAGCGTAATTTGTGAGTCGTGAGTTTCTGCCCCGTAAATTTCTTTTCATACAAATCATGACTCACAAAATTACGCTAGTGTGAATGAAACAGGACTTTTGTATGAAACTGCATTAGCAGAATTTCTGCCAGCAGAAATTCTGCGACTCACAAATTACGCTCGTTTGCATTTGCATTTGCAAACGTTGCGATACGTGGGAGAGCCATGCTTCGGCACGAATGGGCCGGCTCGACCGGAGAAATACCACGTTCTCACAGAAAACCGGCGTAAAACAGCGCTTGCGCTGTGTTTCGCCGAGTGAGTGAGTTTACCGGAGGCCCAATCCCCTACCCTATTTCCTTCCCTACTCTCCCCTTTTCCCTTCCCTTCCCATCCCTACCCTCCCCTTTTACCCTATCCCCCCTTAAAAGGCCGGCAACGCACCTACAGCTCTGCTGATGCTGCGAGTGTCCATGGGCGACGGAAGTTGCTTATTTCATAAAAAAAAAATTATAATGGGCCAGTCAACATTCAATTTTAGCTACAACAAAGAAAATAGGGAAAGCACATTAAATTGACTTGTCGGTATGGTTGTTAGGCTACCATTTTTGAATGAATTAAATATAAAACTTATCGCATTGCCTCGTCACGTTGCAGTCCGAACTTAACGTTTGATTATATTGTTAGGATGATGATGAAATAAATCTCGTTACCAATACAAGATTTCAGTATCCATATGAAATAGATTACAAAATATGAAATGGCACAGTATGCAATAAGTTTTGAAAGAAGAGCTAAGAATGGGGAGACATTCCAGAAAATCCAAGTAAGCTTTTTACCTACCTATGCCAAATTTTATTGGCAGTAACTTTCATCTTTAAAAATGATGTTTCATATTAAAATCACCTTAGCATTTTTGTATAAAACAACCAGGTTTTTTTTAATACAAAAGTTGCTGTCATAGTACAAGTTGTTTGGGGAATTATATTTTTTTATATTAATTTATTCATAATAATGCCTCTACTTAGTTTTTTTTTTACTTTGTCGTAGTCATCATCAATAAAAAATCATCAACAAAGAGCGACCTACATTCGCGTCATGTCTACCCATCTTCTGTCTGTGGCCCACAATATTCATCTCCCTTGGGAGATGTTTGTCCCATTCCAAGACAAGATTAAAACACGATATCCAATAATATTATATTATGCTAATATTGTGAAGCATTAAATTATATTTTGTATCATGGGTATAAAAATACTGGAGTCTGGACGCAGACTTAGTATTGTGATTGTAATGAAGCTTGATGCTTTGGTTGCAAAACTTCTTCGAAACAGCTGGACGGATTTTGGTAAAATTTTAAGTGCTTATTGGGTAGGTCTGAGATCTGACCAACAAAATATCTATCATACTAATAGCTCCCGCAGCGGTTTCGGTGACGGTGGCCAGTTTTATTGAAGCCAGGCCAGTTATGCAAGAGTAATTTTTTGTGCCCAAGTGTGTGCGCACACAAAATCACTCTCTCTTCATTTATTCTCATAAACGAGTAGGACCGACGGACTACCGCCAGATCAGGCGCAGGACTATTTACAAGCCCATTCGACGAATAGATTATCTTCTCAGACAATCAGGTAGCCAGCCAGCATTGTCCTAACCAAACTTGGCAATAACATGTTTCCAACACGATAATCGATCTCATGACATCTGAACCAAGAGTCACGCTCCAAACCACTGGCCACCACGGAGGCGTTTTATATAGATGATATACTTACTTACATAATATAAAAGAAAGGACCAAATGTAGCTACCCAAAATTAGAGAAATTAGCCCAAGAAGAATTTCAACATGTCGAACTTCGATATGAAGAGTGTACTAGATGAAGATGATACTGATGATGATGATGATAATACTCACATGATCATGGAAGGAATTGATCTCGTTGCCACCGTATGTCCAGATGACGAGGTCGGGCTTGGGGACAGAGAAGGAGATACATTCAATCCTCACGCTATCTCCCTCTACGCCGTATTGTGTACGGTTGGAGCGGATTTTCGGTGGACCTGGAAAAGATAAATAGTTGAAACGGCCATGTTTCAAAATCGTTGATCAAAAACTATACGATATCTCGGACTTTAAGACTTTGTCACAAGTGAGCGCGAACGACAAAACTTCAAATGAAATGCCACTTTCATGACATAGGCTGTAGGTTTGATTTTCTAACGACATTGGAGAAGCGACTAGCGACCTTAATGCTAGGTCATAAAGTGGAATTTTATTTGAATTATTATTTATCAGTCACGGGCGCTTGCGGCAAAGATCCTAAAGCCACGTCGTTCGTAAATAGTGTGCATCATCTTAAGGCTTATAATAGTCTAAGAGCGAATGTTCGGCAGACTACTAGACTATTTTTTGCGGGAAAATGTACAGTTCCTGAGAGATTATTAATCACGGAGATGGCGGAGTCGCGAAGGAATCCTCGTTAAGAATTAGGAAAAAAAAGGAAAGTCAATGCCCAATGCCCATTGTATCAACTGCTAGTAAAACAGTATACCTGGTATTGATGTGGAGTTTCCTACTTCATTGTAATTCTACCGAACACTCGCTCTCAGTCCAATACCTGTTACTCAGGAGTAGTCAGGAGCTATCTTACCTTTAACATACACAACCGCGACTGCCTCTATGTCCTGATAGTTGTCAACGCTGGCGCGGCACCAGTACTGCCCAGCGGTTTGTTTGCTGACAGTGATGCTGAGGTTCGATGCCTTGCCGACTCTCTGTAAGAAGACGATTAGTGAGATAATGAAGAAGAGCAAGAAAAGGATGATACGATAACAGAAGACAGAACTCCGTTTCGCCGAAATTCGGGACACGTTACTTCTTCCGTCATAAAAAAGTATCCTATGTACTTTTCTTACGTTACTCCATAACATATATTTTAATCTTAGTTGGTTCAGCCTCTTTAATAGTTAGCAGATCTGTCTATCTGCTAAAGTAAAGATAGAGAGAGTAAAAATTGTGCCAATGAGTTTGTTAATTTTGTTGCCTTGAGTTATTTTCCTGGTAAAAATAACACATGTCCTTCAGTTCTTAGCACGTGGCTAGACTGACGTGGTGTGAGACACATTATCATAGCTATCCATCCAACCATACTAATATTATAAATGCGAAAGTGTGTCTGTCTGTCTGTTACTTCTTCACGCTTAAACCGCTGAACCAATTTTGCTGAAATTTGGTAACGAGATACATTGAGTCCCGGGTAAGGACATAGAATACTTTTATTCCGGAAAAATATACGGTTACTTAGGGCCAATGGAGTTGCGGGCGGGCGTCATCTAGTACAGCCTTTCCCAAAGTGTGCGATAACGCCCCCTTGTGGGCGCTGAAGGCCTAAAGGGGGGGATGGGAACCAGAAAAATGGGGCGTTGTATAGAGGCTTTAATTTAAAAGTAGGTGAAACGTGGGAGAGCCATGCTTCGGCACGAATGGGCCGGCTCGACCGGATAAATACCACGTTCTCACAGAAAACCGGCGTGAAACAGCGCTTGCGCTGTGTTTCGCCGAGTGAGTGAGTTTACCGGAGGCCCAATCCCCTAACCCCTACCCTATTCCCTTCCCTACCCTCAACTATTCCCTTCCCTTCCCTTCCCTACCCTCCCCTATTACCCTATTCCCTCTTAAAAGGTCGGCAACGCAATTGCAGCTCTTCTGATGCTGCGAGTGTCCATGGGCGACGGAAGTTGCTTTCCATCAGGTGACCCGTTTGCTCGTTTGCCCCCTTATTTCATAAAAAAAAAAAAAAAAAAACAAAAGGGGCGCCAAAAAATATCTTTTTCTCAAAGTGGGCGGTAGACAAAATAAGTTTGGGAACCCTGATCTAGTACTATCACATTCTCGAAACTAACGCTAACGGTTAAGACGTGCTAAAATTACCCCATTCCGCGTATTCATATGCAAAACCATAAACACATTAGCGTAATTGAAACCAAAACCGTTCCTACTTAACCCCCCAGCTGCGGTGTAAATAATACCCCGCGTTATTTCTGCGTGATTGTTCTTCGACTTGCGGTTGTATGGTATGAAGGCATTTAGAAATTGCATGGTGAAGTATTTGAAAGGAGTTTTGTCTAGGACTGACATTGATTCTTGACTATGGATTCTTTATACTAATAGTACCTGGATGACCGAGCTTTGCTCGGTATAGCAAACACTCATTGACTTCGTGTTACTTAACAACGCCATCTGCTGGAATAGCTTTAGCTGTTGTTGTGTCGTTAAAGCGATTAGTTGCTCACAATAATATAGTATTATTATTCGCCAATAGATGTCAGGAAGAGTCATATTTTTCAGTTTATCGATTATCGACAAAACACGAATAAAAAGACATTTTCTAAAAATGATTCCTAGCTAGATCGATTTATCGCCCCCGAAACCCCTATATACTATACTAAATTTCATGAAAATCGTTGGAGCCGATTCCGAGATTCCAATTATAATACAATACATATTATAAAAATATGTATTGTATAGATATAGACATCAAATAAAGTCGCTTTTTCCCCTCATGTCCCTCATGTAAATATAGATTTAAAACTAAGCAACAGATTTTGATGCGGTTTTCTTTAATAGATAGACTGATTCAAAAGGAAGGTTAAAGGTATAATAACATTCATTAAATAGTGGAGAAATACTGTTATTGTTGGGATTTCTAATCTGATATCGTAAATAATTACATTTTTTCCGCTTACATTGCAAACGCAGGCTGAAAACCCTACGAGATTTATCAAAATAATGTACCAAGTATTGTACACATTGAAAAGGTCTACAGAAAACTCCGCGATGGTATATGTCTATCTCTTATGGATATACCACAATAACATTCTTTTGTCATTTTCTTTTTACGACAAAATATAATGGCCAATATTCGAAGCAATTTTAATAAATACAGCATTAATCCTTATCTAATTAAATAACTTAAATATATTGTTGATTTTGTAGACCTATAATATTATAATGGCCCTTTACAATGAATATTTTCGAAGATATGACAGATTTAAAAAGCTTTTACGGCGATACCGACTACATGTCAAAACTGCTGAATCGATTTTAATCATTTTTTCAGTAGCTATATATTTTATACCCGATGCGAAACCGGGCCGGGTCGCTAGTTTATTTATAAATATAAGTTATAATGAAGTATTAATATATTTTGTACTCACAATAACCCTATCGTGTTCATACCGCAGCCACAGTGTCTTCGGCCGGGGGTGACCGTCGACGACACAGCTCAGGGTCTCCGAGGCCCCATCATCAGCCTCCACGTTATGTGGCTTGATCTTGAACACCGGGCCGTCTGTTGAAGAATATTGAGGGTTAATTAACACTAGAAAGACCAATTTCATTCCTAAATATTTCACAAACTATGTTTTTGTTTCTTTTCATATTTTATATGACATTTTTCTAATTTGCTATTGTTAGGCTAGATCTATATTAAGAAAAAATTAACTATATGTTGTTTAATACGTGTGGCACTCGGGGACTGCCGCGGTAAAGCTATTGCAGTTAGCAGTCTACACGCACAAAGAGCAAGGCGAAGTCTGCCAAACTGAACTGTCTGAAACGACGTTAGACAAGTAATAATACTCCCCACACCGGTTTCGGTCACGGTAGCTAGTTTCATTGAAACCGGGCCTGTGACGCAGGAGTAATTTTACAGTGTCCAAGTGTGTGCGCAATACACAAGAGCACTCTCTATTCCTTTACTCTCATAACCCAGTGGGACGGAAGACCGACACGACTGGCGAGAGATCAGGCGCAGGACCGACTTTTTTACATGCCCATCCGACGCATGGATCATCTTACTTGTCAGACAATCAGGTGATCAGCCTGCATTGTCCTAACCAAACATGGAAATAACATGTTTCCAACGCGTAATTCTCACCCACGACCTCCGGAGTCGAGAGCCACGCTCTAACCACTAGACCAGGGAAGCGTTAGACGAGTGTTTAGTCTTTTCGGTACGAAATTTCTTGATCCCGTAATAAAAACTAGCTTAAAAACTAGATCTAAATCGGTCCACCCGTTTAGATGCAAGAATGCATCTGATAAAGATAATTCCAGACATACTCACACAGAGACGCATAAACACTTCAAATTTAGGACACGGCCTTCTTTTCTCCCGGTGCTTTAAAATCTTTAGAGCCTGTCCAGATGAGGCGTTTTGCGCGCGTAGTCCATACGCGCGTTTCAATTTCGAGCCTGTCCAGATGAGGCGTTTTGCGCGCGTAGTCCATACGCGCGTTTCAATTTCGAGCCTGTCCAGATGAGGCTTTTTGCGCGCGTTTTACGCGTGTAAAACGCTGGGAGGGATTCAGCAGCCAGTCACAAACATGGACTCGGAAAGAGCAGTTGTTTTGTGGCTTTACTACACACAAATTTTTACGGGAACAAATATAATGACCACCAAAAAATGCACTGATACCCTAAACCTAAACTTGTTTACCAAAAAAAGATAATTAACACCAAAAAAATAAAGTCTAAAATTGCAATACTACCAGCTATTTTAGTCACGACAACACTTCAAATTGTAATCGAACACCAAATATAGTAAATGATCACCAAATAAAGTAAATGATCACCAAATATAGTAAATGACCACCAAATATAGTAAATGATCACCAAATATAGTAAATGATCACTAAATATAGTAAATGATCACTAAATATAGTAAATGATCACCAAATATAGTAAATGATCACCAAATCCTTGTGAGCAAATCAATGCGATATATTTTCTGTCCAAATAAATCACTACGATTGACAAAACATGTAAGCATATTATTAACAAAATAGTCGGCCAAGTGTGAGTCGGACATGGAGGGTTCCGTACCGTTATAGAACAAAATTAGACCTAAAATTGTGTTTTTGTATGGGACCCCTTTTAAATTATTTTATTATTATTATTATTACCTAATTATTGAAGTTAACATAATATAATCAAGGCCTTTGCGAAAATATCAACGTGCCTACCGGTTGCCATTATTGATATCGAGCAAAAAAGGCCAAAAATAACGTTTGTTGTATGGGAGCCCCCCTTAAATAATTACTTTATTTTGTTTTAGTACTGGTTGTTACAGCGGCAACAAATAATATACACAATCTGTGAAATTTTTAGAAGTCTAGCTGGAGTGGTTCTTGAGATACAGCCTAGGCCCTAGACACAGTATAGCAATATTAGTCCTAGAGAAAAACAGACGGACGGACAGACGGACAGATATCGAAGTCTCAGTAATAGAGTCCCGTTTTTAGGGTTCCGTACCCAAAGGGTACAAACGGGACTCTTTTACTAAGAATTCGATGTATGTCTGTCCGTCTATCTGTCTTCTTCTCTTTAATAGGATATTTGCTGAATAAAAATATATTTGGTTAACATTTTACATTAAAATGCTAACGTATAATGTTGGTGATCGTTTACTACTTTTGGTTGTAACAGTGATTTATTTGGAGTCATTTTGCATAAATGGGATAGCGAGATAATAAATCTTTGGTGATCATTTTACATTAAAATGCTAGTATAATGTTGGTGATCATTTACTAATTTTGGTGACCATTTACTTATTTTGGTGATCATTTACTATTTTTGGCTTTAAGATGTTAAATCTTTGGTCTGTATTTTGGTGATCGCTTACTATTTTTGTCTGTGAAATGTTACTATTTCTGGTGATCAGTTAATTATAAGCCAATTTTTACTACCTAAAGTTTTTTTTCTTCGAAATAACATGCTTCACAAAAAATCTCGACGCTTTCTTCCCAGTTCCTGCGCCTTATGACTTTATTGGAATAATCTGAAGATTCCATATTCCATATGGCCTCTTTTTTTTCAATTTCGTCAATAAATGGTTCCGTATCGAAGTTATCATGCTCCATCATTTTCATGAAATACGTCCACTCGCAACTGACTCGCGCGTAGTTCTGGATGCTGCAATGGCACCCAAGCATCTCAACTCGCGCGTCGCGCGCGCGTTATACGGGCGAGTCGAGAGTCCCGCTCATTGCAAGCGTTTTACGCGCGATTTTAAAAACGCACGTAGGCATCTGGACGCAATATATTATACAGTAGCTCTAGTATTTTGGGAACGCGCGTAAAATGCGCGAGTCGCTCGCTCGCGCGTAAAATGCCTCATCTGGACAGGCTCTTAAGAGGATTCCACACCGCCATTTTTTCCATACAAACGTTGTCCCCTGTTTCCTCCCTGGATAATGCTAGTAGAGTTATAATTTTTTTCCTGAATATTTATGGCCACTATTAGCATGTCCCTATGTTTTCTTTTTTTTCATAATTTAATTATTAAAAAAGATAAGAACGTCCAAAAACCCAAAAAAATGGCCAGATTTTCCTCTGTGTTCAAACACCCAGAAAACAAAACTGGCTAGAATATACAAAAAAAATAAAACATAGGAACACAGCTCAAGCCTTGCTTTAATTCTTAATGAAAAAATTACTTAAATCGGTTAAGTTTTGGAGAAGGAATCAGCGGACAACGAATCGAAGATTTTTTGTTCTTTTATTAGAACTTTTGTCGTGTTTTCTCTATCGCGCTCTGCGGTGGGAGATTTGAGATTGGTGAGATAGCAATACATTTTCAAATACCTATTTTCAATTTCTCTCGTCCCTGGTGTATCCTCTTAAAAACGCACGTAGGCATCTGGACGCAATATATTATACAGTAGCTGTAGTATCTCGGGAACGCGCGTCAAACGCGCGAGTCGCTCGCTCGCGCGTAAAATGCCTCATCTGGACAGGCTCTTAACCTTGTACGCAACATACAAAATTTACCTACACACATACACACAAAAACTTGAAGCTTTTTTTATTGATCGCTAAAAATAAGAAGTTTTAACGACGAGGGATTCCTAACCCTCTGCCAGCAATTGACTGTGATAACACCACGTTTGAAGACCTCAGTGAAAGAAGAGGATAACTAACAAATCAAATCAAATCAAATCAAAATTGTTTTATTTCTGAATAAATTTAAAATAAATGTTTTCAGAAAGTCCTACATGATGCCTACCACCGGTTCGGGAACTAACCCGGCGAGAAGAACCGGCGTAAGAAACTCGCACGGGGCCCACTTTTTTACCAAAAAAAGTGAGAAAAAATTAATCTTTTAAAATAAAGTTTACAATTTTGTAACTAAATATTATATACAATATCCACATACATAATTGTAAGTCCTATAATAATGAAGAAATAGCCTTGCAAGAAGCCATCCTACTCCCAAGGTGTGCCATCGTTTATGAAATCATTGACCTTATAATAGGCTTTGGCACACAAACGTTCTTTAACTACTTTTTTAAATTTATTAATGGAAAGATTTTGAACGTTTTCTGGGATTTTGTTGTAAAGGCGTATACATTGACCTTTAAAAGATTTACTGACTTTACTAAGTCTGATCACCGGCATATCTAGCTTGTGCTTATTTCTAGTATTCCTAGAGTGAATGTCACTTTTAACTTTAAATTTACTTATATTTTTTCTAACATATATTACATTATCCAAAATGTATTGAGAAGCAACAGTTAGAATACCAATTTCTTTAAATTTATCTCTCAGAGATTCTAAAGCAGACATTTTATAAATAGAACGTATGGCTCGCTTCTGCAGCACAAATATTGTATTAATGTCGGCAGCGTTTCCCCATAAAAGGATTCCATATGACATCCTACTATGAAAATAACTAAAATATACTAATCGTGCCGTATCTTCGTCAGAAATTTCCCTAATTTTTCTGACTGCATATGCTGCAGAACTGAGCCTACCTGCAAGATTAACAATGTGAGGACCCCACTGTAATTTACTATCAAGTGTAATACCTAAGAATACAGTGTTGTCTACCAAATTCATCTTCTCATCATTTAATACTACATTGGTTTGGACTTGCCTAACATTGGGCAAAGTAAACTTTATACATTTTGTTTTACTAGAATTTAAAAGTAAGTTATTAACATTAAACCAATGTACTATTTTTGAGAGAGCACTGTTTACCTCGTCGTAGTTCGACTGTTGTCGCTTCACTTTAAAAATAAGTGAAGTGTCATCAGCAAAAAGCACTATCTCATTATTATTATGCTTAACTAGATAAGGTAAGTCATTTATATAGATGAGAAAAAGAAATGGGCCTAATATAGATCCCTGTGGGACACCTAATTCTATTTTGGTTCCTTTGGACCTTTTACTATTAACCTCAACCCTTTGAGTCCTATTTTTAAGGTAAGAAGTCAAAAGGCTGAGAGCAGAGTCTTTAATTCCGTAGTGGCGCAATTTCCTGATCAATGTAGCATGCTCAACACAATCGAAGGCTTTGGAGAGATCGCAAAAAACACCTAAGGCATCCTGCGACTCCTCCCAAGCCTCAAAAATACTGCAAAGGAGTCCTATACCAGCATCCGTTGTGGATCGACCCTTAGTAAATCCGTATTGATTATCATGTAATAAATTATTAGAATTAAAATGTACTAGTAATTGTTTTAAAATAATTTTTTCAAATATTTTACTAAAGGTCGGTAGAATTGATATAGGCCTGAAATTCGTGGGATCCGATTTAGTTCCGGCTTTGAATAAAGGAACAATCTTGCTATGCTTCATTAAGTCAGGAAAAACACCATTTTTTATACAGTCATTGAAAATCATTGCTAAATGAGGAGCTACGATGTCAATTATTGATTTAATAATTTTTGTGGACATGCCCCAGAGATCAGCAGTATTTTTGATACTCAACAATTTAAAGGTATCAATAATATCTCTGGGGTTAATTTCTCTAAACTTAAAATTGACATCACATTCCTTTACATTGTCTCTGAGTAGCTTTTCGGCAGCTTCAGACGAAGAATTTAAATTTTTTGTCGTTGAGACCGGAATGTCAGCAAAAAACTTTTCAAAGACCGTCGCAACTTCTTGATCATTAGTAATCTTTTTATTTTCAAAGTATAGTTCAAAATCAGAGCTACGACAGGTGACATTTCCAGTCTCACCCGCTATTACCTGCCATGTTGTTTTGATTTTATTTTTAGAGTTTTTAATTTTATTTTTTATATATAGGGCTTTAGCAGCTTTACAAACTTTTCTGAAGGTTTTTGAGTAGTTTCTAACATATGCTTTAAATACTTCACTATTGTTAATACACCTTTCATCATATAAGTCATATAATCTTTTCCTACTTATTTTTATTCCTTTTGTTGCCCAATTAATAAATTTAGTTTTTTTATTACTGTTTCTAACCGTTTTAGAAGTAAATATTGAATTAAATTGAGTTCTTATCACCTTAAATAATTTATTAAAAGCTTCATCAGAGCTATGTGAGCTGTCCAATAAATGGATATTTGAATTTAATTTACTTCTAAATTGCTCAATACGTTTTGTGGTCACAGGAATAAACACAAGATTTTTCTTCGCATCACTGTCACATTTGATATTAAAAGAGGCTATTTGTCCACAGTGATCAGAACTTAGCTTATTAATTATTTCTTTTTTGTCTGGAATAAGATTAGTAAATATATTGTCAATACAAGTGGCTGTAGTCTCACAGACCCTTGTTGGTTCCTGAAACAAACTGTAAAGGTTATACGATTGAAATAAAGATGTGAATCTAACAGTAGTTGAGGTTAAATCTAATAAATTAATGTTAAAATCGCCACATATAATAACCTTTTTGTTAGATGCACATATTTTTGACAAAATTTGTTCCATAGTTACTTCAAAAGATTCGTATAACCCTGATGGAGGCCTGTATACGCCTACAATTATTAGATGGTTCAGCTCTATGCAGGCCACTTCTATTATTCGTTCAGTAGAGAGACTCACAATATCCTTACGTTCCTTAAATTTAAAATTGTTTCTGATTAATATTAAAGAGCCGCCTCTAATGGCATTTTCTCTACTGAACGAACTTGCTATCTGGTGATCATTGAAGTTGAAAATGAGTTCATGTGATCTAAACCAATGTTCAGATATACACATAATATCAATGTTAAATTCCTTCAAAAATAACTCAATTTCAAGTTCTTTACCTACCATACCTTGTAAATTCTGATGCACCAGATTAATTAAATTACAATTATTTTCACTTACTATATTTGAATCTATTAAATTGGTAGGATTTTGACTATTTAAAGGTAATTTATTTCTGCAAGAGATTTCCTCCATTGTCTTATTATCTAATTTAAAGAAATATTTGGAACATATTCCAATTCGTTCAAAATATGACTAATATTCTGCTCAATAAAAGCAGTAGTCGAGGAAGCCAAATACTTGGCTGATTTTATAAACAAAAAGTTAAATAGCAACTTGGCTATACGTCTTTTATAAAAATGAGATAAGAAGTACTTATCTCTTTTCATAGTAGATAATTTCAAATCTAAATTATTAATATCTACAACCTGACATTGTGTATGCGAGTCATTATGTAACATCATGACTCGCATACACAATGTCATTAAGTAACATTTTATAACCTTATATTATAACCTTTCTTTATAATAAAATAAGGGGGCAAACGAGCAAACGGGCCACCTGATGGAAAGCAACTAACGCCGCCCATGGACACCCGCAACATCAGAAGAGCTGCTGGTGCGTTGCCGGACTCTTAAGCGTAATACTCTCTCTTCTTGAAGGTTAGCAGGTTCTAGACGTTCCGCACGGCTCCGCCCGCGTAAATTATGGATTTCATGAAAAATAAATGTAGTATAACAATATAATCTTACTTAGGGTGAATGTAGCTTTCTAATGGTGAAATATTTTTTGAAATCGGCACAGCAGTTTTGAGTTTTTGAGTTTATTCATAACAAACAATTTAAAAAATACAAATCTCTCCTCTTTACAAGTAGTAGTAAGGAGGATATTTTTTTTTTCCTTATAATAATAATTGAACAAACCTTGTTACTAACATACTTCATCATTGAACATACCTGGCTATACATAAAATGCACATTTTTTATTTCAAATTATTTTATTAGTCCTAAGATCTCCATAAATGCAAAATACCAAAATTTTCAAATCGTTAGTTACCCACTTCTTCCACTTACGTCTTCGTTTGTTTGTATGGGGGTCTAAATTACCCCACCACTTAATATAACCCTCGAAGCCCTCGTAATGAAAGTCGAATGGGGGATATTTGTATATCTTCTTTTGAGGAAGCCATCTTATTGAGGATTCTAATGAAGAAACGAAGAATTTGGTTAGGTACCTATAGCGTAGCTTTATTTTTTCACCTATACTTATGGATATATTGGATACTTTTTATCCCGGAAAAATGTACGGTTCGCACTAGTTGCGTAAGTAAGTACACTATCCTATAATCACGTCATTGTTCTGATAGTTTACTTCAAACTTAACACAGCTCTACTTAAACAAAATTCATAATCTGCCCTCGCATGACGTCTGATAGTCGCCGGCGACGTGACGCGTGACGTCAATAGCCCGTGTGACGCCTGACGGGTAGCGTGACACGTATACAGGGTGGTTACGAAAATATTTTTTAATTTTTATATTTTGAGTCAAAAAAAAACTGAGACAAGCCATGACCAAAGTACAGCTTGCTCTATCTGACACCGAACATTATTTCCAATCACATGAATAGTATAAAATTAAAAATCTTATTAAATCAAGTAAAAAATGTGATAAAGTAGCAATAATTATATTGTCTGCAAAATACGACTAGAAAAGACCACAGAACCGAACCTAATAGTTATAAAATTCCGGTAAGGAAAACCTTAAGAGGATACACCAGGGGCTAGAGAAATGAAAAAAAAGTACGTGTAATATATATAGCTGTCTCCCTTACCTCAAGCCTATACCTCAGAACGCGATAGAGACAACTGCAGAAAATCCAGAAAATCAACGATTCGTTGTCCGCTGATTCCTTCTCCAAAACTTAACCGATTTAAGTACTTTTTTCATTAAAGATTAAAAAAAGGCTTAAGCTGTGTTCCTATGTTTTGCTTTTTTTTGTATAATCTAGCCAAATCTGTTTTCTGGACGTTTGAAAATCACAGCGGAAAATCTGGCCATTTTTTTGGGTTTTTGAACGTTCATATCTTATTTAATAATTAAATTATGAAAAAAAAAGAAAACATAGGGACATTGTATTAGTGGCCGTAGATATTCAGGAAAAAAATTATAATTCTACTAGCATTATCCAGGGAGGAAACAGGGGACAACGTTTGTATGGAAAAAAGGGCGGTGTGGACTCCTCTTAAGGTGGTAATTTTTTTCACTGATTAAGACCGGACTACCAAAAATATCAAAGCACGCTAGCCCCGCCTGCACACCCCGCTATCCTCCAATCGTGATATAATGATGGAATCATGAATCGTACCCCGAGAATTGTGTTTTGCGCTGCAGCTAATAGTGAAAGATATCGCGTAACAACGATTACCGCATAGCACGCAAGTAAATTTCGTAAGTCCCAAAAATGTTTTTGATGATTACTTAAAAATTAAATACAATACTAATATTTCCTTTAGCCATTATTTTATAAAGTGTGTGATTGTAGTAGTGCAAGTTATTTAATGATAGTTAATCAATAAGTGTAACAGATATTTGTTGAAAAGGCCAGAAAGATTCATAATTTCGAAAAATATAACTATCGAGTCAAAATAAGTGAAACGTGTTTTCCGTTAGGCAAATATCAGATAAATGTACAATGCAATGATTAAATAAATCTCAATTTCATTTCAGTCAATCGTCTTCTGTTATCGTAATACTTATTAGAAAACACAGCAAAATTTGGCAGCCCGGTCTTAAAAGACTTAAGGCCTGTTTCACCACTTCCTGATAAGTGCCGGATAGTCTATCCACACCTTAACTTAACTTGATAAAGTATCATAATATATCAGTACAAATCTATTAACCCCTCATTAATTGTAAATTTAAGCCGCTAAACACATACAAACATTAGACTTCCAAAATCATCACCCTTCCTTTTTGCTGTAGTCGGATAAAAACCAGTGTGTAATATGATCAGCCTGTACAACAAATCGATACAATTAAGTCTGTATCAGACGCTTTGACATTTGAGACAGCTACTTATACCAATTGATTCCAAAATAGTTTGATGCGGTAACATAATATTGCGGGTACTTAGTATAATTGTATTCGATAATTTCGATAATAAAGTTGAATAAATGGTTGAGATTTGTCGTCGCTAAGTGACATGGCAGTTGCGAAGCGTTGTCAAATCTCTTACATTTTTGTTTTTAAATTTGCTGTCGAAAGTATCAGTTGCAATTTGGCTAAGAACCCTTATTGTTCGTGCTTACATTGATATTAATTGATACAATAGTTAGCACCAGTATCACTCGCCTTAAACGATGAACAGCACTACCAATGTGAACATTTTCACCATAAAGTAGATGACTTTTGTCACTCAAAAAGTCGAAAGACGACTACTAACTGGGCTTGCCGTTTGATTATCAAGTATTATTCAAGATGGCGCCTTTCCAATTTGGCCGCATCCTTGTAGACTCGCGAGTACTTATACCAAGACATTGAAAATTGTTTATAAGTATAAACAATTTTCAATGTCTTTGTATCGAAGCTCCTACAAACGTACTTTATTGTTCTAATAATTACAAGATGGCGGCTTTCCTAATTTGGCCGTATCCTTGTCGACCTGGAAGCATGTACGTATACTTAGTATACTTACATGCAACCTCCAAAGTCTTGATATCAGAGCACCTCCCAACGGGGCTTCTCTCAAATAATTACAAGATGGCGGCTTTCCTAATTTGGCCATATCCTTGTAGACCTGTATACTTACAAGCAACTTCCAATGTCTTCGTATCAGAGCTCCTTCCGACGATGTTATGCGCCTCACACTTGACAGAAGCTTCGTTGTAATCCTTGGAGACGTTCGATAGCATCTGTAAAAGGATACATGTTAACAATCCATACAAATAAAAGTGTCTCTCTGTTAGCTCTTCACGAAATGATTTTCAGATTTTAATGGGAACGGAAATACTTTAAGTTCAGAGAAAGACATCTGCCCTTTCTCTGAGGGTAGTTGAGGGTAGTTTTCATTGAGGGTATATATTGAGGGTTCCGGTATTAAATTGAGGGTTCCGGAAAAATGTACGGTTTCCGCGTGATAAATAATGATTCAATACGGTATTATATGAAATCGAATTTCCTTCTTAATCGATTTAGCATTTACTAACAGTCAAATTGTTGTGTATAAATTATTTAAATAGTACTTTTTTTATTATTGCGTTAAATAAATAAATAAGTCTACGTTAGATTTCAGTTCAAAGCCTTGTATTTTTCTGCAAAAAAGTAACAAATATAAAATCCTCCTTTCCGGAAGTCGGGTAAAATACTTAGCTACTAAAGCTACGAACTTTTTCCAAAGCTACAAATAAATATACCAGAAACAAACAACATAACATTTACAAGGTAAAAATATACGAAAATATAAAATCATTTCGAGAACGCGATTGTACGGAAGTGTATCAATATTCTAAAGAAATCACCGTAGTTGGTATTTTTCTAGAGGAAGGACAGGTTGTGACAACAAATAAAATGTCTCCAACATGCGTGCCCTAGTGGGGTACTCGCTAGTTTAAAGAAGTAAAGTCGAATGCTTACAATCCAAAGTAATGCCAGACTTTAATACATAGAAAATCTCTGGCCTTTGCATTAGTAGCGAAAAAAGAACTCTGATTAAAAAAAGGAATTCGATTATTTATTGCCAAAAATAATCTCAAAGTACGTATTTTACTGTTGTTAAAAAAATTAATTAACTCGACGTGCCAACCGCACATTTTTCGAGGATAAAATAATTTTTACACATTTTATCACGAATGGTTAAACGTCTTAAACATTAATAGGAAAGGAAGACAGATAAATAGGCATACACTACCGACTTTATCATGAAATACCTTCTGTATTTCATCATAAAATCGGTTTTGAAGTTGGAAATTTTATGACATACAGAAGCTTTAAGTTAGATGTTTAATTCGTATACAATTTGTACCTAGGGACTCATCCTTACTTTCAAAATGTTTGCTTGTAGCATGATACTTATACAAAATGCATATTGCAGGTGCGCGCAGAGCCAAGATACGTGAGCCAAGTGTTGGCTCGAAAATTAATGTACACGCTGTATATTCCAAAGAAAAGTTTGGTGACAAATTTTACACATTCTGTATGATAAGTTTATTTTACAACTAAAGTTTATTTAAGAAATAGACGACGCCCGCTTGTGGCGAATTTTGTAAGCGACGCCTTGATAATTTGGCTGTAGCGATTTTTTTCAGCAATGACTAAAGCTAAGAAATTCATTGTCAGTATTCATCATGTCTTCGTCTTTGAATTACCCATAGCGTAACACGATTGGTCAACTTTTATAACATAGAATAATCAATCAAAAAGACCTCTGTAAAAAAAGGGATTCCTATTTTCCCAACAAAGGAGAGTGATTTAAGCTTCCAAATTTGTACATAAATTGGTTCAAGCATACACTTTAATTTGCCCATAGCTTATATGAAATGTATTTATGGTTTTAAAATTACGCGACAAAAACCATTTTGTCGCTTACGCCCTCTTCATTTTTTGCTGTTCCATTGCTTGTTTTCTATGAGAGACCGGGCCGGCCTCTCATAGAAAACAAGCAATCTAAAACATATCCAACACGGTTTTTTTTACTATAACGCGGCGTCACCTTAACTAATTTTTTAATTTAAAATTATTATTATTATTATTCACTGTACCTTTTGGTCGTCACAAAAACTATCACTTATGTATATATACCCATACCAAAGAATCTTAATCTATTCAGTCGCTTAAGCGTAAGTGTCTAAACACACTATGCCGAATTTCCGCGGCGGAAATTCCGTATGATTGCGTCAGCAATGTCAAACGCATAAAATATAACGCGACGGAATTTCGGCATGGTGTCATCGGTAATTTAAAATACATTGCAGGCCGAATTCGCCGCCGCGGAAATTTGGCATAGTGTGCTTAGACACTTAAGAGTAAAGAGATAACAGACAGTCAGACTTTTGAATGTATAATATTAGTAGCTAAGGTATTAAGGATATTGCCCGCAAATCGTAACTAGCACGTAAATGTACTTTGTTACAGAACCGTACTTTTTGGTGTAATAAAAATAATGCAACATTCTATCCCGGGAATTCAGTATCTCCACACCAAACCTCTTCAAAATTGGTTCAGGGGGCAGGGGCTCAGGCGTGAGAAGGTAACAGACGCACTTTCGCCTTTATTATATTAGAGCGACCGCAGACTTACAATTTCAAGTTGGCCAATAAAATCGCATAGTATACCAATAACTACAGCGATTTATAAGAGCTCGCACATTGCATCCAACTAAATTGTACAACTAATTGGACACCAATCGTATCAGAAATGCGATTCCTTTCCGATTATCTACAATTAAAAAGTTGTCCAATTGAATTGTGAAACTACGCAATTTAGTTGTTCGATAGTCGGCCAACTTGAAATTATTGTATACGTCGGCTCGATCGGAGAAATACCGAGTTCTCAAGAAAACCGTCGTGAAACAGCGCTTGCGCTGTGTTTCGCCGAGAGAGTGAGTTTACCGGAGACCCAATCCCCTACGCTCCCCTATTCCCTTCCCTCCCCTATTTCCTTCCCTTCCCTTCCCTACCCATACCTATTCCCTACCCTTCCCTATTCCCTTTTCTTCCCATCCCTACCCTCCTCTATTACCCTATTCCCTCTTAAAAGGCCGGCAACGCACCCGCAGCTCTTCTGATGTTGCGAGTGTCCATGGGCGACGGAAGTTGTTTTCCATCAGGTGAGCCGTATGCTCGTTTGCCCCCTTATTTCATTAAACAAAATCTGCGGTGACCCTTAGTATGGATGAAGATACTCAAAAAGATTATTTTGTTTATTTTCTTACCAGTTCGTTCCCAATTGCGCCAGTAACTTGCATATTGTTCACGTACCAGTTGTAAGTCAAGTTGTTTGGATTCGCACTAGCTTGACAACCTAAACAATAATAATATCATTAAAGTAAGGGATTAAGATACCCTACGCTTTCAAACAAAAAAAAATATAAGTAGATATCAAAATCGGTTTACCCACTTGGATGCTGAAATGCCTAACACATCGAAGAGGTAACAGTCAGACAGCCAAACACACTTTCACATCTTCTATGTTACATATAAACAAAAATAAATTTGAAACTTTGTTAGTCTCGCTGAGACTCGAATACAGCTGAACCGTTTTGGCTTATTTTAGTCTAAAAATATTCGTGGATATCCAGGGAAGGTTTTTTTTCTTTTCTTTTTTTTTTTTTAATTATACAATTGTGGCCGTCTATGGACTGTTCGTCCATATCCTTTTTTTGTTATTTTATTATTCAGATTTTTCGCACCAAGGATAATTGAAATAATATTATGAATTTTAATTAATTGTGGTCCTTCACGCCATGGACACTTTTTTTTTACATATATATAAATAATATAATATATATATGTGTATATATATACTTAATAGAATAGACTGTAATATATTATACATATAATAAATAAATACATATTTATTGTTTTATAAATTACATACTTAATAATAATATTAATGTTTTGAACGGTGAGGTCCCAGTCGGTGTGGCGGCCAGTAGATCCGACATTTTCCGATTTCCTTAGATTTTATGCTGCTCCACCCTTTGCCTTTAGATGTTGTGACATTGGCTTGGTGGAGAGGGGTCACTCAAGCTGGGTGGAGTTTCTAGGTTGTTAAAAAGATATCGTTCTGTGTCGAATCTACCCGCCATGTGGCTTAGGACTTTATAAAAAAATAAAGTCCAGGGAAGGTTAATATTATGAGGGAAATGATAGGAAGTTCCCCGGGCCAGCTAGCTTATAATATTAATAAGCTCCTTACCTAGCACCACAGTATCTCCTTCTCTTATCCTGCCATTGTGCGCCTTGGATTTGATGGTGACCCGAACCCGAGGGGCATATTGTACCTGCAACAGAAATTATTATAGTTTTCACATATCACAGTATCCATACCTACTAATATTATAAAGGTGAAAGAGTGTATGTCTGTCTGTTACCTCTTCACGCTCAAACCTTTGAACAGATTTTGCTAGGTAGGTATAATAATAATAGCTCCCACACCGGTTTCGGTGACGGTGGCCGATTTCATTGAAATCAGGCCAGGTACGCGGGAGTAATTTTATAGTGCCCAAGTGTGTGCGCAGTACACAAGAGCACTCTCTATTCCTTTACTCTCATAACCCAGTGGGACGGAAGACCGACACGACCGGCGAGAGATCAGGCGCAAAAAAGTTCGGAATCATACCTTGTGCAACTTTTCGCCATCGCCCCACACGAAAAATAATATACCATCCTTATCACCTACATGAGTGGCAGTCACCGTGCGTTTCTCGCGTAACTTCTGCCGCGCACTGTAAAACTCTGGAACGAACTGTCGCCAGCAGTATTTCCGGACCTATACGACCTGCAAACCTTCAAGAAGAGAGCGTATTCCCTCTTAAAAGGCCGGCAACACACCTGCAGTAATTCTGATGTTGCGAGTGTCCATGGGCGACGGTAGTTACTTTCCATCAGGTGACCCCTTTGCTCGTTTGCCCTCTTATTTTATAAAAAACAACACCAAGCACACCAGGAGGTTCTTACAGTGGCCAAGTGCCACTGTAAAATCCTCCTGGTTTCAATGAAACCGGCCACCGAAACAGGTACATTATGAAGGTTAACATATTATTCTACTACATACTGATTATTTTTTATGTATATTCTCTTTGATATACTACACTATGATTGCTATTAGCTATGCAATTACGTTTTATTTTAGATCTACCCGCATATCTAGTGCATCACAAAACAAACCCTAACTCCATAGCACTTAATATTAAAATCGCGTGCACTGGAGCAATTTATCTTTTCTCGCTTCTAAAATTTAGAGGGCATAAGGCCTTTAGATTATGAGCCTTATTGCGTTATCATAAAGGACATTTTAGAGGTAAAATACCGGCGAACCGCCTTTAATACGGTTAGCATAGTTAGGAGCGCGAATTCGTCCAACTTTATAAATCGTGTTATACGTTTATTTTAGAGGTTTCCGAATGGAGTGCATTTTTAAAGGGCAAAGTTCTTGTTTAATTTAAAGGTTATAATAATGTTTTAACATTCTTTTATTTAAATGCTGGTTCTAAGCTGCAGGTAAGGCAGTTTAGCTAAAACAGCCTGGTGAATGGTGGCGGACAGATAACGAAACCTTATTAATCCCTCTTTTTGGGTACGGAACCCTAAAAAAAATACGGGTTGCACTCTGCGAGTGCCGGCTGAAGTGAAAACGAAACTAAACAGCCGGCATAACTTTTAAAGAATCCAACGTATATTTTTCCGCCTACACGAATATTCAATCAGGTTAAAACATGGAACAAAAAAAATTTTATTTAATATTTTTGCTCGACTTGGCTTGGCGCTACCATGCCCCCAGATTTAAGAGTTCAATTACAGTAAACGATACTGACCTAAGTCAACACGTAGTCTAGACGAAGCCCTAAAAAGGGCTGATTAGTTAATGCCGGCATTGGAAGGGTTAAGTGATTTTAGGGATTTTACGAAGGGTCATAGTTAACAGTATTAGGTTGCAAAAAAAGTTGGTGACAAAAGTCTGTCGTCTATTTATAAAATGTATTTTTATTAATCACTTAACCTTCACTTTTACATGGGGAAACTCGTGACGCTCGGGCCCTTGCCCATACAAAAGTGGAAAAAATTTTTCGTCTTTCAGAGCTGCTACTTTCACAGTGAACTCTCTACAAGGAACACGTACACACCCTAAAGTATTATCACTTATTTTTGTTAAACAATGTAAGTATATTCATTTAAAAATTCACCCAAACTAATCATACTTTTTTTACTGAAGATTTTGCTGAAGTTTGGTTTAGAAATACTTTTAAGAGTCCCGGGAAAGGACATGGGATACTTTTTATCTCGGAAAGTACGATTTCTGCGCGATTAACGATTTTTGGCGCAACAGAGTTGCGAGCATCATCTTTAACGTTTCGTAAAATATGTAAAAGTCTGTCTGTCGGTCTGTTACCTCTTCACGCCTGAACCGCTGCACCGATTCAGCTGATACTTTGAGTCCCGGTCAAGGACATACGATACTTTTTATTCCGGAAAAATGTACAGTTCCACGGGATAAATGAGTTTTGGCGCAACGGATGTCTTTTTTTTTTTAATAACAATAATAAGGTAATGATGAAATAACAACCCGTTTTTTTGCTTAAATGGAGGCTTGAGGGGCGGGAAAATTATTTGAAATAGAATAACTGTGGATTATATGGGTAGCCAGATATATTAGCTGGGATAAGAAGAAGAGAAGTTACAAGTTTTATTATAATATGTATATATAACGGCGTGCGCGGTTAACTTGTCTATTGGCAACTTATTTTGAGATAAGTTTCATAATGTATGTTATCTGTTGGAGCGGCCAGTACCAGATTGGGGTACTGACGATGGATATTTGAGAGGTGACAAGCGTCACCTGCCAAATATCAGAATTATTGTGAATGTCGGAAGGCACGGTGTGTGCTCCCAAACCCATCGGCTCCAAATCTGCCGATATCTGGTTAATCACATCTTTATTTCAGCACCTCGGAATCGGCTCCAACGATTTTCGTGATATTTAGTATATAGGGGGTTTCGGGGGCGATAAATCGACTTAGGTAGGAAACATTTTTAGAAAATGTCATTTAATTCGTGTTTTATCGAATACCGAGCAAAGCTCGGTCAAATAGCTAGTATTTATAATATGTTACGAAATGTTACTTGTTCGATTCTTCCACTCACGTCTTAATATTGCTGCATCTGTTTTGTCAATGACATAGACACCTTACTTACCTTACCTTACCTAAGGCTTATTACATTAGCATGAACTTCATTACAATGATACGACTTTATAAAAGGTGCTCAAATTCTAATAAACCATTAAACATTATCTAAGGGCGTCTCATTTATTTTGGCTATAAAACCTTTTTCGACGCCCACCTTTTCATTATACCGAAATCCCTAATCAGTGCCTTAATATTACTAATTTGAAATTCCAGAGACCCCTAGCTGATTTCTGTTTTTAACACAACGGTGTCTGTCTCATAAACCGCTGAGCCGATTTTGATTAAATTTGGTATTGAGTTACTTTGAGATCCGGGAAAAGATATAGGATAGGTTTTACTGTTAAAAATGTACGGTTACAGTGCGAATTTTCGGATGAACGAAGTCGCGAAAACACATTATTATTAGATAATTCATCTGTATTTTTTCATAAGTGTTAAATTACTACCTAGTGAATTTTTATAAAAATCCGTTGAAGTAGGTTTTGGAGAACCGACAAATAATACAAGCTTTTGGTTTTAAAAAATAAATAGAGGTTCAAAAGGGGACAATATTTTTTAAGCCTCATCGTTCAACCTAAAACGCACCCAAAAAAGTCTAAGCTTCCCTTATTAAAGGTTTTTTTTTTCAGATGTTTTACTCAAATAACAAAAAAAGAAAAAGAAATTTTCACTTCTTCGCTGCATCGTCACAAATTTTCCTTTACCCACGCCAATATATCCTGACCTATACAATTATACCAGTCAGCAGTATTGCCAGTAATCCGCCGAGAACTCAGTAAATTGAGGGGTCAAATTAAAATGGATAGGCTTTTTCGTGTTTATTTTCTTTTACGTCTCTATTTGGACTGACGGAGTTCAAAATATTAACTTGGGTTCAGTAGAATTTCAGCTGTCAAAAAGAATGTAATGACTAATGAAATACAGTTTACAATTTTTAAATAACTATAACGAAAAGATTTAAACCTGTTAGCAAATATCAATAATAAAAACAATAGGTTGTGAGCAAAATCACTAACCTCCAATATACAAGTATGCTGGACTTATTTTTTGTGCCTATTTGAAGCGGAATCAGTGCCCCCAATGCGGGGGAAGAGAACTAAATCGACGCAAAAATCACTAACCTCCAATATACAAGTACGCTGGACTTATTTTTTGTGCCTATTTGAAGCGGAGTCAGGGCAGAAGAGAACTAAATCTGACGTAAAAATGACATCTAGGTATATAATAAAAGTTTGCAACGATTCTACGGAACCCTAAATTGCGGGTTCGACGCTGTAAAATATGGTGTCGCTTTATAGGGAGTAAGGACTTGAACATTTCTATGTCCAATTGCGTTTAGGTGAAAGAAAAAATGCAGCCAAAGATAAAAAAAAACTAGTTTGTTTTTTTATCTTACTAGATGACGCCCGCAATTCTGTTGTACACCCTAATTCTTTTATCGCGCGGTAACCGTACACTTTTTCGCAATCTAAATCTAACTATCCTGTCTTTTCGCGTCCCTCAAATATCTTCGTGCTATATTTGATCTAAAACGGTTCAGCCGTTTAAGCGTGAACTCTCACTGAAGACTCACAGACATACTTACTTGAGAAATCGTTATATTTACAACTTTTTAGGGTTTCGTACCCAAAGGGTAAAAACCTGCAAACCTTATAACTAAGACTTCGCTGTCTGTCTGTCTCCAGCCTGTTTCTCAAGAACCGCTACAGCTAGACTTGGGATTTTTCTTATTGTTCGAGTTTTCCACGAGGCCTTTCTGTTTAATACGAAAACATCGCTAATAAAATTACAGGTTAATTGTAAGGGGAACATAAAAGTTATCAGAGCGAAAAGTCATTGAGAAGAAAATGTTCAGGGAAACAAGTTTTTCCTCATTAAGACTGTTATGAGTGTACTAGACGATCGCCACGACTCTGCCCGGAATGAGGAATTTCGTGGGAACCGCACATTCTTCCGGGGTAAAATGTATCCTATGTCCTTGCCAGGGACTCAAAGTATCTCCATACCAAGTTTCAGCAAAATCGGTTCAGCTGTTTGGGTGTGAAGAGACAGACAGTAATACACTTTCGGATTTATAATATTAGTATGGATATTTGCCCACGTTAATGAGCAATTTCACGGGAACCGTACATTTTCCCGCAAAAATAAAGCCATTTTTTAAAATGAAATAAGGGGGCAAACGAGCAAACGGGTCACCTGATGGAAAGCAACTACCGTCGCCCATCGACACTCGCAGCATCAGAAGAGCTGCAAGTGCGTTGCCGGCCTTTTAAGAGGGGATAGGGTAATAGGGGAGAGTAGGGAAGGGAAGGGAAGGTAATAGGGGAGGGTAGGGAAGGGAATAGAGTAGGGGATTGGACCTCCGGTGAACTCACTCACTCGGCGAAACACAGCACAAGCGCTGAATCACGCCGGTTTTCTGTTAGAACGTGGTATTTCTCCGGTCGAGCCGGCCCATTCGTGCCGAAGCATGGCTCTCCCACAAATAAATGTGAAAATGTAGCTTTTCCCATCATCTACTCTTTAATATTTGTGCCAAATGACAATAAAATTTTCTCCAGTAGTTCGTAAGATTAGCGCGTTCGAAAAAAAGCCACTTATTTGGTAAAAAGTGGCCCCGTGCGAGTTTCTTACGCTGGTTCTTCTCGCCGGGTTTCCGAACCGGTAGTAGGCAATACTTTCAGAATGTTGGTGCACGTTCTGAAAGATCTGAAAGTATTTGTTTCAAATCTATTAAGATTTATAAAAAAAATCTGTGCAAATTGTACGATCAAACTTAAACATAAAGCATTATTTTACACCAATTTTCTGCTAGTGCTTGGTGTAAATCCTATTCAAACAAGATAACCTTTACATAACTTAACATTTTTTAATTTCGCAACAAAAACGAAATTCTTGCGAAATGTACATCTGGATCAAGTTTTTTGTATAACGCGTTTCACACCTTTGATGAGGCCTTACTTTGAAGACATAAGGCTGATTTTAACGACAAAGAAAGGTAAAATAACCCTGAACAGCCTGTTTTGCGCCGTTCAGGCCTATTTTATTTAGTTATGAGAAGGCCCTATTTTGAATACATAAGGCTCATTTTTATGGTAAAGGAAGGTAAAATAAAAAGGAACAGCCCAGGCTAAAACAAACAGCATAAATCAGCGTCTTATCCTTTATTTAGGGATGAGAAAAGGTAATAATTTTATGACGAGGGAGGGAATATCTCAAGAAACGTAATTATTGTACTTCGACTTGGCGGACTTTTGCGAGAGGTTGCGGAATAAAGGTAGGATTTAGATTCTAGAATAGTCTATATCCTACCTTTATCTTATGTAACCAAACAGAGTGATAATACTTTCGGTTAGGGTATGTATCTACTGTGTATGTACTATGTAAGCCTTGTATAAAGTTCACTGCTTTCAAAACTTTTGTATGGACAAATCATGACGCTGCTGGGGCTCTAGCCCATAGATTAGGCAGCCCGATGGCGTCGCCGGGCGCGAATGTTGATCATGCGCAACTGGCAGGACCAAATGGCATCGCCAACTGCCGGTCACAGAGTGGTCGCAGCAATTCGTCCAGTATTGGAGGATTGGGTGGCGCATCGTACCAGCGTGCGTAACGGCTCCCTCTCCTATCGGATGGTGCAGATGCTGACAGGACATGGGTGTTTCGGCCACTACGGCCAGATGGGAGCCAACGCCTCGGTGCCACCATGAGCAATGCATAAAAAAAAACGGGCGCTGGCCCATAGAAATCACAAAAAAAATGTGTTGCACTCGGGGACTGCCGCGGTTAAACTATTGCAAAGCATTTGTTATCATCTTATGCAATTATAATTCGCATACGTCTAGTCGCACGCACACAAACACCGTGCCGTAGTCTGCCGAACTGAAACGACGTTAGACGATGCACGGCAACGCAGCACCGCTCTGCCGGTCGGAGCGGAGGTGTTAGGTTTTTTTCGTTACGGAATTTCTTGATTTGGTCGCCGCCCATACTATCACAGTGAACCCTATACATATAAGGGTCACCTTACACTCCTAGGATTTCTTTACAAACCCGGTTCGCCACGAATCCTAGGTCTTATAATCTAGATGTACTGACCTTAATCTTTACAGTAGTGGATCTGTAAGCCCTATCCGCAGTGTTCTGAGCTTGGCAGGTGAATGTCTGATCGTGATGGCTCCTCTTGGGACGTATGTTGATGATGGATCTGCGTTGAAAGAGTTTGTTAGCAACAGTATACAAAACTAGGCCTTTGCATCCGTTGTGGATGACTTATATACAGACTACAGTATCTTCTGAGCGAAGAAACCACTCATTAACTGTCGTACAAAACTAGGCCTTGGCATCCGTTGTGGATGACTTATACAGTATCTTCTGAGCGAAGAAACCACTCATTAAATGTACAATACTAGGCCTTGGCATCCGTTGTGGATGACTTATACAGTATCTTCTGAGCGAAGAAACCACTCATCAAATGTGGTGCCTGGGACATGAATTTAAATGTCCGTATGGTTGACCAAGCACATACAGGCATTCTCGCAACATAGTCGGCCTAGTCCAGAGGAATGAGCAGGTCAATACGTCTGGGACTGGTTTCCACTTAGTGTTTCCTATCAAATAGTAAACAATGTACGCTGAAATAGTTGAAAGCCGAAATAGGTTCCGGATTAAGACCTAAGCATAGGAAGCATAATATTTTATCTAACAATAGAATGAAAAACTGAAATTCTTAATTTTTAATCCTGCCATAATTGAAGAGAGCCAAATCGATTAATCAAGAGAGATTTTTGGCAGAAATCCGGATTCTCTCTTGCTAGAAAGTATCCAGTAGCACCGTACCTGGCAATGAACCTCCTTCGATCAGCCATCTCCTCCACGGAATAGGTGACTCCCTGCCCCAGGACAGAACCTTCGTGGTCCACCCAGGTGATCTAGAGTAAGAAACCAGGGTATATTATTAAATAGTTAGTATGTAACCAGACAATTAAGCCTATAAGGAAGAAAACTATTAGGTGTACATGTTAAGTTCAACATTAAGAGGATTTCACACCGCCATTTTTTCCATACAAACGTTGTCCCCTGTTTCCTCCCTGGATAATGCTAGTAGAGTTATAATTTTTTTCCTGAATATCTATGGCCACTAATACAATGTCCCTATGTTTTCTTTTTTTTCATAATTTAATCATTGAATAAGATATGACCGTTCAAAAACCCAAAAAGATGGCCAGATTTTCCGCTGTGTTCAAACGTTCAGAAAACAGATTTGGCTAGATTATACATAAAAAAGCAAAACATAGGAACACAGCTCAAGCCTTTTTTTTAATATTTAATGAAAAAAATACTTAAATCGGTTAAGTTTTGGAGAAGGAATCAGGGGACAACGAATCGTTGATTTTCTGAATTTTCTGCAGTTGTATCTATCGCGGTCTGCGGTATAGGCTTGAGGTAAGGGAGACAGCTATAGATATTACACGTACTTTTTTTCATTTCTCTAGCCCCTGGTGTATCCTCTTAAGGTGATGAACGAATTCGCGTGGAACGATGGCGAAAAGTTGCAGGAGGTATTTCGAATAATTCCTCGGAACACTTCCCGTAATACAATTGATAATGTTAAGCTAGGTTAAGCGTATAATTAAGGTAAGTTATGCGAGGCGAGCAGTTTCAGTGTCATATGATTTTAAAATCATATGACACTGAAACTGCTCGTTTCGCCTCTGCCTTGAGCCTTAACCCTTAGCTGGTTTCGCTAAAAAATTCAACGTATCTGGTATCGGGGGTAAAAAGTGACCCCACTTCAATGAAACATAAAAAATATATCAAAACAGCTTTTTTTTCAAATTAATTAGTTTTTTATACCGAAATAAATCTCTCAACCTAATAAATTTCAGCTTTTAAGGCCAATAACACTAATGAATAATATTTTTTTCCTTACATAAAAAAGATCTATACTCGTATCAAGTATTTATTTCATAAAGTCTAATTTTGGTTTCAAATTCCCGATGTATCGAAAAAAAATATTTAAAACCATGACAACGGTACCTCCGTTAAAAATAACATATACTTCTGATATCGGGGGTAATTTTTGACCCCAGCACTGTATGTAACTCCGCTTTCAGCAACAGTAGAGCCACGTACGTTCGTCATCCGCCGCATTACCCGACGTAACGAGATGACACAGAATCAGAAGAGTTTTAAATGTTTAAATAGTAAAGATATCATAGAAAATTCGAACGCCTGGGGTAACTTTTGACCCCCGATACCAGTTAAAGGTTAAGGCCAATAGCCATATTATGTAAAGGTTACAAACCTCAGCTGCAGGTTTCCCGCCAACCGATACGCACTCCAGGTTTATATCCTGGTCTTCCACCGCGGTTACAACGGGACCACCGATGATACGAGGTGGTTCCGGCGGAACCAGCACCATGAGACGAGCGTATTGGGAGCGAATTGCCGGTTCCCCTGTAATAAAAAATGATCATGTAAAATAATAACTCCTACACCGTGGCCGGTTTCATTGAAACCATGCTAGTTACGCAGGAATAATTTTATAGTGTCCAAGTGTGTGCGCAGTATACAAGAGCACTCTCTATTCCTTTACTTTAGTAACCAGTGGGAAGGAAGACCGACACGACTGGCGAGAGATCAGGCGCAGGACCGACTTTTTACATGCCCATCCGACGCATGGATCATCTTACTTGTCAGACAATCAAGTGATCAGCCTGCATTGTCCAAACCAAACTTGGAAATAATACTATTATGTTTCGAACGCGGGAATCGAACCCACGACCTCCGAGTCAAGAGCAACGCTCTAAGCCACTGGAGCACAGAGGCGCTAAAATGAATTGATGTTGTTTTTTTACACTCTGTATAGTTATTAAAGGAAAATAGTTCTTAAAGAAAGGTAATATTACTAAACTTCTACCGGACACTATCTCTCTGTCACTTATTTATCCTTAAACCGATTTTTTTATGAAATAAGGGAGCAAACGAGCAAACGGGTCACCTGATGGAAAGCAACGATTTTGACGATGTTTGGTATGGAGATACTTTGATTGCGTTATTCGAATTCATTTCGCGGACAAATTAAAACCAAATGTGCGAAAACAGACAGACCGAAAGACACACAATTCCGCATTTATATTATGTTGGAGTAAGAATATAGAGATATTAACATGAAGTTTCTCGAAGCGTAATGTAGATTATCTTCAAACAAAGGAAACCTAGCTCAGTCTAGAACATAAGTAAGCACTAAAATCCTAAGTGCGCCATTATTTATGTCTTGTACTCCAGATATTATGAATAACCATGAAAATACACTCAAAAGAATACTCGTAAAGCTTTGAATTTTCGATGAGGTTTTAGGATAACTGGAAATATTTTTAGCACTCGCATTCGATAAGTTGGATGATAAAATATACTGCATGACTGGTGAGACATGTTTAACACTCGAGGACGTGATATTTGGCTATTATATTAGTTGAAAAAAAATATCAATTGATTTCGGCGCTGTGGTTGTTGCAACTACGTAAAATGGGTTTTCAAAACACGTTTTTAGTAAAGAAAATGTCATTATTTAAGTATAAAATAAGTACCGTTTTAAAATTGAGAAATTTTTTAATACACAAAGGTATACAATTTGAAAAATTCTGCTCGATAGAAAAAAATCTCAAAGATGACTGTTATAAGTGTTATAACGCTGTATTTCATAATTAAATCATTTTATGGCTAAATTACACACTTTCTAGAAAAAACAAAAATGTAGTATATGTGTCGTAACCCAACGTAAACGATTTGATATATTTGATTTGTGTAATACTAAAAAATAAAAATAAAAGGTTTTTACTCCTATTTTCTATTATCAAGGCAGGTGGCGAGCGCGTAACAGCCACTGTACAAGGCGCGCTGATATGAATGTTATTTTAATGTCCTTAAAGTCGATATTCGTACTGACATACATCGACCTGCTTATTTTAGGGACTACTGAGCCTTAAAGTTAAATAATTATTTAACCAACGCGCGCGCGAAGTGTAGCGGCGCGGGTTTCTTTTTTTTTATGAAAGAAGGGAGCATACGAGCAAACGGGTCACCTGATGGAAAGCAACTTCCGTCGCCCATGGACACTCGCAGCATCAGAAGAGCTGCAGGTGCGTTGCCGGCCTTTTAAGAGGGAATAGGGTAATAGGGGAGGGTAGGGATGAGAAGGGAAAGGAATAGGGGAGGATAGGAAAGGGAATTGGGCCTCCGGTAAACTCACTCACTCAGCGAAACACAGCGCAAGCGCTGTTTCACGCCGGTTTTCTGTGAGAACGTGGTATTTTTCCGGTCGAGCCGGCCCATTCGTGCCGAAGCATGGCTCTCCCCCGTATAGATTCCGATTCCGATTTAAAAACTTCATATAATGTAAGTTGAACCTGGGTTCTTAATCAAGTCGTATTCAATCGTTTCCGCAGCGAGTGACCGTTCTGCAGCGATTTTAGATGGGATAAAATATGTCATTAAAAAATAACACCCATTTTTTTTTTGGGTTAAATGGACTCTCCTAATAGCTTTGTCCATACTGTGCCTTTTACCCTATTCAAAGGCCGGCAACGCACTTGCAGCTCTCCCGATGCTGCGAGTGTCCATGGGCGACGGAAGTTGCTTTCCATCAGGTGACCCGTTTGCTCGTTTGCCCCCTTATTTCATAAAACAAAAAAAAAAAAATATTTATTTTTCACAAAACGAATTTTGGCGCAACGGAGTTACGGGCGATATCTAGTCATATTATGCCATACGAGGGACAACGTAGTTAAAGTAACCCATAGGTATTTATTTTAACCGTAAACTGCATAATAAGTACCTATCCGTAGGTACTAACTTTCATCAGAATACTTTCATATGGTACTCCATATCGTGAAGAGGTAACAGACAGACCCACTTTCGGATTTATATTATTAGTGTGTATAATTTAAAACAGCCTTTACCAAAGTGCGCGATAACGCCGCCTTGTGGGCGCTCAAGGTCTAAAAGGGGGCCTTGCGGGTCCCAGGAAAAAATGGGGGCGTTGTGTAGAGGCTTGGAGGGTGATTTATTTAATCTAGATGCATTTTGAATTGAAACAATGGGGGCGCTTAAACATAATTTGTTCTCAAACTGGGCAGTAGACAAAATAAGTTTGGGAACCTCTGATTTAAGAAATAAAGTAGTAGACAAACTATACAGCCCCCGTAGACAAGTGGCAAAACGCTAACGCTAACGCTAACGCTAACGCTTACGCTAGCGCTGCAAAATGTATGGATTTGACATTAGTATTCGCTAGCGAAGCGATGACTTATGTCAAATCGCATACATTTTGTAGCGTTAGCGTTAGCGTTAGCGTTTTGCCACCTGTCTACAGGCCCAGTTCGACAAGGCTTTGTTTGAACGTGACGACAAAAATAAATAAACGCTTCTATCATACAAAAACGTCATTTTTGACATGACGTGTCTGACAGTTCTTCTTTACCAGCAGCGCTCCCGTCAATGTCAACCACTTTCAAATAAAGCCTTGTCGAAATATACTCCAGTTTAATACTGGTGATGTAACATAACACTTTATAACATAATTCAACAATATGAACTTTGATAATCAAATTAACTGAGAGTTATATACGAGAATAACTAAATAGACTTTATGCATAACTGATTTATATTTAACTTTAGAAGTGGCATAGTAGTTGCATACATTCTGTATGTAAAACAGGACATAGTTGCGAATGTAGATATAGGAAGGAGTAGATACGTCGTTCTATTGTAAATGCAAAAGTCATAGTAAAAGGAAGGGAAGTAAGTTATCTTCATACAAAGGCACCGCGCGTGGCTTGTATGTGTGCGCCATAGTATCAATGCGTCGCCACGTACGGCACACAACAAAATCTCGGCGGTACCAGCCTCTAAAACTCGCCGAGATTTTGTTGTGTGCCGTACATGGCGACGCATTGATACTATGGCGCACACATACAAGCCACGCGCGGTGCCTTTGTATGAAGATAACTTACTTCCCCTCCTTTTACTATGACAAAGTGTACCTAACTTTAGAAGCCAATTATTATTATTATTCGAAAATGGCAAACAATATCAAAGAAATCATGTAGGACACTTTGGCTTTGTTTAAAAAGACCTATTCAATAGCACCTAACATAATGGGATGAAAAAATTTTACCTCCACACAAAAGAATGGAGGGCGACCAGAAATATAAATATATGGAGCCACCCTTTAAATACAAATGTTATAAATAATTTTATGATGCCAAAATTGATGCATCGTGTATATAATCTACAGCTGGACAGAATTTCGCCAATTTTTATGCAAAATAATCGAAGGTTTTACGAGTGGACGGATGGACGGACGGACGGACGAATAAAGCGAAATTTTTAGGTTTACTTGTAAATGGAACATGTAAATGTAGACTTAATAACATATTATGGTAATTTAGGTTCATTTGTAATCATATATGTAATAATTTTTGTAAAAAACTGTTTTTGCCTTAATAAAATAAAAAATAAAAAAAAAAATATTATTAAGTCTGTATAACTCTGGAATGAACTGTCACCAGCAGTATTTCCGGACCGATACGACCTGCAAACCTTCAAGAAAAGAGCGTATACCCTCTTAAAAGGCCGGCAAAGCACCTGCAGCTCTTCTGATGTTGCGAGTGTCCATGAGTTGCTTACCATCAGGTGACCCGTTTGCTCTTTTGCCCCCTTATTTAATTAAAAAAAAAAAAGTCTTTCAGATATTTACCACGGGTCAGGCAGACTTGGTGTGAAGCTTCTATCGATATTATTATTACTTGTTGTAGCCACTTCTCTTCAGTTTCTAGTCTACGGTGGTGACATAGAGTTGTCTAGACAGCTCTATCCCGTTTAATTCAGAACTCTATTTAAATTCGGTCAAATGTGTGGTACAAGTGATGAGAAGAAGCGCGAGTCGCTTATAATGTTCCTCAATTTTTTTATAGATATACTCGTACCTTTGCTGCGCTTTAATTTGTTTTTCGTGCAGGAATGATTCGTTTTTTCTCGACAAATATAAGCTATGTTTCTCTCTCCTCGGAAGTATCTCCAAAACAAGCCAACAAACAGAGATACATACAGTCTTACGCGTTTAGAATAGCAGAAGAACTGATGCATTGATTTTCCGTAGTTCTTTCTCAAATAACAACAAAAATGGCCACTTTGAATATATAAATGTTTTGTAATTTGTACGTTAGTAAAAACTAGAGCGGTCTTACATTTTATGCAAAAACGGACACTGTACTCAAAAAACCTAATACTTTTATACTTTTTCGTCACTGTGATTTCCACTATTCTTCAGAAGTATTATTTTCCTTAAGATTAGTGATTTTCATTTGATATTCTGTATAAAATCTAATTATGTCAGAAATGTTACTTAGACCACTCTAGTTAAAAATAACTAGCTATTTGACCGAGCTTTGCTCGGTGATCGATAAAACACGAATAAAATGACATTTTTCTAAAAATGATTCCTAGCTAGATCGATTTATCGCCCCCGAAACCCCTATATACCTACTAAATTTCATGAAAAGATTTATTACAAGAATTGCTCGTTTAAATCTATAAGATATTATGTCGTCGTCTTCTGTACTTTGTACCACAATTATTGTATCTTTGTTTTGGCTCGCAAAACTGGCTCTTTCTTTGCTCTCTGTATGACATAGACACTATAGTTTGTGGACGCAGCGTGTTTGTTGACATGGACACTATGGTTTGTAGACTGAGCACTCCAGCAAACACTCGACTCAAGAGAAAATCGATAATACGGTAAGAGGTTAAATATATTGATGTAATTACTAAAAGGGTGAATTTTGCGTAAAATGAAACTTTAGGGCTTTTTTTTTAAATGAACTTATTTCTTCTTTAGCCGGGTTATGCATTTTAAAATGCATAAAAAAATGTTATTCGTAAGAAGGAGGTAAGGAGAAAATGCGAAAGTATGTCTGTCTACTGTCTAGAGTTTTAGTGTCTAAACACACTAGGCCGAAGTTACGCGGCGTTAATTCCGCATGTCCGCAATGTTGAACGCATACAAAATACGGACGGAACGCGACGGAATAGTGTGTCATCGGTAATTTAAAATACATTCCGGTCGTAATCATACGGAATTTCCGCCGCGTAACTTCGGCCTAGTGTGTTTAGACACTTTCCCTTGAGCCGATCAACTGGTTTTGATGACTTTTGGTATGGATACTTTGATCCCCGGGACAGGACGTAGCGTAGGATGTTTTTAGTCTCTGCAAAATGTACGATTCCCGCATAAGAAGTTGAGAGTAACATCTAGAATCTAGATAAATAATATTGTACTTTCTATCAGATCTTACATACACACCTCAAATGGTAGAAAAATAACTCTATTTTTATTGTTAAGAAAATCCTCAGATTTAGAAGAGAAAATCTAATAAAATGAAATTGTCACCTTTTGGTCCAGTGCTGACTTGGCATTGGTAGAGCGCGTCGTCTTCCAAAGTTACGTCTCTGATATCTAGAGAATAGTCGCCTAAAACAAAAAAAATATATATCAGTTAAAAAAGTCAAGTTTACGCATTAGCTATGTCCACACCACATGTTCTGAGGTCCACACTTTGCAATTTCATCTTCAATTTTCGTCATCATCTTTTTATTCAACTTTCGTTTGACATAATACATTCAATTATTGAATGCGTCACGTCACGTTTGATTCACCATAGTGGGGTAAAACAGGCCCACAACAAAGACCGGCAGCGCACCTCTTCTAATGTTGGGAGTGTCCATGGCGACGGCAGTTGCTTTCCATCGGATAACCCGTTTGCTCGTTTGCCCCCTTATTTTATAAAAAACTTGAGAGGTGTCAAGGGACACACGAATAGAACGAAGTTGCTTTCTATAAGAGAGAGAGAGAGAGACAGAGAAGTTGCAATAAGTGTCGTTACAACTTTTGGTCTTAATTTTTTCCGTCTAGCCCCCTTTCGCAACGCGCGATAAGGAACTTCGTTCCAGCAGCAATAGCAGTCTTACCTTCTTCATCACTCCCAATCATCTTATACCGTTCGTACCCCGTCAGGTGACGATGGGTGCCCAATCCGAAGTCGTCCTTCGTCCACTGCAGTTGCCCAACCTTGTTCACTACTCGACATGGCAGTGTCACCCTGGATCCCACCACAGCACTCTGGAATAGAAGCAATTTTAAAGATGTCGGATTCAGTAACGGACTAACCCTTAATCAAATTAAGTAGTGCCTAGGGCATCACATCTGAGGGGGCAACAGAAGAATTATGTCAACTAAGAATCGGTTCAAAGACCGATTCCTAGTTGACATAAGGGGGCCCCACAGGCATGAATTGCTTAGGACATCAAGTAGTCTTAACCCGTCACTGTCGTATCGAATCGCTGTCGTATTGCTAACGCATTTGCTGTATGTATTGCTAACGCATTTGCTGTATGAAAAATTGTGTGAAAAGCGCTCCAGAACTGATGGCCAAAAAGTTAGATTGCTCGCTTCCTTGAGATGTTAAGTATAGATTAAACAGTGATTTGAGGCGACAACGGTCATTGCCCTCATGTCAAAATACGTAATTTGCAAGCATTAAAACTGAATATGTGGTATATTGCTTTAAAGTTATATAAGGTAAGGTCAGTAACCACTGATCCCTCATCTCCCCATTTTAACTACAGGTATTTCAAATTGTAATTTCAAATCTCAGTGTCCTAAAAAGAGAAAAACCTAAATCTCTCTCATACATTTATTAAATGAAACGAAATAAAATATTTGAATTGTACGCGGTCCAGCCACAAATGATAAATCAACATTATATTGTTATTATATGGAAATATAATTATATGGAAATATATATAATCTCGAAATTATTTTAATGAGTTCCAGGGAATGGTGGATATCATTTTAGTTAGGTATTTTAAAACCCGTGAGAAATAGCTATACTGTATTTGGCGAAACATGGCGGTAGCGGTCATTGACTTCCTGTCAATAACTTGTCATTGTCTATACAAAGCCGCGATTGACAACATCTTCATCATCAATCGCGGTTTATACAGTGTGTAAGAAAAATAAGTGATAATACTTTAGGGTGTGCACGCGTTCCTTGTAGAGAGTTCACTGATAGAGTATCAGCTCTGAAAGGCGATTTTTTTTTTCACTTTTGTATGGGCAAGGGTCCGAGCGTCACGAGTTTCCCCATACAAAAGTAAAAAGAAAATTGGTCTTTCAGCGCTGCTACTATCACAATGAACTCTTTATAAGGAACACGTACACACCCTCAAGTATTATCACTTATTTTTGTTACACCCTGTATACAAAATTACAAGTCTTTGACAAGGAGTCAATGAGCGCTACCGCCATGTTTCGCCGAGTACAGTATAATAATGTTAACATAATATATTTTGTAATGTGCTAATAAAGCTCTTTCAGTTGGTACCACACGACACTGTCAGGATAATTTTTTTGTTCTTTACCTTAAGTCCCCTAGATGGTGCTACAGTCAATTTAATGTGATGTCATGGTAGCATATAACCAGCGAACAGTCAAGAGGCTTCTAACGACACCTCATTTGTCCAAATAAGATAAGCAGTTTACAAGTTACGAGGGAACAGATGAACATCCATACCCACATACATACAGGTCAAAATCATAACCCTCCTTTTTGCTTCGCCGTAGTCGGGTAATAAATGCAACAGAGTCTCAGCTGTCTGTCAGTATAATTATATACATACTAGCTGTCCCGGCAAACGTTTCTTTGCTATATAAAGTATTTCGGACGCAAGTATTATTTTATTGAAGTGACTAAATAAGAATGTCACTATGGCAACGTCCATCGCAATCCCGTCGCACAAACAATGGTCGCCGTCAGTTTCGAGTTGTAATAATTTACTATTATTTATTCAACAAATGCACTTATCAATATAAAAAGTACACAGTAGCCGATTCTTAGACCCACTGAATATGCATATAAAATTTGGTTAAAATCAGTAAAGCCGTTTCAGAGGAGTGCGCGGCCTAACATTGTGACACGAGAATTTTATATATAAGATTATGTTTAATATGGATATCCTTCTCTACAAAAAGTTTACGACAAAATGTGTATAACCCAAATATTTGTGATAACCAATGTCGGCTAATAAATCTGACCGCAGGAAAATGGAAAAACGCTCGCCAATATTAATTTAGGCAAATTCTGTCCAATAAATCATAACCACCTCAAGGTGCGTTTACATGGGATCACGTCATTTATTTATAGTAAAATTAACCAAATATATTTTGTTATACTTGTAACTAAAGTCAAAATGAATTAAGATGGCACCAGCGGTCATTGACCTTTTTATTCTAGGAGCTATGTAAAAATATGTAAAAATTTCAGACGTGGGAAAGCCATGCTTCGGCACGAATGGGCCGGCTCGACAGGATAAATACCACGTTCTCACAGAAAACCGGCGTGAAACAGCGCTTGCGCTGTGTTTCGCCGAGTGAGTGAGTTTACTGGAGGCCCAATCCCCTAACCCCTACCCTATTCCCTGCCCTACCCTCAACTATTCCCTTCCCTTCCCTTCCCTACCTTCCCGTATTACCCTATTCCCTCTTAAAAGGCCGGCAACGCACTTGCAGCTCTTCTGATGCTGCGAGTGTCCATGGGCGACGGAAGTTGCTTTCCAACAGGTGACCCGTTTGCTCGTTTGCCCCCTTATTTCATAAAAAAAAAAATTACATAGCATAATGAAATAAATAAAATTGTTTTATTTCTGAAAACATACTTGAATCAAATTTTTTCAGAACGTTCTATGTGATGCCTATTGCCTACAACCGGTTCGGGAAATAACCCGGCAAGAAGAAACTCGCACGGGGCCACGTTTTAGCAAAAATGCTCGTCGCCTGCCTATTTCTAATCTCAATAACTAAATAGCTTTGTCCACACTGTGCCTTTTTCTGTTCGTCAAAGGCATGCGTTATAGCGAAGTCAACAGCGAACGTGAGGCATGCCCGCGACGCATGCCCTCTGACCGTATCCAAAACTTCGAATATGACAATCAGGGACTGCATAACCGGAAAATATTGGTAGAGAAATTTAGCGGTATGACGTCATACCTTTAAATTACGGTAACCTTTAAATAACGGTACTGATATATATCGGTATTGCAAAATGACGGTATCGTTATTTTTTTAGATATCTAAATCTGTAAAATAAAGGTTTTCTTTCCACCCGGCTACGCCTCCCGCCGAAGTATCACGTCAGGGCTCGCAATAATAATTATTGTATATTCATCCCGTCCGTTTACAGTTCAACACACACCACGTGGCACGCGCACATACGCGTACCTTACTCAAATTTTTTGAGTTGCATTTATACTTTCTTAAAGGTCAAGCAGGACGTTAATTTTAAAACAATACCTAATAATATAGTGTTGCCACTCCATTCAAGTGCAGGAAGAGTTTGAAATGAATATTAATTGTACCCTCGATTGTACAATATTATGATATGATAGTTGCGAATTGGCAACGCCGCACCGGTGCGTATGTTGTCACCTAGCATTATTTCGGTACCGAAATAATTTCGGTACCGAAATCATTTCGGTTGGGGTAGCAATAAAATAAAGAGATATATCAGTACCGTAAAAATTAAGTTATATTCCATTATTTTGCGGTACGCAATGGTGAAGTTCAACCGTTTTGACTCAACCTTTAAATCAAAGCAATACCGTAATTTTATACCGGTATATACCCTTACCCTTTATAACGGTACCGCTTTTAGTCCCTGAATTGACAATATTGGCGTTGCGTTCCTTGACGCATTCAATTATTGAATGCGCCAATATGAAAGTTGATGACGAAAATTGAAGATGAAAGTGCACAGTGTGGACACAGCTATTATTTAATATAATATCTTGAGGACTCGTAACTTTGCAATGTGTAACTTTTTTAGTTTTATTTGTTGCAGCCTGCAGGACGTGTGTATTCGACGCTTAAAACTGACCAAATTATAAACAAAATTATAGACACGATTTTCGCTCCCAAAATACACGACAATAATTATTTTACTGTGTACCAATTATGATGAATTTCTGGACACTACGAATCCGATTTAAATAATTGGGGGGTTGCACCCCCTTGGGGGTCAACCCCTAGGGGGGTTACACCTGGGGGTTTCGGAGAGTTTACGGTTGAATTTCGAGGGATTTTGCGTTGATTGTTGAAATGGTGAAATTTAATCGAATAAGTTCGCTCGGTTGTATTCTGTTATTGGAAATTTATTTTAACGTGGCCAATGATGGACATGCGATATTTAACGGGGGCCATGCCTGTATGTATATGATCACTATAATGATTAATATCGATTGGGAACATAGACAGTATTGCCATCATAGTACTGTTATATCTATCAAAATGCACATCTTGTCACATGTACAAGATGTAACATACACATTATTATACTGAGTTAACTGAAAAAGAAGCAGCGCTGAAAGATACATTTTTTGTGATTTGTATGGGCAAGCGTCCCAGGGTCTATATAACAAGTGTTATTACTTGATCTTGTGGCTCCATAGCGAACTTTTGTTCCTTGTGTGCACTGACACAACTTATAAGCAACATGATGCATATCTTCAGGATGAAAATACTCTGAAATGTCCATGTCTTCTGTATTAATATATTCTGGAATATCCGCAATAGAAGAAACAAGGGATTGCATCTTCTGCTAGTTATTTTTAGTTTATCTTTTATCTTTTTAATTTTTATATGAGTATATTTCTGTTCCATTTCTTGCGTTTTCTCATCCGACTTTCTCCATGATTTCAATTCATATCTGTAACAAAAGAAAATAAATTAGTCCATGCTTATATTAATATGTATTTTGTCTGTATGTTCCTTATTTTTGACGATAATTGAGATACTTTGAGTCTCGGGCTAAACAGGGTGTAATAAAACAAAGTGATATTACTTTCACACTATGAAAGTAGTCAGCGATGAAAATATAACTTTTTTTTATTTTATATGGGCAGTCAAGGGGCGGTCAGTGCTGCTACACACACAACTCTATAAGCGACTCATACACTTCTCTAATTAATTTCACTTGGCTTTATTGCTATAAACTATAATTTTTAAAGGAAACTTTAAAATGCCTCAAGATTTTTGTCATGAGGTCAATGACCGCTATCGCCTCTACTCAACATGTAAACTATATGTTCGAAAGGATGTAACAAATAAACCTAGATATAAACATAGATATCCACGTACTATATCTCGTATATATACCACGATATTCCAGGATATGCAGTCACCGAGAGAGCCATTTGTAATGATAAAGTGAATAATATACGAAGCCGGGGCCCTCTCGTTTGCATTATACATACGGTGCTGGGGTTTATAAAGCATTTTTAACCGACGCCAAAAGTTTAACCCCTGACAAAGTTATTTAAAAAAATCTATATATCATACTAGATGTTGGCAACTTCTATGTTAATTTATTTTCGAGAAACTGTACATTTTTATTTATGACCGGGAATCTCGTTACTCGTAAACGGCTCTAACGTTTTCGCTGAAATTCGGTACCTTTTCGGGGTGAAAACATGTCATCAGGTGACCTAGAGAGGTCTAATGTCTGGAAAAACACATGCTTTTGAGTTTTCACATTATCGTTTTATGTTTGTTTTGTAGTTATAAAAAGTAGATGGTAAACTTTGTTTGGTGACGCATGTCATAAAAAGGTGAAGTCATAGGGGTTCCATACGAGTACTATACTTATAGTGGCCAAGAGCGGTTCCGATCGGGCGATTATAGTTATTTTGAAAATTTTATTTTTTATTTGTCTTTATTTCTTAGTATTCTTTATATATTTTTTAAATATCTAATTTATATATTATGTACTTTAAAACGACGATGGATTTGGCATATTCAAATTACGATATAACAAAAAAGAACTACCAAACAAAGCGGGCGCCCAGGTACTATATTATAATAACGTTCGCCGTTCTTGTTAGCCGTGTGTATCGCGGCCGTATCTCCATTCCTTGGAAACTTTTCAGCTAATTCAAGTGGCTAATGGCGGTCAATTCAATTAAATTTACACGGAGCTAGGTAAGATGAAAACTTTGTAACGGCATAACATAAACTATTTAAATCTTATTAACATTCTGCCACTGTAGTACTTATATGTTGCAAGATTGGCTTATTTTTTTTATGAAATAAGGGGGCAAACGAGCAAACGGGTCACCTGATGGAAAGCAACTTCCGTCGCCGATGGACACTCGCAGCATCAGAAGAGCTGCATATGCGTTGCCGGCCTTTTAAAAGGGAATAGGGTAATAGGGGAGGGTAGGGATGGGAAGGGAGGGGAATAGGGGAGTGTAGGGAAGGGAATAGGGTAAGAATTCGGACAATGTGCGGCCGGGCTTAATCTCAACTCACTTTAAACATACTCCTTCAAAATCTTCGTTAAATTAAACTTAACTACTAAATAAATCTTCCGTAAGTGGATGTTTTAAAGAAAATAATCCGTTATAGTAAAATAATAGTTCATGACTCATGAGAAAGCAATATGCTATTAACCTTCCATTGTGACTATTTCTTCCCTCACCCTATATGGTTGGTGCTGACTTTTTACTGTCTAGTTAAAGTAATTAAAATTAATGAAGTAACTAGAAAAGCGAGTTTGTTTGTAGCCTGTAGACAGACTTATGGACACAGAACTCACAATTTATACAGACATTCAAGGCTAACCAAAATCATTTAACATCTTTCATATCTTATTATTATCATACTTCCTCTAATATTATTTAAAACTAAATGTCCCGGCAAACATTGTTTTGCCATAAAATGATTTTCCCTGTTGTCCTGCTTTTCTGATTTTTTCTGTTTTTTTAAGTTTTTTCTGATTTTTTTTCCTATAGGCCTCACGGAGCCCGAGACCTTTTCAACGAATGCAAAAAAATGTCAGGAAGGAAAACCCGACTTATTTTTATATATTTAAAGTTAATATCATTAATATTATTGTAGTTGACGTACTCGGTTAGAACTGAGTATGCAGTAATTTATATATTTGAACTCATTAAAAAGTTTGAGATTATAATTATGAGATTTACCATAATATTTTCCGATATAAATCTATAAAAGTCTGTGTGAGGTTAAGAAACAAGAGGTTAATTTTAATTTTTAAGTTAAAAATAGTGCGAGCAATGTGCTTACTGCTCATGGCTCCTAGAGTAGAAAGGTCAATAACCGCTGGTGCCATCTTATTTCTTTCAGACTATAAAAAATGTGACAAAATACTAAAACTTTTTTAAGTAGTTTACTATTTAGAATTTTTATAAAATAAGGGGGCAAACGAGCAAAGAGGTCATCTGATGAAGAGTAGGTATTACTACTGTCGCCCATAGACACTCGCAATATCAGAAGAGTTGCGGGTACGTTGCCGGCCTTTATACAGTGTGTAACAAAAATAAGTGATAATACTTAAGGGTGTGTACATGTTCCTTGTAGAGAGTTCACTGTGAAAGTAGCAGCGCTGAAAGACCAAAATTTTTTTTCACTTTTGTATGGGCAAGGGCCCGAGCGTCACGAGTTTTCCCATACAAAAGTGAAAAAAAATTTTGGTCTTTCAGCGCTGCTACTTTCACAGTGAACTCACTACAAGGAACACGTACACACCCTAAAGTATTATCACTTATTTTTGTTACACCCTGTATATTTTAAGTCCCGATTTTATTTCAGTCAGTAAAAATTTGTAAGAATTATGAATTCCTCTAACGAATAGTTACACATACAGTTCAAATATCAGCGTTTTAATATTTATTCGGGTTTAATTTTAACCCGATATAAGTTTAAACCATTCTCTACTCTATCACTTCACAATAGAAATGAAATTACTTTAAAAGTCCAACCTGAAGTTTTTCTGGACCGTATCCAAGGCTAGCTATAATTCCGCAAAAGTCCGTAAAAGTCCGAATGTGAGATACGCAATTGAAGACACAAGTGGATAAACCGGGTAACTAACATTTGTCATAAATAGTCATAAAGTTGGTCTATCCGTCATCTCTTCACGCCTAAACCGATGAACTGATTTTGCTGAAATTTGATTTGGAGATACTTTGAGTAGAGAAAGGACATCAAAGGATACTTTTTATCCCGGAAAAAAATTCGGTTCCCGCGCGATAAGCTAATTTTGGCGCAGCGGAGTTGCGGGAATCATCTAGTTACTTTTGTTTTTTCCCTTATAATTTTTTTTCACACCACGTCAGTCTGGCCCCGTGCTAAGTACCTGAAGGACTTGTGTTACAGGTACCAGACAACGGAAATATATTTAATACTTTTATACTATACATATATTTAAGATTTTTATTATATGATACACATATTTAATACAACATCCATGACCCAGGAACTTTGAAAACTTTTTGTTCCGTCGGCGGAATTCGAACCGGCAACCACCAACGCGCTCACCACTGAGCCGCAGAGGTCGTCAAATTTTTGAACAAACCTTGTAACTTACCTAGTTCATCTTCTGGCTAATATAATATTATGTAGCTCAATAGCTATATAAAGAATCCTTATTTTTTATTTATAATCATTTTCCCGATCCTGAAGCCTGTCATTTATTCAAAAAAATCGGCCAAGTGCGAGTCGGACTCACCCACGAAGGATCCCGTATAGAGGAAATATGTACCGTCATAGAGGAAATATAGGCCAAAATTTTTGTTTTGTTTGAGAGCCCCCCTTAATTTTTTATTTTATTTAAATACTAGCTGTTGCCCGCGACTTCGTCCGCGTGGACTTCAGTTTATAGCGCGCGATGTCAACAAAATTGGTGTCAAAAGCTTTTATAAAAAAACCCTGGTACCCCTTAAATCAATACAGCTGTGCAGTGTGCACACAATAAGTATTTCATTTTTTTATATTAAACTTTATACTTTATGCCAAATTTTAAAGCTTATTTAGCCCTCCAATTACACAACTTTACCCATAAACTATTTATCATTGATAGATTTAAGGTTACGTCACTGCAGATAAAGTACTGAGTTATTTAATACCGTAGAATAGATATAGGTAACAATCGAAAAAAATCGAAACTTAAAAAGATGATACCACGTCTTATAGAAAGACTTTTGAGCAAGCGTCAGCGCGATGTAGAAGACGCACGGCGCCATCTATTATGAATTGTTGGAACTAACTTAATTTGAACAAATTTACGCATTTTCACCCCCTTACAACCCTTTTTTCCAGTAAAAAAGTATGTCCTATGTCCTTTCTCAGGCTTTAGACTATCTGTATACAAAATTTCATTACAATCGGTTCGGAAGTTTTGGCGTTTGGCGTGAAAGCGAGACTGACAGACAGACAGACAGACAGAGATACTTTTGGCGTTTGGCGTGAAAGCGAGACTGACAGACAGACAGACAGACAGAGATACTTTCGCATTTATAATATTAGTATAGATTATGTGCACACTGCATAGCTGTTTTTGGGTATTTTGATTAATTAAGGGCCGCGCTACACCGGAAGCACTTACCAGGGTATTAAAAAGTTTTTAAATTTGACACAAATTTTGTTGACACCGCGCGCTATAAACTAAAGTCCACGCGGACGAAGTCGCGGGCAACAGCTAGTATTATACATAAAATATGTTTAAGATTTTTGAAATTTTATTTTAATACACATCCAAGACCCAGTAACATTGAAAACTTTTTGTTCCGCACAGACAGACAGACAGACAGACAGAGATACTTTCGCATTTATAATATTAGTATGGATAGTATGGATTAGAAATGCAGTAGGAGTTCTACATAAGATAAGATAGATTGATTATTATTATACCAAGTGATAATATTATTAAACATAATATTCTAACGTATTAAAAACTATAAACAAAAACATACTAACTATATAATAAGTATGATTAGTTCTATGTTACAATAAAGTAAAAAATAAAACGCCATCTGTTGAATCGTATTAGAACTAAAATGTTCATTCCATCGATATATTTCTGGATTTTTTATAATATTATACATAAAATATGTTTAAGATTTTTGAAATTTTATTTTAATACACATCCAAGACCCAGGAACATTGAAAACTTTTTGTTCCGCCTGCGGGACACGAACCCAGGACCCCCGGGATGAACGCTGGCCACGCGCAATGCGAATTCATTTTCATCGAAATTTTCATGGAAATAAGATATTTTCCCACATCAAAATGTAGCCTATGTCCTTTCTCAGACTCTAGAATAACTGTATACAAAATTTCATTGCAATCGGTTCAGTAGTTTTGGCGTGAAAGCAAGACAGACAGACAGACAGACAGACAGACAGAGATACTTTCGCATTTATAATATTAGTATGGATAAGCAAGAAGGAATATTTTGGTAGATTTTTTACACAATTATTAACACTTAATACGGTTCCCTTTTTTCTCCCATTTAATATAGCCTATATTCAGCAGAAATACTGTGGATTAAAAAATATGCATTAATACTTCCATCGTGCATCGGCATCGTGGGTATCGCAGACACAATAGATCTTCAATTGTTATGCTGGCAGCCGGCTGCCGCTATTGGAGATTTATAGTTAAAGAAATTAATTAATTATAATAGCAATCAAAAATAATAGTCATTCAAAACTTATTTTAAAAAGTTCTAAAAATATTACTTTCGTAGTCATAACTTTTAAAGCTTTTTTGAAATTAGGATTATAATAATGAAGCACGATAGTCTATATCAAATCAATAAAGCAGCACCCGGCTGTCGCATAACTATTGAAAATCTATTGTGTCTGCGATTCCCACGATCGAGGTAATATTTACGTGGACTCTCCGGGCGAGTCTGTGGCACTGATAATTAAATCTCTCCCCTACCGCACACCCGCGCATCGCGCCTTGACGCCCAATTCGCAACGTGCAGCAGAAATCGTAATATTTTAATTTCGCCATAACATTAAAACCAAACGTCCAATTTTAATCATTCAAAGACCGAATATTATCTACATTAACTGTACTTAGTGATGAAATAATTTATTTTGATAAGGGTCAATAGCATGATTTAAATAAACGCATTTAAATATAGTCCAAAAAAAAATCTAGATTTTTTAATAAAAAAATGGTTATTGTGCCTCACTCAACATAGATAGGTATAGTGTGTCGCGGACTTTTTTGTAGATATTTAAAAGATCTATAATTACTTAGAACATTTTATGCCTCTATCTTTTATAGTTTAGGCAGCGTACGCAAAATAAGTAACTTTTCTGGTTGATTTTTTAAACCTTGCGTCCGAAAATCCCAAATATCTTACGGAACCTTATATTTTTCCAAAATAAAAATTAGCCTATGTTCAGCAGAAATAATGCAGGATTCCAATGGTAAAAGAATTTTTCAAATCGGTCCAGTAGTTTCGGAGCCTATTCGACTCAAACAAACAAACAAACAAACAAACAAACAAACAAAAAATCAAATCTTTCCTCTTTATAATAGTATATTTAAATTTAAATTAAATATTATTATTAATTATCAAAGTAGACAAACAACTAAGGCCTTTATGTAAATTTCTGTTGCCATTATTGATTACGAAAAAAAAATACGTTTGTTGTATGGGAACCCCCCTTAAATATTAATTTTAATTTGATTTTAGTATAATTTGTTGTTATAGCGGCAACAGAAATACACAATCTGTGAAATTTTCAGAAGTCTAGCTATAGCGGTTATTGAGTTACAGCCTGAGAGAGAGACAGACGGAGAGATAGACGGACAGACATCGAAGTCTCAGTAATAGCGTCCCGTTTTTACCCCTTGGGTACGGAACCCTAAAAACTACATTTTCAAATTGTTACTTACCCTCTTCATCCGCTCATGTGCTCAATTATGGAATGCTGAATGAATATGGATTCACGTCGAGTTTCGACGATTTTTCGCAATTTTTCCGGAAAACGGTAGCGAAAAGTTTTAGGCCTGCGTTAATAAACCGATCTTACCGATTATACTCTTGGGCCCGTGTATATAAACCGCCCTTATCAGTTTTTTTTTAATGAAATAAGGGGCAAATGAGCAAACGGGTCACCTGATGGAAAGCAACTTCCGTCGCCCATGGACACTTGCAGCAGGGAATAGGGTAGGGGATTGGGCCTCCGGTAAACTCACTCACTCGGCGAAACACAACGCAAGCGCTGTTTCACGCCGGTTTTCTGTGAGAACGTGGTATTTCTCCGATCGAGCCCATTCGTGCCGAAGCATGGCTCTCCCTATATTATACTCAAGATCATTTTTGAGATGCTGTTTAAATTAAAATATCGTACTTAAAGCGACGCCTTGATAATTTGGCTGTAGCGATATCGATTTTTCACAGCTGCAATGACTAAAGCTAAGAAATTAAAGTTCATTGTCAGTATTCATCATGTCTTTATCTTTGAATTACACATAGTATAACACGATTGATCAACTTTTATAACACAGAATAATAAAAAAATACGTCTTTAAAAAAAGGGATTCCTATTTTACCAACAGACGAGAGTGATTTAAGCTTCCAAAATTTGTACTTAGATTACACATAGCATACACTTTAATTTGCCCATAGTGTTAGTTAGTTAATAAAATGTATTTATGGTTTTTAAATTACGCGACAAAAACCATTTTGTCGCTTACGCCCTTTCCATTTTCTGCTGTTCCATCTCAAACATATATTTTTTTAACTAGTTATAATAGCGTATCAAGTATCAACTGAGTGCGAACTAAATGAATCTCGGCTGTCAACTGTGCTGACAAACTTAATTTGGTATTTTCCTCTTCACGCCCAAACCGTTGAACCGATTTCGATGAAATTTGCTATTGAGATGATATGAGTCCCGGGAAACGATGATACACACGTTTTATCCCTGAAAAACATACGGCGAACACCGTAAATATTTTCAAATAACAATTTCCTAGGTATTTTGCGTACGTTACGTTTGCTAAGGTTCACTCGGCGTAACTGGGCGGTAGCGGTCATTGACTCCCTGTCAAAAACTTGTCATTTTCTATATAAACCGCGATTGACAATAAGGTGTCAGATGTTGGCAATCGCGGCTTTGTATAGAAAACGAGCTGTTGCCCGCGGCTTTGCTCGCGTTAAGAAGTATTATAATATTCAAACTTTCATACCCTATTTGAACCCCTTGGGGTTGGAATTTATCAAAATCCTTTCTTAGCGGATGCCTACGTCATAACATCTACCTGCATGCCAAATTTCAGCCCGATCCGTCCAGTGATTTGGGCTGTGCGTTGATAGATCACTATGTCAATTAGTCAGTCAGTCACCTTTGAGTTTTATATAATATAATAGATAATAGATGACAAGTTTTTGACAGGGAGTCAATGACCGCTACCGCCCAGTTACGCCGAGTGAACCTTAGTACTATAGCGTCTGTTTTACATCAAAGCGTTCTGCGAATCAACAATAAAGTAACATTATATTATGTTACTCCCTGGAACTGTTACACAATAATATTTCATACAAAATTGAACTTAGTTTAAGAAGAAAACAAATAAGTGGAAAATGTTTTTAATTCAAAAGAAAATTTTTGACATTTTAGACGTGGGAGAGCCATGCTTCGGCACGAATGGGCCGGCTCGACCGGAGAAACACCACGTTCTCACACAAAACCGGCGTGAAACAGCACTTGCGTTGTGTTTCGCCGAGTGAGTGAGTTTACCGGAGGCCCAATCCCCTACCCTATTCCCTTCCCTACACTCCCCTATTCCCTTCCCTTCCCATCCCTACCCTCCCATATTACCCTATTCCCTCTTAGATGGCCGGCAACGCACCTGCAGCTCTTCTGATGCTGCGAATGTCCACGGGCGACGGAAGTTGCTTTCCATCAGGTGACCCGTTTGCTCGTTTGTCCCCACAGAAATGGTTTGTCCCCTTATTTCATAAAAAAAATATTATCGCATTTTGTATACTTTGTTACAACTGAGCATGCCTGCTGCGTTATAAGTTTGCTACCAAGTTTGGACTTATCAAAAGTTGCCGTGAATTATTCAGATTAATTTTTACCTCTATATTAATAGTCTCTGTCATAAGAGTTCAAAATAATTAACAGAATACCGTGATGCGAGCATTTCGCATTTGGCTCCTAGACACTAAGGGTCATTGCTCGTTCGTGCCTCATCTCCGCATTTTGAGCATTTCGCATTTGGCTCCTAGACTAGTAGGGTCAATGGCCGTTCGTGCCTCATCTCCGCATTTCGAATATAGACAATATTGACAGCAAAATTAATTAAGTATTTAAAAAAATACAGAGCATATTAAAACGCAACATGGGACGTCAATGCTTGCTTTATCCTTTAATGCAGTACATCAAAAGCTCCCAATAATTGAATTTTCACCTGTCTGTCCGTCTGTTTACATATTGTAATCTCGACATATTGGACAACATCACGTTTCTCATATGTTTGCTATCAATGCCATCATTACATGATACAAAACTCATTTTGCCCGCGATTGCGACAGATATTATCTTGCGACAGCTATGCGACAGAAGTTTCACAGCAAATAAATCTGACAAAAATTTTGTAAGTATACGAAATTACCTCAAGACACTTGCAACCAGAGTGTCCGCAGAAGTTTTTTTTTTAAGAAGGCAGGTCGCTATTAACCTTACGTCACTGCGACCCATAAGGATCTATTGTGACTCCTTCGCACTAAAGTAACATCCCCAACCCAATACTGCTCATATATATTTTTTTATAATATCTATGGACGCTTCACACCTTGTAACTTGTGTTACAGGTACCAGACAACGGAAATATATTTAGTACTTTTATACTATACATATACACACATTTAATACGCATCCATGACCCAGGAACTTTTGAAAACTTTTTTGTTCCGTCGGCGGGATTCGAACCCGCAACCCCCGGCTTGAGCTACCAACAGCCCACCAACTGAGCCACAGAGGTCGTCGTATTGAACGATATGGTTGGGGTTGGTGCCACGAATTTCCTCTGTGGATAAGTGTTCGTGGCGACCAAGGTGCCTGTTCCTGATCTGTAGTAGAGCTGGACAGTCGAGGAGGTGAGTAGGTGAAGCAGAAGAAATACTAAACAGCAGAAGCAGGCGGTGGGAAGAGTGCTGGATATTACCTCTCCTTCGGCACGTTGGCTGTATAATATTATGTTCCCTACGCTTACAAAATTTGATCAGATCACGTGTCTTGATGTGGGAGTGAGTGAGATGTGGGAGACACAGAAAACTTCTTAAAGTTTCTACTAATATGAAATATCCTTGTAGGACTCTTAATATTTATCAAATTGTCAAAGCTATAACGCAGGGTGTTTATCTTGCGACAGCTATGCAACAGAAATTTGACAGTTATACAGAAAATATTATGTGAAATGTCAAAAATTTTTACACGTGAATGACAGTAGATTTGTTTAAAAAAATCTGCTGTCAAATACTTGTTCCAAATCTGTCGCAATCACCATGCCGATCGACAGTAGCCTCAGGACTTGTATCCGTTATAATAACCTTTCGCCCGTTATTTATATAGACAGGAGAAATTGCATCCGTATGTCACAATATAAGTATATTATACAGTAGACTATCCTCATACACACAAGCGTGATTTACGGTATCTTAATAGTGCAAAACTTTGCGCGTATTTTCTGAACGTGAACCAAGTACCACGACGTAGTGAGAGGTTTCGTAAAGATATCGCATTGGACCTTCTTTTAATATTTCATTATGACTTAATGCCAATATCCTTAAAACCCAACTTTAAGCCTTAAAAGTTTGTGTTGAGAGAGGTTATTGAATTAAAGATGCTGATCTACTTTTTTGTTATGATAATATTAATAATTTTGCAAAGTTTAGAAGATAATAATCAACTGTATGGTAGTTATATTGTGGTATACTCTAGCAGGTGCAGCGGATATGCACCGTTCACAGGATGTTCTCAAATAGATCTGCGAGTATACAGCGTGATTATTTCGCGAATAACATAATACCTTTTAAAAAGACTAAGTTATTTTAATTCATATGATATTGAATGTACTGTCACTTCTTGGTGGAAATTCATCTTCAATTAACTAATTATACACTTTCCTTGCACTTATTCCACTTTATTTTAATATATTTATTACAAAATTGTTAAATACACGACCGGTTTCGAAAAAATCATCATCAGGTGTACTGCAGGTATTTTTTTTTTATTCAACTTCAATTTAATTGCGATCGAATGCGGATACTATCAAATAGTATGTGTAGGGATCCTCCTAATATATATTTATAGTTTTATTACGTTTATTATTTACAATAAAAACTTACATTTATATATTTACATTATGTATAAAAATATATTTATAATGTTAAAATAAAAATAAATAAAAGTAATATAAAAACCTATCTTAATTAAATAAAATAATATAATACTTACACTATTAATAACATTATGCACAACATCAAATAAACTATTACGTGCCGTGCCGTGCCGTTGTCGAAAAACGTAGTGTGGAACCGCGCACGACAAGTGACCGCGGTGACGTCAATGAGATGGAGCATACGAGTGCGAGGAGCGCGTCCGAGAACCGGCTAGTCGCTGCGCCGACGCACGCCGCCGGCCGCGCCCGCTCGCTCGACGATCAGTCTGCTTTTTCACGCTTTGCGACGCGGATGCTATGCTAGTTTTTGGCTTAATTTTCTTTCTATACTGTTACTACTGACTTTCTTCTACTCTTCTGTGCTTGCTATCCTATTATTCCTTCTGTGTTTTTAAACAATAGTGTATGTGTGTGGACAATAAACAGATTATTATTGACTTCTAAGTGAGTTATTTACATATCACATCTACAACTGGTGACCCCTTCTGAAGACGCTCAGGATAAACGCAAGTACTAGACTATGATCATGAGTGACAGTGATACTGCAAAATCGAACGTGTCAGATAATGGCGGCGCACGGCAAGGTCCGAGTACACGACACGGACGAGATCCCGTTTCCACTGCACCGTCCGACATTTGCCGTGTCGGAATACGTGTACCACCGTTTTGGCCCGAAGAGCCCGAAATATGGTTCGCACAGATTGAGGGACAATTTGCCATATCTAATATTACTTCGGACACGACGAAATTTTATTACGTCATAAGTAATTTGGAAACGCAATATTCGAAGGAGGTTAAGGACGTTATAACGAACCCACCGTCTTCGAATAAATACGAGAAGCTGAAGCAAGAGCTGATTAAGCGTCTTTCTGCGTCCCGTGAGAAGAAGCTGCACCAACTTCTCATGCACGAAGAACTCGGGAATAGAAAACCATCCCAATTTTTGCGCCATTTACAAAGTTTGGCTGGACCGTCGGTGCAAAACGATTTCCTGCAAACCATCTGGAGCAGCCGTCTGCCGAGCAATATTCAAACGTTATTGGCTTCACAACCAGCGAGCTCACTGGAAGTCCTCGCAGACCTAGCAGACAGAGTCCAAGACATCGTGTCGCCTACCCTCCAAACCGCAGCAGCAAGCGTTCCAGGCCCAAGTACCCAGGCCATGGCCTTAGAGATAGCTGAGCTGAAGGAGGCCGTCAGGAACTTGACCATGCAGCTGGAGCGTCGTCCTCGCAACCAACATCGTCCAAGAGACCGTAGCCGGCACAGGTCCTCAAGCAGGTCAAACTCAAATTACCGCAAGTACCCCCTGTGCTGGTACCACAGCAAGTATGGTGCGAAGGCGCACAAATGTATCAAACCGTGTGACTTCAAGACTTCGGGAAACGCGCAGGGCGGTCGATAATGGCGACTGACGACTGCCTACCATCCACTGGTCGCCTCTTCATCACAGACCGCAGCTCGAAAGTCCAATTCTTGGTGGACACCGGAAGCGACGTTTGCGTTTTCCCCCGATCTGCGCTGCGTGAACGACGAGCCAAGACCACCTTCCAACTTTCTGCAGCCAACGGAAGTATCATCGAGACCTATGGTGTTATAGAGCTTAAGTTAGATCTTAGCTTAAGGCGCAGTTTCCCATGGAAATTTATTGTTGCTGATGTTGTGAAAGCTATTATAGGCGTAGATTTTCTTAATCATTACAAATTGATTGTAGACGTACATAACAAACGCTTAATAGATAATACGACATCGCTTTCATCTGTAGCTTATATTGCCAATATGGTTAGCGACGTATGTTCCGTCAAAATTCCGTCTGGCAACACTAGATATCACGCGTTACTTTCAAAATTTCCTGATATTTTAAAACCGGCAGGCACGACACGCTCCGTAACACACAGCACAGTTCACCACATAAGAACAACGCCCGGACCACCTATTTCTTGTTCCCCTAGAAGGTTAGCCCCGGACAAGCTTAGAATTGCTAAGCAAGAGTTCGAGCTGATGCTGAGCAGCGGTACTGCACGTCCATCCGAGAGTCCCTGGTCGTCTCCACTCCACCTAGCGCCCAAAAAAGATAATTGTTGGCGCCCCTGTGGAGACTATCGACTTCTCAACTCTCGAACTATCCCGGACAGGTACCCCATCAAACATATCCAGGACTTTGCTCATAGCATCTCAGGTTGTACAGTCTTCTCTACAATTGATCTCGTCAAGGCCTACAATCAAATCCCAGTAAGTACCGAGGATATCCAGAAGACAGCAATAACAACGCCTTTTGGCCTATTCGAATTCCCATTCATGAACTTTGGACTTCGAAACGCAGGTCAAACGTTCCAAAGATTCGTGGATGAGATGACTCGAGGGCTAGACTTTTGTTATTGCTATCTTGATGACTTCCTGGTGTTCTCTAGGTCAGAGGAAGAGCATGAACAGCATCTCCATCTTCTCTTCGAGCGTATGCAGAAGTACGGCATAGTTATCAACACTTCGAAGTGCATTTTTGGTGCACCCGAAGTGCAATTTCTGGGTTACCTTATCTCAGCCTCAGGCACTAAGCCGCTTGCTTCTAAGGTTCAGGCTATAAAGGATTTCCCTCAGCCCAAAACAGTCAGGCAACTTAGGCGATTTTTAGGCATGCTGAACTTTTATAGGCGATTTTTGCCCAATGCTGCACAAATTCAGGGACCATTAAATGCTTTGTTGACTGGCTCAGTCAAAGGCTCCCAACCAGTTTACCTCGTAGGTGAATCGCTGGAAGCCTTTGAAATCGCCAAAGAGAGCCTCTGTAACGCGACGTTGTTAGCACACCCAGATTGCGAAGCCAAACTTGCTCTCACCACAGATGCATCTGACTCAGCAATGGGTGCCGTGTTACAGCAACATAAAGACCAAGTATGGCAACCCCTAGCATTTTGGTCAAGAAAGCTCAGCCCGGCCCAGCAGAAATACTCGCCTTACGATCGCGAGCTGCTGGCCATTTATGAGGCGATAAAGCACTTCCGCCACATGCTGGAAGCCCGACATTTCACCGTCTATACAGACCACAAACCCCTGTGCTATGCCTTCCACGAGAGGAAACATAATTGTTCCCCGCGTCAGTACAGGCATCTGGATTTTATCTCGCAATTCACGACCAACATCAAGCACATTTCCGGCAAGGATAATGTTGTTGCTGACACATTGTCGCGAATTAACGAGTTACAAAGTCCAGTCGATCTCAAAGAGCTCGCAAAAGCCCAAGATGTTGACCCAGAGTTGTCACAGCTTCTACGCGACGAAACATCTCTTCGTCTGCAAAAGATGCAACAACCCGGCTACAACACTGAGGTATACTGCGACGTCAGCACTGGCTCAGCAAGACCTTATGTTCCCAAAGTCTTGCGGAAACAAGTTTTTGACAGCCTGCATAGCATGTCTCACCCCGGCGCCAATGCCTCAGCTAAATTAGTGGCTCAACGTTACGTTTGGCCCGGTGTAAGAAAGGACTGCCGAAATTGGGCCAAAACTTGTTTACCATGCCAACGCACAAAAATCACGCGACATGTTTCAGCGCCAACCGGAACTTTTACGTTGCCTCGTGAACGGTTCAAAAACGTCCACATTGACATTGTAGGGCCCCTTCCACTATCTAATGGCTTCCGCTACTGTCTAACAGCCGTAGACCGCTTCACCAGGTGGCCTGAGGCCGTACCTATAGCGGACATCACAGCGGAGACAGTTGGTAAGGCACTATTGTCAATGTGGATCGCTAGATTTGGTTGCCCTCTCGACATAGTATCTGATCGAGGACGCCAATTTGAATCGTCACTGTTCCAATTCTTAGGCAAGGTGGCTGGTTTCAAACATCGTCGAACCACTGCTTACCACCCAGCCTCCAACGGTCTTGTGGAACGATTCCACCGGCAGCTTAAAACGGCTATAAAATGTCACGCTGACCATAATTGGACGGAATCGTTACCTATCGTTCTCCTAGGCATTAGGAGCGCTTTCAAAGAAGATCTGCAATCTTCCTCGGCAGAACTCGTCTACGGCGAGCCATTGCGACTCCCAGGCGAATTCTTCCATAGTAATGTAAACGGCACGACGGATATAACCGATTTCACTGCCCGTTTACGTTCCGTTGTAAATAAATTACAACCCGTACCTGCATCGCGACATAAGCGCGATAAATGCTTTATATTTAAAGACCTCAATTCCTCCAGTCACATATTTTTGAGGGAAGAAATTAATAAAGGAGCACTATATCCTGCGTACACTGGCCCGTATGAAGTTGTGGAGAGAGGGGATAAAGTATTTAAAATTTTAGTTAAGGGTAAACCCGTGACAGTAAGTATAGACCGAATCAAACCAGCCTATCTACTGTCCGATACATATACACCACAAACTGACCCTCCAGAAGAACCACCACAGTCACCGCAGAGCGATCACTTTGTGCGAAAAACAACTCGTTCCGGAAGACAAGTTAGATTCCCGGATTATTATCGTCCGTAGTGACGGTCTCTGGAGGGGAGTGATGTAGGGATCCTCCTAATATATATTTATAGTTTTATTACGTTTATTATTTACAATAAAAACTTACATTTATATATTTACATTATGTATAAAAATATATTTATAATGTTAAAATAAAAATAAATAAAAGTAATATAAAAACCTATCTTAATTAAATAAAATAATATAATACTTACACTATTAATAACATTATGCACAACGTCAAATAAACTATTACGTGCCGTGCCGTGCCGTTGTCGAAAAACGTAGTGTGGAACCGCGCACGACAAGTGACCGCGGTGACGTCAATGAGATGGAGCATACGAGTGCGAGGAGCGCGTCCGAGAACCGGCTAGTCGCTGCGCCGACGCACGCCGCCGGCCGCGCCCGCTCGCTCGACGATCAGTCTGCTTTTTCACGCTTTGCGACGCGGATGCTATGCTAGTTTTTGGCTTAATTTTCTTTCTATACTGTTACTACTGACTTTCTTCTACTCTTCTGTGCTTGCTATCCTATTATTCCTTCTGTGTTTTTAAACAATAGTGTATGTGTGTGGACAATAAACAGATTATTATTGACTTCTAAGTGAGTTATTTACATATCACATCTACAGTATGTTTCGTATTCTCATACATGTACGTCAAACATTACATTTTGGATAATACATTTTGGATAATGTAATATATGTTAGAAAAAATATAAATAAATTTAAAGTTAAAAAGTGACATTCCCTGTAGAAATACTAGAAATAAGCACAAGCTGGACATGCCAGTGATCAGACTTAGTAAAGTCAGTAAATCTTTTAAAGGTCAATGTATACGCCTTTACAATAAAATCCCAGAAAACGTTCAAAATCTTTCCATTAATAAATTTAAAAAAGTAGTCAAAGAGCGTTTGTGTGCCAAAGCTTATTATAAGGTCAATGATGTCATAGAAGATGGCACATCTTGGGAGTAGGATGGCTCCTTGCAAGGCTACTTCTACATTATTATATTATGACTCACAATTATGTATGTTGACATTGTATATAATATTAAGTTACAAAATTGTAAACTTTATTTTAAAAGAACAATTTTTCTCTCACTTTTTTGGTAAAAAGTGGAACACGTGCGAGTTTCTTACGCCGGTTCTTCTCGCCGGGGTAGTTCCCGAACCGGTAGTAGGCATCAGGTAGACATTCTGAAAAAAATTGATTCAAATTTACTCAGAAATAAAACATTTTTTATTTTATTTATTTATTTAAACAAACCACAACTGACTGATTATTGACCAATCAGAAGGCGAGGGGTTGCGCATTAGTTTAAAATTTTATAATAGACTAGAAGAGCCATGCTTCGGCACGAACGGGCTGGCTCGCCCGGAGAAATACCACGTTCTCACAGAAAACCAGCGTGAAACAGCGCCTGCGCTGTGTTTCGCCGAGTGAGTGAGTTTACCGGAGGCCCAATCCCCTACCCTATTCCCTTCCCTACCCTCCCCTATTCCCTTCCCTTCCCATCCCTGCACTCCCCTATTACCCTATTCCCTCTTAAAAGGCCGGCAACGCACCTGGAGCTCTTCTGATGCTGCGAGTGTCCATGGGCGACGGAAGTTGCTTTCCATCAGGTGACCCGTTTGCTCGTTTGTCCCCTTATTTCATAAAAAAAAGACGCCCGCAACTCCGTTGCGCCAAAATTCGTTTATCGCGCGAGAACCGTACATTTTTCAGGGATAAAAAGTATCATATGTCCTTTCCTGGAACTCAACGTATCTCAATACCAAATTTCAGCCAAATCGATTCAGCGTTTGGGCGTGAAGAGGTAAAGACAGACATACTTTTGCATTTATAATATGAAGTAGGTGTAGAAGATAAAAACAAACGTATTAAAATAGTTTGAATCCTTTTATCATAAGGCGACGCCTTGATAATTTGGCTGTAGCGGTGTCGATTTTTCTCAGCAATGACTAAAGCTAAGAAATTAAAGTTCATTGTCAGTATTCATCATGTCTTAATCTTTGGATTATCCATAGCATAACACGATTGGTCAACTTTTATAACACAAAATAATCAATCAAAAAGACCTCTGTAAAAAAGGGATTCCTATTTTGTCAACAGAGGAGAGTGATTTAAGCTTCCAAAATTTGTACATAGATTAGTTTAAGCATACACTTTAATTTGCCCATAGCTTATATGAAATGTATTTATGGTTTATAAATTAAGTACTCGACAAAAACCATTTTGTCGCTTACGCCTTTCCATTTTTTGCTGTTCCATTGCTTGTTTTCTAAGAGAGGCCGGGCCGGCCTCTCATAGAAAACAAGCAATCTAAAACATATTCAACACGGTTTTTAAAAGCTTTTATTTAACTTGCTCTGTATAACCCAATTTTGAAGTAGATATATTTAACCGATTGTTTACTTTAACGCGGCGTCACCTGATCCAAAAAGCATGAATGTAGCCTATCATGAAAATGTAGCTTATATCTGATCCGTGTTCCGGCATCAACGAATAACAATAAAATATTAATCAGTAAATAATCCGGCCCGCTTCGTCATGGATTACATTTTTAATTAATTTTATATTTTATTACGCTTCCGCCTTCGGATTTGTGCGGATCATCGTGAAAAAAATATAAAAAAATCGGCCAAGTGCGAGTTAGACTCGCGCACGAAGGGTTCCGTACCGTGTTTTTTGTATGGAAGCCCCCTTAAATATTTATTTTATTTTAATTTTACTATCATATTATTAAAGTAATAATACCAATAGGTATTTTGTGAATATTTCAAGTACCTACGTGTAGCCATTATTGATATAGAGCAAAAAATGCCAAAAAACCAAGTTTGTTGTATGGAAGCCCCCCTTAAATATTTAGTTTATTTTATTTTTTGTTATAGCGGCAACGGAAATACATGACAAATTATCTGTGAAAATTTCAACTCTCTAGCTATTACCGTTCTTGAGATACAGCCTGGAGACAGACGGACAGACAGACATCGAAGTCTCAGTAATTAAGTGTAAAATCTAAGTTTTTACATTTTGGGTACGGAACCCTAAAAACCGTTAAGAAGCCGTCCATGTTTACTCCAAAAGGTCAATGGCCGCTGGTGCCTCGTATCTCCATTTTGACTATAGGTCCTCCGAGACCAAAGCATTAAGGTACATTTTTTTAATTGGTTCAATATCTAAGGCGTTACAGACATACAAACACACATTCGCATTTTAAAAACACTGTACAAAGTCTATTATCCAGATATCGTCGTAAGTCGTAACCAGAGTTTATTGAACTTTAGAAAAACTCAACCATTATAGATAGATCCCTTGTCACTAACAAATGGAACTGTTCTCAAGGTTTTCTATAAATGGTGGATGAAGTTACATATCCATTTAAGATGGAACTCTAGTGCAATAGATTTGGTTTGGAATCAGAGGTCTTTTTTGGTGGTATTGAAAGATCTTTTTATAAGATAGATCTTTAATATGTTAAGCAATGCCGCGGTGTGGAGTAAGATGGGTGACCGCAAGAATGAAACACTTAAAGTGATATTGATATGATCCTAAAATAAACAGTTTGTTCTTCAATTCTAAAATATTTCGTCATGGTATACGCTAAGTTTAGTAGTTGAGGCCTAACAGACAAAAGCGAATAACAAACACCAGCACACATAATATATTTTATATGTGCACTTTTTCTGATGCTAGTTTAAATTTTTTATCCATCCCAAAAGTGTATATAATTTCAAACATTTACACATACATGGATAAGGCAGAAAATGTATGACGACTTGCCATTCTCCTTTCCACAGTGAAAGATGCCAACTTCAATATCACAAACGTGGACATGAGTCAGGCAGTAAACATATGAAAACTTTCCATTCTCCTTTCTACAGTGCATATAGGAAGGTTCATCTTACAAAATATGTAGAAATAAGTATACTAACGCAAGGCAGCAAATGTATGAAGACTTGCCATTCTCCTTTCTACAGTGATTATGGGAAGGTGATTATGATAATGTCCCAGCTAAGGACAGAACAAAAACGAGCTGTAATAATCCCCCATTACATAGATTTATGTACATACTGTATAGCAATATATAATTCCACAGAGTATATTACTATTTTTACTAAACTAGCAGACCTGGCAAGCTTTAAGCACACATAGCATCGCCAAATTCGGTCCAGCCAATTCGAGAAACTTTGGCAACAAATACGAGAATTTTATATTATATGGGACGAATGACACGACTGGCTCTAGGTCAGGCGCATTTTACATGCCCATCCGACGCATGGATCATCATTGTCAGACAATCAGGTGATTAGCCTGTTTGGCCCTAACGAAATTGGAAACAATATTTTTCCAATGAGAATCGAATCCACGACCGGACGAGTCAAGAACCACGCTCTAAGCCACTGGGCCCACTGGAGAGGTGGTTGAACCTATAAACTATGATGATACGTTTATACTTAGATAAATTCTATGTAGATGTCGCCCGCAACTCCGTTGCGCCAAAACTCGTTTATCGCGCGGGAACCGTACATTTTTCCGGGATAAAAAGTGTCCTATGCCCTTTCCCGGGACTCAAAGTATCTCCATACCAAATTTCATCACAATCGGTTCAGCGGCTTAAGCTTACATACAAACAGACACTGTCCCATTCATACTAATATTATAAATATGCGAAAGTGTGTCGGTCTGTTACCTCTTCACGCTAAAACCACTGAACCGATTTTTCTGAAATTTGGCATGGAGATACTTTGAGTCCTAGGAAAGGACATAGGATACTTTTTATCCCGGAAAAATGTACGGTTTCCACGCGATAAACGAATTTTGGTGCAACAAAGTTACGGGCATCAATTAGTATTACTATACCTACCATAGTAGTAGACAGACAGACTTTCGCATTTATAATATTAGTATGGACAGTTGTCCACATAGTCATTATTTGATAGTTAAGGCCCCATTAAATTATGTCTTTTCAGATAGGTAATTGGCATGGGACAGGTTTCTCAGCATTGCTAGACTTCCTCCTCGAACCTATGTTATCATTGTTAGGGTTGGTAGATAAAAGAAAACTGTGATTTTTTTAATTTTTACTCCTTTTTAGGAGTTTGAAAAACATTTTTTATGGATGGGTAGAAAATTGTAAGTTCGACGTTCTTGCATGTGCCCTGAGTCCGCCTGACTGACAGTTTGTAAGACGGAGGTATATAAGACTGCCGGCGCGACGCAGAAGAGGCAGTAATTTGTCCGTTTTTAGATGACATTTTTCAACACATCAAACATTTTGTGCAATAAGGTTTCGACAGTATTATACAATTTTCCTCTTTCGCATTGCTGTTGCAAGATACAAAATCTTTTTCTCAACATTTTAAATATGAAGAGGTAACATACAGACACAGATTCACACAACTTAATATACATGTCCAAAACGTAATTCCTTCTGCAATGTAGTTACAAAATTTAGTTACATTTTGTAACTACATTTTCTCGGCAGTGGCAACCCTGGCGGAGCTTTGTGAAGCAGTGTTTGTGAACCAATCGAGTTAGCGTCGAACACAGGCCGTAGTGATTAATTGACGAAGTTTCATCCTTATGTGTATAATATTAGCAAAAAATCTCGGTACTCTGGGAATTAAGCGAACAGAATGTTAAATTCTGAAAGAAAATCTTATTTTCATGGTGCTCAACAATTTAATTTTGCTATGGACATGGCGGTATGTAATATAGTGTTTTAAGTTCGTGAATAAAGATTTTTGTATTTTTGTATTTTTTGTAATATAAATTCCAAGCAGCATTATAGCTAAATAATATAATAATAATATTATGGCTAAAGAGCGTCCGTGGCCTAATGGGTAGACCTTCGGTTCGCACTCCTAGAGGGTGCAGGTTCGAACCCGGGTGGAGGCGTGTACCTATGAGACATTTTCTGATCTCAAGTACATAATACGGACGCTCGTACGGTGAAGGAAAACATCGTGAGGAAACCCGCACATAGTTGGTCCCAGACGTACTGACTAGTTCTTTCCTCTGGACTAGGCCGACTATGATGCGAGAAGTCATAACTCGTATGCGCTTGGGCAACCATACGGACATTTAAATCTTGTCCCAGGCACTACAGTATTTGAGGAGTGGTTACTTCGCTCTGAGAATACTGTATATAAATCGTCCACAACGGATGTAAAGGCCTAGTTTTCTTTTAAAGCTAAATGATTTCGCATTCGCCGATAAAATTGGTACTTATTTATCAATAACTGGTAGACTTTTCCTTGCATTTGCCTGGTATTTTTATATTTTATTTTTCTTTAAAATTAAGAAATCGTGTAAACTGGATTTAGGTCTGTTCGAAGTAAAAGAATATGTTTCATTAAAATATGTTTGTATTTTAACTACAAAATTGTATGATAAACTTTGCAAAAAATCATTTTCTCTGTTGTGTCAACCCTGAAGCGAGTACATTCGGCGGAACAAAGGGAAACATCCGCTCTGTGTGTCGATTCTGTTGAGTTGTTCTAGTAATTTCTGTAGGGCTGTCACAAACATATTGTACAAACACATATTTTGGTGTTCAATAAGCTTGTATCAGAAATTCAGAACAAAGATAATATTATCTTCATCTATGATGGCATACGTTTCTTTATCATATAAAGTATTTCGCCGGTATTATTTTACTGAAGTGACTAAATAAGTATGTCACCATGGAAACGTCCATCGCTATCCCGTCGCACAAACAATGGTCGCCGTCAGTCTCGAGTTGTAATAATTTACTATTACTTATTCAACAAATGCACTTATCAATATAAAAAGTACCCAGAAGTCGATTCTCAGATCCACTGAATATGCATATAAAATTTGGTTAAAATCGGTAAAGCCGTTTCGGAGGAGTGCGCAATCTAAGTCAAAGTCAAAGTCAAATTCGTTTAGTCAAAATAGGTTTTATAACACTTCTTGACGTCAAAATACAATATCTAACATTGTGACACGAGATTTTTATACAGGGTGTAACAAAAATAAGTGATAATACTTTAAAGTGTATACGTGTTCCTTGTAGAGAGTTCACTGTGAAAGTAGCAGCGCTGAAAGACCAAAATTTTTTTTCACTTTTGTATGGGGATACTCATGACGCTCGGGCCTTGCCCATACAAAAGTGAAAAAAAAATTTCGTCTTTCAACGCTGCTACTTTCACAGTGAACTACAAGGAACACGTACACACCCTAAAGTATTATCACTTATTTTTGTTACACACTGTATATTAGATAGATTATGATCTATCATATTATTATGATCCTTAATTTTTATTTTTAACCGACTTCAAAAAAGGAGGTTATCAATTCAATCCGTATGTATGTAATATTTCCAGAACTGTCCAATTTTCGCATATTATTTTAGTCTTAGATATCAGCGTCTGAACAAATGTGCCAAATATCAAAAGTGTATGTATGTATGTATGCAGTAGGTATGTATCATGTGTGTAGGTATGTTTTTATGTCTGTGTTCGCATATATCTGGAACTACAAATCCGATTTAAGTAATTATATTTTTGTTGTACTAGGTTTTGTTCAATTTAGGGATTGCTGCAAGTTTCATAAAAATCGGTTAAGTAGTTTTTGATATGGGGAATTTTAATTCGCAATTACTTACAATTTTGAAGTCGGGTTTATCTTTTTATTAAAATACTATTATTTCTAGTTATTCAGTAGTGTATTGTCTTAAAAAAGTCCAAATATATATATATATATATATATATATATATATATATATATATATATATATATAAAACTCAAAGGTGACTGAGTGACATGGTGATCTATCAACGCACAGCCCAAACCACTGGATCGATCGGGCTGAAAGGCATGCAGGTACATGTTATGACGTAGGCATCCGCTAATAAAGGATTTTGATCATAGACCCTGAAGGGGCTAAAATAGGGGATGAAAGTTTGTATATAATAATATTTCTTAACACGAGCGAAGCGGCGGGCAGAAGCTCGTATATTATTATAAATAAGAAAGAAATAGCCAATAGGTAATTTCAAATGTAAGGTATGGAGGTATTTTGTGTAGTAAGGACATAAAGTAGTTTTTATCTCCGAGTCCTAAGAAAGGATATTATTTCGTAAATATGTAAATACGGTTGCCACGGGACAAACTAGTTCAATGAACGAGTAACCTACAGTTAAAATATGAATTAAAATTAATTACAAGACAGCATGCCCGCGCATAATTACAAGATCGGCTACTTTATGATCAATGAGGAAGTTGTTTTGGTCATTATGTATTTAGGCCACGTTAAGATGGCAGGAACCACGCCTTTTGCATGTAATCTTATGGTTAAAAATATAAATAATTATTACTAAGAGCAGGCTTCGGCGTGATAGCAGAAATATTATAATAGTACGTTATACGTGGGAAAGCCATGCTTCGGCACGAATGGGCCGGCTCGACCGGAGAAATACCACGTTCTCACAGAAAACAGGCGTGAAACAGCGCTTGCGCTGTTTCACGCCGAGTGAGTATCCTCCCCTATACCCTTCCCATCCCTACCCTCCCCTATTACCTTGTTCCCTCTTAAAAGGCCGGCAACGCACCTGCAGCTCTTCTGATGCTGCGAGTGTCCATGGGCGACGGAAGTTGCTTTCCATCAGGTGACCCGTTTGCTCGTTTGCCCTCTTATTTCATATTAAAAAAAACATGAAACCGACTTCAAATTGTACGTAATTAAGAATTAAAATTCCCTATCTCAAAAACTACTGAACCGATTTTGATGAAACTTGCAGTATTCCGTAAATTGAACAATACCTGGTACAATAAAAAATAATCACTTAAATACTTGTAGTTCCGGAGATATGCGCGCACAAACATAAAAACATACATACATACACTTTTGAAAGGCACATTTCTTCAGAAGCTGATATACTCGTAGATCATATTATGAAAAAACTGGGCAGTACTGGAAATATTACATACATACGCGTCGAATTGATAACTTCCTTTTTTGAAGTCGGTTAAAATAGCTACGTATTCGTAAAAGTGACAGTCCGGTTTTCGAGTGTTTTTTGACAGAAGTTTATCTAATAACCAGCGTGTTATGATGGCGGAAAAATGTACGGTCCCCGCGCGATTAACGAATTCGTACGCAATGGTATTCTGGCCATTTAGCCGAAACTTTTTCGTTTTCGCTTCGTTATAGAATCGCTGATTAAAAATGTATGGAATTGACATTAGACGAGTCGAACGTCAACGTCATATTAACGAACGCTTATGTCAATTCCATACATTTTCATCGGCGATTCTATAACGAAGCGAAAACGAAAAGAATTTGGCTCACCCCCCAGGTTATCAACAACTATTATTGTAAACTAGATGTTCCGATTGTAAACTAGAATATGTTCCGCGTAAATTAGGATTTTCAAGCAAACCGTACATTTTTCCGCAAAAAAATAGCCTATGTCCCTTCACGTGGTCTATTATTCAGGTGTGCCAAATAACATAAAAATTGCTCCAGTAGTTTTTAAAATAATAAGCAATTTCAAATAATTTTCCCCGTTTTTTCCACATTTTCCTCTATTTCTTCGCTCCTATTAGTCTTAGCGTGATAAAATATACCGTATAGCCGTCCTCGATAAATGGGCTATCTAACACTGTTTTCAAATCGGACCAGTAGTTCCTGAGATTAGCGCGTTCAAACAAACAAACAAACAAACTCTTCCGCTTTATAATATTACGAGTATAGATTGAAAAAGATGTGTTCCTTTACTAAATACCATTAATTTCTTTCTGTTACTAAATATGAATAGATTTTGGCGCATTTTGTTTTCATCATTATTTTGAGTCCCAGAGCTGGACTATTTTTTCCATAAAGTTATTTGCCGCGCGATAAGCGAAGTCTCAGGAAATTCTAGTTTGGAATAATTATGGTCGATACACATTAAATAACTCGTTAGTAACTTTAACCGTTACAAAATCAGTTAAATATAACTGTATTCTATAACTGCAACATACTATGATATTACTTCCATATAAAGGCATGGTTTTACCATAAAAGTAATTCATAGCAGTAACAGGATTAAATAGTGTAACAAAATATATGATCTAACTAGATGACGCCCGCAATTCCGTTGCGCAGTAATTCGCGCGGGAACCGTACATTTTTCCGGGATAAAAAGTATCCTATGTCCTTTACCGGGAATTGGAACTTCGGTTTAGCGGCTTAAGCGTGAACAGATAGACAGGCTGACACACTTTCGCGTTTGTAATATTAGTATGGATGGATGTGTTATTATCTTATATCTTAGGAGTGAGCACACTGATACGGGCCGTGCCGGGGCTCATCGCAAAAATCCGCCTCCATACAATTTGTATGGAGGCCGATTTTTGCGCCCCGACACAGTGTGCAATACACCCATCCGCTTATATATATATATATATATATATATATATATATATATATATATATATATATATATATATATATATATATATATATATATATATATATAGCTAGTTATTACTAATGGAAGTCCCGTTGGAGGTGTACATTTTGCAACTGATCCTATTTAACTTCTGTATACAAAACGTCAAAGGCGTTATAATAGTAGTTCCAAAGTCGATTCATTGCAAACAGACAAACAATCCTTTCCGATGAACCATCGAGGAAATTGATTCCTAGGCAGTTGACAGACCAACGTTTCGCCGTATCATATCAACTCCATGTAATTGTGATCTGTCAGCTGGCCAAACTACGTAGATCCCATAAAGTTAATATACCTAGCGGAATAGAGAAACAAAGGCCTGAGCAAGCGTGATGCCACTATCAGTAACACTGCGTGGTAAAAAGAGACGTGTGATACATGACAGCATAACTCCTTTTTTCACGTCCAGTCGGCACTTATCGGCACGTTGACAATTTAATCTCATAGAAAGATGCTTCTGTAAGTGTGAAATAGATAAAATAAAAAATTCTTTATTTCATCAAAAACATACAAAATTCCTAAATAAAAGTGTACTTATACGTACACATATTAATTTTACACCCAGATGTAAACCAATTTCGGTTTCGTTTGACAGCTCGAAATTGTTGCTCTATACCGCTAGGTATATTAACTTTATGCTAGGACCCTATCAACTTTTCTGATACTATATGCGAAAAACTCTGGGAAACTGTAGTCTTTTAAGGTGCGTGAAAAAGTTTTGACTAGTTTGTGGCTTTAAATTATTTCTACCAGTTTATCGAGTTGGAACCGCACATTTTTAGGATGATTCCATATCCTTCCTGATATTCACATCTCTACACCAAGTTTCATTGAAATCTGTTCAGCGGTTTTTTTATGAAATAAGGGAGCAAACGAGCAAACGGGTCACCTGATGGAAAGCAACTTCCGTCGCCCATGGACACTCGCAGCATCAGAAGAGCTGTAGGTGCATTGCCGGCCTTTTAAGAGGGAATAGGGTAATAGGGGAGGGTAGGTAAGGGAAGGGAAGGAAATAAGGGATGGAAGGGAATAGGGGAGGGTAGGAAAGGTAATAGGGTAGGGGATTGGGCCTCCGGTAAACTTACTCACTGGGCGAAACACAGCGCAAGCGCTGTTTCACGCCGGTTTTCTGTGAGCCCGTGGTATATCTCCGGTCGAGCCGGCCCATTCGTGCCGAAGCATGGCTCTCCCACGTCCAAGCGTTTAAGCGTTATTTGTAATATTCCATGGATCTCTATTCTCTACCTACTAGTAGGTTCTTAATTCCTATTATTCTGGCAATCAGATGATGATGAATGATCAATAAAGTTACAGTCAATAAACTGAACCAACCCTTATTAGATTTGCGAAGGCCAAATACAATTGTCCAAAAATTGTGTTACCGTAATTCTATACCGTATAGCTATGTCCACACTATGCGCTTTCGTCTTAAATTCGTCATCTTCTTTCATTCAACTTTCGTTTTGGCGCATTCAATAATTGAATGCGTCAACGAACGCAATGCCAACATTGTCATTTTTGTTTTTTTGATACGGTCAAAGGGCATGCGTCGCGGGAATGCCTCACGTTCGATGTTGACTGCGCTATAACCACTGACCTCCATTATATGTATAATGGAGGTCAATGGCTATAACGCATGCCCTTGACGAACAGAAAAAGGCACAGTGTGGACAAAGCTTATGGATATCATGAGTGTAAGCAGGAAAAATAGGAGCTATGTACATTCCTAGCTTTATCTAGTGTTACTAGGTTTTATCGCGGGCTTTGAGTGCAGTGACCAAATCAAGAAATTCCGTAACGAAAAGAACTTAACACCCCCACTCCGACGATACGGCGTTTCCGAGGATTTTCGGCACGGTGTTTGTTCGCGAGCGACTAGTTGGGTTGCGTATGCGAAATTTTGCATAAGTTGATAAAATATACAATGCATTATGCAATAACTTTACCGCGGCAGTCCCCGAGTGCCACACTTTTTTACATTGAAACATAACGAGGAAATGCGATGCATTTTTAACCCCCTTCAAAAGGAGGGGTGTTATAAGTTTGACGTGTCTGACTGTTGGTTGTGTCTTCGTGGCATCTAAGAGGAGGACATATTTCGATGTAGTTTTTTTTTAAATATGAGCCATTCAAATTAAAAAGCAACCCAACATTGCGAACGGCAAGTATATCTAAGGATCGGTTCGCATTGTGATGGAATGACCTCAAACTTATAACACCTCTCTATAATTTTGTCACCTCGTCAGTCGTCATGTTTCAGTGTGGAACCACCCTTAGGGCTTAGGATTAATTCAGACAGCAACGGGACGCGTAGATGCATTTCTAAATTTGTACTGAATTGTCAGATTTCAATTAGCTGTGTCCACACTGTGTAATTTCATCCTCAATTTTCGTCATCAACTTTCATATTGGCGCATTCAATAATTGAATGCGTCAAGGAACGCAACGCCAACATTGTCATTTTTGTTCATTTGGATACGGTCAGAGGGCATGCGCCGCGGGCATGCCTCACGTGCGCTGTTGACTGTGCTATAACGCATGCCCTTGACGAACAGAAAAAGGCACAGTGTGGACAAAGCTACTGCGCGAGACATCTTGCAAGTTCCTCAAATCCATACAAACGCGGTTGCGGTCTGACCTGACCCTTAATGCTAAATTAAATAATTAAGTACGAGCGACAAAAATGTAGCGACGTAACGAATGTTGTAATTCCGGCGACGCAACACGTGGGACATTAAGTTTCATTAGCACCGCACATTTGTTACCATTACCTAGGCCTTAGTGAGGTGAAACCTAGGTTAAGCACGAAATAAATGTTAAAAAAAAATTGAGGAAAATTGGGTTTGAGTTGAGAGGAATTGAGTTGAGGAAAATTGGGTTTCAGTTGAGGAGAATTTAGTGTAAGTGGAGGAAATTTGTATTTGATTTTTAGTTAAAAAAATTAAGTTTGAGTTTGGGAGAGATGTCTTGAGTTGAAAACAATGTCAAACTAAACTAAAATTTTTCTCAACTTATACTATAAGTTGAGAAAAATTTTAGTTTGACATAAACAGAACTGAGTTCAGGAGATTTTTTTCAGTCGGGGGGATTAGTTCGAGTTGATGAGAATTGAGTTCAAGTTGAAAATAATTGAGTTTCAGTTGCAGAAAATTTCGTGTTGTAGTACTAGCAGCAATAGAGAAGAATTTAATCAAGTGCATGAAAATTAAGAAGAATCAGGTTTGAATAGATGAAAACTTAGCTAAAGTTCAAAATAATTGGAAATATTTTATAAAATTAAAAAAAAAGTGTATTCGATTCTAAGCTCGATTGTAACTTATGACATGGGAGAGCCATGCTTCAGCACGAATGGGCCGGCTCGACCGGAGAAATACCACGTTCTCACAGAAAGCCGGAGTGAAACAGCGCTTGCGCTGCGTTTCGCCGAGTGAGTGAGTTTACCGGAGGCCCAATCCCCTACCCTTTTCCCTTCCCTACCCTCTCCTATTTCCTTCCCTACCCTCCCCTATTCCCTTCCCTACCCTCCCCTATTACCCTATTCCCTCTTAAAAGGCCGGCAACGCACCTGCAGCTCTTCTGATGCTGCGAGTGTCCATGGGCGACAGAAGTTGCTTTCCATCAGGTGACCCGTTTGCTCGTTTGCCCCCTTATTTCATAAAAAAAACTGAAATCAACTCACAAGTCTACTCCCTACATTTTTCCCCGTATAAGCCTATTATCACCAGGTATGTTACGTAATTATTTTACAGGAAATACCATTATGCTTTTTGTCTGGCGGTAGATCGGGCTTTAATGAGTCCTTAAATGGCTAATAGGATCAATAAAGATCTATACAAAGTTATCTATCGTTAGAAGTGTATTTAGTTAAATATAGCTTACACTTAGGTTGGGTTGCACCAGAGGCGTGGTTAAAGTTAAAGTTATGGTTATAGTTAAGGTTAACTTTAACTTTAACCTTAACTTTGCCTGGAGAAATTGACAGATGGCAGCTGGTCCAACAAGGTTATAAATGAACGTGGGCGCTGCTGGTAAAGGAGAACTGTCAAAAATGGCGTTTTTGTATGATGACAGCGTTAGTTCCTTTTAAATTTTTCGCCACGTGCACTTAAAACCTTGTCGAGCTCTATGGTTGTGGTTAAATATGGCGTCTTGATGGCGTCCATTTTTAACTTTAACTAAAGATTTGACATTTTGTATTGTAGTTAAAGTTAATGTTATAGTTAAAGTTATAGTTAAAGTTAGTTGGTGCAACCCGGTCTTACAGGAAATTAAAAATAGAGAATGCGGAAGTGCTATAGAAACCATACTTTCATACCAATATTGCAAATGCGAAAGTGTGTCTGTCTGTCTGTTACCTCTTCACAACCGCTGAACCGATTTCGCTAAAATTCGGCATGAAGATACTTTGAGTCCCGGTAAAGGACACAGGATTTTTATTCCGGAAAAATGTACGGTTCTAGCGCGATAAACGAAATGTACGGTACGTACTGTGCATGTATCCCGATTCCCGTATATAGTTTACTGTGAAGGTAGCAGCGCTAAAAGAACAATTGGGCCTCCGGTAAACTCACTCACTCGGCGAAACACAGCGCAAGCGCTGTTTCACGCCGGTTTTCTGTGAGAACGTGGTATTTCTCCGGTCGAGCCGGCCCATTCGTGCGGAAGCATGGCTCTCCCACGTATAAAACTTTTGTTACACCCTGTAAATTCCTCATTCAGGGCATAATTTCATCAAGGAAATTTGATATTCTCAAGTATCAATATGCAACATATAACGTGCCACAATATCATATTATAGTACATGTAATATTATATTACCCAATTAGTTTGCTGACATAGCATAGACCACCAAGGATTACACCGATGGTATTTTAATAGTATACTAATATTATAAATATGCGAAAGTTATATGTCTGGAAAAGGATATAGGATACTTTTCATCGCAGAAAAATGTAAGGTTTTTTTTTAATGAAATAAGGGGGCAAACGAGCAAACGGGTCACCTGATGGAAAGCAACTTCCGTCGCCCATGGACACTCGCAGCATCTGAAGAGCTGCAGGTGCGTTGCCGGCCTTTTAAGGGATAATAGGGGAGGGTAGGGAAGGGAATAGCCAATAGGGGAGGCTACGGAAGGGAATAGGGGAGGGTACGGAAGGGAATAGGGGAGGGTATGGAAGGGAAAAGGGTAGGGGATTGGGCCTCCGGTAAACTCACTCACTCGGCGAAACACAGCGGAAGCGCTGTTTCACGCCGGTTTTCTGTGAGGACGTGGTATTTCTCCGGTCGAGCCGGCCCATTCGTGCCGAAGCATGGCTCTCCCACGTCAAAAGGTTACCGCGTAATAAGACACATCCATATACTTAAGAGCCCATATGACCCTAACTTGACTACATACTTTAACCTAGATCTCAAAATCTGTAAGGTCTAGAAAACTGATTTTTTGACACAAGTAACTTCAGTTCATAAAGATTAAATGCTTAAGACGAAAACACGATTACTCAAAAAATGCTCGATTGATTCTTTTTTACAAAAAACCTTGTTTTAGACACATTTTTGCTTAAGGATCTTCGAAGTTTGCTGTCTTTTCTTTAATATTTTTTAATATCTAAAAAGGTATTGATAAAACCTAAATTTGCTCAAAACACTTTTTTCATAATCATTATCGTTCGTCTTTTATTCAAGTAAAACTAACTCGGCGATGATTCCGCGCCGTCCTTTTTCACCTGGCATATGAAAGACGGGCGTGAGTGTGAAGAGAGAAGGACGATGTTTGATTTTTAGAGTCAGGTGAGCTCTTAAATCTTACTCGCTGAACCATCCAAACAAAAACAAAATTGAAAAAAATGGTTCAGTGGTTTAAACGTCAAGACTCAAGAGGTAACAGACAGACAGATTTTCGCATTTATAATATTATATTAGTATAGTTGTGTTGGTTTTCTTAACCGACTTCAAAAAAGGAGGTTATACATTCGACGCGTATGTATGTAATATTTCCAGAACTGCCCAGGTTTTGCATAATAATTATGTTAATCTATATCAGCTTCTGAACAAATGTGCCAAATTTCAAAAGTGTACGTTGTTATGTTTGTGCATGCATATCTCCGGAACTACAAGTCTGATTTAAATGATTCTTTTTTATTGTACCAGGTATTGTTCAACTTAGGGAATAGTGCAAGTTTCATCAAAATCGATTCGGTATTTTTTGAGATAGGTAATTTCAATTCTTAATTACGTACAATTTGAAGTCGGTTTTTAAAGTACTACTTATTATTTTTGACTTATGCTTGGCTTATTCCTTATCCTTTATTTAAAAAATCCAAACACTTTTTGTGTACAGTTCGACAAGGCTTTATTTGAACGTGGCGAGAAAAGGAACTAAACGCTTATATCATACAAAAACGTCATTTTTGACATGTGTTTGACAGTTCTCATTTACCAGCAGCGCTACCGTCAATGTCACACACGTTCAAATAAATCCTTGTCGAACTGCGGGGCTAAAATGGTCACTATTAGCCTTTCAATCAATTCAGCAAATGAATTGTCAAAACTGTCAAACTGACAAATGTCAAATCAGTACAAAAATACAGAAATGAATTGCAAGCAGAGTTGCATTTTGAGATTTTAGAAAAATGAATCATATTATGATTCTTCAAAGCGACCATTTTAGCCCCGCTGTACACCTCGAGCCAAGCCAGCCATTTTGTAACAATTGTCGGAAATAAAAAAGTTATTAGATTCATCAGACTTTTTCATCCCACACGTTATGTGGTTTTCAATCACCATTAGTATATAGTTTCGATTGCGTTTACCACAAGTCTAATCGAAATATCATGACTAGATAACGCCCGCAACTCCGCTGCGTCAAAAATCGTTTATCGCGCGAGATCTTTTTCCGTGATAAAAGGTATCCTATGTCCTTTTCCGGGACTCAAGGTATTTCCATACCAAATTTCCTGGCCAATACGACCTGCAAACCTTCATGAAGAGAGCGTATTCCATCTTAAAGGCTGGCAACGCCCTGCAGCTCTTCTAATGTTAGCTATGTCCACACTGTGCACTTTCATCTTAAATTTTCGTCATCAACTTTCAAATTGGCGCATTCAGTAACTGAATGCGTCAAGGAATGCAACGCCAATATTGTCATTTTTGAAGTTTTGGTTACGGACAGAGGGCATGCGTCGCGGGCATACCTCACGTTCGCTGTTGACTGCGCTATAACGCATGCCCTTGATGAACAGAAAAAGGCATAGTGTGGACTAAGCAAATGGGCGACAGTAGTTGTTTTCAATCAGGTGACTTGTTTGCTCGTTGGCTAATTATATAAAAAAAGGTATTCATTATACTAGGTCTAGGCCTGGAAGGGCACTTATGTCTTAAATAAGTGTTACCATTTAACTTAATTGTCATTTCGTAGAAAAATCCGATTATGTCCAGTTGAAACCAACAAAAACCGGTTACAAAGGATATAGTAAAGGTTTTATTGTCACTAAAAGAATGAGTTTATATTTTACTACTTCGCACTTATGCATGGTGGTCTACAAACGTGGGAAAGCCACCACGGTCTTATAGAAAACTGGTGAGAAATAATACTTTCGTATTGTCGTGGTTACCGTAAAGGTATTTTAAGGGCCGACGCAAATGCGTAAGACAATACCTTCCTTTTAGTTTCGCTGTAATCGGGCAAAAGGATATTGTCCAGAGAAAAAAAAATCCCTAGGCCAAATTGTCTCCATACCAAAAAACAAAAAAAGTTCAAATGTTTAAGCATAATGCAACAGACAAACTGTCCTACTTAAAATAATATTAGTATGGATAACTTACATAACTTAAAAGTTAAAGCATTATATTCCTAACAAATTACAACCTCGGCACGACCTTCCTAAATCAATAAAAAGAAAATAAAAACAACCATTCACAGTTTTTTTTTTAGTTTTTTTCGGGCACCAACCTGTTCTAGTCCTGGGAATGGGCCCTTTACAACAGGTGCTACGCTACCGGTTACGTTTTTTTCTTTCTTTTTCCTTTTTATTCGTTTTCGTTACGTCCTTTAACTGGGACGAATTATGTTTGTGTTTGGAAAGTGATGCTGTAGCGAAAGATCGTACAATCATCATCATTTGGAAGAGAGTGTGCTCTTGTGTATTGCGTATACACTTCAGCACTATAAAGTCACTTCGTAGCTGGCTTAGTGAACAGGCCACAGTCGCCGAAATCAGTGTGCAGGCATTATTTTTTTATAATATTATATTTAACATGGCTGGATTCTAGTTTAACGTTTGGACTTTGGACTTCTTGAAACACAATTTAAAAAGCTGTAATGTCATTTTGACGTTTTTTTTTAATTATTGTATTTTAAAAAGTACAAATGTCAAATTGTAATCATAACCCGTGAAGATGAATGGTATTTGATTACTTGAAAGCGTGCTTGAAAGTTAATCCACTGACAAACATTTCCTTTCTCTATATTTTACCTTGGAAGTCGGTTTTAATTTTCTGTTAAAAATAATGTATCTGACTACAAAAAGCGGGGTTAGGTTTTTACCTGACGCGATAACAAAAAAGTTTTAGGGCCTGTTTCGCCAATTTCTGTTAAAGTGCCGAATAGGCTATTCACAACTTTTTTGACAGATTCTCCATACTTGATCTGTCAAGTTATTTGGTGAATAGCGTATTCGTCACTTATCAGGAAGTGGTGAAACAGACCTTTAATGGACTAAAAACCAAAGATAGGGTTATGATTTTGGTCTGTCTGTTTCTTTGTCTATCTGTCTGTCTGTTACGTCTTCACGCTTAAACGCTTAAGCCGCTAAACTAATTTGCTGAAATTCGGCATGGAGATAATTTGTATCCCGGGAAAGGACATAGGATGCTTTTTATTCCGGAAAAATGTATCCTGCGCCATAAACGAATATTGGCGCAAAGGGGTTGCTGGCGTCATCTAAGGGTCAATTCAGACGGCAACGCGACGCGTAGATGCATTCCTAAATTTCTATGGATTTGACAGATTTCAATCGCGTGAGATGTCCTGCCAATCTGTCAAATCAATACAATTCAGAAATGCATCTGCGCGTCGGGTTGCGGTCTGAATTGACCCTAAGTTAAACGTTCTGGCACTGATCATGATGATTATATATAAAGCCCTCAAAAGTTACAAAACAAGGGATTATACTAAGGTTGGAAGGGTCAAAAGTTAAAGGTAGGGGTCCTTAGACAAACAATGTATAAATTAATTTACAAATTAATACTTAAACGGAAATGAGGGACTAAATTTGGGTCACTGTAAATATAACTCACTAGAATAAAGACGATTGCGCCAAAATCAGTTTATTTAACCGTTTTATACGTGGGAGAGCCATGCTTCGGCACGAATGGGCCGGCTCGACCGGAGAAATGCCACGTTCTCACAGAAAACCGGCGTGAAACAGCGCTTGCGCTGTGTTTCGCCGAGTGAGTTTACCGGAGGCCCAATCCCCTATTCCCTACCCTACCCTATTCCCTTCCCTTCCCTTCCCATCCCTACCCTTCCCTATTCCCTCTTAAAAGGCCGGCAACGCACCTGCAGCTCTTCTGATGCTGCGAGTGTCCATGGGCGACGGAAGTTGCTTTCCATCAGGTGACCCGTTTGCTCGTTTGCCCCCTTATCTCATAAAAAAAAAACCGTACATTTTCCGGGATAAAAAGTTATACTTTTGATGTCCTTTCCCAGGACTCGAAAGTATTTCGAAACCAAAGACCAAATTTGGTTTAGCGGTTTGACTGCGAAGAGGTAAAAGACAGACAGACACACAATCGCATTTATAATATTATATTAGTATAGATTGAGGTTGAAACGTGATAAGATGTGGCGACGCTTACACAAAACTAACTAACGTGGGAGAGCCATGCTACGGCACGAATGGGCCACAAAATAAATAGCCAATATCCAACTCTGTGGTGTACTTTACTTTACTTTAGAGTTTAGGGTGTGTATTGTAATCCTTATTTTAAAAGATTAGTTTTTTCTCACTTTTTTGGTAAAAAAGTATGCCCCGTACGAGTTTCTTACGCCGGTTCTTCTTGCCGGGTCAGTTCCCGAACCGGTGGTAGGCATCATGTGGACGTTCAGAGAACATTTGCTAAATATTTTTTCTGAATAAAAAAAATTGAGTTTGAGTTCCTTGTAGAGGGTTTCCTGTGAAAGCAGAAGCGCTGAAAGAACAAAATTTTTTTTAGCGCTGCTACTTCCACAGTGAACTCTTTACAAGGAACACGTACACGCCCCTTATATCTGTGCCAAATAAGATAAAAATCGGTCCAGTACTAGAGGTCAGCGCGTTCAAATAGTTTTCCCCGTGTTTTTCACATTTTCCTCTGACTTTTTGCTCGTATTAGAAACAGCATAACAGACTATCCAGCACAAAAATACATTTCCAATTAGTTATCCAGCACAAAAAGATCAATAGTTCCTCAGATTAGCACCGTTTAAACAAAGAAACAAATGCCAAACACTTCGGCTTTATACTTAACTAGCTGTCCCGGTGAACTTCGTGTCACTTTAAAACCTTCCCTGGACTTCTACGAATATTTTAAGACTAAAATCAGCCCAATCCGTTCAGCCGTTTTCGAGTTTTAGCGCGACTAACACATTTGGAAATCCATTTTTATATAATATAAGAAGATATAGTATACTTAATTTAAGTATAAAAGCTTTCTTTCAAATTTATAATAAATACTAATATTATTATAAATTTGAAAGTGTGTCTGTTACCTCTTGAGTCTTGACGTTCAAACTAATGAACAATCGCTGAAATTTGGATAAAAATGTACGGTTCCAAGACTGTATTAATAATTGTATCTAGCCTGGTTTCTGTGTAAAACCTGTTGGCAACGCGTTACGCGACACGATGAGGCGCTGCTTTTTAAGGTTTTGAAATAAACTACATTTAAGAAGACACCACTGCCAAACAGGGCCCCCGCTATCATATGTGCAATGTGTGCAATGCACACGGGCGCCATCCTCTAGGGGCGCCAAATTGCCATCTTTAGGGGCGCTAAACTCAAGGTCCCAAAAAAATTGACTAAAGGGGCACCAAAATCCTTTTTTTGCACACAGGCGCCAGTAGCCCTGCTGCCAAAGGTCTGTCCACTGCGAAACGCTGCGGATTTTCTATACTTACTGACATTTTCATGCGTGTCTCTCTAATAGGCATCAATTACTTAACTACATCAAAATCAGTCCACCCGTTTGGAAGCTACGACTCCACGAACTGACTGAAAGACTGACAGACAAGATACGTGAAACTACACCCCTATTTTAGTCGGTTAAAAAAATCAAAATACCACCATAAGGTAACAAAATTTAATGCAAATGCGGACGAATCCGCGGGTATAAGCAAGTATATTTAAGACTCTTCTTCAATATTATTAAAATAGTACTTGTATTATACATAATTCTTACACAATTGAAGACATGAGTGGAAGAATCGAACAAGTAACATTTCGTAACATACGGACAATAACTAATTTTTTTTCTTAATATTATTTTAATAAACCTTGTAACTTATCTCATTCATAACCTAGCTAATATATCTGGCTACACATATATATCCATAGTTTTTCTATTTCAAATTATTTTTCCGGCCTTAAAGCCTCCATTTAGGCAAAAAACGGGAAGTTTTTTCATGTCACTTACCTTATTCTTCCACTCACGTCTTGAATTATTTTTATGGCAATGTTATTAATTATTATAAAAATACTTGTTGCTGAAGTAACCGACATCAGAAAGATTACGGTTTTACGTTAAGCTATGTAGACTTTACTTTTGATTACTTAAAGTAATAATTACACTTACCATAGCAGTGAAATCCGTGAACATTTCAGAAATTCACTCACACATTTTACGAAAATCCACAAACAAAATTCAATTGTCAGTTCAAACAACAGTGTTTAAAAATTAAATAATAAAATGACCGTAAATTCAAGAATTAAATAAAACAATGTTCGATTATTCAAACGATTCGATATTCAAAACGTAAACAATTCTAAATTCGTATCGACATGCGGCCGACCCGCGCGCTATACAAACACTGAGCGACATACAGGGAGTCTATAGGGTTGCCAACGATAAGCATTCCCGAATCCTTGGATTCCTTGGTGCCAAAGATTTTGTGTCAGTGTTGGTCAAGGTTTATGCTAAATGGTAGTGGAAAGCGTTGCTTAAATAATATGGGTTTTAAATAAATGGACGTGAAATCGACGAGCGAGTCGAACGATCACGGCAAAAATACAAAACGCTAAATCTGGACGCTCCTATAAATAATTAATTTTGTAACAGCAGTTTTACTAATCATTTAACCAGTTAACCACTCAATTTGCTACAGACAGCAAACTATTTTATCACTTTCAACACCTTTAATTAAAATATAATTCTTAACAAAAAGCATAATTAATGTAATATAATATTAAGAAAAATCATAATATGATTTAGTTTATTAATCATTTCATTATGAAAATATTTTGAGTGCGAGGATAGAAAAAAAAAAAAATTTAATTACATTTTTTACCGTGCGATAAACAAATGAAAAGAAATTGCAGTTACATCTTGGATGTTTATGTCTAAGGCCGGTATAAATAGTCAATACTCAAGATGCATCTCGGTCTCAAGACGTGATTCGGCTCTATGATTGGTCCAAATTTTGACAGCCTGGTTGGCTGTCAAAATTTCATCAAATCATAGAGCCTGAACCGTGTCTTGAGACCGAGATGCATCTTGAGTACTGATTATTTATAGGAAATATTTCAGACTTAAATTTTAGGAAAATAGTCTGACGTTCTATTAAAAAAAACACAAAAGACACAACCCTAGCTTGAGCCCTCAGACGCGTAGGGCGCGTAGGGCGTCACATCTTTTTGTCCCTTAATGATTGTGAAAGTGTCTTCTTAATTATTTTCAGTTTAACAAAACGATACAAAACATTTAATTATTCGAAAAGATTATATTCAAGAGTGGGAGCTTAGTTTTTATTTTATTTTCGTTCGAATTTTTACGTGGTAGAGCCATGCTTCGGCACGAATGGGCCTGCTCGACCGGATAAATACCACGGGCTCACAGAAAACCAGCGTGAAACAGCGCTTTACCGAAGGCCCAATCCCCTACCCCATTCCCTTCCCTACCCTTCCTTTTTCCCTTCCTTACTCTCCCTTATTCCCTCTTATGAGGCCGGCAACGCACCTGCAGCTCTTCTGATGTTACGAGTGTCCATGGGCGACGGAAGTTGCTTTCCATCAGGTGACCCGGTTGCTCGTTTGCCCGCTTATTTCATAAAATAAAAATTTAAAAAAATGGTACAACTACTGCTTGCGCTGCATTTTTCAGGCTTTACAGGTAACTGGGCACTTAGTCAAAATGCAATCGATGGTTTCGACACCGAAGTTAGCACTTACCTAGCAAAAATATAAAATAACAATTCGCTATGTAACATGGTGTCTCAGATCTAACCGTCGCACTTAGAGAAATTAATTACTTAATTATAATTAAAGGAATCTTTTGACATGAGCCCTAAAAGTTTTCAGTCAAACTTTTCATTAAATTGACGTATAATCGTCATTAAAACATGTCTCTGAATGCGGTAGTTAGATGTTAATTTAATAAACTTCACGGAGGAATTTCTATAAAATTTTTGGTAGAAGTTCAAAATTGTTATAGCATGACAACTCAAAGACAACGTGAAATTCGATTGCTGAAATTTTATTAAAATCGGATCAGTAGATCCATAGATCACCTACAATGTCACAGACTCGAAGATTTTATAATTATCTCATACTGTGAGAACTCTAGAATACATTTTGTTCGTATACAAACGCGTCGTTCCTAAATCCTAATCGACTTCAAAACAAAAAGAAATACAGATAGTTATTTCAAGATGTCGGTATGTTTGTCCTCATATTGTCACAAAAAACAAGATCGATCTATTTCAGTTGCATCTTTCATCTCTGTCTGACATCTTTTGTCTTTTTCCCACCGCAGTCGCTATGCAGTTCTATTTTTGAAAGCAATTTGTAACGTCTACTTGTTTATTATATATCTTTTATCTTGTGTTTTAGATCCTTGTATTTCTGTGAGAGATCCATACTAATAATATAATAATGACAAAGTATGACTTTCTGTCCGTCTATTAACTCTTCACGTTATGCCGTGTTGAGTTGGACGAATCAATTTTGGTAGATATAGATCAAGATAGATACAGATCGAGACAGATCGATCGATCGATACGGGCGAGTTCAACTATGGATGCATCACACCACGTCAGTCTGGCCCCGTGCTAAGTACCTGAAGGACTTGTGTTACGGGTACCAGACAACGGAAATATATTTAATACTTTTTTATATTCTACATATATTTAAGATTTTTATTATATCATACAAATATTTAATACACATCCATGACCCAGGGACATTGAAAACTTTTTGTTCCGTCCGGCCTGCGACCCCGGCTTGCGCTACCATCGCGCCACCAACTGAGCCACAGAGGTCGTCAATTTTCGTCAATTGATTCAAAATGTTTCATTCTGATTCCTGACACCTAAAATAGTTTTGTTGTGGTTGTTTTTTAAATTTCTTATTTTAACATTCTACTTTATTCTCAGTATTTAAGTTCATTTTAAAGGGTTAAAAAATATCTTAAAGATTCTAAATACTGGTCAGTGAAAAACAAAATTTTGAAGAGCCATTGAAGGCTGAAGGGCCAAATTTTTTCTCAGACGTTTTTAGCTAAAGCAATTAATCACCCCTAATGAACGCAAAAAATTACCAGCAGAGGAAAAATACACCTTTTGTGGTAAAACGTTTCATAAAACATAATATTTCTGTAGACGAAGATAAAAGATTCCATCCATGTCTACAGAAACAATCCCCAGATAATGTTGTTTATAGAAAAAGATTGATGTTAACTTACAAATAATAATATTAAATGACGAAGAAAATAACCCCCTATATGAAATTGTTTTTTTAATGTCAGGAATCCCGATAAAAAAAAACTAGGCCTTTACATCCGTTATGGATGATTTATACAGTATTTTTCAGAGCGAAGTAACCACTCCTCAAATACTGTAGTGCCTGGGACAAGATTTTTAAATGTCCGTATGGTTGCCCAAGCGCATACGGCATTCTCACATCATAGTCGGCCTAGTCCAGAGGAAAGAACTAGTCAATACGTCTGGGACCAACTATGTGCGGGTTTCCTCACGATGTTTTCCTGCACCGTACGAGCGTCCGTATTTACGTACTTGAGATCAGGAAATGTCTCATAGGTACACGCCTCCACCCGGGTTCGAACCTGCACCCTCTAGGAGTGCGAACCGAAGGTCTGCCCATTAGGCCACGGACGCTTTAATCCCGATACGAAACTTAATAATTATAAGAGTCAGGAATCTGAATGTCAAATATTGAACCAATCAATCCACTGGAATCACTAGGCCAGTTGCACCCTTCATGAAATAGAGAAATTTATTTTTTCCAGCACTGAGCTGAAAAACTAGATCAAAATCATACCGCACTATGCAATTTCATCTTTAATTTTCCTCATCATCTTTTTATTCAACTTTCGTTTGGCATATTCAGTAATTGAATGCGTCAAAATCCACCCGCGTTGGAAAGAAAAGTGTCATAGCGACGCGGGCATGCCTCACGTGCGATGTTGGCTGCGCTATAACGCATGCCCATGGGCGTACCCAGGTTCTGGGCCAGGGGGGGGCAAATTACGCAGATTCTGGGCCAGGGGGGGGCAAATCAGATTTTTTATAAGCTAGGTGTTTATACAGAATAAAAAATTAATAATTTTTAGTTGTAAGAATATTGTACTTATTGCAAACAAATGGCAAAAATTCGTTTTATTATTTTTTATTTTTATAGATGAAAGAACTAGATAATATACTTAGTAGGGACGTCAACATGATCCGGGGGGGGGCTGTTGCCCTCCCCCCCCCCCCCCCCCCCTCGGTACGCCCATGCGCATGCCCTTGATGAACAAAAAAAGGCGTGGACAAAGCAAATGGGTGGACTGATTGAAATCTAGTTCCTAGCATTATTCCATTATCATCAGCCCGCTTAGTTCTGGAAAATGTTTACATTTATCTTTTTGTTAGAAAGTGACACTTCCAGTAAATTGATCGGTTCAATATTTAGGTTGGGTTGCACCAACTAACTTTAACAGATAATTACTGTAACTTTAACTTTAACTACAATGCAAAATGTCAAATCTTTGGTTAAAGTTAAAATGGACGCCATCAAGACGCCATATTTAACCATAACCATAGAGCTCGACAAGGTTTTAAATGCGCGTGACGAAAAAAGGAACTAACGCTGTCATCATACAAAAACGCCATTTTTGCCAGTTCTCCTTTACCAGCAGCGCCCCCGCCCGCTTTCATTTATAATCTTGTTGGAAAGTTAAGGTTAACTTTAACCACGCCTCTGGTGCAACCCGACCTTAGCATTTTGTTCACTGGCACTTATTAATTTTGAATCGGGAGATTTTTTTTTACATTTCTCCAATAAACATTATTATTACTAGTATAATACACTGGGTATATCAAAATGCAGTCGAATTTTACGTGCTTATTAAAGAAGGGAATGATTTGGTTAGTTTTTGTATGTGTGACCTCATAACGGCTAAAATACTATTCCATTTTTAACATAAAATGAGGTGTTTAATTAGAAATTATACCGCGGCTATCCTTTATCTAAATGTTGTATTTTTTTTATAGTACGGTTAAAGTTTTTAAAACTGATTAGGTTTTTAAACTACCGTTTTTAGGGTTCCGTACCCAAAGGGTAAAAACGGGAACTAGTAGTAGTTCCCGTTTTTAGTTATACAGGGTGTAACAAAAATAAGTGATAATACTTTAGGGTGTGTACGTGTCCCTTGTAGAGAGTTCAATGTGAAAGTAGCGGCGCTGAAAGACCAAAAATTTTTTTCACTTTTGTATGGGCAAGGGCCCGAGCGTCACGAGTTTCCCCTTCACCCTAAAGTATTATCACTTATTTTTGTTACACCCTGTATATATATATATATATATATATATATATATATATATATATATATATATATATATATATATATATATATATATATATATATATATATATATATATATATAGTTTAACGTTGTTCGTGGCGGCCGAAAAGGAAGATCTTCCGACCGAGCGAGATAGCATGCTCGGTCAGGCCGAAGCCCACTGACGTCATTCTCCGAAACTTCGATAGCGCGATGCAGGAATGTTAGGCGAATTGTGGGTACCGCCACAATAGTAATACTAAGACTTCGTTGTTGTCTGTCTGTCTGTCTATCCATCTGTCTGTCCGTCTGTCTGTCTGTCTGTCTATCTGGCTGTATCTCAAGAACCACTATAGCTAGACTTCTGAAATTTTCACAGATTGTGTACATCTGTTGCCGCTATAACAACAAACACTAAAAACAAAATAATATTAATATTTAAGGGGGGCTCCCATACAACAAACGTGATTTTTTGGTCTTTTATGCTCGTAATCAATAATGATAAGAGGTAGGCACTTGAAATTTTCACAAAGGCCTTTAATATATGTGTACTTTAATAATTAGTAATAATATTTAAATAAAATAAATAATTAAGGGGGGCTCCCATACAAAAAAACACAATTTTCGGCCTATTTTTTCTCTTTAACGGTACGGTACCTTTCTGGCGCGAGTCCGACTCGCACTTGGCCGATTTTTTATCCTTCCGTATTCTTCAATTTCACTATCTCGTGACTGCCTGGCTGCTACCTGCCACCTGATACCTCCACTATCAACAAAGTCCAGTTAATCGCTACGATCAGACTAATCCTGATTACATCGAAGCCGTACTACTGTAAGACGCGGATACTGTTACATTGCGATGGCTTGTAAACAACTAATAGGTACTTCTTACAAACTAGTTACATCCATACTCCTGTACTAATACTAGCTGTCCCATTTTCGCCCATATTATTTTATACGTGGGAGAGCCATGCTTCGGCACGAATGGGCCGGCTCGACCGGATAAATACCACGTTCTCACAGAAAACCGGCGTGAAACAGCGCTTGCGCTGTGTTTCGCCGAGTGAGTGAGTTTACCGGAGGCCCAATCCCTAACCTATTCCCTTCCCTACCCTCCCCTATTACCCTATTGCCTCTTAAAAGGCCGGCAACGCACTTGCAGCTCTTCTGATGCTGCGAGTGTCCATGGGCGACGGAAGTTGCTTTCCATCAGGTGACCCTGATGGAAAGTTTGCTAGTTTGCCCCCTTATTTCATTAAAAAAAAATTGAAGTGACTAAATAAGTATGTCACCATGGCAACGTCCATCGCTATCCCGTCGCACAAACAATGGTCGTCAGTCTCGAGTTGTAATAATTTACTATTATTTATTCAACAAATGCACTTATCAATACAGGATGTAACAAAAATAAGTGATAATACTTTATGGCGTGTACGAGTTCCTTGTAGAGAGTTCACTGTGAAAGTAGCAGCGCTGAAAGACCAAAAATTTTTTTCACTTTTGTATGTTGAAACTCGTGACGCTCGGGCCCCACCCAGTGCCCATACAAAAGTGAAAAAAAAATTCTTCTTTCAGAGCTGTTACTTCTACAGTGAACTCTCTACAAGGAACACGTACACACCCTAAAGTATTATCACTTATTTTTGTTACACACTGTATAATAAGTACCCAGTAGCCGATTCTCAGACCCACTGAATATGCATATAAAATTTGGTTAAAATCAGCAAAGCCGTTTCGGAGGAGTACGCGGCCTAACATTGTGACACGAGAATTTTAAATATAAGATCATAAATACGAAAGTGTGTCTGTCTGTCGGTCTGTCAGTCTGTCTGTTACCTCTTCATGCTTATACCGCTGAACAGATTTAGATGTTTGGTAAAGAGATGCTTCAGGGGCCGGAGGCCCTATAGTCCATTGAAATGTTACAATTTTAGGACCAAATATTGCACTTATTAGAGGACGCAATTTTATTTTTGGGATATGTTAGGGGGGTCAATAGAAGCTTAACCTCAAGTTTGTGGGGTCGCCGCCCTTGTCCCCCGGCCGCCATCTTGAAAAAAGGGGTGAAAACACTATTTTCCCGAAAACTCGGAAACTATACGTCATACAACAATTTTGTCAGAACATAATTTGTTGCAAATTACTTTACCTCAATATGGATGCGGTTTGACATAAGTCATCGCTAAATGACATTTCGCTAGCCAAGACTAATGTCGGAGTTTTTGGGATAATGTGAAAGAGTGATGTTGTGTTTTTATATTATTTTCCTAAAATTGTGTTATCTGGGTTTTTAATGTGTAATATTGGTAGGATATTAACCATTAAATATTCGTTATCGTGCACAAGTGTGGGAAAGTGATGTAGTAACCAGAAACGTGCTCTTTTGTGTTCCCTCCAAAACTCCATCAAAAGTTTCAGTAAAGCGTCCTACCACTTTACTGAATCGACCGACTTGACTTCTTGACTGTATTGACTTTATACTTAGACTTTGACTAGACTTTGGACCTAACTGACCTGACGATATTAAATAAAAAATTGTATTAAAGAATATTGTTTTCCCGCCATAATATTATACTCGACACTGGCCATGGTTATAGCCGAAGTGCCGTTATATGAAAAAAAAGACTAATGTCAAATCCCATACATTTTGATAACGAATTTCGTCATCGTTTTTAACGAAAGGGACTTTGGCTACGGCCTCGGGAAAGGACATAGGATACTTTTGATGTCTCGGAAAATGTACGGTTCCCGCGCGATAAACTAATATCGGCGCGACTGAGTTGCGGGAATAACGAGACGTATCCACCCGTACTAATATTATAAACTAGTTACTAGACGTTCCGCGCGGCTTCGCCCGTGATAATTAGATGTTTCACAGACAAATTAGTCCCAAAAAAATAGCCTATGATCCTTCACGTGGTTTACTTCTTATCTGTGCCAAATAACAGAAAAATTGCTCCAGTAGTTCGTGAGAATATAAGCCCCTCCAAATAATTTCCCCCCTTTCTTCCATATTTTCCTCCATTTCTTCGCTCCCATTAGTCTTAGCGTGATAAAATATAGCTTATTGCCTTCCTCGATAAATGGGCTATCTAATACTGAAAGCATTGTTAATATCGGACCAGTAGTTCCTGAGATTAGCGCGTACAAATAAGCCCTTTAAAATATTTTCCCCCCGTTTTTTCCACATTTTCCTCCATTTCTTCGCTCCTATTAGTCTTAGCGTGATAAAATATAGCCTATAGCCTTCTTCGATACATGGGCTATCTAGCACTGAAATAATTTTTCAAATCCGACTAGTAGTTCCTGAGATTAGCGCGTTCAAACAAACAAACAAACTCTTCCGCTTTGTAATATTATAAAAAAAATAGTATAGATAGTATAGAATGCGAAAATGTATATATCTGTCTGTTACCTCTTTAGTATTCACGCTTGAACGGCTGAACTGATGTGGAAAAGGCATGGAGATTCTTATGGACTTTGATTCCCTGAGAAGGGCATTAGGCATAGTATTCTAAGTCCTTTTCATCTCGCAAAAAAGTACGATTTCCCCGCTATAAACGAATTTTGACGCAATGGAGTTGTGGGCATAATATAATAGGTGAAAAGTGTGTTTGTTTGAACGCAGTAAACTCAGGAACTACTTACTGGTTCGAGTTGAATTAAATTTTAACCTCCCGCCATACGATTAAATTCCATCCCTAGGGCATTAAAACAAAAAATCAAAGTCTGCCAATTTCACGGGAGCAAAGCCAGAAAAACCTAGTACCTATAATAAAAACTAGCTATTTGACCGAGCTTTGCTCGGTATTTGATAAAACACAATTAAAATGACATTTTTCAATAAGGATTCCTAGCTAGATCGATTTATCGCCCCCGAAACCCCCTATATACTAAATTTCATGAAAATCGTTGGAGCCGATTCCGAGATTCCAAATATATATTTATATACAAGAATTGCTCGTTTAAAGATATAAGATAAAGATAGTACATTGAATAATATAGAAGCTGTCACAACAAGTATGAAATAACTCACAAAAGGTGAAGAAACGACTTTCTTCGTCAAAGGTCAAAAAGGGTTTACATTTTTTGCAACTTGAACTTTAACAGCTATAATAATATTATGTTTGTAGAATGTACGAGTACTTTTAATAGGTCGCCTGGAAGAATCTATACTATTATTATAAATGCTGATCAAGTCTGTCTGTTTGCTACCTCTTCACGCCGAAACCACTAAACCGATTTTTCTGAAATTTGGAATGGACATACTTTAAGTCACGGGAAAGAACATAGGATACTTTTTATTCGCGAAAAATGTACGGTTCCTTCGCATCAAATGAATTTTCTAGTAGAGATGAAAAGAATTTGTTACACCCCAGAACTGCCGGTAGAAGTGTAGAAACTTGAACATCATTTTTCATAAAAAGTGCTAAATGCTTGATTTGAGATGAACTTAGCTATTTTTGATTAAACTTAAAAAATCGCCACCTTTTTTAAGATGAACAAAACGGCTCCTATGCCATTTAATACCTAATAAGTAGATGATGGCAATGTCTAGTCAGATTTCTGAATAAATGCAAAAATGTTGCCACTTGTCTCTATCAAAACCGTGCGACCACACAATAATAACATCAAATTGACCAGGTGTTGACTGCAATGATACTTAAATTTTAAAATCATGACATGAATTAGCTATTCTGAGAAGAATCCTTCCCGTATCGACAGAACTACTTCGTTCTTATAACTATGGTTATAAGGTCGACATTACTTTAAAAGTCAGCGTCACATCTGCCGTCTCTTATTAGTGCATCTCCCTGTCCCGCTCCCACACCTGTCACTTGCTGATCAAGCTTTTTTGATTCGTCACAGGTGCAGTTTATAGTATATATAAAATTAGAGATAAAGTATAAAAAATATATGCAAATAATAATGATCGTATTATTAAAAATATGTAAATTATATTATTCTGCGCGTATTTTAAATTATTAGTAAGAACTCCATCAATTAATAAAATGTAAAAGTTGCAGGTAGAGTAAGAACCTAAAGCGTTTTGTTTTTGGAAAAGCCACAAATCACAATTTTATACTTTCAGAATTCAAAACAGTGATTTCCAGAGTAGAGATGATGATAAAATATGATTAGAGAGATTGTCAATTTCCTAAAGAAGCCACAGATAGAAAATTATAGAGAAGATTATCTTTAGACAATAGAATTTGATAAAAAAAAAAATATATATCTTAATATATATATTTCTTGTGTGCGTGTGTATGTGACTGAACTCCTCCTAAACGACTGGACCAATTTTGATGAAATTTTTTGTGTGTGTTCGTGGAGATTCGAGAATGGTTTAGATTTACAGTTTGGTCTACTGGAAAATGTTTTTTCAATTAATTTCTTATTTATAAGGAGTTGTTGATTTTGGAATGTTTTACATTAGATCCGGCGGACGGCGCTATCATCGCAGTCAATATTATTCTATTTCAATTTTAGTTTGTCCTGACAGATGGTGCTACGATTAATTTGAAAAAAAATTTGTTATTCAATTCATGTGCTGATTAAAATATTATATTATTTAGGCATCAGCTAAAAATGAAGTTTTCAAAATTCCACCCCTAAAGAAGGTATTAGGTAAAAATAGTATCAAAATTTGTATGTCCACGGGGAGGGCGGGAGAATCCTCATGGATTCCTTATTGGCCGGCCCATACGGATATGTCCAACTTTACTGTGCTGTTACCCAGTAACCTACGGACTAAACTCCCTCCTGGTTACAACCTGCTTATAAAGGCAAAAGTTTGTTTGGATGTATAGATGTATGGATGTATGGATGTGTGGATGTATGGATGTTTGTTACTCTTTCACGCAAAAACTAATGAACGGATCTTAATGAAACTTTACAATAATATAGCTTATACATCAGAATAACACATAGGCTACAATTTTAACCGACTTTCAAAATGGGGGAGGTGTTATGTTCGTTTTCTTATGTTCAACGATTACTCCGCCGTTTGTTTACCGATTTTCAAAATTTTTCGTTTGGTATGTAGGGTATCATCCCAATTTGGTATTATATTCACAAAAGTGGTGATCTGATGAAAGATCCATAAGTAATCGAGGGAACTCCTCAAATTTTATGGGGAAACATGTGGTGACTTCGGTTTCGTGAGAAGTATTCTAAGCATAGACATAATATATACTGTCGTATTATATTATGTCTATGATTCTAAGCATATGCTACAAACAAGTAAGATTTTGCACCGAAGTACACCTGGTATACCGTGGTTCGGAAGGTGCTGAGAGATCTCCTGATTCTTCATAGATACAAGTTTGGGAGTTTCGGCGTTGTTTTAAGAACGGAAAGCATATGCTACTATGCAAATTACATTCATCATCATCATCACTACCATAATATTATACCATGCATCGTCCCATGATTATGAGCCTTTTCATAGATTTTAAGATCGAGGCTCGAGTTTGTCAAGCGATAATTTAAAAAAATCTATACTTAATATTATAAGCCTGAAGAGTATGTTTGCTTGAATGCGCTAATATCAGGAACTACAGGTCCGATTTAAAAACTTATTTCAGTGTTAGATATCGCATTTATCGAGTAAAGCTATAGGCTATATTATATTATATTATCACGCTAAGACTAATACGACCGAAAAAACTCAGGAAAATGTAGTAAAAACGGGGAAAATATTAGAAAGGGTTTATCTCACGAACTACTGGAGCAATATTTGGCACTTATATAGAGTAGACCACGTGAAGGAGTACTTATAGCTATTTTTGTTTGAAAATGTACGGTTTCTGTGAAATTCCTAATATACGCGGGCGAAGCCGCGCGGGACATCTAGTATATATATATATATATATATATATATATATATATACCGGGTGTAACAAAAACAAGTGATAATACTTTAGGGTGTGTACATGTTCCTTGTAGAGAGTTCACTGTGAAAGTAGCAGCGCTGAAAGACCAAAAACTTTTTTCACTTTTGTATGGGGAAACTCGTGACGCTCAGGCCCTTGCCCATACAAAAGTGAAAAAAAAATTTCGTCTTTCAGCGCTGCTACTTTCACAGTGAACTCTCTACAGGGAACACGTACACACCCTAAAGTATTATCACTTATTTTTATTACATCTTGTATAACCTCCTAGTATTTTGGAAGTAGGTTAAAAATAATATTTGCAACTTACGGCAACTGATAACAAAATTATTAATCTCGATTTTCAAATCAAATTTTCAGCATCATAATGTTTCCTAGCCTAATATTTATCATAAGATAAATTTATTTTCTGCTAAGAATTTCTGCACTTTTGAAACACAACAGGAACTACTTTATCCATAATCAAAACAACTTCCGTTACACAGCAAAACTTTCATAATAACTATGAACCTGTAGCATGAGATAAAGAGAAAATTATATAATATAAGAATTTATTTTCCCCCTTTTTGTTTATGAATTTTGTTGTAAAGTTTCGCGAGCATAAATATTTTTATAATCTTATCAAGTTGGGGAGTTATATCGTTGGGGGGTTAACTTTTGTTAAACAAATAAGAGTTCAGTGTATTACTTTTGTTCAACATTATGATCAGCGTTGTTCGCTGGTTGCTGTAATACTGCAACACCGATTTTGATGAAATTTGGAACAGAAAGCGGATGGAGTTAACTGTGAATTTACTCGTGCCTTTTTCACGTGGGAGAGCCATGCTTCGGTACGAATGGGCCGGCTCGACCACCCACGGGCTCACAGAAAACCGGCGTGAAACAGGCTTGCGCTGTTTCGCCGAGTGAGTGAGTTTACCGGAGGCCCAATTCTCTTCCCTATCCACCCCTATTCCCTTCCCTTCCCATCCCTACCCTCCCCTATTACCCTATTCCCTCTTAAAACGCACCTGCAGCTCTTCTGATGCTGCGAGTGTCCATGGGCGACGGAAGTTGCTTTCCATCAGGTGACCCGTTTGCTCGTTTGCCCCCTTCTTTCATTAAAAAAAAAAAAAAAAGTTTTGTAACACCCTGTCAGAGTAGATAGAATTATAAAGTATTCCCAATCCCCTACCCTATTCCCTTCCCTACCCTCCTCTATTCCCTTCGTTACCCTCCCCTATTACTCTATTCCCTCTTAAAAGGCCGGCAACTCACCTGCAGCTCTTCTGATGCTGCGAGTGTCCATGGGCGACGGAAGTTGCTTTCCGTCAGCCCGTTTGCTCGTTTGCCCCCTTATTTCATAAAAAAAAACCCTTCGCTGGTTGCTCTAAGTAGTCTAAGTAGCAATCCAGCCCTGGATTGGTATAATGTGAGCCCGCCTGGATTGGAAAAGGTTTTATCTGCGATTGTAGGGTGTACTAGTGTTATTGACCTTGTGTAACCGCTAATCGACTTTTTGTCGTTATGCCTCACAGGTTCAACTTCAGAAAAACAAAAATGATCCTTATTGCGTCAACATAGAGCTGACGGTAAAGGTAAAATAAAGATAAACGCAACACAAAACAAACTAGGAAGATGCTACCTTTTAGGGATGATCTTATAATGCTTAGAAATGCAGTCAAAATAGAAGCTTTATAAATATTTATTTATGCTTGCATCCATATCAATATTTTTATAAAATGTGTCTGTCACCTCTTCTCGATTAAACCAGTGAACCGATTTCAATGTTTGGTATTGAAGATCGAGATCCCGAGAAAGGACGCAGTCTGATACTTTTTGCGGTTCCTCAAAAGCTTTTTTTCTATAATTTAGTAAATATTCTAAAGTCTGCCAGTCTGTCTGTCTATCAGACTATCTCTGTCTTGAACCGATGGACCAATATTCATATTATAATATTATAAAACTTGAGAGTCCCAGAAAACAATATAGGAATTTTATACTTCGAAAACCCGTCCATAAAATCAAAAGGATCAGAAAAATCAATCATTCTCAACGTGACTGATTTTAATGAAATTCGTCAGAGTCCCAGGAAAGGACACAGGAAAAATTTTATACCGGAAATTGTTCGTAAAATCAAAATAACTAGAAAAATCAAAGGCACGTTCTTGATTTTACGGGGAACCTTCGAGGGCAAATGAGAACCCCCTCATAAGACTCCATGAATTTAAAAGGGCTGGCTAAGCAAGGGTTGTGTGTTGCTGGCAAACTTGTGATTGGACAATCTGGAAAATGCCCAGGAAACTAAAAAAAATATATTTTTAGTTTTACTAACATTATAAATGCGAAAGTATGTCTGTCTATCTGTCTAATACCTCCTCACGCTCAAACCACTGAACCGATTTCGCTAAAATTTTGTATGGAAATAATACTTTGAGTCCCGAGAAAGGACATAGGTTGCTTTTTATCCCGAAAAAATGTACAGTTCCAGCGCTATAAACGCAACACAACAAACAAATTTTGGCGCAACGTAGACTAATTTTGTTGAAATTTCGTATGATTCATTTACTTACTTTTTGAAGCGCGAAAGACTATTCGTTACCAAATGCTTCCCGCAATCTCTTTGCGGCCAAATCCGCGACGGAAATGCATATTTTAGGGACAAAAAATATACTACGTCCTTTTCTTGGATTTCATGTATCTTTATACTATAACTATCATAAAGATTGGTTTAACGCCATAAGCGTGCACGCGAAAATACATACAGAAATACTTTGAAAAGCAGATAGAGATAAGAATTTACAGGGCTTTTCTTCAATTATTCGAGAGGTTCTCAACTTAACTGGATGCTGTAAACTTAAGTGCCTAATGAAATTTGAGAACGTGCATCGGGTTAAAACACGTAAATGGTTTATTTGTCGTAACTTTTTATTTATTTCCTCACTCAAAACGCTTTAGTAAAACTATATGGTCGCTGAACGTCAAGTATGCAAGTTTCTAATTTAATTAGGCTATAAGCTACACACACACTTACAGCGCTTGCGCTGTGTTTCGCCGAGTGAGTGAGTTTACCGGAGGCCCAATCCCCTAACCCCTACCCTATTTCCTTCCCTACCCTCAACTATTCCCTTCCCTTCCCTTCCCTACCCTCCCCTATTCCCCTATTCCCTCTAAAAAGGCCGGCAACACACTTGCAGCTCTTCTGATGGTGCGAGAGTCCATGGGCGACGGAAGTTGCTTTCCATCAGGTGACCCGTTTGCTCGTTTGCCCCCTTATTTCATAAAAAAAAAAAAACTTTAATTTAAACCCAACACGAAGAGAACTAACAAAACTTTACAATATTACGCTAATCACAATAATCGTAAATTGAAGTGTTTTAACAGAATAACAACGACAATAATATTTTTTATTTATTTTTATTTTATTTAATGCACAAAACACATAACAATCGAAATGAAGTGAAATGATAAATACAGTTTATGACATGGATTGTAACGCAACATAATATGTGCACACTATTAAAAAATACATTGCAAACTATAACATTTGCTCAATAATAATTATAATCTCAATAATATTAAATTAAGAAATTGTAATGAGTGTTCAGCACTGGAAGTAACTAAAGTACCATAAAATAGATAAACCTGTGTAGCAATAAGCATGCTGATGAAGAATTAATGTTGCTGTAAATACTTCCGATCGTATTGTATTATTATGTTTCAAACAAAAAAAACTAGATCAAATTCGGTCCAATGGTTGAATGCCACGAATAGAGAATGGATACACAGACAGTCCTCATACTTTCTCTCAACTGTGTTTTTTCCGAGACGAAAAATTAACGATATACGCTCATAATAATGTTAAGAATAAAGACACTTTCAAAATCGCCAAAACGCCCCCACTGCCTGCAACATGTCGCCCCTGTCACTCGTCTCTAGTCGACGTCACTGAAGCTATACATACATGAGTGTAACTTAAGTTGTCGTCAAAACAAAGTCAGCAGTCGCACTGATGATGATGAATTATTGATAAGAACCACATTTTAGCTTTTATCGCGGGGTTTGAGCGCGGCGACCGTATCAAGAATTTCCGTAACGAAAATAAACCTAACCCTCCCCCCCCCACTCCGACCAGTACAGCAGCGGTGCGGCGTTGAAAGCCGTGCATCGTCTAGCGTCGTTTCAGTTCGGCATACTTCGGCACGGTGTTTGTGTGCGTGCGAATAGACTGCGTGTAGACTAGATAGTAGATTTTATGCAATATCTTTACCACGGCAGTCCCTGAATGCCACACATAATATGTGTATTGTGTGTGTCAAAATCGGCGGCTTGGCCATTTTTTATAAAGTAGTTACGGTAAATACAAAAGTTATTAAGTACAAGAATGGGCCGGCTCGACCGGATAAATACCACGTCCTCACAGAAAACCGGCGTGAAACAGCGCTTGCGCTGTGTTTCGCCGAGTGAGTGAGTTTACCGGAGGCCCAATCCCCTACCCTATTCCCTTTCCTACCCTCCCCTATTCCCTTCCCTACCCTATTCCCTCTTAAAAGGCCGGCAACGCACATGCAGCTCTTCTGATGCTGCGAGTGTCCATGGGCGACGGAAGTTGCTTTCCATCAGGTGACCCGTTTGCTCGTTTGCCCCCTTATTTCATAAAAAAAAAAACAAAAGAAAAGTAATATATTAAGTTCAAAGCCCATAGCATGACGAATAAAAAAAATGGCCAAGCCACCGATTTTGACTAATGTGTAGAGTTTTTAGATTCGTTTCGTGCGTATGACACATTATATTATTAATCAAGTATTTTCCCGCGCTTTAGTGTAAATTTAAGGTTTTTAGATTTAGGGCTGAGTATGTAAGGTTAGAAACAAAATTATCAGTAAATAATATAAAAAATTGGAAAAGTAGTAATAATAAAACAATGTAAACAATTGTCCCTTATTATGTAAGGGGGAACAAGCGGTCCCATATAGGGGCCATAAAAAAAAAAAAAAAGAAGGTTAGAAACTTATCGATCTTGAGATCTCACTACTTTTTGACACCACGAACTATATTATGTTCTCATCTTGGTAATACTTTTACATGAAAATGTTTTTGGTGGAATATCATTTATTTTTGTAAGTTGGTTTATGTTGTTTTTCTTTTAGTTTAATTTTATCTGTTTTTTGGGGTTATTTCTTTTAGGTTTCCGTACCCAGAGGGTAAAAACGGAACCCTATTACTAGACTTCATTGTCTATCTGTCTGTCCGTCTATATGTCTCTTGGATGTATCTCAAGAACGGTAGGAGCTAGAGAGTTTTCATCGATTATGTATTTCTGTTGCCGCTATAGCAACCAATACTAAAAACAAAATAAATTTAATATTTAGACGAAACACAGGACAAGCGTTGTTTCACGCCGGTTTTCTGTGAGTCTGTGGTCTCTCATGAGTCATGGCTAACACGTATTTTTTTTTGGCACAAGAAGTATTTTGTACTCTATTTTTAATCTAGCACGGGGGTATCTCATAGTAACATCCCCCCTCTATATCAAGAAGATAGGATAGGTTAGGTTGAGTTTGACAATTTGTTTTGTTGTTTCTGTACTAATATTATGTTACATGATACTAAATTTCAGCTTTCTAAGACTTCAAGAAGTACCCTAACAATTTTGATGATCTGTGAGTCAGTACCAAAATTGTGTGTTTTTGGATACCTATAAAATCTAAAGTATAATAGTCACAATATTCAAACTTTGCGCAATTAATTATTATACTCATGTCATTATATCTTAACAATTTCAACTATCTGGCATTATCCAAACCAAAGTTACCAAGGTTCAAAAATACGATGAAACTTTTCGAGAAAAGGTAGGTATTGCCCTTGGCTCATCTTGGCTTGGCGGGGACAGATAGTAACTCAACAAATACAAAGCAAAATAATATGTTGTTTTATGCTATGGTTCTTTGAGGTCTTTATATTTAAACACAATAACAAAAATAATTGTTTTGTAACTTGTTGCTTTTATTAGTAACACTTTATTGCTCTTCTTTGCTAGCAACACTTTATTCCTCTTTGTTGCTAGCAACAACATTAATAAAGTCAAAGGGCTGTCTGTTGTTTTAAGTAATTAATCCATTTTGTTTTTGTTATTCAATATTTAATTAATATTTCGTCTTTCATTTCTATACACCGTGTAGTGATGTTCGTTGTTTATTATCGATAAATCAATATTTATCTACACCTAAAAGTTTGGTAATGGGTGTTGTTTCAAATATAATATATGTATTTACATTATTTATAATAATGAATCTCATATCATAATTTTAGTAAAATAAAATAAATTACATAAATACACAAAAAAATATTTTCAAAATTTTAATTAATTTTCTTTTTTTCATTCTTCTCTTCAATTATTCAAAATAACCTTCACTAATAAAATGATTTCACTTTATTACAATGATAGACGTCATGTCATAGATATAATGTTTTGTCCTTATCTGAAGCGTTGCAAACGTGTTTTAAGCCTTGGCTCACCTGTCATGAAATAGGAATTTAAATATGGAATATCAAAAAAGAGCGTTTATGAGCCACTTACCAATATTTTTGTAAAATTAATTCAAACATAAAAATGTTTTGCATTTTATCGTTATGTCCATCAAACAACTTACACTTTCATTCGATAAATTTTATCGATATCTTGTCAAACAACCCCATCCCTACCAAGATATTAGAATGAATATTACGACCGGGATCACGATTGGATCATTAAGGCTGTCCAAAGACTGACAGCCCGTTTTATTAGACCTATTCCTTTGTAATTAACATAAAGCTTTTCAAAACAGCCTTTCCCTTATAATTTTTAGGGAAAAATGTTGGGTGAAAGGGTAGAAAAACAGTGTTAAAATTTCTGGTCCATTTAGGCATTTCAATAGCCTTTATTATTACTAGATGTTTTTGAATTTTGGGCCGAAATTCTTTTATCGCACGTAATTCGCGATAAAATATTTTATGTCCTTTCCTGGGACCTAGAGTATCTTCATACATTTTTTAATTTTAATTTCTAAAAAAAAGGAAGTTTGTACAGGTTTTGTATAATTTTTGTTTAAAAAAACGTACAGTTTGCGCGTGACAAACGAATAACGAATTCAGTCGTTTTTTAAGCTATTTATCGCAGGTTTTGCGACGACCGATTCAAGAAATTCCGTAATAAAAGTAAACCTAACACGTTATATATATAACGTACCTAAGTCTTCCGAACTGAGACGACTCAGTTCGGCAGACTTCGGCACGGTGTTTGTTTACGTGCAACTAGACGTATGCGTGTAGGCTAGCTATAATTGCTATGCTTTTGCAAATAGCTTAAGAGCGACAGTCCCCGAGTGCCAAATGTATTTTTAATTTTTTTTGCTTAGTAGTTTTTTCTTATTATTACGTCCGTGTCTTGTTAATAATAATATCCCACCTTTCCCACTTTCAACGCAGTTCCGCCTAATATCGATCGTAGTAATGTTGTAACTCGTGCCGCCACACCCGCCGTCGTCCGATGGGACTAATCTAATTTACCTACAATGAAGTGCCCTGTAAGTAGGGACGGGACCCGAGTATCGATAACATTGTTTTCTCCATATCGCCGCCCTAGTGCTTGAATGGCCAATCGACCAATTTTACCAAAATAGACTTTTTATTTAAAACTAATAGTAACCCTGATTACGCACTTTACGATTCTGCGTTAATATAAATTGACCCTAAACGTGACAAATATTGTTCTGAAAACCGCATCAGAATCGGTTCAGCCAAACGAGAGATAATTGCGGACAAACAAACAACATAATATACATACACACATAATATACATACACGGCCATATACATTTTTAATAATTTTATAAAAGAATTAAACATACTGTATAGCGAACATGGTGGTATTTTGGGCAAACAAGCACTAAACTGGCACGTTATTTTAGGGAACTATCTCCATGTCGTTGAGCTCAATCTCCATAATATACATAATTATGTCGGAAGAATTTTGGCTAATCTCCAATATTTAAATGAAATATAATGAGTGCTATAGTTATTATTTTCAATTACTATTTCTATACATATAAAGAAATACTACATTTTTCTAATTCAGCAAAAGTTTAATAAACTTCTAATAATATCCATAAGTTATTTAAAAAAAACGTCTCCTGTAAAATTTGCTCACTAGTCGATTGGCCATTCAAGCGCACAAATGCGATAGTGTCTGTCTGTCTGTTACCCCTTCAGTCCCAAATCGCTGACCGATTTGCTGGGCATGCAGATACTTTAAATCCCGGGAAAGGACTTAGGATACATTTGTTTTACAGTTTCCGCGCGAAAAGCTAATTTTGGCGCAACGGAGTTGCGGGCGTCATCTAGTTATCCATATTTAAATACACGTGCGATATTTTTAAGGTGCTTCTTCACAATGGACCATTCTGGTCAACCACAAGCCATCGCAATGGGGATTGTCCATTTTTTTTTAATTTTGCTCATTACAAAAACATTTAGAGGAATAAGGTCAGTGATCGTTTTTCTGTATATAAACGAAAAAAATACCCATTAGTTACTTATATTTTTGAACAATTATGTTTAACCTTAGTTTGACCTTCAATGGCGTTAAATTAGCAATAAATTCGACTAACATTACGTTTCGAACTTTTGGTAAGCTTCTCGTATCAGCTTTCACATAATGAGAACATGCATTTGACGAACCAGCCATTATAAATAAGATTGAAAGGAAATTTAAAACATACTGCAGAGGTCAATTGGCCGCATGTGATGACGTCAGAGCGAAACTTTAAAAATTTATTGAGAAAAAATGAATTTCAAAATTATTTAATTTATATTCTTAAATACCCTATTTTAACGAAAAAAAATATAAAAAGTACATGTGATTTTTTTTGGACAATGCCCATTGTGTAGACGGGGTAATAGTGTATGATGACGGACGATTTCCAGGCGTGGCCTGCAGTGGGCCATCGCCCATCGTGGGCCATTGTGTACTGACTTCTTTATGCGATAAATTAAATTTGGCGCAACGAAATTGCGGGCTTTATCTAGTTTCATATTGAAACGTAAGCGCCTTGTAACTTTTCGACGCATTATTGTCAAATTATTTTTATCTTTTTATGGTTTTATCTTTTGATTTTTAACTCCGCTGTTAAAAAAAATTTAATGATCCGAACTTCCGAAGCCAAGATTAAGATTTTGAAAAATTTCAATTTTTTCAGTAATATTTTGCTTATTTGTTATAAGAATTTGTTTGTTTCCAAAGTTCTTAGTTCACAATTAATAGATATCGACAAAAAAGAATCATCGAAATATTTTGCAAGTATCGATAGCTTTTATCGATACCAGCACATCCCTAGCCTAATAAAATGTGTGCAACCCTTTCATGTTGCCCCTAAAAGGCAGTACTTACTTGGTACGGCTTTCTTAGACAGTTGGGAATATCTGCATCAGAATTAAGATGTTTAGGAAAAGTTTATTAAGGTCTTGTGTACAGGGTCACAATAGACATAACAACAGGGTGTTACAAAACTTAGTGATAATATTTTAGGGTGGTTTATGTGTCCCTTATGGTATAGAGTTATTTGTGAAAATACGTATCGCTGAAATAGTTTTTACTTTTTACTAGATGACGCTAACAACTCCGTTGCGCCGAAATCCGTCTATCGCGCGGGAACTGTACATTTTTCCGGGATAAAAAGTATACTATGTGCTTTCCCAGGACTCAAAGTTACTCCATACCAAATTTTAGCAAAATCGGTTTAGCGATTTGGGCGTTAAGAATTGAAGATGTAACAGACAGACAGACACATTTTTATAATATTATAATATAATATTATGAATATATATATATATATATATATATATATATAATATTTGTATGGATTAATTGTCGAATTTAATGACGTTCGAGCAGTCAGTCACAATGTCAAATTTGTCTTGTAATCCACAGTCATTTTAGTTATCTATATTGCCGAAGTATGTACGCAATATACAACTTTCCCTCGCTCGAATTAGCTTTAATAATACAACTGGGACCACAATTATGAACTAAGCTACTGTCAAATATATGTAGTAGTGATGATGGCGATGATGATGATGATGATGACAATAGAGCCTATGACTTACCGTATTTGCAAAACCAACATCGTGAAAACACTCAATGAAGAAATGCAGCGATACCGTGCTAACGAACCCCGCGCCAAAATAGACGATGCTGACAAGCTTGAAGCTGATGAAGATATAAGTAAAGTAGACGCGGCGCTGAAAATTTTTAACATTATTAAAAGACTAATTGGTCGCTGTTAAGCATTTGTATACTAACCCACACAAATTTTTTTGTTGAAACCGCTGAATCGATTTTGTTTAAACTTGGTATTACCAAGTAGGTATGAAAAAAGTATCTCAATCTAATCTAAATCTAATCTCTAAAAAAGTAAATGATTATGCTATGTGGCTTCAACGTGAACAGACAGACGATGTTATGCATATGTAGAGATAATTTATTTTAGATGTCTTTTTCAAACTGGGATATAAGGTGACCAAGGGTACGAAGGTAGTGGACCAAACGTACGAAGCTAGTGGACGAAGGGGCGAAACTAGTGGACGAAGGAATGAAACTAGTGGACGAAGGGATGAAACTAGTGGACGAAGAAATAAAACTAATTGATGAATGGACGAAACTAGTGGACAAAGGGACAAAACTAGTGGACGACGGGACAAAACTAGTGGACGAAGGGAAGAAGCTAGTAGACCAAGTGTACGAAACTAGTAGACTAAGGGATGAAACTAGTGGACCAAGGGATGACACTAGTGGACGAAGGGATGAAACTAGTGGACGAAGGGATGAAACTCGTGGATAAAGTTATGAAACTAATGGACGAAGGGACGAAAGTAGTGGACGACGGAACGATACTAGTGCCTAAAGGGACGAAACTAGAGAACAAAATAATGAAACTAGTTGAGGAAGGGACAAAACTAGTGAACAAAGAAACGAAACTAGTGGACAAAATGATGAAACTAGTGACGAAGGGACGAAACTAGTGAACGAAGAAACGAAACTAGCGGACAAAATGATGAAACTAGTGGACGAAAGGACGAAATATGCCATCTCTACTCATTCCTAGCTCTACATGAGGACGATTTAATTTATTTCTAGTGGAGGCAGATTGAAATACACACTATTTTGAGAGCACTTGATATGCAATGAGAAAATGAGCGTTCGCTTCATCTGATGGGAAGTAACCAATTATTTTTGTATTGATTGGCTAGATTTTAGATAAGAATATTTTTGGTGACAAGATTAGTTCTCTTTTTGACCAGCGAAGTTAAAAAGAAGGGGAAATATTTTAGCAATCTATGTTTGTAATGTATGTGGGCTACGAGGGTGGCGCCCAAAGTTAACAAATGAGACTTGCTAATATTTTAAATGTGAAATTGTGTCTGTCTGTCCGTCTGTCTGTCTATCAGTATATCTGTTTGAGTGTCTATTACCTCTTCACGTCCAAACCGCTGAACCGATTTTGCTGGAATTTGCTTTGGAGATTCTTTGAGTCCCGGAAAAGAACATAGGATACTATTAATCCTGAAAAAAATATATTTTAGAGTTACAGGCATTTATGAAATAGATTGGAACATGACAATAATTGAGTTGTTTTAAAAATTATACTACTAATAATTGAGTTATTTTAAAAATTATACTTATTTTGAGTGTAAATAATATAAACACATTTAAAGGCATAGTCAATAGTGGCAAAAGCTTCTAAGCCGAAAACTAAATTATTCTATTCAAATGAATTTAAATATTCATTTGTGACCCTATCACATCGAAATACCATACTATGGAAGAGTAACTAAGTTGAAATTATATGACATAATTAATAATTATCAAGAAATTAAAAGAAAAAACTTTAGAAAATTCTAATAAGTCTCCAGGAACCGCAACGCAAAATATTGAATTGATCAATGCATCGTAAGTTGCATAAGGCCTCTTATGGAATAGATATTTCACACACGTTTTCCGAATTCGTTTTCCGTAATCAGAAATCCGAATGCATTCAAGCAGCAATCAGTAGAAAATGCAGCTGGCGCACACGTTCGCTTTTTTCCGAACGGACCAATTCCGCACATACGAGTACGTTTCAAGTGCAACCCGGCGCGTTCGCGCGTGAATAAAACCAACGTTTCCACAAGTCTCAAGGGATTTTAAATCCATCACATTCGGAAATCGAATATGCGGCCAGCCTTAAAAATGATTCCTTGAAATTCACACCTCTGTTCACACCAAGGTGTACTTTCAGTTACTTGTCAAACTTGGGTCACTTAAAAACTTTTGTTTCCATAGCTACGTGTTCATGTCGGTAACCGGAGTCATATTTGGGCGGTCAAATGTATGAGAGTTACCGTTCTATAGTGTATTGTATTTCTATGTCACAGCCTGTGGTTTTACTTCAAATCCAACTTTAACAAGTTACCAATATAGATGCTAAGTTAGAGGTTACTTCTTAACCGACTGTTACAGGAGGGTTATATTTATAGAGTTTCCAGACAGACAGTGAAGTATTTGTAATAGAGTATTAAACTTTCGGTAAGGAACAGATGCCAGAGAAAGGTATGCAAAAGAGACAAAGCATAACGCATCGTCGAAACAACATAATATTTTGCCGGATCAGTTTGTATTTATAATTCCCCATACCAATGTTGTTAAGGTGACGCCGCTTTAAAGTAAAAATTCGTTTTGGATGTACTGTTTTAGATCGCTTGTTTTCTATACAAGAAATGGAAAGGGCGTAAGCGACAAAATGGTTTTTGTCGCGTAAATTAAAAACCATAAATATATTTCATATAAGCTATTAGCAAATTATAGTGTATGCTTGAACTAATCTATGTACAAATGGAAGCTTAAATCACTCTCCTCTGTTGGCAAAATTAGAATCCCTGTTTTTATAAAGACAGACAGCCAGACAGATAGACTGACACACTTTCGCATTTATTATACATATTAGTATGGATAGAACAGGACCACCGCAGTCAGCTACGCTAGCAATTTTCCCCACAACATGGTGCACCTGATATTGTGCTGATGGTACTATTGTGTGCTTATCAGACGTAACTTAAGCTCTGAGTGTCTCCGATGCGTGCTTAGATGTGCTAGTGACTTGCATGAAATATTCATTACTACATTAATTTAATTATGTAATTTTTAGGGATGTACGCTTATATTGTGTGCTAGTAACTTGCATGAAAAATGTAGTAATTATAGTAAATTAATTAAAGTCATTTTTAGGGTTCCGTGCCCAGCCGTGCAGTAGTCAAATAGCAAAAAGAGGAACTCTTATAGATTCGCTATATCTCGCCCGTGACTATTAACAATGTCGGATGTGAAAAACGACAACTTTACAGGAGAGCGATTCAAAGTCTAAATTGTGCATAACTTTTTACTTATTTCAAGTAGGATCATGAAATTTCAGGGTAATACTATGAAAGTTATTAACGTTTGATATGTTATTATGAGTATCTCGTATTTTATGCCTAAATATGAGAAAAGTCACTTCTGACCTTTTTAACGGGGTACGTGTAATGCTGATTTGTCGGAAGTGTCAGAACCGACATTGTTGCTTGTAGAAAATCGATGATTGCTTGTCGGAAGTGGCATTTATGTCATTGTTAAGTGATAACTGTTAATTTAAAAATATGTTGCATGCAGAAATTACCAACAAAAACGACAACAATTTAAAGAAAAAAAAATAGTTTTATGGACTTCTGTCAAATAAAACGTAAAAACAATGTACGTATGACAATACAAAACATTTCTTATGATTTAAATAATTCGGAAAATCAAATTTTCATCCGAAATGAAAACTTACTTAAAACATTGAAATTAAAAATTATTACCGACACTATTTTGTTGACTTTTGATAGCATAACTTAAATTAACTAAACAAAATAAAAAATAAAGATATATGTATTCATTATAAAGAGAAAAAGTTTGTTTTATTCGTATGTTTGTTTGTATTGTATGGGCTCAATAACTACTGAACTAATTTTAAAAATTCTTTTACTTTTGGAAAGCTACATCATTTGCAAAGAACACAGGCTATGTATTATTCTGAAAAATATTAGGGATCCTACCGAAAATAGCAAAAATATAACCCAAAGTGGTAAAAAATTGCCAAAAATTTCATTATTTCGCTTCCGCTACGAAAAATACTCATGATACATCAAAATAATGTTATACATGTTTATATTACTCATCATTATCTACAAAAAAGCCCTGGGCAGCTTATGTCTATCTTTTATGGTTAACGATTTTTTTAATGAAAGTAATGGTTATTTACTTTCATTAAAAAAAATACTTCAAATCATCTCCTTCTAGCGTGTCTTTTTTTGCATATTCGTTATTAATCCTTACCTACATAAATATCAAAATATTAATTGGAATTATGTCAAAAATAAAATTGTCCTTTAAATTATTACCATGGGCCAAATATTTTAGAAGTAAGGACAGATTGATTAAAGCTCAAAATAAGGCGCCCGCGCCGACGCGGCAACGGCGGCGGCTACCACGAATGTGTAATGGAAAATATTATATTTGCAAGTCAAACGACCGGCTATCGATTTCATCTAGATCTTCCAAATATGCTGGAGAGATGATAGCCTAAATGTGTGGGGAATACAGAAAGTATTGACGAAGGACTGACTGTTTTGCAGGCCCATGAAATGAAGTTCGCGGAGTCAAGTAGTTCTTAAAAATTTCTACATTTTAGGAGACTTACGTACCACCACAGCCTTTATTTATAATTTTAAGTTACCTACGATAAATTAATGTTGATGAAGTTAAGAATTCATCTCATAATCAAATCTAAAGCAATAAAACATAAGCTATACTGTTAAAAATATTTTAAAAATATTGCAAAGAATAGTAAATACCATTTTCCGCACTAGCGTTAGCTTTGGACATAATATTACCATCAGCATTTTTTGCCTTTTACTATATTTTTCTTCATATCGTTGAGTACCAAATTTTAATTGGCCGTGCTGATCTTGTAGACATTGAAAATGGCATCTAAAAATAAAAAAATATAATTTCGGTAGCAAAAAAACAAGTTACAGCGCGACGTCCATTCCCTCCGTTAACATAGTCGGATGTGGCACATCGTGCACTCTTACTTGCTTCCGCGTTCCGTTAATAACGTAGGTAGTGACTATCCGACATTGTTAGCGGGCTATCTTAGTTATATACGACATTTTTAATGTGGCTATTTCAGCAAACTACGCATAATATAGATTTTTTCTTTTCAGCTTATGATAGCCTTGGTTATAAGGAAGTGTTTTATGAAATAAAACAAAAATGACGATTTTGCACATCCGACATTGTTAATAGTCATGGGCGATCTGTTTGTCTGTCTGCTTAGACTGTAACCTGCAGATCTATAATTCAATGTTGAAATTAGCATCGATGATTCACTTGATGACTCTTTCATTGCTGCAACTTTTTCAACAACTCTATATTAGGAGGAAGAAGTCCGCCGCCCGCAACCATCGCGGCACCGCACCATATGTACCTGAGCTGCGTCTGCGGAGCGAGGTCCCCGCGACGCCCCTGTACATATCCCGCCTGCACTGGTCCATGGAGGTCCAGGACGTCGTGGACTACATCCAGAAGAAGACGACACTGCGCCTGAGGGTCGAGCGTCTGCAGTCTCGCTACAAGGTTAACTTTAGCTCCTTTGTGGTGAGAGTACCGACGAATCTTCTGTCGACTTTCGAGGCGCCGGAGTTCTGGCCGATGGATGTAGTCTATCGGAGGTTCCGGGGGAGACTCCGGAACGAAGCGAGTCACGTCGCCGGCAAAATGTGACAGTGTTAGTTTTTAAGTATATATAAAACATGTATGTTAGTTTTAAGGTATTTATTATATAATTATATGTATGTTAGATTTAAGGTATTTGTTATATGGGCCTCTGATACCTGAATTAAATGATTTGATTTGATATATTGGCTCTATATAAACAAAAGTATTTTCACAGTTTTGTTACACCCAGTAGATAGGGTCACATTCAAGCAGAATTTCCCACTGGTATGTTCCAAACACATTCGTATAATATTCAGGTGGAACTCGGTTTTCAATCGGTGTATTCAAGTCGAACCTTGTACTGTACACTATGACTGTTTACAAGCGCCAGTAACTGGAATCTCAAGTTAAAGGTTTGTTGTTTTTATATTGTGAGTAACTGGCATGTAAGAGGTGTTGTTTAGCAGCTTTATATTATGATTAATCAGTTTATAAATACATTTCACGTGATTTAGTTATTATTATTTTCTTAAATGATTAGTTAATGTATAGATTTTTATACCATTCAAGTTAAAAAAATACAATATATTTTTCAGCTTGTTTCGGACCACGCACGTATTAATAACTGCAAATAACTATAGCTATTTAAATCGTACCATTGACAAATAAAATATATAAAAACCTGCTTCCTTATTAAATTTAGCTGTTTCTTCCAGTGAAAGTAATTCTGCATGTTCTAAGCGAAAACCCATGGGCCATGTACAAGCACTGGCTCGTATAATGCGATACAAAGTGCAAGCAACTGTTAATAATTATTGTAAAACAAAATTTTATAATAGAATACAACAGAAATAATTGGAGTGAGCAAAGTGATTGACACGTGCAAGCTACAATCAATTATTATAAAGCAAAATTTTACAATAGAATCCAACAGAAATTCAGAATTAATACCTTTTGCATTATTATATACTACGAGCTTTTGCCCGCGGCTTCGCTCGCGTTAAGAAGTATTATTATATGCAAACTTTCATCCCCTATTTGAACCCCTTGGGGTTGGAATTTATCAAAATCCTTTCTTAGCGGATGCCTACATCATAACATCTACCTGCATGGCAAATCAGCCCGATCCGTCCAGTGGTTTGGGCTGTGCGTTGATAGATCACTATGTCAATCAGTCAGTCAGTCACCTTTGAGTTTTATATACATAGATATTACATATTGCATTTGTATAATAGCTGCTGGAAAAAAAGTTAATACAACATGTGCAAGCTACTGACGCATGTAAACAAGCAATCCTACAGGAATACAGCAGAATTGCGAGCTTCATAACTCAAGCCGTTTTCAACCACTAAAATATGGATAGCGATGAAACATCTTACTGGCACAATCCGTACTAATATAAGTGCGAAAGTTTGTCTGTCTGTTACTTCTTTAAACTGAGCCACTGAACCTATTTTGAAACGTTGGGATAATCCGTGCTAATATTATAAATGTGAAAGTGTGGCTGTCTACGTCTTGTTCTCACAAAACCGTTGAACCGATTTAGCTGAAATTTGGCATGCAGATACTTTAAGATGCTTTAAGGGGGCGACTAACCCTAAAGTGTCGATTTTATAATTCATTTTTATACTTGAAAATAAGCCCCGAATTGTTTCATTTTTAACCCCAAAAGAGGGGTGTTATAAGTTTGACGTGTCTGTCTGTCGGTCTGTCTGTCTGTCTGTCTGTCTGTCTGTCTGTCTGTCTGTCTGTCTGTCTGTCTGTCTGTCTGTCTGTCTGTGGCATCGTAGCATCCAAGCGGGTGGACCGATTTTGATCTAGTTTTTTTTTGTTTGAAAGCTGACTTAATTGAGAGTGTTCTTAGCTATAGTTCATCATCATCAGCCTGCTCCGTGCTGAAAAATCGCGGTTCATCTGGTTCGTGAAGGGCCGATTAGCAACTTGCAGTCGTTTGGTGGGCTTTATTGCATTCTAGTTCGTGACATTTATGAATATTTACACATTAATGGAAAGTTGACCTGGTGCTGCAGTATCACCTGGTAATCAATAGGATACCCAACTCCTCACCAACTTAGAGCAATGGTTTCGTGTTTGGGCTCATTTTAATTGCGACAACTAGTAAGACGTAGATAACCAATACATTTTTGCATGCTGCTGCTGCAGCATCACCTGGATTCTATAGGAGCCGAGCTCCATATTATGAACCCAAAGTGGAGGTTTTATGTTTGGACTCATATTGACGGCCTCATCCAAAAGGACACTCCTAGATGGTATTCATTGGGATATAATATGATCCTGTTGATAGGAATTATTCTGCACTATAGCCAACACAAGTTTAAAAAGCATGAAATAAAATTAAATTAAGAAATTTAAAGGAACCCCCGCCAAACCACTTTAAAAAGTAATGAAATAATATATTTTACTGACTTTAAGTTTAAATAATTCCTAAGTGTAAAGTGATATTTTAGTCCATAATTGTTGTCAAGGTGTGTCGGGGGACCGCTAATGTTTGTTTGAATGTTTGTTTGATTTCACATAACATTATGGTTTAAGGGTCATTTCACAGCGAACCGAATCGAGACAATCAGTGACCTGCGATACAAAATGCAAAAGACACTGTAGGCGGTCCCCCGACACACCGTGACAACAATTATGGACTAAAATATCACTTTACACTTAGGAATTATTTAAACTTAAAGTCAGTAAAATATATTATTTCATTACTTTTTAAAGTTGTTTGGCGGGGTTTTTTTTAAATTTCTTAATCTAAATTAGATACTACATTATATTTCTGAGAATTCGATCTGAGCAAAAACACGATATCTTAAAATTTTCTCGATTGAAAAAAATCACAAAGATACATCTAATTTTCACAAATTTTTCATTTATTGCCATAACCGTGCGTTGAACTAAGTTAATATTTTAACACATTGTACAAAATTCTATCAATGAGAGATTGACCTAGCGGATTTTTAAAATGTTGTATATTTATCGAGTTATTGAGAAAAAACTAATTTGGCGATGAATCCGCGTCGTTCTTTTTCACCTGGCATATGAAAGACGGGCGTGAGTGAGAAGAGAGAAGGACGATGTTTGATTTGTTGGGTTAGTCGCCCTCTTAAGTCCCGGGAAAGGATATAGGATAGTTTTTGTTTGTCCGTAGTGGCTCGATATTATGGAATTAATAAAATGCCTTTGAGGATAAAATAGCAAACTTACCAATGATAGTATTTGTTAGAGAGCAAGGCACTTTTTGTAGAGTAAGAGATGGTAACAGCCAGCGCAGGATAACCATAGAGTAAATAAGACTTTTAGGTGGTCTGCCCCCCTAGACAAGTGGCAAAACGCTAACGCCAGCGCTAACGTTAACGCTACAAAATGTATGGATTTGACATTAGTATTCGCTAGCGAAGCGATGACTTATATCAAATCGCATACATTTTGTAGCGTTAGCGTTAGCGTTAGCGTTAGCGTTTTGCTACTTGTCTAGGGGGGCTGGCAGTATGAAGCACCTGTTATAAGACGTGTCGGGCAGTGGACGACGAAATTCCAACAGTTATATTATTATATATTCTATATAACTCAAAGGTGATCTATCAACGCATAGCCAAAACCACTGGACGGATCGGGCTGAAATTTGGCATGTAGGTAGATGTTATGACGTAGGCATCCACTAAGAAAGGATTTTGATCAATTCTACCCCCAAGGGGTCTAAATAGGGGATGAAAGTTTGTATATAATAATACTTGCTAAAGCGAGCGAAGCCGCGGGCACGTACTTTATCAACTTCAAAACTGAATACCTAAAATAATACCTAAAGTAACCACGAGCGAAACTCCATAGTTCCTGTCGTTCTTACCTTTATTCACAGATACAGTAAAACTTGCAGCTTTTATAAAATGTCGCTGGCTCTTGGGCTATTAAGCGCATCAGGCATTGGGTGGACTAGCCATCAATATGTAAAGCCTGATTGAAAGCCTTCGGTCCGTCCGTCCGTGTAGCTTCAGAAACCTGTGCAAATGTTATTAAAAGATAACTCAGATCGGCGGTTCTCAAACTTTGTTGGTGGCGGAACCCTTTTAGGAAGTGACTTTTTTGACCTCAAAAAAAGAATTTTTTAACTTTGAATAAATTGTGTCCATGCTGGTGTCTGATAACGTTTCTAAAAAATTCATGCGAAAGCGAAGACCCTTGCGGAGCCCCATGGCTCCGCGGAGTAAACTTTTAGAATTGCTGACTTAGGTTGGGTTGCACCACTTTAACTATAACTGTAACTTTAACTATAACTACAGTGCAAAATGTCAAATCTTTGGTTAAAATTAAATATGGCGTCCAAGGACGCCATAAGGACGTATATCTAAATTATATTCTTCCTGTTGATTTTTACGGATAATTCAATTTTTATACCCTCAATCCCGTTACCTGTAGCTTCAATAAAAAAATAAACACAACAGACATCTGTGAATTTCTCCGGTTAAAGGTAAGGTTAAAGTTAAAGCTAAAGGACGCCATATTTAACTATAACCATAACTTTAACTTTAACCACGCCTCTGGTGCAACCCAACCTTAGACACGTATTGATTTTATTACTTGAATATAGAATTTTGACCGTGAGAGCGAAATCATCTTGGCTAAAGACTGTTTCATCGGATCAAAAAATATTTCAAGCCAACAGAAATCAATTTCCTGCTTAGAAAATACGTCCAATTTACCTGCGTTTTTCCTTAAATTGATTACTTTCTCCAATTTTCCTCAAATATACCATTTTTACAGAGCACCCTTATAACTAGCCTCCGGGTAAGTTTTGCTATACAATTATGGCTATTATTTACTTCCATACTAATATTATTATTAATTTGAAAGTGTCTGTCTAGTGTCTATTACCACTTTAATCTCGTTAAAACATGAAGTGAACACACCATAAACTTAATATACGTAGCGGAATAGAGAAACAAAGGCCTGAGCAAGAGAGATGTCACTATCAGTAACACTGCGTGGTAAAAAGAGACGTGTGATACATGACAGCAGCACTCTTTTTTTGACGTCCAGTCGGCACGTACCGCACGTTGACAATTTAATCTCATAGAATTCATGTTCAATCATGCTTGTGGAAGTGTATACGTGCACATATTTTTCACACAGATGAAAACCAATCTGGGGGCACGGCAGTGCCCCAGCCAAGCTTTTTAGCAAAGGCACGGCCGTACCATACTTTTCTCGAAGAGGTTCGCGGCTTTTTCACACCCCCTTTATCTTCGATGTTAACAAACATAGGGATTTAGAATTTCGGTCACCAGGAGCAAGTATTAAAACTAGCTTAACCTCCAAATTACATGAAATGTCGATAAATAGTTTAAAAGTTACAGATGGTCAAAGTTACTACATTTTGTCACTCACTGACTTACAGATCATCAAAATTCTAAGGTACTTCTAGCAGACTTGGAACCTTGAAATTTGGTACCCGGATAGATCTTTATTCACAATGAAAGGAAAAATTATGAAAACGGCCAAGTGCGAGTTGGACTGGCGTACATATGGTTCCGTACCGTAAATTTGTATGGGAGCCCCTTTTAAATAATAAGTTTATTTAATTTTTATTATTAATTATTAAAGTTAAAACACAGCTGATAATTTTATGAAATTTCAAAAACCTTACTGTTACCATTACGGATATAGAGCAAAAAAACGGGAAAAAAATCGTGTTTGTTGTATAAGGCCCCCTAATAATAATTTATTTTATTTTAATTGGACTATTAGCTTTTATAACGACACCAAAAATACATAATTTGTGAAAATTTAAACTATTTAGCTATGGCGGTTCTCAAGATCAAGCCTGGTGACATACGGATGGCCGACGGACAGATAGCGAAGACTTATTAATAATAGGGTCACGTGTCCCGGTCCCGAAAAGAAAAAAAAACCTTCAAAAAAGAAATGAAATCCCACCAAAACATAAAATGTAAAAGAAGCCAAGCAAAATATTGCATAGCTTTAATACTTCTGTCGTAAATGAAGCACAAGAGAAACAAAACTGCATATTTGGAGGATTTCATACTCACACAGATGGCAAGCGTATATTGTGTTAGTATGTAACGACGCATGTGGCCGACAAATGCAATTAGTCGCTGATTATTTGTCTAGTGATCATTGCCAAGCCACTATAATAATTATAAAATAAAGAAATCTATTGGTAACATTTACTGAATGTTGATTTAAATTACAAAATAAGTTGAAGGATTGGCTTGAATGTGATCTGAAAACTTTTTACGACAGAAGTATTAAAGCTATGCAATATTTTGCTTGGCTTCTTTTACATTTTATGTTTTGGTGGGATTTTGTTTACGTTTGACAGCTCGAGATTGTTGCTCTATTCCGGTAGGTATATTAACTTTATGGAACAGACATTGCACTGCTTTTTTTATGAAACGGGCAAACGGGTCACCTGATGGAAAGCAACTACCGTCGCCCATGGACACTCGCAACTCAGAAGAGCTGCAGGTGCGTTGCCGGCCTTTTAAGAGGGAATACGCTCTCTTCTTGAAGGTTTGCAGGTCGTATAGGTCCGGAAATACTGCTGGTAACAGTTCGTTCCAGAGTTTTAACGAGAAACGCACGGTGGAAGACTGTCACTCATCAAGGTGATGAGGATGGTATGTTTTCCGCGTGGAACGATGGCGAAAAGTTGCAGATGATATGATTCCGAACAATTCCTCAGAGCACTCCCCGTGATACAATCGATAGAGGATGCAGAGTGGATCGATTTTAATGGGCATAAATTCACTTTGCGCCCTGTAAAAGGTCATAGGAATTTTTCATCTCAAAGAAAATGGACCAGTATACGCGAATGTTCAGTGGTTGCACAGTGTTAAACTTTTTATAACAATTTCTGTGCGAATATAGTACGACCCCTAACAAATAGATAATGATGAATTGAGATAGAGAGTTATTAGGGTTCCGTACCCAAAGGGTAAAAACGGGATCCTATTACTAAGACTTTGATGTCTGTCTGTCCGTCTGTCTGTCCGTCTGTCTGTGTGTCCGTCTGTCTGTCTGTCTATATGTCTGTCTGTCCGTCTGTCTGTCTGTCCGTCTGTTTGTCTGTCTGTCTGTATGTCTTCAGGCTGTAACTCAAGAACGGTACTCGTAATAGCTAGAGAGATGAAATTTTCACAGATTACGTATTTCTGTTGCCGCTATAACAACAAATACTAAAAACAAAATAAATTAAATATTTGAGGGGGGCTCCCATACAACAAACGTGATTTTTTTCTTTCTCGATATCAATGATGTCATAAGATAGGACCTGAAATATTCACAAAATCTTCAATTGTATTTATACTTTAATACTTAATGATAAATTTTTAATAAAATAAATAATTAAAGGGGGCTCCCCTTAATTACCCTTAGGCCTTAACCAACCCTTCGTGCGCGAGTCCAACTCGCACTTGGCTGATTTTATTTTTTTATGTTAGAAAACCACTTCCTTATTTTTAATGGTCTCATTTTGTATAACATTCGGTTCGTTGCTTTACGAAAAATAGGGTGAAATATGCTATCTATTTTATATTTATTACTTCTTGTTTCTGCATAAAACATTATTTCAATAATGATCCAGTCCTCGAATTGAGTGATACTGCAACAATAGAAGTCAATATAAGTAATGACTCGTGACAATAAAGATTTTTCGAATAAAGTAATTAATATTTCAATGGGAAATGAAGAAGAGCTTTAAAAAAATAAAGAAAACAAAACATTTATTGTAAAAATCTTGTCTATATAATGTTAGGTAGGAATAAAAAGAACAGCATGACAAAAAATATTGTATGCTTAATCAATAGATTAAATAGAACAAAACTAGGCTAGAGATGATATATTATGTAAAGCTTTCTACACCTTGTAACATTTACAGGTTACAATGTATAGATGGTTGTTTCCGTATTGTAATCATTATTTTTAATTTCCCTCTATTGAAAGGCATAATGATTACATGGTCGAAAACCGGTAACAAGTGTTTAAGGTGAGTGAGCCCTAATTAATGAAGGTGTCCTACAAGGTTTCATGAATGGTCCAACTTTTTACTTCCTTTTTCAATGTGACCTACTTGAATGTAGATAAACAAAACAATAGCTATGTCCACACTATGCGCTTTCGTCTTCAATTTTCGTCTTCATCTTTCATCTTCTTTCATTCAACTTTCGTTTTGGCGCATTCAATTCTATTGGAAATTAATATGATGTATTATCGATTTATCGCTATCTATTTGCTAAAATGAACAAAACAAAATCTAAGTGTTTTTATGTTCCTATAACCCATTGTTACCAAAGCTCCATCCACACATTTTTTTATAAAATTAGGGGGCAAACGAGCAAACGGGTCACCTGGTGGAAAGCAACTACCGTCGCTCATAGACACTCGCAACATCAGAAAAGTTGAATGTACGTTGCCGGAATTTTAATAAAGAATACGCTCTTTTCTGAAGATTTGCAGGTCGTTTTGGTCCGGAAATACTGTGACAGTTCGTTCCAGAGTTTAAGTTTTAGTGCGTTTAAGTTTTAGAAAATTAAGCGACAAACGCATGGTAGAAGACTGCCATTAGCTATGTCCCCACTGTGCACTTTTATCTTCAATTTTCGTCATCAACTTTCATATTGGCGCATTCAATAATTTAATGCGTCAAGAAACGCAACGCCAATAATATTGTCTTTTTTGAAGTTTTGGATACGGTCAGAGGGTATGCGTCGCGGGCATGCCTCACGTTCGCTGTTGACTGCGCTATAACGCATGCCCTTGACGAACGGAAAAAAGGCACAGTGTGGACAAAACTATTGAGACTGCCACCGATAGCATTTTCTCTCTTGACGTCTGAAGTTAACGTATCTAATGACACGTCTTTAATTCAAATCAACAAGCCAGCTTTGGCTCAAAAGTATGCTAAAGGGATACACTTTTTTTTTTTAATATATAATCAAAAATATTGCCCTCCTCTCTACGAACCTGCTCTTGCCGCAGTCACATAGCAAGGTTTCCTACATGGTTCTCTTATTTGTCTAACTTCTTTTATTATTAATAGAAGACTACGTCTAAGCTTATTACTTAGCGATTTTCAACTGGTCCAGCAGCAGCCTTATCGAGAGTCAACATAATATGAATAAGGAATACAAAATCAAAAGTACTTCTGTCAGTTTATTAATGATGTAATTAAAAAATAATGTAAATAAGCGATTGTATTACAAAAACATAATTTTATTTTATATGGCATCATAACTAGTTTTATTGAGATCACGTTACTTGTCATCATTATCATCACTCAGGTTTATTTCTCTTCTCAGTATTATTTTAAATCATTGTTTAAAATAAGACTCTTTGTCTTGATAATGAACTTAATTCAAGTTGGTTTTGAATTAAGAGTAAGAGTATCTTTATTTCACAGGAAACGTCACCATTTCACACACCTGAAAAGATGTTTTTGCATTTTTTTCTGTTTTACTTGTGGTAACATTTCTTCGGATGTAAATCTGCTGAGGTTCAGGCACTCTCATGTCCTCCCTCGCTGATTTCATCTCGCTCACACATGTCCCTCTCAGTCATTGCACGCGTAGCTTCGGCCCAAACTAGACAACACAAGCGCATCGAAGAATACCACAGGTCTTCGGGGGGAGTGATGTGGCGGTACCCTGCATCGCGCTATCGAAGTTTCGGAGAACGGCATAACACCTCGCTCGGTCGGAAGATCTACCCTTCGGCAGCCACTAACCACCTTAAATCTTCTGTTAGCACTCCAGGAGTAGATACAATTCATTGTTGTTTTTCTCTCTGTGTATGTGTTAATACAATCCTAAACATATCTTAGAATTCTTTGAATGTCGTCTTGATAATGTCCACAAGAATTCTAGAATGTATTATTTCATCCATATTTATAATTGACAATAAATTGTTATGGTTTAATAAAATATTAATGATTACCTTATTAGGTCATAGTCATACCTCTAAGTTCTTATTTATTTTCCAATAAAGAAAATATAGAACTGCCTTTCCTGCTCCTTCTTCACAAACCCCCAAGAAATTTAGGAAAATAAAATTATTTTATACCGACAGAGTTCCTATTTATCAAACTGGAAATATTGGATAACTCTTCCTTCTTCTTTATTATGTTCCTTTACTCTCGTACCCCTGTGGGATGGATGACCAACACCATCGACGGAAGATGATTCATAAAATAAAAAAAACTCTCCATTTTTTTAAGGATGACAATATGATCGAGAGTATTGTTATCATTTATCATGTAATTTTTGAAAATTTTAACTTTATGTTTCATGAAAGCAAAGCTTATTTTTTTTTGTCTTTTTTATTTTAGACGAATCTTCGCTACTGACTTTAGGAGATCATAATCATCATCAGTCTGATTTATTCTCAGGAAAACACACCTCCAAAACTCGCCAATCTCAAATCAAGTATTGTGATGTCAAGTTTTATTTTCGTTGTGACTTTACGGCAAGGTTACGACAACTAGTTTTTTAACGTCAACAGTGAGATAAGGTTGTGTGGATGATGTACCAAAATGACGGCGCATTTTGTAAGTTCACTTATCACTTGTATCTCTTAACACTTATCAGTTATCACTTATCACATACTTTTCAGTTGTTGTTATTGTTACTACAGGAATTAAAAACTTAAAATAAAAAAAATATTTTTGTCAATTTTCATATTTTTTAAGTTCACTCAGTTATGAGTTATCAGTTTATTGCTTACATTTCAGTGAAATTAAACTTTTATATCAATTTTTTGATACATATTTTTATAAAGTTCACTTATCATTTTTCCATCATATTTTTCAGTTATTGCTCGTTTAGAAGAAATAAAACTTTAACAGCCGTTATTGTTAAACTTTATACTTTGTATATGTTCATTGTTTCCTTCAGTTATAAGTTATAACTTATCATTTATTTTTAAATTTCGATTTGTTTACAGGATTTTAAAAAAATAACTTTTTTCAAAAGCTACTTTTATATTTATTAAGTTCACTTATCACTTATCGGATATCGGCAGAATGTAAACTTTTTATGATATTTTTATTGTTTATTAATTAAATTATTTTGACACATTTAAGTTTCACGTGCAACTTTGCTATCACTTTGAATCAGGAAATATAACTTTCGCTTTATCAGATTTTAAATTTTGTTACATTTGTATTTTTAATAGTAAGAATTAACTTTGAAAAACATATATTATAATATATTTTTAATTATTGTTTTCAAATTTATTACGTTTTATTATTTTTAGTTATGTTTGCCACCATTTAGTATATTTTGCGCATCGTTTTGCACAGATTAAACACAGTATAAATATTATCAGTAGTCCGTAATGCTAAAAATGCTCAAGCACATACGATTTTAGAAAACCTTACTTCATTTTATACAACTTTAGTGAGCAGAACAGTGCAGTAGCATTTACAGGTAGAATTCGTATCTGTGTTGTACGAATTTGATTTCAAAAGCTTTTATATATTTATTTATATTAAATACTATTGTTACGGTACATGGTATACGGACACGTGGTGCCATCTAGCGACAATCCAGCGAATCTTACCGAGAGAGCACAGGCAACATAAATCCCCTACTCAATACTAGATGGCATGAGGTGCGCAAGTACATACTCGAACCTTCTAGAAAGGTCCAATGTTTGTTTACATGTTTACCGTTTATTTGTTATCGTGTTTACGTGTTTTAATTTAGACCTGATAACTGTGTCCATAAGGTAATACCGTAACACTATATTACCTTTATTGTACCATACGTTAAATGTGTTTGTTTTAATAAAATAATTGTTTTATTGCTTGTGATAATATAGCAGACTAGGTTTTATTTGCTAAAATGAGGAAAATATCTTCTATTCGTGTGTTAGTAATTAAAGTCCTCTTGAACTTAATGAAATTTTTAGTACGTGTTCAAGTGCCTGACCAAACATTTCTCAAAAAGACCACAGAAAACTCCCGTTGTACGATTGGAATCTCTTAAACTATTATGTAAAGTACCTACTCATACAAGTTTTTAATTTCAACAGAATGATGATGATGATTACTGTTAGATAATATTATTACCTGATCAAATCAAAGAAATAGATTGCATAAATTGTTGAATATAATGTTTGTTAATATGATAGGTATTCATAAATATTTACTAGCTAAAAGCCGAGCTTTGTGAAGGCTCGCGTCGTTTTTCTGCGTGATAATAATATTTAATATTATGCTATATGATATTCACTATCTTAGTGAGCTAGCCGCTATCCTCAAAACATGAGCTTCTATCAAAAAAAATTCAAAGAATTAGGCAATAGACAGACACACTTTCACATTTATAAGATTTAAAGGACAGGATTTTTAAAAACTGACGTAATTTTACTTCAGCTGAATGTTTACTTCTAAGTATCTTCTTTATTCTTCTTCCAGCCCACAGGACATAGAAGGAGAAGCAACAGCTTGGCTTGCAGCGATATAGACATTCTACCAGACCTGATAGAAGATATCACAGGGGAGTGGCATGCTACGCCCAAGAACGAGAGAGTAGACACCAAAACGTGGATCGAAGAGGAGGTATGGACCTAGACCGTAGTATAATGATAACAGACCGTTCAAACACAGTGTAAATATCTATTTACACTGTGGTTCAAATAAGACTTAGTGTCTAAACACACTAGGCCAAAGTTACGCGGCGTGAATTCCGCATGATTAAGTCCGCAATGTCAAACGCATACAAAATACCGACGGAACGCGACGGAATAGTGTGTCATCGGTAATTTAAAATACATTCCGGTCGTAATCATACGGAATTTACGCCGCGTAACTTCGGCCAAGTGTGTTTAGACACTTACGCCCATTCGCATTAAAAGTGTAGAATTTCCAAAAAGTTATAAAGCGCTGATTTTTTATCGCGCTAATCTCAGGAACTACTGGTTTGAATTGAACAGTTATTTTTGTATTAAACAGTCCATTTATCGAGGTAGGGTTTAGGGTCTAGGCTATATAACATTACGTTGCGACCAATAGAAACAAAAAATCTGTGGAAATTGTAGAAAATGGAGCGAAATTTACGCCTTTATTTAATAACGTTACCAATTATAACGTCACGTGTTAAAAATGAAATAAAAAATATAATGACACATTATTTTAGGCGACTTACATATTTTGTTGAAATATTTACAACAAAACTTAAACTGAGAATAGAAAGATATGTCGCGAATAAAATTCAGTATCAAGTTGTTTATAATTTCTGCTAAGAATTTTAATAACGTAGCAGAGTTATGCTACTGCGTATATTTGTATTGTGGTCATGAATGTCCGAAAACGTGTCATTATGCTAATAAGTAATAACAAATATTTTTCTGTCGGTATGTCTAATATTATGTGCTAATATTTAATAACTATTCTGTTTGTTTGTTTGGATGACTCCGAAACTAATGGACCGATTTTAATAACACATTGATTTAGGGTAGGCAGAGGTTATCCAATATAAATAATATTATAAATGCGAAAGTGTGTCTGTCTGTCTGTCTTTCTGTCCGTCTGTTTAACATCTTCACGCCCAAACCGCTGAACCGATTCTGCAGAAATTTGCTATGGAGATACTTTGAGTCCCGAGAAAGGACATAGAACACTTTTTATCCCGGAAAAATGAACGATGCTCGGGATGAACGAATTTTAGCGCAACGGATTTGCTGGCGTCATCATTGGTATACTTTCCGGACCTATACGACCTGCAAACCCTCAAGAAGAGAGCGTATTCCTTCTTAAAAGGCCGGCAACGCATCTGCAGCTCTTCTGATGTTGCGAGTGTCCATGGGCGACGGTAGTTGCTTTCTATCAGGTGACCCGTTTGCTCGTTTGCTTTCTTATTTCGTTAAAAAAAACTTCACCTTTCCGGTGCAGTGGTCCACTCTCCTTACGAATTTTCGATCACGTCACGTGTAATGACTCGTTTTTACATAACATCACACACACTTGTAATACATTAGATTTTGGATTAATAATATTTACATAAAAAAATGCAAGTAACATAATATTAGGTATAAGACGTATTATGAGAACAATCATAATATTATGGGTACATAAAGATAACATTTTGTTAGAATAAACTATAAAGTTATATTAGTACATGTAAGGTACCTTTAAACAAAAAGTGTGTGTCAGTCTGTTACTACTTAACCGGTTTAAAGATAGACAAATACTACGAGTCTCAGAAAATGACATAAGATAAATATTTTATGGAAAAAAAGTACGCTTACCGCGTCAGAAATAATCGATTCTAAATACAGGATGCAATTAAACCTTCCTGCCAATTTTTTTCCAGGGCTTAGGAGAGTCTATTTAACAAAAAAAATTGAGTGTTATTTTTTTTCCAATGTCATATTTTATCCCATTTAAAATCCTTGCAGAACGGTCACTCGCGGCGCGGGGGAATGAGAGGGGGTGACGCGGGATGAGGCGCGCACGCGGGGGCACGTCACGCACGGCCGACGCATCGTGTCCATTAATTGTAGTGTTTTTTAGGATAACTTGCGGAAGGTATTTCTCAACATTTTAGTACTGAGTGACTATAAAAGAAAAAATACCTGTATTTTTATTTTTAACAAGGATCAATATATTAAAATTTGGCAGGAAGGTTTAATTGCACCCTGTATAATATTAGGTTGGGGAAAAAGTTTCTTCGCATTTTATTTAAAAATTCAGAAGTTTTTTTTAAAAAACGTTTATTTACAATTGAATAAAGTATATACTTACATAATATACAGGTGTCATTTTGTTAGGGACATGATCCCATTGCTATATAAAAATTTGGGGCTTCTGATGAAAAAACTGCGACAAGTGGTTTTGGCAGTCCTCTTATGATGTCAACCTGACAAATAAAGTTATTAATATACCTAGCGGAATAGAGCAACACTCTCGAGCTGTCAAACGTAACCGAAATTGGTTTCATAAATATGTGTACGTATACACTTATACAAGCATGATTGAATATGATTTCTATGAGATTAAATTGTTAGCGTGCGGCACGTGCCGACTGGACGTCAAAAAAGAGTGCTGCTGTCATGTATCACACGTCTCTTTTTACCACGCAGTGTTACTGATAGTGACATTTCTCTTGCTCAGGCCTTTGTTTCTCTATTTCGCTAGGTATATTAACTTTATGACCTGACACTGCCTAAGGAATTCTTCAGCGACCGAAAAAGCTGGAAATCTGAAAGTGCAAGGTCAGGACTATACGGCGGATGCGTTAACACGCCACAGTCTGTGAATCCTGACCGGCCTTTGACCACGATCTTTTTCGCACGTTCTTGTCGTACGTAATCCACTTTTCAACACCAGTTATCAACTTCAAAAATGGTGCGGTTTCATTACGTCGTAATAAAGAATCACAAATGAGTACACGGTTCATTAGGTTTCTTTCAGTGAGCTCATGAGGCACCCAAATACTTTTTTGTGTACCCAGCTTTTTCCAAATGCGCCAAAACCGTTTTGTGGTCCATCCCCAGTTCTTCAGCTACATCGTAACTACAGCTAATATGCCGATCTTGCTCCACTTTTTCAAAAATGGCATCAGTTTTGTCCGTAACAGGGCGACCAGAGCGATGTGCATGTTTGATATCAAAAATATTCCGCGAAATAAACATCAACCTTTAAGTGAATGAGTGAGTGTACGCATAGGCATGCGTACAGCACCTCCCTCCTCTCCCACACTGCCTATGCGTACACTCGCATGCAAGAACCTGCAAACACCACCACCACACAAGCAATAATGTTGGCAAATCCGTGCCCCCTCACCACCATGCAGGTTGAAAACCTCCACGCGCGTTTCGTCCCAACACCGGAGCATCATCAGGATGTGGACTCTACGAATAACGTCCGTCAACAACAACAAATTTTTGCTCTATAACGATACGGGACCTTTCGTGCGCGAGTCCTACTCGCACTTGGCCGATTTTTAATATAAAACCTGCAAATCTTGTATTTTTATGATAATTCAATATTTTAAAGGTCGTTCATATCGATATTGTTTATGTTATGTCATTTAAGTAATTGCTATGCAAAAATGTACCTTATATCCATTACAAACAATACTAATTCAGTTATGTTTGCATGCATCAGCTCTTTACGTATTTTTCCACAAAATTTAATCGTTATAAAAGAAAAAAAAACTGCGTTAAAAACATAATAAAATTGGTAAAATATTGACACACAGATTTCGGTGTCGGTAACCGGTTTTTTTTAGAACAAGCCCCTAGTTATATTTATACAGTGTGTAACAAAAATAAGTGATAATACTTTAGGGTGTGTACGTGTTCCTTATAGAGAGTTCACTGTGAGAGTATCAGCTCTGAAAGACGAAATTTTTTTTCACTTTTATATGGGCAAGGGCCAGAACGTCACGAGTTTCATCCTACAAAAGTGAAAAAAAATGTTGGTCTTTCAGCGCTGCTACTTTTACAGTGAACTTTTTACAAGGAACACGTACACACCCTAAAGTATTATCACTTATTTTTGTTACACCCTGTATGGTGCCCCGGTGTCTGCACAAGACACAAGGACACTATGGTCATTTGACAGGTATACAGCTAATAAATTGGGAAGGATGGACGACTACAAAATTAGACATAGTACGCCTAAGTGAAGCTCTAAGCCCGGCCGCACATTGTCCGAATTCTGATCAGAAACAGTTGAATTTCGCCGGACCGCCACCCCGCACACTACCCGAAATATTCTTCCGGCGAGTTCGAGCTCACTCGGCTCAGTACAAAATTTAAGAGACAGCGCGGACGTTCAACTGTTTCTGATCAGAAATTTCGGACAATGGTGCGTTGCGTCAACGTTGTGTCGACGCAGCGCTGCCGTTGCGTTGTTTTACATACAAATAAAATAACCAAGGTGTTTACATGACGGACAGCAGCCCTCGAAACGAAGCGGGAGGGGGCGTTGACGTTAACACTGCTTTAAGTAATAACGCTACGATGGCCCAGCGGCCGCACTTATAAAATATGATCACTTAACTCTAATTAAGGCATTTCAGTACAGTGATAAAATATAGCCTTCTTCAATAAATGGGCTATCTAACACTGAATTGAATTAAATAATTTTTCAAATCGGACCAGTAGGGTCCGATTTGAAAAATTTTTTTTTCCTGAGATTAGCGCGTTCAAGTTAGCCCTTTCAAATAGTTTTCCCCGTTTTTCCACATTTTCCTCCGTACATTTTTCCGGCATTAAAAGTATCCTATGTCCTTACCCGGGACAGACACACTTTGTATTAAAGTATGAATGTATGTTTCACAAGTATTGAAGCATGGATGTATGTTTCACAAGTATTGAAGTATGGATGGATGTTTCACAAGTATTGAAGTATGGATGGATGTTTCACAAGTATTGAAGTATGGATGGATGTTTCACAAGTATTGAAGCATGGATATATGTTTCACAAGTATTGAAGTATGGATGGATGTTTCACAAGTATTGAAGCATGGATGTATGTTTCGAAGTATTGAAGTATGGATGGATGTTTCACAAGTATTGAAGCATGGATGTATATTTCACAAGTATTGAAGTATGGATGGATGTTTCACAAGTATTGAAGCATGGATGTATGTTTCACAAGTATTGAAGTATGGATGGATGTTTCACAAGTATTGAAGTATGGATGTACCATCGAATAAAATATTAATTCATAGGCAGATAGCGGACCTACGCCAATTGGTCGGGTTGTGTCAATTCAATGCTTGACATAACGCGACCAATTTACGTAGTTCCGCCATCATTGATCATCTATGTTCAACACTATCTGTGCCATTAATAAGGGTTCATCATTTTTGCAGCCAGAAAACACACCATGCGAAGAAGTAATAACCAAAAAGCCCATTTCATCATCATTATCAGTGGAAGAGGGCATAAAGATGAAATATTTCATTCACAAAGATACCAACTACGACTTCCAAAGACAAAGAAGTGAATCTAAACAGAGAAGGTAAGATTTAGAAAAAAAGAAGAAGGGTTTTCATGACGCATCTACATCGTAAAGGTGGCTTACCAATTCTAACGGCAAGCGACAGCAACCGACAAAAATTTAAATAAAATGCTGCTTTATGATTGAGGCTATAGGTTCCACATCTATACTAATACAAAATTATAAAGCTGAAGAGTTTGTTTGTTTGAACACGCTAATCTCAGGAACTACTGGTCCGATAGTCTTTGAAATAGTCAGGAACTACTGGTCCGATAGTCTTTGATAGTCTTTTAAATTTCCAGTAACTCCTCATCAACTGGTCACATCTTCAAGAGCTGCCTAGGCGGCAGTGTGCTAGCAATACACGACGCCTACAGGAGATGTGGGGTTTGGACCAGCGTCGCCACTTCCCTGATACTGGGTTACTGCATCGCTTATGGTATACATGTGAGTTTCTATTGTATTATCATATTTCATCGTCATGTGTTTCTATAATTCTATTGTCATCAAATTCTTCGTTTTATTTATTAATTATGTCATTATTATTGTCATTATCAGTATCATCCTCATCATCACTATCAACTACTAGCATTTTCAAAATACATACATATTTTTATTTACATGACCTGTTTTGGAAGCATAGGCTAATCGCCAGTAACGTCATGACTCATGACTCATAGTAACGCAAATAAAAGTATAGTCAGGCACAACTTTAAGACCGCTCAAAGGAGAATGTGCAGTATTCTTTTTTAGATATTAGTAGATCATCATTCATCAGAAACGTCTTTATTGATAGATCGGGTTCAGACTGTAACGCTGTAACTCCGATATTGGTGAATATTGTACACATGCGCTATTGTATATTAATATTTTTATACATATGCGCTATTTTAAAGTAGTGCGAGCAGCGTGGCCATACCTCTATCGTCGATATTTTCCCTTACTCCTGCTCTATCCATGTTATTTCAGCTGACAGTTTGCCCCTCCAATTTTGTCAAGCTTTCTAAAAGTTGGTCTTGATATTTTTTTTCTACTATGTATTCTTACTATGGCCCTATCTTATATTCTTCCAGTTAACAGTAAAATCAGCGCAGACGCTGTACATGCGGTTGCACATACCAGAGCTGTCCTACTCCAAGCTTGCTGAAGCGGCGATGGATGTAGGACCTTTCCCAAGACTGAGAAAATACAGCAAACTCTTTAGGTGAGTACTAATTTATAACTGAGGTGGGTAATATTTAATGGCATTGACGTTGGAGCTAGGGATGTCGCATATTTTGCCATTCTACTAACTCCAAAGGTCCTAAGTGTTTGGCAACTCCTGTTGCCGTTGTAAAAGGGAGAATGATGAGTGACATGCTCGCCACATATGCCCAAAAGGCAAAACTGTAAAGAAAGCTATGTAATGATAATAATCTAGTGAAAAGTTTAAAACTGGCGATTCAAACGCCTATTTCGGCATTATTTAACCCCTCGACGAAAACTGAGAGAGGTGTTATAAGTTTGAAGTGTCTGTTTGTCAGTATGTATGTGTGTATGTCCGGCAATAGTATTGTAACATCCAAACGGGTGGACCGATTATGATCAAGTTTTTTGTTTGAAAACTGGCATAATACTTAACTACTCATTCAATCAAATAGCAAATTCAAACAGATGACTGCGCCATGTATATTTCGACCAATGTAACGTCTCTACATAGCACGTCTATGCCAGGAGCACACATTCCTCTTAAAGTAGCTTTTAAAATTGGATTTTCTAGTCTGCAGCCATTAATTTCGGACACTGCTAATATTTTAGTTATACAGGTATATAACAAAGTTTGTTTATTTTAGTGAGGGATGTAAAACACTTTTGTTTGTTGAATCAGTCCCTTCTTTCGTGGAAATCATAAGCCATGTTGGAATACTTAACTATGAAACTACACAATAATAATAATAATAATAATATGTAGATGTACTGCAATAGTTGGTTATTAGCAGTCGTATTTTGTACGTTCATTAATGTTCAAAATGTCAAAATGCTGTTTTTGCGTTATCCAGTCACGCTTTAACTGCATAAAAGACGTATTTTGAGTCCCGGTAAGGGACACGGAGAATTATGTACGGTTTTTCGCAAAAGAAGAAACGGGCAATTACAATAATAATAGCTCCCACACCGGTTTCGGTGACGGTGGCCGGTTTCATTGAAACCAGGCCAGCTACGCAGGAGTAATTTTATAGTGCCCAAGTGTGTGCGTAGTACACAAGAGCACTCTCTATTCCATTACTCTCATAACCCAGTGGGACGGAAGACCGACACGACCGGCGAGAGATCAGGCGCAGGACCGACTTTTTACATGCCCATCCGACGCATGGATCATCTTACTTGTCAGACAATCAGGTGGTCAGCCTGCATTGTCCTAACCAAACTTAAATAACATGTTTCCAACGCGGGAATCGAACCCATGACTTCCGAGTCAAGAGCCGCGCTCTGTACCACTAGACAACAGAGGCGTCTCTACTGCGTGAATCATCCACAACAGATCCTATAACCTTAATTTCTACCTTTCAGATACCTAGTAGAATTCACCACCTGTGTCAACCTCTTTGGAGTATGCTGCGTCTACCAGCTCATCATAGCCAGAATCATGAAGGAACTGTTCGGTAGCATACAGAATCTACCGTACGAAGACTTGGATTTGCTGCGGTTTTACGTGCTTATACTGCTGGTACCGACTATAGTGTTATGCATGATGACTAGGCTAAAGCATTTGAGTCCTTTTGTGGTGGTCGCAGACTTGATCATAGGTAAGTCATCAACACTAATAAGTCGATTTTGCTGAAATTCGGTGTGGAGATACTTTGTGTCCCGGGAAAGGACATAGGATACTTTTTATTCCGGAAGAATGTACGGTTCCATCTCATTAAACGCCTTTTGGCGCAACGTCATCTTAAGCCTTTATGAGAGAGCTGTTCTTTGGCATGTGTTAGACCTTATTGACGAAATGACCGACTTGAAATTATGTTTTGAAGTGTGTTTGTCGCAATTAATTCATAATTTAAGTAATCGCCTTCGAGGCCCAATTAAATCATGGCTCTCGACTCGTGGGTTCGATTGAAATCGTGGGTTGAAATAGTAAAACTGTTGAGGATGAGCCTGCATTGTTCTGTGCAGGCTGATCACTTGATTGTCTGACAAGATGATCCATGCGTTTGATGGGCATGTAAAAAGTCCTGCGCCTGATCTTTCGTCAGTCGTGTCTTTTGTTGTGGAAAATGTACAGTTTACGAATTTTGGCGCAACGGACTTCGGGCTACTTAATTTCCCCTCTCTTTTTTTCAGTGACATGTGCCATAGCGATGGTGTACTACACAGTGAAGTCCCCACCCTCACTCTCGGATCTACCCCCATGGAAAACCCCCATGGGTTTCCTCCAGTTCTGTGGAGTTTTCGCGTTTAGCATAGAAGGGGTCGCCATGGCTCTTCCCATCGAGAACAATATGAAGAATCCGGAGAAATTCACTACGGTTATGGGTGTTGGTAAGTGTACATTTAGCCATCTACATTTATTAGGTACACTGTACCGAGCATTAAGCGTCTCCCAGACAGACGCGGCCTGCGGTGGCGGTGGCGGTGGCGGTCAGTTGGATAACTTGGCCACGTGACCGCGTGTGTCTGTGTCGTTCCTAGAACTCTCAAGTCATCCAACTGACCGTCACCGCCACCGCCATCGCAGGCCGCATCTGTCTGAGAGACGCTTTAAACGTCTTGCTCAACGCCCTTCTGTCGGCCAATCCTACACAGTGCTCAACGCCCTCCGACAGGCCAATCCTGAGTGCGATGTGTTTGCCGATAAGTAGATGGATGTGAAGAGAGTATGTATAAGATTTTGTGAAAATATGAAAGGGTTTCTTCTATTACTATTTAATTTGTGTAGTTAACTGTTTGTGTATATTTTGTGACAATGTTAACATTAATTTTAAGTTAAGGTGGGGGTTAATCTCAATCCAAAACGATAACCTTGCACACAACCAAAGACCAAGCGTATACGCATCGCAATAAGATTTATTTTAGCTTAGCATAAAACTGTAGTTACTCGGGCGGATCTTCTCTATTTTTCATGTTTTTTTTTTAATATCTTTAGAAATAAACATTAAGAAACAAAATTGTTCGGTTAAGGAGATTTTAATATAGATTTAATAACAATTTATTCAAATAAAATTTATAATTATCCTAGTTAATACTTATATTTCAATGAAATAATTTTTTATCGGAGGTGAGTTTGTAAATTAATTACAGCCAAAGTATTACGTTTTATTAAAATGTTTATGGTTTAAGATATTTTAAATATTGTGCTTTATATCTCATATTTTTTAACACTTCCTTATTATATTGGAACTAGGTAAACCGGGAGTCGCGGAATAACAAATTGGGGTTTATCCTCGTCTTAAGATAATGCTTAATTGTTGTTAATTATTGTAATTTTGGTAACCCGTTTTAATTAACTTTAATAAATAAATAAATTAGTCATCCACATTTAGCCAGCTTCATTTAGCCACCTGCATTTAGCCACCTATATTTAGCCACCTACATTTTACCACCTACATTCCACATTTAGATACTAATGCGCTGCGTTCTGCACAAGGCTCAATAGATGCTCAACATTAACTACAATTTTAGCGTCAAAGGGTAATTTCCTAGAAAACAAACATCGAATGAAATATAATTTGTAGCTACTGCAAATAATAATAATATATGTAACTTGCTGCCATTCTAGATCTAGATTTCAAACCTTCAGTTTCGCTTGGATCAAAATATGTTGCGTCGGCTTTGATTTACTCATAGACATATAATATATACTGCATTATAAGTTTATGGATTTACTTAACGTATGTAGACGTGTATGTTCAACTAATACACCCTTTTATTTCCAGGTATGAGCGGCGTAGTATCTCTCTCTCTTGTGTTCGGAGTGCTGGGGTACTGGAGGTACGGGGAGGACTCTCTCTCCCCGGTTATACTCAACTTTCCTCCTACAATGTAAGTTATACCACAGACCAGAATATTTCCTTAGTCTATGGTTATACGCATGCTTTTACTGAAAAAATGATTTACAAAGATTTTTATTAAGTCGCGGGCAAGTAAAGACGTATACATAGAGGTACAAGATGTTGCTTGAGCGGAACCGTAGATTTTTCCAAGATAAAAACTAGGTTAATAATAAGTTCTTTCTCGAGACTCAAAAGTATCGCCTGCATACTTTGATTAAACCTATCGAGACAGGGCAAACAATTAGATTGGCCGAGAGCGCTGTCGAGAGAGCTTGCTGTAGGTATAATCAGGGTTTAAAATATATCAGCAAAATCTATTCAGTGATTAAAGCGTGAAGAGGTAACAGACAGACACAAAATTACTAGAAAACTTACTTACTGCCGTTGCCACGTGAAGAAAATCCTGAAATAAATCGGCCAAGTGCGAGTCGGGCTCGCGCACGAAGGGTTTCATACCGTTATAGAGCAAAAATAGGCCAAAAATTGTGTTTTTTGTATGGGAGCCCCCTTAAATTTTTATTTTATTTGAATATTATTATTAATTATTAAAGTACATATATAATTAAGGCTTTTGTGAAAATTTCAAGTGCCTACCTGTTGTCATCATTGATATCTACCGAGCAAAAAATGTTTGAAAAATCATGTTTCTTGTATGGTAGCCCCCTTAAATATTTAATTTATTTTGTTTTTAGTATTTGTTGTTATAGCGGCAACAGAAATACATAATCTGTGAGAATTTCAACTTTCAAGCTATTACCGTTCTTGAGTTACAGCCTGGAGACAGACGGACAGACATCGAAGTCTCAGTAATAGGGTCCCGTTTGTACCCTTTGGGTACGGAACCCTAAAAATCCTGACGCTGGGGCGCTTGCCCATACAAAAGTGGAAAAAAAACTTGGTCTTTCTGCACTGCTAATTTCAGAGTAAACTTTTTACAGGCTGTATACAGGGTGTAACAAAAATAAGTGATAATACTTTAGGGTATGTATGTGTTCCATGTAGAGAGTTCACTGTGAAAGTGGCAGCGCTGAAAGACCAAACATTTTTTTCACTTTTGTATGGGGAAACTCATGACGCTCGGGCCTTTGCCCATACAAAAGTGAAAAAATTTTTTCGTCTTTCAGAGCTGCTACTTTCACAGTGAACTCTCTACAAGGAACACGTACACAGTCTAAAGTATTATCACTTATTTTTGTTACACACTGTATAGCGATAGCTAAACAGTTCCAACCTTGATTGCAGGTTCCCAACAATCCTCAAATACTCCATAGCGGTTCTCCTCTTCATCTCATTCGCCAACATTTTCTGGACTCCCTTCAACATGGTGTGGCACTACCTGAGCCGCCGGCATACCACCAGGTTCCGGCTCTGGGAGAGAGTATATAGGACTATCTTCGTCATCATAGTGACTTGTGTGGCGATTGCCTTCCCTAAGTTGGAGAGCATGATGGGCTTGGTAAGTGAATTTTGCGGAGATTAAGGCCGGCCGCATACGTATCTACGTTTTCCGTATGCGATTTCCGAATTCGTTTTCCGTATTCCGAAAACCAAATGCATGAAATCAGTAAAAAACAGACACGTTAGTTTTTTATGCCACAGTGCCAGCCAGCGCGTTTGAGCTTGAAAAGGACGAATGGTCTCACGGAATCCAGAATACGGAAAACGTATTCGAAAGAAGAGAGAAGGAAAACGTGCGTTTGCAGGTGCATAAATTAAATAAAAGACGTATATGTATGTGATTGATTGTATTGTCGGTTCTTGGTGGAAATTCATGTTGAATACTAATAAACACAATTTTTCGTGCACTTGTGTAATTTGTTAAAAGTTATAATAATATCTTAGCATAGTGGAAAAAGTGCACGAAAAATTTTGTTTTACTATATAGTGTTCAAAATTTGACTGACATGACATAGTTTATCCTCCTAAAATAGAAGTATCTTCATGGGTACTAAATTTCATCCAAATCGTTTTGGTAGTAATCTCGTAAAATTTCCAATTTTTCCAATTTTCTCGTCTACGTCGTCACACACCTGGCCCTGGATGTGAGCCTGGGTGGGGAAATATGGCCAGGGGCTAAGCCCCTCTACATGTAGAGATCCGTTTGTGGTATTTATGTGCACCGAGTATGAGTACCGGGATGCGCAGAGAGAGACCTATTTTTGTGGGGAAAACCCCGCGGCAACGCGGGGAAAACCCAAGAGCATGGGATTTCCCCCCAATTTCCTCTTTTCACTTGTGATGAACCAAATCGCATTACATCATGACAAACATCTAACTTTTAAATATTATAAGTGACATCTATGTCCTTTAAGCCTGACTAAAATAATATTTCAGGCGTGCCTATCTAAATGTTTCTACTGTTAGACGTAGTAGTTCCGTTATTTCTTACTAGATGGCGTTAAATACAAAACTTTCTATATTATTAGGTACCTAAGGGAATTTTTTTACGCTAGTCAGCAGCACCAGCAATAATAATAGCTCCTACACCGGTTTCGGTGACGGTGGCCGGTTTCATTGAAACCAGGCCAGCTACGCAGGAGTAATTTATAGTGTCCAAGTGTGTGCGCAGTACACAAGAGCACTCTCTATTCCTTTACTCTCATAACCCAGTGGGACGGACGACCGACACGACTGGCGAGAGATCAGGCGCAGGACCGCCTTTTTACATGCCCATCCGACGCATGGATCATCTTACTTGTCAGACAATCAGGTGATCAGCCTGCATTGTCCTAACCAAACTTGGAAATAATATGTTTCCAAAGCGGGAATCGAACCCACGACCTCCGAGTCAAGAGCCGCGCTCTATACCACTAGACCACGGAGGCGTTATGCACCAGCACCAGCAAAGACAGTAAACAAACAGTTTTTGCTCCGATCTTTGCGTTATAATATTCCCTATTATTATTATGATATTATTGTGCTTTTTAAAAAAATATTTTTATTTTCCAGCTTGGAGCATTCTGCATATCGAGTCTGGGCTTCATATTCCCTGCGTTCATCGATCTGCTAGTGACATGGGAGAACCCTGGACTTGGGAAATTAAAATGGCGCCTTTGGAAGAACATTCTACTGATTACAATAGGACTAGTGTTATTCTTTGCCGGCACTTACAGTAACGGGAAAGAGCTTATAAATAATTTGTAAATATTGTATATTATGTTAATATTATAATTATTATAGTTATTATATTAAAATTGTTTTATTATTAATTAAACTAGATGACGCCCGCAGGCAGCAACTCCTTTGCGCCAAAATTCGTTCATTTTTCTGGGTTAAAAAGTAATTAGTTCCTTTCCCAGGACTCAGAGTATCTCAATACAAAATGTTACCATAATCGATTTAGTCGTTTGGACGTGAAGAGGTTTTTTTATTTTTATTTTATGAAATAAGGGGGCAAACGAGCAAACGGGTCACCTGATGGAAAGCAACTTCCGTCGCCCATGGACACTCGCAGCATCAGAAGAGCTGCAAGTGCGTTGCCGGCCTTTTAAGAGGGAATAGGGTAATAGGGGAGGGTAGGGAAGGGAATAGAGTAGGGGTTAGGGGATTGGGCCTCCGGTAAACTCACTCACTCGGCGAAACACAGCGCAACCGCTGTTTCACGCCAGTTTTCTGTGAGAACGTGGTATTTATCCGGTCGAGCCGGCCCATTCGTGCCGAAGCATGGCTCTCCCACGTATAAGGTCACCGACAGACACACTTTCGCATTTAGAATATTAGTAAGGATTTTGTACCATCATATTTATATTAAAATATCACATGTAAATTAAATTATTAGCTATGAATTATAAAAAATATACTTTATACAAAATTATTCAAAAATGTTTCTTTATCCGTAATTTTACAAAATCATGGTCACCAACTATTGTAGTTGTCTTCAAGTGTCATATTGATTGTCCCAATAAATCATTAATTGATATGTGTTTTCGCATACAATATTAGCATACACAGAAAAAAGTTTCTACTCATTTAGAAGACACAGTGCCGAAATGTGTACGCAGTACATAGAGCGATGAGGTATTGCAGATGAGCTGATTTTTCAGGCTAAATTTCAGGATCTTAAAGGATTGGATTCAAGATTCCCAGTTTTGTTAAAAAACTTACTTAAATAATGACAAATAGGTCAATCAAGAATAAATCAAGAAGCCCATAGGGGCCTTTTCACTGTGAAAATTCCACACGACGTATTTTTTGCGCACTGACGACGCGTGTTTCATGCGCTCGTCTACAGCGTGTTTTCATCGCGTTTTGGCAGATATTAAAAGTTTAAAACGTGTCGGCTTCCTTCCGTTTGCTGAGCCTTCAACTTGCGTTTGTATCGATACAAACGAGCGTAAAAAAACGTCGTGTGGAAGGGCCCTGAAATTTTCCAGCAATTAGCAGGCTGATGATGATAAACTACAGAAAACTCTCGATCATTTCAGCTGTCAAACAAAAGAAACTAGAGTCCACAGACACTTTCAACTTATAACACCCCTCTTATTTATCGGGGGTTATAAATATCTAGATCAAGGGTCACCACTCACCAAATGACGGACTGCGGTCTGCTTCCGGACCTATGTCCGGACCGCCGACCCATTGTGTGCGGACCAAGCATGTTCGACCGGTCAGCAAGCAGAGCTCATATTTCCTGGTCAGCACGTAGCATCGGCCCTGCACGGCCACTATCCGACTCACTGGATCCCGTGCAGCAACTTCACTGTGACCTGCCTGCCGACCGAGTGGGCCGGAGCCCACTCGGTCGGCAGATCTTCCTTTGGCCACCACGCATTATTCTCACACATACTTCCATACTAATATTATAAATTGCGAAAGTGTGTCTGTCCGTCTATCTGTCTGTCTGTTTGTCGTCCTCTTGTCTATAATATTAGTTATGAATTTATTTGTGTCTTTAGGCCACAGTATCATTATGTTACCTTGTTATTGTTTCAATGTCTCTATTTCTCTGTAAAGGCTCTATAAACAAATTGATAAGAATAATATAAGATAACTCAGCTAAGTAGCAAGCAGTTCCGTTGTGTTTTAACCGAATGTGACTAGTAGAGTCATGTTTTTAGCGAGGCGCCCCAATGCCTCTATGAGCGCTTTAGTCATATTAAAAATTTTACGTGGTAGAGTAATGCTTCGGCATGAATGGGCCGGCTCGACCGGAGAAATACCACGGGCTCACAAAAACCAGCGCCAAGTGAGTGAGTTTACCGGAGTCCCAATCCCCTACCCTATTCCCTTCCCTACCCTTTTCTTTTCCCTTCCTTACCCTCCCCTATTCCCTCTTAAAAGGCCGGCAACGCACCTGCAGCTCATCTGATGTTGCGAGTGTCCATGGGCGACGCAAGTTGCTTTCCATCAGGTGACCCGTTTGTTCGTTGTCCCCCTTATTTCATGAAAAAATGCTATTAAAGTACTAATCTGCCTGTTACCTCTCCAAAACATGTTGTTACTTCGGTTTCTTGAAAAGTACCTATTCTAAGCATAAATAATCGGCCAAGTGCGAGTTGGACTCGCGCACAAAGGATTCCGTACCATTATAGAGCAAAAACAGTAAAAAATTGTGTTTTTGACGGACAGACGGACAGACATCGAAGTCTCAGTAATAGGGTCCCGTTTTTACCCTTTGGGTACGGAACCCTAAAAAATATAGTAAAGACAAAATTTGTATGCATTTTACAATACCGAATTTTTGTCTTGCATATTGGTAGCACTGCCAAAAATTTAAAATTTGCCTCTTCGGGAGACAAAAAAATTATTATCCATTCTTCATTATCTTTCCTTAAGGGGCGATTTCACCAAAGAAATAGAACGCGTTCAAAGCACTCTGAACCGGTTCAAAACGTATAAACGCGATCGAAATGCATTTCACTAGCATAAACTGAACACGTTCACAGCAAATCCGAGTTTTATCTTCTGAACGCCCAAAGTCCGAAGTTTAACGTCATAAAACCCGTTCAAGCCTTGTCATGACTCATGGCGGAACGAAAAACATAGACAAAAGAAATGTCAAGATGACAGTTTTGACACATGCGTTTGTAAGTTTATGTATCGTTTCTTGCTATTTTGTAGTTAAATTGACGTGAAAAGGCTTTAAAATGATGAAAACATGTAAAATAATCGCGTGACGTCACGTAAACTTAGATTTAATAATCGCGATCAAAAGAAGTTTGTGATATCCAATCGAAACAAAACGAGATTCACGTCGCAGCATGAACGCGTTCAATGGGAACTAAGTTTTATAAAACTAAGTTTTATGTGTGTTCGGTGAAATCCCGTTCATTTTCCGTGATTGCGTCTTAAACTCGTTCTGATATAAGTCAGTCTTGTGATGGCAGAGTAGTGAGATGGTTTCGCAGAATGTAAGTTTCATTGTCATACATTTTGTTGCGAATATTGTGTACAATTTGTTGCGAATGTTGTGTATATATTTTGTTGCAGATGTTGTGTACATTTTATTGCAAATATTGTGTACATTTTGGTCACGGGCGTATATATAGCTTTTGTAAGGGGGGTCCGTAACATAAAAAACGGCCAAGTGCGAGTTGGTTGTTTAGGAAATCAAAAGTATTTTTTAAAATTTGAATAAGTATCGGAAATCGGGATGTTGAATATATTTATTAAAAAAAGTAATACGCTCCACAGTATTTATTTTCACAAGATGGACAGTAATGGGGGGGTCCGGACCCCCAAATACTATACATAAAATATCTTGATGTGATGTCGTGATCGTATATTAGTAAACATTTAGAAGAATATTAAAATAAAGGCGTTTGATAAAAAAATGTAGGTTGTGCAAAAAATTGAGTTTTATCCAAATATGCTTAAGCCTTATTTCGACGTTAAAAAAGTTTTTTTTTATGAAATAAGGGGGCAAACGAGCAAACGGGTCACCTGATGGAAAGCAACTTCCGTCGCCCATTGACACACGCAGCATCAGAAGAGCTGCAAGTGCGTTGCCGACCTTTTAAGAGGGAATAGGGTAATAGGGGAGGGTAGGGAAGGGAAGGAAATAGTTGAGGGTAGGGAAGGGAATAGGGTAGGGGTTAGGGGATTGGCCCTCCGGTAAACTCACTCACTCAGCGAAACACAGCGCAAGCGCTGTTTCACGCCGGTTATCTGTGAGAACGTGGTATTTATCCGGTCGAGCCGGCCCATTCGTGCCGAAGCATGGCTCTCCCACGTATAAAAGTGTTTTCTTAATCTTATAAATCTTTGGAATTTTTATGAGAGTTTTATATGAGTAAGTATTAGGATTTCAATGTTAAATTACTAAAAATATACATACATTTATTTTGTTAAAACTACAGAGTGTAACAAAACTAAGTGATAATACTTTAGGGTTTGTATGTGTTCCTTGTAGAGAGTTCACTGTGAAAGTAGCAGCTCTGAAAGACCAAAATTTTTTTCCACTATGAGAAAACTCGTGACGCTGGGACGCTTGCCGAAAGCAAAATTGGTTCAGCGGTTTGGGCGTGAAGAGGTAAAATACAGACAGACAGACACATTTTCGCATTTATAATATCAGTAAGGATAATATTATGATTGTGTATTGTGTAACTTACAACCTGCGTTTCACCAAAACCTTATTTTGGCAAACAAGTCAAACTTGTTTTTATGCACCTTACCCGATCGTGTGCACTTTAAGGACGATAATATACTAACTAATATTTTAAATAAGAAAGTTTGTCCGTCTGTTCACTCTTAGGCCGTGCGCCCATTGCGACTTTTTAACCGACTTCCAAAAAGGAGGAGGTTATATTATGTTCGGCTGTGGATATTTTTTTTTTTTGTAGCGATGCAACACCTATAGCACAGATGACAGAATACATAATTAGTACCTCCTATAGTATGTCAAAAAAGTGAAGAAATCAAAAAGTGGCAACATCGTCGTGTCATCCCTTTCAAATGAATGAATGAAAATACAAATCAATCTAAGAAAAAAGGGATGACACTACGATGTTGCCACTTTTTAATTTCTTCACTCTTTGACAGACTATATTATTTGCATTGATACAGTAGTGATGCAGTTCGTGCGCTTCATAGTCGCGCGGCTGCATCGCTACTAAAGGTCGCAGTGGGCGAACGCCCTTAAATAATAATAATAATAATGTTTATTCGACAATATGACACAGCATTACAATAATAAATTAAACGTTACAATCAATGAATAGGTTACAATACAAAGAAAGGAAATTAAAAACATCACATACTTACGCAAGACAGAAAATTATAAAAAAAGAGAAAATAAAAAAAGAAGGAATAATACATGAGACACGGTGATAAGACAGTAGGTATGCATAACGTAAGGACGTAAACTATGGGGACATCTTCATAGTGCTTATGGGTCAGCCATACGAGTAGTGTATTGTTATGTCTTTTGTAGAAAAGGATACCACTCAGGCTTATTACCGTGGTGTACACCACAGTACTTGTAGCCTAAGCATGGCCACCAGTAGAAATGCGAAAGTATGGACAAACTGTGGAGATAAACTTAAGGTAGCGTTCCGTTCTTTTTAGTCCTAAAAATTCAAATAATATCCTACTCTATGACATATACAGACTATAGTCTGTCATAAAGTGGCATTTTAATTGAATTTTTGTCGGTCGCGAATGGCCGCGGTAAAGATCGGAACGGTATCTTTAGTTTATTTCCACAGTTTGTCCATACTTTCGCATTTCTACTGGTGGCCGTGCTAAGGCTACTGGTGTTATGTGGTTCCTAAACGGTTGAACCGATTAAGATGGGTTGGAGATACTTTGAGAGATGCGTAAGATAGGAATTAGATAGAAAGATAGAAAATTCTTTATTTATTCAAACTAATTAAATTACAATTTCAAATAAAACAGTATAGGAACCTGTACAAACAGGCGGTCTTACCGCTGAAAGCGGTTTCTTCCAGGCAACCTTATTACTAACCGTATTATTATTATTGCAAGATTGTTTCGTTAAAATCAACTACCGTACTTATTCTCAATGTTTTCTCCCTGGGGCTCTGCAAAGGTCTTGTAGGTGCTCCTCGAGCGCTACATAAATTTATTTTAGAAATGTCGTCAGACACCAGCATGGAGACAATTAATTCAAATACAAGAATATTTTTAGAAAGTCCGTCAAAACTGATTCCTAAAAGGGTTCCACCACAAAAAAAGTTTGAGAATCGCTGGTTTAAAGTATACCTGTAATTAGGACCAGCGGTTCTAAAACTTTTTTGACTCAAGCCAAGGAATTGGCCTACTAGTAATATGCACTAAAAACATAATGATGGCTTGCCTACCTACTTGATTATCTTTTAAGTGTTACCGACATAAACCTACTATTAAAGGGTATTAGCACATATTATATTACCTTGATAGAGTAAGTAAATGAGGATTAATATAAGTATTTTCCTGTGCAAGCATTAATTTTCGAGAGGCGGAAATTTCAAAAAAAGCTGTGGTTAAAACTTACTTCGAATGTTTTCTGCATTTTCCGAAAGTCATTTTACTATAAAGTTAATATATCTAGCGGAATAGAGCAACAATCTCGAGCTGTCAAACGAAACCGAAATTGGTTTCTCTTTGTGTGTACGTATACACTTACACAAGCATGATTGAACATGAATTCTATGAGATTAAATTGTCAACGTGCGGCACGTGCCGACTGGACGTCAAAAAAGAGTGCTGCTGTCATGTATCACACGTCTCTTTTTACCACGCAGTGTTACTGATAGTATATCTCTCTTGCTCAGGCCTTTCTTTCTAGAGAAGCTTTCCGCTAGGTATATTAACTTTATGTTTTACCATAAAGTTAATATACCTAGCTGAATATATTAACTTTATGCATTTTACAAAGTTTATAATGTGGTTTATAATATAACAAAACGAAGTGACCGAAAGACTTGCTTTACAATAAATAATGCAGAGATTTTAGTTGAATATCTATACTAATATTACTAATAAATTCTTATAATTAATGAGCAATACTTTTATATTAATTTATTTATACCAACGATCTCGGTAGCGGGTCTAACGCTTTCGATGAAATTTTGTGTTTTTTATGGTTTCAATAATTTTGTATGGTTTTGGAGATGAAAAATCAATCTAGATAGGTTAGGGCCAATTAATACGTGGGAGAGCCATGCTTCGGCACGAATGGGCCGGCTCGACCGGAGAAATACCACGTTCTCACAGAAAACCGGCGTGAAACAGCGCTTGCGCTGTGTTTCGCCGAGTGAGTGAGTTTACCGGAGGCCCAATTCCCTTCCCTATCCTCCCCTATTCCCTTCCCTTCCCATCCCTACCCTCCCCTATTACCCTATTCCCTCTTAAAAGGCCGGCAACGCACCTGCAGCTCTTCTGATGCTGCGAGTGTCCATGGGCGATGGAAGTTGCTTTCCATCAGGTGACCCGTTTGCTCGTTTGCCCCCTTCTTTCATAAAAAAAATGTTTTTCTGCCTTAATTGATTTTTTTGGAAGTCTGTATCTAACACATTTTTTATACCAAGCGAAATTACTAGGTCATCCAGATATTAAAGAATTACAGTTCACTTGGTATTCTCCTCAATCTGTAAACTAAATCTAGCGATAAACTAACAGAGCTATGTTGGCATTTATTTTATTATTAATAAGGATGCATTATAAATAATTTTGACCCAGAAGCTTAGAATTACGCAAATCGAAAGTTTTTATACAGGTTTGGGTATATCCAGTTTCCAAATCAATACTAACATTATCAATACGAAAGTTCGTCTGTCTGACCCCTTCAGGATTCAACATTTTGAAAAAAAATTGTTATGGGAAAAATATCAGTCCCGGATAGAGCAAAGATAATAATGCAAAAATGTACCGTTCGCCGAGCAATGAAGTTTATATTGATGCCCCAATGCCCACGCATTGGGGCATCAATATAAACTTTTCTAGTGGTCTTTTTTCTATGAAATAAGGGGGCAAACAAGCAAACGGGTCACCTGATTGAAAGCAACTACCGTCGCCCATGGACACTCGCAAAATCAGAGGAACTGCAGGTGCATCGTATTCAATCCAGTAGTTGGAGCTTCTACTTCTTCGATTTAAACAAGCAAACCTACGATTCCTACGAATAATATAAACTAAGAAAGACTGTGTCAAAAAAATTGTCCGTGAGTCTACAAAATGTGGCCCGAATACATGCATACTTTATGCATGTATTCGGTACACAATTTTGTGTAAATATAGAAGTGACAATTAATATCAACGGCCATGGGCGTACCGAGGGGGGGGCAGCGGCCCCCCCCCTGGAGCATGTTGACGTTCCTACTAAGTATATTATCTAGTACTTTTATCTATAAAAATTAAAAATTAAGAACGAATTTTTGCCATTTGTTTGCAATACAATATTTTTACAACTAAAAATTATAAATTTTTTATTCTTTATAAACACCTAGCTTATGAAAAATCTGATTTGCCTCCCCCCTGGCCCAGAACCTGGGTGACCCCCCCCCCTGGCACCAGAACCTGGGTACGCCCATGTCAACGGCTTTATTTCGTTTTGAGTGCGTGTTTCATTGCTATTGCCATATTTTAGTGTGCGAAAAGGAACATGATTCAAAACCGCTAAAGCCCGTCACAGACTTAGCTATAATTTATATTAATATTTTTATAGCTAGGCATATTACTATATATTTTCTATACTAATTTTCGCGTGACCGCACACTCAGCTATAATATATATTTCTGGTAGCTATTATAATATACTTATATTATAGTACGGTATATTAATATATTATATTATAGCTAAGTCTGTGACGGGCTTGAACTTTGAAGTAATAAATGGAAGTTACATTTCCTTAGTTTTTATTATTCGTAGAAGCAAACACAAAAAAATACAATCAAATAATATAATAATAATAATATCTATGGACGCTTCACACCACGTCAGTCTGGCCCCGTGCTAAGTACCTAAAGGACTTGTGTTACAGACAGACAATGGATATATATTTAATACTTTTTATACTATACATATATTTAAGATTTTTATTATATGATACACATATTTAATACACATCCATGACCCAGGAACTTTGAAAATATTTTTGTTCCGTCGGCGGGATTCGAACCCGCGACCCCCGGCTTGAGCTACCAACGCGCGCACCACTGAGCCACAGAGGTCGTCTTTCTTGCAATGTGTGATATTTTTAAACCAACTTTAAGAAAGTAAACCGCCACGATGTCAATACATCTGATACAAGGTGTAACAAATCTAAGTGATAACTGATAATACTTCACGGTGTGTACGTGTTACTTATAGAGAGTTCACTGTGAAAGTGGCAGCGCTGAAAGACAATTTTATTTTTTCACTTTTTTATGGGGAAAGTCGTGACGCTCGGGCGCTCGCTCATACAAACGTGAAAATTTGGTGTTTCAGTGCTGGTTTGTTTTGTTACGCCTGTATAAAATTCTTGTGTCACAGACCACAGTGTTTGTGGGCGAACTCCTCTAAAACGCCTCAACCGATTTTATAATGAAATTTTGTATATGTGTAGGTACATTCTTTAGGCCTGAGAATAGGTTTTTATCAACTTTTTATATTCACTAGTTAGAAATAATTTATATGACAAAACAACATTTGCCGGGTCAGCTAGTTTCTTATTATTATGTACATGATGTATCTAATAATATTACGCTACTAATTTATTTGCGTAGTGAACATACGTAGATAGTGTAGATAAAACATCAATATCTAAATCTTAAAACAAACTCAAACAAAAAATTTGAACTCTTCTTTCATTATGAAAATAAATTAGCGAATTACGACAAAGTATTTTTTTTTTATGAAATAAGGGGGCAAACGAGCAAACGGGTCACCTGATGGAAAGCAACATCCATCGCCCATGGACACTCGCAGCATCAGAAGAGCTGCAAGTGCGTTGCCGGCCTTTTAAGAGGGAAATGGGGTAATAGGGGAGGGACGGGAAGGGAACAGGGGAAGGTAGGGAGGGGAAGGGAATAGGTTAGGGGATTGGGCCTCCGGTAAACTCACTCACTCGGCGAAACACAGCGCAAGCGCTGTTTCACGCCAATGAAACTCCAATTATGAAATAGTAACCGGCGCACATTACGAATATTTTTTTATCCTAAGTGTAGATGGAGGAGAACTATCTCTGTATGTAAAAAGTGTCCGCTGAAATGCGTTAAATTAGGGTGGCGCTACAGTAGCAACAGGGTAAATTTTAAATCATCTAGCAGCTTTTATTTCAGCTCTTTTAGGTTATATTTTAATATACTTCAATTTATATTTTGTCACCAACGGCTACATTCATTCCATACCCTATGCTGCAGCTGGCGCCACTCTTGGAGGATTTTTCAACTGTTATTTACTGCGTACAGCTGGACACTTTTTCAAATATCCCCCATATACGTGGGAGAGCCATGCTTCGGCACGAATGGGCCGGCTCGACCGGAGAAATACCACGTTCTTACAGAAAACCGGCGTGAAACAGTGCTAGCGCTGTGTTTCGCCGAGTGAGTGAGTTTACCGGAGGCCCAATCCCCTACCTAGGCGACGGAAGTATATATATATATATATATATATATATATATATATATATATAAGATTTCTCCTCCATCTACCCTCCATACTTTATCCGTTAGTAATTTTCTATTTTTGTTTATCATGAGTATTATTATATCATGATATCAGCTTCCAATGTATTTAAATTCAATCATACATTCAGTATCTCCCTAGTATTTACAAATTACATTTATTTAAAACTAGCGACCCGCCCAGGGCGTCGCACGGGTATAAAATATATAGCCACTGAAAAAATGATTAAAATCGATAGCCTATAATCCTTCACGTGGTCTACTTCTTAACTGTGCCAAATAACATAAAAATTGCTCCAGTACTTCGCGAGATAAGCCCTTTCATATAATTTCCCCCATTTTTTCCACATTCTCCTACTTGTCTTAGCGTGATAAAATATAGCCTATAGCCTTCCTCGATAAATGGGCTATCTAACACTGAAATAATCATCAAAATCCGTTGCGTAGTTTTAAAGATTATTTAAAGGGAACAAAGGGATATGAGGGAAAAAAGCGACTTTGTTTTGTAATATGTTTAGAAGATACACGCCAATAGATCGACACCTTCATTATCTACTTGCCGTTTGAATTTTTTTAGGTCAATTTTGAACTAAGATAGGTAAAAAAATTGGATTTTGGATGATTTTGGTGCGATCTCGGCAACGCGGCAAATGTATGGTCAAGGTCGTTTGCTCAGGGGTTGGCCTTAATTTTTTTTATTAAATAAGGGGGCAAACGAGCAAACGGGTCACCTGATGGTAAGCAACTACCGTCGCCCATGGACACTCGCAACATCAAAAGAGCTGCAGGCGCGTTGCCGGCCTTTTAAGAGAGAATACGCTCTTTTCTTGAAGGTTTGCAGGTCGTATTACGTATAGGTCCGGAAATACTGCTGGTGACAGTTCGTTCCAGAGTTTTACAGTGCGCGGCAGAAAGTTACGCGAAAAACGCACTGTGGAAGACTGCCACTCATCGAGGTGATGAGGATGGTATGTTTTTCGCGTGGGGCGATGGCGAAAAGTTGCAGGTGGTACAATTCCGAAAAATATATTTTAATATACCTACTTAATATCAGCTGTCTTATACAATGTCTCCAAAATTTCATTAAAACTATTATTATATTTTAGTGCAAATGAATAGATACTTATACTATTATCTCTAATTCCCTCTCTACAACTCTAATTACCTCTAAAACTTGGATACCTTGTCTTTATAATATTAGTGTTGATACGTCTTATCCGTAATTTGAGTATCTGCAGCGACCTTAATAAAATACATACTGTGTATGAACTATACCTTACAAGGATATTGTTTCGAAACATTCTTTATTTGTGTGCCAATGTTAAGGAAAAAGCCTCACTTTTACTCCAGAACGATCTTCAAGTTTTTTAAGGTTTTTTGTTGTTTATAATATCTTTTATTGTCTACGTTAAGTACCTTAACATAAAAATCAGTACAGCACATAATATTGTGTCGCTTATAAAAATAAATTATAAAAGGATAAATCATCAATATTATAATAGTAAAAGCTTGTTACTCTTTCACACAAAAACTACTGAACGGAATTCTTAGAGCAGCCTACAGTTATATCTATACATGCCTTATTTTATGCCTTATGGCTGGTTTACTTTATTCCAGTACCAATCCAGCACTAGATTGGAATAATACAAACCCGCTGTAAAAAGTAGTGCGCCATTGGAATTAGAGCAGCCTTTCCCGAAGTGGGCGATAACGCCCCCTTGTGGGTGCTGGAGTTCTAAAGGCGATGTAGGACCTAGAAAAAAATGGGGGCGTTGTGCGGGGGGCTTCGGGGGTGATTTATTTCATCTGGATGCATTTTAAATTGAAACAATGGGGGCGCTAAGACATATTTTTTTCGCAATGTGGGTAATAGACAAAATTATTTTGGGAACCCCTGCATTAGAGCCTTTGTTGTGCCTTGGCTTAAGTCAAAACTAATATTATAAATGCGTCTGTCTGTTGCATATTTACGACCAAACCGCTGAACCGATTTTGCTGTTTGCTATAGAGATACTTGAGTCCCGGGAAAGGACATAGGATACGTTTTGTCTAGGGAAAAATGTACGGTTCCCGCGCGATAAACGAGTTTTGGCGCAACGGAGTTGCGGGCGTCATGTGGTTATTAAATAAATCTTGATTCAGACAGATCTGGAGCTGGATGGAGTCTCCAAGCCACCTCCTCAGCCGCCACCGGAGAAGAAGAAGTATGTGGTGCACGCAGACAAGGAGGAATATGACTTCGCAGCACATAGGACCATCGCGAGACCTACCAAGTAAGTTATTTCAAGTGCTTACCTGCAGGCTTACCAAGACCCCTATGGAAAGGTTTATTCTTACGGTAAAGTCACTGACCTCCATTATACAAGTAGGTACCCTGGACTTACGATACTCTTTGAAATGACTGCTGGTTTTTTTGCCTATTTGAAGCGGAATCAGCGCCCCCAATGCGGGGTAAGATAACTAAATTTGACGTAAAAATGACTTTTGAAAGTCGCCATATTGGCGCTGATAGCAGTAGTGGGAGTACCTGGAACTAATACTAGTTTCTACAACCAATAGCGATTAAGCGGCCATTTGCAAGTTACGTCAGATTTAGTTCTCTTCCCCCGCATTGGAGGCGCTGATTCCGCTTCAAATAGGCACAAAAGGCAGGTGGGTACCATAAGTCCAACGTACTTGTATAATGGAGATCAGCAGTGGGGAAAGTAGACAAAGTGATGGATTAACAAAGGAAATCTGTCAGTTTGCATCGCAAAAACTGTCAGCGTATCTATTCTTTCGTATTTCTACTATAGCCATGCTAAGCCTGCTGTTGCCATTATTACCATTGAGCAAAAAAGGGGCAAAAAATCACTTTTGTTGCAACAAGCCTACAAGGCACACCCAAATATTTGCTTTATTTTGTTTTTAGTATTTGTTGTATTATTAACTAGATGACGCCCGCAACTCCGTTGCGTTTTATCAATTAGTTTATCGCGTAGGAACCGTACATTTTTCCAGGATAAAAAGTATTCTATGTCCCTTCCCGGGACTCAAAGTATCTCTGTACCAAATTTCAGCCCAATCGGTTCAGCCGCTTAGGCGTGAAGAGGTAACAGACAGACAGACACACTTTCGCATTTATAATATTAGTATGGAAGTATGGATAGGGTCTTGATTTTACCCCTCGGGTACGTAACCCTAAAAAGAACGTGTAACTTGCTCTTAACCTAAAACTAAAATCTGGCTCCTTTCATTCCATTTTTGCCCAGCAATCTTAAAAGTATGCGCGACCCAAACTAGTATATAAGGACGCTGAGCATTCGTGTACTAACCCACACAAAAATTACGTATTGAGTTATGAATGCAATTATGTTCTGTAGATGATTTAGAACAAGACTGCATTCAAAATTTAACAACAAAAAAAATTGTGGGTTAGGACACTAATGCTTAACAGGCAACAGCGACCATTTAGAGTGTATCAGTCGTTATGCTCTCATTTATCACAATGTTTTTTGTGACATTGTCTTATTATCTTCAAGAGGTTTCAATGCCACCGCAATGTGTTTCATTAAAAGGCGTGAAGCGAATAATTGAGTGTGTTGCTTCAATGTTTTTTGTTATGGGACTGTAAACTTTATAATACTAGGTGACGCCCGTAGCCTTCGTTGTTTTTTTTATGAAATAAGGGGGCAAACGAGCAAACGGGTCACCTGATGGAAAGCAACTTCCGTCGCCCATGGACACCCGCAGCATCAGAAGAGCTGCAGGTGCGTTGCCGGCCTTTTAAGAGGGAATAGGGTAAAAGGGGAGGGTAGGGATGGGAAGGGAAGGGAATAGGGGAGGGTAGGGCATTCCCTACCCTCCCCCATTCCCTTCCCTCCGGTAAACTCTCTCACTCGGCGAAACACAGCGCAAGCGCTGTTTCACGCCAGTTTTCTGTGAGAACGTGGTATTTCTCCGGTCGAGCCGGCCCATTCGTAACGAAGCATGGCTCTCTCACGCACGTTGTGCTAACATTCGTTTGCCGCACGGGAAGCGTACATTTTTCCATGATAAAAAGTATGCTGTGTCCTTTAACACAAAGTATTTCCCGAGTCTCAAAGTATCACCACACCAAATTTCCGCAAAATCGATTTAGCGGTTGGTCGTAAAGACGTGGGAGAGCCATGCTTCGGCACGAATGGGCCGGCTCGACCGGAGAAATACCACGTTCTCACAGAAAACCGGCGTGAAACAGCGCTTGCGCTGTCTTTCGCCGGGTGAGTTTACCGGAGGCCCAATCCCCTACCCTATTTCGTTTCCTACCCTCCCCTATTCCCTTCCCTTCCCATCCACAAGGTGTGGGACCCAGAAAAAAAATAGGGGTGTTGTGTAGAGGCTTGGGGGTTAATTTATTTCATCTGGATGCCTGGATAAATTTTCAAATGATACCAAGGGGGCGCTAAAACGCAATTTGTTTTCAAAGTGGACGGCAGACAAAATAAGTTTGGGAACCCCTGGTTTATACTTTTCAACTTCCCTGCTTCCAGCACCTTCGAATCCACGGGCCACCTCATCAAGGGCTGCCTCGGAGGCGGGATCCTAGGCATCCACGAAGCGTACATGAAATGTGGGCTTTGGACTTCCCTGGTGGTCACCATCATCTTCGGCTTCTACATCAGCTATTGTGTTCATGTAAGTAGCTGTTATAGGCAAGCTGTTGTGTTCATGTAAGCAGCTGTTATAGGCAAGTTGTTGTGTTCATGTAAGCAGCTGTTATAGGCGAGCTGTTGTGTTCATGTAAGCAGCTGTTATAGGCAAGCTTTTGCGTTCGTGTAAGTTGTCATGGACAAGAGGAATATAGCTTACATGCTGAATTCGCTGTCGGTGGACGATTTTAAAAAGCTGGTCTTTGCAGAAGTCATAATATAGTACCCAAGTGTGTGTGCAATACAAAATATGGACACGTTATTACTTTATTATCATAACCAGCTAAAGGCACCAATAATAATCCTACCCCATTGGATAAGCATTATGGTCTCAAGCAAATATGGAACATTTTATTTTCTGATAAACATTTTTTCTGTCAAATATACAGCGCACTCTAAAGTTTTGAATTCTTTGATTAGAAAACAATTAGCTAGACTTAAATCTTTTTCTACATTTCCAGATCCTTGTGAAGTCAGCCCAGATACTTTACAAACGGCTGCATTTACCTGAGATGTCGTATCCAGATCTGGCAGAGGCATCATTGGAGGTTGGACCTTTCCCCAAACTGAGGAAATACAGCAAATGGTTCAGGTAAAGATGACTGGAATAATATTTATACAGCGAATTACGATACACATCCTGAAGGCTTTGCCTGGCAAATCGGAGTTCAAGCCATATGACCGACAAAGACAGAGATCTTGGATATCTTTATTTAGATATTGGATTTGAGTATAGAGCCACCAATCATTAAAGCCTTCCTAATAACACCTTTAATTTTTTTTCAAGGTAACCAAAACTTTAATTTTTTTGCATGTAGCAAAGACCTTGAAATGAAAATATTTCAAGCTTTTGCATAGCTTTTATCGCGGGGTTTAAGCGCGGTAACCGAATCAAGAAATTCCGTAACGAAAAAACATAACACACCCCTACTCCGATCGGCATAGCGGTGCGGCGTTGCCAGACTTCGGTACGGTGTTTGTGTGCTTGCGACGAGACGTATGCGAATTATACCTAATAGCAGTACCTGGATGACCGAGCTTTGCTCGGTATGGCAAACACTCATTGACTTCGTGTTACTTAATAACGCCATCTGCTGGTCGTTAAAACAATTAGTTGCTAACAAAATAGTATTATTATTCGCCAATTATAGATGACGTCAGGAAGAGTCATATTTTTCAGTTTATCGATTATCGATAAAACACGAATAAAAAGACATTTTTTAAAAATGATTCCTATATACTAAATTTCATGAAAATCGTATATATATATATATATATATATATATATATATATATATATATATATATATATATATATATATATATATATATATATATATATATATATATATATATATATATATATATATATATATATATATATATATATATATATATATATATATATATATATATATATATATATATATATATAATATATATATATATTTTATGAAATAAGGGGGCAAACGAGCAAACGGGTCACCTGATGGAAAGCAACTTCTATCGCCCATGGACACTTACAGCATCAGAAGAGCTGCAAGTGCGTTGCCGGCCTTTAAGAGGGAATAGGGTAATAGGGGATGGTGTGCAACACAGTGCAAGCGCTGTTTCACGCCGGTTTTCTGTGAGAACGTGGTATTTCTCCGGTCGAGCCGGCCCATTTGTGCCGAAGCATGGCTCTCCCACATATATATATATACAAGAATTGCTCGTTTAAAGATATAAGATAAGCTGTTAAAAAATGCTACGCAATATCTTTATTGCGGCAATACCCGAATACCAGACTTATTTTTGATTTGACATTTCCAGGTACGCAGTCGACCTCATCATCTGCATAGATCTGTTCGGAGCGTGCTGCGTCTACCAGATCATCATAGCCAAGACCATAAAGGAGGTGATAGAATATTCCGAAGGCCTACCCACGGGGGACATAGACCAACTGAGGCTATACGTACTGACTCTACTACTGCCGATATTGGTGCTGTGTATGATCACGACGTTAAAGTATTTAGCACCGTTCTCGCTGATAGCTGATGTGTTTATCGGTAAGTTGCGGTTTGGCGTAATTTGATTTTAATTTGGTTTGATTCTGGAATGTTTAAGGGCCTGTTTCACCACTTCCTGATAAGGCTATCCACCAATTAACTTGACAGATCAAGTATGGAGAATCTGTCAAAAAAGGTGTGAGTAGCCTATTAGGCACTTTATCAGAAAGTGGTGAAACAGCCTTAAGAAATTGTTTGTATATCAATGATATTTTGAGCTGTTACATTTATCAGCACGAACGCGCCGAACGAGCACCATTTTAGAATTCGTTCTATGAAATGATGAGAAACCTCGCACATTCGTCCGCACCGTACCCGGCGCATTTAGCAATAAGTGCGATTAGCTTAATTCGCATTTTTCAGAAGAATACCACTTTGAAATCCGAGTAATCTAACACGATTCATCAATCCGAAGACATTTGAAAGTTTCCTAAAATATTAACCTTCGAGGATCTTTGGTAACCCAAATCAGAAAGCAGACTGGTAACACGGTATTTTCTTTTTCAGTGGTATGTGTAGTCGCAACAGTGTACTACGGTCTTCAGACTGCTCCTGCTTTATCCACTGTACCAGCTTTCAAGGACGCTGTCGGGTTCTTCGAGTTCTGTGGCATAGTCGTCTTCAGTATGGAGGGAATTGGAGTTTCGTTGCCAATTGAGAACAATATGAGGGAACCGAAGAAGTTTCCGCTAGTTTTGTGTGCGGGTAGGTAAAATATTTTTATTGTTTTTCTGTCTCTTTCTCTGCTACTGTTCTAATGTCCTTAGGATAAAAATTACAATGCATTCTAGTAGCTTGTTTTCAATCACAGTACTATTCACAGTAATGTTCAGTTTTACTCAGGCCTTGCACCAATCTGGTCTATTAATATCCCATTATATATTAATTCACGATTCAATTGGAGGAATCATACCTAGAACTTTGAAGTACGCACCTAATTGTTTAGTTGTATTTATGCCACCTTCATGGTTATCAGCACAAAACTTCTTGTGTATATTTCAAATACTGGTTGTATTTTCAGGTATGTCTGTAGTGGTATCGTTCCTAATTCTCGTCGGTTTCTTCGGCTACTGGGGTTTCGGAGAGCAATCTACGTCACCGGTCACTTTGAATTTCCCCTCTGAAATGTAAGGATTCATTTTCCTTCATTTGTTGAATATTTAATTGAAATACCTTCGTTTACTGTAATTTGTTTCTTATTACTCTTTGCTATCTACATCTCGCAAATTTTCAGATTTTTGTAGGTTTTTTAAGACATACGTAGTAAATAATTTACAACGTGCATCTATTCACATTTATATATCTTCTATTTTTCTTTCTATACTCTTTCTTACTATTTCCTTGTTGTAAGTTCACTTATTTCCTTCATTTTACAATGCTCATTTAGATGCTCAGCATGATTTTTCTCTATTCATTATTCAATCCTCTATTGAATCAAAATGTCTCTAAAATCATCTACTTCCAGATTCCCAACAGTATTAAAACTCCTCATGGGTGTGATGATCTTCATCACCTTCGCTCTCAACTTCTGGGCGCCCTTCAACCTCGTCTGGCACTACATGAGCGGCTGGCACGACGTCAAGAAGCACTGGCTCTGGGAGAGGGTTTACAGAGCAATCTCCGTCATCATTATTACCAGCATTGCCATCGCTTTCCCCAACATTGGGAATTTGATGGGATTGGTAAGTTGATGTAGCGTCTTTTATCACTCTGGTGTCCTCATTACCTTTTGTATCTGTTTCATTGTTTTCTCTCTTAAGTATTATTTTGTCATAAAATATTATACTGTCTTTATTACTAGCTGACCCGGCAATGTTGTTTTGTCACATATTTTTTTAGTATCAATATAAAAATGTACATAATTTTAATCGGTTGAGCCGTTTTTGAGGAGATCAAGCACAAATACCGTGACACGAGAATTTATTATTAGATAGAGCTAAAGTGTTTGTTTGAAAAGGCCAATCTCACGAACTACTGAACCTATTATAAATTATTTATAACATATTTAGAGTAGAATACAGGAAAGGACACCTAGGCTACTTTTTATCGAAAAAATGTACGGCTCCCTCGAAACTTCTAGTATTTCATAAAACAGCGCAGGTTGATTATCTTAACTTATCATTGTCACATTATTATACACAGTTTACACGTTTAATTTCTTCTAGATTACGTTAAAACAAATATCGTTTACACGTTTAATTTCTTTTAGATTAAATTGTAAACAAATATCGTTGGTTTTTCCAAATCATTTTTCTTCCATCCATTTATAAGTTCAGTAGCCTGCATACAATATGTCGTAAATAAAAGTTTACACACACAACATATCGTTAGTTACAATACACAATATGTCATTAATCTTACCTTAGTTAGATCCGATTTCATTTCAATAAGATAAACGAATGTTTATTGCATTCATTATTGCACAGAAGCTGCATTTATAATAATTAATAGCATTCTATTTAAGTCTTGCTAGCATGAAAGTTAATAAGTATTTAATGTTCAATTTCAACATGTGTCGCTGTACCAGTATACAGTTATTTCTCACTTTCACAAAGATGGCATAATTTAATTATCTTCATTTTCAGTCACTTTCATTAATTGCGAGAAAATCTAATGAACGTTTTACAAAGTTTTCTGATGCCCATAAACTTTGGAATAATCTTTCACCTACTCTTCATTAATTTAACTTTAACTATTTGTTTGACTGTAATCTACTTCACTACAATGTTATTTACATTGTAGTGAAGTTGCTACTATTGCAACGTTGCGGATTTCAATGGGCCATATACGTAGCAATTTGCTTCTTTTCAATTTATTTATTTTTCATTAGTTTCTTCTCCATTTGCTTCTTTTTAATTTTCATTTTTCATTTCTTTCTTTTCCATTAGTCTCTTTTCCACTTCTATCTATCCCATTTCCTTCCTTTTCTTTACATTTCCTTCCCATTTTCTTCCTTTTATGTAACTTCGTTCTTTTCCAATTATTTTAATATTTTTTCCAGCTGGGTGCCTTCTGCCTCTCCAACATGGGTTTCATCTTCCCCGCATGCATCGATCTTCTGGTTGTCTGGGAGAGCCCTGGACTTGGCAGGTTCAAGTGGCGTCTATGGAAGAACGTTGCCGTCATCATCGTCGGTGTGCTGCTCTTCTTCGCCGGGACTTACAGCAACGCTAAGGGGCTTATTGCGAACTTGTGATTTTAGATGTTAGATGTTAAATATATTTTTATAGTTACACTGTTGCTTTATTTCCTGCAGTAGGTGTGTGGATAAGTTTTGTTGCCTTATTTTCTTTAACCTATTATCGTTATTAATATTTTGATTGTAAAGGGTGTCTATCCTACAGTTAAATTAGAGCTGAAATAGTCATCGCAGCTCTTAAGGGTCGCAAGTTGCGAAAACTTTGGTCTATCACTAGATTTGATATTCATGTGATTTAAGGCCCTATGCTATGCAAATTCATGTTATTATTTTCGATAAATCTCTGACCAGAAGTAATTATAAGCATTCAAACATTTTTTGTAGGTTTGTTACGTTCCTTATTAAGGTAGACATTGTCTCAAATTTTGATTTATATCCATTTTACCACTGAAAAAGTGTGTTAAAAAATAATACTTTCAAATTTTTATTTCTTCTAGCATTCAGCGAAAACAAATACAGGAAAAAATATTTTTATGCCAAAATGTTTAAATTATGATTTCGAAGGCAGCCATTGTCTTCGTTTTTTGATAAATAATAAAAATAATAAAAATAAATGATAAATCGTTGAGATCACAAATTCAGACGAATTGTTGATATTCAAAAGCAAATATTGCTTTGAATATTTGCCACAATAAATCCACAGGCGTATTGATAGATAATGGTTGAATGACATTCAGTCAAATCTGTCAATCAGTGACTGATTGTCTACTATAGAAGTATGTTCACAAATATATCCCAGTATACTGGATAGAGCTCCTTAGGTATAGAAATTGTATGGAATTGCCGTGGTCCCCTACCATTGATTCGTTTCGTAATATTTGCCAGTGCTTTTTCGTATATATATCTATGTTTTGATATAATTACAATACGTCACACTTGTCTAACTAGTGGAATACCAGTACAATACAGCGCGGTAATTTGACGTCTTGAGCACTAGTCAGTAGACTGGGTTTTTTTTCGGAACCTAGTCAACATTTTTGGTTTACAAATATTACAATATTGTTTTGTTTCCTAATAATTTCGTAAGAGACTACCTAATAAGATGCTATTTGATAATTTTCATCCACCAAACGATCATTAGGTTTGAAAGTCATAAAAATATGTAAATATTCATTATTACAGCTAAGTCAGAAAACAATGTCCAGAGTATCGCTACACAGAGACAGATTATGACGTATGTGTCGAAACATTGTAAAATGATAATATTATGTTATTTTATTGAACATGTCCAATCCATAGCAATGAAAAGAATCATGGCATCTTAGCACTGGGGTAGTAAAATCTGCACAACAAAACGTAAAAATAATATTATCATGCGGATTGATACAGATTTATAGATACACCATGATTTTGGTGCATCACGAGAGGAAATAACTAAGGATTCTTTACAGAAAAAATAATATTGATCGAAATGAAAAATATATGTCCTAAAACCCAAATATTTGATTTTATAAAAAAAATATTTTTTATGAATTAAATTCGTGAAGGCATTTAAAATTAAAGTGTAAAGAGATTGCATTTTATGCAATTATTAATTCTCATATATAACTTAATTCTCACATACGACGATTTGATGCAATGTAGGTTGCAGAGTAAATAATTACGTAGGTTGTTGGTAAGTTGGCATATTATTATTAGTCTTGTTCACTCCCATAGTCCCATACAGTCAACATAAGAGCCACTTTTATGCTTTTAATTAAATTAAGGAACAAAATTGGCCAAGTGCAAGTCGGACCCGCGCGCGATTTATTATTATAGAGCAAAAAAGACCAAATAATTTGTTTTTTGTCTGAGATCCTACTTTGATCATTTATGTGATCGTCATAGGTCTACATCTTATATTTTATTAAAGCTATTTCAATAAACCCAAGTACAAAAAATATTTGAACCCTTCTCATTGATGTCGTAAAATAAGCTCTATATTTTCCAGCAGTGAGCGAGCTGACGATGTTGAATTGTAGCTTAGAACTTTTGATCTACTTTACAGAATTTTAAATCTACTTCGGTATCAATATTTTGGGGTCTGTATGTGTCTCTTATATTATAACTAGCGACCCGCCCCGGCTTCGGGTATAAAATATATAACCACTGAAAAAATTATTAAAATCGATTCAGCAGTTTTGACTTATATTCATTATTACTACCCGTGCCCCGCATTTGTCGGTACCGCCGCAAAAGCTACTAATATCCATTAGTAGCTTTTGCGGCTAATATTCTAATATTCATATTCTAATATCAGCTAATATTCATTTAAATCATGTGCTGTAAAGGGCCATATAGATCTACATTAAATCAACAATGTACATAAGTTATTTAATCGGATAAGGATTAATGCTATATTTATTAAAATTGCTTCAAATATTAGCCATTATTTGTCGTAAAAAGTAAATAACGCAAAAATGTTATTGTGGGATATCCATAAGAGATAGACATAATATACTTTCGCAGAGTTTTCTGTAGACCTTTTCAATGTGTACAATACTCGGTACATTATTTTGATAAATCTCGCAGGGTTCAGCCTGCGTTTACAATGTAAGCGGGAAAAAAATGTAAATATTTACGACATCACATTAGAAACCCCAAAAAACAGTATTTCTCCACTATTTAATTAATGTTATTATACTTATAAACCTTCCTCTTGAATCACTCTATCTATTAAAGAAAACCGCATCAAAATCCGATGCGTAGTTTTAAAGATTAAACAGAGCAAAGGGACATGAGGAAAAAAAAAGCTACTGTGGTTTATAATATGTATATTAGTTAATATGGAAGTTCACTGTGAAATTAGCAGCACTAAGAGAGTTACTTTTGAATTCCATGTTTCTATGGAAAATACGCCAATATCATGAATAGGGCATTTCTTTGTAACTATTTTATAGCATATTCATAATGTTGGCGTATTTTCCATGCATAAGACGTATATTATGCAATGAACTATATTAAATGGGTACCTAATACTTTATTTTGTTATAAATTGTATTATTATAAGGAAATACTTTTTTTATGTTCGTGAGTACAAAACAAACATCATATTTAAATAATACATAATTTTATTTTAATACAAAACTCATTAAAGATTTCGTTTATTAAGTGGTGAACATGGCCTCTCTGTTAATCATTACTCTGTATGTCGAGTTTACCACGTGATCACATTATTTCTGAAAATATTAAAATCGACGACGTCTTGATAAGTAAATATGTACCTTTCGAGCGCCATCTATTGAGCTCGTTTGTCGCAAATTCTAAAATGTCAGTTGCCTAAATTCCCGCCCTATTTTAGGTTTGTGAAAAACTGTGGCGTACTTTGTCTCATGTTAAATCTAGTAACAATATTGCAATTAATAATAAAATACAAAATAATACAAAATTTAGTAAATAAATCACATTTAATAACCCTCTATGGCATTCATTACATAACATCTCCAGTTGCGGACTTTAAAAATATATAGACACAAGCTCAATTCCGCTTATAGTTGAGCCTACTACCAGAATGAAAATTCCAATACACATCATGATCATACTTCTCCAGAACCTCCAATTATACTTGCCCAGGCCTGGCCTCTCCCAGATTATCAGTAGGTAGATGAAATTTGGCCAGATGAACGCCATACAAGAGAGGCAGAGCGCGCCGAGCTGAAAAAAAGACTATTGGTAAATAATTTCAATCAAATTGTGATTGGTAGATCGCGACCAGATGGTGACACATTGAACTGTATACACATAGTCTCATTGGTCCTTATAGTTTTACCGAGGGGTCTGAAAGTAATGCGTCCTATGTCACCTATTGCCTTACATAGGTAGTAACCAATGATATTCTATGTTACTAACGTAACTATATTGGATGTTTACGGTAGCAACGCGTTGCCACTTCGAAGATGCCTGCAGGCATATCTCACATACATAATGACATAACGAATATATGACTTGACATTGTCTTTTGAACAAAAAAGTGGTTACGCATTTCTGAGAATCTTTGGTAAGACATTGCTACTCTAGTATTTTAGAAACTCATTGGTAGTAACAGTAGCAACATGGTTTACAAAACTATAAGCTTCAGAGTAGTGGTAGCTTGATCAGCTTGACATGACATGACAAGCTTTGAGGATAGACTTGAGATGGTTGAGGTTGGTATTTATAATGGTGATAATGATTTTTTGACATAACTTCGGATTTTTTTTTAATAATGTTCGTTGATTATACTCACCAAGCTCATCAAAGCGTCGATATTGTGAAAGATGATTGCAATGATGGCAATGATGATCATGAAGAGCGTCCGGTAGAAGTACTTAGATCTCAGAAGATTTTATGGTAGACATAGATCAGATATAATATGGTAAAAACACATAGATCAGACTGTAGATCACTTACCAAGCCCATAAGAGCGTCGATGTTAGGAAAGATGATCGCAATTATGGCAATGATGACGACGAATAGTACTCGGTAGAAGTATTCCCATCTCAGGAGATTCGTCTTGTGGTAGAGTGTAAGATAATAAAAGACCGTGTTGAAGGGAACCCAGAAATTGACCGCGTGAGTAATGTAGATCATGATGGCGATGCCACATTTCAGGATTTTGTTCCATCTGAAAAGGAGTACAGAGAGTTTGTAAGTACCACCGAAGAAATTGATTCAAATGCAGATGGCGGACCTACGTCATTTGGTCGGGTTATGTCAATTCAATATAAGTTGTGATCTGTCGACTGGGTTTGATATACTGCGACCAACTTACGTAGGCCCGCCAACTGCCTATGAATCAATTTACTACTACTATTTTAATACTAATATATATAGAATAGAAATAAATATAGGTAACATAAAATTAAGTTTAAAACCACGGAGCTAATACTAAGAGGAGGTGTTGTAATCAAGTTTCCTTATGAAACGACGCGTGACAATTTGCGGGGTGAGGGGGTGTCAAGCTCCGCCCACTTCTCAATATTTCATCTATCGGCTAAAAGCAAAACTACTAGCTTAGGTCGATGTTGATGTTACTACGTAGTTCGACTATCTTACACTAAATGTCGTTTTGTCTTGAATATTATGGGACGTACTACGGCCCTGGATATTTTTTACGTTTCAAATAGTTATCATAGGTGACGACAGATGGCGGTTTATAAGTAATAAAATAATAAAAGCTATATAATCACGGTTTTAGCTATTAAATGTGTTTAAGACTAAATGTATAACGGTTTTCAGTATTCAAGTATGATTATTGTAATAAACTTATGCAAAATTATACGCATTTACGTCTGTATTATCTTTCAAAGGTTTGGCCATCTAGTGTCAAGTAGTATAATTAACGCTGAAAGCTGAAATGTTCTAGAACTTTTATATTTAAATTACATTTAAAATTATTTCCAAATGAAATGTGATGGTATTTATATTATCAGAACGTCTGTCTGAGTGTTTTCGACATTGTAAAACACAATACTTCATCCTTTCCTTGTTAAATACGCAGAAAACACCAATTTATTGGGAGTCTCGTTACGTGTGCACCTGACAAACGCTGAAAGTGTACTGACTTAAGCGCCGCCCACAATGATGACGTCAGGACCTAGTTGAAATCACAGTGCAAGTTGCTTAGGCCAGCTCCTCTTTGTATGAGCTCCGTGTTTAAAACACACACAAAACTGTAAGTGACAGGTATTAGTATGCAAAATATTGAAGCGGTAAAGGAATTGGAAGTTGCAGGGAAACAGACAAACCCACATTTTTAAGCACTAAACAGGACGACTGATGAACTATTACTAAGAACACTCTCAATCATGTCAGTTTTAAAAATCAATTTTCCAGTTAAGAACATCAGTGCACTATCAATTTTGTTATCAGAATGTAAAATATAGGACATACGTGATCAAAGGGAAGTTGAGCGTGATCGGCGACTCGCACTTGTCCAGAAAGGCGACGTAGCCGAAGAAAGACATACAGAAACTACACATGACGATTACAACCATGCCTGCAATAAACAGTGTGTTAGTGTAAACACCGTTATTCTTAAAACCATCAAATGAGCCCTTCAAAATGAACAACTTTTTCTATGAGAACAATGCTGGGAACTCAAAAAAGAAATGCCGTCTGGCGTCTCATACCCATATGGATGCCCGGATCGTCAATCTGTATGGGTATGAAGACGGATTTTTTTGAGTTCCCAGCATTGTTCTCATAGAAAAAGTTGTTCATTTTGACGGGCTCATTTGATGGTTTCAAGAATAACGGTGTTTACACTAACATCTTGTATAACGCCTGATAAACACATCTTTACTAAATAATTAAATGCTAAAGAGTGTGCCTGTCTATCTGTTTACACTGTTTGTCTATCTATCGCTCTGTCTGTCTGTAACCATAGCACGCTTAAACGGCTTAATCAATTTAGATGAAATATCGTTTAGAGATACCAAACTTCCAAAAATAGATTGGAGAGAGAAGAAAGGCGACTAAAGGGCGATTAGCAAACGATACAATGCATTTGCGAGCGCCTTCTACTATTATAATACCTAAAATACTTACACAAGGTATGGTTGCCGAGGTTTTTTCGACAGGAGTATGTATCAAATAGGGAACATCTAGGTTCTATCGGAGAAGTTGATTCCTAGGCAGATGGCGAACTTAATATTTTGGTCGCGTTAACGCCTCTAGTACGACGCTGCGATACGCGAAATATCTGCGAAACAGGAATAGAGTGAGATGCCATATACCGCATTGCCGTGTGACGAGTGAGACAGTAAATCGGTTCGCCGCTGTTTCGCGTTTCGCAGCGTCGGTGTACTAAAGGCGTAAGTCGAACGTCGTTGAATTGACATATAACGTCATTGAAGTTCTAACACCAGTAACCACGAAAGTAGGGCATGGCGGTATTGGGAATTTTTGCAATACCGGTATAATACCGGTATTGATTATTCAAAAACCGGTTTTCCGGTTTTTCTGTGTTTTTGCGGTATTTATCAAAAAAGCGCTAAATCCTTCATAATTTAATCGAATAAACAAAAAAAAAACATTAAAATCAACTTGTTTATTTAAAGTTTAACAGTTAAACAGTGTTTTGTTCCTTACACTAAACAAATAACTAAAAAAATCTTCGTTAAGTATACTTATCCAACAATTTAAACATTTAAAAAACGATTATCATTTACATATTATAAGTTTCCAGTGATGGAATCCAGACAGACCCGGAGAAACTGGAAGCAGTTCAAAATTGGCCAACCCCTAAGAACAAAACCGAAGTGCGGGCATTCCTCGGCCTATGCTCATGCTGGCATTTTGTTAAGGGATTCTCGGAGATAGCCAAACCATTACATCGGCTGACATAAGATAAACGACAATTTAGTTGGGATGAGACTTCTAAAGATTCTTTTCAGAAACTGAAGAAATATCTGTGTGAAACACCAATCCTGCTGGCCGATTCTGTATTTGTGAGTTAATCACTGAGTTAGTAACGAAACGGAGGAGGTGAGCAACGGAAAGTCTCTCTTTTATATGCAAGTTAATACAAAAAGTGGCACTTTCCGTTACTCACCCCTATTCGTTACTAACTCAGTGATTAACTCACAAATGTACGATACAGAATCGGCAAGCTGGAGTATCCACAAACTGAAGGTCAGTTTATAGTCAACACGGATGCAAGCAACACGGCCATCGGTAGGTAGATATCTCAAAAACGGAAAGGGTGAAAAAGAAGTTGTTATTGCATATTTCAGCAAATCATTATCTAATCCCTCTGGCTTCTTTCTTGAAACTAGTGTGTAACAAGAAGGGAACTCTTGGCTGTCGTAAAGACGCTACAACATTTCAACAAATATCTCATCGGCAGACAGTTTTTACGATGAACTAATCATGCAGCCTTGAAGTGGCTACTGCAATTCAAGAATCCAGAAGGTCAAGTAGCTCGATGGATTGAACAGCGCCAGGAGTTTGACTTCAAGACGGAACACCGCAGCGGAAAGACGCATGGGAATGCCGACGCACTTTCACGAAGGCCGTGTTCGGAAGAGTGCGAACATTGTGTTAAGCAGGAATCTAATGGATTAAAGGACTTGTCCACGTTAACTTTAATGTCACTTACATTAAAGTTAACGAGAACAAGTCCTTTGGGTCTCTGGGAGAATAATGCTATGAGGGAGGCTCAAGAAAGAAATGACGACCATCGGCACATCATCACATGGAAGAAAACTGGAGTGTACTGGGCGCAATGGGACAGTCTGATACTTCAAAACGGAATACTCTACCGATAATGGGAGAAGACTAACGGTAGAAAGTTCCATCTTCAGATAGTTGTCCCAAGAACGAGAGTACCAGATGTTCTTCATGAAATACACAGCATATCAGCAGCAGACAGAGTCAGCAGGTCTTTCTCTCCAAATCCTTCGAGTCCTAGCACGTTACATTATTATAATAATAAGTGTGACTAAGAAATATGCCAACACAGGACTCACACACACACACAGCAAAACAATTATTTTACTAACAGTTGATTTTGAGTGTATTGGTATACTTTCAATTGTTTCATAAATCATAATATTGTGTTGAAAACACGTGTGCGTATACAAAAATACATTAAAGTTAAAATACCGAAAAACCGGTATTTTTCTCTTTATCACCGGTATTTAAAAATGGTCCAAATGGTGCGGTATTACCGGTTTTCCGGTAATACACGTACTTTTTGCCAATTTTGAGATTTTGATGCAATTCACCAGAAAATCGGAAAACGCATCGTTTTAGCCAATCAGGAACACCTACTGTCCAACAAAAACTCGTAAAATAGTTAAATAGTAAATCTGCATGTGGAATCCATACAAAATTCAATCAATTTTCTCCTGAAAAGTATACTATTTTTGACTTACGCGGTGTTAGAACTTCAACGACGATAAGTCGACCACATGACGTCCTACAACTGCCTAGGAATCAATTTCATCGTTGGTACTTACCAGAGATGATCACAATCGGAAACCTCTTCGGTTCCTTCATGTTATTCTCAATAGCTATCACCACCCCAGCACTTGACATGCTAAACACACTCATGCCCACATATTCGAAGTAAGAGTAGAGGGTTGTAGCTGGGACCATATTCTCGAAGTTAGGGTTCAGAGCGAACGCGTAGTATATGGCGAAGAAGATGCAGATGACTGGAAGCATATTTTATGCGTGAGCATATTTTATTGGAAAGCATATTTTATGGTAGGGCATATTTTATGGTAGAGCATATTTTATGGTAAAGCATATGGTAGAGCATCCATACTAATATTGTGTATATATATGCGAAAGTGTGTCTGTCTGTCTGGTATGTCTGGTCTGTCCGTCTGTCCGTCTGTCTATGGCTATCACCACCCCAGCACTTGACATGCTGAACACACTCATGCCAACATATTCGAAGTTGGAGTAGAGGGTAGTAGGCAGTAGCTGGAACCATATTCTCGAAGTCAGGGTTCAGAGCGAACGCGTAGTATATTGCTACGTAAGAAGATGCAGATGACTGGAAGCATATTTTATGCGTGAGCATATTTTATGGTAAAGGATATATGATGGTATGGCATATTTTATGGTAAAGCATATTTTATGGTAGAGCATCCATACTAATATTGTGTATATGTATGCGAAAGTGTGTCTGTCCGTCTGGTCTGTCTGGTCAGTCCGTCTGTCCGTCTATCTATGGCAATTACCACCCCAGCGCTTGACATGATAAACACGCTCATGCCCACATACTCCAAGCAGGAGTAGAGGGTAGTAGCTGGGACCATATTCTCGAAGTTAGGGTTCAGAGCAAACGCGTAGTAGGTATATGGCGAAGATGCAGATGATTGGAAGCATATTTTATGCGTGAGCATATGTAATGCTAGAGCGTGGGAGAGCCATGCTTCGGCACGAATGGGCCGGCTCGACCGGAGAAATACCACGTTCTCACAGAAAACCGGCGTGAAACAGCGCTTGCGCTGTGTTTCGCTGAGTGAGTGAGTTTACCGGAGGCCCAATTCCCTTTCCTATTCTCCCCTATTCCTTTCCCTTCCCATCCCTACCCTCCCCTATTACCCTATTCCCTCTTAAAAGGCCGGCTACGCACCTGCAGCTCTTCTGATGCTGCGAGTGTCCATGGGCGACGGAAGTTGCTTTCCATCAGGTGACCCGTTTGCTCGTTTGCCCCCTTCATTAATAAAAAAAAAAAAAGAGCATATTTAATATTTGGTCATTTTTTGGCTAGAGCATTTTTCAAATTAGAGTATTTAATTAATGATTATACCTAAAACAAAACAAAATGATAATATTTTAGGGTTTGTATGTTCAAATATTAGAATTCACTGTGAAAGTAACAACGCTAAAAGAGTTACTTTTTTTTTAATTTTTAAATGGGAAAATTCATGAGACTTTCGCATTTCTCATAATAGGACATAGAAGTCAAAAGTATCTCTTTCTGCGCTGCTACTTTCACAGTGAACTGTACACACACAGCCACACATACACACTTTGAAGTATTATCACTTTGTTTTGATAAACCCTTTCGAGTATGACAATCTACATACTCACCGATAATAACATCGGCGACTATGGAGAAAGGAGCCAGCCACTTCAGATGCAGGATCAGGCAGATCAAGATGACCGGTATGATTATCGCGGTCATGTACACTCGCAGGTTGGGGTAGCCTAGAAATAGATATGTTTAAAAACTATGACCCGACTAATGTACAGAGTGTAACAAAACTAAATGAAAATACTTTAGGATGTGTATGGGTCCCCTAAATAGTTGTGACTTGTGAAAGGAGCAGCGATCAAAGAGTAACTTTTTTAAACTTGTGTATGGGTTAACTCGTGACGCTGGGGCGCTTGCCCATTTTACTCTTTCAGCGCTGCTACTTTCACCATAAACTACACGTCCTAATATTATTACTATGTTTTGTTACACCCTATATACTGTATTTCTTCGCTCCTCCTTCGTAGCGTGACAAAATATAGCGTATAGGCTTTTGCAATAAATGGACTATCTAACACTGAAAGAATTTTTCAAATCGGACCAGTAGTTCCTGAGATTAGTACGTTCAAATAAGCCCTTTCAAATAATTTCTTCCCGTTTTTTCAACATTTTCCTCTATTTCTTCGCTCATATTAGTCGTAGCATGATAGAATATAGCCTATAGCATTTTTCGAGTGTACTTTAGTAGTGTCTCTTCTACTGTAAGAAATAAAAAATGACTAACCTTCCACGTGTTCGAAGCTCGACACTCGGCAAAATGGAAAGGGAAGAATGTCCTATTTATAAGTCTCTTTAGCAAATTGTAGGTTAATTGGGGAAACGCTATTGTAGATCAGTAATCAGACGGGTTGTTATTGGTAGATCGCGATCAGACAGTTACGATGTAGTGGAAGAGTGTGCACAATACCCTTTCCCACCAGTTTCGCCCCGTAATCCAAAGGTCGTATGCAGCGACCACGTCGTATGCGACCTCTTGTTGGTAACATAAGGTGCCAATGTGATAAAAATTACCAACGTGCCAAAAGAACATACCTGGACCAATGCCATCCAAACCCGTATGGTGCTGGTTCTCGGCTAGCTGCTTGATGGTTTTAGCGATCATGATCTGGTACACCGAACACGAGCCGAACAGGTCCAGACAGATTACGAAGTCTATAGAGTATCTGAAAGATTCAAGGTCATTGATTTTTTTATTCCATTCGTACTAACAAAGAACAAAGAAAATTTAAAAAAATGAAAAATAAAACAGTAGAGAAATGTATGATAATCAAGCCTTTCAGCATCTTGATAAATCTAAAATATTCCAGCAGCAGACCAGCTGATGGTGATAAGCTACAGCTAAGAACACTCTCAATCATGTCAGCATTCAAACAAAAAACCTATTTCAAAATCGCTTCACTCGTTTGAATGGTACGATGCCACGGCTAAACACGTCAAACTTAATAACTCTTTTTGTTCAGGGGTTAATAAAATAAGTGTATAACTCTATGCTCAAATTGCGGTTGGGAAGGTATTTTGGTATAATTGAACTCTAGCCGAGAAGTGCTCGTACCTAAAAATTTTGGAATACTTCGCCACCTTCTTGTTGGGAAAACACTGCATGGCCGCCTCACCCACGTCGGGATAGGAAAGCACTGGCACTCGCGTCCTCCTGTTCATGATCTGAGCACAGGATAGGAGTAGCTGAAAGATAATGAACATCGAACAGGTTTATACTAGAGCCATCGGATCTGAATGGAGATATTATGAATGCGAAAGTATTTCCGTCTTTCTGCCTGTTAAATAGTTATTGCAACAAGGGTTTTTGATTTCCCTTTTGCTGCTAGGGGACACCCGAGGGCTTCCTAAATGTCAATAACAATTTAACGACACTTTCGACTTGCCATCAGTACTTGTACTAATATGTATTCTGTGCCTCCAGGCGCGGCTCTGTATTATTCGGTTTCTTGTCATGAAAAACAGCTGTCACATGTCACGAACTTAAAAACCCTTACTAGGGTTAAGGCAAGACGTGTAAGCATTCCTGAAGCAAAAGGCATTCTCAACTGAACTTGCTCAGCTCCAGTTGGAGACATCTCCTTTAGGCCGGGTTTCCACTGACGGGGAGCGGGGCGGATATGAGCTTAGCGGTGCCCGAATTGACCAATCGTGCTATTCCAGCGCAATAGCAGCGAAGCGGAGCGGAGATTTCGAGCATGGTGAATGGTCAATTCGACACCGCTAAGCTCCTCTCTGCCCCGCCCCGCTCCGCGTCCATGGAAACCCAGGGTGGGTAAAAGAGACTAACTAGCAAGCAATATCCAATGTATACACCGAAGATGATGTGGAAAGGGGCGGCAACCCATACTCCAGCTTTCATGTACGCGACGTGTCCACCGAGGATCCCTCCGCCTAGCGCGCCTTTGATCATGTTGGCAGTTGAGCCAATCACCCTAAAGACCAAAAAAATTTAGAAATACTAAGTTAATGTCTGTGTCGTTTATCGCGTGGGGTCTTAGGATAAAAACTTCCGTTTTAGGAAAAAAATCTTACATCCTTTCCAAAGTATTTCTATATTAATATTCATGAGAATTGGATTGGTTGCGCGTAAAGAGGTGACAGACAAACATACATTTTTTATATTGGTACATAATATGGAGTTTTCAATAGCTAGTCAGCTGTGTAGGAGTTATTTTGAAGTCCCCAAGTGTTTGCACAACTTCTTACCCGCTAGGCTTTTGGCAGTTGCGATATTTGACGAAATCAAACGCGTCCTCCTCTTCTTGTGTGGCTGCCAGATTCTGGAAATGACCTGGCCCGCCATCTGAAGGTAGCAATTCCTCCTAAATATGATTTTTTAAAATATTTTAATCTCTTTTATTTGTCTCGGATTTTTAGGGCTGTAACTTTATAAATCGTGTCAGTGATACCTACATAATAATCGTAACCAAAATCTGCTTTAAAGTCTAATAAGGTTTAATTTCCTAGAGTGTGTGGCTGTGAAATCCTTCACCATCCCTTTACCAGTAAAAATCATGAAATTGTACAGTAAGTGTATTAAAATTTTAGCTAAGTTGGTGAAGCTGGCGCAAAAACTACTGAACGTATCAAAATATGGTATTTATTGCTACTATTTGTGATAGTAGAGTATCATTGGGGCTCTATTATGTTCCCAAAGAACACTGTATGTACGTAAAGGGGCACACAATGTTCTAAATTAAGGTCTAAATTAAACATAGAAAATGTTATTTTAAATGTATGCTTTACCATTCTCACAATAAACTAAGCAAATTACAAAATAAAATGAAAATAAAGTGTTTACAAATTATGAGAGATCACAAAATTCGTCTGTCACAACACTAACAACAGATGACATTGTCAATATTAGGAATTCTTCTAGGAAAGACAAAGAGAATACATTCCAAAATCGAAAAAGTTTATACCTATTCTGTAATTTGCGGTGAGAGAAACTAAAGCTCGGTCACTGAACGCGTAGTATCAAACAGTTAGAGATTAGTCTGTTGATTTATCGCTACTTTTCTATTCGTTGTATCTAAATCCTGTTAAAAAGAGATAATTCAAAAGCAAGTGAAAGAGATACCAATTGTTCGATGGCCGAATTCGTGTAGTTAGTATTTACGTACTTAATATAAGAACACAAGGGAAGAAATTACGCAATTTCAACTATTAATAATTTACGCATGCCTTATTTAGTTTTAATCTCAAAATTAGATTTCACGGTTCAGTTAATAAAATGAAATTAGATTACTGTATAAAGCAGTAACACTTTTCATCGAATTCAAGTATGTCGTTAGTAGTTATATTCATGGTATTAAACATTATTATTTCAACTAAAACTGAGGTATGTAAATATAACTAGGTCAAAATACATTTACGTTTTAATTCATTATTAGGTAACTAATTTTATTGCATCACAACATTATAGAATTTAGAAGGTAAAGAAGAAATACATGAAAATTTTGATGATTACATAACATTTGAACATGGAATTAATATGGCTGAGGAAAAAACTAAATCTACTGAAAATGATAAAGTTCTAGCAATTTTTAAAAATGATGCAGATGATTCAGCGAAAATTGAAAACATTATACCGTCTCTTAAAATTAAAAGATCTGCAGTTGAAGAAATTGAAGCATCGCCAAAGCCAATCCGTCGTGTGAGGCACAGGGGTAATTTAAAACAAGATTTAAAGGCAGGGGAAGTTAACACTTCAGCTCAATCAGATCTTCGTAATGAAGAAGTCACAAAATCAATAAAAAGTAATACAAATACGTTTGAAGATACAGATGATAATGCGACTAACAAAACAAATATTGCTTTAAATAATAATTTGATAAGCACTTACTTAGATATTAATAGGGATCTTCTTATGAGGACTATAGAATTGAATAGACTAGCTAATAGAAATGCCACCCCTCTCAACAATCAATCAATTTCATCCGTTGTTCAAAATGGTAAGTGGATAATTCCTCTGATGATAACATGAACTTTTCTCATATCAAACATTTGTATACTGTTTCACTTCTAGCGCTGGCGTAAAATGATATTATGTTACCATTGGGCCAGTACATCCATAATTATAATTTTATCCGACTTCTTTTTCAGAAAATATGAAATCTAAGGGCATCATCGAAATGCCATCAAAATATATTACCGTTGTTAAGGATTCAAACGAAAATGTTAACCAGAATTTACTAAATGCAAAACGACTTTATGGTCACATAGAAAACAAAGAAATTAACGATGCTGGATTTGTATTGGAACAAAATAATGGTTACCTTAATCAACGTAATGTGTATCAAACATTATCAAGAGAAAAACAAGGAAAATATCACGAATATTCTGTTGAAGGTGACGATTATTATAATAAAGATATGAAACAACCAAATAATATGAAAACACTGGGAGCAAATGGTCGTAATGTTCGTCATTTTAATGGGGCAAGGCCAAGATTTAATGATCGACAGCTTATGGGAAGAAGCGGCGCTGGATTTGACGAGGAAGAATATTATGAAGATTATTCAGATTATACGTACCAGAAATTAAGACAAGGAAAAGTTGATGACTACCAAGGGATGATGGAAGATAGCGGTACTACATTTGAAGCAGTGCATTATGAAGGTTATCAAAATCAACCGAATAGTCACCAGAAATTACATAGAGCAAGACAAGGACATAACCGACATGAACTTGTAGAAGATATAGATAGGGATAGATTGAGAACTTATCAAAATCACCCAAATGGCATTGATCAAAAACTATTTGGAGTAAGTCAAATATATAACCACAAAGAGCCAATGGAAGTAGATGATACTAGAATCCTAACTGAACCACATTACGAAGGTCCGTATGAAACATTTGAACGGAACGCACATGTAAGGCCAAAATTCGAGCAAGAGCTATTAGAAAGAGACAGAAACAGCGGACTCATGGGAGAACAATACAGGAAAGGAGATTCGCATCATCCAAGTCACGACCATATTTCCCAAAAACTATTAGAACCAAGGCCCAGATTTGACCAAAAAGAGCTTGTGGAAAGAAATGATGCCAGAATCCAACCACTAGCATCACCAACCGTAACTTCTCATACACAGGATTACGATATAAGATTAGATCACCAAGTGTTAATGGAAAGTAATGGTCATGCAAACATAGAGGATCATTATATCAGAGAAAAGCTAAATCATCCAAACATGAATTATTTTGATACAAATGGACATAACATTCACGAAAAATTATTAGAAACGAGGCCAAGATTTGACCATATAGAGCCTATAGCAGCAAGTGATAAAATCGAAGAAGAACAATATGAAAAATTAACAGAAGTAAAACCAATGTTCGATCATCAAGACTTTAAGGAATCAAAAAATAATGAAATGTTAAATATAGAGACTGGCAATCCTAATATTTTAGTAACAAAAGGAAGTCAGCATAAACAAAATCTTGTAAAGAATCACTCTGAAAAGTTTCTGCATCAGTTTGAAGAAACAAACGGAAAAATACCCATACCTAACCCAATTAATAATGAACCAGTCTTCGAAGATCTACGAAAACCTACTCAGGAAGCAACAGAAAGAAAAACTGCTGATATAGTTGCAGAACAGTACAATGAAGATTTTCCGACACCGAATATCAAAGCTCAGGATATTAATCCAAATATACATCAAAATATGCTGGAAACAGCAACACTGGGACTAGATAATATGGCTATAAAGGAGGCTGATACGAGATATTACGCTGAACCAGAATACACAGATGAACCAAATGTTATTCCTTTTGAAAATACTAATACTCATCCGGCATCTTTTAAAGAAAGAAACGCATATCATACTACTGTAGATGATATTCCAAAGTTAATACATTTAGATGACAAAGAAAGATCAGTTGGTATATATCCAAGATTAATCCAAGTTCCAAGGATACAATCACTGGTTGTGCTGCCAAGATTTAGATGTCGTTTGGTGCCCGTATGCACCAGGTTTTATTTACGTAAACGATGCCTAAAAACAATAATTAAATGTGGATTATTATAATGAAAACCTTTATTTTCATAAGAGACTATTTTTATCTATAACTCCTTTTCTTGAACTTCATCCCCTAATTCCATAAAAGTCATATAATTTTTTTTTTTATGAAATAAGGGGGCAAACGAGCAAACGGATCACCTGATGGAAAGCAACTTCCGTCGCCCATGGACACTCGCAGCATCAGAAGAGTTGCAAGTGCGTTGCCGGCCTTTTAAGAGGGAATAGGGTAAAAGGGGAGGATAGGGAAGGGAATTGGGCCTCCGGTTAACTCACTCACTCGGCGAAACACAGGTTTTCTGTGAGAACGTGGTATTTCTCCGGTCGAGCCGGCCCATTCGTGCCGAAGCATGGCTCTCCCACGTATAAAAAAAAAACTAAAAAATTATCATAGACCTTGAAAATAACCGTAGACGTAAACATTATTTTAAGTAACAATTTGCTATTTCTGGGTGGCGAGAGGAGGTTAGGCGTTAAATCAAAATGTAATTAAAATTGGTAAACGATTTAATCTTAATCATGCAGAGAGTTTTGCTGCTTGTGTTGTGTTTTATGTATTTTCAAGTAAGTATATAAGTAATAAAGATTTGTAGAATTTAATATTTTCCAGAGTTAAAAAAATTATATAATAAGTAGATTCCCTATGAATTAGTTATAACCACCAATTATAATATCTTACATTTTCCATTAATTTTTAGCCCTTAGATGCTGTTTTTGGATTCCTTGATGTAATATTTGGCGATTCTTTTAAGAGACCACGGGTACGTATCAAGGAAAACAAATTATTTAGAGAAATATCCTAAAGACAATTTATAATAGATGTACGTGGGAGAGCCATGCTTCGGCATTAATGGGCCGGCTCGACTGGAGAAATACCACGTTCTCACAGAAAACCGGCGTGAAACAGCGCTAGCGCTGTGTTTCGCCGAGTGAGTGAGTTTACCGGAGGCCCAATCCCCTACCCTATTCCCTTCTCTACCCTCCCCTATTCCCTTCCCTTCTCATCCCTACCCTACCCCCTCTTAAAAGGCCGGCAACGCAACTGCAGCTCTTCTGATGCTGCAAGCTCCATGGGCGACGGAAGTTGCTTTCCATCAGGTGACACGTTTGCTCGTTTGCCCCCTTATTTCATTTAAAAAAAACCTAATTTAGTTGGGCTATTTCCCCTGTTCAGTCGTCAAAATAACCATGCACAAAAGGGGCAACTTTTTTGCGATTTATAGTTTCGGCTTTCAAACCATTGTAAATTAAATGATACTAGAGATCGCCCAATGGTCGAAATTCGACCTTACTTGCAACGACACTGCTACTACTACGACTACCATGGGCGTACCCAGGTTCTGAGCCAGGGGGGGGGGGGTCAAATTACCCAGGTTCTGGTGCCAGGGGGGGGGCAAATCACCCAGCTTCTGGGCCGGGGGGGGGGGGGGGGGCAAGTCAGATTTTTCATAAGCTAGGTGTTTATAAAGAATAAAAAATTAATAATTTTTAGTTGTAAAAATATTGTATTGCAAACAAATGGCAAAAATTCGTTCTTAATTTTTAATTTTTATAGATAAAAGTACTAGATATTAAACTCAGTAGGGACGTCAACATGATCCAGGGGGGGCAGCTGCCCCCCCTGCCCCCCCTCGGTACGCCCATGACGACTACTACCTATATTTTTGGCCGTTTAAGCTTTGTCTAATAGTATCTAAAATTAAATAAAAAAAAACAATAATCCATTTTCAATTTGTCAACTTATTGTCAACAGACTTCAACCATAAATAAAAGAGTATAATTCGTATGTATAGGCTTGTCACTCAAAAATCTGTCATTATTCCTAGTAGTAGTGTCGTAGTGTGTGTAACGTTTTATTTGTTGAAAATATATGTGATAAAAGCATAATTTTAAAATAATATTAGCTCGATGCACTCCTTCACCATATAAACTAACTGTGGGAAATTTCATTCACCTACGTTTACCCATTTTGCGTAAAAAGGGTTACAAAGTTTTTCTCTCACGTATTAATATATATAGATAGATAGATGTTTCATAATAATGCCTAAGAAACACAGACCGAAGCAGTCCGAAGAACCTAGGTAGCTAACTCATTAGTCATTATAAATGGAATCCAAAATTACAGCCAGTAAAATGCAACGCAGATTTCACGGACTGCCACTACCTGAAGGATGGAACTGAAGGCGTTATTTATGTAAGTTTCCGATAACAGGCTGCGCACAGCAATAAGATTGCTTGATGAAACTGGAGAGGACAATATGCTCATGTGTACAATATCTACCAAAAATCGGCCAAGTGCGAGTCGTACTCGCGCACTAAGGGTTCCGTACCGATACAGAGCAAAGTAGGCTAAAAATTGTGTTTTTTGTATGGGAGCCCCCCTTAAATTTTTATTTTATTTTAATATTATTATTAAATACACATATGTAACAAAAGAATGTGTGATAAATTCAAGTGCCTACCTCTTGCCATTATTTATATAGAGCGAAAAAGGCCGAAAAATACACGTTTGTTGTATGAGAGCCCCCCTTAAATATTTATTTTATTTTGTTTTCAGTATTTGTTGTTATAGCGGCAACAGATATACACAATCTGCGTACATCTAAAAAAATTCAGAAGTCTAGCTATAGCGGTTCTTGAGTTTCCATATAAATTTTGAGGAGTTCCCTCGATTACTCATGGATCCCATCATCAGATCACCACTTTTGTAAAAATGGGACCTAATATAACAAAACAAAAATTTTGAAAATCGGTTCACAAACGGCGGAGTAGTGGTCGAACATACAAAAAAAAATCCACAGCCGAATATATTATAACCTCCTCGTTTTTCGGAAGTCGGTTAATAAAATAGTTCTCCTCATCTACCCTCCTTAATTGTGGCGAACATAATTTCAAAATTGTTCACCAGCCTGTGTAGCATGGTCACTATAAAAACGATTTCTTTCTACGGAAGAAACCAACTGAAAGATTTTATCGACAAAATGGCGGATTTCCATTGTCTGTCACTTTGTCTTGTCGAACTGTCACTCTGTCTATTCTTCCGTAGAAAGAAACCATTTCTATGGTATGGTGCATGCAGATGACGCTCGCAACTCTGTTGCGCCAATATTCGTTTATCGCGGGGTAACCGTACATTTTTGCGCAACAAACACTATCGTATGTCCTTTCCCGGGACTCGAAGTATCACACAGACAGACACACTTTCGCATTTATAATATATAAAGTATCCATTACTTAATTTTAATCAATTAATTTCAGATCGGCAACAAACTTACAGCCAGACGGGGGAGACAAGGAGCAAACGAAATTCATGTAATTGAAAGTTTTATTTACTATCTGGATAAACTATCCCGTCCACAGAAATAAATCAAGATAGAACGGCTAAGCGGGTGGAGTACGCGTGTTTCAATCTTGCTCTGTCGTGCAAGATTCGTTGAACGTTCAGGTTGTACAAAAATGCCTCATTGTGCAGTGTCTAAACTGTAAAAACAGAAGTATGAAAGTGAATCGGTTAAAATGAGGTATTTCTTGCCACGGGTAAGTTATTTGTTTTAACTAAAAGCAAAGCAAAAATTGACACGAGCGATTCCTTAGCAACGGACGCGCGTCGCCGTTCTATCTTGATTTATTTCTGTGATCCCGTCAGACGTTGTTCTGCTTTGTCGTCTTAACTATAAAGCAGGCATTCTCAAAATGTGCTCTGCGAAGTCCTGAGGCTCCGCAAAGATCTCGAAGGGGCTCAGCTCGCGTTGCCAAACTGTTTGAGAAATATCAATAGACACGAACATGGAGACAATTTCTTGAAAAACAAAACACTTTTTGAAGGTCCGTCAAAAATTTTACTTCTTAAAAGGGTTCCGCTATCAAGAATTTTTGAGAAAACCGCTGCTATACAGTACGATACCAATTAAAAATACCAACAAAGTGTAGCTTTAAATGTCCTCATATTCCTCAATCCTCATACAGCACTATCAAAAATGATAAAAGACAGACACGTCAAACTTTAGCCCTCTTTTTGGTTGCGGTTTAAAAAACCTTTCTCTCTTCTCTTTCAGTTCCATCTGCCAGAGGAAAAATATCTGTCAGGGGTCCCAGGCAACCAGCACTATGCTCATCCACAGAAGTTTCAAGACCTTGGAAGAAGAAATAGGCTCAGTGTAAGTTTCTGATGGCCATATTCACAGAATTATCATTGATCAGTTGGTGCCCGCAACTCCAAAATTATCGTGTGACAGTTAGACAATGTGACAGTTAGACAATGGAAATCCGCCATTTTGTCGACAAAATCTGTCAGTCAGTATGTCAATTCTTTCCCATGTCAACTGTTGTTATGCTAGCCCTGCTGGGACTCAAGTATATCCATACAATATTTCAGCAAAATCGGTTCAGCGGTTTGGGCGTGGAGAGGTAACACTGTCTGTTGGACAGGTAACACAGACAGACATACGGACAGACAGAAATACAGACAAACTTTCACATTTATAATATTAGTAATAATAATAATAATAAGGGGGTGAAGCCGGTCCCTCCTAGCTGTTGGTGTCCCCGGGCAACACTTGGGTGCGCCATCCCCCTCCTCTGCGGGGTGAAGTACTCAAGTGCAACATACATCCACTCACATACATTACCTTACAGAAAGCATCCTCAACACATGTCGCATCGTCCGCAAGTTTTTAGCTATTAATAATAATTAATTGACACATCACCTGTAGTTGTTTGGCCACAAGCCCGCAACTTCAGAAGAACCCTGTAAAGGAGAATGGAAATCCCAAAAAAAACTATAATAATAATAATAGCTCCCACACCGGTTTCGGTGACGGTGGCCGGTTTCATTGAAACCAGGCCAGCTACGCAGGAGTATTTTTTTTTTATGAAATAAGGGGGCAAACGAGCAAACGGCACTTTCTTCACGATCTTTGTCGCAAGCGACCGCGACCGACAAAAATTCAAATAAAATGCCACTTTATGACCTAGGCTATAGGTTTCATTTCGCTCTACGCCACTACAAAGCAGCGGCGGCGGGTCGCTAGACCAATGTCGGTAGAAAATATAACCTATACCTAGCCTAAGACCTAGGTCATAAAGTGAAATTTTATTTGAATTTTTGTCGGTCGCGGTAGCTTGCCCCATTGATCAGAACGGTACTTTAATAATAATTACTCCTGTGCTTTAAGCATAATTTTTCAAAATGTGTTTTAGAATCTAAAATATCCGGCTCTGTCAGAAGAATCTGTAATTCTAGAAGCGTTTGAGCCAGAACGAGCTAGTGTTGAAGATTATTAGATGTTTTATTCGAGGTTTTGGGTAATCAAAACAAAAAATTTAAAATAAATGTTTTATGTATTATTTGTTTTATTTACATTTTCCAAAAAAATAGTTTTTTTGAATTTAAATATGTACCTAAGCTAAAAGCTTATGTTTAGTCAGGGTCAGTTCACACTAATCGGCCGCGCGCGTCTGTCGCGGGCGTCGTCGGAAGCGGTGTCATACATTTTCATACTCTGACTATTGGCGCGAGCGGCCGACGACAGTCGTAGGCCGCGCGCGGCTACGATCGATCGCGATGCACCAGAGACATATTAATTTACACTCACTGTCAACAGGCCAAATTGTAAATTGTTGCGGGTGATTTCAGTGGCAGGTCTTCTGCATTCACACCTTCATAAAAAGGCATTAGGCATCCTTTTTTTTGATAAAATTATGGGGCAAATAAGCAAATGGGTCACCTGATGGAAAGCAACTACTGTCGCCCATGGACAATCGCAACATCAGAAGAGTTGCAGGTGTGTTGCCAGCCTTTTAAATGGGAATATATTTTCTTCTTGAAGGTTTGCAGTTCACTTGGTCGAGAAATATTCTTGGCATCCTTTGGCTTTACTTCATGATATTTCTTTCAAAGTCATACCTATACGGGATATATACTTGGCGGCCAAAGAAAGATCTTCCGACCGAGCGAGGTGTTATGCTCGGTCAGGCCGGAGCCCACGTGATACATTTCAGCTGTCGTATATATACCGACGCGCTTAGAAAACTTCGATAGCGCGATGCAGGAATGTGGCGCTTCTTCTAACCCCATTCTTCATTGTTACTTTCGAGAAAGTCTTCTGCTTTCAACCTTCTGAGACTCGGTGGCAACATATTCTCATTTTCTGTCATCTCATGGTACGACCACGGCAGAACGTGCGATACGCCGTTCGGATCTATTAGTATATTTGATTCTGTGCTCTTTGATTTCTCATCTTGGAACTTTTGATAGATATCTTGGAATGACGGATGTGTGCTTTCCAATTTCTTTTTTGCTGACACTGTAAACAGAAAAACATTTGGTAAGTATATATTATTATCATGTACAGATTCATGCTTGACGTGAGAGAGTGACGACGTGGGAGAGCCATGCTTCGGCACGAATGGGCCAGCTCGACCGGAGAAATACCACGTCCTCACAGAAAACCGGCGTGAAACAGCGCTTGCGCTGTGTTTCGACGAATGAGTGAGTTTACCAGAGGCCCAATCCCCTACCCTATTCCTTCCCTACCCTCCCTTATTCCGTTCCCTTTCCATCCCTACCTTCTCCTATTACCCTATTCCCTCTTAAAAGGCCGGCAACGCACCTTCAGCTCTTCTGATGCTGCGAGTGTCCATAGGCGACGGAAGTTGCTTTCCATCAGGTGACCCGTTTGCTCGTTTGCCCTTCTTATTTCATTAAAAAAATATATATATTTATCTTCACATTTTGGTTGATCAGTAAAGTGAAATTAGACCTTACCACACACCATGCATTTCAGTTTATCACATGGGCACTGTACATTTTAAAGAAAAAAAAGTATGACGACAACAGCCAGACAAAAGCAATTTTTTTTTACAATATTAGCATAGATGTTCAATAGATCTTACCGAGTTGCTGCAGCTCGTACAGTTGTTCCTTGGTATAGTGAGAGAAACGGCAGATACTTCCAAACTGGCATTCACCCCGCATGTGCCTGCTGCAGGGCTTCTTCGCGCTCTCCTCTTTTAATATTGTCTCCGGATCTTGAAAGATAAGGAATACATAAGGTTATAACACAGACAACTTACTGCGTAATAGTTTTAATTGAAAACTGTATGCACAATTTTATCTATAGGCCAAGCACAAGTGGATGGCTCAATCAATCTGGTGGGTCTACTCCATTACACCGTAATTTGTTCATGGCGCAAGAACCGTAATTTTGTGAGTCGTGACTCGCAGAATTTCGGTCGCGTAAATATTTTTTGATACAAATCAAGACTCACAAAATTACGCTCGTGTGAATCAAACAGGACTTTTGTATGCAGCAGAATTTCTGCCAGCCGAAATTCTGCGACTCACAACAGTCACAACTCACAAATTACGCTCGTTTGGCTTCACCCTTACTGTCTCATGTCGTATCCCGAAACAGAAAGTATCTGTTAAACTGTTAGCAGTCAGACCTTGAAGAGGTAACAGACAGACAGACACGCTCTCGCATTATAATAGTAAGAATGTTACCTTTAAATTGTTGATAATGTTCGTTTACAATTTTCTGATGAACTACACCCTTGTTGTGTGTTTTTACAAGCGCCGGCGTGGCGACCATAGTTTTGTCACAGTAATCACAATAGTATTTCTTTCCCATTATTATTAGGCACTTAAATTACAGTCTAAATAAAATTAAAACACTATTTAGCCAAAAAATTTACAAGAATGGTTTGTTTTGATGTCAACCAAAGATAACTGGCAACTCACCGAGGCGGCCATTTTTAAAAGAAGAAGAAGAAGAAGAACTAGTTTAAAAAAAAATTTGTAGATGTCAACTATCAAACGTCAAGTAATAATTGTCAGAATTATTTCGCCTTCCTATTTTCCTGACTTTACAGGTTGATTCACCACAGAATTTTTGACAGCAGATTTTCTAAAAATAGTGGTCACCGGAAGCATTCGCTATAATAATGATAATGTAACGTTACAGAGTCGAGCATTACATGATACATCAGTGAGGGAAGAGAGCTGCACCTTGTATATATACAATGTGTAACAATATCTTGATTCTTGATACAACTTGTATCTAAATTATTGCAACAAGGCTTTAAATGAACGTGGGTGGGAGCGCTACTGGTAAAGGAGAAATGTCAAAAATGACGTTTTTTATTCTAGCAGCGTTAGTTCCTTTTTTCGCCACGTTCATTTAAAGCCTTGTCGAGCTGTAACATCAATGCTACTTAATCGTGACAGTGAAGTCAACTTGCTATGCAATGCTCAAAGTCGAATCTGTAATATTACATTACATGTGAATGCTGCAGTGTTGTAAATTGTACATGGCTATGAGGGCTAAAAATATATTGGTTGTATGCTCAAAGTCGAATCTAAAAATGTTACGTCTTTACAAGTGAATGCTCGCCGTAAGGAGAAGAGAAAACGTTAAGTTCTATGGCTGCCGTCTACAATAATAATTTGTGGGAATATGCGTGGCCACCACAAAGGAAGATCTTCCGACCGAGCGAGGTGTTATGCTCGATCAGGCCGAAGCCCACGTGATACATCTCAGCTGTCGTTTATATACTGACGCACTCAGAAAACTTCGATAGCGCGATGCAGAAATGTTAGGCAAATTGTGGGTACCGCCACAAATTTTAATACTCGTCGATTCATTGAAAAGCGATCGGTACTACAAAAAGACCACAGCCCGCAGAGCATGTTCTGTGCATGGAGAGTGAAGAATGAAGACTGGAGATCTATAACTGATAAAGTGATAAGAGATTAGAGATTTTAGAGGACCAAGTCAGTGGACTGTGTGACCATGGACTAAAACACTGCTATAGAAAAAAAAATGCTTTGACAAGTCAAATGTCAATTGAATTACATGTCATTTGTCAAATAAAAGCTGCATTCTGCAATCAGCTGAACAATGCATTTTATTTATTTATTTCCTATTAAAATTGCTAATTTTCTTTAAAAAAATATTTTACGCTCCTAAACACTATGCATCGTGCTAATGCCGTGAAATTCGTTTAGTGGGTACTATCATTTTCGACCAAATTTTTTTGCGAAAATAATGTTTGGAAGACCAAGATGCAGGGAATGGACTCCCTTGACCACCCAACAGTTACGCCTACGAAGTTTAATACAGGTAAACTCTTATGCCAGTTCAAAAAATAATAATAAAAAACTCCTCGCAAAAGTGGGTCGTAGACCGTTGATTTACCAACAAACACCTACGCTTTATTTATTATCATCACAATAATACATTGCAAAAGATGATCTAATCCCCTTTGTAATAAAAAGTTCATTCAATAAAACGCGAGTGTTCTATTTTTAAATTGGTAAATGTTGCTTTGTTAATGTACACAGAGCCACAAAAATCTTTTATTTATTCCAGAGAAATGGGCAAGAGTGTTTTTACAAAAGTCTTTAACGTAGTTCTTAAAGCCGCATAAATAACACCCATACTGTTAACTGCTGAAATGATTTTGACGAGGTATATTCCCTCGATCGCGAATTCTTGGAAATCTATTGTTATCGGGGTCGAATTTGAACACTTGGGTGTTGATAGATTAAATAAGACTGCCTTCACATTAGGTCGCGAGTAGTGCGGTAGCAGTGCGACTTGTGACGGCAGCCTTATAATATATTTGAATTTTGAAGTATTCTTGGCAATAACTATGGGTTTCATGCAAAAAGTATGGTTGCTGTACAATAAAACCAACTCTTAAGCAACAAAATTGCAGCTCACACCTAGTAGATAATATATTACATCATTGACCTTGCTAACTGAAGATAAAAAGTCAATAAACAAAAAATACCAAGTTTGTTTAAATCTTTGTCAACGTAATCATGAGTATCAACAATATTTTACCTGAATTATTCATATCAAATGTATCTTGCCAAGATTAGTATTTTTGTACCACATAAAATACTAATCTTGGCTTAGAAGCTTTGATTCCTTTTACAACCAACATATTAAGGAGTGCAATAGAAAAATGTTATTTTATGTCCCCTTAATCAATTAATTTAGATATATAGATACATACTATTCAAACAAATTATAAAGTTGAATTCATTTGTTTACAATCAGTCTTTCCCAAAGTGGGCAATAACGCCCCCTTGTGGGCGCTGAAGATCTAAAGCGGTATGGGATCCAGAAAAAATGGAGGATTGTGTAGAATTCTCTGTAGACTTGTAAGGCTTGGGGGGGGGGGTGATTTATTTCATCTGGATGCATTTTAAATTGGTACAATGGGGGTGCTAAAACATAATTTGTTCTCAAAGTGGGCAGTAGATAAAATAAGTTTGGGAACCCCTGGTTTACATAATACTATCAAATTCATTTGCTATTGTAATTTCTGTATTGCATGGTTTATACATTGTTTATTAGAAATTTATTATTATCATACATACCCCTCACTCCTAACCAATGTAGTCACTCCTTCACTCTTCTTCCCACTGATAACACTGAAGTGGAATACTTAAGCTCGGGACTAAATAGCGAGAGCTCCATGTGCCTAGATATGATACCCAGTGTGTTGTTAAAGACTCAAGAGGTATTCTGGTACCACCTATAACACATATATGTAACTTGTCCTTCACAACGGGAGTATTTCCAAAAATTTATAAAAAGTCAAGAATACATCCGGTTTTCAAAAATGGTGGCAAAGACTCTCCTAGCAATTATAGACCTATTTCCATTCTTCCCGTTATATCAAAAATTTTAGAACGATTAATAAATAAACGGCTAGTTAATTATCTAGAGAGTAAAAATCTTTTAGCAGAGTCGCAATTTGGTTTCAGGACAAATAAATCCACTTCAGACGCTGTACTCGACTTAACGAACCATATTGTTTCAAATCTAGATGCAAAAAAGAAAGTACTAGGAGTGTTTTTAGACTTTGCTAAGGCATTTGACACGGTGTCTGTTCCCATACTCTTGAAGAAGCTGGAAAATTTGGGTATACGAGATGTTCAGCTAAAACTACTTAGAGATTACCTGACAGATAGAACACAGTGTGTAAAAATCGGAAATGTGATTAGTGAGAAAGTTACTGTATATTATGGTGTGCCACAGGGCAGTATATTAGGACCAACACTATTCCTCGTGTATATAAATGACCTTTGTCAGACTAAACTTACAAATGCAAAAATAATCGCTTTTGCTGATGATACGGCCCTACTTTTTAGTGGAACCTCCTGGCGAGAAGTTTTTTCTAGTGTTTCAGAATGGGATGAATACAGTTAACGAATGGTTAAATTGTAACATACTTAGCCTTAATGTCGAAAAAACCAATTACATGACGTTCTCCATCAGAAATAATGACAAACCAAATACTGAGCTATCTATTGTCTCGCATGGGTGTCCTGATTCATCTACTGACTGTCTTTGCCCAAGGCTAAAAAATACTACATCCACTAAGTACCTGGGTGTGATCATTGATGACAAATTTAAGATTCACAATCACATTAACCTTCTTGTAACTAGAGTACGCAGACTAATAGCCATTTTCCACCCTTTAAGACATTCAGCACCTAAATCTACTCTAAAAACAATTTACTATGCATTATGTCAATCACAGCTTGAATATTGTGTAATGTCTTGGGGCGGTACATGTAAAACAAATCTTATAAAACTAGAAAGAGCACAGAGAGCACTTCTAAAGGTTGGCTTATCTTACCTTACTATCATCCCACTACTGACCTTTATCTGAAATGGGAGTTACTAACAGTGCGACAAATTTTCATCCTTAAAACGGTTCTTAAGCGACATACTCTTACGGTTTATGAGCCAGACAAAAACAAGCACAAACGCATAAGAAGTAAGGTATGCACGGTGCCATTATGCAGAACCACCTTTACTCACCGATTCTTTACTTACCTGGGTCCTAACTTATATAATAAAATCAACAAGAGTTTATCAATATACCCTTTGAATAAAAACAAATGCAAACGTTTAACTTCAGACTGGCTGCAAAAATTAAATTACAAATCTACAGAAAATCTTATTATCAATAGTAATTAATCACAACATTATATTATACAATTATTACTTTTACTTTTCACTACCCACTTGCCACTAGACAGTTTTATTCCCCATTTATTTAACCCAAAATTGTAGTCCTTAGTACTATTTTCTATTACAATTGTATTCATAATCATAGATATAAAAATATATTATAATCTAAATGGTCGCTTATTTATGTGTCCGCGGTATAACTGGGGTCCTGGTGATTTGTAACACAGGCTACTGCCTAATTCAGACACCAGCTCCTCACTTTCTATTGTAATGCAGCATAATAATTTGTAAATTAGCCGTTAAGTTAGATTGTTGAGAGAAAATAAAGATTTATTAATATTATTATTATACAGGCTACTTATCATTAAAATTATAATAGCCAATAATAACCATTGTTTGGAGGATAGATCTAATGGTATACCTCTGTATTACAGATAGTTGGCTACAACATACGTCCGCCGGAGTGCGAACATCCGTGCAGCTACTACATCACCCTGCATCACACCACGATGTCGGCACCGTTTTACACCAGCGAGAGGATACTGTCTCCGCATCCAAAGTGGAAGGAGATTGATCCAGGTAGGTTTTGTAATGCAAGCTAAGGAATTAATATTGTTACGGTACATGGTATACGGACACGTGGTGCGCAAGTACATACTCGAACCTTCTAAAAAGGTCCAATGTTTGTTTACGTGTTTACCCTTTATTTGTTAGCGTGTTTGAATTTAGACCTTATGACTAAGTTCATAAGGTCTAAATTAAATTCAACTTACTGCACTTATCGCAAGGACGGCAGTTTTATTGTGGCACATGCCCGAGGCTACTAGAAATTTCCCACGGTTGTTTACTTGTTTACGTGAATCGGGAAATTTCTGGAATTCGTCTCGCCATATAAAAAGAGCCGCAAGGCAGGCCCGGCAATTCAGTTCAATCTGAGTGATCATCAAGGCGATTTCGGAGTGAACACAAGTGATTAATAGTGAGTGAACCAGTGAAACCTGCGACTTGGCTACGACCTAGGACAGTGATAGTGCTTTGTGATTGGACCTAGTGATTAGTGTTTGGACTTAGTGCTAAGTGTTGTGACCTAGTGTTTAGTGCAGTGTTAATAAAGTCTTCAAGAGAGTCACCAGGTCTTTCTCTCCAAATCCTCGAACCCTAGCACGTAACAACTGGTGTCAGAAGTGCGATTTGGAGATGCCATTGACTCCGAGAGAGGACTTCAAGGGGAGTGTCAGGACAAGGGCGCAGCGAGCTGCTGCCATTGACTCCGAGAGAGGAGTTGCGGAGGCCACACCCACTGGGGACCAAGCTCCGCCCACTGAGGGACAGGCCCCACCCACAGGCCCCGCCCACATGGCTCCGCCCACTGGCCACGCCCACCAGGCTCCGCCCACTTTGGCTGAAGCCACGCCCACTGGCTCCGCCCACCGGGACACGCCCACTGGCCACGCCCCTCAGGCTCCGCCCACTTTGGACATGGCCACGCCCACTGGCTCCGCCCACCAGGCCACGCCCACTAGCTCCGCCCACCGAGCTCCGTCTGATCAACCCCTGCCTACTGGCTCCAGCCACCATGCATCGCCCGTAGTTTCTACGGCCCCTCAAATGGCCCTTCAATTGGAAAGCATAATTGAATTAATTCAGGCTTTGCAGGAGTCTCAAAAAGCTGAAAGTCAGGCGTTGAAAGATTCTCAAAGGGCAATGATGGAGGCACAAGACCGCAGGTTCGGCGCTTTACAAGAGTCACAAGAACGCAAGCTCGGTGCTGAAATCAGAGCGATTCGAGAATCACAAGAGCAACAAAAAGACCTCCAAGAAAAAGCGCTTGGAGCTATAAAGGATGTCAGTGACACGGTGTTTAAGCTTCGAAAAGATGTAGACGTAATGGACGAACGAGTTACGGGGTTAGGAGTGGATATGGAAAATGTGAAAACCAGCCTCACAGAATTACAGAAGTGGAAAGTGCGCGTAGAAACCACAGGAATCGCGACGCCTAGTGGAACTTCCGTAGTGGTACAAGGACCAAGAGTTAAAGTGCCACCATACGACGGTACTACTTCTTGGAACGCTTATCGTCAGCAATTCCAGACGGTTGCTTCTGCCAACGGATGGAATGATGAACAATGCCTGACCGCTCTCACAGTTGCGCTCAGAGGGCAAGCTTTGTCGGTCCTAGAAGCGCATACAGGAAATGGGTTTAAAGACCTGATGGAGGCACTTGAATCCAGATACGGGGAGCGACACCTGGAGCACGTGTTCCGTGCTCAACTGCGGGACAGAGTCCAACGCCCAGGAGAAGGACTACAACAATGGGCGTTGGAAATAGAAAAACTGGTCAAGAAGGCACACCCAGGAGCCGATTCCAAGATGATCGACACGAACATTGTGCAAGCATTTGTCGACGGAATCAGGGACCTAGAGGTCAGAGCTGCAGTGAGGCTACGTCACCACACCTCGCTTAAGGAAGCATTGGCGCATGCTTTAGAGGTCGAGGCTGTTCGGCGTGACATACGGCAGACATATAAGATCCGCGAAGTCTCTGAGGAAGTCAAGGAGGTTAAGGCTCCTACGAAGAGAAGTTCTGGAGCCATGTGCTACAAGTGCGGCGAGAGGGGCCATCTTCAGCTTAACTGCCCGCAGAAAGAGACCCAGATGGCAAGAATGAAAAGGCTCGAGGAACAAATGGAGGAGCTGAAGAAGCAAGGGGCTTCATCCCCTGCCCGGGAGCAGGGAAACGAATAAAAGCCAGGACTAAGGGGCGAGTGCTGGCTGACACGGAGGAAGCCCCAATAACGGTTGTCTCCCAAGCAAGCAGCGGGAATAGTCTGGTGATTCAGGGGACTATTAACGGGACGAATTGCAAAATGACTCTAGACACAGGAGCCTCTAGAACAATAGTGAACCCAAATTTGATAAAAGCCGCAAGGAGGCACAAGAGGAGAATTAACTGTCGGCTTCTTACCGCCTCCGGTCAGCCAATACCCGTCCTGGGAGAAATGTCAGTTACGATGAATGTGGGGGAGTTCTCACACCCTCATGACGTTATCGTGGCTGAGATTATGGATGATTGCATCTTGGGTTTGGATTTCATGAAGAAGCACAACTGCAGAATTAATGTCGCCGACGGAGTGTTCAAGTGTGGCGAAGAAGAAATTTTCATCCTTGGAGGCGCCTGCGGGAAAGTTGAATGTGTAAAGAAAGTCATAATACCTGGACGTGCGGAAGCTCGGGTGCTGGTGAAACTACCGCCATCTGGAAAGAAGAAGTCAAACAGATGCGTGTTAATCGAAGACACACCTACCAAGACATCAGCGCAAAAATTGATGACGGCAAGAACCCTTGTTAGTGGAAGCAGTAACGCTGTGGTCAGAGTTTTGAATCTTGGTGATCGCGAGATCTGCTTGAACAAAGGTGACGTCATTGGAAAGTGCGAGGAAGTTGTCTGGATGAGAAAGTGTAATTCGATCACAGGCTCAGACTCAGCAAACACCAGCAACTATGGAATAGTGACTGAGCTACTCGATGACTGCAAGAGTAATCTGACTTATTCGCAGAGCATGAAAGCTAAGAAGTTTTTACAACGCCACGCGAAAATCTTCTCCAGTCAGGAAGGCGACCTTGGAAGAACGTCGATGGTTCAGCACAGGATAGATACCGGAAGCGAGAACCCAATTCGTCAACGAGCAAGACGAATACCCATTGCAAAGGAAAAAGAAGTTGAAGGCCTTTTGGAGGACATGAGAAGGAATAAGATAATTGAACCATCTGCAAGTCCGTGGTGCTCACCGGTTGTATTAGTGAAGAAGAAAGATGGCAGCACAAGATTTTGTGTGGACTACAGACGTCTCAATGATGTCACTAAGAAGGACAGCTATCCATTACCTCGAATCGACGACACTCTGGATACCTTGAGTGGCATGAAATGGTTCTCGACCCTGGACCTGAAATCTGGATACTGGCAGGTGGAAATTCATCCAAAAGACAAGGAGAAGACAGCGTTCTCCACCGGTAAAGGTCTATGGCAGTTTAACGTCATGCCCTTTGGATTGTGCAACGCACCTGCCACATTTGAGCGACTCATGGAGTGTGTACTGGCAGGCTTAGTTGGAGAGGCTTGCTTAGTCTATTTGGACGACGTCATCATTGTTGGCCGCGACTTCGAGGACCATTTGCGAAACTTAGAACGAGTTTTCGCCAAAATAGAGGGGGCCAAGTTAAAGTTGAATCCGAAGAAGTGTCGTTTATTCAGGAGTAAGGTAAACTATCTCGGCCATGTTATCTCCAGTGATGGAATTCAGACGGACCCGGAGAAACTAGAAGCAGTCCAAAATTGGCCAACCCCTAAGAACAAAACCGAAGTGCGGGCATTTCTCGGCCTATGCTCCTACTACAGGCGTTTTGTTAAGGGATTCTCTGAGATAGCCAAGCCATTACATCGGCTGACAGAAGATAAACGACAGTTTATTTGGGACGAGACTTCCGAAGATTCTTTTCAGAAACTAAAGAAACATCTGTGTGAAACACCAATCCTGGGGTATCCACAACCTGAAGGTCAGTTTATAGTCGACACGGACGCAAGCAACACGGCCATTGGAGGGGTGTTATCTCAAAAACAGGGTGAAAGAGAAGTTGTAATTGCATATTTCAGCAAATCTTTATCTAAGCCAGAGAGAAACTACTGTGTGACAAGAAGAGAACTCTTGGCTGTCGTAAAGACGCTACAACATTTCAGCAAGTATCTCATCGGCAGACAGTTTCTACTGCGAACTGATCACGCAGCCTTGAAGTGGCTACTACAATTCAAGAACCCAGAAGGCCAAGTAGCTCGATGGATAGAACAACTCCAGGAGTATGACTTCAAGACGGAACACCGCAGCGGAAAGTCGCATGGGAATGCCGACGCACTCTCACGAAGGCCGTGTTCAGAAGACTGCAAACATTGTGTTAAGCAGGAATCTAATGAAGTAACATTAAAGTTAACGAAAACAAGTCCTTTGGGCCCATGGGAGAATGATGCTATGAGGGAGGCTCAAGAAACAGATGACGACCTTCGGCACATCATCACATGGAAGAAACGGCCTGATGAAAAACCAATCTGGAGTGAGGTAGCACCCACTGGCGCTGTCACTAAGGCGTACTGGGCGCAATGGGACAGTCTGATACTTCAAAACGGAATACTCTACCGGAAATGGGAGAAGACCAACGGCAGAGAGTTCCATCTTCAGATAGTTGTCCCAAGAACGAGAGTACCGGATGTTCTCCGTGAAATGCATGATGGCGTATCAGGAGGTCATCTAGGAGTAAAGAGGACGTTAACAAAAGTGCGAGAACGATTCTACTGGTTGCATTGTCGAGACGATGTACAGGATTGGTGCCGCAAATGCACTACTTGCGCTGCAGTGAAGGGACCACAGACAAGGAGCCGTGGGAGCCTGCGCTTGTATAACGTTGGCGCACCGTGGGAACGAATCGCAGTTGACGTAGCTGGGCCATTTCCTGTAACGGAATCAGGAAACAAGTATTTCATGGTTGTCATGGATTACTTCACCAAATGGCCCGAAGTGTTCGCCATACCAAACCAGGAAGCTACAACAGTTGCTTCTAAGCTAGTCGAAGAAGTAATATCTCGCTTTGGTGTGCCTCTAGAAATCCATTCCGATCAGGGCAGGAATTTCGAATCGCAGGTCTTCCAGGAAGTGTGCAGAATTTTGGGAATGCATAAAACGAGGACCACCGCGTACCATCCACAGTCTGATGGAATGGTTGAGAGATTTAACCAGACCCTTGAGAGGCATTTGGCGAAATTGGTAGATGACAAACAAAAGGACTGGGACAAGTATATACCGCTCTTCCTTCTGTCGTACCGTACCGCCGAGCATGAGAGCATAAAAGCTACCCCGGCGTATGTCAATTACGGTAGAGAACTGCGAGTACCAGTAGACCTCTTGACAGGAGGATCACCGGAAGAACCAACGACCGTACCAGATTATGTCTGCGATTTAAGGGAAAAGATGCGCTATATACACGCCATGGTTCGGGAAAATGGGTTACAGACAAGTGAGAACATGAAGACCAGATACGACCGGAAATCGAATACAAGCGGCTTCGAAGAAGGGTCACTGGTGTGGCTGCATAACCCAACTCGCCGAAAAGGCAAATCTCCAAAGTTGCAGACCAAGTGGGACGGCCCATACAAAGTGGTTACACGATTGAACGATGTGACTTACAGGATTCAAAAGCAACCAAGAGGGACATTCAAAGTGGTACACATAGACCGTCTGGCGCGATACCATGGCAGTAACAATGATGCTCGGGACGAGCATCTCTAAGAGGGGAGTAGTGTTACGGTACATGGTATACGGACACGTGGTGCGCAAGTACATACTCGAACCTTCTAAAAAGGTCCAATGTTTGTTTACGTGTTTACCCTTTATTTGTTAGCGTGTTTGAATTTAGACCTTATGACTAAGTTCATAAGGTCTAAATTAAATTCAACTTACTGCACTTATCGCAAGGACGGCAGTTTTATTGTGGCACATGCCCGAGGCTACTAGAAATTTCCCACGGTTGTTTACTTGTTTACGTGAATCGGGAAATTTCTGGAATTCGTCTCGCCATATAAAAAGAGCCGCAAGGCAGGCCCGGCAATTCAGTTCAATCTGAGCGATCATCAAGGCGATTTCGGAGTGAACACAAGTGATCAATAGTGAGTGAACCAGTGAAACCTGCGACTTGGCTACGACCTAGGACAGTGATAGTGCTTTGTGATTGGACCTAGTGATTAGTGTTTGGACTTAGTGCTAAGTGTTGTGACCTAGTGTTTAGTGCAGTGTTAATAAAGTCTTCAAGAGAGTCACCAGGTCTTTCTCTCCAAATCCTCGAACCCTAGCACGTAACAATATTAATAAAATAAATATACCACATACTTATGAAATGTGTTTCACACACCCCCTAGCCATGACCAAGTCATTGCTGGAACTATAACAAAGAACGCAGATACTATCAGCCTTTAATTAAGTGTATCATGATCCATGATCGGTCCACCCGTGTGGAGGCTACAATGCCAAGACACACCATGTCAGACAGGTCCAACTTTTAACATCCCCCATTTTATGGCTGTTAAAAAGATAGCGTATTGTGAAGTAAAAACCGTGATAAATTAATATTTTTATACCCTCTTAGGCATCCATTACACGGTAGGTTTTGCTGTCAGTTTTACCACAGTCATGGCTGTAACTGATGGATAACCTACCGTGTAAGAGCGTGACAGACGGTTGCATGAAGTTGGTTGCCGAAAATCTGGATATCTTGATTTTTGCTTCATGCAACCATCAGTCACGAATTTTGAGTGAGTGTTGTCACATCTGACAAAATAGGAACAAAATTAGAAACGTATACCTTTAAAAATGTTGGCTTTGACTGACATAAAACTGAAGAGAATTGAGTGACCGTCTAATACCATTCGTCACAATCAGTCAAACATAATTCATGATTGACGGAATTGACTGTCGCTTGCATGAGCGTGTAATGGATGCCTTAAACTGGTATTGATTCGTGTTTCAATGCGCAGTACTAAAATTTACGTAAAATTCTTTGTTTCGCATGCACCAGTCCTTCCAGTCTAGCAGCTTGGCTAAAGCAACATTAATCCATAAATATTTAGTACTGTGAGATATGCTTGGCTGCGACAAAGGAAGATCTTCGGACCGGGCAAGGTGTTATGCTTGGGGGGATATTAGATTATCATATATATTGGATCCGAGATCATTGAGTCAATGATATTGGATAATGTAATATATATATAATATGATTCATTTCTTCCTTGATCATAGATTTTTGACATTTGCTGAGAGATTGGATCCAATACGGTCATAGAAATAGGTGTTGCCAGTTATTTAATATAAAAAAGAGTTTTTAATTTCTTGTTCGTAAATATGTTTCAAATAATGTAATGTAATTATTTTTCTAATTATATACTTGGATAATCAAAAAATCAAATAATCAAAAAACAAGCCATATTAAAAATGACGATGTCTTTTGACACATCGAATTCTCTGAGATCTAGTAACCCTGACGTCAATACCAAACATCTTTAAAAAGTAATGAAATAATAATATATTTTACTGACTTTAAGTTTAAATAATTCCTAAGTGTAAAGTGATATTTTAGTCCATAATTTTTGTCACGGTGTGTCGGGGGACCGCCAACAGTGTCTTTTGCATTTTGTATCGCCATGTCACTGATCTGGTTCGTCTCGATTTGGTTCGCTGAAAAGTGAAAACTGACCCTTAAACTATAATGTTATGTGAAATCAAACATCTACATTAGCGGTCCCCCGACACACCTTGACAACAATTATGTACTAAAATATCACTTTACACTTACGAATTATTTAAACTTAAACTCAGTAAAATATATTATTATTTCATTACTTTTTAAAGATGTTTGGCGGGGTTTTTTTTAAATTTCTTAATTTAATTTTATTTCATGCTTTTTAAACTTGTGTTGGTTATAGTGCAGAATAATTCCTAACAACAGGATCAAATAATTATATCCCAATGAATCTAGGAATGTCCTTTTGGATGAGGCCGTCCATATGAGTCCAAACATGAAACCTCCACTTTTGCTGACTTTGGGTTTATATGGAGCTAGGCTCCTATAGAATCCAGGTGATGCTGCAGCAGCAACATGCAAAATTTATTGGTTATCTACGTCTTACTAGTTGTCGCAATTAAAATGAGCCCAAACACGAAACCATTGCTCTAAGTTGGTGAGGAGTTGGGTATCCTATTGATTACCAGGTGATGCTGCAGCACCAGGTCAACTTTCTATTAATGTGTAAATATTCATAAATGTCACGACCTAGAATGCAATAAAGCCCACCAAACGACTGCAAGTTGCTAATCGGCCCTTCGCGAACCAGATGATCCGCGATTTTTCAGCACGGAGCAGGCTGATGATGATGAATTATAGCTAAGAACACTCTCAATTAAGTCAGCTTTCAAACAAAAAAACTAGATCAAAATCGGTCCACCCGTTTGGATGCTACGATGTCTGTGGCAGACAGACAGACAGACTGACAGACAGACAGACACGTCAAACTTATAACACCCCTCTTTTTTGTCAGGGGTTAAATAGGATCAATGAAATATGATAATGTAATATGCAGATATGATCAAATGATCATATATATTGGATCCTATATATGATCATAGAAATGATCATATATAAATGATAATGTAATACCCCCCCTAAGTCAGGCTGAAGCCCACGTGATTGATTACAGCTGTCGTACAGACGAACTTCTATCGAAGTTTTCTAAGTGAATTTGGAATGTGGCGCTAATGCTGGATTTACACGGGTGACTATAGCTGCACGATTTACGCCGCACGGCGAGAATCGACTGTCTAAATGGCAATACGCCGCATGCCGAATTGCCATTTAGTGTCTAAACTTTTATTATTCGTAGGTCTAAACTCTAAAGTCTAAACACACAAGGCCGAATTTACGCGGCGTAAATTCCGCATGATTACGCCCGCAATGTATTTTAAATTACCGATGACACACTATTCCGTCGCGTTCCGTCCGTATTTTGTATGCGTTGACGTAATCATGAGGTATTTACGCCGCTTAACTTCGGCCTAGTGTATTTAGACACTTAGAAAGTAGATTTTCGCCGTGTGGCGTAAATCGTGCGGCTATTAATAGTCACCCGTGTAAAGGGGCCCTAATTGTGGATACCGCCACAGTGTCAAAATCACCAAAAATGTTTTTAAATTAATTTGAAGCTACATGTTAGTTTTTGACTGTCGTGTTTAAGATAACTGATAATATGATTGACCTAAATCCATCTAGACTATCTGTTACATGAGTCACTATCGTGACGCAATTTGCTATCACAATACGCATTGGAAAACCACATAATGACACAACTAGATGTTGCGCAGAAATTATCTAGCACAGTGTTTCCCAAACTTGTCGGGACCGCGACCCATCTACAAGAAAGTTTAAAGTTCGCGGCCCACCTTGTGTCATGGGAGAGCCATCCTTCGGCATGAATGGGCTGACTCAACCGGACAAATACCAAGTTCTCACAGAAAACCGGCGTGAAACAGCGCTTGCGCTGTGTTTCGCCGAGTGAGTGAATTTACCGGATGCTCAATTCCTTCCCCTATTCCCTTTCCTACCCTCCCCTATTCCCTTCCCATCCCAACCACCCCTATTACCCTATTCCCTCTTAAAAGACCGGCAACGCACCTGCAGCTCTTCTAATGCTGTGAGTGTCCATGGGCGACGCAACACAGCACAAGCGCTGTTTCACGCCGGTTTTCTGTGAGAACGTGGTATTTCTCCGGTCGAGCCGGCCCATTCGTGCCGAAGCATGGCTCTCCCACGTCTAGTCCCAAGATTTTGAAACAAAAACTATATATCGAGAAAGACAATAAGTATAACAATTTTAATAGTATCTTATTCTGTTGCAGAAATCACACAACGCATGTCCTCCACAAATGTAGTCATAAGGATATGGTGTCACATCCATCTGCCACATGAAGAGGAGAATCCTACACAAGACACCATCATACAAACTTGGGGTGTTTATTTCAGTGGTCTAAGATATTTGGGAGCAAACCTAGCTCTGAATTTCAACTCTGACTGCTTCAAAAGTAATACCCTGGTCTTCCAAATGCACGGTGGGTATTTCTGCTCCTACAGTAGCTTGAAACTCGATATAATGCCACCAGAAAATGAGGAATCGGTATCTTCAGGGTCTTCGGGTAAGAATATCAATTGTTTCACATTTAGTGTCGACAAAAAGATGCCCTCATCACCAGCTTATTACAAAAGAGAATATTCTAAGAGTCAGAGTCCGATAGAAAGAGGTTTCAAGCAGAATTTCCCAACTATGAAGTCACATTCTACGTTAAATCTGAATAGAAAAGAAGATATAGACCCGAGTCACATATTCGAGCATTCACCGACTAATCTAGAAGTAAAAGAGAGTGAAAAAGAGGAAGAGAAAGTGGACTTGAGCGAAACGGCAGAGAGTTATGATCTGAGGAGTGAAACTGATGCGCCGAGATACCGATATATAGCTTTGAACTTCCTCAAATCTGAAATCAGACATAGTTACAACGCTAACAAGCTGAGAAATCTACATCTTCTGCAATACGCCATAAAGAAGAAACAGGAGGCAGTCCAAGAAGTTAAAGAGAAGATTTACAAGAAGTCAGCGATAACGGAAACAGATTTGAATATAAAACAGAAGAGTAGAGTGCAGAAGAATATATTCTGTGAAGAAGAGAGCGCTCCTATAAGGGAGAGTGCCAAAAATGGCATGAAAGAAGAAAAACCTTCTGGACCAAGACTGACGTTGAAATTAAATGATCTTCTATCTTATAAGGTATGTTTTGAATTCAATACTAACATTATATATATGAAACTGTTCTATGTGTATCTGTTTCTTCTTTACGCTTAATATTATCCCAAATTTAATACAGCTTTGATATGGTCCGCATCCTGTAAAACAGAAAAATCTGTTATATAACTGTTTTTTTTTTTTATGAAATAAGGGGCAAACGAGCAAACGAGTCACCTGCAGATGGAAAGCAACTTCCGTCGCCCATATACACTCGCAGTATCAGAAAAGCTGCAGGTGCGTTGCCAGCCTTTAAGACGGAATAGGGTAATTGGGGGAGGCTAGGGATGGGAAGGGAAGGGAATAGGGAGGGTAGGAAAGGGTAGGGGATTGGGCCTCCGGTAAATTCACTCACTCGGCGAAACACAGCGCAAGCGCTGTTTCACGCCGGTTAACTGTGAGAACGTGGTATTTCTCCGGTCGAGCTGGCCCATTCGTGTCTAAGCATGGCTCTCCCACGTCTGTAGTTTTGATCAGTTGGAATACATTTCATCTCAAGACTGAAGACTGTTGATGTTGGATTTCAAAGAACAGAATCCAGACATTGTCTTAAAACTATCTGTCTTATGTCATCTAACCCAAGTTTAGAAGTGGGAGAGCCATGCTTCGGTACGAATAGGCCGGCTCGACCGGAGAAATACCACGGGCTCACAGAAAACCGGCGTGAAACAGCGCTTGCGCTGTGTTTCGCCGAGTGAGTGAGTTTACCGGAGGCCCATTCCCCTCCCCTATTCCCTTCCTTAACCTCCCCCATTCCCATCCCTACCCTCCCCTATTACCCTATTCCCTCTTAAAAGGCCGGCAACGCACCTGCAGCTCTTCTGATGCTGCGAGTGTCCATGGGCGACGGAGGTTGCTTTCCATCAGGTGACCCGTTTGCTCGTTTCCCCCCTTATTTCATAAAAAAAAAAACAAAGTTAATTAAAATAATATGTGTGGCACTCGGGGACTGCCGCTTCAAAACTATTGCATAGCAATAGCTTAAGCTATTGCATTTTTATCGCAAGCTTTGAGCGCGGCAACCGAATCAAGAAATTCCGTAACGAAAATAACCTAACACCCCCGCTCCGACCGGCGTTGCCGTGCTTCGTCTAACGTCGTTTGAGTTCGGCACACTTCGGCACGGTGTTTGTGTGTGTGCGAGTGAACGTATGCGAATTATAGTTGTTTTTTAGTTGATAAACTTGCCGCCTAGTTGATAAACTGCCGCTTTAACGAATTGTTATTTTTTGTTTCAGTCAAAACCATCTCCTTTCCAAAGAGCGGAGCATATCAGGCTAACGAGACAACTAGAAATATTGCACTTCAAGAGGTTGATTCTGTCTGAAGAGAGAGACGCAAAATTAGCGAACATAAGAAGACTGAAAGAGAGGCATGCTAAGTTGTTTGAGGAGAATCAAGATGTTGGTATGTTGTTTAAATATACTCCCTAGATTAGGAATAAGGGCCTGTTTCACCTATTTCTGATAAGTGCCGGATAGTCTGATAGGTGTCGGATAGTCTATCCACCACTTAACTTACAGATAGAGTATGGAGAATCTGTGAAAAAATTGTGGATAGCCTATCCGCCACTAGCTTAGCCGGCCCCTAGACGATCAATTGTAATTTGTTACATTAAAAAAAATATCCACAGCCGAATATATAACCACCTCCTTTTTTGGAAGTCGGTTAAAAAATAATAAAATAGTATTGTGCAATATCACGCTTCAATTTTATTCAACAGTTTATTTGACAATTAGATTAAAGGCGCGCGAAGTTCAATACCAACCCTAGACGGTCAATATTATTATTTATTACGCAATACATGCAATAAAATTGCTCGCTCATTAGCTTATTGATGATATATTTTTTTTATTTTAGGATCAGAACTAATGGAGAACTATCACGCCCTATCCCGTTGCTCCGAGGGCTACAAGGACATTAAGGCGTCATGCATGTCAATGCGCGAACTGGCCCGGGCGAGCCATGCGGCGTTATCCGCAAGACGAGCGAGTCTACTGCATCAGTTGCACCAGATATTCACCATAGCGCAGGTAATGAACGAGACGGCAATACTGTGTGAGTATGTGTGTGTGTGTGAGAGAGAGAGAGAGCGCTATACTGTGTGAGTGAGACAGCTATACTGTGCGAGTGAGACAGATATTCTGTACGAATGAGACAGCTATACTGTGCGAGAGAGACAGCATGACAGGCACGCGTCGCGCGAGTCTGCTGCATCAGCTGCACCAGATATTCACCATAGCGCAGGTAATGACGACCTCTGTGGCTCAGTGGTGAGCGCGTCGGTAGCTCAAGCCGGGGGTCGCGGGTTCGAATCCCGCCGACGGAACAAAAAGTTTTCAATGTTCCCGGGTCTGGATGTGTATTAAATATATGTATGATATAATAAAAATCTTAAATATATGTATAGTATAAAAGTATTAAATATATTTCCGTTGTCTGGTACCTGTAACACAAGTCCTTTAGGTACTTAGCACGGGGCCAGACTGACGTGGTGTGAAGCGTCCATAAATATTATTATTATTATTATTATTAATGAGCGAGACATTGATACTGTGCGAGAGAGACAGCTATATTGTTTGAGAGAGACATTATGATAGCCACGTGGCATTACGCGTGCGTCGAGCTAGCTTGCTGCATCAGCTGCACCAAATATTTACCATGGCGCAGGTAATGAACGAGACGGCAATGCTGAGAGAGAGAGAGAGAGAGAGAGAGTGAGAGCTATACTCTGCTAGTGACTAGTGAGACAGCTATACTGTGCGAGTGAGACAGATATTCTTTACGAATGAGACAGCTATACTGTGCGTAGTGATAATGTGCGAGAGTGAGAGATCGATATTCACCATAGCGCAGGTAATGAGCGAGACGGCGATACTGTGCGAGGGAGACAGCATGAGTCATGACAGCCTCGCGTCGAGCGAGTCTTCTGCATCAGCTGCACCAGATATTCACCATAGCGCAGGTATATAAGCAAGACGGCGATACGGTGTGAGAGACAGCGATACTGTGCGAGTGAGACAGTACATCAGAGCGTCCTGTACGTCAATATTTGTAGTTGTTTTTTATATTTGTCCTATATTAGCTAATGGATGCTTCTCTCATTACAGAAAGACACATCGACTTGGACGATATGCGATGTACCACTACCGGTGTGTGGTGACGAGAACCCAACATCGAACCCGCTACCAGACGCTGTGGCTACCGGCTACGTCGCTCAAGCCGCCTGTCTAGCTGCTATCATACTGAACCAGCCGCTTAGATACAAGATCACATTGCTGGGGTCCGCTAGCAAGATATTGGATGTCACTGACCTGCCTGATCCTAAGTAAGTTAGCCAGTCAATTGGACGCCTATCTAAGTAGTTGGTAGCTAGCCGCTTAGATACAAGATCACATTGTTGGGGTCCGCTAGCAAGATATTGGATGTCACTGATCTGCCAGATCCTAAGTAAGTTAGCCGTTTAGTTGAAGCCACCATATTGAACAAATCAAGCAGACCCCGACAACGTGATACAAAATCACGTTGTTCGGGTCTGCTACCAAGATATTGGATGTCAGTGATCCTAAGTAAATTCCATATTTTGTTTTTGAGAAGCCACGGTTTCACCCAAAGAACTCATAGTTAAACAATGCAGTATTTGAACATCACAAAGAAGGAGGGGCACTTCGTACCCACCAATGTAGCACGTTGAGATATATACCAAATTAAAGGGCTTGAAAAGTTGAACATTTTATTGTATGACGAAAAATCTCTAAACCATGGGAGAAAAAAGATAACGAGGGTAGAAGGTAAGAAAAAATCACAAAAAAAATCCCTACATTATTGCATCAATTTATAGTGTTGCTGGTAAGGAATCATTTCTAGAAAGTAATTGTATATGACAAACTTAAGGAAAGTGTTATATTTTAGTATATTGTTCTTTCATATTTTAAAGAAATGTATGGGAAAACAATAAAACCTTAAAATTCTAACCTTTCCTGGATTTTACCGTATATTGTTACCTTGGAGAAATTGTTTATAATAAGCAATACTAGCGAATGGTGCAATAATACAGGGTGTTTTATTTTTTCCTAAGAAATAAAAAAAAACATCCTTTATTATTGCACTATGCGATAGTATTGCTAATTATAAACAATTAATCCAAAGTGATAATTAACCTAAAAATCAGGCAAAGGTTCGACATTCAGCATTTTATTGTTTTCTCATACATTTCTTTGAAATATTTTTATTTTTATTTAATCAAGGTACAAAAATAATTAATGAACTAAGTCTTTAAAAATTTGGTTAGTTTGTTAATAATACATCGGTAAATTCATTAATCTAAATATTGTACACAGCTTTTGTTAGTAAAAAAATAAAAATACATTGGCAATCAACGTCTTAATTCAGGAAAATATTAACACTGAAAAACTTTAAGGTGCATTAAGTATAACTAATTAACATCTATACTTAATAGTTTATTACATTAAAGCAAAGACTTCTTATAAGCAGAAATTTTTTGATGAAAGATATCGAAATTTACATGAGCCTTTGAACAAATGTCATTATAGGACTGACACATACGATGTAGTGGATTATTCCGTCCAACGTTGTTGCTAAAAGGTGGAATGTCAAAGAGCACTGGCTTTCGTTTAGAGCGTTTACTAATAGATAAATTGATTTTTGCAAGCAATTCATCACTTCACACACAGCACACCATTGACAATCTTGTGGAGTGCACATAAGTCTGCAATATTGCGACGTTGCCCTAAACTGGTAAGACGGTAATGGAGAAGGCGATCCTCATATTCAGGTAGAGTATTTCTTAGGGGATCTTTGTTGCTTAGGTGTCTAAGAAATTTCCGCTGTATTGACTCTATACTTTCGCTATCAATTTTATATATAGGGGACCATATAGGTGAGTAATATTCCAATTGTAATCTGACCAGAGCGGTGTACAGCACCTTAAGTGACTCAGCATTTTTAAAAGGTTTTGCAGTTCGTAATATAAAATACAACATTCTTTTTGCTGCTGTGATCATAGTTTGATACTGAAATTTAAAATTTAATGAGGAATCATACCAGACACCCAGGTCACGAACTAGATTAACTCTAGTTAGATGCGATCCAACTATAGTATAATAATATTGTAATGGTTCCTATTTTTGTAAAAGTTATATATTGTCATTTTTTTACATTAAGATTCATGTCATTTGATAAACACCAGTAATATACAATATTAATGTTATGCTGAAGAAGAACACAGTCACTAATTAAGTAAGTTAAACAATTTTATGTCATCAGCATAAGCTAGACATGGACATGTAAATTTATCGAGTAAATCGTTTAAATGTATTAAAAAGAGGAGAGGACCTAAGTTTGAGCCTTGTGGAACGCCTGAGAGTGGCTCGAAAGGTATTGAGTCGAAACCGTATAGGGCAACTATTTGTGTGCGATTAATAAGATATGAATGAAACCAACGATGAAGATCACCATGAATTCCAAGATGTTTAAGTTTAAGATTAAAAGCACATTGTGATTGACGCGGTCGAATGCCTTGGAGAAATCTAAATATATTGAGTCTACTTGAGATTTTTTATTAAAAGACTGACATAGAAAATTTGAATATACCAGCAAATTAGAAAGTATTGACTTACCTGATATAAAACCGTGTTGTTTTGGGCTGAGACAATGAAGTATATGGTTGTAGAGTGAATCATATATTATTCCCTCAAAGATCTTACCTAAGCAATTGAGGATGCTAATAGGCCTGTAATTTGTGACATCATTTTTGTCACCAGATTTATGAATGGGTGTTATTTTAGCTATTTTCCATAAATCGGGGAAAGTGCCTTGGCTAAGCGATTTGTTAAAGATTATACTCAAGGGGATACTCAGAGCTGAACCACACATCCGTACGAAAAAAGGTGGGATACCGTCCGGGCCACTCCCTTTCGAAATATCGATTCCGCATATACGTTTATAGACATCTCTTTCGCTAACCTTCAAGCGACTAAGACTATAGTTTGCTGCTTTAAAGTCGGGTTTGTAGGATGTGGAGCTAATATTGGGGGACTTATGAACAGAAGAAAAGTATTCTGCAAACAAGTTTGCTATTTCTGTACCAGTAGTGGCAGTTTTATCCTTATACTTAACTGATAATGGGAGATCGTTAGTCATGCGCTTAGCCTTGGTATAACGCCAGAATGCTTTGACATTTTTAGCTAATTCTTCTTCTATGCTCGATATGTACTTTGCAAAACATTTATACATCATACATTTTGTGCGCGTTCTGAGCAGGGAATACGAATCATAATCGCGGGGATTATGGTAAGTTTTGAATTTATGATGGTATTTGTTTTGTTCTTTTAGGGCTAAATATGAAGCAAATACAACACTTTCCTTGAGTTTGCCATATATTCACTTTTGAGAGATTATTACTTACTAGCAACACTACAAATATAATTCAATAATACAGGATGTTATTTGTTCATTTTCGGAAAAAATTAAACAGCCTGTATTATTGCGGCATTCGCTAGTATTACTAATTATAAAACATTTCTCCAAAGTGACTATATACGATAAAATCCAGGAAAGGTTAGATTTTTAAGGTTTTATTGTTTTCTCATACATTTCTTTAAAATATAAAAGAATATACTAAAATACAACACTTTCCTCTAGTTTGTCATATACGATTACTTTCTAGAAATGATTCCTTACCAGCAACACTATAAATTGATGCAATAATACAGGGTGTTTTTTTGTGATTTTTTCTTACCTTCTAGGCTTCTACCCTCGTTAACTTTTTTCTCCTATGCTTTAGAGGTTTTATGTCATACAAGAAAATGTACAACTTTTCAAGCCCTTTCATTTGATGTATGTCTCAACGTGCTACAGCTTGGGTATGGGTCCCATACAAAAATGCCCGTTCTTCTTTGGAAATAAGAGATGTTTTTTTATTGTCATTGTAGTAAATCGCTCCTAGACTAGTCAGATCAACAACCGTTGGTGCCTAGTTTTTCCATTTTGACTGTATAATTAGCATATTTTTATCTTTCCAGCATACCGCTCTTCGCTCGAGGCGGTGACATCACCCTGTTCCGTTACGGCATATTCTTACTGAACAAGTGCGTGGCGCAATTGCTATGGGGCCGCGGTCTGTCGGTGTACGACATGAGACCGACCCTGTCGAACCTGCAGCGGCTGATGACGACGCCGAGCGACCTGTGAGTAGACCAGTAGACTGTCATGTGGCGCAGTTGCTATGGGGGCGCGGTCTGTCGGTGTACGACATGAGACCGACCCTGTCGAACCTGCAGCGGCTGATGACGACGCCGAGCGACCTGTGAGTAGACCAGTAGACTGTCATGTGGCGCAGTTGCTATGGGGCCACGGTCTTTCCGTGTACGACATGAGACCGACCCTGTCGAACCTGCAGCGGCTGATGACGACGCCGAGCGACCTGTGAGTAGACCAATAGACTGTCAGTAGACGGTCATGTGGCGCAGTTGCTATGGGGCCGCGGTCTGTCCGCGTACGACATGAGACCGACCCTGTCGAACCTGCAGCGGCTGATGACGACGCCGAGCGACCTGTGAGTAGACTAGTAGACTGTCATGTGGCGCAGTTGCTATGGGGGCGCGGTCTGTCGGTGTACGACATGAGACCGACCCTGTCGAACCTGCAGCGGCTGATGACGACGCCGAGCAACCTGTGCGTAGACCAGTAGACTGTCATGTGGCGCAGTTGCTATGGGGGCGCGGTCTGTCGGTGTACGACATGAGACCGACCCTGTCGAACCTGCAGCGGCTGATGACGACGCCGAGCGACCTGTGAGTAGACCAGTAGACTGTCAGTAGACGGTCATGTGGCGCAGTTGCTATGGGGCCGCGGTCTGTCCGCGTACGACATGAGACCGACCCTGTCGAACCTGCAGCGGCTGATGACGACGCCGAGCGACCTGTGAGTAGACCAGTAGGCTGTCATATGGCGCAGTTGAAATGGGGCCGCGGTCTGTCCATGTACGACATGAGACCGACCCTGTCGAACCTGCAGCGGCTGATGACGACGCTGAGCGACCTGTGAGTAGACCAGTAGACTTGTCATGTGGCGCAGTTGCTATGGGGCCGCGGTCTGTCCGTGTACGACATGTGACCGACCCTGTCGAACCTGCAGCGGCTGATGACGACGCTGAGCGACCTGTGAGTAGACCAGTAGACTTGTCATGTGGCGCAGTTGCTATGGGGCCGCGGTCTGTCCGTGTACGACATGTGACCGACCCTGTCGAACCTGCAGCGGCTGATGACGACGCCGAGCGACCTGTGAGTAGACCAGTAGACTGTCATGTGGCGCAGTTGCTATGGGGCCGCGGTCTGTCCGTTTACGACATGAGACCGACCTTTTCGAATGCTCTAAAATTCAGTGTAACCCTAGTAACACGAGCTCATGTTTCTTACATTATATTTACACTTGTGCCTATAATTGCCCTCTTCATTTTCGCTCACCGATCTTAAACTTGCGCGGCGCCTTTAAAATGTCACTCATTGACACAAACTCACGTTTCTCTTCACATTGCAGGTCGGACACCTCTCGACTCTTCAGCACATACCGATGGCTGGCTGATCATCATTGTCCCAAGACTCAATCTTTACGCAGCGTCGCCACAGAGAGAGGCAGATATAGACAGTTTAATAGGTTTAAGGTAAGATTAGTACTATATATCTCCTACTCCTCCTAAATTTCTTCTGATTAATTTCGTTGCGGGTCCCAAGACAGATTTAGCTTGTCCCTCGGGCATCGCTGAGATCATATCAAAGGGGTTTCGTGGTTGGTTACCACTGTTGATCCTGGCGACACAGGAGTTGCAGTGGTGGGAATGTGTGGTGGGCCTTTTGCCCGTTATTAAAAAAAAGATTAGTATTATATGTATATCTGTCACAGCCAACTTGATAAAATTGCCATTCAATAAAACAGCTAGCCCTTTGACCGAACAATGCCATTCAATTACACGACTATAATTCGTCGTATATTCTTTGGCTCTTAATCAGCTTTAGTGTTGCACGGTTTGAGCTATTCAAATATTCAATTTAAAAGCTAGACGTGTGAATTGTGATTGATTGGCGTTGTTCAGTCAAAAGGGCTAGCTGTTTTATTGAATGGCTATATTAACCAGTTGGCTGCGACATACCCATACTAATACTATAAATGCGAATGTGCGTCTGTCTGTCTTCATCACGCCGCTGAACCGATTTTGCTGGGTTTGGAGGTATACTTAAAGCCCTGCGAAAGGACAGCGGATACTTTTTATCCCAGCAAACTGTACGTCTCCGTGGCGATAAACGAGTTTTGGCACAACGGAGTTGCTATATATATATATCTATCAACGCACAGCCCAAACCACTGGACGGATCGGGCTGAAATTTGGCATGCAGGTAGATGTTATGACGTAGGCATCCGCTAAGAAAGGATTTTGATAAATTCCAACCCCAAGGGGTTCAAATAGGGGATGAAAGTTTGTATATAATAATACTTCTTAACGCGAGCGAAGCCGCGGGCAAAAGCTCGTAATATTACAAATGCGAAAGTGTGTCTGTATGTCTCTTACATCTTCACGCCCAAGCCGCTTAACCGATTTTGCTGAAATTTGGTATGGAGATAGTGCCCTGGGAAAGGACAGATGATACTTTTCATCCTGGAAACTACGGTTCCCGATAAACGAATTTTGGCGCAACAGAGAACGAATTTAAGATTTTTTACTATAGTGAAAGAGCTGGCAAATTTTGGCTGGCAAGCTGGCAAAAAAAAATTTAGAGAAAATGGCAAAAAGGTCACTTGTCGTTTTTACATAAAGCGCCTTCAAAAGGCAAATAACGTTAACATGATAATTTATCGTGAAACGCCATTTATATTTTCAGGATTCTGTCGACGGTCAGTCTCCTCAGAGAGCCCTAAGTAGTCGACGACACAAGCACTCGCGCAGTGTGGGGAGCTACCATGATGACCAGGTAAGGTTCCAGTGGGAGTAAGGCTGCGTTTCCACTGACGCGAAGCGGAGCGGAGAGGAGCTTAGCGATGCCCGAATTGACCAATCGTGCTATTCCAGCGGAATGACAGCGAAGCGGAGCGAAGGTTTCGAGCATGGTGATTGGTCAATTTGGCACCGCTAAGCTCCTCTCCGCTCCGCTCCACGTCAGTGGAAACGCGGCCTAAAGCCTAAATCAGGCAGTGTATAACTCTCGGCTAACTAAAATATATATGGAAGGGAATGTGCGTTTGTATGTCTCTTCTGTTTAATGGAGCACGAAGCAGATTTTTACTGAGCAATGATGAGCAATCATAATATAGTTATGAGCAAACCTACACATACTAGTATGTGCTAATTAAAAAGGAAGAGTGAAGTCAATATCGAATAGGATGTAAAACTGAGCTGATTTTGAAGTAGTTTAGCATAGAGAGGAGACTATAGAGAAGGACAAAGGACACTTTTGTTGCATAAGCACGTGCAACTTTTTGTTACTATTACAATATATGCCTAACATTTAATCCTTTTGATTTCAGGAACTTGGAGACATGAATGTATCAACCACTTCTATGATAGGAAGTGATTCGAATATCTACAACATGAAACACTCAGAAACAAAACCGGAGTATCAGAAAACTCTCTCAGATTCAGAAATAGCAAACCAAACGGACAGAGGCGAAGAAAAAGTGATATTCACTCTCGGAGATGACATGGACGCAGAATCATCACATCTTGTTAGGATATCAACGAACAACGATGATAAAACTAAAGATAATGTTAAACGAATATGCTCAGAAATAACTACTTACTGTACAGAACATGTTATAGAAGATATGAAGGAGATAAACGAATTCATGACCAACTTTGACAAATGTAAAGAGATCTGTGCGGATTTCAACGCTTTCTTCGAGGCCTCCACAAGTCAAGGGGACATTGATATAGCTAAATACATGGAGAAGAAAGCCAGTGTGGATATAGAAGATGTGTCTTGTGATGACTGTGAAAGAAATGTGGACGGTGTATGTGATTTGGCTTGTGCGAATACGGTGAAAGACGTTATAGTGATACAGAGTGCAGAGGCCAAGTTGGACACCGGACAAGATATGGAGTAGAAATCCAACTGGGACAGACTATGCTGCACGTTAGTGTCTTTTTTTTCATTTTGTTTTGTAGTTTATTTTGTAGAGTAGTTTTAATATTTTGAGTAGTTTTATTTGATCTCATAGAAGACGGGAGAAATTTTATTTTGTTTTTATCTACGAATAATAAAAACTAAGGAATCGTAACTCCCATACTATTACCGTTTTAAATTTGGTTCCTTTTGATCTGTCATGTAACGTCAGCCTAGTACCGCTCAAGGTTACCTAAATCAGAGTAGACAGAATGATAGAGTATGCCGACTTAGAGCTGATGTTGAAATTTTTAAATTTGACGTATTATGACGAAAATCGTCGGTAGGGTTGTTAACTTGTTACCTACGAATTTCTTCTTCTTCTTTTTATTTAATGGCGCCCATAGATGCAGTGATGCACCATTCTGCCAGTGTCAAGTAAAAATAAAAATAGTATTTAAAACTATGACATATTCGCTGGACGTGTTCCTCTTTGGTCGTATTGTTGTTTGTGTTTTGGCACATGCGATTAAAATTGTCAGAATCCAATTTTGAAATTTTTATTTTAAATATTTAAAAATAAATTATATCAGCCAGCGCGAGGCACATTTTGTTCATAATCCTAGTGAAACCCGACGAATTTGACAGATATTGAAACCTGTCCGTTTCTTTGCAGTCGAACTACTGGTAGTTATGTCTATTGTGCCTAAATATTGCAAATGTATTGAAATGTGTACCTAAGGTACACTTTTTTGACAAGTATTGTGGAGCATGTTTTTTGACGGAGTTACTTTTTCTTAGTTTTTGTTATTCATAGGTTTTTATATTGTTACTAGTACTTTTTAACGTATCTACGAGTTACGATATAATTATTCGTTTTATATATCGCTGAAAACAAATTTTTAATCTATTGAATAGTTTTAAATAAGAATCTGAACGGATAGCAGAAATTGTTTTTATACTAAGGATACGGAAATTAAGAAAGATTTTTTTTTTATGAAGTCTGTAGGCATAGTCTGTCCCAGAATAAATCTTTGAGCGAATTGTATGTAAAGGCTGTGTATTTATTAAATTATTGAATCCACATTCTTGTAAAAGTTAAATATCAAACGACCAATAGAACATGACAACAAATTTCTAAAACATCAATGTTGTTTTACTCTTCTAAAACATAGTAAAAAGTTTTTTTTTAAATAATTTGGCCTTTAGAACTGGAGTCCAATTCTTTTGTAACTAAAATGGCGCTTCAATTATTATATAGGCTGTTTCACTCTCTCGTAGGACAACTGTGTGAGTATGCACATAGTTGTCCTACGCGACTCATAATATGAGACCTAACGACATTCGATTTATGAGAATCTGTATCCAGATCTTTCGTTATTTTTATGAAGTTTGAAATCAAAAATGTATGTGATTTAAAGCTAATAGTCGATTTATACGGGTGACTAACGGGTCGATTTTAGTCACCCGGCAAGTCACCAGTCAACAGTAGTATTCGCAGCAAGCGATCGCTTGCGACTCAGCGTTTGCACGGTCGATTTTAGTCACCAGCCGCATGCGGCCACTTGCGGACTTTGGGGCTTGCGATTTTAGCCGCATGCGGCGCAAGTCGTGGGGCTTTAGTCACCCGTGTAAATCGGCCATAAGCATTGCAAATTAAATGTCACTTACAATGTCTTATTTCAAGTCCCATAAATGTTTAATTTCGACAGTAAAAGAAGGCCTTGGCTAGAGGTTGTGTTTTTACTTCAACAATTTCCTAAAAAACGTAACTTAAACTTTTGTAAGAATGTGTATTATAAGATGTAAAAGTTGTACAGGTAAAATTTTAATGTGTTTCGGTTAATTGAAAATATAGATTGTTATGTTATTGACACAAGCTAGGTTGTAATGGGCTTATTTATTTTAATTATAAACTAAATACACATGCTTTAAAAATCATCCTTGAGATCATATCAAAGGGTTTACATGGTTTCGGTTGGTTACCACTGTCGATCCTGGTTTATAGTGTTAGTAATTATTCGTAGGTTAGCAGTGATGGGAATTGGCCAATACACAATGAAAAATACTTATTAAATATACCCAATTAAAAAAAAACTAAATATCTTTGTCCACAGTTCAAACTAAAGTCATGCTTTGGGTCTTCAACTAAGTGAAATTTAAAGAAACCAAAATTGGACAAAAGTCCTAATCAAAGTGAAGTTGCGAAAAAATGTGCAATATCATTGAACAATAATATTGATCAATTTATTTGATAATAAAATTTAAAGGCGGGTGCGTTCGATATCAACCCTAGACGGTCAATAATATTGCACAATAAAATTTACCGCGCGGGGCCCGCTTAGAATGATAGATTCAAATCCATATTTTAAACCATGTAAACTAAAATGTAAACTTAAACTTCCACGTTTATTATAACGACAAGATAAAGATTAGGAAATTAGGTACCCAATAAACATATTTTTCAACATACGTAACGTAAGATAATATGTAATGGGGTACATTAAAATTACTATTCTGTGGAATTTGAATATGCCTGTAGCTCTACCATGAGTCTAAAGCTATAGTATTTATCGATACTCGATACCGACTACGTAAATATTTAGCATGGTGATTTTAGTTCCGCAAATAACCGCTAGAGGCGCTGTAAAATTTGCCATACTAAAAATTTACGGTAGTCGTTATCGAGTATCGAAAAATTCTATAGCTTTAAAAGTTTAAACTCATGGTAGAGCTACAGGTTTAACATTTTAAACACTTACAGTGTGTATTCACATTATGTTTCAAATTGGTTTGTTTATAATAGCATGTGTATTATAGCAATTGTAAAAAGTAGACAAAAATGTATATTGAAAATGGACCATAACATTGGACCATGTAGCGTCTTGGAAAGTGATAAATTAGTTGATCTGTAGTTGGACTAGTTGGTACAGCTTAGGTTGGGTTGCACCAACTAACTTTAACTGTAACTTTAACCTTAACTTTAACTACAATGCAAAATGTCAAATCTTTGGTTAAAGTTAAAAATGGACGCCATCAAGACGCCATATTTAACCATAACCATAGAGCTCGACAAGGTTTTAAATGAACGTGGTGAAAAAAGGAACTAACGCTGTCATCATACAAAAACGCCATTTTTGACAGTTCTCCTTTACCAGCAGCGCTCCCGCCCACGCGCATTTATAACCTTGTTGGATCAGCTGTCATCTGTCAATTTCTCCGGGCAAAGTTAATGTTAAAGTTAAAGTTAAATTTAGCCTTAACTATAACCATAACTTTAACCACGCCTCTGGTGCAACCCAACCTTAGAAAAGTTGGGTTGTTAGCTAAGTTAAACTAACTTTCTTACTATAAAAGATTAGCGTATTAACTATGCAAAGCATGAGTAGGCTTGTAAAGGCCGCCAACTATGCTGATGTTGCAAGAGTCCATGGGCGACGGTAGTTGCTTTCCATCAGGTAACCCGTTTGCTCGTTTGCCCCTTTTAGAAAAAAAGTCTGCTGTCTTCGGCTTTCATATGACTTTTCAAATGTGTAGACAAATACAAACAAACATTGTTTTATTCGCTGTGTTTTTATTAGTGAGTGAGTAAAGGTAGATAAGGTATAGGAATTGAAATGGTAATTCATATTGAAATATTATCAAGGTTCAAATAAAAATACTGAAAGCAATTTTAACGTCAATAAATGTTTTAATAAGCGCTGATACAGGGCTTCAAGAATCTTGAGGCACTTACAAGATAAATGGCTTCAATGAAAAATGTTGCTAAGGAGTTTGTTTTTATTTTAGCGGCACCCTAGACCTACAATAATATTGAACAATAATTATTGAACAACTTTATGACAATAAGATTGAAAGGCGGGCGCGTTCAATATTAACCCTAGAAGATCAATAGGTTATGCACAATTGGTTAGACCTGGATCCCAGAAGGATAAGACATAACTTACTCTCTGATGGATGAAACCATAGGTTATTAGTAGTGCCTCGTGTACTTAGAATACCTGCGAATTTGTGTAGCTCTAAGTGTGACACCTGGTCAGGTACCAGGAACCAAAGTGGACTAAAAATGAGTCTTACTTTACTTATTTTCAAATGGCTAATATTTATATATAATTTGTAGATTATTGTTCTGAACTAGTATCATGTAGTGTAAGACACTTTTCAATGACCAAAACTATTGCCAGACGTTTTAAAAATAACTTTGTGGCTATTTTTTTTTCAAAGGCATTATTTTTATTTTATAAATTAATATAACACCTTAGAAAATAATACGATATTGCAAGAATTTATTTTCTATTAGCTGTTGCCCGCGACTTTGTCCGTGTCAGCATACTGCATAGTATAACAAAGATGGACAATTTTCCCCTGTTTCTTTACCCAAAGGGTAAAAACGGGACCCGATAACAAAGATATTTCAGCCTGTCCGTCTGTCTGTCTGTCCATATCCAGACTGTACCTCCCCTTTCTAACATGAAGTGAATATTATTAAAGTATGGATACAATTGAGTATTTTTTGGTCATATACCTAGCCTACCTAGTACCTAGTAGCCTAGTTAGTACAAAATATTATAAAGAAAATTTGTTTCTAGCTTAAGGCGACACTTTGATAATTTGGATGTAGGCTGTAGCGATATCGATTTTTCTCAGCAATGACTAAAGCTAAGAAATTAAAGTTCATTGTCAGTATTCATCACGTCTTTGTCTTTGAATTACCCATAGCATAACACGATTGGTCAACTTTTATAACACAGAATAATCAATCAAAAAGACCTCTGTAAAAAAAGGGATTCCTATTTTGCCAACAGAGGAGAGTGATTAAAGCTTCCAAAATTTTTACATATTATATTGGTTCTAGCATATACTTTAATTTGCCCATAGCTTATATGAAATGTATTTATAGTTTTTAAATTACGCGACAAAAACCATTTTGTCACTTACGCCCTTTCCATTTTTTGCTGTTCCACTGCTTGTTTACTATGAGAGACCGGCCCAGCCGCAATACAAAACAAGCAATCTAAAACGTATCCAACACGGTTTTTTACTTTAACGCGGTGTTACCTTAGCTCAGGGTTTTTCAAACTTTCGGATCCACGAACCCCTGTTACAATTTCCAGGTAACAGCGAACCCCTTACTAACTAATGAGAACACATAAAGTGCCAAAAGAGTGCCGCGCGTGCCTACTAGTTATCAAGCCAACATTACGTGAATCTTGTCGCGAATGGCGACTAGGGGTTCGCGAACCCCACTTTGAGAAACCTTGCCTTAGCTGATGACGACAAGGATGATGACTGAAACAGGCAGTGTCGTGATTGGGTCGTGATTGGATGAACGATGAAAATTAAAATTATTTTGTTGATGATTAGGATGAATAAATAACAGACAAATACTTGCAGTTAATTATAAAATCATAGTAAAATATATTATTTTATCTGATATCTTTTCTACAAAAAATAAAATGCCCTATAAAACGAAATAGCTCCAAATAGCTTTACTTTTATATAAATTTACTTCAATATTTATTAATTTAGAGATAACAGTCACAACTTCATTTCGCAAAATTTCGGGATAAAAGTATCATATTTCCTAAAAAGTAAAGTATTTCCGTACCAAATTTCAGCAAAATTGGTTAAGAGGTTTGTGCGTGAAGAGGTTACAAACAGACAGACAGACATTTTTACACATTATGAGTGAGTGAGTGAGAGTGAGTATAGCTCCATGTAGAGCTTCACAAATTCGAAGGTATTCTAAGTACTTATGTACTACTGAGAACCTAAGGTTTCATCCATATTGTGATAGTAAGTTGTCTTATCGCTCTGGGATCTGGGTCTAACAGGTAGGCACTTGACTAGGTATATGACCAAAAAATACTCAATTGTATCCATACTTTAATAATATTCACTACACGTTAGAAAGGGGAGGTACAGTCTGGATATGGACAGACAGACAGACGGACAGGCTGAAATATCTTTGTTATCGGGTCCAGTTTTTGCCCTTTGGGTTAGAAAACAGGGGAAAATTGTCCATCTTTGTTATACTATGCAGTATGCTGACACGGACAAAGTCGCGGGCAACAGCTAGTAGAAAATAAATTCTTGCAATATCGTATTGTTTTCTAAGGTGTTATATTAATTTATAAAATAAAAATAATGCCTTTGAAAAAAAAATAGCAACAAAGTTATTTTTAAAACGTCTGGCATTAGTTTTGGTCATTGAAAAGTGTCTTACACTACATGATACTAGTTCAGAACAATAATCTACAAATTACATATAAATATTAGCCATTTGAAAATAAGTAAAGTAAGACTCATTTTTAGTCCACTTTGATTCCTGGTACCTGACCAGGTGTCACACTTAGAGCTACACAAATTCGCAAGTATTCTAAGTACACGAGGCACTACTAATAACATATGGTTTCATCCATCAGAGAGTAAGTTATGTCTTATCCTTCTGGGATCCAGGTCTAGGTGATATTGCACAGTAAAATTGATCGCTTGGGGCCCGCTAAGCGACATACAAAATGACACTTGATTGAAATAGACAAGAGAGCAATCAATTAAACACATTTGTTTTGACACTATACATCAAGGGTGGCCAACACGCGGCCCGCCGTCTGTTACCTTGTGGCCCGCGGAGCCGAGCACATTTTTTTTACAGTAAAAAAAGTAATACTAAAATTATCTTATCATACCTATTTTAAAAAGCAAACAAACACTTCTTTTGTTTTACTTTTAAAATAAAAGCTCTAACTAAGTTCTAATAGGAAAAATTAGTATCCGATTTTGATTTTCATTCCACTACGAGTATATATACATTTTGGTAGTGCGGCCCGGGGTAAAATTTTACTTCCGAATTTCGGCCCTAGTGTCGAAGAGGTTGGCCACCCTTGCTTTACATGATGCAGGGTTAGTTCTTATTTTTTCCCCTACATTAACACCTGTAGAGCTGTGTAAGTGTGTTTTCCATTTTTTTTTATCTATGGACGCTTCACACCACGCACAGACACCACATCAGTCTGGCCCCGTGATAAGTACCTGAAGGACTTGTGTTACGGGTACCAGACAACAATAGGTTTAAATTATTTTTACCACATGATTTTTGGCACATTTTTGCACTTTCGGTGTACCTAATATTAAAAGAGTGCCAATGAAATACTTATGTGTTATTAAGTGCAAACCACGATCATCTGCTTAAGCAAAACAACGATCACAAATCACAATATCGATGTATTGTATAATAAAATGTATGATACATAATTATAATAAATTATATCGTGTATATATTATATTATAATTTAATAACAAGTATATTGTTTTATTACAATTTACAACCCCTTAGGTTGGGTTGCACCAACTAACTTTAACTATAATCTGTAACTTTAACTTTAACTACAATGCAAAATGTCAAATCTTTGGTTAAAGTAAAAAATGGACGACATCAAGACGCCATGACCATAGAGCTCGACAAGGTTTTAAATGCACGTGGCGAAAAAAGGAACTAACGCTGTCATCATACAAAAACACCATTTTTGACAGTTCTCCTTAACCAGCAGCGCCCCCGCCCACGTTCATTTATAACCTTGTTGGACCAGCTGTCATCTGTCAATTTCTCCGGTCAAAGTTAAGGTTAAAGTTAAATTTAAATTTGCCTTAACTATAACCATAACTTTAACCACGCCTCTGGTGCAACCCAACCTTAAACTGCTTTAGATTTTTCAATAAGTGTAAGTATTTGGACTAGTTGGATTAAAAAATGCAGCTGATAGTCTAATATAGCCCGTAACATATCATAAGAAATTACTTATATTTTGCTAGAGTAAAAACTATCTCTTATCCTTACCCATAACTGAAATTATCTTCATACCAAATTTCATCAACATCGTTTCAGCATGAAAAGGTAACAAACAGACAGCACCACGTTTTATAAGTGGGAGAGACATGCTTCGGCACGAATGGGCCGGCTCGACCGGAGAAATACCACGTTCTCACAGAAAACCGGCGTGAAACAGCGCTTGCGCTGTGTTTCGCCGAGTGAGCGAGTTTATCGGAGGCCCAATCCTTTACCCTATTCCCTTCCCTACCCTCCTCTATTCCCTTCCCTACCCTCCTCTATTACCCTATTCCCTCTTAAAAGGCCGGCAACGCACCTGCGGCTCTTCTGATGCTGCGAGTGTCCATGGGCGACGGAAGTTGCTTTCCATCAGGTGACCCGTTTGCTCGTTTGCCTTCTTATTTCATAAAAAAGCAACCTCTACATTTATTAGTATGGATGAATAATTCTAAGTCAAATTACCATCAAGTCTTCTAATTGAATCATTATGGCGTTGCTATGATCTAAAATTGGCGCCATAATTATAGCAACAAGATTGTCATGTACGACTATAAATATTTCAGAGATTATTCACACTATGACGTCATAAGTTTTATAATAACATTAAAAGCTGTAATTTTCTCCTTTTTATTACTACTACGTACTCATATCGTCTAAAAAATCGGCCAGTGCGAGTCGGACTCGCGCACTAAGGGTTCCGTACCGTTATAGAGAAAAATAGGCGAACATTGTTTTTTTTTGTATGAGAGCCCCCCTTAATTTGTTATTTTATTTAAGTAAATATTATTATTTTTTATGAAAGTAGACATAAAAGTTAAAACTAAGGCCTTCATGTAAATTTGAAGTGTCTAGCTGTTGCCATTATTGATTACGAGCTGAAAAGGCCAAAAAATAACGTTTGTTGTATGAGAGCCCCCCTTAAATATTAATTTTATATTCATATTTTGAATCTGTGAAAAATTCAGAAGTCTAGCTATAGCGGTTATTGAGTTAAAACCTGGAGACAGACAGACAGACGGACAGACATTGAAGTCTCAGTAATAGGGTCTTTACCCTTTGGGTACGGAACCCTAATTAGTGTCTGAGCAAAATAAACGGTGCATTTTGCTGCAATGGAAATGACTTAAAATCTCTAAAACTTGCCGCAATCTGAGCGAATTTCTTCAAATTATTCAATGATTATTACTAACTAGATGACTAGATGGGCGCCGGCAGGGGGGTGCCAGGTGGTGCACTTGCACTACTTGGGAATCTCGGGATCAACTGGATTTTTTTTTAATGAAATAAGGGGGCAAACGAGCAAACGGGTCACCTGATGGAAAGCAACTTCCGTCGCCCATGGACACTCGCAGCATCAAAAGTGCTGCAGGTGCGTTGCCAGCCTTTTAAGAGGGAATAGGGTAATAGAAGAGGGAAGGGAAGGGAAGGAAATAGGGGAGGGTAGGGAAGGGAATTGGGCCTCCGGTAAACTCACTCACTCGGCGAAACACATTACACAGTGCAAGCGCTGTTTCACGCCGGTTTTCTGTGAGAACGTGGTATTTCTCCGGTCGAGCCGGCCCATTCGTGCCGAAGTATGGCTCTCCCACTTTAAATTTCCCACAATAATTAGTAGGCAAATGTTTCGGCACTATGTATTCTGTTGACGTAAATAGACATGTCACTGTTGTTCGTAAAAAGTTAAAAGAAAAGAAAGAAAACTGAAATCTGTACTCCTTGAAAATTATGTGACTAGATGACGCCTGCAACTTGCGCCAAAATTCGTTTATCGTGCAAGAACCGTACATTTTTCCGGGATAAAGTATTCCATGTTCCGGGATTCGAACTATCTCCATACTAAATTTCAGCTAAATCGATTCAGCGATTTGGATTTTGGGCGTGAAGAGGTAACAGACAGACAGACACACTTTCGCATTTATAATATTAGTATGGATCAAGGATTGCGCGTGTATCTTAATTAAAAGACAAACGTTAAAGCCAAAAGATTACCATTTAACCTTAAAAATAACAGCTAACAAATAGCCCAGGCAAACAAAAATAGATTGCGCGCTCTCAATCCCAAATCCCTGCATGCGAGCAGTACCGTGGGGCGAGTGCGTGTGGAATATGTGTGAATTGTGCGTCCAACGATAGGATTCATTTTGGTAAGTTTATCCTAGAATTGAGGGCAAAATTTGCGACTTTTAGGGCGAAATTTGCGAGTTTTGACCGAAATTTGGGTGGTTTTGAAGCGAAGACGTTATGCGGGTGTGCAGAGGCCGGTTATCTTGGTGATAATTTTGGTTATCTGTCCCAAGGCCTGGATTTTGGGCTGTTTGCGTGGTTTTTGGCGAAAATAGTTGTTAAATTGTTGTACGTATCCTATCTAAGAATGGTATTTAACTATGATGGTGGCCGGTTAACAGTTACTATATTATTATCTGTGTTTATTTTTGGTTAGCGCACGGCTCACTCTAGAATTCGAGCTATAGATAATTCGCGCGTATTTTACATCAAAAAGTCTTAACAGCTTTGTTAGGCAAGTTTCTTATCGCCGGGTTAGTTCCTGAACTTCGGCGGTAGACTTTCTTTTCTTTGTAGAAGAGTGCCCACGTCGTAGTGGTCCGTGATTATATCCATTTATCTTAGCGATAAATAGCCTAAACTTACTCAAATTAGATCTAACAATCTGATTGTTTATTTTGTAAGTTAACCCATATTGTTTACCATAGAATTTGGACAAGACCGCGTTTTCCAGGCTGTATACTTTGTTTTAGTGGTTGCAATCTGCAACTGCCAACTCGCAGATGAATCTATGAGCGGTACGGAGTAATGTTGGTAAATCAACGTACTATGGCGTAACTTTAGGGTGACAGGGCTAGCAAAATGCATCGGCCCCCCGACCCAAAAGGGCGAGGACAGGAGGTCAGATTTTTTTTAAATAAGTACATTGTTTTATTTTACTAACGTAGGTAACCTCTGACGATTTTTACTGATAGGGCCCTATCAATTTGCCACAGGCCCTGGATGTTGTAGTTACGACTTACGCCACTGCTATTCAGCCAAGAATTTGGACAAAATCTGGCGAAAGGATGTTTATGGTGAAAAGTCTTAAGTTATGGTTTATTGTGAAGAGTCACCAATTAGTTTCGCTCGGGATCAATTTTAGGAAATGAAATGACCTTCGCGGTCCACACATGTGGTAAAATATATATATTTTATTTACATATCAATGAGAAAAGTGATAATTTTGTTGCTTGTTTGGTCTGAAATTGGTGCAATCTATTGATATTAAATCCTGGAGATGTTTATCAGTAAGTCTAGAGCGAAATTTATTTTAACAAAGTTCATCTTCGAACATGCTTGGTCCGCACTCCGCACACAATGGGTCGGTGCGGGCGGTCCGAATGCGGACCGCGCCATTTGGTGACTCCTGTCTTAAGAGCGCATATGACCCTAACTTGACTACATACTTTAACCTAGATCTCAAAATCTGTAAGGTCTAGAAAACTGATATTTTGATACAAGTAACTTCAGTTCATAAATATTAAATGCTCAAGACGAAAACACGTTTACTCAAAAAATGCTCGATAGTTTCTTTTTTACAAAAAACTTTGTTTTAGACACATTTTTGCTTGGATCTTCGAAGTTTGCTGTCTTTTCTTTAACATTTTTTAATATCTAAAAAGGTATTGATAAAACCTAAATTTGCTCAAAACACTTTTTTCATAATCATTATAGTTCGTTTTTTATTCAAGTAAAACTCACTCGGCGATGATTCCGCGCCGTCCTTTTTCACCTGGCATATGAAAGACGGGCGTGAGTGTAAAGAGAGAAGGACGATGTTTGATTTTTAGAGTCAGGAGAGCTCTTAAAGCTTACACTAGCTCAGCAGGTGGTTGGTTTGTTTATCTTAGATTGCTCTGCAGTCTGTTGTTATTATTAACAGATCTATACCTAGGTTACTGTAGTTTGGATCTTACATACTGTAGTGGTAGTATACCTGGGTATAAGTACTAAGTCGATCTAGATTTTAGTTACTGTAGCGACTAGCGATAGTACACATAAATATTAACATTAGATGACTTCCACAACTCCGTTGCGTCAAAACTCGTTTAAAGTTTCCGGGTAAAAAGTATCCTATGTCCTTACTCCTTAGCCAGCCTGCCTAGCATACGCCAACGAGATATCTCACTCTACATGTTTTCTCGATGTTTGATGGTTTGTCTCTTCATCTCTATTCACCCTAGCATGACAAACATTTTTTCTCGCATAGATCTATCATCGAAATAACACATTTTTATAGAGTTTTGTCGAGATAATGTCGAGATTTTGACATTATGAGACGAGTAGTTTTTAATTATCTCGAGAGTGAGATATCTCGTTGGCGTATGCTAGGCACTAGGCAGGCAGGACTCAAGGTATCTTCATACCAAATTTCAGCAAAATCGGTTCAGTGGTTTCGGCGTGAAGAGGTAACAGATACACAGATACACTTCCGCATTCATAATATTAGTATGCCAGGATTGAACAAAACCTGATGCTCATTAGCTTTGTCCACACTGTGCCTTTTTCTGTTCGTCAAGGGCATGCGTTATAGCGCAGTCAACAGCGAACGTGAGGCATGCCCGCGACGCAATCCCTTTGACCGTATCCAAAAAACAAAAATGACAATGTTGGCGTTGCGTTCGTTGACGCATTCAATTATTGAATGCACCAATATGAAAGTTGATGACGAAAATTGAAGATGAAAATGCACAGTGTGGACATAGCTATTAGCTTTGTCCACACTGTGCCTTTTTCTGTTCGTCAAGGGCATGCGTTATAGCGCAGTCAACAGCGAACGTGAGGCATGCCCGCGACGCATCCAAAAAACAAAAATGGCAATGTTGGCGTTGCGTTCGTTGACGCATTCAATTATTGAATGCGCCAAAACGAAAGTTGAATGAAAGAAGATGACGAAATTGAAGACGAAAGCGCATAGTGTGGACATAGCTATTGTATATTTTAAATTGGAAGTGACATTTGCGCGACCCATTTTGATGAAATCGGTCAGCTAAATGTTTTAGTTCACAGATGCATCATGCAGTGCATGCGTTACCTAAATATTTCAAGATTAGATGTGTTAGTTGTTACCATGTTGTTACCTTCGACTTTGTTGCTCAAAAATTCAGATTTTTGTTGTTGCTGCAAAAATATTAAAACACGTTTGTCGCGCGGGAACCGTACACCGTACCGTGTTTTTCCGGATAAAAAGTACCCTATGTCCTTTCCCGGGGCTCGACGTATCTCCATACCCAATTTCATCTAATTCGGTTCAGAGTTTTAAGCGTGAAGATGTTACAAACAGTTATATTATTCTTTTAATATTGAGTTAAGTATAATGAAGTTAAGTTAACTCTATAATACTAGCTGTATTCCGCACGGCTTCACCCGCGTAATTTAGGAATCACTGAAACCGTCCATTTTTCCACAAAAATTAGCCTACCAAAAACAAAAAAATTGCTCCTGTAGATTTCATATAATTCTTCTTCGCTCAAATTGATCTTAGCCTTCCTCTATGTTAACCTTAATATATCTAAGCCTTCCTCGATAAATGAGCTTTTCGAATCGGACCAGTAGTTCCTGAGATTAGCGCGTTCAGACAAACAAAATAACTTTGCAGCTTTATACAATTAAGTATAGATATAGATTACTATTTCAATATACGAATACGTAACTAATAATTGTTGCTGCTAACCCCTCTAATTACTAGGTTCGTTTATAAAACCATCGTACATTTGCACCAGTAATATTAAATGAGGTTCTAGCAGGCGCAAGTACATTATTGATTTCAATATCACATAGCGCAATGCACATTTAGATCCATTTAAATAGCTTACCTGAGTGCTTAGTCAAAATGCATTCGCCAGTTTTGATAGCTTTTTTTTAATGAAATAAGGGGGCAAACGAGCAAACGGGTGACCTGACGGAAAGCAACTTCCGTCGCCCATGGACACTCGCAGCATCAGAAGAGCTGCAGGTACGTTGCCGGCCTTTTTTTAGAGGGAATAGGGTAATAGGGATGGGAATAAAATAGGGGATTAGGCCTCCGGTAAACTCACTCACTCGGCGAAACACAGCGCAAGCGCTGTTTCACGCCAATTTTCTGTGAGCCCGTGGTATTTCTCCGGTCGAGCCGGCCCATTCGTGCCGAAGCATGGCTCTCCCACGTAGTAAAGTTATCAAAAATGTTTGGAATTTGACTAAGTTATTTTGGCTAAGTGTCATGGCGCGTGCGATGCGTTATCCTTGCGAATATTTTTTTTTAATGAAATAAGGGGGCAAACGAGCAAACGGGTCACCTGATGGAAAGCAACTTCCGTCGCCCATGGACACTTGCAGCATCAGAAGAGCTGCAGGTGCGTTGCCGGCCTTTGAAGAGGGATTAGGGTAATAGGGAAGGGTAGGGATGGGAAGGGAAGGGAATAGGGGAGGGTAGGGGATTGGGCCTCCGGTAAACTCACTCACTCGGCGAAACACAGCGCAAGCGCTGTATCACGCCGGTTTTCTGTGAGAACGTGGTATTTCTCCGGTCGAGCCGGCCCATTCGTGCCGAAGCATGGCTCTCCCACGTATATTATTTATAATGTGTGTCTGCCTGTTACATCTTCACGCCCAAACCGCTGAACAGATTTTGCTGAAATTTTGTATGGAGATACTTCGAGTCCTGGAAATACAGGACACTTTATCTCGGAAAAAATCTTGAAAGGGTACCGACACCAAAAAAGTTTGATAAACGCTGTCCTAGATCAAACATTAAATATTGACAGGTATAAAATGATTGATGATAGTTGAAACTATGTTTGTTTGAGTATTGTTAGAATCAATACTTTGATTATCGCTTTTTATACCTTGTGAGTGCACATCAAAAACGCGGTGGTTCAGTCGCTTTTTGGCTATAGGTGGCAGCGTTGCCAGACTCCTGTTTTTTTTTTTTTTTTTATGAAATAAGGGGGCAAACGAGCAAACGGGTCACCTGATGGAAAGCAACTTCCGTCGCCCATGGACACTCGCAGCATCAGAAGAGCTGCATGTGCGTTGCCGGCCTTTTAAGAGGGAATAGGGTAATAGGGGAGGGTAGGGAAGGGAAGGGAATAGGGGAGGGTAGGAAAGGGAATAGAGTAGGGGATTGGGCCTCCGGTAAACTCACTCACTCGGCGAAACACAGCGCAAGCGCTGTTTCACGCCGGTTTTCTGTGACAACGTGGTATTTATCCGGTCGAGCCGGCCCATTCGTGCCGAAGCATGGCTCTCCCACGTATAAAAAACTATCCCACGTATAAATATTTTGGCGGGACGTCCCGATTTTTTCATCAAAATTAAATATCCCGCGCGGGACAGGCTCAGTCCCGCTTTTCGGGGAAAGCCCGAACGTACGTGCAGCGTGCTGAGAAAGAAAGGTGCGTACTGCGTAATGGAGATAAGAGTGTGGGAGGTAGAGGGGTGGATTTTCTTTGGCTACTTTAGCTATCTATTGTCACGTAAACGTTATTTTAACACAAATAAAAAGATAAAGATTCAAAAAACTTTTTGATTTTATACCTTTTTTACTCAGAAAGATCCAAAATCCCGACTTGGCGTAGAAAAAAATCTGGCAACGCTGATAGGTGGTGTTTGATTCCCGTGCTGGAGCAACCACACAACGGTTTGCATTCCGGGATTTAGTGAAAACGAAACAACAAACATACATTTTCGCTGTGCGATATAAAGAGAGAGGTCCCTCCGTCCGAATTTTCGATCAGGGCATACGCCTCCGTTGTCTAGTGGTATAGCGCCCGGCTCTTGACTCGGAGGTCGTGGGTCCAATTCCCGCATTGGAAACATGTTATTTCCAAGTTTGGTTAGGACAATGCAGGCTGATCGCCAGATTGTCTGACAAGTAAGATGATCCATGCGTCGGATGGTCATGTAAAAAGTCGGTTCTATGCCTGATCTCTCGCCAGTCGTGCCGGTCTTCCGTCCCACTGGGTTATGAGAGTGAAGGAATAGAGAGTGCTCTTGTGTACTGCGCACACACATGGGCACTATAAAATTACTCCTGCGTAGCTGGCCTGGTTTCAATGAAACCGGCCACCGTCACCGAAACCGGTGTGGGAGCTATTATTATTATTTCGATCAGGTCACGTGTCCCTCCTCGAAGCTTTAAAATCCGCGACTTTAAAGCTTCGACCAAACCTCCGCGTCAGTGACGCGGGACGGGAGCGTCTGCAAAGCGAAACTGGTGTACACACCTGCGTGACTACGGTGCGAACCGGTAGATTATTCCCGCTCTGCCGACGCTAACGTCCCGCGTTGCAGACGCTCCGCTTCGCAGTCACTTTGGTCGCGTAGGTTTGGCCGAAGTCAACATTTTTCGCAATCCAGCAAAGTGCATAATGCCGCTAAAGAAGTTTTCACTACAGAAATATTGATTTAAGCTTAAAACAATGGAGGATGATCCATGAAATGAGTTTTTGTAGTTAACCAAGCCCACTTATTTCTACGGAATAAGGAACCTTCCAGAACCATAAAAGTGGGCCCTGAAAACAGTGAAGTACGTAAAACGAGCGAAAGTGTGAATTCTGCTAGATTGCAGTGTTGCTAGCTTTGGAGTTTTGCCCCTTTTTAAGGGAAAATTAAGGGGGATTATACTAGCTAAAAGCCGAGCTTTGTGAGTTTTTGTTGTGGTGATAACTCATCTACATATAAAAAACCTTGACTGACTGATGATAACACATCTACATATTAATAAAAATTACTATGTTAAAGCACAAATCAATAGGCGTGAAATATAGAGCGTTTTTCCGTAAAGTGTATTACAAAATGTACTGGAATGTAATACGGACGGTCGACGGATATGGTTAAAATTTGGCATGCAGGTAGATATTATGATTTATGACGCAGGCATCCGCTAAGAAAGCATTGTGATCAATTCTACCCCCCAAGGGGATGAAATAGAGGATGCAAGTTTGTATGACACTTTGTAAACTTTAAACCGATCGACGAGATGAGACTTTCATACCTAATTAGTAATTACTAATTAATAATAATACTTCTTAACGCGAGCGAAGCCGCGGGCACAAGCTAGTGTTCATATAAAAGTCTGTCTTGTGAGTTGTGACTTGAATTAAGGGGTAAATATGTATCAGAGTTGGTAACACTGAAATTCAACTAAAATAATTTCAGTATTCCTTTGACATTCACAAGTAACGGACGCTTGTTCAACGCAATTTTACGCAAAACACGTGTTTGTGTTTTGTGCTGTGTTTTTGTTTATAATGTGTGTACTGGGTGTGTTTGTGTATATTTCTGTATAGTTCTAAGTCAGTGTATAAGTTTGTATAAGTAATTGCAACCTTGGTTGGCGCATAGCAGTTTACAGGTGAGTTTATGGAGCGAATCTTAGCAAAAATACTGCATTTTCACAATTTGTTGAATACTGGGAAAGCGTAGATCGTTTTAATCACCGGAGGGATTGCTAGTGCGTTCTCTTCCCCCGCATTGGGGGCGCTGATTCCGCTTCAAATAGGCACAAAAAACAGTTGGGTATCTTCTGTCCAGCGTACTTGTATAATGGAGGTCAGTGGTTCAACCCGATAAAATGTACGGTTCCCATGGTGCCCGTATGAATTTCGGGACGATGATGTTTCGGTAAACATCTAAATGCAATGTTACCCAAAAATGTGTTTAATATCCTCAGGAATTCTGAGGGCTTTGATGCGGTATTTCTCGACAACGAAAAGGCTGATAGCTCGCATAGGTATGTGAGGACTTATCCCTACATAAGGGTTTATATTCTGAGCAGATTTTCTCCAAATATACTAACTAAAAGCCAAGCATTGTGAGGGCTCGCGTCGTCACACCTTGACTGACTGATGATAACACATCTACATAATATACTTAAATAAAAATTATATATTATGTTAAAGCACAAATCAATAGGCGTGATAGTTTTTTCGTTAGTGTACCACAAAATGTAAATGGTTGTGGGATATACTAGGGTTCGCTTCGCTCGCCCTGATGCTTTGCTCGGTATTCTATAAAACACGAATAAAATGACATTTTCTAAAAATGATTCCTAGCTAGATCGATTTATCGCCCCCTAAACCCCCTATATACTAAATTTTATGAAAATCGTTGGAGCCGGTTGCGAGATTCCAATTATATATATATATACCTACAAGAATTGCTCGTTTAAAGATTTAAGATTATTTGCGAACCAAAGTAGAATATTGTAGAGTTTGTAAACTTCAACTTGGCCTTGCAAAATGTACGGTTCCTATGCGGTAAACGTGTAAGCGTCTGCATGATGTTCATTTCGACGAGATTTGTTTTTCGCTCGGGAATTTTACAATATTTTTCCACAACAAAAACTTTCCTTTGCCGTTCCCGACTCTACCTAAGTTAATTCATAGCAATTTTCATCTAAATTGGTTCAGCGTGAAGAAGGAGACAGATGCATATTCGCATTTATAATATTAGTAATGGATAAAGTATGTAATAGATGTATGTCACGTATAGACTATAGTATTAGGAATTCATTGATAAATATTTCTTCTAACAGTTTTTGCGTGACATACTGGCAAGGTTCCATAATGGGATTAATATCATATTATTATATCGAGTAGCTCCATAATCATTATGTGGGCCTGGGCAGTAAAATTGTAGGTTAAATGGCAGTTATCTTATTAAATTAGAGTGTACTGACCGCGTACAAGTTTAAGATCGCTCTACAAAACAGAAAGGGGCAAAATACCGATATTAAAATGCGAAAGTGTGTCTCTGTCTGTCTGTTACCTCTTCACGCCCAAACCGCTAAACAGATTTTGCTGGGTATTTTTTTGTTAATGAAATAAGGGGGCAAACGAGCAAACGGGTCACCTAATGGAAAGCAACTACCGTCGCCCATGAACACTCGCAGCATCAGAAGAGCTGCAGGTGCGTTGCCGGCCTTTTAAGAGGGGATAGGGTAATAGGGGAGGGTAGCGAAGAGAAGGGAAGGGAATAGGGTAGGGGATTCGGCCTCCGGTAAACTCACTCACTCGGCGAAACACAGCGCAAGCGCTGTTTCATGCCGGTTTTCTGTGAGAATATGGTATTTCTCCGGTCGAGCCGGCCCATTCGTGCCGAAGCATGGCTCTCCCACGTATGGTGATATTCTGTGTCCCGGTAACATAGGATACTTTTTATCCGGGATAAATGTACAATTCCCGCGCGAAATCCAATTTGGCGCAACGGAGTTACCGCTTTTTTTACCTCTTGGTGAAAGACAGAAAACACTGTCGCATTTATAATATTAGTGTGGAACGCCTCCGTGGTCCAGTGGTTAAGAGGATACCACAGCGGCTAGAGAAATGAAAAAAAAGTACGTGTAATATCTATAGCTGTCTCCCTTACCTCAAGCCTATACCGCAGAACGCGATAGAGACAACTGCAGAAAATCCAGAAAATCAACGATTCGTTGTCCCCTGATTCCTTCTCCAAAACTTAACCGATTTAAGTACTTTTTTCATTAAAGATTAAAAAAAGGCTTGAGCTGTGTTCCTATGTTTTGCTTTTTTTGTATAATCTATCCAAATCTGTTTTCTGGACGTTTGAACACAGTGGAAAATTTGGCCATTTTTTTGGGTTTTTGAACGTTCATATCTTATTTAATAATTAAATTATGAAAAAAAAGAAAACATAGGGACATTGTATTAGTGGCCGTAGATATTCAGGAAAAAAATTATAACTCTACTAGCATTATCCAGGGAGGAAACAGGGGACAACGTTTGTATGGAAAAAATGGCGGTGTGGAATCCTCTTAAGAGCGTGGCTCTTGAGTCGGAGGTCGTGGGTTCGATTCCCGCGTTAGAAACATGTTATTTCCAAGTTTCTTTAGGACAATGCGGGCTGATCACCTGATTGTCTGACAAGTAAGATGATCTATGCATCGGATGGGCATGTAAAAAGTCGGTCCGCCTAATCTCTCGCCAGTCGTGTCGGTCTTCCGTCCCACTGGGTTATGAGAGTAAAGAAAAGAAAAAAGAAAAAAAAAGGAGAGTGCTCTTGTGTACTGCACATACACTTGTGCACTATAAAATTACTCCTGCGTACCTGGCCTGGTTTCAATGAAACCGGCCACCGTCACCGAAACCGGTGTGGGGGGGGGGGGGGGTATAGGGGGTATGTGGTATATAATATATTAGTGTCGATATAGATTGATAGTTCCTCATATAACGAAGAAATTCAGGAGCAAAACTAAACTTGACTTTTCCTTTACCGTACTTTAATAACTATTAACCACGTTTTGCATATTGAACGAAATTTGTAGCGCAGTATAGGTAACTTATAACTCTGTAGTCGTGTTATTATTGTAGACTCAAGAAATTATTAGATATGGCATAGTAAACTTGGTTACTTAAGAAATGCAAACTTTGAAAGTCTATACTAGTCTCTATTATCTTTACTAATATCATGTTATAAAGCTGAAGAGCATTAATTATTATGAGGTTCTTTGTTTAAAAGTGCTTATGTCAGGAACTAGGTTCGAATTGAAACATTCGTTTTGTGTTGGATAGTCCATTTATCGAGGAAGGTTTCAGGGTATATACCATCACGCTGCGACTAATAGGAGCGAAGAATCAGTGGAAAATGTGCAAAAATGATATGAGCTGTTCGTCTTTGTTAGTGTAGTGGTTCCCAATCTTTTTCAGCCTGCGGCGCAGTTACACGTCGTAATATTTTGTCACGGCGCCCTACTGTATCTAGCTATTAGAAGAACATACATAAATATACACCTTTAATGATTAAAGCTAGGTCAATGGAATGATGGACGATCGACTCAAGGCGCCCTTCGATTGCCTGTCCATGACGCAGACGCGCCGCGGCGCTCACTTTGGGAAGCCCTGAGTTAGTTTTTTCGATAGTACAATGAATTGACATAATCCGACCAAATGACGTGGATCCGCTAGCTGCCTACAGCCTATGAGTCAATTTCTACGATGTTATAATATTGTAGCATTATGATTTCTTAAGTTTACGCGAGTATTTGCGCAGTACACAAGAGCACTCTCTATTCCTTTACTCTCATAACCCAGTGGGACGGACGACCGGCGAGAGATCAGGCGCAGGACCGACTTTTTACATGCCCATCCGACGCATGGATTATCTTACTTGTCAGACAATCAGGTGATCAGCCTGCATTGTCCTAACCAAACTTGGAAATAACATGTTTCCAACGCGGGAATCGAACGCACGACCTCCGAGTCAAGAGCCGCGCTCTATACCACTAGACCACGGAGGCGTCATTCATTGTAACATTATTTTAACATGCCATGCTACGAATAATAAAAACTAAGGAAAAGTAACTGCGTCAAAAAAGTGTACCTTAGGTACACATTTCAATACATTTGCAATATTTAGGTGACCTTGAGCGGTACTAGGCTGACGTTACCTGACCGATCAAAAGGAACCAAATTTAAAACGGTAATAGTATGGGAGTTACGATTCTTTAGTTTGTATTATTCGTAGATGCCATGTCTGTTAACTCAAAGGCATATGTCACGTGTAAATTATTCCAGTAATAGTGCACAGCTCCATAACAACTCAGAATATATTACCGACGAAAGGGGTAGAACTTTATTATACATTTGAGCTGGATTTGTTACCTAAAATCTAATATTATGTAAAACTAGATGAAGCCCGCAAGTCCGTTGCATCAAAATTCGTGTATTCGGGAACCGTACAGCTTTGGTGGATACAAAGTATCCTATGTCCTTTTTCGGGACTTAAAGCATCTATTCTACATACCAAATTTCAGCAAAATCCATTCTGCCGTTTGGGAGTGAAGAGGTAACAGACAGACACACGTCTTTCACATTTATAATACTACTAGGATCATTTCCTTTTAGCGAATTTTGAATTTGTAGTTCCGATAAGGCCCCTTTAACTCGTGGAGTCTTGCTACGTCCCTGGTTTTATGGCGCTTTGGGGGACGACTCCGAGTCAGCATAATAAATATGCTGTAAAAGCTACAATTTAGAGCTGTTTTATGTTTATGTTGCATACAGCATATGACGTCCTTAAACTTACTTAACAATATTATAAATGCGAAAGTGTGTCTGTCTGTCTGTTACCTATTCAAGCCCAAACCGCTGAACCGATTCTGCTGAAATTTGGCATGAATCTCCATGCCAAATTTCAGCAAAATCGGTTCAGCGGTTTGGGCTTGAAGAGGTACATTTTCCCGGGACAAAAAGTATCCTATGTCCTTTCCCGGGACTCAAAGTATCTACTTTGAGTCCCGACTCCCAGGGAAGGACATAGAATACTTTTTGTCCCGGGAAAATGTACGTTTTCCGCGCGATAAACGAGCGTCATCTAGTGGCTTAATACAGCGGTTCTCAAACTTTTTTGGTGGTGAAACCTTTTTATTATTTATAGAACCCCTCAAACAAAGAATATTTTGTCCTTTGAAAGAACTGAATTGTGTTCATGCCGGTGGCTGGTAACATTTCTACAATCAATGTATGTTTCGTTCGCGGAGCCCTACAAGCCTTTGCGAAGCCCCAGACCTGCGCGGAGCACAATTTGATAATAACTCTACATACACTCACTATAATTACTTTACTCCGTCCAGTGGTTTAGAGCGTGTCTCTTGAGTCGGAGTTCGTGGGTTCGATTCCAGCCGGCCACCGTCACCGAAACCGGTGTGGGAGGTATTATTAATAGCTCCCGACACCGGTTTCGGTGACGGTGGCCGGTTTCATTGAAACCAGGCCAGCTACGCAGGAGTAATTTTATAGTGCCCTAGTGTGTGCGCAATACACAAGAGCACTCTCTATTCCTTTACTCTCATAACCCAGTGGAACAGAAGACCGACACGACTGGCGAGAGATCAGGCGCAGGACCGACTTTTTACATGCCCATCCGACGTATGGATCATCTTACTTGTCAGACAATCAGGTGATCAGCCTGCATTGTCCTAACCAAACTTGGAAATAACATGTTTCCGACGCGGGAATCGAACCCACGACCTCCGAGTCAAGAGCCGCGCTCTATACCACTAGACCACGGAGGCGTTATTATAAGTTATATAACTCTACTATATTACAACAAATATTTTAAAGCTCGTGCATTCAGATTTCTGTTTCATGTTTAATTATAATTAAATCGTAATAAAATATTATGGCAGTAAACTTAAGTAAATCATTGGCCTTGAAGCGAGCGCGGTTTTTCAATTGGCCTTGAAAGGCCAAAGCTTTACCGTCACGACTTTAGTAGGAACACATTGTGGGGGGACGTAGCGGAGTGGACAGCATTTTTAACCCACGACAAAAAAGGGGTGTTATAAGTTTCACATATTGTCTGTCTCCCTAGTGCCTGTCCGTTGCATCGTAGAATCCAAACGGACAGTAGACCGATTTTGATCTACTTTTTAGGGTTCCGTACCCAAAGGGTAAAAACGGGACCCTATTACTGAGACTTCGATGTCTGTCCGTCTGTCTGTCCGTCTGTCTGTCCGTCTATCTGTCCGTCTGTCTGTCCGTCGGTCTGTCTGTCTCCAGGCTGTATCTCAAGAACCGCTATAGCTATACTTCTGAAATTTACACAGATTATTTATTTCTGGTGCCGCTATAACAACAAATACTAAAAACTAGTGTCCGACCGAAACTGATTTTTCAGCCGAAACCGAAACCGAAACCGAACTTTCGGCCTTACTCTTAGTTTCGGCCGAAACCGAAACCGAAACTTGGTAAAACATTCAAAATTACGATTATTTACTGAAATGTATTAATTTTTAACATCAATTACTATTTCTTAAACTAAAGAAAAAGTACCACATTGAATTTTTTACTTTTTGCGACATTTCTTACCATAAATATTATTATTCTTAGACTCGAATAACTTTTTGTACTATATTCCGGTTTTTTTATACGATTTCAAGTAGATGTGTTTCGTCTCATTCACAGCAAATCCAATTTTTATCTTCTGAACGCCCAATATTCGAGTTTTAACTTCATAAAACACATGTCCTGTCGGTGTAGTGTATGACAGATCGAAAAACATAGGCGAAAAAATTGTTAAGTTGACAGTTTTCACAGATATGCGTTTGGTTAGCTTATTTATCGTTTCTTGCTATTTGTTACTAAAACAACGTGACAAGGCTCAAAAATGATAAAAATGTATAAAAATCATCAATCAAACGTATAACGTAAACTTAGATTCATTAATCGCGATTAAATGAAGAATGTAAAATCTATTTGAAACAAAACGAGATTCACGTCGCCATAATATAAACGCGTTCATTGTTTAATGAGAACTTAGTTTAATAAAACGTTTAAGTGTGATTGGTGAAATTCCCCTTAATGTATTATAACGAAGGATTACCCTAAGAAACAAGAGCAGAAGTTATTTGAAGTCATTTTATTTAGGTGCGATTCACCTAAGAAATAGAACGCGCTTAGTGTACACTAAATTGGTTCTACACGTATAAACGCGTTTATAGCACCAAATTGCATTTCACTAACATAAAGTTCACAACAAACCTGAGTTTTATCTTCAGAACGTCCAATGTTGCACGGTTAAACTTCATTAAAGCCGTTAAAGTCCTGCCAGTGTAGTGTCATGGCGAATAGAAAATCATAGACGAAAAGAATTATGCGTTTGGGTAGTTCCTTGCTTTTTTATTGATCCCCGTAGGAACGCGTTTAATGAGAACTAAGTTTTATAAAACGAAGTTGTGCGATTGGTGAAATCCTCCCTTAGACTGAAAACGAAATCAATAATTACAGTATATTATTTTTATGGGGGACATGGACACGACCGCGGTCGAAGTTCAAAACGAAATGGCTAAGCAAACTTGCAGTTGACGTCACATTTTTTTCTCCAGAAGGCGTTTTGCCACTAAACCTGAAAAATATACTGAGGGTCGCAAGAGCGAAGCTTACGGGGAAGTGTGCTAGATAAGATTCTAGCAGGGTAGGAACGGTCGAAGTCCTAAGAGATTGCGTGTCCAAAAAAAAGAATGAAGCGAGATGATTTACTAGATAAATCTCATAAGATATATCCTAAGATATTATCTTATAATCTCACAATCAAACAAAATTCTTAAGTAAATAATAAAGTTCACATACAATATAATCAATTAATCATAGCATTTACTAAATCGTTTGTTTGGGAAACATTGTTAAAATAGCACGTAATTTGCCAACAGTTATGTATATTAAATAAGCCTGTTTTTATCGTAGAAATAAAATTCAATAATATAATTTCGATAAAAATAAGTTAAGACAATTTAATGAAAATAAAACGAAGTGCTAATTTTTGATTTAGGACTAATCTGATATACATAATCTCAAAACATGATTAAATAGATGGTGGCGAACTGAGCCAGGGCCTTGCTGGCAAGCAAGCTCTAGTTAACTGCGAAGTTTACCGAACGATGCAAACCGAAACCGAAACCGAAAGTTCGGTCGGTCACTACTAAAAACAAAATAAAGTTCATATTTAAGGGGGGCTCCCATACAAGAAACGAGATTTTTTTTGCCTTTTCGGCTCGTAATCCAGAATGGCAATATGTAGATTGTAGACACTTCAAATTTTCACAAAATCTTCAATTATATATAATTGAAGATTTTGTGAAAATTTCAAGCAGTACACATATATGTGTACTTTAATATTCATAATAAAAATTAAAATAAATAAAGGGGGCTCCCATACAAAAAACAAAAATTTTCCATACTTATATCGGTACGGAACCCTTCGTGCGCGAGTTTGACTCGCAGTTGGCCGATTTTTTGTTGGAAAGCTGTTATGATCGAGAGTGTTCTTTATCATGTTTTAGCTCAGTCGCAGAATAGATAATAGTACAAGTAGCTCAGTGCAGGAAAATGTGGGTTCCAGTGATTTGATGCACGTGACGTGCACGGTGGGTCATAAATTCATAAGCATGAAACTTATAATTATGAAAAATGGGGACAGCTTCACTGCGTCACAGTGTCCGAAGCACCAGTAGTTTCAGTAGGATTTGTTTATTTAAATCCGGATTTCGGGACCAACATTTCGGGAAAATTCCGAAACCAGGGGCCGTAGCCAAAGTCCCTTTCGTTAAAAACGATGACGAAATTCGTTATCAAAATGTATGGGATTCGACATTAGTTTTCGCAAGCGAATTGTCATTTAGCGATGACTTATGTCAAACCGCATACATTTTGATAACGAATTTCGTCTTCGTTTTTAACTAAAGATACTTTGTCTAAGGGGGCTGGACAAATCCTCTATTCCAGTGTCCTCGCGTGAAATTGTTCTCAATTCTAGCACAGAGAATCAAGCCACTTTTAAGTTTAAATTCTTAATTCCTGGGTTCGTTCTCAAAGTCTGAAGGGTGCATTATGTATTAGCTTGGCAATAGCTCCACTTCCTAACCCTAGAGGGTTAAAATGTACAGATAGCAGAAAACAAGGGCTTTTTTCGACCAAAAAGTGACTTCGGTTGAATGTGTGATAAATGCTGTAGCCCAGCTGTTCTCAAACTTATTTGGTGACGTAACCCCTTAAGAAGACCCCTTTTTGGCTTTTGTGCCCCAGGGCTCCGCAGATCACAATTTGAGAATGGCTGTAATTTCTTTTTGAAAGTCGGTTAAAATAAGGCTTCATTTCATGGTGAGGCACGTGTGTTGTGTTTGTGATTGGAATTTTGAACGAAGTTCCTTATCGCGCGTCCGGCGTAAAGAAGGCTAGACTGAAAGCTATTTGACCTCGACACGTTTTTATTAGTAGGGGCAGAGGGCGTTGATAGTATTCTTGTGCGTCAACTAGATGGCGTTTTTGAGAATAAACAGTGATGCGTTGTTAGTATTCCTGGGCGCCAATAGACGGCGTATTTTTAATAATTTTTTTGAGTGTATATATGCAAGTTTTATGAACATATTATAAATAACTTCGTTCCATTCGGGTGTCCCTTAACACCTCTCAAGTTTTATTTTAGCAGTTTCTATTTGTATTTGTATTCATCACTCAAGTGTCATACTTTTCTGACAGAACCTAGCCTGCACAGCGTTGCTATTTGCTATTGGTTGGTTATGCTACCACGTTCAAAAGTTTTCATAATAGCATTTGAATATTTTCATAACTTTTTTGCGGGCTGTATCTGCAATGAAATTAATATTTCAACACTTACTTGTCCACACTTGGATTTGCTGTGTAATTTAAATTTAGAGAGTCCATTTCTTTTCACAGATAGTTATTTCACCCAAAATGAATGTAATTTGAAAAATTTTGTTATCGAAACTAGCGAATATGTTTTGACTAAAAGCTAGTTCAGAATGTGTTTTGACTAAATCTTTTAGTCAAAACACATTCTGAACTAGTAGTATTTGTAGTCACATAACACAGGGTGCAATTAAACCTTCCTGCCAAATTTTTTCCAAGGTTTAGGAATTATTAGGAGAGTTCATTAAACCAAATATAAATTGGGTGTTATTTTTTTTATTACATATTTTATCCCATTTAAAATCGTTGCAGAATGGTCAATCGCGGCGCGGGGGAATGAGCGGGGGTGACGCGCGGGCGACGCGTCGTGTCCATTAATTGTAGTGTTTTTTAGGATAACTTTCGGAAGCTATTTCTCAACATTTTAGTACTGAGTGACTATAAAAGAAAAAATACGTGAATTTTTATTTTTAACAAGGATCAATATATCAACTTTGGCATGAAGGTTTAATTGCACCCTGTATACTTTGACCTTTCGACCTAATAAAATTTAACAATCCGAATTCAATTTGAGTTATGTTAATGAAACTATTATGTCTTTTGTCACAGTGCCAGCCAATCAATTTATATTGTTTTATAACCCCTATAGTTGAGTGATTAAACTTGATGACAGTTGAAACTCAAGGTTCTAATTTCTACAAAAAATACGTTTATAACACTAATTATAGTTTATCTTTCTGGAACCGTACATTTTTCGGTAATTTAAAAACTATCCTAAGCAATTTGGCATGAAGATATTATAATTATAAATTATAATATCTCCAAGCCAAATTCTGTCAAAATTGTTACAGTAGCTTAAGGCGACGCCTTGATAATTTGGCTGTAGCGATATCGATTTTTCTCAACAATGATTAACGCTAAGAAATTAAAGTTCATTGTCAGTATTCATCATGTCTTTGTTTTTGAATTACCCATAGGCCATAGCATAACACGATTGGTCAACTTTTATAACACAAAATGAATCAATCAAAAAGACCTCTGTAAAAAAAGGGATTCTAATTTTGCCAACAGAGGAGAGTGATTTATGCTTCCATTTGTACATAGATTGGTTCAAGCATACACTTTAATTTGCCCATAGCTTATACTATGAAATATACTTATTCATGGTTTTTAAATTACGCGACAAAAACCATTTTGTCGCTTACGCCCTTTCCATTTCTTGCTGTTCCATTTCAGGCTCGGCCTCTCATAGAAAACAAGCAATCTATAACATATATCCAACACGGTTTTTTACCTTAACGCAGCGTCACCTTAACCGTAAAAAAGTAACATATAGACACACTTTCGCATTTGCTATAGGTAAATAGTATGGATTCCTAGTTCTTACTGATTTTTTTTGTATCGCGCTGGCACCGCACATTTTACCGCAAAAACTGTCTTATGTCTTCTCCTTGTACTCAAAGCTAAATCGTAAAGTGGTAATAAACACACATACACCTTTTCGCCTTTGTATGGATTTATTTATTTAGACGCCTCCGTGGTCTAGTGGTAAGGACTAAGGAGCGCGGCTCTTGACTCGGAGGTCGTGGGTGCGATTCCCGCGTTGGAAACATGTTATTTCCAAGTTTGGTTAGGGCAATGCAGGCTGATCACCTGATTGTCTGACAAGTAAGATCCATGCGTCGGATGGGCATGTAAAAGTCGGTCCGGCGCCTGATCTCTCGCCAGTCGTATCGGTCTTCCGTCCCACTGGGGCCACTGGGTTATGAGAGTAAAGGAATAGAGAGTGCTCTTTTGTATGCGCACACACTTGGGCAATATGAAATTACTCCTGCGTAGCTGGCCTGGTTTTAATGAAACCAGCCACCGTCACCGAAACCGGTGTTTTTAAAATTATTATTATGGATTTATTTATTGTATTTGTATTATTAAGGATAGTTCGCACGAGTGCCCATATGATCTAGATTTTTTGACCTACCTTCGTTATTAGGTGTGGCTCGACCACATAATAATTCATTACTATGGTTTCATTCATTAATTTTCATAACCTACTTTTGAGGTTTGATAAAAACATGAAATGCTTGATGTTAATATTCAGTTTCTGGTTGAAATATGAATGTAATTTAAATTACATTCATATTTCAACCAGAATTAATGTAATTTAAATTACATTAATGTCATCAAATATATTAATACAGGGTGTAAACAACAAAATAATAATACTATGGGGCAGCGGTTCTCAAAAGTTTTTGGTGGCGGCTTTTGAAATGTGTCATTTTTGCGGAACCCCAAAAGTTGTTACCTTATTGTAAAAGGAGGCCTCCATAAATGACGTTAAACGATTTTCTCTTTCAGACAGAGGAATGCTAAAACTCCTGAATTAAACGAATTCCACCACATTTATATTTTACCTGTAGAGTTTGTATGAGAGCGGCTCTTATTACGGTGGCATAAGGGTAATGTCAAAGGTAATTTAATTGTGAACGCGGTATTCACTTGCGACCCAATTTTCGCAGTTGGGTCAATGACTCTGGAGAATTTCATATTGTGTGGGGAAAATACTGAAGCTTTGGTGTTAGCATACAAAAAATCGGCCAAGTGCGAGTCGGACTCGCGCACAAAGGGCTCCATGCCGTTATAGAGCAAAAATAGGCCAACAATTGTGTTTTTGTTTGGGAACCTCCCTTAATTTTCTATTTTATTTAAATGTTATTATCTATATATTAATACGTGAGCCAAAAACTTTGTATCCCTTTTGACGAAAAATGGGGAAACGTAGGTGAATGAAATTTTGCACAGTTATAGTTTATATGGTGAAGGAGTGCATCGAGCTAATATTATTTAAAATTATGCTTTTATCATACATTTTTTTCACAAATAAAACATTACACACACTACAACACTCACACCTAGGAAAATGACAGATTTTTGAGTGACAAGCCTATACATACGAGTTATACTCTTTTATTTATGATTGAAGTCTGTTGACAACAAGTTGACAAATTGAAAATGGATTATAGTAATTTTATTGCACACAAATTCGTTTATCGCGCGGGAACCGTACATTTTCCGGGATAAAAAGTATCCTATGTCCTTTCCCGGGACTCAAAGTAGCCCTATATCAAATTTCAACAATAGCGGTTTAGCGGTTTGGGCGTGGTGAGATGACAGACAGATAGACGGACAGTCGAACACACAGACAGACAGGCACACCTTCGCATTTATAATATTAGTATAGAACTATAGACAATATATTTTCCGGGATAAAATTATCATATCACCTATGTCCTTCCCAGGGACTCAAAGTGTCCTCAATCTCCATACCAAATTTCAACAAAAAATTCCGCTTATAGATTTTCTCTGCTTAGTATTAAATGTACAAGACCTAAGTCTAGTCTTTTGTTAACACTAAATCTAGATAGGCGATCTAATCTGAACTTGAACTGTGGCCAGCGTGTCACATTCTGTGTGACCTAAATCGAGGTATTGATTCAGGTCACTGACAAGTCTTGGCTAGACCTAAGATGACCAATAAGATTTCTGCAGGCTACAGCAAAAATTTGGTTCACTAAAGACGAAGCTATCGTTGAAAATACAAAGAAATACGTGTGGCACTCGGGGAGTGCCGCGGTAAAGCATAGCATAGTATTTTCTATCAACTTTTGCAATTATAATTCGCATACATCTAGTCGCACGAACACAAACACCCTGCCGAAGAGTTTTTTTTTTAATAAAATAAGGGGGCAAACGAACAAACGGGTCACCTGGAAAAGCAATTACCGTCACCCATGGAAACTCGCAGCATCAGAAGAGCTGCAGGTGCGTTGCCGGCCTTTTAAGAGGAAATACGCTCTCGTTTTGAAGGTTTGCAGGTCGTATTGGTCCGGAAATACTGCTGGTGACAGTTCGTTGCAGAGTTTTACAGTGCGCGGCAGAAAGTTACGCGAAAAACGCACGGTGAAAGACTGCCACTCATCAAGGTGATGATAGATATTAACAATATTATATATCTATTATCCTCATCAGTCATTTCTACAGGCTGCAGTAAAAATGAGAAAGAGTGACAGAAACACTGACAGAGTTTTAAGGACTCTGACAGACTTCCTTATAACTACTAAAACATGCGGTTGTTTAGTATGTACAAAAGAAATACTATGGTTAGAACAAAATATTTTTCAAGAAATCCCTTGTCTTCTTAATCTAGAGATATGTGGTGTCGACATTGACGTACAATGCGTGGGGATGTCTCACCACATATTAAAATACATCATGGATGCCATTCAGTTGCCCATTAAAATCGAGACGAGTTTTTTCTACCAGAGCTCTTTAAGGCCCAGTAGTCCCTAAAATTAGCAGGTCGGTCGCTCGGTAATATCGACGTTAAGCACATGAAAATAACATTCATAATATCAGCGCGCCTTGTACAGTGGCTGTTACGCGCTCGCCGCGTGCCTTGATAATAGAAAATAGGAGTAAAAATCTTTTGTTTTTAGTATTACACAAATCAAATATATCAAATCGTTTACGTTAGGTTACGACACATATCTACATTTTTTGTTTTTTCTAGAAAGTGTGTAATTCAGCCATAAAATGATTTCATTGTGAAAAACAGCGTTATAACAGTCATCTTTGAGATTTTTTTTCTATCGAGCAGAATTTTTCAAATTGTGTACTGATATACCTTTCCGTATAGGAAATTTTCTCAATTTTAAAACGGTACTTATTTTATACTTAAATAATGACATTTCCTTTACTAAAAAGTAAAAACGTGTTTCAAAAAACCCATTTTACGTAGTTGCAACAACCACAGCGCCTTAAATTATTTTTTTACTAGATGACGCCCGCAACTCCGTTGCGCCAAAATTCGTTTATAGCGCAGGAACCGTACATTTTTCCGGGATAAAAAGTATCCTATGTCCTTTCTCGGGACTCAAAGTATCTCCATGCCAAATTTCAGAAAAATCGGTTCAGTGGTTCGCGCGTGAAGAGGTAACAGACCGACAGACAGACAGAGAGACAGAAAGACAGACACACTTTCGCATTTATAATATTAGTATGGATGATTTAGCATCATATACCGCATTTCTGTATGACTATATGAGGCAACTGATTATAATAATATGGTAAGCCCTTCTTTTAGAAGTTCTTTGTGCGAGATCCCTACTATTGGGACATCAATGGTTATTAACGTTGTTTTGTTATTCAGAACAAATAGCAGTGAATAAATAATGTTAACAAATTGGTTATATTTGTCAAGATACAAGAAGAGCTGTAGATAATATAAATTGGGTTTAGTGGGGTAGTTTTAGAACTTTTAGGCCATTGACCTTTCAAAGGTTGTAATTTGCGTATAACTTAGGCATCCATTATACACTCATGCAAGCGTCAGTCAATTCCATCAATCATGAATTATGTTTGACTGATGGTGACTGATGGACAGACGAATGTATCCAGATTTTCGTCAATCAGCTTCATGCAACCGTCAGTCACGCTCTTACAGGGTAGGTTACCCATCAGTCACAGTCATGACTGTGGTAAAACTGACAGCAAAAGCTACCGTCTAATTGATGCCTTAAAGATCTCTACCAAACCAATGACGTGTCACCGTCCGATCGTGATTAGATCAACTTACCAATAACGTCTCTCTTATCACTGATCTACCAATGTAGCGCCTAATTAAATAGAAATACGTGGGAACAATACATTTTGACGCAAAAAAGTAGCCATGTAGCCTAAATCCTTCCCCGTCTACTGTATGTTACATAACTGTGCCAAATTACATTAAAATCGGACTGGTAGTGAGTGAGATCGGCGCATTCAAACCATAAAGTTAATATACCTAGCGGAATAGAGCAACAATCTCGAGCTGTCAAACGAAACCGAAATTGGTTTACATCTGTGTGTAAAATATGTGTACGTATACACTTAAACAAGCATGATTGAACATGAATTCTATGAGATTAAATTGTCAACGTGCGGCACGTGCCGACTGGACGTCAAAAAAAGAGTGCTGCTGTCATGTATCACACGTCTCTTTTTATCACGCAGTGTTACTGATAGTGACATCTCTCTTGCTCAGGCCTTTGTTTCTCTATTCCGCTAGGTATATTAACTTTATAATTCAAACAGATAAAATCTAACAGTCCTTTAATAATAATTAGTTGGATGTCCATTCTGGATTGTCATGTTAAGTTTTAGTTTAGCATGCAAATGAATTTACGTTCTTCTAATATTCACATGTTTGTCCACAGATATGCATTTGATGAGGCGTAGTTTAGTGATATAACGACACAGACGAACACACGAAAATGGCGGAGGCAGAAGGCGGAGCGAGTGAGCAGGACGATGTTTCCTTCCTCCGCACGGTGAGTATGATAAATTCAGGATACTAAATTCAGTAAGCTAAATTAGGATGCTAAATTCAGTATGCTTTATTAAGGATGCTAAATTCAGAACGCTGTATCAAATTCGGCAAGCTAAATTAGGATGCTAAATACAGCGTGCTAAATTCAGTATGCCTAATTCAGAATGCTTTATTAAGGATGCTAAATTCAGCACGCTTAATTCAGAACGCTGTATCAAATTCACTAAGCTAAATTCAGGATGCTAAATACAGCGTGTTAAACTAAGAATACTAAATTCAGGACCTTAGATTCAGCCTGCTGAATTCAGGATGATAATTTTAGCAATGGACAGTTATTTTTTTGGCAGAAAAACAAAATTTAAGGTCTAAAAAAATATAAGTACCGAAAATATTATTTTCACTTAAGAAAAGTGTATCTTGTTTTTAAAAGCAATATGTATACGATTTCTTCGAATGAAAATAGAATATGTCTAGCCAAATGTTGAAAATAATTGAAATTATTTTGGTCTGTTCGGGTTTTTGGCATCGAACGCCGAAATCCTTAATCTTATTATAGTACTGACTTCATAGATAGAAAATTCACAATCTCTAGGAAATATTATGAGGCAATTAGATTTCTTTCATTTAACTTGATGATAATAATCAGTTATACCTTAAAAAAGAACTTTTCTTGAAAAATATTATATTTTTTTCAGAAAAGAACTTTATTTAATCAGCTATGTGACAGGTTAATGGCTATTATATCTTTATTCATAGGTACTAGGAATTTACATAATATATTTGTGCCCAAAATGACTGCAACGACTACACCTAATAATATAATCTTTTTCAGACATAATTTTTTTTTTTTACAATAAGTTTGAATATCTCAACTGATATTTCAAGAAATAAATAATGCCATGTCTTCAATCACTAAACTATACTTGGCTATAATTTTCCTGACCTTTTTCTCATCTCAACACTTCTGATGCAATATTTATTGGCATAGTTTATTATTATTCATTGCGTGTAATTAATCATGAGTTCGGTCATTGTACAGACCTACAAGGTTTAGCATACTGAATTTAGCATGCTGAATTAAGCACGCTGAATTTAGCACCAGCTTCCAGCTTGAATGGCATTATTGTAATTTCGTAGGATTTTTTTGAACGCCTATCATGCTTGTCCAACTGTTAGGCAAAGCCCTTCCTCAAAAACACTCAAACACAAAATTACTCTATTGTTAGTTTTCATCTCGGCAACGTGCAAAATGATATTATTTGGAAATGAACGCGTTGGTGTAAAACATCTGTCTCTCAAATATCTAAGCGACATTAATTACAAGATAGCGGTGTTATATTTACAGAAGTACGTGAGATTATTAATTAAGGTAAAAGCACTAATGGCAGACGCTTTAAGGAAACATAAAACATTTGAATGTTATAAAATATATATTTATGAAAATAAAGGATTGCTAACTTCTTCCATGTCTTCAGTAACTCTTACAAAATAAAACTATTATAATTATTCTCTGACAAATCAATTAAAAAATATATTATTGGTCTTTTTGTAAACTTAGTCATAACAACTAATAGATGACATCACAGAAAACAAATATCACTAATAGTAGACACCAATATGAACTAATAGTTGACATAGAACATTACATTTTACATTTTTCCTATTATTAGGTATTTATTTGCCGTTTTTCTAAAGATTTTATTTACTTCATCATAGTAACTACATGCATATGGAATATTATCTACGTTGTCTCCAGATTCTATCCATTCTTCTTCCATGCTAAAACTATATTTCCTTTTATTTTTATTTTTCAGATATTTTTTCCAAGCAAATTTATTTTCAGTCTTTAGTCTCCATGCTTCTCTTGCCTCTTCTTCTTTCTTCTTTCTTTTCTCAGCTCTCCTTTCTTTTTACTGTTAAAAAACTAAAGCAATCGATTTTTAGATCAGTACAAGGTCTAATATGTCCATTTTTAGGTACCGTAGTTCTAATTTGTTAGTTTGTTAATAGAATTATATTTTCAGAGAATAGTGGTGATATTTAAGTAGAATAAACTACAAAATAACTTTAGTATGTATTGCAAAACTAAAAGATGAGATCCATGCCATCTATTAGGTTTTTTACATTTTCAAGAACTAATAGTAGACACCCTTTATATTGTTAGGGAAAATGGATAAAAAATCATAAATGAACATTAATTAGTCTATTCAACATGGCCATTAATCCAATGAAATCAATAGAAATTACAAAAAATCAAATAAATGTATTCAGAACTTACGTGCAAAATTTCGCCTTCCTTAACCTATTTGCTAAGAAATTGCCGAGCGCGTGTTGACGCGGTCACATTATAATTTACGAAAACTGATCCCATTTCAAAATTGGCGTCCCTAATATATTTTTTCACATCAACAGATAGCTTGAGAAGCTTATAAAATTTATAGTGTTGAGAAAAAATTAGAATAATTCTTATTTTTATGGTATTTTTGTCGTAAGTGTCATCTATTAGCTCCGAGTCTACCATTAGTGCTTTTACCTTATTAAGATAAGATTCCAATCTTGTCTTTTAACAATACTGGCGCCTTTAGCAGAAAATACTGACTGCCACAATATCCCCTTATCGGTTTCTGTGATAAATCAAAATGACAAATTCATAATCCTGTCCCAACTCTACGAAATAGAAATATTATATAATAAACGTATTTTTTTAGTCAAATTAATAAGTGAATTTTCATGATTTTTTTGTTTCAATATACCAGACCGACCATCTTCTCGAAACGGGTATGCTGAACCCCCCCCAGTTAAAATCCTGGTTACGCCCATGGCTATAGTCTTGATCGACTATAGTCAACATTTCTCTCTCTCTTGTTCTAAACTTCTCGCCCCGTCACCCGTGCGAGTTTCTTCTCTTCTCGCCGGGTTAGTTCCCGAACCGGTGGTAGACACCAGCAGTAACGAATAACGACGTTCATAATATGTTGTGACGTGGGAGAGCCATGCTTCGGCACGAATGGGCCGGCTCGACCGGAGAGATACCACGTCCTCACAGAAAACCGGCGTGAAACAGCGCTTCCGCTGTGTTTCGCCGAGTAAGTGAGTTTACCGGAGGCCCAATCCCCTACCCTTTTCCTTTCCCTACCCTCCCCTATTTCCTTCCGTACCCTCCCCTATTCCCTTCCCTACCCTCCCCTATTACCCCTTAGAAGGCCGGCAACGCACCTGCAGCTCTTCTGATGCTGCGAGTGTCCATGGGCGACGGAAGTTGCTTTCCATCAGGTGACCCGTTTGCTCGTTTGCCCCCTTATTTCATTAAAAAAAAAATGTAAAAAAAAGTTATTCTGAATAAAAAAGTTTGAGTTTATCTTATTTATTACCATTTTTATCTTTATTTTATTATTTTATCCCATTTATTCCCGCAGGAAGACATGGTCTGTCTGTCGTGCACCGCGACGGGCGAACGAGTGTGTCTAGCGGCCGAGGGCTTCGGCAACCGCCACTGCTTCCTAGAGAACATTGCCGATAAGAACATACCGCCTGATCTATCGCAGTGCGTCTTCGTTATCGAACAGGTAAGAAGCTTCGGCGCGCACGGGTTGGCCAGTAAACTAAGTATCATTATTGAACAGGTAACGGCAATAGGTCAGCCGAGTTAGTAATAGTACTGTAAAAAATCGGCCAAGTGCAAGTCGAACTCGCGCACGAAGAGTTCCACAATAGCCAGCAGAAAATTTCAGAAGTCTAGCTTGTGGCGGTACCCACAATTCGCCTAACATTCCTGCATCGCGCTATCGAAGTTTCGGAGTACGGCAAGATATATACAACGTCTGAAATGACGTCAGTGGGCTTCGGCCTGACCGAGCATGCTATCTCGCTCGGTCGGAAGATCTTCCTTTTCGGCCGCCACTAACAACGTTAAAAGCTAAAGCGGTTCTTGAGATACAGCCTGGAGACAGACAGACGGACAACGAAGTCTTGTAATAGGGTCAATATTAAGTTTATTTTATTTTTAGTATTTCATAATATACCGGCAACATATATGGCAGCTATAGCGGTTCTTGAGATACATCCTGGAGACAGGCAGACCGATGGACAGACATTAAAATCTTAGTAATAGGGTCCCGTTTTTCCCTTTTGGGTCCGGAACTCTAAAAACTAATAAAATATTTCAGCATATTCGCTTTTTTTGTCTATATTTGACGTTTCCTGTTTGTCATGTGTTGTGTTGCCTTTAAGCAATTAATTAACTTCTCTATTAATAAGGGGGTTAATGTTTAAAAACTTGAAACTCTTTTAGTTCTGACTTCTGATGCATATTTGTTTGAGTGATCATTCGGAACCCAACAAAAGTCGAAACTTTTCACATAATTTCGTCGCACATTGACAAAACTGTCTAAAAAGTACAGCTTTTAGTATGCGCATTTTTATAATAATATTAAAACTGTCTCTTCTCAAATAAGCGGTGATTCTTACCAGAGATTGCTTTTTTCCAGGCATTGTCAGTCAGAGCTCTGCAAGAATTGGTCACAGCCGCCGGTTCTGAGACCGTAAGTAAATGAAAAAAAAATTAAAAGTATGTAAATGTATTAACAATCCCCCTCTAAAGTGGTTAAAAATAATTTTCAATAAATATAAAACTTAATAAATTACATGTTTAAATACTTGGAGGTTTGGCTTTAAAATGTGATTTTTTTTTCATGTCCTATTCGTTTAAAAAAACTTTTTTTTTAGATCAATTACAAAATAAGCTAAACTTATATGTTTTAATGATAATATTGTTTAAAAAGTGTTTAGTTTTGTTACTAGAGGAACCTTTTTTTTACGATTACTAGTGGAACCTACGAATAAAACTAAGGAAAAGTAACTCCGTCAAAAAAAATATATTTGTAGAGTGGAACGCACGCTTTCAGATTTACTTAAACTAAATTTTCTATTATTTAAAATACTCACATTTTGAAGTCAACATCTTCTCCTCTCTTCCTATAAATATCCACATACAATATCTACACTCTACTGTGATAATATAAATGTTTAACATTGTTTTTACTGCATTTGTGAATAATATTATCCTATATAACACTTTATTTAATATTTAAATTTCCAGGGAAGCGAAAACGTTGTGAGTATTATGTACAGGCTATACGGTAAATACAGTCAAAACGCTAAATTAAACAAAAAAAAAATAGAAAAAAAAGATATTTAACGTGATGACTGTACTTGCATGAAAAAAAAACAATGGTTTTATCACAAAAAATCATCTACTTACAAAAAAAATTTGACAAACAAAAAAACAGACTTAGGTTTTTTAATTCTTTTTCATCTGTTTTAATCTTACTATTCCTTAAAAATATGCTCTTATTACTTTTCAATAATGTTTCTTCTGAACAATATTTTTTTATTAAGTTTTAATTTAAATATTATTTTTTTTCGAAGTCTAATTTTTCGAAATCTTTTTCTATTAAAACTATTGAGGAATTAGGATCTTAGTAAGTGTCATTCTATTTCTAAAACTAAAGTCTGTTTTCTTGTACAAATTCAGAAACATTCATGTAACAAATTGCACAATAAACATTGTACAAAATACTTGCAATTTTCATGTCATAAATTTTAACGGGAAAATATGATTGCAATATATTAAAAAAAAACATTTTGTTAATAAAAAAAATGACAAAATACGAAAATACTCAACCAAAAACTAATTATTACAAACCTATTGTAGGTTAATTGAATAAACTTCTGTACTTTATATTTTCTTCACTTTAATTTTCTTAATTTTTTTTTCTTCGAAAGTATTTCTTTTAGTCTATTTTCAGCTATTCAAAGCTAATTAAAAATCAATAAAAATGTGTAAAATAAATCGCAAAATCATGAATAATAAAATAACAATTTTATTTTATTGAAAATTATATTACGACGAATTTTTTTTTAGAAGGATTACGACCCTAAAAGTATATGCCATTACTTTCATGATATTTTAATGTGATTTTTTTCGAATTAGAGTGGCATGGTTTTTGCTAAAAATAACTCGACTAATAAATAAAAAATAATGATAAAAGTTAAAAAAAAAACCAAAAGCTACATCTTTTTATTGTGAAGTGCTTTAATTTTTTTTGTTGACTTATTTCTTTATAGATTATTCTTATTCTTCCAGGGTAAAGGTACAGGATCTGGACACAGAACCTTGTTGTATGGCAACGCTATACTTCTGCGACACTTGAACAGTGATATGGTAAGGAATTTTTTTATTACTGTTACTAATTGTACAATTGCTGTTGCTACTAATACTAGTTTTGGTAATTTTTGGGCATAGTAAAAATTAAAAACAAAATACACATGATATTTTAATGCATTTTTAGAATGTTAATGCATAATGTTTATCGCATGATGTCACAAAACGGAACTATAGGTTAGTTCCGTTTTGTCACCTTAAGTATGTTCCGTTTTGTCACCGGTGAGACTTTTTGTCTGATTTCGTAATCCAATTTTACCAATGCTTTTACATTATTATATTTTTTGCAGTACCTAGCCTGCCTCTCGACATCGTCTTCCCAAGATAAGTTGGCGTTTGACGTCGGTTTACAAGAGCATTCAAAAGGTGAAGCGTGCTGGTGGACTCTACATCCGGCCAGCAAGCAGAGGTAAAAGACCTTCGTTTTGGAGATTGGCTATAGTTAGTTGGGCAGAGAAAAGTAGACTATATTATAATTCCCTTAGAAGCCATAATATCCTATTTTAAGTAATAAATTTAGAAAAAAATTATTAAAAAACAAACACCAAAAGGCTTTAGTCCGGGTTCCGTAGAACAATTTTTTTATTACTATCAAGCTAATTTTTTGTGAGTAGCTTCATTTTGATAAGATGAATATTTGCAAAAAGTCTTGAAAGTGGTAGCTAACAGAGATAGAAAGGATTTCATACTTTGATTTGATGGTCCTAAAATATGGATTGTTCTATTTGTTGGACAATGTTACTCTTAAATTATGTAACTATTAACCTACCAATATACAAAAAATGAGCTGGTTAGGGTTCCGTTTTAGGGTTCTGTAATCAACAAAACTTGGTTGACTTGAATAAAATTGTTGTTCGTCTTATCAAAATGAAGCTACTCACAAAAAATTGATGGTAATAAAAAAAATGTTCTACGGAACCCGGACTTTTGATTTTGATTTTTTTAACCGGACACATTTTGATTTTTTTTCTTTAATTTTTAGATCTGAAGGTGAGAAGGTTCGAGTTGGTGACGACTTGATCTTGGTATCCGTAGCTACAGAAAGATACTTGGTAAGTACTCTTAATTAGTAATTAGGCAGTATTTCTCAAGCCGACCCATTCGTATCTTATAGATATGTTTTTTATATTTACCAATAAAAATCCGATTATTCACAAAGTGTCACAAGTAAAAAACCTGTCTTTTTGTGTTATGGCGCTTTGTGACCAACCATGACAATGTTATAATATTATAAGACTTAATGAAAGCTATACTAATATTGGATTGAAATCGGGGTACAGGTCAGTTTTAATAATAATAATATAATAGCTCCCTCACCGGTCGGTGACGGTGGCCGGTTTCATTGAAACCAGGCCAGCTACGCAGGAGTAATTTTATGGTGCCCAAGTGTGTGCGCAATACAAAAGAGCACTCTCTATTCCTTTACTCTCATAACCCAGTGGCCCCAGTGGGACGGAAGACCGACACGACCGGCGAGAGATCAAGCGCAGGATCGACTTTTACATGCCCATCCGACGCATGGATCATCTTACTTGTCAGACAATCTGGCTGATCACCTGGATCAGCCTGCATTGTCCTAACCAAACTCGGAAATAACATGTTTCCAACGCGGGAATCGAACCCACGACCTCCGAGTCAAGAGCCGCGCTCTATACCACTAGACCACGGAGGCGTTTATATATTTTAATATTTGGTGATATTTCCAGCACACGACGAAAGAGAACGAAGTATCCATAGTCAACGCTTCCTTCCACGTCACCCACTGGTCTGTTCAGCCATATGGTACTGGTATATCACGTATGAAGTACGTGGGATATGTCTTCGGTGGTGACGTTCTACGGTTCTTCCACGGGGGCGACGAGTGTCTCACCATACCGAGCACGTGGACCAAAGATGGTGGACAGAAGTAAGTAGTTTTTTTTAAAAGCAAAGGCCGTCGAGCAAAGAATGTGAATATGTCCGCGACCTTTGCTTACAGTGAGTTTTTTCAAACAGCTTATCCAAGGCAAGCCCAACGAGCAAAGATGGTGGACAGAAGTGAGTAGTTTTTTTTTAAGACTGTAAGCGTCGAGCAAAGATGGTAAAAAAGTCAGTATTGATTTCAAAATTCGCGCATTCGAAACTTGCAGCCAAATATCGCAGGCAGCAAACATCGAATGGCATATTTCAAATTACATTGTATCGCATTTCCCCGTCACGGAACACCTTGTGAACTAAATTGGTTGAGCAGTTATAACATGAAACGATAACAAACAAAAATACACCATCTGTCTTTCTGTCTACACTTCGTATTATATAACCTACCTACTCATTTACCAATTTTCTTTCCCAGCATCGTGGTCTACGAAGGCGGTTCCGTGATGTCGCAAGCCCGGTCGCTCTGGCGGCTGGAGCTGGCGCGCACCAAGTGGGCGGGCGGGTTCATCAACTGGTACCACCCCATGAGGATCAGGCACATCACCACCGGCAGATACCTCGGCGTCAACGACCAGAATGAGCTGTATCTTATCAGCAGGTGAGGGCTTGTGAATATTTATTGTTAGTACAGTTGTAGTATCTCTATTAACATCGTTGTCGTCATCGTCGGCTTCATCATCTTCTTTATCTACTTCCTCTTCTCTTCCTTCTTCTTCGTTTTCTTTATCTTTGTCTTCTCCTTTCTCTTTTCCATCGTGATGTACGAAGGTGGCTCCATGATGTCGCAAGCCCGCGAGCTCTGGCGGCTGGAGCTGGCGCATTAACATTACTGTCGTCGTCGTTGTCTACTTCCTTTTTTTCATCTCCGTATTCTCCTTTTCTATCATAATTATCATTATCACTTACATAGTCGTCGTGTCTGTCGTCTTCGACGTCGTCATTTTTTTCTTTATGATCGTAGTCTTCGAAGGCGTCGTCGTCGTCTTCTTCTGTTATCCATCTTTTCGTTCTTCTAGGTCGTCGTGGTTAAAAAGAAGTTTTCTTTGGGATCATGTCGTTTCAAAGAACTTTTTTTAAAACTCATAAACTTTTTCAGAGACGAAGCGACAACCGCTTCCTGCGCTTTCTGCCTCCGCCAAGAGAAAGATGACCAGAAAGTGGTATTGGAAGACAAGGATCTGGAGGTGATAGGAGCTCCCATCATCAAGTATGGTGACTCGACAGTTATCGTGCAGCACTCGGAGACGGGACTGTGGCTGTCTTATAAGGTAAGACAGAAAATAGACAGGTCCTTACTAATATTATAAATTCGAATGTTTTTGTGTCTGTCTGTTACCTCATCACGCTTAAAGATCTAAACATATGAAAGAAGGAACACTAACATTGATGCAATAATACAGGGTATTTTTTGTGTTTTTTTTTTACTTTTTTCTCCCATGGTTTAGAGATTTTACGTCATACAATAAAAATATGTTCAGCTTTTCAAGCCCTTTCATTTGATATAATATTATGTGTGGATGTGCTACAGCTTGGATACGGCTTCCATACAAAAATGCCCCTTGTTCTTTGGAATGGAGATACTTTAAATTCCAATCAATAATAAATAGATGATAAATGAAAAATAAAACTTCTTATTATTTTTTTTCTAGTCATACGAGACCAAGAAGAAAGGAGTGGGTAAAGTAGAAGAGAAACAAGCCATCCTACACGAAGAAGGAAAAATGGACGACGGACTCGACTTCTCGAGGTCGCAGGAAGAAGAGTCTAGGACTGCTAGAGTAATTAGGAAGTGTTCCTCGCTGTTCACCAAGTTCATAAAGTGAGTGTTATGACATTATTTTAATAGGGAACATGCAAATATAATATTTATGAAAATTTTGCTATTAAAACGTCACAAAAATATAAAAAAAGGGCCACTGCAAGGTTAATATTTTATAAAATATTGTTTTTTTTTTTACAAAAATTACGAATTAAAAGTAACTTGAAACGGAACGGATTTCAAAACACCAATCAGCGTTCAGTGACGTCACATATGCTATCCCCGCGTTCCATTTAGTGTTAAAAACGATTAAAATGCCTCTATTTTGAGCGTTTTCATCGTTTTAACGCTAAATGGAACGCGGGGCATGACAACTTTTTGAGAGGTACGATCAGGAGTCAGGACTCAAGAGGGGCTACTCTAGATCCGTTTTGGCGCCAAAATTTAAATTGACAATTTTAAACCGCATTTTTGCAGTAAATTCCAGTGTTTTAATTTTTTCAATATACTTGAGGTCTATTCTACATGGAGTTCTTTAAAATAAACACAAAAATAAAAATATCGCATCTTCCCCATTGCTAAAATACCAACTGCAGTCTTCATACAAGAGCGTTGATCCTCCTTATTATTTGTTAGGGTAAACATTAATATACGTAGGTGATGGTTGTAAAATTGTTTGCCAAAAACCTATACTTACCTATGACCAAAAGTTATCTGAAATGACACTTATGTGTGCAAGTTGCATATTTTTTACTATGGTGATATCGTAAATCAAACGTCTTTTTTTTTATGAAATAAGGGGGCAAACGAGCAAACGGGTCACCTGATGGAAAGCAACTTCCGTCGCCCATGGACACTCGCAGCATCAGAAGAGCTGCATGTGCGTTGCCGGCCTTTTAATAGGGAATAGGGTAATAGGGGAGGGTAGGGAAGGGAAGGGAATAGGGGAGGGTAGGAAAGGGAATAGGGTAGGGGATTGGGCCTCCGGTAAACTCACTCACTGGGCCAAACACAGCGCAAGCGCTGTTTCACGCCGGTTTTCTGTAAGAACATGGTATTTATCCGGTCGAGCCGGCCCATTCGTGCCGAAGCATGGCTCTCCCACGTATAAAACGTTTACACGAGTAATTTCACAAAACCATGTTACCGTGACCTTGAAACCGTCCAAGAGGTAATTGTATAATTACATTATTAGTAAAATATATAATTGATCAAAATCTAGAGTACCAACAATCAACAACAATATCCAGCTAAGTGACTTTTCAACCGTCTTCCAGTTACTATTCATAAAGTTAAATATGGATGAAACCAGACGTTCCGCGCGGCTTCGCCCGCGTAAATTAGATATTTCACAGACAAATTAGTCCACATAAAATAGCCTATGATCCTTCACGTGGTCTACTTCTTATCTGTGCCAAATAACAGAAAAATTGCTCCAGTAGTTCGTGAGATAAGCCCTTTCAAATAATTTCCCCCGTTTTTTTCCACATTTCCCTATATTTCTTCGCTCCTATTAGTCTTAGCGTAATAAAATATAGCCTGTAGCCTTCCTCGATAAATGGGCTATCTAACACTGAAAGAATTTTTCAAATCGGACCAGTGGTTTCTGAAATTAGCGCGTTCAAACAAACAAACTCTTCCGCTTTACCACAGCAGCTAGAGAAATGAAAAAAAAGTACGTGTAATATCTATAGCTGTCTCCCTTACCTCAAGCCTATACCGCAGAACGCGATAGAGACAACTGCAGAAAATCCAGAAAATCAACGATTCGTTGTCCCCTGATTCCTTCTCCAAAACTTAACCGATTTAAGTACTTTTTTCATTAAAGATTAAAAAAAGGCTTGAGCTGTGTTCCTATGTTTTGCTTTTTTTGTATAATCTATCCAAATCTGTTTTCTGGACGTTTGAACACAGTGGAAAATCTGGCCATTTTTTTGGGTTTTTGAACGTTCATATCTTATTTAATAATTAAATTATGAAAAAAAGGAAAACATAGGGACATTGTATTAGTGGCCGTAGATATTCAGGAAAAAAATTATAACTCTACTAGCATTATCCAGGGAGGAAACAGGGGACAGCGTTTGTATGGGAAAAATGGCGGTGTGGAATCCTCTTAAGTATAGATTAGTAAAATATAATATAATTGATCACAATCTAGAGCACCAACAATCAACAACAATATCCAGTCAAATGACTTTTTAACCGTCTTCCAGTTACTATTCATCAAGTTAGATATGGATAAAATATTTATTTTTCAACCAACTTCTAGTGGCCTCGAAACCCTCCAAGAAAACCGTCGTCACTCCATGTTCTTCGCGTCGGTCAATCTGGGCGAGATGGTCATGTGCTTGGAGGATCTGATCAACTACTTCGCACAACCTGACGAGGACATGGGTGAGTGATAACATAAACAGAAGTGACGTCATACGCTTGTAAAAAGAAGTGACGTCATACGTTTGTGAACAGAAGTGACGTCATACGTTTGTAACTTGTAAGCAGAAATCGCGTCACAAGTTTGTAGTATGGAGGGTAGATGGAGAAGAACTATCTTAACTACGGGGGATATTTGAAAAAGTGTCCAGCTGTACGCAGTAAATAACAGTTGAAAAATCCTCCAAGAGTGGCGCTAGCAGCAGCAAGGGGTATGGAATAAATGTAGCCGTTGGTGACAAAATATAAATTGAAGTATATTAAAATATAACCTAAAATAGCTGAAATAAAAGCTGCTAAATGATTTAAAATTTACCCTGTTGCTACTACCGCCACCCTAATTTAACGCATTTCAGCTGACACTTTTTACATACAGAGATAGTTCTCCTCCATCTACACTCCATAGTTTGTAGACACAAGTGACGTCATACGTTTGTAGGAAGAAGTGATGGCATATGTGAACAGAAGTGACATCATACCTTTGGTAAATAGTAGTGACGCCATACGTTTGTAAACAGAAATATTTTTTATTTGTATGTCTTTTTAATTTGTATATTTTTGGATACATAATGTATTTATTTATATTTTAAGTCTTAAGAGATTAAACAAAATTATGCCTTTCTTGTCATGTTAAAATGAATTTTTAAATGAAGTGTTTGTCTTTAAGCAACTCTTTTTGCTAGTGGCATATTTTCACTTTAAAATATACTTTAGAATTTCCAGGAACAACAGCTCAAGTCATCGCAAACGCTAGTAGTACGAGCTAGCGAAGCGAGCGAATAAAATTAGACATTACTTTTGCTCGCTCGCTCCGCTCGCCTGTCTTACTCAGCTATTCATCAAAGGATTCTCATCAGTTTTTCATTTTTTCAACTCCCAAGCGGTCGAATTCGACCGCGTAAATAATAGATTTCCAAGAATCCGCGATCGAAGGACCGACTTTCAAAGAACGAGGAGGTTTTTACTTCACAGAACCGTATTTATTATTGTATGTATTTTGTTTTATTATTTATTTTTTTATTTTCGACGAAAAATTATAGAACTTATTATTTACCATACAGGATGTAATAAAACAAAGTATTAACTTTAGGGTGTGTATGTGTTCTTTATAAAGTTCACTGTGGAAGTACCAACGCTAAAGCAGTAATTTTTGACTTTTATGTTACGTTGAGAAATGCCCCAGAGTCAAGGAATTTTCATACAAATCATGACTTACAAAATTACGCTCGTGTGAATGCAGCAGAATTTCTGCCAACCGAAATTCTGCGACTCACGACTCACAAAATTACGCTCGTTTGACTTCACCCTTAAAGTAAAACTCTATACAAGGGACCAGTGGCGAAGGGTGAATATTTTCGGAAGGGAAGCCGGAGTAAAAAATCTACTTACCAAAACGCTCAGCACTGATGTTCAACAATGTTCGAGTTTCAAGTTTGATAATGATGCCTTTGAAAAATGCGAGTTAAGTTGTATGCGTGACGGTACATGCGGTCATTCAAAACTAAGTTTGGAAAACGAAGTTTCCGTCGACAGCAAGTAATCTGTCAGACAACAGTCTCAGCTGTACGAGTCAAAATTAACAAATCACAATACAAATTAATTTAAATTCGCCTCACTGCACTCTTCTTAACGCTAAAACAAATAACATTCGACATTTAAACACAAACAAGTTGTTTACAAACACTCATCCGCCATATTTTAACTCATAACAATTTTATTTCATGAAGTTCATCTTTCTCGCTCGCACTTGTGCGTTGCTAATTAACCTTTCTCCGTAATAACTCGCCGAGTATCGGCTTATTTCCGAGTATATTGGCGCGTGGTAGAACGAGACAGAACATGACGATCAGTTCACAGGAATGAAAAGGACAGATGCTTACTATGAAATATCGTTGTATGAAGAAATAACCCGCTAATTTATCGGCTTCTATCGGAGATGGCCTGCACGTTGCATTGCCTATATAAATTTGTAGGCGATTAATTATTAATTCAAACTATTTCAAGTGAGAGAAAAATTTATTGCATATAAAATTTTGTAGGCGTTTAGTGAATTCAAAGTTTTTTAAGTATGTAAAATATTTATTAGATAAAAATGTATTTGGCCCATAGATTCGATTTTCCAAAAGGGAAGCCGACGGGAATCGGGTTATATGGACTCTTCGCCACTGCAAGGGACACACAAACACCCTATAGTATTATCACTTAATTTGTTGCAAAGTTTTACTGACCTCTTTTATAAATATGTGCTTACTTCAAACTTCAAACCAAGTCGTATTTTCCAGAACACGAGGAAAAACAGAACAAGTTCCGTGCTCTCCGAAACCGTCAAGATCTATTCCAAGAGGAGGGTATACTGAACCTGATTCTGGAGGCCATAGACAAGATCAACGTGATCACATCTCAGGGTTTCCTCGCTGGATTCCTCGCTGGTGATGAGAGCGGGCAGAGTTGGGATATGATCTCTGTCTACCTGTATCAGCTGTTGGGTAAGTTGTCTATGGTAGGGACGGGGTGTAGACAAATTCTACGATGATATCTGTCTACTTGTATCAGTTGCTAGGTAAGTTATCTATGGTAGAGACAGGCTGTAGACTAACTCAATTAAAAATTTACTTTCCGATATTATATACTACTGTAACGTTTATCGACGTAGCTTAAGTTAATGCCGCCATCTTATAAAGACGTGTCACCTAAGATAGAGCCGTTTTAAAGGTGAATAACCTTTCCGGCCAATGTCATCTATAGTCAGTCAAGAAAGTGAAGAAATTAAAAAGTGGCAGCATCGTAGTGTCATCCCTTTCAAGTCAATCTAAGAAAAAAGGGATGACACTACGATGTTGCCACTTTTTAATTTCTTCACTTTCTTGATGGACTACAAGTATATTTATTTTCTATAGATAAAATAAAGATTGAACGCTGACGTCGTTGACAGCTGTTTCGATTCACACTTTTATGTCAATTAACTGTCAAAAGTGCCTGTATGTAGGCCCGTTTGTCTGTCTTTTCACGCTTGAACGGCTGAACCGATTAAGAAGAACCGAGTAAGAAAATATTTTGAAACATAGGAAATTTACATAGGAAAGTTTTAATTTCGGAAAATGTACAGTTCCCGCGCGATAAACATATTTCGTCGCAACGGAATTGCAGAATTGCAGGCGTCGTCTAGTTATTATGTGTGCATAAACTAACACAACATTTTCTTTTCAGCGGCCATCATCAAAGGCAACCACACCAACTGCGCTCAATTCGCCAACTCTAATCGACTCAACTGGTTGTTCTCACGTCTCGGCTCGCAGGCTTCGGGGGAGGGTACCGGCATGTTGGACGTGTTGCATTGCGTGCTCATCGACTCACCTGAAGCGCTGAATATGATGAGGGTGAGCAATGGATGATGTGATGTTTTTTAGTCACGATGGAGTATTGGAACAAAGTTCCTTATTTAAGTAATGTTAATAAAGTCACACAATATGCACAACTAATTGGCGCATATCCATACTAAATACTAATATTATAAATGCGAAAGTGTGTCTGTCTGTCTGTTACCTCTTCACGCCCATACCGCTGCACCGATTTGGCTGAAATTTTGCATGGAGATACTTTGAGTCCCGGGAATGGACATATAATACTTTTTGTCCCAGAAAAATGCACAGTTCCCGCGCGATAATCGATTTTATCTTTCTCCAATCTTCAACGCCAGTGACTTATTCTGTTAACTTTAATAACAACATTTTAAACTTTCGCGTTGCAATATAATTAAACTTTTTAATCGGGACTTAACGCGACTTATTTAAGTAGTAATGCTACTACGAGTACATACTTTTTCTCGACGTTTCGGCCGTTGTAGGGGACTGAGTCGTGACCACGGCCGTTGCAACACGGCCGAAACGTCGAGAAAAAGTATGTACTCGTAGTAGCATTACTACTTAAATAAGTCGCGTTAAGTCCCGATTAAAAAGTGTGAAGAATGGAATAAAATACACTTAGTTGCACTATTATAAATTTATTCAGACTGGCAGAGCTTCCGCCTCACAAGATTATTCAGTAACAACTGTGTCGGTTTACAGAAAGCCCTGCCATTTTATACAACTGAAAACAATAACGAACTGTTAATTTAAAATATCACAATAACATCCGGAATTACAACCAAGTACAAATCAGCAGTATAAATTCAAATGAACTTAATTATTATATAAATATGAAATTCAATAAATTATCATGTGTCTAAATATAACAATTACATTATATTCCCAATTAATTAAATTATATGAGTATAGATATGGATGTGACGTAATTGGTAATTTAATCACTAGCATTTTAAAATAACTACAATTATAGTAACGATATAATTAATTAAAAGTATGATCAAATAAAATAAATAATAATCGAATAATAGCAATTAGTAAATCAAGTAGAAAATAACAATGTGGATCCGGAAGTAGCATCACTGGCGAGCCTGTGGGCGGCTGGTGGTCGCTAACATTCGGCCATCCTGCTGCAGCCGTGTCCCACGGCTCTCTCCTCCATTAGTTACCTGAAAAAAAAAAGGAAAGACTGCACAGTATATCTATTCTAATGAGTATAGTAAAGAATTATATTATGTAGTTTCACAACCAAGTCACACAGACATTATGTTTATTGGAAATTTGGAACACCCATTGAAAGGTTTTCATCATCTAGTAGTCACATAGAGAGGGGTCACATAGACAGCGATCATCATAGACAGGGGTCACATAGACATCGGCCACATAGACATCGGTCACATAGACATCGTTCGCATAGACATCGGTCACATAGACATCGGTCACATAGACATCGGTCACATAGACATCGGTCACGTAACATCAGTCACGTAACATCAGTCACATAGACATCAGTCACATAGACATCAGTCACATAGACATCAGTCACATAGACATCAGTCACATAGACATCAGTCACATAGACATCAGTCACATAGACATCAGTCACATAGACATCAGTCACATAGACATCAGTCACATAGACATCAGTCACATAGACATCAGTCACATAGACATCAGTCACATAGACATCAGTCACATAGACATCAGTCACATAGACATCAGTCACATAGACATCAGTCACATAGACATCAGTCACATAGACATCAGTCACATAGACATCAGTCACATAGACATCAGCCACATAGACATCAGCCACATAGACATCAGCCACATAGACATCAGTCACATAGACATCAGCCACATAGACATCAGTCACATAGACATCAGTCACATAGACATCAGTCACATAGACATCAGTCACATAGACATCAGTCACATAGACATCAGTCACATAGACATCAGTCACATAGACATCAGTCACATAGACATCAGTCACATAGACATCAGTCACACAGACATCAGTCACATAGACATCAGTCACATAGACATCAGTCACATAGACATCAGTCACATAGACATCAGTCACATAGACATCAGTCACATAGACATCAGTCACATAGACATCAGTCACATAGACATCAGTCACATAGACATCAGTCACATATACATCAGTCACATAGACATCAGTCACAGACTAGTCACACAGACCTAGGAATCACAATGTAACCTGGCTCAGACGGAAATTCTAGTAATTAATAGCCTACTGTCACACAGACTAAAAAAAAATGTTCATACTGTCACACAGACGAAATTTTTATATTTAAAATACAGGATTTAATAACTTGATTTCAGCAGCAATTGAAAATATTTATTTTAATCACTGAATAATAGCTATCAATTAATAATTAATATACAATCTTAGACAATTTAACTTTCGAGTAAATCTATTAGATCGTCTCTATCTACTTCTCTGTCACTACTGGAAGAGCTATCAGCATCAGAAATAACGGATTTGTAAGGTCTTAGTGCTTCGCCCCGAACTACTGCATCAAACTTCTTATAACCCTTAATTCCTTTTACACTACAAATTGTATAACGATCAATGTTAGGTTCTGCTTTAATAATCTTATACGGACCGGTGTACGGACTTTTTAATTTTTGTGAAACTTTCGAATGTACATCCTTTGTAGCTCCTCCCTTCCATAATACTAATTGTCCTATCGAGTACTTATTACATTTTTTCGAGATTTGTCGAACTGTTTCTTCATAATTGTCATGTTTCGATCGATGTGTAATTTAGCAGTCTGCCGTCTACTAAGCAAGCCGTCATCTCGAGATGCTTCGTCATTTAATTGATCTAAAGGATAAGCTGGTAACCGAGAGTTTTCGTGACCGAACATTAATTTGAATGGGCAGAATGTGGTACTAGAATTTGGAGTATTATTTATCCCCCACACAATATCTGTAAGTTTATCATCCCAAGTGTTTTCACTGTCAGACATTGTATTAAGTCCATCTAAAATAGTTCTATTTATTCGTTCTACCTGACCATTGGACCTAGGACTTGCTATAGCGTTAAGTATATGCTTAAACTGAAATTCTTGGGCAAACTCTTTAAAATAACGACTAGTGAATGCTTTACCTTGGTCAGTAATTACTCTATGAGGGCGACCAAAGATATTAAAGATATCTTTTAAATGTTTTATTGTTTCCACGGAACTACAATTTTTAACAGCTCTTGCGAAAACGAATTTTGTAAAAGAGTCTATAATAACGAGCACGTAAGTATTGCCCTTTCTTGTTCTAACAAACGGACCCAAGTGGTCAGCGTGTAAAGTATGCATAGGTATATTTATTTTGTCGATCGGGAATAATTCTCCTTGTTTTTTACCGTACTCAGATTTGCCGTAGGCACACTGTAAGCACGATTTAATATATTTTCTAATAAAACGAGTCATTTTTGGAAACCAGAATTGAGTTTTTATAATTTTTTCACATCTGTCAAAACCCGGATGCCCTATTTGATCATGGTATTTTAGTAAAAGCCCATATTTAGCTAGCTTTGGGATTACGAATCTATCACCATGTACAGTCTTCCTATACAGTTTGTTATCTTTGACGACAAAGTTGTTTCTTAAATCAGGATTGGGACTACAATCATGTAATTGCCTCAATATATGCTGGATATTATCATCTTGCAACTGAAGTGTAACTAACCAATCGGATTCATCGATTTGAAATATATATTCTGCAAGAGGGTTTCTACTAAGCGCATCTACGTGTTTCATTTTTTCTCCTGGTCTGTATTCTATTTGTAAATCAAAGTCCTGAATAGTAAGCCACCATCTAGCTATGCGCGGAACGAGATCTTTCTTTACTAATGTAGTACGTAAAGCGGCACAATCAGTCACAACTTTTACTTGTATTCCAGTCAAATAAATTCTGAAACGTTTTAACGATTCTACCACGGCCAGAGTTTCGAGTTCATAACTATGGTAGAATTGTTCTTCTTTCGACGTTACCCTACTAAAATATGCAACTGGCTTAATAAACCCATCTGTCTGATACTGCATTAGTATGCCACCTAAGCCTAACTTACTCGCGTCGGTGTGCAACTCTGTATTTGCTTTACTATCATAAATAGCAAGGACAGGTCTCTCGGTTAATCTAATTTTTAATGTTTGAAATGCGCTTTCTTGTTCAGGTCCCCAGCACCATTCTACTTCTTTCTTTGTGAGTTTAGTTAAGGGAAAGGCTATTTCGGCGAAACCACGAATAAATTTCCGAAAATAAGAAGTCAATCCAATAAACTGTCTTATCTCATGTACGTTCTTGGGTCGTGGATATTCTGTAACGCAGTTAATTTTATTTTGACCAGGCCGGATTGTACCAGCAGAGATTTCGTGACCTAAATAATTAACGCTTGTCTTAAGAAAAGAACATTTTTTTTAAATTTAGTTTTAAATTAGCTTTTTCTAAAAGTCCTAAAACGCGACCTAATAAGGCTATTCCAGCCTCTACACTGACTGTTGGAAGCATGACATCGTCTAAATATGTACTTACATCGTTTATGACATCATTAAGGGAAAGTTTTATTAGACGAGAGAAAACCGCAGGGGCATTAGCTAAACCAAAAGGCATTTTAAGAAACTCATACTGACCGGAAGGAGTTACAAAAGCAGTTTTATGAACAGAATCTTCTGCAATTTTTACTTGGTAGTAACCTTGAGCCAAATCCAAGGTCGTAAAATAGCGTTTCCCTGCTAATTTAGCAACTTGATCATCTATGTGTGGCAAGGGATAACGATCTTTAATGGTCTGGGAATTTAGTGCCCTGTAATCTATGCAAAGTCTGTAGTCTCCATCTTTTTTCCTCACTAACACCACTGGACTTGCATATTCTGACATTGACTCGCGGACTATTCCCGCGTCAATTAGATCCTGCACCTTAGACATAACAATTTGATTTTCTTTATAGGATAGCCTGTATGGTTTAAAATGTACTGGTCTATCAGTTGTTGTACGAATATGCATTTCCATAAGATCGGTACAACCTAAATCTTTAGAATCTCTTGCAAAAAGGTAGTCGTATTTATTTAACAATGTAATTAATTTATCAAGATCCTCTTTTTCTAAATCACCTACATCTATTTCGCCTAAGTCAGTTAAATGAGTGCTATTAGTCTTAGCAGAAAAGTCAACGGTCATAACGTTTTGAGTTATTTGATTGGATATAGTGGTTATCGGGACTGCACGTGCAATAAGTCTGTGAGCCGAAAAGCTTACAGGCTCTTCACCAAAATTAAAGAATTTTAAATATCCTTCGATGCAGATAACTCCTCCAGGTATAGCGTAACTTGTTTTACCTATTTCTACGTACACAGAGTTTGTTAAAAAGTACACATTTTCATTTGATTCATAATCTACAAAAACGTTTAACAATTTTAGACTCTGAGGTGGTACAGTTACATCGCACTTTAAGAACACGTTATATTTAGAATCAAAATCATCACTATTTAATTTAATATCACGAAGTGTATCGTACGATTCATAAGTCGCTATAAATTTGGCAGAGTTTGATGTAGTAACAAGACTAACACCTATTTGATTAATCATGGATTGCCCAATTATTAAATCTATATTACACATATTACAGTTAGTTACCTCGACGTCTCCTTTCAAGTACAAATTATCTATGTATATTTTAATGTGTGACCTGCCTAATGACTGAGTATGAGCTCCTCCAAAACCTTTCATTACTATATTAGACGGTAATATTTGAAGCTCCAGTTCTTTCGCTTTCTTTAAGCTTAACACATTTAATTTGCTGCCTGTATCAATATAAACAACTAAACTCGAGGTACCAACAAATGCTAGGCGCTTGTAAATGCTCCAGAACTTGTCATTTAAATTAAGCATCAGTAAACTCACCGGAGTCGGCTGCACCTGTTGTCGCGATGGTCCCGGCGTGGCGGCCAGCCAGCAGCTTGCCGAAGTGTGGCCGTTCCGCTGGCAGATGTCACACCGTTGTTGTGCTCGACAATCACGAAACTCGTGTCCGATGCGCCGACAAATGTAGCACCGTTTCACTCCAGAGCGTTGAGCAGTCGTAGAGTTTTCTTCCGCGGCACCCCTCCGCCACGATGATTTCCGAGAAGTTAAAGATGAGATATTATCTCTCTTATAATTTTCTAGAGAGGATAGGTATCCAAAATACAACATTTCTGGTGTCTCGCACTTATACGCTTTAGCATTAGCACGCAATTCTACCGGAAGCCCTCTTATTATGCAAGAAATTGCATCTTCGCCACTGATGTTGCATTTTCGTAGCAGTGATAGCTTGTCGTGATAATAACGGGTCATCGTTTCAGACTCCTCCTTATTTCTAGCCAACATAGTGCTTAATTTATCCACAAAGTCAACTGAACGTGGAAATGCAATCTCTAGAGCTCGTTTCCATGCATCCCAGTCAAGATTGTAATCGTCGAGCTCATCGTACCATCGTCTGGCTGAACCTCGTAGACGAAGCTGCATAACGAATTGTCTCTGCACCGAATCCCAACCGTAGACATCACCGAGTTGGTCAATTTTATGTAGCCAGCTGGTGACATTGGCTGTGCCATCTTCTGGCCGAAATTTAGGAATAATTTCAGCATCAGCATGAGTCACTCGGGTTGTTTTCCTTTTTATTATAGGTGCAGAGCTTTGCGTGGATTCATCAGAAAAAAAATTTTCATCACTTGCTGACCTTTCTCGTTTCCTTTTTCCAAGTCCGGCTGCGTAGGGTCCCGACATCTTGTCTATATCCCACTTCTGAGATGTGAAGAATGGAATAAAATACACTTAGTTGCACTATTATAAATTTATTCAGACTGGCAGAGCTTCCGCCTCACAAGATTATTCAGTAACAACTGTGTCGGTTTACAGAAAGCCCTGCCATTTTATACAACTGAAAACAATAACGAACTGTTAATTTAAAATATCACAATAACATCCGGAATTACAACCAAGTACAAATCAGCAGTATAAATTCAAATGAACTTAATTATTATATAAATATGAAATTCAATAAATTATCATGTGTCTAAATATAACAATTACATTATATTCCCAATTAATTAAATTATATGAGTATAGATATGGATGTGACGTAATTGGTAATTTAATCACTAGCATTTTAAAATAACTACAATTATAGTAACGATATAATTAATTAAAAGTATGATCAAATAAAATAAATAATAATCGAATAATAGCAATTAGTAAATCAAGTAGAAAATAACAATGTGGATCCGGAAGTAGCATCACTGGCGAGCCTGTGGGCGGCTGGTGGTCGCTAACAAAAGTTTAATTTAAAAAACAACTCTTATAAGTTCATCGGAAATCCCTCTTGGTAACCGTTATATTATTAACCTAGATCCTTTTATAACTTTAAAGCAATTTACTGCATACTCTGTTACTCTGAGTATGCAAAATACCGCCATCAAACTAGAAACATCTGTTACTTCATTGTCTATCGCAGTTTGTATAGAAAAGTTTTTGAGAAGGGGTCAATGACCGTTATCCCCTCGAATTGCCGTATCAACTATAGAATTTTTATTTGTCTATTTTCAGGATGAACACATCAAAGTCATCATCTCTCTCCTCGAGAAGCACGGTCGGGACCCGAAGGTTCTGGACGTGTTATGTTCCTTGTGCGTCGGTAACGGCGTCGCGGTGCGCTCCTCGCAGAACAACATCTGCGACTACCTGCTGCCGGGGAAGAACCTGCTGCTGCAGACGCAGCTGGTCGACCACGTGTCCAGGTGAGGTGTATACAGGGTGTAACAGAACTTAATGATAATCTAATATATAAAAATAAGTCGGGTTTTCCTTCCTAACGCTATAACTCCAGAACGCACGAACCGATTTCCACGGTTTTGCATTCGTTGGAAAGGTCTCGGGCTCCGTGAGGTCTATAGAAAAAAATCAGAAAAAACTTCAAGAGAAAAGCAGGAAAACAGGGAAAATCAGTTTATGGCAAAACAACGTTTGCCGGGACATACTTTATAATAATTACTCCCACACCGGTTTCGGTGCCGATGTCCGGTTTCATTGAAACCAGGCCAGTTACGCATGAGTGATTTTTATAGTGCCCAAGTGTGTGCGCAGTACACAAGAGCACTCTCTATTCCTTTACTCTCATAACCCAGTGGGACGGAAGACCGACACGACTGGCGAGAGATCAGGCGCAGGACCGACTTTTTACATGCCCATCCGACGCATGGATCATCTTACTTGTCAGACAGTCAGGTGATCAGCCTGCATAGGCCTTGGTTAGGGCATAACCAAACTTGGAAATAACATGTTTCCAACGCGGGAATCGAACCCGCGACCTCCGAGTAAAGAGCCGCGCTCTAAACCATTGGACCACGGAGGCGTTTTGTCCCGTGTATAGTTTACTGTGAAAGTTGCAGCGCTGAAAGAGCAAAAAGTTTTTCACTTTTGTATCGGGAAACTCGCACTCGCGCTTGCACATACAAAAAAAATCGTCTTACAGCGCTGCTACTTTCACGGTGAACGTTAATTATTATACTACAAGTGTTATAATATGATTATACTAAACACACCGGCAAAATTAGAGGAACATAACAAAATTTTCAATTTTTTTTTAATTGTTCACTGATTTTTATATATTTATTTATTTATTTACTAATTGATTATTCAAAAATAAATTTTATATAAATTTAGGGCATAAAAACGTGAAAAATAGAAAGAAATCAGCAAAAATCAAAAAATTAAGAAAATCTTTGAAATTTCAGTAGTAAGTTTTTAAGATAAATTCTCCATTTTTATTAAAGAAATGCCATGTTAAAAGCGTGTAATGCCTTCTATGGATCTCAAGAGGGCCTGGATACGCCATTCCATGCTTGCATTTTAATTGTCAATCATTTCCTGTGGGATATTCTCCTACTCCTCCAGTAGCGCCAACTCGAGCTCCTGGACACATTTTGGAGCTGGAGTTTTAACTCGTACCGTTCACCCATTGATGTGCCACACGTCTTCAATCGGATCCACATCCGTAGACCACGCTGGCCTCTCCGCCTGGGCTACGCCAGCATCGTTTAGGTAATAATGCCCGATTTTCTTAATCTATGGACGCACATAAAATTGAAATTACTACCTAAAACTGTGTAAAAGGCACACCATGCAGTTCCAGGATGTCGGTGCTATAGCACTGTACTGTCAAAGTACCATCATCTATAATCATCAGCTCCATGCGGGCTCCAAATCATATGCAACTCCAAACCATTACGAAGCCTGCATCATAGGCCACTGTTTCCGGTAAGTTTGATGGCCTGTAGCTTTCCTTATGATTTATCCACATTCTTTATCGCCTGTCAATACAATGTACACAGAATTTGCTCCCATCACTGTACAGCACAAGATTTCTCTCACTTGTCTAATTTTGATGTTCACGCGCAAATCTTAGCCTGGCTCTTCGGTATCCTGTCTCAAGTTTTGGTGCCCTTGCTGGCACTTTTGAGTTTAATTTAACTTCTTTGAGTCTTCTTCTTACTGTACAATCACTTACACGTTCATCTTGGACCTTTTCCGACAGGTTTCGTGTCTGCATAGCAATTTGAGGTCGATTTCTTAAGTTTTGTTTCCTTACAAAATGGTCATCCTGAACCATTGTCACCCGATATCTGCCTTGTTCTCGTCTCCGAACGTAAGATCCAGTCTCTCTGAAGCGTTGAAAGTTACGATGAACCACGGAAGCCGACACACCTAAGGCCTGACTGACCGAACGGTAGGTGTGACCTTTCTCTATCGTGGTTACAGCTCTAGCTGTCGCAAATGCTGGGAAATCACTAATTTTGTATCTAAGCAATGTGTTCTTCCAAAAACCAAACAATCAAATGAGCTGAGCATACCTTTCACCCCGCTAAAACGCCATTCTTATCAGGAACACTTACAACGTCAATAATCGAAAAACACTTATTAGGGCATAATTGCTATAAAAACCTGTCAACTTGCCAGTTTTGTTCAATATTTTATTTCTTGAATGAGCTTAGAAGCTATAAAAAAGGCTTTCAGACAGCCCGACCCACTTGAGTTCAAGTTTTGGCCCTTTTTACCTATGTTCCGCTAATTTTGCCAGTGTGTGTATATTTTATCTTGTTTTGTTTTCAGTGTCCGACCCAACATTTTCGTCGGAAGGGTCGAGGGTTCCGCGGTATATCAGAAGTGGTACTTCGAAGTGACGATGGATCATATTGAGAAGACCACACATATGATGCCACATCTCAGGATTGGCTGGGCTAATACTACCGGGTAAGTGTCATTTTACTGTTTATGCAGCTTAAAGGTCACAGCACACATGTCAACTCGGAAAGGGATCGGCACAGTATCGCCTCGAGCCGTTCAATATTGTTTGTATGAAACTCCCCACTGCAACGCACACTAAGCGGAACCGTAACGTAATCGCCTCGCCGAAAGGGGACAGTCGTCGGCGAGCTGTTTGTCTCTTTCACGCGTTTTTTTCTCATTTAATTTAGCATGATAATAATAAAAGCAAAAGTGTAATTCATTCGTTTCTTTCTATCATAAAAATCAATACAAAAATATGTTTTCAGGTTTAGTTTGGTACCCTAATATTCTGGCCAGAGACGTAATTGACTTTGTTGGGATATCGTTATATTATATATTATACTTGTACCGTCGAGGAAATTGATTCCTAGGCAGTTGACAGACCAAAGTCATTTGGTCACTTCATATCCATTCAATCTTAATAGGGTTGATGACAAGGTCAAAGATTAGCGAATTTTGTTAATAAAATAAAGAAATCACGGTAAAAAATAAGTGTTCCCAAAATTTCAGCTTGATAGCATTTATATTTTTTTGTTATGCGCGTTCAAAGTTGGATTTTCAAGTCGATTTTTTCTCAATTCAATTTCTTAATATTTGTATATACCATTCGATAACTTATGCTATTAAAAGCAACTTATCGAACATATTAGTTCTCTCCCGAATCCCGATGCGTACAAACTACGAAAGAGTGACGTCATACTTTCGTAGCACTTATGGAGCGTTTCGGGCAGGTCTATTTTATGAGATGTTCGAATTGTCATATCTCGGTGAATTTTTAAGCTATCAGAGTCATTCTTTCAGCGATGTTTCTATTTTTAAGGGTCTTTTAATTACCAATAAGAAAAAAATAGTCATCATGCCTATTGTGATTTGTCGGCTGGGTTTGACGTAACGCGACCAAACTACGTAGGTCCCCCATCTGCCTAGGAATGAACTTCTCTGATAGTACAATATGGCGTATTGACGTCATGGGTACTGGCCAGTATTTAGAAACTTACTTAAGTATTTTTTTAATTCTCAGCTACGTCCCCTACCCGGGAGGTGGTGAGAAGTGGGGAGGTAATGGTGTTGGTGACGACCTCTACTCCTACGGTTTCGACGGCGCATACCTTTGGTCTGGTGGTCGGAAGACCGCGGTTAATAGGACGCATGCTGAAGAGCCGTTTATTAGAAAAGGTTAGTCGATACTATAGTCAAAATGGATGAAATTGGCACCATCGGGCTTTGACCCCTTGTCAAAAAACTTTTCATGTTTCATCGTGATCCGCTCCCTAATAGTAAACCGTGATTGACAATGAATTGACAAATGTTTTAATTCTAAAGGCGATATCATATTTTGTATCACACTAAACTTGGTTTGAACTGAGCAGGTATACGCCCGTTCATTCAGTTAAACTGTCACAGATTTTTTTTCAAAGTTAACATACTCATCGCTCCTAATGTCAATGTCAATGTCTGTCAATGACCGCTGGTGCCTTCCTCATCAGTTTTGACTATACTTTATCAGTTTAACAGTACTGTAGTACGTCATAGTACAATATGGCGTTGCATTCATGACGTCATAAGCGCTGACCAGTATACTGGATTACATATCGGAACACTCACTTTAGAATATAACATTGACATGTCATTTGCAGGTGACGTGATCGGCTGCGCCCTTGATCTGACTGTACCCATCATTAACTTCATGTTCAACGGAGTCAGAGTGACGGGTTCTTTCACTAACTTCAATCTTGAGGGCATGTTCTTTCCTGTCATCAGCTGTTCCAGCAAACTCAGGTATATTCATAGACTACCAATAGTTAGTAGGTGTCCCACTTATTCCTCGTCCCACCAAAGAGACATCAATCGGACATTCTTCTTCCAATTTTGCCGAGAGATTTTATAAACGCGGGCTATAAAATTCTATATTTTCAGTGGTATCTAAGTGTAATAAGCATTTTAACTGAACGTACGTGGCGGTACCCACAATTAGCGCCACATTCCTGCATCGCACTATCGAAGTTTTCTAAGTGCGTCGATATATTACGACAGCTGAAATGTATCACGTGGGCTTCGGCCTGACCGAGTATACCACTTCGCTCAGTCTTCGTTTGCGGCCACGACTATGGAAATATATATAATTAAAATATTTTACCTTACAAAAAAAGCAAATTTCAAGCAATGAGTTTCTAAAATACTAGAGTAGCAATGTCTTACAAAAGATTCTCAGAAATGCGTAACCACTTTTTTGTTCAAAAGACAATGTCAAGTCATATATTCGTTATGTCATTATGTATGTGAGATATGCCTGCAGGCATCTTCGAAGTGGCAACGCGTTGCTACCGTAAACTTCCAATCTAGTTACATTAGTAACATAGAATATCATTGATTTCAAGGATAAAAATCCTTTGTATTTTTTTTTCATATCTTTTTTAATTTTCAGTTGTCGCTTCCTCTTGGGCGGTGAGCACGGCCGCCTACGCTACGCCGCGCCGATGGGCTACTCGCCGCTAGTCGAGAGTCTATTGCCGCAACAGGTACATACATACATTAATAAATCTATCTGAAAGAGTAAATTGAACAAGTGCACGAAAAATGTACAGGTGTTTTAGAAAAATGTAATGGTATCTTTGAGAACTGTACAGATGTCTACGAGAACTGTACAGATGTCTACGAGAACTGTACAGATGTCTACGAGAACTGTACAGATGTCTACGAGAACTGTACAGATGTCTACGAGAACTGTACAGATGTCTACGAGAACTGTACAGATGTCTACGAGAACTGTACAGACGTCTACGAGAACTGTACAGGTGTCTACGAGAATTGTACAGGTATCTACGAGAACCGTACAGGTATCTACGAGAACCGTACAGGTGTCTATGAGAACCGTACAGGTGTCTACGAGGACCTTACAGGTGTCTACGAGGACCTTACAGGTGTCTACGAGGACCTTACAGGTGTCTATGAGAACCGTACAGGTGTCTACGAGGACCTTACAGGTGTCTACGAGGACCTTACAGGTGTCTACGAGAACTGTACAGGTGTCTACGAGAACCGTACAGGTGTCTACTAGAACTGTACAGGTGTCTACGAGAACTAAACATGTATCTACGAGAACTGTACAGGTGTCTACGAGAACCGTGCAGATGTCTACGATAACCGTACAGGTGTCTATGAGAACTGTATAGGTGTCTACACGCATAAAATGTATATATTTTGTGATACGAGATCTATATCTATACAGGGTGTAACAAAAATAAGTGATAATACTTTAGGATGTGTACGTGTTCCTTGTAGAGAGTTCACTGTGAAAGTAGCAGCGCTGAAAGACGAAACATTTTTTTCACTTTTGTATGTGGAAACTCGTGACAGTCGGGCTCTTGCCCATACAAAAGTGAAAAAAAAAATTCGTCTTTCAGAGCTGCTACTTTCACAGTGAACTCTCTACAAGGAACACGTACACACACTAAAGTATTATCACTCATTTTTGTTACACATTGTATATTTAATTTTAAATGTCTAATTTTTTCTCAGGTCCTAGCTTTAGAGCCGTGTTTCTACTTCGGAAACTTAGCGAAGAGGGCGCTAGCGGGGCCCCCTCTGGTACAAGACGACACTGCCTTCGTGCCCACTCCCGTCGACACCGCTGCGGTGAGAACGCCACTGAATTTTAGAAATATTTTAAAGTCAACGTTAACATACTAGAGGGGAACATGGAAGGACAGTAGAGAAATTCAGAAATCTATATAATAACAATTTTTTGAAGTTTTTTAGTCTCGCTAAAACTCGAGAACGACTGCACTGATTTGGCTAATTTTAGTCTTCAAATATTTGTGGAAGACGAGGAAAGGTTTATAAGAGACAAGTGATACGAAGTTCATCGGGAAGTTTTCTATTATATACAGAGCTGAAACGCTCAGATATTATAAATAAACTGGTCAATTAAAATATACTAATATAATAATGAGACTTTTATATTTTTTTTTTTTTGCTTTTCAGATAACCCTGCCACAATATATTGAACAGATAAGGGACAAGTTGGCAGAGAATATACACGAAATGTGGGCCATGAACAAGGTATGATTTAGAAAATAAATATTGAAATTTTCATGTTAACCAATTTATAAAAGAACCAAAATCTTGACACTTTAATTTGTTTATCATCTTAACTCCCACGCCTTTTGGTGGCCGGTTTCATTGAAACCATGCCAGTTACGCAGGAGTAATTTTATAGTGCCCAGGACCGACTTTTTACATGCCCCTCCGAGGCATGGATCATCTTACTTCTCAGACAATCAGGTGATCAGCCTGCATTGTCCTAACCAAACTTGGAATATGTTTCCAACGCGGGTATCGAATACCCACGACCTCCGAGTCAAGAGCTCTAAGCCCCTGGACCACGGAGGCATTATACACTTGATCATCCGCCGTATATCCACAGATTGAAGCTGGCTGGATGTATGGGGATCAGCGCGACGACCTGCACAAAGTCCACCCCTGTCTGGTGCCGTTCGAGCGACTGCCGCCGGCGGAGAAACGATATGACATACAGCTAGCTGTGCAGACGCTCAAGTATATATTCCTCTTATTTATTTTTGAAGTGAAAACTTCTTTAGCGGCGTTGAGCACTTTTGTGGGATGGGTAAAAACTGTGAAACTCGCGTCAGATTCTCGTGCTGATCGAAAAACCGTAAGACGGTTGGAGAGTAGTGTTGTAACATCGAAATCTATTAATCGAACAATCGATTGTTTTTTTTTCGGTTGTCGATATTTTTTAATCGATTGTAAGGGTTTCGGTTAATTAAAAAATCGATTTTTTTAAATAGATTTTCATAAAAAATGGGTTAAAATAATAATGCACAACGTTAATAATAAAGTTTTCACTTCTGCCGGCACTCCTTTTTTATAAAAAAAAAGACAGGTTGCACTTTTTTTTAAACTCTCTTACTCGGCGAAACACAGCGCAAACGCTGTTTCGCGCCGGTTTTCTGTGAGCCCATGGTATTTCTCCGGTCGAGCCGGCCCATTCATGCCGAAGCATGTCTCTCCTACGGTGATACGATATATCCATACTAACATTATAAATACAAAAGTGTGTCTGTCTGTCTTCACGCCCAAAATGCTGTCACGATCTTGCTGAAATTTGACATGGTGATACTTTGAGTCCCTGGAAAGGACATAGGATACTTTTATCCCGGAAAAATGTACGGTTTCACCACAGGGATTTTGGCGCAACGGAGTATAACGGATATTTTAATGGTATTGAAAAAAAATGATTGTCCCTTTTCAGGACAATCCTCGCTCTCGGCTACTACATCAGCTTGGACAAGCCACCGGCGCGCATCAGAAACGTTCGCCTGCCAAATGAACCTTTCATGCAAGTGAGTGTTAAAATAGGAGAAAAAAACCTTCGAATATTTATTACCCAGTTACACCCGGTTTCAAAAAATTGGACGGCAAAACTAAAATTCTAGATGGGATTTGACGTTCCACTTAGTGCCAACCCACACGTACCACAACCACACGACATCGCAACGACAAAATGTCGTCGAGCTGTGGTTACGTGTGAATGGTGTCGCTGCAGCATTTTGTGGTTGCGTTGTGGTACCGACAAAATGACGTTGCGATGTGGTTGCGACGTGGTTGCGTCATGTGCAAGTCGAACTATTGTAGTTCGACTCCGGCTTTTATAGCGGAAACACGATTTGTATATATTTCGTTTACTGTCTACACCCCTATTGAGGATTTTCTGAAAATTTCAAGTGTCTACATATTGCCATTATGGATTATGAGCCATAAAGGCCAAAAAATCTCGTTTGTTGTATGGGAACCCCTTAAATATTAACTTTATGTTTTTAGTATTTGTTGTTATAGCGGCAACAGATATACACAATCTGTGAAAATTTCAGAAGTCTAGCTATAGCGGTTCTTGAGATACAGCCTGGAGACAGACTGACAGACGGACAGACTTCGAAGACTTAGTAATAGGGTCCCGTTTTTACCCCTTGCATTCGTGAGTAACGTTTCGTACTAGATGGCGTACCCGTTACTCAGTACCAACTTTTGCTTTGGAAGAGCGCGGGTGGCGTGTCGTTGCATCGACGCAACGTTGTGGTTGCGATGTGGTTGCGACGTGGTTGCGATGTGGTCGGTAATTTACAAGTGGTCGACAACGACTGCAAAATGTGGTACGTGTGAATGGTCCAGTTCATTTACAATACGAAATATACGCCCGACCACGTCGTGTGTTTGTCGTGTGGTTGCGGTTGTCGTGTGGTTGTGGTACGTGTGGTTGGCCCTTAGCGACGTGTCATGCCAAATGCAACACATTTTAAAACCTACTTCGCTGTCCAAAGTATTCAATGCAGGCTAAGGTACAGTATAACCAAAATAACGTGGCACAGAATTTCATAAAAACTTTATAATTTTATGGAGTTTCGTGCCTCAGTTTGCCGTTTGAACTTTAGTTATAAATGGAACTAAGTTGAAATAATTTAGTCTCATATTCCAATGTAAATATATTTCTAGTCCAACGGCTACAAGCCAGCGCCTCTAGACCTGAGCGCGGTCACACTCACTCCCAAGATGGACGAGCTAGTCGACCAACTGGCTGAGAACACTCACAACCTTTGGGCTCGGGAGAGGATACAGCAGGGATGGACTTATGGACTAAACGAGGTGAGTGAAGTTGGTCTAGCAATGAAGCTAGTCACGTCAGCAATGAAGTCAGTCACGTGTGGATGTGATGAGAACTCCGATTCTAAGATTATTTCTGCTTTGCATTAAATTTCTGACACGTCCAAGATTGTTTAGACAATGCAAGCTGATCACCTAATTTTCTGACAAGGTAATCCATGCATCAATGCATGTCAATTGTCCGTGCCACTAAATAATTACGAGAGCAAATAAAGTTAGAGTAAAGTACCTTTTTTTTTATAAAATAAGGGAGCAAACGAGCAAACGGGTCACCTGATGGAAAGCAACTTCCGTCGCCCATGGACACTCGCAGCATCAAAAGAGCTGCAAGTGCGTTGCCGGCCTTTTAAGAGGGAATAGAGAGGGTAGGGAAGGGAAGGGAATAGGGGAAGGTAGGGAAGGGAATAGGGTAGGGGATTGGGCCTCCGGTAAACTCACTCACTCGGCGAAACACAGCGCAAGCGCTGTTTCACGCCGGTTTTCTGTGAGAACGTGGTATTTCTCCGGTCGAGCCGGCCCATTCGTGCCGAAGCATGGCTCTCCCACGTACCTAGGTGTATACTGTCTACTGCTTACATGCTTGGGCACAAAAATACAGCAGTATTCTTGTGCCCAAAGTAAGCACGTAGCTGACCTGGTTTCATCATTACTACAATACTAGATGACGCCAAAATTCGGTTATCGTGCAGTAAACATAATTTTTTTGCAGAGATAACAGTATCCTATGTTTTTTTCGGGGACTGGGACTCAAAGTAAGGAAAATCGGTTCAGCGGTCCGGCGAGAAGGGGCAACAGACAGACAGACACACTTTCGCATTTATAATATTAGTATGAATTATTGTTCTTATATGTGTAACAAGACATTATCTTCATGACAGGACGCTGACATGCACCGCTCGCCCCATCTAGTCCCGTATCCGAAGGTAGACGACGCCATCAAGAAGGCCAACCGAGATACGGCGTCGGAGACTGTTAGGACTCTGCTGGTTTATGGATACAACTTGGATCCTCCTACCGGGGAGCAACATGAAGGTATGCTTATAACGGTATAGACCGTATACGAGTTTAAGATCGCTCGGTGAAACTGGAGAGGGCAAAAGGCGCCCAACATCTACCGGAAATGTGTATATTTTGTCTATACACATTTCCGGTAGATGTTGGGCGCAATCTACCAATAATGCCGAGCAATATTAAAGTTGTGCGCGGCCGATATAAATGTATTTTCTTCGTGATACGATAAATCTTAAATATTTTTCTGTAAACCCCTCCATGATGACGCGGACGCCCACAAACTATGTTCCGAAATTCGTTCTTCGGGATATCGCCATACATTTTTTTTCGCGGAAATAATTATCCTATGTCCTTTTCAGTGCCTTAAATTATTTGCATACTAAACATCTAAATCGGTTCTAACTAAATTGGACGGACAAATATCACCCTTTGCGCTTATAATATTACTAAAGATTGTATTCTATCGTTACATAACATCGTTGTGTCAACACTTTTTTCTTAGATTGATTTGAAAGGGATGAACACTAGACTACATGTTGCCACTTTTTAATTTTCTTCACATTTTTGACAGACTATAGATCGTTTATTTGCTTAGAATGCAGATATACAATAATAATCAGATGTTACATCGTTCTCTTATCAATATCGTCTTCTTTTCAGCCTTGCTGGCAGAAGCTTCTAGACAGAAGCAGGCTGACTTCCGAACATACAGAGCGGAGAAGAACTACGCTGTTAGCTCAGGGAAATGGTACTTCGAATTCGAGATACTCACCGCGGGACCTATGAGGGTAATTTATATCGTCAGTGACATTGCTACAAGGATTTGATGACGAAAAAATCCATGTAGAAATGTATGTACAAAAAATGTATATCACCTTTCTAAAATTCTATATCGGTTAAGATAGAAATAATATTATAGTAGTTACATCCTGCAGTATGTCTGTGGCGCTAGCTCTCGTGTAAATAAAAATAATCACTGACATGGGCGTACCGAGGGGGGGGGGGCAGGGGGGGGCAGCTGCCCCCCCCTGGGTCATGTTGACGTCCCTACTAAGTATATTATCTAGTACTTTCATCTATAAAAATTAAAAATAATAAAACAAATTTTTGCCATTTGTTTGCAATACAATAATTTACAACTAAAAATTATTCATTTTTTATTCTTTATAAACACCTAGCTTATAAAAAATCTGATTTGCCCCCCCCCCAAGAATCTGCGTAATTTGCCCCTCCCCCTGGCCCAGAACCTGGGTAATTTGCCCCCCCCCCTGGCCCAGAACCTGGGTACGCCCATGATCACTGATTTAATCATTTACATCTGTGGCTTTCAGGTCGGTTGGGCTCATGCTGATATGGCCCCAGGAATAATGTTGGGACAAGACGAAAATTCATGGGCATTCGACGGTTATAATGTAAGTAGACTTAAAAGACTATTATATCAAGTTAACTAATCAAATTCCACGTCTGTTCAATAATATGTAGAAAGGAGTACCACAAGGTTCTGTACTTGGTAATTTTTTTACTTTGTGCTCTTGAATGACCACATTTTTAAGTATGTAGTTTAAAATCAATCCAACAAGTTTTTGATAACGTAAAAATGTATATAAAGTAAATACCTTATAACGAAAAGCAAGAAATATTGATTTTCAACATAAGTAAGTTAGTTAGTCTATGATTGATGTTTTCGAATGCTTTACCAAAATCCAAACTATATTTCTTCTTGTAAAGTACTTTACTGTGTTTTGTACTTTAATTTTTCGCTGTGAAGTTTACAATACTTATTATACGTCCAAGAAGCTGTTTTTATTACATTATTTATGTAAGGAATAGATATTTTAAACGTGTTTTCTTTAGTCGTTAAAATGGCATGGTGGAGCAAGCGACACGTTTGGACAGCAGCTGAAAGTTGGCGATATTGTTGCGTGTTTCTTAGATGTCACTGACCAAACGATTAGTGAGTTAGATGACCGACATGTCAAGTGTTTATGAGTCTAACAAGTATTGATATGCCTATTTTGATGTAGATAAACTGAGAAAAATCATAGTATGACCAGATGCAGATTTTATGCTACCAAGAGCTAAAATTTTAAACTAATTTATGTTGTTGAAACAATTTTTTGTCAAAGATAATATAGAAATTAATGTTCTGGTTTATAAGGCATGCAATATTATTTTACAACCGTGAAGTTTCTGAGATGGTAGTGAAGGATACGAACAACAAAATAGGCATACAAACGTACAAAATTATATGTTTGTATAGTACTGATTAAAAGTTGGTAGGTGTTGTTTAACCACCCCAAAAATGTGCCTTTAAAATTAAATATGTGTACATACGTAAATCCCTTGTTAAAATATCCCTGTAAAATGTTTTCTGTATTTAGTAATTAAAAACTATAAATATAAAAAAAATCTTGTACACTTTAGACACAAAACACGACCAACAAATTACCAATGTCAAAATTATAGATGTAGGTATAATAATTATGTTATAGGATGTCTAGAGTAGCAGCTCTCTTACATAATATGACCATCCGAATAGGGCTCTAGTTGCTCTCATAAATACGTAGCAACAACGAAATTTATATGACCGACCCGAGTTTGACAACCAACAGGAAGTTCAAAAGTAATGCAGCAATTCTTGTCGAGCATTTTGTGGAACCATTTTTTTGACACCATCCTACTCTTTCATTGTATTAAACGTATCTAGACGTAAGTTAACTTTAATTCGTAAGTTCTTTTAGTCTTATGTATTTGGTAACTTTCAAGGAGGAAAAAGTGTTCTCTGGAAACACTGAGTCGTTTGGCAGACAGTGGGCAGTTGGAGACGTTGTAGGCGTTTTCCTAGATCTCATTGATAAGACGATAAGTAAATACTCTTGGCAATAAGCTTGCTTCTAGAGGTGTGGCAGAAGTATTTTTTACTTACTAAAAAGGCGCTTTATAATTTACTTTTGAAAAATTTAAATTTCATTTATAAAGTTAATGAATCCGGCTCGAAGGACCAACATGGTCCTGTGAGCCGGATACATTTCTCTATGGCTCTGCTCATTACACATGGGCCAAGAGAACATTTAATTGCAAACACTTTTGTAGTATTTGATATGTTATAAAAATAGATATTTCTGCCACAAAAATGCCAATATTTTGATCGATTCGCTTCATTCAGCAGAAGAGCTTGTCACCGCATCGCTTTGCTTTTGATAGTCAAAAAGAGGCACGAAAATAGCGATAAAAATCTCAAGAGTATTGAGGCATGTGAAAGCATCATGGTTCGAAATAGATTTAGATGAAACGGTTTTGAAATCATTTTACCCGTTTCTACAGTTAGACAATACATTTTGACCATTTCCACAACAGATACAGATACATAGATGACTAATCATGTATGTACAGCCTTACGTATTTAAATGCTGTATGTTTTGAACTGTGCATTATGACTAACTGCCTGATTATAATATTGGTTCTGGTTCAGAAAAATTACCCAAGTTTAGAGCCTGTTTCACCACTTTCTGATAAAGTGCCGAATAGGCTATTCACTACTTTTTTGACAGATTCTCCATACTTTATCTGTCAAGTTAATTGGTGGATAATCTATTCATCACTTATCAGGAAGTGGTGAAACAGGTCCTGAGTGTTTTGTTGTGAAAGTCTTAAATATTAGACCCCTGATTTATGTATTAAAACGTGTTTTTTTTTCTGAATCAGCTTCAATTTTAACTTACTAGCTTACAGATCAGTGCAACTATTCAGATTTGAGAATACTAACCCAATTTTGTCACTAACTTTATAAGTTTTTGTTCTTTAAAAAATAATATTTAACGTTTCATTTATTCTGAGTAAATGTATCAAATAAGTTTTTGTAAATAATCATGGCACAATTTTGTACTAATAATATAGGTCGTGTACAATTTTAAGATCGCTTGGTGTAATTATTATTGGCTTTGGGGACAAGTCCCGAACTTGTGAAAAATATTTAACAATACGAGGCACCTGCCCCGCTTAGTCTTTGCCTATTTACGCTTACTCTTACTAAAGAGACCCAAAAATCGACTGGACCTTCCACTTCCATTTTTGCTGAGCTATCTAAAAATTGTGCGCGCCCTATACTCATTATCAAACTGTCTGATTTTCACAAATTATGATATTTATTAGGTTTCTCTCTCAATGGTGAACTCCTAATGGATGCTTTGGGCGGAGAGACGACCTTTGCAGATGTACAGGGAGATAATTTCGTACCTGCCTGCACTTTGGGTGTGGGACAGAAAGCTAGGTGAGTCTTTGGGTTATATGGAAAGGATATAGGGTAGTTTTTGTTGTATTGACTCTGGTTGTAGTGGTCTAATTAAAAATGTTTTTGTTCTTCAGACTTTCGTACGGCCAAGACGTTAACTCCTTGAAGTATTTTACGACGTGCGGTCTACAAGAGGGCTATGAGCCTTTCTGTGTGTAAGTACTGACAGTCCATTCAAAGAAATTTTACGTCGGAGTTATTGGAATAATGCATTATATTATTGCTGCGTTGTTACAAAGCACGTTATCACAACGCAAGACGATGACAGCGCAGAGCGTTACCTCCCATTCAAATAATATCAGTCGTCCGTCAATACACCGACTATAACTATGTATGACGAATATAACTATGTATGTTAAAACATCGAAACGTTGCCACTGCTGCGATGCACCTTAACGCAAACGCAACGCTTGATGCGTAATACCGAAAATATTATGTTTGTAAAAACGCCGCTGCGGCGACTCAACGCAACACAATTAGTACATATTGTCGCTTGATGACTATCATTGCTATTATTACAATCCATCCAGAGTTATGTCACCTCGATATATATTATTCACTAGTTGGGTTATTACAAATTATTTTTCCTCTAGCAACATGAAGCGCGACGTCACACACTGGTACACGAAGGACCAGCCGATTTTTGAGAACACAGACGAAATGGCCGACACAAGAATCGACGTCACGAGGATACCTGCTGGCTCGGGTAAGTATTTTATAAAAATTTTAACTGTCAAACTGACAGTAAATTTAATGCCTACGTTCTACGAAACGGACTCACAAAGACTCCACTGTTTTTCGGTACTGCTTACTCCTCGTCCCACCTAGATCTAAAAATTACCTAGATCTTAAAGTGACCTGTACCGCTAAGTAAAAATTAAGATTCTGTTAAAATTTGTAATTTTTTTTTTCAGAAACCCCGCCCTGCATGAAAATATCTCACAACACTTTTGAGACGATGGAGAAAGCGAATTGGGAGTTCCTGCGATTGTCTCTGCCCGTTATATGCCAGGCTGAGTTTATTGAGTGAGTCATTGTGATATTGATGATGATTATCTAGACTTATATTATGTCTGAAAGTTCATCTGTCTTACTTGTTCATTAATTTGGTATGTATGTACTCCACACCACATTCATTTAAAAATTCCCGCTGAATACACTCACTTTAGAGTTTCGCACGATTTTTTATAGTCGCGCCTCGACTAAGTAATTAATTTATTTTTCTAGTGAGCAAGAGAAAGCTCGCCGTTGGGTAGAGATAAAAGAGAGACAGCAGATACTACAGAGAGAAGCGGTAGAGGCTCAAATGCCGGCACACATAGACCAGATCATGAGGAGCGGATTCACCATGAATGATATCAAAGGTATTGTAAAGATCTCTAGCAAAATATTACGTCAAAAATTTTATTGGTCGTATTAATTGGTCCTTGCTTCTCAAAAAAATATTACCCCTTTTTTTAATTTTGTAAATTTGTATAGTGTGGCTTGTGACGTAAAATTTTGAATTGATAGAAAAAAAAATTAAAAGTGTTAGTATTGTTAAAATAATTTGTTCAGTTAGAATTTAGATACTCCCTAATGTTGATTAATGTGTACATTCCTGTTGAGCGAGGTCATATTGCTTCGTTGCGTTGTGTTGCCGCAGCGTCGACGCACCAACGTTTTACATACGTTTTAAGACATGCTATATTATGTTGCGGTGTATGCGTTGTGTCGTCGCATGCGTTGTTTTGATGGCGACGGTACAACGGATAGAAGATAAGAACGTCTCGGAGATGAATAACAACGTCTCCAATTATATTGTCGCGTATAACGGCAACGCAGATGTGGCATGCATTGCGTTGTTACTCCGTGTTCCGACGACACAACGCACACAAGGCAACGGAGCAATGTGGCTTCGCTAACATAACGTTTTAAAAAGCACGTAAATGTTCTATGTGACGTACCGGCCTAAGACTCCTGTGTTTTTATAAAAGGTTGACAAAAATAAAATACTTATGCCAAAAGGCAAATTTTTTTTTTGCGGATTTCCAGAATACAGCCAGGGTCTTAGGCAAAGACACTTGCAATAACGCAGTTAAGAACAAAACTTGATTTATAGTTGGGGTTGATTTGTCGGCTCGGTTTGACGACTGCAAGGTGCGGTTGCCGCACGGTGATCTGCAGTTTTCATATTAAATTCATATCCGCAATACACGGATGGACCGCCCGAGCAGTTGTTGAGCTGTCGGTGCAAATTTCAATGCGACCGCTTCAGAGCAGTCGGTCCCGACTGCAGCTTTCGCGTCTATTGCCAGTCCAATAGTATTATAACAAAGTTGATTAAATAAAAATTTCAGAAATGTCATGTACAGTGTTTCCAAAGTGATAATGCGCATAGAAATTTTCGTAATTTTTCGGCAACGCTCGTATTTCCCGAGCGTCGGAAGACGTCGCTGCAAGCGCTGTTTTAAACGTAACTTTAAGGAAAACACCGCCTGGCGGCGACGTAGAGGAGAAGCATCGTCAGATGCTTGGACGTTACCATGGTAACGCCGCGATAGCTTCCCGGCACTTATTGACGGACTGGCGACAGCGGACAGCCACCAGCTATATGATATTTACTTCTATTTCCTTTGAACAAGGTGCAAAATGCAAGTTTCATAGATTCGTCACTCGGGTGCTTTCGTGATTACGACAATTAGCGAAGATTTCCATGCGCATTATTTGGGAGTACTGTACTTACAAACCCTATTTGTTTTGAACTTCGTTATCTATTTATGTCAAATCCGAACCCTGTTTTGATCCTCTCCCCAACCCCAAGGTCTTCACTACGACGACAACCAGGAGGAGATGCCGAGCTCCAACCTCAAACGGCAGCCGACTAAACCCCCCAGAAAGGGATCCTTGACCAGAGGTCTCAGATTTGCGTTAGCTTTGACCATGTCATGCCCGGTTTATGGGATCTGACTGGAGTTTATCTAGCACTATAAGCGGGCCATACACGCAAGGGTGTACCTAAAAGGTTTGCCTGAACAAGTAAACTGTTCAGGTAAACAGGAGCGTGTATGTTACAAAACTGCAAGTTTGCCTTTACTTTGCCTGAGAGGCATAACTGCACAGGCAAACCTGTTAGATACACCCTTGCGTTTATGGCATGCTTCATCTAGCTACAGTTTAGAGCTAGATTTTATCTAGCGCTTTTGATTGGCTACCTAACGTCGAAATGTTAACCCATCAACAATGATATCGAAAGGATAAACTCCTGTCAAAATAGTTCATAAACCGAGCATAAATGGTTTGCATAACTAAGTGTTCTTTCTTATGGTGTGTTCAGATTGATGTGATGACTATTATATATGGCGTAACTATATGGTGGCAGGGCCTTTCTCCAACTTTTGAAAAAAAAAAACTCTGGCTTCATACTAATCTGAACTATACTTCATAAGAAAACCGTTATAACTTCTAAACTATCTGACTTAGAGCATTGAAGTAGAGAATTTATTTAAGATGAAAACCTCCTCTATCTTTTTTTAAAATAAAAAAGAACCAGTTTAATGCGCTAGATTTTTCACAAAAAGCCATTAATTAAAAAATACACATTTTTTTCTTAACCTTTGGTTTTTCTATGTTTAATTCCACGAAATTTATAACATATTGTCTGTGTAAGCGTAGTCCACAAGTTTAACTATCAAATGAGACCTTTTTTATCTTCATAGGATATTTACATGAGAAGTACCTGGTCAGATTAGTGTGAAAGCCCGAGAACAACTGAAATGGCTGCCATTTTACAAACGTGAGAGAGAGAAAAAAATTTGAGAGCCAATTTGTCGATAAAATATGGACACCGGTGTCGGGACACATTGTATATTATGTGATATCGAAAGTTCTTGCACCTTATTTTATAATGATACCGGCACAGTCACATCTAATCCGAACGCACCTATGCATCAAAATTAATACACATGCAATAACAAACAATCCGCACGTAACATGATGTCACATATAAATGCTTTAAACATTTTACTGGTTAATAAAAAGATTTGATGACTGTATTGTGCTCTTTTTATTAGTAAGGGAGATGCATACTCAACGACTATATTTTCTCTCTTTCTTTTCCAAACTTAATATTAGGTATACTTACATTTTTCTCTCTGAAAATCGATTTTTATATATTTCATATTAATTCTGCTTTATTTGTTGTAAAGGTTTGTTTAAATTTGACATTAAAATGTAACAAAACTAACGTACTTGGTCCATAAGTATTTTATATTAAAATCAAGACGAACACATTCTAAAAATACCTAAAATGCAGGTATTTAAGTCATAAAGATTCATAAAATAATCAACGCTTAATCGAATCATAAAGAGTATTTATTCAAATTTACTTATTTATAATTTTTTCTAGGTCCAGTAAATGGTATGAATCGGTCCACAAGCGAAGCAGAGATGTCGAAATATAACGAGCTTGGAGTTCCAGCGGAAGACAAGAAAGATAAAAGAGGAAGGTCACCGTTTAAGTAAGTAAACTTAATTCCTTCTAAAACGGTCTGGCGTCTTTCTGTCACGCAAAACAAGCGAGTCATTTAAGCGCGCCATATTTAGAACTTACCATTTTGTAAATTGTCGTTGCGATTAAAGATGCTTTGCGTTGTCTTGCCGCACGTCGTTGTGACGCAGAAATAAAAATATATGTTATTCCGTTGCAACGACGCAACGCACTGCAACGCAATGAAAAAGTTAAAAATTGTTTGAGTAATTAAATAAAACTCTGTTTTAAATTTCTGTTTTTTCCAGATTTTTCCGCAGCAAACGTGGGGAGAGCGGCGATCGGGCTAAATCCCGAAAATCCAAAACTCCCGACCCGTTGAGTGATGCCGAAGTGTCACCAGAGAGAAGCGTGAAGAGGCCAAACCCACAAATTAGAATATCACAGGTATGTTGACAAAGTGATGTAATTTTGGGAATAATTTTTTTTCAGACTCATCTAAGGTCTTTTTGATTCCCCTAAGAATGAAGCATTATTCCGCTGCGTTGCTTTGTCGCAATGTTGGCGTTGTGTCGTCGCTGCGTTATTTTACAACGGACAATTATAGACAATAGATGAAGTAGAAAATAACATGCTGATGTCGACACAACGCAGTATACAATGGGATATTTCGTTGCAACGACGCAACGTAAGGCACTAATGTGGTCTCACATTGATTTGGTTTTATATGCAATCCCATGATATTTTTGTCGTTTTGTGGACAAAAATATTATTTCGACGTTTTTTAGGACCAGCCTGCCTAGCATACGCCAACGAGATATCTCACTCTACATGTTTTCTCGATGTTTTATGGTTTGTCTCTTCATCTCTATTGACCCTAACATGACAAACATTTTTTCTCGCGTAGATCGAAATAACACATTTTTACAGAGTTTTGTCGAGATAATGTCGAGATTTTGACATTATGAGACGAGTAGTTTTTAATTATCTCGAGAATGAGATATCTCGTTGGCGTATGCTAGGCAGGCAGGGCCTGTAGACAAGTGGCAAAGCGCTAACGCTAACGCTACAAAATGTATGCGATTTGACATAAGTCATCGCTTCGCTAGCGAATACTAATGTCGAATCCATACATTTTGTAGCGCTAGCGTTAGCGTTAGCGTTTTGCCACTTGTCAACGGGGGCTGTAATTTTAGTATGTTTGGCGTGAAATCATTGCAAAATAGTCACATCAACATACTTCAATTATTATAGTTCCTGCATTATTTTTGCCCCCATTTTTTTTTTTGAGTTTGTATCCCTTTAATTGTATTCTGCTTGTTTTTTCCCCAAGGCGAACCAAAGATACAATAACTTACAACACAGACCTAGCGCTGCGAACATGTATGGAAGTCAGGTACTAAGTGTGAGTGGTAGAAAATTGGCTAACAAAATAAAAAAAAATGCGACAAATGGGTGGGGGATAAAATTTGGTACTAAAAAAGTTTATTGTGATAATAACGAGTTAAAATGTTAATTTTGATTCACAAAAAATCATTGGTTGTTTAAAAATCTTCTGCGAATTTACTTTGAAGTTTTCGAATCTGGTAACATTACAATTATTGTACTAAATAAATGTACTCTTCTTTCTTATTATTACTATACTTACATCGTAATATGTAACTAAACAAAATTGTAGCACAAATGACAAAAACACTTTAAACTTACTTAAATTTTTGTCTCTATAAATTTTGCTGTAAGTGCATGCCCAAAAATAACACAAGAAACTAACTAAAACACAATCTATTTCACAACTAAGCTGGCATGATATGGAGAAGAGGCTTGGTGAATTCATCCTTGCTCTTTGCGCTTAACGTATAACGTATATTTACATCACTTCTTATCACACTGGTAGTTACGCACGCAGCGAATACAACGCGGACGTACAACGAACTCATCGTGTATGCGTCACCAATACGTCGCGGACGCGCAATAAAGTAGTAACAGTCAGTGCTATATAAATTCGTTGCAAACACGCGATGAAAACGTTGCGTATCCGCTACGTATATGCGCATCCGCTCCGCCCCAAAGCTATCGCTCGTAGGGTATTTAAAGTTTTAATAGTGTTTTAGAATTTAAATCAAAATAATATTAAAAAAAAAACTAAAAAAGAAAACACGCTTTTTTAAACATTTAAAAAAATATTTGCATTGTCATTTGCTGTTAATACGTATGCAAAGTTTCGAATTAATTAGACTACTGGAGATAGGTGAAATCGTGCTCAAAGATTCCGTTACATACATTTTTTTATAACCTACTAGCTATCCCGGCAAACGTTGTTTTGCCTGTTTTCCCAATTTTCCTGCTTTCCTCTTGAAGTTTTTTTCTGATTTTTTTTCTATAAACCTCACGGAGCCCGAGGACTTTCCAACGAATGCAAAACCGTGGAAATCGGTTCGTGCGTTCTAGAGTTTTAGCGTCAGGAAGGAAAACCCGACTTATTTTAATATTTTAGATGACATCTCGTTACTAAACTTGTAGTTATTCTGACAAAAAATTAATTGATTGTTTATTTTTTCTTAATTATAATGAAATAAAAATTAATATTACTTCTTCTAATTAATTGTAAGTTCGTCTAGAATAATTATATTAAATATAGTAAGTTAATCATTTCTTATGACACATTTTAACTAAACTTTTTTAATGTAAGAAACAAATTCTTCTAAAACAGTTGCATACGCCTGTAATTAACTATTGTGTTAGTATAAAACGAAAATGTATTAGTTTTAAGTTTTGAATGTTGTCACAATATGTTGTTTGTGTATCTTTTGAATAAAATAAATTAAAAAATTAAATACATGATATGAATGGCCCCTTAAAATATCTACCATTTTCCAGACCAACGTTACCACCACTCCCACTCAGGACCGCAAGCAGATGACCACCACCAACCTGTCCGCTGCTACCACGGAGACCGTTGGCAATGAGATATTCGACGCCGAATGTCTCAAGCTGATCAACGAATACTTCTATGGTGTCAGGTAAGAGGCCAGGGCCCTGATTTACAATGAGCAATTCGACTTGGATTCAGAAACTTAGTAAACGTAGATTAACGTGGCACCAGCGGTTATTTACCTTACTTGTCTAGGCTAGTGCGAGCATGTTTAACATAATCCTAGGAGCTATGTTCAAAATGAGACACAAACAGTTATATTATATTATTATATTCATTGGAAAACCTCTGTATACGATGTGAATAATTGAATAAGCTAAGTTTTTTTTTTACATGGGGTCAATGATCATTACCGCCTCGAATCGCCGCGTAGGTACACTTTAGCTTACTTCTGCGATGCTAGATGAGAGACTAGAGTACTTCTACGGTGTTTTGTCACAAATAAAATACTTCTACGCTACAAATAACACTTTGCTAAACTTGATTTTTTACTTTAATCTTCCTTTTCCAGGATATTCCCCGGTCAAGATCCAACGCACGTCTACATAGGCTGGGTGACGACACAATACCATCTCCACTCCAAGGACTTCAACCAGAACAAAGTCACCAAGTCCTCAGTCATCATCACAGATGACTACGACAGGGTTATTGAGAGGTAAGCAACATATTATATCGTCCATAGACTTCATAAGAGACGGAAAAGTTTTAGCGCTTGACTGTCAAATTTCAGTAATTAAATTGGCACTCCAGAAAGGAGAGGACAAATTTGATTAAATAGCTTGCGTAAAAGCGATATGATAGAGACAGAGATATGTTTTAAGTGGGCCCCTAGACGATCAATTTTATTGTGCAATATCACGTATTGTGTAATGGTATTGATTGCGCAATATTATTGACCTTCTAGGATTAATATTGAACGCCTTTCAATCTTATTAACAAATAATTTGTTTTATAATATTGTTCAATGACATTTCACAATAAAATTGATCGTCTAGGGTCCCACTAATACAAACCACGATAAATACAAGTACAATCTTGCAACATGCAAGTTTATACTTGTACTGTACTTGTATCTATATATTTTATGTCAAATATATAACAAAGAGCTACTAAACTATCGTATATATTTTTGTTGGCCTGCAACTTTTCCGGGTTTTGTGGCCTATACTTGTATAGACTCGCTTTGCTCGACGTGTTCGAAAACTGGGTTATATCTAACATACACTATTTTCCAGCGTAAACCGTCAATCGTGCTACATGGTGCGAGCCGATGAGCTATACAACGAAGTGATGGCGGAGGCGACAGGGAAGGGCGCGTCCCAGGGCATGTTCATAGGGTGCTCTGTGGACACGTCCACGGGCACCGTAGCTTTCACGTGCGAGGGGAAAGACACGAGTATTAAGTTTAAGGTAAGCGAATGCTTTAAGTTTGAATCTAATAAACTATAGTCAGAATGAAATAAGGTGTCCCCAGCGGTCATCAACTATATGAAAAATGCTCGCACTGTATTCAGTTAACTTAAGAAAAAAGTTTAGCTCTTATAATGACACAGACTATTATAGATTCATCGGAAAACCTCTTTGTAACCCCTAGAATGATAATTTCCAACTTTTTAAAAATTCGAAGTGATACACTTCACACTCGATAGTTTCACAGTCAGTCACTCATATCGCTCTTAGCCCGGGCGCGCACTAGCGGCCAAGCCGCCATCGAGATAAATACCTTAGTATGAAACCGCCATAGACGACGCGCACCTGGCCGCAACGCGACCTGCGGCCACACCATACTTTAGATAAAATATGACAAGTTTTTTTTGAAAGGTTCAATGACCGCTACGGACAGGCTACGGCATTACGATAATAACTAAACTCCGACTTTTGTGTCATTCTGTTCTCTAGATGAAAAGAAAAATGTTAAAAAATCCTCACCAACTACCACAAAACTCCTTTTTCCTCCAGATGGAACCGGAAACCAAACTCTTCCCCGCCATCTTCGTAGAAGCGACGTCCAGGGAAATCCTCCAGATCGAGCTGGGCAGATCCTCCACCAGCCTCCCGCTGAGCGCGGCGGTGCTGCCCACCAGCGACAAACACGTCAACCCCCAGTTCCCGCCGAGGCTGAAGGTGCAGTGCCTGAAGCCACACCAGTGGGCCAGGGTGAGTGTCTTCATATCGAGCTGGGCAGGTCCTCCACCAGCCTCCCGCTGAGCGCGGCGGTGCTGCCCACCAGCGACAAACACGTCAACCGCCGAGACTGAAGGTGCAGTGCCTGAAGCCGCACCAGTGGGCTAGGGTAAGTGTCTTTTAGTGGGTTTTGGAAACAAACCAGCTAGTTTTCGGTGAAGGTGGCTGGTATTGTTGAAGCCATGCCAGCTACGCGCAGTTTTGAGCAGTGCGTTCAAATGTGTAAGAAATCCCTGCCAATACTCAAGGTCAATACTTGAAGCCACAGCAGTGGTCCAGGATGAGTGTATTTTAATGGATTTCGGAAACAATCCAGATAGATTTATGGTGAAGGTGGCTGGTATCGTTAAAGCCATGTCATCTTCGCGCAGATTTAAGCAATCCAGACATTTTATAGCGCTCAAATGTGTACGAAGTTCCTGCCAAAACTCAAGGTCAGTGCCTGAGCACCAGCGGCATATAAGTATGTATGGATTCGAGTGATGTCCAGTTTTATTGAAGCCAAGATGCAGTTTCGGTGATGATGGCTGGTTTACTCCTTCGATCGTGGATTCTTAGAAATCTATTGTTATTTTATTGTGTCTCGCTCATTGGTGAGCTTATGGGGCTTGATGGGTTAAGTGAAACTTAGACGGCTACGTAGCATTTCGTTGACGATGACTGGTATCTTTAAAACGCTCCATCTCCATATTGTTATATCCCAGACATTCTTATATCATACTAGCTGTCCCGGCAAACGTTTCTTTGCCATATAAAGTATTTCGGCTGTATTATTTTATTGAAGTGACTAAATAAGTATGTCACCATGGCAACGTCCATCGCTATCCCGTCGCACACACAATGGTCGCCGTCAGTCACTAGTTGTAATAATTTACTATTATTTATTCAACAAATGCACTTATCAATATAAAAAGTACCCAGTAGCCGATTCTCGGACCCACTGAATATGCATATAAAATTTGGTTAAAACAGTAAAGCCGTTTCGGACCTAACATTGTGACACGAGAATTAATTTATATATGTCGTAGGATGATTTGATAAATCCGTGTTTTCGCGAAATCCCTAGAATTTTCGCGAAAATTCGATTTATCAAATCATCCTACGACATCGTAGGATGATTTGATAAATCGAATTTTCGCGAAAATTCTAGGGATTTCGCGAAAACACGGATTTATCAAATCATCCTACGACATATATAAGATAAGAAGATAGCTATTGAATCGAATGCGATTTTACTGAATTCTCTCTATTACCAGGTACCCAATCAATCTCTTCAAGTGCACGCGCTCAAGCTATCAGATATTCGGGGCTGGTCCATGCTCTGTGAGGATGCAGTGTCCATGCTGGCTTTGCATATACCTGGTGAGTTCTATACACGACTGACATTGACCTAACATTGAATAGGAAGTTTAATATTTTAAAATATGCCAATGCTAATTCTGACTTACTAAAAAACTTGTGGACTGATTTTGATATGATTATGACACAGATATACAGGTTGTAACAAAAGTAAGCGATAAAGCTTAAGGTTTTGTATGAGTCACCCTTATAGACTTCGCAGTGGAAATAATAGCGTTGAACTTTCACAGCGAACACAATGTAGATAGCCCGTACACACCCTAATGCCGGCTCTCGACATAGGCGAACGCGTTGGCCAACGCGTCTGCAGACGCGTTGGCCCAATGTGTAGAACGGGCGTTCGCGCGTTGGCCAACGTCTAAATACCTACGGCCAACGCGCGAACGCCCGTTCTACACATTGGGCCAACGCGTCTGCAGACGCGTTGGCCAACGCGTTCGCCTATGTCGAGAGCCGCCATAAGGGTCGAATCACACAGGAATGGCAGCGCAGTGGCGAGCATTTTCAGTGTCATATGATTATAAACTTTATCTTCTTTATTGTAATACATAGTATCGCTTGAGAGACTTGGAAAGTCTCGCGGCCGTGATTTCTCAAGCGATACTATGTATTACAATAATGAAGATAAAGTTTAAAATCATATGACACCAAGAATTCTCGCTGCTGCGCTGCCATTCCGGTGTGATTTGGCCCTAAAGTATTATCAATTAGTTTTGTTACACAGTGCATAGAGTAATTTACTGGGTAGGACTGATAATAATTTCTACTGCAGTAAAAATGTTAAAAGACCGTAGGATTTCACCACATATTGAAATATGCTTTGGAGAAGGACAGATTGGGTTTTTGAAGCTTTAATTTTCATGTATTTATCACAAACTCAAATATTATGCTTTCTTTGCAGAGGAGGACAGGTGTATGGACATCTTGGAGTTGATAGAGATGGACAAACTGCTGAGCTTCCATTCTCATACGCTCACACTGTATGCTGCTTTGTGCTACCAGAGTAACTACAGGTAAAAAGCATTCCAAATGTCAGCATGTTAACTTCATGAAATTAAAAATACGAGTGGCACTCTAGGACTGCCGCGGTAAAGCTATTGCATATCATTTTTTATTAACGTATGCAATTATATTTTATATATATTATATTTCGACGACCTCCGTGGCTCAATGGTTAGAGTGTGTGGCAACTCAAGCCGGGGGTCGCGGGTTCGAATCCCGCCGACGGAACAAAAAGTTTTTCAATGTTCCTGGGTCATGGATGTGTATTAAATATGTGTATGATATAATAAAAATCTTAAATATATGTATAGTATAAAAGTATTAAATATATTTCTCTTGTCTGGTACCTGTAACACAAGTCCTTCAGGTACTTAGCACGGGGCCAGACATGGGCCAGACTGACGTGGTGTGAAGCGTCCATAGATATTATTATTATTTTTCGCATACGTCTAGTCGCACGCACACAAACACCGTGCTGAAGTCTACCGAACTGAAACGAGGTTAGACGATGCACAATGCCGCACCGCAGTGCCGGTCGGAGTGGGGAGTGTTGGGTTTATTTTCGTTACGGGATTTCTTGGTTCCGTCGCCGCGTTCGAAGCCCGCGATAATAGCAATGCAATAGCTTAAAAAATCATCACAGTGCTTCCAGAAAATATTACAATATAAATTTTATTTGATTTCAATTTACTTTTAATCATAAAGTTAATATACCTAGCGGAATAGAGAAACAAAGGCCTGAGCAAGCGAGATGTCACTATCAGTAACACTGCGTGGTAAAAAGTGACGTGTGATACATGACAGCAGAACTCTTTTTCTGACGTCCAGTCGGCACGTGCCGCACGTTGACAATTTAATCTCATAGAAATCATGTTCAATCATGCTTGTGTCAGTGTATACGTACACATATTCTGTGCTGTCATCTGAGCTTTTTGACGATAGATATCGAGTTATAAAAAAAAAAAAAAAAAAAAAAAAAAAAAAAAAGACAGGACGACTAATTTCCAAAAACTATATGGTAAAAATCATGGAGGTGGAGTGTTAATAGCACTAAAAAAGGACATAGATTTCGAAGTTTTAAATTTAGAAAGTGACAGAGCATGTATGTATTCGCATACATTTTTACAAAAATTACTTCATAAACGTGTGTCTAGCTTATAAACCCTGGAGATCTTTAAAAAATTTCTTGACCAATGTTGTCAAACTATTACATCTTGCCCAAAAAATAATACATTGATAATGGGCGATTTCAACATTCCCGATACGTTATGGCTCGGTCCACAAACGAACACCTCGACTAAAAACTGCGAGAGACTCTCTTTATTAAACGAGTTCATTTTGAAAAATAATCTTAATCAGTTTAATAGAATTTCTAACTGCTGCAATAACGTACTAGAACTGATAATTTCGGACCAAATGTGACAAATTGTTTCTCAAACTCTCCCATTAAGCAAAATTGATAAGTTCCATCCTCCACTCGATTTTACAATCGAGTCATATAAATCTTTAAAAGAAAATACATCATTGCAAAAATTGAATTTCGAAAAACTGATTACACGAAATGTAAAACTGAAATTAAAGAAATAGATTTCGAACATTATGCTAAAAATATAGACAATGTTTACTTATAATTACTTACAACTTTTTTATAACAAAGTGTTCGACATCATTCATAAATGCACACCCCTTTCAACTTACAAAAATAGTCGCTACCCGTCATGGTTTTCTAAACCACTTATAAAAGTCCTAAAAGAACAAAACAAAAACATCATAAATTCAAAACTTACCATAATCCCCGCGATTATGATTCGTATTCCCTGCTCAGAACGCGCACAAAATGTATGATGTATAAATGTTTTGCAAAGTACATATCAAGCATAGAAGAAGAATTAGCTAAAAATGTCAAAGCCTTCTGGCGTTATACCAAGGCTAAGCGCATGACTAACGATCTCCCATTATCAGTTAAGTATAAGGATAAAACTGCCACTACTGGTACAGAAATAGCAAACTTGTTTTGCAGAATACTTTTCTTCTGTTCATAAGTCCCCCAATATTAGCTCCACATCCTACAAATCCGATTTTAAAGCAGCAAACTATAGTCTTAGTCGCTTGAAGGTTAGCGAAAGAGATGTCTATAAACGTATATGCGGAATCGATATTTCAAAAGGGAGTGGCCCGGACGGTATCTCACCTTTTTTCGTACGGATGTGTGGTTCAGCTCTGAGTATCCCCTTGAGTATAATCTTTAACAAATCGCTTAGCCAAGGCACTTTCCCCGATTTATGGAAAATAGCTAAAATAACACCCATTCATAAATCCGGTGACAAAAATGATGTCACAAATTACAGGCCTATTAGTATCCTCAATTGCTTAGCTAAGATCTTTGAGGGAATAATTTATGATTCACTCTACAACCATATACTTCATTGTCTCAGCCCAAAACAACACGGTTTTATATCAGGTAAGTCAACACTTTCTAATTTGCTGGTATATTCAAATTTTCTATGTCAGTCTTTTAATAAAAAATCCCAAGTAGACTCAATATATTTAGATTTCTCCAAGGCATTCGACCGCGTCAATCACAATGTGCTTTTAATCAAACTTCAACATCTTGGAATTCATGGTGATCTTCATCGTTGGCTTCATTCATATCTTATTAATCGCACCCAAATAGTTGCCCTTTACGGTTTCGACTCAATACCTTTCGAGCCACTCTCAGGCGTTCCACAAGGCTCAAACTTAGGTCCTCTCCTTTTTTTAATACATTTAAACGATTTACTCGATAAATTTACATGTCCATGTCTAGCTTATGCTGATGACATAAAATTGTTTAACGAAATAGCAAATATTAGTGACTGTGTTCTTCTTCAGCATAACATTAACATTGTATATTACTGGTGTTTATCAAATGACATGAATCTTAATGTAAAAAAATGTCAATATATAACTTTCACAAAAAAAGGAACCATTACAATATTATTATACTATAGCTGGATCGCATCTAACGAGAGTTAATCTAGTTCGTTACCTGGGTGTCTGGTATGATTCCTCATTCAATTTTAAATTTCAGTATCAAACTATGATCACAGCAGCAAAAAGAATGTTGTATTTTATATTACGAACTGCAAAACCTTTTAAAAATGCTGAGTCACTTAAGGTGCTGTACACCGCTCTGATCAGATCACAATTGGAATATTGCTCACCTATATGGTCACCTATATATAAAATTGATTGCGAAAGTATAGAGTCAATACAGCGGAAATTTCTTAGACACCTAAGCAATAAAGATCGCCTAAGAAATACTCTACCTGAATATGAGGATCGCCTTCTCCATTACCGTCTTACCAGTTTAGGGCAACGTCGCAATATTGCAGACTTATGTGCACTCCACAAGATTGTCAATGGTGTGCTGTGTGTGAAGTGATGAATTGCTTGCAAAAATCAATTTATCTATTAGTAAACGCTCTAAACGAAAGCCAGTGCTCTTTGACATTCCACCTTTTAGCAACAACGTTGGACGGAATAATCCACTACATCGTATGTGTCAGTCCTATAATGACATTTGTTAAAGGCTCATGTAAATTTCGATATCTTTCATCAAAAAATTTCTGCTTATAAGAAGTCTTTGCTTGAATGTAATAAACTATTAAGTATAGATGTTAATTAGTTATACTTAATGCACCTTAAAGTTTTTCAGTGTTAATATTTTCCTGAATTAAGACGGTGATTGTCAATGTATTTTATTTTTTTACTAACAAAAGCTGTGTACAATATTTAGATTAATGAATTCACCGATGTATTATTAACAAACTAACCTATTTTTTAAAAACTTAGTTCATTAGTTATTTTTGTACCTTGATTAAATAAAAATAAAAAATAAAATATGTTTTTCACACAGATGAAACCAATTTCGGTTTCGTTTGACAGCTCGAGATTGTTGCTCTATTCCGCTAGGTATATTAACTTTATCCTTTTAATATAATTAGCCATACCTCTTACTCTAGGGTGACCTGTGTTTGAGAGCCAAATTGTCACAAAGTATTGTCTTTTTCTTGCAGGGCCGCGCACGCGTTATGTCAACACGTAGACCAGAAACAACTGCTGTACGCGATCCAATCACAGTACATGTCGGGACCGCTTCGCCAGGGCTTTTATGACCTGCTTATAGCGCTGCATCTGGAGTCGCACGCCACTACCATGTGAGTTACACACCTGCAAATATGCTAATAAGGGGAAAAGGATGGAACAGCTGTTGTTTACAATACAGTACACGCCAGGGCTGCTATGACCTACTCATAGCGCTGCATCTGGAGTTGCACGCCACTAACATGTGAGTTACACACCTGCAAGAATGCAATGGACCAGCTGTTGTACGCAGTACAGTAAATATTGAAGGCGCTAGCAATTCCGAGAATGGACTCGAGTCATTTTGAATCAAAAATTTGGTAGTATTGGAAAAATAAAGAACATTTTTTTCAGAGTACTTTTTGACATAATCTTTCAAACTTTTAATTTAATTTCATGAAGTTTTTACATACTTAAATCTCTAACTTTTTTTTCCAAACTCTTCATTAAATTAATCATTGAGGGCCTGTAGAGTGGTGACTCTTCCTGATAAATTCCGGATAGTCTATCCAAAACTTATCTGACAGACAGAGTATGGATTATCTGTCAGATAAGTTGCAGTAGCCTTTCCGGCACTTATCAGTAGGTGCTGAACAGGCCCTACATGTCTCTGGGGACGATCGTAAGACTTGAATGTTTGTTTTCCAGGGAAGCGTGTAAGAACGAATTCGTGATACCACTTGGTCCGGAACTGAAAGCCTTATATGAGGACCGCGAAATGTGCCACAGTCTTCGTTCCCTGCAGACGGAAAGTGTCAGGCCGCAGATGAAGATGACTGATATCGCGTAAGTTCGTAAAGCTGTATCTATGGCATATTTGAGAAAAATATGACAGCAACATTTTAAATGTCTTAAACTTTGTAGAATTAACTTAAAATATTGTAGCCCACCGCTGCCACCAACTTTCGTAATATCAACAGAAGCTGATGTTTTATAAAAAGCAACTAAATTTCTTATTATTTTGTTTGGCGGTTAAAGTGTCAAAATGCAATAAACGTACTCTTTCACATTCTGAAGGAGGTATATGCACCTCCTATATTCACTCGCAGTTGGATGAAAAAGTATCCCACTACTGCCACCATATTTCGAGATCTATACAGACTTTCATAAGGATGTGATTACTTTTGTAAACCTATTTTTCACGGACAGTATTGCTTAAATAAAATTAAGATGTCCTCTTAATTTTATTTCCTAGACAGAGTGTTCAGTTTACGACTTAAGTAATAACTCGTGTACATTTTTCCAGCGAAAGTATAACGGACATAAGCAACCTGTACTCCCCCTACTTCCCTCTGGAGGTGGTGCGCGAGTTCGTGATGCAGGCGCTGGCAGACGCCGTCGAGACCAACCAAGTCCACAACAGAGACCCCGTGGGCGGGAGCAACGAGAATCTGTTCCTGTAAGTATTTTTGACGACCTCTGTGGCTCAGTTGGTGGGCTGTTGGTAGGTCAAGCCGAGGGTCGCGAGTTCGAATCCCGCCGACGGAACAAAAAGTTTTCAAAAGTTCCTGGGTCATGGATGTGTATTAAATAATTATGTGTATCATATAATAAAAATCTTAAATATATGTATAGTATAAGAGTATTAAATATATTTCCGTTGTCTGGTACCAGTAACACAAGTCCTTCAGGTACTTACCATGGGGCCAGACTGACGTGGTGTGAAGCGACCATAGATATTTATTTATTTATTTATCTCAATATCGTTACTAGGTAGTGTTCGAAGGATTTGGAGAGAAAGACCTGAGTGCTTAGTCAAGTTGAATTCGGTAGTTTCGATAACGAATAGATGTCAAAAATGTTTTTTTTATGAAATAAGGGTGCAAACGAGCAAACGGGTCACCTGATGGAAAGCAACTGACGACCTCTGTGGCTCAGTGGTGAGCGCGTTGGTAGCTCAAGCCGGGGGTCGCGGGTTCGAATCCCGCCGACGGAACAAAAAGTTTTCAATGTTCCCGGGTCTGGATGTGTATTAAATATATGTATGATATAATAAAAATCTTAAATATATGTATAGAATAAAGTATTGAATATATTTCCGTTGTCTGGTACCTGTAACACAAGTCCTTTAGGTACTTAGCACGGGGCCAGACTGACGTGGTGTGAAGCGTCCATAGATATTATTATTATTATTAACTTCAGTCGCCCATGGACACTCGCAGCATCAGAAGAGCTGCAAGTGCGTTGCCGGCCTTTTAAGAGGGAATAGGGTAATAGGGGAGGGTAGGGATTGGGCCTCCGGTAAACTCACTCACTTGGCGAAACACAGCACAAGCGCTGTTTCACGCCGGTTTTCTGTGAGAACGTGGTATTTCTCCGGTCAAGCCGGCCCATTCATGCCAAAGCATGGCTCTCCCACGTAATTAGCGATGCTTTACATCAAATCATGTATGGGATTTGATGTAAAGCATCGTTAAGCGTCATGGCGCTTGCGATGCGTAAATGTCAAATCCCATACATTTTTGACATCTAACTTCGTTATCGAAACTAGCGAATTTAACTTGACTAAGCACTCTGCTGACTCTTTTGAAAACTTTATTCACTAGCACTAGGACCAACAAAGCACTATGTCCAAACACTACGCACTAACACTGTCCGTAGCCGAGTCGTAGGTTTCACTGGATGGCTCTTGATCACTTGTTAGTTGTTCTCACTTCGAAGTCGCCTCGAAGGTAGCTGAACTGTATTGGCTCGCCTCCTTGCGCCTTTTTATATGGGCCGAAACGTGCCCCAGACTATTCCAGAAAGTTCATTTTTGGAACGTACCCGACTCGCGGAAACATGATAGGCCGGGTTGCATTTTTCTGGAAAGTTCGCGCATGTTCGGTTACTCCTAGTAGACATATTGCGTACCATGGACAGACAAACAGTAAAGTCAATCTTGCAACAACCTTTTTTTCCGATGGTTTAAAATAACATCCAAATCGTTGCAGGCCGCTGATCAAGCTGACGGACCGGTTACTGCTGGTGGGCATGATGAGAGATGAAGACGTGGAGAAGCTGCTTATCATGAGCAACCCGGAGACATGGGATCCTACTTTCGATAAGGGTAAGTCATTAGGTACTATGACAATAATATATTTATTGAAAAATGTAAAGTCTACATAAAATTGTAAAAAAAAATAATTAATGGGTTTAAAAACAACCCCCTCGTCATTCAATTTAGCAGTACTATAACCACTTAAGGTGCGCGTCCACCGGATCGGAATTGAAGCGTACTGTTAGACGGTCAATTATAAACCACTTTTTAAAACAAAGGATTTTAGTAAAACAGACTTAGTTTAATACACAATTAGAATTTAGAAGTGAATTTTGAAATATAGCCAGGCAAATGCCGCGCGCGGATGTAGAAAGATGGACAGGAACTGAGGGACTCGGGCCGAATGCAGGGATTATATATCAAATGGAAGGAGTAGTGCTAGGCACTATTATATACTAACCTAGTATATAACAGTACGCAGCGGATGGATCTGTTGCTTTATATTGATTTCTATGGTACTGGAACGTCATTTCGGCGCCTGACAAATTATAAATGACGACGCTCCGTCCGCACTGTTCGCTCCGATCCCGACCCGATGGACGCGCAGCTTTATTGCTAACTTTGTAGGCTTACAAAAATAATTAAATCTTTTCATCACAGAAGGCAAAGACGAGCACCGAAAAGGCTTACTCCACATGAAGATGGCGGAAGGGGCTAAACTACAGATGTGCTATCTGTTGCAACATCTCAACGACATACAGTTGAGGCATCGTGTGGAGTCCATTATTGCGTTCGCTCATGACTTCGTTGGTGATTTGCAGGCTGATCAGTTGAGGTGAGTGAGAGTGAAAAACACTTGTGTATGTATGGTTTTTTCAAAATGGTGATACATTTTTCCCAATTTTTTTTGAAGTGAAAACTTCTTTAGCTGCGTTGAGCATTTTTGTGGGATGGGTAAAAACTGTGAAACTCGCGTCAGATTCTCGTGCTGATGGAAAACCGTAAGACGGTTAGAGAGTAGTGTTGGAACATCGAAATCGATTAATCGAACAATCCATTGTTTTTTTCGATTGTCGATATTTTTTAATCGATTGTAAGGGTTTCGATTAATTAAAAAAAAGTTTTTTTTTAAATCGATTTTCATAAATATATGGGTTAAAAAAATTGTAAGGGTTTCGATTAATTTAAAAAATCATTTTTTTAAAAAACAATTTTCATAAAAAATGGGTTAAAAATTTAATCGATTGTACGGGTTTCGATTAATTAAAAAAATCGATTTTTAAAATCGATTTTCATAAAAAATGGGTTAAAAAAATAATGCATAACGTTAATAATTAAATTTTTCACTTCTGCCGGTCGAGCCGGCCCATTCGTGCCGAAGCATGGCTCTCCCGCGTTAAAAATTTATGGTTGTATGGGTGTATGGTTTTTCAAAATGGTGATAAATTTTTCCCAATATTTTGCGCTTTCAATGCGAATTTAACAGTAGGTACAACATTCGTAGTTAATCTACCATCGGGGAAATTCTTAGGCAGTTTTAGGACGTCATGTGGTTGGCGTATATCAGTTCAATGTCAGCTGTGATCGGTCGGATGGGTTTGACGTAACGCGACCAAGTTACTTAGGTCCGACATCTGCCTAGGGACCAACTTCTCTGATAGTACATATAAATACAGTTCGTGAGGGTAGTTGGACGCTGTTAAGCATTCGTGTACTAACCCGCAAAAAAATTATTACGTATTGAGTTATGAATGCAGTTATGTTCTTTAGATGATTTAGAACAAGACTGCATTTAAAATTTAACAACAAAAAAAATGTAGGTTAGGAGTTAGGACTTAGGACACTAATGCTTAACAGCGACCAGTTATGAAATATATTTTTTCAGGCGATACATCGAGATCAAGCAGTCAGATCTACCGAGTGCGGTTGCTGCGAAGAAGACCAGGGAGTTCAGATGTCCGCCGCGGGAGCAGATGAATGCTATACTCAGTAAGTGATATGATAGGTTGTGTGATAACTTGTAATTTTTTTTAATTAATAAGTTCCAAGCAACATCTAGTAAAACGTAACGCATGAACTTCGTTTGAACAAGCGCTTACTTAAAAAAAAAGTATTTGTCCTGTTTGAAACTTAAAGTGTTTGCAATCTGCATATCTAATTTTATAAAAATGGATTCAGCAGCTTGCGCTCTCTCTCTCTCATAGAAAGCAATTTCGTTCCATTCGGGTGTCCCTTGACACCACTCACGTTTTTTTTCTATTTTCCCTTTTCTCTAGGTTTCAAACACCTGGAAGACGAGGATCCGGAGAACTGTCCATGTGGGGAGGACCTGATCAGCAGAATGAACGAGTTCCATGAGGCGTTGATGGCGCATGTATCCTTGAACGCGCTACAGGAGCCTGATTCTAGCGTGAGTAGTGTGAAGTTAGGTATAGTTGGAAGAGAGTGGTATGAAGTTAGCTACACAGAATATACTCGTATTATATAAACGAGTTCCATGAGACGTTAATGGCTCATGTGTCCTGGAATGCGCTGCAGGAGCTTGATTCTAGCATGAGTAGTGTGAAGTTAGGTATAGTTGGGAGAGAGTGGTATGAAGTTAGCTACACAGAATATACTCGTATTATATGAACGAGTTCCATGAGACGTTGATAGCGTATGCGTCCTTGAACACGCTATAGGAGCCTGATTCTAGCGTGAGTATTGTGAAGTTGGCTGTTTATTGTGGAGAGAGTGGTGTGAAGTTATCTATGTATGGTTATTAAAGTATGTATCAAGATAGATAAAGTAAGGACTGAATTGTCAAGTTAGCTGCGTTTGACGGAAATATAGTCTTAAGTAGCTTTAGAATTAAATATACATAATATCTACGAATAATAAAAAATGGCAATAGCAACGAAAGTACACTCACGAAATAAAGTCGTTGACATTAATTGTCACTTCTATATTTACACAAAATTGTGTACCGAATACATGTATAAAGTATGCATGTATTCGGGCCACATTTGTAGACTCGTGGACAGTTTTTTTGACACAGTTACTCTTCCTTAGTTTTTATTATTCGTAGATCAAGATAGATAAAGGATTGAAGTGTGAAGTTAGCTGCGTTTGACGAAAATATAGTTTAAAGTTTGGCTGTGTATAAGGAATAAAAGTAGCTATTAAATATAATTATAATAATAATAATACTAGCTCCCACACCTGTTTCGGTGACGGTGGCCGGTTTCACTGAAACCAGGCCAGCTACGCAGTAGTAATTTTATAGTACCCAAGTGTGTGCGCAATACACAAGAGCACTCTCTATTCCTTTACTCTCATAACCCAGTGGGACGGAAGACCGACACGACTGGCGAGAGATCAGGCGCAGGACCGACTTTTTACATGCCCGTCCGACGCATGGATCATCTTACTTGTCAGACAATCAGGTGATCAGCCTGCATTGTCTTAACCAAACTTGGAAATAACAATATGTTTCCAACGCGGGAATCGAACCTACGACCTCGGAGTCAAGAGCCGCGCTCTATACCACTAGCCCATGGAGGCGTTTCGAGAATTAAATAAGATACACATATTGTAAATTACACAACAGCAATGTTTGTTCATATTTTCAGGAGTCTTCAGAGCCTGAGGCCAAACCGAGCGCCTTCGGGAAGCTGTACAACATCATCAATACAGTGAAAGAGTTAGAAGATGAACCCAAGGTAATTTAAGAATGATATTCTGTTTAAATATGATTGAGAAGATATCATAAGAACATTACTGAATTAAAAGAAAAATAAATCAGTCCGTTGGCCAACTCTCTAAAGTCTAGAATCAATTTACCAAAGGGATTATTTGCAAGATTAAGGTTCTGCTAACTGATGTCGCCAATCAGACAATTGTGCCATGCTATTTACCTGACATATTGTGTTTGCACCTTTACTTTCTACACGTTAACTTATAGAGCAGTCTTTCCCCCCTTGTGGGCGCTGAACGTCTACAAGGGGGGGGGGGGGGGAGATAAAGGGGGGGGCTGAAGGTTAAGGGGGGGTAAAGGGGGGTGTTGGACTCACAACAAAATGGTGGCGTTGTGTAGAGGCTTGGGGGGTGATCTATTTTATCTGGATGCATTTAAAATTTAAACAAGGGGGGCGCTAAAACATAATTTGTTTACAAAGTGGGCAGTAGACAAAATAAGTTTGGGAATTCCTGTTATAGAAGTACAATATTTTCCTGCATGGACTTAAAATTACAATAGCTTTAGCAAGACAACTTAAGGAACTAAAGGACTTGGAACTAAGGAACTGAATTGACCTTGAAATCTTAACTAAAACATAAAAATATTTTTGTATCTTTGTACAGTGTGTAACAAAAATAAGTGATAATACTTTAGGGTGTGTACATGTTCCTTGTAGAGAGTTCACTGTGAAAGTAGCAGCTCTGAAAGACGATTTTTTTTTCACTTTTGTATGGGCAATGGTCCGAGCGTCACGAGTTTCCCCATACAAAAGTGAAAAATGTTTGGTCTTTCAGCGCTGCTACTTTCACAGTGAGTTCTCTACAAGGAACACGTACACATCCTAAAGTATTATCACTTATTTTTGTTACACCCTGTATATAAAATTAAATTTTCAATTGTGTTAGTAACGCTAAAACTCGAAAACGGCTGAACGGATTGGGCTAATTTTAGTCCAGGGAAGGTTTTAAAGTGACACGTAGTTCACCGGGACAGCTAGTATCTAATATTTTTTGTTCTTCAGGCAATAGAAGAACCTGTAAAGAAGACTCCAGAAGAGAAATTCCGTAAAGTTCTGATACAGACCATCGTGTCTTGGGCCGAAGAGTCACAGATTGAGACGCCGAAATTGGTCAGGGAAATGTTCAGGTAATCCATACTATTTATTGTTATATAAGCGAAAGTGCGTCTGTCTGTCTGTCTGTTACCTCTTCACGCCCAAACTGCTGAATCGATTTTGCTGGGTATGGAGATATTTTGAGTCCCGGGAAAGGACATAGGATACTTTTTATCCCGGAAAAATCTAGTATACATGATATAATTATTATTATAGGACATACAGTCTGACAAGTAAGTGAAGAAATTAAAAAGTGGCAACATCGTAGTGTCACTTTTACATGAATCTAAGAAAAAAGGAATGACACTACGATGTTGCCACTTTCTAATTTCTTCACTTTCTTGACAGACTATTAAAGAAGGATATTTTAGATAATGCTACAAAAATCTAAAGCATAAACAGCTATTTGTTTCAACATGAAACGAAAAAACCCTGAGAGTGAAAGAGAAGGAAGTTTGCCTTTACGCCTTTTTCTAAGGCTGTCCCGCTTTCGGAGTCCATAATTGACAACATTTCATTTAATTGATCATCAAAAATAAAAAATACCATTTCTTTGTTTGTTTTTATTTCCGAAGTTCTAAAAAAATTACAGATTTTTTTAATCATTAATTTCCGAGAAAAAAAATTAAAACGAAAAATCCACTTGTGACGTCATTGGTACGGCAGAATACGATACGATACACACCTTTGCTTGTAGGAACAAAAATAATGCTGATCTAAACACAATAACAAATTCAATAACCCAATGAATAAGGAAACAGATGGAGGCGACATAACTACAAAAAAGTGTGGCCGGCGCCACATTGCCAAGAACTAAACATGGCGGTCTATAGTGATGGGACACTCGGTTGATATTTGTCGAGGACATCGATAAACTAACATGTTATAAGTGAGCGTCCTGTTATATTATATTCTTAGAAAGATTCAGCGGGAATCATTAAAACAAATACACATTTGCCATACGGCCTTTTATTATCTTACAACTAATAACAATCTAAACGAAAACTAATGCTCTAAAACTAAACTAACAAATTAATAAATTAATCAAATATTTATCAAGCAACAACATAACACAAATTAACAAGATGGCTACTAATTTAGGAATTGACTACTCAATCGGGCAGAGTTTCCCCTTACCAAAGCGCCTTACCGAAAAAGAGGGCGTTAAATGATCATGCAACGACTTATATAGGCGCTTTTCCCCATAGTGTTGTCATCAGTAAATTGGTGTTGCCATCCTTGTTGCAGGGTGGCCACTATGCTAACACGGCCTCTCCTGACTGGAGGACGTCCCCGTTCTCCTTTTTCGAATAGCAGCGGCTCGCACTCCACTTGAAGTACTCGGTACAGGCTCGAACGCTCCATTGGGCAATGCAACCTCGCTGGCTGGTTGGTCAATTGCAGACTCCGTTTCATCAGACTCGGCACCTGAAGACCATAAATTAAAACATGTTATGACATGAACAAAATATCAAACATGAGCAATTCTTGAACAAGAAAGCAAATCTCTTGTAAGAATTACTAATAAATCCGTGATGATACAACAGAATCGCTGCAGTCAATTCAATTGCATCATCTCGGTTGCTTTACACCAACTCTTAAACTAGACCAGAGAGGAAGCACGCCGTTAGCTATCTCTGTCCAAAGGGAACATAGGCACGACGTTAGCTTATTCCCATAACATAGACCAGTCAAAATGGAACATAGGCGCGACGTTAGCTTATTCCAATGACATAGGCCATTCCAAATGGAACATAGGCACGACGTTAGCTTATTCCAATGACATAGGCCAGTACAAATGGAACATAGGCACGACGTTAGCTTATTCCAATGACATAGGCCAGTCCAAAGGGAACATAGGCGCGACGTTAGCTTATTCCCATGATAACTAAAAAAAAAACCTCACTTTCAAAGAAAGCGGCACATGTATCAGGAGTCCACTCCCCTCGCCACGGCGACAAATTCAGCCGCGACCTGGGTCAGCTTTCTGTAGAAACTAGCCAACAGTTGTAGCTCATAGCGACCATGGGGTAGCGCCTTGACCACGCGATATGGTCCGCGCATGCCAGAATCCAGCTTCCCGGTTGATTGCCCCTGTTTTATAACAAACACAAAGGAGTTAATTGCAAATGAGCGTGGAGGTCTACGGTTGGCATTCGCTGTAGAATCTTGCTGACGTCAATTTAATTCTAGACGTTGAAAGGCGCCCTGTCTGTGCATTTCCCTTAATGCCTCGCGATTTTGGTTGGTACCCTCTAAAGCGAAGTCTCTAATAAGGTGACGAATAAGAGGTGTTGCTGCTTCAATGCCAACAAGTAAATTGAGTGGCGACTGTTTGGTGCTTTTTTGTTTAGTAATATTCAAAACCAAGTGTAAACGCCACATGACATCTGACCATTCGCTGTGTCGGTGATTACATTCGATACGAAGCATGTTCAACAATGTCCGGCAGTAACGTTCAACTTGCCCGTTTGAGTGATGCATCTCAGGTGTTATAAGATGCACGTCAATTCCTAATTCTATTAAGTTTTGTAAAACTTGAGCTTTGAAACATACGACCGCGATCTGCTACAATTAATTTTGGCGTACCAAATAACGAAATTACATTAGTTACAAGTTTTTATTTTATTTCATTAGCATCCTGAACAAACATTGGGTACAAAAGACAATATTTTGAGAATGCATCTACTACAATTAACACATATTTGTAATCATCAACAGGCAATGGAGCCAAAGCACCTACATGTACAATTTCAAAAGGGCAACAAGATTTTTCCCATGAATGAATAAGTTGATCGGATGCTCGTGGGACTCTCTTATGTTATACAAACAAGACAATGACCCACATATTTTTGAACAAATAAATTAAGGGAAGGAAACCAATAGTCTTTACGTATAAGCTCTAAAGTCTTATCAACCCTCGGGTGATTATGCTCGTCGTGGAAGATCCTGAGTAAACTCAATCATATGACCTTTGGGTACAAAACGTAATAACCTAGGATCCTCACCGGCAGGCATATATTTGTAATAGAGCATATCATTCTTTTTAATATAACGTTTTGGGTCAAGCTGTCCGTCTGTTAGTTTTTGTAAAAGCTGCTGAGTTTTCTCATCAACGGATTGTGCAATTTGAGCCCAATTCTGTGTTTGCGTGCCTCACAAAAATTAACAGGATTGCGACTCAAATAGTCAGCATGCGATATAGAAGAACCTTTGCGATATTCTAAGGTAAAGTCAAAGTCCTGTAGATATATCCACCATCTGGCTACGCGTGGCAGAAGATCTTTTTTTTTTGTTGAGTTGCCTTAAGAGCATTACAATCTGTTACTACAGTAAAGTGAACTCCAACCAGATAGTGTCTATAATTTTGCAGAGCCTTGACCACTGCCAAAGTTTCCAGCTCGTACGAGTGATATTTTGGTTCTGCACCTTGTGTCCTTTTACTAAAGTAACTAATCACTCGCTTGCAACCATTATTGTGGACTTGAAGAAACACGGCCCCGTATCACACAGAACTTGCATCTGTGTGAATTTCACTTTATAAATTTGCATCATAAATAGCTAAAACGGGTTCACTAGTTAACAAAGAAGCTATATAGCGGCGAAAGTAACTAGCAAGACAAAGAAATTGGCGCGCTTGTTTTACTTTTTTTTTTTTTTTGGCTGGTGCTTCGACTAGAGCTTTAAGCTTTCCAGCGCTCGGTTGTACCTGACCCTAAGATATTGTACGTCTTAAATACTCTATTTTAGTTGATAAAAATAAACATTTCTTTAAATTGATCGAAAAATGTCCTTCTGGGGTTACGATTTACGAATCCTGTGAATCCGGACCCGAGTATGTAAAGGCACAACGACACAATATAATACACTATGCGAAAGACGAGGCTCGCATGTAAGATATTGTTGACCACGAGTACGGATGTACGTTACACCTTCTCGATTCAAAACATCGGTTTCAATTATTATTTGAATATTCATAAACTAAGGGGACACGACGTGTAAGTCTACCTCAGTTATTTCGCTAAATTCTATTGATAACATAATAAGTAGACTCGATCTCATTACCATTAATACTCTAAAAGCAGGCTTACGTTCACACTTGAAATGTTTTAGTAGCGATGATGAAATTAATGATATACATGAACCGCTATCTATAAGAATATCGACAGGAACCCCTTGAATAACTGCTACAGCAATGTCATTGTTTTTGTAATTAGCATTTTTTTTTTTTTACAAAATTAACACTTTATTACGAGCTTCACTTTTCATTTTAGCGAAACAGGTTTCAATTTTATGTCCGGGTTTTTTACAAAATTCATAAAGATCAGATTTACCTAGATTTTGATTAGAATTATTAGTTTTAGCCACACTATTGTTACTGTCCTTAGATATAGGCATCGATTTTCTAGTACAACTTGTTTGTTTGTGGCTGCGCTGCCCACATACAAAACATTTTTGTTCTTCAAATCTTTGTTTGCGATAATCGCGGTTTTGAAATTTTGCAAGACGTTCAGTACGTGAATAATCAAACCTTTTATTTGAAACTAAATTACTTGTTTTAACGTAATTTGAAAAATATTTGACTACCTGGTTTGGCATGACTTTCGAATTAGTAGCTGATGCCCTAATTTGTGGGTCTGTGATACCCCTAATAATTATTGCCGAAATTAGTTATCACTTAAACCTCGCACAATACGTAATTTTAATAAGGAACGACGCGCATAGTCTGCATAAGTTTGATAGTTATCGGAATTTGTACACATAACTTCAAATAATATATTCGCTATATCCGGTTTCTTCGGACACAAAGGCTTTAATTCCTCTTTAAATTTACTCCAACTACGCACGCTGGTGACCCACTCATTTAACCAGATTCTACTTCCGCCTTTTAAGCAATTACCGATACGCGATAAACACTCACTGTCATTCCAACCGTGTATAGCTTTAGCGCGGTCAACTTCCTCACACCAGACGTCTATATCATTTATATTTGGGTCAAAATTTGAAATATAAAAAGATTGGTCAGATCTCACCGTCGTGTTGATCGATCGTATCGCATTAACGATCCTGTCCGTCGACGTGGAGTCGCTTGTGATGGGGCTCGCGGGGTAGACTTGCGAAGAACGCGCTTCAACTCCCGCCGCAACCGCCACAGACGACCGGGACGTACCGGCTACAGGCTCACCGGTACTGGGGCACGACGGTGATGAGCCACACCGTTCTTTCAAGGACACCAAGTGATCTAAAATTAATTGCATTTGTTTTTTAACAGGATTATGAGGGGGGCTGCGAGATTTGCGGCTACTCCTGTATCGAGGAGATAAACTTGGATTTAAATAACGAGATCTCGATCGATAACTACGATCTCTGGATCGCGATCTTGTATTATTACGATCTCTAGAACCACGATCACTAGAGCGTGATCGTGATCGTGTATTATTACGATCTCGAGAACGCGATCTTGATCGTGAATTGCGTTTACCAGAACGTGTGCTATTCTTTTTATTTGCCATAATGACTCCGGAATAAATGTAACCAAAAAAAAACAAAACTAATTAAGTACAAACTACAAAATACAAAAAGACAACAAATTATTAGTAAAAAGTCTTTTTTTTTTTGTGTCGGTAGTTTAAGAAATTTGGTATTGAACTCAACTCTTTGTAAAACAATTAGAACGTACTCACCAATGTCCGAAATGGGCTGGACTTACTCGTAATATACTTTACCAAATTCACTTATGCTGATAAACACGTACTTATTTTCTTCAATTCGCGTTCTTGAATTGCGGGTAGATAATAATTAATTTGAGTAGTCAATTGCCGTTTACTCAGGACCCAGAGCAGAAAGACGCGTGAATTAACAATCCCACGTCTGATCTTAGAAAGATTCAGCGGGAATCATTAAAACAAATACACATTTGCCATACGGCCTTTTATTATCTTACAACTAATAACAATCTAAACGAAAACTAATGCTCTAAAACTAAACTAACAAATTAATAAATTAATCAAATATTTATCAAGCAACAACATAACACAAATTAACAAGATGGCTACTAATTTAGGAATTGACTACTCAATCGGGCAGAGTTTCCCCTTACCAAAGCGCCTTACCGAAAAAGAGGGCGTTAAATGATCATGCAACGACTTATATAGGCGCTTTTCCCCATAGTGTTGTCATCAGTAAATTGGTGTTGCCATCCTTGTTGCAGGGTGGCCACTATGCTAACAATATATTATACTGATATCAAAAATGATATCAATATAATAAATATCAATAAAATAATTTTGCCTATTTTGTCTCTATGTATTATAGTACATAGAGACAAAATAGGCAAATACAGTTTTTTTTAATATAGGAGCCTCCTTAATTTTAATAAAACTATTTAATTTATTTTAAGTTTATTAATTATTATTTAAGTTGCCATTATTGATATCGGGCAAAAATTACCAAAAAATCGGACAAATACTAGTTGTACTCGCGCACGAAGTGTTTACAGTTTATTTTAATTTTACCATCAATTATTATTATTATTAAAGTATGTATACAACTGAGTATTTTGTGAACATTTCAAGTGCCCATTTTTTTCGCGATATATCGAGACCGATATTGATATTTTTTCAAATATCGATGTATCGATATATCGATATTTTCTTTCAATTTCGACATCCCTATAATACGACACTTTTACAGTTTATGTACCTCGAAGAACCGGAACATAAAATGGCGGACCGGCCACAGTATTTTGATTTGGTAGAGACCATTATGCCGAGTCCACTTATAAAAGTCAATGCAATAACCTCAAAGTAAAGTACCACAAAGTCAGTGACAGTACTGACAGTTTTTTTTTAAGAAATCAGATATGACGTGCAAAGGTATTTTGTTGTTCAACCGTACCAGTGACGTCATTTGGCGCTTAAGTCATTTTAGAATGATCAGAATTAAAAACCAAGTTTTATAAATGAAAATGACCACATTTTCAAAAATAAAAAATATGGGTCCCCTAATTTAACCCCTACTTTTATATTTCGTCATAAAACAAGTACAAAAAATATTTGAAATGTTGTCAATTGCTAAATGCTATTTAAAACTCAGTTTCTACTATTAGACTACGTTGCCAGTTATGATTTAAATGCGTTATTTTGTAAACGGGTCCGATTCCTAGCCTAGTAGCTAAAGATTTTAGTAAAAAAAATTTATATGGAGTTCAATTTCTTATCGAAAGCATGCTAGAAATTTTTAGATACCTTTCGCTGTAAGTTTTAGTTTTAGACTTTGCAAATTGCAACAAGTCAACTTTCACCGCTTTAACAATGACAACTCACTGCATTCTTATGCTAAGTACTCACATGCGGTTTTGCTCGATAGTTTTACTCCAAGAGTACTAATGATTACTGTGTGGACCGCAAAACTCACAGCTCGAAGGCTCGCATCGAGCCAGTTTGAACTCTTTGAAGGCTCGCATCGAGCCGGCTTGACGAAATTAAAAATATCGATTTAGAATAAAACTATGGAGCAATGCTGAATGTGTGCACGAAAGCCCGAGCCGCAGGTTTTGCTCGACGCTATTGCTCAATTGAGCAAAACCGTATGTGAGTACTTAGCCTTAAACCCGATACAGTATTATTAAATCAGTACTTATTAAATAATATTTTGTGTCTTTACAGTCTACTAGTCCGTCAATACGACTCTATAGGAGAACTTGTGAGGGCTCTAGAGAAGACTTACGTCATAAACGCCAAGACTAAGAAGGATGTAGCCGAGATGTGGGTTGGGCTGAGTCAAATCAGAGCACTACTGCCAGTCCAGATGAGTCAGGAGGAAGAGGAGTTGATGAGAAAGAGATTGTGGTAAGTTGGGAGAAGTTGTGGCGAGTGGGGGAAAGTGGTGGTAAGTTGGGGAAAGGGTGAATAGTCAGATCGGGATGCTGCTGCCACTGCAGATGAGCCAGGAAAAGGAAGAGTTGATGAGGAAGAGATTGTGGTAAGTTGGGGAGAGTTGTGGTGAGTTGGGGCCAGTGGTGGTAGGCTGGCTGTTAGATGAGCCAGGAAGAGGAGGAGCTAATGAGAAAGAGGTTGTGGTACTTGTACTATTATCTATTCTGTAGCTGTTGTGGTAAGTTGGGGCGAGAAGTGGTAAATTTGAGAAATTAGTGGTAGAAGTAGTTAGTGGTGAGTTGGGGGAAGTGACATATATTTTGTTGACTTTAATAGCCCTGAATTTGCCATTTAACAGTGTTTACTGCTAATGTGATTGCTAATGTGACAAACATCGCCTTTGCGCCTTTTTCCGACAAACATAGCAATTAAAACGGTCGTAATTATCTCACATAGCCCCAATTTCACCAACGTCTGCTAGTGTTAACAGCTTGTTAAAATGTAATGTCTTCTCTTTCATTCATATGAAAATCGAAAGAGGTAACGTGATACTAATTCCGGCGTTAACTTTAACAGTCGTTGGTGAAATTGGGGCATAGTCTTAAGTGGTGTAAATATCATTAAGGGAATTGTTTTAATCTTGCAGGAAACTCGTCAACAATGCCACGTTTTTCCAGCATCCAGATCTGATAAGGTATATATCTAAACATTATTTTCTATGAAATTAATTATACAAGAATTTATACATTATTTTGTTATACATAAAAAAAGCACTGTCAAGATTGAACATGCACAACAAACATGTCGACCGGTATGCTAAATAGCAATTATATAATTACACTTTAAAATTAAACTTTTGAAATACAAAAAAATTAAGGCCATTTTTTTTTATGAAATAAGGGGGCAAGCGAGCAAACGTGTCACCTGATGGAAAGCAACTTCCGTCGCCCATGGACACTCGCAGCATCAGAAGAGCTGCAGGTGCGTTGCCGGCCTTCTAAGGGGTAATAGGGGAGGGTAGGGAAGGGAATAGGGGAGGGTACGGAAGGGAATAGGAGAGGGTACGGAAGGAAATAGGGGAGGGTAGGAAAAGGAAAAGGGTAGGGGATTGGGCCTCCGGTAAACTCACTTACTCGGCGAAATACAGCGGAAGCGCTGTTTCACGCCGGTTTTCTGTGAGGACGTGGTATTTCTCCGGTCGAGCCGGCCCATTCGTGCCGAAGCATGGCTCTCCCACGTCAAAATGGCCATCCCCCGAGCAAACGACCTTGACCATACTTTTGCCGCGTTGCCGAAATCGCACAAAAAATTAGTTTTTTTTACTAAATCTTAGTTCAAAATTGATCTAAAAAAATTAAAACTGCGAATATGTAGTTAATGAAATTATCTATCTATTATCGTGTGTTTCAAATAAACGTAATTTTTAAATACTAGGGAGATGCTGATAGTATGCTTCAATTTTAATAAATTGGTATTCCTTTGGAAGCTAATATCATGAGTATAATAAACAAAAATAGAAAATTTAAAACGGGGAAAGGAATGTAGATATACTGAAGATTATTGCTGTATTTTTATTATAACTTTGTAGCTTTCAAATTATGAGTTTATACGGCTCTAAATACGGTGAATTACGGAATCTCCGTAGGGGAAGAGCCTTGTCGCGGTTGTGTACCCCGCGTATCCCGTGGCTCTGCCTAAAGCGGAAAGTAGGAACACTCGTTGGGGTTTTAGTGGGTATGCCCGGGCGCCGCCCTCGCCGCCCTGGGGAGTCCCACATACCCCGGTGGCCATCCCCATACCGCCGATGATGCGTAATTGCATTTCCCCAACGATAAAAAAAAGGGGGAAGGGCCTTAATATTAGTTTCTAAAATAGGGTATCTGTTACTTACATTTTCAGTAAAAACGAAGACTTGAAATAATAATAACGCTTTCAACAATTACTTCAACAGAGTCCTACGCGTCCACGAAAACGTGATGGCAGTTATGATGAACACGCTCGGGCGGCGCGCGCAGGCGCAGTCCGACGCGCCCGCCGCCACGCCGCCCACACCGGAGGACAAAGAGAAGGTTTGTAGGATAAAGTTTGAAGGCTTAAAATTTTGTTTGTTATCACCATGCAGGTTGAAAACCCCTCACCACCATGTAGGTTTTCAACCTGCATGGTGGTGAGGGGCCTTGCACGGATTTGCCAACATTATTGCTTGTGTGGTGGATGGTGGTGGTGTTTGCAGGTTCTTGCATGCGAGTGTATGTATAGGCAGTGTGGGAGGAGGGAGGTTGCTGTACGCATGCCTATGCGTGCACTCACTCATTTACTTAAAGGTGGAAGTTTATTTCGCGGAATATTGCTAAAAATAATAATAATAACAACTAATTTTAGCCCCAATTTCACGAACGACTGTTAAAGTTAACGCTCGAATTAGTATCACGTTAGTTCTTTCGTTTTTCTTATGAATGAAAGAGAAGACTTGACATTTTAACAAGCTGTTAGCACTAACAGACGTTGGTGAAATTGGGGCTTAAGCTATGGATTTCCGCAAAGTAACGCCTGATTCCATTAACTATTTAGAAGGCTTAGTTCTTAGTAGTAGACTAAACAACGGAGAAACCTGAATCGCGCTATCGAAGTTTCAAAAGTATTCAAAGTTTAAAGTCAAGGCAACAAACATCTAAAATTATTGCTAGCATTGACTAAAACATCTTGGTTGGACGTAAGATTTTCTTTCTTGCTACAATAGTATTCCACGGAATAAATATTATACGGTAGAACAGCGGTTCTCAATTTTTTTTTGTTGGCGTAACCCTTTTAAGAAGTGTCATTTTTGACGGACCCTTTTTAGGGTTCCGTACCCAAAGGATAAAAACGGGACCCTATTACTGAGACTTCGCTGTCTGTCCGTCTGTCTGTCTCCAGGCTGTATCTCAAGAACCGCTATAGCTAGACTTTGAAATTTTCACAGATTGTGTATATCTGTTGCCGCTATAACAACAAATACTAAAAACAAAATAAAATTAATATCTAAGGGGGGCTCCCATACAACAAACGTGATTTTTTCGGCCTTTTTCGCTCGATATCAATGGCAAGAGGTAGACACTTGAATTTTTCACACATCCTTTTGTTATAAATGTGTAATTTAATATTTAATAATTTACACATTTATAACAAATAACATTTTTAAGGGGGCTCCCATACAAAAAAACACCTTTAGCCACCTTTTTACCCCATTTTTGCTCTGTATCGGTACGTAACCCTTCGTGCGCGAGTACGCCTCGCACTTGGCCGATTTTTTGAGTTTTGACCCCTGTTAATTGTGATCCAAAGATAAAAAAAATACTTATAATAAGAACATCATTGTAAGGCTGTTCAATAACAACTTTTCTGCTTCACAGGACACATCCCACGAGATGGTGGTGGCCTGCTGTCGGTTCCTCTGCTACTTCTGTCGCACGGGCCGTCAGAACCAGAAGGCTATGTTCGACCACTTCGACTTTCTACTGGAGAACTCCAATATTCTTCTCAGCAGACCATCCCTGAGGGGTTCCACTCCGCTGGATGTGGCGTATTCCAGTCTGATGGAGAATACAGAGCTCGCTTTGGCGTTGAGGTAAGATAGTTCAGCGTGTTGTGGGCTTTTAGAGATGTTTGGTGATTACTTAATTGAATTTCAGTGAAGGTTTTGATAGCAGATGTATGGAGCTTATGACTAAATCTTCATTAAACTTATGTCATCATTAAAATCTCTGATTGTAGTCAGTGACGGATTAACCCTTAATTAAATTAAGCAATTGCCTAGGGCATCACGTCTGAGGGGGCACCAGAAAAAAACACTCTCTTACGTCACCAAAAACAACACCAAAAAAGTTTCTAGGAAAAAAATTAAGTTTTTAGCTGGTAAAGGTTTAAAGACCGATTTTAGTTGACATACGGAATATGGGGGCTGAGTTATGATTGCTTTAGGCATCAAGTAGTCTTAATCCGTCACCGATTGTAGTCGTAAGACTTTATGGTAGGGCCACGGCCAACTTTAAAATTGATCAGTAAAATGAATGTGAATGTTTGCCTGTCTATTTGTTATTTCTTTTTTCCCTGGAAATAATATAGGAAAGTTTTTTTCCCGGAAAACTGAACGGTCATCAACATCTAGTAAGTTCCGTACCATCATCTCTTGTGAGCTTTAAACAACTGTCATGCTATCTCTTTCACGCATCATCACGTGACAATGACAAAAAAATAACGTGAAGAGACGTCATTATATCGGTAAGTTTTTTTTTCAGAGAGCACTATTTAGAGAAGATAGCGGTGTACCTCTCGCGCTGCGGGCTACAGAGCAACTCGGAGCTGATAGAAAAGGGCTACCCTGATTTGGGCTGGGACCCAGTGGAGGGGGAGAGATATCTGGACTTCTTGAGGTTCTGTGTTTGGGTGAGTATGATGAGTATATTTTCGGTGACAAAATTAGTAGAGTATTTACAGTCAGTACCTCGAAATTACAGTTTTATTGCAATATAATACGTGGGAGAGCCATGCTTCGGCACGAATGGGCCGGCTCGACCGGATAAATACCACGTTCTCACAGAAAACCGGCGTGAAACAGCGCTTGCGCTGTGTTTCGCCGAGTGAGTGAGTTTACTGGAGGCCCAATCCCCTACCCTATTCCCTTTCCTACCCTCCCCTATTCCCTTCCCTTCCCTACCTTCCCCTATTACCCTATTCCCTCTTAAAAGGCCGGCAACGCACATGCAGCTCTTCTGATGCTGCGAGTGTCCATGGGCGACGGAAGTTGCTTTCCATCAGGTGACCCGTTTGCTCGTTTGCCCCCTTATTTCATAAAAAAAAATAATTAATACATCTTCCGTAAATTATCAAATAAGTTTTATAAAATTACAATTTTTAAACTTCGATAGAAAACAGTCTGAAACGAATTAAGAATGAAATATTATAGTGAAATTCCGTACCACATGGCTAATAAAAACACAACATGGCATAAAAAAGTTGAAAATTTAAAAATGCTTTAAAAAGGGTGATTTATGGACGGCCCGTAACTTTTTTGTGGGTACACGCAAATGCTTAACAGCGATCATATTTTAAGTTTACTTTCATTTCTACCAGGTGAACGGTGAAAGTGTCGAAGAGAACGCCAATCTCGTCATCCGTCTTCTCATCCGGCGGCCGGAGTGTCTCGGCCCCGCCCTAAGAGGCGAGGGAGAGGGGCTTCTGAAAGCTATAGTGGACGCCAACAACATGAGCGAGAGAATCGCTGATAGAAGAAAGCTGAGGGATTTGGAGCAGGAGGGAGATGTTAATGTAAGTGTATAGACTCTTTTATTTTCTGGCTCTGTCTGATTAAGTGGGTATAAGCGAGATGATGGCAAGGGGGAGGGGGTCGAGGCCATCGTTGATGCGAACAACATGAGCAAGTGAATCGCTGATAGAAGAAAACTGAGAGATCTGGAGCAGGAGGGAGATGTCAATGTAAGTTGCACTCTTCTATATATTTCTAATTGAGTGAATATAAGCGAGATGATGGTAGGGCGAGGAGCTTACTCAATGTCATCGTCGACTCCAACAATATAAGCGAGAGAATCACTGATAGAAGAAGAGGTAATGGAGCAGAAGGGGGAATTAAACGTGAGTTGCAGGTTTCTGTAGACTTATCTTCTATCTCTGTCGACATAAAGTGATAAAGAGCAGAAGAAAAGCTGATAGACAGAAGCTGAGAGATCTGGAGTATTAGGGCGGAGTTAATGTGAGTGTCTAGACTTCTATATTCTATGGGATAGTGGACTCTACTTCTATCTTTTGTCTTTTTTTTATGAAATAAGGGGGCAAACGAGCAAACGGGTCACCTGATGGAAAGCAACTTCCGTCGCCCATGGACACTCGCAGCATCAGAAGAGCTGCAAGTGCGTTGCCGGCCTTTTAAGAGGGAATAGGTTAATATAGTAAGGAAGGGAAGGGAATAGGGGAGGGAAGAGAGGGGAATAGGGTAGGGGATTGGGCCTCCGGTAAACTCACTCACTCGACGAAACACAGCGCAAGTGCTGTTTCACGCCGGTTTCCTGTGAGAACGTGGTATTTCGCCGGTCGAGCCGGCCCATTCGTGCCGAAGCATGGCTCTCCCACGTATAAAATGTAATTGTCTATCTGATTAGGTGAATATGAGCGAGAGAATAGCTGATATACGGAATTTAAGAGATCAGCTAGAGCAGGAGGGAGATGTTGATGTGAGTTTGTTGTTTTCAGAGTTTTCTATGTTGCATTTTGCTTGCACTTGTTATTTTTGTTCAGTTGCGATGGAATGCGTTTCTGGGTCTTTAAATAGATCATTGAGATTATCGTCATGTTACATATGAATGTATCCATTATTTTCTGCGTTTCTGGGTCTTTAAATAGATCATTGATAAGATTCGTCATCGTACAAATAACATATGAATGCATCCATTATTTGATGCGTTTCTGGGTCTTTAAATAGATCGTTGAGATTATCGTCATCTTACATAATATGAATGTATCCATTATTTTCTACGTTTCTGGGTCTTTAAATAGATCATTGAGATTATCGTCATCTTACATAATATGAATGCATCCATTATTTTCTACGTTTCTGGGTCTTTAAATAGATCATTGAGATTATCGTCATCTTACATAATATGAATGCATCCATTATTTTCTACGTTTCTGGGTCTTTAAATAGATCATTGAGATTATCGTCATCTTACATAATATGAATGCATCCATTATTTTCTACGTTTCTGGGTCTTTAAATAGATCATTGAGATTATCGTCATCTTACATAATATGAATGCATCCATTATTTTCTACGTTTCTGGGTCTTTAAATAGATCATTGAGATTATCGTCATCTTACATAATATGAATGCATCCATTATTTTCTACGTTTCTGGGTCTTTAAATAGATCATTGAGATTATCGTCATCTTACATAATATGAATGCATCCATTATTTTCTACGTTTCTGGGTCTTTAAATAGATCATTGAGAGTATCGTCATCTTACATATTGTGAATGCATCCTTTTTTTTTCCGTGCATCAGTTTTGTCGAGCGGTCATAAAACGTGGTCTGTATATTCGTATTAACCTAAGCAAGAATATGTTGAAAAATAAAAACATGAAAACGAATTGTCTTTCACCGCAGTCATCAATTTTTGAACATTTCCCTTTTAGAAAAAATAGGTACTCGGTCATTTGTCTATTGCTTGTCTACTGTATAGTACTCTCGAATATTCGAAACTTAAATATTCATGTTCAATACTTGTGTTATTCATTGGTATATGGCATAAGGGCTCCCACACATAACTGCGAATTCGCATCACATCGCAATTAATGTCTGACTCAGAGGTGACTGACTGATTGACATATTGATCTGTCAACGCACGGCCCAAACCACTGGATGGATGGCATGCAGGTAGATGTTATGACGTAGGCATCCGCTAAGAAATGTTTTTTTTTTTTATGAAATAAGGGGGCAAACGAGCAAACGGGTCACCTGATGGAAAGCAACTTCCGTCGCCCATGGACACTCGCAGCTTCAGAAGAGCTGCAGGTGCATTGCCGGCCTTTTAAGAGGGAATAGGGTAATAGGGGAGGGTAGGGATGGGAAGGGAAGGGAATAGGGGAGGGTAGGGAAGGGAATAGGGTAGGGGATTGGGCCTCCGGTAAACTCACTCACTCGGCGAAACACAGCGCAAGCGCTGTTTCACGCCGGTTTTCTGTGAGAACGTGGTATTTTTCCGGTCGAGACGGCCCATTCGTGCCGAAGCATGGCTCTCCCACGTATATGATATTTATCAATTCTACCCCCAAGGGTATAAAATAGGAGATGAAAGTTTGTATGAAGCTTTGTCAATTTTAAATCGATCGGGCTGAGACTTTGATACCAGATTAATAATAATAATACTTCTCAACGCGAGCAAAGCCGCGGGCAAAAGCTAGTTCATAATAAAAATGACATTACGACGCTATGCAAATTCGCAGTTTCGTGTGGTAACCCTAAGGCCGGTATAAATAGTCAGTACTCAAGATGCATCTCGGTCTCAAGACACGGTTCAGGCTCTGTGATTGGTTGGCTGTCAAAATTTGGACCAATCATAGAGTCGAATCGCGTCTTGAGACCGAGTTGCATCTTGAGTACTGACTAACAAAAAAATACAAATAAACTTACAACTTATTTCATTTTCAGTTCAGCCATCCACTCCCTGAAAGTGATGATGATGAAGACTACATAGACACTGGTGCTGCTATACTCAATTTCTACTGTACGTTGGTAGACCTACTGGGAAGATGCGCACCGGATGCCGCAGTCATTGCCTTGGTAAGTTGCTTGTATGTGTTCTTTCGAATAAAAAATGGTAGGATTTGACCTACAAAGATCTTGCGTCACTATCCTTGTTTTCCGAACGATATTTTCGTATTTTGTACGCAAATTAAAAAACCGGCCAAGTGCGAGTTGGACTCGCCTATGAAGGGTTCCGCAGCAGCAATAAGGTTTATTTTTATGAAATTAAGAGGTTTTTGATTTATTTTCATATTTCAGTTGATTTAATGAATGTTAAATGTTAAATTAGGGTTTTTCATGACGTATAAAAAACTACTGGCTAGATCTCGTTCGAACCAATTTTCGTTGGTAGTTTTTGTAGTAATGTACATCATATATTTTTTTAGACTTATCATGATCCACTTTAGAAGTTAGAGGGCACATAATTTACCACTTTGGAAGAGTCTCTCTCGCAAACTATTCAGGTTAGAAAAAAATGATATTAGAAACCTCAATATGATTTTTGAAGACATATCCATAGATACCCCACACGCATAGGTTAGATGTAATTATTTTTTTGTTTCAGTTGTATCTATGGGGACCCCTAAAATTTTTAATAATTTTTCCATTTTTGTATTAAAACTTAAAGCAGTTCACAGACTACATCTACTTACCAATTTTCAATAGTATAGCTCTTATAGTTGCGGAAAGTGGCTGTGACATACGGACGGACAGACAGACAGACAGACATGACGAATCTATAAGGGTTCCGTTTTTGCCATTTGGCTACGGGACCCTAAAAAGGAACGTCGAATTTTATTTGAGGTATTTTTTAAACCCATTAAAAGAATTCTGAAACAACATCTTTAACATCGTATAATTTGTTCCTCGTAAGCTAATCTAGGTTTTTTAGTTATTTATGCCACATATCTTCTTATATGTATCCTAAATTAAATAGTAAAACTCACAATATTTCGTTTTCAGGGCAAGAACGAATCTCTCAGGGCACGAGCCATTCTCCGTTCTCTAGTACCGCTAGAAGACTTACAGGGAGTGCTAAGTCTACGTTTCACGCTGAATAACCCTGCTGCTGGAGAGGAAAGACCTAAATCAGGTATAGCGGCGCATATCTTTAAGATTGTATGGTGTAAATGAGGGGGAAAAATTTTTGATGCATTTGTAGAATATCTCCAATAAGGTGTTAAGTCTGATCGCGATCTACCAATAAAGCTTCATCGGATCACAGATCTACCAATAGCGTTCAGCAGTTTAGAGCTTCAATTTTCACTCCGAAGTCGTCGTATTTTACTACTATGATTTCCATGTTAGAAAAACAAAAATGTTGTTTAATATAAGTTTGGTTGATCCATGCGTCGGATGGGCATGTAAAAAGTCCTGCGTTTGATCTCTAACCAGTTTTTTGATCATCATACTGGGTACGAAATTAATGAGAGAGCTTTTACGAATTGCGCACACACTTTGCTTTCCACCGCCACCAAACTGGAATTATCTTATATCTTTAAACGAGCAATGCTTGTATATATATAATTGGAATCTCGGAATCGGCTCCAACGATTTTCATGAAATTTAGTATATAGGGGGTTTCGAGGGCGATAAATCGATCTAGCTAGGAATCATTTTTAGAAAATGTCATTTTATTCGTGTTTTTACCGAGCAAAGCTCGGTCAAATAGCTAGTTATATTTAAACAAGAGCAAGCTCAACATGGTGTTGTTGTGAAGTACTATAATTATATTTGATCATAAGCAAACCCAATAGAAGTTTACTCCAAACGCTTGTAGAATATTTACATCTTCCTCTACAGATATGCCGTCAGGTCTCATCCCTGGTCACAAGCAGAGCGTTGGTCTGTTCCTCGAGAGAGTCTACGGCATAGAAACCCAGGAGTTGTTCTATCGACTTCTAGAAGAGGCCTTCTTGCCTGATCTCCGAGCTGCTACTATGTTGGATAGGGTAAGAGCTGACTGCTAAGAAGTGATTAATTAATGGCAGCCTTTGATTTATTTATAGGCAGTATAGGTGGCAGCGTCCTATGGCGTCCTAGGACCTCCTAAGTACGAACTCTGACGCCCCGTCAGAGTTCGTACTTAGGAGCGGCAAAATAAGTGGCCTGTACTTTAAAAAATATAAATTCAGCTCTGGACAAAGCGCTGTCCAATGAAATCAAAGCAATGCGAGCATCTGCTAGTATGTAATACACATAGTTACATAATATGCTTGCCGTTCTTTAAACAACGTCGAAACTCGCCAACATGTATCTATAAAAAGTCAGGAGTTCTGTTCATCATCTGCGGAACCAGGGTATGCCTTGGTGTAAAATCTTACTATTTGGAATACTTTAGAAAAAATCAACACATAGAACTTTTTTATAAAATAAGGGGGCAAACGAGCGAACGGGTCACCTGATACAAAGCAACTTTCGTCGCACATGGACACTCGCAACATAAGAAGAGCTGCAGTTGCGTTGCCGGCCTTTTAAGAGGGAATACGCTCTCTTGAAGGTTGCAGGTCATATTGGTCCGGAAATACTGCTGGTGACAGTTTGCTCCAGAGTTTTTTTGGCGGTTGGCTAAAAGTTTCATAATTTTTCCAGAACGATGGCTGCGAATCTGACATGGCGTTGTCTATGAATCGCTACATCGGCAACTCGATTCTGCCCCTGCTGATCAAACACGCCAACTTCTACAATGAGGCGGAGAACTATGCCAGTCTGTTGGACGCGACCCTACATACTGTATACAGGTGAGTGAGGAGTTAGGGCCCGTCTAAATAGTACTCAAGATGCATCTGTCAAAATTTGGACCATTCACAGCGACCGACTCTGTGATTGGTCCAAATTTTCACAGAGAGCCTGAAACGTGTCTTGAAAACGAGATGCATCTTGAGTACTGACTATTTATACCGGCCTAAGTATCCCTAGAGCAGCGGTTCTCAAAGTTTTGATGGCTTTAAGATGTAACATTTTCGAAAAAATAAGAATGTCTTTGAATGAATTGTCTCCATGCTGGTGACATTACTTAAAAACTTAAAAACAATTTATGTCACTTGTCCTTTACTGCCCCTGGCCTTTACTGCCTATATGTTAGAGTCACTATAAGGTATTTACGGCACCCCAGAGGGCCTAGACAAGTGGCAAGCGATTATTATCGTAAACGCCAACGTCACAAAATGTATGGGATTTGACATTAGTATTCGCTAGCGAAGCGATGACTTATGTCAAATCGCATACATTTTGTAGCGTTTACGATAATCGCTTGCCACTTGTCTACTAGGGCAGGACTCCTTACAGCTATAGGGTAATCTAAATTTAATATTAATATTCGGAATTCGGCTAGAGAATGATAGACTAAGTGACGCCAGCAAATCCATCAAGCCGAAAATCGTTTATCGCGCGGGGACCGTACATTTTCCCGCAACAAAAACTTCCTGTCCTTTCCCGTGTCTCAAAGTATCCCTATACACATGTAAATTGGTTCAGCCGTTTAAGAGTCCCGGGAAAGGACGTAAGACACTTTTATCCCGGAAAAATGTACGGTTCTTGATTCACGAAATTAGGCGCAACGGAGTTTCGGGCGTCAACTAGTTTATAATTTTAGGGTAGGATTACTCTTCTTACACTGTTATAAGGCTCTTAAGAGGATACACCAGGAGCTAGAGAAATGAAAAAAAAGTACGTGTAATATATATAGCTGTCCCCCTTGCCTCAAGCCTATACCGCAGAACGCGATAGAGACAACTGCAGAAAATCAACGATTCGTTGCCCCTTGATTCCTTCTCCAAAACTTAACCGATTTAAGTACTTTTTTCATTAAAGATTAAAGAAAGGCTTGAGCGGTGTTCCTATGTTTTTTTTTTTTTTGTATAATCTAGCCAAATCTGTTTTCTGCATGTTTGAACACAGCGGAAAATCTGGCCATTTTTTTGGGTTTTTGAACGTTCATATCTTATTTAATAATTAAATTATAAAAAAAAGAAAACATAGGGACATTGTATTAGTGGCCGTAGATATTCAGGAAAAAAATTATAACTCTACTAGCATTATCCAGGGAGGAAACAGGGGACAACGTTTGTATGGAAAAAAGGGCGGTGTGGACTCCTCTTAAGAACTCTACCAACAAAATAATAACCAGCATAACTCGACCCCAGGTTGTCCAAGAACCGCATGCTCACCAAGGGTCAACGTGAGGCGGTCTCCGACTTCCTCGTCGCGCTGACAGCGGCTATGCAGCCGTCTATGCTGTTGAAGCTGCTAAGGAAACTGACAGTGGATGTGTCGAGGCTGTCTGAGTATACCACTGTGGCGCTAAGGGTGAGTTGAACGGGACAATCTTGTATGACTATGTTTTGGCAGCGGCTGTATTTCCATGAATTTTTGTATGTAGGGACAGAAAAACGATATAAATAATTAAATATCAGCAGATTTTCAATTTCATGACGTGATAATTATGACAGCGTTTTGAAATGACGATTTGCACGAAAGACCCTACATAGCTTCACCATGTGGCAGGTGGTAGGTAAAAAATGTTATAAGATTCTTTTTGGCAGCTTTTGATAACAAGAATCCATCGAAATCGAAAACCCCTCGGAAATGTGCCGAGTCGTTAGGCCTTCCGAATGGGCATTGTCCAAAAAAAATCACATGTACTTTTTATTTTACTTTTTTCGTTAAAATAGGGTATTTTAAGAATATAAATTAAATAATTTTGAAATTCATATAGCTAGTTTTTTCTCAATCATTTTTCAAAGTTTCGCTCTGACGTCATCATCAGCGGACAATTGACCTCTGAGTATGTTTTAAATTTCCTTTCAATCTTATTTATAATGGCTGGTTCGTCAAATGCAAGTTCTCATTATGTGAAAGCTGATACGAGAAGCTTACCAAAAGTTCGAAACGTAATGTTGGTCGAATTTATTGCTAATTTAACGCCATTGAAGGTCAAACAAAGGTTAAACATATTTGTTCAAAAATATAAGTAACTAATGGGTATTTTTTTCGTTTATATACAGAAAAACGACCACTGACCTTATTCCTCGAAATGTTTTTGTAATGCGCAAAATTAAAAAAAAATGGACAATCCCCATTCTAAATTTAGTGTCAAAAGAGTTGTTTTTATTTCACAATATTTTTAAGCTATTGCATAGCTTTTATCGCTTTGAGCGCGGCGACCGAATCAGGAAATTCCGTATCTAATGAAAAAAACCTAACACATCCCACTCCGACTGTACCGGTCGTTTCAGTTCGGCATACGTCGACACGGTTTGCGTGCGACTAGACGTATGCGAATTATTGATAAAAGAGGCTATGCCATGCTATTGTTATCAAGGTGGCCCCGTGCGAGTTTCTTACGCCGGTTCTTTTCGGCGGGGTAGTTCCCGAACCAGTGGTAAGCCTCATGTATACTCGACGTTCTAAGAGTCATGTTAACTTTATTAACCTATTTAGAAATAAATATTTTGATTTTGATTTTTGATTTAATGCAATATCTTTACCGTGGCAATTCCTCAAGTGCCACACGTATTTTTAATGACTTCAGTAATTAATTCCCATTTTAATTCCAGCTCCTGACCCTCCACTACGAACGATGCGCCAAATACTACGGCAGCTCCGGCGGGCAGGGCGCTTACGGCTCGTCCTCTGACGAGGAGAAGAGACTGACCATGATGCTGTTCAGCAACATCTTCGACTCGCTCAGCAAGATGGACTACGAGCCCGAGCTGTTCGGGAAGGCGCTGCCGTGCTTGATAGCTATTGGTGAGTGACAGTCAGCTGTCAGTGTCAGCTGTCAGTGTCATGACGTACACCCCGCGTTCCATTTAATATAGCCTTTCGAAGCGAGCGTCTATAGCGTCAGTGACGCCGCGACTGTGAAAAAAATGTATGGTTTAAGGTCACTGACCTCTATAATACACTGGACAGGCGATCGCTATCAATAAAATGCTCCCATTTGAGAGTCGCCATATTGGCGCTGATTGCTATGTGAAAGCAGTAGTGAGTGTACTTGGAACTACTATTTTGCAAATGGCGGCTGTCATTTTCTATGTAATTAGTTCACAGTACGCTCACCGCGGCGCTTCAAATCGGCACAAAAAATAGCTGTTCATTTTGTACGGCATATACTGTCTAGTATATGCCGTACAAAATGACAGCAGTGTATTATAGAGGTCAGTGTTTGAGGTCGAGCGCAGTGACGCTAACGCGGCAACTGTGACGTGACTTACATCACATACATTTTTCACAGTCTCGGCGTCACCGACGCTATAGACGCTCGCTTCGAAAGGCTACCTTTAGCGTTAAAAACGATCAAAACGCTCAAAATGCCTCCTATTTTTTTTGAGCGTTTTGATCGTTTTTAACGCTAAATGGATTGTGTCTTTAGTGTACATTGCCCTGTTTTCACACCATTTTATATCCACCACTGTTTATGGTTTGCTGGAAGAGATGTCTTAAAGAGATAAGTACGCCAATGTTATATTGTCACTTTTATATAAATATGTCTTAATTTTGTACATAAAGAGAATAAATAAATAAATGGAACGCGGGGATAGACTCGCCATGGCAAGGCGCTGCTGATGCAGATGTCACTTGTCAATGTCTGCGATGACAGTGACACGCTGAATCGTTATTTTGACGTAAATTTGTTTTTATAAATTGCTTTTGTTGCTGTCAACAAAAAGGCTGAATCCAGAATCTGAGAATCCAGTTGACTGACGCTAGCATATTTCCATTCGGTAACAAATCAATAAATTAATGACTACTAAGTGAGAACTTTAAGAGGAGTCCACACCGCCGTTTTTCCATACAAACGTTGTCCCCTGTTTCCTCCCTGGATAATACCGGTAGAGTTATGATTTTTTTCCTGAATATCTATGGCCACTATAAGCATGTCCCTATGTTTTCTTTTTTTTTCATAATTTTATTATTAAAAAAGATAAGAACGTCCAAAAACCCAAAAAAATGGCCAGATTTTCCTCTGTGTTCAAACACCTAGAAAACAAAACTGGCTAAAATATACAAAAAAAAAATGAAACAGGAACACAGCTCAAGCCTTGCTTTTATTCTTAATGAAAAAAGTACTTAAATCTGTTAAGTTTTGGAGATGAAATCAGCGGACAACGAATCGAAGATTTTCAGTTATTTTATTAAAACTTCTGTCGTGTTGTCTCTATCGCGCTCGGCGGTGGGAGACTTGAGATTGGTGAGACAGCAATACATTTTCAAATACCTATTTTCAATTTCTCTCGCCCTCGGTGTATCCTCTTAACGTTTTCACTCTTCGGAAAGAAGAGCCTGACTTTAAAAATACTATTGTACTAAGAATAGGTTTAAGAAATGCCTACATTTGTATTTATTTACAGGTTGCGCGCTGCCACCCGACTATTCTCTATCCAAGAACTACGATGATGAGTTCTATGGCAAAGAGACACCAGCTACAGGTGATTATTATTATTCTTTCATTTTTAAGATATAAGAAAATAATGTGATATACAAATGGAACAAAACTTGGTCGTGTTTTTCTGCCTGTTCGTGAAATCGTAGCTACAAAATTGTTTCACAAAACATCATAAACAAAAAGAAATTCCCTAAAAACTGCCTCTGATCAGCACAGACGAGTCATATACGATCGTCCAACGTCGTTTTAGTTCAGCAGACTTAGGCACGGTGTTTGTGTGCGTGCGACTAGACATATTATGCGAATTTTAATTTCATAAGTTGATAAAAATACTGCCTACCGCTGCTTGCTTGCTTTACCGTGGCAGTCCCTGTATTTTATTGTTAAAATTATAATTTTATTTTACAGATAATCCACAATACGATCCGCAGCCAATCAACACGTCGTCGGTCGCTCTCAACAACGATCTCAACACAATTGTGCAGAAGTTTTCAGAACATTATCATGATGCTTGGGCCTCCAGGTAAGATTAAACTGACATGACAAAATAAATGAAAAAAGAAACTGACATAAAAAAATAGTATTTCGTGAATTCTCCAACTGCATCCACGCCGAATTTTATCAAAATAGGCTTAACGTTGAGAGTTTAGCTCTTACAGCTTAGCTAAACAGAACATAATGTTAAAGCGTTTAGCCGTCTGTCTGTATCCTCTTCTCACTTTTGAACCTCTCATGAAATTTGTTATTTGCATTGGAGCATAACTGTAATATCTTCATTATCTTATTAGCCTTCCTTCAGAAGCTTTGTGGCTTGTGTACTTAATTGTAATCATTATAATTATTAGGGTTTTTTCTATGTGCACTAAACACTGACAATATATTTTCAGGAAAATCGAGAACGGTTGGGTGTACGGAGAATCATATTCTGACAGCCAGAAGTCACATCCTCGTCTCAAGCCGTACAACATGCTTAATGATTATGTAAGTTTGTTACTTATAATATTGTAAACAGGGTAAGTCCGGACTGGGTAGGACTGGCAGTGTGGTTACAGCAGGGTAAGTCCGGACTGGATCAGGCAGGGTTATTACAGCAGGGCAAGAAGGTATAGATAGTTTATTTAGTTCCCCGATACTGACGCGGAGCGCATGTCACTCGCTTGTTCGCCGCAGCTTAAGTCGTTAAATCACTATCCTGTGCTTGAACTCTTTATAATATCATTTCGTGCTATATCATACTGTGCTTTTTCATTCCCTGTTCTGCACCTTCTTTCGAACTATAGATATGAACCTAGTGTATGTGCTTGGACAATATAACCTGCTGTATCAGTAAGTCCAGACTTTCATTACATACGGACCTCATCGCATACCTACACTCAATCCATCATATCCATAGGTGATTACAGCACGGTAAGTCCAGTCACGGTCAGGCAGGGTGATTACAGCAGGGTAAGTCCGGACAGGGTAGTTCAGCAGGGTGATTACAGACTTTTTTTCCAATACGATATCATATCACTTTTAGTAAAACTTATGCATATTTTTGTATAAAATGTATATTTCATGCATATTTCTGTTTCAATTGTACGAATAAAATAACAATTTCTTTCCAATTTCAGGAGAAAGAGCGCTACAAAGAACCAGTGCGGGAGTCCCTCAAGGCTCTTCTTGCTATCGGCTGGTCAGTGGAACACTCCGAAGTGGATCTACCCAGCAACAACCGAAGTTCTATGCGACGGCAGTCAAAGAGTGGACAGGTGAGGCCGAAAAAAAACATACATCAGTCCCCAAAATTTCACAGCTGTAAAAAATCTAGCCGGTAGCGTGGCCCGGCAAGTACGTGGGAGAGCCATGCTTCGGCACGAATGGGCCGGCTCGACCGGAGAAATACCTGGTTCTCACAGAAAACAGGAGTTTACCGCAGGCCCAATCCCCTACCCTATTCCCTTCCCTACCCTCCCCTATTCCCTTCCTTTCCCATACCTACCCTCCCCTATTACCCTATTCCCTCTTAGAAGGCCGGCAACGCACCTACAGCTCTTCTGATACTGCGAGTGTCCATGTGCGACGGAAGTAGCTTTGCCCGTTTGCTCGTCTGCCCCCTTATTTCATTAAAAAAAAAGTACAAGCTAGATCAGATATAGCCATCAGTTGATCACAAAATACCACTTCTTCATGCGGTGACACTATGTTGCATCTGAAAACAAAATATACATTATTATAAAATATATAAATATACTTACCAAAAAAAGTGTCAAAAATTATCCACGCTTTTATTTTTATTTACCAGCTGCTAGATGAGACGCCAACGGTATGTCACCTAAATTACACCTTGTATTTTCAAATAGACAACTATTTTGTATAACACACTTAGGGCCTGTTTCACCACTTCCTGATAAGTGCCGGATAGGCTATCCACAACTTAACTTGACAGATAGATTATGGAGAATCTGTCAAAAAAGTCATTATATCAGAATCCGTACTTAGTATTATAAATATGAAATTGTGTCTCTCTGTCTGTCTGTATGTTACCTCACCCCTAAACCGCTGAGCCGATTTTGCTGAAATTTGGTGTGGAGATGCTTATAGTCCCGGGAAAGGATGTAGGATTCTTTTTATCCCGGAAAAATGTACGGTTCCCACGCGATAAACCAACTTCGAGCGCAACAGAGTTGCGGGCACTGACCTCTATAATACACTGAACAGGCTATGCCGTACAAAATGACAGCTATTTTTTGTGCCGATTTGAAGCGCCGCGGTGAGCGTACTGTGAACTAATTACATAGACAATTACAACCGCCATTTGCAAAATAGTAGTTCCAAGTAAACTCACTACCGCTTTCACATAGCAATCAGCGCCAATATGGCTACTTTCAAATAGGAATATTTTATTGATAGCGATCGCCTGTCCAGTGTATTATAGAGGTCAGTGGTTGCGGGCGTCATTTAGTTATGAAACATATCCGTATACTTTTTATTCGCAGTCTGACTCAGCCACGCCTTTCAACTACAACCCTCATCCAGTCGACATGACAAACTTGACATTGTCACGCGAGATGCAAAACATGGCGGAACGGTTGGCCGAAAACGCGCACGACATCTGGGCGAAGAAGAAGAAGGAGGAGTTGGTTACTAATGGAGGTAGGTGATTAATGCCAAAGACTTGCAAAAGACTTGAAGGTTTAGCCACACGCGTTTTCTTTATCTGTTCTGTAGAATCACCGATCAAAATACAAATACAAATATTTATTGACCAAAAATTGTTTAACATAATGCGATAATTACAGATCCCCACACTAGGCGATACCTGTCCTGTGGGGACATAATATAAATAAAAATAAAGTCATATAATTAAGTAACAAAAAACAGCACCACCCACTTAAAGCGGCGTTGCCAGACTTAGACATGGTGTTTTTGTGCGTGCGACTAGACGTAGGCGAATTATAATTGCATATTTTAATAAAGATAGCATTCTTTATTAACATAATATAAGCAATAGCTTTGTCTCGGTAGTCCCCGTGTGCCACGTGTATTTTTTGTGTAAAAAATAACAAAGTGATAAATTTAAAATTCTTTTCAGGTGGCATCCACCCCCAACTAGTGCCATACGATCTACTCACCGACAAAGAGAAGAAGAAGGATCGAGAACGATCCCAGGAGTTCCTCAAATACCTCCAATACCAAGGTTACAAGCTACACAGGCCGAGCCGCGGACCGCAGGGTGATACAGAACAGACTACTACGGGCGTAGCAATAGAGCTCAGATTCGCTTACTCGCTCCTCGAGAAGTTGATACAGTACATAGATAGAGCTACTATCAATATGAAGCTTCTAAAACCGTCTACCACTTTCAGTAGAAGGACTAGTTTTAAAATGAGTACGAGGGACATCAAGTTTGTTTCCAAGGTGAGTTTTTTTAAAGAGGTTATAATGTTTGTCTGTGAATATTTTATTTTTCTTGTCACAAAATACTTTGACGCGTCGTTTCAATATCTATAACCTGTAAATTCTAAATAGTCGTGTTTTTATCGCGCTACTTTTTTGATACGCATGTCAAAATCATGTCATGGCAACGCAACTTGACGTGTATCCATGTGACATAACGTGATTTTGTAATGTGCAATAAAATATTTGCGCGATAAAAAAAATGAGACAAACACGACTAATATTTGATTACTTTGAGATTGATATTTTCCCATTTTTTGTAACAACTCTACAAGGATATTTTGGCGCAATTGGAAATAATTACACCATCTTATAAGATGTCACCTTGATAACCTGTAGCTTTTTTACTGTTGACTGATAGAATATAAGTTGAGATGTCACCCAAATATCACTGAACGTGTTTCCTAAATGGCTAAACATGGCTTATGATTTCGAGTGACAGTTGTTTTCTTTGACAATGTCATCTGCCTATATGAAAATGTCATCCAAGTGCCACAAGATTTACGCCCGTCGCCCCTGACATGCCAGTGTCATTAAACGTGAGACCAAAGGATGATTTCATTTCAAGTGACAGTTGTTTGGCTTTGACAATGTCATCTGCCCATATAACAATGTCAACCAAGTGCCACAATATCCTTGTAGGCCTGTATTTTGGATTTGGCTAGATAACTTTTTGTATAGTCCTATTTAGTCAATGTTTCTTAAAATATATATTTTTTAAATATTGCACATTATAACCCTTCTTTGACCTACTGTGTATATGACCTATTTTTCCTATATTGCAAGCAAAGCAAAATGGAAATCAAATATTTTAAAAAGGTATAACAATACTAGCAAAGCGTTTGTATTGAATTTTATTTAATCTATCAGTAAGAATTTAAAACAGCATGTTTTTAAAAAGTTATTAAAACACATAAATAAATAAAATGCATGTTATTTTTTTAATCGTTCATGGTTTTTTTTTTCTGCTTTCAAAATGTAAGTACAAGTAAAACTGTTTTCTTGCAATCACCGTGCTTTATTTCCTACATTTAACAAGTTTTTTGAGAGAAGGTAATTAATATGAATATTATTTTTTATAATACCTATCCAGAGATTAGTTTCTCCCACATTTTTCCTTTTGAGCTTCAACCAATTTTATTAGTTCCATCCATATGTTCAAATAGATTCATCTTCTTGTGTTTTATAAAGTGGCTATTTGATTGAATTTAGTTCGGTTGCTGTCGCTTGCGGCAAAGATCAAAAAGTCACCTTGATGCAATTCCCATACATTTTGACTACTTCGCTATCGAAACTGACATTCAAATTCATCTTGACAGAACGCCTTAATCTGACCACATTTTTCCTCTCTAGGTTGTCCTACCTCTTATGGAGAAGTATTTCTCGACGCATCGTAACTACTTCATAGCGGTTGCTACTGCAACCAACAATGTGGGTGCGGCTTCTCTCAAAGAGAAGGAGATGGTTGCAGCATTATTCTGCAAACTGGCCAGTCTGCTGAGATCCAGGTGAGTAGCTTGCCCTTTTAGGGCATTGATGCTGCAGGCTGTAATTAATCAAACTAAGAGTATGTTAGGAGTCAGGACATGCCTTAATAGATAGTCCCGTAGATTCTTTTCATATCAAAGTAAATTCGGACACGGGGTAAAAATCAATAATTCAAGATGTCAGTGAATATTTTGTTTAGATGGTCACCAAGGTCTGCAAAAAATTACTTCATAATTCCGGATAGTTATTTAATTTAACACCGAATCATCTGGACTTACCCTGAATCCGATCTTACCCAGCTGGCCGATTCTGTATCGTACATTTGTGAGATAATAACTGAGTTAGTAACGAAACGGAGGAGTGAGTAACGGAAAGTGCACTTTTTGTATTCACTTGCATACAAAAGTGAGACTTTCCGTTGCTCACTCCTCCGTTTCGTTACTAACTCAGTGATTAACTCACAAATGTACGATACAGAATCGGCCAGCTGATTAGCTTTATTATAAAAAAAGAAAAGCTTATTATAATTATTATAAAACAAGATAATAATAAATTCAATAATTTTATGAGAAGAAGCCTATTAAAGTAACCCAGTGACAGCAACAGACGCAGAAAATAATTTACCCTAATAATATTATAAACATCACATAATTCTATCCCCAGGCTAGCAGCCTTCGGTCCCGATGTCCGCATCACGGTCCGATGTCTCCAAGTGCTGGTGAAGGGAATCGACGCGAAGTCCCTCGTCAAGAACTGCCCCGAATTCATCAGAACATCTATGCTGACTTTCTTCAATAACGTCGCTGATGATTTGGGGCATACGATACTTAATTTACAGGAGGTGAGTTAAAAAGAAACAAATACTTTGAAACGTCCCATGTGTTGACCTACCATTATTTAGTTACAGGACTTTTATTCCTGTCACTTCACAAAGTAGGTACACAGTTTATAGCTACAAAAATGTGAAAGAGTCCGTTACCGACTTAGATTGAAATTATCTGGTTTCTGTTACGGAAAATGTACGATTACAGCGCTCTTTAGTGCACGAATATAAAATGTTTTATTTGTTTTAAATCTTACGGGATCACGTGAAGTACTTATATGCCTAATTGGAACGTGAATTTGAGAGTGCTTGAATAATTGCTGCAATTGTGCTTGAATAATTGCTGCAACGCTTCGCTTATGCTTCGCATAAGCGAAGCGTTGCAGCTGTAGTTAAAACATTCAACGGCATGATGCCGCATACTGCGCTCTAGTAAGAGGATATTTTTATCTTGAGTATATTTAACCACTATATAATAATTTCAGGGCAAATATGCCCACCTCCGAGGCACGCATCTCAAGACGTCTACTTCTCTGGGCTATATCGATGGCGTGCTGATGCCGGTACTTACCGCGATGTTTGACCACCTCGCTAACTGCGAGTACGGCGCTGATCTGCTGCGTGAGTACATCCACACTATAACTTTTGACAGAGTAAAAGGAATAGAGTGTACTTACCGTTGTGTACTGCGCACACACTTGGGCACTATAAAATCACTCCTATGTAACTGTCCGGTTTTAATCAAACCGGCCACCGTCACCGAAACCGGTGTGGGAGTTATATAACTATAACTTTTCGCCACACGAAAAATATACCATCCTCATCACCTTGATGAGTAGCAGTGCGTTTTTCGCGTAAATTTCTGCCGTGCATAGTAATACTCTGGAACGAACTGTCGCCAGCAGTATTTCCGGACCAACACGACCTGCAAATCTTCAAGAAGAGAGCTTATTCCCTAACAGCCGTTCCCAATATTTGATCTATCTCTGGTTTTGCCCTACTAGAGATAGGAATAGCTCATAATTGACATAAAATATATGTCTCTAATGTCTAATGTGAGTTATTCCTATCTCTAGTAGGGCAAAACCAGAGATAGATCAAATATTGGGAACGGCCGTAAGTAAACCGTATATCCCACCGCAACAAAATTATCCTATGTCCTTTCCCCGTTCTTTAAAATTTCCGTGTTAAAAAATTGTTATGTGTCACGATAGTATACCTTTTTGACACGACAGACTCTAAGGCTAAAGTAGCCTTAATGGCAAATGGAATTTCAATCACCCTCATTGAAATGTCTATTACAGTGGACGAGATCCAGGTGGCGTCATACAAAATGCTCGGGTCACTCTACACCCTGGGCACTGACGTCACACTCACACACGACAGGAAGTACCTGAAGACGGAGATAGAACGACACAAGCCGGCTCTGGTGAGTCTACCCTCTCTTTTTTACCATAAAAGTATTTGTGTTTGGCACGTGACTTATCAAACGTAATGTTTTTCGTCACGTGACCTTGAAATTTCACTCTCAGCGCGCTAAAGAAGTTTCGATGAAACTCACATTTATCAATCTGAAAATGTCTGTGAGTTTCTTATGCTGCTTTTGTTTTTTTTTATGTATAAGGGGGCAAACGAGCAAACGGGTCACCTGATGGAAAGTCTATAAGAATATGAATATATAATAAGAAATAAGGGGGCAAACGAGCAAACGGGTCACCTGATGGAAAGCAACTTCCGTCGCACATAGACACTCGCAGCATCAGAAGAGCTGCAGGTGCGTTGCCGGCCTTTTAATAGAGAATAGGGTAATAGGGGAGGGTAGGGATGGGAAAGGAAGGGAAGGGAATAGGCCTGCGGTAAACTCACTCACTCGTCGAAACACAGCGCAAGCGCTGTTTTCACGCCGGTTTTCTGTGACAGTTTTCGAACAGGTCGTAACAACAAATAAGAATCTTAATATATATATTTCTTGTGTGCGTGTGTATGTGACTGAACTCCTCCTAAACGACTGGACCAATTTTGATGAAATTTTTTGTGTGTGTTCGTGGAGATTCGAGAATGGTTTAGATTTACAGTTTGGTCTACTGGAAAATGTTTTTTCAATTAATTTCTTATTTATAAGGAGTTGTTGATTTTGGAATGTTTTACATTAGATCCGGCGGACGGCGCTATCATCGCATTCAATATTATTCTATTTCAATTTTAGTTTGTCCTGACAGATGGTGCTACGATTAATTTGAAAAAAATTTTGTTATTCAATTCATGTGCTGATTAAAATATTAAATAAATAACACATAGGCTACAATTTTAACCGACTTTCAAAATGGGGGAGGTGTTATGTTCGTTTTCTTATATTCAACGATTACTCCACCGTTTGTTAACCGATTTTCAAAATTTTTCTTTTTGTATATAGGGTATCATCCCAATTTGGTATTATATTCAGAAAAGTGGTGATCTGATGAAGGATCCATAAGTAATCGAGGGAACTCCTCAAAACTTATAGGGAAACATATGGTGACTTCGGTTTTGTGAGAAGTATTCTAAGCATATGCTACCAACAAGTAAGATTTTGCACCGAGATATACCTGGTATACCGTGGTTCGGAAGGTGCTGAGAGAATTCCTGATTCTTTATAGATACAAGTTTGGGAGTTTCGGCGTTGTTTTAAGAACAGAAAGCATATGCTACTATGCAAATTACATTCTTCATCATCATCATCATCATCATCATCACTACCATATTATACCATTTCATAGTCTTTTAGATCGAGACTCGAGTTTGTCAAGCGATAATTAAAAAAAATCTATATCTACCTAATATTATAAACCTGAAGAGTATGTTTGCTTGAACGCGTCAATCTCAGAAACTACAGGTCCGATTTAAAAACTTATCTCAGTGTTAGATAGATCATTTATCGAGTAAGACTCATCATTTATCGAGAAGGTTATATTATATTATTACTCTAAGACTAATACGACAGAAGAAACTCAGGAAAATGTGGGAAAAACGGGGGAAATATTTTTTATGGGAAAATGTACCTTACGGATTCTGTAAAATTTCTAATTTACGCGGGCGAAGCCGCGCGGGACATCTAGTATTCTTATAAAACATTATATTCATAAAATTTAAAACTGTTGCATTTATCATTTCCAATTCCAGGGTTCCTGTCTCGGTGCGTTCAGTTCCACCTTCCCTGTTGCGTTCCTCGAGCCTCACCTCAACAAGCACAACCAGTTCTCGCTGTTGAATCGTATCGCTGATCACTCCTTGGAGGCTCAAGGTATTTTATTATTTTATTGTCTTTCATGATAATAAGAAAAAAAATGAATTAAGACTAATCAGGGTAATTTCGGATAAACAGGGTGAGTTCGGATAACACAATGGGGATTGTCCATTTTTTTTTTAATTTTGCTCATTACAAAAATATTTCGAGGAATAAGGTCAGTGATCGTTTTTCTGTGTATAAACGAAAAAAATACCCATTAGTTACTTATATTTTTGAACAAATATGTTTAACCTTAGTTTGACCTTCAATGGCGTTAAATTAGCAATAAATTCGACTAACATTACGTTTCGAACTTTTGGTAAGGTAAGGTATCAGCTTTTGCTGTTTCAGCTATCAGCATTTTGTCAAATTGCATTTGACAAACCAGCCGTTATAAATAAAATTGAAAGGAAATTTAAAACATACTGCAGAGGTCAATTGGCCGCCGTTTAAAAATTTAAAAATTTATTGAGAAAAAACTAGCCAATGAATTTCAAAATTATTTAATTTATATTCTTAAAATACCCTATTTTAACGAAAAAAAAATATAAAAAGTACATGTGATTTTTGTGTGTGACTGAGATGTAGTGTAAAACCATATTTTTATAAAAAATATATTTAATCAGCTGATATCAAATCAGGGTTATCGTAATAATCGAATCCAAAGTTTTTCGCTCGCGTATTAACGCGAGCGAAAAACTTTGGATTCCTTTTGACGAAAAATGGGGAAACGTAGGTAATTGAAATTTTGCACAGTTATAGTTTATATGGTGAAGGAGTGCATCGAGCTAATATTATTTTGAAATTATGATTTTATCATAATTTTTTAACAATTAATAAAACATTACACACACTACAATACGCACACTCAAGAAGATGACAGATTTTTGAGTGACCAACCTGTACATACGAATCATACTCTTTTATTTATGGTTGAAGTCTGTTGACAACAAGTTGACAAATTAAAAATGGATTATTGTTTTTTTTTATTGAATCTTAGATACTATTAGACAATGCTTACACGGCCAGTCTGAGATCAGCTGAGTCCCAGAGACGAGAGTTGAAAAAAATATGATAAAGTCAATATTTTTTTACAAATTAAACATAGTAGTCCTAATGTCGTTGAAAATAAGGTCGAATTTAGACCATTGGGGGATCTCTAGTCAGGGTACAGATACAGGTATCTGAAGTTACCTTGATTTAGTATGAATCTGATTTATTTTTCCAGACATAATGGCGAAGATGGAGCAATCTATGCCTACCCTGGAGACAATTTTGAACGAAGTGGACCAGTTTGTGGAGTCGGATAAGACGTACAACGAAGCTCCGCATATTATCGACGTGGTTATGCCGCTCCTGTGCTCCTACCTGCCTTTCTGGTGGGCGCAGGGGCCTGATAATGTGACGCCTACGGCCGGGTAAGTGGCACTAATAGTATATAGCACTAGTGGACCCGACAGACGTTGTCTTGTATACACGTGACGTGGGAGGCCATGCTTCGGCACGAATGGGCCGGCTCGACCGGAGAAATACCACGTTCTCACAGAAAACCGGCGTGAAACAGCGCTTGCGCTGTGTTTCGCCGAGTGAGTGAGTTTACCGGAGGCCTAATCCCCTACCCTATTCCCTTCCCTTCCCATCCCTACCCTCCCCATTTACCCTATTCAATCTTAAAAGGCCGGCAACGCACCTGCAGCTCTTCTGATGCTGCGAGTATCCATGGGCGACGGAAGTTGCTTTCCATCAGGTGACCCGTTTGCTCGTTTGCCCCCATATTTCATTTTAAAAAAAGTCTTAGTCTATCGTTGATGTGGTGTTACCATTGCTGTGCTGCTACCTGCCGCTCTGGTGGGCGCAGGGGCCTGATAATGTGACAGCTACGGCTCGATAATTGTGACTTTCTTATACTATATTTTGTAACAAAACAAAAACAACAAAACGCCCGCAACTCCGTTGCGCATAATTTCGTTTATCCTTTTTTTTATCAAATAAAGGGACAAACGAGCAAACGGGTCACCTTATGGAAAGCAACTTCCGTCGCCCATGGACACTCGCAGCATCAGAGGAGCCTGCCTTTTAAGAGGGAATAGGGTAATAGGGAAGGGTATGGATGGGGAGGGAAGGGAAGGGAATAGGGGAGAGTAGGGAAGGGAATAGGGTAGGGGATTGGGCCTCCGGTAAACTCACTCACTCGGCGAAACACAGCGCAAGCGCGGTTTCACGCCGGCTTTCTGTGAGAATGTGGTATTTCTCCGGTCGAGCCGGCCCATTCGTGCCGAAGCATGGCTCTCCCACGTATAAAACCTCCTCGCGCTTAAACGACTATACTTTGAGAGACGGAAAAGAGCATAGAATAGTTTTTATCTCGGAGAGATATGTACGGCTCCTGCGTTTCGTTTGATTGATTTTTGTTAACAGCGTAGTAAATATAGCTCGTCTCTAAATTGTCAACACAACAGCTACATAATATTAAAAAATACAGAGGCCGTAGGTAGCCCTTTCGTTAAAAACGATTACGAATTTCTTTATCAAAATGTATGGGATTTGACATTAGGCTTCGAAAGCAAAATGTCATTTAGCGACTTATGTCAAACCGCATACATTTTGATAACGAATTTCATCATTTTTGAAGAAAGATACTTTGTCTAAGGGGGCAAGTTACGGTAGAATAAAAATCATGAGAGCATAATATTTTGTTCTTACAGCAACCACGTAACCATGGTAACGGCGGAACACATGAACCAACTCCTCAAAAACGTCCTCAAACTGATCAAAAAGAACATCGGCAACGAATCAGCTCCTTGGATGACTCGCATCGCGACATACACTCAGCAGATAATCATCAACAGTTCTGAAGAGTTGCTTAGAGATTCCTTCCTGCCGTTAGCCGAGAGAGTACGGAAGAGGACTGACAATATGTTCCATAAGGAGGAGAGTCTTAGAGGATTCATCAAGGTAAGACGCGCACAGCTTTAAGCTTTTATTTAGGCCAAACCTACGCGACCAGGCGACTGCGAAGCGGAGCGCCAAGTTATCAAATGTTTTAGGTTTAGCCTAAGCTTAAAGATAGCTTCACGCTTGGTTTTTTTTTTTATGAAATAAGGGGACAAATGAGCAAACGGGTCACCTGATGGAAAGCAACTTCCGTCGCCCATGGACACTCGCAGCATCAGAAGAGCTGCAGGTGCGTTTTCGGTCTTTTAAGAGGGACTAGGATAATAGGGGAGGGTAAAGATGGGAAGGGAATAGGGGAGGGTAGGGAAAGGAATAGGGTAGGGGACTGGGCCTCCGGTAAACTCACTCACTCGGCGAAACACAGCGCAAGCGCTGTTTCACGTCGGTTTTCTGTGAGAACGTGGCCTGGTATTTCTCCGGTCGAGCCGGCCCATTCGTGCCCAAGCATGGCTCTCCCACGTTTTTATGCAGAATTTTTTTTCTTCATTCCAGTCATCAACGGACGATACCTCTCAAGTGGAATCCCAGATCCAAGAGGACTGGCAGCTGCTTGTCCGCGATATCTACTCCTTCTATCCGCTGCTCATCAAATACGTCGATCTACAGAGGAACCACTGGCTAAGGAATAATATACCGGGTGAGTCTATACTAATATTATTAATGCGAAAGTCTGTCTATCTGTCTGCTGTTCAGCGGTTTGGCCTCTTCGTGGTCAAACCGCTGAACCGATATTGCTGAGAATTGGTACGGAGACACTTTGAGTCCCGGGAAAGAATTAGGATATTGTTTGTCCCGAGAAAATATACGGTTGTCGCGCGAAAAACGAATTTTGTCGCAACGGAGTTGCGGGCGTTCTTCGTAGACTACGACGAATGTAACAACTACGTTACAATGCTACGACGAATTTTAAAACTACGTAGCCAGGCTACGACGAATGTAGCAGCTACGTAGCCAGGCTACGACGAATGTAGCAGCTACGTAGCCAGGCTACGACGAATGTAGCAGCTACGTAGCCAGGCTACGACGAATGTAGCAGCTACGTAGCCAGGCTACGACGAATGTAGCAGCTACGTAGCCAGGCTACGACGAATGTAGCAGCTACGTAGCCAGGCTACGACGAATGTAGCAGCTACGTAGCCAGGCTACGACGAATGTAGCAGCTACGTAGCCAGGCTACGACGAATGTAGCAGCTACGTAGCCAGGCTACGACGAATGTAGCAGCTACGTAGCCAGGCTACGACGAATGTAGCAGCTACGTAGCCAGGCTACGACGAATGTAGCAGCTACGTAGCCAGGCTACGACGAATGTAGCAGCTACGTAGCCAGGCTACGACGAATGTAGCAGCTACGTAGCCAGGCTACGACGAATGTAGCAGCTACGTAGCCAGGCTACGACGAATGTAGCAGCTACGTAGCCAGGCTACGACGAATGTAGCAGCTACGTAGCCAGGCTACGACGAATGTAGCAGCTACGTAGCCAGGCTACGACGAATGTAGCAGCTACGTAGCCAGGCTACGACGAATGTAACTTGTAACAACACATTGCAACAACTAATTATCAAGGCTACGATAGTAATTATAATGTAAAGAAAATTACAAAGCGTTTTTGAGGAAATTCTTAGTGTTAAGGGTTTGTCAAAATAAGTCTTTGTCCCTTTTTCCATTACGAAGAACGAATAAGATTACTTCATTTTAACCAATTATAAAATTAAATAGGCGTTGGTGAAATTGGGATTTTGTTGGCTTTAATTTCACATTTTTATAATTTTCAGAGGCCGAAGAGCTATACAACCACGTCGCAGAAATATTCAACATTTGGTCCAAGAGTCAATACTTCTTGAAGGAGGAGCAAAACTTCATATCCGCCAACGAAATTGATAACATGGTAATTTTGACTTTATAATGAAACTCATAAAATTCATTTTCATTTGTACTGTGTTATGTGTTCATATTATTTGTTCAGTTTCATGCGATTATGTGCTCTATGTTATTGTAATACGGTTCGATTTGTCAAAGGTTTTGATAATGCCAACTGCGACTAGAAGAGTTACTACAGTTGTAGATGGTACGCCACAAGGTGGAGGAAAGGTAAAAAAAAAATAGAAAAAAGTTTTTTTTTTCTACTAATTCTTCTAACTTTGATAGCCATAACGAATGCTTAATCTTTTACTAATTGTAACGCTTTTCAGGTTTAGTTTAGATCTGCTACGTGCTTTCAGATTTACTAAGTACCTTTCTAACTTCTAATGGTTTAGAATAGAAAGAAAAATAGAATTACTAATTTACTGCCACTTTTTTACTACTGCTATCTAATATCTACTATCCGAGCATCTTTATAGGTAGATGGCGGATCTACGTAATTTGGTCAGACTAAATATTATACTCGTATATCTAGTCACTGTTAATCGTGATCGAGATAATCTGACTAAATTACGTAGGTATGCATTTATAAAACAATTTTTTTTATATTTATTTACCTAAGTAATTTATATTTATGAATTTAACTTTAAATACTTAACATTTATGACATTGTAATATTGGCTTCACTTTATATTTCCTTTACTTATTATAGGTAATGGTTAGATTATAAGCTCTTAATTTATAGCATTTTTCTACCAAAATGAAATTTTTCTTAAGTAGATGTAGAATGAATTAAGGATAACCAGGAGAAAAGTGGATACAGTTCAAATTTATCTTATCTTTAATTCAATTTACCGCCTTAGCCTTAGGCCGAGACACAAAAACACGATACGACGTCGTGTCGTACCACGACGCGGCGTCGTTTCACAATGCGACGTCGTGTCGTGGGAATCCACGACGAGCATCGTAAAAAACTACGACGCGACATCGTGACGTGCCACGATATACGGTGGTACGACACGACGTCGTATCGTGTTTTTGTGTCCCGGCCCTTAGAGGTAAATTGAATTAAAGACAAGGTAAACTCGAATTGTATCCACTTTTCTCCTGGTTATCCTTGATTCATTCTACATCTATGTTCACATTCTACATTCTATTTATACCTTAGGTCTTGCTTTAAAATTAGAAGGGCTTGTTTCCTCGTTTTTCCCACATTTTTCACTGATTCTTCGCTCCTATTGGTCGCAGCGTGATGTTACAGAGCCTAAAACCTAACCGAAAGGAGTATCCAACACAAAAATGATTTTTCAACTCACATTTAAAAAGCAAACCTAAAATCTTGCTAACACCAACTCAAATATTGCAGAAGAAGAAGAAGCATCGTGATAAGAAGCGAGACAAGGACAAGGAAGTCCAGGCGTCGCTGATGGTGGCCTGTCTGAAGAGGCTGCTGCCGGTCGGTCTGAACCTGTTCGCTGGACGAGAACAGGAGTTGGTGCAGCACTGCAAGGATAGGTTCTTGAAGGTAGAGAAGTTACTAGATCTGTAAGGGACTAAGGGAGGGCTAGTGTAGCACTGCCAGGATAGGATCTTGATTGTGGCATGTACGAAGAGGCTGCTACCGGTAGGCTCGGTCTTCGCGGGACGAGAACAGGAGTTGATGCAGTACTGCAAAGATAGGTTCTTGAAGAAAGTACAACTCTGCCTGCTTAAAAAACAATATGCCACGGAAATTGTACATTTCCCCGCGACAAAAAGTATCATATGACCATCCCTGATGTCTATTGTATGCATATGCCAAATGAAATCATAATCAACTCAGTTGTTTCGAAGCCTCTTGCAAACAAACAAACAAACAATCAAGTAAGAATTCTGCTTGATCTATAGCGGGCTAAGAGAGGGCTCGTGCAGCACTGCAAGAATAGATTCTTTAAGATAAGGATGCTGCTAGATCTGTAAGGGGCTAAGGGAGGGCTAGTACAGCACTGCAAGTATAGGCTCTTGAAGGTAGGGAAGTTGCTAGATCTATAGGGGGCTAACAGGAGTTGGTGCAGCACTCCAATGATAGGTTCTTGAAGGTAGGGATGCTGCTAGATCAGTAAGGGACTGAGGGAGGGCTAGTACAGCACTGCAAGTATAGGCTCTTGAAGGTAGGGAAGTTGCTAAATATATAGGGGCTAAGGGAGGGCTAGTGCAGCACTGCAAGGATAGATTTTTGACGGTGGCCTGTCTAAAGAGGCTGCTGCCGGTCGGTCTGAACCTCTTCGCCAGACGAGAACAGGAGTTGGTGCAGCACTGCAAGAATAGGTTCTTAAAGGTAGAGAAGTTTCTAGATCTGATAAGGGGCGAAAACACAAAAAAAAAATTTCTTTTTTTTTGTTTTATTTATTTATTTGAAAGGATTCCCCCGATTCGGAATTCTAATTCTATGTTAGGTCCATCAGAATGCAAATATTAAACCGATCGAATCACTGGATATACCCAAAATTTCCAATAATGTATACATGATACTGACACATATCTCACACACATCTGACAGATAGATACGTCAAACTTTAGCTTGTTTTAAGACTACCTCAAATGATAGACATTTTTAAATACTCAAAGTGACACATAGACCTGAAATAGAAATTGAAATAATTTATTACCAAAATACAGTTACAAGGGTATTATAATCTGTTGGATATTTGAAGCTTTCATTCTACCACATAATATTTATGATTGCTGAGCCTGGCTGCTATACGCCATTTTGTTAACCCAAATGGTAAATCAATACCTGCATTCTCTTACAGAAAATGTCCGAACAAGACGTAGCTGAATTCGCCAAGACCCAACTCACTCTCCCCGACAAGATAGACCCAGCCGATGAGATGTCCTGGCAACACTATCTATACTCGAAGCTGGGCAGCAAGAACAAGGCGGCAACGGTGGTGGAAACAGCTGACAACAAGGCCAAAGTCATTGATGATACCGTGGAAAGGATTGTGGCTATGAGCAAAGTGCTGTTTGGACTGCATATGGTGAGTTTATTTAGATATGGCTTTAATAAGTCGTCATCCATAAAGTATGACATTTAAAAGCTGTGGGGATGGAGGGGAGGACGTAATTAGTTTTGTGATAAGGGGTCTATAAATATGTCGCACGTTAATGGGGGGAGGGGTCGAAGAAGTGTGACATGGTGTGACGATGAGTGGGGAGTAGTCCTAAGTTTTGTGATAAGGGGTCATTCATAAAATATGTCACACGTAAATGGGAAGGAAGGGTCGATGAAGTGTGACATGGTGTGACGAGGAGTGAGGGGTCCTATGTTTTGTGACATCATATTTCAAGGCGGTGGGGTCTAAAATCTTGAAATTCGTATGACATACTTTATGGATGGTCTTTAAAGCCTTTTAGTATTTAGAGTGTAAGAATAAATACTAGGGCACCTACAAACATATTGTAATCTGAAAAGTTTTGGGTTACAATTTAGGGATTGAAAAACAGAATATTGAAATTGAATTGGTTTGAGGAAAGATTAAGGTTTTTCATATTTTGTGTAAATTTACAAATTGATTTTAATTACACTTTCTTTGCGTTTTGTCTTTATTCAGTTGTTATTTGTCTAATATCTATATTTTTGCATGTCTATTGATTTTCTGTACATCAATTTTTTTATTGTTATCTTTAAACCACCTTTTGAACAATAAAGATATTATGATTATGATTTCTTTTGTTCTGCATTATTTTTTAGAGATTATTTTTTGTTTTTTTTTTTACTGTTTGTTATTTTTTTTCTTTAGATCGACCATCCGCAACAAATGAGTAAGAACGTGTACAGATCAGTCGTATCTATACAACGGAAGCGAGCAGTCATTGCTTGCTTTAGGCAGACGTCTCTGCATTCCTTACCAAGGTTTATAGAATGGTTTTTTTTACCCGGTTTTTTATGTTTTTTTTTTTTGTATCATAAATGTTTGGAGTTTTAACCGGATTTATATAATGTGTTATTCTTACTAACACAAAACCAAAGAGTTGAGTAGATGCTATTAAAAACTATTTATATTAAAAAAATACTTAACAAAGATTTAATGAAGATTTTAACAGACAAAGTAGTAAAAAAACACACGCACACACACACACACATACACACACACACACACGCACACGCACACACGCAAGTTCAAAATATATTCAAGTATTCTCTGAGTGAGGCCGTTGCATTTAAAATTAGAACTGCCAGAGATCTATGGCCTGATTCTCAAGCCTCGAATGTCTTGAGAATCAGGACCCTGGATCCCCGATTCCTCGTAATTTTGTTGTGACGTGTTTATTGCATGAGTGTGATGCATGCTAGGCGACGAAGCCGGCTCAGAGGCACAACAACTGGAAGAAGGTGTTGTGTGCGGCGCGAAAACGGGCGGCCATGGCATGTCTGAGGTCCACGCATCTGTATAAGATAAGCAGGTGAGCGATACTGACATACTGATTGCAAACGCCTAAGATGTCGTCACCCCTTAATTTCGCATCCTTTTACTACTATAATAAAGCTAAGGAGTTTGTATGTTTGAACTGTTGATTCGAATTGATTTTTTTGTAGGTTAGTCCATTTACTAAGGAAGATTTTAGGCTATATAAAATAACGATGCGACTAACAGGAAGGAACCAACCTATCAGCTGAAATGTAGAGAAAGAGGGAAAATTTAATAAGTCGCGGGCAACAGCCAGTTTATAATATTAGTATAGAAGTATGTATTGATATTATGGTAAACGTTTACAGACATCGCGCGTGCAACATATTCGCGCGGACGTACTATGAGCTGTGGCTGGAAGAGGAGAATATTGGCCAGGAGGTCATGATTGAGGATCTCACGGTGAGCCGCCATCTTGTCTAATTACCCTGTAGAAATGAGCGAATGCTACTTACTTTTCTAAGTTCTCCGGGCTTACATACCCTGTTCTCTAGTTGCAGAGCATGATGCATCTCAGTGCCACTCAATGCTGAGATGTGCTAATGCTTAATTGAAACGTGAATTAGTTTGTTTGAGTGCTTGGTTGTGCGAAGCGTTGTTTTAGTTGAAACATTCGAAGTTGAGCATTATTTCGCATAATGCACTCTAGTGTTTCCGCGATTGGAAAACAGGAATGCTGGTTTTTTAGGTTTACGCAAATGTTGTTAATAACTTGAGCGCTTCGGTATTTGCTATTTGGATGTCTTCTAGCGGCTGGTGTAAGTAGTCCACCTGTGTGATGTGTCTCCGGTCGCTGGAAAACTGTGGATAGGTCGGAAATCAGAAAAGTGCTTCGCGACAAAATCTGTAAGAACTCAAACTATACGTTGGGTTTAGTAATTAGGACACATTCATCTGAATAATATACTATTGCGTTTCACTCCCCTGTATCATCTCTCTATTTATCTCTCTTTCAGCAATCTTTCGAAGACGCAGAACTTAAGAAGAGTGATGTAGTGGAAGAAGAAGGCAAGCCTGACCCTCTCACTCAGCTCGTCACGACGTTCTGTCGCGGGGCCATGACAGAGCGATCTGGCGCTTTACAGGTATACTCATAAATTGATCTACCGATGAGCAAAATCATAAATTAATCTGCCAACGCGCAAAATCATGCAAAATTGTAAATTGATCTGACACACGAGCAAAACTATTTATTATAAATGAATTTACCGAAGTCGTAAATTGATCAGTCACATGTGCAAAATCATTTATTAATCTGCCACATTCGCAAAGTTATAAATTGATCTGCCAACGCGCAGAATCATAAATCTATCTGTCCACAGCAAATTTTTTTATTGATCTGCCAATTTCAAAGTATTAAATTGGTTAACTAATGCTAAAATCATTAATACTCGTAATTGCTGCCAATGCTCAAAATCAAACTGTATTCCACACACACTCGGGCACTATAAAATTTACTAATAATCCAAATTCCTCTAACAGGAGGACCCTCTATATATGTCATACGCACACATCATCGCCAAGTCTTGCGGGGAAGAAGAAGAAGAAGGAGGGGAAGAGGAAGAAGGGGGAGGAGAGGAGGCAGCGGGAGAAGAGGAGGGCGGACCTAGTATACACGTGAGTACTGCCTCTAGTGAAACCGGCGTTTAACATAGCAGAGAGGATGTTACACCTCTGTATAGGCAGTATAGATCATGGCCTATGGGCGGCAGCGTTCTAGGACGTTGGCTTAGTTCGCACATAGGGGCGGCAAAATTAAAGTAGCCTATACTCAAAAAAATATAATTTGGTCTTGGTTTGTTAGCAATATAAAACTACTGCTAGAAAACGGTGTGCATGGCCTATAATGTTGTTTAATTTTATATACCATATTACACCACACAGATATTTGTATGAGAAAGTGCAAAAGCAAATATCTAATTTGAATAATTTTTATTGCAATCAGAAAACTATGGATATGTTTATGGTATGTATATTTTACGGTTTATTTTAATGCTAAGAATATTATAGCGAACAAGACATAATTAATAATTATACCAAACGTCGGGTACTTGTTTATGCTTTCTATGGTTCCGTATTCGAAGGATAACAACAGGTCCCTAAAGACTCGTCGACAACGGGAATGCCAAAAAAAAAACATGAATTGATCTGATAACGCGCAAAATCATAAATTGATTTACCACATGCGCAAAATCAGATATAGATCTACCAACGCGCAAAATCATAGATTAATCTGCTTTGCTGTCAATCTGTCGGTCACTTAATGCTTACATATATGTAGTATGAAATCGCCCTACAAAATATAGTAATACAATCTAAACATCAATCATCCTCTAGGAACAAGAGATGGAGAAGCAGAAGCTGCTCTTCCACCAGGCCCGTCTCGCAGACCGGGGGGTAGCCGAGATGGTCCTCCTCCACATATCCGCCTCCAAGGGTATACCGAGTGACATGGTGATGAAGACCCTTCAGCTCGGTATATCCATACTGAGGGGGGGCAACATCGATATACAGATGGTGAGTGCTTGTGTGGGAACCGGGAGTTCCCGGAAAGTACGGGATTTCTTGGAAAGTAAGAGATGTCTAGGAAAGTACGGGATTTCTTGGGAAGTACGGGATGTCTCGGGAAGTACAGGATGTCTCGGGAAGTACGAGATGTCTCGGAAAGTACAGGATGTCTCGAGAAGTACGAGATGTCCCGGGAAATACGGGCTGTCTCGGAAAGTACGGCCGGATGTCCCAGAAAAAAAATGGGATGTCCCGGGAAATATTTTGTATTACCCTGGTACGGGATATACAGAATTTCCCAGGATTTACGAACATTCTATAACTCGTGACATCCCGGGAAGCATCAAATTTCCCAGGAAATACAAGAATATCCCGGGACTACGGGTCTTCTACCATCCCTAGCTATACTAATTTTATATCTGTCCCCAGGGCATGCTGAACCACCTCAAAGACAAGAAGGACGTGGGCTTCTTCACATCCATCGCGGGTCTCATGAACTCCTGTTCGGTGCTAGATCTCGACGCTTTCGAGAGGAATACTAAGGCTGAAGGTATATGTTGTACCTAAAGGTAGAAATATGTTTTACTGGAAGGAAAAAATATGTTTTACTTAAAGGTGGAAATATGTTTTACTTGAAGGTAGAAATATGTTTTTACTGATGGTAGAAATATATTTTACTTAAAGGTGGAAATATGTTTTACTTGGAGGTAGAAATATGTTTTTACTGATGGTAGAAAGATGTTTTTACTGAAGATAGAAATGTTTTACTTAAAGGTGGAAATATGTTTTACTTGAAGGTAGAAATATTATTTTTTATCTGAAGGTAGGAATGTGTTTTACCTGTACCAAAAGGAAAAGTGCTGTCATTTAAAGTTTGTTCAGGCTAGTTTATTCATTCAACTATAATATGCCTCCAAATTAAATAAATAATATTCTTCTTCTCTTGTTCTTAATGATGTTGGAACTTGGATTAAAAAGTTGAATTATCAAGTCTATGCATTATAGTGGGTGAATATTTATTTCGTTTCGAGACTTTGTAAATTATATTTCCTGAACCTTACTGTTACCGGCATTTGATGTGTTTTCCCACAGGATTGGGCGTGGGCTTGGAAGGCGCTGCCGGCGAGAAGAACATGCATGATGCTGAGTTTACGTGCGCGCTTTTCCGGTTTATACAGCTCACTTGCGAGGGACACAATTTAGGTAAAGTATACTAACCACAGACATAGATCAAGATAGATACCGCATGTCGCTCCATTTGTATGAAAACGAGCGTGCCACTTTTTTATAGCTACTGTGAAGTACCGATGATAAGAAAAGTGCCCATTATTTAGGCCAACGTTTCTATTTAAATTTCTACAGCTCAATACGGCACTTTTAGGCATTTAGCCATTTTTAAAATTCCGATTGACAGACTTTCGAAAGACGAGCATTGCTCGTCGTTTGGGAGCGCGATATGGCACGCGAAGTACATACACATGCGGTATCTATCATGATCTATGTCTGTGATACTATAGTTTGTGCGTTCTAAGATGATATGGGTGACAGTTTTCATGTTCCTTGCTACGGGTTTTTTTTACAAGAAAACAAAAAAAAACAAAATGTAATAAATTATATTCCATCTACAAAAACAAATGTTTCCTATAATTGTAAATGAATAAAAATGAAAAGATGCTAAATGCTAACTTATTAATAAAAATTATAAATATTAACTGTGAAATAGGAGTATAAAATTATTGTTACGAAAACATTTGAAAAATGTCATATGCATGAATAGGAACTTATGTCAATAGAGATTGACTCTGTTGAATCGAAATCAAATCGATAAAAAAAGGGCGGCCATCTTAAATCGCCGGCACCACTGAAATGTCAGTACGAAATCGATAATTTCGATTGCAATTCCTTTACGATGTGATTCGATATTTTTAAACTATCGATAAATTTTTGTTAGGTAACTTCCCTACTATTGTCAATTATAATGTGTCACGCATATCATCAAAAAACGCACAAACTATAACGAAACCACGAGTTTTTTGAGGGGGGGGGGGGGGGGGACATTTTTAGATCAGGCGCGGGAACGACTTTTAAAATAAAGCGACTTTAATCAATTTTCATAATGGAGAAGATTCTATGTTCGGCTATGGATATTTTTTTATGTATCAGATAAATTGATTCATTATCATTAACTTAGATAATACCAAACTGGTTCCTATTTATCAATGTAGCGAACGCAACGCTGATTTTCAATTTTATGATTTTGAGAAAGGCTCATTTAAGAATTTCAAATTCAACGTTGCATTGTAACTGATTGTAATTTGTAAGTCTGTATGTATTTCCAGAGTGGCAAAACTACCTACGTACGCAGGCTGGTAACACCACCACTGTCAACGTGGTCATCTGCACAGTGGACTACCTGCTGCGTCTCCAGGAGTCCATCATGGACTTCTACTGGCATTACAGCAGTAAGGTGAGGATTTGACAGCGTATATCCATACTAATATTATTATCAATGCGAAAGTACGTCCGTCTGTCTGTCTATTATCTCTTCCCTGTTTAAAAACGATTTTGTTCAAATTTGGCATATAGATAGTTTGAGTCCCGAGAAAGGACATAGGATACTTTTGATCCCGAAAAATGTACGGTTCCCGCGTGATAAACAAACTTTAGCGCAACGGAGTTGCGGTCTTCGTTTATTTAGTTTCAAATATGTTAGTATTATGGCCTGTACTCACTTTGATTAGTGATAAGTGCCGGTGATTATTGCAGGTGAATAGTAATCGGAACAAAGTAAGTGTGGACAGCGACTTAGCTTAGTTTAAGTCCTTTTATTTCTCCTAATAACTAATCACCTGCACTAATCAAAGTGAATACAGGCCCTTATACGTAGTCGGGATATACTTTTTAAAACGGTTTCTTATTTTTTAGGAGCTTATAGACCCGGCGGGCAAGGCAAACTTCTTCAAGGCCATCGGCGTCGCGTCGCAAGTGTTCAACACGCTTACAGAAGTCATACAGGGACCGTGTACGCAGAACCAACAGGCGTTAGCACATTCCAGGTAAATTGCGTAACCTCCAATAATAATTCAGTAGTCGTGTTATTATTAAGGTATCTACTTATATTTTAACATAATATCTTAAAATAATCGCATGAGAATTTGCCTCTAGAGGCGCTATTGTAAAAAAAGAGATTTATAATTATTTACTTAATGAGATTCAATATTTGAAACTTTGTTTGGGATGTTCCGTGGCTAAATATTATTCCTTATTTTAATGATTAAAACAAGGAAGAATATCTATACAAGGAATATTAAAACAAGGAAAAAAACGGTCGCCAAACTGTATTCAAATTATCCGACTCGAAGGACCAATTGAATTGCTGTATTGAAATGATCCGGTTCAAAGGACCAATAATTTTTAGGTTTTGGGACGCGGTAGGCGGTATCGTTTTCCTGTTCTGTCACATGCAGAAGAATCCCGCCTGATAGAAAGAATTTATAATTAGCTTATTGCTGTATTTAATGATCGGGCTCGAAGTACCGACCAAATTTTTGTCTTACTGATCTGGCTCTAAGGACCAATAACTTTTCAGGTTATGGGACGCTGTAGGCGGTTTCCTCTTCCTGTTCTCGCACATGCAGGAGAATCCCGCCTGATAGAAATAATTTATCACTAACTTATTGCTATATTTAATGATCCGGATCTAAGGACCAATAACTTTTCAGGTTATGGGACGCGGTAGGCGGTTTCCTCTTCCTGTTCTCTCACATGCAAGAGAAACTATCCAAACATTCGTCCCAGGTTGACCTGCTAAAGGAACTGCTCAATCTCCAGAAGGATATGATCACCATGATGCTTTCTATGCTGGAAGGAAATGTTGTTAATGGTATGTTTACAGTTTTGTTACCACAGTGTGGCGGTACCCACAATTCGCCTAACATTCCTGCATCGCGCTATCGAAGTTTCGGAGGACGGCAAGATATATACAACGTCTGAAATGACGTCAGTGGGCTTCGGCCTGACCGAGCATGCTATCTCGCTCGGTCGGAAGATCTTCCTTTTCGGCCGCCACTAACAACGTTAAAACAGCTTATGTTACCACTAGCTTTTGTAATCGAAAATCCAATGATTCAGTTTTGTTTATAATCTACTAGACGACGTCACCTTTGTACGGAAATTCGTTTATTCTTTCAAATTCAAATTTGCCCTTTTCGTTTCGTTTATTGCCCTGAAACCGCACATTTTTTCGGGATATAAAGTGCGTAAGTAGTAGTATATGTCCTTGACCGGGTCCATGCATCCATACCAAATTATCTCCATACTAAAATCGGTTCAGTGGTTTGGGCGTGAAGAGTTAACAGACAGACAGACACACTTTCGCATTTATAATATTACTATTAAAATATGAATATGGATGCGAAAGTTTTTTTTTAATGAAATAAGGGGGCAAACGAGCAAACGAGTCACCTGATGGAAAGCAACTTCCGTCGCCAATGGATACTCGCAGCATCAGAAGAGCTGCAGGTGCGTTGCCGGCCTTTTAAGAGGGAATAGGGTAATAGGGGAGGGTAGGGATGGGAAGGAATTAGAGGAGGGTAGGGAAGGGGATTGGGCCTCCGGTAAACTCACTCCACTCGGCGAAACACAGCGCTAGCGTTGTTTCACGCCGGTTTTCTGTGAGAACGTGGTATTTCTCCGGTCGAGCTGGCCCATTCGTGCCGAAACATGGCTCTCCCACGTATGATCTGTCTGTCTGTCTGTCTGATCACGCTTAAACCGCTAAACCAATTTTGATGGAAGCTATGTATCTACGTTGAGTCCGAGGAAAGTTTTTATCCCGTAAGATGTACGGTTCACGCGTGATAAATGAATTCGGCGCAGCGGAGTAATTGCGCGCATCTCTATTATTATGAATAAGCACTATTTTATCATAACGCCTCCGTGGTCTAGTGGTATAGAGCGCGGCTCTTGACTCGGAGGTTGTGGGTCCGATTCCCGCGTTGGAAAATGTTATTTCCAAGTTTGGTTAGGACAATGCAGGCTGATCACCTGATTGTATGACAAGTAAGATGATCCATGCGTCGGATGAGCATAATAAATGTCGGTCCTGCGCCTGATCTCTCGCCAGTCGTGTCGGTCTTCCGTCCCACTGGGTTATGAGAGTAAAGGAATAGACAGTACTCTTGTGTACTGCGCACACACTTGGGCACTATAAAATTACTCCTGCGTAGCTGGCCTGGTTTCAATGAAATCGGCCACCGTCACCGAAACCGGTGTAGGAGCTATTATTATTATATTATTTTACCATTTCAGGTACTATCGGTAAACAGATGGTAGACACGCTAGTAGAATCAGCGTCCAACGTGGAACTCATTCTCAAATACTTTGACATGTTCCTCAAACTAAATGCCCTGACTTCAAGCGCTAATTTCAAGGAGATCGACGCGAACAACGACGGCTGGGTCCTGCCAAAGGACTTTAAGGAGAAGATGGAGCAACAGAAGAGTTATACGCCGTAAGTTTTAGAGAAGGGATATGTTTATAAGCCGCGCAAAAATTTAGGATCGGTGATATTGACACTTAAGATGGCTTTCCGATTTTTGCCGCAAGCGACTGTTCGACGAAGATCTGAAAGTCATCTTCAGATAGAAAACGACTCGGCAATCACTCAGAGGCATTTAATAAATTGTTTAAGTGCTCATTAAATGACTACATAATTAATAATTAATGTTAATACTTTTTCAGAGAAGAAATAGAGTTCCTTCTCGCGTGCTGTGAAACCAACCACGACGGTAAACTGGACTACATCGGCTTCTGCGACCGCTTCCATGAGCCGGCTAAGGAAATCGGCTTCAACTTAGCCGTTTTGCTGACTAACCTGTCTGAGCATATGCCCAATGAACCAAGGTAAGAAATTAAAAAAATAGATGACAGTTAAATTGCAAGAAAATTTTCAGAAACATGAGACTATGAAATCGATCGTGGAAATCGCAGACACAATAGATTTTCAATTGTTATGCGACTGCCGCTTAGAGATTGATGGGTTAATACTCGTACCAGCAAGTTAAAAATTATTTTCACAAATTTCAAACAGAACTCACGCTAACTGATTTATAATATGGCAAATACTATGCATCAACATTTTTCCATTATAATATTCTAAATGCTAAAGCTTATATTCTGCCTGTTACCGTTTCGCACACAAATCGCTCGCAAATCGCAAATTAATTTTCACAGAAAATATTTTGGCATTTGCAATATTATTAGTAAAGATTCTGTCAGTCATGTCACTGGTTATTATTATTATTATGACCTGTGACTGATTAATATATATTTTTGTTAGGTTTGTTGTAATTTTTGTAATTTCTGTATTTTTTGTCATTTCAGATTGGCCCGTTTCCTCGAGACGGCCGGTTCCGTCCTCAACTATTTCGAGCCTTTCCTCGGTCGTATCGAGATCATGGGCGGCTCGAAGAGGATAGAGCGAGTTTACTTCGAGATCAAGGAGTCGAATATTGAACAATGGGAGAAGCCGCAGATTAAGGTAAGGAAGAAAAGGCTACGCTAGGCTAGTTAAAAGTAGGCTAGAAAAAGCTAGAAGGATATCTGAGGCTAGATTAGTAGAGGGTACGCTATCTGAGGTAGATGAGGTTAGGAATTCAGGACATTACAGTAAAGATACGTATATAATATGCTATACGAGCATTTGCCCGCGGCTTCGTTCGCGTTAAGAAGTATTATTATATTATACAAACTTTCATCCCCTATTTTAACCCCTTGGAGGTGGAATTGATCAAAATCCTTTCTTAGCGGATGCCTACGTCATAACATCTACCTGCATGCCAAATTTCAGCCCGATCCGTCCAGTGGTTTGGGCTGTGCGTTGATAGATCACTATGTCAATCAGTCAGTCACCTTTCAGTTTTATACATATAGGTTAAGGTATACTAGACGAAGTTAGTATGAGATAGAGCGAGTTTACTTCGAGATTAAGCAGTCGAATATTGAGCAGTGGGAGAAACCACAGATCGAAATAGGCTAGAAGAGGAGGAGGAAGAGGAATATGAGGCAAAAATTGGATGTACAATATGAGACAAAATTAAGAGAGGCTAGATTAGGCTAGGACGCTATCTGAAGTTAGATTAAGGTGGACTTCAGGAAGCTACAATCGTATGTAAGGCTAGATTGGATTAATAGATTAAAAAAGTCGAAAAACTGTCTTAAAACCACCGTATTATTTTCATATTTAACAGAGCCAAAAATAAAATAGAGACTTTTGATTATTAATTTAATAGCATAAATTAATTAAAATGTTCAATATTTTTCAGGAATCCAAACGAGCTTTCTTCTACAGTATAGTCACAGAGGGTGGTGACAAAGAGAAGTTAGAAGCCTTTGTCAACTTCTGTGAAGACGCCATCTTTGAAATGACGCATGCTTCGGGATTAATGGCCGCTTCGGAGGAATCAGCCGGTGGACCGAAGAACAGAGAGGCGGCGTATATGTATATGGGAGATGATGACGATGAAAGGTAAGTAAAAAATAAAAAAAATATAAAAAAAAAAACAGCCACTTACAGCAAAATTCTGGAATGAACTATCACCAGCAGTATTTTCGGACCAATACGACCTGCAAACCTTTAAACAGAGAGCGTATTCCCTCTAAGGGTCAATTCAGAACGAAACGTGACGCGTCGTGTCACGCAATTGAAGTCTGCCAAATCCATGCGAATTTAGAAATACATCTATTTCTAAATTTGTATGAATTTGGCAGACTTCAATTGCGTAAGGCGTCATGCCAATCCGTCAATTCAATACAAATTTAGAAATTCTAGATGCATGCATGCGACGCAATGCGGTCAGAATTAACCATTAGAAGGGCGGCAACACACCTCTTCTTGGTCTCCATGGGCGATGATAGTTACTTTCCATTAGTTTACCCGTTTGCTTGTTTTACCCGTTCCTAAAACATTTAGAAAAATAGTACCTAATTAATGTTTCTTTTTTCAATTTCTTTTCAGAGCCGGCAAAGATCCTTTCCGTCGTGGCTTACAATCCGTCAAGGACGGCATCGCCACGGCATTCTCGTCTCTATCGCCGTCTAGCATAAAGCAGAAAATCGCTGATCTCCAACAGATGCCGCCCGCGGAGTTGGCTGTAGGATTCTTCAAAATGTTCTTCTATCTGTTCTACTATATCGGTTATGGTGCTTTTGTTGTTATAAGGTGAGTTTAACCGAATAAACAAGGAGGATGTAGTGCTTGAGTATTTCATGATTTGACCAAAGATAGTAAAAGATAAGATGAGAAAATATTTTTTCACTGATGTAGTGTAAACGGTAGTAGCAGTAACAATGAAATTCGATTACTGTATTTTATAGTCACTGTTAACATGACTAACCAAACTATATTGTTACTAGATGTAGCACGTAAGTTCTTTTGCCTTGGGTGTATTTTTTGATGATCCAAATTCCAAAACTCGGTATACGATGTCTTTTACCAGGACTCAAAGTACCTATGTCCATATAAAATAAGAAAATCAGCTCAGCGGTTTTTTAATTCCATGTAACCAGTTCGTTAATCCATATCTGTGAATTGTTATTAATTAGGATTGTAACATTATTACTTTCGAATGTTAATGCCTATTAAATCCTTTAAAACCAGACATAACACTCGGCTACTACCAAGTTTAAATACACCTTTGGTTCAATCGTGAAATACCCCAAAATATCAACCGACTAACCACAGATCATGTTTCATTACATGCCACTGATTACTGATGCACAGTCACTGGTAAATCCATTAATATCGTTATTCAAATAAACATACATGACTGCAAGGATGTTTTGGTACTTAGATGACATTTTTCATGGGGGTGTAGATTGCGAAAGATTTGTCACACAAAATGACAACAGCGTTACGTTTCATTTCAAGTGAAAAATACTGTACAGTGCTCCCAAAGTGATAATGTGCATAGAAATTTTCGTAATTTTTCGGCAACGCTCGTATTTCCCGAGCGTCGGAAGACGTATGTTTTAAACTTAATTTAAGAAAAACAGCGCTTTACAGCGACGTAGAGGCACCTGACGTTGCTTGGACGTTACCATGGTAACGCCGCGATGGCTTGCCGGTGAGTTATATCACTTATTGACGGACCGGCGACAGCGGACAGACACCGGCTATATGATATTTACTTCTATTTCCTTTGAACAAGGTGCATTGTTTGGGGCTCTTACGTTTCATAGATTCGGGTGTTTTCGTAATTACGACCATTAGCGAAGATTTCCATGCGCATTATTAGGCCGCGTTTCCAATGACGCGGACCAATCACCATGCTCGAAATCTTCGCTCCGCTTCGCTGTCATTCCGCTGGAATAGCACGATTGGTCAATTCGAGCAGCGCTAAGCTCCGCTCCGCGTCAGTGGAAACGCACCCTTAATTTGGTACTGTACTTAAATTGACAGAAAATAGCTGTCTGTTAATGGACACTTTAGATAATGGCGGAACCAGATTTTTGTCATAAAACATCCTTGCAGGATATCTTTTAATAATTTATAAGCAATTTTATTTCATATCCTTGCACTAAGATATAATTAATTATATTTATTGTACGGTAAGTATTTGTTTTAGTAGAGAAGCACCTATGATGATCTTTATTGTTGTTTTTTTTTTCTTAGATACTTAGTTGAAAATGTTGTACATCATGTAGTAATTATTATAGTCCCCTTTTTAAACCCCACGAAATTTTAAAAAAGTACTGCGTTCTGGTGTGTTTTGATGATAAGTCCCTTTATAATAAAATATTTACCACCGTATATTTTCCCAATAATAGGATTTTCTGTAGTACTTCTTAATGTAGTGTGTGTTTTACCATATTTGACATATCAGGTACGTATTCGGCGTGCTCCTGGGTCTGATGCGAGGTCCCCAAGTGGAGGAGGCGCCCCCGGAACCGGTGGAAGAGGAGAAATTCGGTCAGTTCCGACACAGACTCGCGCTCACAAGTAAGACAATTACATTATACATGCCACGCTGACAGCTTACGCACTGAGGGGGGGGACGAAGTATTTTGATTGCAGACGGCCATCTTGCTTGTTATCCGCCATTTTTGATGGCCATTTTGTTTGTTAATCACCACTTTGTCGCTAATATTAGGTGCGATTTTACCGACGGAATTAACTAATAAAAGCCAAACCCGCCAAACAAACAATCAAACTCAAAAGTACGGAAGCGTATTTAAACTCTAAATGGCCACATGGTGCGAAAAATTGCGAATATTAAATGTAATCTAATAAACGGTGGCGCGATTATTATTATATTTAACGCCATCTATTGTTAGTAATGTTGAACTAATGATAAATAATAAATATATTATTATTTGACTTTCGCATACGAATGCGATGAAAAATTAATATAATAATTGTTATAAAGCAGTACAAAATACTTCGTATCCCCTCTCATTAATGAGGTTTGTAACTATTCTCACTTCAAGTTAACACCAGCTTTTAAAACTTAACACAAAACAATGACACTTATAAATAAAACTTTTTTTTTCTTTTTTTATACTACACTATGAAAATCAAAACAAAGAATTATCTACCTTCACATTGTTTGATACTACCCAAGTAATAGTTAATATAGCACAACTGGACCCTTAGTCAAACGTTCTTTTTTGACTTCGAATTTTTAAATCAAAGATATCTGGAATTTTATTTTACTTAGTGCTTTAACATTGAAATCAAGGCAACTATCTTGGCTAAGGGCCCAGGTTAGAGTACACTTACAATGTATTATAAATACTAGAATATTTACGATTCCAAAGTATACTTTTGTACTTATTTCAAACCAACAAAATGTGCTGTTTTACCATCATATTAAAATCAAGAATCTTCTTACGCTAAGTGGTGCTTTCCAAAATTCTCTACTACATTAAAACTTAAGTAATAAAAAAGCTTTACTGTTATGTAAATAAACAATTGGATTTTTTAACAAAATTTGGCTTTGGCTTTATTATGACGTAACTCTCCTAACAAAATCTTAATAATAACAATGATAATAATTTAATCTTAGAGAAAAAATTTAAACAATTGGTTTAAAATTGACATAACTAAATATATAAAGAATTAACATAGAGAAAATTAAGATTTCATCAGAAGTCATGGGAGATATTTTTTAATAAAATCTTTTATTCAATCGGTAGAAAAAAGATTCTAAATTCAAGTAAGTAGTAGTTTTTTATCATGCCATTATTATAAATTCAGGTCCTATACGACACTTGCCAGCCTTACCAGCGGCGGATGATACGGGACAAATGCAGGTTTCTGCTTTCGGACTGGACATCACTAAAGAGGACAATGGACAGTAAGTTCTATTATTTTTGTTAGCATACTGATGACGCCCGCAACTCCGTTGCGCCAAAACTCGTTAATCGCACGGGAACCGTACATTTTTCCGGGACAAAAGTATCCTATGTCCTTTCCCGGGACTCAAAGTATCTCCATGCCAAATTTCAGCAAAATCGGTTCAGCGGTTTGGGCGTGAAGAGGTAACAGACAGACAGATAGATACACTTTCGCATTTATAATAAAAATTGAAAACTCTTTGCCCAGCATTGGTATTACTATAATATATAGTATATTACTGGTCCCACTGCTGGGAAAAGAGTTTAAAATTTTTCTCGATCTAGCGCATCCGTTGACCAGCCCGACTGGTATGCCTCCAGCTGATCGCGCCGTTTCTTTGGCCGGCCACGGTTACATCGTCCGTCTTCGTTTTCTATTATTATTGTTTCGTTCTACTATTTTTTTAAATTCTTTACTACACGACGCCCGTAAATCGGTTTCAGCAAAAAGTATGCGTTGAAATTCGCTTGTCGTGCGGGATCTATACGTTTTTTCGGTATAAAGACTATCTTCTGTCCTTCGCTGGGATTCGAATGATCTATACCAATTTCGCTTAAAGAGGAACAGGCAGACACTGCTTCGCATTAGCTATATTAGAAATGATGATAACATATCTACAATCCACAGAATTCAAGTGAAACCTCACGAGTCTCCAACCACTTCGACGCCATCTAGCGGTGAAGAAGCAGAGGTGTCACCTGATGACAGCGCCGACCACAGCGAAGAGCAGCAGCCGCCATCCCTAATTGATCTGCTCGGGTATGTATCAAGTTTGGCAGTATGAAAAGAAACACTACCAGATTTTTATTAACAAACCTACAGATTTTGCCAATCTGTCACTTTCACAAGCGCCCTCTAGGGAGGGAGAAAGTGAAGTGTGCCCTAGGCACTGATCCCCATTATACAAGTACGCTGGACTTAAGATACCCAACTGTTTTTTGTGCCTATTGGAAGCGGAATCAGCGCCCCCAATGCGGGGGAAGAGAACTAAATCTGACGTAACTTGCAAATGGCCGCTTACTTGCTATTGATTGTAGAAACTAGTATTAGTTCCAGGTACTCCCACTACTGCTATCAGCGTCAATATGGCGACTTTCAAACGTCATTTTTACGTCAAATTTAGTTCTTTTCCATTGCATTGGGGGCGCTGATTCCGCTTCAAATAGGCACAAAAAATAGCTGTCATTTCAAAGGGTCATATAAGTCCAGCGTACTTGTTTAATGGAGGTCAGAGGCCCTAGGACATAAATTAAATAAGTAAAAAAATCTTGACGGTGTCGTGTGAGGTATCGAATGAAAGAGCGTTGATAGCACATTTCAAGTATTTAATTATTATGAATTTCTACGTAGTCGAGACGTGCTAGAATAGTTTTGAGTCTTCCGACGCTTAACAACAGTCTACGGTCAAGTGGCTTTGTTTTATTTCATAATGAAATAAAGGGGCACAAACTGTAATGTAAAATTATTTCTTTAGTGGTGAACAAGCGAAGAAGCAAGCGCAAGAACGAATGGAAGCACAAGCGGTGCAGCAAGCGGCCATGTCACAGATAGAGGCCGAGAGCAAGAAGGTAAATAACATCTTTATTCGCAGATCTACAAGGATGTTTTGACACTTGGAACACATTTGCATGAGAGCATAGATGCGATACAGCTGTCACTCTAATTAATAATCGGCCAAGTGCGAGTCGGACTCGCGCACGAAGGGTTCCGTACCGTTATAGAGGAAAAAATAGGCCAAAAATTGTGTTTTTTGTATGGGAGCCCCTTAATTATTTTTGATTACGAGCAAAAAAGGCCAAAAATCACGTTTGTCGTATGGGAGCCCCCCTTAAATATTATTATTATTTTGTTTTTAGTATTTGTTGTTGTAGCAGCAACAGATATATACACAATCTGTGAAAATTTCAGAAGTCTAGCTATAGCGGTTCTTGAGATACAGCCTGGCGACAGACAGACAGACGGACGGCCTGACGGACAGACAACGAAGTCTTAGTAATAGGGTCCCGTTTTTACCCTTTGGGTACGGAACCCTAAAAACAAGTTCGGTCACCGAAAACGAAGAAGTTTAGTTGTTGAAATAACGGTATTTGGCTCTATTACCCGCGAACGAATATGCGATGTCGATTTAATTGGTCAATGGCCGAATTGCTTCGTACTCGGTGACCGGGATATAGTGAATAACAAATTTAAACAATATTTACTGAATATTATGCAGCGCGGATCATTGAAGTTTTGTCCATTGAAAAAGGTAACAATCTGATATGTTTTTTTTTTTCATTAAAATTTTAGAACTTATGGGAAAATTTGATAGTACATTATACATAATATTAAGAAGTAGTTTTGTTCCAACTAACAACCCTATTTATTATTTGAGGAGCTGGCGAACAAAACCGGACAAGTCCACCAGAGTGCAAAAGTATAATATTCTTTTTCGAATCGTCTTCTCTTGACCCATCTAATCCGGTTAAAAAGGCTTTAAAAAGCCCATTTACAATCAAAATTAGTTCAGTAGTAGTAGTAGTAATAGTAGTAGTTAATACTATTTTTTTAACCACTGTGTAAATTTTTTTTCTCGCGGGCTAACCCCATTTTGTTCGCCAGCTCCTTAATTTTGTAAATTGTCCTTACCGACCCAAATAATATGACTCTCTTTCGTCTAAATATTCCACTCTTACTCTTATTTAATTTTATATTTTTTCATAATATTTACTTTTCTATGATTATTCACTTCTGACTTCGTGTATTTTAATATTCTCTCTCTCTTATTCTACAGAGTGTAGCTGCTCCCACGTCGTCGGCGCTCGCTGCGACAGACGTGTCGCAATACGTTAAACGCGCCGTGTCATTCCTCGCTAGAAACTTCTATAACCTCAAATATGTTGCTCTCGTATTGGCCTTCGCTATCAACTTCGTTTTGCTCTTCTACAAGGTGAGATCATATTTTCTCTGTAAAATTATTAGAAAAGCTTATGATATGTTAAAAAAAAAATCTTGTTAGTATTCTAAACTAATAAAACTTTGTCTTGATGATGTAGGCTAGCTTAGCTAGGGGTTCCTCAAGGCTACGTTTTCGTTCTGTTCTTTTCATAATATTCATTAAAGACGACATTGAGATGTATTTAATGTTTAATAAATTGTTAACTACAGTGTTTATTGTAACTATGTTAGAATCATGTACATACAAAATTGGAGTGCATCAGAGTAACGATTTGATCCTTTCTTTTCCTCCAATTATACATTTGACGCTCTATGACCTACTCACTGATCGTGATACAGTGAATAATATAGAGAATTTTTCTAGTGTACGTGGAATAAAATAATCATTTATGTGCCTAGAATTTGGAATGCTTCAGGGTAACGCTTTAGGTCCTTTCTCTTTCTCAAGCTAGATCAGTGACATATGTTACAGAATTTAATTTTGAATTTGTCGTGTAGGTTACGACCCTGGAGGTGGAAGGTGGTGACGGGTCCGGAATAGCGGACATCATCAGCGGTTCCGGTTCTGGCGGGGGATCTGGTGGGAGTGGAGATGGTATATCTTTATAATAACATAATATTATATGCGATCACATATATCTTGTAAAATCTTGTGAAAATAATCCATTCATAATATTGTAAATGCGATAATATAACTGTCTGTTATATCTTCACGCTGAAACGGTTGAACGCATTCAGACGAAAGGGGTATGAAGATTTTTATATGGAGCCTGTGTTTTCCGCCATTGTGTTTTTCCGCGTTCACGAATATTTTTTTCAAAAATGGATAGCTAACATCAATACAAACAAAAATAATCTTGGACAAAACCGCGTAAAGTGTCACATTTCGAGGATTTGAGCTGCCAAAGTTGCAATATCTTAAATTGGTAAAACTGGTAATAAATTGGAAAAAAATATTCGTGAACGCGAAAAAACTCAATAGCGGACGTAGTTCGACCAAAATCTTCATACCCCTTTGGTATCGAGATCTGACAGACAGGTAAGGAAATAGGACAAATTTTTGTTGTAAAAAATGTGATGTTGTCGCGCAATTAGTGAATTTCGACTCAATGGAGTTGCGGATATCAACTACTTTTATTTATAAATCCTGATACATAATAATCAGACGAATATCAATCAGGTTCTGGAGCAGGCAGCGGCGATGGTGACGATGATGATGCACTGGAAGTGGTACAAATAGACGAAGACTTCTTCTACATGGAACACGTGATAAATGTTGCTGCAGCCCTGCATTCGATAGTGTCGCTCGCTATACTCATTGGATACTACCATCTGAAGGTGACATTTAATTTTACTAAGAAGTTTAGCATCATGCTAACCGAACTTCTATACTAATACTTTAAATGTGAAAGTGTCTGTCTGTTACCTCGTTACGCCCAAACCGATTTTGATGCTCGGTATGTATGTAGATATATTATTGATTCCCGGGAAAGGACATAAAATACTTTTTATCCCGAAAAAATTTACGGTTCCCGCGCCATATACGAATTTTGGTGCAATCTATTTTAATAATAGTCATCTATTTTATTCATAATAAATAATAATTATTAGACCATTATAACTTTCCAACCCAAGTTCAGTAAAATATGAGATGCGGTTTGTCAACCTAAGTTCAGTAAATTTAAAACGACTTGCCATCCTAGGGTCAGTAAATGTAAAGCGGCTTGCCAACCTAGGTTCAGTAAAATATGTAAAGTGGCTTGCCAACCTAGGGTCAGTAAATGTAAAGAGACTTCTCAACCTAGGTTCAATAAATGTAAACCGGCTTGCCTACCTAGGTTCAGTAAATGTAAAGCAGTTTGCCAACCTAGGTTCATTAAATGAAAGCGGCTTGCCAACCTAGATTCAGTAAAATATGTAAAGTGGCTTGCCAATCTAGGGTCAATAAATGTAAAGCGGCTTGCCAACCTAGGTTCATTAAATGAAAGCGGCTTGCCAACCTAGGCTCAATAAATGAAAGCTGCTTGCCAACCTAGGTACAGTAAAAAAGCGGCTTGCCAAACTAGGTTCAGCAAATGCAAAGCGACCTGCCAACCTCCTTCCAGGTGCCGCTGGCGATATTCAAGCGCGAGAAGGAGATAGCCCGCAAGCTGGAGTTCGACGGCCTCTACATCGCCGAGCAGCCCGAGGACGACGACCTCAAGAGCCACTGGGACAAGCTCGTCATATCCGCCAAGTGAGTTTCAGGGTCAATTCAGACCATAAAGTTATTATACGTAGCGGAATAGAGCAACAATCTCGAGCTGTCAAACGAAACCGAAATTGGTTTCATGTGTGTGTGTAATTTGTGTACGTATACACTTACACAAGCATGATTGAACATGATTTCTATGAGATTAAATTGTCAACATGAGGCACGTGCCGACTGGACGTCAAAAAAAGAGTGCTGCTGTCATGTGTCACACATCTCTTTTTACCACGCAGTGTTACTGATAGTGACATCTCGCTTGCTCAGGCCTTTGTTTCTCTATTCCGCTAGGTATATTAACTTTATGATTCAAACCGCAACGCGACGCGTTGACGCGTTGATGCAGTTATGGATTTGACAGATTTGCAAGACGTCTCACGCAATTAAAATCTGTCAATTCTACGCGTCGCGTTGCGGTCTGAATTGACCCTAAAACGCGAACTGCACTAGGCAACACTACAAGGAGCGACGCGACACTTTACGTTCCATAGAACTGAAGTTTGTGTCGCGCGACGTTGCTGCCGCAACTTAATTTTCATTCAATTTCCAGATCCTTCCCCGTGAACTACTGGGACAAATTCGTCAAGAAGAAGGTCCGTGCGAAGTACTCTGAGACATACGACTTCGACAGCATATCGAATATGTTGGGCATGGAGAAGACTTCCTTCGCCGCTCAGGAGGACGAAGGGAACAAGGGCTTCGTTAATTAGTGAGTATCTATTACTTACCTAACGTTAAATATATATACGTGGGAGAGCCATGCTTCGGCTCGAATGGGCCGGCTCGACCGGAGAAATACCACGTTCTCACAGAAAACCGGTGTGAAACAGCGCTTGCGCTGTGTTTTGCCGAGTGAGTGAGTTTACCGGAGGCCCAATCCCCTACCCTATTCCCTTACCTACCCTCCTCTATTCCCTTCCCTTCCCATCCCTACCCTCCCCTATTACCCTATTCCGTCTTAAAAGGCCGGCAGCGCACCTGCAGCTCTTCTGATGCTGCGAGTGTCCATGGACGACGGAAGTTGCTTTCCATCAGTTGACCCGTTTGCTCGTTTGCCCCTTATTTCATTAAAAAAAAATTAAAAACTTGGTATATAATATTTTGATGACTTCTTCCATGGTGCTAATCAGGCTTGAATGAATGAATGAATGAATGAATGAAAATACTTTATTGCACCAAAACAAACATGACATACAATACTTAATAACTATAAAAGTAAAAAGTACAAAAGGCGGCCTTATCGCTACAAGCGATTTCTTCCAGACAACCCTTACGAGTATTGTAAAACTATAAAGTAACAGTAGTAATAGATGGTAGGTGACTACATAGACAGCTAAGTGTAAACTTTTTAAAATATATAAGTATATTACAAATACATACATACATATAATATAATATATATACATACATACATACAAAATAATACATACAAATAAAAAAAAAAATAGAAATAATACAATATCGGTAATTATGAGTTAATATGGACTAATTGTGACAAAAAATGTTCCTTCACGCCATTTTTAAAAACGTATGAGGACTGAGCACGTCTCAAAGATGTGGGTAATTTGTTCCACAGACTGACAGCTAACGGGCTAAAAAGCTCTCAAGCTAAAAAGCTTGAGAGCTTTTTAGCCCGCTTCAATACAAAATATTATGTTTTAAATAAGGGCAATAACTATTAACAATTAGAGTATCAAGGACACATACAGTATAATATGTATCCTTGATACATATTATACTGTATGTGTCCTTGATAGCCACAGAGGTCTTTGACGACCTCTGTGGCTCAGTGGTGAGTGCGTCGGTAGCTCAAGCCGGAGGTCGCGGGTTCGAATCCCGCCGACGGAACAAAGAGTTTTCAAAGTACCCGGGTCTGGATGTGTATTAAATATGTGTATGATATAATAAAAATCTTAAATATATGTATAGTATAAAAGTATTAAATATATTTCCGTTGTCTGGTACCTGTAACACAAGTCCTTTAGGTACTTAGCACGGGGCCAGACTGACGTGGTGTGAAGCGTCCATAGATATTAAATATTGATACTGTACTAAAATCCAGGTAATTAGTATTAATTACCTGGATTTTAGGAAGTCCTTAATGAATTTTCCGTGCTTTGCTTAGTATAAATATAATATTTTCGTTTTAATTTTTAGCATTCTCAACATCGACTGGCGCTACCAGGTGTGGAAAGCCGGAGTCACCATTACAGACAACTCCTTCCTGTACTCTCTCTGGTGAGTGAAAAATTCTGAATTTAATAAGTTACTTCATAATTATTATTATTATTATCAGCCTACAGTGTCCCACTGCTGGGCAAAGGCCTCCCCTCTTTCTTTCCAAAGTTCACGATCCTGTGATGTTGTTGGCCACTCTTTATCAAACGCATCTAGTGTCGCGCCACCTTTTCTTGCGTCGGCCTCTGTTACGCCGACCAGTCGGTAGCCACTCCGAAACTAGACGCGCCCAGATGTCCGGGTGCATACGGGAGACGTGTCCTGCCCAGCTCTATACTTTAGAATTAAATACTACAAAACACGCACAAAAATTTTTAAAAAATTCAAATGTTCAACCGTCAATCCGCCATCTGGTATATCCGCCATGTTGGATTCAAGTCACGTGACTATAATTTTGTATTCCTGACAGCAAACCCTTTCATTTGATACCCATATCATGGGGGTGCATTTGAAATAGCCTGTCCGCCATTTTGGGGAGACCGCCATATTGGATTTGTAATGACGTTTCTTAGCTAGTCATGCATTGTCAAAATTGTTGTGTGCAAAATTTCGAGTAAAATGTGAAAAAACGGGCAAAAATATTTGTAAGTGCTTATTATTTCACGAACTACTGGAGCAATTTTTATGTTATTTGGCACAGCTGATGTAGAGTAGACCACGTGAAATATAGACTATTTATTTGCGGGAAACGTACGGTTTCCGTGAAATTCCTAATTTACGCCGACGGCTGCACGGAACGTCTAGTTCGGTTCGTTTCTAAGTACAGTCTGTCAAGAAAGTGAAAAAATTAAAAAGTGGCAACATCGTAGAATCATCCCTTTCAAACTAGTGTAATAAAAAAGGGATGACACTACGATGTTGCCACTTTTTAATTTCTTCACTTTCTTGACGGACTATAATCTACATATTTTTTTTTATCTAATATATTTATTGTTATTATCTTGTTTAGGTATTTCTCGTTCTCGGTGATGGGCAACTTTAACAATTTCTTCTTCGCCGCCCATCTGCTGGACGTCGCTGTTGGCTTCAAGACGCTGAGGACTATCTTACAGTCCGTCACGCATAACGGGAAACAGGTATGATCTATAGTACGGGTAATTTTAAGATCTACGTTGGAGTATGATGGATGGCCATGATTGTGTAGCTTTAGTATGATATATTTAATGGACAATCATGAAAAAAAATATTTTATAAAGACTAGTCATATAAACTTATATTACCTGAGAGTCGTAAAAGTTAAATATTTTGCGCCATTATGGCTCCAAACCTGCCTCACATTTTTGACTACGCATGTAATGTATACAAGATGTTAGTGTAAACACTGTTAACCTTGAAACCATCAAATGAGCCTGTCAAAATGAACAAGTTTTTCTATGAGAACAATGATGGGAACTCAAAAAATCCGTCTTCATACCCATACAAATTGCCGGGCATCCGTATGGGTATAAAGACTGCATTTTTTTTTTAAGTTCCCAGCATTGTTCTCATAGAAAAACTTGTTCATTTTGACGGGCTCATTTGATGGTTTCAAGGTTAACAGTGTTTACACTAACACATGTATATGCCACCGTCTGCTATTTAACGGTAAGATATTTTGTACTATCAGATAAGTTGATTCCTAGTATTGGTCGCGTTACGTCAAACCTAGCGAGATCACAATTAACATTGAATTGACATGATCCGACCAAATGACGTTGGTCTGTCAATCAATTTCCTCGTCTTCAACGACGATAATATGGGCATTTAAGGAGTGAGCCCATTGAGACGGGCCGTGCCGGGGCTCAGCGTGCCAGGGCTCATCGCAAAAATCCGCCTACATACAATTTGTATGGAAGCGGATGCGCGTATCGCACACTGTGTCGGGGCGCAGCGGATTTCTTTCATTGCGCCAAGGCCCGGCAAGGCCCGACAAACCCGCTGCGCCCCGGCAACAGTGTGACCACACTTCACATAGATTTCCACTTCTTGGTAGATTTGAGGTCAAATGAATGACGATTTAGTAGTCCAAAATTTTTTGTAAATTTTAATAGAAGATCGATATTATATAACAAATAATATAATAATATAAAAAATCAAAATGCATAATGAAGACAGTCCATATAAACATTTTAGTTTCAACCACGTAGAATACATTGTTGATTAATAAAGGTAGATTTTCGGTAGAAGCTAAAACACGGTCTAGTAGATTTTAGGAGAATATAGCAACGTTTTTGATATATCGAGTCGCGAGTGATTTAAGAGTGGTCACACTGGAGCTATCCAAAGTACTCAAAATCCGTCAATGCGATGCGGCCCGGCCCGGCGCGCCCCGGTACGTGCCGACAAACTGGGCGCGTACCATTCTAGAGCGATTTTAAAGTTATGCGCTGCCTATACTACGACAACTAACTAATGATCACATTTCAGCTCGTCCTAACCGTGATGCTGCTGACCATCATAGTGTACATCTACACGGTGATAGCTTTCAACTTCTTCCGGAAGTTTTACGTGCAGGAGGAAGACGATGAAGTGAACAGGAACTGCCATGATATGCTCACGGTGAGTCAGGGTGGTTTAGACAAGGGTGAGTTGCACCAGAGGCGTGGTTAAAGTTATGGTCAAAGTTATGGTTATAGTTAAGGCTAATTTAACTTTAACCTTAACTTTGACCACAGAATTTGACAGAAGACGTCGCTGGTCCGACAAGGCTTTAAATGAACGTGGGCGGGGGCGCTGCCTGTAAAGTAGAACTGTCAAAAATGGCGTTTTTGTATGATGACAGCGTTTGTCAAAGACGCAACTGAATTTCCGCCGCGTAATTTCGGCTCTTATCGTGTGTCATATCAGCCGATTGCGTTGGAACGTAAAATCGGCCTCGTATGTTCCGTTGCATATTTTCGGCCTAGTCTGTTTAGACCATAAAGTTAATATACCTAGCGGAATAGAGCAACAATCTCGAGCTGTCATACGAAACCGAAATTGGTTTTCATCTGTGTGAAAAATATGTGTACGTATACACTTACACAAGCATGATTGAACATGAATTCTATGCCGACTGGACGTCAAAAAAAGAGTGCTGCTGTCATGTATCACACGTCTCTTTTTACCACGCAGTGTTACTGATAGTGACAGCTCTCTTGCTCAGGCCTTTGTTTCTCTATTCCGCTAGGTAGTTAGTCTTTTATAAGATTCCGTAAGGGCTTGTCGCCCTTGTTGTGACGTTGTCACATCAAAAATATGTACTAAGAGTTTAAACACACTAGGCCGAAAATACGCGGCCGAAATTCAGTTGCGTTACTTTGTCCGAGTATTCGGTGTCTCGAACGCCGCCGAATTGACGCCGAAAAATAACATTGCCGCCGAATCGCTGTCGAACTTACACTCGACCGAAGTTCGGCTATAGCCTGTACCCTATAACGCGACGTAATTTCGGCATGGTGTGATACATTGCAGGTGTAACCTTGCCGTACTTCGGCCGCGTATCTTCGGCATGGTGTGTTTAGACATTTATCGTGTGTCATATCAGCCGAATGCGTCGAAACGTAAAATTGGCCTCGTAAGTTCGATTGCGTATTTGCGGCCTAGTGTTTTCTAAACACACTAGGCCGAAAAAATGCAGCCGAAGTTCGGCATAATTACGCCTGCATATGTATTATAAATTTAAAATTACCGATGACACACCATGCCGAAATTACGTCGCGTTATAATGTATGCCTAGCGCATTGCAAGCGTAATCATGCCGAACTTCGGCCGCGTATTTTTGGCCTAGTGTGTTTAGACACTAACAGTATGCGTTGCTTTTTCAGTGCTTCGTGTTCAACTTATACAAAGGCGTGCGTGCCGGCGGCGGCATCGGTGATGAGTTGGAGCCGCCCGATGGTGATGACTCCGAGGTGTACCGCATCATCTTCGACATCTCCTTCTTCTTCTTCGTCATCGTCATCCTGCTCGCCATCCTCCAGGGTGAGTGATGATGATGATACTAATATATAAAAAATTATACACGGGTTGTGTCTGTCTGTCTGTTTCCAAGGTCCACCACATCATCTGAATAATGTCCTTGACTATGGCTTGTAGCATAGCCTATATTAGCAATCTTGGAGTCCAAAACTGAGACAGATACACAAAAGACTTACTGGCAAATAATCTTTTTCTTTCACTCTTATGCGTTTTAATGCTATTTACAGCATTCAGACAAATAGCTATTTATAGCAGATAGAAGTACTTATCTACAAAACATTTTTTTGAAACGAAGTTCCCTATCGCGCGTTGCGAAAAATAGTTGTAACGACACGACACTTTTTGACCGACAGTTTTTGCCACAGACATAGATCCAGATAGATACCGCATGTACTTCGCGGGACATGCGGTATCTATCTTGATCTATGTCTGTGCTTTTTGCTATAGTTGTAAGCCGTGCGGTGCGCGTGTTTCTGTCTCTCTTTCTCTCTCACAGAAAGCAAGTCAGTTATGATTTTTTTTTATAACTTCTTCCATCCGGGTGTCCCTTGACACCTCTCAAGTTTATTTTTAATTCTTCCCACTTTCAGGTTTGATCATCGACGCGTTCGGCGAGCTCCGTGATCAACTGGAGTCTGTGAAGGAAGACATGGAGTCCAACTGCTTCATATGCGGCATCAATAAGGACTACTTTGATAAAGTAAGGCTTTCCCTATTTAGTCAGGCTATTGTCATTAACAGCGCGTCATTCAAAAAGATTCAGTGAGGCCGATGACGCGCCAGGCGCGGCATACATGGATTGTTAAAAAACACGTTAAAACTAATTGATTATACTGTAATTACAATTCCTTTGTCTAAATGTGCATAAAACACTACCAGTGGTCAATGCCGCACGTGGGGCGTCATCGTTTAGCAGGGCCGATGACGCTTATGGCGCGTCATCGAACAAACTGCTTGGCCTGTGGTAAGAATTCGTGAGGCAACGAATCGGTTAAAACACTTGCGGGGCTAAAATGGTCACATTTAGCAATTCCTCTCAATCAATTCAGCAAATGAATTGTCAAAACTGTCAAACTGACAAATGTCAAATTGTGCGAATTACTACAGTGCGACAAGGCTATAAAAGAACTGTCAAAAATGACGTTTTTGTATGATGGCAGCGTTGCTATTTTCGCCACGTTCATTTAAAGCCTTGTCGAGTTGTAGACATGAATTGCAAGCAGACTTGCATTTTGCGATTTTAAAAAAATGAATCATATTATGATTCATAATGTGATTCTCCAAAGAGACCATTTTAGCCCCGCAGACTAATTAATGACGTCACATTGCAGGTGCCGCACGGTTTCGACACCCACGTGCAGAGAGAACATAATCTCGCCAACTACATGTTCTTCCTGATGCATCTCATCAACAAACCGGATACCGAGTACACGGGTGAGTACGACGGCCTTGAGTAAACACGCCGGAAATTTACAACCTCTGTACAGTGGTTGAGCGCGTCGTGGCTCAAGCCGGGGGTGCGGGTTCGAATCCCGCCGACAAAACGTAAAAGTTTTCAATGCTTCTGGGCAAATCATAAAAAAACTTGAATTTTTGTATCGTATACAATCTTGACATTGTATATAAAACTAGATGTCCCGCGCGGCTTCGTCCACGTAAATTAGGAATTTTATGGAAACCGTACATTTTCCCATAAAAGATAGCTTATGTCCCTACTCCCTTCATTTGGTCTACTCTGTATCTGTGCTTAATATTACGATAAAAATTGCTCCAGTAGTTCGTAATATCTAATATTTCCCCCGTTTTTCCCACATTTTCCTGAGTTTCTTCGGTCGTATTAGTCTTAGCGTGATAATATATGCCTATAGACGGGCTTTAGATAGCTCATTTATCGAGTAAGAACTCGATAAATGAGCTATCTAAAGCCCGTCACAGACTTAGCTATAATATATATTAATATATTTATAGCTCGGCATATTAATATATATTTTCTATACTAATTTCGCGTGACCACACACTCAGCTATAATATATATTTTTGTGGCATGTGGATTTAGTATAGAAAATATGTCTAGCTATAAATATATTAATATATATTATAGCTTAAGTCTGTGACGGGCTTTACACTGAAATAAGTTTTTAAATCGGACCTGTAGTTCCTGAGATTAACGCGTTCAAGCAAACATACTCTTCAGGTTTATAATATTAGGTAGATGTAGTTTTTTTTTAATTATCGCTTGACAAACTCGAGTCTCGATCTAAAAGACTATGAAAAGTACTACATTATAGGCTCATAAGTCATAACCATGGGACGATGCATCGTATAATATGTTATATGGTAGTGATGATGATGATGATGATGAATGTCATTTGCATAGTAGCATATGCTTTCCGTTCTTAAAACAGCGCCGAAACTCCCAAACTTGTATCTATAAAGAATCAGGAGTTCTCTCAGCACCTTCCGAATCACGGTATACCAGGTATACCTCGGTGCAAAATCTTACTTGTTGGTAGCATATGCTTAGAATACTTCTCACGAAACCGAAGTCACCACATGTTTCCCTATAAATTTTGAGGAGTTCCCTCGATTACTTATGGATCCTTCATCAGATCACCACCTTTGTGAATATAATACCAAATTGGGATGATACCCTATATAATAAAAGAAAAATTTTGAAAATCGGTTTACAAACGGCGGAGTAATCGTTGAACATAAGAAAACAAACATAACACCTTCCCCATTTTGAAAGTCGGTTAAAATTGTAGCCTATGTGTTATTCTGATGTATAAGCTATATTATTGTAAAGTTTCATTAAAACCCGTTCAGTAGTTTTTGCGTGAAAGAGTAACAAACATCCATACATCCATACATCTATACATCTATACATCCATACATCCAAACAAACTTTCGCCTTTATAGTATTAGTAGGACTAGTAGGATATAGATCTTTGTTCTGGTAATATATTTTTATCTCCATTTACTGTCTTACAGGTCAAGAGACGTTTGTATGGAACATGTACACTCAGCGGTGTTGGGACTTCTTCCCAGTCGGTGACTGCTTTAGAAAACAGTATGAAGATGTGATGGGAGAATAGAAGATGATAAGCCTTTAAAACTAAGGCCAAAACCAATATGAAAATGTTAAAAATCTGATTTTAAAAAGGCTAAGATTGTCAATAAAACCAGACCATTTTCATTAAACACCAGGCCAAAACATGTCAACAAAAATCAGGCCATTGTCAGTAAAACCAGGCTATTGTCAATAAACATCAGACCGAAAAAATAAAAACCAGGCCACTGTCAATAAAATACAGGCTAAGGTTGTGTATATTGTAAACCAAAACTTACAACCCAAAGCTTGTTAAAAAAATGTTATGAAAATTTTGGCCTTAATGTTTGGAATAGCCACAATATAATTATGTGGCTTACTATAGTGACCAATGTGTCACTAAAAATCTGGCATAAAACTGATATGCCTAATATGTGAAAAATTGTTAATAGTAAGCTATTTAGGCCTTACGGTCCAATTTTCGGCCTTAACACTTGCGGCTTAAAAAATCTTTGCTCAAGTGACAACAAATTTTAGAATTAATTCCAATTTGAAAAATGTTACAAGTTTTAAACGCGTCGCGGTGAAAAAAGTATTTTTATAGTCTGTTTCTAAGATCATTATAAATTTTTAAGGCCATTTCTTCTTCAAATTTGCTTAAAATTGCCTTAAAAATCTGTAATTTGTTGAATGGTTATTTCGCTTCCTATAGTATAAGGTGGCCTTTCCAGTAAACTTTTCTATTTTAAATCTTCGATATAGTTTATTTAAGGTTTAAACTTACGAGTTAAATAAATATTACGTAATATGTGTTGTTTTATTTTATTGTGTCGATAGCTCCAAAAACAAATCGGCCAAGTGCGAGAGATTTACGAAAGAAGTTTCCGAAAAAAGTATCTCCTTTAGCACTGCTACTTAACTACTTTAACAATGAATTTTCTACAAGGGACTCATACGTACATACCCTAAACTGTAAAGGATTATCACTATTTTATTCTTTATAAGAAAAATGTTCTTTACATGAACAACGACATAAAATAGACATTAACTTTAAAAATTACATAACGATAAGTATAAATAAAAGATTGAATACAAAAATATATCTATTTAATTGAAACTTAAAAACTGTTTTTAACAAACGCTCCAAGCTCTTATTTTATTATTTAACAATTTTGTAAGAAAAGGAACAGTGAAAATATTATACTTAGGGCCTGTTTCACCACTTTCTGATAAAGTGCCGAATAAGCTATTCACAACTTTTTTGACAGATTACCAAACTTGATCTGTCAAGTTAATTGGTGGATAGTCTATTCGTCACTTATCAGGAAGTGGTGAAACAGGCCCTTATTAAATAAATATAAGAAAATTATGCTACTTTGACTTGGTCAAATAAAAATACTTTTTTAAATTTTGACTTTCGTGAAACAAGAATAAGAGATATTATAATCAGTTTTGGCCACGGCCGTAGCTAGGGGGGGGGGCATTGTGGGGCAATGCCCTACCTTAAAAATACCAAAACCCAAGAAAATCCAATCAATTATGACTTTTTTTTTACTTCCGCCCTACCTGTAACCAATGCTGCCCTACCTCAAATCTGACTCTAGCTACAGCCCTATTTTGGTCGATACAACACCTATAGTCTGTCAAAAAAGTGAAGAAATTAAAAAGTGGCAACATCGTAGTGTCATCCCTTTCAAATCAATAAAAAAAAAAGGGATGACACTACGATGTTGCCACTTTTTTATTTCTTTACTTTTTTGACAGACTATAATAAATTATAATAGATTAGATCAATTGCAAAAGATAAATACAAACTTTTAAGATGTTGATTTGTTACGTTTTTCAGCGAAAACTGTATACTTTGTCCTTTCCCGGAACTTCAAGTTTTTATATATGGAGATCCATACATAAAATTGGTTCTGCGCTTTAAGCGAGGCTAGCATAGATGCTTTCAAATTAGTATAAATACCGATCTTACCGGCCACCATAGACGAGCAATTTTATTGTCAATATCGCGCTTCAATTTTATTGAACAGTTTATTTGACAATTAGATTGAGGGCGCAATGCGTTATATTGTTCAAAATTATTGTAGGTCTAGGCGCCCGTCCTGCATGGCCACAATATAAACTTTAAAGAATAGAAATTAGAAACGTTTTCAGATTTTATGGACAAAATGACTTTTTCAATAAAATAAAATAGAAATACAACAATCTGTCACTTTGTCTATTCTTCAGTAGAAATCATGTAGAAACAGTTGATTTGAGAAAAATTCAGTACATAATTGTCTTAAAACAACTGTTCAATAGATGTTTAGTTTTTTGTTGTAAGACCAAATGTTTAGGGCTGCCATTACCAAACTACCGATGCCGGCAAAAATCCTAGACATTTAGGCGAAAAATATTTTTTCTCGGACATCGGAATGCCACAAAAAAATATATCGTTCGTTGTCACGGGAAACGCCAACCTTTCTTGATGGCCGGACGCCCTTTGAACTAGAACAAATAGGACAACCGAACCGGATGGCAGCCCTAGTCCTGGTTAAGAAGCTGACGTAACTTATGAACGGCCCCTAGTTGACAGAGGGCTGTTTATGAGCTAGATACAACGTGAAGATGCTAGTTAGAGCGCTAACGAGGAATATCACGTCGAACCAGCGGTGATAGAAGTTGAATTGCAGGTCTCCCAGCACCTGAAATTGATGACATGTTGATGTAAGTAACACACAAACAGATATTTTCACATTTATTTTATATTTAACCGACTTCAAAAAAGGAGGTTATCAATTCGACGCGTATTTCAAAAGTGTATGTATAGTATGTCAAGAAGGTGAAGAAATTAAAAAGTGGCAACATCGTAGTGTCATCCCTTTTTTCTTAGATTGATTTGAAAGGGATGACACTAGGATGTTGCCACTTTTAAATTTCTTCACTTTCTTGACAGGCTATATGTATGTATGTTTTTATGTTTGTGTTTGCGTATCTCTGGAACTACCAGTCTTATTTCAGTAATTGTTTTGTTGTTGTATCAGGTATTGCACAACTAAGGGAATAGTGCAAGTTTCATCAAAATCGGTTCAGTAGTTTTGGAGATAGAGTTGTAATTATTCTCAATTACGTGTCGGTTTTATCATTTTATTGATGATGATGATGATATTGCATAGCTTTCATCGCGGGCTTTGAGCGCGGCGACCGATTAAAAAAATCCCGTAACGAAAAAACCTAACACACTGCGGCGTTGCCAGACTTCGGCATGGTGTTTGTGGCGTGTAGACGTATGAGAATAACAATTGCATAAGTTGATAAAAAATGCTATGCAATAGCTTTACCGCGGCATTTCCCGAGTGCCACTGTATTTTTTAAATAAAATAGGGGGGCAAACGAGCGACGTTACTCTTCTGACATTGCCATGGGTGTTATTAGTTGCTTTCCATCAGGTGACCCGTTTGCTCGTTTGCCCCTATTTTATAATAAAAAAACTTGATACCTGTGTTATAATTATCCTGTACTCCTGTGGCATGTTCATTCTCATGAGAAGGACGGACGAACAGAAATACATTCCCATTATTTGGGCCAGTATTAAAACTATCACGTTTGAAGATTTCGACGATGATATCTTGTAGAAGAACTGAAAATATAAAAATTTAAATTAGCTATAGCTGTTCTTGAGATACAGACAGACAGACGGACAGATATTGAAGTCTTAGAGTACCGTTTTAACCCTTTGGGTACGGAGCCCTGAAAATTAATAATATACTTACTAGCTAAAAGCCGAGCTTTGTGAGGGCTCCCGTCGTCACACCTTGACTGACTGGTGATAACACATATCTACATATAAATAAACTATTGACGCCCAGGAATACTAACAACGCGTCGCTGTTTAATGAAAAAAAGACATCTAGTTGACGCACATGAATACTATCAACGTCCTCTGCCCCTATGCAGCTACTAATAAAAAAGTGTCGAGGTCAAAATATATCGTTCTGTCTAGCCTCCTTTCGCAACGCCGAACGCGCTATAAGGAACTTCGTTCTAAAATTACTATGTTAAAGCACAAATCAATAGGCGTGGTAGATTTTCCGTAAAGTGTACCACAAAAGTGTTCAGGTTGTGGGATATACTAGGCATATCCCACTCGCTTCGCTAACCCCGATTAAATTAGATGACGCCCGCAAATCCGTTACGCCACAATTCGTTGCGGTTATCCACGATAAAAAGTATCCTATGTCCAGTGTCCTTTCCAGCGTAGCTAGCACAGGGTTTCCCAGTCGATTCTTCGGAAGAAAGTAATGGCAGTTTCTTTCCCATGTCTACATATCTTATTCCCGAGCATGGCACCACCCATCGACTTGAGTTTCAGTGGACAAAGACAAGAAACTCTTTGCATAGCAACCATTAAAGCAACGGCAATTTTTTTTTTTTGACATTTAGTTTCTTGGTTCAAAATTCAAAAAATCGACGTGTAGCAACCTTGTCTATAGCCAGAATTATAGTTTTGATCTACGAAATACGAATAATAAAAACTAAGGAACTTTATTATTCGTAGTTTGTAGATCAAAACTATAATTCCGGCTATAGACAGGGTTGCTATACATCGATTTTTTGAATTTGCCGCCATTTACTCGACACTGGCCATGGTTTTATAGCCAAGTACCATAATAAAAATAAAAACAGAATCAAGAAACTAAATGTCAAAAGCGGATCGTCATGCTTGACTTATAGATTTTCAAAAGCGAAAGATATCGAGATAGGAAAGAAACTTTTACTCCAATGTTTTTCCGGTAAAACTGACAAAATTTAGTTTCTTTCGTTTGTCTACGTGCTTGTGCTAGCTATGCTGGGAATAAAAGTATCTCCATACCCAGCAAAACCGGTTCAGCGGTCTGGGCGTGAAAAGGCAACAAACAGACAGACCAACAGACAGACACACTTTCGCATTTATAATACATATCTATATATATAAAACTCACAGGTGACTGGCTGACATGGTGATCTATCAACGCACAGCCCAAACCACTGGACCGATCGGGCTGAAATTTGGCATGCAGGTAGATATTATGACGTAGGCATCCGCTAAGAAAGGGTTTTGATCAATTTCACCTCCAAGGGGTTAAAATAGGGGATGAAAGTTTGTATAATATAATAATACTTCTTAACGCGAACGAAGCGGATAAAAGTTAGGTTAGAAACTTACCTTAGTAAGTGTTAGCAATAATCCCCTAGTACTAGTCAGTACAATACAGCCAACCAGCGCGAAGGAAACATGCTGGGACCAAAACGCCACATCTAACTTCCACCCGAGCCAATGGACAACTATCTCTATGCCTTTAGTCACAGGGTCCTTTTTGCCAACACGGTCGAACACTATGTTGATTGTTGACTGGAAATAATAAAGTTAAGAAGAACAATATTATGTAAGTATGTAGTATAAAAAACAAAAAAAAACACGTTTTTATAATTTTAACAAATTATTGCCTCTTAATATGTATGCAAAGTTTCGAATTAATTAGGTTATAATGGATCCTAATTCATTATTAAAAATGAGAAGAAGGAATTTTAGTAACCCTTTCATGGGAATACCACTAAACCGATATTGATGAAATTCAACGTAGACAATAGACATAGAGACGGGAACATAATAATTTTTATATCGAATATTTTTCCCCGTTTTTCTACATTTTTCACAGATAATTCGCTTCTATTGGTATTCCTCGATAGAAGTACTATTGGAAATGCCCCAACGTCATGAATTTGCCAAAACAATAATTAAAAACAGTAAACTCTTTCAGCACTTCCACTTTTACAGTGAACATACAAGGGACACATACGCACCCTAAAGTATTATCACTTAGTCTTGTTACATCCTGTATACGAGGGCTGCTATTTATGTATCCGGAACTGGCCACTTACAAGAACAATATTTAAAAAGTAATTACAACATTTGAAAATAGAACTCTTTGGTTGAAGAATACATTTTGTTTCATGTGACTGTCAATTATTTTTCCATTGTGGCGTCATTTTGAAAATTGCGTGTCTTCATTTGCCATGGATTTAACGCGTGAACATTTTCGTGCAATGATTTACTACGATTTTCGGCGTGGGCTAAATCAACAACAGTGCTTTATTCAACTCACCGCAACTTTTGGAGATGAAGCACCATCAAAAACCACTGTTTATCACTGGTACAGTGAGTTTAATCGTGGGCGGTCTATGCTCACGGATGAAAATAAAGAAGGTCGCCCAAAAACAGCTGTTGTCCCACAAAATATAGATGCTGTGCGGGAACTAATAATGCGTGATCGTCATGTTACATATCGCGAGATAGAGGCGTCCTTAGGCATAAGTATGACGAGCATACATAAGATATTACACGAACATTTGGCTGTAAAAAAAATATGTTCGCGTTGGATTCCGCACAACTTGACAATCGATCAAAAACGGGCTCGTGTCGATTGGTGCAAAAAAATGATAAAAAAATACAACCGTGGTACGTCAAAAGCCGTTTATAATATCTACACAGGTGATGCATCTTGGATCTATGCATATGACCCCGAAACTAAACAACAGTCAACGGTGTGGGTGTTCCAAGATGAGCCGAAACCAACAAAAGTTACTCGTGCAAAAAGTACTTTGAAGCAAATGGTCGCCTGTTTTTTTGGAATTAATGGACATGTGGCTACAGTGCCATTAGAGAATCGTAAAACGGTTAATTCTGAATGGTATACGACCATTTGTTTACCAGAAGTCTTTGAAGAAATAAGAAAGGACAACCGACAACGCAGAATCATATTACATCACGACAATGCTAGCTGTCACACCTCAGCTGAAACAACTCAGTTTTTGGAGGGTCAAAAGATCGAATTGACTGGTCATCCGCCGTACAGCCCTGATTTGGCACCTAACGATTTCTTTTTATTTCCATACGCGAAGAACAAATTACGTGGTCAACGTTTTTCGAGCCGCGAAGAGGCTGTTGATGCGTTCAAAATGCACGTTTTGGAGATACCTCAATCAGAATGGAAAAAGTGCTATGAAAATTGGTTCCAGCGTATGCAAAAGTGTGTCGATCATCGCGGCGAATATTTTGAAAAGCAATAAAACCATATTAAATGATATATGTTTGTTTCTTTTTTTAATTCCGGATACATAAATAGCAGCCCTCGTATCACTTATTTTTATTACACCCTCTATAACCTAAAGCCGTACTTGATAAATAGACTATCCAACACAAAAAAAAAATCTATTCAAACCCATAATATCGTTTAGTGAGATTACTACGCACAAACAAACATTTCAACTTTATAATATTAGTGTCATTGGAAAAAAATCATTGTTAGGCAGAATTGATGGCGGACCTACGTAATTTGGTCGGGTTACCACCTATGAATCAATTTCTTAGATAATAAGAATACTCACAATAAAAATCTTCCATATGCAGTAAAGAGAGAAGAAATAACCGAGGAAGTTGAAATATTTCCCTTGGAACGTCTTGGACCATTCTATCTTCTCTCTCATGGTCCTAGCGTCGTGGGCCTCTAGGAACAATTGTCTGCTTAATTCTTCTAACGCGGCTATCTCCTGCTTTAGTTGGGTTATATCTGTTAAATAATAAATCTAGTAGTCACAAAATCTTAGGAAATGAAAAAAAAAATCATCAAAGATTCCTGTGAATGTGAAAAAGTAACATAATATTGTTATCCATACTAATATTATAAATGCGAAAGTATCTCTGTCTGTCTGTCTCGCTTTCACGCCAAAACTACTTAACCGATTGCAATGAAATTTTGTACACAGTTATTCTAGAGTCTGAGAAAGGACATAGGCTACATTTTGATGTGGGAAAATATCTTATTTCCATGAAAATATCGATGAAAATTAATTCGCATTGCGCGTGGCCAGCGCTCATCCCGGGGGTCCTGGGTTCGAGTCCCGCAGGCGGAACAAAAAGTTTTCAATGTTCCTGGGTCTTGGATGTGTATTAAAATAATATTTCAAAAATCTTAAATATATTTTATGTATAATATTATAAAAAATCCACAAATATATCGATGCAATGAACATTTTAGTTCTAATACGACTCAACAGATGGCGTTTTATTTTTTACTTCATTGTAACATAGAACTAATCATACTTATAATTAGTTATTATGTTTTTGTTTATAGTTTTTAATACGTTAGAATAATATGTTTAATAATATTATCACTTGGTATAATAATAATCAATCTATCTTATCTTATAGAATCCTACTGCATTTCTAAGGAGTTCTCTTCCCCAGCATGGGGGGCGCTGATTCCGCTTCAAATAGGCACAAAAAGCAGGTGGGTATCGTCCAGCGTACTTGTATAATGGAGGTCCGTGTTACCACATTAATACTTACTTTCAGTCCCATGACCCAAAGGATTGGCTATACTCCCAACACTGGACAGTATATTAGTCCAGAACCCTCTATTCTTCACTCCGCAGTCCAACATGTATTGGTTTCTCGCTCCCCCACTATTCGCCTCGGCTAGCGCTATCCTTTTCTTCTTCACTAAAATCATATCCATAGTCTGTAGGAGTTTCTTCTCTATGGACAGCATGTCTGATTGTGTTACAGGTCTGAAATATATGCAATACCAGGATGAAATAATATTAGATTGGATTCCAATAATATGGGGTCAAAAGAGTTCGAACCTTTTTGTATGGAGCGTGGCATACCTAATTAGTTTCAAGTACTTAAAATGTCGTATTTTGGTGTACACCTATGAAACATATGCCAATCGACAGAGAAAATAATTACAAACAACAAATACTCTTTGACAAAATGTCGTAAATGTTATACTTTTTGAAATATTCCAGGTTGTATCTAAAATGTTATTTATTTTACATTTTCAAACTGAAATAACTCGGAAAGTATATAATTTACGACATTTTGTCACAGAGTATTTATTGTTTGTAAACATCTTCTCTATCGATTGGCGTATGTTTCATAGGTGTACACCAAAATACGACAGGTATGCCAATAAGGTTTGTTGTTCAAAATCAGAAACTAGATTGCACCTGCAACTCCGTTGCGCCAAAATTCGTTTATCGCGCGGGGACCGTACATTTTTGCGGGATAAAAAGTGTCCTATGTCCTTTCCCGGGACTTAAAGTATATTCATACCAAATTATAGCAAAATCGGTTCAGTGGTTAAGGCCTGAAGAGGTAAGACAGACAGACACACTTTCGAATTAAATAAGGGGGCAAACGAGCAAACGGGTCACCTGATGGAAAGCAACTTCCGTCGCCCATGCACACTTGCAGCATCAGCAGAGCTGCAGGTGCGTTGCCGGCCTTCTAAGAGGGAATAGGGGAGGGTAGGGAAGGGAATAGAGTAGGGGATTGGGCCTCCGGTAAACTCACTCACTAGGCGAAACACAGCGCAAGCGCTGTTTCACGCCGGTTTTCTATGAGAACGTGGTATTTCTCCGGTCGAGCCAGCCCATTCGTGCCGAAGCATGGCTCTCCCACGTATGATGCTAAAATCCATATTATTATAGTATGGATTTTAGCAACACAGACACACTTTTTCATTTATATTATTAGTATGGATCACTAGTAACTCTGTATCTCATAGTCACGGTTAACATACTAATATTATAAAGCGGAAGAGTTTGTTTGTTTGTTTGAACGCGCTAATCTCAGGAACTACTGGTCCAATTTGAAAAATTCTTTCAGTGTTAGATAGCCCATTTATCGAGAAAGGCTATAGGCTATATTTTATCACGCTAAGACTAATAGGAGCTAAGAAATAGAGGAAAATGAGGAAAAAACGGAGTAAATAATTTTAAAATGCTTATTATTAATATTAAGAAATTATTAACTACTGGAGCAATTTTTATGATATTTGGCACACATGAAGAGCTCTTTTTGTGCGGAAAAATGTACGGTTTCCGTGACATTCCTAAATTACGCGGGCGAAGCCGCGCGGAAACATCTACTACCTATTTATAATATAAGTATGGATCACTAATAACTCGAATGTATCTTGTAGTCACAGTTAAGTGTTAACATACCTTATAAAATATGCCATCGAAGTGTATGGGTAGTTGACAGCTCCGAAGCCAGATAGCAGTGCCATTACTGTGACTCCTATCACACCTATTCTTGACACACCCTGCTCTATTGAGAATATACCCTGAAAATAAAAGTAAAAACTAAAAATATATGTGACACTCGGGGACTGCCGCGGTAAAGATATTGCATAGAACAACAACGCGGTAAAGATTTTTAACAAATGCAATTATAATTCGCATACATTTAGTCGCAACTCGCACGCACTCAAACACTGCCAAAGACTGCCGAACTCAAACGACGTTAGACAATGCACGGGCACAGTGCAGCCGTGCTAGCATACGCCAACGAGATATCTCACTCTACACGTTTTCTCGATGTTAACTGGTTTATCTCTTCATCTCTATTGACCCTAACATGACATACATTTTTTCTAGTACGTCAGTCGTCAAAATTAGAGATAATTTTGTTTTTTTTTTTTATATGTGCTATTTTTGTCTATATACTAACGAACTATATACAGAAGAGAAATTTATCTGTCGAGTCTCGACGTATACATGTTAGCGAAAAAGAGATATATATTGATATCGACAATATCACTACGCTCGAGAGTGAGACATCCACGAGATATATCGTTGGCGTATGCTAGGGGGGCTGGTCAGAGAGTGGGGGGTGTTAGGTTTATTTTCGTTACGGAATTTTTTTATTCGGTCGCTACGCTCAAAGCCCCCCCTGTTAGCCACCCCCTATGACCGCCACTGCTATTCTTAGAAGATTTTGTGCACATTAGCATTTTACCTTCACCAATTTCACTGGGTGATCTTAAAGGTTCGCACAGCCTACAGTTTTAAAATACATACTCACTTGTTTTGGACTTAATATTGGGAAAGGATCTCCGATTTTCCAGAAGAAGTACAGATATATAAACCAGACGAATGTTGTCAGAGGCCTTATCATGTTTTTTGACACTGAAAAATAATTACCAAAATTATAACTTACTAAATGACGCCCGCAACTCCGTTGCGCCAAAACTCGTTTATCGCGCGGGAACCGTACATTTTCCGGGATAAAAAGTATCCTATGTCCTGTCCCGGGACTCAAAGTATCTCCATGCCAAATTTCAGCAGAATCGGTTCAGCGGTTTGTGCGTGAAGAGGTAACAGACAGGCACACAGACACACTTTCGCTTTTATAATGTTAGTATGAATAGCCTGTTAAGAAAGTGACGAGTGACCTTTTGCCTCTAGAGGGCACTTTTAGAATCTAAGGGAAAGTTAAGGGGCTTCATTACGTGAAAATACCATATTGCCCGCAGAGTTTTCCTTTATTGCTCATTCAAATGTAAAGAGAGTACTCAATATAAAATACGTAATGATAGCTAATTTATTGACCTTCATTTCCTCTTTAAAAAATTCTAATTTAGAAGTATAGTTTACGAGAAAAAAAATAAATTTGAACGCAATAATTTTCCTACAAATGTTGTTTTAATTCTGTTGTTTCAAAATATATTGCCAGAAATTTTGGCTCAAATTATGAGTATATATGTCATTTACAAATGTGTTTTCTTACATTTTTATTTAATGCAATATTTTATTAGATATGACAACTTATAGCTGTTTTTGAAGAGAGGGGTCGGAGCGGGACGCGGGCGGCAGACGGCTGCGCGCCTTTGCAGGGGGAGGTTGTGTCGCTTCGCGTCGCTGCGCCTACGATTTAAATTACGTAAAGTCAGGCACGCCATCTGTCATAATTATTCAGAACTACAATGAACTTGTATTTGCTATAGTAACATGCATACACACCGAATAGACGGCGGCGTGGGCGTGCCCGATGTCAAGGTCACAAATGCACGCGATTGCGATGCAATTTTTTTTTTAATATTATATTATTATGTAATGATACGTGCAAAATATTTATATGTACAAATAAATAAAATTGGAGTGAATTTCAATATAACAAACGGACGTTTGTAATATTGAAATTATTCTTTTTACTACATGTATATTTATAATATAATTATTATATGTATAGGTAGGTTCATATATTATGAATTATGATATACATTTATATACAGTGTGTTAGTATAAACACCGTTATCCTTGAAACCATGAATGAGCCCGTCAAAATGAACAACAATAAAACGTCCGTTTGTAATAATAAGTATTGAGAAAGTAGTATATGATATTACTGTAAGACAAAAAAGGACGACAATATTTTTTCGATTCGATTAAAGCGTAAAATGAGCGAAAGAGAAAGTAGTATATGATATTACTGTAAGACAAAAAAGGACGACAATATTTTCTCGATGCACATTTTGCATGCAAAAACATTGCTGATTAGACGGCATGTACGTCGTATCTAAGTATTTTGATATCGTTGGCCGCCAGCGGCCACGAGCGGCCACGAGCGGCCACGGGCGGCCGTATAGCCTAAGCGATAAGTTGAGAATGGCGAAATATAGAGATAAGGGTCATAAAAATACGTGCGATAGCTCATTAGATTCGGGAAGACGTCTAGAAAAATGTATCGGAAGCGTGTATTAGCACACAAAAAATTGCAAAAGTTATAGGCAAATTAGGTTGCCAAAAAAAGGTATTACGTTTTTTGTTAAAAACTCCGGAACTATTAACATTTAAGAAGTTTAAAAAAAAGATTCTTAAAGAGGAGGAAATTTCCATAAGAAAACTCCCAACCTCCGAACTCCTAAGTTAGGGCATCGAGACCGGGTTTTCCCGAAACCGGGTCATGAAAAAACCCGGGTTTCAAAAATGGAACCCGGAGGCCAGACCTGATTTAATGGTATTTATAACAAACTAACATACAAATCATTTATTTTATAACATATTGTATAGGTTTAATTATTTATATTGGTCATAATTAAACAACATATAATATTTTTAGGCTTAGTAGGGAGTTGGGAACTCCCTCCTAAGCCTCCGCGCAGCATTTTTAGGTAGCGCGCGCGGCTTCAAAACCGAGCACGTCACACTGATTATTTTTTTAAAGGTATTAAATATTGATTTAAAAATTTCAAAAACTTATGGTGTATTCCGAACACTTCAAAGAATTTGCTCCCGTTGGAAATTTAACTTGAAGTTAATTTTTCAACAAATTAGACAAATGTTAACTAACGAAATATTTTCGAACTTCCGTCCTCATTGTACTTTAAATAAATTCTTAAATAATTTTCGTAAAAATTTTTCACTTCGTGGAGCCCTTGATATAAACATACTTAACAAGATCACGCCATAAAAATTTAAAAAAATGTAATACTTTGTTTATAATATTTTTTTAACTTGAAAAAAAAATTAGAAATCCAAGTAATATTGTCAAAAAAATTTGTTTCATTTATTATCACGTAAGTAATTGTTTTCATATCAATGAAGGACATTTATTAACTAAAAAAAAAAAATTTCCGCCATTTGCTAATGAAAAATTTATAAACCAATGGACTATTTCGATGCTTTTAAAAAATTTTTTTTCTTACCTTTATTCTCTTGAAAATATTATGATTTTTAGAAACAATTTTTTTCTTAATAACAATATTTTATTGTTCATAATCGTTTTTTTTAATATTTAAATTGTTTAAATTAGTAGTTTAAAATTAAAAAAATTTAAATCAATATTTAATACCTTTAAAAAATAATCAGTTTGACGTGCTCGGTTTTGAAGCCGCGCGCGCTACCTAAAAATGTCGCGCCGAGGCTTAGGAGTAGGGCATCGAAACCCGGACCCTTTTTTCAAAACCCGGGTTTTCGGGTTTTTTTAAACGAAAACCCGGGTACCCGGATTTCTCAGGTTTTCTTAAAATTCAAAGATTAACGAAGCGAAAATACTTTAAATATGATTTTCAGCGATCGCCAACTCCTTTTCAGTAAAATACTATTTAAATACCATAGTGTGCGGTCACATACTTTTAGAAAAGCGACTATTTACCTCTCCTATTATACATAATATTGGATCTTATCAAAGCTAGGGATTAAGATTTTCGGCCCAAGATTAAGTATTACAACAAGCTTCACCTCCAAATTACATAATTATATTATTAAATGTATTTGTTTTTTATGAAATAGGTATATATAAAAATCTATCAAGAATTTTTGAAGACAGTAAATGGAAGAATAACCTTAAATATAAAACGTATGCCAACAAATCTTTATTTCATCTTTTACATTTTTATTGCTGATTGTCACGTTATTAATAATTATTTGGTCCTTATTGATGATATACCTGTAATTAAATTTTTGTGCCTAGTTTTTACTTGAAATTGCCTTTGGTCTGCCTTGCTACGGTATGAAGCCGAATATTCTTTGCAATTTAAGGTAACTTTTCTGTTATCCAACAAACTGGAAAATCTTACATTTCTGAAAAATCTTACATTACACTACACCTCAAAGCTTTTTGTAGTCATTAGTTCTAGTCACAATAGACAAAATTCATGTCAGATTACCATATAATTGATCAGACCAGACCATAATATTATGGCAAATGCGGAATGTTGCTTTTAATGAATTTGGAAGATTAACCATGGTGGCATGCTGTTACACACAAGAAATTGTCTCTGGCGCTGATGCTGATAAAAACTCTGCTTGTTATATTTTATCTCGATTCACCAAAATCACGTGTTTTAGTAATTCCGCAGTGTTTTAGTATGATATCCACGGCCGGCTAAAGAAAGCCACCATTCGTCCTATTATGTGTTACCAACATCAGTCTCTCAACCAATAAAAAGCAATCTGCCGCATTTGTCAGACGGCAATACATGGGTTCAAAATATACTTGATGGAAACTCCTCGGCATGGTTTTGTCAGTTTCTAGGGGCTGGTTGCTCTCCTGGAACCTTTTTACTGATTGCATTGTCTTCATATTATCGCTTTTTGTTATGTTGTGAATATAACAAATAACGACAAAAAGCATAACGACAAACAAAAACCTTTAAGTGTTTTTAGTAAGTTAGACGACTGAAAATAATGACTTTAAATTGCAAAAAAGACTGGGTGTCATACCGCAGCAGGATACAATAATTTTTTTTTTTGTAAAAATACTGTATGCAGCCAAAAATCGATCAGTATAAATTATTACTATTAATTTGACAATCAGCAATAAAAATATCTCATTCGAATAAAATTTTCAGTTTATGAAAGGAAATAAAGATTTGTTTACTTATTATTGACTTTTTGTGACTATAAGATACCTGTGATTGCTTTATAAACGATAAAATTCGGAAAAGTGTTTTTAATAATATTTTATTAAATATTAAAAAATAAGCTATCATTGTTCCATACACTGTCTTCAAAAATTTCTGACAGGTTTTTAGATATTCCAAAAATACAAATATCCCAAAGACCTTGTTGATGGGTGTATTTTATCACCAACAAGCTTCAACGTTTTGTCACCTAGTGGCTGACTTGCCCATCATCAAAAGTCTACGGTACTTTCAGCAGACTTATTTCTAAGTCTTTAGAACCCTTTGAAGCTGTCCACATTTTATCTTGTAAGCCTGTGATCACATAATAAACAAAACTGTAGTCAATCACTGAATATTGATTGAAAACTATAAAATAAGTTTAACAAGACTTGGCTTCTATGAAATTTGAAAACTTTTTGCGAAGGATAGATTTTTTGAAGAGACTTGGCTTTTTTACATTGAATAGTTTTGGTAGGTTTTTTAAAATATGTATTATTAATTATTATTAATAAATATTTTTATGACAATTAGTCTTTAATGCTCCTAAAACGAAACTTTTTCTTAAAAATATTATATGTTGTTTAATTATGACCAATATAAATAATTAAACCTATACAATATGTTACAAAATAAATGATTTGTATGTTAGTTTATTATAAATACCATTAAATCAGGTCTGGCCTTTAATAATTAACCCGAAAAGCTCGAAAAACCCGGGTTCCATTTTTGAAACCCGGGTTTTTTCATGACCCGGTTTCGGGAAAACCCGGTCTCGATGCCCTAACTTAGGAGTTAGGAGGTTGGGAGTTTTCTTATGGAAATTTCCTCCTCTTTAAGAACCTTTTTTTAAAACTTCTTAAATGTTAATAGTTCCGGAGTTTTTAACAAAAAACGTAATACCTTTTTTTTGGCAACCTAATTTGCTTATAACTTTTGCAATTTTTTGTGTGCTAATACACGCTTCCGATACATTTTTCTAGACGTCTTCCCGAATCTAATGAGCTATCGCACGTATTTTTATGACCCTTATCTCTATATTTCGCCATTCTCAACTTATCTCTTAGACTAGTAGACTTCTCAAGCGATACTATGTACTTATTACAATAATGAAGATAAAAACCGTATGACACTGAAAGTGCTCGCCTCGCCGCTGCCATTCCGGTGTACAGCGGCCCTTAGCGCTGCTAGTATAATAATTTCTCGAGCGTGTACATTGTACAGTTGTGTCAAGTAAATTTACCATGGATTATTTACTAATTTATTATTTGGCAAAAAACGTCCACGAAAACAACGTCGACTACTAAAAGCGTGCGTCCAGCGCGACGGCGCGGCGCGCCGTGTGCCTGCCGTCCACCGCGTTACTTCTGAATAAAAAATAAAAAAAAAGTCAATAAATAAGCTATCATTCATTAGTCATTACCTACGTATTTTTTGAGTACTTACTCTAGTTACATTTTAATGAGCTAATTATTCTGAAGGGATTTTAAAACAGCAATTTGAATAAATAACATTTTGAAGAAAAAACATTTGTTTTACCCAATTAATAATAAAATATTCTAAATAAAATATGTTGTAAAAAAGCAATTAATTAAAATTAAACTTTCATCGCGTAGCGAACCTGAGACTCATAACGTATGTTGAATATTCACGCTTCTGACCATTGCGCTACCATGACTCATTAACCCTTCGTGAAATAAGCAAACTGTCTATAATAGTTTTCCTCTTTACATTAAAATATGTATTTTAGACTGCGTTGTGTTAATTGTTCGATATTGCACTAGATGTCGTTATTACGAATGGCGCGGGGGTGAGGTACGGAAGTGGGGTGTGGAAACACTCGTTTGCCCAAGGTCATTCGCGTATTGGAGCCCCTTAACATGGACTTCTTAGTAAAATATGTCTCGTGGCAAATAACATGAAGCAAAACTGTACACGAAATGCCCTTCTAATCATAGAAATTTCTCGTATTTTTTTATTCAAAGGCGATGGGTCTTTTGTGACCCAGGCCCGACACAAAAGAGACATATCCCATTTGTGCTTTTCTTTAGGCACGGTATAAAAATAATATATTTCTGAGTGTTAGCCACTGATATTGAACATGCAAATAACGATTCTTATTCTTCGTATTAGCACTTTTCATACTGCGCCTGAAGAAAAAAAGAAAGCAATAAAATAACATGTTAGCCACTGATTTTGAATATAAAAATTACATATCTTGGATATCCATAATATATCGAAAACAATGGGATATGTTTCTTTCGTGTCGGGCCTGGCTAAATTTTGTATAGGCCGTGACCAGTCTCCTTTAGTAAAAATATCTGAAACTTACCAACTCTTATATTACTGATACAAAAGTATGCTATATAAAATGGTATCAGTGCTATGACCATAAATAGTAGTGAGTAAAGACCCAGGTTCCAATGAAAGTACCTTGAGCTGAAAAAGAACAATTTGTCATCACAATTCACAACATCATTTAAACAGTGTATTAGATGCTAATCAAACAATTGTAGACCATCTACTAGAACAGTGATCCCCAACCTTTTTTTCATGCGGGCCACAAACATGTTTTGCTCTTGGTGTCGCGGGCCGCAACAAAAAAATTTTAGGGTTAAAAAATAGCATTCTTCAAAATTAACGATTTAAAAGTGGAAAAAATTTAACGACTATCATGTAGACTTTACATTATTTTGCCGGTGGTCGTGAATTTCAAAATTGTTTAACATCGTGCGGGCCACTAATAAAGTCCCGGCGATGCGGCCCGCGGGTCGCGGATTGGGGATAGCGGTACTAGAATGTGGGGCACAGATAAAATTTTAAACATTTCTTTAAAAATATTTAGAATTTGTTAAAATAAGGACACGATTTTTTCACTCACAAGTCATACATATTATGACAATTGAATTTTGGCTTTTGAATCTCTGGTTAACAGTCAAAGGGGTATGAAGATTTGGGCCGACTGTCCGCTATTGTTTTTTCGCGTTCACGAATATTTTTTCAAAAATTGATAGCTAACATCAATACAAACAAAAAAAATGGCGGCCAGTAGGTCGGCCAGGCTCCATATAAAAATCTTCATACCCCTTTATCTTTTAACAATAAGAATGTTTTAATAAACTGCAGTGACTCATCCTCAATGGGGATTGTCCATTTTTTTTAAATTTTGCTCATTACAAAAACATTTCGAGGAATAAGGTCAGTGATCGTTTTTCTGTATATAAACGAAAAAAATACCCATAAGTTACTTATATTTTTGAACAAATACGTTTAACCTTTGTTTGACCTTCAATGGCGTCAAATTCTTTAAGATATGTAAAGAAAGGGTGGAACTTATTTTCTCTTACGACAATCGTTTTATTTATTCGAGTCTATTTTCACAATACAATAATAATAGTTGCTAGGATACATAAGAATAATAGACAATAGTTAATTCAAAACTATATGTGACCTTCTTAACATTCCCTCTCATCTGAAGCAACTGTTCGTTATCTGTACATTCCAGCTAGCTTACACAGCTCCGAAAGCCTCGGCTTGAATAGCGGCTTAGTTAAAAAGTCTGCTAGTTGATCTTTTGTATCAACCTTCTCAACTCTTATATCCTTTTCTAGGATACACTGCCTTATGAAGAAATGTCTCAGCTTTATGTGCTTTGTACGCTGGTGCGTTTCATAAGGTGGATCATAAGCTAATCTTAAGGCGGATTCGTTATCTATGTACAGTGGCGTGCTCTCTAACAGAGTGTTAGCCTGCATAAATTTGAGATCCGTCTAAGCCAAATAATCTCTCTGGCGGCTTCTGCCTCTGTAGACGATATAGCGACAGTAGTCTATAGCACCGTTGGCGTTAAGGCAAATTATGCCACTGGTGGATCGTCCAGTCGATTGATCACCACCGTGTCTGTAGCATTCGATGCCTTGGCCCGCAGTGGAAGACTTGTACGTGATACCGTACTCTATGGTGCCTTTAACATAGCGTAGGATTCGCTTTACTCTCGCTACGTCTTCTGGTGTTGGGCTATCTAGCTTGCGTGACACTATTCCAACCGCATAGGCAATATCTGGTCTAGTGCCAACCATCAAGTATGAGAGTGCTCCAACTACTTGTCTGTATGGAAAGTCATGATAATCATTTTGATCTTTTGAACCTGGCACGCTGTCTTTTACGATCGGGGTTACTGCGGCTTTGCAATCCTGCATTCCAAACCGTTGTAAAAGCTTCTTTGCGTAACTTTTCTGATCAATTTTGATTGAGCCATCTGACTTCCGGTTTATTTCTAAACCTAAGAAATAGGAACCGTTACTCGTTGTAATTTTGAATCTTTGCCGCATTTCGTTCAGAAACACCTCAGTTTCTATTGAACTCGCTGACGCTATTATTCCATCATCAACGTACAACGCTATCAGTAGCTTTCTCTTTCCCGCTCCTCTTTTAAACAAGCAGGGATCGCTCTGACTCTGTTTGAAACCAAGTTTGAGGGTGTGTTCAGTAATGGTGGAGTTCCAGCATCTCGGAGCTAGTTTAAGTCCGTAAAGGCTCCGTTTAAGCTTGCAAACCTTACCATCATTGTTTGAGTAACCTTCAGGAGGCTTCATATAAATCTCCTCTTTTAATGTGCCATACAGAAAGGCGGTTGAGACATCGAACTGGGATAGACAGGTTTTCTTGTGCAGCTACACTTAGTAGTGCTCTTATGGTGCTTGTTTTTGCAACAGGGCTGAAGGTTTCATAATATTCTAAACCCTTTTTCTGCGAAAAACCTCTAATTACAAGTCGGGCTTTATATTTATCAATCGACCCATCTGGATTCGTCTTGATTTTAAAAATCCACTTGCTTGAGATTGCTTTTCTGCCTTTAGGTAAAACTACCATCTCCCATGTCTCATTTTCTTTTAGAAAATTAATCTCATTATCCATTGCCTTTTTCCACTCATTTGAATCCTTACATGTCATTGCTTCCTTAAATGTGTTCGGCTCTATTCGATGTTCATCGTTTATCGAATTCATACAAACGGTGCAGACAAAGTCTTTATATTTGGCCGGTGGCCGCTTCAGCTTCAATCTCAGATGCAGTCAGTGGGGTGTCTGCCCTTGACTCACTGGCATCGTTGACTTCATATGCTTCGATGTCATCGTGAATATCTTCCTCGAATAGAGGGTCATCAAAGGATTGTTCCGTCTCAAGAAATGTCTGTTCTGCCACAGCCATGTCATCTTCAAAATCAGCTCCATTCTCTGCACATGATGGTTCAGCAGTATGCTCAAATTGCTGAGAGGGTGATGCTACACCTTCATCGTGGCTTGTCGATGGCTGCTGGTTTTCTATGACAGCCGGTTTAAAACTTTCAATTTCACGAGGTATGACGAAGTCGAAAGTGGTATCGGGTCTTTTATCAGCGATACTGTTCGGTGTGGCTATGGGCTCGTCAGATTCTTCTGGATGACCGATTAGAGGATTCTCATCAAAAATTACATCTCTTGAACGAATCAATTTGAAGGTGCTGCTGTCCCATATACGGTAACCATCATCAGCATCATAGCCGATAAGTATTCCCTTCTGTGCCTTCTTATCTAACTTCTTTCGTCTTTGTTTCGGAACATGTGGATAACAGTTGGATCCTATTATTCTTAAGTGTTGTATTCTGGGCTTCTTCTGGTGCCATAGCTCATACGGTGATTTATCATTTACAGTGGTAGGACCTGTCCTGTTTAAAACGTACACCGCTGCAGATACCATTTCTGCCCATAATGCAGGAGGAATTTCAGCATGTGCATACATTAGACTTCGTGCCATTTCCACAACGGTCCTGTTGTCCCTTTCAGTTGGGTTCTGTTGCGGCGTATAGGGCATAGTCAATCGTTGTACAATTCCTTCCTTCTTGAGAGTAGCTTGTACTTTCGCGTTGACAAACTCTCCGCCATTGTCGCTCAGCAGTTCTTTGATAACAACTCCAGATGCTTTGACTTCAGCGAGCATGAGTAGCAACTTTGCATGTACTTCAGCTTTCTGTCTCATAAAATATACAAATCTGTACTTCGTACATGCATCTTTGAAGAGGACGAAGTATCGTAAGTTTGTGATAGAATATGGGAAGGGACCGCATACGTCTGCATATACCAGTTCTCCGGGTTTTGTAGCTTTATCTCTGGTCCCAAACTTTAGACGGTGGGATTCTCCATAGATGCATCCTTCACAGAGATCTTTAGTTCTGGTACTTTAATGGCAAATTCCTTCTCTATCACTTTCTTGACGTGACTCTTATTTTGATGTCCAAATCTTTCGTGATACAGCTGTAACAGATTAGAGGTTGTGGACACATGATTAACTTGTACAGTTGGTTGTAGACATCTTAAATTTAGTTTAAATAGTCCTCGAAACTTGCTGCGAGTACCAATCAGTTTCGTCTGTCCATGAATCTTTATTGTACATTTTTGTGTGGTAGACTCAAAAACGCTTTTGTCCGAAATATCATGGGTGGCGAGGACTGAGAATAAATTCTTGCTAATGCCGGGTACGTACCATACATTTTTCAGCAATATTGATACTGGTTTACCGTTTACATCAGCCTCTGTGAGAATATTTCCGATGTCCAGGGCTTCAATACATTGGCCATTCGCGCCAGTCACTGTTTGACGGCTCTCGAAATATTTAAAGGTCTGGAAGAAGTCACTGGTCACGTGACTGGTTGCCCCATTGTCAACGTACCAATTTAAATCCTTCCTGTCACCAAAATCTGACTGTATTGACATTGCCTCTGCGATCTTGGATTCCTTGGGAGGTTTCCCATCCTGGATCCACCGCTTGCAGGTTTTTACCCTGTGACCCTTATCCTTGCAGTAGTTGCATTTGAGCTCTTTGAAATTATTCTTTTTCTTATTACCCCTCTTGGTTTTCGCATACAATGCTTCTGCAGTTGTGTCGTCAGTAACTTGCGTGTCTGTCTGACGCAACACTCTCTCATGTGCGCATAGCTGACTTGTCAGGTTCTCGACTGAGCGTTCCTTCTTTGAAATCAATAGCCAACTGGCTCTAAATCCAAGATATTCGGGAGGTAATGTGTCTAATATTTTACATACAAGGAGAATTTCTGGTAATTTCGCCTCATTCTGTAGTTCTAAACACAATTCGCTCCAGATGTTCTTCAACATTGACACATGTGTAATTATGTCATGATCTGGGTCCTTTTTGTAGCTGAAGAATTTCAGGCATAAGTCGTATGTCTTGTCTACACACGTACCTCCATAGACGCGGTCAAGTTCATCCCACATGTCTTTAGCAGCATCAAATCGCAGAAACTTTTGCAAAATATCATCGGACATATTTGTTGTTAGCAAAATTAAAATGGCGCTATTCATCGCTAGTTGCCGTAAGCGCCAAGGTAATTCTTGGAATCTAATTTTCCAATTTGAATCTTACTCGCATTTAATGCTTGTTCCATTATTATTTCACGTTCTGCTACCGCTTTAAGATATGTAAAGAAAGGGTGGAACTTATTTTCTCTTACGACAATCGTTTTATTTATTCGAGTCTACTTTCACAATACAATTATTGTATTGTGAAAATAGACTCGAACAAACAGTTGCTAGGATACATAAGAATAATAGACAATAGTTAATTCAAAACTATATGTGACCTTCTTAACAAAATTAGCAATAAATTCAACCAACATTACATTTCGAACTTTTGGTAAGCTTCTCCTATCAGCTTTCACATATTGAGAACTTGCATTTGACGAACCAGCCATTATAAATAAGATTGAAAGGAAATTTAAAACATATGCAGAGGTCAATTGGCGGCCGATGATGACGTCAGAGCGAAATTTTAAAAATTTATTGAGAAAAAACTAGCCAATAAATTTCTAAATTATTTAATTTATATTCTTAAAATACCCTATTTTAACGAAAAAAAATATAAAAAGTACATGTCATTTTTTTTGGACAATGCCCATTTAAACTTCCATACTAATATTATAAATGTGAAAGTGTGTCTGTCTATCTGTCTGTCTGTCTGCCTGTTACCTCTTCACGTCCAAACCGGTGAACCAATTTTGCTGAAATTTGGTATGGAATTACTTTCAGTCCCAGGAAAGGACATAAGATACTTTATTCCGGAAAAATGTACAATTCCCACACAATCCAAGAATTTTGGGGCAACGGGGCAACTGCAGGAGTCATCTAGTTCTTAACCATACTATGGCGGTTACATACCTTGAATCCAAGTATCCAATAATTTCAAATATAATAAGCTCAAACATTGTACAACTCAATGCAAATGTAACAGAGAATATGAGCTGGACTAATGTGTGATGTACTTCATAGTCACGGAAGAGTTGTTTCACGAAGAATATCCATCCTCCGACAAAAAACACCGTCTAAAATACAAATAATTACAATATGAAGTTACATGTATGCATAACCAAATTTTATAAGATTCTTTATATATTTTAGAAACTGAGGGAGACTAAGCCTTTATCAAATTCTCTTAGACGCCAGAACAACGTCTACTGACTTGTGAAAATAATATTTGCTAAAAACACTAATAAAATAGCTACCTACCTGCGAAATCAAAATAATAAGCGTATCTTCTAAAAGAGTCATTTTGTTATCTTGAAACTTTTCCTACAAATTGTACTAAGTATCGGCTAAATAATATGCATAAAAACTGCATCTGGACAGTATGTAAATCAAAATTTTTACAATTTTGTAGTTTGTACACAAAAGTTGAAAAACATCGTCCTTCGTCCCTTTTTTAACTACTTCCACTTCTTTTGTCTATGGCAGGCCCCATGATTTGCCAATGTCATAGGCCAAATATGCAGGGCTTCAAATACCGGTATTTTTTCATAACTTTATTGCTTCAAGGGCATAGATAACGGTATGAAAATTTACCCGATACTAGAAATAACGGTAAAAATTGGAATTAATACCGGTAAATGTTATATCGGTAAATAGGATTTATAACGGTAGATATATGTTCTTTAATAACGTTACCTTTTGTAAAATAAGTACTTAATTTAATCAGTCAATTCAGTATGCAGTATGCACAAAATTAAACTAGACGTGTCTGGTGACCAGTAGGTATATATTATAGGAAAAATGACGTCTAAATATGAGAATGACATGGTCAGTACTCAGTAGTTCAGTGCTCAGTTTCTTTGTTCAAATATTACTAATTTATGGTTTGTATAGTAAATTATTGTATTGTCAGCACGTGCGCCGTGCGCTGGCTGCCGGGCGGACTCTGTTGTTTTGCAGACGACGGGGCAAGGCGGGCTTTTTGTCCACGAAGGAATAAAGACCGCGTCTGCCCGTCGATGTCTGCAGCTGCCCTCGCCGCGTATGTACACAAAGCACACGACGAGTGGAGGCAGTCAGTTCAGGACGTTCGTTCTAGTGGAGAAAGAGAGAATAGAGCTAGCTGCCGCCTCGCGCCGCCGCGCCGTCTGCTTTACCGCATGTAAGCTGGTTTGTGTGATCCATCCTACATATTTTGTAAATGCTATTATATAATTTTGTGCTTCCTTTTTTAAATGTGTTGATATTTTTAACTACAGTCAAAAAAAAAAAAAAAAAAAAAAAAAAAAAAAAAAATATATATATATATATATATATATATATATATATATATATATATATAAACTTAGAATTCTAGTAATAAATACTAAGACATACAAATAAATATCCATACCTGATACCAGAAAATATCGTTATATTTACCGGTATTTTTATAACGATATTTTTTGGTTATGTTACTAGATATCAATGACATAAGAAACAGCTAGATATCGATAAAAAAAAATACCGTTATCTGGCTACCATTATGAAAATACCGGTACGTAACAATATTTTTTCGGGTATTCGATAACGTTATGAAGCCCTGCAAATATGTCAGTCACAAAAATACCTATTCGCCACGTTCCAATATAGCGTTGATAACGATCAAAACGCTCAAAATGCCTCCTATTTTGAGTGTTTTGAATTTTGATACTTTTTAACGCTAAATGGAACGCGGGGCAGGTTAGCATTTAACGGAAAAAAAACAGGGTAGATTCTAAATGTACCTAAGCTAAGCTAATCCGGGCTTATGGATGTATTTAACATTTATAAATTCAAAGATTCTGACCTAAATTTAAAATATGTAGTAAAATAATACATCCTACATCGATAATTGATACCAAAAAATCAATACCTTACCGACAAGTTACGTGAAATAATTCATTTTAAAATTTCCATTTATCATACGTAATGTTTGCCGGAAGTGTTACAATTTTGGACAATTCGTCAGAACTTTGTATCAAAGATAAACAGCTAAAAAACTGCTTATCAATTTCTTTGTACGATTTACGATTTTTTAAGCCCAAAAAAAGTGGGTTCACCGTTTTTCAACGGTAATTCTGGGGATATATTTCAAATTGAAAGGAGTATGTTTTTAAATGTATGGAGTCTGGTCCAAATTTCCACCACTAACGAGACCTATATCTTATGATTGCCTACCTAATACTGAATCATTATTACCAGTCCGCAATCAAAAATATGCTGTCAGTAAAAAGTTATGACTGAATGAAAAGTTATGTTTTTCTACCACTGTTTAGGAAAAATATTGCTGATCTAATAAAAATGCATTGATTTTGGCGCAAATATTCACCACTACTTCATCTGTCTGCTAAATTCGCTTGGCGTACTCAGTTAGGTTTTTACTGGAACAGATCAAAGGCTTGGAGTAAAGAAAACGCAAGTACGAGTATACTTTACAATAGCTTTATGCTTTGTTCAAACCTACGCGACCAGGCGAATGCGAAGCGGGAGCGTCAAGTTGTCAAATGTGTGTTTTGATTCAAGTACCTATATAATTAGGTATTGTTTTGTTGATTTGTTACTTAGCAAATATTTTTAACTATGTTTAACTATTTACGGCGATAGCATTCTATATAGGTTGTGCAGTGTGCTATTACCTCGATGTATTAAATACCTCCCACGACATGTTCAAAAAAACTTGGTGCTCTTTAATAATATAGTATGGGCAGCTGCGGGGTACGTAGTCTTTTCGGCAGCGGGCGCGTGCGACGAAGCGCGGACGCGGGCGGCGCGACGGACTGTCGACGTTGTTTCCGTTGCCGTCTTTTTGCCAAATAATAAATTAGTAAATAATCCATGGTAATCTACTCGACACAACTGTACAAAATTATACTAGCAAGTAGCAGCGCTAAATGGGATGGACGCACGCGCCGGGTGGGTACCCGGCGCGCTCGCGGATCATGGCCCGCGGCGGTCTTCTGACGCGTGCGCCTGCGCCCGCATCCGCCCCGATTTTGGAGTTGGCCCTTATATATTATGTGAGTATTATAGGTGTTTAAAAAAATATCATCTATATAAATAAAAATGGATTTTCAAATGTGTTAGTCGCGCTAAAACTCGAAAACGGCTGGACGAATTGGGCTGATTTTAGTCTTAAAATATTCGTAGAAGTCCAGGGAAGGTTTTAAAGTGACACGAAGTTCACCGGGACAGCTAGTGAACTAATAAAACTACATATAATATACTTACACATATATTTCAGAGATCATTTGCTGTATCAACTGTTTCAGTGCTTTGATCTACATGGGATTTCATGTGTTTTTGTAAACATGTCCATGTATTATACTTAGCATCACAGATTTTACATTGAAATGATTGTGTGGGATGGTGACGTTTTCTATGATCAGTTCTTCGTGAGGCAGATAGAAAACGTTTATCACAAAACTCGCATTTGAAAGGTTTTTCGCCAGTATGAGTTCTCGTATGATATAATAAGGACTCCTTTGAAACAAATTTGCCACCACAAGTTGTGCAACTGTATTTCTTCTCTTGCGTATGCGTAACTATATGAGCTTTTAGCCTGCTTGGAGCGAAGAACTTCTTTTTACACCACTTACACTCGTGACTTTTGTAGTTCCCATGTTCGTACTGTATGTGAACACGGAGGGACACTTTTTGCGTATACCTTTTGTTGCAATAATCACATGTGAATTTAGCATTTTCGGATGACGCTCTGCTTTTTTGGCTGCATATATCTAAATCTTTGTGTTTTTTATAAGTCGTCCGACTTTTATATACTCTTCCACAGTCAGGGCACACTATACGCAAATAATGTCCAACTTCATGGACTTTTAATGAGTGACGATTACTAAAGGTCTTCCCGCAATCCTTGCAAATTAACTTGCAATGGCTTTCGTCTTCGTGTGCTTCAACTAAAGATAAGGAACCAAATTTCTTACTGCAGATTGTGCACTTATATTTCTTTGGTGCATGCACTCTTATGAAATGATTTCTTAAGTTAGAGAGGCATGGATATACTCTCATACATATCTTACATTTTAGTGTGCTTGCATCATTTTTATTACATAACATGTCTCTTGTTTTTAATTTTACCGAATCGACATAGTGTTTTCTCTTTTTTTTCTTAACATCAAACTGATTTAGTTCGTAATGTATGTTGGGCTCACTTTTCACTTCTATTTTGGTGTCTTGTAACAAAGTATTCAGCCTTTTTGTTGCAGCTGATACGAAATCTATTTTACATACATCAAAGAATTTTTCGAAAATATTATTTTGGGAATCATATGTGATAAACAATGAATTCGATCTGCTATAATAGTTACCAGTATTATTTAGTTTCTCCGACAAACCTTCAACATAGTTTTTGAGAATTTTACAATTTTCCTTAGCCTTAATTAAAAATGTGTAACATTTAATCGCAGTATTGGCACACATCTTGCATAATCCTTGAAAAGTAGATACAATGTTGCATATCTGAAAAAAAAAACAATACTTTTAGGAAGTTTACAAATTATTCAAAGAAAGAGAAAGTCTCTGTGAAAATCTCTGTGACAAAATGTTTTGCTCCACAAGGCACAAATGGGCCGGCTCGACCGGAGAAATACCACATTCTCACAGAAAACCGGCATGAAACAGCGCTTGCGCTGTGTTTTGCCGAGTGAGTGAGTTTACCGGAGGCCCAATCCCCTACCCTATTCCCTTCCCTACCCTCCCCTATTCCCTACCCTCCCCTATTCCCTACCCTCCCCTATTCCCTACCCTCCCCTATTCCCTACCCTCCCCTATTCCCTACCCTCCCCTATTCCCTACCCTCCCCTATTCCCTTCCCTTCCCATCCCTACCCTCCCCTATTCCCTCTTAAAAGGCCGGCAACGCACCTGCAGCTCTTCTGAAGCTGCGAGTGTCCATGGGCGACGGAAGTTGCTTTCCATCAGGTGACCCGTTTGCTTGTTTGCCCCCTTATTTCATAAAAAAAAAAGGAAAGATTAAGCCAGAAGGTTGAACTTAATACAAGACCAGCAAAGTTTCTACTCTATCATTTAAACCTTTACGATATTCACCATACCAAATTATTATACAAAGCAAAATAACCGCAGCAACTGCAGACATGCTTGAACAATGATATTATATTATACTAAAACATAATTGTGCTTATACTACAAATTAAACGTCAGTATGTAGAACTGTTTGCGATTATTATTCTATGCCTGGTAAAGCAGCAGCTTTGTCAACAGTATTCAAATAATGTTTAAATATTACTATAGACTTACGTCTTCTCCAAGAACATGTTGCAGAACATCCAATATTCTTATCGAAAGCTCTCCCTGATCATTTTTTAACAAAACTTCATCTTCTATTCTTAATTTAATATTTATTTGATTAAGGCATAAGCAACAAAAATCATACTGATTTATGAGGATCTTATGTAGAATGCTACTGTTACGCATCATTTTCAAGCACAATACCAAACAATTTTTTAAGTTTTGTAATATAAAAAGTGCATTTCCAAAATAAGATGCAATGTTTACAATGGGAATTCTTCTCCTTCCTCTTTTTGACATGTGCTTCTTCTTCTTCTTTACAGGTAGACGACAAAAAAGATTTGCCAACGTTTTCACTATCTGTGTCAAATGTGAAATGTCAAATCCAAAGGTCAAATCAAATCACAAAATTTGTGATTTGATTTGACATTCCCGGCAAAATTGCCGGGAATGTGAAAGAGTGTATTTTGTATATGGGTTTTAATGTATGGTAGGATATTAACCATTAGATATTCGTTATCGTGCACAAGTGTAGGAAAGTGATGCAATATCCAGAAATGTGCTCTTTTGTGTTCTCTTCACTTTACTGAATCGACCGACTTGACTGTATTGACTTCATACTTAGACATTAACTAGACTTTAGACATGACGGACCTGACGATAGAGAGAAAATTGTAGGAACTAGCTGTTCCGGCAAACGTTGCTTTGCCATACCATATTATTTTATTGAAGTGACTAAATAAGTATGTTACCATGGCAACGTTCATCGCTATCCCGTCGCACAAACAATGGTCGCCGTCAGTCTCGAGTTGTAATAATTAATAATTTACTATTATTTATTCAACAAATGCTCTTATCAATATAATAAGTACCCAGTAGCCGATTCTCAGACCCACTGAATATGCATATAAACTTTGGTTAAAATCAGTAAAGTCGTTTCGGAGGAGTACGTGGCTTCCCGCTCCCGCTTAATATTGTTACGGTAATAATATTAAACTCGACACTGGCCAATGGCCATGGTTCATTAGCCAAAGTGCCATTATATATATAAAAAAAAGAAATGTCAAATGTCAATGACATTTGAGAAAAATGCAAATTGCTATTTGCTAGGTTCAAATTGGTTCAAAGCAAGTTCAAAGTATTTAAAATCATTCAATATCTTCGGTTCAAAGAGCTTTTAGCATGGTTGCAGTCGATAAGAAAAAGGTTATTTCGTCAATTTTATCAGACGTTAATTCTAAAACGGTGACTATTGTGTTTCAATAGGTATCCTTTTCTTTAGTAAAAAAATCCAAATGACTTTTCCGTGAAGAGACGAGCATTTTTGGAAAATTATTCCTTTTGCTTAAGTGATAGAGTGCTAAATATTCTCGTGAAGTGTACAAAACCGTGGTAAGTTTTATTTTATTATTAATAACAAGTCTATAGCTGTTGTGCCAAAATTAAACGTAACCCAAAACCTAGTAACGTAGTCTGTGAACACTTTGACACCATTTAAATAAAGACTGAATAACAATTTTTACAAGGTTATAACTAACTATAATATAACTTATAAATCATCCCCCTCGCGCAGCCCCCTCGAAAGGGGGCCAAAACAAGAAAAGGAAATTAGATTAGAACCGTGACCGTGCTGCGGCAGCAGCCGGCGACCGTCACAAAACATGCCTCAGAATTCCAAAAATTTCAAAGGTGAGTAGCTCCAAAATTGGGGGGTTGCTCAGTGTGGATTTAATACCGGGGGTGTTTCCCCCTCCCTCTCCACTCCCCCCTCACCTCCGCTCCCCATCAATCTTGGGGTACGTTTCTGAACCTTTACCGGAAAAAAATTTGTTATCTCTTAAAATTATTTTGATTAATTTAATCAGTCAGACAAGAATTATAATTAAATATTTCTAAACTCAGGATAATTATAGAATCATTTATGAGTGATGTCATAATATATATCCTGCGTATGTTTTTTTTTTTAAATAGGTTACCTGAGGTATTAGACAGAAAAAAAATATGCCAATGTAAAAACAGTACCGTACGAAAGTGACCAAATGTTTTGGTTACGATTTTTGGCTTCTCTCAATGTCTTAGATGTATATTCATACTAATATTATAAAGGCAAATGTTTGTGAGTTTGTGAGTGTTCATATTTGTAACTTCTCCATGCTTAAACGGCTGGAATGATTTTGATAAAATTTGGCATGGAGTTAGTTGACATACTGGATTAACAGATAGGCTACATTTTATTTTCGAAAAATGGCTTATTCCTATAGGAGCATCAATGAAAATGAAAATCATAAAAAAACCACAAGTTACACCCATAGGCACTTAAAATGAAAGCCACAAATGAATAAAAGTCTCCATCTGCTAATATCGCCTTTTACGATATAATATGTACATTGTACTACAATCTTTGATGTAGTTTTTACACATGTGTGTGAGTTGTGACTAATTACAAACTATTTTTATGACTTGATCTGTGCCAATTTCCTAATGTGTCTGAATCAGTTGCGTTTTTGTTGTGATTGTGGTGTGATATAATGCATCGAAAAAGAATATTGAAAAGGCAGAAACATGTATACGGTATGTTCTACTGTTTTCTGCCTAACAGATCCTTGGGTCCTGACCCTAAGAGACCCTGCATCTGCAGTTTGCATTGCCCAAGTGTGTGTGTTTAAGTTGTAGAGGCAGCAGCAAACTAGGTGAATCGGTAGTCATTATTTTTCCGTGTACTATGTGGGCTTAAGAGCCTCTAATGGTGGCCATACACTGCCAATAGTGGATTGGCATGAGTCATGCCAATCCACTGCCACACATGGTCAGTTCTAACTGATCCAATTGATAGTGTCATGCCTATGTATGTATATGTGCAATGTGTATGGCCAGCATAAGGAAGATCTTTTAAACAGTGCACAGTTGTGTCAATGGAAGTGTTAGAGGCCCAGCCCTTCGATCGGCATTTTAAAATTGTTGTTAACATTTGAATATTTAAAAAAAAGTTTTCGTTTAATCGGCCAAGTGCGAGTCGGACTCGCGCACGAAGGGTTCTGTACAACTATGCGGCGAAAGTAGGCGAAAAATTGTGTTTTTTGTATGGGAGCATTTTAAAATATTTATTTTATGTTTGTTTTATTATTAGTTATTAAAGTATACATATACTTAATTGAGGATTTTGTGAAAATTTAAATTGCATACTTGTTACCATTATTGACATCAAGCAAAAAAGGCCAAAAAATGCCTTGCTTAATTATTAATTTTATTTTGTTTTTAGTATTTGTTGTTATAGCGGCAACAGAAATTCTCAATTTGTAAACATTTTAGAAGTCTAATGCCTGTTTTCACCAACGGTCTCCTAACGCTAAGTGTTCCCTAGCGATCTTTGCGGGTCAAATATTTCTTAAAACAAACACATTTTAAAAAAAAGTAATGTTTTGCAAAAGTTCTTACGTCCTAAGGACGAACGTGACACACAAAAATTCGTGAAATCTTGAAGGATATGTAGCTGCTAGGGGACCACTTAGCGTTAGGAGGCGGTTAGTGAAAACAGGCATAACTGTAGCAGTTTTTGAGATACAACCTGGAGACAAACAATGAAGTCTTATAAGGAAGTCGGTTAAAAAATAGGCTAGTAATTATAGGGTCCCGTTTTTACATCGTTAGTTTTTACCCTATGGAACCCTAAAAAAATATTAATTGCTCGCTCGCATCGAGAATTACAGAAAATTTGCCCTTGAGAAAACTTAATAAGCATCTATACATATAACGAGTTGTTTTTTGTCAACTGTAGGTGATTTCGGCCTACTTTGGCCTTTCGCCAAAATACGTCGTTGAATTGGCGATAGAAGTACGTTCAGAGATAATTTACCTCTCATAAGACCTTTATACCAGCGTCATTGCTCTCATTTTAGTATTTCAGAAGTAAAACTGACAGTCTGTTTACGTAATATGCGATGTTTTGGTACGCAGGCTCAATACGAAGCCTACGTCATCGTGGTGAATGAAAAGAGCGGGTGTGCCGGCCGCGCCTCCCCAGTCCGGTTCCATCATTCGCAGCGCGCGCACGTCGTATTGTTTTCCGATTTTTGAATTTCGAAGTGTCGTGGTTTTTTTTTATTGGTGATTACTGATTTGTAATGACTTACGGTAAGAGAGTTTAGTTTTTTTTTTGGAAATGGAGAATTCGAATCAGTGCGTGGAGTTGTGGAAAACGTACACGTCGTTATGCGGTAAATCTTTTTATTATCTGTGCTACTTCGTCGTGAGGATTACTTGCGATTATCGAGAAAAGCGCGAACGAAGTTGCGGGTGACATAGGTACAGTGGTTTTAGGGTTCCGTACTCGAACTTCGAAGTATAAAACGGATAGTACTTTGCTGTCTGACTGTCCATCCTCAAGAACCGGGCATAAGCGACGTATATACTTTAATTTTGGGAAAATACAATAATATTGACAGTTGGTTAATTCTATTCATGTTTACTAGAATTTTGTTTGACTTTCTCTAAAAGAAAGTCATAATTTACATCAATAGAGCCAGCACCTTAATCAGCGCTAGTTGACTACCGTGTACCTTAAATACACCACGCAAAACTTTAAGATCGCTTTTGAACTGACCTGTCTGATCACTGATCTACCAATAGTAAATAGTCAATAGGGTGTCCCCAATCCTCATAAGCGCATCCGCTTCCTCCTCGCCCCACCAAAGTATTTAGCACCATCTCCTTTTCTGTTTACCGAGCGATCTTAAATTTTTACGCGGCCTATATCCGTTCTACGAATAGGTCCAACAGCTAGGCTGATTTTGATGAAATACAGCATAGACATAAAGTAGACCACGGCTAAGGCCATAGGATACATTTCATCACGGCAAAATGTAAGATGCCGCGGGATACTGTTTATACGTAGACGGAGCCGCTTGCAACTTCTAGTTAATATGTTAACATCTTTCTGTCCAATTCAGAAGTTTTCTACCTCGCGAGGCGACCTAGAAAAGCCTGTATGTTTTGATGGGTCTGGCACAGACAACCGTTGGTAAAGTTGCGCTGGGTTGATCGTGCCCGTAACTTTGCCTAAGCGGTGAGTGGAGCACCATGGGGTTTTAGTGGGTAGTTCCTCGGACAGAGCCACATACCCCGGCCGATGTCCCCAATCCGCCGGGGATGCGTAATGCATTTCCCCATGTAAAAAAAAAAAGCTTGCACTGTATCGTTTCTGCAAAATACCATTTTTTTCAATTTCAATTTCTCCAACAAGTACTTGACCTAGAATACTTGAAAACCTTGATAACATACGAGCGGCGTTCAATGTATTCTCGGTATAGGTATGAAGGAAAAGGCGGAAAATTCTGAAATAATTTTCTTTTTCTCTGTAGGGGAGTGGGAGAGCCATGCTTCGGCACGAATGGCCGGCTCGACCGGAGAAATACCACGTTCTCACAGAAAACCGGCGTGAAACAGCGCTTGCGCTGTGTTTCGCCGAGTGAGTGAGTTTACCGGAGGCCCAATCCCCTACCCTATTCCCTTTCCTACCCTCCCCTATTCCCTTCCCTTCCCATCCCTACCCTCCCCTATTACCCTATTCCCTCTTAGATGGCCGGCAACGCACCTGCAGCTCTTCTGATGCTGCTAGTGTCCATGCTTTCCATCAGGTGACCCGTTTGCTCGTTTGCCCCCTTATTTCATAAAAAAAAAAAAGTCACCCAGAAGCTCAATACACTTATTAGTTCTATAAATTAACTTTTGGATATCCTCTAAAAAAATGATTCTTATACCTACTTGTCCGAAAAATGCGTCTTGAGCTCTTCGTCGTCGGAAAAACGCTTTTCACGAAGATCTTTTTTTTAAATTTGGAAACAAAAAATAATTGCTAGGGGCCAGGTCTGGACTGTAGGGAGGATAGTTGATTTCTTCGAACCCGCATTCTAGCACAGCAGCCTTGGCAACTCGCGCAGTGTGAACCGGTGCGTTGTCGTGAAGAAGCAACACCCCTGCGCTCAATTTCCCGCGACTTTTTTCTTTGATAGCTTGTGAAGATATATTCACATATTATGACGATGCAGTTATACTCTGACTTTTTTTGGTGTTTTTTTAAAGTTTCTCCTGTAGTGGCACTCACCGGCCCGCCCATACGGGGGTCGTCTTCAATGCTTTCCCTACCTCTTTTAAACTCACTTGACCACTTTTGAAATGTAGATAATGAATCCTTCATTATCTACATTTCAAAAGTGTCAGAGTCTTAGTAAACTGCTACCAGTTCCTTGTGGATCACTTTTTGAGTTTTCCCCTGCTTTATAAGGAATCACTGCACGGTGCTCGATTTTCGTCAACATTGTCGCGTCAGTTTGAATTCATGTTTGAATGTTTGTACTTATACCCTCAAATAATGTCATTACCTAATGAGATATTTAAAGTACCTATAGTCATAGTTACTTAATCACCCTGATACCGAGAATACATTGAACGCCCCTCGTACATATATGCAGATTAGGGCATGGCGGTATTGGGAATCTTGCAATACCGGTATAATACCGGTATTTAATTTTTCAAAAACCGGTTTCTCGGTTTTTCGGTATTTTTATGATATTTCTTTATTTCATCAAAAAAGCGCTAAATCCGTTTGTTTTTGTTTATTCGATTAAATTTATAATTTAATCGAATAAACAAAAAAAACATTAAATCAACTTGTTTATTTAATGTTTGACAGTTAAACAGTGTTTTGTTCCTTACACTAAACAAATGTAACTAAAAAAAACTTCCTTAGGCATACTTAAAATAACCAACAATTTAAACATTAAAAAAGTCACTATCATTTACATTTAAGTTTCCAGTAATGGAATCCAGACAGACCCGGAGAAACTGGAAGCATTCAAAATTGGCCAACCCCTAAGAACAAAACCGAAGTGCGGGCATTCCTCGGCCTATGCTCATTACTCATACTACAGGCGTTTTGTTAAGGGATTCTCGGAGATAGCCAAACCATTACATCTGCTGACAGAAGATATACGACAATTTAGTTGGGATGAAACTTCTGAAGATTCTTTTCAGAAACTGAAGAAACATCTGTGTGAAACACCAATATCCACAAACTGAAGGTCAGTTTATAGTCGACACGGATGCAAGCAACACGGCCATCGGAGGGGTGTTATCTTAAAAACAGGGTGAAAGAGAAGTTGTTATTGCATATTTCAGCAAATCTTTATTTAAGCCAGAGAGAAACTACTGTGTGACAAGAAGAGAACTCTTGGCTGTTGTAAAGACGCTACAACATTTCAACAAACATCTCATCGAGAGACAGTTTTACTGCGAACTGATCAATGATCATGCAGCCTTAAGGTGGCAACTGCAATTCGAGAATCCAGAAGGTCAAGTAGCTCGATGGATTGAACAGCTCCAGGAGTATTACTTCAAGACGGAACACCGCAGATGAAAGACGCATGGCAATGCCGACGCACTTTCACGAAGACCGTGTTTGAAAGACTGCAAACACTGTGTTAAGCAGGAATCTAACGAAGAAACATTAAAGTTAACGAGAACAAGTCCTTTGGGTCTCTGGGAGAATAATGCTATGAGGGAGGCTCAAGAAAGAGATGACGACCTTCGGCACATCATCACATGGAAGAAACGGGGTGACGTAAAACCAATCTGGAGTGAGGTTGCACCCACTGACGCTGTCACTAAGGCGTACTGGGCGCAATGGGACAGTCTGATACTTCAAAACGGAATACTCTACCGGAAATGGGAGAAGACTGACGGAGAGTGTTCCATCTTCAGATAGTTGTCCCAAGAACCAGGGTACCAGATGTTCTCACAGCATAAGAGTCAGCAGGTCTTTCTCTCTAAATCCTCCGAACCCTAGCGCGTAACATTATTATAATAATAAGTGTGACAAAGAAATATGCCAACACAGGACTCACACACACGCAGCAAAACTATTATTTACTTGCTCAGTTGATTTTGAGTGTATTGGTATACGTTTTCAATTGTTTCATAAATCATAATATTGTGTTGAAAACACGTGTGCGTATACAAAAATACATTAAAGCTAAAATACCGAAAAATCGGTATTTTTCTTTTTAACACCGGTATTAGCCCAATGGTCGAAATTCGACCTTAGTTTCAATGCAATGACATTAGGACTACTACCTATATTTTGTAAAAAATATTGACTTTATCATATTTTTTTTTCAACTCTTGTTTTTGGGACTCAGCTGATCGCAGACTGGCCGTGTAAGCATTGTCTAATAGTATCTTAGATTCAATTAAAAAAAAACTATAATGCATTTTCAATTTGTCAACTTGTTGTCAACAGACTTCAACCATAAATAAAGGAGTAGGTATAATTCGTACTAGAGATCGCCCAATGGTCGAAATTCGACCTTAGTTTTAACGACATTAGGACTACTAAGTTCCTATATTTTGTAAAAAAATTATATTGACTATCATATTTTTTCAACTCTTGTTTCAGGGACTCAGCTGATCTCAGACTGGCCGTGTGAGCATTGTCTAATAAAAAAAAAAAAAACTATAATCCATTTTCATTTTGTCACCTTGTTGTCAACCGTTGTCAACAGACTTCAACCATAAATAAAAGAGTATAATTCGTATATATAGCCTTGTCACTCAAAAATCTGTCATTTTTCCTAGTGTATGTGTTGTAGTGTGTGTAATGTTTTATTTGTTAAGAAAATGTATGATAAAAGTATAATTTCAAAATAATATTAGCTCGATGCACTCCTTCACCATATAAACTATTACTGTGCAAAATTTCATGCACCTACGTTTCCCCATTTTTCGTAAAAAGGGTTACAAAGATTTTCGTTCGCGTATTATGATTTGGAATAAAAAGTATCCTACGTCCTCTCCCGGGAACCAAAGTACCACTACACCAAACATTAAAATCGCGTTAGTGGTTTGGGCATGAGGAGGTAACAGACACACTTTCGCATCTATACTTAAATTAATATTATAAAGCGGAAGAGTTTGCTTGTTTGAACGCGCTAATCTCAGGAACTACTGGTCCGATTTGAAAAATTATTTCAGTGTTAGATTTATCGAGGAATGCTATAGGCTATATTTTATCACGCTAAGACTTAATAGGAGCGAAGAAATAGAGGAAAATGTGGAAAAAAGGGGAAAATAATTTGAAAGGGCTTATCTCACGAATTACTGGAGCAATTTTTCTGTTATATGGCACAGTAGACCAAGTGAAGGATCATAGGCTATTTTTTGTGGACAAATTTGTCTGTGAAATATCTAATTTACGCGGGCGAAGCCGCGCGGAATGGCTAGTTTATAATATTAAAGTATGGATATGGCAGGCAGACAGAGAACAGGTACAGATTTTTAGCCTTCAAGCATAGAACCGTAGGAAAAAACGCTTTCTTATCAATCAAACGCCAATTATAACATTTTCCACGAGAATCTTTGAAAGACTTGACCAAAGTCATGGAAAATTATCTGGAAAACAGTTCTGATAACGTAAAGGTCAGGGTTACTCTGATGCGCAGTTAGACAACTCTTATAAGGTCTTCGTAGTTCAGGGGATAAGGGTTTGTCTCGGACGTGGGTTCGACTATCGTGTTTTTTAAAGTTTGATTCTAACTGTAATGAGCTTGTATTGTCCCAACCTTTAGGAGTAGTCTTAAAGGTTCAGGCTGTAAAGCCTGAATATCTGAGCTACAAGAAAAATTACTTATGCGTTGGATGGGCAAGTAGAAATTTCTGCGACCGGTCTCTCGCTGGATTTCAAAGAAAACGACCACCATTATCGGTAATGTTGTAGGGGATACTAATTATTATTCTTATTGTATACGTGTTAAGAACTTTGTTAGCGGTTGGATCGATTTCAACAAAATTCGCCTGAAAGATAAAGAGTAGACCACGCGAAAAGATATCAGGTCTACTTTTGAAAAAGTTCTAGGGTCTAATAACAAAGTAATTGTCAGTATTCTTTATCAATTATCACGCAAAGGTCACATCGATACTGCCATTTTGATAACATTTTGTTATGTCAAGTTAAAGTATAATAAACAGGAACTAAACAACATTAAGGTTATAGTTAAACAAAAAACGTTCATATTATACACTAGCTATTTGGCCGAGCTTTGCTCGGTATTCGATAAAACACGAATAAAATGACATTTTCTAAAAATGATTCCTAGCTAGATCGATTTATCGCCCCCGAAACTCCCTATATAATAAATTTTATGAAAATCGTTGGAGCCGATTCCGAGATTCCAATTATATATATATATATACAAGAATTGCTCGATTAAAGATATAAGATATTTTATAGAAGACCCAGAAAAAAACCTTATCAATTCTCGAAAATAAAGAAAACAATGCTATGTATGTTGTCACGACTCTCACAACCGAGACCAATCTAATGATACCTCTCAAGTCCTCTCAAGGCCTCCAGACATAGCGCGTGCCAAAAAATAATGAATATTCGTACAATTTTCCTAAACTTAAACATACATGCACTTACAAACACACCTCTATACCAAAGTCTAATAATGATAGGAATCAGAAAGCAAAATATTAAACTGATCAAACCATTGGAAGGTATTAAAGTTTATGTAATTGCTTAACCCCAACATTTTAATATTGAGTGGGCTGATGATGATGGAATATTGCAAAAAAACACTTTCGATCATATCAGCTTTAAAAAAAAAGGACCATCAAAATCAGTCAACCCTATTGGATCCTACGATGCTAGAGACAGACAGACACGTCAAACTTAAAACACTTTTTCCGCCAGTGGCTTAAAAGTAATAATTATAAACCTCCTGAGTCCTGGCTCAGTCTAGTAACAACGCAAACGCTATCTCTTGCCGGATCACATGATTAACTTAATCAAAGGCTTTCGTAAAAACCAAACATACGGCGTAGTAAGTAAATGAATTAAGTGAAGCGTGTCCTTAACACCTTAATTATAAGTTATAACTATGAGTGTTCTATAAATCCATAATATAATTTATCTATCATCATATTATAACAGGTTTATCTTAAGATAGTACATTATCTTTACACAAGATTACGGATTATATTCTTAGCATTGTTAAACGGAGCATGGAATTTTTGGTAATGTAAAGATTAAAAGAATATTTTTCAAATATTTTGCCAAATTGTTCATGACTTTTGCTGGTACATATTGTGTATATTGACGAAGATGGCTTTCGATCAGGCATACGATCAAAATCGCTTAGCGTGCGAAACGCGTTCACGTACTCACATACTCCTGTATGATTTCTTTACTTTTATGTCGTACTAGCTGTTGCCCGCGACTTCGTCCGCGTGGACTTCAGTTTATAGCGCGCGGTGTCAACAAAATTGGTGTCAAAAGCTTTTTAAAACCCTGGTACCCCTTAAATCAAAATACCCAAAACAGCCGTGTAGTGTGCACATAATATGTTTTTTTTTTACTTAATTAAACTTTTTTATACCAAATTTTAAAGCTTATTTAGCGTTACACAACTTAGCTGTATAATGCATTACACAACCTTAGCTTTGCCCAATGCCCATAAACTATTTATTATTGGTAGACAGACTGTTTCTGATATCTATGTTGGTAGGTGAGTTATTTAATAACATGTATAACAATCGAAAGAATCGCAAATATTAACTCAACATGGTACCACCTCTTATAGAAATACATATGAGCAAGCGATAGCGCGATCTAGGCGACTCTTGGCGCCATCTATTCCAGTTTTTGGAACTAACTTAATTTGAACAAATTTACGCATAAACACCCCCTTACAACCCCTTTTTCCAGTAAGAAGTAGCCTATGTCCTTTCTCAGGCTTTAAACTATCTGTGTACAAAATTTCATTACAATCGGTTCAGTAGTTTTGGCGCTGTTGTTTTTGAATTTGATATCTAAGTTGGTAGGTGAGTTATTACTTATTAGTTAATAACGTGTACTTATAACAATCGAAAGAATCGAAAAACGTATCTCAACAGGGTACCACCTCTTATAGAAAAACTCATGAGCAAGCGATAGCGCGATCTAGCGGACTAAAGGCGCCATCTATTTTGAGTTTTTGGAACTAACTTAAATTGGACCAAATTTACGCATTTTCACCCCCTTACAACCCCTTTTTCCAGTTAAAAAGTAGCCTATGTCCTTTCTCAGGCTTTGGACTATCTGTGTACAAAATTTCATTACAATCGGTTCAGTAGTTTTGGCGTGAAAGCGAGACAGACAGACAGACAGAGATACTTTCGCATTTATAATATTTGTATAGATTATGTGTCATCGGAGTGCAATGGCAAAGTTTAAAACTATTTTGTATCTATGTTAATATTGTACATAATTCAAATAAGTATTTCAAGAATAGTAGTCTGAAATAAAGAAAAATGTAAACTTGATGTTGCTATTTCAGCTTTAGACAAAAGAAAAAAAAATCTTAGTAGATTATTTATTTCAACATGGAAGACGTCTATTAGCTGATAGTTAATTTTATTATGCAATTTCATGTGATAAACTACTGATCCTATCCTACTATGTAAAGAAAACCAACAAAGGATCCCACAGGGGTCAATTCTTGGTCCGTTTCTTCTTATATTTGTTACGATGGAACTGTAAAGGAAAAAAACCAATATTTCGGTTATTCTCATATTTCATGTCGATTGTAATCGCTTTTCTGATAAGATAAGTCTGTTCGACAGTGTAGATTTAGTTTTTTATCAATTTTCAGCTTTTATTGTAATATGTATCGTTCTAGGGTCTAGACTGAAAGCAAATAATGCATGAATGCATTTTGCTGCATACGGTATATATCCTTGTCTCTGCCTACACGTTATGCTTATTTTTTTGGAATGTTATTATTGACATTAATAAATAAAAATATTTACTATTCTTACTTCTTTTTCATTCTTTTGTATGTTTATTCTAGTATTTTACTGGTAAATCCCCAGAATAAAATATAATATGAGAATTTCCTGTTGAGTTCATAATGATTTGAATAGGCCTCTTGGATATCGTTGCTAAGCTACGGCAACGCCGCGGGTCGGTTGACGGCGGAAACTCACGGGCGCTTTTCTCATATGATTCTCATACAAGTCTCTGCACTTTTTTGTTAATTGTTTATATTTTTAGCACAATAAAAGTAATGAGCCCAATTATTATTGATTGTGGACTTCATAATATTTCCGCAGACTTTTTCCGCGGAAAATCAGTACTTATCGAAAGCTATATTTACTTAAATATACACGATCATGAATTATTCTTTCAAATTCATTGAATATGATTTTTTACTTTGTATTTATTTATTTGTAAGATCATCTTCTTAGTTATTAGTTATTACTAAAAACAAGTCGTTTACCTAATTAAAAATTATAGAGCACAAACTAATTCCAAAGCAATAATGTTCATGAAGTCTTCGAAATCCATGATGATGGAGAACGAATCTTCCGTGTAAAAGTAATACCACAGACCAGAGTAGGTAATCGACTGTACGACGTGAAAGTGGAGCTATGTATTGAATAATCTAAACAAATATATTTTCAGCAACTTTTGAAAATGCAGATGTATTTCATTATCAAAGAAATTTTTCTTTGATTTTTATGATTAATATGTAATATAATAAATTGACTAGATGACGCCCGCAACTCCGTTGTGCCATAACTCTTGCATAACGGAGTAACCAGCGGGATTCGGGAACCGTACATTTTCCCGAGACAAAAAGTGTCCTATGTCCAGTGGCGTAAATATAGGGCTAGCAAAATGCCACGGGCCCCCGACCTAAATGGGCAAAAATTCAAAAAAATTTAAGTACATAATATTCTTTATTATAAACGTGACGATTTTTACTGATAGAGCCCCATCAATTTGCCACGGGCCCCGGATCTTATAGTTACGCCACTGTCTATGTCCGTTTTCGGGACTCTTAAGAATATATTATGGAGTTATCCATGCCAAATTTCAGCAAAATCTATTCAGCAGTTTAGGCGTTAATAGGTAACAGACAGACACACTTTCGCACTTATAATATTATTAGTAAATTAGTTATATCAGTAATTAGTATATTAGTATGATAATATTATAAATGCGAAAGAGAATATTGAAGGAATTAGTAATAAATATTGAACCGACAATAGTTTTTTTAATTACAATATATTATTAGGTATACATAAAACAATGGTATTAAAAATAACTTGCACGTGATATTTTAGAAATATTCATGCGAGATTTAGATTTAAGCATGATTAATAATAGGCATGTTGATTTCGATTGGTACGTTTCCCAATTCCGTCTCAGAAACGAATAAAACGTTAATTCACGAATCCGAGATTGGGAATTTTTGCACCCTACAACACAACAGTACCTCGTACCGCCCATATTTTCCTTATTCAGAGCACTTTTTAACGTTTTCAACGTGTTTTCATTTTTAACTAGTAAACCGTATTTCACAGCTGATCGCACTCTGACACCCACGTGTTGCCTGAATCTGCCACTCGCCGCGCCACTAGAGATATCCAAGAGGCCTATAGCAAAATATTGAGCTATTTTTTTTTTTTTATGAAATAAGGGGGCAAACGAGCAAACGGGTCACCTGATGGAAAGCAACTTCCGTCGCCCATGGACACTCGCAGCATCAGAAGAGCTGCAAGTGCGTTGCCGACCTTTTAAGAGGGAATAGGGTAATAGGGGAGGGTAGGGAAGGGAAGGGAAGGGAATAGTTGAGGGTAGGGAAGGGAATAGGGTAGGGGTTAGGGGATTGGGCCTCCGGTAAACTCACTCACTCGGCGAAACACAGCGCAAGCGCTGTTTCACGCCGGTTTTCTGTGAGAACGTGGTATTTATCCGGTCGAGCTGGCCCATTCGTGCCGAAGCATGGCTCTCCCACGTATAAACAAAGTATGGTCAGTAAGTGTTACTATAATAGGTTTTCCACTCAATGTACAATAGATCTTTTGAAATAGCATTTTCCTTGAAGAAAAAAAATCTCAGTAATTTCAAAGAAATAAATAGTTTTGCTATTATTTACTTTATTCCCTCTATTACATTTGTACAAGAAACATTAAAATGAAATCAAACATTTTTGAAGGTTCAAGATACAAATTACAATCGAAATATAGCAAGAAAATATTTAAAAACATGAAATTACACTTTGTTGAAAATTAAATGTATGTTTTTCGTGACTTACTGTAACATGTCATGAGTTTTGCTCAAGGTTGCTTTTATAACCACGTTCTTGCTAAGTAATTAGAGGGTTTTCTGTTTAGTTTATTTATCTCTATCTGAATTACTAACATTTAATATACTTATTGTTATCAATAAAATAGTAATTAATTATAAAATTCGTGATTAAAATTTGAAATTTCAAGTAAACATTTTTAAATTAACAATATTAAACTGCAGTCCATGGCGGTGTTAGCCAACTTAAATGTGAGTTTGAAATTTTAAGGCTGCGTTTCTACCAGAGATGTATTGCGAGGGATGTGTTTTTAAGGTCCAATAGCATCGCCGCGCTGAGCGATGTCGTGGCAAGGTCATGTCAATGAAGCGATTCTATTAGTTCTTAAAAACCCTTCCTTTGCAAGTCGCAACACATCTCTGGTGGAAAGTTTCCACCAGAGATGTGTTGTGGCTTTCAAGGTATGTGTTTTTAAGATCCAATAGCAGCGAATGAAGCAATTCTATTGGTTCTCAAAAACACATCCCTGGTGGAAACTGGAATCGCAGCCTAAGTTGTCTAACAAGGATTTCAGCTATTTTTAGGGCAAGATCCGACTTCAAAAGTATTAGTAAACTAGATGACGCCCGCAACTCTGTTGCACCAAAATTCGATTATCGCGCGGTAACTGTACATTTTTCCGAGTATCCTTTGTCCTTTATCGGGACTCAAAGATTGTTACATGCTAGGGTTCGAAGGATTTGGAGAGAAAGACCTGCTGACTCTCTTGAAAACTTTATTCACTAGCACTAGGTCTAACACAAAGCACTAAGTCCAAAACACTAAGCACTATCACTGTCCTAAGTCGTAGGTTCACTGGTTCACTCAATATTGATCATTAATTGTTTTCACTCCGAAGTCGCCTTGAAGATCGCCGCCTTCCTGCGGCTGTTTATATGGGCCCAGGCGAGTCCTAGACTGTACCAGAACATTCCTTTCTAGAATGTACCCTATTCGTGTAAACAATTGTGGAATTTTTCTGGAAGCCTAACGCCATCTAGTAGCGAGTAGTGGTTTTATGTTACTTTAATTCCCCCATAGGTCCACTAGTTGACACTAGAGTCTAGATGGCACTACGTGTCCGTATCCACGTAACAGTATCTTCATACCAAATTTAAAATTTCAGCAAAATTGTTGCAGCGGTTTAAGCGTGAAGAGGTGACAGATAGGCAGACAGACACACCTTCACATTAAGTATGGATTACTAATGATGACGCTACAGTGACTGTTTTTTTTGTGTGTTTTTCTACGTAGTCGGGTTATAGTTATTTCAAAAACTTATTAGGCTTTTTCGTTTCTATAATTTAAGTAAACTGAACTGTATTGTTGTTCTTAATTATAATTCAACATGCGATTATTCGGCAGATGACGTACGTTGACCTTGTATTGTGACGTGTTGTACGAAGTCCGTCGGGCTATATAGTACTGTGAGTTGTGTTACCCGACGTTGTATGATGATACACAGTATAAATATAATATACAGTAGAGCATCAGTGTACTAGACTGAATCGGGCACGCATAATAAGTTGTCCATCAACTTTAGCAGGTCTTTAATGTGAAATTGAGCTCAATATCGACCGTCTAGGGTTAATATTGAACATCGCGCGCCTTTAATCTAATTGTCAAATAAACTGTTAAATAAAATTGAAGCGTGATATTGAACAATACAATAATTGGTCGTCTCTATCTCTTACTAAAACTTAATCACATAAAAGAAGTTGGTAAAGCTGAAATGTCAATTAGGTGAATTGTAATGCTGGCTTCTCACGAGCCGCGCCGCGCCAGCTCGAGCCACGCGCCGTGTGAAGGGAAGAGTGTGGTTCGAGGTGGCGCGGGCTGGCTCGAGGCGCGTACGATCCGATTAAGGTGACGCCGCGTTATAGTAAAAAATGGTTTTGGATATGTTTTAGATCGCTTGTTTTCTATGAGAGAAAAAAACAAGAAATGGAAAGGGCGTAAGCGACAAAATGGTTTTTGTCGCCTAATGTAATAACCATAAATATATTTCATATAAGCTATGGTCAAATTATAGTGTATGCTTGAACTAATCTATGTACAAATTTTGGAAGCTTTAGGGTGAAGCCAAACGAGCATAATTTGTGAGTCGTGAGCCGCAGAATTTCTGCCGGGCAGAATTTTTTTCATACAAAAAATTACGCTCGTGTGAATCAAACAGGACTTTTGAGAGCAGAACAAAGCAGGGCATAACACGCATTTTGTCTCTGAACACGAGTTAATGTACTGTATACTAATTGTATTGTGTACAATATACATGACGTAAAAATATGTTTTGACTACATAGCATATATGTAAAGTTTAAACCTAAAATCTTCACACATTTCGAAATGTCTCCACCAAAATTGCACCACTTTTAAGGATTCGTTGTACAGATCGACAAGGCTTTTGAACGTGGCGAGAAAAGGAACTAAATGCTTCTATCATAGAAAAACGTCATTTTTGACATGGGTTTGACAGTTCTCCTTTACCAGCAGCGCTCTTGTCAATGTCACCCACGTTCAAATAAAGCCTTGTCGAACTGTACATTTCGACAAGGCTTTAATTGAATGTGTCAATGTCAGTTAATGTGCGCTGAACGTGGCGAGAAAAGGAACTAACGCTTCTATCATACAAAAACGTCATTTTTGACAGTTCTCCTTTACCAGCAGCGCGCATTGACTGACATTGACACATTCAATTAAAGCCTTGTCGAACTGTACTCTACATTCAGGGTGAATTCTTTTTTTTAATATATATTATTTATAATTTTTTAAATAAATAAAACAAAAAAAAAATCTAAAAAATACCACAGTCCACATAGAAAAACAAAATATACTTACATTGTACAAATTGACGGTGTTACCAGTTATTTTTAACAACTAGTAACAGAAAATTAAGCAAATGTTAACATAGAATCAGTATTTAAAACAAGAGAGTACTTAAAAGTAGCCATAACAATTATTATTAATTGATGATGATAATTATTTATCAAAAATATTCGGGGTCGGTATTCTTGATAATACATGGTCATTATTTGGTCTACATATTCTTTATAATTAAGATAAGGGAGTAGTAAACAAGAACCAGACTTTGACCCTATGTCACAGTGGAATATTTGTTTGCACACGAAAACGAAAAACAAAACTTAAAGAAAAGAAAATAACTGTTTAAAATTAACGATTAAAAAAAACGATTCAAATCTGTATATATAAAACTCAAAGGTGACTGACTGATTGACATAGTGATCTATCAACGCACAGCCCAAACCACTGGACGGATCGGGCTGAAATTTGGCATGCAGGTAGATATGATAAATACCACGTTCTCACAGAAAACCGGCGTGAAACAGCGCTTGCGCTGTGTTTCGCCGAGTGAGTGAGTTTACCGGAGGCCCAATCCCCTAACCCCTACCCTATTCCCTTCCCTACCCTCAACTATTCCCTTCCCTTCCCTACCCTCCCCTATTACCCTATTCCCTCTTAAAAGGTCGGCAACGCACTTGCAGCTCTTCTGATGCTGCGAGTGTCCATGGGCGATGGAAGTTGCTTTCAATCAGGTGACCCGTTTGCTCGTTTGCCCCCTTATTTCATAAAAAAAAAAACATGATATGAATCATAACATGATTCATTTTTCTAAAATCGCAAAATGCAACTCTGCTTACAATTCATTTCTGTATTTTTGTACTGATTTGACATTTGTCAGTTTGACAGTTTTGACAATTCATTTGCTGAATTGATTGAGAGGAATTGCTAAATGTGACCATTTTAGCCCCGCAGATCAGCCTACGTCATCATGATTTTAGTGTGAAATTTTTCGTGGACTTTTTGGTGTTATAACCATAAGTTTGACATGACTGTCTGTGTGTATGTGTGTCTATATCTGTTTTGAATCGGGGTTAGTTCTTAACCGACTTCCAAAAAGAAGGAGGTTGTATGTTCGGCTGTGGTTTTTTTTTTATATTTAAGTTTATTAATTTAGCATTTGATAATATAAGAAATAAGAATATCTTGCGCATCGTTGGCCTCAAAAACATTACGTTTTGTCATTATCCTTACGTCATTCATTGGGTAACTGTGAGAACAATTCCAGACCAACAAGCTTCTTTCCATAAAAGGCAAAGGCTTTACACTCTACAAGTTTCTCGAAAACTATTCGGTTTTTACTTTTTGTAAAGAAGTCTGCAACCTTCATTTATTTCTGTGCAAAATTTTTGTCTGTGTTTGTCAGTCCTTGGCAAATGGCAAGTGACAACGTACCGTCCAAACGGGCAGATCGATTTGTTGTTTTTATGTTTGAAAGCTGACATTATCGAGAGTGTTCTTAGCAATAGTACATCATCGACCTCAGTTTCGGTTTGTCTACTACAAGAAAGGTTGTAAGCAGCTCCTAGAGACTTGATCGGTTTCGACCACTTAAGTCCAGCGTACTTGTATAATGGAGGTCTCCATTATACAAGTACGCTGGACTTAAGATACCCTTTGAAATTACTGCTGGTTTTTGTGCCTATTTGAGGCGGAATCAGAGCCCCCAATGCGGGGGAAGAGAACTAAATTTGACGTAAAAATGTCGTTTGAAAGTCGCCATATTGGCGCTGATAGTAGTTGTGGGAGTACTTAGAATTAATACTAGTTTCTACAACCAATAGCGATTAAGAGGATACAACAGGGGCTAGAGAAATGAAAAAAAAGTACGTGTAATATCTATAGCTGTCTCCCTTACCTCAAGCCTATACCGCAGAACGCGATAGAGACAACTGCAGAAGATCCAGAAAATCAACGATTCGTTGTCCCCTGATTCCTTCTCCAAAACTTAACCGATTTAAGTACTTTTTTCATTAAAGACTAAAAAAAGGCTTGAGCTGTGTTCCTATGTTTTGCTTTTTTTGTATAATCTAGCCAAATCTGTTTTCTGGACGTTTGAACACAGTGGAAAATCTGGCCATTTTTTTGGGTTTTTGAACGTTCATATCTTATTTAATAATTAAATTATGAAAAAAAAGAAAACATAGGGACATTGTATTAGTGGCCGTAGATATTCAGGAAAAAAATTATAACTCTACTAGCATTATCCAGGGAGGAAACAGGGGACAGCGTTTGTATGGAAAAAAGGGCGGTGTGGAATCCTCTTAAGCGGCCATTTGCAAGTTACGTCAGATTTAGTTCGTTTCTCCCGCATGGGGGGTGCTGATTCTGCTTCAAATAAGCACAAAAAGCTGGTGGGTATCATAAGTCCAGCGTACTTGTATAATGGAGGTCAGTGGTTTCGACACATAAAAGACTTTCGAATCGGGTTGTTGTTTTTAAAATTTATTAATTTATAACCAGCTTCTGTTTGAAACTTGGTCCCATTAACTTAGGCCAAAGATCGACCTACTATTTAAACGCGCAACATACGATTCATACCGCATACGTAATACATGTTTGAAACTTGTTTAATAACAAAAACGTAGTTCGTAAATGCACCTGCTAGGCATGTAGGTGTATGTCGATGATTACATGATTTTTAAATTTTAAGTGTTCTTGAATAACAAAATAGTAAAGTAATAAAAAAATACTAAAGTTGCAAAGAAAATCGACAGATTTTCGTCCAATCGGGACCTTAATTTTTTAGGGTATACCTAGTTTTAGTAAATATAGTAAAATAATTATCGACATGCCAAAAATTGAAATGAATCCATTCCATTCTTCTAAAAGAAAAAGTGAAGAAGAAAAATAGCTTTTTTATTGTTGTGAAAAGAATCGGTAGATTTTCATGACCATGAAGCTAATATAAATAAAATAAATAAAAATAAAACTAGAAGAAAAGACGTTCTCTACATATTACATATATATACGTGCCTGATGAAGCTAATATAGATAGCTCTTTATTAGCTTCATGTTCATGACAATCAAAATTGAAAACATCCAAATTTCATTTTATGACGATCTTTGATTTCAATCGAAAAATAATAATAAAAAAAACATCGATTAAAATTAACAACCATCTACATCCCTATATCGATTATTTTAGATTTTTTTACCCACAAATTATGAGATAGGTCAAACAAGTTATTACAACCTAATTATTTACCAGTTTTACCGAAAGATGATGTAATGTTACGGTATTTTAAACATGCCTTAAAAATGTTGTTTAAATATATAACTAGAAATTTAAATGAGGCCATAGAAATAATATTATGGAAAGTCATGAATATTTTGTTTCTGACCTAAGTTTTACCCGCAACTTTGCCTGCGAGAAATATTATTTTATTATTTTATCCCCTACTGTAATTTCCAGCTGGAATTTTGATAAATTACCTCTTCAAAATTCTGATTTTTCTCCTGGTGACTTTATATAGGTCAAAGAATTTTTTAAATCGGTTTAGTAGATCTAAACTCTAAAGAAACCTCACAATGATTTTAACAAAGGGGATGTCAAAAAATTTGTACTCTCCGTTCGCGCGTTTGCCGCTGAACTGTCAACGCGTTTACTGTTCTCTAACTCTCTGACATACCTACACATGTGAGTGAGAGAACGGTAAACGCGTTGACAGTTCAGCGGCAAACTTAACGCGAACGGGTAGTAATGCAACGTTACAAATGGTTGACATAGGGCCTATATGCCCTTTGTAGAAACTTTTTTGTTCAAAATGTTGTAATTTTTCACGTAGTCAGGTCATAGTTTTTGAACTTATCACTTGTTGTCTATTGTTACAGAAGAAATGCCTGTGTGCGACCGACCTCGGAAGCCGCTGGTCGGTGTCATAGACGATGGAACCAAGACAGTCAGATTTGTGGTAAGTTTTATGCTAGAAGTTAGCTTGTTTTATGTGCTTTTGCTGTATGTCTGAGAATCGGCCATCTATTTTTCACTTGACTTGAGGAGATTCTATGTTCAATTGTAAAATTTTTTGTATGTTCAACGATTACTTCGCCGTTTGTGGACCGATTTCGAAAATGCTTCTTTTGTTGTATAGGGTATTATCCGAGTTTGGTACCATATTCATAAAAGTGGCGATGGGATCCATGAGGAATAGAGGGAACTTCTATTTTATTATGGAAATAACGCTGTAGCATACCAAACAGCGTACATTGTTGTATAAATAGTGCTTATCGTCACAAACAACATATCTATGATAATGTCTGAAACGACAATAGTGGGCTCAAATATTCCCACATATATTGCCCTATATTATAGGGCAATATATTTGCCAGATCAGCAATACTAGCTACTATAAGGGCCTGTTTCACCACTTTCTGATAAAGTGCCGAATAGGCTATTCAAAACTTTTTTGACAAATTCTCCATACTTTATCTGTCAAGTTAAGTGGTGGATAGCCTATTCGGCACTTATCAGGAAGTGGGGAAACAGGCCCTAAGATATAACGTGTTCCAGGTATACGAAGCGGAGTGCTCCGAGGAGTTGGCCTCTCATGAGCTCGACAAGTCCATCAGTCAGCCCAAGGAGGGTTGGTACGAGCAAGATGCCCATGACATAGTGGACAAGATAAGGACATGCGCTGAGGTGGTGGTGGAAAAGTTGACGGAGTTGGGTGAGTTATTGGCGTAGAAAGTAGATTTTTTTAACTTGACTATGGTGGAGCAAAAAGGATCGGGAGGCTTTTGTTGTTCATCTGTTCTCTCTTCTGAAAGATCAGGGCTTGCGCTGAGATGCCGGTGGAAAATTTGAAGGATTTATTGGCAGCCATTTTTGATGGAGATTCATGCGAAACTATTGCGCAATGACACGTGAAAGTTCTGCTCTTGCGTTCATCATTTTAATGCCTGTGGTGTTATAGCGACGAAAGATCTTCTGACCGAGCGAGGGCATGCTTTTAGGTGTCGTTTACATACCGACGTTTTCTAGTGCGCGACCTAGGAAACTTCTATATCGCGATGCAAGATTGTGGCGCTAAGTATTTCGACATGTCCATTGATAAACTTCTGATTTTCTGGCTCCTACGTACAATGAGCGACTAAGCAGTAATGTTGTGAATAAGCATTACATGGCTGACTAAAAGCATGCCAAAAAATCTTTACATTTCACTGAAATATTTCCTTTTCAGGTTACACGAAGGATGATATCGTGGCGCTAGGTATCACAAACCAGAGGGAGACCACAGTGGCCTGGGACAAATACACAGGGAAACAGTTGCACAATGCGATCAGTGAGTTGAGCTTTGTTATAATGTCTTCTAAATAGATTTAGACGGTTTTGTTGAAACCAGGCTAAACCGTATTAATATCCTAAGTGCGAAGAAACCTCTTTACTCTGAAACCACTGATGGTTCAGATAAGGCATGAAAATACTTTAAATCCCGGGATAACATTTCCTGGAAACAAGTACGGTTTCCGGGTGATAAATGCGAAAGGTGTGCGTGCGCAGGCCGCAGTAGCACTCACTCCCTAAATTTACGCCAGTGCCTAAAAACTTGATAAATTAATAATGCCCACTTTTGTGCGCGCAATACACACTCTGTTATGTAGAATCAGGGGTTTTTGGATGTTTTGCTAACTAATCCAATTTTCTTTTCTAGTATGGAACGACATACGAACAGACAGTACCGTCGATGCCACTATAGCTAAAGTCCCAGACCAGAATAAGAACTACCTCAAGCATATCTGTGGGCTACCAATAAGCCCGTACTTTAGTGCGTTGAAGATGAGATGGATGAAAGACAACGTGAAGAGTGTGAGAAGAGCTAGCAGGGATAAGAGATTGCTGTTTGGAACGATAGATGCTTGGATACTTTGGGTGAGTGTTTTCTCCAATGGTTTCGTTTCAAACCCCCTTATGTCCGGTTTCGAAGAGAGTTGTTGAATGTTGATTGATTAACTTTAGACGTTAGCCAATCAAAAGCAATAGTGAAAAAACCCACCAAGCGGTACCCGGCTGCCTCATAATAATTAAAACTATTGTGTCTGCGATTCCCACGATCGAGGTAGTGACTGAAGTGAAAAAAAAAACTCATATACTGGGCATTAGACTGTTACGTCTATTATAACTTGGTCTATAACTAAAAACATCGCCATCTTACGAAATATCCCCAAACTTAAGTCCGTCATCATACATCAGTTGGCAAGCGGATTAAGGTTGCAGCGAACACACCTCTTTCTTTCACCTGTCCTATCATCTGTAATAGAATCTTGAAAGATAAATATTCACTTTCCGATTTTGCTGAAATTTTGCACGAATATGCAAATCACGCAACAATATTATGATGGTATGGAACTGACCTGAAAGGTGGCTACAGGAACTCCGTAATAAAACCACATACACCCATCGAGTTTGGGCTCATTTGATTCGTCTTGATGAGTACTTTGAACAGTCGTTCTTTACCAATTGTTACTCCCCAGCTGGTTTTTTGAAGTGAAACTTCTTTAAACTTTGTGAGAGTGAAATTTAAAGGACGCGTCATGAAAATATGCGTTACGAGACTGTCACGATTTTGAACAGAAGTTTAGAAGCTCTATACACAAGCTCTTTTTTAACCGACTTGAAAAAAGAAGTTCATTACTATATTTGACCATACACATATTTTTCTTTTGTTTGTGCGCTGATAACTTTGGCGTTTATGAACCGATTTTGATGATTCCTTTTCTGTTGGATAGATAATATTTCAAATGTGGTCCCATGATAAGGAAATACTGTTTGAAGTATTTTTTTTTATATAATAACTTGTTTTAACCCCACAGAACTTAACTGGTGGTCCAGTGGGTGGGGTACACAAGACTGACGTGACAAATGCGTCGCGAACGATGCTGATGAATCTAGAGACTGTTAACTGGGATCCTATGTTGTGCAGGTACGCTCTTTATATTAAAATAAATAAAAATATTTTTTTTAGACAAAGCAGTCCTTATTAAGTCTATCCGTAGCAGCCGTTGAACACCTCCGTGGTCCAGTGGTTTAGACTTTAGAGCGTAGCTCTTACTCGGTCGTGGGTTCGATTCCCGCGTTGGAAACATATTATTGTTATTTCCAATTTTGCATTGTCCTATGCAGGCTGATCACCTGATTGTCTGACAATTAAAATGATCCATGCGTCGGATGGGCATGTAAAAAGTCGGTCCTGCGCCTGATCTCTTGCCAGTCGTGTCGGTCTTCCGTCCCACTGGGTTATGAGAGTAAAAGGAATAGAGAATGCTCTTGTGTACTGCGCACACACTTGGGCACTATATAATTACTCTGGCCTGGTTCCAATGAAGCCGGCCACCGTCACCGAAAGTGTGGGAGTTATTACATATTATTTATTATCCGTAGCGATCCGTAGATTCAGATGATTGAAGTGTTTTTAAAGAGTGTTCTTAGCAATAGTTGATCATCAGCCTGCTCAGCCCTGAAACATTTGGGTTTACCTTTTTTATGAGGTTGTAAGCAACTTCCAGTGATTTGATCGGTTCGATTTGTTTTGCGTCCTCATTCCTTACACTAAGGGTGGGCTGCACCAACTTACTTTAACTATAACTTTAACTACAATGCAAAATGGCAAATCTTTGGTTAAAGTTAAAAATGGACGCCATCAAGACATCATATTTAACCATAACCATAGAGCTCGACAAGGCTTTAAATGCACGTGGCGAAAAAAGGAACTAACGCTGTCATCATACAAAAACGCCATTTTTGACAGTTCTCCTTTACCAGCAGCGCCACCGCCCACGCTCTTATAAAGCCTTGTTGGACCAGCAACGTCTTCTGTCAAATTCTGTGGTCAAAGTTAGGATTAAAGTTAAATTAGCCTTAACTATAACCACAACTTTGACCGTAACTTTAACTTTAACCACGCCTCTGGTGCAACCCAACCTTATAGTTTTGAATCAAGTGTTGCCATTAAATTCCTTAGTTTTTACTTGTTTTGCACATTTCAGGTTGTTCGGTATACACAGAGACACACTGCCGCAAATCAAAAGCAGCTCGGAGTACTTTGGTACCGTTAGAGACGGCTCCATATTGGATGGAATCAAAATTACAGGGGTTAGTTGTTTATTGTGAAATATTCTCTTACAATAGGCTAGATCAGGGATCACCAAATGGCGGACCGCGGTCCGCATCCGGACCGCCGACCCATTGTGTGCGGACCGACCGAGCATGTTCGAAGATGATCTTCGTTCATCTTAGGACTTCAACATCTCCAGGATTTTATGTCAAATCTAAAGCTTGCATCAATATTTCACTCCAAACTTCAGAGAGATATTTAGCTACAAAAAGATTATTTTTCTCATTCATATTTAAAAAACACCTTTGTAATTTCCATAATTACCTAAGTTCAATAATGTTTTGTATATAAAATGTGTATACCGCGAAGGTCATTTCATGTCTCAAAAACCGCGAAGGTCATTTTATACGTGGGAGAGCCATGCTTCGGCACGAATGGGCCGGCTCGACCGGATAAATACCACGTTCTCACAGAAAACCGGCGTGAAACAGCGCTTGCGCTGTGTTTCGCTGAGTGAGTGAGTTTACCGGAGGCCCAATCCCCTAACCCCTACCCTATTCCCTTTCCCTACCCTAAACTATTCCCTTCCCTTCCCTTCCCTACCCTCCCCTATTACCCTATTCGCTCTTAAAAGGCCGGCAACGCACTTGCAGCTCTTCTGATGCTGCGAGTGTCCATGGGCGACGGAAGTTGCTTTCCATCAGGTGACCCGTTTGCTCGTTTGCCCCCTTATTTCATTTAAAAAAAAAAACGGACCCCGAGCGAAACTAATTGGTGATCCCTGGGCTAGATCATCATTTGTCTACCGCCCACTTTGAGAACAAAATTTGTTTTAGCGCCTCCCATTGTTGAATTTAAAATGCATCCAAATGAAATGAAATTACAAATCACCCCCCAAGCCTACTAAGCTACAAAATGCCCTCTTTTTTTTTCTGGGTCCCACACCGCCCCCCTGTAGACCTTCAGCGCCCACTTTGGGAAAGGCTGGGCTATATGTTGCCCGCAACTCCATTGCGTAGAAATTTGTTAATCCTGTGTGCTTTCCCGGGACTCAATGCATCTACTATCAAATTTTACCTAAAGCGGTTCAGCCAGTTAAGCGTGATGAGGTAACAGACAAACAAACACATTTTATTATATTAGTAAGGATAGCCCGCTACTAAGTTTATAGCGGCAAGTATACATTTTTCCGAGATCTAAAGCATATTACAACCATTCCAGCCTCTGCCATATACCAACCTCTGTCTATTTCTCTGATATCACCGCACGCTGAACTAAATTTCCTGTTTACAGAGATACTTTAAGTCTCGAGAAATTATCCCGGAAAATGTACGGTTCCCGCGCGATAAACGAATGTCTGCGCAACGGCGTTGAGGGAATTAACTGGTGAAAGAATAAAGTGAAAACACCTCTTTTCCAGATATTAGGCAACCAACAAGCAGCGCTGCTAGGTCAGAGCTGTATGAGGGCAGGTCAGGCCAAGAACACGTACAGGAGCGGGTGTTTCCTCCTGTACAACACGGGGGCGAGACGAGTGCTGAGCTCGCACGGTCTACTCACTACGGTTGCGTACAGACTGGGACCTAACGCGCCCGTGGTGTACGCCTTAGAAGGTAATTTGGACTTATGACGTCATAAAATCGACTATGAACAGTTCTTACTTGTCATGGGACCATCTGTAAAGTATCCTCTATCCAACAAAAAAATAATCGTCAAAATCGGTTCATAAACGGCGAAGATATCCGCGAACATACGCAGACTGATCGCTGTAGTGTCACAGAGCGTTCATAAATGTTATGCGCGGCCTGTTGGGAACTACTTATAACTTACTAATCTCTCCGTCGTAACTAGATGTCGCCCGCTACTCTGTTGCGCCAAAATTCGTTTAACGCGCAGGAACTGTACATTTTTCCTTGATAAAAAGCATAATACTTCGTCAAAGTATTTCTATACTAAATTTCGGCAGAATCTGCTTAGTGGTTTAAGTGTGAATAGGTAACAGACATACAGACACACTGTCGCATTTATAATATTATTATTTATTCTAGGCTCAATAGCAGTAGCCGGTGGGGCAATTAAGTTCCTCCGCGACAACCTCAAGTTGTGCGAAGAGGGGGAAGAGGAGATTGGCGCGGCGCGTGTATCTTCCACTGGGGATGTATACTTCGTGCCCGCACTCAACGGGCTATACGCACCGTATTGGCGGAAGGACGCTAGGGGGTTAGTGTGTGTGTGTTTTTTTTATGAAATAAGGGGGCAAACGAGCAAACGCGTCACCTGATGGAAAGCAACTTTCGTCGCCCATGGACATTCGCAGCATCAGAAGATGCGTTGCCGGCCTTTTAAGAGGGAATAGGGTAGGGGATTGAGCCTCTGTGAGATGGGTCTTGCTTTTCTGTGAGAACGTGGTATTTCTCCGGTCGAGCCGGCCCGTTCGTTACGAAGCATGGCTCTCCCACGTATATACTTTATAGCTTGAGGAAGTTGGAGGTAAGTGTGTCAATAGCTTATGAGTTGAGGCAGAGCAGACAGAATGATAGAGTATGCCGACTTAGAACTGAGGTTGAAATTTTTAAATTTGACGTATCATGACGAAAATCGTCGCCAGGGTTGTTAACTTGTTACCTACGAATTTAAAAATATGACATATTCGATGGACGTGCTCCTCTTTGGTCGTATTGTTGTTTGTGTTTTGGCACATGCCATTAAAAGTCAGAATCCAATTTTGAAATCTTTATTTTAAATATTTAAAAATAAATTATATCAGCAAGCGCGAGGCACATTCCGTTCATAATCCTAGTGAAACCCGACGAATTTGACAGATATTGAAACCTGTCCGTTTCTTTGCAGTCGAACTACTGGTAGTTATGTCTATTGTGGTTGAGGTTACTTAAGACTACTAAGAGTGAGTTCACATTTCCAACGGATTTAAAAATGCTAAAACAGATTGTGTGAGTGAGTGACTAATGACCCCTAAGCGCAACTCTAGGTGTCTAAACACACTACGGTGAATTACGCCGGCGTAAATTCCGCCGCGTTTGAAACGCATACAAAATACGGACGGAACGCGATGGACGACACGCTATGCCGAAATTCCGTCGTGCGAGCCGAGTCAGCGATTCGGCAGTAATGTTCAAATCGAACATAGCAAATCCAACCTTAACTCTAAAGCGTTTAGCACTCATTACATCTGATAATTTTAAAATTCCGCCGCGCAATTTCGGCTCTTCGCGTAATTTATAGTGTGTTGTATCAGACGGATGCGGCTGAATGGCCGAAATTACGCCGGCGTAATTCAGCCTAGTGTGTTTAGACACTGCCACACTCAGAGCGGAACATTAATTACTTAAATGTAATTAATTCAAAATTTTGACATAAGCCCCATATTACATTATCTGTCAAACTCTTCATTTTTAAGCTTAATCATAATTAAATGTCTCTGAGTATGGCGGTTAAGTATAGTTTTCACAGAGCCAGTACTGGCTGCCAATAAGACTGGCTTGGCTTGGTATATGCCGCGTGTGAACAGTTTTTCAAGCCAGGCCAAACTGTTCACACGCGGCATATACCAAGTCAGTACCGCGGGGCTAAAAAATCATAATATTATGATTAATTTTTAAACTCCACTTTGCGTGCAATTCATATAGTGATTCACTTAGATTAATGATTGGTCCCGCGAGCGAGACCAATCATTACTCGAAGCGAATCACTTTTAAACTTTACTTTGCGTGCAATTCATATAGTGATTCGCTTACATCAATGATTGGTCTCTCGCGCGGCGCTCGCGGACAGCGAACAATCATTAATCGAAGCGAATCACTATATGAATTGCACGCAAAGTGGTTTTTAAAAATGAATCATATTATGATTCAATATATGATTCTCCAAAGCGACCATTTTAGCCCCGCTGGCTGCCAGTACTGGCTCTGTGAAAACTATACTTTAGAGCTGTTACAGAGAGACCGCACTTAGCGACACTTTTACCGCTGCATATAAATCTAAAATCTTACCTTGAATGTGATTTGTAATTAAAATTGTTTATTTCTTACAGTATAATATGTGGCCTGACATCGTTCACTACAAAGAACCACATAATACGGGCGGCCTTGGAGGCTGTGTGTTTCCAGACACGGTGAGATATGCCATTTTGACATTTGCAGTAATGACTCGCTGTAACGACGTTATAAACTTGGTGACGGTGGCCGGCTTCATTGGAACCAGGCCAGTGGGGCTAAAATGTTCGCTTTGAAGAATCATGATAAGAATCATAATATGATTCATTTTCTAAAATCGCAAAATGCAGCTCTGCTTGCAATTCATTTCTGTATTTTTGTACTGATTTGACATTTGTCACTTTGACAGTTTTGACAATTCATTTGCTGAATTGATTGAGAGGAATCGCTAAATGTGACCATTTTAGCCCCGCAGTTACCAAAACTGGTTTATCGCGAAGGAACTGTAAATTTTTGGGATAAAAAGTATCCAATGTCCTTTCCCGGGACTCAAACTATCTCCATATCAAATTACAGCTAAATCGGTTCGGCGTTTTGAGCGTAAAGAGAAAACAGACAGACTAACGCATTTGTAATATAAGTACGGATCTCTCTAACAACATTGTAATTTGTAGCTATACTAAGTTTCATTGAAACCAGGCCAGTTACGCAGGGGTAATTTTATAGTGCCCAGGTGTGTGCGCAGTACACAAGAGCACTGCTTCAGCAGAGCCATGCTTCGGCACGAATGGGCCGGCTCGACCGGAGAAATACAACGGGCACACAGAAAACCGGCGTGAAACGTGTTTCGCCGAGTGTACCGGAGGCCCAATCAGCGGCAAAGATTTCGAGCATGGTGATTGGTCAATTCAGGCACCGCTAAGCTCCTCTCCGCTCCGCGTCAGTGGAAACGTAGCCTTAGAGTATGTGTTTTTTGTAGAGAGTTCACTGTGAAAGAAGCGGTACTGAAAGACGAATTTTTTTTCAGTGACATATTAGAAGCCATGGACAAGGACTGCGGTATGCCGCTCTCCAACCTCCATGTAGACGGCCGGATGATATCCAACAGGCTACTGATGCAATTACAAGCAGATCTTATAGGGATGCCAGTTTGTAAGTATAATATCTTCTTCTTCTAATATATAAAAATAAGTCGTGTTTTCCTTCCTGACGCTATAACTCCAGAACGCACGAACCGATTTCCACGGTTTCGCATTCGTTGGAAAGGCCTCGGGCTCCGTGAGGTCTACAGAAAAAAAATCAGAAAATATTTCAAGAGAAAAACAGGGAAAATAACTTTTCATATACAGCGCCATCTATCCATCGTAGTATGTACTACAACGGCGCCAGTACATGGCGTGTGAGTATCTCTCACAAAAATCTATACTAATATTATAAAGCTGAAGAGTTGTTTGTTTGAATGCGCAAATCTCAGGAACTACTGGTCCGATTTGAAGAAATATTTCAGTGTTAGATAGCCCATTTATCGAGGAAGGCTTTATATTATTAAGCTAAGATCAATTAGAGCGAAGAAACAGAGGAAAATGTGAAAAAACGGGGAAAATTATGTGAAAGAACTACTGGAGCAATTTTTATGTTATTTGGCACACATAAAGAATAGACCACGTGAAGGCTATTTTTTTTGCGGAAAATGTACGGTTTTAAGTGTAATAATAACTTGATTTTCGGACACTACACAACCACATAAAACACAAAAGAATAAAACAAATTGAAAGAAGAATAAAAAACTCTATAGGTACTCCACTCGGGTTAACTTGCCGCTAGCGGTCATTGACTCCCTGTCATAAACTTGTCATTTTCCATATAAAACCACGATAAACAATATCTGACACTTCATTGTCAATCGCGGTTTATATGGGAAATGACAAGTTTTTGACAGGGAGTCAAATGACCGCTAGCGACAAGTTAGCCCGAGTGGAGTATAGTTATCCATAAAAAAATCGAAATGGCATTTTAAGAATTACATAAAATCACGTTACATTGCCAATAAAGTTAAATGGGGATTGTCCATTTTTTTTTAATTTTGCTCATTACAAAAACATTTCGAGGAATAAGGTCAGTGATCGTTTTTCTGTATATAAACGAAAAAAAAATACCCATTAGTTACTTATATTTTTGAACAAATATGTTTAACGTGGTGGCAATGGCGTTAAGTTAGCAATAAATTCGACCAACATCACGTTTCGAACTTTTGATAAGCTTCTCGTATCAGCTTTCACATAATGAGAACTTGCATTTGACGAACCAGCCATTATAAATAAGATTGAAAGGAAATTCAGAGGTCAATTGTCCGCCGATGATGACGTCAGAGCGAAACTTTAAAAATTTATTGAGAGAAAACTAGCCAATGAATTTCAAAATTATTTAATTTATATTATTAAAATACCCTATTTTAACGAAAAAAAAAAAGGACATGTGATTTTTTTTGGACAATGCCCATTGCCAAAAAATGAAAAAAAGGCTGTATATTTTTAACCCTCGACGAAAATAAAGAAGTGTTATAAGTTTGACGTCTGTAAGTGCGTGCATAAGTGAGTGCGTCCGTTCGTGCGTACGTGCGTGCCTGCGTACGCGTGCACGTGCGTGCGTGCGTGCCTGAATGCATGTGTGCGTGCGTGTGTTTTCACGCGTGGGTATCTGCGTACGTGCGTGTGTACGTGCACCCGTGCGTGTCTGCATACGTGCGTGCGTATTTGCGTGTGTGTACGAGCATGCGTGTACGTGAAAACGACGTCTCATTTTATTTTTATTTTTTTTAATGACCGTTTCCTCGTTTTCCCCACAGTAATAGCGCGTTCGTGGGACATGTCGGCGCTGGGGGCGGCTGTGGCGGCGGGCGCGGCGGTCGGCGCCTGGGACCTGGAGCAGTGGGCGGCGCGCGCGGCCGACGCCGACCCGCTGCTGCCCACCACCACCGTCGACGGTCAGTAGCTGGGGGACTGTAGTAGCCCGCCGGGGGACATGTCGGTGCTGGGGGCGGCCGTCGGTCTTTTACTCATTATAGTAACTGTGGGACATTTACGGACCACTACGACTAACTAAACCATCAAGAAGAGAGCGTATACCCTCTTAAAAGGCCGGCAACGCACCTACAACGATGTTGCGAGTGTCCATGGGCGACGGCAGTTGCTTTCCATCAGGTGACCCGTTTGCTCGTTTGCCCCCTTTTTTATATAAATAAATGAATGTTCAAACAAGAGCCAGATAGTCTTTTCCCGGCTACACTAGCCTTAAGTTTCTTAGACGAAATAATCTCTAACATTTGTCCCCATTTTCCATTACAGATCGCAACGCCAGATACACGAAATGGAAGATGGCGGTCCAGAGATCCCTCGGTTGGGCCACCACCAAGAAATCCCTGGCTATGACAGGTCAGAAACGACACAGTCTATCCCACTCCGACGTATCCCCTCCCGACAGTAGACAACATTCCATAGACGACGCGACCATAGACAGGATGACAGACGTCAAACTGACAGATGCGAAAGTGACAGATGACGTGTTTATAGAGGAGCTAATGCAGTATTCAGCGCGAAAATTCTCCATATTCGTCCCGCTCAAGTCGCCCAAAGACGAGCATACGATTTTAGACGACGCGGACTATTATATGAGTAAGAAAGAGTGCGATTACGGTGTTTGTCAGTGTTGTGAGAAAAGAAAGAAATTACACACGGACTGGCAAACCATAGAGGATATTATAGAGAACGATCCAGAGATAATATTCGATGAGGAGGACCATCCTATTGTGTTAGAGAAAAGTATAGTACCTACCGGTCCAGTTGTTGGTATAGGCGTTAGTTTGAAAAAGAGATTCCCTCTGCACCGGTTACCATCTATATTTAGGAGTATAACCAACAAGATCACGCACAATTTGAAGTAGACTTGTAGTTTAAGGGTCAATTCAGACCGCAATGCGACCCGTAGATGCATTTCTAAATTTGTATGGATTTGACAGACTTCGATTGCGTGAGACGTCATGCAAGTCTGTCAATGCACGGCAGTGCATGGCAATCAGTTTACGTTTAAATAACTGTTCACATCTTTCGCCTTAACTCTGACGCTGGCAACTCCTAAATGGGGAGGCTTACGCCAAAAGAAAAAGTCTGTCAATTTAATACAAGTTTAGTAATGCATCTATGCATCGCATTGTTGTCTGAATTGACCCTTACTATGACTGGTTTGGTACTGATAGTGAAATTTAAAATATTTCGAAATTATTATTTGAAATCGCGCTAGCCAAAGATATTTATTAAAAAAATTAGGCGTTTTTCCCCCTTAAATTGTACTTATCAAATCGAATTTAAAATGCATGTTACCGCGAGATATTCGACGATTAATTTCATCATTTTAGTTATTCCTTGTCCTTTCTTGTCAAGTGACACTTTTAATGCATCAAACGAAGACAGAAACATCTTTATATTATTAAGCAGCTTTTTTATAAACACACCGGCAAAATTAGAGGAACATAACAAAATTTTCATTTTTTTTTTAAATTGTTCACTGATTTTTATATATTTATTTATTTATTTACTAATTGATTATTAAAAAATAAATTTTATATAAATTTAGGGCATAAAAACGTGAAAAACAGAAAAAAATCAGCAAAAATAAAAAAATTAAGAAAATCTTTGAAATTTCAGTAGTAAGTTTTTAAGATAAATTCTCCATTTTTTGCCATTTTAAAAGCGTGTAATGCTGGTGTAATGCCTTCTATGGATCTCAAGAGGGCCTGGATACGCCATTCCATGCTTGCATTTTAATTGTCAATCATTTCCTGTGGGATATTCTCCTACTCCTCCAGTAGCGCCAACTCGAGCTCCTGGACACATTTTGGAGCTGGAGTTTTAACTCGTACCGTTCACCCATTGATGTGCCACACGTCTTCAATCGGATCCACATCCGTAGGCCACGCTGGCCTCTCCACCTGGGCTACGCCAGCATCGTTTAGGTAATAATGCCCGATTTTCTTACTCTATGGACGCACATAAAATTGAAATTACTACCTAAAACTGTGTAAAAGGCACACCATGCAGTTCCAGGATGTCGGTGCTATAGTTCTGTACTGTCAAAGTACCATCATCTATAATCATCAGCTCCATGCGGGCTCCAAATCATATGCAACTCCAAACCATTACGAAGCCTGCATCATAGGCCACTGTTTCCGGTAAGTTTGATGGCCTGTAGCTTTCCTTATAATTTATCCACATTCTTTATCGCCTGTCAATACAATGTACACAGAATTTGCTCCCATCACTGTACAGCACAAGATTTCACTCACTTGTCTAATTTTGATGTTCACGCGCAAATCTTAGCCTGGCTCTTCGGTGTCCTGTCTCAAGTTTTGGTGCCCTTGCTGGCACTTTTGAGTTTAATTTAACTTCTTTGAGTCTTCTTCTTACTATACAATCACTTACACGTTCATCTTGGACCTGTTCCGACAGGTTTCGTGTCTGCATAGCAGTTTGAGGTCGATTTCTTAAGTTTTGTTTCCTTACAAAATGGTCATCCTGAACCATTGTCACCCGATATCTGCCTTGTTCTCGTCTCCGAACATAAGATCCAGTCTCTCTGAAGCGTTGAAAGTTACGATGAACCACGGAAGCCGACACACCTGGCCTGACTGACCGAATGGTAGGTGTGACCTTTCTCTATCGTGGTTACAGCTCTAGCTGTCGCAGATGCTGGGAAATCACTAATTTTGTATCTAAGCAATGTGTTCTTCCAAAAACCAAACAATCAAATGAGCTGAGCATACCTTGCACCCCGCTAAAACGCCATTCTTATCAGGAACACTTACAACGTCAATAATCGAAAAACACTTATTAGGGCATAATTGCTATAAAAACCTGTCAACTTGCCAGTTTTGTTCAATATTTTATTTCTTGAATGAGCTTAGAAGCTATAAAAAAGGCTTTCAGACAGCCCGGCCCACTTGAGTTCAAGTTTTGGCCCTTTTTACCAATGTTCCGCTAATTTTGCCAGTGTGTGTATAATTAGCCTGTTTCAATATTTTAGACAACATATTGTTTTAAGAACATTTTAAATGTTATCTTCATGGATATTTTTAATTTGACGTTAATAGTTTCATACATAATAATATCATTAATATTGTTACGTGCTAGGGTTCGAAGGATTTGGAGAGAAAGACATGATGACTCTTTTGTAGACTTTAATCACTAGCCCTAGGTCTAACACAAAGCACTATGTTCAAACACTAAGCACTCACGATGTCCTAGGTCGTAGCCAAGTCGTAGGTTTCACTTGATCACTTATTTTCAATTCCAAATCGCCTCGAAGCTCAAACTGAACTGATTAACTGGCTCGCCTCCCTGCGGTTATTTATATTATGGGCCGAGGCGAGTCTCAGACTGTTCCAGAGTGTTCCTTTCGAGAACGTACCCGAGTAACCCGACCCGCGTAAACATGACTTGAATGTTTTTGGAAGTCTAACACCATCAGTAGGGGTTTCAAATTTAGGGTTCCCAACCCTCCTGGATTGCCCGGGAGACTCCGGTAATACGTTACCCGGAGAACAATAATTTCTCCGGTTTTTCAAAAACTAATAATTATTGCATAATAAGTGACTTAGTGAAAAATTGTAAGATGAAGTTGGATTGGACAATCATATTATATGTTTATATATTAATTCTGGGCTTACTAATGACTTCTTTACGAAATTGCAAGAGAGAATTCGTCCTGAGACCCGGGTACAATTCTCCCGGGTTGGCCCTTTCGAGAGTTGGCAACCCTAGGTTTCATGTTGTCTTTGTTCCCCGAGTGGTTCCATTGGTTGACTAGCGTCAACCAATGGCTCTGTGTGTCCGTAACAATATAAATGAATTTTAGTTTTTCTTAGTCTCGCTAAAACTCGAGAATAGCAGAACTAATTTGGCTAATTTTAATCTTGAAATATTCATGAAAGTCCAAGAAAGGTTAAGAGGGAACTCATAGGAAGCTTACCGAGTCATCTAGCTTGCAATAAAAATATAAAAACTTGAGAGGTGTCAAGGGACAGCCGGATGAAACGAAGTTATTAAAAAAAATCATAACTGACTTGCATGACATGTCTCGCGAAGTAAATACATATGCGGTATCTATCTTGATCCTATGTCTATGGCAAAAAGTGTCGTGTCGTTACAACTTTTTCCGTCTAGCCCCCTTTCGCAACGCGCGATAAGGAATTCGTTTCAATATTTCAGCTGCTTATTCCTTTCTATTGGCTTTGAAAGATAACTATAATCAGCTTTTATTAACACATAAAGATAGGGCTTTCTGGTTATGGATACTAGCTATAGAAAAAAATCGGGTTTTGGTAGAGAGATTTAAAATTATTTTCTTTATTATCAGAATCCCATAACGACCGAGCTATAGCGCGCCTTCCAAGATTGGAACATGGAATATTAAGCAGATTATAACACATTGTATACAACATGACTGGTGAGTGGTGATACATGTTCACTACTCGAGGACTTGAGATTTGGCTATTATTAGCTGAAAAAAAAATATAAAAAATAATATCAATTGAACACTGAGTAAATGTAGCTTAAAGTTAAATAATTATTTACCCAACGCATGGACACCGCGCCGGCCGCATAGTAATTTACTAAGTGTCCATGATTCATTTATTAAAAGGGAAATTTGGTCAAAAGTTAAGTACCTAATTTTATTACATTAATTATAATGAGAATCGAGTACCGAGTACTCTCCTTAACTATTGATCATGTATCACCAGTCATGCTGTATTAATATAAATAATCGGCCAAGTGCGAGTCGGACTCGCGCACTAAGGGTTCCGTACCGTTATACAGCAAAAGTAGGCAAAAAATTGTGTTGCTTGTATGGGAGATCTCCTTAAAAATGTATTTCATTTCAAATTTATCATTAAATATGAAAGTACAAATTAATATCGTACCGTTATACAGCAAAAGTAGGCAAAAAATTGTGTTGCTTGTATGGGAGATCTCCTTAAAAATGTATTTCATTTCAAATTTATCATTAAATATGAAAGTACAAATATTATAATTAAGGATTTTGTGAATATTCAAGTGCCTACGTGTTGCCATTATACAAAAAGTATCCAAAAAATCACGTTTGTTGTTGGGAGCCCTCCTTAAATATTAACTTCATTTTGTTTTTATATTTGTTCTTATAGCGGCTTTACATAAATACAAATTTTTGGAAGCTAGCTATAACGGTTCTTGAGATACAGCCAGGAGACACAAAGATGGACGGACAGCGAAGTCTTAGTAATAGGGTCCCGTTTTTACCCTTTAGGTATCGAAACCCTAATAAGTAATAGTATTTTAAAAAGATTAAACCGACTTTATAATTGTACGTAATTAATAATGTAAATTCCCTATCTTGTAGTTCCGCAGTTTAACGGTACGGAACCCCTTGTGCGCGATTCAAAATCGCACTTGGCCGTTTTTTCCCTTTCCATTTTAAGAAAGACCTCCTCCTTTTTACAAGTCGGTTAAAAGGAACAACAAATCTATCTAATTAGCCCTAATATAATATTATGTTAATATATTTACATATTGTATAGTTTTATTTGTTAAGTTAATTTTATTATTTCCCTTATATTTTAATTTGTTTGCTCAATCCTTTTTTTTTGTTGATTATATTATAATTATTAAAAATTCGGAACAATGAAGGAATTATCTTTAAATCAATTTATTTTGTATATCGTTCTGTCATGTAGCGTAAACAGGTATTTTTGATACTTGTATTTTTTTTTCTTTAAATAATATGTATTTACAAGAATAATTTGACACAATATTATTGAAGATTTTAAATTGAAACTTCAACTCTCGTATAATCAAAATTATTTACTCCGTGCTTATGCTAGTCCTTATGGAAAAGTCATTTGACACACAAAGACAGGCATAGTAAAGTACCGTAAGCGTATGCCGTATAGTAAAAATTTTAATTTAATATAATTGTATTTTTTTGTTACCTTTAGTTGTAAGTATTTCTTTTGTCTGATAAGACTTTAAGTCAATTTTATTTCCTTTCATAAAAAAGTGCAAGGATAAAAATAAATTATTAAGTATTGGAATATGCACAATAATTTATGTTTGATGAATTATATTTGTATACGTTAATTTGGTTTATGAAGACTATTACTTAATTAAAACCGACCAACTATGTGACTGACTTGACATGTTAATCTTTAAGTGACTGACTAATTCAATGTTGACTCTTTAGAACTTTTCGTAATGACCATTCGGTTGCAGTTTTTCGTCAAAATTCTTTAACGGGATTTACGAAATTTCCCAAATATATTTAATGATAATCGTAAATTTTCGTTTTCGATTTTGTGATTGTTAAATATATACATAATACTCTTCCTACTAATGTGAATATTTATGCAATTTTAAAGGTCAAAGATTTTGTCATATGCGTTTTCCAATACTCAAGAATACCTTAATTATATTTCCTATTTTTTTTTGTAAATCGTTGTCATGTAGCCAAAACAGCTATTCTTGAATTCTTGATACTTACTTTTTTTTCACTGTATAAATATTTTAATTAGTAAGGAGAATGTACAGAAAATCTTCTGACAAAACATCCTTATGCTTGTATGTTGAAAGGTTAGATAAGTTTGTCACATTTTCAATATCATTTGTTTGGCGCCTGTTTTTCAATCTGCTTTAAGTGTATTATTAAAAATTAGCATCGTTTTAGTGACATAAAATACAAAATTAAAATTAGATTTTAAAATACAAAGATACGATTATCATTAGAATATATTCACATCCCGATATCCTAGTAAATTTAATTTTGTATTACTTTAATGTATTAATGTAATATTGTTTAGTTACTATTACTTGTTTGTTACTTAAATGTTGAAGACTGCTGAAATAAAAGTATTATTTATCTATTAAATGTCTTTAATTTCTATTGCATGAACCTTCTGTATATAGATTTTTGTTGCCACTCGCCATATTCTTTATAATATTTTTTCTGCATGGTATGTACTTACATGTTACTAAATGTTAACAACATTTTCAATATTTGAATAACGACATGTGACAAGCTTATTTAACTCCAAATCAATCAAAGTGTTTTAAATATTTTTATTTTATTTAAAAAACATATTTTTTAGTCTGGGCTCAAAAATAGTAATTTAGCTATGTTCTTGCTATTTTATTAGCTACTGATGCAAACCGATGCTATCCCAAGAATAATCAATTTCACATGTCTGTGTGTGTGTTTGTTTGCCATAAAACTCCCACGAGGATGAACCTATTTTGATATTTTTTTTCTGTTTGAAATGCTACCCAGAATTTTTACAACATCATCTTTAGCTGTGGGATGCTACTTATCTGGCCGCATACACACGTTTTCTGTATTTGATTTCCTTATGTGGAGTTACGATTTGGAATTCCTTGAGACAAACGTTTGTTTTTTTTACGCGTAAACGCGCCGGCTTGCACTTGAATTGTATGTGCGGAATTCGTTCCGTTCGGAAAAAAGGGAGTTTGCGCCAGCTAATATTTTCTATTGAATACATGCATTCGGAATTCCGAATACGGAAAACGAATACGAAAATATGCGGCCAGCCATAAAGTTTTTTTATTTCATTTTGATTATTCTATATCTTAACCCTTTCTATTACAGAGGAAAGATACAAACTGCTGTCATCAATTCCTGCAACTTTGTACATAATGGGCAGCTTTGCCATGTTAGTCGCGTCGACATTTTATAAAAATAGTTGATTAGTTTAAGCAAAAATCTATAAAAACAGGGATGGTAAAAGTAAAACTTCTTCAGGATTATTTTTAGGTAAAATCGTTTTGAAGAAAACCGCAAAGGAACTATCATTAATTTCAAGTATCAAAACTAAACAGTCGAACTATACGCATAATTATTGCATTTAATAGTGCCATTTTGTAATATAGATTTTTTATAATATTTTTATGCTAAGTATGTATAACTTTCACATTTTTTTAAATAAATATAACCTATTATATGGACGCTTCACACCACGTCAGTCTGGCCTCGTGCTAAGTACCTGAAGGACTTGTGTTGCAGGTACCAGACAACGGAAATATATTATTAAATACTTTTATACTCCAATGTACATATATTTAAAAGGGGTATGAAGATTTTGGCCGACCTACTGTCCGCAATTGTGTTTTTTCGCAATTGCGGACAGTAAGTAAGATGTGAGCTGCCAAAGTTTTACCAATTTAAGATATTGCAACTTTGGCAGTTCATATCTTCGAAATGTGACTCTTTACGCGGTTTCGTCCAAGATTATTTTTTGTCTGTATTGATGTTAGCTATCCATTTTTGAAAAAAATATTCGTGAACGCAGAAAAACACAATGGCGGACAGTAGGTCGGCCAAAATCTTCATACCCCTTTAAACTTTCAGAAAATTGCCTTTTATCTTGTATTTGGCACACTTACATTTGAATCATAATGCATTAATTATTATTATTAACTATTAAAGCAAAGATATATTAAATATATGCAATATGTATAATAATAAATATGACAAAAATAAGACATACCTAAAAGAGTGAAAGAAAAGTACATATTATCTATCCTTTTTCGACATGTCATGGCTTCTAAGTTACCTGAAGATGTTTTACATTTACGCCTCTATAAGCCCGGGCGCGCACTAGCGGCCAGGTCGCGGCGGCCAGCGAAAGTATGGTGTGGCCGCTTGACAGCGTGCGGCCAGGTGCGCGTGGTCTATGGCGGTTTCATACTAACGTATCTATCTCGATGGCCGCCGCAGCTTGGCCGCTAGTGCGCGCCGGGGCTAATAGTAGACCGAGGCTGCGAATTGCGAAACAGCGGCGAACCGATTTCTCACTCACTCTCCACATGGCAATGCGTTATATGACTTATATGGCATCTCGCTCTATTTCTGTTTCGCAGATATTTCGCGTTTCGCAGTCGGTGTACTAGAGGCGTTAGATATGCATTTAAAATTCTATCCAAATTATGAACGTTTGCTAAATTCAAATTAGCATAGGAAAAATATTGTTCAGCGCCCTCTACACGTTCGATCATGGACAAATTATACAAGTGATTATGGCGTCCATATTTGAAATCGTGTGAAGTGGGTATTATAACATAAGTGCGTGAGTGCAATTAACTAGTACTCATGTTTTCCCTTACAATTTGAACAAACCTTGTAACTTACCTTTGACCAGACGATGGCGTCTGGCCGCTGGCGATATATAAAATCCACATTTTTGGATTACAAATCATTTCTCCGGTCCCAGAGCCTACATTTATGCAAGAAAATTACCATTTTGAGATTTTTATTAATTCACTTCAACTGCTTAGGCCTTCAGGTATGGTAGAATACCTACGGCTGGAATACAGATTATGGTAGAGACATATTCAACTAGGATTGACAATAATCGACTGTGCTTAGGCAGCTGCGCAATCGTGGTTGTCCATCAACCCACGTGTAGAGGGCTCTTTAGACTTTTTTGTAAAATACGGTACATTAATATTATGCGATAGATAATTATTATGTCACTTCTGTTTATAATTATTTGAATCAAATCAATGAATATTTACAAAGATATTATAAAAAACAATTATATAGATATAAATAATTGATTATCATGGTACAAGAAAAGCGTATGGAGCCTACTGGTTCCACAAGAGAAGTTAATACAATATACAATTTATACTAAAGTCTATTCTGCTAGCGCCTCTAGTGGCCAAATGCGCTCCCGAGTCCCGTTGTAACTCGTAACTATACAAATATACATACCATCCTCATCACCTTGATGAGTGGCAGTCTTCCACCGTGCGTTTCTCGCGTAACTTTCTGCCGCGCACTGTAAAACTCTGGAACGAACTGTCACCAGCAGTATTTTCAAGAAGAGTGCGTATTATCAATAAGGTCGGCAACTCATCTGCAGCTCTTCTAATGTGGCGAGTGTCCATGGGCGACGGTATTTGCTGGCTCGTTTTCCCCCTTAATTTATAAAAGAAAAAACTAGTCATTTTGGAATTAAGTCTATGTCAAATGGCGAAAAGGAGTTTCCGTCTTAGCCCGGCCGCACATTGTCCGAATTCTGTTCAGAAACAGTTGAATTTCGCCGGGCCGCCACCCCGCACACTATCCGAAATATCCTTCCGGCGAGCTCGAGCTCACTCGGCTCAGTACAAAATGTAAGAGACAGCGCCGACGTTCAACTGTTTCGTATCAGAAATTTCGGACAATGTACGGCCGGGCTAAGTCATATAAAGACAATTATTGTATATATTGGGGCGTTTGTGCACTACACGGAATTTTACCATCCGACGCGGCGCGGCATCTCGATTTCCTACCTTATTTAAGTATATGGCAAACGTGAAAGACGAAAGTTATGAACGCCGGACGGTAAAATTCCGTGTAATGCACAAAATTAGGCTTACTGAATTGTAAATATTTTTATTGATAAGTGGATTAATGTATTGGAAATTATTATCTAATATTATTAGCTGATGCCCGCAACTCCGCCAAAATGGGTTTAAGAAAAGTATCCCATAGTATCTTATATACCTAAACCCTTTCTCAAAGTACCTCCATACCAAACATCAAAATCAGTTCGGTGGTTTGAGCGTGAAGAGGTAACTGACAGACAGGCGGACAGACAAACTGACACATTTTCACAGTTACATAGAGCTCGGCAAGGCTTTAAGTGAACGTGGCGAAAAAAGGAACTAACGCTGCCAATAATGACATCATACAAAAACGCAATTTTTACAGTTCTCCTTTACCAGCAGCGCCCCCGCCCACTTTTATTTAAAGCCTTTTCGCGCTTTATATGGATGCTTATAGCCTACGAATAATAAAAATATATTTATTATTCGTAAGAACTAAAGAGCTTTGTGGCAGCTCAAGATGACAAGGTAAGTTCCGAAATAAAATCTAGTATACTGGCTAGTCCCGGGAAAGGACATAGGATACTTTTTATCCCAAAAATATGTACGGTTATCGCGCAATACTTAGCGCAACGGAGACTTTGCGGGCGTTATTTGATTTAAATTATAATATAAATCCATACTTTTAAGAATATTCTTTGACATTCCTAGTTTAATGGTGAGTTTTTGTATTTTTTTTATTGTGTTTTTGTATTTTTTACTATACTTTATAATAGGATATTATGGTTCCTAGGGATTTTTTGTTACCTACTCAAAGCTTTAAATAATTTCAATGTCACGTTGAATTATGTTTTTATTTACAAAAAGTTGACTTTGGTAAAAAAAAAAACTTGCCGTAAGGTACTCAGATACGAATATTAAGGCCCGTATAAAATAAATAGTCAGTACTCAAGATGCATCTCGGTCTCAAGACACGGTTCAGGCTCTGTGATTCTGGTTGGCTGTCAAAATTTGGACCAATCACAGAGCCGAACGGCGTCTTGAGACCGGGTCGCATCTTAAGTACTGACTATTTATACGGGCCATAGACTGCCGCACTTCAGAGTAAAAACATTAATTACTTAAATCATAAATGTACTTAATTGGTTTAAAATTTTGACAGTCCCATACATTATATTCTGTCAAACTCTTCATTAAATTGAAGGTTTAGCATATAAAATATCACTGAGTACGCAGTAAGACGTTTATTATAATTATTGTCATTAATGGAGATTCTGTCAAACTCTTCTATTGAAGAAGAGTTTGACAGAATCTCCAAAGTCGTGTTCGTTTCGTTTTTCAATCCACATTGCGCATGCGCAAAGTTAAAAAAATGTTTGGACTATCGGAGGTCAGTGAGCTGTAGCCGTGTTCGTTTCACGCATGCGCGGCTTTTTTCGCAATTTGGCAGCTGACTGTCAACTTCAGTGTGAGTGTCATTTTCTAAAACACATAAACTGCGAAAAAAGCCGCGCATGCATAGTTGAAAAATGAAACAAATACGGAAGGTTTAAATTTTAATCGTCATTAAAACGTAAGGTGTGCCTCAGCCCTCAGCCCAGTCAGCCTTCGCTGAAATCATATTTTTTCAGCAAGTACCTATATTATTGTATTTTGTTGGGTTAACTATTTATTATCTATCAACATGTTGCTATTAAATGGATTTTTAACAAAATAAATAAAATAATTTTATTTCTCCTGTTTTTGATTAAAGCTCTTTGACAAAAAAAGAAAACATAGAAACCCATGTGCTTATTTTAAGCCCCCTTATTTTAAGGAACTTTGATGAAAATGAACTTTTGGAGTTTTGGGCAAAGTGAACGAAAGATCCGTATTATATTTTTTTTTTCCTAAAATGGTTTTAACTTTTAAATTGTATTTTAACACGCAACGCAATACAGCAAATGTAATGACAGCCGAATTCACCCGATTTGACAACGAAACGACACGACAACGATGGAACGAAACCGCGCGCGATCGGCAGCGCGGGCGGCGCCGCGCTAGGTCAGTGACCGCGCGGTACGTTATAACGTAGCGTCATAAGCATAGATTTATAGCGCAGGCTATTCGTTGCGAAGAACTAGCGCGCTATTTTTATCATCTATACGTTATATTAACCACTAACGGCCGTTCCCAATATTTGATCTATCTCTGGTTTTGCCCTACTAGAGATAGGAATAGCTCACAATTGACATAAAATATATGTCTCTATATAACTCTCTAATGTCTAATGTGAGTTTTTCCTATCTTTAGTAGGACAAAACCAGTGAAAGATCAAATATTGGGAATGGCCGTAAGTGTAGATCAGTAAATTTGGCAGTATGCGCGATCCGTGGCGCGCTGTCGCGCGCGAGTGTGGATCGGCAGATACAATTTTCGTTGTTTTGTTTCTTCCTCCAAAACTCGCATCGAAAGTTTCAGCCACAGTAGGTACCTAATCCCTATGGTTTCAGCAAACTTTACTGAATCGTTGAGTGTTGACAAGAATAAAAATTGTTTTCCCGCCATGTTGACACTGGCAATTGTTTTTTTCTTATTATGGCACTTCGGCTATATGACCATGGCCAGTGTCGAGACTCGAGTATATTATGGCGGGAAAACAATATTCTAGTATACAATTTTCAGCATCGTTTTTCTATATCGTCAGGTCCAAAGTCTTAAGTAAAAGTCAATACAGTCAAGTCGGTTGATTCAATAAAGTGGTAGACGCCTTACTGAAACTTTCGATGGAGTTTTGGAGGGAACACAAAATAGCACATTTTTGGATATTGCATCACTTTCCTACACTTGTGCACGATAACGAACATCAGTCTAATGGTTAATATTCCACCAATATTATACATTAAAAACCCAGTTATAGTCTGTCAAGAAAGTCAAGACTTTTTTTTTATCTATGGACGATTCACACCACGTCAGTCTGGCCCCGTGCTAAGTACCTAAAGGACTTGTGTTCCAGGTACCAGACAACGGAAATATATTTAATACTTTTATACTATACATATATTTAAGATTTTATTATATCATACACATATTTAATACACACCCAGACCCGGGAACATTGAAAACTTTTTGTTCCGTCGGCGGGATTCGAACCCGCGACCCCCGGCTTGAGCTACCAACGCGCTCACCACTGAGCCACAGAGGTCGTCGCGGGAGAATTTTTAAATGAAATAAAAAATATGAGAACTTTATTAATTCGAGATAAAAATGTGCAAGGTGACAATATTTAAAATGTACTATGCGTTCTCTGTGAAAATACAAAGAAAAAAATACACCTTTTAAGCGTGATTACCTACGTTTAGAAAATTTTCCCGCCTGTCATGACTTTCTTGATAAGCTTATCACAATTTTATGAAAATGATACAAAAGTCAAAAACACAACATTCACTCTTTTACATTCCCGGCAAAACTCCTGGCAATGGTTATAAAGCGGATGTGACTATGAAATAGAAAAAGAAAAACATGACATTAGACCAATGAATAAGGAAACAGATGGAGGCGACATAACTACAAAAAAGTGTGGCCGGCGCCATATTGCCAAGAACTAAACATGGCGGTCTATAGTGATGGGACACTCGGTTGATATTTGTCGAGGACATCGATAAACTAACATGTTATAAGTGAGCGTCCTGTTATATTATATATTATATTGATATCAAAAATGATTTTTTTATATTATATTAAAAAAAAAACATTTTTGCCTATTTTGTCTCTATGTATAGTACATAGAGACAACACAAGTAAAGAGGAAAGTTTTAATGCAGCGGAATTTTGCAGCTCTAAATATTGAGAATTTGAGGAATGACGCTAAAAACATTGATTGGTCCTTGGTCCTTCAGGCTGATCATGTTGATAATAAATTAAATACTTTTAACTCGCTTCTTAGTAGCCTTTATGACAGACATGCCCCAATTAGACCAGTTCAATTAAAACATTCTCCAGCGCCATGGCTTACTGAGGACATTAAACTACTAACTAAGCAAAAGCATTCTGCGAAAACTAAATACAAAAACTCCAACAGTAGGGACCACCGAGAGAAGTATATCCAAATAAGAAATCGCTGTAACAGAATGTGTAGGGACGCTCAGCGGCGTTACATTCATTTGTCTGTGGAAAATGGGGAGCCCGGTCAAGTATGGAAATTCCTGAGATCCCTAGGAGTCGGCAAAAGTGCGGATAATAATACCAACATATTAGACCCAGATACCCTTAACTGTCACTTTGCAGCTCCCTTAACTTTACTTAGCTCGCAACTAAAGTCTCAAACTATTGACAGTCTAGAAAATTTTCCCACGCACGACTTTCCTTCATTTGTTCTTAATAAATTCAATGAGGATGATGTCAAAAAATATGTTGCATCCATATCTTCTAATGCTATCGGCGACGATGGTATTAGTCGAAAAATGATTATCCCCGTTCTCGATATCATTGTGCCTATACTTGTGGATATTTTTAACCATGCTGTCATTACTTCAATTTATCCTAGCGCGTGGAAGGATGCTAGTGTAATTCCATTACCTAAATCTGTTAGACCTAGGCTGGTTTCAGACTACCGTCCAATTTCTATACTACCTTTTCTCTCTAAAGCGTTTGAACGATTGGTCTGTCATCAGCTTACTAATTACGTAATGCAGAATAATCTTTTAAGCTCTTTTCAGTCAGGTGTCCGACGTGGTCACAGTACCACTACTGCTTTAATAAAAGTAACTGACGATATACGACTTGGCATGGATAAAAAGTTACTCACGGTACTAGCTTTATTCGACTTTAGCAGTGCATTTAATACTGTCGACCACGATGTATTGATTGGAATCTTGAAGTCTCTAAATTTATCACCATAGGTTATTAATTTGTTCCGAAGCTATCTTGTGGGACGCCGCCAGAGAGTAAAGTTGGGCAACTCTTGTTCTGATTGGACTGTTATCTCGACTGGTGTTCCGCAAGGTGGTGTCTTATCCCCTCTGTTATTTGCACTTTTTATTAATAACATCACTCAAAATATTCTGTCATCTTTCCACCTTTACGCTGACGACTTACAGATCAACTCTCAGACGACTTTAAATAACCTATATGCCACCTTGAATAATTTGAATAGAGCTATTGATGTCATTTACAATTGGGCGATGCGCCACGGTCTTCATATCAATCCAACCAAGACACAGCTGATAGTTATTGGTAGTCCTGGCCTGATTTCTAGAGTTGACAGGGGTAGCCCACCATCGGTGGTCGTTGATGGTACTATTGTACCTTTCAGTCAGACTGTAAAGTATTTGGGAGTTTACCTTGACGAAACCCTGTCCTGGGGACAACAAATTAAAGAAATTAGCAGAAAAGTGTTTGCTACTTGGTACTCCATTTCCCGACTGCGCTACGTTCTTCCCATACCGACCAAAATAAGGATAGCAGAGTCTCTGATCTTATCTATTCTCGATTATGCAGATACTTGTTTTGTCAACCTGACTGAGGAACAGCTCAACAAACTAGAGCGGCTTCAAAATCTTGCCATAAGATTTATTTTCGGCCTTAGGAAGTTCGATCATGTATCCGAATACCGTAGGAAACGTATATACGTGGGAGAGCCATGCTTCGGCACGAATGAGCCGGCTCGACCGGAGAAATACCACGTTCTCACAGAAAACCGGCGTGAAACAGCGCTTGCGCTGTGTTTCGCCGAGTGAGTGAGTTTACCGGAGGCCCAATCCCCTACCCTATTCCCTTCCCTACACTCCCCTATTCCCTTCCCTTCCCATCCCTACCCTCCCCTATTACCCTCTTAAAAGGCCGGCAACGCACCTGCAGCTCTTCTGAAGCTGCGAGTATCCATGGGCGACGGAAGTTGCTTTCCATCAGGTGACCCGTTTGCTCGTTTGTCCCCTTATTTCATAAAAAAAAAAAAACTCAAGTGGCTGCCAATTCTCGCTCGCATGCATGCGTGATGCTCGCATTCTGTCACTTGTGTTCTCCATCATACATGATCCGTATCTGCCGTCTTATTTAAAGGATAACTTTTCGTTTCGACAAGCAGAGAAAGAGTTACGTTCTGCTTCAAATCGCCTTTTAGACGTGCCTGTGCAACAAACTAAATACTATAACTCTTCTTTTGCTGCTACGGGAATAAGGCTGTGGAATTCACTACTAACCCATATAAGAATGACGGCTACACATTATCGGTTTAAGATGCTGGTAAAAGAACATTTTCTTTCTATTAGTGATAATACCCATCCTATATAAATTGACATTCATGCTATTATAATTAATATTCAAAATTGATCATCAAGTTATTATTGTTAGTTATAAGTTCCAACCTCTAAATTTGTTTCTGTACTTACTTTTTATGTTATTACCTATTTATATGTGTATTATATTAATGTTGGTATGTATGTATTTGTGTATGTATCATTAAAAATAATGTCATCTTATCTACTATAATATTGCACACTCATAATAATAATTCAATAATATTCAGTCCTTTACCTGTGGTTGCCTGGAAGAAATTACAAATTAGTAATAAGGCCGCCATTGTAGTACACTGTATTAGTTAATAAATGTTGTAATTTTCTTCTTAACGTGTGCACAATAAAGTATATTTATTATTATTATTATTACATAGAGACCATATTTGCCTATTTCAGGCAAATATGTTTTTTTTTATATAGGAGCCTCCTTAATTTTAATAAAACTATTTTATTTATTTTAAGTTTATTAATTATTATTTAAGTTACCATTATTGATATCGGGCAAAAATTACCAAAAAATCGGACAAATACTAGTTGTACTCGCGCACGAAGTGTTTACAGTTTATTTTAATGTTACCATCAATTATTATTATTATTAAAGTATGTATACAACTGAGTATTTTGTGAACATTTCAAGTGCCTATTTTTTTCGCGATATATCGAGACCGATATTGATATTTTTTCTAATATCGATGTATTGATATATCGATATTTTCTTTCAATTTCGACATCCCTATAATACGACACTTTGACAGTTTATGTACCTCGGAGAACCGGAACATAAAATGGCGGACCGGCCACTTTGATTTGGTAGAGACCATAAACATATATTAAGTCTGTGGTAGAGACTAGAGACCATTATGCCGAGTCCACTTAAAAAAGTCAATGCATTAGACAGTTGACACGGGACACCAGCATACGTCAAAATTTTAAAGAAAAAGTTGTGGAAAAAGTCACTTAATTTATTACTTTTGTACTTGGTTTTAAAATTTTATAAATGCGTAAAAATGTTTTAAATGCTAGATATAAATTCAGCGCTAATTAGTGCATTTATTAAAATATTATTCAATAATCGCTTGCCACGAAATTAAATTTTTGAAGACATTTAAAATGAGTGTATCTATTATAGATTTGCCGAGGGAGATTTTTGCAAATATATTAATATCAACAGACGGATATACGTTAGGAAAATGTAGAAGGGTCTGCAGCGGCTGGAAGGACTTTATAGATCAGACAGATATCTTGTGGGAAAGGATGTGTATGAAAGATTTCAAATGCTCTTCTCAAATCGCCAAAAGAAAATCCGGAAACGATTGCAAGTGGTATTATATATATAGAAACCTAAAACTTTGGTGCGATTCCATAATGCATGTTAAGAGACTTAAAGAATTTTATAAATTCAATGTTAACACTTTAGAAGTAAGCTATGGAGTTTTACCTGTCCGAGACTTAGTTGGTACTGTTCTCTTCGATACTACAACATTAAAGATTATTCCAATAACACTACCGGAACGAAACTGTGTAAGAATTGCTAATAATGACAAAGTCACAGTTGTTCTGCTGTCCAATAGTAAGATTTTAATACAACGGACCATAGAATCAACTAGTTACACAAACGAAGCAGTCTTTAATGCAGAAAACTTTGCGCTTAGCAATGACTATGTATATTACTACATGAATAATTATATTTACAAGTGCAATCTTCAAAGTCCTAATTTATCCAGCATGTTGATTGTAAATTGTGAGTACCAAATAGCGAATATAGAACACAATAACGAGATAACATGCATTTTTACAAAGTGTAAGAAATTTTTGAATATTCTGAAAGATAATACAATAGTTATAAAACCAGTTACTTGTCCAAAGGAATGGCTGCCACAATTAAAGAATGTGTATTATTTCAATGAAAAAAATTATATATCATATTCGAGAAATTTATTCATATTGCATACAGAAAAAGCCTTGCACACATACATAAATTTCCCTCCGATAGCTTCGTTATTTTTCTACGGTGACATTGTTTTGATCGGCACAAGAAACAGCGAGATATTCTTATATAAACCATTTGATAAAAAGAAAACTAAGCACACAGAGATATATCAGTACATGAGCTTATTAGTTAAATTGCCAGATAATAAAATTCCAATGAAAATTGATGTTTGCGAGCGTAAATCTGGATCACTCATATTGGTGATGACTTCGTCTGATCTCTTCACTATCGATATCAACATTAGTTACAATGTAAGTATTTGAAACCATGTCTTGTTATGTCTGTTAAATGAATGGTCTACATTCTAGAGCAGCTATCCCTAAACCACGGCCTGCCGGGAGTCAGGACTTTTTTCAATGGCCCGCATGCAGTTAAACCATTTTGAATTTCACCCCCACTGGCAAAATAGTGCAAAGTGGTTGTGAAAAGAATGCCACTTTTTGAATCGCTAATTTTAAAGAGTCCATATTTAGACCCTAAAAAAATTTGGCCCTCAACGCTAAGACAAAAACATGTTTCTATTCCGTGAAAAAAAAGTTGAGGGCCACAGTTCTAGATACATTTTAGTCCATTTATGTTTATTTTATGTCTTACAATACTTAAAGTGATGCTTTTTAAGAAAAATTGGTGGTTTTTAAAGCAACCTTATTAAATATTGTGTTTTGTATGCTCTGTCCAATCACTAGACATTTACCCTATATCTAAATATATCTGTATTGCAGGATGCGGGAATCAACACGTCAAGGATATACAGCAAGACTCAAATAGATATGTACAAAAGGTTGTTGAAAATCAAAGAAAGATTGGACAAAACTACATACACCGTTAATAGTTAGATTTCTTATACACAAGTAGTGCATAACCTCATTTGAATAATTGGTGACATATTTTTGTTGGAGAACATAATTAGTAATTACCTAATTAAAAATATTAAGTATAATATATACATAATATTATAAAAAAATATACATAACATGTCAATTTAAAATGAAATAAAACAAATACAGTAAATTAGAAATTAATCTTATTCCATAATACAGGGTGCAATTTAACCTTCCTGCCAAATTTTTATATATTGATCCTTGTTAAAAATATAAATACACATATTTCTTCTTTTATAATCACTCAGTACTAAAATTTTGAGAAATAGCCTCCGAAAGTTATCCTACCAAACACCACAAAATATGGACACATGCGCGGCCCGGCCCTGCCCCGCCCTTCCATTGACATTCTTGCAGTGACGGATTAAGACTACTTGATGCCCTAAGCATCCATGCCTGTGGGCCGCCCTATCCGTATCTCAACTAGAATCGGTCTTTGAACCTTTACTCTTCTGGTGCCCCCTCAGACATGATGCCCTAGGCAATTGCTTAATAATTTGATTAAGGGTTAATCTGTCACTGCATTCTTGTTATTATCATAAGTTGCGAATTTTCCCTTCATACTTTGACGGGCTTAGGACCGTCAAATGTAAAGGATGTAGACAGGTATGTTTACAACTACAAATAAATAATAAAAACTAAGGAAGAGTAACTCCGTCAAAAAAAGTGCACCAAAAGGCTACAAAATGTGACCCGAATACATGCACATATTTATGCATGTGTTCGGTACACATTTTTCGTGTATATATACTAGAGTGACATTCAACCAGGTTGACATGACAATTTTGTCAAACTCATTTTACAATTTGTTTACATAGGTTTGTTTACTTACTTTTTATGTAGCTTTTTACAATATTTTTGTTATTAAAATGCCTAAATGCCCTGCGAAATGGTGTAGAAGTCATACAGATACGACTTTTAATACAGGAATAACCTTTCATCTGTAAGTGAATTGTTTAAAATTATGCTTAAATTTCTTGTATTTTTGTCGACCCAAAAAAGATGGTTTATTTAAGTTTGATGCTAGGGTATTTGCATAAAATTAAGCTGGTCTCTTTGTGTTTGTCTTATTAAATTTACATGTTATTCTAAAAGTGCAATAATAAAAAAATAATATAATTACAAAATTTTTACAAAGTCGCCATGGACAGTGTTATGCAAGATGTAACAATTTAATCATAAAAGAAATTTTAGGGTCTGGCTGACATTATACTAAATGCGTTATAAGATGATATGGGTATTCTCATATTTCTTGCTACGGATTTTTTTTACAACAAAACAAATAAAAAACATGCGTTGCCGGCCTTTTAAGAGGGAATAGGGTAATAGGGGAGGGAAGGGAATAGGGGAGGGTAGGGAAGGGATTAGGGTTGGGGATTGGTCCTCCTGTAAACTCATTCACTCGGCGAAACACAGCGCAAGTGCTGTTTCACGCAGATTTTCTGTGAGAACGTGGTATTTCTCCAGTCGAGCCGGCCCATTCATGCCGAAGCATGGCTCTCCCACGTATCAAAATCTTAAATCGAAAAATTACGTTCGATCGACAAAAACAAATAACTATTTCCTTTAATATTGTAAATGAACAAAAATAAAAAAACTGCTAACTGTTAATATTATATTAATTGTGAGTTATAAACTGTACAAAATTTACGTAAGTTTTTAATTTCAATTCTGTAATAATTTAGCACATAGATTTTTGTAATCTGAAAACGTCTTCTCTAGGTGCTCGGACAGTTTTAGATTCGTCCGAGTCGTACAAGGTTTGCTCATGATTATTATATGTATATTATAATTATTATCGATGTCTTAAGGATCACAGGAAAATGTTTGATTTTAAAATAATAATTTTGTGCTCGTTTCTTCGTGATAGTAGATGTGCTTGGTGAATACTGCATAATACTATCCGCTTTCGACAATTATTTGTTTCATAACTCTGACAATGACAATAACCGCGCAGACTGTCGTCCGGCGCGCAATATTATGATACGTTACCTGGGAAGTGGGATACGACCTTGGCGAAAATCAAAATTGTCATATTTTAGTGTTCGAAAAGGAGCCAAATTTAAAACGGTTGAAGTATGGGAGTTATGTTTCCTTAGTTTTTATTATTCGTAGGTTTACAATAAAATTAATTGACACACATCAAAAGGATGGAAAATTACAACTTTTTAATTACGAAAAATAAGCACTTTAGAAATTTATAATAAATCTAAACCACATCCTTTGCATTTAGGCGTATTTAAAAAATTCAATCAACTTATGTATGTACACAGTGCAACTAATTAAAAATCAAAACAACCCACCTCTAAATCTTATTTACTTACTTCCATCTCGTCTACACTTAACATAGTTCAAACTGCAATCCGTTTTGCTCTAAGCAGAGTCTAGCGCGTTTTGCACATTGTCTTTAAGACTTTAAAAGTTTGTTAAGCACAACTTTGTCACTTCTCGGCAGAAGGATGTCTTCGAGGCTGGCTAGGCGTGTGTGTTGCGACTTGCGAAGTGCGAACTGTCCATAATCCGAGTCTTTGATTGTTTCGCGATTCAGATTCAGGGTACAGCTGCTGCATTCGAGAATCATCAATCAGCTGTTACGAAGACTTTTTTGCTCGTACAGTCTCTGGGTTCCGCGTAAGCTTTCACCACTCAAAATGTAGCACCTCCACATTTCATAACACTCGATCGTCGTTAGGGTACATTGTAACAGACACAAATTATAGCGTGGGGGCCGAGGGGGCAGTGGCAAACGACATAACTACGTGTTATCTATACAACTACGCGACGTAGTATCCCTTAGTAGTCTGTGCGTGGTACTAAACGGTCGCCGGCGACTGGCGGGCCTCCCGCCTCCCACCCCGCGCGTCACCCCCGCTTTACCCCTACGCATAACCGGTCGTCCGATTGGTTCGGCGCGCCGCGCAACAGAGCGGTAATTGTAATTATTACGAACTTATGAAGTGACCATTGTGCACCGAATTTTTTTGGGATAAAATGTTATTGTAAAAAAATTTACACCCTACTTTTATTGTTTTAATGGACTCACCTAATGATACCTAAGCCCCAAAAAAAATTTGGCAGGTAGGTTTAATTGCACCCTGTATGTATAATTTCTTAAAATAATAATAATAAAAGATATATATCACAATTCGCAGGTACATTAACAACTCTATGGGCCTCTTTCACCACTTTCTGTTAAGTGTGGAATAGGCTATCCACCACATAACTTGACAGATGAAGTATGGAGAATCTGGAATTCAGGAAGTGGTGAAACAGGCCCTAAGAATTATTTTACACTGTAATATAGTTCTTGCAATCTACGAGTGCGCGGCGCCCTTAGTTGTGTTAGTGACCATATCTATACACGCGTACATGGCTCGCTCGCTACTGACTGCTCCGTCAGGTACGCACACTAACGAAAATGTCCTTATTACAATTACAACTACAAATAAAGGCTACGCGCACTCGTAGAAGATTGCAAGAACTATAACACTTATTCATTAGCATTTTTTTTAGCTCTCTAAGACTGGGTTGCAAAGTTAAAGTTAAATATGGCGTCCAAACACCCCATATTCTCATACGACATCTGTCAATTTTTCCGGTTATAGTTAAGGTTAAAGTTAAAGTTAGTTGGTGCAATCCAGTCTTACAGACCTAAGCATTGTGAAAGATGTTGAAAGTGACATTAGCGTCCAACTCGCATACATTCGTCCGTTTGTTTGAAGTGGAGGTGTCCTTAGTCGGGACTAAACGCGATTAATCGGGACTAAACGCGACTAAGACTCAATTTCACCAACCAACAAAATTGTTAAATCCTAAAAAGGCATTACTTAACCGACACACTGTCCCACAGTAGAAATTTAACAGCGGATTAGTAAATGCAATGTTAAAGTTACGCGCACAGTTTGTCGGCGCGTGCCGGGGCGGATCGGGGCTCAGCGCTGCGCAAAATGCGCTATAGCACACTATTGCCGGGCCGGGTCGCATCGCATTGACGGATTTTGAGTACTTTGGATAGCTTCAGTGTGACCACTCTTAAAGTCGTTAAAGTCCTGCCAGTGTAGTGTCATGGCGAATCGAAAATCATAGACGAAAAAAATGATGCGTAGTTTATTAGACCGGTTCAAAAAAATCGACTAATTTTTTTTTTTTCAAAACCCGCAGTGAAATATCTTCCTAGTAATGAAAAAAGAAGCCTGTGAAAACGGGAGCTCTTAATATCAATTTTGAAAGGTCGCTCATCGTGAAATTCTATTTTACGTTTAAATAACATGGGTTTTTTTTTATTTGGAATTTTACAACTCATTTTTGAATTAACATGTCGGGATGAGCGATACATATTTTTGAAGGAAATTGAACGCTCTAAATAAATTGTCTCTTATGTTTTTTCTGTAAGTTCACTCCTTCAAAAGTTATTCGAGTTTAAAATCCAACATATAATCAATTCAACGTTTCTTTCCATAATTGTGATATAATAATAATACTTATCTTCAAAAAAAAATATTGTACACTTATTAATTGTATAGTTGAAAGCTTTACGTTTAACACGATTATTTTCAGTTGATAAAATTTACGATAACATTACAAAATTACATTTACATTCATTTTTACATTTCAAAATCGTAATTATAACAAACAGCTTTTTTTTTACGGGCAAAAGGCCCACCACACATTCCCACCACTGCAACTCCTGTGTCGCCAGGATCAACAGTGGTAACCAACCACGAAAACCCTTTGATATGATCTCAGGGATGCCCGAGGGACAAGCTAAATCTGTCTTGGGACCCGCAACGAAATTAATCAGAAGAAATGTAGGAGGAGTAGGAGATACCAATTTCCCTCCCCAAGCAAAGCGGGAGACAGCCAAATTGTAATGACATTGATGTCCGAACAAAGGGGGAAGCACCACGGGAAAAAAATTTGGTTATACTTAATACAATATGCCTACTTCATAAAAAAAAAAAAATGACATTTATTTATAATGGCAAACTTGTGTTCGGTTGTTTCCAATAGTATTTATGACAAAAACGTTTGAAAGCACGGAAATTCCTTGCGCTGCCTACGAGGTCATCGTAATATACGACTCCAGAGACACATTGGAGGCTGTTTAACAGATCGGTTCTTTCCTCATGCCAGAGACCGCACTCCCAGAGTACGTAATGAGCAGTTTGTACTTGCGGGCTGTCTTCGGTCGAGCACTCGCAAAAAGGAGATGGAACTAACTTAAATCCATGAAGTTTAGCTTTAAAATTACCGTGACCAGTTAGGAATTGTGCCACGCAATGATCTATTTCTATCCAATGCATGGCGAGTCGTTCACGAACCGAAGGAAAGAAATTGTACAGGTGACGACCTTTGATCGAGTTATCCCACCGTTCCTGCCACTCGGATATAAGATTTTGTAGTGTAAAGTCTAGTGGTTCAAATAGTCTATTCACTTTTTTTCTGTCTCTCATAGTTAAGAAATCAGGGGTCGTAATTTTTTTATTTTTGTAATATAAAGCAGCTCGGCGCTGTATTTCTAAGTCTACAGGCAAAACACCTGACAGGACAGGAAGTGCTTCAGTACTGACCGTTTTATATGCCTTACATAGGAATATTAATGCGAGACGTTGGCTTTGTAAAAGTTTACGCCGGGCTGCGCCAATCGTAGCCCTATCTGCCCAGACCGGTGAGCCGTAGCATATTCTGCCTAAGTACGTGGCTTATATATAGTTTTTAACGTTTTGAACGAGAGACCCCATGTAGATGTCGATATTTTAGTAAAACTATAGAAATTTATTTTTGCTTTTTCACCCGTTTGTATGATATGTTCTAAGAATGTGAATTTATTTTCTAAAATCATTCCAAGATAACATAGTGACTGTTTACGTTTGACATTTGTTTCGTTAAGTTTAATGCGAGGAGTTGATATAAGAGAGCCTTTTAAAAGAATTTGATAAGTTTTGTGTAACTTGCAATTACGCTTAGGCACTTGTTAGCTTTGTTCTCTATTTCAGTTCGCGTATTTCCATCAACAAGGAGGAATATATAAAATAACAAACAGCTAGAAACCAGAACAACAATTGAGCAACAGTACCGAAAAAGTAAGTTGATATTACAGCACATCTCTATTTCACCGGTAAAGAAGTGCACTACATTTCCTATAAACCACAGTTGATCATTATTCCAAAATTTATGTACATATTGTAGTGTACATTAAGACCTTCTTCAGCACCTCTCGAATTGTCTATTAATGTCAACAACTATTATTGTCATACCTTTTCATACTGACAAATATGTACAATAATTTATTTGGAATAAAACCAAATATTCCTTGGTTTTGTCTTTAATTACATAACAATTTATTCCAAATAAAAAATATCATCTGCGATGTCTACAATTGCGCAACTACTAAAGCCAGATAAGTTCGAAGTCGAACCCGGCACTCCGGATGCTGAATTAAAGTATGAACACTGGAAAACGACATTCTCAAACTATCTTAGCGAAGGCATGGGAAAAGAAACTTTTTCGGAAGAAACCAAGCTAAGGTTACTATTAAACAATTTATCTTACAATGTTTATATTCACGTTCGTGAAGCGAAAGATTATGTTTCGGCCATTGAACTATTAGACAAACTTTATATTAAAGAAAAGAATAAGGTTCATGCCAGATATATACTGTTAAGATCTGTACAAAAACCAGATGAGAGCATTTCAGATTTCTTGCGCACGCTCCAGCAACGCGCCCAAAGTTGCTGTTTTAAAGCTGTAGATGCTCAAACTCACAAAAGTGAATACATACGTGACGCATTTATTGCTGGGATTAATTCAAATGAGATCAGACAACAATTATTACAAAGTTTAGATATAAATTTAGATCAGGCCGTTAATAAAGCCCTTTCCATTGAACTGGCAAACAATAACTCTAAAGACTACAAAATTACTAGTATGGATTTCAATAATATTGAGAGAACGACGACTACCTTTCACCAAAAGAAATGTTTTTTTTTGCGGTGGCCATGTCCACCAACGCATAAAATGCCCCGCATTAAATGTCACATGCACCAATTGCAACAAGAAGGGCCATTATGCCAAGGTATGCAAGGGTGAAAGAGTCGGGACTTCGTCTAATGCCGTATCGGAAAATGAACTACTAGGAGCTATATCTGCCGCCTCTCCTATGAGCTTGAAAAAGACTACTATAGTTTTATCTATCAATAATCACAGAGCCGATGCTCTCATAGATAGCGGAAGCTCTACTAGCTTTATAGACGAGAATCTCGTTCAAGAACTGAAATTAAAACGCATTCCCTGGAACGAAAATGTAACTTTAGCCTCCAAAAATAACACTTCGTGTGTAAAGGGGATGTGCTTCGTAGATCTTAAAATGAATGAACATTTCTACAGACGTAAACCTCTTTATATTCTTAACTCACTTTGCTCTGATATTATAATTGGACATGATATCTTAAGCGACCACTCGTCAGTCGAACTTACCTTTGGAGGTACAAAGAAACCTCTTAAAATATGCAATGTCATAGCAGCTTCTGTTCCTGAAGTCTCACTTTTTGCTAACCTCTCTGAAAATGTGAAGCCCATAGCAATTAAATCTAGGAAACACTCAGAAGCTGATAAAATATTTATTGAAAATGAAATCGAGAAACTTTTGAAGGATGGCGTGATCGAGTCAACTAATTCTCCTTGGCGAGCACAAGTGTTGGTTACTACAGGTACTACTCATCGTAAACGGCTCGTGATAGACTATTCACTGACGATTAATCGATTCACTGAATTAGATGCGTATCCTCTACCTAATATAGAATTGATCGTATCTAAAGTTGCTCAACACAAAGTTTTTAGTCAGATCGATCTAAAAAATGCTTACCATCAAGTTCCTATATTAATAACAGAGAGATTATATACTGCATTTGAGGCATGCGGGAACCTTTATCAATTTACTCGTATACCGTTTGGCGTTACTAATGGAGTTGCAGCTTTTCAGAGAACACTAAATTTTATCATCACCGAAGAAAAGCTAATGGGTACGTATGCATATCTTGATGACGTAACTATCTGTGGCAAAACAATTGAAGAACACGATACAAATCTTAAACGATTTAGAGACGCCGTCCATAAATACAACCTGACGTTAAACGAAGAAAAGTGTGTATATAGACAATCATCTATTAAACTACTAGGATACAAAATTAAAAATAACTCAATTCAACCGAACGAGGATCGTGTCGGTCCTTTAATGAACTTACCTGTTCCAAATGATTCTCCATCTCAAAAAAGAGCTCTTGGAATGTTTGCTCACTATGCTAAGTGGATAAGAAACTTTTCCGAGAAGATCCACTCACTCGCTAGAAATACACAGTTTCCACTTAGTAAAGAACAAATTGAATCTTTTCAAAGGATTAAAGCAGATATACGGAAATCAATTCTCAATGCCGTAGATCCAAATGCAAAATTTACTGTTGAAACAGATTCCTCTGAACATTCTCTTGCTGCTTCTCTTTCGCAGGATGGTCGACCAGTAGCTTTCTTTTCGAGGTCTTTAAATGATTCTGAACGACGCCATTCTTCTGTCGAAAAAGAAGCTTGTGCCATTGTTGAATCCTTAAGAAAGTGGCGACATTATTTAACTGGGCGACACTTTAGACTCATCACCGATCAGCGATCTGTGTCGTTTATGTTCAATCAATCATATAAGAGTAAGATAAAGAACGAAAAAATAGAAAGATGGCGTCTGGAGTTATCTAATTATAAATACGATATAGTCTATCGCCCAGGTAGGGAGAACGTTATAGCTGACACTCTATCTCGGGTGTGCTCAAGCGTTACGACTAACAAACTTTATGAATTGCATAATACAATGGGTCATCCTGGTATTGTACGCATTACTCACTGGATTCGGTCAAAGAACTTGCCTTATACTTCCGAAGATGTTAAGAATATGACTGCGGGATGCCGCATTTGTGCTGAGATCAAGCCCCGCTTTGCAAGAATAAATGGAAATCTTATTAAGGCTACTGCACCTTTCGAAAGACTCAATGTTGATTTTAAAGGCCCTTTACCTACTCATAGTAAAAATCGTTCTATTTTGACTATTATTGATGAGTACTCAAGATTTCCTTTTGCATACATCACTAAAGACGTATCCGCTACGACTGTAATAGGATGTTTTAAGGATTTATTTCAGATGTATGGGACATCATATTATATCCATTCGGATAGAGGTGCAGCGTTTATGTCAAAAGAACTGAGAGATTTCTTAGTGATTAATGGTGTAGCGTGTAGTCGTTCTTCTCCATACAATCCTCAAGGGAATGGACAAGTCGAGCGGTTAAATGGAAAATTATGGAAGACGATAAGACTGATCCTAAAGTCGAAACAAATGGATATTGGCCTTTGGGAACACGTTCTTCCTAACGCTTTACATTCCATTCGATCACTACTGTGTACGTCCACAAACATGACCCCCCCCCCCGAGAGGTTCTTTAAACACCCTCGGCGGAGTGCTAACGGTGAATCTCTTCCAACGTGGCTCCTAAACCCTGGCCCTGTTTTAAAGAAGAATTATACAAAACACTCTAAATATGACCCAGACGTAGAAGAAGTGGAATTGATCGAAGCTAATCCTCAGTATTCTTACGTAAGACTAGCAGACGGGCGGGAGGCTACCATATCTAACAAACATTTAGCACCACTTCCTCAAACTCCAATAACCGTCCTGGAACCACAACTAGAAACGGAGACGAGACCATTGAGTTCAAATGGTAATGCCGAAGTTGACGAAGTACGGATGGAAGCAGATTCATCACACCAGAACACGGAGGATTTTGATTCTGATTCACCACGCCAAGATGAAGAAGTACTTCAAGAAGCTCCTTCTTCACACCCGGGAATTAGCTCAGAGGAAACTATAACTGGCAATGAGGAGCGAGATCGGACAAGAAGATCTGGAAGACAAAGAAAAACTCCAGATTATCTCAAGCACTATGTTCCTCGTTAATTCTAAAGGCCGGATGAATGTAGTGTACATTAAGACCTTCTTCAGCACCTCTCGAATTGTCTATTAATGTCAACAACTATTATTGTCATACCTTTTCATACTGACAAATATGTCCACGACCTTTCAAAATTGATATTAAGAGCTCCCGTTTTCACAGGCTTCTTTTTTCATTACTAGGAAGATATTTCACTGCGGGTTTTGAAAAAAAAAATAGTCGATTTTTTTGAACCGGTCTAGTAGTTTATGTATCGTTTCTTGCTTTTTTATTGATCCCCGTAGGAACGCGTTTAATGAGAACTAAGTTTTATAAAACGAAGTTGTGCTATTGGTGAAATCCTCCCTTAGACATACTACTGAACGACGTACTAATGAAAACAAAATCAGTAATTGCAGTATATTATTTTATGGGAGATATGGACATGACCGCGGTCGAAGTTCAAAACGAAATGACTAAGCAAACTTGCAGTTGACGTCACATTTTTTTTTCTCCAGAAGGCGTTTTGCCACTAAACCTGAAAAATATACTGAGGGCCACAAGAGTGAAGCTTACGGGGAAGTGGGCTAGATAAGATTCTAGCAGGGTAGGAACGGTCTAAGTCCTAAGAGATTGCGTGTCCAAAAAAAAAAAGAGTGAGGCGAGATGATTTACTAGATAAATCCCACAAAATATATCCTAAGATATATTTTAATCTCACAGTCAAACAAAATTCTTAAGTAAATAAAGTTCACACACAATATAATCAATTTATCATAGCATTTACTAAATCGTTTGTTTGGGAAACATTGTTAAAATAGCACGTAATTTGCCAACAGTTATATATATTAAATAAGCCTGCTTTTATCGTAGAAATAAAATTCAATAATATTTCGATAAAAATAAGATAAGACAATTTAATGAAAATAAAACGAAGTGCTAATTTTTGATTTGGGACTAATCTGAAATACATAATCTCAAAACATGATTAAATAGATGGTGGCGAACTGAGCCAGGGCCTCGCTGGCAAGCAAGCTCGAGTTAACTGCGAAGTTTACCAAACGATGCATGAGTTTCGGTTTCGGTTTCGGCTATATATTGGCCGAAATCGAAACTAAGGCCGAAACTAGACTTTTTGGCCGAAACTGGCCGAAAGTGAAACCGAAACCGATAGTTCGGTCGGTCACTACAGTAAAAACCTTTATTAACACTTAATAAAAGTGTTAATAAAGGTTTTTACTGTGCATGAAATATGCTGACCGACTCCTTTGTTATGTCCTAGTAAGTAGGACATAACATTACACGCTTTTGACGCTTATACACCGATATAAGGCTCTCTCCAGTCTATAGTACCTCAATGAGTTGTCAGTTTTCAGTTTGACAAGTATTATAATATGTCAGCGTGTTACTAAACTGTTACCAGTATACTGGCCTAATCGCTTAGGACAATGATCGCTTATCTGTAAAAATGAATACTTAGAAAACATCACTAACATTGGGAAAAAGTACAACAAAAGAACACTGAAAAACAAACCACAGATATATATCATCGGGGATCAACAAATTAAGGGACTAAGTAAAAACATAAAAAATTATAAAAATATTAATAATAAATGGAATGACAAATTCTTGGTTTCATCTTTTATAAAATCAAATGCTAACTACTCTCAGTTACTAAACATATCAAAAGAAACGGCTAGTAAATTCACAACATCCGATTATATAATAATAGCTACAAATGTAAATGAACATACCATCAATTCATTTGCGCATAGTCTTATCCTATCACTTCCCAAACTAGCCATGACCAATGTAATAATAGCGCCATATTTAAACAATAATTACTCGAATCCCATTTATATAACAAATAGACTTAAATACATGTTAAATGACTTTCTTAATGTTAAATTGCTCAATGTGGTAAATAATATTTACAATCACAGCTCGTTACTACAGAAAATAAGTACACAAATCAATTTTGAAATAGATAGTCGAGAGTATGAAAGCACGTTCTTAAAGAGTTTAAAACAGAAAAATAATATACGTAGCGAAATATGCAACAATCAAAACGACTCTTCATATTATTCTATAAAGAAAACAAATGAAATAGACAGCAAACAAGATAAAAACAAAATAACACATTATTTTAAAAAAGTAACAAATAAAAATGTAAAAAATAATGAGAAATCTTTTTTATAAAAAACAATAAATACTTAACTTTATTTCACCAAAACATAGCCGGAATTTTGAATAAACTAGATATACTACAAATTGCATTAACAACTACGTTAAATTTACAGATAGGAATAATTGACATTATTTGTTTGACGGAAACATTTTTAATAAAAAATAATGAAAAAAACTTGACATTATCTAATTATAAGATAGCTGCTACGTATTCTAGAAACAAAAAACGAGGGGGGTCTTGCATATTAATAAGGAACGAATTAGAATTTAAAAAAATTGAATTGACAAAATATGCAAAAGAATTTATATTTGAGTGCTGTGGTATAGAAGTTACTGAATATAATACGATAGTCTTATGTATATATAGGGTCCCTAAAGAAAACATAAATATATTTATTAACAGTCTGGATGCCACTTTAAATGAACTACATAGATCTAATAATAAAAATATAATAATCTGCGGTGACTGGAACATAGATGTACTAAAGGATACAAATGAGCATAGAGATTTAAAAGCCATTCTAGCTAACCATAACTTAAAAACTAATATAAATCAACCAACTCGTGGGCTGTCCAGCATTGACCAAATTGCAAGTAACTTAAAAACATATGAAACAAATGTGCATCATTTGGCGTTATCGGATCACGAGACTGGACAATCCATAAAATTTCCAGTGAACCATATAAAAGTGAGAATGAAGGCTAAATTTTACTTTGTTGAAAGGCATGATTTTAATAAAGAGAATATTCGAAAATTTTTAAATGCTATGGCCGCACTCTCTTTCTCTGACACATTTAAAATGAAAGATACAGAAGAAAGCTTCAGATCTTTTTATGAAATTTTTGTTTTATTTTACAATCTTTGTTTCCCAAGGATTTATATAAAAATGAATAACAGACCGAATAAAATAAATTGGCTTACAAAGGGCATAAAAAAGTCAACTGTTAGTAAACGTATTTTGTATTATAAATATAGATATGGGACTGCTAATAAAAAAGAATTGCTAAAAAAATACAAAAGTTATAGCAATGTACTTAAAAAATGTATACATGAATCGCAAGCCAAAAACAATACGAATTTTATAAAAAAATCAAAAAATAAATGTAAAGCCACATGGGCACTTATAAGAAATAATCTAGATGAAAAAAGCACAAGTAAGAATATTGACGCCATAGAAATAGATAATAAAATATACACAAAAATTAGCGATATTGCGCAATTATTTAATAAATATTTTATTGAAATTACAAAAAATAATTATTCTAATGACATCAATAATATTAATATTAAAAATAAACCAATTAATTCATTTTATTTATCTCCGTTAATTCCTAATGACATTTATAAGATTATAATTTCTCTTAATAACACACAATCAACTGGATATGATCATATTTGTACAAAAATAATAAAATTAGCAGCAAAGTACATATGCTACCCTTTATGTCACATAGTTAACTTATCGTTTGAACAGGGACATTTTCCGTCGCAATTAAAGATATCAGTAATTAAGCCTCTTTTCAAAAAAGGTAATGCAAAGCATATGTCAAATTACAGACCGGTGAAACTCATACCAGTAATATCAAAAATATTTGAAAAGGCCATGCAAATTAAGCTACTTAATTACCTTAATAGGAATAATCTACTTTGTAAGCAACAATTTGGATTTACGAAAGGAAAATCAACGACAATGGCCTGCTTTTCACTAGTCAAACAAATCACACAATCTATTGACCAAGGACTAGCTGTAGCTGCGGTTTTTCTTGATCTAAGTAAAGCATTTGACTTCGTTGATCATAAGAGATTATTAGATAAATTGGAAAAATACGGTATTCGGGGAAATGCACATAAATGGTTTAAATCATATCTTACAGGTAGGAAGCAGTGTGTAGAAATAAGTCACATTGAACAAAACAAAGAAATATCGTATAGATCAGAATATGAAGATTCTGAATGCGGAGTACCACAGGGTAGCATGTTAGGACCAAATCTGTTTTTAATGTATATAAATGATCTGCCAGAAATAATAAAATATGACTGCAGTATGTTTGCTGACGATACCACTCTGTTGATAAAATGCCCAAGAAATATATTAAATGACGAATTGCAAAATGAAATAAAAAATGTTACAAATTGGCTTCAAACTAACAATCTTAAGGTAAATCTAGAAAAAACAAAAATTATTAAGTTTTATAAAGAAACTATAGACGAAAATAAAAGTTTAGAAAAGAAAATAATGCCAATTAAATGTGTATCATCAGCTACTTTTTTAGGGATACATATAGATAAAAACCTGAATTGGAAAATACATATAGATAATACCTGCAATAAACTTAATAGATTCATATTTGCGCTTAAAAGAATAAAAAATATTGTATCTAAGGAAGCCACCTTGGTAACTTACCATGGTTATGTCTCCTCATCTCTAAGGTACGGTCTGATACTATGGGGCAATTCAGTGGATGTGAACAGGGTATTTATAGTACAAAAAAAATGTATACGAGCTATGGCAGGAGTAGACAATTTCACTCATTGCAAACCGCTATTTCAAAATTTTAAAATTCTGCCACTAGCTTGTTTGTATATACAAGAATCTTGTCTTTTTGTAAAGAAGCATAGTTTTTTATTTGAAAATAAAGGCAATAAAGAAACCAGAAACAAAAGAAATAAAAACAAAATAAATATACCAACACAAAAATCAGCATTAAATAGCAAAAACGCTTACTGTATGACGATTAAAATATACAATAACCTGCCAGACAATATAAAAAATGACAATAATACTTATGCTAAGTTTAAGAAGGCGCTATTTGAATGGCTATTAGAAAAATGCTATTATTCAGTACAAGAATACTTTGACGATATAGCAGTAACAAATAAATTTAAATTTACTTTTAATATATAGAATAGGCATGTGACAATATAAGACAATAATTTATTCGATCCAGATTACATTTTAAGAAATTATGACATTTATATTATTTATTTTTTATTTAACTTGTAGTATGACATTATTTAGAATTAATTTATCGGTGTAGTATGAAATGATTCCGACATGTATGTGATTCTTGTGGACCTGATTAATTTAATAATTATTATACATATGTAATATCTAATTCTTTTTGACATATAATGTAATTAGGTTTTTAATGAAGACAATGATAATGAAATGAGTTCAATCTAGTAATATGTTATAAAATGATAAAATATGTTAATGATTTAAACTTTTCAAATAGTTAAATAGCGACGGTTGCATGCTCATTAGAATAATATAAGATTTAAATCAAATGTTTAAAATAAGACAATATTTCCACGCCAGTGAGGCAGAAATTTTGATACTATAACTAATTATAAGAACCATTGTTACAAATTTCTTGGAAATAAATATACTATTCTATTCTATTCTATTCTATATTTTCATTTATCATTTATGTCACACTTAACAGTACATTGAAATTTTTTAGAAACACAACCCATATGTAGTCAGTGATGCCAACCTGCAGATAATTTCAGATCGGTGGGGAACCAATAGAAAATCTAGAAGTGTCTATCGTCTGGTGGAGATTAAAAATAAGAAAACAACCCATTACGCTCGTTTGGCTTCGCCCTAAGTTTTGTAAACTTTTCACGAAAAAAAAATTTTTTTTCTGCCATATTTTACTTGACACTGGCCATGGTTAAAAAGCCGAGCGCCATATTATGAAAAAAAACAAAAAGAAGATGAAGAAAACATGGAAACACTTCACTTCATTTTTTTTTGTTAATTCGACACTTCACTTCACTTGTGTCTTGACTCTTGTTCACAGACTACTTTATTATATAAGTACCTACTGGAATAGAGACCTCACTCTCTTTATTTTGTGGAAGCCGCAATAAAGCGCCATCTGTAACTTTACAACGGTCTAGTACTATGTTACCGTGTCAAACATATAGGTATACTAGTTAAAACGTAGTGATTATATTCTCTTTGATACTAGTAATCTGTGGTGTCAATTGTCAAATATTCCAAGATTGTACACGTTGGCGTGCATTGAGAAACGAAACAAACACGATTATTATTATGAAGAAAAATGTTAAAGATTTAAAAGAGTTAAAAATGTTAAAGAAAACTTGTTGCTGTATATGCTTATCTATCAATAAAAGAACTGTTAACATATTTCATAGAACGGATCTGCTTTACTTTTATGAGCAACTGGCAAATTATAAGGTACGTAAACAGATGCTCGTAGTGCTAATGTACGGATAAATGTTTTCTGAGGCTCCGGTCGTAACTGTTGGCCAAAGTTTATGGTACGCGCGAAGTTTCATTATCTGGAAATCGAATACTTATCAAAATTAAAAGAACCCCATTATCTGATCTCTCAGGCTTGGAAATAATTTTACAGATATAAGTAAAGGGAGGTCGGTTTTTATCCATGTGTGATATTGTAGGGTGAGACTACAACATACCTCTAATATTACAATAATGAGGCCAATACTATTGTTAGCCAATAGTAGTACCTACTTTACAAATGTTAGGGCGAAGCCAAACGAGCTTTATGTGTGAGTCGTGAGTCGCAGATTTTTTTTCATACAAATCACGACTCACAAAATTACACTCGTGTGAATCAAACAGGACTTTTGTATGAAACTGAATGCAGCAGAATTCTGCGTGGCAGAAATTCTGCGACGCACAACTCACAAATTACGCTCGTTCGGCTTCGCTCTTAAATGTAACATATTATTTTCTATGTCACTCATACTATGATTTGTGTTTTTTTTTCTATAATAGGTTAGGGACTGCGAGTGCTGGATGTGTTACATCTGCCAGACAAGACTGCAGCAGTGTCACCGGCTGCAGAAGTTGGCCTTACAGACACGGGGCCTTGTTGATGGTCTCTGCCAGAATAAGGTACTTCAGAAGTGAATCTGTAACATAATAGTTAAAGGGGACTCTAATACATACTAACACTTTGTTGTATGTTTCCAGGCTAAAGCGCAGGTTAAATACTGCTTGCATATTGTTTAAAATAAGGGTTGATGTTTTTAACAATTCATTTGATTTTAAAAAGTTTATAAAGAAAGTTATCTCAAAATACTATAAAAATTAAATGAGGTAATAGCCATTTATATAAGTATTCATAACATTTCCAATTTATCTTCAAATCTGTCATACTTACTGCTACAGGGACAGTTAAAGTGCACCTCTTCCATGGCGGATGGTATATTTTAAGCTATTTTTAATGTAAATATATATATTTTTACTCGACTGCCAGGAGGGTTATGTTTTTAGCGCGTATCTTGTATGTATGTATTATTCTTTATTACCTTGTATCTCCAGAACGGATTTTCCGCTAAACGGATTTTCACATTTAAGGTATCGTTAGAGTTGTCTTGATAGCCCAAGTGTTCTTAGATAGGTGACATTAAAAAAATAGCGGATGTTTGACGCCATAATATTGTGAGGTAAAAAAAAATCTACCAAGCATATCGAGTGGGGTATCAAAGGATTTTAAACGACGAATAAAATGACATTTATCGATTTATTGCCCCTGAAACCCCCTATATACTAAATTTCATGAAAATTGTTGGAGCCAATTCCGAGATTCCAATTATATCCTACTAATATCCTACTAATATTATAAAGGCGAAAGTTTGTTTGGATGTATGGATGTATGGATGTATGGATGTATGGATGTATGGATGTGTGGATGTATGGATGTGTGGATGTGTGGATGTTTGTTACTCTTTCACGCAAAAACTACTGAACGGATTTTAATGAAACTTTAAAATAATATAGCTTATACATCAGAATAACACATAGGCTATAATTTTAACCGACTTTCAAAATGGGGGAGGTGTTATGTTTGTTTTCTTATATTCAACGATTACTCCGCCGTTTGTTAACCGATTTTCAAAATTTTTCTTTTGGTATATAGGGTATCATCCCAATTTGGTATTATATTCACAAAAGTGGTGATCTGATGAAGGCTCCATAAGTAATTGAGGGAACTCCTCAAAACTTATAGGGAAACATGTGGTGACTTTGGTTTCGTGAAAAGTATTCTAAGCATATGCTACCAACAAGTAAGTTTTTGCACCGAAATATACCTGGTATACCGTGATTCGGAAGGTGCTGAGAGAACTTTCGTCAATGTATGTTGATTTATATATGTACTTGGTTGCAAATAAAAATTTGAATTTGAATTCTTTATAGATAGATAGAAGTTTGGGAGTTTCGGCGTTGTTTTAAGAACAGAAAGCATATGCTACTATGCAAATTCAATTCAATTCATTTATTTCAAATTTTCATTCATAGTGTTAGTGTCCTTATTCTAGTGTTAGTAAAATATAAAAGAAATTGGAATTACATTACATAATATTGTTAAAAATTAAATATATGGGAACCGGGCTGTTGGAGCAGGGAGCTGCACCCAATGCTTCAACAACATGGAATCCCACCTGCTACCCAACACATTCAGGAGTCTGTTTGGACTGTTTTGCACACGCGACCAAAGCGAGGCACATCTCTTTCTAATAATTGTCTGAAAACAGTCTGTATGTGCCTCAGCGAACATAGATGAAGCGCTACAATAACGCGACAGACCAAACAGCATCCTTAATATGTTGTTGTACTGGACTTTGAGCGTACTGTATGAGCGCTGCGTAAATCTGACCCATAGGCTACACGTGTAGAACGACTGACAATACGCTTTAAAGAGCGTTATTTTTGTGTCCCTGCTACATCGTGCGAATCTACGTGCCAGCATATTACCGCGCTCACATAGCGCTCTACGCTCCCTCTCTATGTCCTCCGTATCTGATAGAGAGGCGGTGACCCAGTGACCCAGATATTTAACTCGGTCGACTATTCCCAGCTGCACACCGCCAAGAGTCACAGGAGGTACACTTCTGCGACTCCTGTCAGCGCCTGCATTAAAAACCATAAATTCGCTTTTATTAGCGTTATACCTGAGGCCATGTTCCACCGCATACTCTTCACAGACACGGAGAAGCCTGCGCACTGATCGATGGGCTCAACAGCACCATATCGTCCGCATAACTTATATTATTAATACAGACGCCGTCAACGTGACATCCTACGTAGGTGCTGTTCAGCTCACCTATCAGCCGATTCATGTACAGGTTAAAGACGCGGGGCGAGCTTATCCCCCCCTGTCTCGTCCCACACTCCAACCCGTACACCTCAGAAAACACTCCAGCCCATTTTACACTACTTTTCTGATGACCGTACCAGTACTGAAAGAGTCCAATCAGTTCCTTGGGCAGATTGGTTTCGTCGCCAAGTTTTTGCCACAATTTGTCGTATGACATTAAATCGAATGCCTTCGACAGGTCCAGGAAGCAAGCGTATACCGGCGTTTTCCTGGATGTGTAGTACTGCACAGTCTGCTTAAGACAATAAATGGCACTTTCAGTGGACAGGCCCGGCTGGAACCCAAATTGAGAATCGTTCATATCTGTATGCAGTTCCAGCCTTTTGTCAAGCAGACTGTCCAGTACCTTGGCAGTCACAGTAGCCAGTGATATCGGCCTGTAATTGGACAGGTCGGAGGCATCCCCCGTCTTATTTTTTATAATAGGCACAACAACTGTAGACATCAACGTCTGCGGCAGATATTGATGACTCACACACAAATTAAAAAGCATAGCAAGTATTCGCGGCAAGTGCACCCCAGCATATCTCAAGTGCTCGACACTGAGACTATCGTGTCCCGGAGACTTGCCTCGACGCATTTTTTTAATAATAGAGGCAACCTCTTTAGCACTGAATCTTACCTTTACTTCCTCGTCGGCACTTGGGCCCCATAGCACTCCATTCCGCCGAGGAAGAAGAGAGGATATCTTGAAGCACTTTTGGAAAGCACTCGCTATTCCAGCAGGATCACAAATACCAGCCACAGACATTGGAAGGCTCGGCTTAGGATTCAACTTACTGGTATTTTTCCAAAATTTTGAGAAATTTTTTTCAGAATGATTTTTAGCTATTATGTCCATTTTAATTTGTAATGCATTATCTTGACTGTATTTTTATAAAAATATGTGCGAATCTAGAAAATATTTTAAGGCTAAAAATATTTTCTAGATTCGCACATATTTTTATAAACAAAACCATGTCTAGGTTTGCCCAGGGAAACCCAGAATTGAAACCATAGACGAGCCTCCTTATGCGCACTACTTACATGTCTATTCCACCCTGTTACATAATTCAGTTTCCTAAGTTTTTTCTCCCTATAACTATTCTCAGCAGACTCGCTTAAGGTACATACAATACTACTGTACAATCTGTCTAATATTAATCTGTGTTCAACGTTTGTACATATTTTGTCGGCACACGTAGATAATTCAGCAGGAAAATCAATTAGTCTTAACCTATTATTACATAAATTATTACACTTTTTTATTTGATCACTGTCTCTCTCACCCCATATTACTTTATTATTAATAAACGAGGGTGCCTCAATTTTGGTAATAAATTTGTTTATATTACACACTAATTTCAGCGGGAAGTGGTCAGGCCAAAAAACATTATACAATACAGAAATACGAGGGCTGCTATTTATGTATCCGGAATTAAAAAAAGAAACAAACATATATTATTTAATATGGTTTTATTGCTTTTCAAAATATTCGCCGCGATGTTCGACACACTTTTGCATACGCTGGAACCAATTTTCATAGCACTTTTTCCATTCTGATTGAGGTATCTCCAAAACGTGCATTTTGAACGCATCAACAGCCTCTTCGCGGCTCGAAAAACGTTGACCACGTAATTTGTTCTTCGCGTATGGAAATAAAAAGAAATCGTTAGGTGCCAAATCAGGGCTGTACGGCGGATGACCAGTCAATTCGATCTTTTGACCCTCCAAAAAATGAGTTGTTTCAGCTGAGATGTGACAGCTAGCATTCTGCGTTGTCGGTTGTCCTTTCTTATTTCTTCAAAGACTTCTGGTAAACAAATGGTCGTATACCATTCAGAATTAACCGTTTTACGATTCTCTAATGGCACTGTAGCCACATGTCCATTAATTCCAAAAAAACAGGCGACCATTTGCTTCAAAGTACTTTTTGCACGAGTAACTTTTGGTACCACGGTTGTATTTTTTTATCATTTTTTTGCACCAATCGACACGAGCCCGTTTTTGATCGATTGTCAAGTTGTGCGGAATCCAACGCGAACATATTTTTTTTACAGCCAAATGTTCGTGTAATATCTTATGTATGCTCGTCATACTTATGCCTAAGGACGCCTCTATCTCGCGATATGTAACATGACGATCACGCATTATTAGTTCCCGCACAGCATCTATATTTTGTGGGACAACAGCTGTTTTTGGGCGACCTTCTTTATTTTCATCCGTGAGCATAGACCGCCCACGATTAAACTCACTGTACCAGTGATAAACAGTGGTTTTTGATGGTGCTTCATCTCCAAAAGTTGCGGTGAGTTGAATAAAGCACTGTTGTTGATTTAGCCCACGCCGAAAATCGTAGTAAATCATTGCACGAAAATGTTCACGCGTTAAATCCATGGCAAATGAAGACACGCAATTTTCAAAATGACGCCACAATGGAAAAATAATTGACAGTCACATGAAACAAAATGTATTCTTCAACCAAAGAGTTCTATTTTCAAATGTTGTAATTACTTTTTAAATATTGTTCTTGTAAGTGGCCAGTTCCGGATACATAAATAGCAGCCCTCGTATCAACAATTGCGTCTCGAGCGGCACTAGTTACAATACAGTTATCGAGCCATCGCCTGCATCCGTGAGCTTCGCTCACAAATGTATAGGTGTCACTAAGTAACATATCCAAGTCAACGCAAGTCCACAGTTGTTCTGAACAGAAGTTAGAAAGGTCATGCGAAAACAACTCACCGGGGTGGGGGTTAAAGTCTCCAAGAACAAACACATATTCGCTGTTGCATGTGTCGATCAGAGCACTTATCTCACCTAGGCATTCCGCAAACAAGGGGAGGTTATCGACGTCGTCCGTAGGCATATATACAGAAATAACTAACACTGAACTGTTGTTACTGAGATGAATTTTAATAGCACAGAGACGAACACTATGACAATCAACTATGGAAACATTGGGGAACGCCGACTTTCTCCACAGCAATGCCACACCTCCGTGTGGTCTGCCCCGTAGCACTCCACTGGATGTATCCACAGCAGATTTCCCATGAAATGCAAAGCTGTGATGTATGTTCCCGAGACGAGGTATATCTTGCGGTAGTAGCCATGTTTCTTGTAGCGCCAAAATATCAGCTTCAACGCATAGGCCCTTCACACAGTCCATTGAGCGACTCACATTTTTACAATTAAACCTAATTATTGTAGTAGTGGTCATATCCATAAATTCTAATTATTGATTTTCTTGACTCTTAAAATCTATGAAGCGGCGAAAAGAAATTCCTTCGGCCCAAAATCACTTTGCATAAACAAAGATAACTTGCTTCTGGGTACGAATACTTTATAGGCATTATATTCCTTTTCAACCTTCATATTCATTTTCTCCAACCTAACATCCATTTCAGATTTTTTTCGTATGTAACTATGAATATCATCTTCGGTTACATCCTTGGCAATGTGATTCTACATTTTTCTATGTAGCCTTCTTATCATCCTGGCTCTGGCATGAAACTCGTAAGCAAAAGTCGTATCAATAAAAACTTGGATTCGATGCCTCCGACAGAATTAAATGCGATAATCTGTGTTTTTATCTGAATGTTACTTCTTCTGTCTATCTGTCTGTTAAACATAACTGAAATAATTTTGATGAAATTTAGTAAGCAGATACTTTGAGTCCCAGAAATGGATATAGTTAATACTCTTAATAGTATAGTATTTGTAAGAAAAATAATACAACGTGACATTTTAGTGGTTGTTTTCCCGCAGCAGAACAATTTACCTTTAGTAGAACTATCGAATCATGCAAGTTATTTTTTGAAAATTAAAAATATTTTGTAGGGCGTACTATGGAAACTTTATGCCGATAGGCGTGAGCGGTTATGACCCGGCCGAATTTTATTTATAATTTGAATAAAAAAAAATCTTCACAAATCTATTGTACTACTAAGAATCATCTTACTGCGGGAAAACAACCATTACACACAGTATATGGTTCCTACAAGACAACATATTTGTAGTAATTTTGTGTGATTTATAAAACATAATATTATATTTTATAGACTAATATCGACATTGGAGCAATTGGATCTCTGTTAGAACTATCAATCTATAAGATGAAAAATATTTCCACAACACATCCTACCGCAGATAATATAAAAGAGGAGCCGGACATAGAGTCTGAACAATACAGTGAAGACGGTAATGTATACTATACTGTACTTTATGTATTCATATTCCAGATAGGTCACATTAAGGCCGCGTTTCCACTGACGCGGAGCTGGGCGGAGAGGAGTTTAGCGGTGCCCGAATTGACCAATCACTATGCTCGAAATCTCCGCTCCGCCTCAATGGAAACAGCACGAGCGGGGTGGAGCAGAGCTGAGCGGATATTCATAATAAAAATACAGCGAGGCAATGCGGTGCGGAGGACTACGAGCATTGGGGTGCAGAGCGGAGGCCAGTGGTGTGGAGCGAGGCGGTGCGTGACTCGCGCGCAGTGCCTCAATTAATCATTCAATCAATTCTAAAATTATGCTCCGCTCCGCTCCATTCCACTCCACTCCGCTTCGCTCCATTCCACTCCACTCCGCTCCGCTCCATTCCACTCCACTCCGCTCCGCTCCATTCCACTCCACTCCGCTCCGCTCCATTCCACTCCGCTCCGCTCCATTCCACTCCGCTCCGCTCCATTCCACTCCGCTCCGCTCCGCTCCATTCCACTCCACTCCGCTCCGCTTCAGTGGAAATACTGACACGTTTTTCCGCTCTCCACCACTCCTCTCCGCTCAGCTCCGCGTCAGTGGAAACGCGGCCTTACAGTGTTCTGTTTGCTGTTTACTGCTCTGCTCCTTTTTACTTTGTGAAAATGGGGATAATGCAATGTTGATTTTTTTTAAGAAATAATTGAAGAACAAACTGTAGAAAATACGAATGGAGAAGATTATGTATCCGTGATAGAATTTGAAGATGATGATGTGCCGGATAGTGATGCTGTGTGCAAACAGGAACCATTGAGCGTTGACCGCATTGATGCTTGGCATGGCTCAAGGGTGCTTGAATTGAAATTAGTAAAGTTGAGTCAAAGTGTCATTGACAAGTATGTACGCCAAAGTGCCACCACGCAGCACACAGCCACAGAAGAACATGTTGGGGACAAGGGGAAGTGCGCTGGTGAACAGAGCGTAGAAAATGACGACAAAAAGGCACAGTACAAGAGTCATAAGGAACAACTCATCTGTGATGTTTGCTTAAAAATGTTTCCGACTAAAAGCAGGTTGCTAACACACATCCAGACACATACTGGTGAGAAACGATTTACCTGTGATATTTGTGAAAAGAAATTCACAAGAAAAAGCTCTATAAAAGGACACAAGCTAATTCATACTGGTGAGAAACCGTATGACTGCAATATTTGTCAAAAGAAATTTAGAAGAAAAGACAAGTTACAAGCACATTTGCTAACGCATACTCGTGAGAAACCATTTAACTGCAATATTTGTCAAAAAAAATTTGGAAAAAAAGAAATCTTAAAAAGGCACTTGCTAATTCATACTGGTGAGAAACCATTTATCTGCAATATTTGTCAAAAGGAATTCGGGAGAAAAAGCCGCTTACAAAAACACTTGCTAATTCATACTGGTGAGAAACCATTTAAGTGCAATATTTGTCAAAAGGAATTTGGGAGAAAAGGCTGCTTACAAACACACTTGCTAATTCATACTGGTGAGAAACCATTAAAGTGCAATATTTGTCAAAAGGAATTTGGGAGAAAAGGCTGCTTACAAAAACACTTGCTAATTCATACTGGTGAGAAACCATTAAAGTGCAATATTTGTCAAAAGGAATTTGGGAGAAAAGGCTGCTTGCAAAAACACTTGCTAATTCATACTGGTGAGAAATCATATAATTGCAATATTTGTCACAAGAAATTCGCAACAAAAAGCCACTTAAAAGGACACATGCTAATTCATACTGGTGAAAAACCATATAACTGTGATATATGTCAAAAGAAATTTGCATCCCGTAGTAACTTAAAACAACATTTAGTAATTCATACTGGTGAGAAACCATATAACTGTGATATATGTCAAAAGAAATTTGCATCCCGTAGTAACTTAAAAACACATTTAATACTTCATACTGGTGAGAAACCATATAACTGTGATATATGTCAAAAGAAATTTGCATACCGTAGTAACTTAAAACAACATTTAGTAATTCATACTGGTGAGAAACCATATAACTGTGATGTATGTCAAAAGAAATTTTCATCCCGTAGTAACTTAAAACAACATTTAGTAATTCATACTGGTGAGAAACCATATAACTGTGATATATGTCAAAAGAAATTTTCATCCCGTAGTAACTTAAAAACACATTCAGCAATTCAGTCAGGTGAGAAACCATATAACTGTGATATATGTCAAAAGAAATTCTTGTTCCGTTGTAACTTAAAACGACACTTAGTAATTCATACTGATGAGAAGTTAGTAAAGTTGAGTCAAAGTGTCATTGACAAGTATGTACGCCAAAGTCCCACCACGCAGCACACAGCCACAGAAGAACATGTTGGGGGCAAGGGGAAGTGCGCTGGTGAACAGAGCGTAAAAAATGACGACAAAAAGGCACAGTACAACAGTCATAAGAAACAACTCATCTGTAATGTTTGCTTAAAAATGTTTTCGACTAGAAGAAGCTTGCTAAGGCACATCAGGACACATACTGGTGAGAAACCATATACCTGCTATACATGCCACAAGAAATTTAGAAGAAAAAACAACTTACAAGTACACTTGCTAATTCATACTGGTATATACCTATAGCTGTGATATTTGTCATAGGAAATTCTCACAGTGTAGCTCCTTGAAATCACACAATATGCTTATTCATACTGATGACAAATCAACATTTGAGGTGCCATAGTTTGACTTCAGGATCCGTATAGTCCACTTAAAAAAGAAGTTGTAGAGTGCGTGAGCTGCAACTAGGGAATGCAATACCGGGATACCGGGATCCCGAAATACCGGGATCCCGCATGCATTTTGCGGGACTAATCCCGGTCGAAAATTTTACGCTTCTTTGTAATCCCGCCAGTCCCGCGGGACTGGCGGAATTACAAAGAAGCGTGATTCATACGTGTTACTCTGCAGGCGGAGGTGCGTGAACTGGCTACTAGCAGCCCACTAAACAATTATTTACCTTCAATTCACTTTTAATGACAGTTGTACCAACTAGCGTGGAAGCTGAGCTAACTTTTTCAGCTGCTGGCTACCTAGTGTGGAATATCAGGAGCCGTTTGGCAGACGACACAAAATTAATACCTTAACTTTTTTAACATACTTTTATAATATTTTTACCATTACCACCGACTTACAATTAAAACTTACTAATCGGAACTTAACATGTAGTCAAAAATCTCTTTCATGGCCTCTGTGACATGGCTGTTTCTTATAGGGTTCTCAGCTTTTGATCTTGGGAAATTGTTAGGCCTTACAAAAGTATAGTAGCAGCCGTTATGTTATACTGCTCCTTCGGCCACAAGATCCTTAATCGAAGACAAGCGACAAAAGACAGCGTCACCCCAAGAATCCTCATAGAACACGCCTCCCTGATACTATATTGAAGAGTTAGACTTCACAGTCTAGATTCTCCTTTTGTAAGGTATTATGGTTTCCTCTTGTATATATATTGCGCACACAGAAATTTTTTATCTTGAAGTCTAATTGGGGAGCTGAAGCCCTAAGCTGAGATGGCCCCTTTTCTCGAGGTGTGGGTGCATTCCTTACTCCTTAGATCCTCATAAATTGTTTGCGCTCGGGTGTAATTTTTACGACAATTTGTATGAATCAATATAATAGATTTCAAACCACGGAAATGGTGCTTTTCATCTTTCCGTTCTTGACTGGCTTTTATTAGGCCCAGTATTCCCTTTTCTTTCATCTCAGTGACTTACTCCCTTTGACGACGTCTTCCTCACACACTTATTATATACTTATTATATATCATTGCAATTCGTATCTAACTTCTATCTAGATGAAATAATTGTTTCGACCTGTCGGCTGCTCCCCTGCGTTACCGGGTTCTTCCAAAGCTTAAAATGAGATAAGAGACGATGACAACATAAGCCCGAAGGCATAGATGATAGTGAGAATGGCAGTTTCAGCCAGCAAGATCGCGTTTTCTGTGACTATGGGCATCGGCGATATGGAAAGAAAAGCAATGACCCATCTTCGCTCCATTATCCGCTTTTGGTCGAAAACGCGATCTCAAACTGTAACCGTCTTCACCGCTTGGCGGTACTCCCTGCTTGTGCTGTCAATAAAATATGTAATTTATAGTTTTAACTTCAGATAACGGGTTATGCTGAAAACCGTTCACTTTCTCAATTTCAGAGCGCGATACTCGAAAACATATTAGAATTTTAAAAAAGTATATAGGACAAAAGTTGTAGGAAATTTTATCAGCTTTTATTGAGTAGAAGACACTTTTTCTCTACGACCGTTTTAAAAATATGGGCAAGTAACTAAAAATTGGGAACTTTAACCCCCTCCCCGCACTCCGGCTCCACGCTTAGGAGCGAGTACTTTTAGTATGTTTACCTTCTGGACATCCTAAACACACTTCTGAAGAAATTGCTTAGGTTGCAGCTAGGGAATGCAATCCAGCAAGATAATTTCAATCCCGGTATTTGCGGGATTGAACCATCACAATCCCGCTGGATCCCGGTATATGCGAAATCCCGCAGGTTAATTTTACAATTTTAAAATAAATCATTATAATGATATTTGATATATCCCGTTTCATGCTCAGAAAGTCAAAGAAAACAACTTTTGTGGGAACACTTTTTTACAGGGGTTTATTAATAAAAATAAAAGAAAACTATTTTTTTATGTCTAGTGTTTTCATCTTATAATTAATTTTTTTTTCGAAATATAGATATAAAATTGGACTCAAAGAGTCCGCTAAATACATACAGCCCAAACTTATAAAAGTATGTTAAAAATGTTAAGGTATTAATTTTGTGTCGTCTGCCAAACGGCTCCTGATATTCCACACTAGGTAGCCAGCAGCTGAAAAAGTTAGCTCAGCTTCCACGCTGGTTGGTACAATTGTCTTTGTAATCCCGCCAGTCCCGCGGGACTGGCGGGATTACAAAGAAGCGTGATTCATACGTGTTACTCTGCAGGCGGAGGTGCGTGATCTGGCTAATAGCAGCCCACTAAACAATTATTTACCTTCAATTCACTTTTAATGACAATTGTATAACGTATTCATGGGTGACTTTAATACATGTATGAATAAAGGCGATCGTAGAACAAGGAAGCTCAAATCTATCCTCGATAGTAAAAATTTAACCATGCTACCTCTGCAGGCTACTCACTGTGCACCAGGATGCACCCCATCCTTGCTGGACTTAATTGTAATATCCTCTCCGAGTTTTATCGTTAAAGGAGGCCAATGTTCAGCAGACATTTTCTCATACCACGACATCATCTTTTTATCATACAGCATACGCCCACCAAAAGTAAAGCCAACTATTAAACTTCAGCGAAATTTCAGCAGTATCAATAGCGATAAACTTCTTAAAGATGCACATGACATCGATTGGACTGAACTAGTTGAAGCCACTACTGAACCACACACTGAAATTAAAACGATTATTGCAAGAAAACATAGGGCAAAAGCTAAATATAAGAGAACTAATACAATCGAGCACCGGGAGAGATATATTAGATTAAGTAAGTAAGTTAGAATCACTGCAATACAATGGTCAGAGATGCTCAGAGACGCTACATTCATTCCTCTGTCGATAATAGTAACCCTTCCAAAACATGGAAATTCTTGAAGTCCATAGGTGTAGGTAAAATGACGAGTCCATCTCCCTCAACGATTCCTTTCGATAAAAATTCCCTAAATTCCTTTTTTTCCTCCACTAGCAATGTAAATTTTAATCCCCACTCTAAATTACAAACAATCAGCAATCTTGCATCTACATTGACACCTAAATTCCCTCAATTCCTTTTTAGCCCTATTACTGTTGGCGATATTAAAAAGAGTGTCATGTCCATATCATCGAATGCTGTTGGCGAAGATAATATAAGTCGTAAGATGATAATTTTAATTATAGACGCAATTGCTCTAATACTGACTCATCTTTTTAATTTCTCTCTTACAAATGGTAAAGTCCCGTCAGTTTGGAAAAGTGCTCATATAGTTCCCTTGCCAAAATCTAACAAACCTAATTCGCCTGCTGATTTTCGACCCATATCTATTTTTCCATTCCTGTCAAAGGTTCTAGAAAAATTGATACATCAACAGTTGTCCTCGTTTGTTAATAAACACAATCTTTTAACCTCATTCCAATCAGGCTTCCGTGGACATAGCACAACTATGGCTCTAGTAAAAGTTACAGATGATATACGTCGTGCTATGGACAGTAGGTTGCTAACTATTTTGGTTTTGTTAGATTTTAGCAATGCCTTTAATACTATTGACCACGACATTCTTATAGGCAGGCTTAGGTTGCTTAATTTATCGCCTTCAGTAATTGATTGGCTTACAGACTACCTCTCGGGGCGCCGGCAACGTGTTCGTGTGGATGACGAGTTCTCGTCGTGGTTAAGCAACACTGTTGGTGTTCCGCAGGGTGGTGTATTATCTCCCCTCCTTTTTGCGTTATTTATAAACACAATCTGTGAAACCATCTCGTCTCTCTTTCACTTGTATGCAGATGATCTCCAGATCTATATCCAGTCAACCTTGGAAGATCTCATTAGAAGAATTGGTGAAATTAATAATGACCTCAATATAATTTTTGAGTGGAGTAAGCGCAATGTTATATCTATTAATCCCAATAAATCTCAGGTCATTATTATATGTAGTTCTGGTTTAGTTTCCAGGATTAACTGGGTAAATCTTCCTCCTGTGCTCGTTTGTGGTACACACGTGCCTTATTCGAAAAGTGTTCGAAACTTGGGTGTTCATATGGATCAGCACTTATCTTGGTCAGATCATGTAGCGGCGGTCAGTAAGAAAGTACACGCGGTATGGCATTCCCTGGGAAGGTGGAAGAATTTGCTACCGATTAAGACCAAGGTCTTACTTGCTGAGTGCCTGTTTTTGCCGATGCTGGATTATGCCGACACGTGCTTCGTAGATCTTACCGAGGACAAACTTAATAAGCTTGAGCGTCTGCAAAACTTGGCTATTCGTTTTGTGTTCGGTTTAAGGAAATATGATCACGTGTCGGAATATCGTTCTAAGCTCTCTTGGCTACGTACGTAATTATCGAGTGCTCTCTTTTCTGTACTCCCTGCTGCATGATCCCAGAACACCTTTTTACCTAAAGGAGAATTTCGTATTTCGTACATCTAAATTATTGTTGGATATACCATTATTCAAAACAAACTTTTTTGGGTCCTCTTTCACAATAAAATCGATTCTGCTATGGAATTCTTTGCCTGTTAATATCAGGCAAGCTAAAAGTGTACACTTTTAGCTTACCTGATATTAACGTATTTAAAAAACTAGTCAAAGAAGAGTTATTTTTGTTACACTCTGTATATATATATATATATATATATATATATATATATATATATATATATATATATATATATATATATATATATATATATATATATATGGTATTTATTATTTGTATTCTATGTAGTATATTATTATTAGCTTCATATTTACTTGTTTAGGTAGGTTTAGAAATATTTAATTATGATTGTTATTACTTATTATAGTTATGTTTTGTAATTTTCTAGTTTTATAGATGTAATTAGTTGTAGTTTGTTTTTGCACATTGCCTATTTGCTTTTTATATAAAATAATAATTTCCTGCTTTTCGGTTGCTTGGAAGAAATTGCTGCATAGCAATAAAGCCGCCTTATGTGTTTATTTAGTTATTAGTACAATAAGTTTGAATTTCTATATATTATGTACCTATGTGTAAATGCAATAAAGAATATTCATTTATTCATTCATAAAACAACAAATTCGCAAAACGAATAGAACAGAAAAAATAGTACATTAAATCTTAAAAAAATAATTATGGTTCCTCCCCGACACATCTAGCGGGGACGATTCGTTGGATAGGTTTTTTTAAAATATTACGAGTATTTAATCCTTTTCCTCTGGATTCTTGGAAATTTATTGTTATTCTATTGTTGTCGCGGTCACCGGTGTTTGTGTCTCAAGTGTGGAATCCAAATTATAACTGCTACATTAACCGAATTGAATCCATCCAAAAGCGCTTCCTACAGTTAGGGACTGTAGGAAGCGCTTTTGGATGGATTTTCATTCGATTCAAAACTCACCATTATGTGTCTGGTTACGAAATACGTTGTAAAAAATTCCATATCTTGCCATTGCACGAACGACGTCGTATTGCTGACCTATCTTATCTTCTTACAATAGCGAAAGGCACGGTAAACTGTCCAAGTGACAAAGCGCTAACGCTACAAAATGTATGCGATTTGACATAAGTCATCGCTTCGCTAGCGAATACTAATGTCAAATCCATACATGTTGTAGCGCTAGCGTTAGCGTTAGCGTTTTGCCACTTGTCTACGGGGGCTGAGCTGCTAGGTGAAATAGGTATATAATAAACATGCTCATTTCTGAAGCGCAGGCCCAAGTTCTTACACATCCCATGTGTAAACAGCACTTATAGGCAAAACAGCTATCTGATACGAGCCAGCAGAAGCTTTAATGAAATTTCGTACGAGTATCCAAACATAGACTTATTTAATACCAGCGTTTCTACAGTAAAAAGATGTATGTCTAAAAATTATTTTGTGCATGATTTATTAATATTTTATTATGTTTGTTACTCTTTGTGTATAATTAACTATCGACTTTATATTTTTTGTTAGTTTTTCTATCTATATGTGAAAACTTTTAATTGGCCTTTATGTATGTGTTCTTCTGTTTATATTTGTACGTAGCCGTAAGTTTTCCGAATTAAATAAAAAAATACTTATGATTTTTTTTCCCTTATGGCCCATTCACGGCAGAACTGCACGGCAGTCCTGCCGTGAATGGACCTCACTGATTGGTTCACACTCGGTATTTCCGGCCGGAAACACAGAGAGATAAATAAATAAAAAAATATATCTACTCAATAAGTAAGTAATAACTTATGAAATCGTTTTAGCCGTGATAATTTTCCTTTTAAACTCAGCATATTTCCTACTCCCGTGACTTTTTCCCATTTCCAGAAGCAACCGTTTAGCAGTTTAGCTGGTAGAAGGGGGGGAGACTGGACTCTAAAAATACCTTCTACCATGACAATTAAGCAGAATCCTGAAAACTGAAGAAATATTACTATTTCTTATTTCTATTACCTGTATGAAAAATCTACTGTGTATACACAAGTGTTTTTTAATCTATAAATATAAAACTCAAAGGTGACTGACTGACTGATTGACATAGTGATCTATCAACGCACAGCCTAAACCACTGGACGGATCGGGCTGAAATTTGGCATGCAGGTAGATGTTATGACGTAGGCATCCGCTAAGAAAGGATTTTGATCAATTCCAACCCCAAGGGGTTCAACTAGGGGATGAAAGTTTGTATATAATAATACTTCTTAACGTGAGTGAAGCCGCGGGCAAAAGCTCGTTTCAGTAAACGAGCTTTTGCCCGCGGCTTCGCTCGCGTAACAATTATTAAAAATAATAGGACTTATAGGTATAAGTCCTATTATTTTTAATAATTGTTACGCTCAAAGACCGAAAACGCTCAGTGAGCGGAAAAATAGCTCATAACGCGTTGTGGTCACAGTGAAACAGCCACGACGTGAAATTCGCGTTGTGGCTTTAATGAAAACGGTCACGACGCGTTCTGGCAATCTCAAAAAGACCATAACGCGTAATTCTTATGGCTGATATGCTTTTCGTTTTTCTTGATTTGTTCTTTGGCTGCATTCACACTAGTGTCCAGCAGCGTAGGCGTTCGATGAACGTATGCACAGCGCAGACGCCGCGCCGCTTCTCTACTGGAAGAGTCAGTACGCTGCGCTAGCACCGCGTATGTTCCAGTTCCGCGAGTGCAACTCGCACATGGCCGATTTCTAATCGTTGGAGCCGATTCCGAGGTTCCAATTATATATAATCTTTGCTCGTTGAAATATATGTATAATGCCGGCTCTTGATATAGGCGAACGCGTTGGCCAACGCGTCTGCAGACGCGTTGGCCCAATGTGTAGAACGGGCGTTCGCGCGTTGGCCGTAGGTATTTAGACGTTGGCCGACGCGTCTGCGAGCTTGCCGCGCGGGTCGGAAATGTCGGCGAAAGATCAAAGGACATTTGTCGCAAGCTTTGCGCTCCATCCACACATAGGCTGCGCGATCAGTTCGCCCGGAGTTATAGTTATGATAATTATAATAATATGTAATAATTTTTATATCTAATAATTTAATAAATAATAAGTAGGTAATAAAATAATTACTTATATTATTTTAATATTATAAAATATTATGTAAAAGTGAGTTTATTTCTTTGTTTGTTATGTTTTCTCGCCTTTTATTTATTTATTTCGAGAAATTCTTTAAAAACTTTTTCTTGTCCACATTTACAAAGTAATTATAAGCTGTGAATAAATAAACAGCTGCAGCTGTTAGCGACTAAACATCCATTTTGAATCCGTCCGCACATTGGCGCGATCCAAAGCATACTGAACGACCTTCCTATGTGTGGATTACTCACAAACGCCGTTGCAAGCGCACTGCCAACGCGTCTGCAGACGCGTTGGCCAACGCGTTCGCCTATATCAAGAGCCGGCATAAGATTAGCAGATATTAATATTGATGTTAGATTTATCACATTTAGGGTTGCCATCACCCAAATTGCCTTCGCCGGTCAGGCACGACAAAATTCCCGGACATTTGGTCGAAATGTGGTTGTTTCTCCGGACACCTATACGTGGGAGAGCCATGCTTCGGCACGAATGGGCCGGCTCGACCGGATAAATACCACGTTCTCACAGAAAACCGGCGTGAAACAGCGCTTGCGCTGTGTTTCGCCGAGTGAGTGAGTTTACCGGGTAGGGGATTACCCTATTCCCTTTCCTACCCTCCCCTATTCCCTTCCCTTCCCTACCCTCCCCCATTCCCTTCCCTTCCCTACCCTCCCCTATTACCCTATTCCCTCTTAAAAGGCCGGCAACGCACATGCAGCTCTTCTGATGCTGCGAGTGTCCATGGGCGACGGAAGTTGCTTTCCATCAGGTGACCCGTTTGCTCGTTTGCCCTCTTATTTTAAAAAAAAAAAAAAAAAAAAAAAAAACACTTAAACAGTAATTACGATAACCTCTTTGCAAATTTTTGTTTTTCCAACAAGAATTTGTAAAAATTTGACTAACTCAAGTCCATGCAAGAAACCGTGTGTATGCTTAGCGAGTTTTTATCTTTCGTTTATTGCTGCATGACTTAAAAGTTAAATTTTTCTCATCAAAAGTTTTTGGATTTCACCCGGACGCTTTTCAAAAAGCCGGCCGGACGCACCCCGGACGCCCTTCAAACTAGGACAAATCCGGGGAAATCCGGACGGATAGCAACCCTAATCACATTTACGTCAAGGTTTGAATAAATTTAAGTATTCGAAGATTTCTGAATATTTGTATTCGAAATTTTCGCCAGTTCGTCAGGTAAGCTCGATTCGTTAGAGAGGAGATATTTCAACGGATACATACATTAAATTTTCTATTCAGCGTATTTCAATTCTCTTGAACAGTGTTGGGTCGCGAAGCTTCTGTAGGGGGGTCGCCAGATGTCGAGAAAACTGTTTTGTTAAAACAACAATAAAGATCCAGGGCCCAATTTCACCAACGTCTCTTAGTGTTACAGCTTGTTAAAATGTCATGTCTTGAGTCTTCTGTTTAATTTTTATGAAAAATTAATGAGATAACGTGATACTAATTATTAAAATCAAGCATTCACTTTAACAGTCGTTGGTGAAATTGGGCCTTAAAATATTGATATAATATTATTGAGTAGGAGAATTTGTAACAACATATTACTAACCGACTTCCAAAAAACGAGGAGGTTATATATTCGGCTGTGGATATATTTTTTTAATTTTTGTATGTTCAACGATTACTCCGCCGTTTGTGAACCGATTTTTGAAATTTTTGTTTTGTTGTATTAGGTTTCACTCCAATTTGGTACCATGTTCACAAGTGGTGACCTGATGATGGGATCCATGAGTAATCGAGGGAACTCTTCAAAATTTATATGGAAACATATAGTAATTTTGGTTTTATAAGAAGCATCCTAAGTATATGCTACCAAAACGCAAGATTTTGCACCGAGGTATACTATGGTTCCGAAGATACTAAGAGAACTCCGGATTCCTTATAAATACAAGTTTGGGGGTTTCGGCGCTGTTTTAAGAACTGAAAGCATATGCTACTATGCAAATTACATTCATCATCGTCATCATCATTACCACGTCAGGGTCACCAATGTCACCAAAATTAAACATAACAAATTCAGCCTTAGCTCCAGAGCGTAAGGCACACATTTAACATTACTTTTGAGAAGTAAGCTGCTTCGATAATTATACAAGTAAGTACATGCATGTCTCACTTTCATACAAAGTAATACAAACGGCGCGAAATCGACGAGATATTATTTACCTACTATTACTGGAAAACAACCTAATTTCAACCTAATGCATTGCGTTTAGCGTTCATTAGTACAATGTCTGCCGTTTCGCCTGTGGTTTCGCTTCTGTCTGTCAAGCGATCGGCGGGGCGCGCACCAGCGGCCAGGCCGCGGCGGCCATCCAGATAGTCATAGATAAATTACCTTAGTATGCAACCGCCAGTATATATATGTATTATCTATGCAACCGCCCGCGCCATAGACCACACGCACGATCTGGGGCACATTTTTCAGGAATGTTCATCTTTGAATAAAATACCGAATTAAGAGATTTTTACGAGAGTAACACAGTTTGTGTATTCTCAAAACTTCACATTCAAAATATTTCGTGCAAAGATCGCTCGAGTCGAACGAGTGGGACCGGTTATAGATGTCCGAATTCGTACACCACATGTGGCCGCTTGGGAGTTGAAGCGTTCGAGGCCGGTTTCCTGCACGATATAATTTGTTGCTAATAGTTTGTGTATTCTCAAAACACTCGAAATATTTCGTGTAAAGATCGCTCGAGTCATACAACTTACAAGTGCTAGGACCGGTAGATGTCCGAATTCGTACACAAATTCACCCTCCTATTGGTGGATATGTAGCAAAGTAGTTGTCAAATAAATAAATTACGAACAAATATTCGTGCTTGTGTTTCTTTTACGAAATAATTCCCTACTTTTATAAGTTAATGTGTATAAAAGAAACTATTTATAATATCGTTAAATTAGAGTAGCTTGTACAAATGTGTATTCTGTGGAGTTGCTGAATTAGACTATTAAAAATTTTATCAGAACTTTTGTTCTATTAGGTATGTAGTGTATATATTTACGTTTTAGGATAATTATTATTATAATATGGGAACTAATTTTTTGAGCGGTTATTTAAATATTTGAGATGTTATTATGATCAGTTTAAAAAATATTGAGCTTAAAATTAAATAACTATTTTATGGCGGTTGATTAATTAATATTGCGACTGTTAAACATGGAAAGTAATTAAAAAATAATTGAGCAGTTCAATAACTGAATGAGAGATAAAAATGATGGAATGAGCGGTTCTATAAAGACTTAACAGAAGGCCTACTTAACCACGGGGCGCTTCGGGGGGCACAGCCAAAACAAAAACAAACACAATCCAGAAAGTCCAAGAGTAGGTTAGGTTAGGTTAGAAATTAGACCACAACACAGAGGGAGCCGAGCGAGCGCAGCGAGCATTTACAATTTACAAATTTACAAAAACTGTAATTTACAACTGCCCCTTTAAATAAGTGCCTTATAATATTAATATTTAATACAATAAATAAGTACATCTTCTTATCTTAATAAATTATTTTTTTTTACGTCCGTGTATAGTGTATTAATTATTCTGCGTATAGTACGCGATAGTTTACTAGGTAACCAAAAAGAGGGAAATTATCTATTATTTTTAACAAAAAAATAAAACCGACTTCCAAGGTAAAAACAATAATAGCATCCTTATAATATGAACTAAAAAGTATTAAATAATTTTTCCTATCTAATAGTGCCTTTTTCCGTATTCGGCTTAAACTCAACTATTTCTGTACTCAATCTTCATCATTTTGAAGTCGGTGTCAGTTACAAAAGTTTCAAATATTCTGGCAGACTGAAGATTCAGCTATATCTGGTACCGACTTCAAAATGATAAATATTGAGTACAGAAATAGTTGAGTTTTAGCCGAATACGGAAAAAGGCACTATTAGATAGGAAAAATTATTTAATTCTTTTTAGTTCATATTATAAGGATGTTATTATTGTTTTTACCTAGGAAGTCGGTTTTAATTTTTTGTTAATATAATAATATTATATTCATAAACACACATACCTACATGCTATAGAAGCAAAGGGTCGCGAATAATTTTTCATAACAATCTATACTAATATTATTATAATTCTGCAGAGTTTGTTAGTTTGTTTGTTTGAACGCGCTAATCTCAGGAACTACTGGTCCGATTAGAAAAATTCTTTCAGTGTTAGGTAGTCCATTTATCGAGGAAGGCTATAGGCTATATTTTATCTCGCTAAGACTAATAGGAGCGAAGAAATAGAGGAAAATGTGGAAAAACGGGGGAAATTATTTAAAAGGGCTTATTTGAACGCGCTTATCTCAGGAAGTACTGGTCCGATTTGAAAAATTATTTTAGTGTTATATAGCAAAGTTATTGAGACTAATAGGAGTGAAGAAATAGAGAAAAATGTGAAAAAACGGGGGAAATTATTTGAAAGGTCTTATCTCACGAACTACTAGAGCATTTTTCTGTTATTTGGATCAGATACGTGGGAGAGCCATGCTTCGGCACGAATGGGCCGGCTCGACCGGAGAAATACCACGTTCTCACAGAAAACCGGCGTGAAACAGCGCTTGCGCTGTGTTTCGCCGAGTGAGTGAGTTTACCGGAGGCCCAATCCCCTACCCTATTCCCTTTCCTACCCTCCCCTATTCCCTTCCCTTCCCATCCCTACCCTCCCCTATTACCCTATTCCCTCTTCAAAGGCCGGCAACGCACCTGCAGCTCTTCTGATGCTGCGAGTGTCCATGGGCGACGGAAGTTGCTTTCCATCAGGTGACCCGTTTGCTCGTTTGCCCCCTTATTTCATTTAAAAAAAGATAAGAAGTAGACCACGTAAAGGATCATAGGCTTTTTAAATGGACTAATTTTTCTGTGAAATATCTAATTTACGCGGGCGAAGTCGCGCGGATCGTCTAGTATTATTATATGGTCGTATCACAAAAAAGTTACACATGTGACCATATTGTATATTTACGAATAATAAAAACATATTATATTTATAGAATTCACTGTGAAAGTAGCAGCGCTGAAAGATCAATTTTTGTGTGATTTCGCAGTGAAAACGCGTGATGTATTTTTTTGTCAGCTTATAAATATTGTGCTGTCAGAAAGTAAACGATTTTCTTGACAGACGAATTACTACATATTAATAAGCGCTGTCCCTGACAAATATGGCGCTCTGTAGCCGTAGGGTCTATCGTACAGTTCGACAAGGCTTTATTTGAACGTGGCGAGAAAAGGAACTAAACGCTTCTATAATAGAAAAACGTCATTTTTGACATGACGTGTTTGACAGTTCTCCTTTACCAGCAGGGCTCCCGTCAATGTCACCCACGTTCAAATAAAGCCTTGTCGAACTGTACGTCAATTGTCGTGTTAAAAATCTGACATATGTCACGAAATAGCTTCCACGGCTGCGTTCCAGATGACGTTAATTTTGACAAAAACGCTCAAAACGTCCCCTTCTGCCGTTCCCTTTGGCGACCGGGGTCGATTTGATAGCGGCTATAACGTCACTCATGACGTCATCATTTTCGCTCAAAATGACCCTCGACGAAGATGGGTCAAAGTGGGCGTTCTAGTTTTTTTTTTTTATTTTAACGTAACTATGTCGAGAAAGCCATGTTCGGAAAGTTTTCCGGAGAGAGTAGAGACAAAAAAACTTTATATTATTTCATTACAAATAATATTTTAATAAAATAAATTAAATAACATTTAATGAAATATTTTGATTGGCAAATAAATTGTTTTAAATGAAAGGTCAAATGATTTCTTATAAAATATAATAATTAATAAGTACTAATTTTCATCTCTCCTATACCTGTTGATTTACTCGTACTTGACTAAGCATTAAGCGGTATTGTTACCTAACGTTTATATGTATGTTGTGACTTGTGACAATAGTCAATATTTAAAGTATGTGGTTTTGTTATTAAAATGTGATTACTAAAGTAAAAAAATGTAATACTAAAAACGAAACAAATATAATATTATGTACTTACATAATATTTTATTTGTAAAATAAATGTAACTATAAACAATACAATTACTTTTATTTACGACTTGAAGAAAAGGATCGTAATATCCAAGTTCGGTTCAATGTACGGTACCTATGTATAAAAAAATATAATTCTTTTTTTAAACTTTTCTCAAAACGATCCATAATCCTTTCCACTTGGGTTTGTATCACTGACGCTCACAATCTAGTGGAACGGGAAAAACTACGGTCTTGAGCGTGAGCGTTTCTAACGTCATCTGGAACGCGGGGCACATATAGCTGTCATATGTCTGTCTGACACGACATTTGACACGAAAGACCCTACCTAAAGTGCGACAAGGCTTTAAATGAACGTGGCGCTGCTCGTAAAGGAGAAATGTCAAAAATGACGTTTTTGTATGATGGCAGCGTTAGTTCCCTTTTTTCGCGACGTTCATTTAAAGCCTTGTCGAGCTATACGTGGTGCTTTTATTTCTGTGGTACGTATCCTTTAGCCAACAACCCAGCATCTATAGCGAACTCTTCTCCAGTTATGCTCCTAGCCTTCTCACTCGCTAAATACAGAATCAAGTCGGCGACTTCCTCGGGATGTATGATTCTACCCAAAGGTGTCTTCTTCGCGAAATTCTTCCAAACTTTATGATTATCATCCGCTTTGAAATAGCCGCTGTTAACTAGTAGGTTCGTTTGGGTGCCTCCTGGTTGGACGGCGTTTATCCTTACGTGGTCTGCAGCTAGGTCCAGAGCTGCGCAGGCTGTGAACCGACTAAGAGCAGCCTTGGAGACGTCATACGGGAGCCATCCAGGGGTTATCAGCTTCGAAGATACGCTGGTAACGTTGACAATGTTACCTTTGGTTTTGATCAAATGTGGAACAGTCAGATGGGTTAGGAGCACAGCAGATCTAAAGTTCACCTTCATACATCTCTCGTTGGTATCCATGAAGTGTTCATCAGTTATTTTACCACTGTAATAAGAACCAGCACAGTTTACCAAAACATCGATTCTCCCGAATTCTTCCACCGTTTTCTCGACCAACCCCTTTAAATCCTCATCCGAAGTGACATCGGTGGTAGATGTTATTATTTTGTTGTTGTATTTCTTGCAAGTTTCTCCGACTGCGTGTACTGTTTCATTCTTGTCGAATATCGAGAGTATTGCTGATGTTTTGGCGAAGGCTATAGCTGTAGCTTCACCGATTCCTGAGCCCGCACCGGACAACAACACCACCTTGTTTGCAAAACCCATGGCGTATGATATTAATTAGGAATAAGATAGCTGTAATTTATTTAATTTATTATTATTTATGTTAATAAAGTGTTCTTATGTTCGCTTCTTATGTAAGTATACAAGATTTAGGATCGACATAAAACTAGGTAAGTAAAAATAATAAAGAATGAGAAATATAATAAAGACTACTCCTAAAATATCTGATCTACTAGATATAAATCTCTCCATAATTATAAAAAAATATAACCTACTACTTAAAAAAAACAAGAAGGAGGAAGAAGATACCTTTTGAGTATGGAGGGTAGATGGAGGAGAACGATCTTATATGGGGGATATTTGAAAAAGTGTCCAGCTGAACGCAGTAAATAACAGTTGAAAAATCCTCCAAGAGTGGCGCTAGCTGCAGCAAAGGGTATGGACGAATGTAGCCGTTGGTGAAAAAATATAAATTGAAGTTAGCCGAATAGCCGAGTCACAGAATTACTGGGATAATACCAATATATTTTGAAAAATATAACCTAAAATAGCTGAAATCCTTAATATCAGGCGCGGTCCGAAGGGGACCCCTCCCCTTCAGACCGCGCCTGATATTTTGGTGGGGGGGTCATGTCCCCTGTGACCCCTCACAGGGGACATGACCCCCCCACCAAAATCTAAGGTCAAATTGAAAAATCTCAAAATCTTGCTAAATAATAAAAGAAAATTTCTAGCTATCCCCTAACCACCACTGCGTCCGACCTTAGACAGCTGTCAACCCAAAACCGTCCGAGGGCGCAGATAAAAAAAAATATTAGTGTAGTGACTAGTGAGTGACCCCCCACAAAATTTCAGGCTGCGACCGCGCCTGCCTAATATAACGCATTTCAGCGGACACTTTTTACAAAGAGATATTTCTCCTCCATCTACACTCCATACTTTTGAGTCCCGGGAAAGGACATAAGTATAAACTTTCTATCCCGGAAAATGTACAGTTCACGCGCGATAAACGGAAGTCGTAACGGAGTTGCGGGCGTGATCTAGTGTATAATACACCCCAAAATTCGAAGAACCGCGGACATATAATAACCCTTGTGAAATACTCGAAAGTGACCCAAAATCGAGGGCTCTCATTCAAGGGTCATACACGACATGCGAGGGTCATTTAGACCCGGGTATTCTGGGGTTGATATTGAAATATGAGCTTGTGAAGTTGAATGAAACTTGTCTCGTTTTGACCCTCTAAACTTTCGAATATGTGCCAATAATAATAAATGCCGTGGGAGAGCCATGCTTCGGCACGAATGGGCCGGCTCGACCGGAGGAATACCACGGGCTCACAGAATACCGGCGTGAAACAGCGCTTGCGCTGTGTTTCGCCGAGTGAATGAGTTTACCGGAGGCCCAATCCCCTATCTTTTCCCTTCCCTACCCTCTCCTATTTCCTTCCCTACCCTCCCCTATTACCCTATTCCTCTTAAAAGGCCGGCAACGCACCTGCAGCTCTTCTGATGCTCCGAGTGTCCATGGGCGACGGAAGTTGCTTTCCATCAGGTGACCCGTTTGCTCGTTAGCCCCCTTATTTCATAAAAAAAGCGAATGTGTCTGTCTGTCTGTTACCTCCTCACACTCAATGGGTATGGGGTCCCGGGGAGAGCATAGGTTCCCTTTTATTAGGGAAAAATTTACAGTGATCAATAGGAGCGAAGAATAAGAGGAAAATGTGGAAAAAATGGGAAAAATAGGAAAAATTTTAACAAAGAAACTTGAGAGGTTTCAAGGGACACCCGAATGGAACGAAGTTATTCATTTATGTTCAAAAAACCTGTATACATATACACTCAAAAAATATATTAAAAAAACGCCATCTATTGACGCCCAGGAATACTAACAACGCATCGCTGTTTATTAAAAAAAAACGCCATCTAGTTGACGCACAGGAATAATTACTATCAACGCCGTCTGCCCCTAACATGCAGGTACTAATAAAAGTGTCGAGGTCAAATCAAGGTCAAATGTCGTTCTGTCTAGCCTTCAGATTTTACGCCGAACGCGGGATAAGGAACTTCGTTCCAAAAATATTTTACAATAATCTTACGAACTACTGGACGGATTTTTATGATATTCGACACTGATAAATAGTAGACAACTGGGGAGGACCCCGGTTCCCGTGAAATTAGGAATACCTTATTCACGTAGGCGGAGCCGCGCGGAATGTGTAGATCAAATTATTAGTATGGATTTGATGTAAATGTGAGTAAGCGACTGTGACTAATTATTATTTTTATGCCTACATCCAAGAATAATTATTACCTAATGGATAATAAAATTATTTTATTCGTCTTCTTATAAATCTTAATTAAGTAAATAATAATAAATTAAATTATAAAAAACCTCCGAAATTTTCCAGCGCGTACAGTGGCGTAACTATAACATCCGGGGCCCGTGGCAAATTGATGGCGCCCTATCAGTAAAATTCGTCGATAATAATAAAACAATGTATAAAAATTCAGACCTCCCGGCCTCTTGGGCCGGGCCCTTTTGGGTCCGGGGCTCGTGGCATTTTGCCAGGCCTGCCACCCTATAGTTACGCCACAGAGGGCTTAATTAACTATTGCTAAGAAAACTCTAGAACCTAGAACATGTCAGCTTTCAAACAAAAAAAGATCGAAATCATTCCACCCATTTGGGTGCCACAGGCAGACGAATGGGTAGAGTGTAGACAGACACCTCACACCTGACAGCGTCCTAGGGGGTGGCAGCGTCTTAGGAGGGTGGCATCGTCCTAGGGGGGTGGCAGCGTCCTAGGGGGTGGCAGCGTCCTAGGAGAGCGGCAGCGTCCTAGGGGAGTGGCAGCGTCCTAGGGAAGTGGCAGCGTCCTAGGGGGTAGCAGCGTCCTAGGGGACGTGGCAGCGTCCTAAGAGAGCGGCAGCGTCCTAGGGGAGTGGCAGCGTCCTAGAACAGATTTCGTAGATGGGGCGGAAATAAAGTTGTCTATACTCCTAAGAAATACAATTTTGGCTCTGCGCTTAGTTTCAATGTGAACTTACCCTTACTGAGTATTTTTCTTTCATATTATGAGGAATATGATTAATCTTCTGTGATAATGTCAATTAGAATCATTAAGCATGTTGTAGGTATATTTCATATAGAAAAGCGACTACCTATAAAGAGGTCTTTACATTGGATTATTCGTATTTCGTACATATAGTCTGTCAAGAAAGTAACGACGCGCGCGAAAATTTTAAATAAAATAAAAAATATGAGAACCTTATCTTATTAATTCGAGATAAAAATGTGCAAGATGACAATATTCACGACAATATTAATGTAATTAGCGTTCTCTGTGAAAAAACAAAGAAAAAAAACACCTTTGAAGCGTGATTTACGTTTAAAAATTTTTCGCGTAGGATACTTATTATCCTGGAAAAATGTACGGTTCCCACGCGATAAACGAATTTTGGCGTAACGGGGTTACGGCGTTGCACGTTGCATACTTTAATACAACTTTAATAATAATTTTCCCACAAAATATGTTTCAGTGAGTGCGAATTCTTCTTAATTTAGTTCCATCGATCAATTCACATGAGTTAACACATACAGACGGACAGGTGTATCGTGGAAGAAGACTATAATTTCGCCTTCAATTATTATTATCAAGACGGATAATACCGGCTGGCCCGTCTCTGGTAAGATAATATACTTAGTAGGAACGTCAACATGATCCAGGCCTCCCCCCTGCCCCCCTCAGTTCGCCCATGGCCGTCGCTATTGTTTTGCATTCGTAGTCCATGTTTCAGCTCCGTACAAGAGTACACTGAGAATACTCTAATACTCTAATTTATACGTGGGAGAGCTATGCTTCGGCACGAATGGGTCGGCCCGACCGGAGAAATACCACGTTCTCACAGAAAACCGGCGTGAAGCAGCGCTTGCGCTGTTTGTACGTACCTATGCTTAAGATTTAATCGTAATCCGATTAAGATCATTCACAAATTCGTTCGAAAGAAAATCTACTAACTGTCAAACCAAACGTTTACGCAAGAAACGTGGGGGGGAGGGCGGGGTTGAATAAAAAGCACGAGAAAATTGATCCATAATAGCTTGGAATTTTTAAAACTATTATGTATTATTGCAGGAATAAAAGAAGAACAAGCTGTAGAAAACACAAGTGAGTTTGGAGAAGATCATGCACCCGTGTTAGAATTTGAAGCAGATGATATAAAAGAGGAGTCGGACATAAAGACAGAACAATACAATGTAGACGGTAGACCCGTGTTAGAATTTGAAGCAGATGATATAAAAGAGGAGTCGGACATAAAGACAGAACAATACAATGTAGACGGTATTGAATACTATACTGTAGATACTTTATGTCAATGATATTCTATGTTACTAACGTAACTAGATTGGAAGTTTACGGTAGCAACGCGTTGCCACTTCGAAGATGCCTGCAGGCATATCTCCCATACATAATGACATAACGAATATATGACTTGACATTGTCTTTTGACCAAAAAAGTGGTAACGCATTTCTGAGAATCTTTTGTAAGACATTGCTACTCTAGTATTTTAGGAACTCATTGCTTTATGTACTCATATTTAAAAAAATACTAAAAATCGAGTTGGGCTCGCTCACGAAGGGATCCGTACCGTTATAGAGAGAAAGTATGCAAAAAAATGTGTTTTTATAATGGGTTCCCCCTTAAATATTTTATTTTATTTAAATTTTACTATTAGTTATTAAAGTAGGGAGATTAGATTTTGCGAAAATTTAAAGCGTCTAGCTGTTGCCGTTGTTGATTACGATAAAAAAAAAACAAAAAAATCACGTTTATTGTACCCCTTAAATATTACATTTATTTTGATTTTAGTAAGCGTTTTTATAGCGGCAACAGAAATACACAATCTCTGAAAATTTCAGAATTCTAGCTATAGCGGTTCTTGAGATACAGCCTGGAGACAGACAGACGGACAGACAGATAAAGTCTAATGAATAGGGTCCCGTTTTTACCCTTTAGGTACGGAACCCTAAACTCAACATTAAATTAATATTTCAGGGGGCTCCCATACAACAAACGTGATTTTCTCATCATTTTTTGATCGATATCAATAATGGCAATAGACAGGCACTTAAAAATTTTCACAAAATCCTCAATAATATGCGTACGTAAAATAGATATAGGCCTATAATTTGCCGGATCAGATTTAATTCCGGCTTTGAATGAAGGTACCACCTGGTACCTTCATTCAAAGCCAAAATTCAAAAATGTGGGATAAGCGTGGCCACCACAAAGGAAGATCTTCCGACCGAGCGAGGTGTTATGCTCGGTCAGGCCGGAGCCCACTGACGTCATTTCAGACGTTGTATATATCTTGCCGTTCTCCGAAACTTCGATAGCGCGATGCAGGAATGTTAGGCGAATTGTGGGTACCGCCACATCACTCCCCCCCCCGAAGACCGGAGGTTGAATCTTGAAGTCTTGTTTGCTTGAGTCGCCAGTGCCAGTGAGTTCTAGTGAGTCGGAACTGTTGCAGTGAGTCCCAGTGAGTCGGAACTGTAAGCTGCAGCACGGGATCCAGTAAGTCGGATAGCTGCCGTGCGGGGCCGATGCTACGTGCTGACCAGGAGAGATGTGCTCTGCTTGCTGACCGGTCGGTGTAGTGAGAAAGCCCGATGATGCCGATGCGGAGTCGCCCAGGCCGCGGTACATTGCGGCTAGTGGACGATGTACCCGATGAGGCGATGCTGGCTGGCGCGGTGCGGAGGGGCGGAGAATGATGATGATGAAGGAGGCGTGTTCTGTCGAGGGTCACCAATGTGGGATATGTGTGGTGGCCAAAGGAAGATCTTCCGACCGAGCGAGGTGTTATGCTCGGTCAGGCCGGAGCCCACTGACGTCATTTCAGACGTTGTATATATCTTGCCGTTCTCCGAAACTTCGATAGCGCGATGCAGGAATGTTAGGCGAATTGTGGGTACCGCCACACCGGAATTAAATCTGATCCGGAAAATTATAGGCCTATATCTATTTTACCGTCTTTTAGTAAAATAATTTTAAAACAATTGTTAGTTTTTAACTCCAATAATAATTTATTGCATAATAATCATTACAGTTTTACTAAGGTCGTTACGCTTCGGATGCTGGTATAGGTCTTTGTAGTATATTTGAAGCCTGGGAGGAGTCGCGGGTTGACTTAGGCGTATTTTGCAACCTCTCTAAGGCATTTGATTGTGTTGATCATGCTTCATTGATCAGGAAATTGCACCGCTATGGCATAAGGGACTCGGCACTCAACCTTTTGACATCTTATTTGAGGAGCAGGACTCAAAGGGTTGATGTCTATAGTAAAAGGTCCACTGGGACCAAAATAGAAGTAGGTGTCCCACAGGGATCCATTTTGGGTCCGTTTCTTTTTCTCATCTATATAAATATCTAGTTAAGGATAATGAAAACGAGATAGTACTTTTCCTGATTTCACTTCACTTATCTTTAAAGTGAAGCGACAACAGTCGAATTATGACGAGGTAAATTATTGTGCTCTCTTATAAATAGTAAATTAGTTTAATGTAAATAAATTACTTTTAAATTCTAATAAAACAAAATATTTAAGATTTACCTCCTGACGGGGTCCTCATATTGCCAAACTGGCCGATAAGCTCAGTTCCGTAACATAAAAAAACCGGCCAAGTGCGAGTTGTCACCCGTGAAGGGTTCCGCAGCAGCAATAAGGTTTATTTTTATGAAATTAAGAGTTTTTTGATTAATTTTATATTTCATTTGATTAAATGAAAGTTAAATTAAAGTTTATCATTTATGGCGTATAAAAAAACTACTGGCTAGATCTCGTTTGAACTAATTTTCGTTGGTAGTTTTTATAGTAATGTTAAATGTACTATCAGAGAAGTTGATTCCTATGCAAATCGGGGACCTAAGTAGTTTGGTTGCGTTACGTCAAACCCAGCTGACAGATCACAATTAACATTGAATTGACATATTCGACCAAATAACGTTGGTCTGTCAATTGCATAGGTCAACTTCCTCGATGGTACATCATATATTTTTTAGACTTATCATGCCCCTACTTTAGAAGTTGGAGGGGGGGGACACATTAAAAATGATATTAGAAACCTCAATATAATTTTTGAAGACATATCCATAGATACCCCACACGCATAGATTAATTTTTTTTTTGTTTCAGTTACCCCTAAAATTTTTATTAATTTTTCCATTTTTGTATCAAAATCTTAAAGCGGTTCACAGACTTCATCTACTTATCAAGTTGCAATAGCAGCTCGACATATAGTTTCGGAGAAAAGTGGCTGTGACATACGGACGGACAGACAGACAGACATGACGAATCTATAAGGGTTCCGTTTTTTGCCATTTGGCTACGGAACCCTAAAAATATGAGAACTTTATTAACTCGAGATAAAAATATGCAAGGTGATAATATTTAAAATATGTTATAAGAGTTCTCTGTGAAAATACAAAGAGAAAAAAACCACCGTCCGTCCGTCTGTCTGTTACCTCTTCACGCCCAAACCGCTGAACCTAAGTCATAATTATTATCACTTAGTTTTCTCAAAACTATTTAAAAATACTTTTGAGTGTGTATATGTCCCCTGTATTGAGTTCTTTGTGAAGGTAGCAGCGAAGAAAAAACATTTTTTTAAGATTTGTATGGGCAAGCTTCAGCGTCATGAGTTTGCCCTTACAAAATTTTAAAATAAGTTAATCTTTCAGCGCTGCTACTATCACAGTAAACTCTATACAGGGGATTTATATACATACTAGATGACGCCCGCAACTCCGTTGCGACAAAAAACGTTTATCGCGCGGAAATCATGAATTTTTCGGGATAAAAAGTATCCTATGTCCTTTCTCGGGACTCGAAGTAATATCTCCATACCAAATTTCAGAAAAATCGATTCAGCGGTTTGGGCGCGAAGAGGTAACAGACAGACAGACAGACACACTTTCGCATTTATAATAGTACCTGGATGACCGAGCTTTGCTCGGTATAGCAAACACTCATTGACTTCGTGTTACTTAATAACGCCATCTGCTGGTCGTTAGAACAATTAGTTGCTAACAAAATAGTATTATTATTCGCCAATAGATGTCAGGAAGAGTCATATTTTTCAGTTTATCAATTATCGATAAAACACGAATAAAAAGACATTTTATGAAAATGATTCCTAGCTAGATCGATTTATCGCCCCCGAAACCCCCTATATACTAAATTTCAATATATACAAGAATTGCTCGTTTAAGGTATAAGATTAGTAAGGATAACACACCCTTAAGAATTCTAGTACGAAAAACTTTATAGTTTTTCGTACTAGAATACAGAACTCTACATAAAAATTTACAAAACAATGTACAAATGAAAGATGACCACGAATTACGGAAGTATTTAAATATCCATTCACAATGTAAGAAAGGAAATCGTGCGAACAGAAAATAAATAAACAGACGGACATCCGGACGGTAATGTATGTATGTAAATTTATGGTAAACCGCGAACTAGATCCCGCTGAAAAATGTACGTTGTTCCTGCATAATTACATTCCGATAGAGTTAGGGGGCATTCGTGAGTTACGTAAGGATTTAATCAATGAGGGGAAAAAATACGAACATGAAAGAAATAAAAAACTGCAGAAATTATCCTGTACAAAGTAAGTACGGGGGGACAAGAAAAAAAACAGGGGGGAGAGGGTCACAAATAGTAATGGAATGAATGAATAGGTTGGTACATGCTGAATGAATTATGTTATTAATGATTAGGTTTTATATAGATTATAGAGCAGAGGTCACCAATTAGTTTCGCTCGGGGTCCATTTTAAGAAATGAAATGACCTTCGCGGTCCGCACGTTACGGAAATTACAAAGGTTTTTCTTTTCATCATTTACAATCATTTACAATTATATCAATGAGAAAAGTGACAATTTTTGTAGCTAATTGTTTTATCTCTTTGATGTTTGGAGTGAAATTGGTGCAAGCTATTGAATCCTGGAGATGTTGATCAGTAAGTCGAGACCGAAATTTATTTCAACGAAGTTCATCTTCGTAAAAGCTCGGTCCGCACACCATGGGTCGGCGCGGGGCGCGGCGCGGCGGTCTCCGCCATTTTGTGACCCCTGTTATAGAGTATACACTACACTACACAATAATATCTACGTCGGAACTGAAGAATTGTCCGCTGAGACCGTGCATTTTCACTTCTTCAGGGTTCCGCACAGTCCTTCTATATGTCTGTCTGTCTCCTGGCTGTATCTCAAGAACCGCTATAGCTAGCTATAGCTAGACTTCTAAAATTTTCATATGTGTATTTTTGTTGCCGTTATAATAACAAATACTGAAAACAAAAAATTAAGAGGGGTCCCCTACACCAAACGTGTTTATTTTTGGCCTTTTTTGCTCGATAATCAATATCAATGTTGGCCACAGGTACTCGAACACAGATTCCAATGGTTTATATCAAGTCAATGTAAGGTTTGACTTAGCCCGATATAAATTACGTACCTACGTCTTCCACACTAAGCCGGCCCTTAGACGATCAATTTTATTGTCAATATCACGCTTCAATTTTATTGAATTTATTTGACAATTAGATTGAAGGCGCGCGATGTTCAATAACGAATCTAAGGCCCAAACGGCGTAGCTAGACGGTCAATAAAATTGCTCGTCTAAGGGCCCGCTATGAATCAATTTATCCGATAGTACAAACGTTGATTCCATTGTTATTCCACATTTCACAACAATGCTTTATCCCAGATGATTTAGCATTTGATATCACCTATTGTGAGCTGGCGCGCTGCCAAACTGCATTTATTGATGATGTACTATGAAGAGGTCTTTAAAGCGGTGGTAATCAACCTTTTTATTATACGGGCCGCACTCAAAAATTTTTAAGGTTAATAAATCCTAGCTATTTAACCTAGCTTTGCTCGGTATTCGATAAAACACGAATAAAATGATATTTTCTAAAAATGATTCCAATTATATATTTCTATATATATACATGTCGTAGGATGATTTGATAAATCCGTGTTTTCGCGAAATCCCTAGAATTTTCGCGAAAATTCTAGGGATTTCGCGAAAACACGGATTTATCAAATCATCCTACGACATACACAAGAATTGCTCGTTTAAAGATATAAGATTTTTCTTATTAGCTATTTAAAAGTACAAAGAATAAAGTTTCACGACTTTTACGACTATTTTACACTAATTTGGCGGTAGGTGTTCATTTCAAAATGGTTAATTGATTTAATGTGGGCCACTAAAAAGTCCCGGCGGCGGCGGCGGCGCGGCAGGCCACATGCAGCCCGTGGGCCACAGGTTGAGTATAGCTGTTTTAAATTATGGTTTTGGTTGGATTTAGATAGCTTGAAGCTTCTTAGAATTCTCTCGGAAACATATACTAATAATAATATCTATGGACGCTCCACAAGTACACACCACGTCAGTCTGGCCCTGTGTTAAGTATCTGAAGGACTTAATATGACTAGATGACGACCGTACACTTTTCCAGGATGAAATATGTCCTATGTCCTTTCCCGGGACTCAAAGTATCTCTATACCAAATTTTTGCAAAATCGGTATAGCGGTTTGGGCTTGAAGAGGTAACAGATAGACAGACATACTTTCGCATTTATAATATTAGTATGGATACACAATATAATATTTAATACACACCCATGACCTAAGGTCATCGAAAACTTTTGGTCCGTCGGCGGGATTCGAACCCGCGACCCCCGGCATGAGCTGCCACGCGCTCAACCGCTGAGTCACAGCTAGGTCGTCAAATTATGTAAGCTCTTTTCACGTTCCAGTCATCAAATCTGATTTCAGGATGCCTTTAAATTTTTAAGGGCATCCTGAAATCAGATAAAGACCACAGTTATAGGTGTAGATATTTATCGTGGTCTTTATCTAAAGTCTTAAGTGTTATTATATTTGACGACCTCTGTGGCTCAGTAATGAGCGCGTTGGTAGCTCAAGCCGGGGGTCGCGGGTTCGAATCCCACCGACGGAACAAAAAGTTTTCAATGTTCCCGGGTCTGGATGTGTATTAAATATGTGTATGATATAATAAAAATCTTAAATATATGTATAGTATAAAAGTATTAAATATATTTCGGTTGTCTGGTACCTGTAACACAAGTCCTTTAGGTACTTAGCACGGGGCCAGACTGACGTGGTGTGAAGCGTCCATAGATATTATATTATATTATATTATATTTTTTAAAAGTTTTTAGCAAGTGTTATCCGCAATATTCGAATTATTCGAATAAAATGTATACAATATGTATGTAATGATTTATTTAAACATTAGCGACTGCGCCGCTTTCAATAAATAACTAGCTAAAAGCCGAGCTTTGTGAGGGCTCGCGTCGTCACACCTTGACTGACCGATGATGACACATGTACATATAAATAGAAATTACTATGTTAAAGCACAGATCAATAGGCGTGATAGTTTTTCCGTAAAGTTAAAGTTTACCACAAAATGTAAAGGCTGTAGGATATACTAGGGCTCGCTTCACTCGCCCTGATTACATAATACATAATAATATAACACTTGTAATTTCGTTGTATAGCGGCAAAACCGCTCTATCGTGCGGACGCATACAAATTGCTCCCTAAGCCTAGAAGGTCAAAAACAAGTGGCACAGTTAGGTTTAAATAATAAAATATTCCGTGCTGCATAAAATATGAAAAGTTGGCGTCAGCTTTTGTGGATTCTGTGTTATGCTCTCAAAATCGTGAATAATTTAAACTTTACTCATTCGCGGGGTATGAATAAGGTGATTTCGAACATTCATACAACCAAAAATATAATAATTCTTATGTAATACTTTGTTGAAATTCAGCAGTAAAAATCATAATGTAATTTAGAGATTTTATTATTTTACTGCAATAATAAAATCTCTATACTTTTATATAAAAATACTTTTATACGTGGGAGAGCCATGCTTCGGCACGAATGGGCCGGCTCGACCGGATAAATACCACGTTCTCACAGAAAACCGGCGTGAAACAGCGCTTGCGCTGTGTTTCGCCGAGTGAGTGAGTTTACCGGAGGCCCAATCCCCTAACCCCTACCCTATTCCCTTCCCTATCCTCAACTATTCCCTTCCCTACCCTCCCCTATTACCCTATTCCCTCATAAAAGGTCGGCAACGCACTTGCAGCTCTTCTGATGCTGCGAGTGTCCATGGGCGACGGAAGTTGCTTTCCATCAGGTGACCCGTTTGCTCGTTTGCCCCCTTATTTCATAAAAAAAAAAAAATAGTTTTATTCCTTACCAGATGACGCCCGCAACTCCGTTGCGCCAAAACTCGTTTATCGCGCGGGAGCCGTACATCTTTCCGGAATAAAAAGTATCTTATGTCATATTCCGGTACTTAAAGTATCTCCAGGCTGCACACCAAATTTCAGCAAAATCGGTTCAGCGGTTTGAGCGTGAACAGACGGAGAGAAAAACATAAAGACTGATAGATACATAATATATGCATATAAATGCATATATTATACAAAAATACATATCCACAATCCATACTAAAATTATAAAATTTTAATATGGATTGTGGATATGTATTTTTGTATTCTAATACAGTATTTGATAATATTGACAGAATACAATTAATCCATACAAATATAGTCGTGATTTGGCAACCTCGATTAAGCCCCGATATTAATGAACGACTGAATGAATAATGTCCGGAAACCATTCACTGATTGACTCGTTCATTGAGCGGCGTCCACACAGAGCGAAAATATTTTAACAAGCAAAAAAATTCAATGTGAGTGCGGCTTGTGACCACAGAATAATCAAGTAGAGGTGACATCGATCGAGCAAAGATTAATGCCTATCTGAGGTTTTGCAATGGTAGTTAAGACGCTTCCCCTACGGAGATGCCGTAATTTACTGTATCTAACAAAAAGATAGTCTTTGTCTTCAAATGTGAAACACTTTCACATTTGAAGACATGAAGTGGATAAATTACATTTTTATCATAAGCGCAATTACTCGCTTTTTTCCTTACAATTTGAACAAACCTTGTAACTTATTTACTTCATCATCTATCATCAACTTTGACATCCAATTACGTTTTAATATACAATTTATAGTTAGGATAGCAAAATTTAAAAGAAACTACTCTTCTGCTTATTATGCCAGGAGTTTTTTCTCAAAATCATTTCATCATCATCTTAATGACAGTTGCTGTTTGAATGCAATGTCTCTTCTACTCTAATGTCTTCTCTATGACATGGACTACAATAATTATTGAGGTTGATCGAACTGCGCCATCTTAAATAACCGCCATCTAAGAATTAATGGTGATTAAGATTTCTACTTAATTATTACGCCTAGGCTTATTAGTTTCTTACGGTGAGAACAGACGTAATCCATACTAAATACTAATCCATAGTAATCCACATCCATAGTAATATTATAAATGCGAAAGTGTGTCTGTCTGTCTGTTACCTCTTCACGCCCAAACCGCTGAACCGATTTTGCTGAAATTTGGTATGGGGAGACTTTGAGTCCTGAGAAAGGACGGTTCCCGCGTGATAAACGATTTTAGTCTGCTAATAAAAAGTTCGAATTTGTATAGCTTATAAGCGTCTCTGTGACCTGGCCCTTACCATCAGCCGATTCGACAGCTCGTTTTCAATATAATACACATTTATTGCACGATAACGAGGCCCACTTGAATTTATGATATTAATTTGAACACAATTGGACCATACAATACTACTGTAAAGTCTATGGAGCGTTTTATTAGGGAACGTCCATGTATTACGCAAGGCAGGGGGGAGGGGGAGTAATAAAGCTCTGAATATAACAAAATCGTTATTTAAGGCTTTATTTGTTATTTTTAATAGTCAATAGGTGGTTAGGTTAGCGTTTTTTAATGTACAGTATTTGTGATTCCTTAGTCTTACTTTGTCTGTAATTTATTTAGTGTTGTGCCTACTATGTTTAAACTTTTAGTTTACTTATCCTGTATTTGTTTGTGAGGACCTGTAACTGGTATCCTCGTTTTTAGCTAAAGTGTTTTTATTGATAGCTATTGATCTTCCTGACAAAATAAAATAAAATCCATGTGGAAACGTTCTCATCTGTTATAACTATCTATATCTGTCAATGTTTCATGCGATGTCCAAGTCGATCTATTTATTTAAAACGTAAAAGATTTTTAATATTGATATGATAATAACTTACGTAATAACTTGAGACAGAAGGTCCCTAGGTAGGGACTGATAAATTAACCGACTTGGTATTGCATGGATCTCATAAATTTTTACGGTATAAAAACTGAGTTGCGAGACTTGGTTTTTTTACAGGATGTTTTTGATGGGATATTCTTTCCTAGGACTCAAAGTATCTCCATACCAATTTTAATCAAAATTTTAAAATTTCTAAAAGGGACAGCCGACAGGTATAGGTAAAAGGAATCAAATTTCGCCATGAGGTGGTTTCTTGCGTAACTAATGGACCGTCCTAAGTCAACGAGTTTATAAGCACTTACCATCAGTTTTATAGCTCGTTAATTGAGTTCGACAACCTCTGTAGTGAATACTTTAACAAAACAATCACAAGCTAAACAACTGAACTTATTATTTTCCTGCAAATTAATTAACGGAGAAATTAAATTAAATTCATTTCGCCTGAAATTCCGTTGCGCCAAAATTCACTTATCGCGCGGTAACTGTACATTTTTCCGGGATTAACAAGTATCGTAGGTAGGTATGTGCTTTCCCGGGACTCAAAGTACCTCCATACCCACCAAATCGTTTAGTGGTTTGGACATTAAGAGGTAACAGACAGACAGACACACTTTCGCATTTATAATATTAGTATAGATTATCCAATTGAGCTGCAAAATATTATGATTATCCGAACAACCTTCAAATATAATTTAATTATCCGAATAACCCTGAATACAATTTAAATCAACGAATAAATCAATTTTCTTGGCACATCATTAATTGGTTCTGATAATCGACCCCATTTGAAGTACTTAATACTTTTTTTACCGTTATTTCTTGTATTTAGACAAGCTTCAAGCTTTTAAGCTCCAGAAATAAAAGCCCCAGTGAAACTTAAAAGCTCTCTTTGATTTGAACAACTTAGTTCTAGTTAGCACTTGTTCTAGTTAGCAGACTTTCAAATAGATGATAACAATTTTACTATACGTTAGGTTTGAAAGTATTCAAGGGTGTATTTGTTCTATAGAGTTCACTGTTAAAGTAGCAGCGCTGAAAGAGTTGACATGTTTGTTTGTCTGTTACTTTTTCACAACCAAACCGCTGAACCGATTTAGCTTAGTCCCGGGTCATAATAATATGTTCTTCATACAATGTTATGATACTTTTACTCCCGTGCGATTTAAAATGAATTTTGGCATTAATTTACTTCTGCTTAATCGCATGAATATAAAGAACCATTGACGCTGTTGTCAAAATTCAGTAAACTATTGAATCAAACGCGTTATGGTCTATTGTGAAATTCAAACCCAACGCTATCTTAACGCGGATACTGTCAGTAATCAGTATGAAAAGATAGGCACTTGGAATGGCCGGGCATTTCACTGAATGCCTGGGCATTTCGCTAAACGCCTAAACCGGGTTTCCCATCAGGACAGTCGCAATCAAGCCGGATTGGCCTATAATCCATTTTTGATTGCATCGCTTTGACGCGAATACAAGTTGAATTAAACAATTTAAGGGTCGGCTATTGTCCTGCGATTACTCGCAAGGACATTCTTCCTAAAATACTAAGTATATACTTATTTTAAATTTAAAAAAATCATCCTCTGCAATTTTTTGGCCAATATAATATATTGTAGGTAGAGTCAGAGTAGACATAATGATAGAGTATGCCGTCTTAGAACTGATGTTGAAATTTTTAAATTTGACGTATTGTGACGAAAATCGTCGCTAGGGTTGTTAACTTGTTACGTACGAATTTAAAAATATGACATATTCGATGGACGTGTTCCTCTTTGGTCGTTTTGTTGTTTGTGTTTTTTTTTGTAATATTTATTTTAAATATTTAAATATAAATTATATCAGCCAGCGCGAGGCACATTCCGTTCATAATCCTAGTGAAACCCGACGAATTTGACAGATATTGAAACCTGTCCGTTTCTTTGCAGTCGAACTACTGGTAGTTATGTCTATTGTGGTAGAGTATTGTAGACTGAGTACATAATGATTTAGCTAGTCCTACCAACGAAGACATATTTTTGGTTTAGTAATTTAAAATGTTCAACCAGGGGCCGTACCAAGAATCCGTTTTGAGACTTAAACATTCGTACGAGAAGGGAAGGCAGTGTTTCTGAGGCCACGAATCAAAAAAGCCTTTTCTTTTTGCTGAAAATCGTATGAGCGTAAACGGGCGAGTCGCGTTTACAGTTTTATAAGGGTTTAAAGTGTTTTCCGTGAAAAGGTTAGCTTTTTCATGGCGCTGCCTCTTTTTAACCGACTTCCGATGGAGGTTTCAATTGGATAGGTATATTACTGCAATGTTTTCACACTAGAGGCAGCACCAGCATTGACAGTAAACAAAAGTTGTGTTTGAGGTTTGACAACGTTTCTGTCAATATATATTAAATAACGTTTCTGTTAATATATATAATAACTAGCTGTTGCCCGCGACTTCGTCCGCGTGGACTTCAGTTTATAGTATATATATCTTTATAGCGCGCGATGTCAACAAAATTGGTGTCAAAAGCTTTTATAAAAAAACCCTGGTACCCCTTAAATCAATACAGCTGTGCAGTGTGCACACAATAAGTATTTCATTTTTTTATATTAAACTTTATATTTTATGCCAAATTTTAAAGCTTATTTAGCCCTCCGATTACACAACTTTACCCATAAACTATTTATCATTGATAGATTTAAGGTTACGTCACTGCACAGATAAAGTACTGAGTTATTTAATACCGTAGAATAGATATAACAATCGAAAAAAAATCGAAACTTAAATGTAAGATGATACCACGTCTTATAGGAAGACTTTTGAGCAAGCGTCAGCGCGATGTAGAAGACGCACGGCGCCATCTATTATGAATTGTTGGAACTAACTTAATTTGAACAAATTTACGCATTTTCACCCCCTTACAACCCTTTTTCCAGTAAAAAAAGTAGCCTATGTCCTTTCTCAGGCTTTAGACTATCTGTATACAAAATTTCATTACCATCGGTTCGGTAGTTTTGGCGTTTGGCGTGAAAGCGAGACTGACAGACAGACAGACAGACAGAGATACTTTTGGCGTTTGGCGTGAAAGCGAGACTGACAGACAGACAGACAGACAAAGATACTTTCGCATTTATAATATTAGTATAGATTATGTGCACACTGCACAGCTGTTTTTGGGTATTTTGATTAATTAAGGGCCGCGCTACACCGGAATGGCAGCGGCGAGGCGAGCACTTTCAGCGCTGCCATTCCGGTGTAATGCGGCCCTAAGAGGGGTACCACTTACCAGGGTTTTAAAAAGTTTTTAAATTTGACACAAATTTTGTTGACACCGCGCGCTATAAACTAAAGTCCACGCGGACGAAGTCGCGGGCAACAGCTAGTATTACTACATAAAATATGTTTAAGATTTTTGAAATTTTATTTTCATACACATCCAAGACCCAGGAACATTGAAAACTTTTTGTTCCGCCTGCGGGACTCGAACCCAGGACCCCCGGGATGAGCGCTGGCCACGCGCAATGCGAATTCATTTTCATCGATATTTTCATGGAAATAAGATATTTTCACACATCAAAATGTAGCCTATGTCCTTTCTCAGACTCTAGAATAACTGTGTACAAAATTTCATTGCAATCGGTTCAGTAGTTTTGGCGTGAAAGCAAGACAGACAGACAGACAGACAGACAGACAGACAGAGATACTTTCGCATTTATAATATTAGTATGGATAACTCCCGCATCGGTTTCGGTGACGGTGGCCGGTTTCATTGAAACCAGGCCAGTTACGCAGGAGTAATTTTATAGTGCCCAAGTGTGTGTGCGGTACACAAGAGCACTCTATTCCTTTACTCTCATAACCCAGTGGGACGGACGACCGACACGACTGGCGAGAGATCAGGCGCAGGACCGACTTTTTACATGCCCATTCGACGCATGGATCATCTTACTTGTCAGACATCAGGAAAAGGTGATCAGCCTGCAATGTTCTAACCAACCAAACCTAATAACATGTTTCCAACGCGGGAATCGAACCCACGACCTCCGCGTCAAGAGCCACGCTCTTAATACCACGAAGGCGTCAATATAATATAAGACGTAGGCAAAACAGGATTTTGGCTGGATTATTTACTATATATGCTATTAGCGCCCTCTGCTCCGACCTTTGCATAATAAAGCGTGGGAGAGCAATACTTTGTCACGAATGGATAAAACAGGCCTCTCGAAAAACAGGCGTTATAATATACTGCTTGCTCCGTTCCTAATAAATAAAGTACAATTTTGAATGCCTATTTTAAAACGTTGTGAACAACAATCTTGAAACAAAGTTAGGTCTATATGGAATTCAGTCAAGTCTTTGAACTTCCTTCAGCGAGGCGTATCCTTCCCTTTGTGGGTGACCAAAGTGCGAAGAAAGTCTTAGATACGTTTTCTCACCTTTTATGATCAACTATCTTTTAAAATATCCTCAGCCGAATATATAAACTCCTCTTTTTTGGAAGTCAGTTAAAAACAAGGTCATGATATTAATATGTTGTGTGTATGTGTATGACGTCATGTTATCGTGCCCAAAAGGACTTATTACTGACTAGTCTAGAATTGCAGTAATAAGTCGTTCCTTGGTCCTACCTCTAGCTAGCACCAGCATAGACAGTAAACAAAAAGTTTTGTTCGACGTTTGACAATGTTTCTGTCAATATAACATGTGCAAGACGTTTTTTATGAAATAAGGGGGCAAACGAGCAAACGGGTCACCTGATGGAAAGCAACTTCCGTCGCCCATGGACACTCGCAGCATCAGAAGAGCTGCAGGTGCGTTGCCGAATAGGGTAATAGGGGAGAGTAGGGAAGGGAATATGGTAGGGGACTGTTTCACGCCGGTTTTCTGTTAGGATGTGGTATTTCTCTGGTAGAGCCGGCCCATTCGTACCGAAGTATGGCTCTCCCACGATACAAACTAATGTGCTAGTAGCGTCCTCTTCTCCGACCTTTGCGTTATGTTACCTATCAAAATATTTCCAAACTGCCATAAAAATCAAAGTTGTAAGTAGATATTTTTAGTGCTAGATGATAATCTTTTTAATTTATAGATGTGAATGCCTCTCAAATGCCACATCTACAATTTCTAATCTACGTCCAATACCGCCCTAGGCTGTCCCACATTTGCCGGCTTTAAAATTCATGAAACTTTAATGTGAATATCTGCCTGCTGACCGCATTGCAGAAAGTTTAAATTCCAATAGCTAATAATATATTCCAATACCTATGGAATACGAGGAAGATTTTCATAAATTTAAAATATTCGAATAAATCGAATAAATATTCGAAATATTCGAACGTAACTAGATTTGACAGAAACTTCGTTAGTGTAAGTAGCGAACATCTTGTAAAAGTATATTTACCTACAGTATGACAAAACAATATGATAATAATTTAGTATGAGTATGTGACCCTTAAATTATAGAGTTCACTGTGAAAGTAGCAGCGATGTAACTTTTTTCAATAATTTTATGGGAAAATTAATGATTTTGCGGCATTTCATAAACAGGGTGTAACAAAAATAAGTGATAATACTTTAGGGTGTGTACGTGTTCCTTGTAGAGAGTTCACTGTGAAAGTAGCAGCGCTGAAAGACCAAAATTTTTTTTCACTTTTGTATGGGCAAGGGCCCGAGTGTCACGAGTTTCCCCATACAAAAGTGAAAAAAAATTTTGGTCTTTCAGCGCTGCTACTTTCACAGTGAACTCTCTACAAGGAACACGTACACACCCTGAACTATTATCACTTATTTTTGTTAAAACTCTATAAAACTGTCAAAATCAACCTGCAAATCTTTTGGCGCTGTTATTTTTTATCACATGTTACGTTGCATACTTTAAATGTGGCCAAACTATATAAAATACTAGATGTTGCCCGCAACTCTACCTGTCTGTCTGTTACCTCTTCACGCGCGAACCGCTGAACCGATTTTGCTGAAATTTGGCATGGAGATACTTTGAGTCCCGAGAAAGGACATAGGATACTTTTTATCCCGGAAAAATGTACGGTTCCCGCGCGATAAACGAATTTTGGCGCAACGGAGTTGCGGGCGTCATCTAGTTTATAATATTAGTAAGTAAGGATGACGCCTTTCTCCGTGGCGTCAAAATTCTTTTAACGCGCGGGAACCGTATATTTCTCCGGGATAAAAAATATCAAAGTATCTAAATTTCAGCAAATTCGGTCATAAGGCCAAGACCGCAACGCGACGCGTAGAATAATTTCTGTATTGACAGATTTCGTGAGCGTGAAATGTCTTGCAAATCTGTCAAATCCATACTTAAGAAATGCATAATAATAATAATAATAGCTCCCACACCGGTTTCGGTGACGGTGGCCGGTTTCATTGAAACCAGACCAGCTACGCAGGAGTAATTTTATAGTGCCCAAGTGAGTGCGCAGTACACAAGAGCACCCTCTATTCCTTTACTCTCATAACCCAGTGGGACGGAAGACTGACACTACTGGCGAGAGATCAGGCGCAGGACCGACTTTTTACATACCCATCCGACGCATGGATCATCTTACTTGTCAGACAAACAGGTGATCAGCCTGCATCGTCCTAACCAAACTTGGAAATAACATGTTTCCAACGCGGGAATCGAACCCACGACCTCCGAGTCAAGAGCCGCGCTCTATACCACTAGACCACGGAGAAATGCTACATTCTACACGGCACAATCTATGGTACCATACTATGTTCTGTGACGGTACATACTGCGGGGCTAAAATGGTCGCTTTGGAGAATCATGTTATGATTCATTTTTTTAAATCGCAAAACGCAAGTCTGCTTGCGATTCATGTCTAGTAATTCGTACTAATTTGACATTTTTGTCAGTTTGACAATTCATTTGCTGAATTGATTGAGAGAAGTTGCTAAATGTGACCATTTTAGCCCCGCTGTTGCGGTCCGAATTGACCCTAACGGTTTGGATGTGAAGAGATTAACAGACGGACACACTTTGGTATTTATAATATTAGTATGGATCGTCATTAAACAGTAATAACTCGTAAATAAAACGATCGACAGTATGATAAATAAATTGCTGGCAATTGTCGAAAATTTCGGACGTCACTTCTAAGTGGCAAGCTGCCGGGTTTGTTCACCTCATTACAATGAGTAAACACTGAACAGAGGATACACTTAAAACATTGTCTAGAAAAACTAATTGTGAAAATAATACATAATATCACATTATTATGATGTTACAAGTTACAACCTACAAGTCTACTATTTAAACATAGCTGGGCATCGTTAATCAAATAGTTAACTTCGTTAATCCGTTAAAGAAAAAGTTAGCTTTGTTAAACGTTAAAGCGTTGCATTTCGGACGAATTAACGCAAGTTAACGTTAATCGTTAATCCGTTAATATGTGTAATATGGCCTTGTTATGACTTAAATGATATAAGTCTATTAGATATAAGTAACGCATGATATAAGTTATATCATTGCGTTAGTGTACATACAAAACCTGTTGGTTAAGGTTCTGGAAGTTAACAGGTTAGGGACAAAACAAAATACTTTTATAATTATTGTATTCTACCTAACTAAATTACACTATACTCTTCATTGTCAAAATGCAAATGATTTCTCAATCTCTCTTCACTCTATAAGCACGCGCGCTTAATAATGAAATGATAAAACGAAACAAATCTCTTCTCACCCGCACGCGTCTGAAAATGTATCTAGTATCGTTTTGTTTCACTCACTGTTGCCGTGCCGCGGCGCCGCGCTGCCCGCCCGCCCGGCACTTGTCGTTTCATACTAACTGTCTGAACCTGTTTTCGCGCCGCGCCGCAGTGCCGTGCGGTAAATAGTAGGCATTGGATTAACGATTAACGGACTTCTGCATATTAACGGAAGTTAACGAGTCCGTTAATATCTTTAAAAGTTAATCCGTTAATCAAAATGTTAACTTCGTTAATTAACGATTAACGGAATAACGAGCTAATGCCCAGCTATGTATTTAAACCATGTTTTCAAGTGTTTAACAACTTGGTTAAAGCAAGGCATTAATGACCGGCCCACATTACTCCAATACAGCTCTGGATTTCTATAATTGGAATAATTTAAACGCCCACTGCCAATTGAGTGCATTCCAGTACCCGCTGATATTAATCCAGTGCGGATTGGAATAATGTAAACCTGCTATTCAGATTAGATATTCAGATTCAGACATTCACTAGAAAACTAAAATTAAAAGAATACATAAATATTAGAAAGATATTAAAATGGTCATTCTGTTACATCATTTCGACTTTTGTTCAAAGACTTGGAAACTGTTCAAAATTTCAGTACCCATTTACAATATTCCAGTAGTAATCCAGCGCTGTATTGGAAAACTGGATTGGAATAATTTAAAGCGGCCATTATAAAAAAAACACGTTTATTTTATACAGTGTGTAACAAAAATAAGTGACAATACTTTGGGGTATGTACGTACTACGAGTTCCTTGTAGAGGGTTTATTGTGAAAGTACTTACCAGCTCTAAAAGACGATTTTTTTTTCACTTTTGTATGGGCAAGGGCCCGAGTGTCACGAGTTTCCCCATACAAAAGTGAAAAAAAAAATTGGTCCTTCAGCGCTGCTATTTTCACAGTGAACTCTCTACAAGGAACACAGACACACCTTAAAGTATTATCACTTAGTTTTGTGACACCTTGTAGATATTATATTCTGAATGCTCTGCGCGCTATCTACTCTCTCGCTCCAGCATACGTCTCTCTTAATTGACGTTATCTGTACTTTTTGTTCTACCGTCTCTGGAGCTTGTTACAGCTACTTTACTGTTTAACATTTATACTGTGTATTTTTAGTTCGTGATGCACATTGCAGCTGTTTTTAATCGACTTGGGGAAAAGATTTTAGCTGGCTCTACTTTTTATACTTATCTTTGCTAATGCTATAAATTATGCGAAAGTGTGTAAGTCTGTCTGTTACCTTTTCACGTTTTAACCCCTAAACTTACGAATCCATACGCATGTTATAAATGCAAAGTGTCTGTCAGCCTGTTAATACGCCCAAACCGCTGAACCGATTTTGCCAAAATTTGGTATGGAGCTACTTTGAGTCCCAAGAAAGGACATAGGATTCTTTGGAAAGGGTTCCCGAGGGAAAAAACTAATTTTTGCTCAACAGAGTTGCGGGCATGGACTACTCATGTACTTAATGTTTTATGATAAATCGAAGAATTTTTGAAGTGAAAACTTCTTTAGCGGCGTTGAGCACTTTTGTGGGATGGGTAAAAACTGTGAAACTCGCGTCAGAATCTCGTGCTGATCGAAAAACCGTAAGACGGTTGGAGAGTAGTGTTGTAACATCGAAATCGATTGATCGAACAATCGATTGTTTTTTTTCGATTGTCGATATTTTTTAATCGATTGTAATGGTTTCGATTACTTAAAAAAACTATTTTTAAAAATCAAATTTTCAAAAAAAAATGGGTAACAAAAAATTGTAAGGGTTTCGATTAAGTAATTAAAAAAATCATTTTTTTTAATCGATTTTCATAAAAAATGCGTTAAAAATTTAATCGATTGTAAAGGTTTCGATTAATTTTTAAAAAATGGGCAAAAAAATAATAATAATCAAGTTTTCACTTCTGCCGGCACTCCCGGAGTGCAACCCGTCTTTTTTTTTATTGATTGACGGACCTACGTCATGTGGTCGGATTATGTCAATTCAATGTTAGTTGATATCAGTCGGACGCGCGTTTGGTCGCGTTATGTTAAGCCCGCGGGTTTAACATAACGCGACCAAATTACGTAATACCATCTGCCTATGGATCGACTTCTCTGATGACTGATAGTATAAGGATTACAATTTCAAAATTCCCCATTATTTTTGGACTGCGAACCGCAATCTTCAATGCGCCATCTTGAAGTAACTTCGGGTCCGAAGCCCTTCAGTCAAGGGCCATATATCCGAGTTACGAGTATCGTGCGTGACCCTACACTGCCCACCCTTCACATCTAACGCTTGGGAAAATATAGGGTTTTTGTAGGGTTTTCCGGCCTTCGCCTAATGTTAGAGGAGTTGTACAACATGATATCTTTTACAAGACATTACGTAAGCCTCCAACGGCATAAGGAATTTCGACGGACCGTACATTTTTCTTTCCTAAAATGTAACCATGTCTTTCTCCGTGTACTACTTCTACAGGGTGTAACAAAAATAAGTGATAATATTTTAGGGTATGTACGTGTTCCTTGTAGAGAGTTCACTGTGAAAGTAGCAGCGCTGAAAGACCAAAATTTTTTTTCACTTTTGCATGGGAAAACTCGTGACGCTCGGGCTTTTGCCCATACAAAAGATATTTTTTTTCATCTTTCAGTGCTGCTACTTTCACAGTGAACTCTCTACAAGGAACACGTACCCACCCTAAAGTATTATCACTCATTTTTGTTATACCCTGTATTATGTGTATCAAATAACATCAAAATCCGTCCACTAGTTCGTGAGATTAGTGCTCTAACTTCTAAGTTCAAACATCCGCCTTCTATAATATAATAATTTAATTATAAGGACGCTATCACAAAAATTATTACAAAAATTAGCACGTCAGCTATCACAAAAATCATTACAAAAATTAGCAGCATTATAGCTAAATACACTGAACTAAGGAAAATAAACATACAAAAAAATTGTTGCATAATTAGTCCCCTGTACGAATAGCTAAATATTTTATATAAAAATAAATAACATTTCCATTTATAAGAAAAATAAGAAACGCTCTCAAACTTCATACATTTTCGCCCTATCAAGAACGCGGCGAGCGTCGTAACCGCCATTGTACAAGGCGCGCTGATATTGAATGTTATTTTAATATCCTTATCGTCGATATTCGTACTGACCTGCTAATTTTTGTAATATTTTTTGTGATAGCGTCCTTAATGTATTTTTTTATAATAACAATAATAATAATCATTTATTTGCATAAAATATTGTTAACAAAACAGATCTTAAAGTATAGGTCTAGTACTCCAGTAGCCAACATTCTGATTTTGAAGCATGCAAAACAGGAATGTTGTATAAGTTGTATAAGCTAAAAACATATTATATGTTTTTAGCTTATACAACTTTCAGGGTTAAATATAGGTATAATATCGAATAATATATTTTGTATAAATAATAAATAAATGTTTATTTCGAACTTAAATAACAAAAAGTAGAACACACGTCACCTAGTAAGCTCAAGCTGTATCAGGTGACTATGGCTCTTCCAAAATTAACTCTCATATTTTAATTCTTACATGGAAAAATATAAAACAGGAAATGAGAGGTCTTCAGAGAAATTTTGCAGGAAATTAACGATTTTTGGGTCTTTGAACTTGATATTTGTTGATCAATTAGAGACAGGCTGAGTAATCACCATGGCTTAGTATAAAAGCGATGCAAAAATGGGAATGATTATTTATGTAGCTAGTAGGTTTCCAAAATTAAAAGTATCCTATGTCCTTTTTCGAGGCTCAAAATATCTTCATACCAAATTTCAGCAAAATTGGTTCAGCGATTTGGGCGTAAATAGGTAACAGACAGATAGACAGACTGACAGACACACTTTGGTCTTTATTATGCGCCAAAATTCGTTAATTGCGCGGGAACCGTACATTGTTCCGGGATAAAAAGTATCCTATGTCCTTTCCCGGGAATCTGGATGAAAAGTACTCCATACTTTTCAGCAAAATCGGTTCAGCGGTTTAAGCGTGAAGAGATAACAGACACACAGACAGATACAATTTCACATTTATATGGATATGGAAGTATGGAATACTATTTACTAGTGATCTCGCGTAGTAGCCGCGGACACAATATAATATCTTGTCTTATATCTTTAAACGAGCAATTCTTGTATATATACCTCCAAGAACAGAGCGTATTCCCTTTTCAGAAGTAAAAAGCCGGATTTTTTGAAGACGTGAAAAATGTAGATTATTCGAATTTTTCGGAATTTGAAGTAATCGGATTGCATCCCTAGTCGTAAATTATACAAGTTAACTACTTATCTACGTGTAAACCAGCCATTATTGACGGACCGGCGACAGCGGACAGCCACCGGCTGTATGATATTTACTTCTATTTCCTTTGAACAAGGTGCAAAATGCAAGTGGATTGCATTGTGTTGCTCTTCGGTTTCATAGATTCGGGTGTTTTCGTGATTACAACAATTAGCGAAGATTTATACTATAATATACCGTTACTACTACTTAAGAGTACTGTACAATATGCCGACACACTTAGAAAACTTCGAAAGCGCGATGCAGGAATGTGGCGATAATAATGGGGATTGTCCATTTTTTTTTAATTTTGCTCATTACAAAAACATTTCGAGGAATAAGGTCAGTGATCGTTTTTCTGTATATAAACGAAAAAAATACCCATTAGTTACTTAGATTTTTGAACAAATATGTTTAACCTTTGTTTGACCTTCAATGGCGTTAAATTAGCAATAAATTCGACCAACATTACGTTTCGAACTTTTGGTAAGCTTCTCGTATCAGCTTTCACATAATGAGAACTTGCATTTGATGAACCAGCCATTATAAATAAGATTGAAAGGAAATTTAAAACATTCTCAGAGGTCAATTGGCCGCTGATGATGACGTCAGAGCGAAACTTTAAAAATTTATTGAGAAAAAACTAGCCAATGAATTTCAAAATTATTTAATTTATATTCTTAAAATACCCTATTTTAACGAAAAAAATATAAAAAGTACATGTGATTTTTTTGGACAATGCCCATTGTGGGTACCTACCACACAGACATAATTTCGTAATATTATACCTTGTCACTCCGTTTTGCAAAAACTCGTAGGCAAAAGCTAGTACAATGAGGCAGCAAAGTGAATTTGCATGATATACCGCGTACAGTCGTGCTCGTGAGTGCTATGTATTATCGAGCATTAATACCGCTTTGTGGCTCCGTTCTGTGGTTTGGGCGCGAGCGAGCGACTGGAGCGGTTAGCGAGTTTGGTCGTAGCGGCGACTGATGAGCCAGCGGCACATTCAATACAATACACAATATACTAATATTTAAAACACAAAGTTTTGTTGTTGGAACGGAGTTACTTATCCTATTCCTTAGAAAAAGTTGTAAATTATACACTTTTTTATTAGTCACATAGGGGGCATAGAGGGCGTTGATAGTAGTATTTCTGGGCGTCAATTAGATGGCGTTTTTTTTATAACTTCGTTCCATCCGGGTGTCCGTCTGTCTCTTTTCTCCCAGAAAAACATACGGATTTCATTTCAAACAACTTAAAGGAACAGCAATGCAGTAGCCAAGCATGCTTTTCTGACTTGAGCGAGTCTGATTGTGAAAATATTCAAATTTCTAGTTAGGCCTGTGAAAGTTGATCACTTCGATTCGATCTCAGATGCGCCCAATGCTGCGTGCTCGGGAACTATCCATTTTTTCTGCAGCAACAAAGACTATCCTCTGTCCTTTCCGGTTTCTCAAAGTATCTTCATACCCACCTAAATCGGTTTAACCGTTTGTAATCATAGACTCACAGACACACTTTCGCGTTTATAATATTATTAAGAAGAGTCCACACCGCCGTTTTTCCATACAAACGTTGTCCCCTGTTTTCTCCCTGGATGATGCCGGTAGAGTTATGATTTTTTTTTCCGCTATTAGCATGTCCCTATGTTTTCTTTTTTTTTTTTTTTTCATAATTTTATTTTATTTTCCTCTGTGTTCAAACACCCAGAAAACAAAACTGACTAAAATGTACAAAAAAAAATAAAACATAAATAAAAAAAAAATCAAAAAATATTTATTTTACATTTACAGTATAAACTTAACAAAATAAGCAGAGATTGGGACCACCCGGGGCTGCCTAACACAAGTATTATTACTTGTATTAGGCAGCCCCGCTCTTCCATAAACTATAGCATACTTAACAACAGGTAAGTAACGTAAAATTTTTGTTTAAAATTTTTGTTTATAATAACTAACATCTAGAAACTGCATGCCAGTATACATGTAAACTATTTTGTGTTTGTGAGTATGTGTATGTATGTGTGCACGTGTATGTGTGTGATTAGAACAGATATTCTTATGATTTTAAAAAGGAGAAAAAAGGTAAGTAAAAGTTTGTATATTTATGTGATATAGTGCAATATTGATTCTGTCTCCTCGTACGACAGACATAATAGCCAATGTACGAGTAAGATTACATTTTTACATTTATTTAGATTTAGTGGGTAAATTTTATATACAATAATACTGCCTTTGAGCGAATTGTGTGCGAAATTTTGGTGGTATAGCTGCTTTTTCTGGTCTCCTTTTTTTAATATTATCATTAGATTTATACGGCAAAGTTTTATGGAGCCTGAGGGTACTATTTAAAATGTAAAGTTTCCTGACTGATAATAGTTGGCAAGATTTATAAAGGTCGTCAGTTGGGTAGCGGAAAGGCTTGCAGTACATAACTTTTATTAGACATCTTTGGCTTCTCTTAACTTCTAAGAATCTTGTTTTTGCTGCACCACCCCAGATCATGACACAGTAGTTTATTAAAGAATGTACTAGAGCAATGTATACTTGTTTGATTGTTTTATTTGAAGCTACGCATCTAAGTTTCCTGAAAATCCATATCATTTTTCTAATCCTATCGCTAGTATAATCAATCTGCCGGTGCCAATTTAGATTTTGGTCTAAGTATACTCCAAGATACCTAGTTGAAATTATTTTATTTATTTCACTACACGAACAGTTCGTTGCAGTGTTATTTGATATATGGCATTGGTGAATTTTTAAATTATGGTTACTTCTAGGTTGCGTTTTATTATTTATAGAGAAACAAAATATATAATAGGTCTTAGCAACATTAAGAGTTAGGAGGTTGCTAGCCAACCACTGCGATACTGATATAAGACCATTTTCAGCGCTTCGAAAAACTGACTCCCATGTCCTGCCTTTAAAGGCAATTGCAGTATCGTCTGCATAGGATACCACTCGTCCATTTTTTTGTGAATTTATATATATAAGAAAGAGGGTCGGGCCAAGAACACTGCCCTGTGGAACTCCGAAATCGACTATAGTCTCGTCACTGGTATGGTTTTCTATTTTTACTTGCTGTTTCCTTCCCTCTGAGTAGTCTACAAGAAGTCTTAAGGGTGTGCCTCTGACACCTATCGTTTCTAGTTTACGTATGAGTTTAGGTATAGATACAGTGTCGAAGGCTTTTTTTAAATCAAGGAAAACAGTCAAGCATTTGTTACCTGTATCTAGTTGTTGCGAAATATCTTTTGTCAGAGCCTGAACTGCATTTTCAGTGGATTTATTGCACCTAAAACCAAACTGTGAGTCTGAAAGAATGCCAAAGGTTTCCAGGTAGTTACGTAGTCTTTTATTAATAAGTTTTTCGATAATTTTAGATATTGCCGGTAGTACTGAGATAGGCCTATAATTATTTATATCTGTTTTCTCACCGGATTTGTACACAGGGGTGATTAAAGATTTTTTTAAATATGTTGGAAATATGCCTTGTTTGAAACAGAGATTTGTCAAATGGGTTATTACAGGTACTACAAGATTTCTCGTAAATTTAAGGAAACGAGTGGGTATGCCATCCCACCCAGGTGCGCTATCAGACTTTAGACTACTGAGAACGCTGTCTACTTCTTGGAGATCAGTATCTAACAGTACAAAAGATGACATTATATTTGATTCTGACACAGCTTGATATCTTTCTGTATATAAGTTTGTATTTACGCTCTGAATATTCTTTGCTAGGTTTTTTTCCAACGCTGGCAAAAAAATTATTTATATGCTCTACGGATTCTTTAGGGGTTTCTTTTATATGTAATAGTTCTGTATTTGGTATTTTATTAGTGTTTAAATTTGTAATATTTTTAATAGTTTACCACAATTTTTTTGTATTTTTAGCTGATTTGTCTATTTGTTCTCTATCGTATTTATGTTTTAATTTATTTATAAGGTTGTTACAAAGGTTCCTATAACGTTTATAGGTTATTCAACGAAACGAAGATTTTCTGTTCTTTTATTAGAACTTTTGTCGTGTTGTCTCTATCGCGCTCTGCGGTGGGAGACTTGAGATTGATGAGACAGCAATACATTTTTAAATACCTATTTTCAATTTCTCTCGCCCCTGGTGTATCCTCTTAAGCATTCGCCAAAGCGTATAACTTGGACCACGCACAGTCATTTCAGTTGGTTTATGCTCTTGATATATCTTTGACTTAAACTTTATAGTACGGGAGCCCTACAACATATTTTTTAAAGCAGATAAAAATATTGTTCTTTGTCTTATCAAAATGAAGCTACTCACAAAAAATTTGCTTGATAGTAATAAAAAAAAATGTTCTGGGGCTCCCGTACTTATGCTGGACACTGGTGACTAATGGATAATACGGAAGAACTTACAAAAGATCTTTGCTATAATGCCGTATCTACTTCTTACCGATTTCGGTGACGGTGGCCGGTTTCATTGAGACAACTACGCAGGAGGAATTCAAAAGTGCCTTAGTGTGTACGCAGTCTATCTTCCTTTAATTATGTTGTTGTAAACGGTTAGCGGTAATGTATTAAGCACGTCTGGTACGGCCTATGACCCAAGCAGCAAATGGACGTGCTATAATGGTCGAGAGCACGTTCTTGTTTTCGCTTTAAGTTCTATAAAAGTTCTTAAAACAGTCGAGTAAAAGTGCTGTAAACGTTTACTCGACGCGAAAAAGGCGCAAATTATTCAGACTAAAGACCTATTAAAGTGGAATAAGCGCTGAGTAAGCAACAAAAAAATGCTGTAAGATTTGAGTAAAAGTGGTAGAAAACACTAAGAGTGTTTTAAGAGCAACCAAAATGCGTATATAGGATATTTAGTTCAATAAACGCAATTGATTTGCTATTATACAGATAAAGTGTGCTATAATAGCAGACGAATTGCTTTTATTCTCCTTTTTAGTTCTATAACAGCGAATAGAATGCTTTTACTCGACAAATTAGTGCTGTAAAGAGTGCGAGCTTGTGTGCTACATAAATTTAATGTAAAACAATTATAGTTATTAAACTACATCTCAATCCTTATTTATATTATCAAGTTTTTGAGAAATCAATATGTGATTATTTTTTCTGTTCGTGTAGCTACTCCAAAACATCATGCGCAACAAGTTTTATTGATAAACCCAAAGGCATTTTTACATAAACATTCATGCGCTGCCTATTTTCTTAAATTTGAAGACTAATTAATATAATTAAATATACTTAAAATATATTTTTTTACTGCCATTGTCCATATTGATAATCTAGTTGCAGTTACAGCTAACTTATTCCATTAAAAGTCGAGTAAGAGTGCTGGTCACCACATTTATAGCACAAGGTGTCGCCATGATAACAGGATTTAGGGTTCGCTTCGTAAATATCGTATAACAGCTCTTAATTACACTACAGTTCCTATACGAACGTTTTTAATTCTACTATAAGAGTTAGTCTATAAGCGTGCAGTAACAGCAGCAATGTTGCCATAAGCAATTCGATTGCGTTTATAGAGCTTTTATAGAAACATAAAAGAGCTGAGTAACGGCTGTATAAAAGCACCCAATTCAGCGAATCATCTATTCTACAGCTATTATACGACTGTTATAGATCAAACGATCGAATAACAAGTATTTTAGCCATATTCATTCAGCATTTGCTAAAAGGTGGAGTAAAAGGGCTAAAACATAGTACTGTAAACGTTTATTCGACGTCCTTAAAGCACACATTAGCAAATATTGCCAAATAGTCGAGATAACCGCTATTATACGATAAATGGGTGTTTTATGAACGGTTACCCGGCTCTTATACGATTAAAGGCTGAGTAAAAAAATCCTTATTCGACTGTTTTGCTGCTTGGGGAGTAACGACTTACGACAGGGTCAATTCAGGCCGCAACGCAACGAGGCGAGGCGAGGCGCGGCGCGGCATAAAGAATGGATTTGACAGATTTCAATTGCGCGAGGCGACATGCCAAAAACGTTGCAGTCTTTTTTTATGAAATAAGGGGGCAAACGAGCAAACGGGTCACCTGATGGAAAGCAACTTCCGTCGCCCATGGACACTCGCAGCATCAGAAGAGCTGCAGGTGCGTTGCCGGCCTTTTAAGAGGGAACAGGGTAATAGGGGAGGGTAGGGATGGGAAGGGAATAGGGGAGGGTAGGGAAGGGAATAGGGTAGGGGATTGGGCCTCCGGTAAACTCACTCACTCGGCGAAACACAGCGCTAGCGCTTTTGTAGTTTGGTTTTCTGTGAGAACGTGGTATTTCTCCGGTCGAGCCGGCCCATTCGTGCCGAAGCATGGCTCTCCCACGTATAAAATCTGAATCAACCCTTAAAGGCAGGGCAACTTTTACAGCGCCGCTACTTTTACAGTAAACTACACAGGGGACACATACACACCCATAAGTATTATCAGTTTTGTTACGCCCTGTATAAGGTCAAAGAACCATCCAGCTTATAATAACACTGCCTCATCAATGGCTCAGCACGTAAAATCACAACAAAGATCTATGGGGCTCGATTCTCAAGCTTCGAACGTCGTTTCGATTGCAGGTTGTATCACTCGCACGTTACGGTTGATTCAGACGACGCGACGCGTAGAGCATTTATAAATTTGTATAGATTTGACAGATTCACAAGACGTCTCGCGCAATTAAGATCGTTCAAATCAGTACAAATTTAGAAATACATTTACGCATCGTGTTGCGGTCTGAATTAACCCTTAGGAGTGATGGCTGGTTTAAGTAGATAAGTAGTAACTAAATTTAAAGTGCCTGCCCGAAATGTCTCAAGTAACAAGCCCCGCCTGCCAACATTATAGTAAATAGTCTAATTTCTTTGTTTAGTACTTAACTAAATTTTAACTTGCTACTAAATTTTGTGTTTCCATGCAATAAATAACTTAAAATTAAGTTAAAATTTTGTTAACTACTTATCAAGTTAATACGTGTAAACCAGCCCTTAGGGCCAGGCCCCAACAATGCGTTGCGGCGCCGCATCGTAAAAATCTACGACGTCACAGAACGCATCGTGGAAAGCGATGCGTCAGCGACATTTCCGATGAAATTTTTGCGTTGAACAACGCATCGTATTTCTGTGCGATGTTGTTTTTGCGATACGACGCCGCAACACAGTGTTGTGGCCTGGCCTGGCGCAATATGAGCGCAAATGAGACAGCATGCCACCGAAACGACAGTCGAAACTTCAGAATTATAAATGAGAGCCTGCCATCGAAACGGCATTCGAATCGTGAGAATTATGCCCCTGATCGTATGAATGAAACCTTAATTGGTCCTAAAGTCCACCTGTCCGCTTTTTGCTTGTTAAAATATCTGCACGAAACGTGAGCTGAATCTCGGCAGAACTTGGCTCCATATTTTATGGAAATCTCATTCATTTTGGTCTAGATATATCTGCCACACCGGTTTCGATGACAGTGGCCGGTTACATTGATTTCAATTTTCAGTTATACAGCAGTGATTTTGTAGCGATACTATCGCCACAATCCTGCATTAGTAATAAAGTATAGAGCGCGGCTCTTGACTCGGAGGTCGTGGGTTCGATTCCCGCGTTGGAAACATGTTATTTCCAAGTTTGGTTAGGACAATGCCGGCTAATCACCTGATTGTCTGACAAGTAAGATGATCCATGCGTCGGATAGGCGTGTAAAAAGTCGGTCCTGCGCCTGACCTCTCGCCAGTCGTGTCGGTCTTCCGTCCCACTGGGTTATGAGAGTTAAGGAATAGAGAGTGCTCTTGTGTATTGCGCACACACTTGGGCACTATAAAATTACTCCTGCGTAGCTGGCCGTTTCAATGAAACCGGCCACCGTCACCGAAACCGGTGTGGGAGCTATTATTATTATAATCCCGCATTGCACTATCAAGGTTTTTAAGCTGCATAGCTTTTATGGCGGGCTTCGAGTGCGGCGTCCGAATCGAGAAATTCCGTAACGAAAAACCTAACACACATCAGTCCGACCGGGACTGTGTGCGTGCGACTAGACGTATGCGAATTATAATTGCGTTGATAAAAATGCTATGCAGCTTTACCGCGGCAGTCTTCGAGTGCCACACGTGTTGTCGAATATTTTGTATGTAAATAGATAGTCGGTACTTAACTTTTGTAATCTATGGCTATTATTTCATTATGAATATTAATTTAATAAATATGTTTTTGTCACGCCATTTTGTTTTTGATTATTCAAATTATTTACATAATAGGGTAAGCCCTGACAAATTGCTACTATTATTTCACCAATTAATTACTTTAAATTATATTTCATGTTGCGCAGATCTGTTATATTTAGTGATTGATCGAAATTTCGGTTCCGGTTTCGTCAAGTCTCGCTTGGAATAATTCTAGTTTCGGTTTCGGACGCAATTATACTTTCCTTACTACAAGACAAATACAAAATCGACAATCGACTCAACTTGATTTCAGTAGGATTTGTTCCTACTACCTACTATTTTCGACCCTGCCGAAACTCTTTTGTTGTTAAAAGCTTATGATTTTTTGTGTGTCGCTGGGTAAACTTTGCAATTATTTTTTCAGTTCACTGCCGTTTACTTAAGTTGTGTTTTACTATTTAATGAATTGGTAGGTATTTAATATGACAACGAAGTATAAAACTAAGTCGCTTTCCACCTTCTGTCCCTTTATATTATGCTTAGTACGTTTATCTCTAGGCAACGGATTTTGATTGAAAATCGGTTAGATAAAGAGTAGCTGACGGCAAAGAATAAAGACAATTTTTTATCGAGCATAAAAGTACGGAAGAAGCATTAAGACGCAAGGAACTGTTACATTGATAAATAAAAACTGTTCAATAAATAATAATAATTCGAAATAATATTATATTCATTTTGGTTTTGCCGTAACCGAAACTTGCTGGTTTGAAAAATCGGTTTCGGTTTCGGCTAAAAAATCTCTTTTGGTCGGTCACTAGTTTTATTTATAGATGAGATAGCAATTTATTAGCCAACGGAGAATTGAATTCGAATATACAGAATGTAACAAAATAACGTGATGATACCATAGTAGTACCATACCGTGGTAGTACCTGGATACCATACCATACCATACCATACCATACCATACCATACCATACCATACCATAGTAGTATAGGAGCACTCTATTCAGGGACACCATAATATACACTGTGAAATTAGCAGTATTAAATTATTTTTTAAGGTTTTGTTGCACAAATCTATGATGTTGGGGCATTTCTTAAACAAACATCACACTAATATTATGATGGTAAAAGTTTGTGAGTTTGTACTTCTTAACGTCTGAACTAACCTAACGGCTGAAGCGATTAAAATAGAATTTAGTCGATACCTTGGGTAAGCACACACATTATTTTTTTTTAACATGGGGAAATGTTTTACGCATCCCCGGCAAACCTATCCACCCATCCCCTAGTCTACCCACTAAAACCCCATGATGCTCCACTCATCGCTAAAGGCAGAGTTGCGGGTACGATAGAAGCTACGGCCAGGGCCCCCGCTACCATATGTGTAATGTGTGCAATGCACACGGGCGCCATCCTCTAGGAGCGCCAAATTGCCATTTTTAGGGGCGCCAAAACCAAGGTCCCAAAAAATTTGCCTAAAGGGGCGCCAAAATCCTTTTTTTGCACACAGGCGCCCTTACGAGGGCCCTGGCTACCGCAACTCTACCAGGGGTAAACACATACCTAGGTATGTGTTTACCCCTGGTAGAGCCTAGGCTCCATTTTACTTATGTGGGAAAATTTCACATATTGTGAAATTTTCCCACGTTGTGTGTACGTGGGACACAGCTAGAATCCATACTAATATTATAAATGCGAAAGTATCTCTGTCTGTCTGTCTGTCTGTCTGTCTGTCTCGCTTTCACGCCAAAACTACTGAACCGATTGCAATGAAATTTTGTACACAGTTATTCTAGAGTCTGAGAAAGGACATAGGCTACATTTTGATGTGGGAAAATATCTTATTTCCATGAAAATATCGATGAAAATTAATTCGCATTGCGCGTGGGCAGCGCTCATCCCGGGGGTCCTGGGTTCGAGTCCCGCAGGCGGAACAAAAAGTTTTCAATGTTCCTGGGTCTTGGATGTGTATTAAATCCATACTAATATTATAAATGCGAAAGTATCTCTGTCTGTCTGTCTGTCTGTCTGTCTCGCTTTCACGCCAAAACTACTGAACCGATTGCAATGAAATTTTGTACACAGTTATTCTAGAGTCTGAGAAAGGACATAGGCTACATTTTGATGTGGGAAAATATCTTATTTCCATGAAAATATCGATGAAAATGAATTCGCATTGCGCGTGGCCAGCGCTCATCCCGGGGGTCCTGGGTTCGAGTCCCGCAGGCGGAACAAAAAGTTTTCAATGTTCCTGGGTCTTGGATGTGTATTAAAATAATATTTCAAAAATCTTAAATGTATTAATTTATGTATAATATTATAAAAAATCCAGAAATATATCGATGCAATGAACATTTTAGTTCTAATACGATTCAACAGATGGCGTTTTATTTTTTACTTTATTGTAACATAGAACTAATCATACTTATTAGTTAGTATGTTTTTGTTTATAGTTTTTAATACGTTAGAATATTATGTTTAATAATATAATCACTTGGTATAATAATAATCAATCTATCTTATCTTATAGAACTCCTACTGCATTTCTAATATATGTGACAATTTGACAACAGAAGGCGCTCTAAAATAAAGGAGTTCGAGTGTACCGTGTTGGCCTATATTCCATCCAGAAAATATATCAATGCAATCAACATTTTAATTCTTGTATATGAAAACAGATGGCGTTTTATTTTTTACTTTATTATTGTAACAGAACTAATCATACCTACTTTACTATATAATATTGTTTTTATTCATAACTAGCTGTTGCCCGCGACTTCGTCCGCGTGGACTTTAGTTAATAGCGCGCGGTATCAACAAAATTTGTGTCAAATTTAAAAACTTTTTAAAACCCTGGTAAGTGGTACCCCTCTTAGGGCCGCGCTACACCGGAATGGCAGCGCTGAAAGTGCTCGCCTCGCCGCTGCCATTCCGGTGTAGCGCGGCCCTTAATTAATCAAAATACCCAAAAACAGCTGTGCAGTGTGCACATAATCTATACTAATATTATAAATGCGAAAGTATCTCTGTCTGTCTGTCTGTCAGTCTCGCTTTCACGCCAAACGCCAAAAGTATCTCTGTCTGTCTGTCTGTCTGTCAGTCTCGCTTTCACGCCAAACGCCAAAACTACCGAACCGATTGTAATGAAATTTTGTATACAGATAGTCTAAAGCCTGAGAAAGAACATAGGCTACTTTTTTACTGGAGAAAAGGGTTGTAAGGGGGTGAAAATGCGTAAATTTGTTCAAATTAAGTTAGTTCCAACAATTCATAATAGATGGCGCCGTGCGTCTTCTACATCGCGCTGACGCTTGCTCAAAAGTCTTTGGCATAAAATATAAAGTTTAATATAAAAAAATGAAATACTTATTGTGTGCACACTGCACAGCTGTATTTAAGGGGTACCAGGGTTTTTTTATAAAAGCTTTTGACACTAATTTTGTTGACATCGCGCGCTATAATCTGAAGTCCACGCGGACGAAGTCGCGGGCAACAGCTAGTTTAATATAAGTTATACCTTTTCATATTCCACGCGTATGAAATTAACTATGAAATTTTAAGCACATGGCAAATATTCGTCCAATTAAATACATCAAAAACCATTCGTCCATTTTATATTTAAATGCTCCATTTCCATTGTATACCAAATATTAATTGTACAGATTTTCTCATTTTGCTCTGCGAAATGAAATAATTTATTATTTAGGAGACTGTTGATAGAACTAGCATCGCGCATCGCTGATCAAACAACATTATTAAATGACTAGATATTGCCTGCGACTTCACGAAAGCAACAGCCGTGTTAGGCATTTAATTGGTTGACTGGTACAGGGTGTAACAAAGCTAAGTGTGATAACTTTAGGGTTTTATGGGCTCTCTATATAGAGTTTACTGTGAAAGTAGCAGCGCTGAAAGGTTGAATAAGCTTACAACCTTTGAAATATTGATGAATAATAACTAATCCTTAGATCGTGGATTCTTGGCAATCTATTGTTATTCTATTGTGTCTCGCTCACTGGTGAGCTTATGGGGCTTGACGGGTTAATAGTTTAAAAAACTAAAAAACACGCTTTTAGCCAGCACTAAGACAATCCGCCATCTTCGATGTCCGCTATGTTGGATTTAAGTCACGTGTCTATTTTTTCCTACTCCTGGGTCCTGGCAGCAAACTCTTTAATTTGATACGCATATCATGGGGGTGCATTCCAAATAGCTTGTCCGCCATCTTGGGGAGGCCGCCATATTGGATTTGTAATGACGTTTTTTAGCTAGCAATGTAATCGAAGACAGGAAAGTGGGTCAAATTAGGATTCCAAGATTTTCTTACATACATTGTTACAAGTGAAGCTACCTAATAAAAGCTTGTTGAAAATGTTCCAGCACTGAGGACGCTGATGATGCCTGTACATATATGATGATAATGTCAGTTTCTGAACAGAAAAACTAGATCTAAATCGAGCCACAGACAAACACACAGACAGAAAGACACGTCAAACTTATAACACCCCTTTTCTAGAGGGTAGTCTATAAAACTAAGACTTAAGAGTCCGGGTGCCATCGACATTCTCATACAGACGTATTTACCAAGATCATTTCCCATACGAGAATATTTACCATATTTGAGTTATTATTCAGCTTGAGATGGTAATTACCTAGGTTCCTGTAAAAATATTCACTGCAAAATATTTACATACCAAAAAATATGAACGATTACAATATTTTATACTAAACTAGCTGTCCCTGTGAACTTCGTGTCACTTTAAAACCTTCCCTGGACTTCTACAAATATTTTAAGACTAAAATCAGCCCAATCAGTTCAGCCGTTTTCGAGTTTTAGCGCGACTAACACATTTGAAAATCCATTTTTATATATAAGACTAGCTGTCCCGGTGAACTTCGTGTCACTTTAAAACCTTCCCTAGACTTCTACGAATATTTTAAGACTAAAATCAGCCCAATCCGTTCAGCCGTTTTCGAGTTTTAGCGCGACTAACACATTTGAAAATCCATTTTTATATATAAGATTGTAATCGTTCATATTTTTTGGTATGTAAATATTTTGCAGTGAATCTTTGTACAGGAACCTAGGTAATTACTATCTCAAGCTGAAAATAACTCAGTTAATATAGTAAATATTCTCGTATGGGAAATGATCTTGGTATTACGTTTGTATGAGAATTTTGATGGCACCCGGACTCTTAAGAGGGTCATTTCTTTAATTAAAAATAACATTACATTAGTATGTGTTAAGGAATTGGCTAGACATTTTATTGGGTGGCGCGAAGATATTTTGTGTTGTTTCTCCTTGAGAAATTCCATGTGGCCAGAGTAGCTGTAAGTAGAGATTGCAAATATTTTGTAACTCGATGACGCCTACAACATCATTGCGTCAAAGTTCGTTCATCACGGGAAACCGTAATTTTTCGGGATATAAAGTATGCTATGTCAGCGGTTATTGCATGAAGAGGTGAGAGACATTTATAATTTTAGTATGGATTAAGTTACCATTGAGATAGAATACAAAAGAGAACGGTACATTTTAGCTCTCAAATATTTTTGTGATTTGTAAAGGGCAAGCACCCCAGTACAGCGTCATGAATTTGTCCATGCTAAATTTAAAAATAAGTGACCCTTTCAGCGCTTCTGCTTTCTCAGAGAATTCTATACACACATTACCCTCATTCACACACATACACACCCTAAAGTATTATCATTCTGTTTTGTTACACTCACTATAAATATCTTGTGGCGGTACCTACAATTAGCCTCACAATCTTGCATCACGCTATCGAAGTTTCGGAGAGCGACAATCTCATTGTGCCGAAGCCCACTGACGTCATTTCAGTCGTTGTATAGATCACCTATATAGATTTGACGACCTCTGTGGCTCAATTGGTTGAGTGTGTGTCAACAGCTCAAACCGGGGTCGCGGGTTCTAATCCCACCGACGGAAAATAGTTTTCAATGTTCCCGGGTCTGAGTGTATATTAAATATGTGTATGATATAATAAAAATCTTAAATATATGTATAGTATAAAAGTACTAAAATATATTTCCGTTGTCTGGTAGCTGAACACAAGTCCTTCAACCGACGCTGCGAACTGCGAAAACTCTGCGAAACCAATGCGAAACAGCAATAGAGCGAGATGCAATATAACGCACTGTCGTGTGGCGGATGAGACAGTAAATCGGTTCGCCGCTGTTTCGCAGTTCGCAGCGTCGGTGGACTAGAGGCGTTAATGCCCGGTTTCTAAGGTATTTTGACAGGAGTTTATCTTTTCACAAGCGTTGTTGATTGGTTGATTTTTTGATGCTAGCCAATCAAAAGCAATAGTAGAAAGAAAAACTCCGGTTAAAAAAGAAAAAGAAACTGAGCATCAGTGTCTGTCCGCAGCTAGTCTGTGCATGTAATAACAGTACGTTTGTTTAACTGCGTGTTTCGCGCCTTATGTGAATATTTTCGTAAATTTCGGAACATTCGGACATATGGACTCCATAAAGGAACATACTTAGATGATATACAGTGTGTTAGTGTGAACACCGTTATCCTTGAAACCATCAAATGAGCCCGTCAAAATGAACAACTTTTTCTAATAACAATGCTGGGAACTCAAAAAATCCGTCTTTTGCCGATTGTCGATTGCCGATCCGGGCAATTTGTATGGGTATGAAGAAGGCATTTTTTTTGAGTTCCCACTTCCCACACACACACAATGGATGTTGTCCCGTCATATTAATTTTGTGTGTGTCTGATCACTCTGAAGCGGTGAGTTTTCTTCATGAGTCTTATTTTATCACGTGAGTTTTACATTTTTCTCTCCGTAACGACCTTCTCCTGATATAAGCCAACGCGACAAAAAAGAAATAAAGAAATCGGTTCAGCCGTTCTCGAGATTTACGCTTACACAAAAATTTAACTATTCATATTAATTAACAATATATCTAAAGATATCTTACAAGATGACGCCCGCAACTCCGTTGCGCCAAAATTCGTTTATTGCGTGGGAACCACAGACATAGATCATGATAGATACCGCATGTGTATGTACTTCGCATGCCATATCGCGCTTCCAAACGACGAGCAATGCTCGTCTTTCGAAAGTCTGTTCTTTAGTCTGCTATCGGAATCGGACGTCAATGGGAATTTTAAAAATGCCTAAATGCCTAAAAGTGCCGTATTGAGCTGTAGAAATAAAAACGTTGGCCTAGATAATGAGCACTTTTCTTATCATCGGTACGACACAGTAGCTATAAAAAGCGGCACGCTCGTTTTCATACAAATGAAGCGACATGCGGTATCTATCTTGATAGCGAACCCACGACCTCCGAGTCAAGAGCCGCGCTCTATACCACTAGACCACGGAGGCGTCGCTCGCTCTCTCTATCAACTATCCTGTTATAGTTGATAGAGAGAGCGAGCGACGCCTCCGTGGTCTAGTGGTATAGAGCGCGGCTCTTGACTCGGAGGTCGTGGGTTCGATTCCCGCGTTGGAAACATGTTATTTCCAAGTTTGGTTAGGACAATGCAGGCTGATCACCTGATTGTCTGACAAGTAAGATGATCCATGCGTCGGATGGGCATGTAAAAAGTCGGTCCTGCGCCCGATCTCTCGCCAGTCGTGTCGGTCGTCCGTCCCACTGGGTTATGAGAGTAAAGGAATAGAGAGTGCTCTTGTGTACTGCGCACATACTTGGGCACTATAAAATTACTCCTGCGTAGCTGGCCTGGTTTCAATGAAACCGGCCACCGTCACCGAAACCGGTGTGGGAGCTATTATTATTAATATTATTATTATTATCTTGAATTATTATCTTGAATGGATTAAATCATTTCTAGAGAGAGCGAGCGACGCCTCCGTGGTCTAGTGGTATAGAGCGCGGCTCTTGACTCGGAGGTCGTGGGTTCGATTCCCGCGTTGGAAACATGTTATTTCCAAGTTTGGTTAGGACAATGCAGGCTGATCACCTGATTGTCTGACAAGTAAGATGATCCATGCGTCGGATGGGCATGTAAAAAGTCGGTCCTGCGCCCGATCTCTCGCCAGTCGTGTCGGTCGTCCGTCCCACTGGGTTATGAGAGTAAAGGAATAGAGAGTGCTCTTGTGTACTGCGCACATACTTGGGCACTATAAAATTACTCCTGCGTAGCTGGCCTGGTTTCAATGAAACCGGCCACCGTCACCGAAACCGGTGTGGGAGCTATTATTATTAATATTATTATTATTATCTTGAATTATTATCTTGAATGGATTAAATCATTTCTAAAGGATAGGATGCAATATACAGTCATAGAATATATCAACTTAAACAAGGAATCAGTAAATAGTAAATCTAGAAGTCTACTAAATGAATTTGGAGTCCCACAAGGCTCAGTTTTAGGTCCTTTATTATTCCTGTTTTATATTAATGACATTCCCATTATGACTAACTATAAATTAACATTATTTGCTGACGACATAACTTTGCTATTTACATTCAATAATAAAACAGACGTGAACAAAATCGAAAATGACATTAATTTAGTACTTAATCTTATAATTCAATGGCTGACATCAAATAATTTAAAATTAATATTAACAAAACGAAATACATACAATTTACAAACTATAATAAAAAACCATTACAATTAAAATTGCAATATAAAAATGAAATTATACAACAAGTAGATGAGAACGTATTTTTAGGTATACAAATGGACAAATATTGCAACTGGCATGCACAAATAAACAAAGTCTGTTTTAAACTAAACAGATTCGTGTATGTCTTGAGAAGACTTGCGTGGACAGTAAGTGATCAAACTGCAATTATGGCCTATCACGGATACGTTTCATCTATCCTGCGCTATGGACTAGTAATTTGGGGAAATTCAACCCAAATAAATAAGGCATTTATAGTCCAAAAAAAATGTCTCCGAGCCATAGCAAGGGTTCCACCATATGAATCGTGCAGGCCTTTGTTCAAAAAATATAATATATTGACGTTACCAAGTATGTATATATTAGAAATATTTAAATTTGTAAGTAACAATAAACATGTCTTTACACAATTAATAGATCAAGTACCCACAAAATTTTTTAGAAACTCGAATAAGTTAATTAAAGATAAAAAACCAAAGACAAATATTTTCTTAAATAATGCTTATGCAATGTGTGTAAAGATTTATAATAAGATACCCGCACATATAAAATCAATGACAACAACTCGTTCAATAAGGGAATTAAAGAAAATACTAATACAGAAGGCATATTATGACATCAAAGAATTTCTTAATAATAATTAATTGCTATTTATCTCAAATCTAATATTCCTTTTCATGTAGTAAGTGCTTCGCCACAGCCTGCCCCAGTCGACACGGCTGAACATTTATTTATAGAAGTTGAACTACGTCATGCTAAATTAATTCTTGGTGTTTTTTATAGCCCATCACTTCTTATTAATTATTTTTCGTCTTTTGAATCTCTCTTGGAAAATTTCGCTTCGCTTTATGATCACACTATAATAATGGGCGACTTTAATACGTGTTTGATAAAAAATGATATCAGAGCTAAAAAGCTACGTTCAATTGTTGAATCGTGTAATCTTAACATGTTACCTCTCAATGCAACACATAATATGCCTCAATGCAGCCCTTCTTTACTAGATTTAATTATTGTTTCCTCTGAAAATCTTGTTACAAATCATGGTCAACTTTCATCTCACACTTTTTCTTACCATGATCTCTTATACTTGTCGTACAATTTAAAGCCACCAAGATTGAAACCTAAGGTTATTATGCAGCGTAATTTTAAAAGTATGGACACAGAAGCTTTAAAGGCTGACGCGAATGACATTGACTGGTCTGATTTGTGCATGGCGTCTTCAGTTGACGCTAAAGTTGAAATACTGACGCGAAATCTTGTTGCTATCTATGACAAACATGCACCTATTAGACCCATTAAACTGAAACACCTTCCTAATCCCTGGCTAACCGATGACATAAAGGCTATGATAAAAAAGAAGACTCGTGCAAAACTTAGGCTAAAATTCAATCCATCCGCTGCAAACATTGAAAGATATAAGAGTTTACGTAACCAGTGTAACAGACTATGTAGAGACGCACAAAGACGACATATTCATTCATCTGTCGAGAATGGAGACGCCAGTAAAGTTTGGAAATTTTTGAATTCGATGGGAGTTGGTAAAAGACGAGAGAATAGTTCCTTAAAAGCTGACGATGTAAATAATCTAATCAGTCACTTTTCCACTAATACTGGCTATTATGATAATGCCGTCAAGCTTAAAACTCTACAGAGCCTATCTATAAACCCACCTACACTCGTAAACGAACAGTTTGTCTTCAATGAATTTAAAATCCGTGATGTAAAGACCTCTGTGTTGTCCATCGCCTCAAATGCTGTTGGTGATGATTCTGTTAGCCGAAATATGATTCTTCCCATCCTTGAAATTATTCTTCCTATTATAACACATATCTTCAATTATTCTATATCTAGCGGAGTTTTTCCCTCTAAATGGAAGGATGCGTTAATAATACCAATCCCCAAAAAATCCAATCCTTGCAATTATTCAGACTACCGCCCAATATCTATTTTACCTTTTCTCTCGAAAGTTTTTGAAAAATTAGTTTACCGCCAACTTAATGCATATATTAATGACAATTGCCTACTTAATAAGTATCAATCTGGGTTTAGGAGAAGTCATAGCACGGTAACGGCACTAACAAAAATAACTGACGACATAAGACTGGCGATGGACAACAAGAAAGTTACTATTTTAGTTTTACTAGATTTTTCAAATGCATTTAACTGTGTAGATTTTGATGTCTTACTTCAGTTACTGGCCATGTTTCTAAATTTATCCCCGTCTGCTATAAATTGGTTATCCAGTTACCTTAAAGGACGTCGGCAAAGAATCAAAGTTGACGAACTACTTTCTAACTGGGCTTACACTTCTGCTGGCGTCCCCCAAGGCGGTGTGCTGTCCCCTCTACTTTTCTGTTTATTCATTAACACGATCAGCAAAAAAATATTATCTTTTTATCACATGTACGCTGATGATTTTCAAATTTATGTTCACTCCAGCATTGAAAATTTGGCAGCTGCGATTGCACAATTAAATGAAGACCTGTCACACATTTGGGATTGGGCAAGGAATCACGGTCTACAGCTGAATCTTAATAAAACTCAAGCCATTTTGATTGGTAGCCAGGGCATGTTGCGCAGACTTGATCAGTCTGATATTCCTAATGTCGTGATGAATAACACAAAGATAAATTACTCTAATTCGGTTAAGAATCTGGGTGTGCTTTTCGATACAACGTTGTCCTGGTCATGTCAGATTGATTCGGTTTGTAAAAAAGTTTTTGCGGCTTCTGCGTCCCTGAAACGTCTTAAGAATCTACTGCCTATACCAACTAAAGTTATGCTTGCTCAGACTTTACTGCTCTCAATTTTGGATTATGCTGACGTAAGTTACATAAATCTAACCGAAGACCAGCTAAACAGACTAGAACGTGTTCAAAACTTTTGCATACGTTTCATTTTTGGACTACGCAAATACGACCATGTCTCGGAGTTCAGGACTAAATTGAAGTGGCTCCCGATCCGTTTCCGTAGGAATACTCATGTGCTGCATCTATTGTACAATGTGCTTTTTGACCCTATGGCTCCACCCTATCTCAAGGAGATATTTACATTCTCGTCTGAGGATGAGAATGCTCGTCTAGCTTACAAACTAAATGTACCAACTCAAAAGACTAAATACTATGGTAATTCTTTTGCGTCCGTTGCGGTTAAACTTTGGAATTCATTACCCAATAGTGTAAGGAAAGCGCCATCTCTGAGCATTTTCAAACGACAACTCAAAGAGTTCTATCTGACCAACAATATGAATCAACAATCTATGTAAATGTGTTTTATGCTAATGTTTACTTGTTTGTCCACCCTAATTATCGTTCTTTTCTTGATGTGATACTCTCTTAAACGTTTTGATGGTTGCCTGGAAGACATCGCTTTCAGCGATAAGGCCGCCAAAATTGTACTTTTAATTTACTGTTGTATGTTTTAAAACTGTATATGTTTGTGGTGTACAATAAAGATTATTATTATTATTATTATTAATTAATAAAGTATACTGTGACTAATTAAATTTTATTTTATGACATTTAAAGCCATGTTTAATTGAATTTCTTTGACATTATAGTTTGCTTATTGTATCTTGACAAAATATTGTATTTGACCATTGGAATTAATATTACCTTGTGATGACTAATGAAATTGACATATAAAATTATCTAGATTATTGTATAGTAGAATGATTTTTTTTCTAATTATAAATAATTGTTAGTTGCTTAGTTTTAAGGTTATATTGACAATTCGCAGTCTTATTTAAATAATTTTGACATTTAGAATATTTTGACATTTTTTTTTTTTTTTTTAACTTAATTTTGACTTGTAACAAGAAATTAGAAATTACAACTTTTACTAATAATTATTATGATTTATGACTAATGAATGATATAATTACTTATAAATTGCCAGCCAAAAAATATGTCAATAACTTTACTACTTAGTTATTATAATTGTGATTATAATATTATTTGGACGTCGTCAACTACGACAAAATATGCGATCTACCGAAATGTAACATCTCTAGCAACCATATTTTATCCAAATAAATATCATTTCATTTCATTTCATTCATTATTATCTTGATATATGTCTGTGGCTGGAACTGTACATTTTCCGGGACGAAAAGTATCCTAGACGATATTACCCTCCAGTACTTTCGCATATATGTATACAATTTTCCATTCGGCGTGAAGTACACGGCGGTTACGTTACGTTTAATTTTCCGTTAGAGCCGCCCGTAACTCAGTTTTATGACCTGTGAAACACTCTGCGGAGAGCTATACGTATAATAGACTGAGCAGTGTGCAGTCAAACCACAGACAGTATTCCATTCCATTCAGGACACTATGTATATTATGTTTCCATACCAATTAATTGATGGACTACAATGATACCTATCTATAGGTACTAATACTAATTACTTAATGACACCGTATATTTTCCAGGATAAAAAGTATCCTATGTCCTTCCCCGAGATTCAAAGTATCTCCATATCCAGCAAAATCAGTTCAGCGGTTTGGACGTGAAGAGGTAACAGTGTACGAGCTAGCATGTCCAATTGCTGATCCTAATTCCTACATAATTTTCCCGGCAAGTGTATTACTCAAGTACAAGCCGTCATCATTCGCGCACTCATTAGTCATTATATTAGCAATATCCTACTATCCTACTGGCTACTTCCTTCCTACTGATATTATAAAGACGAAAGTTTGTTTGGACTTTGGATGTATGGATGTGTGGATGTATGGATGTTTGTTACTCTTTCACGCAAAAACTACTGAACGGATTTTAATGAAACTTTACAATAATATAGCTTATACATCAGAATAACACATAGGCTACAATTTTAACCGACTTTCAAAATGGGGGAGGTGTTATGTTCGTTTTCTTATGTTCAACGATTACTCTGCCGTTTTCGGCGTTATTTTAAGAACAGAAAGCATATGCTACCATGCAAATTAAATTCATTATCATCATCATCATCATCATTATCATAATCATCACTACCATATTATACCATACATCGTCCCATGGTTATGACTTATGAGCCTATAATGACCCTGTTATTGGTACTTTTCATAGTCTTTTAGATCGAGACTCGAGTTTGTCAAGCGATAATTGAAAAAAATCTATACTTAATATTATAAACCTGAAGAGTATGTTTGCGCGCTAATCTCAGGAACTACTGGTCTGATTTAAAAACTTATTTCAGTGTTAGATAGCTAATTTATAGACTATATATTATTATTATCACGCTAAGACGAATACGACCGAAGAAACTCAGGAAAATGTGAGAAAAACGGGGGAAATATTAGAAATTACGAACTACTGGAGCAATTTTTATGGCAATATTTGGCACAGATACAGAGTACACCAAGTGAAGGGAGTAGAAACATAAGAGATATTTTTATGGGAAAATGTACGGTTTCCGTAAAATTCCTAAATTACGCGGGCGAAGCCGCGCGGGACATCTAGTAGTCAATATATTATATTTTTTTATATCAAGGACTTTTAATTTAACAATCAACTATCATAGCACAAAAAGGGTATAGTCGAGTTAGCATTTCAAGTAAGTAAGTCATTTACAATATTAGCATACATTTTTTAACGACAAAAATTAATAATTATTTGAAAGTATATTAAATATATACGTGGGAGAGCCATGCTTCGGCACGAAAACGAGGGCTGGCTCGACCGGAGAAATACCACGTTCTCACAGAAAACCGGCGTGAAACCGGCGCTTGCTCTGTTTCGCCGAGTAAGTGAGTTTACCGGAGGCCCAATCCCCTACCCTTTTCCTTTCCCTACCCTCCCCTATTCCCTTCCGTACCCTCCCCTATTATCCTATTCCCTCTTAAAGGCCGGCAACGCACCTGCAGCTCTTCTGATGCTGCGAGTGTCCATGGGCGACGGAAGTTGCTTTCCATCAGGTGACCCGTTATATATATACCCAAAGAAAAAGGATACAAAATCTATTTTCTCCCAATCAGTTTACGGGCTGACGTCACCGGATGTCCGGAAACGCAATTTTTCCGGGTATTTATTCCGGAAAGACCTTTAGAAAGGGTCCAATCGGACCCTTGTGAAGTTTCATTAGATTGCAAATTAAATTATACTTTTGTGTTTTCGTCGATCGTCATCAGGTTATTCACAATCCATTCAGTGGTTTTGCCGTTTGCGTGGCAGTATAACAAGCTTATACGGTATACCCCTAACTTTTATTTATACTATTTTCATATCCATACATACTTAACAAAGTGTGTCTGTCTGTTACCTCTTCACGATTAAGGCGACGCGACGCCTTGATAATTTGGCTGTAGCTATATCGATTTTTCTCAGCAATGACTAAAGCTAAGAAATTATAGTTCAATGTCAGTATTTATCATGTCTTTGTCTTTGAATTACCCATAGCATAACACGATTGGTCAACTTTTATAACACAGAATAATCAATCTGTAAAAAAAGGGATTCCTATTTTGCCAACAGAGGAGAGTGATTTAAGCTTCCAAAATTTGTACATAGATTGGTTCAAGCATTTTTTTTTTATTTTTTTTTTATAAAATAAGGGGGCAAACGAGCAAACGGGTCACCTGATGGAAAGCAACATCCGTCGCCCATGGACACTCGCAGCATCAGAAGAGCTCAGGTGCGTTGCCGGCCTTTTAAGAGGGAATAGGGTGATAGGGGAGGGTAGGGATGGGAAGGGAAGGGAATTGGGGATGATAGGGAAGGGGATTGGGCCTCCGGTAAACTCACTCACTCGGCGAAACACAGCGCAAGCGCTGTTTCACGCCGGTTTTCTGTGAGAACGTGGTATTTCTCCGGTCGAGCCGGCCCATTCGTGCCGAAGCATGGCTCTCCCACGTATAAATACACTATATATTACATACACTTTAATTGGCCCATAGCTGGCGTAAGCGACAAAACCATTTTGTCGCTTACGCCCTTTCCATTTTTTGCTGTTCCATAGCAATCTAAAACATCCAACACGATTGTTTACTTTAACGAGGCGTCACCTTAACCCGCTAAACCGATTTCGATGTTTGGTACGGAGATACCTTGAATCCCGGGGAAGGACATAGGATACTTTTTTTTCACGGAAAACTGGTCAATACGTCCGGGACCAACCATGTGCGGGTTTCCTCACGATGTTATCCTTATCCGTACAAGCATCCGTATTATTTCCTTGAGATCTGTATCTCATGGCACACGCCTCCACCCGGAATCGAACCTGCACCCTCTCGAGTGCAAACCAAGGGTCTACCCACTAGGCCACGCTTTCCGTAGTTAAGATCTCGATTTTCGATAAAACCTATCTTTATCTCTACTGTTAGAAAAATAAACAAATAAACTTCAGTTATAGCATAGATAACATTTACAGAACAGGCCAGTTAGGTGTATTTATTGTTTGCTTATGTGTATTGTTATAACACTTACATGGGCGTACCGAGGGGGGGGGGGGGGGGCAGGGGGTGGCAGCTGCCCCCCCCCCTGGATCATGTTGACGTCCCTACTAAGTATATTATCTAGTATTTTTATCTATAAAAATGAAAAATTGAGAAAACCAATTTTTGCCATTTGTTTGCAATACAATATTTTTCAACTAAAAATTATTAATTTTTTATTCTTTATAAACACCTAGCTTATGAAAAATCTGATTTGCCCCCCCCTGGCCCAGAACCTGGGTAATTTGCCCCCCCCCTGGCCCAGAACCTGGGTACGCCCGTGCACTTATAACTTATATTTATACTACATAATATTATAAACTAGATGACGCCCGCAACTCCGCTTATCGCACGGGAACCGTACATTTCTCCGGGACACAAAGTATCTCCATACCCAGCAAATTTAGTCCAGCTGGTTGGGCGAGAAGAGGACAGACAGACAGACAGACAGATATACTTTGAATTTATAACACCTAGTATGGAAGTATAGATGCGAAAGTGTTTCCATTCGTCTGTCCGCGATAACAATAGAATACAATAGAATTTCCAAGAATCCCCGAACGACGGATTAAATAAGGAGATACTTTGAATCCCGGAGGCGGAAGAGGACATCTAAAGATACCTTTTATCCCGGAAAAATGTATGCGGGATTCACGAATATTGACGCAACGGAGTTGCCGGCGTGATCTAGTATTTTCAACCGACTTATTTCTTGCCTCTCAGCCTTCGAAATAAATCTGGCTACTACAATTATGGCTCTATGTGTAGCCACTAGCCAGTAGCCGCGACTTTTAGTGGTCGGTTTGCGCAGTTCTATAAACATAGTTGTTTATTACAGGCGAGTCTAAGAGGGTATAATGAAATGTAATTTCCTATTTATTTACAAGATATTTTCGCTACAGAATTTCTAATATAAAAGGCCAAGTATGGGCTAAAATACGCGCGTAATAGGCGCCAATAATTCACGTTTTTGGAAAAAAAAACAGGAGATTTTTGATCACCTCGCCCGTCATAAAATCTTCTGAAAAAAATTATCCAGCTATATAAACATATAATACTATTTACAAAGTAAATTACAGAAAAAGATATTGATTACTAAGAAATTACAGAAAAAGATATTGTTATTAAATGACGCTTGCAACTTGATTTATAGCGTTGGAACCGTACATTTTTTCGGCAGTCTTAACTATACTGTGTCCATTCCCGTCTTTCAAAGCATTTTCATACCTCATCTAAATCGGTAACAGACGAATTATAGACGGACACACTTTCGGATTTACAATATTATTAAGGATATATCAACCAGGCGTGGTAGCAGCCTGAAATTTTGGAGGGGGTCACTCACTATACTAAAAATTTATTGGCAAAAATTTCCTTTTATTATTTGGCAAGATTTTGACATTTTTCAATTTTTCAAAATCTCAATAGATTTTGGGGGGGGGTCATGTCCCCTGTGACCCCCCCCCCCTCCCCCCTTCGGACCGCGCCTGATATCAACAGATTTATTTTACACGATTCGAACTTGTCAAAGAAATGTAATAAAGGGGACTTAGGTTACTTTTGTCCGATGCTGACTCGAACAAAAACTATTAGGTTTTATTATCTTAACTTCAGACGGAAAACCGAGAGGACATGTTTCACTAGAGTTTTCCCGTAGGTTTTCCCGCAGAAATTCGCTTATAAAAAAACCGCACTTTTAACCGACTTCGAAAGGGAGGTTTTTTAATTCGACCGTAAATAATATATTTTTTATGTTTGTTTGCGGATAATTTGTTATGAAGCCCGCAATTCCGTTGCGCCAAAATTCGTTAATTACGCGGAACCGTACACTTTTCCGAGGGAAAAATTACCCTACGTCTTTTCCAGGGACTTAAAATATCTCTGTACCCAATTTCAGTAATATAAGTTCAGCGGTTTGGGCGTGAAGAGGTAACAGACAGACAGACTTTCGCAGTTATAATATTAGTATCCATACTTATATATTAAATTTGACGACCTCTGTGGCTCAATTGGTTGAGTGTGTGGCAACTTAAGGCGCTGTGGTTGTTGCAACTACGTAAAATGGGTTTTTTAAAACACATTTTTAGTAAATGAAATGTCATTATTTAAGTACAAAATAAGTACCGTTTTAAAATTGAGAAAATTTCCTATACGCACTTTGTATATCAGTACACAATTTGAAAAATTCTGCTCGATAGAAAAAAATCTCAAAGATGACTGTTATAACGCTGTTTTTCATAATTAAATCATTTTATGGCTAAATTACACACTTTCTAGAAAAAACAAAAATGTAGTGTATGTGTCGTAACCTAACGTAAACGATTTGATATATTTGATTTGTGTAATACTAAAAACAAAAGATTTTTACTCCTATTTTCTATTATCAAGGCACGCGGCGAGCGCGTAACAGCCACTGTACAATGCGCGCGGATATGAATGTTATTTCAATGTCCATAACGTCGATATTCGTACTGACAGACATTGACCTGCTTATTTTAGGGACTACTGGGCCTTAAGCCGGGGGTCGCGAGTTCGAATCCCGCCGACGCGACGTAACAAAATGTTTTCAATGTTCCCGGGTCTGGATCAAAGACTTCTAATTAAATAGATGTGGGTGCGGTTGGCAGACACCTCAAATCACTTGATCTCAGTAAATCTTCAGGTCCTGACGGCTTGCCGGCAATAGTCATTGTAAGATGCGCTGAGGAGCTTGCCTTACCTGTCTCCCTACTCTTTAAAAGATCAATATCTGAGGGTCAATTGCCGTCTGTTTGGAAGTCTGCATATATAACTCCCATTCATAAAAAAGGTGCAAAAAATAAAGTTGAAAACTACAGACCTATTTCCAAACTTTGTTTATTGGCTAAAGTGTTTGAGCGCATTGTTTATAATCAGCTGTATGACTTTCTCCAACCTTGGTTTGACCCGCAACAGCACGGATTTCTTAAAGGCAGATCCACTACATCTAACCTTCTTACTTTAGTTGACTTTCTAACCGAACATATGGATAATGGTAACCAGGTTGATGTTGTCTACACAGATTTCAGCAAGGCCTTTGACAGGATTGATCACCGCATACTGCTCCAAAAACTATTTGAGTTAGGCATAAGGGGGGATCTATTGAGATGGTTTTCTTCGTATGTGGAGAACAGGGTTCAGTCAGTGGTTCTGAATGGATTTATGTCAGCCTGGTTACCTATCCCCTCCGGAGTTCCCCAAGGCTCTCTTTTAGGGCCCCTTCTGTTCATTTTATTTTTACATGATATTGGCAAATGCTTCAAGCACACAAAATACCTAATGTTTGCCGACGACCTGAAGATTTATCGTCCGATCAAAACCATATCAGATGCACACTTACTCCAAGAAGACATTTCCAGCCTTGCGAATTACTGCCTACTTAATAACCTCGAACTCAATATACCTAAATGTAATATAATATCCTTCACCCGTAAAAATCAGCCTCTATTTCACAACTATTCTATCTGTAACCTGTATTTAGCTCGCACTTCAGTCGTTAGGGACCTTGGAATACTATTGGACAGCAAGCTCACGTTTGAACCACATATCGACCATATTGTCGGCAAATCTGTTAAGGCTATGGGATTCATCATCCGCAACTCCAGTGACTTCACCAAAATGAAGACACTAAAAATCCTCTATTGCGCCTATGTCCGCAGTCACCTAGAGTACGCTGGCCAGGTTTGGAACCCTAATTTTGCAATTCACTCAAGTAGAATCGAAAAAATTCAAAAAAAGTTCACAAGGCACCTTAGTTATAAATTTGGAATCCCAAACCTTGGTTATGCGGAGCGCTGTAGTCGCTTTCATCTTCCTCCACTTTCAACCAGAAGGGACATCGCCGACATCCGCTTCTTGTTAAAATTAGCCCAAGCAAAATTAAATTGTCCCGATCTCCTAACCAAACTAAACCTAAATATACCACCACGCCACTGTCGCATAAGGAATATTCTGCACATACCTCACGCGCGTACCTCTTACAGGCAAAATTCATTCTTTTTGAGGTCAATGAGACTGTTTAATGAGCTCGCTAAGTCTGAACCCACTATCGATCTTTTCACAAGTAGCCTAGCTTCTATAAATACCGCGATTCTAGGCAGACACCCAGACATAATAATATGATAAATATGTTATTAGATAACATTATTATTTTTTTTTTTCATCTCCTGTGTTATCAATTATCATAGTTTGTACTTTGAATGCATTATATGGATAAGGACATACCTACAATTGTGGTCAATGGAAAAATTAAGCAATACGCATATTAAGCAAATAATTATTATTTATTATAAATAGTCTTACTGTCACTAATTTGTTAAAATTGTTGTTTGTTGTTATTTATATTATTAATTGTATGTTTTATCTTACACCAATTACCTACTCTAAAGTAACTGTTATCTGTGGAGGCTTGTAATTGGCTTTTTTGTTAACTATCTTTTAAGCTTAATATAATATTGTTAGCTGTAAGCCACCCAAATAAAATAAAATAAAATAAAATAAAAATAAAATAAACTCAGTTTAAATGGAAGTCTTTGGTCTGGATGTGTATTAAATACATGATATAATAAAAATCTAAAATATATTATGTAAATTATAAAAGTATTAAATATATTTCGGTCCGTAACACAAGTCCTTCAGGTACTTAGCACGGGGCCAGACTGACGTGGTGTGAAGCGTCCATAGATTATAGATATTATAATATGTGAAAGTGTGTCTGTCTGTCTGTCAGTCGGCATGGATATTAGTATGGATATGCCTGTTCCTGTAAAAACGTTGTCACGTTAGCAAAACGTGAGTAAATAACTCTTAATATACTCGACAGAGAGAAAATAAGAAAATATTGCTCGCTGACTTGATTTAGGTGACATATAAACGAGCTCGTGCAAACCCGTTTTTTTTTGTAAAAAAGGGGGCAAACGAGCATCAAAAACAACTACTGTCGTCGCCCATGGACACTCGCAACATCTGAAGAGCTGCAGGTGCGTTGCCGGCAGGGAATACGCTCTCTTCTTGAAGGTTTGCAGGCCGTATAGGTCCGGAAACACTGCTGAGGCCGTAGCCAAAGTCCCTTTCGTTAAAAACGATGACGAAATTCGTTATCAAAATGTATGGGATTTGACATTAGTCTTCGCAAGCGAAATGTCATTTATGATTTACCGATGACTTATGTCGAACCGCATACATTTTGATAACGAATTTCGTCATCGTTTTTACCGAAAGATACTTTGTCAAGGGGGCAGGTGACAGTTCGTTCCAGAGTTTTACAGTGCGCGGCAGAAATTACGCGAAAAACGCACGGTGGAAGACTGCCACTCATCAAGGTGATGAGGATGGTATGATGGTATTCGGTGATGGTGGCCGGTTTAAATGAAAAAGTTATAGTGCTATAGTGTGTGTACAATTAAAAACTTGCTGTTGTGAGCCAGTGGGACGAAGTACCGACACGACTGACGATTAGGCAAATGGTATAAATATTTGTTCAATTCTTACACAGATTTGGGTGGCTGGTCTCATTAAAACAAGGCCAGCTAATCATGAGATTTTATATTGCCCAAGTGTGCACAAAGTCACTCTTCCTTTACTTATCCTCTCAACTACTGAGCCACAGAGGATCTATATTAATTATTTTAAAAGATGAAGTATGTTTGTTTAAACGCGCTAATCTCAGGAATAACTGATGCAAATTGAAAAAATATTTTTGTTGGATAGTCCATTTATTGAGGAAGGCTTTAAGCTACATAACATCACGCTGCGACCAATAGGAGCGAAGAATCAGAAGGTAATTTGGAAAAAACGGGCAAAAATATTTAAATACGCTAAGCTCACGAACTATTGGAGCGATTTTCATGTTATTTGGTAATAGAGTAGACCAAGGGTAGAAACAAGCTCATTAATTTTCGCTGTAAAATGTACGGTTACCGTTAAATTCCGCGCGGAACGCCTAGTACTTAACAATTGTGTTAAGTCTACCCGTTCTTACGTCTATAGCAAACATATTTACTATTTCCGTCTTTCACTAATGAAAATATATTTAGAAGTAAATAAATACGTTGGAAGATTTAATGATATACAACGTACAATTTATATTACACGACTTCATACAAGTTGTAAAGAATTGCCATAGACTAAAAAACCTGGAGATGTGATATAATATTTCGCATAGCATATCGTACAAGGGTATTTTGGTGGTTGACATAGTCATATAGGCTGGAAGGTCTGAGTGGGAAATCTTGTATCTACACTAAATAATATTAAAAAAGACAACATAAATGCCCTACTCAATACTAGATGGCGTTAGGTGTATGTTTACCTGCGCGTGCTTTCTAGAAAAGTCCAACACTTGTTTTCGCGAATCATTCAGGAGAGGAATGTACGAGCATTCTGAGATTCGATCCGGCCCATATAAACCATCTACCGACCTTCGAGAAGGAGTAGTTTTGGCCGATTGGAGTCGTCTACAGGAGGTTCCGAGGACGACTTCCGAACACGTCGCGCCCCACATCGCAGACAATACGTGTTTAGTGTTTTAGTGTTAGTGTTAGTTTTTAGTATAATTGTATGTATGTTAGTCTATAAGGTATGTATAATATGGCCCATATTATACATACCTTATAAGATGCCTGAATTGAATAAATAAATAAATAAAATAAAAAATATTAATAGTCGCAGGCAGACAGGCCGGTAATTGAGTTTGATACGAGCTATCATCAAGGCGACTTCGGAGTGAAAACAAGTGATCAATAGTGAACCTACGACTTGGCTACGTCCTAAGACAGTGATAGTGCTTAGTGTATTAGACCTACTGCTTTGTGTAGACTTAGTGCTCGTGAATAAAGTCTTCAAGAGAGTCAGCAGGTCTTTCTCTTCAAATCCTTCGAACCCTAGCACTTAACAATACTTACACACTAACAGTCTCAAGCATTTTCATACCGAATTTATCTAAATCGGAAGAGGTAACACTTAACAGACAGAGAGATAGACAAAAAGACAAACAGACAGACATACTGTCAAATTTATATTATTAGCATGGATATATATATGTATATAAATTGTGTAATTAAAATTTTTGTAAAGCCCCATCTACGCGCGTTTACGTCTATGGTGATAGTCTTGTAGTTTTTGCTTGTTAGCACTTTTATGTTGGTAATTTGCTGTTAGCTTACAAATGTTTATGTTGCTGCCACTAGCTTATAATACAGCTTATTGTACGGTCGGGGAAATAAATATTTAGCAGTTTAGTCGTCATTAGTTTCTTAGCTTCGGAAAAACAAGAAATATTATTTAGAGACTAGATGTTGCGACTAGATTCGTTTGTCGCGTGGGAACCGTAAATTTTTCTGGAATAGGTCTATCCTATGTCCGTAATCAGGACTCAAATTTTATACCAAAATATATCAACAAAATCTATGAAGACGCTCCCCCTACAGAGATGCCGTAATTTACCGTTTTTAGTTAACTCATAATTTGAAAGCTACAAAGTTATAATAAAAATACAGCAATAATCTTCAGTATATCAACATTCCTTTCTCCGTTATTAATTTCCTATTTTTGTTTATTAGACTCATGATATCAGCTTCCAAAGTAATACCAATTTATTTAAATTGAAGCATACATTCAGTATCTCCCTTGTATTTACAAATTACGTTTATTTGAAACACGCCTCCGTGGTCTAGTGGTATAGAGCGCGGCTCTTGATTCGGAGGTCGTGGGTTCGATTCCCGCGTTGGAAACATGTTATTTCCAAGTTTGGTTAGGACAATGCAGGCTGATCACCTGATTGTCTGACAAGTAAGATGATCCATGCGTCGGATGGGCATGTAAAAAGTCGGTCCTGCGCCTGATCTCTCACCAGTCGTGTCGGTCGTCCGTGTCCCACTGGGTTATGAGAGTAAAGGAATAGAGAGTGCTCTTGTGTACTGCGCACATACTTGGGCACTATAAAATTACTCCTGCGTAGCTGGCCTGGTTTCAATGAAACCGGCCACCGTCACCGAAACCGGTGTGGGAGCTATTATTATTTGAAACACACGCCGATCGATCGACAATTTCATTAACTACATATTTGCCGTTTGAATTTTTTTAGGTCAATTTTGAACTAAAATAAGTAAAAATATAGGATTTTGGTGCGACCTCGGCAACGCGGCAAATGTATGGTCAAGGTTGTTTGCTCAGGGGGTGACCTTAATCAGCACATTTCGACGCAACAAAGTTGTAGGTAACAGTTACTTAATTAGGTGCTGTACTATTTCTGATTGGAATCGTTTATTTGATAAACAACTGCCTACCGATATCTTCTTATCTTTAATAGATTGGACATTAAAAAGATAAACTTTATTAATCTATGCATTAAGTAGATAAGTACTTCCTTTGCCGCCGAATTCTTAATCACTACTTAATGTTGGAGCCTCTTAATAATTTCTGGCTTTATTTATACATATAGTATGGTGAATTCACCATACTATATGTATAAATAATGTTTTCCTGACGCTATAACTCCAGAACGCACGAACCGATTTCCACGGTTTGACATACGTTGGAAAGGTCTCGGGCTCCGTGAGGTCTATAGAAAAAAATCCAAAAAAACTTCAAGAGAAAAGCAGGAAAACAGGGAAAATCATTTTATGGCAAAACAACATTTGCCGGGACAGCTAATATTATATGAAAGGTATGGTATTTCGCTGCCTGTCATTGGGGTTTGTTCACAAATTACGGAAGGCATCAAGCCGCTAATCCTCCTCACAATCTCCCCTAGAGGGGAGAGGTCAAAAATACTTCAACGTCCTAAGTCATTTGTGGACGTCCCCCACGTCTCACCATTTACCCTATTCCGAATCCTTCGCTAACCAACAGGATATAAGTTCTCCAAGTCTGACGTAACTCATGGACGGCCCCCCTACGTCTCCCACCGAGGTAAAATGGGATAAAAATTGGCCAAGTTTTACGTAATGTATGGACAGCCCTTGTGTATCTCACCGAGGGGAGAGGCGGTTGAAATCAGTCTTAAAAAAACGTTCATAAGTTACTTGCGTAACTTACGCTTTTCTCCTTCTTTCACTGAAGGGGAATCCTGGATGGCCCCTGCGTCTCTCACAGAGCGGAGGAAGGCTGGAATCCTCCAAGTCTTGCGTAGCTCATGGACGGCCCCCTGCGTCTTCCCAGCACAATGCCATCCATTACGGCCGTCAGTGGATACGATCAATGCGCTCATCACTCTGTTTGTTTATCTGTACGTCATCGATATATCAATATAGATAAAGCTAGCTCAAAACATTGAAAAAAAAGAAATCGTTAATTTACTACCGTACATGATTACAACTCTACATATGGATGTATAATAATAATATTATATATGCGAAAATGTGTATGTAAATAAATAAATACGTAAATAAAATTTTTATTACAATTTTTTAACAATACACAACCATAAAAGAAAAAAATATTTAGAGAGAAAAGAAACAAAACACTAGCTATCCTAAAATAAAATTAACAAAAAATTGTATATTTTAGCAACATAAAACTATAATATTTAATAGCAGTGCAATGCCAAAAAATAAGAAAAGCGGTGTCGCTGTCAGGTTTTGACAGCGACAGCCACCGCTGCTGGTCTTCCGCGAGCCCTACCCCCATAAATCAAGTTATCGAAAAGAAATAAAATAGCTTTATTACAGTAATAATTGTAACATACATTACAATATTGATATAGTGTAGGTATTTGTTTATGAAAAATGCTCAATATTAGTATGTCTGACATTACCTCTTCACGCCCAAACCGCTGAACTTATTTCGCAGAAATTTAGTATGGAGATACTTGAGTCCTAGGAGACTTTTTATGCAGGTATAATGTAGGGTTCCCGCGCGATATACTAATTTTGGCGCAACGGAGTCGCAGTCGTCATCTAGTCTATTAATTATGAAGTTTTCTGCCATGTATCCACTTTTGGACTTTATTAAAGTCTGTCTGTTACAGATTTGGATAAAATTTGGTGTTTGAAAAGTGTTTATTTTGGGAAGTGAAATGAAGTTTCAAACTATGTATGTTATCAAGTAAAACATGTTCTGTGAAGTTTTTTGAAACCTTTTCCTAACAACGACAACGCGCCTGGTCCTAATAGGTAAGTTAAGTTGAACGGAGTTCACCTGCTGTAACTATTATGTTTAGAAACAATAGTTTTCAAGCAATGAGCACAAATGGATACATAAACTTTCGACAAATTCACCCCAGAAACTTGGCTTTCGATGATTAAACTCTAGGTCAAGCACGAAATGACAAAACTAGAACATTTTAGGACAATACTGCAGAAGTCTATTAAACTAGACCAAATCCTAAATTGCTAGGATGAAAGGTATTATCTTCTATGTTCGGTTGTATGATAATGAATACTATAGAACAGTAACTGAATAAAAAAATAGTCCCACGAAATGCACATTTTGCTATGCATTTGGCACTTTCGTACTTTCAGTCCGACGAAAAAAGCGGTGTTATATAATATTGATTTATATTATGACTGTCTGTCCGAGGCATCGTAACATCCAAACGGGGAGACCGATTTGGAGCTGGTTTTTTTATGTTTGAAAACTCACACTAATATGATTAAGAGGCTTTTAATCAATAGTTCATCATTATTTATTCATTATTATTCCGCAAGGCTGAAAATCTTCGACTCGACAGGGACGAGAGCAGGAGGTGCGACGAGGGGGGCTTCGTTCTAGTGGAGAGGAGGAAGAAGAGGAAGCCCACCGTCCGCAACCACCGCGGCACCGCACCTTATGTGCCCGAGCTGCGCCTGCTGAGCGAGGTGCCCGCGACGCCGCTCTACGTGTCGCGCCTGCACTAGTCCATGACGGTCGAAGACGTCGTAAACTACATCCGCGAGAAGACCACCTACACCTTGAGGGTGGAGCGTCTGCACTCTCGCCACAAAGTGAATTTCAGTTCCTTTGTGGTGAGAGTGCCGACTCAAGTTTTATCCATCTTCGAGTTGGAGGAGTTCTGGCCCGCCGGTGTAGTTTACCGGAGGTTCCGGGGGAGGCTCCCGAACGAAGCGCGCATCACGTCGCCGAAAGAGACTTTACGTGATAAAGTGTAGTGTGATTGTGTGTGTGAATGTGTAAATAATATATATTGGGATAAAATTGTTCGGCGTGCATCTGTTGTCTGATTGCCATAACACAAGTTTTTACTTAGCATGGGATTAGACGACGTGATGTACGCTACCTAGCTTTTATACTATTGTATATTATTGTATGCTTAATAAAGAATTTGAATTTGAATTATCAGCTTGCTCGCTGCTGCAAAATTTTGGGCTCTTCCTATTTATATTAAGTATAAGCAAAATCCTAAAACATGATTTTCTAGATGACGAGTGCAACTCCGATGCGTCAAAATTCGTTTGTCTCTCAGTAACCGTAAATTATTCCGAGATCAAAGTACCTATTCCTTTCCCGAAGCTCAAAATTTTTTCTATAAGTACCAAATTTCTGCGAAAATCACACCAGCACAGCGCAGACACACTTTCGCATTTAAAATATTAGTATGGATATATTTAACTATCCATGTTTGTAATGTAAGGAGAAACCCTTCTATACAGTATTATATTTCGATGGCCTCAATTCTATGTTCGATAGCACTAATTCTGTAACTTGGTAAGTGCTTAAGCTGGTTTAGCTTAGTTTTAAGCTATATAACCGGTAATGTCAGCTGTTTCGTTCATGACAGTGTAGCTTATGCAAGCTGTTCCCTGCGAGCCGCGAGTTATAATAAAATACCTCGAGAACCATTCATTTTATTGCAATAAAAAGTAGCCTATATTCTTTTCCATCATCTGCTTTATATCAGCGCTAAATTTTAGCAAAATCCGTTGCTTGATTGAAAAGATCTAAGCATACTAGGACATATACATCATAAACTTTATTGTCCTTCATTTATGATTGTGAACAGACATTCTCAAAGTGTGTTTGCAAAGTGCGGAGCCCTACGGCTCTGCAAAGGCCTTGTCAGTCGTCTCTCATAAGGCCTTTGCAGAGCTGGGGCTCCGCGAGCGTAATATAAATTATTGTTTATAGAATATATTGTCATCAGACACCAGCATGTAGACAATCCATTCAAACACAAAACATTTTTTGTAGGTCCGTGAAAAATGTCAAAAAAGTTTGAGCGTTTGATTGCTTGTCTTGCATGAATTAGACACTGTACATAATATTATAACCAAAATTTGTATAATTGTTCATCTTTTTTAGGGTTCCGTACCCAAAGAGTAAAAACGGGACCCTATTACTAAGACTTTGATGTCGGTCTGTCCGTCTGTCTGTCTCCAGGCTGTATCTCAAGAACGCTCCCATACAACAAACTTGATTTTTTGCTCTATATCAATAATGGCAGCTGGTAGGCACTTGATGTTTTCACAAAGATCTTAATTCAATAATTAATAATAAAATTAAAATAAAAATTTATGGGGGGGCTCCCATACAAAAATCACAATTTTTGGCCTATTTTTGCTCTATGACGATTGATGGTACGGAACCCTTCGTGCGCGAGTCCGACTCGCACTTGGCCGATTATTTTGAGAGTTACATGATGAGTGTGAATGTGAATTTATATATTATTATATATAAATTCACATTATATATTATTATTATTTATATATTAATATGTAATTACACTTCCACTACCGCACATATTTAATAGGTTATTATTATTATTATTATTATTTTTACATTCTAAGAATATGAATTATTTATTACTATAAATTTTTTATCTAGTTTATGTTATATATTATGCTGTGTGTTGTGTGTCTGTCAAACGCCTGGCAGTCACAAGGATCCACATAATACCAGGGATCGTGGTACAGTTATCCTGTACCAAGATCATTACCTGAGTGGAGTCCTATTCAACAACTTTTCGCACTGCACTGCCTTATACCGAAGCACTCAATCCGTGCCGCACCACAAAAATATTATGTACTTGTGTAAATTATTTGTAAAATTTTGTTTGTGTTAAAATTCGAATTAAGTGTAAGTATACCTATTATGTGGTTAGGCTTATAGTATGCATGTCTTTTTTTTTTCTTTCTCTGTCTTTATTGTTGTGTGCTTTGTTCTATTGTAGTGTACTGTGAACTTTGTTGAATAAATGTTTATTATTATTATTATTATTATTATTAATTTTGTGCTGAATCTATTTTGTCGCATCGATGGCTGCCAGTATTTGATACACAAAATATCAAATTGTGCGATCTATTCCATGTAATTAGCTTCGATACTCGATAATTGGGTACATCATCATCATCATCAAAATCAATAAAAATACTGGAGGCACTCGGGGACTGCCGCGGTAAAGCTATTTTTTATCAACATAAGCAATTAAAAATATATTGTCGCACGCACACAAACACCATGCCAAAGTCTGGCAACGTCGTACCTCGAGCCACACCGTTGACCGTACTGTCATTTAAGCGTTAACAGGTAAGAGAGTAGAGACATACATTTTCGAATTTATAATAATACGAGCCTTTGCCCGCGGCTTCGCTCGCGTTAAGAAGTATTATTATATACAAACTTTCATCCCCTATTTTAACCCCTTGGAAGTACAATTTATCAAAATCCTTTCTTAGCGGATGCCTACGTCATATCATCTACCTGCATGCCAAATTTCAGCCCGATCGGTCCAGTCATCCAGTGGTTTGGGCTGTGCGTTGATAGATCACCATATCAGTCAGTCACCTTTGAGTTTTATATATAAAGATGTCATCCGTGTCATCCTTTAGTTTAGCCGCTACGAGCGCACATACATATACTGTCAAAATCATTACCCTCCCTTTTAGCTTCGCTGTCGGATAAAAAAGAGCGTCTCAAAGTTAATAAGAGTTTAAATTAAGTCTGTCTTATACCCGGAAGAAATTGAAGACGTTAGTGGATAAAGTAGGTAACTCACATATTAAGAGCTAATAATATTTTTTTTCACTAATTTTTACCTTATATATATATTTTTTTAATGAAATAAGGGGGCAAACGAGCAAACGGGTCACCTGATGGAAAGCAACTTCCGTCGCCCATGGACACTCGCAGCATCATAAGAGCTGCAAGTGCGTTGCCGGCCTTTAAAGGCGAATAGAGTCGTGAAATGGTCATTTTGTTTTTCTAACTACTCATTCATTTCTGACAGGAAAGAGTTGAAAAAAATATGTGTGAAAGATCAGTTCAACATCTTATTTATCAACATTTTTTGCTTCTGTATGTCTTGCCCTTGCCTCAATAAAAAATAATACGTGACATCGATTTTCAATTTGAAATCGGGACTTCTCCTAAACGGCTGGGATATATGCATATTTTTTTTCATAGATATATTCGGAATCTATTATTCTTGGATATCAGCATTTTTATAAAAATCAAACAATATTTTCTATTGAAAGATATCGAAAAACAGTATTTACGAACGATTTGGTTCAAAGGTGCTCTGCGCGGGCGCGGGCGGCAGTCGTCCTCTAGCATTCAGACGGGGAGGTTGTGTCACTCGTTGCCAAATCTTGCCGAGCTATCGAGCGTCTGTTTGTGTGCATTAGAACACTACAATATTTCGACGGTCCCTACGGATAAAAGGTCAAGTCCAAAATAGCATTTTTTTTATTGCATCATGCACTTCCATATTATAATGAGACGCATATTCCTACATTATGTTTTTTTCTATCACAAGTAATTCCAAAGATAAGAAGACGTAAATGACGACAAGTTGACAGTTGTGTTAGATTTTACTGTGGTAGTATTAGTTCAAATTCTTAGTTACCTACTTTATCCAGCTACGTCTATTCTCATATGAATTCCGCGCAGGGCCCACATATTGGCAATATTAGCATTCCTACAGTATTTTATATGGTAATAGCCCTTCAGAACCTTATTTTCTTGTGTATTTAGTGAAGATATCTAATATTTTGCAAGTGCGTTTGTTATTCAGTAAAAAAAACAGTAAAGGTGGGTTGCACCAACTTACTTTAACTATAACTTTAACTACAATGCAAAATGTCAAATCTTTGGTTAAAAATGGACGCCATCAAGACGCCATATTTAACCATAACCATAGAACTCACGTGGCGAAAAAAGGAACTAACGCCTCTGCTTACGCTGTCATCATACAAAAACGCCATTTTTGACAGTTCTCCTTTACCACCAGCAGCGCCCCCGCCCACGTTCTTATAAAGCCTTGTCGGACCCGCAAAGTCTTCTGTCAAATTCTGTGGTCAAAGTTAAGGTTAAAGTTAAATTAGCCTTAACTATAACCGTATTTGACGTATTGACGTGGGAGAGCCATGCTTCGGCACGAATGGGCCGGCTCGACCGGAGAAATACCACGTCCTCACAGAAAACCGGCGTGAAACAGCGCTTGCGCTGTGTTTCACCGAGTGAGTGAGTTTACCGGAGGCCCAATCCCCTACCCTTTTCCCTTCCTCACCCTCCCCTGTAATTCCCTTCCCTACCCTCCCCTGTTACCCCTTAAAAGGCCGGCAACGCACCTGCAGCTTTTCTGATGCTGCGAGTGTCCATGGGCGACGGAAGTTGCTTTCCATCAGGTGACCCGTTTGCTCGTTTGCCCCCTTATTTCATAAAAAAAAAAAAAAAAAACCATAACTTTGACCATAACTTTAACCTTAACCACGCCTCTGGTGCAACCCAAACTAAATTAAGGAAAAAAATGTTAAATAGGGAATACTATACGACACGACGCCTGCAACTGTGTTACATTACGCAAAAATTCGTTTGCGCAAGAACCGTACATTTTCTGGAATAAAAAGTATCCTTTGTCCTTTGCCGGCACTCAAAGTATCTCCACACCTCAGGGATTAGCAAAAATAGATTCGATGTTTTGGGTGTGAAGAGGTAACAGACAGACAGACATTTGAACAACGAACCTTATTGGCATACCTAAACTTTCATGTTATATCTTTAAACGAGCAATTCTTGTATAAATATATATAATTAGAATCTCGGAATCGGCTCCAACGATTTTCATGAAATTTAGTATATGTATAGGGGGTTTCGGGGGCGATAAATCGATCTAGCTAGGAATCATTTCTAGGAAATGTCATTTTATTCGTGTTTTATCTAATACCGAGCAAAGCTCGGTCAAATAGCTAGTGTATATATAAAATGTCGTATTTTGGTGAACACCTATGAAACATACGCCAATGTAGTAAATAATATACTTTTTGAGTTATTTCAGTTTGAAAATGTAAAATAAAAAACATTTTAGATGTACAATCTAAAATATTTCAAAAAGTATTTTGTAGTACGACATTTTGTAGAAGAGTATTTGTTGTTTGTAATTATTTTCTCATTTTTTTTTGGCGTATGTTTCATAGGTGTACACGAAAATAACTTTAGGTATGCCACGCTCCATACAAAAAGGTTTGAACTCTCTTTCGGTTCACACATTTCGATGCTACGATGCCACGGACGGACAGACACATCACACAACACACACATTATCTGCGGTTGCTATTGCTTGCATTTCCCCTACTGTACATTACTGCTAGCCCAATTTTCCCCGACCATACCCTCTCCGGAACTAACGACAGCCGCCAGGTCGCACGCGGTCAAGTCCTGTCTGGCTCGAGTTTAACTACCTCCGGCTACTGTAAAAATGAACCTTACGCCTTCGCAATAAAGGTGCTATAGGCCCAAAACACGTAACGATGAAAGCTGAGGATTGTCCAAAATAATGACGTTGTGTAAGATGTCTCAACATGTGGTTAATGCTTCCGCACGAGTGGGCCGGCTGCACAAAGTAGTTTGACTGTCCTTAGTTCACAGAACTCCTTACCTTTAAGGGCTCCAGAGATATAGTACATAGTACTAAGATTTTTGTGTCCGCCTGTCTGTCTGTATCTAAAGAACCTTCCGTAGGTATAGTAGCTTGTACTTATATAAATACGAAATCCTAAATTAGCACTAATTAGACGCTTGAAATTAAGGCGACGCCTTGATAATTTGGTTGTAGCGATATGGATTTTTCTCAGCAATGACTAAAGCTAAGAAATTAAAGTTCATTGTCAGTATTTATCATGTCATTGTCTTTGAATTACCCATAATCTAACAGGTCAACTTTTATAGCACAGAATAATCAATCAAAAAACTTCTTTAAAAAAATGATTCCTAGTTTGCCAACAGAGGAGGGTAATTTAAGCTTCCAAATTTGTACATAGACTGGTTCAAGCATACACTTTAATTTGCCCATAGCTTATATGAAATATATTTATGGTTTTTAAATTACGCGACAAAAACCATTTTGACGCTTACGCCCATTCCATTTCTTGCTGATCCATTTCTTGTTTTCTATGAGAGGCAGAGACACGGTTTTTTACTTTAACGCGGCGTCACCTTAATAGTGTTAATTAAAACTAGCTGATGCCCACAACTCCGTTGTACCGAAATCAATTTATAGCGCGGTAACCGTACATTTTTCTCCCTAAAAAACCTATCCTATGTCCTTTCCAGTCTCTCAAGTATCTTCATTCCAGACTTCACCTAAATCAGTTCAGCCGTTTAAGCGTTAGTGTCTACAGTTCTAAACACACCATGCCGAAGTTCCGCGGCGGAAATTCCGCATAATTACGTCAGCAATGTCAAACGCATACAATATAATGCGACGGAATTTCGGCATGGTGTGTCATCGGTAATTTGAAATACATTGCAGGCGGAATTTCAAGCCGAACTTCCGCCGCGGAATTTGGGCATAGTGTGTTTAGAGTTAGACACTTATATACATTTAACAGTCAGACAAACTTACTTACAATAACTCAGTGTAGATATATATTGTTACTCAATGGAACGGAAGTTCCATTGAGTAACAATTTATATATAAAACCTTTTAGATCTCGATTAACTGATTTTAATAATCCCAAGTACTTAACAACTGAACATAACCATAATAGATTCAGTAAATATTTAAACTACATGTTCTATTTCTGTACCAACTAATGGCTAAGTTATATCAGAATAATGTAAACATTACGTGTTTCCGGGTGTTTCCAGGAATCTGTGTTGCCAGCATAAAAAATATTTTGGATTAAAAGTTTTTGGCGCGTGGTTAAAGTTGTAAATTTTAACGCCTTTATCCGTACTAATATTATAAAAGTGTCTGTCTGTTATCTCTTCTAGCTTAAACTACTGAACTGATTTATCTGAAATTTGGCAGGCAGATACTTATGGTGTCACGGGAAGAGACATTCAAAGTTTTATTGCGGAAAAATGTACGGTTTTTTTGGCGCAACGGAGTTGCGGGCGTCATCTAACTTCCTAAATACTAATAAAAAAGTGTTTGTCTATCTGATAGTCTTAAGCTGAAAATGAATGCCTGCACCCCTGTTTTTTACTTTCGCCGGCACTCCCAGAATGCAGCCCTTTTACGAACATCCGATGGGCCTAACGTGATTAATGGACGGCCCCTGAAACTGACACATCTGCAACAGTATCAATCGTGTCAAAATGCCAGAAGTGCAGATTTCGTATCCAATGAATTCACAATATTATTATACATAGAGTTAAGAATGGTAGAGACTAGAGAACGCAAATATTTTAAGCAGAGTCCGGTCAACGAACAAGTAGATAATACATATATTTTGATTTATCTTGTACTATCAGAGAAGTTGATTCCTTGATGGAGGACCTACGAAATTTGGTCGCGTTACGTCAAACCGATCACAGCTAACATTGAATTGACATAAGTCGCCAAATGACGTAGGTGCGTCAACTTCCTAGGAATTCATTTCCTCGATGGTACGTTATTCGATGGTACGACAATAGTAACTCTATGCCTTCAAAGTGTTTCCTTCCTTTCGATTATTATCGGAGATTAGCGCGTTCAAACAAACTGATCACTCATCAGCTTTATAACATTAGATTTAAATAGATAATAAGTAATTATATAATTACAATCTATTTTAATTTCAATAAAGTCTAGTTTTGCCCTAAACAGTGTTCCTAATTAAAAAGTTATGGTTCATCGAATTTGTTAAGTTGTTTTGAAAATCGAACATTCGTTGTGCTTTCAAATTGCTAGTTGCCAGCGTGTAAATTTTTCCCAGAGTTCGGGTAAAAATATTTGGATATTTTGTATTTTTCAAATTATTATTAATTAAGTATTTATTATTATTTAGCTGAATTTGAATGTTGCCTGCAACATTGTTGTGCTTAAATTAGTATAAAATCTTATATTCTTTCCCAGGACTCAATTAATTAAAGTATCATAATACCAAATTTCTTCAAAATATGTTTATCGTTTAAGCTTGTAGAGACAGCCGGAAAGACACTTTTTCATCCTTACGAATATTATAAATGCGAAAGTATGTATGTATGTCTGTCTGTCTGTCGCCTCTCCGCGCTTAAACCGCTGAACCGATTTTGCTGGAATTTGGCATGGAGATACTTTGGTCTTTGATTCCCGGGAAAGAACATAGGAGACTCTTTGCCCCTGAAAAATGTACGGTTCCCACGCGTTAACCGAATTTTGGCGCAACGGACTTGCGGGCGCCATCTAGTTATAATAGGTACTAGATGACGCCCGCAACTCCGTTGCGCCAAAGTCGGGAAACGTACATTTTTCCGGGACAAAAAATTTCCTATGTCCTTTCCTGGGAAATTTTAGCAAAATAGGATGAGCGGTTTGGGCGTGAAGAGGTGACAGACAGACAGACATACATACTTTCGCATTAATTATAATATTAGTATGTGTTAGTAAGGACGTTCTAGTTCTACATTTTTAAATTGTACTGTCATTATAAATAAATTTTATTCACAAGTATTTGTCAATTGTCGTATTTGTAACCTCTATGGCGCCAGATGAGTGCTCCACTTTAACCATATTGTCGTGCATTGTGCAATGTTTTTATATTTATTGGTACAATTGACCCATATTATCATCGATAGGGTTAATTAATTCCTGATTTACGATCCGATATGCTCATTATTTTTTTCAATTAATAACTCAATCATTAAAATGATTTAATAGGATAATTATGTGAATATAAATGAAGTGAAAACTTGTTCAGTTTTTTTTTTTGGGTGATTGAAAATTCGTCAGATATAGGTAGAGTGACCGTCGGAGCGGCGTAGGAGAGAAAGTAATATGCTCGACCATTTCTATTACGCGGAGAAAATTGGCAGCAAAAATCATAATCATCCTTTTGGATTTACCGTAGTTGAGTAAGAAAGAACATGGCATAGTCTTTCTACTAACTGGAACTCGTTAACTCATACAGTGGCGTAGTAAGGTACCTGGGGGCGAGGACGGAGCCCTCCGATCAGAAGTATTTGGTAATTTGACTTCCCCTTTCAATAACCTTTGCAAGTTAAACTCTAATTACTTATCGGAAATACACCAAAAACATTGACAGCCACAAGAAACTATAATTTATGGATTTTAAATTGAAGATTTAGGCTCGCCCCTGATCTTGAGGGCCTTGCCCCTAGTAGTTACGCCACTGAACTCATATCTGATGATCTAGACTGTAATTGGTCTAGAATCTAGATGATATGATTTCTATATCTCTTTGTTCTAGACAAAAACTGGATCAGCCTTACAGGTACGGTAGGTTTCCTTTTAAAATCTAGGACATCCTAGAAGGATATAGGTACCTAGTATTTAGCACTTTCTGTAGTTTTCTAGATAAGTTAGAAGTGACTCATCATAAGTTAGTCACTGCCATTGAGGTACTATAGACTGGAGAGAGCCTTATATCAGTGTGTAAGCGTCAAAAGCGTGTAATGTTATGTCCTACTTACTAGGACATAACAAAGGAGTCTGTCGGCATATTTCATGTAATAAAAGTGTTAATAAAGGTTTTTAGTGAACATTTAATGCTAGATATTGTTGATTTCTGTGGTTCCTCTATATAATAAACCATAAGAATGGTCAAAGAGTGCCTCAAACACGTGGATTTAACATTAAATACTTAAGTTTTGAACAATGTTTTTTGGGCTTTTCAATCGGTATTTTTGTAAGCTAAAAAGATAATTTATAAGTTTAATCCCTTATTCATGCTATATAAGGCATTAGTGCTAAAAATGTCAAATCAATTAATAATTTGGCTATAAAAATTGCATAGCTTTTTACGTGTGTTTACGGATTCTCATCACTTGAACTATAGTTAATCGATATCATGAACTAATTGACTTTCTTTCCTGTATCATAATGTGCTTCGAAATAATCGACAAATAGAAATATTCAAGAAAATAAACGCACACTACTTGTATGAAAAAAAGCACAAAGTCTATGGTCACTGCAAAATAAAATTATTAAGGGCCTGTTTCACCACTTTCTGATAAAGTGCCTAGTAGGCTCTTCACAACTTTTTTGACAGATTCTCTATACTTGATCTGTCAAGTTAATTGGTGGACAGCCTTATCAGTTCATTCTTACTAATATTAAAAATGCGAAACTCTCTGTCGGCCGCCCAATAAAAACTTTATTCTTTCTCAGACCTCAAAATACAACATATTTTATCAAAATCGATTCAGTATAGGCGTGCCGCGAGAAAATGAAGTGCCTGATAGACGTACAAACTTAAAGTACGCGGGTTTTAAGAGGATTCCACACCGCCATTTTTTCCATACAAACGTTGTCCCCTGTTTCCTCCCTGGATAATGCTAGTAGAGTTATAATTTTTTTCCTGAATATCTATGGCCACTAATACAATGTCCCTATGTTTTCTTTTTTTTCATAATTTAATTATTAAATAAGATATGAACGTTCAAAAACCCAAAAAAATGGCCAGATTTTCCACTGTGTTCAAACGTCCAGAAAACAGATTTGGATAGATTATACAAAAAAAGCAAAACATAGGAACACAGCTCAAGCCTTTTTTAAATCTTTAATGAAAAAAGTACTTAAATCGGTTAAGTTTTGGAGAATCAGGGGACAACAAATCGTTGATTTTCTGGATTTTCTGCAGTTGTCTCTATCGCGTTCTGCGGTATAGGCTTGAGGTAAGGGAGACAGCTATAGATATTACACGTACTTTTTTTTCATTTCTCTAGCCGCTGTGGTATCCTCTTAAGTTCGCGAACTTATTTGGCTCGCGTCGGTGACACACGAGAATCGCTCACACTGGATTACCATGCCCCAGGCTCGGGGCTCGCGGCTCTTTGCTGACACACAGGCGATTAAGATCGACGAGCCATAGCCGCGTACTTGCTCGCACGTCTGTCACCAGTGAATACACACATCGTTAACTTTGGAAAGAAAGAGGAGAGGCCTTTGCCCAGCAGTGGGACACTGTGTAGGCTGCTAACAATAATAATAATCTATATATATAAAAGAAAGTCGTGTTAGTTACACCACTTATAACTCAAGAACGGCAGAACAGATTTGGCTGAAAATTGGTAGGGAGGTAGCTTAGAGCCAGGAGACGGACATAGGATACTTTTTATCCCGTTCGACAGCGTTCCTGAATCCTGTGTGACTTGACATGAAACGTCAGTCACTATAAAACGTGGTATAACAAAAAAGAATCAGACTTGGAATAACAAAACGAAAATGACAGCTATGTAATTGACGTAAAATGACAGCTACGTAATGACGTATGGATGACAATTTGATATTTGTAAGAAATCAATATTAAAACTATTTCTATTAAATAAATAATTAACAAGTGGATTGAAGTGAAGTGAAGTTTAATTAATAATGCCGCGACCAAGACGATCGAATCTTTCCCGACAAAGCCGTAATGCAAGAAGAATACAAAATACTGCAAATGAAAGGACTGAAGAAGAACAAGAAATTGCACGTGAACAGCGCCGCAATAGTATGGCTCGACTTCGTGCTTCTCAATCACGAGAGCAAAGTGAAGCAGCCCGTGAAACAGCTCGGTTGGCAATGCAGAATCGTCGAGCGAACAACAGAAGTCAACAAATAGATAATTTGGGAATTGGGAAGGGAATAGTTGAGGGTAGGGAAGGGAATAGGGTAGGGGTAAGGGGATTGGGCCTCCGGTAAACTCACTCACTCGGCGAAACACAGCGCAAGCGCTGTTTCACGCCGGTTTTCTGTGAGTTTACTATGATGATAACTATGATTTTCACCTAAACCATTTAATCTATTTTGATGAAATTTGGCATGGAGCTATACTCATTTTAATCATGGTTAAATCGTCAAGACAGGACAACGTCTGTCGGGTCAGCTAGTACTTAATAAAATTAAAGATGTAGATGAAGTACTTAGATAACTAAAATTTCATAACATGAAATGATTATACGTGGGAGAGCCATGCTTCGGCACGAATGGGCCGGCTCGGCCGGAGAAATACCACGTTCTCACAGAAAACCGGCGTGAAACAGCGCTTGCGCTGTGTTTCGCTGAGTGAGTGAGTTCCCCTACCCTATACCCTTCCCTACCCTCCCCTATTACCGATACGATGCTTGCGTGTACAATCCAGTGGTGCGTCAGGTTAATCTGACCGTGTTGTACTGTATATGTTTTAAATTGTAATTTTCCATCTTTTTAGTAAAAGATGGCCCCGTGCGAGTTTCTTACGCCGGTTCTTCTCGCCGGGTTAGTTCCCGAACCGGTGGTAGGCACCGTAGTATCGACGTTCGGTAAAGTTTTTGTAAAAAAATTACTCTGAATAAAAATATTTTTGATTTGATTTGATTATTCTATTCCCTCTTAAAAGGCCGTCAACGCACCTGCAGCTCTTCTGATGCTGCGAGTGTCCATGGGCGACGGAAGTTGCTTTCCATCAGGTGACCCGTTTGCTCGTTTGCCCCCTTATTGCATTTAAAAAAAAAGCTAGTCTCCTATATTGCTACATATAAAATCTCTTTTTTTTCGATTTCGAATAATTTTTTCGGTCCTAATTGTGCAGAATTACCCACTTCATCAATCAATCATTTCGTCTTTAATTCAGAGTATACACGTTTTGTCCTTGTAAGTTGTAAAGCCCAATTGAAGGGGAGGAAATTAATATAATTATCTCCTATTTCTGTTTCCAATAACAAGTTAATTTAGACTTACAAATTCGTATATTGTTTGTTCACAAATTGGAAAATGGCTTTGAATAACCTACTAACCTACAAATAAAATATTTAAGTATTGTTAACAATTAATAAAACGCATAAATTACTCTAATCATTAAGAATAAGAATGGATTTATTTTTAGCATCACACAATACATCATAATATAAGTATACAGTTCGATTATAATATTATAAAATTAACTAGTACAATGCTGTGTGAGTTGTGACTAGGCTTGCCAGGTGTCCGGCTTTAGCCGGACATGTTAGGCTTTTTGCAGTCGCGTCCGGCCAAATATGTACGTGTTTGGCCTGTCCGGCTTTTGTCAGGCTTTTTGTCAGAGTGGCGATTCGTACGACGATGGGCGGACGAGCGCCCGACCCGAACGGACAAGGGCGAGCGGAGAGCAAACTATCTTCCGGCCCGCGATTCGCGCCGCGCCGCGCGTCACGCGTGGCGTGCGTGAGCGTGGTTACCCCGCCCCGCTGCTCGCACCGTCCGCAGACAGGTTCGCGCCCGTTAGTCTGCCCTAGGAACGCGTGGCGTTTGCGCGTGCTTGGCGTGTGTTCACGTACAATTAAGTATTTCAGTTAGCGGCGACCGTATTTTTGGTGAGTTAGTTTTATATTTTCCTATTTGTAGCATTAATGTGTTATTGACAAACCTCAAATACAAGTACAACATCTTTGTTTCAGATCTCTCTATTAGTCATGTCGAAAAGAAAATGTATATTTTCTGACAGTTTAAAAAGTCAATACAAGATGTTCAAATCTGGCAAAGAGCCATGGGACGCAAAATGTGTAATTTGTGATCAAATAATTTCCATTGCTAATAAGGGCAAAGCTGACTTAGAAAAGCATTTAAATACCGAAAAACACAAAATGAAGATTCGTAGTACGGCATCTACATCAAGAATTGATATTTTCATGGAATCCAATGCGAACTTAAATCTTCAACGGAGCGTTCGGGCCACAGAAGCTACTCTGGTTTATCATACCGTTAAACATCACGAATCATTTAACTCTCTAGATTGCACAGCTCCACTTTGCAAGAGTATATATCCAGATTCGAAAATCGCAAAAGATGTAACCTGTTCCCGCTCAAAAGCTGAAGCTATCCTAAAAAATGTTTTAGGCCCATTTGCCCAAGAAAATATGTTAAAAGAAGTGTCAAAAATCAGATACTTGAGCGTCTCCACAGATAGTAGCAACCATGGTGCTATTAAGCTATTTCCTGTGCTTATACAATATTTCAACCCTGAAAAGGGAGGAATTCAAGTTAAATTACTGGAGCTACAGGCCTTACCGAACGAGACTGCTGAAACAATATCCACTTACATACACACCATTTTGACGGACAAAAACTTATTGGATAAATTAATAGCTTTTTCAGCGGACAACACCAATACTAACTTTGGCGGTAGAGAGAGAAGTGGGACCAACAGCGTCTACAGTAGACTCAAATCAGCTACTCAAAACGATGATATGGTCGGTGTTGGATGTATTGCACATATCTTCAGCAATTCCGTACATCACGCAATCGAATCTTTACCAATCTGTGTAGACAGCATAGTGATGCAAATGCACAACCATTTTGCCAGCTTCACAGTTCGTACTGAAGCTTTAAAAAAAGTTTGTTCAGAATTGGAAATTGATTTTAAACGTATGCTTAGCCATTCAAAAACCCGCTGGCTATCTCTTTATCCCGCCATAGAGAGAATCTTGCAAATGTACGAGCCATTAAAGTCATACTTTCTTTCACTGAGTTATCCGGCCAGAACATTGCAAATGTTTTTCGAAAATGACTTCTCTGAGTGTTATTTATGGCTCTTACATTCTTTCATGTCTATATACCAAAGCCGAATCAAACACACTGAAACTGCTGATATTTCTGTCAATGAAGTAATTGATCAGTGTTCGCAAGTAGTGGAAAATATAAACGAAAGATTGGAACAAAATTTTTGCCCCATGAAAGTGACCGAAATTTTACGGCGTTTATCGGAGGCTCGTCGGGATGAGATAGAAGATTTTAAACAAAACATGAGAAGAATGTACAATATTGCCAAAGATTACCTGAATTCCTGGACCAGTGAATTTTGTACTGACCTAAAACACTTTCAGTGGATGACTTTAGCTAATATTCCAAGCTGGGAACAAGGGGCAAAAACGATACACACTTTGTCTAGAAAAAATGTACAGTTAAATGACAATAAATTTTTTGATCAGTGGCAAAACTTCATAAAATTTTTGAAGCAACACGAAGATGACTCTGACTTTAAAAAGCTGTTGGCACATCAGAAGTGGACCTCGTATTTTAAATCATTTAATAATGAAGAATTTTATTCGGAACTGCTTAAGTTGGCAGAATATTATTTTGCAATACCAGGCCACAATGCCAACGTTGAAAGAGTTTTCTCTTTAATAAACGCCCAGTGGACAAAGGAACGCAGTAGACTACAAACAGATACAATTGCTAAGATGATGTTCTTGTTATGCAATTTAAAATTAACATGTAAAGAATTTTACGATATGATTTCTAAGGAAAACGAAATTCTTGACAAAGTAGGTGCAAGTGCCAAATATAACTAGATTTTGTTATTTTTTAAAGATTTTAAATTGTTCTATAAATACCTACTATAAAGTAAATTCTTACCTAGCCGTAAAATTAATATTATCTTTTTGTTACTTTCCAGAAGAATGATTATTTGTATTTGTTTTATTATATTTTTTAGTTTATAGTATTAAGAATGCCAAAAGAGAGCTATATTCATTTGTTTTTTAGTTTTAATAATATTTAATTATCTACAAAAGACTGATGATCCATTTGTAAGTAAAACTGTAATAGTGTAACTTAATAAACATTTCAAATTCGTAAACGAGTTTTTTTATTATAAATATTATGTCCATCTTTTAATAAATATCGAATATCCTCACTTTTCACCACGTATAAATACTTTTTTCAACAGCCCAGCTGTAAAAACATTATGTTTGGCAATAAAAAAAACATGTCCGGCTTTTAGGCTAAAATGTCCGGCCTTATATAGTGCGCAGTCCGGCCTTTGCATTTTATGGCCTGGCAAGCCTAGTTGTGACACCAAAAATTGGCCCCAGCTCAGCAAACGCAGCAAGCAAGCCTGCACTGAATTTCTGCAGAGGCCAATGAGTGGCTTCACAACGCTACTAAACTAAACACAAAATTATTTACAGAAAAAAAACAAATAACAATAGCGAGAGTAGGTGTTGTCTCAACTTTGAAAAGAGAGAAAGGAAAAAAAAATACAAATTTGACAGATGGTGAAAAAAAAAAATGGTGGTTTGAAGTCTGCGGACTGCGAATACTAAAACATTATTAATTTATAAGTACTCTTATATTGTATTATTATATCTAATAATATTATTTTCATGTTTTGCAGGCTATTTAAAGAAGACAAAAAGAAAGCGCGTAAAAAAAAAAAACCAAATTATACTTATTTAATATCTAAAATAATTATTATCAACGAACATTCTCCCACCAAATGAATTTCTGTCGTAGTTATAACAATTATTGGTTAAAAAAATGATGATTTTTTTACTCTTAAACTGTTTTAACCCAAAAAAGGATTATTCAAGAAATACATTAAAAATTCTCCCACAAAATGGGGAGAATTTTAAATTTATGAATTGTGATATACTGTATACTTACTACAAGACACATTATAAACGACATTAATAAAGAAATACGGGGATTATACATAACAAGAATCAGATATTAATATATCATACGGTATAAAAGATACTTTGAAAATATGTCAAAGAAATATCACCTGTATTCCGTTAGACTACACATATGTTTATTCTTTAGCTAAATCTTGAATATCATGTCAAGATATAATTATCAACTAAGTTGACTTCTGAGCAACGGTGAAATTATTTTTTTCGTAACACAAAACATAATATTAGTTTGCTGTAGGCAATTTTCTTTTATTGTCGTAGTCAAAACATAAATCCATCTTAATTTATTTGATTATTTATATTAATATAACTAGGTATTTGACCGAGCTTTGCTCGGTATTCGGTAAATCACGAATAAAATGATATTTTCTAAAAACGATTCCTAGCTAGATCGATTTATCGCCCCCGAAACCTGCTATATACTAAATTTCATGAAAATCGTTGGAGCCGATGCCGGGATTCTAATTAAGTAGGTATATTTATACACGAATTGCTCGTTTAAAGATATACTAGCTATTTGACCGAGCTTTGCTCGGTATTCGATAAAACACGAATAAAATGACATTTTCTAAAAACGATTCCTAGCTAGATCGATTTATCGCCCTCGAAACCCTCTATATACTAAATTTCATGAAAATCCAATTATATATTTATATATATACAAGAATTGCTCGTTTGAAGATATAAGATGATATAGTTATATTATGTCTGTCTGTTGCCTCTTTTAGGTTAAACAGCTGAATCGATTTTTTGGATCCCGGGAATGGTCATAGGATACTTTTTATTCCGAAAAATGTACGGTTCCCGCGCGATAAACGGGTTTTGGTGCAACAGAGTTGCAGGCATGGAGATTTTATTTATTTTTACATGTACATATTATCAAAATGAAATGAAATCATTTGAAGTTACATAATATAGCTATGTAATTTTTTTTTCATATTCAATTATAAGTATTGGAACGGAATACACTTAGTACTTACCTAGAAAGATAAATTATTATATTCTATGCCATAGAATATTAAATATCCATAATTACGGCAATTTCCCTCATCAAATCTGAATATCACGATGTAATTAATTTTATTATGATTGTTGAACCTTCGCAATGCCATGACGTTGGCGTTTATAAGTTTGAGGAATAAAAAAGTGATTAATATATCCCTATCAAAGTTTGGATGCTTCCTATATTAAAAAAACGAAAGTCTGTCTGTCTTTTACCAAATTTTGGTGTGACAGTCCCAGGAAACGACAGTTTTAAAATAGGTAGTAAGTTATATTGTTATGTGTGTGATAAATTCATTTTGATCTGAATAATTATAAACAAAGAATATTCGGGCGTTTATGTTGCTATCTACCAATTTAAATATCCGGGAACCGTACGTTTTTTCGGCATAACAAGTATCCTAAGTCCTTTCCCGGAACTCAATGTATCTCCATACTAAATTGCAGCAAAATCGGTTTAGCAGTTTGGGCGTCAAAAGGTAACAGACAGACAGATAGACACACTTTCGCATTTATAATACTAATTATGGATATGGATTTGTATAAGTTTAAGACTTTTGCTAATACATATTTAGATCATAATGAACACTGAAAATAAAGATAGTTACAGAAAACTAACAATCGGCCAAGTGCGAATCGGACTCGCACACGAAGGGTTCCGTACCATTATAGAGCAAAATTAGGCCAAAATTTGTGTTTTTTGTATGGGAGCACCTCCTATTATTTAATATCAATATTATTGTTAAATTAAAGTACACACAAAACTAAGGATTCTATGAAAAATTCAAGTACCTACCTAAGTTGCTATTATTGATATAGAGCAAAAAGGGCAAAAAAATCACGTTTGTGGTATGGGTATAAATAATAATTTTATTTTGTTTTTAGTATTTGTTGATATAGCGGAAACAGATATACACAATCTGTGAAAATTTCAACTCTCTAGCTATTACCGTTCTTGAGTTACAGCCTGGAGACATACAGACGGACAGACAACGAAGTCTAATAGGGTTTTTACCCTTTAGGTACGGAACCCTAAAAACGGAAACGAAAGTCATAATCAAAAAGCTATGTTTACCCAAACATATGAACCTTCTTGATATAATATTATCTTGAGCGTAAGGAAGATTGCAGAAACACGCAAGTCACCCCCTCAAACGAAACAATAGAAAACTGCTGTGTCAGAATTGCCCCAAGGTTGGGACGCAGCTGAAATTGTTAGAGTTGAATGTGGGTAGAATAACCTTAAACTTGTACAAGTTGGCATTGAAAATTTAAAGACAATTTTGAAGTTTCAAACCACACAAATCTTATTTAGACAAAATTTCATTAATTTATTTTCATGATTACCATTTACCGAAGATATCAAGATGGGACAGACGGACAGAGCGAAATTATGGAAATTGGTAAACTAAAAAAAGTATTATTTTTAATAAACTGGGTTTCTTTTCTTTTTATTTCGTTTTGTTGATGATAGATGGCGCTAAGCGTAGCATAGATGTGTTGTATTAAATGGCAAAATTTTAATATTTAACTAAGTAGTAATAATTTTATATTCAAAAACAATGTGTTCTATTTAATAATATTCATAGATAACCAACATAATATACTATTACTTATAGGCAAATTTTTTGAAAACTCACCACCCCTTTTACAACAATTTTAGTTACTTACACCACATTATTTTTTTAGTTAATTTTAGACTTGACTAGGAACTATTTACACCATTCTTCGTATTTAATATTTCTTTTGAAAGGCTTTTACATCGGCTTTGAGGCTAATGTTGTCTCTATGTAGGTCGCGCAGCGCAGGCCTGAAGCGAGCTTTCACGTAAAAAAGAATTACCTGTTAATACGGGCATTTCAAAAGATTTTATGTTTCTCTTAATGAATACAAAATCAAGGATTTTAATACTTGAATGGATATTTTTGGCTGTTTTAAGTTTTTGTATCGAGCAAGCGAGCAAATCAAATATTGCTATATCTAGCTACGTAAAGGTTTATTTTGTGGTGCCGTAGCGTGTGCGCAATACACAAAAGCGATGTAACAATTAATAGAGCAAAATAGCATGAAATATACAATACTAAGTATATAATATTATAAAATTATGTTTTCATAAGATTCTTAATAAAATTAGAACTGAAATTAGAACTTTACTGAAATTAGAAATCGACCGTCCATTTTGTTTTGAGATGCACAGCAAGTTCTTAAATTTCGACTTTTGGTCAACAGAAACAAAATTGCACAACGCATTAGAATTCGAAGACTAAGTTACTTCTGCTTTTATTCTTCTGAGCATCAATAATTGATCACCATAGGGGGTATCTCATTATCGTTAACTAGCTTATGTGTCAATGTTAATGTATTAATTACATGCATTTGCATATACAGGGTGTAACAAAACAAAGTGATGATAATTGGATGTGTAGGTGTATTCCTTATACAAGGTGTAACTAAACTAAGTGATAATACTTTATGCTTGGTATGGGTTCCCTATATCAAGTTCTCTGTGAAAGTATCGTATAAGTCGGGCGCTTGCCCATATAAATCACAAAAATTGCTTTTTCAGCGCTGCTACCTTCACAGTAAACGCTATATAAGTGTCACTCAAAATCCCTAAATTATTATCAGTTATATTTTGTGCGTTTTATGATGATATGCGTGACACATTATAATTGACAATAGTAGGGAAGTTACCTAACAAAAATTAATCGATAATTTAAAATTATCTGAAATTTTTCAAATGTTTTCGTAACAATAATTTTTTACAGTTAATATTTATAATTTTATATTAATAAGTTAGCATTTAGCAACTTTTCGTTTTTATTCATTTACAATTATAGGAAACATTTGTTTTTGTAAATGGAATATAATTTATTACATTTAGATTTTTTTTGTTTTCTTGTAAAAAAAAACCCGTAGCAAGGAATATGAAAACTGTCACCCATATCATCTTAAAACGCACAAACTATAGTTTTGTTACACCCTGTATAATATATTTCCTATATACAGTTGTATTGATGGTTATTATCATACAATCGGTGAATTTGTATGTAAAGTATCGTGGTATAAATAAACGGGAAAGCTCGTATCTTCGTTCGTTATCTCAAAACAATTTATTACAAGCCACACCATTTAATAACGAATTAACATAAACCGACAATAATTTCCTTCAGAAATGGAAATTATCATTGTAGTGTAATTTCAGAACGGAATCGTTTGAAATTAAGCTCGCGAGCGAAGAAATCCGAGATTTTGTTGCATGTAAAATGATTTTTATTAGTTTAGACTTTAGATATTTTCGGTAGTTAAATAGAGTTTTAAAACCTTAATTTTCCAACAGTGAACGAGGTGATGATGATGCATTAAGGCTAAGAACACTCACGTTAACTTCGAGAAAAATCTCAATCATGTCAACTAATGAAAGTCTAATGAAAATTGAGATCGGTCTATCCGTTTAGATACACACACATACAAACAGACACACGCACAAAGTCACACACAGCCAGACAGACAAGAAAAACATTTAATACCTTTTTTTACTCAGGGTTAAAAATGTCAATTTACAGAATTTGTGTGGCAGTTCTTCCGCTTCAGATGGAGCTTCTTACAGACTCATTATTTAAAACGGAGAAATAAATTAAAACAGGGTATATATTACATTTATAACGTAGAATAACACACTGAGTGTTTTGTGACAAAATTACTGTCATCTGTTAAATGTTACCTAATCCCATTGTTTTGAGTTATTGCTGCTACGCTAAAATATAGTATGTCCAATTTGTACATTCTAATTGTTTCAATGTAAGCGAATTTATTTATTAACAATAATTATTATTTACTACATTTGCTCTTATTATAAATTAGAAAAACAATGTCAGAAATTATGTAAAATGACGGCTGCATTGAGCGGTTTCTCAAATTATTATTGAAGCTCTATAATTTTTTGATTTTTTTTATTAATTTATTCTAGTATAAAATATAAAAATATTATATTACTTTAATTAAGTACTACTTATTTTTATTTAAAAAAATATTAATGGGGCTTTTTGCTACTTGCAATCATTACACCTACCTAATAATATTTTTTGCCTATTGAACAAAAATACAACTGAATTTCAGAATAGAATAGAAAATCGTTTCAGGCTTCGGCAGCACTTATTATAATAGACAATACAATAAGCACAAGGGTTGACGAAAACATAAATGTATAGAAGAAAAAAAATTGTCTTTCAGCGCTGCTATTTTCACTGTGAACTCTATGTAAGGAAAACATACACACCCTTAAGTATTATCATTTAGTTTTGTTACAGCCTGTAGAAATAAACAAATCATTTTTCAGTCCGTGCGAAATACGAATTGTTGGTAATTAATGATTTTTAAATAGCAACCCTGGATCGCGGCTGGTCGCACTGGCACTTATGACTTGGTAGAGCAAACACCCTGTAGAAATAAACAAATCATTTTTTCAGTCTGTGCGAATTGTTGGTAATTAATGATTTTTAAATAGCAACCCTGGATCGCGGGCCGCGGCCGGCACTTGGCAGACTGCAGAGGAGCAAACGTCAGTTCCCCGCCAACGTTCGCGCGCGATAGTGTACTGTGCTGTGCTGTGCATTACGTTATTTTTGTACTCGTGTGCTCCTTTTTAACGGATTGCATTAAAAACGTTACTTGGAAGCTCACTTTGTGTTACATGAGATAAAAATTTAATGGAATAGTTACTTTTAGTTTTCCGTTGTTTGAAACAAAACTGTGGTCGAATTTTTCACATGTTTCCTGATTTCTACTGATGTGCATCGGAAAAAAGGTTTGTAATAATGATTGGTTATTAAGATTTACTGACTTAACTTAACCGGGAGTAGCCATAAAAATGTTTACGCAAACGTGCAAAATTGACTTATGATTTGTTTTACGTGGAGTGTGAAATCCTGATTACGGTACCAGTTTTTAGAATTTGATTGAATACTTTATTGATTAAATAATACTTAGTTAATAACACCAAATAAAATGCGCGGATTTCAGAGATAAGACTTAAAACCGCCCTTTCTCAATCCCAATTTTCTCCTCTGGCCAGTGCAGATTTGAGTTTTCTTTTTTTTTTATGAAATAAGGGGGCAAACGAGCAAACGGGTGACCTGATGGAAAGCAACTTCCGTCGCCCATGGACACTCGCAGCATCAGAAGAGCTGCAGGTGCGTTGCCGGCCTTTTAAGAGAGAATAGGGTAATAGGGGAGGGTAGCGAAGGGAAGGGAATAGGGGAGGGTAGGGAAGGGAATAGGGTAGGGACTAGGGGATTGGGCCTCCGGTAAACTCACTCACTCGGCGAAACAGCGCAAGCGCTGTTTCACGCCGGTTTTCTGTGAGAACGTGGTATTTAAATAAAATAAATAAATAATCGTTTAATTCAGGCAACCGTTTATTTCTCCGGTCGAGCCGGCCCATTGCCGAAGCTCTGTGGCTGGCTCTCCCACGTCACAGTATAGCAAGGGATATGTCATATTGCTATACTGTGCCCACGTATATAATATATATACATGTACTTTAATATTATTATAATGCGGAAGTTCATCTTGCACTTGGTCGATTTTTTTGTCCGTCTTTCTGTTACCTCTTTACGTCTAAACCGCTCAACCGATTTTGCTGAAATTTGGTCCAAGGCGATAAATGAATTTCCGTCATCAAGACAAAGATAATTTTTAACCGACTTTAAAATAAGGAGGTTATCAATTCGACGCGTATAATATTATAATGTAATATTTCCAGAACTGCCCAATTTTAGTCTTAGATATAATAATTATTATCAGCGTTTGAACAAATGTGCCAAATTTCAAAAGTGTATCATGTACAATACATACATACGAACACAAACATAAAAACATACATGTCATACGTATACATTACACATACATGTATGAAATGTATGTTTTTATGTTTGTGTTTGGAAGTAACATTCCAATTTCAGTACTTAATTCCCTTTTTGTTGTACTAGGTATTGTTCAACTTAGGGAATAGTGCAAGTTTCATCAAAATCGGTTCAGTAGTTTTGGAGATAGGGAGTTTTAATTGTCAATTACGTACGATTATGAAGTCGGTTTTATCTTTTTAAAATACAGTTATTATACCTAATTTCTTCATCTTGTAGTTGGAAATGCAAATATTTATGTTAACTAATTAATAAACTATCAAAACATCGTAAACTATAAGGTTTAATTAAGTCGAATAGTTAAAGGTATCTTAATTATATTAATTTATACAGTTTACGTATTTTATTACCTATTTTAATTTTAAAGCATCAAGTTCTATTAAATAAGCTATTAAGTTAATGATACAACCACTGTGTTTAGGAAAAGCACAAATTTTATAGTTTTACTAAATACCAGATGACGAATTCTGTTGCTCCAAAATTCACGCGAGGATCGTACATTTTGTAAGTGATACAATTTTTTTTCTTTTTTTATGAAATAAGGGGGCAAACGAGCAAACGGATCACCTGATGGGAAGCAACTTCCGTCGCCCATGGACACTCGCAGCATCAGAAGAGCTGCAAGTGCGTTGCCGGCCTTTTAAGAGGGAATAGGGTAATAGCGGAGGGTAGGGAAGGGAAGGGAAGGGAATAGTTGAGGGTAGGGAAGGGAATAGGGTAGGGGTTAGGGGATTGGGCCTCCGGTAAACTCACTCACTCGGCGAAACACAGCGCAAGCGCTGTTTCACGCCGGTTTTCTGTGAGAACGTGGTATTTATCCGGTCGAGCCGGCCCATTCGTGCCGAAGCATGGCTCTCCCACGTATAGATATAATATTATGATATTAATAATATTAGGATATTATTAGGATATTAATAATATCCTAATATTATGTGCTTTCCTGGGACCCAAAGTATCTCCATACTTTTCAGGGAAATCGGTGCAGCCGCGGGGCGTGAAGGGTTAACAGACAGACAGACACATTTTCGCATTTATAATACTAATATGGATGTAACCCGACTGCGAAGGGTCATGTTTTCCAATGCGTCCACTAATTGTTCTACTTAAAACAAGCAATATCATTGTTTAAAACAAAACACTTTCTAAGGCATTTCATTTCACGTTAGACATTGGAACGTCTGTGCAAACCAGGCAAAAAGATTCATGAACCACGTCAGCATTGTTTGGGGCTATTTTGACAATATTTTAGGTATAATATTCATATAGAATACTTATAGATTATATAGATAATGTAGTTTTTTTTAAATATAAATATATAACTATTCTCACAAGAATAGAATCAGAGTATAAATATTTGCTTTAAACGAGTTCAGTGTATGTTTACGAATAGCTTAAAGACGTTTATGAACCGATTAATAGGCTACTTGACCTAATTTTTTTCTTCATGCTAATCGCTTCTTAATCATTCATTTTCACAAAAAAAAAAACTAATATTTTAATATTTTACACAGTAGATACCCATGAAAATATTGATTGAAAAATATGCCTTATAAATGGCGCCGAAAACACTGTCCGCCATAGTGTGACGTCATACGTTTTTCTCAAATCGACTTTATTTATCAATCATAAGCTTTTATTTGATTGATAATAAGGGTGAAATACGGTTTCCTAGGCCAAGGTTTACTAGAAATATGCATTTGTTCAATGTAATTGAATATAGGTCAAGTAGCCTATTAGGCGGGTCCACGCAGAGCGAGCAGCCTCGCGAGGCATTCGCCGCGCGAAGCAGTTCGGTTAGTGTGGACGTGTCAGCGACGTGCGAGGCCCGTCCACACTCATTGCACAGAGAGGCAGCCTCGCTCGAACAGCCCGAGCCATTTTGGCTCAGTTGAGCATAAAGACACGATGAACCGCACTTACGCACAGCCGTGGCAGCTTATGCTTTTATTTTGCTATACACAACTATAAAAAATAGGAGAATCTCGTCTGTATGATCCTAACGAAGATTCCATTTTTTTAGATCCTTAACAGGATCCTTAGCAGTCCGCACTGCTCGCTTGGTGTGGACCCGCCTATTTACCTTGTACTATTATCAGCTATTCTATGCTATTTGCCGCGCGCGGCGGGCCTCGCCCGAGGCTGCTCGCTTGGTGTGGACCCGCCTTTTATGCAATACGGAATAAGGATCGGAATTCGGAAAGCAAAGTTGCACGTCGCCTATACACGTTTAAGGCGTATTTACATACATTTTTGTATGTAATTATATTTAACCTGAAGAAGGCAATAATACAGTGTAGGCGGCGACCCACGCTTTTCCCAAAATGTATTGAAATTTTTCAATTACTCTTACGGGAATCTTAAATAACATTGTCGGGTTTTTGCGTAAATAGACTCACACAAAAGTCTATCGTCGAATCCATCTTATATATAAAATTCTCGTGTCACAATGTTCGTTCCCGTACTTCTCCGAAACGGCTTGACCGATTCTCATGAAATTTTGTGAGCATATTGAGTAGGTCTGAGAATCGGCCAACATCTATTTTTCATACCAAAAATTATTTATATGGCAAAACAACGTTTGCCGGGACAGCTAGTACTAATATAAATGCGAAAGTGTCTATTTGTTTGTTATCTATCACAAACGGGCGAACCGATTTGGATGTCATTTGGTATGGAGATACTTTGAGTCCCGGTAAAGGACGTAGGGTACTTTTTTTTAAGAAAAACGCGGGGTTCTCGCGAGATACACGAATTTGTCGGAAACTGCGGGCATCAACTAAACTGTGTGTAGATTATAATATTAAGTACTCTACTAGATGTCGCCAGCAACTCCGTTGTGCCAAAATTCGTTTTCCTCGCGGAAATCGTTATTTTTTTCGGGATAAAAGTATGCTATGTCCTTTCCTGAGACTCAAGGAATCTCCATACCAAATTTCAGCAAAATCGGTTCAGCGGTTTGGCCGTGAAGAGGTAAAAGACAGACAGAAAGGCTTTCGCATAATTTATAAAAAAAATATTAGTATGGATGTCGCCCGCAACTCCGTTGCGCCGAAATTCGTTTATCGCACGAACACCGTACATTTTCCGGGATCAAAGTATCCTATGTCCTTTCCCGGGACTCAAAGTATCTCCATGCCAAATTTCAGCTAAATCGGTTCATCGGTTTGAGCGTGAAGACGTAACAGACAGATAGACGGACAGACAAAGTGTGTCACTTTCGCATTTATAATATTAGTATGAATAATAATAAATAAAGAATGGGGAACAAGACAAGAATTAATGACCGTCCATTTGGAATGGTTATCGAACGGACGGCGCGTGTACAGCCAGCTTTATTGCAACTTTTAAGGGAAAAGCAATATTGAAAAGTACTTTGCTAAAATTCCAGAAAAGATTAAGACCCTTTTAGATAAGAAGTGTCTTCGTTAAATGATCCGTGAGTGAGTAATGAACTTTACTTTTTGAACCGATTTCAAAAAGAAGGTGCTTATCTCTGTGTGTTGTCCGTCTGCCCGTCTGTCTGTAGCCGATTTTGCTGAAATTTGGTATGGAAATACTTTGAGCCCCTGGACCTCAGAACAGGAAAATAAGATAATCTGTGCTCTGGACGGACGGATGCTTTAATCGTCCTGCAAATCGTATCGTGTGATCGACCCTTAAATTGTAATTATTCAGCTCAAAGCTTTTGTTCTCTGTCTCTTTTAAGCGTTTGTTATGTAATTTAGCGACATTATGCCCTCAGAAGTTGGGAAAGGGACGGGTTGCTTTAACACGTCATGTTATGCTGTAACCTAGCTAGTGGTTATTGTTACGCTCAAAGACCGAAATCGCTCAATGAGCGAAAAAATGGCTCACAACGCGTTGTGGTCACAGTGAAACAGCCACGACGCGAAATTCGCGTCGTGGCTCTGATGAAAACGGCCACGACGCGTTCTGGCAATCACAAAAAGACCATAACGCGAAATTCGTGTTGTGGCTGATATGCTATTCGTTTTTCTTGATTTGTTATTGATTAATTCATCGTCCTTAGGTATGGAAGATTATATTTAAATTACCACGCGTACTACAAAATATTTTTTCTTTTACTAAATCACTGCATAACGTGTTTTTCATTATTATTTGAAAATATCCATAGTTCCATAATATCCGTGCTAATATTATTACTGTCTGTATGTCTGGCGCTGGTGATGGATATGTTATAAGGCTGTTTCACTGTGACCACAACGCGTTGGGAGCCTTTTTTTCGCTCATTGAGCGATTTCGGTCTTTGAGCGTAACATATCTAAATTATACTAATATTAAGCGGAAGAGTTTGTTTGTTTAAACGCGCTAATCTCCGGAACTACTGGTCCGATTTGAAAAATTCTTTCAATGTTAGATAGCCCATTTATTGAGGAAGGCTATAGGCTATATTTTGTCACGCTAAAACTAATAGGAGCGAAGAAATATAGGAAAATGTGTAAAAAACGGGGGAAATTATCTGAAATCGCTTATTATATTAAAGAACTACTGGAGCAGATTTTATGTTATGTGGCACACATGAAGAATAGACCACGTGAAGGGACATAGGCTATTTTTTGCGAAAAAATGTACGCTTTCCGTAAAACTCCTAAATTACGCGGGCGAAGCCGCGCGGAACATCTAGTCTACACTACTATTATAAAGAGGAAAGATTTGATTGTTTTTATTTTGGAAAAAAATAGGGTTCCGTAAGATATTTGGGATTTTCGGACGCAAGGTGTAAAAAATCAACCAGAAATGTTACTTTTTTCGCGTACGCTGCCTAAACTATAAAAGATAGAACCATAAAATGTTCCAAGTAATTGTAGATCTTTTAAATATCTACAAAAAAGTCCGCGACACACTATACCTATCTATGTTGAGTGAGGCACAATAACAATTTTTTTATTAAAAAATCTTGAAATGTTTTTGGACTACATTTAAATGCCTTTATTTTACTCATGACATTAATTCTTATCAAAATAAATTATTTCATTACCAAGTACAGTTAATGTAGATAATATTTGGTCTTTGAATGATTAAAATTGGACGTTTGGTTTTAATGTTATGGCGAAATTAAAATATTACGATTTCTGCTGCACGTTGCGAATTGGGCGTCGTCAAGGCGCGCCGCGCGGGTGTACTCGCCCGGAGAGTCCACGAAAATATTAATTATTATTACCTGGATCATCGGAATCGCAGACACAATAGATTTATAATATAATAGTTATGCGACAGCCGGGTGCCGCTTCATTGATGGGATAATATTATAGTGCTTCATTAATTCATTACCTTTTGAATGACTATTATTTTTGATTGCTATTATAATTAATTTCTATAACTATAAATCTCCAATAGCGGCAGCCGGCTGCCAGCATAACAATTATTGAAGATCTATTGTGTCTGCGATACCCACGATGCCGATGGAAGTATAATTAATGCATATTTTTAAATCTACACTATTTCTGCTGAACATATAATTATTTAATGAGAGAAAAAAGAGAACCGTATTAACATTAATGTTACTCGTAATTGTGTAAAAAAACTACCAAAATATTCCATATATTGTAAGCTTTATAAATTATAGACTCAAAGTGATGTACTAGAGTCTTATAAGTTATAGAGGACATTAAGAGGAGTCCACACCGCGTTTTTCCATACAAACGCTGTCCCCTGTTTCCTCCCGTGATAATGCCGGTAGAGTTATGATTTTTTTCCTGAATATCTATGGCCACTATTAGCATGTCCCTATGTTTTCGTTTTTTTCATAATTTTATTATTAAAAAAGATAAGAACGTCGAAAAATCTAAAAAAATGGCAAGATTTTCCTGTGTGTTCAAACACCCACAAAACAAAACTGGCTAAAATATACAAAAAAAATAAAACATAGGAACACAACTCAAGCCTTGCTTTAATTCTTAATGAAAAAAGTACTTAAATCGGTTATGTATTGGAGAAGGAATCAGCGGACAACGAATCGAAGATTTTCTGTTCTTCTATTACAACTTTTGCCGTGTTGTCTCTATCGCGCTCTGCGGTGGGAGACTTGAGATTGGTGAGACAGCAATACATTTTCAAATACCTATTTTCAGTTTCTCTCGCCCCTGGTGTATCCTCTTAATATCAACGTAAAAGTCCGCGATATCGTATGTCTGACTATTACAATTATTATCCTACTTTTTAATCTAAAAAAATTATGTTCTGCTTAACATAAAGATTGACTAAGAAATAAAGATTGAAAAAATATTATTTAAAAATCAATGTCCACCCGTGCGAAGCCGGGGCGGGCCGCTAGTTATAATATAAAAAGTAAAATTAAATAATAGCTTTATAATAATTAAGTTTTTTACTTTTTATGTTTTGAGCTGAACAAGGAACTTTATTATTATTTATTTACTTTCATCCTGCAAATTACGGAAACAGAAGCTTCATCCTGCAAATCGCATCGTGTGATCGACCCTTAAATCGTAATTATTCAGCTCAAAGCTTTTGTAGGCTGAAATAAACGGCGCTAAATAATCCCGCCGAATCATTTAAAATCGCCCTTCAAATTTCAATGTAATGGCTGATTTCTTTTTAATCAGAAATTCCTCAAACAGATGGACAATGTTATTTTTTTGTCAAAAGGAATATCGTTTTGTCCTATGAAAGAAATGATTATGCAGATGGCAAATGTTCGTAATTTGGTCAGATTATATATCAAGCGGCAAGCCGACGGATAATGACGACCTCCGTGGCTGTTGGTAGCTAAAGCCGGTCGCGGGTTCGAATCCCGCCGGGAAAACAAAAAGCTTTCAAAGTTCCTGAGTCTTGGATGTGTATTAAATATGTGAATCATATAATAAAAATCTTCAATAGTATAAAAGTATTAAATATATTTCCGTTGTCTGGTACCCGTAACACAAGTCCTTCAGATACTTAGCACGGGGCCAGACTGACGTGGCGTGAAGCGTCCATAGATATTAATGGCCCCCAGTAGCCCTAGCACGGTAACCAGTGGAAATGCGAAAGTATAGACAAACTGTGGAGATATGGTGGAGATAAATTTAAGGTGTCGTTCCAAACTTTTTTCGTTCCGAAAAATTCAATTAAAATGCCACTTTCTGACTATAGTCACAAACTGTGGAGATAAACTTAAGGTGCCGTTCCGATCTTTTTTCGTTCCGGAAAAATTCAGTTCAAATGCCTCTTTATGACAGAATATAGTCCTAAAAATTCAAATAACATCTTACTTTACGACATATACTATAGTCTGTCATAAGGTGGCATTTTAATTGAATTTTTGTCGGTTTAGCCGCGGTAAAGATCGGACTGGCACCTTAAGTTTATGTCCACAGTTTGTCTATACTTTCGCATTTCTACTTTTCCCCGTGCTAGCACTATTGGAATACTAGGTAACGTCCACAACGTTAATCGCGGGAACCGTATATTTTTCCGGGATAAAAAGTATCCTATGTCCTTTTCCCGGGACTCCATACGACAAAATCGGTTTAAGCGTGAAGAGGCAACAGACAGACAGACATTTTGCTTTTATAATATTAGATATCAGCCTTAGTTCAGTGTGTTTAGCTATAATTGTACCTAATCAAACCCAATTTTTTTTTCTTTTGCGATTATTGTGATGGTTAAAACGTATTTATGTGAAAATTTTGTATGCGGCTATAAAATTTTTATGGTGTAGACGTGGAGATGAATATATTATCTTTCATTTGAAACCAAAATATCCTCGCAGTGTGACTCCTAATTCTTTAAAATGGTACCTGAGAATCGCTTATATTTGTGAAAAAATGTGATAGCGTCGAATCTTGTACGGTGCTTATAATAATTATTGGTACTTGTAAGTTTCATTGTATCAAGGACGATATAGGTTTTAATGGTTCCGTAGGGTCACATAAGACCCTATCCCTTTCTCTTTCCCACATAATACAGGGTGTTTTTTTTTCTGTTTTGAAGACGTAAAAACGACGCTATAATACTACAGAATGGATTTTTTTTCAATAATAATCATATTTTTTTATGATTTTTCATTTTACTAAAATGTTTCTGTCCGTATGTGTGTAGGTTACATGTATTTATACGTGGGAGAGCCATGCTTCGGCACGAATGGGCCGGCTCGACCGGAGAAATACCACGTTCTCACAGAAAACCGGCGTGAAACAGCGCTTGCGCTGTGTTTCGCCGAGTGAGTGAGTTTACCGGAGGCCCGATCCCCTATTCCCTTCCCTACCCTCCCCTATTCCCTTCCCTGCCCTACCCTCCCCTATTACCCTATTCCCTCTTATAAGGCCGGCAACGCACCTGCAGCTCTTCTGATGCTGTGAGTGTCCATGGGCGACGGAAGTTGCTTTCCATCAGGTGACCCGTTTGCTCGTTTGCCCCCTTATTTCATTAAAAAAAAAACATGTTCAAGCTTAATTTCAACGACATTAGAACTATCTCTTGAAATATTTTGTTACTAGGTGACCGCCGAAATTCGTTAATTGCGCGGGAACCGTACATTTTCCGATATGAAAAGCATTTCCCGGGTCTCAAAGAATCTCCATACCAAATTTCAGCAAGATCGGTTCAGCGGTTTGGGCGTGAAGAGGTAACAGATAGACAGACAGACAAACTTTTGCATTTATAATAATAATAATAGCTCCCACACCGGTTTCGGTGACGGTGGCCGGTTTCATTGAAACCAGGCCAGCTACGCAGGAGTCATTTTATAGTGCCCATGTGTGTGCGCAGTACACAAGAGCACTCTCTATTCCTTTACTCTCATAACCCAGTGGGACGGAAGTCCGACACGACCGGCGAGAGATCAGGCGCAGGACCGACTTTTTACATGCCCATCCGACGCATGGATCATCTTACTTATCAGACAATCAGGTGATCAGCCTGCATTGTCCTAACCAAACTTGGAAATAACATGTTTCCAACGCAGGAATCGAACCCACGACCTCTGAGTCAAGAGCCGCGCTCTATACCACAAGACCACGGAGGCGTTCAAATTATTATTATTGCATTTATAATACTACTAGTATGGATAGCATGCAACTGAAAATCACCCTGTACTATATTCCGTTCGCAACAATTAGACTAGAGACTACAGTTGTCTCTTTCGCACTCATTAACATACATATATCCGTCTCATTCACTAGTGACCGGATGTAGTTACTCCGCAGGGAACCCTAATGGAGCCATTAGGTTCCGCTGATGCTGTCCCAACTCCCAATGGGGCAGTGGTTGAATGCTGACTGTGGTGGGTTCGAGGGTATACAATATACATACTAATATACTCTTAGTTATGTGTGTTCACCAAGTTCACTGTGTTCGCAAAGGTTATGGTAATTTAATGTTTTATCCGGGTCTGTTATGACTTTCTAACGAATCGGACATGGACAGAACATTTATTTGTGAGTTTATAGAAGAGAAACCATACATTTTTGTGTATGAAGACTATTTTGTGTTCAAGTTATGTATTGTAAAACTAAACTATTTCTCTTTTGTTTCAGATAACCAGCGATTAATAAAGTGTAGACAAATCAATTTAGTTATTAGTATTTCTAAAACAATAATGTAAAATATATTGTAAAATAATAATTTATGTTTCTAAAATAACAAAGTAGGAAGTTAAAATCGAAATAAGTTGATAGTGTTAAGTGATGTGGGGGTGTATCGAGTTTAGAGCGAGATAGCGATGTTGCTGTCCTTTTCGCACGGACGTTAGAGCGAGAGGATGGCGCCGTCCCGCTTGCACGTCGTCTTCTGTCTCCTTCTCTTCAGCGAGAGTCTGGAAGAAGTTCTTATTGAGGAGTCGAGTGAGTATTTTTTTGTGTAAAAGAGTAATAATTAAAAGAGTTAGGAGCGAGTTGGCCCTAGCCGAAACCGGAACAAAGAATGTTGTTTTACTAAGAGGAATCTTATTAACATTCCGTGCCTCTTTCTGAAAATTGGTTAAACAGAATCTCACCTCATTTGTCTGATATTTTTATTTGATAGTAACTTATTTGCACAAAAATTAGCTCATCGTGCGGGAACTGTACATTTTTCTACAAAAAAAAACTAATCTATGCCCTTAAGAGGATACAGTATACACCAGGGGCGAGAGAAATTGAAAATAGGTATTTGAAAATGTATTGCTGTCTCACCAATCTCAAGTCTCCCACCGCAGAGCGCGATAGAGACAACACGACAAAAGTTCTAATAAAAGAACAGAAAATCTTCGATTCGTTGTCCGCTGATTCCTTCTCCAAAACTTAAGCGATTTAAGTACTTTTTTCATTAAGAATTAAAGCAAGGCTTGAGCTGTGTTCCTATGTTTTATTTTTTGTATATTTTAGCCAGTTTTGTTTTCTGGGTGTTTGAACACAGAGGAAAATCTGGCCATTTTTTTGGGTTTTTGGACTTTCTTATCTTTTTTAATAATAAAATTATGAAAAAAAAAGAAAACATAGGGACATGCTAATAGTGGCCATAGATATTCAGAAGGAAAATCATAACTCTACCGGCATTATCCATGGAGGAAACAGGGGACAACGTTTGTATGGAAAAACGGCGGTGTGGACTCCTCTTAAACGGGATTCTAATTATTATCTCCTTATAAAATCTAATACTTGAAACCACAAGAGACAACAGACGGACACATTCGCTTAATATATTAGTATAGATTGAACTTATAAAACATTCATGAGCTCCCAAATGCTCCCCACATTTTGATGAAACTTAAAATTCACATCATCAATCATCCCAATATTATTCATTTGGCGCGTTTGTCAACGTCGCCCCAGAAAATGTGAGAAAACGCGTCAATGTACAGGTGAGATTAAAAGTAGGTTAAGCGACGATTACACTTACCCTGAATATCGGTAGGGCTCGATTACATTGCTCCGATATTCAGCACTAGACATCCGCATCTCAGTAATTGCGCCGTAATTCGTTCAGCGGTCAACGCTCTTTTTCGCAACAAAAACTTATACTATGTCTCCTCTAAATTTTAGTAAAATCGGTTCAGCAGATTTATGGGCATGGTTGTAAATGTAAATTGGAGCAACGGAGTTGCGGGTATCAGCTATTTCCATCATAATAAGGGCCTGTTTCACCACTTCCTGTTAAATTGCCGAATAGGCTATTCACAACTTTTTTGACAGATTCTCTATACATGATCTGTCAAGTTAATTGGTAGATAGCCTATTTATCAGGAAGTGGTGAAACAGGCCCTAATTATTTTAATGCAACGAAATGGTAAATACTAAATCATAACATTACGCGAACAAAAAACTTTGTAACCCTTTTTACGAAAAATGGGGAAACGTAGGAGCATGAAATTTTGCACAGTTATAGTTTATATGGAGAAGGAGTGCATCGAACTAATATTATTTTGAAATAAAGCTTTTATCATACATTTTTTTAACAAATAAAACATTACACACACTACAACACACACAGTTGACAAATTGAAAATGGATTATAGTTTTTTTTATTAAATCTAAGATACTGTTAGACAATGCTTACACGGCCAGTCTGAGATCAGCTAAATCCCAGAGACAAGAGTTGAAAAAAATGATAAAGTCAATATTTTTTACAAATTATAGGTAGTAGTCCTAATGTCGTTGAACCTAAGGTCGAATTTCGACCATTGGGCGATCTCTACTATTTTCTTAAAATGTCAAAACGCGTTCTGATTAATGAACTCCTGTAATCAGTGTTTTGAAGTTTGTTTCAAGTATGAGAATACTATTTCGCTGTTTGACAAAACGAACTTGAATAAATAAGGACCGAAGCTACATTAATATTGCATTAAATAGTACGAACCGTGTGTCGATATAATCATCCTCCCTTAGCAGTTGTAAAGCAAACAAGTAGTATTCAAGAACAAGTAAGTCAGGTTTGTATAAAAAGTAAAAAGTGGGAGCTAGTGTACGCCCCTGGGGCGTGCCTGAGTCAGGTAGCCGACATTAAGTTTTTTGTTCTGCGTTTAATAAGTAATGTTTTAATGTATTTTTGTTTGTACTTGGTTCATATGTTTCTTGTACTTTAATGGAGTAACAACTTTATTTTGAGCTTAAGAAATGTATGACATGGTAACTCAAAAGCAGGAGTGAAAACGAAAATACAGGTATATTATAATATAATAAAATTTCTTGTACTTTAATAATATAAAAATATAATACAGAAATGTATGACATGGTAACTCAAAAGCAGGAGTGAAAACGAAAATACAGGTATACATTTCCGCCGCGTGAAGGGGTATATTATCAGACTGCCGCGGCCGGCACGGTATGAGGAAGCTTCCTCTCCTACGCAGTGCCGGCAGTCTACACTCTACACTCACTGCGTCATACGAATTTCGATCTCGTGAGTCGTGAGGTTAACATTTAACATTATTCATCCCAAAAAATCCAATACGCCGTTATTTAAATTTTCTCCTCAAAAACTACTACTTACTAACATTTTAACCACTGTTAATAGTGGCTAAAAAGTTAATAGTAGTTGAAGAAAAACCTTAGATATGCATCCTAATAAGACTCAATTTTTCCATGGGATACGGAACCCAATAATATCGACTCATATTTAAACAGTCATTATCCTTTCAAGAGCCTCGACGTCTGACTTAGCGATTTCTAATGTGAGTGGATATAAAAGGTTTTACAATGTAATCAATCATTCGAATCCTTCCTGAACTGTACATTTTGCTGCATGGAACCTTTAGCCTAGAATACCTTTTAAGTTGTCGTTAAAAGTACTTTAATTTCGAAAGTAAATGCTAGGTACTTTTCATTGATAGTTTTATATGCACACGGGACCCGGACTCTTAAGCGGCTGAAATGATTTTGATGAAATATTGTGTAAAATAGGTACTTTGAACCGGACGTTAACAAACTTTGTACAAATTTTTCGGTTACAATCCATGTGTGTCTGTCTGTCTATTAGCTATTCACGCCCAAACCGCAAAACTGATTTTGCTGATTTTTTTTTTTTATGATAGAAGGGGGCAAACGAGCAAACGGGTCACCTGATGGAAAGCAACTTCCGTCGCCCATGGACACTAGCAGCATCAGAAGAGCTGCAGGGGCGTTGCCGGCCTTTTAAGAGGGAATAGGGTAATAGGGGAGGGTAGGGATGGGAAGGGAAGGGAATAGGGGAGGATAGGGAAGGGAATTGGGCCTCCGGTAAACTCACTCACTCGGCGAAACACAGCGCAAGCGCTGTTTCACGCCGGTTTTCTGTGAGAACGTGGTATTTCTCCGGTCGAGCCGGCCCATTCGTGCCGAAGCATGGCTCTCCCACGTATGGAGATACTTTGAGTCCCGGGAAAGGACAGGTTCTTTTTATCCTGAAAAAATGTACGGTTCCTGCTCGATAAACGAATTTTGGCGCATACTTTGTGATGGCGAGATCAGCTGAGTTGCGGACATCTTCTCTTAAATACATCTTCTTGAGCAAATGTCACAAATTGGTGATACATACTTTCAAAAACTGATGTAACAATTCGAGTACCCTACCATATCAAACGCCTTCGCGGTGCCCAAAGTGTTCTAACCCACACATCATAAATCCACAACAAAGATTACCTCGAACAATACCCACCAAAACCCACCGGGTGGTCCCGTGGTATCTGGGGTATGTGACGTCGCAGCATGAGTTTATTGATGCTGGGTTAATGTGTGATGCCCATTGATGTACCAGACAAAGGACCTTGCACTGAAATGATAAAGTCCTAAAAAATAACTTGATATGAATTGTGTAGTTTAAGTTACCTGGCATGTTATACCTTTCTATTGATAGTTATTAAAATGTATTGACATCTTATTCAATGAAATTGGTTAAGTAGCTTAGAAGCTACGTTAAGTAGCTAAGCTACTCAACCAATTTCATTGAATAAGATTCATAAATATGTCATAGACTGCCATAACTTTTTCTTTTTCCTTCGCTGTTTGCTGCAAAAATAATGTTTTGTGTTATTGAAATATGTTACTGGAACCCTGTTGCCAATGATGGTGACTGGTTTATTTGAATCAACTCTGCAGTTATTTTATAGTGCTAACTAGAAGACGCCCGAAACTCCGTTGCGCCAAAATTCGTTTATCAGGCGGGAACCGTTCATTTTTCCGAGATGAAAAGTATCCTAATATGTCCTTCCCTAGGACTCCAAAGTATCTACTCACCTTTAAGAAAGTTTGGTTCAGCGGTTTAGGCGTGAAGAGGTAACAGACTGATAGACACACTTAAGCATTTATTATATTCGTATGGAAATGTAAACACTAAAATACTATCTAAAATATACAGATATATTATATATACAAACTTTAAATATAAAGCTATAAAAAGAAAAACTTGCCCAAGTCGTCCCCATCTGGCAGAGTGCCCAGCAAGCTGACAGCATTGCCACGTTGGATGGCAATTGCTATCCGCTGTGCCAGGTAGCTCCCAGCTCTGGGGTCTCGGGTGGCTTCAACAAGCTTCTTAGATATTCCTCTAAAAAGCTTATATGGACAATAATATTATGTTAATTGATCTTAAATAAAACCCACAGTTATTTTTCGTATGGAAGTATACTAAGAAAACCCTTGCTTCATTCTTTTAACATAGTTATAAATGACTGGCGAGAGATCAGGCCACAGGACTCTTACATGCCCGTCCGCCTGATGGATCATTCTGTCAATGTGATCACTGATCAGCATGCATTGTCCTACCCAAAATCGAAATAAAATTTTTTGTTGTTCCAACGCAGAAATCGATCACGAATTCGGTAAGCAAAACATTCCAAAAATGTAAATTAGGTTTTGTTTGGACGCCAGAATAGGTAATAGAGAATTATTGTATTCAATCCCGTTCGGAAATCTTCTAAGCAGACTTATCATCAGACGTCCAGGTATGGTATGTCAAGGGCAATATCTTAATATGATCGTATGTTTCTATGAATTTGCATTTCTATGTTCTCTCTCGCCCTTTAAGAATAAAATAATGTCTTACTTCACTTTGTTTACTAGTAATTTTAAGAGAAAAAGTGCAGCGTAAAATTTTAAATTGAAAGTTTTTGTCTTTGAATCGAAACATATTTTAAACCTTAACTAACATTAAACATAGCTTGATCTTCTGTACGGATAGGCATAATCTTTACTTATATATTCAAACCTTAAATCTAAATAAATAAAAATGAATAAAGTTTCGCTAGAGCTCGAGAACGACTTAAAAACCGATTTGGCTGATTTTAGTCTTAAAATGCTCATAGAAGAAAAGTCCTGGGAAGTTTAAATTAGGTAGAAAGTGAGTCTCTCTCTATCTCTCTCTCTTTATCTCTCGCATTGAACACAGTGGTGTAGCGACGATGTTTTCTTTTTTCTTGTTCAGTGTATACAGGTTTTTTGTACATGATAAGAAATAACTTCGTTCCATCCGGGTGTCCCTTGACACCTCTCAAGTTTTTTTTTTATAAAACAAGGGGGCAAACGTGCAAACGGGTCATCTGATGGAAAGCAACTACCATCGCCATGGACACTCGCAACACAGAGCTGCAGGTGCATGGACGGTTTTTTTGACGGTTTGCAGATTCCAGTTTCGTTCCAAGTTTTACGAAAGTTACGCGAAAAACGCACGGTGGAAGACTGCTACTCATCCTTTTCGTTCTAAAATTAAACTTATTCATATTCAATATTAGGTTCGCTACAAGAGATTAAAACTTTTCATTATCTGTACGTAACAAACAATCTCCTAAAAGGCCTTCTAATCCGTGAGAAAGTTACCAACTTTTACATAATAATAATATTATTTGCGTACTTGTGGCCCGAGAGCCAGCGACAGCCAGATTTTCGTAAAAAAACCTTTACTCCAAAGCGTTAACGCACTTTATTACTTCTGAAAATTTGAAAAGGCGCGCGAATTCGCGTGAATGCGCCCGATCAACGCTGATTGGCTTCGCAGATGTAATGTATGCGTTACGCTCTGGAGTTAAGGTTGAATTTTCTGTTCAGTTTTTGGAAATTCGCTTCGCTTCGACTCTGCGCTATTTTAAATCTTATTAACCCTTATTAACCCCTTATTAACAATCAGATGATCAGCCTGCATTGTCCTAACCAAACTTGAAAATAACATGTTTCCAACGCGGAAATCGAACCCACGACCTCCGAGTCAAGAGCCGTGCTCTACACCACTGGACCACGGAGGCGTTAACAGTGGTAAGCAACTATCATCAGTGTCCGGCAGGGGAAGAAAATTGAGCTTCAATATTTTATCGAAGGTCAGGTAGACCGACCGAAACTCCATATTTGCTGGTCGTTCTTACCTCTACAGCTGAGTCATAAACAGGTATTCTCTATACGTGGGAGAACCATGCTTCGGCACGAATGGGCCGGTTCGACCGGACAAATACCACGTTCTCACAGAAAACCGGCATGAAACAGCGCTTGCGCTGTGTTTCGCCGAGTGAGTGAGTTTACCGGAGGCCCAATCCCCTACCCTCTTATTCCCTTCCCTACCCTCCTCTTTTTCCTTCCCTTCCCATCCCTACCCTCCCCTATTACCCTATTCCCTCTTAATTCTACAAGTCCCATAAGAGCACCGGTGATCGCGACGACAATAGAATACAATTGCATTTCCTGGAAACTATGATCGAAGTATTAAAAGGCCGGCAACGCACCTGCAGCTCTTCTGATGCTGCGAGTGTCCATGGGCGACGGAGGTTGCTTTCCATCAGGTGACCCGTTTGCTCGTTTGCCCCCCTTATTTCATAAAAAAAAATGACGGAAGGCTGTCGCTGGCTCTTATTCTATTACGTAACTTTGCCTTTGAGGGAATGAATAGTAATCCTTATTATAATCCCTACTTCCTTATACAGCTTTTAGATGTTTTCCGGAACTTTGTCTCAATATCGTGGCGGAAATTGTACATTTTTCCAGGATGAAAACTGTCCTTTGTTCTTTCCAGATAAGAACTTGAAATGTATCCATTGAGTGAGAAAGACAGTACATACTAAGAGAACAAGGAAATGACAAATTAAAAGCAACGCGAAATTACCACTGTCAGCGTAATTTCTGTTTGTTTGTTTCACATTCGCACCTAAACTATTCAACGGATTTTAATAAAATTTACCAATGTAATAGACTTGACATTAGATAAGGTCCCAGGGCAGTTTTTAACGCAAAAAAATCTACGCTTGCTCTGCAATTCACGTTTCTTTGTGGGCAATAAAAATTCTTGGTTTCTTTGCGTTCTGCGCACGTAAAACTAAGTTTTATTGTAAACAGTTTTGTCAAGAATAATATTAATAATTATTAATTATTATGCTTCCATATTGCTAATGGCTTTGACTTTCAATTTATTGCCGAGAGCCACGCGAAGGTCGAGCATATTGGAACAGCACAAGAAACATAAATGATTAATCAATACTTTTTATGGGTTCATATTTTAACAGAGGTGTTACAAGTGGGTGCCACACCCATTTAGGGTCAGTTAACATTGGAACAAGATGATGCACTTTAAATGGGCGATTCTGAACTTTATTAACTGCTAGAGACGAAATACATTGCATTAACAGATTTGCTGCTCGCGGAGTTGGACTGTTGTGATTGTGACATGGCGAGTGGCGACGCCTTGATAATTTGGCTGTAGCGATATCGATTTTTCTCAGCAATGACTAAAGCTAAGAAATTAAAGTTCATTGTCAGTATTCATCATGTCATTGTCTTTGAATTACCCATAGCATAACACGATTGGTCAACTTTTATAACACAGAATAATCAATCAAAAAGACCTTTGTAAAAAAAGGGATTCCTATTTTGCACACAGAGGAGAGTGATTTAAGCTTCCAAAATTTGTACATATATTGGTTCAAGCATACACTTTAATTTGCCCATAGCTTATATATGAAATATATTTATTGTTTTTAAATTACGCGACAAAAACCATTTTGTCGCTACGCCCTTTCCATTTTTTGCTGTTCCATTGCTTGTTTTCTATGAGAGGGCGGGCCGGCCTCTCATAGAATACAAGCAATCTAAAACATATCCAAAACGGTTTTTTTTTTACTTTAACACGGCGTCACCTTAACTACTTGATGACGCCCGCAAACGTTGCGCGAAAATTCGTTTAGCGCGTGGGAACCGTACATTTTCCGGGATTAAAGTATCCTATGTCCTTTCCCGGGACTCAAAGTATCTCCATACCAAATTTAAGCAAAATCGGTTCAGCGGCTTGATCGTGAAGAGGTAACAGACAGACACACTATCGCATTTATAATATTAGTATGGAAAGAATTTAACGTAGAATCGTAGAAATCATGTAGAAATGTAGAATTTAGAATTGTGGTTGGTAGAAAACCAGAAACCTTAATAGTACCAAAATGTTTCCGCACAGGTATCTTATCTTTTAATCTTAATTGGTGTTGGCAAGATAAAGGTATCCCTGTCCTACGCTATTAACCCTAACCCTTCATGTTCGCGCACGTTATGCGGAGCCGCAGCGTGTCGGAGCGGAGCGCAGAGCAAAATTCTAAAGTAGCACATGGTGTAGTTCCGGAGCAGAGCGCAATAATTGACTTTGAGTACAGTATACATACAGTACAGTAATCAGTTTTCTAAACAGGGTGTAAAGAGTTACAATTTAATTATTTTTGTATGGACATATTCATGACGCTTTGGCGCTTTCCCATACAAATCAGAAAAAAATACTCTCAGCCCTATTATTTTCACAGAGAACTCTAATACAAGAGACACTTTATTTTGTTACACCTTGTTTAAATGTGTAGTATAGTTCTTGCAATCTACGAGCGCGCGTAGCCTTTATTTGTAGTTGGAAATACGAATAGACATTTTCGTTAGTGTGCGTACCTAACGGATCAGTCAGTAGCGAGCGAGCCATGTACGCGTATATGGTCACCAACACAACTAAGGGCGCCGCGCGCTCATAGACTGCAAGAACTATACTAGATTACGCCCGCAGCTCGCTTGCGCCCGTTTATCTCGCGTAAACCGTACATTTTCTGCAACAAAACTATCCTATTCCCTCAGGTCCCGTCTCTTAAAGAATTGCCATACCAAATTTCATCTAAATCGGATCTGATTTTTAAGTGCGAAAAGGTAACACACAGACAAACTTTCGCATAAATATAATAATAATTAGTAAAGATCGGTCGGGGTGTCGGATCGGTGGCCGCTGTGGGTCTTCACAATGTGCGTTAATTCATACAAACTGCATTCGATTGTAACGCATTTTCGCTGCGGCTCGGCATATTATGTGCGTATCTTTACGGGGTAAAATTAGCCCTAATACACCAAGCTATTTGCGGTTGAGGCTTGAGGGTTGGAGATGTGGTTTTAATTAGTTTACGGGTTACTTTTGTACATGTTCAAGACATTTACAAGCTTAGAAAATGTCTGTAGCTTCATCAAAGTTTCTGATACAACTATGCTAGCATAGTCTAAGTACTTACATCTATACAATATTATACATGCGAAAGTGTGTCTGTCTGTTACCTCTTTATTCCCTAACTGCTGATCCGATTTTGATGAAATTTGGTGTGGAGAAGCTTCGTGTCCCACGAAAGGGCACTGGATACTTTTTTCTTGAAAAAAATGTACGGTTCCCGCGCAATATACGAATTTTGGCGCAACGGAGTTGCGGACATCAACTATAAATATAATAATATTTTAAGAAAACTTTATGAACATGTGGCGGTACCCACAATTCGCCTAACATTCCTGCATCGCGCTATCGAAGTTTCAGAGAACGGCAAGATATATATACAACGTCTGAAATGACGTCAGTGGGCTTCGGCCTGACCGAGAATGCTATCTCGCTCGGTTGGAAGATCTTCCTTTTCGGCCGCCACTAACAACGTTAAATTGGTGACCACCGACAAGAACACGCATCCTTCTGGACATCAATCATCATCAACACTCCCCGCCCCTCCGCACCACGTCAGCAGACATCAAGCATAACCGGGTCGCCTCGACCATAAGCCGCGTTGGAGGTCCGCGCCGGTCGAACCCGCGTCTGGCTTGAACGGGGCAGCCATAGGCTACAACGACCGGTCAGCAAGCAGAGCACGGGGTCCCTCTCCTGGTCATTGCACGCGTAGCTTCGGCCCACACCTGACAACACAAGCGCATCAAAGAATACCACAGGTCTTCGGGGGGGAGTGATGTGGCGGTACCCACAATTCGCCTAACATTCCTGCATCGCGCTATCGAAGTTTCAGAGAACGGCAAGATATATATACAACGTCTGAAATGACGTCAGTGGGCTTCGGCCTGACCGAGCATGCTATCTCGCTCGGTCGGAAGATCTTCCTTTTCGGCCGCCACGAACAACGTTAAAAACACATAAAAATATTTCAAAATATTATACTATCCTGATTCCTGATGTAACATAGGCTATTAGACAAGTCATAACCCAAATATTTTAATCAACAAAAGTACAGACATAGCTATTAAAAAATCATTTGAACTATATTTTTTATAGTCACAATAAAATGTTTACTGTACACTGTACCTGCCATTTTGACTTTTATTTCTAGTATAATAACGTTCAAAGGCCGTTTTCCCCGACTGTACCTGTACAGTGAACGACCGAATATAAATGGTTTAATTAAAGTCCTCATATAAATAGTGACTTTACCGGTTTTGATGTTTTTTAATTAAATCGTTGCTCATTAAAAATAAAATAAATAAAATGATTGGAATCTACGGAACATGTTTGGATAGAGACGCGGGAGACCCATGCTTCGGCAGGAATGGGCCGGCTCGACCGGAGAAATACCACGTTCTCACAGAAAACCGGCGTGAAACAGCGCTTGTGTTGTGTTTCGCCGAGTGAGTGAGTTTACCGGAGACCCAATCCCCTACCCTATTCCCTTCCCATCCCTACCCTCCCCTATTACCCTATTCCCTCTTAAAAGGCCGGCAACGCACCTGCAGCTCTTCTGATGCTGCGAGTGTCCATGGGCGACGGAAGTTGCTTTCCATCAGGTGACCCGTTTGCTCGTTTGCCCCCTTATTTCATTAAAAAAAATAGAGGTACGCACACGTTATGAACGCAGCGCTGCGAGCCGCATATGCTTATTATCCATTTTTTAAATAAAATAAGGGTGCAAACGAACAAAAGGGTCAACTGATGGAAAGCAACAACCGTCGCCCATGGACACTCGCAACATTAGAAGAGCTGGCGTTACCTGCTTTTTAAGAGGGAATACTCTCTTCTTGAAGGTTTGCAGGTCGCATTGGTCCGTAAATACTGCTGGTGACAGTTCCAGAGTTTTACATCCATAAAAATACTATAAATGCGAAAGCGCGCCTGTCTGTCTGTCTGTTAGCTCTTCACGCCCAAACCTCTGAAGCGATTTTATTTAAATCTGATATGGAGATACTTTGAGTCCCGGGAAAGGACATTGCATACTTTTTATCCCGGAAAAATGTACGTTTCGCACGCGATAAACGAATTTTGGCGCAACGGAATTGCGGGCGTCAGCAGTTTCAAATAATTTAGATTTGACTAATTAAAAAAATCGGCCAAGTGCGAGACGGACTCGCGCACGAAGGGTTCCGTATCACAAAATATTTAGAGCAAAAACAGGCTGAAAATTGTGTTTTTTGTATGGAAATTTCCCTTAATTATTTAATTTATTTAAATTTTGTTATAAATGATTAAATTACAAATAAAACTGAGTATTTCGTGAATATTTCAAGTGCTTATATGTATATATTATGTATTGCCTTTATTGATATCGAAGCAAAAAATGCAAAAAAAAATCACGTTTGTTGTATGGGAGCCCCCCTTAAATATTTATGGCTTATAATTAACTGATCACCAGAAATAGTAACATTTCACAGACAAAAATAGTAAACGATCACCAAAATACAGACCACCACTTTAATGTAAAATGATAACCAAAGATTTAACACTTCGCTATCCTATTTATGTAAAATGACTTCAAATAAATCATTGTAAAACCAAAAATTGTAAATGATCACCAAAATTTGTAAATGATCATCAACATTATACTAGCATTTTAATGTAAAATGATAACCAAAGATTTAACACTTCGCTATCCTATTTATGTAAAATGACTCCAAATAAATCATTGTAAAACCAAAAATTGTAAATGATCACCAAAATTAGTAAATGATCATCAACATCATACTAGCATTTTAATGTAAAATTATACCCAAAGTATTTTCATTTTGCTACCCTATTAAAGACAATGAATGAAAAAAAATAATTGCTAACCGGAAAATAATAATTAATAAAAAATTTGAACTACATTTTAATGAGAAACAAAAGAGTTACATCAGCTCGTTAATTGACAATCGTAAATAAATCTTATATCTTTAAACGAGCAATTCTTGTATAATTATATATAAGTAATTGATATCTCGGAATCGGCTCCAACGATTTTCATGAAATTTAGTATATAGGGGGTTTCGGGGGCGATAAATCGATTAGCTAGGAATCATTTTTAGAAAATGTAATTTTATTCGTATTTTATCGAATACCGAGAAAAGCTCGGTCAAATAGCTAGTAATAATAATATAATAATGATAACGGGACTCAGTATAAGTAGGTTAGGGTAGGTGTCCGTCTGTTATCTCTTCAGGTTCAAACTTCTGAATATAACATAATATTATGGAGTAATCATATACTTTTTTGTTAATAAGCTTACATTTTTTGTCAATCGTAGTGATTTATTTGGACAGAAATATCGCATTGATTTGCTCGCTTTGGCGATAATTTACTATATTTGGTGATCATATACTATATTTGGTGATCGTTTACTATATTTGGTGATCATTTACTATATTTGGTGATCATTCACTATATTTGGTGATCATACACTATATTTGGTGATCATACACTATATTTGGTGATCATTTACTATATTTGGTGATCATTTACTAAGCCGTGACTAAAATAGCTCATAGTATTGCAATTTTAGACTTTCTTTTTTTTGGTGGTAAATATCTTTTTTTTGGTAAACAAGTTAAGGCTATCACTGCATTTTTTGGTGGTCATTATATTTGTTCCCAATATTTATTTTGTTTTTAGTATTTGTTTTATAGCGGCAACAGATATAATATTATATAATATACACAATCTGTGAAAATTTCAGATGTCTGGCTATAGCAGTTCTTGAGTTACCTGGAGACAGACAGACAAACAGACGGACAAACATTGAAGTCTTAGGTAGTAATATGGTCCCGTTTTTACCCTTTGGGTACGGAATCCTAAAAATAATTAAAAATCCAAAATGGAACTATTCTTAAATCTTAATATGATTTTCTATTATTTTTCTTAGTTTCGGCCGGGCCGGCCTATTCATGCTATCACCAGGTTTTTTTTATGAAATAAGGGGGCAAACGAGCAAACGGGTCACCTGATGGAAAGCAACTTCCGTCGCCCATGGACACTCGCACCATCAGAAGAGCTGCAGGTGCGTTGCCGGCCTTTTAAGAATAATAGGGGAGGGTAGGGAAGGAAATATGAGAGGGTAGGGAAGGAAATAGGAGAGGGTACGGAAGGGAAAAGGGTAGGGGATTGGGCCTCCGGTAAAGTCACTCGGCGAAACACAGCGCAAGCGCTGTTTCACGCCGGTATTCTGTGAGCCCGTGGTATTTCTCCGGTGGAGCCGGCCCATTTGTGCCGAAGCACGGCTCTCCCACGTCTAAATTTAAGTTTTAATCTCTAATGACCTACTTGGAATCGTGTGCCTAAAACCAATTAGAAACATAAAGATCGTTATCGGTTATGGGCTATTGCGCTATGGGGTGTAATGTGGTCTTTATAAGGTCGTCGGCTTTAGTAATGTACAGTATTATTAATAATAGCAGTAACTTAATAAAAAAAACCGTGCAAAACGATGTAAATTAAAAAAATACGTGTGACACTCGGGGACTGCCGCGGTAAAGATGCATAGCATCTTTATCAACTTATGCAATCATAATTCGCATACGTCTAGTAGCACGCACGTGAACACCGTGCCGAAGTCTGGCAATGTCGCACGGACCGGCTCAGCGGCGCGGCGAGCAATACACCTCGAGCCTCACCGAGCCGAAGTCGAATAAAACGAATGTTAGGTGTTTTTTGTTACGGAATTTGTTGATTCGGTCTCCGCGCTAAAAATTGTTGTAAGCGAGCTGACGATTATGAATTATGGCGAAGCTCGTTTGTGGATCATGTTACGTTTCAAACAAAAAATAAAAGTCAATATCATAATATAAACGTGGGAGAGCCATGCTTCGACATGAATGGGTCGGCTCGACTGAAGACATACTATGGGCTCACAGAAAACCGGCGTGAAACAGCGCTTGCGCTGTGTTTCGCAGAGTGAGTGAGTTTACCGGAGGCCCTATCCCCTACCCTTTTCCCTTCCCTACTCTCCCCTATTTCCTTCCCTAACCTTCCCTATTCCCATCCCTACCCTCCCCTATTACCCTATTCCCTCTTAAAAGGCCGGCAACGCACCTGCAGCTCTTCTGATGCTGCGAGTGTCATCAGGTGACCCGCTTGCTCGTTTGCCCCCTTATTACATAAAAAATATTATTGTCTATGTACACGTCACAGACGTAAAAAATACGTCCGTGGTACACGTATAACCTTAGTTACTTTATGCCGCAATAAATACATTTATCTTTTCCATTATTCCAAAGATTTATTATGTTAAAAAAACTTTTGCTGAAGCGTAGTATACTCGTAACTAAATTGCTTTTTTTACGTTGTATGTAATATTAGTAAAAAAAGCAATTTAGTTATTGTCAATATCTATCTTTTTTTTCCCTCATGTCCCTTTGTTCCCTTTAATCTTTAAAACTACGCAACGGATTTTGATGATTCTTTCAGTGTTAGATAGCCCATTTATCGAGGAAGGCTATAGGCTATATTTTATCACGCTAAGACTAATAGGAGAATGTGGAAAAAACGGGGGAAATTATTTGAAAGGGCTTATCTCGCGAACAACTGGAGCAATTTTTATGTTATTTGGCACAGATAAGAAGTAGACCACGTGAAGGATCGTACGCTATCCATTTTAATAATTTTTTTAGTGGCTATATACTTTATAGCCGTGCGACGCCGGGGCGGGTCGCTAGTTATATATATTTTATTCGCATGTGTTAACATATCAATTCATATAAATAACTAGACTCTGATTCTGCTATATAAAGCAATATGAAATATCGTTTCAGTTTCGTTCCTTATTCGATATAACTTTTTTTTTTTATGAAATAAGGGGGCAAACGAGCAAACGGGTCACCTGATGGAAAGCAACTTCCGTCGCCTATGGACACTCGCAGCATCAGTAGAGCTACAAGTGCGTTGCCGGCCTTTTAAGAGGGGATAGGATAATAGGGGAGGGTAGGAAAGGGAATAGGGTAGGGGATTGGGCCTCCGGTAAACTCACTCACTCGGCGAAACACAGCGCAAGCGCTGTTTCACGCCGGTTTTCTGTGAGAACGTGGTATTTCTCCGGTCGAGCCGGCCCATTCGTGCCGAAGCATGGCTCTCCCACGTATAACTGTCTTACTCCCGACAGAATCGGAATCAAATCGAGATAATCGGAAATCCGTATTACTAAAGGCCGGATAATAGTTTCTACTGTAGTATTAGAATTAACTGTGGAGGAACTTCTTTCAAAACATTGTGCGATTCACTGTCACCATTTTGATCAAGGATCAAACAAAACAAGCTGCCTTAATATTGTATTAAGATAGTTGAATAGGGGTACTGCTCATAAGTCATAACAAGTTCTACTGGTCTAAGCGGAAATGAACACAAGATTAAAGAATTAACATGCAAGATTATTGTCAAGAGTGTGTGTTGAGATGCAAATGAAACTGAATTTATAAACTAGATGACGCGCGCAACTCTGTTTCGCCAAAAATTCGTATATCGTACCGTACCGTACCGTACTTTTTCGCGGTAAGTATTCTATGTCCTTTCCCGGGACTCAAAGTATCTCCATACCAAATTTCAGCCAAATCTGCTCAGCGGTTTAGGCATGAAGAGCTTAAAGACAGACAGACACATTTTCGCATTTATAATATTAGTATGGATGGTATAGCATAGTGGCCACACGTCCGAATCCCGCCAAATAAAGCCCATAACACTAAGAGTCTGTCCACACGGCGCGTTGCGTCAGCGTTGCGTCGACGCACACGGGCGCTGCGTCATCGCAGCGATATTACGAAGCAGTCTTAGATCTAAAATGGTCGCATTTTGCAATTCCTCTAAAATCAATTCAGAAACTGAATCGTCAAAACAGTCAAACTGACGAATGTCAAATTAGTATACATGTCGCAGCCGACTGGTTTAAATAGCCGTTCAATCAAACAGCTAGCCCTTTGACTGAACAACGCCATTCAATCACACGTCTAGCTTTTATATTGAATATTTTAGTCGCTCAAAACGTTCAACACTACAGCTGATTCAAAAGCCGCCGTCTAATTGAAGTAGTTCAGCGCGCACCGCTGCGGCGCTAGGTGCGTTTTATTTACAATATGGCGTCAACTAGCAGGTGTTTGTTGGTGTTTGTGGTTGTTTTTCGGAAAGAAAGTAGTTTTAATAAAAGTTACAAGTGTTATTAAAGAGACAAAAATTGTGGAGGCACATACGAGTGAATTAAAATTTCAACAAACATTCGAGGAGAAATTACGGGATTATGAAATGGATGGACGCAGCCTCCCCCGAAAGGGGGGTTCGGAGGGCACAGACCCCCGTAAAAACAAAAACAAACACAATCCAGAAAGTCCAAAAGTTGGTTAGGTTAGGTTAGAACTTAGACCACAACACAGAGGGAGCCGAGCGAGCGCAGCGAGCGTGCTGCGGCAGCAGCCGGCGACCGCCGTGAAATAAAAGGGGGGCTCGGGGGGCGCAGCCCCCCGCCAAAACAAAAACAAACCAGTTGGCTAAGCGTCGTCTAGCTGTAGTGTTGAACGTTGTAGTCAACAAGTCGGCTAAACGACGTACAGCCGTGTGATTGAATGGCGTTGTTCAGTCAAAGGGCTAGCTGTTTGATTGAACGGCTATTTAAACCAGTCGGCTGCGACATAGACATGAATTGCAAGCAGAGTGACCATTTTGTGATTTAAAAAAAATTAATCATATTATGATTCCTAATATGATTCTCCAATGCGACCATTTTAGCCCCCCTGGTCTTAACGTCAACACCTCCTCCCTCTTCGTCTCGGGGGCTGCTGTCCGTCATGTGTGCGTTGCGCGCTGCTGTCCTTGGTTATTTGTATGTAAACAACGCAACGGCAGCGCTGCGTCGACGCAACGCTGACGCAACGTGCCGTGTGGACTGGCTCTTACGTTTTACAAGAGCTTGAAGACGGACACGCTTCAGCATCTATACATATTATAAAACAAAGACGCTTTTTTTCCCTCATGTCCCTTTGTTCCCTTTAATCTTTAAAACTACGCAACGGATTTTGATGATTCTTTCAGTGTTAGATAGCCCATTTATCGAGGAAGGCTATAGGCTATATTTTATAACGCTAAGACTAATAGGAGCGAAGAAATAGAGAAAAATGTGGAAAAAAACGGGGAAAATTATTTGAAAGAGCTAACTTGAACGCGCTAATCTCAGGAACTACTGGTCCGATTTGAAAAATTCTTTGAGTGTTAGATAGCCCATTTATTGAGGAAGGCTATAGACTATATTTTACCACGCTAAGACTAATAGGAGAATGTGGAAAAAACGGGGGAAATTATTTGAAAGGGCTTATCTCGCGAACTACTGGAGCAATTTTTATGTTATTTGGCACAGATAAGAAGTAGAGACCACGTGAAGGATCATAGGCTATCGATTTTAATCATTTTTTTCAGTGGCTATATAGGTATTTTATACCCGTGCGACGCCGGGGCGGGTCGCTAGTTGATAATATTAGTATGGATATTGGATATTGCATTGTGTATGTATGACATGAATGTTTATTCCACATATCACGACGAAATGCCCCGCGGTATTCTTGAATTTAGCGAGTTTATCCCATCACGCAGAACCTTGTTCTGAATATAATAGGTGTATTCGGAATATAATAGGTGTATTCAGAATATAATAGGTGTATTCAGAATATAACGGGTGTTCAGAATATAACGGGTGTATTCAGAAAATAATGGGTGTATTCAGAATATAACGGGTGTATTCAGAATATAACGGGTGTATTCAGAATATAACGGGTGTATTCAGAATATAACGGGTGTATTCAGAATATAACGGGTGTATTCAGAATATAACGGGTGTATTCAGAATATAACATAACAAGTATATTCAGAATTATAGTAAATGCGTGTTTTGAAGTGAAATCTTCTTTGGTGTTGTTCATTGTGGGATTAGTGAGTTACAGCGTCTGAACATGTGAGGTGATCGTAAATTCGTAAGATGGAGGAAGAAGTCGGTGCGGTGTAAGGAGTAAGGACGCTCTCAATCTATTTTATTTGAATGCATTTAATTTGTTATAATAAGTATATTGAATTTTTGAGGGTTCTGCTTGAAGTAGCTCAAGAAATTCGATAACTAAGTCATTACTCCCCTCCATTATTGACGGTCAAATCTGTAATTGCTCCAAAGTCTAAAGTTTATGCGACAAGTGTGGCAAGCCACACAAACTTTAAAGTTTGTTGGCAAAAAACGTGGGCAGAAAAACCGACTCATGATGGCAAACTACAATGAATGTGTGTTCAAACTTTGCACAAATAGGCAAATGTCAGTGCCACACTTGGCGAATTTGTAGGTATTTGCGTATTTGAACACATGTCTGGCGCCGGCTTTACACCTACCGAGTAGAGTTTTGAGACAGTACAAACAATTTGAGTGGCCGAAACCACTCTCTCGCCACTACTCGGTGGGTGTAATCAAGGCGTAAGAGACGGATTAAAGAATTTAAGATCCCCCTTTCTACCGCGTGGCGAAAATGTCTGCCTGAACTTGCTGCTTCGTGCTGCTTTCGTTATAAATTTACCAAGCAACGGGTTGCATTTTAGGAATGCAACCCGTTGCTTTTTTGGTTATAAGCTCGCGTAGTTTGGGTAGGTACGTTCCCTAATAGGTACATTTTTTTTTATGAAATAAGGGGGCAAACGAGCAAACGGGTCACCTGATGGAAAGCAACTTCCGTCGTCCATGGACACTCGCAGCATCAGAAGAGCTGTAAGTGCGTTGCCGGCCTTTTAAGAGGGAATAGGGTAATAGGGGAGGGTAGGGAAGGGAAGGGAATAATTGAGGGTAGGGAAGGGAATAGGGTAGGGGTAAGGGGATTGGGCCTCCGGTAAACTCACTCACTGTCACCGGCGTGAAACGCAAGCGCTGTTTCACGCCGGTTTTCTGTGAGAACGTGGTATTTCTCCGGTCGAGCCGGCCCATTCGTGCCGAAGCATGGCTCTCCCACGTATATTATTATGTAGGCTGGTTCAAAAATTAGAAAGTATTTTTGGGGGATGGGTTGAGGGGGGGGCGTCGTAAAGAAATGGCTAAGTCCCAAGGGCGTCACAGTAGAAATAAGTTTGGGAAGCCTTGAGCTAGATGATGAAGTACTTAGCTAAGTTACAAGGTTTGTTCAAATAATAAGGGAAAAAATGAGCAATTGCTGTTATCTTGTAAAATGTTAGTTACCCGGCACATCCACTCATGTCTTCAATTGTGTACCCTACCCGTGTTACTGACCGCACATACTGTTAGTGGTTTAACCGACTTGTATGTAGTGGGATTTGATACTATTTCTTCGTTTGTGGTTGATTATGATAAGACTGTAATCCATACTATTACTAATATTATAAATGCGAAAACGTGGTCTGTCTGTCTTTTACCTCTTCGCCAAAAAAATAACGTTTGTTGTATGGGAGCCCCCCTTTAATAATAGTTTTATTTTGTTTATAGTATTTGTTGTTATAGTATAGCGGCAACAGATATACACAATCTGTGAAAATTTCAGAAATCTAGCTATAGCGGTTATTGAGTTACAGCCTGGATACATACATATAGACAGACAGACAGACGGACAGACATCGAAGTCTCAGTAGTAGCCCGTTTACCCTTTGGGTACGGAACCCTAAAAACTATAAAAAAAATATAGCTTAATAAATCCGACCAGTAATTAAGCCGCTGCCAGAGCACATAAACTGCCAAAAACATTACCCTTTACTCCCTTATCTCACCGTAGTTGGGTAAAAAGGTTCTTTTGTAATGTCCTACCAAAGAACAAGATAGGCCATTTTCCATTGAACCGAACTATTGGGCGAGTAATAAAATGTAAAAAAATATATTACACGACCAATAAAAGTGAACGAATCTCGTTCTGTGATTTATTATTCCATTTATTAGTGATATAGGGCTGCCGGAGACGTAGGAATGGGGTAGATGCGGCAGGACAAAAAAAGTGGCACTCGGGGACTGCCGCGGTAAGGCTGTTGCATAGAATTTTTATCAACTTATGCAATTAATATTCGCAAACGTCGCACGCACACACACAAACACCGCGCCAAAGTCTGGCAGCACCGCACCGTCCGGGACAGCGGTGTTAGGTTTTTTCGTTACTTCACTTCCTGATTAGGTCACCGCGCTCATGCCCGCGATAAAAGCTATGCAATGGCTTAAAATAAATACATATTCATATTATACTTTGTGAGAAATATGGCGGCAGTTATAGACTTTTATTATTTAACAAGCTCGCAAAAATAATATAATTATTACGAACATCCACACATTTTCTCACAAACTATTCCAACCAAATCCACACTAATATTATAAATACAAAAGTGTCTGTCTGTTACCTCTTCACGCCAAAGCCGCCGAACCGATTTTGCTGAAATTTGAGTCCCGGGAAAGGACATAGGATACTTTTTGTCCCGGAAAAATGTACAGTTCCCCGCGATAAACATTGGCGCAGCGGAGTGGCGGACGTCATCTACTAATTTAATAAGTACTTTACTAAGTACATAATATCCTTTCTGTTACATTACATGCTGAAAATATAATTACTCGTTCCTTTTTTAACTATCCCTTATATTATTACTGTGCCATATCTATACATTCCTAATCTATGGTTATGTCCAAACCCATTCAAAAAGTTAACAACTTCATTCGCCATAAACTATAGTTAAAGTTTATGCTACATGCTGTGGGTGGCAGGAAGGCTACTGAGGTTTTTTTTACATTCCGGGGCCCTTCTAACCTTTAACCACCATGGTTATCATTTTGACGTCTGAACTTTTTAAAATATTAGAAAAAGTTATCTTTGTTATTTTGAAGTTTAAACTTTTTAAAGCACAATTTAAATAGTTTATAATTATATTATGTCCTAGTATAGTCTGTCAAGAAAGTGAAGAAATAAAAAATTGGCAGCATCGTAGTGTCATCCCTTTCAAATTAATCTACGAAAAAAGGGATGACACTACGATGTTGCAACTTTTTAATTTCTTCACTTTCTTGACGGACTATAATTATGAAATTTGAACTTCTATAAGTTTTCTAATGTCATCACTCATCATGATAACTAGGCGTTTTAAAAAGTTTGAAAAATTGTCAAAACCGGGCGTCGCCATGCTTGAAGTTCATCCCACTCCGTTTATTTATTTATTCCTTTAATATCGCCTAATGGTCGAAATTGGACCTTAGTTTCAATGACACTAGGACTACTACCTATATTTTGTAAAAAAATATTGACTTTATCATATTCTTTTTCAACTCTTGTCTCTGGGACTCAGCTGATCTCAGACTGGCCGTGTTTAAGCATTTTATAATAGTATCTAAGATTCAATAAAAAAAAAAATATAATCCATTTTCAATTTGTCAACTTGTCCACCAATTTCAACCATAAATAAAAGAGTATAATTCGTATGTATAGGCTTGTCACTCAAAAATCTGTCATTTTTCCTTGTGTGTGTGTTGTAGGGTGTGTAATGTTTAAAAAAAATGTATTATTTGTTAAAAAAATCCTACTTCATACTTCCTACTTCCTACTAATATTATAAAGGCGAAAGTTTGTTTGGATGTATGGATGTATTGAGGACGGTGATGCGTGGCGTGCCCAATTGAGGATGGACGATGAAATGTAGACAAAAGACAAATATGTTCGTTGTATGGATGTTTGTTACTCTTTCACGCAAAAACTGCTGAACGGATTTCAATGAAACTTTACAATAACATAGCTAATACATCAGAATAACACATAGGCTACAATTTTAACTGACTTTCAAAATGGGGGAGGTGTTATGTTCGTTTTCTTATGTTCAACGATTACTCCGCCGTTTGTTAACCTATTTTCAAAATTTTTCTTTTGGTATATAGGGTATCATCCCAATTTGGAATTATATTCACAAAAGTGGTGATCTGATGAAGGATCCATAAGTAATCGAGGGAACTCCTCAAAATTTATAGGGAAACATGTGGTGACTTCGGTTTCATGAGAAATATTCTAAGCATATTATGCTACCAACAAGTAAGATTTTGCACCGAGGTATACCTGGTATACCGTGGTTCGGAAGGTGCTGAGAGAACTCCTGATTCTTTATAGATACAAGTTTGGGAGTTTTGGCGTTGTTTTATGAACGGAAAGCATATGCTACTATGCAAATTACATTCATTGTCATCATCACTACCATATTATACCATGCATCGTCCTATGGTTATGACTTATGAGCCTATAAAGACCCTGTTATAGGTACTTTTCATAGTCTTTTAGATCGAGTCTCGAATTTGTCAAGCGATAATTAAAAAAAATCTATACCTACCTAATATTATAAACCCGAAGAGTATAACTAAGGTCCGATATAAAAACTTATTTCAGTGTTAGATAGCTCATTTAGCGAGTAAGACTATAAGTTATATATCATCACGCTAAGACTAATACGACCGAAGAAACTCAGGAAAATGTGGGAAAAACGGGGGAAATAGCAATTTTTATGGCAATATTTGGCACAGATATAGAGTAGACCAAGTGAAGGGAGTAGGGACATAAGCTATTATTTATGGGAAAATGTACGCTTTCCGTAAAATTCGTAATTTACGCGGGCGAAGCCGCGCGGGACATCTAGTGTATGATAAAAGCATAATTTCAAAATGCACTCCTTCACCATATAAACTATAATTGTGCAAAATTTCATTCACCTACGTTTCCCCATTTTTCGTCAAAAGGGATACAAAGTTTTTGGCTCACATATTAATATTATAATATAGGTAACCGACTGCGCTGCAGTTATCGACTTATATTATATTTTTCGAGAAACTATATAGTGTGCACTAACGCTATGTATTAAATAGCATTTATAAACTAGTTTAAAAGTCAATAACTCCATAATGAGATGATCAATTTGATTAAAGAAAGCAAAACCAACCGGTCGACTATTATAAAATACTTTTCTTTTTATACCTCATTGATCTGGTTAGCTTTTAAATAAAAAAATATAAAAAAAAACCGCCCGCTCCGCTCTATTTCATCCTTTATAGTGATGGGCGGCTATCGATATTTTTATCGATGTTTCTATCGATAGATTGACATGTGGAATGGTATTTTTGATTGACTGTATCGAGTTTCAACACTTCAGCGCGGATTAAAAATGTTAAATGTTTTTGTGGACGCTGTAGTTTTTTTGATTTATGCGTCTGACACCTTTTAAAAACATTTTATCGTGAATGTTGATTCTTTTGGGTCATTGCGGCTTGTGTATGTAAATATAATATATTATAACTCAAAGGTGACTGATTGACATAGTGTAGATGTTATGACGAGGCATCCGCTAAGAAAGTATTTTGATCAATTCTACCCCCAAGGGGTTAAAAAAGGGGATAAAAGTTTGTATGAAAGTTTGTACATGAAAGTTTGTCAATTTTATGCCGATCGGGTTGAGACTTTGCATGCATAAAGCTACTATGACGTAGGCATCCCCAGGAGGATTATGTTTTTCGGAAGTATGTACTATGTATTAGTAATTAGTATAGTAATGCTTTTTGGCATGCTCTGCAGCCTGGACGGCTTTATGGATTTTAGCCTTAGAGGTGTAGTTAGATTCGTGTTTACTGTGAGAGACACACAAACATACGCGCACATGCCACACACACATACACACACACACAGCTTTTTTTTTAGTTTGTTTAAATTACAGTTTTTACTCGTTAGTATTCGAATATTTTGAACTTTTAATTTAATTAATTTTCGTTGTAAAACCTTTCCATAATATCACAGACTACTAATCGAGACACAGTAAAAGTAATTAAAAGTTTGACCCTTTAACAATGTTTTGATATTTTGTTTTTCGATGGCGAGCGTCCAAAATTTTGTAGCTTAATTATTAGTATCGATAAAACTTTTCTCAATATCGATTATATTAACTCGGTAAAAGTTAGTAATAAAAATATTTGTACAGCAAATAAGTATGCTTGTCTTTCATATTAAAAAGTCATTTATCAAACAAATACAGTGAACCTTGAATAGTTAAACAATATCTTTATTGAAAAGAAGGATGCAATAGTCTTTATCTGATACGTAAAAAAGTAGCTACACTGACAAGGAAAAAATATCGTATAAATTATAACTAGATGATCTTCGTTGCACCAATTTCGTTTATCACAAGGAAACGTACATTTTTCCATGATAAAGAGAAGTATCCTTTGTCCTTTCCCGAGATTCAAAGTACTATCTCCATACCAAATTTTAGCTAAACTGGTTCAGCAGTATAGGCGTTAACAGTGAGACAGACAGATACACTTTCGCATTTATTCAATGGATTTCTGTAAAGACAGTTTTTATGTAGGGGGCTAATATTTAATTCATAATTTTATCGATATTATCAAGGCACAACACTATCAAAGGCATTCCAAGATAAATATTCAATACCTGCTCGCGATTATCTTAGATTTAGAGATTTAACTTTAAACACTTTGAAAAGGTCCGAACACCTGCCTATTGAATGTTTTTTTTTTTGGGAATAATAAAATCATAAGGTTGAGCTTTTGTGAAATGTTACGGTGTGGGCTTTGTTTGGCGGGAATCGAACGTGTGACCTCTATTTCGTGTTATCCATACTAATCTTATATCTTTAAACGAGCAATTCTTGTATATATATATATATATATATATATATATATATTGGAATCTCGGAATCGGCTCCAACGATTTTCATGAAATTTAGTATATAGGGGGTTTCGGGGGCGATAAATAGATCTAGCTAGGAATCATTTCTAGGAAATGTCATTTTCATCGGATACCGAGCAAAGCTCGGTCAAACAGCTAGTATTATTAATGCGAAAGTGTGTTCGTCTGTCTGTCTGGCTGACTACCTGGTTCTCTTTTTTTATGTTACCTGGTTCTCTTTTTTTATGGAATAAGGGGGCAAACGAGCAAACAGGTCACCTGATGGAAAGCAACTTCCGTCGCCCATGGACACTTGTAACATCAAAAGAGCTGCAGGTGCGTTGCCGGCCTTTTAATAAGGAATAGGGAAGGGTAAGGAACTAGGAAGGGAATAGGGAAAGGTAGGGAAGGGTAGGGAAGGGAATAGGGTAGGGGATTGGGCCTCCGGTAAACTCACTCACTCGGCGAAACACAGCGCAAGCGCTGTTTCACGCCGGTTTTCTGTGAGCCCGTGGTATTTCTCCGGTCGAGCCGGCCCATTCGTGCCGAAGCATGGCTCTACCACGTTAAAACTCGGTTCTCTGAACCGATTTGGCTTTGAGAAAGAAACCGAACCTTTGTATTAATTTTATTTAGCCCTAAAACGGTCACGGGTACTTATTCGCGCGAATTTCTTTGTTGTTATTGTAAAACACATTCGACATTATATTTTGAAGAGAGAAAGAAATTATTTTTTTGCCTCCAATTCAAAAGCGAACTGTTGTGGTCACAGTTCAAATTCTGAATGGACAATATGGGTTTGTGTCACAAAATTAATTAAAACAGTAGACTAACTTACTGGAAAACCGAAGCCCACGTTCCCTCAAAGCGCATTGATAACATGCTCGTTTATAATACTGCTGATGCGTAAAATTTGTTTCTGTGTTAAGCGGGTTGCAAGGATTATACATGGGAAATACATGTAGTTGGGGAGGTGAAGAGGGGATTTCCGGACAAGCTCGAGCGTGTCAGATTAAGCTTCAAGTATAGGCTTCCGACATATTGTGTTCTAGTTATCATAGTATAACAATCAGATTTCTCACGTAGTGGGTTAATTTTTTTTATTGAATATTGAAATGTCATCGGATCTGTCAGATTAAGATAGGGGATGTTTAGTATACCCCAAAGAAAATTCCATATAAAGCACTGACGATTCAAAAGTTAGGTAGGGACATTTTAAAATATAAAAACATAAAGCTTCATATTGTCCTAACTAAGCTTCGCAGATATTTTATTTTGCACTAAACTAAATGACTTAGTCCTTGTTGTCTAAAATATATTGATAATTTACCTAAACAAGCAATTTTCTGAATATATTTTCTTTTTCAAAACTTTAAAATGGCTGCAGTTTCTGAACTTACCGCTAAAATAAAAAAAACGCTTTTAGGGTCAATTTATAATAGCGCAAAGTTGAAGCGAGGCGAATGGCCTCGCAGAAGAAGAATTTCTTCTGCGAGGCCAATCAGCGTTGGTCGGGTGCAGTCACGCGAATTCGCGCGGATGCGCGCGCCTTTTTATATTCTCAGGTTTGAGTACCTTATGTTCAGTTTTCGCTTAGACGCGCTTCGGCTCTGCACTAGTATAAATTGACCCTTATTATTTTTTTATCAGTTGGTCTTCATGACTCTAGAGTGACTACACAAATAGTACCTTCCCTCCCCTACTTATGTATTCCTTTACTACTTTCAGATTCAGTTACTACTGTATGATATTTATATATTTATGTCTGACTGCGGTGAAGCCAAAAGAAAACGTAATGATTTTGGCACTTGACTGTCTATATCACATGTATGCGCCATAGAGGCCTAACTACAGGTCCGATTTTAACAAAATCAAAATCAATTACTAATCATGCCATATTATAATCTGTTTTTTCTAAATTCTGTGTGATACTAAATACACGTTATATATTACTCTGCAGTCTGCAGTTAATAAAGTAAACAAAGTCAAAATAAAATAAAATCAGAATCCTCCCCTCTAAGAGGTGGGAGAGCCATGTTTCGGCATGAATGGGCCGGTTCGACCGGAGAAATACCACGTTCTCACAGCAAACCGGCGTGAAACAGCGCTTGCGCTGTGTTTCGCCGAGTGAGTGAGTTTACCGGAGGCCTAATCCCTTCCCTACCCTCCCCTATTACCCTATTCCCTTCTGATGCTGCGAGTGTCCATGGGCGACGGAAGTTGCTTTCCATCAGGTGACCCGTTTGCTCGTGCTCTTCTGATGCTGCGAGTGTCCATGGGCGACGGAAGTTGCTTTCCAACAGGTGACCCGTTTGCTCGTTTGCCCCCTTATTTCATTTGAGTACACAATAGTGTACTAATGTAATTTACTGTATTTTATACTGTGGTTCCGAGAAACGTGCGAGAGTTCTGTTATAATGGATTGCCAGGGCACGCATAATTGATCCGTTTTGATCCTATCGCGTTTCGTTATTTAGCTCTATAGGCATGGTAATAATGAATTCGTTTTTGTACAAAACCGTACAAAAGTTGACGAAACAATGAAAGTTTTTGATGTGGAATGGATGAATTTTGTGTGCTTAATCCTTTAGGCTGGATTTATCGTCCGCAAGAACGCGCGGTTTGGCCGCTAGACCGCGAGATCACAAGCAAATGTACGTAACGGTTTATTTAAACGCGATCATTTATATTCAACTTACGCCCGCATCTTCGTTGCGCCAAAATTAGTTTGTCGCGTGGGAACCGTACATTTTTCAGGATGAAAGTATCCTTGTCGTTTCCCGGGACTGAAAGTATCTCCATACCAAATTTCAGCTAAATGGGTTCAGCGGTTTGGGCGTGAAGAGGTAACAGATCGAAGAGCGACAGACACATGTGGCGGTACCCACAATTCGCCTAACATTCCTGCATCGCGCTATCGAAGTTTCGGAGAACGGCAAGACAACGTCTGAAATGACGTCAGTGGGCTTCGGCCTGACCGAGCATGCTATCTCTCTCGGTCGGAAGATCTTCCTTTTCGGCCGCCACTAACAACGTTAAACACACTTTCGCATTTTTAATATTAGTATGGAAGTACCTAAGTATGGATTGCTTGTGATTTCGCGGTGTAGCCAAAATGTTATGTAGTCAAATTTGTTTGTACATTTTTTCGGGGTAAAAGTATCCTATGTCCTTTCCTTTACTGATTTTGCTGTTAGGTTGGAGATACTTTGAGTCCCAACTCAAAGTATCTCCAACCAAACACAAAATCAGTTAGCGGTTTGGGCGTAAAGAGGTAACAGATAAACAGACAGATCGACACTGATGTTATAAATTTATGTGAAAGTGTGTGTACAAACACACATTGTTTGTCTGTGTGTGTTTGTCTGTTACCTTTTCACGCCCAAACCGCTGAACCGGGGGATATATAATACGTGGGAGAGCCATGCTTTGGCACGATTGGGCCGGCTCGACCGGAGAGATACCACGTTCTCACAGAAAACCGGCGTGAAACAGCGCTTGCGCTGTGTTTCGTCGAGTGACTGAGTTTACCGGAGGCCCAATCCCCTTACCCTATTCCCTTCCCTTCCCATCCCTACCGTCCCCTATTGGCTATTACCCTATTCCCTCTTAAAAGGCCGGCAACGCACCTGCAGCTCTTCTGATGCTGCGAGTGTCCATGGGCGACGGAAGTTGCTTTCCATTAGGTGACCCGTTTGCTCGTTTGCCCCCTTATTGAATAAAAAAAGAACCAATTTTACTGAAATTTGATATGGAGATAGGTGGTTTCAGTCCTGGGAAAAGCCTTAGGATACTATTAATCCCGGATTTTTTTTTGTAAAAAAGATTTTATCTTGTTTAATATTTACAAAGATTTTTATGATAATATTTCTTTTCAAGATCTTTAGTAAACCATAAGTGCGGAATAAAGGGGTAAGCGAAAATATAGCAAACTCTTTCCAACAATTGAACAAGAATACTTTAACCAACTTTCAGGGATTAGGCCGCTTTTGTTAAAGCGTTGAGATATTTTGAATGGTTATTTAATGTCGGTTTATAAATGAAGGATTTAAGCTTAAAAATTTGTATAATAGCTTTCATAATCAATTTTTTGTTAGCTCGCTAGTCGCTAGTCGCTACTAGTCGCTATTGTTAAAACAAATTAGGGCGACGGCTTGATAATTTGGCTGTACCGATATCGATTTTTCTCAGCAATGACTAAAGCTAAGAAATTAAAGTTCATTGTCAGTATTCATCATGTCTTTGTCTTTGAATTACCCATAGCATAACACGATTGGTCAACTTTTATAACACAGAATAATCATTCAAAACGACCTCTGTAAAAAAAGGGATTCCTATTTTGCCAACACAGGAGAGTGATTTAAGCTTCCAAAATTTGTACATAGATTGGTTCAAGCATACACTTTAATTTGCCCATAGCTTATATGAAATGTATTTATGGTTTTTAAATTATGCGACAAAAACCATTTTGTCGCTTACGCCCGTGCCATTTTTTGCTGTTATTTTACTTGTTTTCTATGAAAAACAAAAACAAAGGCCGGCAAAACAAGCAATCTAAAACATATCAAACACGATTTTTTACTTTAACGTGGCGTCACCTTAACCCCCATTACAATAGATTATTATTACAATACATATATTTACATACAGCGTAAATAACATTTCAGACATTAGGCACGATATGTTACATGTCTGAATTAATCTAGACAGGCTTTCTTTAATCAGAGCTAGGATTAGGTTCTATTTACTTCATTTAGATTACGGAGTTTACTAATATCAATTCAAAGGACCCGTGCCCAATTGAGGACGGTGTTAATGGACGATGAAATGTAGACAAAAGACAAATATGTTCGTTTCTTGGATGTTTGTTACTCTTTCACGCAAAAACTGCTGAACGGATTTCAATGAAACTTTACAATAACATAGCTAATACATCAGAATAACACATAGGCTACAATTTTAACCGACTTTCAAAATGGGGGAGGTGTTACGTTCGTTTTCTTATGTTCAACGATTACTCCGCCGTTTGTTAACCGATTTTCAAAATTTTTCTTTTGGTATATAGGGTGTCATCCCAATTTGGTATTATATTCACAAAAGCGGTGATCTGATGAAGGATCCATAAGTAATCGAGGGAACTCCTCACAATTTATACGATGATTATAGTTTTTTTTTTCTTAATTATACTAAAAATGTTATATTTTAGTTTGGTTGGTAATTTTATCAACATAATAAGCATGTACTATTTAACATAATAACAATTTGCTGTTTAACATAAAAATCTATGTGTTTTTTTGTTGCAGCCAATATAGAGTCGCTGCACGCGCCGCGCGGCGGGTCGGTTGAGCTGCCGTGTGACGTGACGCCGTCCCTGTCCGGGGACAGCATGGCGCTCGTCATCTGGTACAAGCAGGGACACGACGCGCCCATATACTCGTGAGTATACTAGAGACAGTTGTAATAGTAGTATTCATCCTAGTTGACTTTATGCTATGTAGAGCCATTTTAAGTAGGAATTATTCTGTCCCCATAGAAGGAGAATATAATGTCTACATACAGGGACAGAAAAATGGTAAACACTGAGGTGAACTTAATTCTCCTGTACAAAATTCCAGCTAACTTTGGCCCTTGGGTAACATCAGTCGTTATACAATGCGAGATGTCACGGCAGTTTTCTGTCTATCATTTATGCTATAAATGTCGTAATTTGTGAAGCATTTCTCTCCATGTCAATTTAGGAGAGAAATGCTTCACAAATTACAATGTTTTTTTTTTTTATGAAATAATTGCGCAAACGAGCAAACGGGTTACCTGATGGAAAGCAACTTCCGTCGCCCATGGACACTCGCAGCATCAGAAGAGCTGCAAGTGCGTTGCCGGCCTTTTAAGAGGGAATAGGGTAATAGGGGAGGGTAGGGAAGGGAAAGGAAGGGAAGGAATGTACACGGACGAAGTATTTTCTATCGTATGCCAGAGGACGAATCTTTTCTTGACAAGTGACAATTAAACATTAACTTCTTAATTAAGGGTGCAGAAGCCAAACGAGCGTAATTTGTGAGTCGCAGAATTTCGGCTGGCAGATATTCTGCTGCATTCAGTTTCAAACAAAAGTCCCGTTTGATTCACACAAGCGTAATTTTGTGAGTCGTGATTTGTATAAAAATATATTTACGCGGCAGAAATTCTGCGACTCATGAGTCACAAAATTACGCTCGTTTGGCTTCACCCTGAGTGTCTAAACACACTAGACCGAAGTTACGCGGCGGAAATTCCGCATGATTACTCCCGCAATGTCATACAATATGCGGATGGAACGCGACGGAATAGTGTGTCATCGGTAATATAAATACGTTGCGGGCGTACTCATGCGGAATTTCCGCCGCGTAACTTCGGCCTAGTGTTAGACACTATCTAAACACACCATGCCGAAGTTACACGGCGGAAATTCCGCATGATTACGCCCGCATTTTTTTTTAATGAAATAAGGGGGCAAACGAGCAAACGGGTCACCTGATGGAAAGCAACTTCCGTCGCCCATGGACACTCGCAGCATCAGAAGAGCTGCAAGTGCGTTGCCGGCCTTTTAAGAGGGAATAGGTTAATAGAGGAGGGTAGGGAAGGGAAGGGAAGGGTATAGTTGAGGGTAGGGAAGGGAATAGGGTAGGGGTTAGGGGATTGGGCCTCCGGTAAACTCACTCACTCGGCGAAACACAGCGCAAGCGCTGTTTCACGCCGGTTTTCTGTGAGAACGTGGTATTTATCCGGTCGAGCCGGCCCATTCGTGCCGAAGCATGGCTCTCCCACGTATAAATGTCAAACGCATACAATATACGGACGGAACGCGACGGTTATTTAAAATACATTGCGGTAACTTCGCCCTAGTGTGTTTAGACACTAAGAAGATCGCTGGTCGCGCTCACCTTCCAACAGAATTTTAACGCAACGGAGAAAAGGAGGTGAAGTAAGTTATCTTCATACAAAGGCACCGCGCGCGGCTTGTATGTGTGTGCCATAGTATCAATGCGTCGCCACGTACGGCACACAGCAAAAGGGGTTTTAGAGGCTGGTACCGCCTTTGTATGAAGATAACTTACTTCCCCTCCTTTTACTATGACGGAGTTGCGGACATCAGCTAGTATTACTATTATTTCAACACTTTTCTTCAGGTTCGGGTTATACCGACCTTGAAAGTTTCACTTCAAAAATTCAAGAAAATGTCATATTTAATTACTTGAACTTATATAGGGTTGGAATTGAAGTTTAACGAATACCCTCGTATTTACATAACCTCCAGTTTCAAACGTTGAGTACAGTTCCGAGTGGTCCAAGTTTTGCCCACACGCCATGTGCCAACTTGAACAGAAACTTTGTGAAACTTTGTATCGCTGTAGCTCTAGTCTCTACCCAAGGACGTAAGGGTCATGGAATGTCTGATGGAATTTGTTTCGAGTACCTCGTTGAAAACTAAGTCTTGGGTTGAGTTTTGGGCCAATTTATCTATTTCCTTTTCTTTAACCGACTTCAAGGAGCTTAGGTATTCGTGTTGATGTTATACCAAAGGTTCAATCAAAGGTTGCATTTCGATTTCGGTTAGGACAATGCAGGCTGATCCCCTGATTGTCTAAGATGATCCATGCGTCGGAGGGGCGTGTAAAAAGTTTTGCGAAAGGTCTCTCGTCCGTCATGTCGTACCATTCTACTGGGCAACAAGACTAAAGGAGGAGAGAGAGAGAGAGAGAGAGAGAGAGAGTCAACTTGTATACGGCGCACACATTTGGTGACTTTAGCTATAACCGTCACCGAAACCGGTACTCCTGCGTAGCTGACCTGGTTTCAAAGACGGTTCATTGAAACCAGGTCAGCTACGCAGGAGTAATTTTATAGTGCCCAAGTGTGTGCGCAGTACACAAGAGCACTATCTATTCCTTTACTCTTATAAGTCGTAATCCAGTGGGACGGAGGACCGACACGATCGGCAAGAGATCAGGCGCAGGACCGACTTTTTACATGCCCATCCGACGCATGGATCATCTTACTTGTAAGACAATCAGGTGATCAGACTGCATTGTGCTAACCAAACTTGGAAATAACATTTTTCCAACGCGGGACTCGAACCCACGACCTCCGAGTCAAGAGCCGCGCTCTATACTAGTAGACCACGGAGGCGTTAACCGAATACTATAACCATAGTGTGGAGGGAATCCTACGGTTAGCACAACCCATCGCAGGCACTTCCTATTGGCTAAAACGCTATTATATCACAGATAAAATCGCATATTATGTAATATTTCGCCCCTACAATGCCATTATTATTTTTACATACATACCGACTCAGCTGTGCGGTAAATGAGCAAACGGGTTTGGATGGAAAGCCACCTCCTGCCATGGACAGTATCGCATCAGCTAATCTCGTATCTGTTGCAGGCTGGACTCCCGAGACGGCGTGACGTCACACTGGTCGGACCCTACCACGCTGGGACCACGAGCCTCCTTCAGGACCAACGCGCCAGCTGTGCTGGTCCTCACTAGATTAAGGTAACTTAAGAAGCTTCTTATTCAGCCTACTTATTATGCATTAAAAGTGTATAAGCGCAGCACCTATGTAGCATACTGTACTGTCTGGGACAAGTAACTTTTAAATGGCCGCTTGGTTACACGCACGACATTTTTTTAAATGAAATAAGGGGGCAAAGGAGCAAACGGGTCACCTGATGGAAATCAACTTCCGTCGCCCATGGACACTCGCAGCATCAGAAGTGCTGCAGGTGCGTTGCCGGCCTTTTAAGTGGGAATAGGGTAATAGGGGAGGGTAGGGATGGGAAGGGAAGGGAATAGGGGAGGGTAGGGAAGGGAATAGGGTAAGGGATTGGGCCTCCGGTAAGCTCACTTACTCGGCGAAACACAGCGCAAGCGCTGTTTCACGCCGGTTTTCAGTGAGAACGTGGTATTTCTCCGGTTGAGCCGGCCCATTCGTGCCGAAGCATGGCTTTCCCACGTATACCTTTTTGATAACATAGGCCTAGTCCAGAGAAATGAACTGTTCGACAGCACAAGTTCCATCACCATGTTTTCGTTCACCGTAAGAGCGTCCGTGTAAGATATATTCAAGTTCTTTAAGTCTAGATCTAAGAATATCTCATTGGTATAATCTACCACCTGGGATTGAACCTGCATCGTTGCGTGCCTACTGTCTAACCACTAGAACCCTCGATAGCTAGAAAGCTAGCTGTATAGGCATGTTTAATACAATATAGTAACTAAGATGTGGTCTCCTTGACTGTCCTGCTCTACTACAGAGCAGGAACAGGCACCTTGGTCGCTACGAATACTCATCCACAAAGGAAATTCGTGGCACCAACTCCAACCACATCGTTCAATTTATGAGCAGCATTGGGTTGGGGACGGTACTCTAATGCGAAGGAGTCACAATAGATCCTCAAGGGTCGCAGTGACATAAGGGCTACTTGACCTGCCTTCAGCAATAAAAAAAAGAAAAACTAAGCTGTGTCCTTAAAACTGCTCAACACGGAGAGGAGTACGCGGATGCGTATGTTGTAGGCAGAGCTATATAAATATATTTGTTCCAGGGCCGAAGACAGCGGACAGTATCGATGTAGAGTGGACTTCGTCAAGTCACCAACGAAGAACACAAGACTAAACTTAACAGTTCTCAGTAAGTACAACTTTACTTGAAAAATATCCACGGGTATGCAGATGATATAGTGCAAGGGTTTGTCCTTGTCTGATGCATTAGGAAACTTGCTTTACAGACAAGGAAATACATAATAATTTGTTGGACGACGCCTTTCATTTCAATTTTCATAAGGCGGTGACGCGGTAAAAATCATTATGTTAGCGTAAATGCATATCTTACAATTAATCTAAGATGTAACAAACCTATCTAAATATATATAACTAACAAAATAAATAGGAAAGTTCATTTCTTATTTGTATCGAATAGCCTCAGAAACAACTGAACTGACTTTGATTAAACTTAGACTCAAACATAAAGTTGAAGGCAGAGAAAGGCACAAGTTACTTATTAGCACGAGAAAATGTGCGGTTACTGCAGGTTTTTTTCTTAATGCGAAAAAAGAAAGAAAAAAAATGACCATGTTTTTGTTACAAATATCATAGCGCGATTCACATCGCAAATAACGCCATCTATTAAACATTTATGCGACTTAAACTGCACAGTGTCCGAATCTAAAATTTTAATAAGATCCTGTAGTGTATTTGAGTTGTTGTGAAAATAAACACCCTGCCGGGGGCAAGGAAAGTTTTAATGGAATTCGTTGTAATTTGTGGTCGAGCGTGCAACGTTTAATGTCGAAGTTTGTATCAAAATGAACCTTATTTTGTTGCCATAAGGGTCTTGGGTAAGGCAAAGTGAGCATAGCTGAATCTGGTCACTGTTAGTTCTTTCGGGAAGTTGTTAAGTAGGTATTTATTGTAGTTTGATGTTTATTGTTTCGGAATTCAATGTGAACTAAAGAAAATAGATTTTGAAAGTTGCGAATTTGGAAAGTTAGTGTGTACTTATACTGGATAAAAATAGTTTTATACATTAGTATTGTCTTTTCTATGTATTTCTATGTTGTTCATCTGTTCTATGTAAAGATCTGTGTATAGAATTTAGGATTGTGATTCGGGAATCTTTGATTTTTACGAATTAATGTACATTTATCCTGTCCCAGAAATTAATGTATCTCCATACAAAATTTTGCCAAAAAATTTTTTTCGGTTTAGCGATTTAAGTGTAAGGCAGTCACAGATAGATTAGAATAACATATTATAAATTAATAGTATTTATTGTACTAACCTAAAATACACATTTATTAACCACTAGACATTCCCCGCGGCTCCTCCTGTAGCCTTAGCATGGCCACCAGTAGAAATGCGAAAGTATAGACAAACTGTGGACATAAACTTAAGGTGCTGTTCCGATCTTTACCGCGGCTAATCGCGACCAACAAAAATTCAATTAAAATTCCACTTTATGACAGACTATAAGTATATGTCATAAAGTAGGATATTATTTGAATTTTGAGGACTAGAGTCTGTCATAAAGTGGCATTTTAATTGAATTTTTCGGAACGAAAAAAGATCGGAACTGCACCTTAAGTTTATGTCCACAGTTTGTCTATACTTTCGCATTTCTACTGGTGGCCATGCTAGGGCTACAGGAGTCCGCGTGAACCATACATTTCATCGCTAAGAGTACTACTCTAGGTCCGTACCAAAATGAAGGTTGGTCCAATAGTTCGTGAGATTACAGTGTTCAAACAAACTCTTCAGCTTTATAAAAATACTATAGATAAGATTTTTTTTGTGATCAGAAAATAAAATGTCCATCTACCCACAGTTCCACCTGATCGTCTCATGATCCTGAACCACGAAGGTGATGAGATCCGCAACGGAGTCCTGGGTCCGTATGATGAAGATACCGATGTCAACCTCACCTGTATAGCCATTGGAGGTAAAGTAGACTCTATTACTGCATAAGGTTTACTAGATGTTAAATCAGGATGGGCACATACGATTAATGTTCTAATTTCAATCTTACCTGTATCAATCAATCTGCCTTGGAGGCAATGTAGACCCTATTTCTGTAGGCTTAAGGTTGAAACAATCTTGAACCAGCACTTGGGATGAAGATGCTAACTGTACCTGTTGTGTGTCTTACAATGGGCATAAGGTTAAAAAAATTAGTAAAAAAGACGAAGAAGTAAGTAACAGTGTGATAGGCTTAGAATTGGAATGTTTTATATTACTAAAAGAATTACAAAAACTAAACGCTGGGCATGCTAAAGCAAACAAAAATTAGCGACCATAGACAAAAATGTTAAAATAAAATTAATATTACAATGTTTATACTTAATATAAAACATGTTACCCAGCACAATCAGGTCCATTTAAAAGGGCTTTTCGGGCAATATTACCTAAATTTTAAATGAAGCCCGCACCGACACTGCATAAAACACGAAATTGAACTGAACAAGCGTTAATTCACCCCACCTAATCAGAAGTCATTAATGTATAACACAAACAGGAGCGGTTCCATTATACATCCTTGCGGGACTCCCATTAAAAATTAAGCCGCGCGCAAACAAAAACGGCGCGTGGCAGTTGTGCTTTTAAAACAAAGGCATTTTGTGCGATAGGGGCATGTAATTAATTGTGTGAGAGGGAAACGGTGGGACGGAAATGAATTGAGTTGAATTTATGATCATTAACAACCGTTTGAGTTCGTTTGTGATGATTTTAATCGATTTTTGAAGCATATTCGCCACGGGAAACAAATATTTAAAGGAAACTTCTTTGGGCCTGTTGAAAGGGAAATTCTCGCATCATAGAAATGGGGGTCGAAATAATATTAATATTGCGTCACGCGCTGTTACAATTTTAGACAGACATTTTACTTTTGTGTACTCTGTACACAGTACACACTCTCTTTTATTTTAACACGCTTTGGCCCACCACACATTCTCCTGTGTTGCCAGGATCGACAGCATTATCCGACCACGAAAACCCTTTGTTTTCAGGGGGAATATTTGCTATTCTAAAGCCAAGCGTTGCATAAAAACTTCGTAGGAAAGTATAACGTCGCCTCGCAGAAAATTGACGTAAATGAACCGTTCTATAATGTTTATTGGCGAGTAAAGTTAGTGAAATTGTTAAGAAGTTTTATCACCTATAATCGGGATATTCATTTGCTCGTTTAAAAAGCATTTTGCGAAAAACCTGAGTATCTAGACTAGATCTTGTTCATGTGCTATATAAGGATAAAGTAATTGGAAAGAAATGTTAGAGCTGCGCAATCTAGTTGTTAAACTGTGGGCTAAATACCATCTTAAACGGCTTAGTATTTTTTGCGTGATCGATTATTGAGTAACATTTCTAGGATGTAAGTTTCGCCCTTATAAATATATGGTTTAATAGTTTTGATAAGTAACCTTTTTTGGAATTGTATAATAGCCATAAAGTTAATATGCCTAGCGGAATAGAGAAACAAAGGCCTGAGCAAGCGAGATATCACTATCAGTAACACTGCGTGGTAAAAAGAGACGTGTGATACATGACAGCAGAACTCTTTTTTTGACGTCCAGTCGGCACTTATCGACACGTTGACAATTTAATCTCTTAGAAAGATGCTTGTGTAAGTGTATACGTACACATATTTTTACACACAGATGTAAACCAATTTCGGTCTCGTTTGACAGCTCGAGATTGTTGCTCTATTCCACTAGGTATATTAACTTTATGATAATAGCCTTTTGATATCAATTTGATATCAGCTTAATTCTTGGCACTATTTGCTAAATACTATGACGCCCGCAACTCCGTTGCGCCAAAATTCGTTAATCGGGCGAGATTTTACGGGATAAAAATCGTAAAAAAAATCATTTCTTTAGGTTAACAAAGTTAACACTTTTAGAACGTCTACATGAGGCCTACCACCGGTTCCGGTAAAAGTATCTTATGTCCTTTCCCGTTACTTAAAGTATCTCCATACCAAATATCAGCAAAATCGGATCAGTGGTTTGTGCGTACAGAGGTAGCAGACGGACAGCTACACTTTCGCATTTATAAATTAGTAAGGATAGAACTATTTAAACTCGTAACAAAAGTATCCAGTATTGATGACTTGTCTGTCAAGCGAAATTTCCAACTTATTACTCGTAGATAACTAGCGACCGGCCCGGCGTCATACGGGTATAAAATATATAGCCACTGCAAAAATTATTAAAATCGATGGCCTTCACGTGGTCTACTTCTTTTCTGTGCCAAATAACATAAAAATTGCTCCAGTAGTTCGCGAGATAAGCCCTTTCAAATAACTTCCCCCGTTTTTTTTTCCAGAGAAGAATTTTTCAAATCGGACCAGTAGTTCCTGAGATTAGCGCGTTCAAGTTAGCCCATTCAAATAATTTTCCCCGTTTTTTCCACATTTTCCTCTATTTATTCGCTCCTATTAATCTGAACGATAAATGGGCTATCTAACACTGAAAGAATCATCAAAATCCATTGCGTAGTTTTAAAGATGAAAGGGAATAAAGGGACATGAGGGAAAAAAGCGACTTTGTTTTATAATATGCATATAGAAGACAATCAAAATATCTTTATTAGCAAGCAAGGTCACAATTCAGTTCAACCAACGACCAACACACAACGTACACTGCAATCGCCCACTACACTTGGAACACACACTTGCTTTACACACTTGGAAGTTGGAATACACTTACACTTCGGAAAATACACCTGAAATCGGAATACACTTCGTAACTGCTAGACGCAGGTGCACCGTACAAATATTAGCACGGAAACAAGCTTCCTATACGAATATCGGGGTATCAGAGAGTCAACAAGGTGATGGTTTATCGCCGAGTTTATACTCCGAATATATGGAAGCCTAGTTCCACTAACAATCGAACTCACCGACCCACTCAGAGGCAAATATTAATTACTTAACTGTAATTTGAACGTAGGAGAGCCATGCTTCGGCACGAATGGGCCGGCTCGACCGGAGAAATACCACGTTCTCACAGAAAACCGGCGTGAAACAGCGCTTGCGCTGTGCTTCGCCGAGTGAGTGAGTTTACCGGAGGCCCAATCCCCTACCCTATTCCCCTATTCCCTTCCCTTCCCATCCCTACCCTCCTCTATTACCCTATTCCCTCTTAAAAGGCCGCCAACGCACCTGCATCCCTTCTAATGCTGCGAGTGTCCATGGGCGACGGAAGTTGCTTTCGATTAGGTGATCCGTTTGTTCGTTTGCCCCCTTATTTCATAAAAAAAAAATTCAATGAAGATTTTAACATACGCCTCATACATTATCTGTCTAGCTTTAAGCTTAAAGTTGTGTCTGTCTGTCTGTTACCTCTTCACGCTCAAATCGTTTTTCTGAAATTTTGTATGGAGATACATTTAGTTCCGGGAAAGGACATAGGATACTTTTTATCACGGAAAAATGTACGGTTCCCGCGCGATGAAAGAATTTTGGCGTACCAGATTTGCGGGTGTAATCTAGTTTAATGATAAGTTAACTTTAATTTGACAGAAAATGTATAGACAAATTAAAGTTAACTTATCATTAAACTAGATAGTTTAATGATAAGTTAACTTTAATTTGACAGAAAATGTATAGACTACCTATTTAGATAACCGCAACTCAGAAATTCGATTATCGTGCGGGTACCGTACATTTTTCCGTTATTAAAAGTATCATACTTCCTTTCCCGAGACTCAAAATATCTCCATACTGAATTTCATCAAAATCAGTTCCTTGGTTTAAGGGTGAAGAGGTTACAGACAGACAGACACACTTTATATATATATATATATATATATATATATATATATATATATATATATATATATATATATATATATATATATATATATATATATAATTGGAATCTCGGAATCGGCTCCAACGATTTTCATGAAATTTAGTATATAGGGGGTTTTGGGGGCGATAAATCGATCTAGCTAGGAATCATTTTCAGAAAATGTCTTTTTATGCGTGTTTTGTATCGTGTATCGTTAATCGATAAACAGAAAAATATGACTCTTCCTGACATCTATTGGCGAATAATAATACTATTTTGTAAGCAACTAATTGTTTTAACGACCAGCAGATGGCGTTATTAAGTAACACGAAGTCAATGAGTGTTTGCTATACCGAGCAAAGCTCGGTCATCCAGGTACTAATATTAATATAGATTATTGTACATTTGAACGTCAATTTATTTAATTGCGTACCTTTATAAGCTTGTCACATAACACACGTATAATTTTTAAAGCGAAAATCAATACTAAACAATACCAGTTAAAAGGTGTATTAAAACGGGTATAGCAAACAAAAACTGTTTACCATTTTTTGTACGAATTTTATTAACTTCCAGCGTTGATATACTATATTTATGGACGTCTCACGACAGAAAACTCCATTGCAATTAATTTTGATGCAAAAGTAAATAAAGCTTAATGTCGCGGCTATAATTCTGGCAATTTAAATGTCTTGTTTTAATTGCTTAATGAAATACAACGCCATTATTTTGGTCGAGTATGAATTTTTGTTTACATTTAAGATCAAAATAATATGAATGGAAACAAAATGGAACTACTTACAAAGACTCGTAAAATCTCCGTTCTGTTGATATACAGGGTGCAATTAAACCTTCCTGCCAAATTTTGATATATTGGTCCTTGTTAAAAATAAAAATACACGTATTTTTTCTTTTATAATCACTCAGTACTAAAATGTTGAGAAATAGCTTCCGAAAGTTATCCTAAAAAATACTATAATTAATGGACACTTCGCGTCGCCCGCGCATTACGTGCCCCCGCGCGCGCGCCTCCCTCGCGTCACCCCTGCTCAAATCCGGCGCCGCGAGTGACCGTTCTGCAACGATTTTAAATGGAATAAAATATGTCATTAAAAAATAAAAACACCCAATTTTTTTTGTTAAATGGACTAGCCCTGGAAAAAAATTGGCAGGAAGGTTTAATTGCACCCTGTATATGACGAATTCCCGCAAATAATGTCTAAGTAAGTGTCGCCGTAAGGTCGTTTGCTCGGGGGACGGCATTAAATCGGATCAATAGTTTAACAACCACAATAAAAATAGGATATTATATAAAAATAGGATAGGATAGAAACAAGAACAAAAACATTACACACTTCACTTAATTTATTTTGGCTTGTAAGCCACAATTAATATAAAACTACGACTGCCAAAATCTTTAGCTCGGGCTGTATGTAACGGAATCTTTAGCACGATTTGTATGTAACGGAATCTTTAGTACGATCTCCAGTAGTCTAATTAATTCAAAACTTTGTATACGTCTTAAGAGCCAATGAGAATGCAATAATTTGTTAAATAAAAAAAAATATTGAAAAGCGTGTTTTTTTCGTTTTTCAAACTACTTATTACTTATTTACGTCCTTTAATGGTACGTCGATGGCGTGTATATTTTTTTGATATTTTAGCGCCGGGAGCTGCAGGTGGCGCGAGTATGCCGTGCCAATATTTACTCGGTCCTAACACAACGGATTTTCGTGTCATGACATAACACACTGATCCTTTTTGTCAATTGTATTTTTATGCCGTCTATAATCCGACACCTTGCTTATTATATTGCGACTTGCTAGCATGTTGAATCAAGAAATAAGTAATAGTGTTTTAAAAAGATAAACCGACTTCAAAATTGTACGTAATTAAGAATTAAAACTGTCTGTGTCTCATCTCCTATAAAAACTACTGAACCTATTTTGATGAAACTTACAGCGTTTCCTTAGTTGAACTATACCTAGTACAACAAAAAAGAATCACTCAAATCGGACTTGTAGTTCCAGAGATATGCGAACACAAACATAAAAACAATTCATACACCTTTGAAAGGCACATTTGTTCAGACGCTGATAAAGACTAACATATACGAAAACTGGGCAGTTCTGGAAATATTACATACATAGAAATTGCTAACCTCCTTTTTTGAAGTCAGTAAAAACAACCCCTCCTTCAAAATTTTAATAAATGCCAAGTATATTGAACAAAATATTGAACTGATAAATTCGCAAGAACTAAGCAACTTCAGATAAACCAATCTTTCAGGACGTTAGCGCATTGATGATGAACTGTTGCTACTTGTGCACTCTCGACCATAACACCCCAGTCCCCGCCAAACCGACGTCCTTTGTTTTCGCTGGGGATTCAAAAGGAATGAACGCGGTAAAGCCTTCACATGTGAAAAACAGATTGTATCTTTTTATGATCTATTGTCATTTAAATCAGACCAGTCAAAAAATCTTGGTAATATTATTGTTGTAGTTTGTCTCTCATGATTTGACCTGCTTCTCTCTCTACTTGTCCAGGTCGTCCTCCAGCGCGTGTGTCTTGGTGGAAGTCTCACGCGTTGCTGGCCAACTCCGAGACCAGAGCCAGCGTCAGCTTCCCGCTGCGCCGCGCCGACTACGGCACCAACGTCACGTGCCAGGTGAGTCCCGTGCCAGGTGTGACGTCACGCGCTGCTGGCCAACTCCGAGACCAGAGCCAGCGTAAGCTTCCCGCTGCGCCGCGCCGACTACGGCACCAACGTCACGTGCCAGGTGAGTCCCGTGCCAGGTGTGACGTCACGCGCTGCTGGCCAACTCCGAGACCAGAGCCAGCGTCAGCTTCCCGCTGCGCCGCGCCGACTACGGCACCAACGTCACGTGCCAGGTGAGTCCCGTGCCAGGTGTGACGTCACGCGCTGCTGGCCAACTCCGAGACCAGAGCCAGCGTCAGCTTCCCGCTGCGCCGCGCCGACTACGGCACCAACGTCACGTGCCAGGTGAGTCCCGTGCCAGGTGTGACGTCACGCGCTGCTGGCCAACTCCGAGACCAGAGCCAGCGTCAGCTTCCCGCTGCGCCGCGCCGACTACGGCACCAACGTCACGTGCCAGGTGAGTCCCGTGCCAGGTGTGACGTCACGCGCTGCTGGCGAACTCCGAGACCAGAGCCAGCGTCACCTTCCCGCTGCGCCGCGCCAACTACGGCACCAACGTCACGTGCCAGGTGAGTCGCGTGCCAGGTGTGACGTCACGCGCTGCTGGCCAACTCCGAGACCAGAGCCAGCGTCAGCTTCCCGCTGCGCCGCGACGACTACGGCACCAACGTCACGTGCCAGGCGAGTCGCGTCCTAGCTGTAACGTCGCGTGGGGCGTGCCAGGTGAGTCACGTACCAGGCGAGTCGCGTGCTAGTTGTAACGTCACGTGCGTCGTGCCAGGTGAATGGCGTGCCAGGTGTCACTTGTCAGGTGAGTCACGTAGGGAATGCAATCTCGTGCAAGATCTCGGCATTTTTAGCGAGATTGATCTCGGACGAAAAAAAGGCGAGATCTCGCGAGTTTGACGAGATTACACTTGAGCAGTTTGACGAGGTTACTTTTGAATTCTACGAAAACTAAATGTTTAAAGTTTACTTTGTCCAATGTACGGCAAGTTCAAACCAATGTACTATTGAATGACGAGAAAATGAATTTGCTGGACACTACTGTCTTTTTAGGTATCACACTAGATAGTAAATTACAGTGGGGTCCTCATATTGCTAAACTCGCAGATAGACTCAGTTCTGCAGCATATGCAGTCAGAAAGATTAGGGAAATTTCTGACGAAGACACAGCACGATTAGTATACTTTAGCTATTTTCACAGTAAAATGTCATATGGTATCCTTTTATGGGGAAACGCTGCCGATATTAATACTATCTTTGTGCTGCAGAAGCGAGCTATACGTTCGATTTACCAAATGTCTACATTTGAATCTTTGAGAGAAAAGTTTAAAGAAATTGGTATTCTGACAGTAGCTTCTCAATACATTTTGGATAATGTAATACATGTTACAAAAAATATATATAAATTTAAAGCTAAAGGTGACATTCATTGTAGAAACACCAGAAATAAGTACAAGCTAGATTTGCCAGTGATCAGACTTAGTAAAGTCAGTAAATCTTTTAAAGGTATGTGTACGCCTTTTCAATAAAATCCCAGAAAACGTTCAAAATCTTTCCATTAATAAATTTAAGAAAGTAGTCAAAGAGCGTTTGTGTGCCAAAGCTTATTATAAGGTCAATGATTTCATAAACGATGGCACATCTTGGGAGTAGGATGGCTGCTTACAAGGCTACTTCTACATTATTGTACATGACTTACTGTGTATGTATGTTGACATTGTATAATTTTAAGTTACAGCATTGTAAATTTTATTTTAAAAGAATAATTTTTTTTACCTCACTTTTTTTTGGTAAAAAAAGTGGGCCCCGTGCGAGTTTCTTACGCCGGTTCTTCTCGCCGGGATAGTTCCCGAACCGGTGGTAGGCACCGTAGCTAATATTAACATTCCGAAAGTATTTTCTTAAAATCTACTCAGAAATAAAACATTTTTTATTTTTATTTTTTATTTATATAAACGTCTTATTCGAAGCGCGGACTGACACGGACGGAGTTGCGATCACGGAGTTAAAACAAAGAGGAGCTGTGATATTGAATGTACCGTAACTTCTTGGTGGAAATTCATGTTTCACAGTAATAATATACACTTTTCATGCACTTTTTCCACTTTTATTAATAACAATTATGTTTTACACGACCGGTTTCGATAAAATCATCATCAGGTCTATAATATCCTGATGATGATTTTATCGAAACCGGTCGTGTAAAACATAATTGTTATTAATTAATAAAAGTGGAAAAAGTGCATGAAAAGTGTATATTATTACTGTGAAAAAGAAGAGCTGGCCTAAGCAACTGTCCACTATAATTTTCAACTAGGTCCAAAATTTTGACTTCTCGTTGTTTTGTTAGTTACAAAAGAACTGTTTTATTACTAAAAGATTTGTATTTGATAGTGTGCGCTGTTATAATACTGGACGTCATGTTATCGTGGACGCCGGCATCCACGATAAAACGTTGGGTACGTTCAATGCCCTTTTGATTTTACGCACCGCGGACGTTTTGTACGGTTCAGAAGTGTAGACGTCGTGATGTCCTCTAACGTGCACGTTAAAAAGTTGTCGTCGACGGAAATTTAAAACGTCTTCATTTCCTTGCACTGTACTTCCCTATGTTATCTTTTTACCGCGGACGTCTACGATATTACCGCCACGTCCAAAAGTATAAAAGCGCACATTAGAAGAGGAGACTGGTTGTTTCTTTCATTTGTTATTTGATGGATACGTACTTATGTCAAAGTTTACTACTTAAAAAATTATAGACAAATACGTCAAACAATGTTTGATGCATAAAATTCAATTGAAAAATTCGTGAAAATGAATGTAATCTTATAATACTTATAATGTTTATTACTTTTTTCGTAATCTATTCAAATATTGTGATTATTAGCAAAAAAACCCACCAAACTGCTAATCTCGCCAGATCTCGAAATTGGCGAGATCTCGCGGTATTGTATTCATAAACTCGCGGGATCTCGCTTGAGCCCCAATCTCGCGAGATTTGCATTCCCTAGTCACGTGGCAGGCGAGTCGCGTGCTAGTTGTGACGTCACGTGCGTCGTGCCAGGTGAGTGGCGTGCCAGGTCTCACTTGCCAGGTGAGTCACGTGCCAGGCGAGTCGCGTGCTAGTTGTAACGTCACGTGCGTCGTGCCAGGTGTAACGTGAATCACCAATGACGTGAATAATCACAAACCAATTAAAACACCACACAAGTTTAGTCGCAACGTATCTATGGTCATATTCACGCGTGTCAATTTTCAACACCTCTATTGGCTTGGCCTGGCAATATTGAACACTGAAATATCCAAATTATTTGATCCAAATTATCTGTCGACCGCCGCCGGCGTACATTTCACGTGCCGATGGACTTTCAGGAATAATTACAGATTTCAAACCGAGAGTTACGATTTGGAATGAGCCGTGAAGTTAATTGACCAGCACCGTAGCATGTTCAATTTTATTTTTTTTTACTGAATTATCTCTTTGAAGCTGCAGTAACTATCCATACTAATATTATACATGCGAAAGTCGGTATGTCTGTTGCCTCTACACGCCTAAACGGCTGAACCGATTTTTCTGAAATTTGGTTGCGTCCATACGTTGAGTCCCAGAAAAGGACTATACTTTTTACCCCGAAAAAATGTAAGGTTCCCGCGCGATAAACGAATGTCGGCGGTTACGGGCTTCTTCTAGTCAAGTGGCCCCCAACCCATTTTTCATACGGGCCACAAACATGTCTTGGTATTGGTGCCACGGGCCGCAACAAAAGTTAGGGTTAAAAAATAACGTTCTTCAAAATTAACGATTTAAAAGTGGAAATTATTTCACGACTTTCACGCCGACTTTACAGTACTCCCAAAATGATAATGTGCATAGAAATTTTCATAATTTTTCGGCAACGATCGTATTTCCCGAGAGTCGGAAGACGTCGCTGCAAGCGCTGCTTTAAACTTAAATTTAAGAAAAACAGCGCTTTGCAGCGACGTAGAGGCACCTGACGTTACCAATGTAACGCCGCGATGGCTTGCCGGTGAGTTATAGCACTTATTGACGGACCGGCGACAGCGGACAGCCACCGGCTATATGATATTGACTTCTATTTCCTTTGACCAAGGTGCAAAATGCAAGTGCATTTTTGGGGCTCTTACGTTTCATAGATTCGGGTGTTTCCATGATTACGACAATTAGCGAAGATTTGCGTGCGCATTATTAATTTGGGAGTACTGTACATTATTTTGCCGGTGGGCGTGAAATTCAAAATGGTTTAACTTCACGCGGGCCACAGATAAAGCCCCGGCGGGCCGCATGCGACCCGCGAGCCGCGGGTTTGGGATAGATATTCTAGTGGATCTATAAGCCCGGCCGCACATTGTCCGAATTCTGATCAGAAACAGTTGAATTTCGCCGGACCGCCACCCCGCGCACTATCCGAAATATCCTTCCGGCGAGTTCGAGCCCACTCGGCTCAGTACAAAATGTAAGAGACGGCGCGGACGTTCAGCTGTTTCTGATCAGAAATTTCGGACAATGTGCGGCCGGGCTAATACCATTGATTTCTTTATAAATTTATACTTTGTTTCACAGGCTGTCACAGATCCATCATTGGCGCCAGTGTCAGAAACTCTCACCATCGATGTTAATTGTAAGTATTCAAAGTATCACTTAATTTTGTGTCAGTTGTGTATGTCTGTCTGTGGCATTTTAACTCCCGAATGGTTAAAGGGTTTTTTTATTTTAAAGTAGCGTTAACTGTCCCACTGCTGGGCAAAAGCCTCCCCCAAAGACTTTCTTGAGTCACAGCTGGCCAGCCTAGCTAATATGCTTTCCAGCTCACCACTACTGTAAACATCGTTGACTACTGAACCCTAAAACGGAACCTTAACAAGCTGATTTTTTTGTATATTGATAGGTTAATAGTTATTTAATTTAAGAGTACCATTGTCCTACAAATAGAACAATCCTTATTTTAGGGCCATCAAGTCAAAGTAATGAAATCCTTCTCTCTGCTAGCTACCACTTTCAAGATTTTTCGCAGATAAAAATGTTGTCCGTATAATCAAAATGAAGCTACTCACAAAAAATTTGCTTGATAGTAATAAAAAAAATTGTTCTAGGGCTCCTCATTATTGCTAATTATTAGGCAATCAATATCTCTGTATTACTATGAATTCTGCTGTAACACAAAATAATTTATCTCAAACAATTTTCAATCAAGCACTTATTGATGTAGCAAATCGCTGAACAGACCTACTCATCTAGTTGGAAAGTTTGAAACTATTGAGACGGGAATCTCAGCTAATTCTACGAATCTCAAACTTTCAGAGATAAAGCCAAAACATTTAGAGCATCGTCGTCGCTACCTTGAGTTTTAGTTGGAATTATGGGAGGTAAATGTACTTAAATATTGGTAAATCCAAGATGTTCCAAGATGTCTTTGGATATCATAAAAATAACATTAAACTATTAAAAGATCTGATGTAGCATTGTTGAAGTTGTACTATGGTGAATGGTCCGAACCATCTTGGTGTGTTCTATAGTACAACTTTCATTTTTTTATTAGACCAGGTTCATTTTGATGTTCAATGTTCGTTTAAGCGTTTTCACATCAGCAGAATCTTGTGAATAATTTCTATGATCGAGTGTTACTTTTAGATCTTAAGAGGATACACCAGGGGCTAGAGAAATGAAAAAAAAGTACGTGTAATATCTATAGCTGTCTCCCTTACCTTAAGCCTATACCGCAGAACGCGATAGAGACAACTGCAGAAAATCCAGAAAATCAACGATTCGTTGTCGTCTGATTCCTTCTCCAAAACTTAACCGATTTAAGTACTTTTTTCATTAAAGATTAAAAAAAGGCTTGAGCTGTGTTCCTATGTTTTGCTTTTTTTTGTATAATCTAGCCAAATCTGTTTTCTGGACGTTTGAACACAGCGGAAAATCTGGCCATTTTTTTAGGTTTTTGAACGTCGCGTTCATATCTTATTTAATAATTAAATTATGAAAAAAAGAAAACATAGGGACATTGTATTAGTGGACGTAGATATTCAGGAAAAAAATTATAACTCTACTAGCATTATCCAGGGAGGAAACAGGGGACAACGTTTGTATGGAAAAAATGGCGGTGTGGAATCCTCTTAATAGCCGAACACTGAAATCTTTCTTCCAACCACCACTCCTAAAGGTGGTCGCACATTTATCAGCAAGCACGCACCGAACGCGCCGCATTTTAGAATTCGTTGTATGATGAAATGATGTGAAATCTCGCACATTTGTCCGCACCGTACGTGCCGCACGAAACTACATTTACTACGCGGTGCGTTCGGCGCACACGGTGCTGATAAAGTAAAGAGGGTTGTTGGAATTCTATTTGGCCGCAATATAGCCGTGGTCTATCGTGTCAAACTGCTGTCAAATATCACGAATTAGCTGGAATGTGTCACGATAATATTTAAATGTATATTTGACACGACAGACCATTACTCCCGAAACTGATATCGATTTCGGTTTTCGATTTCAACGGTTTTTACATTTTTAGGGGGGTATTACATTATCATTTATATGATCATATATAGGATCCAATATATATGATCATTTGATCATATCTGCATATTACATTATCATATTTCATTGATCCTATTTTACGTCATATGTGGTTTCAATAGCCAATGGAGAGCGCTAACGCTGACAGGTATTGATTGACGTCAGGGTTACTAGATCTCAGAGAATTCGATTTGTCAAAAGACATCGTCATTTTTAATATGGCTTGTTTTTTGTTATTTCAGCAAGATTATCCAAGTATATAATTAGAAAAATAATTACATTACATTATTTGAAACATATTAACGAACAAGAAATTAAAACTCTTTTTTATATTAAATAACTGGCAACACCTATTTCTATGACCGTATTGGATCCAATCTCTCAACAAATGTCAAAAATCTATGATCAAGGAAGAAATGAATCATATGTCTATATTACATTATCCAATATCATTGACTCAATGATCTCGGATCCAATATATATGATAATCTAATATCCCCCTTGGACATATTTTAGATGGCTAAAGTGTCAAAAAACCGTTGAATATCATAGATATCAGTTTCGGGAGTAAGGCACCTGACGGCTACATCGCGGCGCCTGGTGGCAAATATAATTTAACAACCCTCGATGCGTGATCAGCTTTACATCTCCATACTTTGCTTACCTTCAAAGCCAGATTTTCTCAAGGATCTCTCTTCCAGTGCACCTCCTCTGGGTCCGTCTGCTGGGCGGTAAGAGGCCGCTGGTGGCGGGAGTGAGCACGGAGCTGGTGTGCCAGGCGGTCGGCGCCCGACCCAAGCCCAGCATCTCCTGGTGGAAAGGTGGGGTGCGGCTGACGACGGTGCGGGAAACGGTATGTAACTTCAGGGAATCTTGAGCAGGTTTTGAGGATCACTCCTTTAATCTGGTTCACGCTTTCTTACCGTCGGTAGGTTGGTTAGACGGTATGCGCGCGAAAAATTCACTTAATCTCGCGCAAGCTTACGAATCAGTAAGATTCAGGATGAAAGCATGCCGTATTCGATTGTGACATATTTTCCTGCAATTCCTAGCAACATTGAAATGCTCTGAATCTGAATCTTAAATGTCTTGAAAATTCTTAAGAATTCGCTTGCGAAGAGTGTAAAGTGAGCGGTGAGGAGGAAAGTGAGGTGCTTTCACATTAGTGATTAGTCCCATAACTCCCACACCGGTTTCGGTGAAGGTGGCCAGTTTCATTGAAACCAAGCCAGTTAAGCATGAGTAATTTCATAGTGCCCAAGTGTGTGCGCAGTACACGAGCACTCTCTATTTCTTTTTCTCTGATAACCCACGTGGGACGGAAAACCGACACGACTGGCGAGAGATTAGGCGCAGGACCGGCTTTTTACATGCCCATCTGACGCATTGATCATGTTACTTGTCAATCAGGTGATCAGCCTGCATTGTCCTAACTAAACTTGGAAATAACATGTTTCCAACGCGGGAATCGAATCCACGACCTCCGAGTCAAGAGCCACGCTCTTAACCACTGGACCACGGAGGCTACAGTTACTTACTCTTTAGTCCCATAGGTAGGTAGCAACGGGGAATAATACGTCTTCAAGGGATTGTGACACAATATTTCTAGATCATAAAGGATCTCTATGTTTAAAAAGGGGACGGGATTAGGAACGAGTCAAGAAATGCACAAAAGTACAGAGGATATTGGCAGAAAGGTCCTCTAGAATCTCGTAGGGTTGCCTATTTTCAAGGTTAAAAGAACCACGAAAGAAACATGGATCAATAATCACTGGTTGACATTTCTGAAAGCGGTCGCGCTATCTCCCTAAAGCCATTTACAATATGATAATAACTTCGCCTGACATTTAGACTTTACCTAAGTTATATTTAATTAAAGCAAGTAATATCGGAATATAGACGTTCATTTGAGGTAGATCAACAGTTTTGTGCCGAAATTAGTTTGCCAAAACAACCGAAGTCAACAACAACTAAATTAATATTGGACCCTCAGGTGAACAGAAATAATAATGGTATTTACATGGCCAACGTTGAGTTGTTCGAATTTGAACCATATTACTTAGGATTCCTTTTAGAATTTCTTTATACCGTTCGAAAAGTATTATGTGTAAATACCGATGAAAACCGGCGTAAAACAGCGCTTGCGCTGTGTTTCGCCGAGTGAGTGAGTTTACCGGAGGCCCAATCCCCTAACCCCTACCCTATTCCCTTCCCTACCCTCAACTATTCCCTTCCCTTCCCTTCCCTACCCTCCCCTATTACCCTATTTCCTCTTAAAAGGTCGGCAACGCACTTGCAGCTCTTCTGATGCTGCGAGTGTCCATGGGCGACGGAAGTTGCTTTCCATCAGGTGACCCGTTTGCTCGTTTGCCCCCTTATTTCATAAAAAAAAAAAATGTGTACCTCTCTCTTGTGTCCCTTGTGAGGTCAAGAATCTAAAGAGACGCAACCGTTTCTTTTTTACATTGGGAAATGCTTGGGAATTGGGATGCGCAAAGCAAAGCACCTCGCAAGGGACATCGGCCGGGGTATGTGGGACTCTCCGAGGAACTACCCACTAAACCCCATGGTGATCCACTCCCCGTTTAGGTATCGTTACGGTCACGATCAACCCACCGCAACAAAAGAGATGCAACCTAAGTTTACTATCTCTTTCTACCAAAGCATCTCGTTCTTAGGTGTCCCCTGATGGCAACGTGACCAGCAGCATCCTGACGCTGGTGCCGTCCATCGACGACGCCGGGAGAGTGCTCTCCTGTCGCGCCGTGCAGCCCACCGTGCCGCACTCCACCCGGGAGGACGGCTGGAAGCTGGAGATACAGCGTGAGTACTGTTCTAGTCTGATTCGTCTCGTATTTATTTTGGCCGACTGAGTGAGTTGTGTCAATATCAAAGTATCTCGAGAAGAATATGCTCTATGTAGAAAAGGTCTGGCGAAGTTACCAGTATACGATTTCGACGGCTTCGAAGACACGATTTGACAGCTGTCACTTTTGACGTTGACATTTTGTGACATCTGTCACGTATTGGACATAGACAATCGACCTTACGCCACTGGATTTTCAGTTCTATTGCAATACCGCAGAGTTATTTTTTCATCGTTCCGAATTTTCCGTTCTGCCCGTTAATGTGAATATTTCGACAAGATTTCAAGTGCTGATGAATAAAACATAAAAACATCTTTCAACCCCGACTAAAAGGGCAAGTACTAAAAACCTCTTAACCTTCATTATACATACCTTTTCAGCCCAGAAAGTCTGGACTTAAAACTAGTCTGTAATTAACACATCTTGTCTTCACGTAATTACTATATGTTTCTATCAGACCTCGGCGTCTTGTAGCATAAATACAGACAGAAGGTAAGCTTTATTCTATAAGTAGACGTTCCGGTCCTATTAGTCTTAGGGTCAATTTATACTAGCGCAGAGTCGAAGCGCATCGAAGACTGAACATAACAAATTCAACCTTAACTACAAAGTGTTAATGCACTTTATTACTTCTGAGAATTTAAAAAAGCGCGCGCATCCGCGCGAATTCACGCGAATGCGCACGACCAGTAATGTATGCATTACGCTCTGTAGTTAAGGTTGAATTTAATGTGTTCAGTATTTGGGAATTCGCTTCGCTTCGCTTCGACTCTGCGCTAATATAAAATGACCCTTAGCGTACTAAAATATAGCCTTCCTCGATATAATAATAATATCTATGGACGCTTCACACCACGTCAGTCTGGCCCCGTGCTAAGTACCTGAAGGACTTGTGTTACAGGTACCAGACAACGGAAATATATTTAATACTTTTATACTATACATGTATTTAAGATTTTTATTATATGATACACATATTTAATACACATCCATGACCCAGGAACTTTGAAAACTTTTTGTTCCGTCGGCGGGATTCGAACCCGCGACCCCCGGCTTGAGCTACCAACAGCCCACCAACTGAGCCACAGAGGTCGTCAAATATATGATATATGATGAAGATATATGAGCAATCTAACGCTGAAATAAATTCTCAAATCGGACCAGTAATAAGCGCGATCAAACAAACAAACTCTTCCGCTTTATAATATTAATATTTATTATAGATAAGTATTTTACGCTCAAATATTGAAAACGCTCAGTCAGCGAAAAAAAGCTTACAAGTTACAACGCATTGTGGTCACAATAAAACATCCACATCGCGAAATTCGTGTTATGGCTTTTTTTTATGAAATAAGGGGGCAAACGAGCAAACGGGTCACCTGATGGAAAGCAACTTCCGTCGCCCATGGACACTCGCAGCATCAGAAGAGCTGCAGGTGCGTTGCCGGCCTTTTAAGAGGGAATAGGGTAATAGGGGAGGGTAGGGATGGGAAGGGAATTGGGGAGGGTAGGGAAGGGAATAGGGTAGGGGATTGGGCCTCCGGTAAACTCACTCACTCGGCGAAGCGCTAGCGCTGTTTCACGCCGGTTTTCTGTGAGAACGTGGTATTTCTCCGGTCGAGCCGACCCATTCGTGCCGAAGCATGGTTCTCCCACGTATAAAATATGCTCCAATGAAAACGCGCATGACGCGTTGTGGCAATCACAGAAAGACTAAAATATAGCGGAATTCGTTTCGTGGCTGACATGCTTTTCGATTTGTGTTGTGGTAATTAACCATATAACGTCGTGAAAGTTTTACTGGCGTTATAGAAGCATTAAGAAATACGGGCAATGATGAAAAAATACATGAACCTGAATATGCAAATGTTGTTTTAGGAAAAGTTGAAAGTGATGCACAACGATTCCTGTCTTTATACGTTAAAGAAGTAATTAGACAAAGTTATCGTCTCTGTAAATATTTGATTACCAAGGATAAAGAAAAGGCCATTTAAAAATCAAAGTCTATGTAAACAACTTCTATCTTAATTTTCACTTTTCCTGAGCGTGTAGTTCGAAAACGGATGAGAATATGGTATAGAATCTAATTTATAGAAAATTTAATAAGCTTTAATGTCGTCATAGAATATTTTTTGCTACAACGCATAGTTTTTTAGTTATTGACGAAAAACCAAGACCTTTGTCGCCCTCCCCTCCCTCCGACTCACCTCCTAGACGTCAGGACTTTTAGTATGTTTTGCCCCTAATCACTCTGAATAAGTTCCAGCAGAAATCGTTTAGGTTCCCGCTCACGCACTCTATACCCCTTTATACCCTCTCTTTTGAGTCATTCGTTAACCGGACTAACTTGTCGTCTGTTCTTATCTATTCTGTACCTCAACATGTTATGTAACATGTTATCATCTGTCGAGTGTATCTAAAGTTCGTGTTTCATCAAAATATTGTTTAATATTAATGATCCTTCAGATCCAATAAGTCAAAGGTCCGTGGGGGATAAACTCTGACCTTGCTCATTCAAAACCCAAGGTGGAAAGGATTTTTTGTTTAGTCTACACGAAGTAGTCGAAATTCAGCCTTATATTATAGTAATGAGTAATGAAACATCGGCAGGCATGGACAACCGTACATTTTTCCCGGGGTAAAAAGTATCCTATGTTCTGTCATGTCATGTCAAAATAGGTACGTATCTTCATTATTCTCCATACCAAATTTCAGCAAAATCGGTTCAGCGGTTTCGCTTAAAGAGGTAAAAGACCGACAGACGGACACACTTTAGCATTTAGAATATTGTATAGTATGCAAAATAGTTTTTCCAAGGTCATCGCTTGGCAGCCCTATTTTAAAAAGACGCCTTAAGGTGACGCCGCTTTAAAGCAAAAAACGGCGTTGGATATGTTTAAGATTGTTTGTTTTCTACTCATATAAGCAATGGAACAGCAAAAAATGGAAAGGGCGTAGCGACAAAATGGTTTTTGTCGCGTAATTTAAAAACCATAAATACATTTCATATAAGCTATAGGCAAATTATTAAAGTGTATGCTTGAACCAATCTATGTACAAATTTTGGAAGCTTAAATCACTCTCCTCTGTTTGCAAATTAGGAATCCCTTTTTTTACAGAGGTCTTTTTGAATGATTATTTTGTGTTATAAAAGTTGACCAATCGTGTTATGCTATAGGTAATTCAAAGACAAAGACATGATGAATACTGACAAAGAACTTTAATTTCTTAGCTTTAGTCATTGCTGAGAAAAATCGATATCGCTACACGCAAATTATCAAGGTGTCGCCTTAACAATTTAGGCTTCCAACTGACGAACGGCACAATATGTCGACTGCCGCTTACTGCCGTCGACGCGTGCCGGCCCTTTTCGTTGCCCTTCGTCTGTAAGCGCTCTTAGATAAATTGACCGCCGCAATGTTATAAGATAGTAGATACTATTCGGTAGTGCTAACAATGAACAAGCCTGTTCCTATCCATCCTTTGGTATCTTTTATACTTTATAGCTAACCTTCCTTTCCTTCTATCACCAATTCCTTACATCAGTCCGGTATTACAGATCTGCCGGTGGTGTCGCTGCGGCTGGGCGCCAACCTCGACCCGGGCGCGCTGGTGGAGGGCTCCGACGTGTACCTGGACTGCGCCGTCCGCGCCAACCCCTGGCACACCAGCGTCCACTTCACGCACAACGTGAGTATCCTGTAATGCTAGTGGCTAGATGAATCTTCATGGATTGGATCCACAGAAATAAATCAAGATAGAACGGCTAAGTGGGTGGAGTACGCGTGTTTCAATCTTGCTCTGTCGTGCAAGATTCGTTAAACGTTCATTCAGTCAGCGCGCACGTCTCGACTTGATTACACCGAAGCGGTTGTGCGAAAATGCCTCATTGTGCAGTGTCTTATTGTAAAAACATAAGTACGAAAGTAAATCGGTCAAAAGGAGGTATTTCCTGCTACGGGTAAGTTATTTGTTCTAACTAAATGCAAAGCAAAAATTGACACGATCGATTCCTTAGCAACGCACACGCGTTCTATTTTGATTTATTTCTGTGGTTGGATCCCTGGAAACTACTGAGGTGCTTTCAAAGTTAGAACAATAAAAGATAGCAGCGTAATCATTTCTCTGACAAGAAAGTACTATAGCTTTGTTCTGGTTATGTGTTCATCAATAAGCAACGGCTTAGCAACTTTGGATTTCATGTTGATTCAATCACCACTTTGAAAAAACAAAAAGTGCTTTTAAGTCTTTGGGACGATGCTAGCTAATTTTCTTGTTTGACATTAATAATAGTTATATTTTTACGAGCAATTGGCCCACCACACATTCCCAGCACTGCAACGCTTATTTTTTTTATTTTTATGAAATAAGGAGGCAAACGAGCAAACGGGTCACCTGATGGAAAGCAACTTCCGTCGCCCATGGGCACTCGCAGCATCAGAAGAGCTGCAGGTGCGTTGCCGGCCTTTAAAAGGGAATAGGGTAATAGGGTAGGGATGGGAAGGGAAGGGAATAGGGGAGGGTAGGGAAGGGAATATGGTAGGATATTGGGCCTCCGGTAAACTCACTCACTCGGCGAAACACAGCGCAAGCACTGTTTCACGCCGGTTTTCTGTGAGAACGTGGTATTTCTACGGTCGAGCCGGCCCATTCGTGCCGAAGCATGGCTCTCCCACGTATAAAAATGTCGCCAAGATCAACGGTGGTAACAACAACGAAAACGCTTGATATTGTGATCTCACGGTTGATTAAGATGCATGGTTCTTGATTTATAAAGGAAGCTATGCCTTTAAAAAATCTGTCTGAATTTAGATATTAGAGCTACCTCGAGCCTTATCTTTCATCAGTCGTGACACTACGAGACTACTTTAACTTAGTTGGATGCTAGCAAGCTAGCTGGTTTGTTTCTTCCAACTTTGGTAAGATAGAGTCTGAAACTATACTATATTATAAAGCGGAAGAGTTAGTTTGTTTAAACTTTTTAATCGGGACTTAACGCGACTTATTTAAGTAGTAATGCTACTACGAGTACATACTTTTTCTCGACGTTTCGGCCGTGTTGCAACGGCCGTGGTCACGAGGGGACTGCAGGAGCGCGACGTCTTCGTTTGCACCGGGCGGTCGGTCAAGAAAAAGTATGTACTCGTAGTAGCATTACTACTTAAATAAGTCGCGTTAAGTCCCGATTAAAAAGTTTAATTATAATGCAACGCGAAAGTTTAAAAAGTTATTTTGTTTGTTTGAACGCGCTAATCTCAAGAACTACCGGTCCGATTTGATAAATTATTTCAGTGTTAGATGGCCTATTTATCGAGGAAGGCTATAGGCTATATTTTATCACGCTAAGACTAATAGGAGCGAATAAATAGAGAAACGTTTTTTTTTTTTTTTTATGAAATTAGGGGGCAAACGAGCAAACGGGTCACCTGATGGAAAACAACTTTCGTCGCCCATGGACACACGCAGCATCAAAAGAGCTGCAGGTGCGTTGCCGGCCTTTTAAGAGGGAATAGGGTAATAGGGAAGGGTAGGGAAGGGAAGGAAATAGGGGAGGGTAGGGAAGGGAATTGGGCCTCCGGTAAACTCACTCACTCGGCAAAACACAGCGCAAGCGCTGTTTCACGCGGGTTTTCTGCGAGAACGTGGTATTTCTCCGGTCGAGCCGGCCCATTCGTGCCAAAGCATGGCTCTCCCACGTATACAAAGTGTGGACAAAACGGAGGAAATTATTTAAAATTGCTTATTATCTTCAGAAACCACTGGATCAATTTTTATGTTATTTGGCACACATGAACAATAGACCACGTGAAAAGACATAGGTTTTTTTTCTTTACAGTTTTCGTGACATTCCTAAATTACGCGGGCGAAGCCGCGCGGAACATCTAGTACTTTATAAAGTTGGAACAACCAGAATTATTTGACTTCAATGAATCGCTCCAACTTAGCTAAGTTGAACGCTAGCAAGCTAGCTGGTCTGGTTGTTCCAGTTTCCAGTTGGAGTATCCAGTATGGTCTGGCTTTAATGAATCGTTCCAACTTAGCTTAGACAATTCTACGTCTTGGCACTGCCACCAGCTGCCACCAGACCATCTGGCCTAGTTACAACGATCATCACCTGGTCTCTAAAGCAGCATGTATCCAGGGTGTGGTGGTGAAGCCTGGTCCCGGGGTGCTGGTGGCCAACCAGAGCCTGGTGCTGCAGCGCGTGGGGCGGCGCGCGGGCGGCGCGTACGCCTGCGCCGCCAGGAGCGCGCTCGGCCAGGGCGCTAGCGAGCCGCTGCTGCTCGACGTCAAGTGTGAGTACCATCACCAGAAGCCATAAACATAAGTCTACTTATTAGAAGTCCGAAGATCTTTGAACACGAAAGACGTATTTCTTAGGCCGTGGTTCCAAAATAGTGACTAAGGGGCGATTTCACCAAAGAAAATATGAAACACGTTCAATGCCGCAGACATAGATCAAGATATATACCGCATGTCGCTCCATTTGTATGAAAACGAGCGTGCCACTTTTTATAGCTACTGTGTCGTACCGATGATGAGAAAAGTGCCCATTATCTAGGCCAACGTTTCTATTTGAAGCTCAATACGGAACTTTTAGGCATTTAGGCATTTTTAAAATTCCGATTGACGTCCGATTCCAATAGCAGACTAAAGAACAGACTTTCGAAAGACGAGCGTTGCTCGTCGTTTGGGAACGCGATATGGCACGCGAAGTACATACACATGCAGTATCTATCATGATCTATGTCTGTGTTCAATGCCCACTGAACCGTTTCGAAACGTATAAAGGCGATTATAACATCGAATTGCTTTTCACCAACATAAGCTGAACGCCTTCACAGCAAATCCCAGTTTTATGGTCTGAACGCCCAAAGTCCGAAGTTTAACGTCATAAAACCCGTTCAAGCCCTGTCATGGCGGAACTTAGATTTAATAATCGCGATAAAAAGAAGTTTGTGAAATCCATTTAAAACAGAACGTGATTTACGTCGCCGCGTGAACGCGTTCAATGAGAACTAAGTTTAATAAAACGAAGAACTGCTGCTGCAGGTGAGAGTGGCGATAATTTTGTCATTTTTAAACCCGATCAAAAGGGGGAGGTGATATAAGTTTGACATGTCTGTCTGTCAGTATATTGTGTAGGCACACGGCCAGGCGGCTGTGGGTAGACCGATTTTGATTCAGTTTTTATTGTTTGAATGCTGACATGATCGAGAGTGTTCTTAGCAATAGTTCATTATTATCGGCCTTCTTACAACTGGAAAATTAGAAGGATATATCTTACAACTGGAAAATTAGAAGGATATATCTTACAACTGGAAAATTAGAAGGATATATCTTACAACTGGAAAATTAGAAGTTTATATATTTTATTTTATTTTATTTATACTTTTTGCACAAGGGAACAATGGCGGACTTAATGCCATATGCCATTTTCTACCAGTCAACCATTGGGTGGTAGCAGAGACAAAACTAAAAGACACAGGTGCTTCCTGTTTGGAAAAAATAATCGATGTTCAAGAAATAAATAATGTAAATATATAAAAAATAAATATATCTATTTTGAGTTTTTTTTTTTCGTTTTGTTTTTAGTTTATTAACTCCTTTTTGGAAATCTATTGTTATTCTATTGTTGTTGCGGTCGAATTCGACCGATTGGGAGTTGATAGGTTAATTTACATCATTAATCGTTGCGAAATTGCCACTAAAACTATGACAGAATATATGACATGCAAGATAGACCTTGCATGTCATAATAATAATATATTATTCTATCATAGTCACTAGCTCAGTCGCGGCGGTGGCGGTTTTTATTTTTATTTTATATGAAAGAAGGGGGCAAACGAGCAAACGGGTCACCTGATGGAAAGAAACTTTGGTCGCCCATGGACACTCGCAGTATCAGAAGAGCTGAAGGTGCGTTGCCGGCCTTTTAAGAGGGAATAGGGTAATAGGGGAGGGTAGGGATGGGAAGGGAAGGGAATAGGGGAGGATAGGGAAGGGAATTGGGCCTCCGGTAAACTCACTCAATCGGCGAAACACAGCGCAAGCGCTGTTTCACGCTGGTTTTCTGCGAGAACGTGGTATTTCTCCGGTCGAGCCGGCCCATTCGTGCCGAAGCATGGCTCTGGTTTATTAAGAAAATTTCAATATCTGACGCTGATAAGGTTTCTGAACTCACAAAGCTGATTATAGTACTCAATTTTCTCCGAGACTTTAAATTTAGTTAAAACAACATACCCCCAATGTAAAGACGGTTATTGCGACTTTAATAGGAAGGTCATTGACTGTACACTCCCTCCTATGGAGGCTCTCATACAAAAAACACATTTTTTACCTATTTTTGCTCTATAATGGTACGGAACCCTTCGTGCGAGAGTCCAACTCGCTCTTGGCTGATTTTATTTGGATACCATCAGTATGTAATGTCATATTTGGTATTCCACCCCTCCCCTTTAAGGTGTGGCGTAATATTCGTATGGACACTTTTTGCCTAAAATTCTTAACTTTACATGACTTTACTAATATATTATTATTGACTTTTTCCACCCATCAGATAGTCCAACGTGCAACATACACCAGCCCAAAGTGATAAGAGCCGCCAGAGGAGAGACCGTGCAGATTGAGTGTGATGTGGACGCTAACCCTAAGGTAAGGATTTAAGGCTTACTACGCGCATATTATAGCGGACCGCAATGGATCGCTTTTTTTTTAAATCAATTGGCATGAACTTGTGACCAAGTTACATAATATTATCATAAAACATGTTGATATACAGGGTGTAACAAAAATAAGTGATAATAGTTATAGTATAGATATAATAGCTCCCACACCGGTTTCGGTGACGGTGGCCGGTTTCATTGAAACCAGGCCAGCTACGTAGGAGTAATTTTATAGTGCCCAAGTGTGTGCGCAGTACACAAGAGCACTCTCTATTCCTTTACTCTCATAACCCAGTGGGACGGAAGACCGATACGACCGGCGAGAGATCAGGCGCAGGACCGACTTTTTACATGCCCATCCGACGCATGGATCATCTTACTTGTCAGACAATCAGGTGATCAGCCCGCATTGTCCTAACCAAACTTGGAAATAACATGTTTCCAACGCGGGAATCGAACCCACGACCTCCGAGTCAAGAGCCGCGCTCTATACCACTAGACCACGGAGGCGTTAGTTTTTATTATTATTATTAAAAAGTATAGATATAGTGATAAGCTGAAAGACCAAAAATTTTTTTCATTTTTGTATATGTGTTGTGTGTTGGGAAACTCGTGACGCTCGGGCCCTTGCCCATACAAAAGTGAAAGAAAAAATCGTCTTTCAGAGCTGCTACTTTTACAGTGAACTCTCTACAAGGAACACGAACACACCTCAAAATATTATCACTTATTTCTGTTACACACTGTATATTAGTATTTTTATCAGCTTTTTGGTGATTATTGTAATTAATTTCGATAAATAAAGTTACATAACTCATTTTTGTGAGGATTACTATTGTCATGTCTCGCTTTGATGATATGGGAATGTATGGGGAACATACACATAAATGATTTTGACTTTAATCCGACCATCCAATAGTAGAAATACTTATTTAAAGCTACTTGTCAAAGAGACAAATTCAATGCGATAAAAAAATCTACTTGATCTACTTGACTATTATATTATCATATAATAGTATAGTTACTCTCTGATGATGATGATGACGATGATGTGTCCACCAGGAGCCCATGACGTTCACGTGGTGGTTCAACAGCTCGACACACGAGAGGCAAGAGCTACCCGTCTCAGCCAACATGCACGGTGATATGAGTGAGTATAAAATATACTAGCTAAAAGCCGAGCTTTGTGAGGGCTCGCGTCGTTTTTCTGTGTGGTAATGATCTTTAAGGCAGTTTTTTTTTATATTTGAACGAGCTTTTGCCCGTGACTTCGCTCGCGTTAAAAAGTATTATTATTTATTATATATACAAACTTTCATCCCCTATTTTAAACCCTTGGAGTTGGAATTTATCAAAATCCTTTCTTAGCGGATGCCTACGTCATAACAGCTACCTGCATGCCAAATTTCAGCCCGATCCGTCCAGTAGTTTGGGCTGTGCACTGATAGATCACTATGTCAGTCAGTCACCTTTGAGTTTTATATATTTAGACGAGCTTTTGCCCGCGGCTTCGCTCGCGTTTAGAAGGATTATTATATGCTATGCCTACGTCATATCATCATGCCAAATTTGATTTGCCGATCAATTGCCGATCTGTCCAGTGGTTTGGGCTGTGCGTTTATAGATCACCATGTCAGTCAGTCACCTTTGAGTTTTATATACTTATATAGATATTTGAATACTAACCAAACCTTGACTGACCGATGATAACACATCTACTGCATATAAATAAAAATTACTATGTTAAAGCACAAATCAATAGGCGTGATCGTTTTTCCGTAAAGTTAAAGTGTACCATAGAATGCACAGGTTGTGGGATATACTAGATACATGATAATGATGTCATGACAGTAATAATGATGATGACAATGATAATGTCACAATGATGTCACGACAATAATGATGTTGTTGCTGGTTAACCTCAGATAAGTATTCTGTATGCGGGCTGAACCAGGTCACGGCCGTGTGAAGTTAGCCCTAGTTGCGTGTAGTGCAGTATCTACTAATAATGCGAAAGTCTGTCTGTCTTTTACCTCTGTATCGAAATTATGAGTGATTCTAGTGCACGGTTAATTATCCGTTCTAATCTAATATATAAAATTCTCGTGTCACAATGTTAGGCCGCGTACTCCTCCGAAACGGCTTTACTGATTTTAACCAAATTTTATATGCATACGAGCTTTTGCCCGCGGCTTCGCTCGCGTTAAGAAGTATAATACTTCTTAACGCGAGCGAAGCCGGCATATACAAACTTTCATCCCCTATTTTCACCCCTTGGGGGTAGAATTGATCAAAATCCTTTCTTAGCGGATGCCTACGTCATAACATTTACCTGCATGCCAAATTTCAGCCCGATCCGTCCAGTGGTTTGAGCTGTGCACTGATAGATCACCATGTCAGTCAGTCACCTTTGAGTTTTATATATTTAGACGAGCTTTTGCCCGCGGCTTCGCTCGCGTTAAGAAGGATTATTATACACAAACTTTCATCCCCTATTTTAACCCCTTGGAGTTGGAATTGATGAAAATCCTTTCTTAGTGGATGCCTACGTCATAACATCTACGTGCATGTCAAATTTCAGCCCGATCCGTGCAGTGGTTTGGGCTGTGCGTTGATAGATCACCATGTCAGTCAGTCAGTCAGTCACCCTTGAGTTTTATATAATTACGAGCTTTTGCCCGCGGCTTCGCTCGCGTTATGAAGGATTATTATATACAAACTTTCATCCCCTATTTTAACCCCTTGGAGTTGGAATTTATCAAAATCCTTTCTTAGCGGATGCCTACGTCATAACATCTACCTGCATGCCAAATTTCAGCCCGATCGGTCCAGTGGTTTGGGCTGTGCGTTGATAGATCACTATATCAATCAGTCAGTCACCTTTGAGTTTTATATATATAGATATAGATTCAGTGGGTCTGAGAAACGGCTACTGGGTACTTATTATATTGATAAGTGCATTTGTTGAATAAATAATAGATAATTATTACAACTCGAGACTGACGGCGACCATTGTTTGTGCGACGGGATAGCGATGGACGTTGCCATGGTGACATACTTATTTAGTCACTTCAATAAAATAATTCGGGCGAAATACTTTATATGGCAAAGAAACGTTTGCCAGGACAGCTAGTATTATTATTAATGCAAAAGTGCGTGTCTCTGTCTATTACCTCGTCACGTCCAAACCGCTGAACCGATTTTGCCGGAATTTGGTATAGAGATACTTTGAGTCCCGGGTAAGGACTAAGGATACTTGTCCTTGTGGAAAAATGTACAGTTACTGCGCGATGAACTAATTTTAACGCAGCGAACTCGCTAACAAATAACATCAATAATAGGGATGATGACAAGGTCAGAGATTAGCTAATTTTGTTAATAAAATAAAGAAATCACGGTAAAAAATAAGTGTTCCCAAAATTTCAGCTTGATAGCATTTGTATTTTTTTTCAATTAAATTTCTTAATATTTGTATACCAATCGATAACTTATGCAATTAAAAGCAACGTTTGTTATGAAACCACTTTCATAAACGCAATATTTAATATACCTGTCGAACAAAGTTGTCTCCCGATGCGTACAAACTACGAAAGACTGACGTCAGTCTTTCGTAGCACTTTGTATGGAGCGTTTCGGGCAGGACTTTTTTATGGGATATTTGAATTGTCATATCTTGGTGAATTTTTAAGCTATCACAGTCATTCTTTCAACGATGTTTCTATTTTTTAAGTGTCCTTCAATTGAAGGACACTTAAAAAATAGAAACATCGGTAATTACCGATAAGAAAAAAAAATAGTCATCATGCCTATTCTATTTGCTACACGTTTGCTACGACGTAGCATTGCTACGGCGATATGCTACGCCGTAGTCTTCAGTATTAAAATATATTGTGTGTTAAGAAAATACATTCTTGCTAAATATGCTAAGTTGATCGTTTATATTTAGGTTTTTTTTTTTAATGAAACAAGGGGGCAAACGAGCTAACGGGTCACCTGATGGAAAGCAACTTCCGTCGCATGGACACTTGCAGCATCAGAAGAACTGGAAGTGCGTTGCCGGCCTTTTAAGAGGGAATAGGGTAATAGGGGAGGGTAGGGAAGGGAACAGCGTAGGGGATTGGGCTTACGGTAAACTCACTCACTCGGCGAAACACAGCGCAAGCGCTGTTTCACGCCGGTTTTCTGTGAGAACGTGGTATTTTTCCGGTCGAGCCGGCCTCACCCACCGCCCACGTATCGCTTATATTTAGGCTATTTTCCTACGTAACACATAGGCTACTTCCAGGTACCTACACCTACCTGGTCAACTCGTCCCACTCGTTCGGCTGGGTCCAGTGCGCCGGCGCCAACGCCGTGGGCCGACAAGTGACGCCGTGCGTCTTCACTATACTGCCTGCCGGTTAGTACTGTAAGTTTACTGTTTAGTAAAAGGAGATGCTAGAAATGTTTCGAAAAATGCTCTTGGGAATATTATAGTTATAATGGACAACTTTTTAACGTTGTTAGTGGCGGCCGAAAAGGGAGATCTTCCGACCGAGCGAAATAGCATACTCGGTCAGGCCGAAGCCCACGTGATACATTTCAGCTGTCGTATACCGACACACTTACGGCGGTTCCCAATATTTGATCTATCTCTGGTTTGGCCCTACTAGAGATAGGAATAGCTCACATTAGACATTAGAGACATATATTTTATGTCAATTGTGAGCTATTCCTATCTCTAGTAGGGCAAAACCAGAGATAGATCAAATATTGGGAACGGCCGTTAGAAAACTTCGATAGCGCGATGCAGGAATGTTACGAATTGTGGGTACCGCCACAACTTAAATAGTATTAGTAGTTTTCTTGAAAAAACTTTAAAGTTGACTAAAGGACCTAAAAACTATCTATAGGTCTACCAGAATCTGATGGCAAAAAGTGAGAAAATAAATTGACTCCAGCAAAACGGGGGTGATTGGAATAAAACATTTTGATAATTTTTTTCTTACAACGGCTGATTATGTGTGTTAAATTTAAAAGTATAAAAATTTATCCAATAATCAAGGATATTTTTTTAATTGAAAACGCCTCCGTGGTCTAGTGGTTAGAGCGTCGCTCTCGACTTCGGAGGTCGTGGGTTCGAATCCCGCGTTGGAAACATGTTATTTCCAAGTTTGGTTAGGACAATGCAGGCTGATCACCTGATTGTCTGACAAGTAAGATGATCCATGCGTCGGATGGGCATGTAAAAAGTCGGTCCTGCGCCTGATCTCTCGCCAGTCGTGTCGGTCTTCCGTCCCACTGGGTTATGAGAGTAAAGGAATAGAGAGTGCTCTTGTGTACTGCGCACACACTTGGGCACTATAAAATTACTCCTGCGTACCTGGTCTGGTTTCTATGAAACCGGCCACCGTCACCGAAACCGGTGTGGGGAGTATTATATTTTTTGAAAATCTGCTGTCAAAAATTGCCATTAGATTCTGGTAGACCTGCAAAATATGAATTAAGTTGCGTACATTTCCCTTCTTAATAAATTATAACTAGTATTTAGAAGTATGATTACCCGAAAACATACAAGATTTTTTTTAAATCGTCTATTTTACCTCATCTCTAAATAATGTAAATGTTTAAACTTATTGAAATCATGGCAACCCTAGGATTATGACAGTGACCTAATCTAAACAACATCCACGCAATCTAAACAACTGCAACCCAATCTAAATCTCGGCAACCCCACAGAGAAACCAGCTGCGGTGTCAAGCTGTCAACTCGGCAACGTGACGGTGAGCTCCGTGACGCTGGCGTGCACGCCGGGACACGATGGAGGACTGAAGCAGGCCTTCGTGTTGCACGTAAGTACGAGATTAATATCACGCTGATAATATGAGCATATTGTCACGTTGAGATTGGCATATTTGTCACGTTGAGATTGGCATATTTGTCACGTTGAGATCGGCGTATTGTCACGTTGAGTTCGGCATATTGTCACGTTTAGATTTGCATATTTGTCACGTTAAGATCGGCATATTGTCACGTTGAGGGCATATTTGTCACGTTGAGATCGGCATATTGTCACGTTGAGATTGGCATATATTTGTTACGTTGAGATTGGCATGTCACGTTGAGATAGGCGATCTTAAAGTTGTAGTACTTAGCCTATCTCAACGTGACAATATGCCGATAACAACGTTCACTCGTGACACGTTAAACTTATGTGCGACCTGTACCAATTAATCTTTATCACCAGGTATACGACATAGAAACCGGTGTTCTCCTCCGAAACGTGAGCAATGATGAGCCGAGTTTCGTTGTCTGGGGTTTGGACTCCAATGGAGTCCGATTGTCCATCAGAGCCTTCAACAGACAGGGCGAGAGTGATCCCTTCACCCTAACCACGAGTCTACTGAAGAATCCGCAGAAACAAACAGGTAAGACCAGTTTAGCTTGACCTCTCTAGACCTACAAGGCGGTTTTGAAATTTTGAACAGAAGACAGCACGAAGTTGCGAAAAAAATTGTGGATCTTTTGGGATTTTTATCTTTTTTTGTTTCTTTACGTATATGACACAAGATTTTCGCAACATAATATCTGTGTGAAGAGATCTCACCTCTCCATACAGATTCATAAAGGCCTACAAGGCTGATTTCGGCAAACAAAGAAGAAAACTACCTTTTGTCTTTACTTTTGCTTAACCCAGACGTAAATGTAAAAAAATTCTCTCTTTATTATTTGTGTAGCAAAATAGACAAGATAGATTCTTATAAGAATCTGTCGTGTAGCCTTGTAGCCTACAAGGCTGCTATCAACAAAATAATATGAAGATCAATGTTGCGAAAAAGATAATTACTGTCTTTGTTTTAGCAAGAGTTCGTTTTTAGGGTTCCGTAGCCAAATGGCAAAAAACGGATCCCTTATAGATTCTTTATGTCTGTCTGTCTGTCCGTCTGTATGTCACAGCCACTTTTCTCCGAAACTATAAGAGCTATACTTTTTAAACTTGGTAAGTAGATGTAGTCTGTGAACCGCATTAAGATTTTGATACAAAAATTGAATAATTATTAAAAATTTTAGGGGGTCCCCATAGGTACAACTGAAACAAAAAAATATATATTTTCATCTAACCTATGTGTGTGTGGGGTACCTATGGATAGGTCTTCAAAAATCATATTGAGGTTCTTAGTATAATTTTTTTCTAACCTGAATAGTTTGCGAGACTCTTCCAAAGTGGAGGCATGATAAGTCTAAAAAACTATATTATGTAATATACATTACTATAAAAACGAGATCTAGCAAGTATTTTTTTATACGTCATAAATGGTAAACTTTAAATTAACTTCCATTTAATCAACTGAAATATAAAAATAAATCAAAAACCTTTTAATTTTATAAAAATAAACCTTATTGCTGCTGCGGAACCCTTCATGGGCGAGTCCAACTCGCACTTGGCCGGTTTTTTCTTTCCCTAGGTGTGTGACACGTTTTCATCACCTTTTTGTATGCGAGAAGATCTAGCTAATAAATTAAAAATAATGAAGTTTCTGCATGTTAAGAACCACATCATACCCTAACAAACTCTCGCATTTTTAATATTAGACGACCATTTTCTCTTGACCTCTCATATCGGGTCTCAATATACAGTAATATTTCTTATATTTTATGTGGCCCAGACCTTTCTTCGTGTAAAAATGTGTATTAAAGTAATATTTCACTATTTTTATGTGACCAACATAAGCTGACCCCTATACGTATTGGAATCTTTTTTGTGATGTTTTCCGCAATTTTCTGGAACTAACGCATACAAATAATGTTATAAATGTGTACAATGTAATATATGTTATTTTTATTTATCGCTTTTGCAAAATTTATACTGAAGTTATAATACTTACAGGGAAAAGATAAAGGCTTCTATGTTTCAATGGTTTCATTGGTCGAATCACAAGTATGGGTTCGATTCCCTCGTTGGAACAATGCAATTATTCTATTCCTTTAGCTTAGAAAATATTTACACAAAATCAAAAATATAAGTAGAATAGATTAGGTATACTCGAAGTGACACCGCGTTAAAGTAATAAATCGTTTTGGATATGTTTTAGATCGCTTGTTTTCTATGAGAAGCCGACCCGGCCTCTCATAGAAAACAAGAAATGGAACAGCAAGAAATGAAAAGGGCGTAATTTAAAAACCATAAATATATTTCATATAAGCTATGGGCAAATTATAATCTATGTACAAATTTTGGAAGCTTAAATCACTCTCCTCTGTTGGCAAAATAGGAATCCCTTTTTTACATAGGTGTTTTTGATTGATTATTCTGTGTTATAAAAGTTGACGAATCGTGTTATGCTATGGGTAATTCAAAGATAAAGACATGATGAATACTGACAATGAACGTTAATTTCTTAGCTTTAGTCATTGTTGAGAAAAATCGATATCGCTGCAGCCAAATTGTCAAGGCGTCACCTTCGCACGCGTGTAAAACTTGTAGTGACAAGTTTTAGTGTTTAGCGAATTTGATTTAAAATACACCCATGAATTATGTGATATTGAGTCGTACAACATAAGTAATCAAAACTTTAATAAAAATCTTAGAACCTTTTTTATCTCGATATTAATTTGACATAAAACTATTTCTATTTATTCTATATTATTTACAAAATGCAGAAAATAATATTAAAAGGTTAACGAAAAACTCAAAAGTTATCGAGATTGGTTTAGTAAAAGATAAAAGTGGCAACCCTATTTCTTATCCAGTGTATTCTGACCTCTCACGTACAAAGCGGCTAATATACCGGGAGCTCAGCTTACACTGGTCACCGTGTAATATTGTATTTCTATAGAATTCGCTATCGGATTTAAGGATATATTTAGATAAGCGCGGATTTGAATACGTATTAGGGTTATATGAGATATTGTAAAGATGTAGTAGATACATATGAGAGAATTAGATTAACATAGTAACATATACAGGACATATTATAATATGACGACCTCTGTGGCTGTGGCTCAGTTGGTGGGCTGTTGGTAGCTAAAGCCGGGGGTCGCGGGTTCGAATCCTGCCGAGGGAACAAAAAGTTTTCAAAGTTCCTGTGTCATGGATGTGTACTAAATATGTGTATCATATAATAAAAATCTTAAATATATGTATAGTATAAAAGTATTAAATATATTTCTGTTGTCTGGTACCTGTACCACAAGTCCTTCAGGTACTTAGCACGGCCACGGGGCCAGACTGACGTAGTGTGAAGCGTCCATAGATATTATGTTATTATTATTAGATTAACATAGTAACATAATATACAGGACATATAATATAGCAGGTATTTTTGGGTGAATTTTGCAATTTTTTTTACATACTAATATTATAAATGCGCAAGTGTGTCTATCTGACTGTATGTTACCTCTTTAAGCCCAAACCTCTGAACCGATTTCGCCCCAAACCTCTGAACCGATTTTGCCCCAAACCTCTGAACCGATTTTGCCCCAAACCTCTGAACCGATTTTACTGTGAAATAGAGATACTTTGAGTCCCGGCCCCCGGGAAAGGACATAGTATAGTTTTTATTCCGGAAAAATGTACGGTTCCCGCACGATTAACGAGTTTTGGCGCAACGGAGTTGCGGGCGTCATTCAGTAGGACATATTTTTGGGTGGAATTTTGCACTCATGCTAATATTCTAAAAACGAGAGTTTTCTGTCTGTCTGTTACTCTTCAGGCTGACGGCTGAACATATTTTGATGAAATTTGGTATGGAGATACTATGAGTTTCGTTGGCACCGAATTAGGATGATCGCGCGGGAACCGTCCTTTTTCCGAGACAAAAACTACCTTGTCTCATTTCCCGGATCATAAAGTATTAGTACGTGAGGCCTAGAACAATTTTGTTTTATTACTATCAAGCTAATTTTTTGTGAGTAGCTTCATTTTGATACAACATTTTTATCTGCGAAAAATCTCGAAAGTGGTAGCTAACAGAGATAGAAAGGATTTCATACTTTGACTTGATGTTCCTAAAATATGGATTGTTCTATTTGTAGGACAACGTTACTCTTAAATTAAAATTTAAAATTAAAAAATAAAATTTCTAACAGTGGAGGCTTGTAATTGGCTTTTCGTATTCTATAATTTAAAGTAAATTTAATATAGTTAGCTGTAAGCCACCCAAACATGATAAAATAAAATAAAATAAATTATATAACTATTAACATAATATCAATATACAAAAAACCAGCTTGTTAGGGTTCCGTTTTAGGTTTCAGTACCTAGTCAACCAAGTTTTGTTGATTACAGAACCGTATAATAATATAATTTATAACGTTATAATATGAGCTTTTCTAATTTTTATTATATTATTATAATAACCCAATACGAATGAACGAAGATTACATTAATACAATACAACTTAAAATTTTACATACAGCATAGTAGCTAGAAAATGTTGAACAAAAATGGCGGTGCATTTTACATCTAGCTTCAATTTAGTTCTATGAGCAAAATGGCTTGAGCGTACATTGTTTTAGTTACAGAATATGTTTAAGTTAAAATCCAGCCAAGTGCGAGAGGGAAAGTATTTATCGTAGCTTCCTAAAGTGTGTCTGTCCGTCTGTTTTTTAACCGACTTCAAAAAAAGGCGGTTATCAATTCGACGCGTATGTATATTGTATACATAATATTCCCAGAACTGCCCAGTTTTTGTATAATATATGTTAGTCTATATCAGCATCTGAGAAAATGTGCCAAATTTCAAAAGTGTATGTATGTATGACTTGTATGTTTTTATGTTTGTGTTCGCATATCTCTAACTACAAGTCCGATTTAAGTAATTCTTTTTTTGTTGTACTAAGTATTGTTCAACTTAGGGAATAGTGCAAGTTTCATCAAAATCGGTTGAGTAGTTTTTGAGATACGGAATTTTAATTCCTTTGAAGTCGGTTTTATCTTTTTAAAAAACTATTATTCTGTTAAACGACTGAACCTATTTAGATGAAATTAGGCATGGAGATACTATAAAATACGATAAACCACATATGATACTTTTTATACGGTTAAATGTACGGTTCCCGGTAAGTAAACAAAGGTTTAACCGTTAGTCCCGGAAAAGGGGCATAGGATACTTTTTGTCCGACGAAAATGTACGGTTCCCGTGCGATAAACGAGTTTTGGCGCAACGGAGTTGCGGGCATTATTAGTTTTGTCTAAAGAGGGAACAGACAGAAAAACAGATGGACAGATAGATGGACTTCAGCATTTACTACATTTGTAAGGATGTATATTATACTAGCTGTCCCGGCAAACGTTGTTTTGCCATATAAAGTATTTTGCCCATTTCATCAAAATAGATTGAATAGTTTAAGCGAAATCAGAAACGTTTATTGTGCGGGAACCGTACATTTTCCAGAACAAAAAAAAGTATCTCAATACCAAAATTCATCGAAATCAATTGAATAGTTTACGCGCAAATAAAAGTATATTGTGCTGTGTGCAGTAACCGTACATTTTTCCGGGACAAAATGTTTCCTATGTTCGTCTTCGGGACTCAAAATATCTATGTGCCAAATTTCAACAAAGCCATTTACGCGTGATGTCGTGACCACGCGAAAATGGATTCATTTTATTATATATTTATATAGATATATAATAAAAATGGATCCATATATATTTTTTATTAAGGTGTTTAATATACAGTGTGTAACAAAAATAAGTGATAATACTTTAGGGTGTGTACGTGTTCCTTGTAAAGAGTTCACTGTGAAAGTAGCAGCGCTGAAAAACGAAAAATTTTTTTCACTTTTGTATGGGCAAGGGCCCGTGCGTCACGAGTTTCCCCATACAAAAGTGAAATAAATTTTTGGTCTTTCAGCGCTGCTACTTTCACAGTGAACTCTCTACAAGGAACACGTACACTCCCTAAAGTATTATCACTTATTTTTGTTACAGCCTGTATATATTTTTTGTTCTACTTTAATTACACACACAATTTTTTTTATGTATATATTATAATGCTTATATTATTATTTACAGTCAATGCTATCTGTTTTATTTATGTTTATAATAATTATTAACTATCTTACACATAACCCATTCATTTACTACACATAATATTATAATTATTTAGTGTGCCCCAAGAGTCAAGACGTAGTCTGTCCAACGCTGACAAAATGGGTCCACAGAGCCCACAGTCATGAACCTGAGTGGATTCCACTTCAATAGTTTGGGCATTACACCACCGACCAATTCGTATCTGGCGCCTTGCTTAATGCATTATTATGTTTTGTTTTATGGTTATTATTATTATTATTTTTTTCTCTTGCATTGTTGTTTTTTTTTTGTGTTTCTGATTACTATCAAGCTACTTGTATTGTGTGGTGTTTTTAAATTTAAATGTACAGAACTTTGTGTAATGTCCAGATTACTGAATAAACGTTTATTTATTTATTTATTACTTATTATGTTCGTATATCCTGACAATAATATAACTTATAATGTCGGCTGTATACTCTCGCCGAAAGCTCTCGGGCGAGAGTCTCGTGCGAGAGCCCCTTGCCCGAGTGCGATCATGTACATTCTCGCTTAGTTCAATCGCAGTTATGAACTCAGAGAAGATGGATCATTATTTTTCTCTATGCATCGAAAGATATCATTGTAATCCAAAGATCTATAATCAAATTCTATTTTATTTCTCACAGATAATGACTGATAATGACGTTTATTATTGTTATTTTTCTGTTCTGCACTGTCTAGCGGCGCGACTAGTAGTGAAAAACGCGAGAGTGTACAGTAATGCGCTCGCTTTCCTCGCGAGACCCTTTGACTCGGGCGCAAAATACCGACACCGGACCGAGAGGGTCCGAGACAGGCGAGACGAGGCGAGCGCACCCATTTACACTCGCACTCGGGCCGCCTCGCTGTGTCTCGGCGAGAATGTACAACCGACATAAGACGTATAGTGTAATTAATACATACCCACGAGGGTATGATGCGGTATCATATTAGCGACATTACAATATTACAAGTATTGTTTTCATGATAACATGCCTGCCCTGGTTTTTACTCGTTATTTTAATTATAATAATGTTAACAGCTTGAATGCTAAAGAATGAAGATGTATGTTTGCAAATTTTAATCCATAAGCTCAGCGAGAATCTAAAGTTGTTAATATTATTAAAAAGCTAATTATCATGTTTAAGCCAATAAACTGATTTAAAAAAAATGATAAGAACAGAGGGGCATAGTAACTTTAGCAATTCCTCTCAATCAATTCAGCAAATGAATTGCCAAAACTGTCAAACTGACAAAATATGTCAAATTAGTACGGAATTACTAGAGATGAATTGCAAGCAGACTTGCATTTTGCGATTAAAAAAAAATGAATCATATTATGATTCATAATATGATACTCCAAAGCGACCATTTTAGCCCCGCCGTACATTTTCCGGGATAAAGTCAATCATATTATGTACCAGGACTTAAAGTATCTCCACACCCTTAAGCAAGCGGTAGCACCTCCATCGTGGGTATCGCAGACACAATAGATTTTCAATTGTTATACGGCAGCCGGCTGCCGCTTGGGGATTGATGGGTTAAGAGATAGCAAACTTTCATATTTACTGTGTACAAAATCCTTACTCCCGAAACTGAATTGATTTCGATTCTGATCTGATAACGATTTAGATTCAATCCTGATCCGTACTTCCGAACAAACTCGAATCAAGATCGAATCAAGGACAGGTTGAAAAAATGACAAATTCTCAATCCTGTTTAATTACAACACGCTTTTTTCTCACGTTTCCCGATCGTGACGCAACACAATCGAGAATCGAATCAAGTCGACCTCAGAAGAATTTAGTACTCCCGACATCAGCTACACATGTTCACTTTTTTTTCTTTACTGTTTCTTAGAATCGCCGATCAAAATGTATGGAATTCCCTTTAGATAAGTCGAACGTCAACTTCATATTGTTATTATTATCGAACATTATCTCAGTTATTCTATACATTTTCATCGGCAATTTTATAAAGAATGCTTGGCTAAAGGGCGGATAAATTATATTTGTACAACGCGAACGCGACGCTGATCTTGAATCTTGCTTGTTTAGGACTATGACAAAAAAGATCATGATCGAATCTGAATCAAAATCGACATCGGATCAGAATCGAAATCGAATTTGTTTCGAGAGTTTCTGTCGCTAACTAGTGTTGTCCCACAGCCCACGTGCCGGTCAAGGTTGAGCTGTCGTCTGTCCTCGTGCTAGTGTTGTGCGTCGTCGCCGTGGTAGCAACTGTGACAGCACTAGCCGCCGTAGTGATGTGCCTGAGATACTATAATAAGAAGCATGGTGAGTTTAGTTACTTAAACGAATATTTTTTATTTTGACTAAAGATAAGAAATGAAAAACTGATGAAAATGTGCAAAATAGCGGCTGTTTTTTTATGAAATAAGGGGGCAAACGAGCAAACGGGTCACCTGATGGAAAGCAACTTCGTCGCCCATGGACACTCGCAGCATCAGAAGAGCTGCATGTGCGTTGCCGGCCTTTTAAGAGGGAATAGGGTAATAGGGGAGGGTAGGAAAGGGAATAGGGTAGGGGATTGGGCCTCCGGTAAACTCACTCACTCGGCGAAACACAGCACAAGCGCTATTTCACGCCGGATTTCTGTGAGAACGTGGTATTTCTCCGGTCGAGCCGGCCCATTCGTGCCGAAGCATGGCTCTCCACAGTATAGTGCTTTAAATTTTTCAGTTTGTTCTTTTTTTATATTTCTACCTACCAATATATATATATATATATATATATATATATATATATATATATATATATATATATATATATATATATATATATATATATATATATATATATATATATATATATATATATATATATATATATAATATATATATATATATGTAGTGTGTGTGTGTGTGTGTGTGCGTTCGTGCGTGCGTGTGTGTGTGTGTGTGTCGGTGGATGAGCCATTTGATCGAGTTTTTTGTTTTTAAATCGACATAAGCCTGGAATCATTCATTGCTGGAAATTTTGAGCATTTTAAAATTATGTAAAATTTAATAACAGTTTCATATTTTTGTACATCATGTCCTTTCATGTATCTATATTACACAAGACTCAAGACACCTTTTAACCTTCTAAATTATAATAGGTATAAATCATAATAGGTTTTATTGACGACAATATTTTTTTACAGATAACAAAGACAAAACGAATCGGAAACAAGACACGACTGCCAACAAGCTGCTGACTGAGTCTGAAGATGCAGACAATGGTAAGCGCTAAAAAGAAAGGAAAAAAAAACTGTCAAATATTTGATAGATATATTTTCAATATTTAGGACCACCGTGGTCCTAAATGACATTGACTTTAGCGAGTACGGAGAGAATAAAATAACAAATATTTTATTTTATTTTAGACATAAATGAATGCCGAAATATGTACACACCCCCTTAGTCTTTATAGACCAGGACCAATACCTTCAAAAATAATAATAAGTGAAAAAAAAATACAGTAGGATGAAACCCATTACAAAAGGAAAGCAAAGGTTCATTCTACTGTATTTTTTTTGTTTTAAAAATTATTGGCCCTAGTCTATTATAGAACTAAACATTTTATTTTGCCCTGTTTTTTTCTAGAAAAAAATTGTCATTTTTTCTAGAAAAAATAAACAAAAACTGTCTAAATTACGCGGGCGAAGCCGCGCGGAACATCTAGTAACTAACAAGTATTAAATTTTTTTAAGCTCGAAAATGTTATTAAAATCTTTTTTTTTATGAAATAAGGGGGCAAACGAGCAAACGGGTCACCTGATGGAAAGCAACTTCCGTCGCCCATGGGACACTCGCAGCATCAGAAGAGCTGCATGTGCGTTGCCGGCCTTTTATGAGGGAATAGGGTAATAGGGGAGGGTAGGGAAGGGAAGGAAATAGGGGAGGGTAGGAAAGGGAATAGGGTAGGGGATTGGGCCTCCGGTAAACTTACTCACTTGGCGAAACACAGCGCAAGCGCTGTTTCACGCCGGTTTTCTGTGAGAACGTGGTATTTATCCGGTCGAGCCGGCCCATTCGTGCCGAAGCATGGCTCTTCCACGTATTAAATCTGATACTAATCAAAGCGTTTGTTACAGACAAGAATCCAGATATAATACCGATTGAGAGCAAAATAAGCGACACTTGTTCGAATATGTCGTCGAATACGGACCACTCTGTAAGGCCTCTCATTAGGACCGAGAAATATGACGAACCAATCAGCTACGAGAGATACTACGATTGCAACCAGTACGCCGAAAGACCGGAATTCAGAAGATACGTAGGACCACACCTGCAAAATTTAGGACCAAGTGTGCAAAGTGTGGGACCAGGTGCGCAAAGTGTAGGACCAGGTGTGCAAAGTGTTGGTCCGAATATGCCAAGTGTGGCGTATATGCCAAGTGGTCCTAATATGACAATAAATCATGAATGTATGTCATACGACAAAGTGTATGAAGACTGGTTGAAGTACAAAAATTCTTTGCCTGTTAATACAGGACTGGTAAGTGTTTTCATCCATATTGTTTGCTTGTTTGTATCGTGTTGTCTCTGAAACTACCGTGTCGATTTTGATTAAATTTGTCATAAGCATAGAGTAGACCGCAGGGAAGGACAAGGGTTACTTTTTACGTTACTTCGCGGAAAAATGTACGATTGCCGCGAGATACAGTTTGCACGCAACTTGTAGTTTGTAATAGAATGGTAATAATAATTATTATTCCATGACTGTTGCTGTCTCAGTGTATATGACCCTTAATTTTAAAAACTTATAGTCTGTCAAAATAGTGAAGAAATTGAAAAGTTTTTTTTTTAATGAAATAAGGGGGCAATCGAGCAAACGGGTCACCTGATGGAAAGCAACTTTCATCGCCCAAGGACACTCGCAGCATCAGAAGAGCTGCAGGTGCGTTGCCGGCCTTTTAAGAGGGAATAGGGTAATAGGCTCCCCTATTAGGTAGGGAAAGGAAGGGAATAGGGGAGGGTAGGGAATGGAATAGGGTAGGGGATTGGGCCTCCGGTAAACTCACTCGGCGAAACACAGCGCATGCGCTGTTTCACGCCGGCTTTCTGTGAGAACGTGGTATTTTTGCGGTCGAGCCAGCCCATTCGTGCCGAATCATGGCTCTCCCACGGTTTAAGTGGCAACATCGTAGTGTCATCTCTTTCAAATCAATCTAAGAAAAAAGGGATGACACAACGATGTCACTTTTTAATGTCTTCACTTTTTTGACAGACTATATTTTTATTTGTAAGATGTTAATTAGAATAATTATTAAACACTTGTATTTATAGTAGTAGGTGATTTTGTGTATGGAAATTTAAGGTAAAAAAAAAAAAAACATTATTTCATTTTGTTACATTTTTTCATTGATAAAATATGTAGCAAATTGAAACTGACATAATATTATAAGCCTGTGAATTAAGCCTGTAGACGTCTTGTTATTAAGTCATCCCAAGGGACCTCTGTATTTTTACACGAGCAACGACGAAAAATTATTAAAATTCGTGCCAAGAAAATATCTGAAAGAAGCTTTCCTTACTAATTTAAATATATTGTGTACACACGTTTTAACTATAGGATGTTTTGTCTATATCTGATACGTTACAGAATCAGTTTTACAGATAAGGACGCAAGTGGATGAATTGGGTAACTAACAATTTGAAAATGTTCTTTTTTTACGATTTTTGTCGGTTGATTGAAAATGATTTAAAAAATGGGTTTTGTGTCTAGCTAGATATATTAGCCATCTGGCTAAAAGTAAACTTACCTGATAAAGTAGGTTAGTTACAAGGCAAACCTTGTAACTTACCTTTTTCGTTTTAGGGAAGAAAATATGAAAAATATTATCTAACGGAATCTTTGAGCACGATCTCTTTACCAATCTCCAGTAGTCTAATTAATTTGACACTTTGCATACGTATTAAGAGCCAATGACAATGCTATAATTTGTTAAAATTTTTGATATAAAAATATAAAAGTATGTTTTTTACTGGTATTATTTATTTCATTCTAAAAAAAACTTTTTCTGCTGCAGCAATTCCTCCCACCATCGCCATTCCCACCGCGGTCGTTGTACGCGCAACCTCGGTCTCTGCGGCTGGTGGACATGCCAGATCCCAACCGAACTGACTCTCCTCTGTCAGCTGACACTGCTGTCTACTACAGCAAGAGCGTACACGACAGAGCGAGTACGCTGCCACATCGAAAACCTAAGGGTAAGCCACTTTGATAATCTGTTGCCACTTTGAAAACTGCTGCCACATCGAAAACCCAAGGATAATCCACTTTGAAAACCTGTTGCCACTTTGAAAACCTGCTGCCACATCGAAAACCCAAGGGTAAGCCACTTTGAAAACCTGTTGCCACTTTGAAAACCTGTCGCCACTTTGAAAATCTGTTGCCACTTTGAAAATCTGTTGCCACTTTGAAAATCTGTGAGTTGCCACTTTGAAAACTTGTGAGCTGCCACTTTGAAAACCTATGAGTTGCCACTTTGATAACTTATAGGTGCCACTTTTAAAACCTATAGGTGCTACTTTAAAAGCCTAAGCCCCAATTTCACCAACGACTGTTAAAGTTAACGCCGAAATTAGTATCACGTTACCTCTTTCGATTTTCATATGAATGAAAGAGAAGACATTACATTTTAACAAGCTGTTAACAATAACAGACGTTGGTGAAATTGGGGCTAAGAGTTGCTACTACGTAAACCTATATAAGTTTCCTCTTGGAAAATCTATAAGCGAGTTGGCACTTTTAAAATCTGTAGGTGAGTTACCACTTTGTAAATCTATACTTGAGTCGCTACTTTGAAAACCTAACTGAGTTGGCTTGGAACTTTGAAAACTTACATTGCCAATTTTTAGACTAAGGTGAGTAGCCATTTTGTAAGCTCAAATATTAAAACTATCACTCAAACAGTGAAAAGCTCTCTCTTTGAAAAGCTAAACGAAGAAGCCGCATAAAAACTTTAAAATAATATGTAAGTTGGCAATTTGAACATCAGAAGTGAGTTGACACATTCAAAAGGCTACGTCATTGTAGCCTTTTGAATGTGTGATTTATACGCGGGAGAGCCATGCTTCGGCACGAATGGGCCGGCTCGACCGGAGAAATACCACGTTCTCACAGAAAACCGGCGTGAAACAGCGCTTGTGCTGTGTTTCGCCGAGTGAGTGAGTTTACCGGAGGCCCAATCCCCTATCCTATTCCCTTCCCTACCCTCCCCTATTCCCTTCCCTTCCCATCCCTACCCTCCTTTATTACCCTATTCCCTCTTAAAAGGCCGGCAACGCACCTGCAGCTCTTCTAATGCTGCGAGTGTCCGTCCATGGGCGACGGAAATTGCTTTCCATTAGGTGACCCGTTTGCTCGTTTGCCCCCTTATTTCATAAAAAAAATTGTTTTAATAAACGCTGTGACTGTCATACAAATATTTATTTTTTATCAACGAATTATTAAAACGTGTTATTTTATTTAACACTCACACTATATTTATGCACCTTTAAATCTGTCACTTTTGACGCCATTTTTGTTAAAAAACCCGAGCGTTTTCGTGTTAATTAGATAAAAAACATTAACACAATACAAATTGTCCAATTGTCAGTCAAAATGCAATGTGACGTCATTGGTCACTATTGTAGCTGTATAACGACTTTTTACTGCTTTTATAGCGAAAAATGCGTTTTTCCCGAATGGCTTTTTGGTATTTTATTGTAAAGAGGTATCTTCACTGTATTATTTTGTTGTTCATTTTCTTTTTAGTAGATTCTCTACAATGTGTAACAAAACTAAGTGATAATACTTTAGGGTGTGTATGTGTTCCTTATAGAGAGTTCACTGTGAAAGTAGCAGCGCTGAAAGACCAAATTCTTTTTTCACTTTTGTATGGGGAAGCGCTCGATTACACCGATTCGACCATACAAAAGTGAAAAAAATGTTGGTCTTTCAGCGCTGCTACTTTCACAATGAACTCTCTATATAGGAACACATACACACCCTAAAGTATTATCACTTATTTTTGTTACACCTTGAAGAGTTTACTGTAAAAGCAGCAGCGCTGAAAGAGCGCTTTTTGTGATTGTGTACAAGCGTACATTAATTAGAACGAAGTTCCTTATCGCGCGTTGCGAAAGGGGCTAGACGGAAAAAGTTGTAACGACACTTTTTTAGTATGTTTAATGGCAAATACGTCAACTGACGGGAAACTTAAAATTCTACCATTCCTCTATGGCGGGAAATTTGTTTTTTTTTATAACTTCGTTCCATCCGGGTGTCCCTTCACACCCCTCAAGTTTTTTTTAATTTTTTCCATACAAAGGTGAAAAAAAGTTACTCTCAGCGCTGCTACTTTGCCCCTTGAAGCCCTAGGGCACAGCTGAGTCCTTGTATTATATATTTTTTACAAACTTAAAAATATATATCTTTTTAAAAGGGTTCCGCCACCAAAAAAGTTTGAGAAGGCGTTACATGTAATGCTCGTAGTGCCGTCCACACGTAGAATTCGTGTTATATTACACGGTGAATTACATTACACGTTACACTCGTCTGGACCCGGCTTAATGTAAAATGTTACATTACACGCGAATGCTCCCGGTGAGGGAGCACCTTTAGACGTTTTTGTTATTCGTAGTTGAGACGTAAATTATCTTGAATGTTGATTTTTTAATTATTTTTTTCTTTTCCAGGTAATATTATATCAGAGCTTAATCCTGGTGACCAAGATACGCAAGGGAAGAGTGAGTTTTGAATTTATTTATAATAAGTTCGAGGAAATTGAATGCTTAGCCACCCTAAGATCAGCAGGGCTAAAATGGTCGCTTTGAAGAATCATGATATGAATCATATATTTTTGTACTGATTTCACATTTGTCAGTTTGACAGTTTTGACAATTCATTTGCTGAATTGATTGACAGGAATCGCAGGTCAATTTGCATAGTGGCACGTCGATACAATGCGATTTAAATAAGCCATTCAAAACTGAACTTTATTAATATTATACAAAAAGATACGCATTGAATTGGCAGGTTTACCGCAGAGTCAGGCTGCCTGTTCCAAATTTGAAATGCATCGCAACGACTCGCGTTGTTGTAATGTGAATTGACCCTTATGTACAGTATCAAATATGTAACAAAACAAAATAATAATATTTCAGGACGTGACATTAGCAGCGCTGATATATTTTTTTGTGATTTGTATGGGCAAGCAAGCGTTCCAGCCTCATGCGTTTGCCCATACGAAAGTTAAAAAAACTTGAGAGGTGTCAAGGGACACCCGAATGGAACGAAGTCATTTCTTATGTTCAAAAAACCTGTAAGTATATGTATACACTCAAAAAATTATTTAAAAAAAACGCCAAAGTTGACGCACAGGAATACTTACTATCAACGCCCTCTGCCCCTAACATGCAGGTACTAATAAAAAAGGGTCGAGGTCAAATATCGTTCTGTAGCCTTCAGATTTACGCCGAATGCGCGATAAGAAACTTCGTTCCAAAAAAATACTATTTCAGCGCTGCTACTTTCACGGTGATCTCTTTATAGACACCCTGAAGTATTATCAGTTTGTTTTGTGACATACTGTACATTAAAATTATCAAAGCTAAGCATTCATTTTCTTTATCTGATTTGTGACACATGTTTTGTAAAATTGAGTGCCTAAAATACTTATTTTGTATGAAGATTTTTCTTTTAAAAATATGTAAATTTTTCTATGAAAAATATAGTTTTTTTTTTTGAGATCATTATTAATTGTTAATAACAACTTCCTTTGTGTGTTAAGAATTATTGTCATTATTGTTATAATAACAACCCCTTTTGTTTGCGTTAAATATAGCACTAACTTAGATTAAGTAAGAATAAACTTTTTTGAAATTGTCCATTTGTAAATATTGTAAATACTAGATTTAAAGTATGAGTGATTTTGTGTTGCCATAGTTGAGTTTATTTAGTTACGAGTTTAGTTTAAATTGATCGAGTTTAGAAAAAAAACTTTAAACACCGAAAATAACGTTTTAATTGTTAATATAAAATAGGGAAGATGCGATATTTTTATTTTTGTGTTTATTATAAGGAACTCCATGTAGAATAGACCACGAGTATATTAAAAAATTAAAACACTGGAATTTACTGCAAAAAATGCGGTTTAAAATTGTCAATTTAAATTTTGGCGCCAAAACGGATCTATAGTCTGTATGACGTCACTACTATCCTGCCCAGCGTTCCATTTAGCGTTAAAAACTACCAAAACGTGATCGTTTTTAAAGCTAAATGGAACGCGGGTATAGCATTAGTGACGTCACTGAACGCTGATTGGTGTTAAATGAAATCCGTTCCGTTTCAAGTTACTTTTAATTCGTAATTTTTGTAAAAAAACAATATTTTGTAAAACATTAACTTTGCAGTCTTCTTTTATATTTTTTAACATGTTAATAGCAAAATTTTCTTAAATATTATATTTGCATGTTTCCCTATTTGAAAATGTTCGTTTTTTGCATAAATGGAGGCTTCGGAGAAAATAATTTGAAATCAGAAAAATGTAAATTTAATACGTAGCCAGATGATGGAGTACAGTCTGTCAAGAAAGTGAAGAAATTAAAAAGTGGCAACATCGTACTGTCATCCCTTTCAAATCAATCTAAGAAAAAATGGATGACACTACGATGTTGCCACTTTTTAATTTCTTCACTTTCTTGACAGGCTATAAGTCCCAAGGTTTGCTTAAATTATAAGAGAAAAAATTAATTATAAAATATTAGTTATCCAGTTCATCCACTTACGTCTTCATATTGTCACGTGTGAATGAAAGAGAAGGATAGTGATAGGTCAAATCATAAAGTTAATATACCTAGCGGAATAGAGCAACAATCTCGAGCTGTCAAACGAAACCGAAATTGGTTTTCATCTGTGTGAAAAATATGTGTACGTATACACTTACACAAGCATGATTGAACATGAATTCTATGAGATTAAATTGTAAACGTGCGGCACGTGCTGACTGGACGTCAAAAAGAGTGCTGCTGTCATGTATCACACGTCTCTTTTTACCACGCAGTGTTACTGATAGTGACATCTCTCTTGCTCCGGCCTTTGTTTCTCTATTCCACTAGGTATATTAACTTTATGGGTCAAATTCTACGTGCTCGTTGACCGGGGTATATGAGAATTTTTCTAAACTCGATCTTCGGTTATTTTATTTCACGCACAATTTTTATATTTTCTATCATAACATAAAGTGTAAAATCTATTGAATATTTCTGTTGTTGATCGTTTTAATAATAAATGTCTTTTATAAAATTTGTAGTTTCATTTTATGCAATATACCAGTGGTTCCCAATTAGTTTTTGCTACGTACCACTTCAAAAAAGACCTCAAACCTGCGTACCCCTTATTGTAGTAATCACACTAATAATATACTTAAATGCGGAAGTTTGTTAGTGTGTATGTTCATTACTTTTTCATGCGCAAACGCCTGGACCAATAATTGGTTTCATCAAAATTATTTTGATGAAATTTAATATACAGGTAGTTGACACCCCGGATTAACATCCGGAAATTGTTCTTGTTTTTACTGATAGCCGCACGTACCCCTTGATGCAACCTTGTACCCCTGGGGGTACGCGTACCACTAATTGGGAAAACACTGCAATATACTAATTACTCAATGTAAAAACCGTATAAAAATAATCATATATTCTATTAATATTAATGCGATAGTCTGTCTGTCTATCTGTTTGTTACCTCTTCACACCCAAACCGCTGAAACGATTTTGCTAAAATTTGGTATGAAGATACTTTGGGTCCCGGAAAAGGAGATAGGATACTTTTATCCCTGAAAAATGCACGGTTTCCGCGCCATAAACGAATTTTAGTGCAATGGAGCTGCGGGCGTCATCTGGTTAATGTTATAATGAGAAAGTCTGTCTGTCTATCTGTTACCTCGTCACGCCCAAACCGCTAAACCGATTTCGTTAGGTATGGAGTTACTTTTAGTCTCGGGAAAGGACATAGGGTACTTTTATCCCGGAAAAATATACGGTTCTTCTAAGTTGTTACATTACATTATGTGGTTTGACATTATTTTATCAAAAATGTCGCGTTTTGAAAGGGTTCCGCCATCTAAAAAGTTTGAGAACTGCTGTTGTGACTTGGGAAAAATGTGTGTCTGTCTGTCTGTCCGTCTGTCTGTCTGTCCGTCTGTCTGTCTCATGTCTGTCCGTCTGTTACCTCTTCTCAATACAACTGATGCAACGATTTGGGTAACCTCGGGATAACTTGAAGCAGCAAAACAATGCAGTATCATGCTCTATGTTAAGCGAGATATAAGTTATATAAACTAAGTTACTCTACACTCTACTGTATGATATTATACTGCGATTGTATTTACGCTGGATATTTAAATGAAGGTCACTTAAAGTAACAAAACAATGCAATGTCATGCTCTGCCCCTCTATCATGAGCTCTTAAAGCCAGCCAGAATACTGACTGGCTCGCATTTTGGTACCATGACCTCTATTTTCCAGCCAGTCAGTGGTCACGTGACACAAAACTCACTTCTCCATTGTTAACTGAGTAATAATTTCGTATCATGACAACACTTCTGACATAAGCTCGCTTGCTTTTACGTCAAATACAGCAATTCAATAAACACCAACCAACGAGTAGCTTTTACTGAATAGTTTACATTTTAGTAATTTTATTTATTAATATTACATACTTTTTAGTCTTAAATTATATTGCTATTTAGTTGGTTAGTTACTTAATAAGTTATATTTTAGTCTATAGCATATATTTTAGTGAAAATAATTCGTTATTAAAACCAAAAAACTAAACATTCGAAGTGTCCAAATTTTTGGAAAACGATTAAGTATTCTCAAGTTAATCACGAAGTGATACATAAGTAAAGACGTAGAGACCTTAGTAATCCATTTAGTGTCAGTGAGGTTTCAGAATAATAACATAAGTGAGGTGTAGTATACCTATATGTCTAGTCAACAATAAGGTTTGCATTTGTGCGATGAGCTAAGACTGCATTGATTTAGTACACAAGAAACACATACAAGGTATAAGGAACACAAGTGTTGTGTATAATTACTGTAAAACAAGTATGAATTTTCACCAAAAACCTACAGGTACAATCTTATAGTTGCATTGTAGGTTTTTATGTTATTTCACAAACTATTTCCTTGTAAACCTGAAGTATTTTGGTATATGCATGATAAACACTGCACCAAAGAGGTAAATAATTCAATATTACTTACTTTTAACAAGAATTTTCAGAACACAACCTTTTAAACTTTAGATGTATGTATAACATGCCCCGGATAAACATTGACACACCTAAATTACTAGAAAAGTTAAATAATTGATATGATATTATCAATCCCAATTAGCTAAATTCTCATATGAGCACTTTTTCATTTATAACTTCTTCTCTTGACTACAATATGGTATTATATGATGGGAATAGTGTAAATCACTAAATTTTACTCAAAAACAAAAACCTACATTATAGTACTTTTCCAAAAAAGACTTACTTAATAAGAATTGCATAACAAACATATGGAACTTATTGTTCATAAAACATAATATTATCATAGGAACATATATTATTATGTATTACCAAAAATACTTTTGTACTTACCTCAATAATAATAATAAGTATTAGTTTTATATTAAATTAAAACTTAAAATACATGAGGACTTACTATGTACTTCTTAGGAACCTATCTTAGGAGCATTTCGTACAATCTTTTGATTGCAGTAGGTCTTTGTGTTATTTCACAAACTATTTCCTTGTAAACCATTCATGATAAACGCTGCACCAAAGAGGTAAATTCAAAGGTATTACTTTCTCAATAACAAGAATTTTGAGAACACAACCTTTGAAACTTTAGATTCATGTATATTCACGAATAAATATTGACACACACATACACCTAAACTACTAGAAAAGTTAAATCATTGATAATATAAAATCCAAATTAGCTAAATTCTCATATGCACTTTTTCATTTATAACTTCTCTTGACTACAATATGATATAATATACAATGGGAATAGTCACTAAAACTCAAAAATATAATCCTACATTACTTATAGTACTTTTTCCAAAAAGACATAACAAAAATTGCATAACAAACATACTTATTGTTCATAAAACATAATATTTTCATTGGAACTTATATTATTATTACCAAAAATTCTTTTGTACCTCAATAATAATAAGTTTTATATTATTACATTAAAATTTAAAATACATGAGGACTTTAGTAAGTCCTCATGTATTATACATTTTAAAAAGATGTGGTCGTTTTAGGGACCTATCAGACAGAGTGGTCACGCGTTGAAGCATTTGCGTTGGAGCAGTCAGTGTGTGACTGAGGAGCAATTCTGACACATTCAGAACTCCTCCTGTGTGAGTATATAGAGATACTCACACGGGAGGCATTCTACAACATAATACAACACAAAGAACACAAAACCCTTGACCGCTCTCTGTCTGAGATATCCCAGGCAATTTCCCATAGTTGCAACTTGCAATGCAGTTTCTAATTGTTATTGGTTTGCCAAATAAAAGTCTGAAATTATAATATTGTTTTTATCTTTCATCAAAAGTTGGTATTTGAACTCCTTGAATAATAATAAATTAATATTTACACAAGGGATATTTGATTCATCTTCTTTGATTTTAAGTGACAAGACCTTGTTTAAGATTTCCGCTGTATAAATATTTTTATAAGTATAATATAAAAGAGATTTAACACTTGCCTATCTGATACTAGGTTGATAATAAGGTGTAAGACAAATGTAGTACCTATTGATGAAAGCTGTGTATGAATATGTATCTAAGGTAGGTATATTTAAGTGAGAAAATAAATGAAAAAACATTTAAAAACGAGTATTTATTAAATTTCTTTTAATTAAAGCTTTTGAGTGAATATATATTATCTTCCTAGGACTTCGTCATCATTACACTTGCAATTCTTTATTATAAAATGTAGTACTTATAGTATCTCAGTGTTAGCAATCAACCTTTATCCTGAAAAATATTTGGTTCAGCGTACACAGTACTAATAATGTAAAATGCCTTACAAGGCACGAAAAGGGGATTATTAAACTTATAAATTGCCTGTTTATGTTACAATAATACCTATTTGAAAGCTCAAAAAAACGTAGGTGTTCAAGAATGAGTTCAAGTTCAACAAACTATGTTCAACTCATGACATCAACTCTGTTGTAATGCATGTAATTGTAATCCACAAGTTTGATGCATTTCTAAGACTTTTTCATGGTAGATTATTTAGCGTAGGTATCAAATAGGTATAGGATATAATAAACTTATCAATTTCTTGCTTAAAACATAATCTCTATAAACTTAATAACAATATCTAATTATCTTTTTTTTTTGTCTCCTTCTTCTTCTCTTTTTTAATTGCCGACTCAGTTAGTTGCCAATGTCAGAGAATTCTTTCTCCTCTAGATCGCCACGCTTGTGATAATATAAACATGAAGGAGTGTTATTTTCTCAGTGTTTTCATAAAGGGCTTATAAAATACCAAAAAATATAAATAAAACCATTTACACATTTATAATAATTACCTTTAAATACAATAAATCGGTGCAAAAGTAACTATTCCTACATTGACCACGTTATATATTAGAAAATAGTATATTTTATAATAAAAAATATCAATCTTTTTTTAAACTATATTTTCATCTTGATTTACAATTTTTCCGTTAGTCGTTATGGCTAAGCCATTTCAATTCCTCAAAAAAAAAAAAAACAATTCCGTTAGTCAAATTTGACGTTCGTGTTTGACATTTCTTAATCCAGTTCAGAGACAAATATTACAGGTTAAAACCATTCAGAAGTAAAAGTGCAGATGATACCGAAACAGAACCACTCACTTTACAACTGTTTACATACCTGCACGGATTAGCTCAGGTTTTGACAAAGTTAATGATAGGGGTCCTGGTCTTGTGCGACTGTCAAAACTAAGTTATCCTAATTCCTACTGTATGACTAAAAATTTAAAACGAAGTTATACTAAAGTACTGTATGATATTATACTGTGGTAGTGTTTACGCTGGAATCTAGATAATTAGATATTAGCGCGCTAGTTATTAAGTTACACTAATTAGTAATTACTCGTTTGAAACTCTTGTTGGTTCGTTAAGGGATTGATCCATAAATAATACTATAAATATAAAGCAAAATAAACTTTTCTTATTCATAATCTTAAATACGTCTGTCTATTAAAATTGTTTCCTTTCCAGCCTGCCTAGCATACGACGAGATATCTCACTCTACATGTTTTCTCGATGTTTGATGGTTTGTCTCTTCATCTCTATTGACCCTAGCATGACAAACATTTTTTTCTCGCATAGATCTATCATCGAAATAACACATTTTTATAGAGTTTTGTCGAGATAATGTCGAGATTTTGACATTATGAGACGAGTAGTTTTTAATTATCTCGAGAGTGCGATATCTCGTTGACGTATGCTAGGCAGGCTGGGATCCAAAGTATCTCTATTTCTGTATTATACATAATACAGTAATGTATACAAAATAACATAATCGGTTCGGCGGTTTGAGCGCGAAGAAGTAACACGCAGAATGTGTCCTTTCCCGGGACATTTCTTGACGTGGGAGAGCCATGCTTCGACACGAATGGGCCGGCTCGACCGGAGAAATCCCACGGGCTCACAGAAAACCGGCGTGAAACAGCGCTTGCGCAAGCGCTGTTTCACGCCGAGTAGTTTACCGGAAGCCCAATCCCCTACCCTATTCCCTTCCCTACCCTCCCATATTTCCTTCCCAACCCTCCCTTATTCCCTTCCCTACTCTCCCCTATTACCCTATTCCCTCTTAAAAGGCCAGCAACGCACCTGCAGCTCCTCTGATGCTGCGAGTGTTCATGGGCGACGGAAGTTGCTTTCCATCAGGTGACCCGTTTGCTTGTTTGCCCCGTTATTTCATTAAAAAAAACAGTGTTTCTGCAAACCTAATTAGTAATTACATTAAAATCAATAAAGTGATTTAAGAGTAAAGAAGTAACAGACAAACCTACAGGAAAGTCACTTTCGCGTTTTTTATTATTATTAGTATGACTTAGTATTTAGTACAACAAGTCTAGACTCTAGAGACTAAAAGATACCTGCTTTTTTTTTTTTTTTAATGAAATAAGGGGGCAAACGAGCAAACGGGTCACCTGATGGAAAGCAACTTCCGTCGCCCATTGACACTCGCAGCATCAGAAGAGCTGCATGTGCGTTGCCGGCCTTTTAAGGGAATAGGGTAATAGGGGAGGGTAGGGAAGGGATGGGAATAGGGGAGGGTAGGAAAGGGAATAGGGTAGGGGATTGGGCCTCCGGTAAACTCACTCACTCGGCGAAACACAGCGCAAGCGCTGTTTCACGCCGGTTTTCTGTGAGAACGTGGTATTTATCCGGTCGAGCCGGCCCATTCGTGCCGAAGCATGGCTCTCCCACGTATAAAATGCTTTTGCTAGAATAAACTATCATACTTATTATGTCCTTTGCCGGGATTCAAAGCATAGCCATAGCAAAAGCAACCTACCCAAATCTTTTCAGCAGTTTTATAAAGGGTAACAGACGGACATGCACACCTGCATCATTAGTTAATTTAAATACATACAGTCAACAATTATCTTCATTCCAAAATTCAGCAAAATCGGTTCTGCAGTTTTAGTTTGAAGGGTAACAGACACTTTTTTATCAGTATGCATCCAAAGTTAATTTAAATACAAGCAACGAGAAAAGGCATAAGTTAGCACAGTAGCTGTAATATAAATAACAAAGTAAAGTTAAAATGCGATTTAAGCCCGTTCGTGCCGAGGAACAAAGTCAGTGCAGTTATTGTGTGAGATGTCGCGCCAACGAGTGTGTGTGGTCCAAGATATAGGAGAGTGCGGGCGAAATCTATACTTAATCTATCCTATCCTACTTCCTACTTTCCTACTAATATTATAAAGGCGAAAGTTTGTTTGGATGTATGGATGTGTGGATGTATGGATGTTTGTTACTCTTTCACGCAAAAACTACTGAACGGATTTTAATGAAACTTTACAATAATATAGCTTATACATCAGAATAACACATAGGCTACAATTTTAACCGACTTTCAAAATGGGGGAGGTGTTATGTTCGTTTTCTTATATTCAACGATTACTCCGCCGTTTGTATACCGATTTTCAAAATTTTTCTTTTGGTATATAGGGTATCAGCCCAATTTGGTATTATATTAAAAAATGGTGATCTGATGAAGGATCCATAAGTAATCGAGGAAACTCCTCAAAACTTATTGGGAAACATGTGGTGACTTCGGTTTCGTGAGAAGTATTCTAAGCATATGCTACCAACAAGTAAGATTTTGCACCGAGATATACCTGGTATGCCGTGGTTCGGAAGGTGCTGAGAGAACTCCTGATTCTTTATAGATACAAGTTTGGGAGTTTCGGCGTTGTTTTAAGAACAGAAATCATATGCTACTATACAAATTACATTCATCATCATCATCATCACTACCATATTATACCATTTCATAGTCTTTTAGATCGAGACTCGAGTTTGTCAAGTTATAAACCTGAAGAGTATGTTTGCTTGAACGCGTCAATCTCAGGAACTACAGGTCCGATTTAAAAACTTATATCAGTGTTAGATAGATCATTTATCGAGTAAGACTAAAGGCTATATCATATTATTACGCTAAGACTAATACGACCGAAGAAACTCAGGAAAATGTGGGAAAAAACGGGGAAAATATTTTTTATGGGAAAATGTACGGTTTCTGTAAAATTCCTAATTTACGCGGGCGAAGCCGCGCGGGACATCTAGTATATTATATAAAACTCAAAGGTGACTGACTGAGTTATTGACATAGTGATCTATCAACGCACAGCCCAAACCACTGGACGGATCGAGCTGAAATTTGGCATGCTACCTGCATGCCAAATTTCAGCAGCAGATGTTATAACGTAGGCATCCGCTAAGAAAGGATTTTGATAAATTTAAATAGGGGATGAAAGTTTGTATATAATAATACTTCTTAACGCGAGCGAAGCCGCGGGCAAAAGCTCGTAATATTATAAAGCGGAAGAGTTTGTAAGTTTGTTTGTTTGTTTGAACGCGCTAATCTCAGGAATTACTGGTCCAATTTGAAAAATTCTTGCAGTGTTAGATAGCCCATTTATCGAGGAAGGCTATATTTTATCACGCTAAGACAAATATGAGCGAAGAAATAGAGGAAAATGTGGAAAAGATAAAAATATTTAAAATTGCTTATTATCTTATGAAACTACTGGATCAATTTTTATGTTATTTAGCACACACGAAGAATAGACCACGTGAAAGGACATAGGTTTCTTTTTTTGCGGAAAAATGTACGGTTTCCGTGACATTCCTAAATTACGCGGGCGAAGCCGCGCGGAACATCTACTTAGTATAATAATACCCCAAAGTCATCGGAACTGGTCTTTTTACACCCTGTATCAATATCGTAAAACATGATAATAAATCCGCAATCGCTTCCGCCTCTCCCCTACAGCAGCACTTTTGTAGAATTTTCTACAAGAGTGGCTTACAAGCAAATAGGATGCCAAGTCGCCGACTCGAAGACAACGGAACGGCTAGACTTCAGAAACTACACTTTATTACTGAAGCGTCTTGTACATGTTGCAATATACGGGATAAAAGATTTTTCACATGCGACCGGTTTCTGAAGTTTTTTACTGAATCTAATCCGTTGGTTTTTTAATGTTTCACGTCAAAATACTAGCCAACAAAAAACACTGTTGAATAGATCTCGGTTGGCCCTTTCAAAATACTTCAGAATCTGGGCCTTGTAGAAACAAATATTATGTAGTTTCTGTACCGGTAGGTCATAAGTAGCTAGCATGTAAAATATCCGCTTCAGTAATATAATGTTATTCCTGAAGATGATATTTTACATGCTAGCGACTACCGGTTTATAAAATCTAAGTAGCTGATGAATAACGATAGCGCTTATGATTTGACTTATGCTAAATTATTAGCCCAATTATTTGCTTCAGAAATTGGGCCTTACACACACAGCTGACTTCAGAAACTACAATTTATTACTGAAGCGTCTTGTACTGTTTGCTGTGAATTGTGATGTATGGTATAAAAGGTATTTTACTTAGAACTGATTAACAAATCTGACTAAGGCTTCGGACTAAAGTCATCATGCTGGTACAGTCACATGATAAAAATATGTATTTTGATTTGATTTTGATTGACATTCTTGCTACCAATTTGTGCCCGGTTTCTGAAGTTTTTGACTGAAGTTTGTCTATTCAGAAACTACACTTTTTTACTAAAGCGTCTTACATAATCTATAGTGGTCGATGTAAAAATATAACTCTTCTTTCTCAGTTGGATATTAATTAGTACTTAGATTACTATCCGTCTGCTCAGTTTTATTTGACTATCAAAACTTAATGCCGTAATAAACCTTGATATAATAAGAGAAATATTACAATGATAAGAGATATAATACAATAATAAGAGATAATTTTAACATTCCAAGTCTTGATTTAATAAGAACTGGAGGTGAGCCAAATATAAAAATTCAGATAGGACTGTATAATGACGACAGAGATGTTATAAAAGTGGATACGCTAGCACATTAAAAAATATATTATGTATTTTTACACTGATGGAGAATAAAAACATCCTTTTGAATTAATAATTTAAGACATGGGTGGCTCAACCGGGCAACTAACATTTTACAACAAGAGCAATTACAATTTTTTCGATTCATCAAACGATTTAACACACACGCATCAGCCTAATGGCTGCTAGTGTGGTTACACAAATAATAATAATCATCTAGCTTATAATATTGTATCCAGCTATACAATATACATAGAATCCACATTTTATTGATTTAAAAAAAATCTACTACTTTATCTACATAAACCCTGAATTTTCTAGCAGTAAGCAGACTGATGATGATAAAATGCTTCTAAAAACACTCGAATTATGTCAGTTTTCAATTAAAAAAAGTAAATTACAATAGGTCAACTCGTTTGGATGATACAACGCCACGGACAGACTCACACAGACGAACAGAAACACGTCGTACTTCCAACACCCAGTCTTTTTGGTCGGTTAAAAATGGCACATCTACCGTTGAAAATCTTTGGTCGCAAATGAATAATTTATGAATAAAATTCAATTTTACTTTGGTGATTTAGTACAAATGTATACTAATTTTGTAGGCGAAGGAGTAGGAAGGACTGAATAGAATGATGTATGGATGGGTTCCAACTTCCAAGTATTTTAAGGAATGTGAAATATTCTTTGTGGCATACAAAGGAACTCCATACTAATATTAATGCGAAAATTCTGTCTGTCTGTTAAACCATTGAAATAGGAAAAGCCTGATTTCTTTAGCGGCGTTGTTTTTTTTTATGAAATAAGGGGGCAAACGAGCAAATGGGTCACCTGATGGACAGGCCGGCCTTTTAAGAGGGAATAGGGTAATAGCCAATAGAGGAGGGAGGAGAGAAGGATTTCCTTCCCTACCCTAGGGAAGGGAATCCCTAGGGTAGGGAAGGAAATACGGGAGGATAGGGATGGGAAAAGGGTAAGGGATTGGGGCTTCGGTAAACTCACTCACTCGGCGAAACACAGCGCAAGCGCTGTTTCACGCCGGTATTCTGTGAGCCCGTGGTATTTCTCCGGTCGAGCCGGCCCATTTTTTTTTTTTTTTTTATTAAATAAGGGGGCAAACGAGCAAACGGGTCACCTGATGGTAAGCAACTACCGTCGCCCATGGACACTCGCAACATCAGAAGTGCTGCAGGTGCGTTGCCGGCCTTTTAAGAGGGAATACGCTCTTTTCTTGAAGGTTTGCAGGTCGTATAGGTCCGGAAATACTGCTGGTGACAGTTCGCTCCAGAGTTTTACAGTGCGCGGCAGAAAGTTACGCGAAAAACGCACTGTGGAAGACTGCCACTCATCAAGGTGATGAGGATGGTATGTTTTTCGCGTGGGACGATGGCGAAAAGTTGCAGGTGGTATGATTCCGAACAATTCCTCAGAGCACTCCCCGTGATACAACCGATAGAGGATGCAGAGTGAAGCTACATCTCGGCGTAATTCTAAGGGGTCCAAGCTGTTTGAAACACTATGGCAGTCAACAATTCGAGCGGCCCTTCGTTGGATACGATCCAGAGGGAGCAGTTGGTATTTTGGCGCCCCTGCCCAGAGGTGAGAACAATATTCCATATTGTTCTCACCTCTGGCCGAACCTGCGCCTTGTAGAGTTGTAGGCGTTGGTCCGGACTGAAGTACTGTCTCGCTCTGTTAAGAACACCAAGCTTCTTCGAGGCTAATTTGGCCTTACCCTCTAGATGATATCGGAACTGGAATTCGCTCGATATGTTGACGCCAAGTATCTCAATGCTAGGGGAGATGGTTAAAGATGTGCCCTCGAAACGAGGATATACGACCATTGGTGATTTTTTAGTGGTGAACGCGCAGGCTTGTGTCTTGGCGGGGTTGAATCGGACCAAGTTACGTCTACCCCATTCAGAGACCTTCTCCAATGAATTCTCCACCTTAGACACAAGTTCGTTTCGACTCTCAGTGACATTTTGCCGAGAAATATTGGGGGAGCCGGTATATACAGCATCACCTGTACTATCATCCGCATAGCAATGAATGCCGTTGGTCTGTAATATGTCATTGATATGCAGTATGAATAGAGTAGGCGATAGCACACAGCCCTGAGGGACACCAGCATCAACAGACTGAGTTTCCGAGCATTCGCCGTCAACTACGACCTTTATGCTTCTGTCTGCTAAGAAACTAGTGACCCACTTACATAATTTCTCGGGCAGCCCGTATGATGGAAGCTTTGATAGCAGCGCTTTATGCCAAACCCGATCAAAGGCCTTCGCAATGTCCAAACTAACAGCCAATGCCTCTCCCTTCGACTCAATTGCCTGAGCCCAACGATGAGTCAGGTACGCCAAGAGATCACCAGCCGAGCGACCCTTACGGAACCCGTATTGTTTGTCGCTTAGTAATCCCTGGCCGTCCAAGTATCGAAGAAGCTGGCTATTGATAATGGATTCCATTATCTTCGAGAAGAGAGAGGTTATAGCGATTGGTCTGTAGTTGGAAGGATTTGAGCGATCACCTTTTTTGGGGATCGGGTGCACCAAGGCTGTCTTCCAGGAAACCGGGACGATGCCAGTGGAATAGGAGAGCCGAAAAAGACGCGTCAAGACCGGAGCCAACTCTGGAGCACACTTTTTTAACACAATAGGCGGGATTCCGTCAGGCCCACTCGACTTTTGGATATCAAGGGAACGGAGGGCTTTTCGCACTGAGCGCTGATGAAACCGAATATCCGACATGATGCTCGTGCATCGCGGTATGGTCGGCGGTTTCTGCCCCCCGTCATCCAGGGTCGAGTTTGACGCAAAGAGCTTGCCCAAAAGATCGGCTTTGTCTTTTGCGTCCTGGGCCAACGATCCATTTCCTACGTGTAGGGATGGTAGGGTTGGCTTGCAGAAATTTCCTTCAATAGCTTTGTTCAGAGACCAGAATGCACGGGTTTCCGAGGGGAGGCACTCAAGTCTTTTGCCAATTCTATTGACGTGCTGTTGCTTGCCGAAGCATGGCTCTCCCACTTTATTTTATAGGAACGGAAGAAAAATTTTAAAATCTCGTCAGGATATGTGATCTGATCGAAAGTTCGTAAGACTGGAGACCGCCGGTGCGGCGTAGGAGAGAGAATATTTAATGATAAGGATGAAATACGGTTTCCTAGACCAAGTTCTATTAGAAATATGCATTTGTTCAATGAAATTGAATATAGGTCAAGTAGTCTATTTCTGCAGGAACTTATTCAGCGTACTTCAGGACAAAACATACTAAAAGTCCTGACGTCTAGGAGGTGAGCCAGAGGGGGGGGATGATTCAAATTCAAATCGTTTATTTCGGACAAATTACATATACTTAGTCCATAATATTATTATAAATTGAAAATAATTACAATTAAATTAATAAATTAAAGCTTTTTAATTTTCACTATTTCTGAACGTATAGTTGGAAAACGGATGAGAATTTGGAAAAACTGTATAGAATCTAATTTATAGATAATTTAATAAGCTTTAATTTTATAATAGGATATTTTTTGCTACAACCTATAGTATTTTAGTTATTGGCGAAAAACCAAACCTTTGTCGCCCACCGTACCGCCCACGTGTTTAGTCAAACGTAAAAATTTCACCGACACTGCTTACTCCTCAATTCTTATATTATTGTGTCTACTCTGTCAGAGTAGACAGAATTATAGAGTATACCGACTTAGAACTGATGTTGAAATTTTTAAATTTGACGTATTATGACGAAAATCGTGGCTAGGGTTGTTAACACACATCATGGTGTCACCTACGAATTTAAAACTATGACATATTCGATGGACGTGTTCCTTTTTGGTCGTATTGTTGTTTGTGTTTTGGCACATGCGATTAAAATTGTCAGAATCCAATTTTGAAATATTTATTTTAAATATTTAAAAATAAAAATAAATTATAGCAGCCAGCGCGAGGCACATTCCGTTCATAATCCTAGTGAAACCCGACGAATTTGACAGATATTTAAACCTGTCCGTCTCTTTGCGGTCGAACTACTGGTCGTTATGTCTATTGTGACTCTGTAGTTGCTAATAATAATAAAAACTGTCACATTGAACAAACTTTCTAATATAACAAAGAAGAATGACGTGTTACAAAAATAACCGAAAAAGGTTCTCGTTATTGATAAGGACACGTGTCCTCTGGGAGGCTGTCAAATTTTATGTTTTACGAATATTCGGTAAATTTGAATAGAATATGCGGTAAAAGGTGAACCGAATATTCGGCAAATGGTAATGTAAATCCTCGTAGTAAATACTTACTGAATATTCGGGTAAAGTCGAGAATATTTGGCATAATTGAAGCGAATATACGGTAAAAGATGGAGCGAATATGTGGTAAAATAGAAACTTATATTCTGAGGATAAAGATGAAATGAATATTAGGTAAAATTGAAGCGAATATGCGATAAAAGGTAAAGCGAATATGCGTTTAAAAGTGAAGTTAATATTTTTTTTCCTTTTACAGTTTACTGGAAAAGGTGTGCAAAATATTCGGTATAATATGAAACGAATATGCGGTTAAAGTTAAAGCAAATAACTGATAAATAAGCAAATATTCGGCTCAAAATAGAGTGGTAATTTGGTATAATATTTTGAAGACATTTAGTAGCAAAGTTTTGAAACTTGGAACGGCCTCCGTTCTCCGTCTAAAGTTCAAAACATTACCATACATTACCACATCAAATTCTACTGCGGGTAGAACCAAGCTATTTTAGTATCATACACTACTTATTGGGATAAATAAATACGTGTGACACTCGGGGACTGCCGTGGTAAAGCTATTCCATAGCATTTTTATCAAAAGTGTTTTATTTCTGAATAAATTTAAAATAAATGTTTTCAGAATGTCCTACATGGTGCCTACGGCCTAAAACCGGTTCGGGAACTAACCCGGCGAGAAGAACCGGCGTAAGAAACTCGCACGGGGCAACAACATAATATGCAATTATAATTCGTATACGTCTAGTCGCTCGCACTCCAACACCGTGCCGAAGTCTGCCGAACTGAAACGACGTTAGACGAATGTTAGGTGTTTTTCGTTACGGAATTTCTTGATTCGGTCGCCGCGTTCAAAGCCCGTGATGAAAGCTATGCATTAGATTAATATGTGAAACAAATTTAGATTAATATGTGAAACAAATAAAATGTAATTAAATACTTAGGGCCTGTTACACCGATTTCTGATAAAGTTCCGAATAAGCTATTCACCACTTAACTTGACAGATCAAGTATGGAGAATCTGTCAAAAAAGTTGTGAATAGCCTATTCGGCACTTTATCAGAAAGTGGTGAAACAGCCCCTTAGTCTAATATGAAATTTTATCTCTTAATTGTCGAAAAGTGCTTTTTTACTGTTTTTCATTAGTTTTATTTTCGCAGCAATAACGAAAACTAATATTCTATTATTAAGTCTCGATTAACATTTCTATACTATTTTTAGGGAGTGCCTTCGCCTTTCCAATACGCGTATTTCTAGTTTCTTTGTGAACTACCCACAAAGGTGAAACTTGTGATTGATATCAGAGCGCTATCAGTTACCAAAAGCAAGTTAGAGCGTCGTTTGTAAACTTTTCTAAGGGAAATATTTTGTTTTACACAATTTCCTTGTTTTTACCGGAGCAAAAAATAAGGGTTATGATATTGGCTGTATTTGTGCCGCGTAGCGGCTAAACTACTGAACCGATCTTAATCTTAATCTTAACAATTATAGTTATTTTTACACAGAAAACCTGCGTGAAACAGCGATTGCGCTGTGTTTCGCCGAGTGAGTGAGTTTACCGAAGCCCCAACCCCTTCCCTACCCTCCCCTATATCCTTGCCCAACCTCCCCTATTCCCTTCCCTATCCTCCCCTATTACCCTTTTCCCTCTTAAAAGGCCGGCAACGCACCTGCAGCTTTTCTGATGCTGCGAGTGTCCATGGGCGACAGAAGTTGCTTTCCATCAGGTGACCCATTTGCTCGTTTGCCCCCTTATTTCATAAAAAAATTTGTCTGTTAATTCATTCTTAAACTGCTGAACTGATTTAGGTAACATTTGGTTATTCTTTTTAACCCAGAAAAGAACGTAGCATGATTGGGCAAAATGTACGGTTCTTACGAAAAACGAACTTTCCGCGCAACGGTCAAATAAAGTTGAAAAATATTCAATAAAATACCGTACTCGGCGAAACATGGCGGTAGCGGTCATTGACTCCCTGTCAAAAACTTGTCCTTATCTATACAAAGCCAAGATTGACATCTGACACTTCATTGTCAACTGCGGTAAGAAAATGACAAGTTTCTAACAGGGAGTCAATGACCGCTACCGCCATGTTTCGCCGAGTACAGTATAACCCGGTGATATTTCCAAACTATTTTAAACAAATCGATTCAGCCGTTTTCGAGTTTTAGCGAGACTAGACAGCCTAAATTCTTTTCTTTTCCAGCACCGTTTATAATATTTGGCAAACACGTTATTCGAATTTGCCGAATATTCGTGACGTCCCTATACGTCCCTATACGTCCCTATAGCTATCACCTTGATCATATTAGAGACCTCTGGGACACACGCTTGCGGCTTGTTGCTATATCAAATCAATATGAATTTGTTTGAAGACAGAATAGGCGGGAAATATCCATACTAATATAAAAAATGCGAAAGTGTGTCTGTCTGTCTCACTGTCTTCACGCCCAAACTAGTGTGCTATACTTTGAAAGGACATAATTATCACATAGGATTTATGCCGGAAAAAGGTTTTTTTTTATTACTATCAAGCAAATTTTTTGTGAGTAGCTTCATTTTGATAAGACGAACAACATTATTATTTGCGAAAAATCTCGAAAGTGGTAGCTAACAGAGATAGAAAGGATTTCATACTTTGAATTGACGGTCCTAAAATATGGACTGTTTTATTTGTAGGACAATGTTACTCTTAAATTATATGACTATTAATCTATCAATATACTTACAAAAAATCTGCTCGGTAGGGTTCCGTTTTAGGGTTCTGTAATCAACAAAACTTGGTTGACTACTGAACCCTAAAACGGAACTGTGGCGGTACCCACAATTCGCCTAACATTCCTGCATCGCGCTATCAAAGTTTTCTGAGCGCGTCGGTATATATACGACAGCTGAGATGTATCACGTGGGCTTCGGCCTGACCGGGCATACCACCTCGCTCGGTCGGAAGATCTTCCTTTGTGGCAGCCACGCATATTTCCCACAGAACCTTAACAAGCTGATTAAAGCGGACATTGCGATGCGAATTCGCACGAATTCACAGTTACGTGTGTGAGCCCTTAAAGTCGGCATACTCTGTGCTAGTAGTTTATTAAAAAGCCATTTAATATTACTCCCAGCTACATATCCAGTAACCAGCCCCCCTCGGTTCATTATTAGATAAACTTGCCCTCTCTCACATCCTTCCGGCGAAGTGCTTTCAGAGAGCTAAGAAAGTGTAGAGCCCGCAAAAACTTTCTGCCACGCTGTATTCTGTGGCCAAAAACTGTGGAACGAACTGTCACCAGCGGTATTTCCGGACCAATACGACCTGCAAACCTTTAAGAGGAGTCCACACTGCCCTTTTTTCCATACAAACGTTGTCCCCTGTTTCCTCCCTGGATAATGCTAGTAGAGTTATAATTTCTTTCCTGAATATCTACGGCCACTAATACAATGTCCCTATGTTTTCTTTTTTTTCATAATTTAATTATTAAATAAGATATGCACGTTCAAAAACCCAAAAAAATGGCCAGATTTTCCGCTGTGTTCAAACATCCAGAAAACAGATTTGGCTAGACTATACAAAAAAAATAAAACATAGGAACACAGCTCAAGCCTGTATTTAATCTTTAATGAAAAAAGTACTTAAATCGGTTAAGTTTTGGAGAAGGAATCAGGGGACAACGATTGATTTTCTGGATTTTCTGCAGTTGTCTCTATCGCGTTCTGCGGTATAAGCTTGAGGTAAGGGAGACAGGTATAGATATTACACGTACTTTTTTTCATTTCTCTAGCCCCTGGTGTATCCTCTTAAGAGTCAATTCAGTAAAACCGTAACGCGACACGTAGATGCATTTCTATATTTGTATGGATTCGACAGATTCGCAAGACGTCTCCCGCAATTGAAATCTGTCCAATGTACATCAAGTAGAAATTAAGAATTATGCGTCTACGCGTCCCGTTCCGATCTGAATTAATCCTAATATGAGAGTGTATTCCCTCTTAAAAGACTGGCAACGCACTTAAATAATACATCTGAAGTAAATTATAAAATAATTTTACAAAAATAAATTTTTTGTTTATAATTTTACAGGTTTTTATACAAAATGTTCTATAATAATTACATTTTTTTCATTATTATTAACGATACGAACTTATTAAATATCATTTGAAACAGCGCGAAAACATATTTTTTTATAACATTTTCAAAAATGTATGTTGTGATTTTCATGACAATTGATGGCGTATTTTATTACGTGGGTTCAAAAATATGACGAAACGTTTCCAGAATAGGTTAAGGTCGCTTAGCTCGTCTATGCGGGCGCACTACCGTGCCCCCAGATTCCTAGTCTATGGCAACTTATACACACCAATAAACCTCCCAAGATGGAGTAATATTAAGTTCTTACTCATTTTATTTACACGTTATAGAGTTATATTCTAAGTAGATTGGAGAAGAATACTTCCTTTGTACCGATTTCAAAAAGGATGTTTCTCAATTCGAGCGTATATTTTTTTTGTATGTTCGCTGATAACTTCATCGTTTAGGGACCGATTTTGATGATTCTTTTTTTGTTGGAAAGAACACATTTCAAAGATGGTTCTATCATAAGTAAATACTGCTACGCAAAATGTCTTAATGTCGTCAGCGATAGTTTTTATTTGGCGATCCATCTGTCTGTCACAATATTTGTGTCTGTCTTTTATCCTGGATCAATGTACGGCTTACGAGGTGAACCATATTTTAGCGCAAAAAAGTTGGATACGTATCATAGAAGTAATTTCACCTGGGAGAGCCATGCTTCGGCACGAATGGGCCAGCTTGACCGTAGAAATACCACGGGCTCACAGAAAGTGAGTGAGTTTACCGGAGGCCCAATCCCCTACCCTTTTCCTTTCCCTACCCTCTCCTACTTCCTTCCCTACCCTCCCCTATTATCCTATTCCCTCTTAAAAGGCCTACTATAAAATTACTCCTGCGTAACTGGCCTGGTTTCAATGAAACTGGCCACCATCCCCGAAATCGGTGTGGGGAGTATTATTTATTATGGATAGCATGTATCTGAATATTTCATGCAAACCTATTCAGTATATATACAAAACATTCAGTATAATATTATTATACTTCAACATAATATATTATGAATGCTAATAAGCTTCTCGCTACATACAACATATGACGATATGACGCTACATATGACATAATATGTCTTTGAAGCCTCGCGTACAAGTTTTAATAATATTTCTTCTCGCATTTTATTACTCTGTAATATTCAGTGGTGTGTTACAATTTTTTACTTTTAAAACCTCTGTGACTCAATTGGTTCGATCGCGGGTTCGAATCTTGCCAAGGCCCAAGGGGACGAAAGTTGTCAATGTTCATGGGTCATAATAATACCCCACACACCGCTTTCGGTGATGCTGGCCGGTTTCATTGAAACCAGGCTAGGTACGCAGGAGTAATTTTATAGTGCCCAAGTGTGTGCGCAGTACACAAGAGCACTCTCTATTCCTTTACTCTCATAACCCAGTGGGACGGAAGCGGGAAGACCGACACGACCGGTGAGAGACCGACTTTTTACATGCCCATCTGACGCATGGATCATCTTACTTGTCAGATAATCAGGTGATCAGCCTGCATTGTCCTAACCAAACTTGGAAATAACATGTTTCCAACGCGGGAATCGAACCCACGATCTCTGAGTCAAGAGCCACGCTCTTAACCACTGGACCACGGAGGCGTTAAATGTTCAATAGGTCATAGATAGTTAGTAAAGGGTGTAACAAAACTAAGTTATAATACTTTAGGCTGTGTATGCGTCCCTTGTATAGAGTTGACTGTGAAAATCGCAGTGCTGAACGAGTAATTTTTTAACTTTTGCATGGTTGGCATGGGCGCTTGCCTATATTACAAAAAATGCTCTTTCAGCGCTGCTACTTTAACATTGAACTCTATACATATAGTTAGCTGTAAGCCACCCAAACATGATAACATAAAATAATATAATAAAATATGTACTATGAAAAGAACCAATAATAGGGTCATGAGTGAAGACGGGACGATAAATGGTTCTATAATGGCTTATGGTAGTGATGACGATGATGATGATTAATGCTATTTAATTGGTGTATAACACAAACACACCCTAGCTGTATCGTGGGAGAGCCATGCTTCGGCACGAATGGGCCGGCTCGACCGGAGAAATACCACGTTCTCACAGAAAACCGGCGTGAAACAGCGCTTGCGCCGTGTTTCGTCGAGTGAGTGAGTTTACCGGAGGCCCATTTCCCTATCCTATTCCGTTTCCTACTCTCCCCTATTCCCTTCCCTTCCCTGCCTTCCCCTATTACCCTATTCCCTCTTAAAAGGCCGGCAACGCACTTGCAGCTCTTCTGATGCTGCGAGTGTCCATGGGCGACGGAAGTTGCTTTCCATCAGGTGACCCGTTTGCTCGTTTGCCCCCTTATTTCATTTAAAAAAAATCATCCTTTTTGAAAGTCGGTTAAAAATCGATCAGTTGATTATAATTTGAAGTGCAAATGATTCTTCGGTCAATGGATACTTGACATGACCTACTTTGGTCGCATAATGTTATGCTAAAATATACAACGCTTAGAGCCATCGAAATACCGGGCTATGGAAGAGTAACTAAACTAAAAAATACGTGCACACAGGGACTGCCGCGGTAAAGCAGTTAGCGCCTAGTCTATACGCATACGTCTAGTAGCACGCACACAAGTGCCGAAGTCTGCTGAACTGAAATGACGTTCGACGAGTGTTAGGTTTATTTTCGTTACGGAATTTCTTGATTCGGTCGCCGCGCTCAAAGTCCGCAATAAAGCGGAATCAAGCCGAATTTCCGCCGCTGAAATTTGCATAGTGTGTTTAGAAACTCAGGCTGCCAAAGTGCGACTATCCATACTAAAATTTCGAAAGAATGTTTGTTTGTTACCTCTTCACGCCCAAACCGCTGAACCAATGTGATGAAATTTGGTATAGTAATACTTTGAGTCTCGGGAAAGGACATAGGATACTTGTCCAGCCGGGAAAATGTACGGTTCCCACGCGATAAACGATTTATGGAGCAACGGAGTTACGGACATTAACTAGTACTACTATAAGATGTTTTATAGGGTTCCGTACCCAACGGTAAAACCGCGACCCTATAAACTGCTGTCTGACTGTTCGTCCGTCTGTTACCAGGCTGTATCTTAAGAGGGAACGCAGGTGCAGTAGAATTTAAACGAAGAAACTATTGCCATCAATATTGCTAATCTTATATCATTAATCGGTCAAACAGCTAGTTGTATTGTGATAGAGACAGATACAGTAAATCGACGTAACGTAGTCCTCTCATTCCGCCTTCAAAATAGAGCCTATCTAATTATTTTTATAAATATCTTCAGGAAGAGTGAGTCTATGCCTCTACGTTTTTGTTTTATCTTAAAGATCTTTCAAATTTTTTTTATGGTCGGTGGATTTGCGGGGCACGGGTAGGGTTGCCAACTATACTGTTTTGAACAGTATTAAACTGTTATTCACTAAATTATACTTTTTACTGTTGAACAAAAATAAAGTATACAAAATACTGTTTTTAGCATCAAAGTGAGAACACTTTATTATGCCATATTAAACTTAGACGCTTAGACATTTTATTTTTATTTTTAGTAAGTTTGGCGAGAAACTCTAATAATGTACGTATTTAAACGAATAAATAAATAATATACTGTTCATTTTTCTAAAATACTGTTTAAAATATTTCAGTGACTATACTCTATACTCTATTTCTTGTGAAAAAAGTTGGCAACCCTAGGCACGGGGCATTTATTTTTTGCGATTTTTGAAGGGTCATATTTTTTATTTGTTAGTAAATTAAAAAAAAAAAGCGAATAACGTAGAGGCTTAGCTTTGACAGTTCCGAATATTGTATAAAATTCATTTGTCTAGACTTATTGTCCAGGGAGTAAATTGGGGAATACGTTTGTATGGAAGAACAGTGTTAGCGTTCCCTCATAAGCACGTCGCAACAGTAAGACTTTGTTCACGAATTAAGAGCTCACCTGACTCTAAAAATCAAACATCGTCCTTCTCTCTTCACACTCACGCCCGTCTTTCATATGCCAGGTGAAAAAGGACGGCGCGGAATCATCGCCGAGTTAGTTTTATTTGAATAAAAGACGAACTATAATGATTATGAAAAAAGTGTTTTGAGAAAATTTAGGTTTTATCAATACCTTTTTAGATATTAAAAAATATTAAAGAAAAGACAGCAAACTTCGAAGATCCAAGCAAAAATGTGTCTAAAACAAGGTTTTTTGTAAAAAAGAAACTATCGAGCATTTTTTGAGTAATCGTGTTTTCGTCTTGAGCATTTAATCTTTATGAACTGAAGTTACTTGTGTCAAAAAATCAGTTTTCTATACCTTACAGATTTTGAGATCTAGGTTAAAGTATGTAGTCAAGTTAGGGTCATATGGGCTCTTAAGTACGAGTATGTATTTTTGTTGCCGCTGTAAACTGCTCGATATAATATTGCAATGTCTATTGAGTTTAATGGTATGGAACACAGACATAGATCAAGATAGATCTATACGTGGGGAAGCCATGCTTCGGCACGAATGGGCCGGCTCGACCGGAGAAATACCACGTTCTCACAGAAAACCGGCGTGAAACAGCGCTTGCGCTGTGTTTCGCCGAGTGAGTGAGTTTACCGGAGGCCCAATCCCCTACCCTATTCCCTTCCCTACCCTCCCCTATTCCCTCTTAAAAGGCTGGCAACGCACCTACAGATCATCTGATGCTGCGAGTGTCCATGGGAGACGGAAGTTGCTTTCCATCAGGTGACCCGTTTGCTCGTTTGCCCCCTTATTTCATAAAATGTGCACCTCGTAGGCGAGTCCCACTCGTTCTTGACCGTTTTTTAAATTGGAAAAAAGCAAAAAACTTATACCCGCCGGTTGTTTCAGTTTACAAGGACAATTAAATTATTACATCAAAGCGAATATATTTTTCTTCGTACTCATTAAGGAAATTAATTAAAATCGTCTCCTCTTTGTGAAAATTAATTACCTTCGTATATTGTTAAGGGCCAATATTTTCATAAATAAAAAGTACGTGTGGCACTCGGGGACTGCCGCGGAAGTGTTATTAATATAAGTTACAGTTTTTGAGCGTGGTGACTGGTGAGTGGTGACCGATACCAGAGTAGACATTATACAGAATTATAATAATTAAATATAAGTATACCGACTGACTTTAACGCCTCCGTGGTCTAGTGGTTAGAGCGTCGCTCTCGACTCCGGAGGTCGTGGGTTCGAATCCCGCGTTGGAAACATGTTATTTCCAAGTTTGGTTAAGACAATGCAGGGGCACACACTTGGGCACTATAAAATTACTCCTGCGTACCTGGTCTGGTTTCAATGAAACCGGCCACCGTCACCGAAACCGGTGTGGGGGAGTATTATTGTTATTATACCGACTGAGGTTGAAATTTTTATGTTTGCCGTATTATGACAAAAGTCGTTACCTACAAATTTAGCTGTTGTTTATATTTTGGCACATGCAAAGAAAAGTGTCAGAATTCAATTTCAAAATCTTCATTTTATTATTATTTTTAACAAAAAATTAAAACCGACTTCCAAGGTAAAAACAATAATAATATGAACAAAAAGTATTAAATAACTCTTACTCTATAATAGTGCCTTTCTCAGAACTCGTCTAAATCTCAACTATTTCTGTACATACTACAGTCTTCATTACTTTGAAGTCGGTACCAGCTAATTTTATCGTGAGTTCAGTCAATGTCAGAATATCTGAAGCTTTTGGGACTGGTACCGACTTCAAAGAAATTGTGGTAAATGCTTGCAGTTATCTAAGCGATGCTGCAATTTAAAAACTTTTATCTTTAAAGGTTCAGGAGTTCTGTTCAGTGTCTTTGGACCAAGAGACACCTTCGTATGAACTGTCTCTTATTCGTAACATAATATGTTTAAGTTACTAGAAACAACATTTTAACCACTATAAGTCTTTTGATAAATTTCAAGGATTTCCCTCGATTGCTCATAGATCCCATCATCAGCTCACCACTTTCGTAATTATTATACAAAATCAAGATTATACCCTATACAACAACACAAGAATTTTGAAAATCGGTCCACAAACAGCGAAATAATCATCAAAAACATATGCTTCGATGCAAAATATCACGAAAAGCATCAATAATTGGGTCATAATGTGATGACCCATGGCATAATTATGATTTTGATGATGATGATTGAATAAACTGATGTGTTGGCTTATGCTTTCAGTTGTTTAAACAACGCCGAAATCCCCGAACCTGTATCTATAAGGATTCAAAAGTTCTGTTCGGTACCTTCGGATCTAGGGTATAACCTGGTGCGAAATCTTACTTTTTGGTAGCATTTACCTCGAATGTTTCAGAAAAAATTAAAATCACTATGTTTCCATACAAATTTCAAGGAGTCCTCTCGATTCCTCCAGGATCCCATCATCAGATCACCACATTTGTGAACATGGTACCAAATTCGAGTTAAACCCTATACAACACAAAAAGAATTTTGAAAATCGGATCACAGACGGCTGAGTTATCGTTGAACATACAAAAAAAAAGATACATACAGCCGAACGTATAACCTCCTCCTTTTTGGAAGTCGGTAAAAAATAAATCCTATCAGCCAGCGCGCCAGCCCTTAACTAATCCTGGCGAAACCCGAAAGAAATGACAGGTATATACACGTCCGTCTCTCAGCAGTAGTACTGGTAGTTATGTATATTGTGCCGATACCGTGGACACCGTACGTATACCAGTCTAGTCACACGCACACAAACAACGTGCTGAAGTATGTCGAACTGAAACGACGTCAGACGATGCGGCGTTAGGTTTATTTTCGTTAGGGAATTTCTTTATTCTAAAAACAGGGGACTATATACAGGGGACTCATACACACCTTAAAGTAACCAGTTTGTTTTATAGTCTGTCAAGAAAGAGTAGACGCAGTACAAAATTTTCTAAACGTAATACTAAGTGATTAGTATTACGCTTTAGAGGTGGTTTTTTCTATTTCCACAGAGAAAGCTTATAAGTACACATTAAAATACAAGATGTTAGTGTAAACCTAAACACCGTTATCCTTGAAACCATCAAATGAACCCGTCAAAATGAACAACTTTTTCTATGAGAACAATGCTGGTTGCACTAACATCTAGTATTTTAATGTGTATCTCAGTTTATTAAGGTTTTCATATTTTTATGTCATTTCAAAATTGTTTACAGCGCCTATTCTATTTTGACAAGTTATACTTTGTATTAAATCATAATATAGCACAACTTAAAATGTTATGTAATGTAAGAGTAGTCATAAAATAATATTAAATAGGTACTAAAGTAGTTTAAGAATAGTATATAAACAGAACGTCTCTCCCAAACCGATAAACCTTTTAGGTTTTTGTATGGGAAACTATGTCATGTTTTTCTGTAAGTTTATTGTAATGCTTTGAATAAAGAAAAAAAAAAAAAAAAAAAAAAAGTTTTGTAGAATTAAAATACATTTAATTCTACAAAACTTGTTGACGTGGGAGAACCATGCTTCGGCACGAATGGGCCGGCTCGACCGGAGAGATACCACGTCCTCACAGAAAACCGGCGTGAAACAGCGCTTCCGCTGTGTTTCGCCGAGTAAGTGAGTTTACCGGAGGCCCAATCTCCTACCCTTTTCCTTTCCCTACCCTCCCCTATTTCCTTCCGTATCCTCCCCTATTCCCTTCCCTACCCTCCCCTATTACCCCTTAGAAGGCCGGCAACGCACCTGCAGCTCTTCTGATGCTGCGAGTGTCCATGGGCGACGGAAGTTGCTTTCCATCAGATGACCCGTTTGCTCGTTTGCCCTCTTATTTCATTAAAAAAAAAACATTTTCGCCCACAAATCATCATACAACGCTGGACATAAAAACCGCCGCAAAATTAATTTTATTGTTATTGTCGCTACAGGTGCTATTTATGGTTTCGCTTATCTACACTTTCATACTAATATTATAAATGTGAAAGTGTGTTTGTCTGTCCGTTACCTCTTTTATCCTCAAACCCCTGAACTGATTTTGATGATATTTGGTATGAAGATACTTTGAGTCCCGGGAAAAGGACGGAGTTGCGGTTGTCATCTAGTATATTATAAAGCTGAGGAGTTCGTTTGCGATGCACTGCGATGTTTGTTTGTTTGTATGGGCTAATTTCAGAAACTACTTTTTCGAATTGAAAAGTTTTTTTTTTATTAGGTCGTCCATTTATCGAGGAAGGTTTAAGGATATATAACATCACGATACGACCGATAGGAGTGAAGAATCAGAGGAAAATGTGGAAAAAACGGGAAAAATTATCGTTTAAACGCGCTTATTTCACGAACTACTGGGCCGATATCTGTTTTTTTTTATGATATAAGAGGGCAAACAAGCAAACGGGTCACCTGATGGAAAGCAAATTCCGTCGCCCATGGACACTCGCAGCATCAGAAGAGCTGCAGGTTCGTTGCCGGCCTTTTAAGAGGGAATACGGTAATAGAGGAGGGTAGGGATAGGAAGGGAAGGGAATATGGGAGGGTAGGGAAGGGCATAGGGTAGGGGATTAGGCCTCCGGTAAACTCACTCACTCGGCGAAACACAGCGCAAGCGCTGTTTCACGCCGGTTTTCTGTGAGAACGTTTACTCCGGTCGAGCCGGCCCATTCGTGCTGAAGTATGGCTCTCCCACGTGTAAATTGCAATTTGGCACAGATGTAAAATAGACCATGGGGACATAGACTACCTTTTTTGCGAGAAATTTACTACGAACAAATCCACCACGAAACTACCGTCATTTTTGGTGGTAGTAATGAAAAGTACTTAACTTACTCACCAAATGGACCATTACATATATACGGTACATTTCAGTTAAGTGTATGCATAAAATATTTTATGTTCCCACCCCGGGCGTCAAAATTGAGTAACAAAAATAAACGTTAAATTTTAATTCATGGTCAGGTTGCACCGTTCTCCTAAGCAGAGGTTAATCGCTGATTAGTTTGATAAGAATATTTGATTAAATGTTTATTAATTTTTTACACGGGAATTTTTATTCCTAACAGCGTTGTTGATTGATTGGTTAACGTTTTTATGTAAGTTAATCTAAAGCGGTGTATTGAATAGATTAACTCATTTAAAAAAATTTTACAAACCGAACGTAAGCTGAAGTTAATTAATTAACTACAGCGGCACATAAGCTGTGTTCGATTTAACAGAACATAATGTTTACATACATACTATTGATATAAATAAATTAAGTTTAAGTAATGAAATCTATTCAGATTTTCATTACTGATTTTGGACGCAAGATTTTCTAAACCGATTTTTTATGCAATTTAGTATGGTCTTGGTATAATAAATTACAATTACCAAAATACAGTCACTCTTTGGATATTGTATACAGCTACAGAACTAGTTACATGTATTTCCTGGCGAATTAACGCTAATAAACTATGATTTAAAGTAACCAGAGTTTTAGGCTTGATTAGGCAACGGTTAAAGTCGCTCTAATGGAAGATATTATGAGCTTTTTATGTAAAATCTTCTCTCTCTTTCTGGGATGTGATTTGTTCACACATACTAGAGTTTGCCCGTGGCTCCTTGTTCATCTCTCATCATCTATACATCATCTATACTAATTATTATACAGAGAAAAAGTTTGTTTGTAAGTTCATTACTATTGAATAGGCTCAAAAGTACTAAACTGATTTTAAAAATTCCTTAACATACGTAAAACTAGATCTTTTCTGATGAACATAGGCTATGTTTTATTCTGAAAAATATTAGACATATTTCCGAAAATTGCAAAATGTAACAAAGTGGCAAAAATTCAATCCGTTTGAAGTTAAGAAGCCGTTATTTTATTTTAGAAAATCGTTTTCAAATTACAAAACAAGTCGACCAAAAACAATAAAGATGAAAACAGGAAATTAATTTCCACGTTAACCGAATTCTTTACCCTTACCTTTTCTGTGGCATTTTAAATTTTCCTCTTGGGAAAAAATATATTTATAAACGAAAGGACTTGTACGTTTATTTTGGGCGGTAAAAAGTATCCTATGTCCTTTCCCGGGACTCAAAGTATCTCTATACCAAATTTCAACAATAGCGGTTCAGCGGTTTGGGTGTGAAGAGGTAACATACAGACAGACAGACAAAGTTTCGCATTTATAAAATTTTGCGCCAAAATTTTATACGTGGGAGAGCCATGCTTCGGCACGAATGGGCCGGCTCGACTGGAGAAATACCACGTTCTCACAAAAAACCGGCGTGAAACAGCGCTTGCGCTGTGTTTCGCCGAGTGAGTGAGTTTACCGGAGGCCCAATCCCTTATTCCCTACCCTACCCTATTCCCTTCCCTTCCCATCCCTACCCTTCCCTATTCCCTCTTAAAAGGCCGGCAGCTCTTCTGATGCTGCGAGTGTCCATGGGCGACGGAAGTTGCTTTCCATCAGGTGACCCGTTTGCTCGTTTGCCCCCTTATCTCATAAAAAAAAAAATCGTTTAGTGTGTGTATGTTGTTTCGTATTACGGAAAAATGTACGGTTCCCGGTAACGGAATTTTGACAAACGGAGTTTTCTGTGTTATCTAGTGTGTTATGTAGAGGGAATAAAAACTCTTATTTTTATTTATCTTATATATATAAAATTCTCGTGTCACAATGTTAGGCCGCGTACTCCTCCGAAACGGCTTTACTGATTTTAACCAAATTTTATATGCATATTCAGTGGGTCTGAGAATCGGCTACTGGGTAGTTTTTATATTGATAAGTGCATTTGTTAAATAAATAATAGTAAGTTATTACAACTTGAGACTGACGGTGACCATTGTTTGTGCGACGGGATAGCGATGGACGTTGCCATGGTGACATACTTATTTAGTCACTTCAATAAAATAATACGGGCGAAATACTTTATATGGCAAAGAAACGTTTGCCGGGACAGCTAGTTTATTTTATATGAGTCTCTTAAAGTTGTATTTCATATTATTTTTTGACACAACATTTATCCTTACATTCTGAATTTTCCGGAAAACTAGAAAAGCCTTTGAAACGCGTCTAAATTCTAAATCCAAAATGCAAAGCGCTATAAAATATTATGCAGCTTCTATAAAGTGGCCTTCTTTGTGAAATATTTTAATTTAGCTACTTCTCAGTATGTATTTTTAGGGTTCCGTACCCAAAGGGTAAAAACAGGACCCTATTACTGAGACTTCGATGTCTGTCCGTCTGTCAGTCTGTCTCCAGGCTGTAACTCAAGAACTGCTATAGCTAGACTTCTGAAATTTTCACAGCTTATGTAAGTATTTCAGGTGCCGCAATAATAACAAATACTAAAAACAAAATAAAGTTAATATTTAAGGGAACCCCCCATACAACAATTGTTATTTTTTTGGTCTATTTGGCTCGTAATCCTTAATGGCAACATATAGTCACTTGAAATTTTTCCTGCGTCTTGTCACGTTCCTTCACAAATAAAAAACGCTTACAGTTATATAAATTCGTTTCGATGTTTGTTAGTTTGTCACACTCTTTGTACATTACACGGTAAGTATGTACACAGTAAGTTATTATGTATTGTGTTGAAACATGCTTCGGCATTAACGGGTCGGCTCAAATAACGGCAACAAATCGACGTAAAAACTTTGCTAGTGGTAACGCACTTCTGACCTCTAGTATAGCAGAGATAAAAATGAATACGTGTGGCACTCGGGGATTGCCGCAGTAAAGCTATTGCATAGCAGCTAGTCTACATGCATACGTCGCACGCACACAAACACCGTGCCGAAGTCTGCCAAACTGAAACGACGTTAGACGATGCACGGCTTTCAACGCTAAAATCATTAAGGGCCGACTCACACCGGAATGGCAGCGGCGAGGCGAGCACTTTCAGCGTCATATGATTTTAAACTTTATCTTCATTATTGTAATACATAGTATCGCTTGAGAAATCGCGGCCGCCAGCGGCCACGGACGGCCGTAGACTTCTCAAGCGATACTATGTATTACAATAATGAAGATAAAGTTTAAAATCATATGACGCTGAAAGTGCTCGATTCGCCACTGCCATTCCGGTGTGAATCGGCCCTAAAATCGTGCAAATTTGTAATGTTGTAAAATATTAGCTATCCACTTCATCCGATCATATCTTGAATTATATTCTAATTAATATTATAATATTTTTCTCTATGATACCATCTCTTGCCACTTAAGAAATTTCAAAGAAGATATTTTTAATTTTCTAAGATTTTTCCTATTCATAGTTGAGTCTACTTATTTATTATAGATAAGGGTCTGTTAAAAATGATACAGTTCTTAAGTAACTTATTAAGATAATGATTTTAAAGAAAGGATGAGTCCGAATAGGATTTTTTATGTTTTTGTAAACAAAATATCTAATTCGCAGAATAATTTGTCTTACTCTTACTTACGTAGTTGCAGGAGTGTGCAAAAGCGAAATCTTGACTACGTCAGTAAACGATCATTTATTACAAAAATTGCGCTTATGATGTTACTTTAAATATGTAGTAAGAATATTAGGGGACTTCCCCCTTTGGGACCTGCTAGCACAAAAGCAGGTATTAATTACTGCGAAGTGTATGGAGTGCTATGCTCAGGCAAGGCGAAACCCGCAGTTGTTGTCATATCTTATGTATACAACGTCTAAACGACTCAAAAACATCAATAGCACGATTCAGTGACTACTACAATAAATTATGATAGTCATGAGTTGCGTTGGCCCAAATGGGGCACTCATATCGGAGACATTTTAATGATATCACCGACCTATCCTTACGATCTTGTTCTATGAGATACTGGAAGTACCTAATTATGAATTCAAGATTCAAGTTATCGAAGAAAATTCACATAGACGAGCTAATTAAAATATACTTAAATAAAAGTAAAGTGTGTCACCATCTCATAGCAATCTACCAATACCAAGACGACTGATCACTTATCTACCAATAGCCTGTTCCATTTTTATTTTTTACTTATTACGGGACCAATTTGAAAATATTTTCTGTCCAACAAAAAAGGAAACCTCAAAATCGGTTCATAAACGCAGAAATTGTCGGTGAACAAACAAAAGTGTTTCAGTCCGTTTAAATTTGAACCCAATGCCCTTTATTCTTGCCAACCGATCTTAAACTTGTGTGCGACTTACTCAACGCTTACAAATTGTTCACTTGGCGAGTACATTTGTATTCGTAATCAATCGGTGCTGAAATTGGGTCAGAGAGATGAAACATGGAAGGAGGTGGAATCACTTTGTACACTCGCACACCGAAACGTGGTAGAACTGCCGATATTTGTGCGACATGAAGTACTGCGTAATTGATCAGACACACACACCATCTTCTATATATATAAAACTCAAAGGTGACTGACTGACTGATTGACATAGTGATCTATCAACGCACGGCCCAAACCACTGGACGGATCGGGCTGAAATTTGGCATGCAGGTAGATGTTATAACGTAGGCATCCGCTAAGAAAGGATTTTGATAAATTCCAACCCCAAGGGGTTCAAATAGGGGATGAAAGTTTGTATATAATAATACTTCTTAACGCGAGCGAAGCCGCGGGAAATAGCTCGTATATATATAAAACTCAAAGGTGACTGACTGACATGGTTATCTATCAACGCACAGCCCAAACCACTGGTCCGATCGGGCTGTTTGGCATGCAGGTAGATGATATGACGTAGGCATCCGCTAAGAAAGGATTTTGATCGATTCGACCTCCAAGGGGTTAATTTTAATAAGGTTAATAAATAATAGGGAATTAAAGTTTGTACATAATAATACTTCTTAACGCGAGCGAAGCCGAGAGCAAAAGCTCGTTACACATAAGCTAGCTGACCCGGCGAACGTTGTTTTGCCATATTACGCTGACAACCTGGATAAGAACATTGGCTACATTTTACTGAGAAAAAATGTCTTGTTCTTATGGTTATGATTTTAATAACGTTTCACGTCTTAAAAACCGTGAGGCACAGCTAGTATGTAAATATTCGTAGACAATTCCAACTGAGTATAACATTTATCACTCCGCCTGTACCGAGTTCGTCTTGTTTCAACTGAAATCGGTGTCGGGCTATGACTTGATTTACTATCGATTCAGTTGGGATCGGAAGGTATGCTGAATGACCTTTTGACTTACTTGCAACTGGGTTATTGAGTCAACCACCACACCACGTCAGTCTGGCCCCGTGGTAAGTACCTGAAGGACTTGTGTTACGGATACCAGACAACGCCTCCGTGGTCTAGTGGTATAGAGCGCGGCTCTTGACTCGGAGGTCGTGGGTTCGATTCCCGCGTTGAAAACATGTTATTTCCAAGTTTGGTTAGGACAATGCAAGCTGATCACCTGATTGTCTGACAAGTAAGATGATCCATGCGTCGGATGGGCATGTAAAAAGTCGGTCCTGCGCCTGATCTCTCGCCCGTCGTGTCGGTCGTCCGTCCCACTGGGTTATAAGAGTAAAGGAATAGAGAGTGCTCTTGTGTACTGCGCACACACTTGGGCATTATAAAATTACTCCTGCGTAGCTGGCCTGGTTTCAATGAAATCGGCCACCGTCACCGAAACCGGTGTGGGAGCTATTATTATTACCAGACAACGGAAATATTATATTGAATACTTTTATAATATACATATTTTTGAGATTTTTATTATATGATACATATATTTACTACACATCCATGGCCCAGGAACTTTGAAAACGTTCCGTCGGCGGGATTCGAACCCGCGACCCCCGGCTTGAGCTACTAACAGCCCACCAACTGAACCACAGAAGTCGTCAATTTTTTTTAATTATAAAATCTTAGTTATCCACTTCATCCACTTACTTCTACAACTGCTTTTTAGATTTTGCCATAATCTGGTAAAACTCGAACCTCCATTTCGATTTTACCTTAACCACCGTTTCATTTCAAGCAATAACGCTTTGCCATAATTGAATATTTATGATCCAACTAAAGAACATTGTGAAGGGGGAGAAAATTAAAAGGGAATAAAAATAAAATAATCACACCAAATCCGTGCAATTTTTTTTAATTAGCACATTCTGGGGTTGTAAAAATTATGTTCGGACGATTTATTTTTCTCCTTTTCTTATAAGGATCCTATCATTTTACCCAACTACGGTGAAGCCAAAAGAAGGGTAATGATTTTGGCAGTCTATGTATGTGCATTGTGCACTAGTAGCGGCTGATTTACTGGTCCGATTCAATCAAATTATATAATTAATTTATTAGTAACAAATTCAACTTAGTATTTGTCTTTTCTTAATTTCTTAATATAATATAAACTTTCCCTGGACTAAAACGAATATTTCAAGACTACAATTAGATAAATCTGTTCAGCCATTCTCAAGTTTTTGCGAGAGTAACAAAATTTAAAATTAATTTTATTTACGTCGATGATTTTTTTTATTTTTTACCTATAGGTACGGGTTTTGCTTTTGTGAACTTATTCTCACTAAACCTATTTTTCAAAGATTTTCCATTACTGAGGGTAAATTAAACTTAGCACTACAGCTGAACACAAAAATCGCAACTTGAAAATAATTATAGAAAGAGGTAAGGACAGATACAGAGTGTGCCTTTTATTGTTAAATTTCTTTCTAAAAGTTCTTGTTAAAATACTTTTGTTTACTATAGTCCTTTTTTCTTAAAATTAAAATTTTTAGTTTTGTAAAAAATGTGGTGTATGTAGTAATTACTAATTCAAAGACGTAGGCTGTTTTAATACCGCAAAAGAACGACGTTCTTTTGGTATAGATAGCACAATTTACAAAGGTGGAGAGCAAATTTTCGTTCGTTGTCAAAATACTCCAAAATGGCTGGACCGATTGTGTTAAAGTTAAGTGTGCTTATTCGGTGGTATAAGAATCAGCCAATATTTATTTCTTCGGAATCGCGCCTGTCTGTCTGTTACCTCTTCAAGCCCAAACCACTGAACCAATTTTGCTTAAATTTGGTATGTAGACACTTTGAGTCCCGAGAAAGGACATAAGATACTTTTCACCCCGAAAAATGTACGGTTCCTGCGCGTAAACGAATTTTGGCGCATAGATTGCGACGACCACCCGCGTCTATGCGTGCCTATATAGGTCCCATAGTGGTGACCCCGAGACGGACCGACTCTTGGAGCACCTGCAAGCTGCTTCAGATTTTGTGCAGCAGCAGATCCCATCCGCAGAGATCATAATACTTGGCGACTTTAATGCCCACCACGCCGACTGGCTCAATTCCAGTAAAACTGATCATGCGGGGAGATCTGTCTGCAACTTTGCCCTTGCGAACGACTTGACACAACTGGTTACTACGCCTACGCGAATCCCAGATGTGGATGGTCAGAATTCTTCCTTGTTGGACATCCTGACGGCTACCAAATATCCGTAACCGCACCACTTGGTTCATCGGATCATTGCCTTGTTAGGAGTTCTGTGCCACTTACGACGGTGTTAAAACAGCGCACTGTTAAATACCGTCGTGTGTGGCACTGCAAGTCAGCAGACTGGGATATGATGCGGTCGTTTCTTGCATCCTATCCTTGGGGGCACGTGTGCTTCTCGCCGGATGATCCCGGCAGGGGATGGAACTTTTCATTCCGACCTCTGTAGTGTCAACTGGCGGCAGATTTCGTCCCTGGTTTGGTTCATCCCCCAAAAAAGCTTCTCGCCGGAAGCAGGAGGCTTACCAATCCTGGGCCAATGCAGTGTCTGCTCGGGATTTAAATACCAGCACATATAAAAAGAAGTACAACCTTGCCTCTAGGTCCCTCAAGAAAGAGATTACTTGGGCAAAGCAACAGCACGTCAATAGAATTGGCAAGAGACGTGAGTGCCTCCCCTCGGAAACCCGTGCATTCTGGTCTCTGGCCAAAGCTATTGAAGGAAATTTCTGCAAGCCAAACCTACCATCCCTACACGTAGGAAATGGATCGTTGGCCCAGGACGCAAAGGACAAAGCCGATCTTCTGGGCAAGCTCTTTGCGTCAAACTCGACCCTGGATGACGGGGGGCAGAAACCGCCGACCATACCGCGATGCACGAGCATCATGTCGGATATACGGTTTCATCAGCGCTCAATGCGAAAAGCCCTCTGTTCCCTTGATATCCAAAAGTCGAGTGGGCCTGACGGAATCCCGCCTATTGTGTTGAAAAAGTGTGCTCCAGAGTTGGCTCCGGTCTTGACGCATCTTTTTCGGCTCTCCTATTCCAATGGCATCGTCCCGGCTTCCTGAAAGACAGCCTTGGTGCACCCGATCCCCAAAAAAGGTGACCGCTCAAATTATTCCCGCGCGTATTCCCTCTTAAAAGGCCGGCAACGCACCTGTAGCTCTTCTGATGTTGCGAGTGTCCATGGGCGACGGTAGTTGCTTACCATCAGGTGACCCGTTTGCTCGTTTGCTCCCTTATCTAATTAAAAAAAAATCTAGCTAGTAATATTTTTGAGTGTTTAATTTCACAACACCCTTTATTTGTAGTTAACGTTCTTAAGGTTTAATAAAAGAAATGTAAGAAACGCTTACTTGTGCCGAACGAGGGTGGAAATACAATTAACAGGTCGTTTCTGACCGTCAGCGAATACGTGTAGGGTCAAATTGACCCGACGGGATATTTTATTATTCCTCGACGATAAGAGGATTTTATATTATCTGTGATGTGTCTGTCTGTATGTATTGTAGCATCTAAAAAGGTGGACCATTTTTCTCAAATTTTAGGGTTCCGTACTCAAAGAGTAAAAACGGGACCCTATTACTTTGATGTCTGTCCGTCCGTCTGTGTGTCTCAATAAAATAACTAATTAAGGGGGGCTCCCATACAGAAAGTACTATTTTTTCCCCTATTTTCGCTCTATAAGGTACGGAACCGTTTCGTGCGCGAGTCCGGCTCGCACTTGGCCGAATGCGTTTTTAACGGACTTCCAAAAAGGAGGAGGTTATATTTTAATATATTCGGCTGTGGATTTTTTTATATTATTTTTATTTGTACTAGCAAGTAGCAATAGAATTTCATGATCGGGCTACTCAATGCTGGAGGGTTTATCTATTTCAGGGTTCACCAATTAGTTTCGCTCGGGGTCAGTGACGGATTAACCCTTAATCAAATTAAGCAATTGCCTAGGGCATCACGTCTGAGGGGGCACCAGAAGAAGGACAAGAAACATCCGTCCTTAAGGCATCACGTCTCACCACTCCCACTTCACCAAAAAGTTTCTAAGAAATATTTACTAATATTTTTAGGTGGTAAAAGCTTAAAGACATATTCTAGTTGACATAAATACGGATGGAGGGGGGGGGGGGGGGGAACAAAGGCATGGATTGCTTAGGGCATCAAGTAGTCTTAATCCGTCACTGCTCGGGGTCTGTTTTAAGACATGAAATGACCTTCGCGGTCCACATTTACACATTTTATATAAAAAAAAATAAACAAAGGTAGTTACGGAAATAACAGAGGTATTTTTAGATATCAATGAGAAAAGTAACCATTTTTGTAGCTAATTATCTCTCTGAAGTTTGGAGTGAAATATTGGTGCAAGAGACTGATATTGACATTAAATCCTGCAGATGTTAAAGTGCTAAGATGAAAGAAGATTATCTTCGAACATGCTTGGTCCGCACACAATGGGTCGGCGGTCAGGAGGTCAGGATGCGGACCGCGGTCCGCCATTTGGTGACCCCTGATCTATTTAATGGATTGTAAGCAACATTCGAACCGTTCATGTTTCAGGAATAAAAACTGCCTTTCCTTTTCCAGCACTTCTGTATTCCGTATTCCGGGACAGTATCTCAAGGTTCATAAGAGTCGGTTCAGGGGTGGTTCGCCGTTCGGGGGTTTAAATGTGAAGAGGTACCAGACAGACAGAAAACACACTTTCATATTATAGAACGAGCTTTTGCCCGCGGCTTCGTTAAGAAGTATTTTTATATACAAACTTTCATCCCCTATTTTAACCCCTTGGAAGTGAAATTGATCAAAATCCTTTCTTAGCGGATATCATCTACTGCATGCCAAATTTCAGCCCAATCGGTCCAGTGATTTGGGCTGTGTGTTGATAGATCATCATGTCAGTCAGTCACCTTTGAGTTTTATATACATACGAGCTTTTGCCCGCGGCTTCGCTCGCGTTAAGAAGTATTATTATATACAAACTTTCATCCCCTATTTTAACCCCTTAGGGGTAGAATTGATCAAAATCCTTTCATAGCGGATGCCTACGTCATATCATCTACCTGCATGCCAAATTTCAGCCCGATCGGTCCAGTGGTTTGGGCTGTGCGTTGATAGATCACTATGTCAATCAGTCAGTCACCTTTGAGTTTTATGTATATATAGATAGATAGATTCTACTAGCAAATAGAATCTGGAATAATATCTTCTTTAACAATAGAATTAGTAGCATATACGCTTTTAAACATATACGCTAGCTTAAAATACACTACCATTTTTCTGTAAAACTACAATAAAATTTAAATAAACAGAGTTTACATATTGGCCTACATAGAGAACAAGGACGGAATAAAGGCAAAACGTTGTAACTTAAAAATTTAAACTATATTCGTTACGAATATTGTAGTTTATGTATAGCCTTTTTAGGATTCCACAGTTTAGTGGCTGAACTGAATTACTAATTAGTTATAAACTAGATGTCTCGCGCGGCTTCGCCCGCGTAATTTAGGAATTTTACGGAAACCGTACATTTTCCCACAAAAATAGCTCTTATGTTCCTACTCCCTTCACTTGGTTTACTCTATATCTGTGTAAAATATTTCCATAAAAATTGCTCCAGTAGTTCGTAATTTTTAATATTTCTCCCGTTTTTCCCACATTTTCCTGAGTTTCTTCGGTCGTATTAGTCTTAGCGTGTTAAAATATATAGTCTATAGTCTTACCTGATAAATTAGCTATCTAACACTGAAATAAGTTTTTAAATCGGACTAGTAGTTCCTGAGATTAGCGCGTTCAAGCAAACATACTCTTCAGGTTTATAATATTACTAGCTGTTGCCCGCGACTTCGTCCGCGTTAGAAGATCACATCCCTAATAATTATTTATTGTACAAAAAAAAATTAATACCTATACAGAATTGACTTTCCTACGATTTTATTATATATAGATGTTCCGCGCGGCTTCGCTTGCGTAATTTAGAAATTTCACGCAACCGTATATTTTGCAGCAAAAAATAGCCTATGTCCCTTCACGTGGTCTATTCTTCATGTTTGCCTAATAAAATAAAAATTGCTCCAGTAGTTCATAATATAATAAGCAATTCCATATAATTTCCCCCGTTTTTTCCACATTTTCATCTATTTCTTCGCTCCTGTTAGTTTTAGCGTGATAAAATATAGCTTATAGCCTACCTCAATGAATGGGCTATTTAACATTGAAAGAATTTTTCAAATCGGATGAGCAGTTCCTGAGATTAGCACGTTCAAATAGGCCCTTTCATATAATTTCCCCCGTTTTTTCAACATTTTCCTCTATTTCTTCGTTCCTATTAGTCTTAGCGTAATAAAATAAAGCTTATAACCTTCCTCAATCAATGGGATATCTAACACTGAAAGAATTTTTCAAATCGGACCAGTAGTTCCTGAGATAAGCGCGTTCAAATAAGCCCTTTCAAATAATTTCACCCGGTTTTTTCCACATTTTCCTCTATTTCTTCTCTCCTACTATACTTAGCATGATAAAATATAGCCTTTAGCCTTCCTCGATAAATGAGACTATCCAACAGTAAAATAATTTTTCAAATCGGACCAGTAGTTCCTGAGATTAGCGCGTTCAAACAAACAAACAAACAAACAAACTCTTCCCAATTATAATATTAGTATAAAAGTATAGATTTTTTTCAATTATCGCTTGACAAACTCGAGTCTCGATCTAAAAGACTATGAAAAGTATCAAAAACAGGGTCATTATAGGCTCATAAGTCATAACCATGGAACGATATATTATGGTATAATATGGTAGTGATGATGATGATGAATGTCATTTGCATAGTAGCATATGCTTTCCGTTCTTAAAACAACGCCGATACTCCCAAACTTGTAATATAAAGAATCAGGAGTTCTCTCAGCACCTTCCGAACCACGGTATACCAGGTATACCTCGGTGCAAAATCTTACTTGTTGGTAGCATAATATGCTTAGAATACTTTTCACGAAACCGAAGTCACCACTTGTTTCCCTATAAATTTTGAGGAGTTCCCTCGATTACTTATGGATCCTTCATCAGATCACCACTTTTGTGAATATAATACCAAATTAGAATGATACTCTATACACCAAAAGAAAAAATTTTGAAAATCGGTTTACAAACGGCAGAGTAATCGTTGAATATAAGAAAACGAACAAACACCTCCCCCATTTTGAAAGTCGGTTAAAATTGTAGCCTATGTGTTATTCTGATGTATAAGCTACATTATTGTAAAGTTTCATTAAAATCCGTACAATAGTTTTTGCGTGAAAGAGTAACAAACATCCATACATCCACACATCCATACATCCAAACAAACTTTCGCCTTTATAATATTAGTAGGATAGGATAGGATAGTATCAAAATGTCCGTTTGTTAGTCTTTTCTCGTCGAAGTGGTTAATGAGATGATGGTGATGAATGAGATTAATGATATGAAAAGAGAGGTGCATTGTGACTTTCTCTCCTACGCCGCGCTGGCGGTTTTTTTTCCCCTAATATTTTTGATCAGGTCCTAACGAGAGATTTTCATTACCTATCCAAAAATTAACACCGCTTTCACTTAAAATGTATTTTTTACACCGCTGCCGATAAAAAAGGGGTGTCAAAATTTTGACATGTGTGTGTGCGTGTGTGTTTAAAAACGTGCAAAACAGATTTTGATCTGTAGTTTATCATCATCAGCCGGCTCAGGGATGGAAAATTATTGTTTATCTATAAACGTTGTTAACTTCCAGTGATTAGATCACAAACATTTTTGGCATATATAGTTTTTTATAACAGGGTATTTTTTTTAAATAAGGGGGCAAACGAGCAAACGGGTCACCTGATGGAAAGCAACTTCCGTCGCCCATGGACACTCGCAGCATCAGAAGAGCTGCAGGTGCGTTGCCGGCCTTTTAAGAGGAAATAGGGGAGGGTGGGGAAGGGAATAGGGTTGGGCCTCCGGTAAACTCACTCATTCGGCGAAACACAGCGCAAGCGCTGTTTTACGCCGGTTTTCTGTGAGAACGTGGTAATTCTCCGGTCGAGCCGGCCCATTCGTGCCGAAGCATGGCTCTCCCACGTTAATGGGTTTTATAATATTCTCAATTTTTGTTTATATTTGTGACTTACTATTCTTTGCCTGCGTGTCTCAAACTTTCTCTGACATAATACACTCCGGCGGCACAAGGAAATAACTCGAGCATTGATATTTTTTGAACTGAGCTAAGCCCGTGATATTAAACAGTTGTTGAGTTTATAACTATACAGGGTGTAACAAAAATAAGTGTCTTTTAGCGCTGCTACTTTCACAGTGAACTCTCTACAAGGAACACGTACACACCCTAAAGTATTATCACTTATTTTTCGACGGGTGCAAAGTAAAAAAAGTCATCTGCAATTTTGAGTTTTTCGTTTTTTTGTAGAAACTAGCTTAAAATATCATGTTCTACAACATAACAAAAACAAAAATTCAAATATCACCTTATTTCTGGTACTTTTGTCACGTAAAAGAAGACATCTACTCCTGTTTTGTGAAATTGCACGACGTAGATGCGGATAACTACCGCTGGTCGTCTATACGCGGGACGCGCGGGGTTAATGTTATGCGGCATAAGCGGCTATCTGCCATATAGCTTTTTCTACGTTGCGATTGTGATTTAGATGTCTCAATTTACTTTTGTAAATTAGTATTGTTTGTTATGTTTATGAGTACTTTTCTATGTTAATTCTTATTGTTATTATATTAATTGACTTCTAATTTCTTTCTGTTATTTTTTACTGTTGTTTCATGTTCAGAAAGTCCAAAACAACTTTTTAAAGAAGTTGAAAGTTTCCAGAACATAAACGATAGATTTATCGAGCAAAATACTGTGTTGCCCGATGAAGAATTTTTGAACTTCTATAGAAAACCTTGATGTATCAGCGATGAATACAAATGAATATAAGTTAACTTCGTAAGATAAGTCCCCATGATCTGAATACTCTGGGCCAGTCACACCAGTTCACTCTCAGTCTAAAATATAAAATGATTTTGAAAATTTGGATGTCGATCTAAGTAAATTATTAAATACGCCAACGCCCTCAGAATACAATTCATCACTTCAAGTCCGCCGCGTCCATTATCAGTATTAGATCAAAATATTATGTCTTTTTTATTAAACAGATAGTTTGATCTCATATAATCTATGACCTGCTTGAGTTTATTAACTCATATATCGAGCCATCGAGTATATTATCCCTCTCAAACTGTGTGTGACAAAAAAAATCTTCTAAAGACAACACCATTGATACTTCTTCGGCAGTGGAGGCATCAAGTGAATGTTCTACGCCTTCCTCGTTAAACGGTAGAAAAAGACGTCAGTTCAGTATTGATCTAAAGAAAAGGCGATTGAGAAATAAAGACACGTGTATTGACACGTGACGTAAATTACGACAAAATTTAGGTAAACAAAATATGCAAAACATCATATTCCGGCATTTACAAGTTTAACTGTAGCGCAAAAATATCTCGCGAAGTTTTCCTTTTAACTTATCTTTGACCGGTTTTAGGATCTCTGTGATCATGAAAAGCAATTGAGAAATCGTTGAAATAAAATTTCATTTTGTGTTCTGAAGAATCGTATACATCCCTCCGATGGTGTAAAACGTCCGGCGACGCTTATGATGTTATAATGAACACATCATGATCACAATTCACAAGTGCCAAGTACAAAGACTTACTCGTAATAAGCCTCTGCCTAAATTATAATAATTTACAATATAGTTCCTGTACTGATAATGATATCAAATACTTTTTAAATTAGTTTTAAAGTAATTAAAAATTAAAAAAATAAATAAATTTATCCAAACTAATATTAAAATGGGAAAGTATGTTTGTTTATTTATTTATTTATTTATTTATTTGTTTGTTTGTCCTTCCTTCACGCTCTAACTAAGAAACTAATCGTATTGTTTTTTGGCATAAACTTATTTGAAAAGATGAAACCGCCTATGTTACTAGGCTACTTTTGGTCTTGGAATAACATCATGTTTCTAAGGGAGCTTACAGGAATATTTGCATTTTACGCGATTTTCAAATTCCACGCGAGCGAAGCCGCGAGCAAAAGCTAGTATTTCATATTTTAACTTCCTTCTAAATCGTGCACCTTGCACCGAATCGACAACGTAGAAAAAGATATCTATGCAATTATGTTCTGAACTTGGTGTTTTTAAGGTGTAAAACGGGCATTAACTACATATTTTAATAAAATAAAGTGTTACACTTTACGTAGGTACTGATAATCGCACTAGTAATCGGTAAAAATACTTTAATAAATATAATTTTTAATTCCCACGTAGAAACGACCAAGTGGTAGTTAACTCAGTTGTCATATTTTCAAGCGCAATGTAGATGCAGACAACTACAATATCTCGTAAATTAAACATAAATAGAAGAAATTAAATATACATGTGGATTAATTTATAAATAATGAAACAACGATGAAAATTTCAATAAATTTGATTGGAAATTGACAAAATGGGAGCATTTTTTCCTATTATGCGCTCTCCTGAAAAGTAGCTGTTTTGTAGATGACTCTTTTTACTTTGCACCCGTCGTTTTGTTACACACTGTATATTGCTTGTGACTTGTTACGCGCGTATCTTCTTACATAAAACTATACTCAAAATGAAAGAAGGAGGTCACCGCGATGATTGACCTTTCGACCTAGGAGCTATGTCAAACATGCTCGCGCTGTATTCAGTTATCAAGACACAGACTATAGCATTGAATTCGAAAACTCTTAGAAACTTCTGCCAGCCGAAATTCTGCGACTCACAAGTCACAACTCACAAAGCTCGTTTGGCTTCACCCTGGTTTTGTGAAGTATAGAATTTGCTTTTCAAGCATACTTCTAAAGCTATTTAAACATATTGTATGGACTATATCAACCAGCAAGATATAAAATATTACGTATATTTTATGAGTCATAACTTTCAAGTTTACGAGTAGATAATGTGAAAGGTCCTTACACGTCATAAAAACATACTATATGTTGCTACGAATGTTGAAGATGGTATACTATCAGAGAAGTTGATTCATTTGACGGCGGACTTACGTAATTTGGTCGTGTTATGTCAAATCCAGTTGTTCACTATTAGCTTTGTCCACACTGTGCCTTTTTTTGTTCATCAAGGGCATGCGTTATAGCGCAGTCAACATCGCACGTGAGGCATGCTCGCGACGCTATGACACTTTTCTTTCCAACGCGGGTGGATTTTGACGCATTCAATTATTGTATATGCCAAACGAAAGTTGAATAAAAAGATGATGACGAAAATTGAAGATGAAATTGCATAGTGTGGACATAGCTTATCAGTTATCTAAGAACTAGATGATGCCAGTAATAAAATTCATTTATCGCGCGGGAACCGTACATTTTTCCGGCATAGAAAGTATCCTATGTCCTTTCCCGGGGCTCAAAGTATGTTCATACCAAATTATAGCCAAATCGGTATAGCGGTTTGGGCGTGAAGAGGTAACAGACAGACAGACACACTTTCGCATTTATAATATCAAGTACATATTTATATATAATATTACTAGCTGTCCCGGCAAACGTTTCTTTGCCATATAAAGTATTTCGCTCGTATTATTTTATTGAAGTAACTAAATAAGTATGTCACCATGGGAACGTCCATCGCTATCCCGTCGCGCAAACAATGGTCGCCGTCAGTGTCGAGTTGTAATGGGCTATTATTTATTCAACAAATCTTATCAATATAAAAAGTACCCAGTAGCCGATTCTCAGACCCACTGAATATGCATATAAAATTTGGTTAAAATCAGTTAAGCCGTTTCGGAGGAGTACGCGGCCTAACATTGTGACACGAGAATTTTATATATAAGATTATGCTTGAATCGAACCCACGTCCTCCGAATCCAAGGACCACCAAGACATCAAGTTAGATCTAGTTACTTTACAATTTATCCGACTTTACATAGATGAAGCGATTTGCCAGATATTCTAGTATAATAAGATAATGACTGCGCATACAATTAGGCCCTAGGCCAGCACTGGCGTGAGATGACTGGCAAGCAGCAATAATTATTAAGTACTGGATTACCATTGATGTACTATAGCAGAGACCATAGCTTTGACGTGGGAGAGCCATGCTTCGGCACGAATGGGCCGGCTCGACCGGAGAAATACCACGTTCTCACAGAAAACCAGCGTGAAACAGCGCTTGCGCTGTTACCTGTTTGTTACCTCTTCACGCTTAAAGTAGTTCGTTCAGTAGAGAAAATGCCATTAGAGGCGGCTCTTTAATATTAATCAGAAACAATTTTAAATTTAAGGAACGTAAGGATATTGTGAGTCTCTCTACTGAACGAATAATAGAAGTGGCCTGCATAGAGCTGAACCATCTAATAATTGTAAGCGTATACAGGCCTCCATCAGGGTTATACGAATCTTTTGAAGTAACTATGGAACAAATTTTGTCAAAAATATGTGCATCTAACAAAAAGGTTATTATATGTGGCGATTTTAACATTAATTTATTAGATTTAACCTCAACTACTGTTAGATTCACATCTTTATTTCAATCGTATAACCTTTACAGTTTGTTTCAGGAACCAACAAGGGTCTGTGAGACTACAGCCACTTGTATTGACAATATATTTACTAATCTTATTCCAGACAAAAAAGAAATAATTAATAAGCTAAGTTCTGATCACTGTGGACAAATAGCCTCTTTTAATATCAAATGTGACAGTGATGCGAAGAAAAATCTTGTGTTTATTCCTGTGACCACAAAACGTATTGAGCAATTTAGAAGTAAATTAAATTCAAATATCCATTTATTGGACAGCTCACATAGCTCTGATGAAGCTTTTAATAAATTATTTAAGGTGATAAGAACTCAATTTAATTCAATACTTACTTCTAAAACGGTTAGAAACAGTAATAAAAAAACTAAATTTATTAATTGGGCAACAAAAGGAATAAAAATAAGTAGGAAAAGATTATATGACTTATATTTTTTTTTTTTTTTTTTTTTATGAAATAAGGGGGCAAACGAGCAAACGGGTCACCTGATGGAAAGCAACTTCCGTCGCCCATGGACACTCGCAGCATCAGAAGAGCTGCAAGTGCGTTGCCGGCCTTTTAAGAGGGAATAGGTTAATATAGTAAGGAAGGGAAGGGAATAGGGGAGGGAAGAGAGAGGAATAGGGTAGGGGATTGGGCCTCCGGTAAACTCACTCACTCGACGAAACACAGCGCAAGTGCTGTTTCACGCCGGCTTTCTGTGAGAACGTGGTATTTCTCCGGTCGAGCCGGCCCATTCGTGCCGAAGCATGGCTCTCCCACGTATGATGATTATATGATGAAAGGTGTATTAACAATAGTGAAGTATTTAAAGCATATGTTAAAAACTACTCAAAAACCTTCAGAAAAGTTTGTAAAGCTGCTAAAGCCCTATATATAAAAAATAAAATTAAAAACTCTAAAAATAAAATCAAAACAACATGGCAGGTAATAGCGGGTGAGACTGGAAATGTCACCTGTCGTAGCTCTGATTGTGAACTATACTTTGAAAATAAAAAGATTACTAATGATCAAGAAGTTGCGACGGTCTTTGAAAAGTTTTTTGCTGACATTCCGGTCTCAACGACAAAAAATTTAAATTCTTCGTCTGAAGCTGCCGAAAAGCTACTCAGAGACAATGTAAAGGAATGTGATGTCAATTTTAAGTTTAGAGAAATTAACCCCAGAGATATTATTGATACCTTTAAATTGTTGAGTATCAAAAATACTGCTGATCTCTGGGGCATGTCCACAAAAATTATTAAATCAATAATTGACATCGTAGCTCCTCATTTAGCAATGATTTTCAATGACTGTATAAAAAATGGTGTTTTTCCTGACTTAATGAAGCATAGCAAGATTGTTCCTTTATTCATAGCCGGAACTAAATCGGATCCCACGAATTTCAGGCCTATATCAATTCTACCGACCTTTAGTAAAATATTTGAAAAAATTATTTTAAAACAATTACTAGTACATTTTAATTCTAATAATTTATTACATGATAATCAATACGGATTTACTAAGGGTCGATCCACAACGGATGCTGGTATAGGACTCCTTTGCAGTATTTTTGAGGCTTGGGAGGAGTCGCAGGATGCCTTAGGTGTTTTTTGCGATCTCTCCAAAGCCTTCGATTGTGTTGAGCATGCTACATTGATCAGGAAATTGCGCCACTACGGAATTAAAGACTCTGCTCTCAGCCTTTTGACTTCTTACCTTAAAAATAGGACTCAAAGGGTTGAGGTTAATAGTAAAAGGTCCAAAGGAACCAAAATAGAATTAGGTGTCCCACAGGGATCTATATTAGGCCCATTTCTTTTTCTCATCTATATAAATGACTTACCTTATCTAGTTAAGGATAATAATAATGAGATAGTGCTTTTTGCTGATGACACTTCACTTATTTTTAAAGTGAAGCGACAACAGTCGAACTACGACGAGGTAAACAGTGCTCTCTCAAAAATAGTACATTGGTTTAATGTTAATAACTTACTTTTAAATTCTAGTAAAACAAAATGTATAAAGTTTACTTTGCCCAATGTTAGGCAAGTCCAAACCAATGTAGTATTAAATGATGAGAAGATGAATTTGGTAGACAACACTGTATTCTTAGGTATTACACTTGATAGTAAATTACAGTGGGGTCCTCACATTGTTAATCTTGCAGGTAGGCTCAGTTCTGCAGCATATGCAGTCAGAAAAATTAGGGAAATTTCTGACGAAGATACGGCACGATTAGTATATTTTAGTTATTTTCATAGTAGGATGTCATATGGAATCCTTTTATGGGGAAACGCTGCCGACATTAATACAATATTTGTGCTGCAGAAGCGAGCCATACGTTCTATTTATAAAATGTCTGCTGTAGAATCTCTGAGAGATAAATTTAAAGAAATTGGTATTCTAACTGTTGCTTCTCAATACATTTTGGATAATGTAATATATGTTAGAAAAAATATAAGTAAATTTAAAGTTAAAAGTGACATTCACTCTAGGAATACTAGAAATAAGCACAAGCTAGATATGCCGGTGATCAGACTTAGTAAAGTCAGTAAATCTTTTAAAGGTCAATGTATACGCCTTTACAACAAAATCCCAGAAAACGTTCAAAATCTTTCCATTAATAAATTTAAAAAAGTAGTTAAAGAACGTTTGTGTGCCAAATCCTATTATAAGGTCAATGATTTCATAAACGATGGCACATCTTGGGAGTAGGATGGCTTCTTGCAAGGCTACTTCTTCATTATTATAGGACTTACAATTATGTATGTGGATATTGTATATAATATTTAGTTACAAAATTGTAAACTTTATTTTAAAAGATTAATTTTTTTCTCACTTTTTTTGGTAAAAAAGTGGGCCCCGTGCGAGTTTCTTACGCCGGTTCTTCTCGCCGGGTTAGTTCCCGAACCGGTGGTAGGCATCATGTAGGACTTTCTGAAAACATTTATTTTAAATTTATTCAGAAATAAAACAATTTTGATTTTGATTTTTTTGATTTTTTACTGAATGGATGTCGATAAAACTAGGTATGGAGATACTTTGAGTCCTGGGAAAGGACATAGGATAATTTTTATCTCAGAAAAATGTACGGTTCCCGGGCGATAAAACCAAACAATTTTTTACTGAATTCACTGTGTGAAATAATTTAGAAAAGGGGCTATAAAATGCGAGTATTATATTTTTGCAAATTATGGTCCGTACAGTGTTTCACTGCGAGAAATCCATAGTATGGTATGTCAATGTAACAGAATACTTTGAAAAATGCTCAATCTTTTATATCTTATAAATAAAGCAAACACAATTTTACTCTGGCAATGCAGAAAAACTTTTTTCTCGAGGAAAAATCCACGTAAATTAAGGTAAAATTATTCTAACATCGGAGGTATTTTCCGAGTTCATTTCGGCTTTACACTTAATTTGATTACCGTACCCTTATCTTGACTTAAATTATAATGAATAATTAAAAATGGCCGTTTTGGGATGTTAAAAAGGCGAATTGAAAAGTTCTCTGTCTTTATAGTCGCTAAACAACTTTGTACTAAGGTAACAGTTACTATTGTTATAAAAGCTAGCTATTTGACCGAGCTTTGCTCGGTATTCGGTAAAACACGAATAAAATGACATTTTCTAAAAATGATTCCTAGCTAGATCGATTTATCGCCCCCAAACCCCCTATATACTATATTTCATGAAAATCGTTGGAGCCGATTCCGAGATTCCAATTATAAATATATATATTATAAACAAGAATTGCTCGTTTAAAGATATAAGATAAGATAAGTATTTTATACAGACGCTCGGCACTTTGTTGGCATGCTTCGGCACGTATGGGCCGGCTCCACCGTAGAAATACCACGATCTCACAGAAAACCGGCGTGAAACAGCGCTTGCGCTGTGTTTCGCCGAGTGAGTGAGTTTACCGGAGGCCCAATCTCCTACCCTATTCCCATCTCTACCCTCCCCTATTACCCCATTCCCTCTTAAAGGGCCGGCAACGCACGTGCAGCTCTTCTGATGCTGCGAGTGTCCATGGGCGACGGAAGTTGCTTCCCATCAGGCGACCCGTTTGCTCGTTTGCCCCCTTATTAAAAAAAAAACAAACAACATATTATTAGCAGAATTGGTTCAGCGGTTTGGGCGCGAAAAGGAAACAAACAAACAGACTTTCGCATTTATTATATTAGTAGGTTTTTTTATTTCTTCGGAAAACTTACTAACAGACCGTCAGACGATGCACGGCTTTCAACGCCGCACCGGTAGGAGTGTTAGCATAGTAAAAGGAGGGGAAGTAAGTTATCTTCATACAAAGGCACCGCGCGCGGCTTGTATGTGTGCGCCATAGTATCAATGCGTCGCCACGTACGGCACACAACGAAATCTCGGCGGTACCAGCCATATAAAACTGGCCGAGATTTTGTTGACATAATTGACATCAATTCCATACATTTTCATCGGCGATTCTGTAACGAAGCGAAAACGAAAAGATTTTGGCTCACCCCCCAGTAGTGTCGCGACGACACGTCGTCTGCTGCCGCTTCATGTAGCCGGCTTCCAGCTTGCACCTTTATCTGCGCACAGTTTCTATTTTATCAATGGCGAAACGGCCATTTTATTTTTATGATATCATGTTTGCAACATAAATCAAGCTCAGGTAAGCCACATTAACATACGCCGGTGTTTCCGCCGTTTGATTTATATGTTATCCCTATATGCTTACCTGTATATTATGTTTACATGTTGTATATAGGAAGTATAATGGTAAAATCAGCAGCGGATAGTTTTTAGGGTTCCGTACCCAAAGGGTAAAAACGGGACCCTTTATTTGCAAATTTATTCTGAATAAAAAAAGTTTAAGTTGAGTTTGAGTATAGTTTAAGACAAAAATGGACGCCATAATATTTGACGATAACCTTAACCTTAACTATAACAAGGCCTCTGGTGCAACCCACCCTAAGACTTCAATGTCTGTCCGTCTTCAGGCTGTATCTCAAAAACCGCTATAGCTAGACTTCTGAAATTTTCACAGATTGTGTATTTCTGGTTTCGCTATAACAAAAAATACAAAAAACAAAACAAAATTAATATTTAGGGAAGCTCCCATACAAGTAACTTGTATGGGAGCTTCCCTAAATATGTAACAAACGTGATTTTTTCGCGTTTTTGCTCGATATATTTTTTTTTTAATGAAATAATAAACGAGCAAACGGGTCACCTGATGGAAAGCAACTTCCACCCCCTAAACGAGCAAACGGGTCACCTGATGGAAAGCAACTTCTGTCGCCCATGGACACTCGCAGCATCAGAAGAGCTGCAGGTGCGTTGCCGGCCTTTTAAGAGGGAATAGGGTAATAGGGGAGGGTAGGGATGGGAAGGGAATAGGGAAGGGTGGGGAAAGGAATAGGGTAAGGGATTGGGCCTCCGGTAAACTCACTCACTCGGCGAAACACAGCGCAAGCGCTGTTTCACGCCGGTTTTCTGTGAGAACGTGGTATTTCTCCGGTCGAGCCGGCCCATTCGTGCTGAAGCATGGCTCTCCCACGTATAAATATCAATAAAGCTGTCACAAAATTCTTATATTGTTATTTTAAATGTGTATTGTGTACTTTAATAATAATAATAAAATTAAAATTTAAGGCTCTCGTACAAAAAACACAATTTTTAGCCGTTTTTTGTATAGAATCATATTGTCTTGTCATCTTGTCATTTGTCATTTGTTCTTTGTCATCTCGCCTAGCCAAATTTAGCCAAAACTTTTTCACTATCGCTTCATTATAGAATCGCCGATCGAAATATTGTATAGAATTGACATATTATGCGTTCTATGATGTTGACGTTCAACTCGTCTTATGTCAATTCCATACATTTCGATCGGCGCTTCTATAAAGAAGCGATAAAGAAAATATCTTAATTTGCGAAATTGGTTCAGGGTGCAGGTGCACCCTGAACCAATTTCGCAAATTAAGGACGCTATCACATTTTTTCACAAATATCAGCGATTCTCAGGTACCATTTTAAAGAATTAGGAGTCACACTGCGAGGGTATTTTGGTTTCAAATGAAAGATAATATATTTATCTCCACGTCTATACCATAAAATTTTATAGCCGCATACAAAATTTTCACTTACTTAAATACGTTTTAACCATCACAATAATCGCAAAAGATTAAAAAATGGGGTTTGACTAGGTACCATTATAGCTAAACACACTGAACTAAGGAAAATAAATATACAAAAAAAATGTTGCTTATTTAGTCCCTTATACGAATAGCTAAATATTTTATATAAAAATAAATAACATTTCCATTTAAAAAAAAAATAAGAAACGCTCTCAAATTTCTATCAAGAAAGCGGCGAGAGTCGTAACCGCCACTGTACAAGGAGCGCTAATATTAAATGTTATTTAATGTCCTTAACGTCGATATTCTCTCACAGTTATCCAAGCATACGCTCCCACAGAAGCCGCAAAAGAAGAGGAAGTCGAGAAATTTTATGAAAATATTTATAAAGCCATAGAAATGGCTCAAAAAGAATATATTCTTATGGGAGATTTTAATGCCAAAATAGGAAACCCACTAAAAGACGAAAAGCTCATTACAAAATCAAATGGCTTTGGAGAGAGGAATGCAAGAGGTCAAACACTTATAGACTTTGCCTTAGCGAACAAACTGGCAATTATGAACACTTTTTACAAGAAAAATCCGAAAAAAGGTGGACTTGGCGCTCCCCAAACGGTAAGCACAAAAATGAAATCGACTTTATTATGACAAATGTGCCACAAATATTTCAGAATATTGAGACCCTGGATATCAATTACCCATCAGATCATAGGCTGCTCAGGGCAACAATCACACCAAAGAGCCTGGTAAGGAGTAGAGCGACTTATAATAACAACAACAAATGTAGCGAACTTCAAAATCAACAAGAAATAAGCCTATACATAGAGTCACTAAAAAATTATGTACTCTCGCTTCCAGATCAAAACGAAGAAACGACGGTACAAATATACCACGATAAACTAATAAACGCTATCCAATTGAGCTTGAAAAATGCTTCCAGCAACAAATGTAGAGGTCGGAAAGAAAGAAATGTACTTACAGAACAAACCAAGAACTTAATCAAAAGACGACAGCAAATAAAAAACACCAGCGAAAAAACCCGAGCAATGAAGAACGAATTGAAAGCTCTATATAAATTGATTAGCAAATATATTAGAAGAGACTACAAAAAATATAGAGCCAACACTATTAAAAAATATCTGCAACAAAAATCAAGCTTAAAAAGAGATATATAAGGAGCTGCAAACAAAAAGAAATTGGATAGAGAGTTTAAAAAACACTGAAGCGTGCAAATACAACCGGAACGAAATCATAAATATTGCAACTGACTTTTACAAAAAATTGTATAGTGCGACAGAGAACCAAACTGCATATGCGATGCAATCAGAAATGTCAGTCAATCCCCCAAGCCATAACATAAAACCGGTAGAGAATGAGGAGGTAGTAAAAGCAATAAGAAAACTAAGAACTGAGAAAAGCCCGGGGGCGGATAATATAACAAACGAAGCTATTAAATATGGCGAGGAGGTACTAACTCTACCAATCACAAACTTAATTAATATGATAATGAAAACCCTAGAAACTCCAACTCAATGGTCCGACTCTATTATAATTCTATTATATAAAAAAGGAGATCCAAAAAACATTGGCAATTATAGGCCTATAAGCTTGCTGCCTACTTTATACAAGCTCTTCTCTACAGTTGTAAACAGCAGACTGAGTACATTACTTGAGCAAAAACAACCCATCGAACAGGCGGGCTTTAGGAAGGGATATTCGACAATAGACCACATTCATACAGTGGAGCTAATTATAGAAAAATATCAGGAGTTCAGCAGCCCACTGTATATTGCTTATATCGATTACCAAAAAGCCTTCGATACTGTTTCGTATAAAAGCATATGGGAAGCTCTCGAAGCACAGGAGGTAGAGTCAGACTATATAGAAATACTTAAAAAACTTTATAACAAGGCCACAAGCAGGGTCAGGCTGGAATCTTTCGGGCCAACGTTTGCAATCGCAAGAGGTGTGAGACAGGGGGACCCCATATCACCAAAGCTATTTAGCGCTGTGCTAGAAAATATCATAAATAAGCTGGATTGGGAAAAACAAGGCTTATCAATACAAGGTAAAAACCTTAGTCATTTAAGATTCGCAGACGATCTAGTTGTGTTTGCTGAAACCAGCTCACAATTACAAAAAATGATAACAGACCTGTGTAGAGCTAGTAAAAATGTAGGTCTCGAGATAAACATATCGAAGACAAAAGTAATGACCTTATATTATAATTATAAAAGAAAAGAAATAAAAATAAACAATGAAAGCTTAGAATATGTAGATGATTATATATATTTAGGAAAACAAATAGGATTTAAAAGAAACAATTATATTCTAGAAGTTGATCGAAGAATCAGGAACACATGGAACAAATATTGGAGTTATAAAGAAGTCTTCAAAAACGATATGATACCTATAAAACTAAAGAAAAGGGCAATGGATACATGTCTTATCCCATGTTTAACATATGGAAGCCAAACATGGAAGTTCACAAACGTTCTAAAAAACAAGATAAATACCTGCCAGAGGGCTCTGGAGAGAAGCATGATAAACGTTAAAAAAATCCAAAAAATAAGACATGAAGAAATAAGATCCAGGACCAAAGTAATAGACGCCCTTCAGTACGCACAAAAACTAAAGTGGAAATGGGCCGGACATATAATCCGGCTTAAAGACCATCGGTGGACGAAAGCGGTCACAACTTGGAGAGGACCACAAGGAAAACGACCAAGAGGTAGACCACACGCACGCTGGGAGGACGACTTAAGAAGCGTTGCAGGGCCAAACTGGCAAGACGTGGCCCATGACCGGGAAAAATGGTTAGGTTTGGAAGAGGCCTTTACCCGAGAGGGGTTCCTCATTTAAAAATATTTATAAAAGTAATATATAAATTTTTCAAAAAAACTTAAAAAAATAATTGTAACATTTTTATTAAGTTTATATTACGTGTAAATAATATGTATTATGTAGAATCAAAAGAAAAATGTTGTTAACGCACTAGTAAAATATAGTTTATTGTAAAACTAGCTTAAGTTAGAGGAAATAAAAGGCTTTTTATTTTTATTATTTATTTAACGTCGATATTCGTACTGACCTGCTAATTTATGTCATAATTTTTGTGATAGCGTCCTTAAATGTTTTCGTCGCTAATTTGTTAGTTTGTTGTGGGTTTTGATCACCTATTTTGTATTCGCTGTCCGTTAATTCTACATTAAGCTACAATCAATTACTATTTAACAACTAATATGATTCGACACATAGGTATTTTAATGAAAATTTAATTAAATGTCTAGCTTAACAATTTAACGCAAAGCTTGACTAAGCACAAATTATATGCTGCTGTAATCATTGTTAAAATTAATTAATTGTATTATTGTTTGGTATAGTCTGGCCACTGAATGCGTTGAAATTGGATGACATTGTCAAGAAGATGTGAGAATTTCCGTGGTGTTCATAAGAGGACATCCAAGCCAGGCGATTTCAATTGTCGTATATTTTCAACCTCCGACAAAAAGAGGGGTGTTTTAAGTTTGACGTGCTTGTCCATCTGTGTGTGCGTGCGTGCGTGCGTGCGTGCGTGCGTGCGTGCGTGCGTGCGTGCGTGCGTGCGTGCGTGCGTGCGTGCGTGCGTGCGTGCGTGCGTGCGTGCGTGCGTGCGTGCGTGCGTGCGCGTGCGTGCGTGCGTGTGTGTGTGTATGTGTGGCATCGTAGCATCCAAACGGGAGGACCGATCATAAGTTTTTAGTTCAATTTTTTTAATCTGATAAAATCTAGAGTGTTTTTTGATAAAGTTCATCAATTATTTTGTTATGCTGTTTTCAAATTTCTTAATTGCGCCAAAATTCGATTATCGCGATTAGCGCGGGAACCGTACATTTTTCCGGGATAAAACCTATCCTTGTATTATGTCCTTGCTCGGGACTTTCAGCAAAATCGGTTGTGGTTTGGACGTGAAGAGGTATATCAGACAGACAGACGGACAGACAAACAGACATACTTTCGCATTTATAATATTAGTATGGAAGTATTGAAGTATGTATGAAAGATGATTCTCAATCTATTTTGGTTCTGAAGATTATCTGAAGTGCGATCTCTCTGGTTGTTTCAATTGAAATAACAGTGCGAATAATATTAAACGTACAGAGCCCGTAGCTTAGACGCTTTCTTTATCGCTTCTTTATAGAATCGCCGATTAAAATTTATGGAATTGACATTACACGAGTCGAACATCAACGTCATATTAACGAACGCGTCAATTTCAATATTTTGATCGGCGATTCTATAAAGAAGCGATAAAGAAAAAATATTGGCTAAAGGGCCAGGTTATAGAGCTATGAAGGGTAGATAGGACAAATGGATAAATGCGTACATATGTACATAGTTTATAAGTTGTGCTACAATATTCATAATGTATTGGCGTCTTTTGTTTAAATCGAACAATATCTAATATATTAAGTTCTCCTATTGTTAAGAATGGTACATTGTATTTTTTATGATTTAGCTTTGAAAAATAATTACAATACAAAATATTAATCCCCTTCCAATCTAAACGATAATATCGTATATGGCAAAACAACGTTTGCCGGGTTAGCTAACAAGTATGAAAACTAAACTTTTTGCAATTTTGAAGCCCAGGCCCACTATTGGACGATTAAAGGGAATTCACTTTTCAAGCCCACTTTTCAACCCCCTGGCCCACTTGTTGACAATTAGTGGGATTTAGCGTAACGGGAGAACTTGAATTGCTACATTTAATAGGTCTGGTTGAGTTATGGATGTTTGGTATAGAAAGTGTATGACATGGCGATTATATAACCATTCTAGTATTATTATAAGATACTAGCTGTCTCGGCAAATGCTGTTTTGCCATGAAATGATTCCCTGTTTTCCTGCTTTTCTCTTGAAGTTTTTTCTGTTTTTTTTTCTATAGACCTCACGGAGCCCGAGACCTTTCCAACGAATGCAAAACCGTGGAAATCGGTTCGTGCGTTCTGGAGTTATAGCGTCAGGAAGGAAAACTCGAATTATTTTTATATATTAGATATTATATTATGAAATATTATTATAATAAACACAGTCTTATTGCAATGGAGATTGTCCATTTTTTTTTAATTTTGCTCATTACAAAAACATTTCGAGGAATAAGGTCAGTGATCGTTTTTCTGTATATAAACGAAAAAAATACCCATTAGTTAGGTACTTATATTTTTGAACAAATATGTTTAACCTTTGTTTGACCTTCAATGGCGTTAAATTAGTAATAAATTCGACCAACATTACGTTTCGAACTTTTGGTAGGCTTCTCGTATCAGCTTTCACATAATGAGAACTTGCGTATGACGAACCAGCCATTATAGATAAGATTGAAAGGAAAAACATACTGCAGAGGTCAATTATTGGCCGCCGACGATGACGTCAGAGCGAAACTTTAAAAATTTATTGAGAAAAAACTAGCCAATAAATTTCAAAATTATTTAATTTATATTCTTAAAATACCCTATTTTAACGAATCAAATAAAAAAGGACCTGTGATTTTTTTTGGACAATGCCCATTTGCTACACTCGGTATTATTAGTCGTCTCCTAAACACATCCTACAATCTGTATTATAACAAAATACTTAGACGATGTCCACAACTCCGTTGCGCCATAATTCGTTTATCGCGCGGGAACCGTACATTTTTCCGGGATAAAAAGTATCCTATGTCCTGTCCCGGGACTCAAAGTATCTCTATGCCAAATTTCAGCAAAATCGGTTCAGCGGTTTGGGCGTGAAGAGGTAACAGACAGACACACTTTCGCATTTATAATATTAGCATGGATACTAAAGACTGTCTTTTTTTTATAAAATAAGGGGGCAAACGAGCAAACGGGTCACCTGATGGGAAGCAACTTCCGTCGCCCATGGACATTCGCAGCATCAGAAGAGCTGCAGGTGCATTGCCGGCCTTTTAAGAGGGAATAGGGTAATAGGGGAGGGTAGGGAAGGGAATAGGGAGGGTAGAGAAGGAAATAGGGGAGGGTAGGGAAGGGGAAAGGGTAGGGGATTGGGCCTCCGGTAAACTCACTCAATCAGCGAAACACAGCGCAAGCGCTGTTTCACGCCGGTGTTCTGTGAGCCCGTGGTATTTCTCCGGTCGAGCCGGCCCATTCGTGCCGAAGCGTGGCTCCCCCACGCCCTGAACTGTCTGTGACCTCTTCACGCACAAACGCCTAAACCAATATAAATGTAATTTTAACGGCCGAACTACGCATCGTCGCATATAAATCCAATCTTAGAGCATGCCAAAGAATTAATTACACTCTTCTAACACTTACTTAAGGCGGCGACTAACCCTAAGTTAATATTTTAACACATTGTATAAAATTCTATCATTAAGAGATTGACCTAGCGGATTTTTAAAATGTTGTATATTTATCGAGTTATTGAGAAAAAACTAATTTGGCGGTGAATCCGCGTCGTTCTTTTTCACCTTGCATATGAAAGTCGGGCGTGAGTGTGAAGAGAGGACTTTGGGGTTAGTCGCCCTCTTAAGGCGCTGTGGTTGTTGCAACTACGTAAAATGGGTTTTTTAAAACACGTTTTTAGTAAAGGAAATGTCATTATCTAAGTATTTTTATGATAAAGTCCTTTAATTAGAATTAAAAAAAAATAATTACCGTTTTAAAATTGAGAAAATTTCCTATACGCAAAGGTATATCAAAATTATCAAAACACAATTTGAAAAATTCTGCTCGCTAGAAAAAAATCTCAAGGATGACTGTTATAAGTTATAACGCTGTTTTTCATAATTAAATCATTTTATGGCTAAATTACACACTTTCTAGAAAAAACAAAAAATTTTATACATTTGTCGTAGCTGAAAAAGGGTTTTTCTCCTATTTTCTATTATCAAGGCACGCGGCGAGCGCGTAACAGCCACTGTACAAGGCGCGCTGGTATGAATGTTATTTTAATGTCCTAACGTCGATATTCGTACTGACAGACATCGACTTGCTAATTTTAGGGACTACTGGGCCTTACACCCTGGGAGTGCCGTTAGAAGGAGAAAATAACTAGCCAAAGCCGAGATTTGTCAGGGCTCGCGTCGTTTTTCTGCGTAGTAATAATCTTCAAGGCAGTTTTTATACTTTAACTAGCTGTCCCGGTGAACTTCGTGTCACTTTAAAACCTTCCCTGGACTTCTACGAATACTTTAAGACTAAAATTAGCCCAATCCGTTCAGCTGTTTTCGAGTTTTAGCGTTACTAACACAATTGAAAATCCATTTTTATATATAAGAAGATATAATAGATAGTAACCAAACCTTGACTGACCGATGATAAATTATCTACATATAAATAAAAATTACTATGTTAAAGTACAAATCAATAGGCGTGATAGTTTTTCCGTAAAGTTAAAGTGTACCACAAAATATATAGGTTGTGGGATATACTAGAGTCTAGACTATATTCTATATACTAGACAAGATAATAATATAATATGCCTATATATACTAGACAATAATATAATATGCCAGCTACACAATATATTTTGGCCACGCGGTAGAAAGAGCGAAAGATAATTGTTGGCGACGCGACCGCCACCGTACTGCACTGCTTTTAGAAATGTAAAAAAAAAGAAAGGAAGTTATGTTTTGTCTATGGCGAAGCGACGCCTCGAAATTCAACTGTTTTTTTCGTGGTATGATATAAAAGAGAATTGTCGGCGGTTTTTGTTGGGAGTCTATTTTAGTTTTTTCTGAAGTGTACATATTTGTGGTCTTCCGTTAATATACAGTGACTTAACTCGTACATCCAGAATTTTTATTTTAAATTCCTCCTCCCGTAGCCTACAATAATAATATTATATTTCTCTTCTACGTCGCGCTAGCGGGCGACTCTCGATCCATCTTACCATTTTACGATTGTCATACTATTTTACGATGTCACATGAATAATAAAAAAAATTAACCTTCGCAAAAAGCATTTAAAAACGCCGCTAAAGATAGTGGGCCGAATAGTGTACAATCCTCAATTATTGCGCTATAATACGATCAAATTAATAAAATCAGCGGAAATATTTCGTGTAGTTTTGAAAATCGCTACAGTTATTCCTTGTGATATCCAGATGAACATGTCAGAAGTCCTCAAGGGTGGGGGGTGAGCTAAGAGTGTAGGGGGGGGTCAAAGGGCCCTTTTTTTAGGTTTTTGCTCATAAGTAAAAAACCTGCACAAATAGCATTACGGTTACTTCTAGGAAAATTTTCTACATAAAATTTCCTCTAAATTATGTCCTATAAATTTTTTTGTACGGTCGATACTTTAGGAACTACAGGGGGGGTCAAATTCCTCAAAAGTGCGAATCGCGAAAATAACACGCATCGAACGTCCGAGACTAAGAAAACAACTTATTCTGATTCAAATACCTGCTATTCACAGATAATTATTTGTCCTAGCTGCTATTATTACAAAACGTTAGACTAGTCACCATGGAATTAGGAAGTACTATACAGCTGGAAGGCTTACTTCATCATTTTGAAATATTAAAATGAACCTTACTTCCATGTGCTAAAGTATTATTTTTAGTAACTAATATCTCCTTATAGTAGCGAACACGAGCGAGAAATCGATTTTCTTGGTTTGTCCCTTTCGCACAATTGCCATGTAAAATATACGATAGTACATTGGTAGTAAATTGAAAAAAGCATTTTTCGTAGAAAACGATAAAATAAGGCATAAATATTATATAAACGACATGTTTTAATACTGCGCTTTCCTGCTTCAGTTTAATATTATTTAATTTCAATAATTGTTATTAAACTGAGCTTCTCAGTTGTGCGATTTTCTTTTAAAATGTCTTAAGATTTACACATAGGCAAGAAGCATGGTTACACTAGTTTGAAAGGGACAGACCAAGATTAATGAAAGTGGAAATGCAAATATTTTCCTCACAAGAACTCCAAAAACTCTCATTTTGCTCTTCCATTCTTTTCCTACATAGCTTCAGCGGTTGCGACACAACTTCAGCTATTTACAGGAAAGGCAAAGTGTCAGTTGTTAAGCTATTTGATCAAAAACCAAAAATCAAGGATATTGCCGCCATCTTCTACAATCCAACATCAACATCTGAAGAAATAGCAGAGTCAGGAGAAAGGATGTTTTTGACGATGTATCGTGCAGCCACTGATCAGCTTGATCTTAACAGACATCGATACTCAGTTTTTGTCAAATCCAGCACCAAATCCAAACCAGATCTTTCCTCTCTCCCACCTACAAAAGGATCAGCAAAATTTCACTCATTCCGAGTGTTCCACCAAGTACAAGAGTGGTTAGGTAACGCACTGCCTCCTGAAATGTGGGGATGGAAGCGAGGAGCTGATGGAAACTTCGAGCCTGTTACCACTCATGATCCTCCAGCTCCTGACACCGTGCTGAAGTCAATATTTTGTCGCTGCAAAAGTGATTGCACTGGTAATTGTGGATGCCGAAAAGCTGGTATCACGTGCAGTCTAGTATGCAACGGCTGCTTGGGTTCGTGTACAAATGGCGTACCTGTAGATTTGGTAGATATAGAAGGTGAAGATGATGATGATGTAGTAGAAGAAAATTATTGATTTAATTAAGACTGTCTAATTATTATTTTCTAGTTTTGAATACATTTTGAAAACATACCAATTTTATTTTATTTATAAAACCGTCTCATTTTTTATACCTATATAAAGTTGAACACTCTGTAACTTCTAAAGTATCGACCATACAAAAAAAATTATAGGATCAAATTTAAAGGAAATTTTATGTAGAATGTTTTCCTAGAAGTAACCATTACGCTATTTGTGCAGGTTTTAGACTTATGAGCTAAAATCTAAAAAAAGGGTCCTTTGACCCCCCCCTACACCTTTAGCTCACCCCCCACCCTTGGGGATTTTCGATATGTTTATCTGGATATCTCAAGGAATAACTGTAGCGATTTTCAAAACTACACGAATTATTTCCGCTGATCGTCCATTTTCGGCTTAATTTTCTTAGGCTACGAAGTTTTTGAAACCGACAATAGACATACGTCTAAATAACAGTTGGCTCCAGCCTGCCTGCCTAGCACTAGTTGGCGTATGCCAACGAGATCTCACTCTACACGTTTTCTCGATGTTTGATGGTTTGTCTCTTTATCTCTATTGACCCTAGCATGACAAACATTTTTTCTCGCGTAGATCTATCATCGAAATAACACGTTTTTATAGAGTTTTGTCGAGATAATGTCGAGATTTTGACATTATGAGACGAGTAGTTTTTAATTATCTCGAGAGTGAGATATCTCGTTGGCGTATGCTAAGCAGGCTGGCCGAGCATGCTATCTCGTTCGGTAGAAAGAGTTTCATTTCTACTGAAATTCCATTCCATTCCTGAACATATTATTATTATGAGCCCAAACTGTCCCACTGCTGGGCAAATGTCTCCAACAAAGTCAAAGTTCAATATTTCTCTCTCGCGTCAACTTTTCGTAGGCCAGCCTCAGAAGTTATCATTTTCTTTCTTCAACCCGTGATATGCCATGTCTAATCTTTCTAAGTCTTTAATCAAGAATTCCAGTTTTACTAGACCCATTAACCTAAATATCGTATTCACTAAAATATGGACTCAAAATTATGACTCTTAAGATTCGACCTAATTCGAACGCTTCTTATAACATTCACTGCTGAGAATTGGGAGCAAAAACTTTACTTTTATTGACAACTTACTTTCTTCAGCGCTCGGTTATAACAATACTAGATGACGCCCGCAACTCCGTTGCGCCAAGGTTCGTTTATCGCGCCGGAACCGTACATTTTTCCAGGTTCACAGGATCATCTATTATACTATACTGTACTCGGCGAAACATGGCGGTAGCGGTCATTGACTCCTTATCAAAAACTTGTCATTTTCTATATCTATATATATAAAACTCAAAGGTGACTGACTGACATGGTGATCTATCAACGCACAGCCCAAACCACTGGACCGATCGGGCTGAAATTTGGCATGCAGGTAGATGATATGACGTAGGCATCCGCTAAGAAAGGATTTTGATCAATTCTACCTCCAAGGGGTTAAAATAGGGGATGAAAGTTTGTATATAATAATACTTCTTAATGCGAGCGAAGCCGCGGGCAAAAGCTCGTAAACCATAAAGTTAATATACCTAGCGGAATAGAGGAACAAAGGCCTGAGCAAAAGAGATGTCACTATCAGTAACACTGCGTGGTAAAAAGAGACGTGTGATACATGACAGCAGCACTCTTTTTTTGACGTCCAGTCGGCACGTGCCGCACGTTGACAATTTAATCTCATAGAAATCATGTTCAATTATGCTCGTGTAAGTGTATGCGTATATATATTTTTACACACAGATGAAACCAATTTCGGTTTCGTTTAACAGCACGAGATTGTTGCTCTATTCTGCTAGGTATATTAACTTTATGATATAAACCGCGATTGACAAGTTTTTGACGGAGTCAATGACCGCTACCGCCATGTTACGCCGAGTACAGTAAGTATAGTTAAGAGGATACAACAGCGGCTAGAGAAATGAAAAAAAAGTACGTGTAATATCTATAGCTGTCTTCCTTACCTCAAGCCTATACCGCAGAACGCGATAGAGACAACTGCAGAAAATCCAGAAAATCAACGATTCGTTGTCCCCTGATTCCTTCTCCAAAACTTAACCGATTTAAGTACTTTTTTCATTAAAGATTAAAAAAAGGCTTGAGCTGTGTTCCTATGTTTTGCTTTTTTTGTATAATCTAGCCAAATCTGTTTTCTGGACGTTTGAACACAGTGGAAAATCTGGCCATTTTTTTGGGTTTTTGAACGTTCATATCTTATTTAATAATTAAATTATGAAAAAAAAGAAAACATAGGGACATTGTATTAGTGGCCGTAGATATTCAGGAAAAAAATTATAACTCTACTAGCATTATCCAGGGAGGAAACAGGGGACAACGTTTGTATGGAAAAAAGGACGGTGTGGACTCCTCTTAAGTTAAGTTTTGGCTCTCTGTTTCAAAACGTAATATGAAATCAACCAACATCTTAAATACTGATGTTCTGCGTTTTCAATATTAACTTAAAGTAGCAAAATAATGCACTACCACGTCGTGCGTTTTCTGCAGGAGTTAATTTCACACACGGCACAGTATAATTTATACAGTAGACTGTTTACATTTATACTCATAACTCAACTGCTTTCATTTATTCTGTGGCGTCCTTACATAGTTCTTTTGCATGTTATAATGAGCCGCTCTTAAGATGCGTCTGGGGCTCTCAAGATAAGTGGCCGTCTCAAAAGCAGCCTATGTCTACTGTATCCTTCACCTTAAATGTGCAAGAGCCATGCTTCAGCACGAACGGGCTGGTAAAGCTAAAGCTAAAGAGTTTGATTCAATGGGTAGTCTCAGAAACTACTGTTTCAAATTAAATATGTCCCTTACATCATAGACTATTGTAATATAGAGTTTACTGTGAAAGTAGCAGCGCTGATACAGCAAAATTTTTCTTTTGATTCGTATGAGCAATAAGCGCCCGAGCGACATGAATAATATAGCGTCATAAATAAAAAATTAGCTACAGAAAAGTAAAAAAATAGTTACTTTTTCAGGGCTGCAACTTTCACAGCGAATACAGGCCCCATATACACCCTAAAGTATAACTTAGTTTTGTACCCTGTATATTTAAGATTTTTACTAACTAATACACAAGAAATAATTAAAAAATTGTCGGTATTCGAACCCGCTACCTCCGGTTTTAACGTCGATGCGCTAACAAGTAACAACTGAGCCACAGAGGTAATCAAATTCCAAAGTTTATTTATTGCCAAGCAATAAATATTTGAAAATTACCAGAAATTATAATCATTTCCCCAAAAATAATAACAGCCCGAGGGAATTAAATTGTAACTTAGAAATTGTTCTCTGAAGTTTTGTTGAAATGTCTCAGTTACAACTTACAGGATGGCTTTATGCGAAACGTGCGTTTTTCTTCGTTTCTAGTGCAGGAGCCGCAGATTTTTTCGGGATAAAAAGTATCCTACGTAGGACATAGGATACAATTATACCCGGGATTCAGGGCCAACGCTTAAAATCACGCGGGCGCACGCTCGCGTGTGTGTATGAAAAGTAGTATGGGCAGCGCAGGCGCGGGCGACGTAGCGCGGACGCGGGCGACGACACTGCCCAGTGTCCATACTATTTTTCATAAGAGTAACTATTTTTTTCACTTTTGTATGGGAACATTCATGAACTCTCTACAAGGAACACGTACAGTGTATTGAGAGTTTTTTTTTATGAAATAAGGGGGCAAACAAGCAACTTCCGTCACCCATGGACACTCGCAGCATCAGCAGAGCTGCAAGTGCGTTGCCGGCCTTTTAAGAGGGAATAGGGGAGGGTAGGAAAGAGAATAGGGTAGGGGATTGGGCCTCCGGTAAACTCACTCATTCGGCGAAACACAGCGCAAGCGCTGTTTCACGCCGGTTTTCTTTGAGAATGTGGTATTTCTCCGGTCGAGCCGGCCACGTGCCGAAGCATGGCTCTTCCACGCACAACAAAACTAAGTTATAATACTTCAGGGTGTGCGTAAAGTATTATCACTTAGTTTTGTTACACCCTGTAGATATTGGCTAAGGGAGGAGGAATTTAAAATAAAATCTAGATGTACGAGTTAAGTCACTGTATATTAACGGAAGACCACAAATATGGACACTTCAGAAAAAACTAAAATAGACTCAAACAAAATCTGCCGACAATTCTCTTTTATATCATACCACGAAAAAACAGTTGAATTTCGAGGCGTCGCTTCGCCGTAGACAAAACATAACTTCGTTTCTTTTTTTTACATTTCTTAAAGGTGCAGTACGGTGGCGGTCGCGTCGCCAACATTTATAATATGTAAAATTTATGTATGAAAGTTAAGTATATTCCTCACGATTGTCTCACCAGTGGTTCAATTACAATTTACAATATGGCAACGAATACATTACATCTTGAGCACTGCCCATAGCCCAGTGTACTGGGTTTTATTTCGGAACACACGAGTAGGTATATATTTATTATATACAAATATTTTGAAATCAAACATCGTGGCAATCCTGTCCTGATGCTGTGGGATATGCGTGGTGGCCGAAAAGAAAGTTTTTCAACTGAGCGAGATTGTATGCTCGGTCAGGCCGGAACCCACTAGATTGACTTTAGCCAGTGTTGCCAACTATTCAAAACGTTTTCCCCGTTAAAGCAACTTAATTTCAACGCGAAATTCGCGTAGTGGCCGTTTTCACTAGGGCCACGACGCGAATTTCGCGTCGTGGCCATTTCACTATCACCACAACGCGTTGTGAGCCATTTTTTCGCACACACTTGGGCACTATAAAATAATTACTCCTGCGTAACGTGCTTTTGTGTACTGCGCACACACTTGGGCACTATAAAATTACTCCTGCGTAACTGGCCTAGTTTCATTGAAACCAGAGTGCTCTTATGTATTGCGCACACACTTGGGCGCTATAAAATTACTCCTGAGTAACTAACCTGGTTTCAGAACGCGTCGTGGCCGTTTTCATTAGAGCCACAACACGAATTCGCGTCGTGGCTGTATTTAAATGCTCAGAACGCGTCATGGCTTTTCTCGATTACCACAACGCGTTGTGGTCGAGTAGCACGTCGGCCACGACACGAATTTCGCTATGTGGTATTTCTGTGAATACCAGAACGCGTCGTGGCCGTTTCTTTATGACCACAACGCGTTGTGAGCCATTTTTTTCGGTCTTTGAGCGTAACATATATAATATACAGAGTGCAATTAAACATTCCTGCCAAATTTTGATATTTTAATCCTCGTTAAAAATATAAATAAATACACGTAATATTTCTTACATAGTTCTTAATCACTCTTATCAGTACTAAAATGTTGAGAAATCGCTTCCGGGCACGCGCCTCCCTCAGCGTCGATCCCGCTCATACCCACCGCAGCGAGTGACCGTTATGCAAAGATTTTAAATGGGATAAATATGTCATTAAAAAAGTAACACCCATTTTTTGTTAAATGGACTCTCACAATGATATCTAATCCCCAGAGAAAAATTGGCAGGAAGGTTTAAATGCACCCTGTAATATGATGTACTTAGAAAACTTCGATAGCGGGATGCAGGATTATGGCGCTAATTTTGGGTACCGTAACAATGCTTTTCACCGGAGCTGAGCTAGGCTGCGCTGCAAGGAATGTGTATTTAAGAACCAATAGAAACGCTTCTTTTGCCTAGCCACGTTCAGCGCAACGATTCTATTGGCTCTTGTAAAACACATTCCTCGCAACGCAGCTTAGCTCAGCTGCGGTGCAAACGCAGCCTAAAGCGGCCTAAGGGTCAATTTTTTTACCCTTATTACGCGCTTCGCTGCGCGCGTCGAAGCGTCTAATTCGCAACAAGTCGAACGAACGCTCGCGGATTCGCCCAAATGCCTACAGTGATGACGCTTAGATTCGCTTGTGTGCGCTTGGATGCGCGAGAATGCGCGCGCACCAAAAAGCGGTGGTCAAGCGAATTCGCGAAAGTGCGCGCGGATGGATTAATAATTCGCTTCAATGCGCTTCGACTCTGCCCTAGTATAAATTGATCCTAAAGGAACTTTAATTCAAAACAATCACTGCCCCATCTCGCATAAACTCATCCAGTCCTAATAAAAGCAAGACGGTGATCGACGTACATTTACCGACTTCCAAAAAGAAGGCGGTCATATTATGTCATCGAAAATTAGCTTGTGTGTGTAAAATTTGCATGTGTAATTAGTCCTAAATACCTCTTGCCAGCAGTTGTTATAGGCAGGGGCTCGATCGTTCAAGTCTGAGTCGTTTTTGATGTTTTTTTCTCACCCTAACCCAGGGCAAGCTGTATCATGAGATTAACTTCGACTCTATTACGTGAGATTAAGGGCCTGTTTCACCACTTTATCTACCAATTAACTTGACAGATCAAGTATGGAGAATCTGTCAAATAAGTTGTGAATAGCCTATTAGGCACTTTATCAGAAATTAGTGAAACAGGCCATTAGCTTATCTATAACGTCTGCATGAGTAATGTTAAATGAAAAATTTAAAGCAACCCCAATTTGGTTGATGATGAATAATACCTAAGAACACTGAACAATGTCAGTTTTATACACACGCATACATACATAACACCTCTCTTTGGTCAAGGGTTGAAAATAGATCGAAATCGTTCAACCCGTTTGTATACTACAATGCACTGGTAAGACATACACACAAATATACATAACACTTATAAAACCTCATTTTTTCGTCGGGAAAAAACATTCTACATTCATAGCCGTGTCCAATATTCAAAACTTTATCTCATCTCTCCATTTAAATAAAAAACGCGGGAGCGCCTGTCAATTATCGAAACAGAATAAAAAGAAACATAACGCAAAAAGAAAATGGCCGCCAAAAAGAAAAATGGCCGCGCAAAATATGAACGCTGTCAGTTGTTTATTTATGATTCCCGTGCCGCTATATTCATATGGATGCAGTTTTGGCGCGTTTTCGACACGATACGAAAGTCTTATAAAACAACTTGACGTTCTTTGTAGAAGCAGCAGCTTCTAGGTGTTACGCGGGAACCGTACATTTTCCACAAAAAAATAGCCTTTATCCATTTCTGTGTGGTGTATTTTATATCTGTGACAAATTACATAAAATTGCTATAGTAATTTGTGAAATTAGCGCGTTTTAAACTAAATCAAAATGCATCCGTTTGGATGCTACGATGCCACGGACAAATACACAGACAGACATGTCAAACTAATAACAATTTTTTTGGAAGAGGTTTTAAAAATAAAATACTAAAATATCTATGTGAGTATACAAATAGTTAACATACAAAATTTAGTCCATGCTAATCGCTAACTTTATGCTGGCTTCTCACGAGCCGCGCCGCGCCAACTCGAGCCATGCGCCGTGTGAAGGGGGTGGCAAGTGGCTCGAGGTGGCGCGTCCGATCCGATTGAAATCGGTAAGGCTGCCTTCACATTAAGTCGCGAGTAGTGCGGCAGCCGCGCGACTTAAGGTGAGGCCAGTTCGAAAAGACTGATTTTTAAACTTCCAATCTGAAGAAATTATGTGGAATTCTCTTACATCAAAATTCATGTAGACACAAAAAGAAACAAAGTTGCGAAATAACCGAACAGAATATTGAAAAATAGCATGGTAATTCTGTAAAAAAATCTTGAATATCACTATAAAAATACACTTCAAATTCGAACATCTCGTAATTTTCAATGACAATGATATATGATTTTTTTACAAAAAGGATAGCTTTTTTATAGTTCTAGCAAAATAACCGAATAGATTTTTATAAATGATTCGGTCATTAAGAAAATAAAATAAAATGCATAATTTTCTCCTATTTCGCCCTATCAACAACGCAGCGAGCGTCATAACCGCCCTATACAAGGCGCGCTGATATGAATGTTATTTTAATGTCCTTAACGTCGATATTCGTACTGACAGACACCGACCTGCTTATTCAGGGACAGCCTTGCCTTAATGTGAAGGCAGCCTTACTTCAAAGGCGCGGCTTGACGCGGCTCCTGATATTACTCGCCGTGAGAACGGGTAGCGCGGACTCGTCTGTTGGCTCGTGCTCGCTCACGCGTACAATCGGCTCGGCGCGACGCGGCTCGTGAAACTACGCGTCATGAGAAGCCAGCATAACACATGCGTTAACATGTTGTGTGAAACCCAATGGAACCGGTTACTTTGACAAGTAAATTATAGTCCCCGATCTCAGCACAGATGCTACCTCATTAAATCGGGATTCGAACCCGCGATAGCGTCAGATTTTATTTATTTTTAACCGGTTAAAAAGAGGGTTCTTTATTTATTACATACTAAGAAATAGTATAGACATGCTACTTTTTCTTTTGTTAGCACAAAAGCAGGGGTCACTTTTAGTTTCTTTTAACCTACTAACTGATAAAATGCTTTGACGTGGGAGAGCCATGCTTCGGCACGAATGGGCCGGCTCGACCGGAGAAATACCACGTCCTCACAGAAAACTGGCGTGAAACAGCGCTTGCGCTGTGTTTCGCCGAGTGAGTGAGTTTACCGGAGGCCCAATCCCCTACCCTTTTCCCTTCGCTACCCTCCCCTATTTCCTTCCTCACCCTCCCCTTTAATTCTCTTCCCTACCCTCCCCTGTTACCCCTTAAAAGGCTGGCAACGCACCTGCAGCTCTTCTGATGCTGCGAGTGTCCATGGGCGACGGAAGTTGCTTTCCATCAGGTGACCCGTTTGCTCGTTTGCCCCCTTATTTCATTAAAAAAAAAAAAACTACATTTTAGGGTGGGTTGCACCAACTTACTTTAACTATAACTGTAACTTTAAATAACTACAATGCAAAATATCAAATCTTTAGTTCAAGTCAAAAATGGACGCCATATTTAACCATAACCTTGAGCTTGACAAGGCTTTAAATGGACATGGTGAAAAAGGAACTGACATCATAAAAAAGCCATTTTTTACAGTTCTCTTTTACCAGCACGTTTATTTAAAGCCTTGTCGGACCAGCTGTCATCTGTCAAATTCTGTGGTCAAAGTTGAGGTTAAAGTTAAAGTTAGCCTTAACTATAACCATAACTTTATCTTTAACCACGCCTCTGGTGCAACCCACCCTTACTCTTTAACCGCTTAACCGAATTTGATGAGATTTTATATAGAGACTCTGTGACTCCTACAAAAAGACATAAGATAGTTATCGTCACGAAAAATGTACGGTATCCATGTAATAATTGAGTCATGAACAAAATTGCGGGCAATTTCTAATATTTCTTTCCAAAGCTAATTAATTTTAATACCTCTGATTTTTAATTGTAAGCAATTAGGAAATATGGTTCATTTCGTAAGAATAATGCCGAAAACGAAGTTCTTTTAGCGAATATACGGAGGCAGTAACTTTTTGATAACTTTTTAATTGGGAAAAGAATGATTGAAACGACGGAAATTTTTATGGCAGGATTCCGTTGATAATTTGCTCTGTCGGCAAAATTGTTTTACTATACTGTACTCGGCGAAACATGGCGGTAGCGGTCATTGACTCGACCCTGTCAAAAACTTGTCATTTTCTATACAAAGCCGCGATTTGACTGACACTTCATTGTCAATTGCGGTTTATATAGAAAATGACAGGGAGTCAATGCCCGCTACCGCCATGTTTCGCCGAGTACAATATAGAAAAACAATTTTGTCGACAGAGCAAATTATCAACGAAATCCTGCCGCCCAGGTGTGTGCGCAGTACACAAGAGCACTCTTTATTCCTATACTCTCATAACCTAGTGGGGCGGAAGACCGAAACGACTGGCGAGAGATCAGGCGATCAGCCTGCGTTGTCCTAACTAAACTTGGAGAAATAACATGTTTCCAACGCGGGAATGGAACCCACGACCTCTGACTCTGAGCCAAGAGCCACGCTCTAAACCACTGGACCACGGAGGCGTTCAGTTGATATAAAATTTATCCACCGAGTAAACTATATTATAATATTATGTCATACAGCATACTCCACTGAACATACACAATAGGCGTAAATCTTATATTATTGCGTTTTTTTGCGAGATATTTTCATGCTTTGTAGTTTTTATGACCATTATTTACGTGTACGAAGAAAATATGGTAATAGACCAGAGGATCTTCAAAGGCTACTTAAATTTGGGGGCCTCTTTGACGCCCTCTATGGCTCAGTTGGTTAAAAAACACGGGTTTGAATCCCGTCGAAGAAAACGGCTAATCACAAAAACTTAAAACTTAACAAGTAGATTTTTTATAGTAAGTAGTCCACTAAGATAGAATTTTACAGAATTAAATCCCTAAGATTTGAATTTTGATGAAAGTTCTGTTTATAAAGTAACTAGATGACGATTGAGGGCCGGGACACAAAAACACGGCACGACGTCGCGTCGTGTCGTACCACGACGCGACGTCGCGTCGCAGAAATTCACGTAGAAATTATGAGTTTCTACTACGACGTCGTACGATGTCGTGTCGTAGTTTTTTACGACGCGCGTCGTAGATTCCCACGACACGACGTCGCATCGTGAAACGACGTCACGTCGTGGTACGACACGACGTCGTGTCGTGTTTTTGTGTCCCGGCCCTTACGCCTACAACTCACATTTTTTCGGGATAAAAAATATCCTATGACTTTTCCCGTGACTCAGAGTAAGTATCTCCATATCACATTACAGCAAAATAGGTTCAGCAGTTTAATAATATCTATAGAGTACAGACGCTTCACACCACGTCAGTCTGGCCCCGTGGTGCGTACCTGATGGACTTGTGTTACGGGTACCAGACAACGGAAATACATTAAATACTTTTATACTATACATAATATATTTAAGATTTTTTATTATATTTTACACATATTATCTAATACACTTTGAAATCAACTTTGAAAACTTTTTGTTCCGTTGGCGGGATTCGAATTCGCGATTCCCGGCTTGAGCTACCAACATCCCACCAACTGAGCCACAGAGGTCGTCGTTTGGGCGTGAACAGAAAAATAAATAGACAGACACACTTTCGCATTTATAATTTTAGTATGGATCGAATTTAACACAGCCTAACAAACCAAATAACTTTTGCCATCAGGTTTATTAGCTGCTCGTTCATAAAACAAACTGCGATAACCCTATGATTCAGTCAATACAGTGGAAAGGCCAGTTCAATCTATATCTGCTCCATGAATGTTTAATATTTGAACTATTTTATTAGGGTTGTGAAAACAATAAATTATTATTTTAGCTGTGCGAGATGTTTAACGCCATATTTGTTTTATCGACTACTAGCGCCGCGGTGGGAAAAAAATTAAATTCATTCAATTACCTGACTGATTTCATGTCCGTTATCTTGAAAGGACTATGTTACAAATCACTAACCAGCTAACTAGTTGGACGTTGAGTGACGATCGTTCAATCGACGTTCGGCCGAGTCATTCAATTGAATAGTGTCATTCAATGAATGCGCATAGTCATTCAATCGAATCGCAGATTGAACCAGATGACTGAGATATATATATATATATTTAGATTCTATGTCGTTGCACGTTGTTGACAACCCTAGAGGGCTGTTGTGGTAGCGCTTTTATTGTTACGAACTTCAGTCCATAACTCAACTCGCTCTCGAAGCATCAAACGTTTTGATTTGCAATAGTACACTTTTCTAGAGGGCACATTTCCTCATTTTAGTAGTCTTAAGAGGAGTCCACACCGCCGTTTTTAAAAGCTTTTATTTAACTTGCTCTGTATGCATGTAAGTATGTATGTTACGGTGGAATTTTGGAACTCAGTTTTGAAGTAGATATATTTAACCGATTGAGCTGAAATTTTGCAGACACGTTTAGTTCGGATGACAATGCACAATATTGTATTTGACATCACTCTAAATCCAATATGGCTGACCACCCAAGATGGCGAAATAGTTATTTTCTATGCAGTCCTACAATATGGATATTAAATGAAAGGGCTTTTTGAGAGTAGCTCGAAAACGAATGTAATGTCATTCTACATCCAATATGGCGGCTTTATCTTGCAGAAGTCCCATATTGCAGAAGTGCATTAACAATAGTTATTGTTAATGCACTTCTGCAATATGGGTATCAAATGAAAGGGCTCGTTGAGAGTAAATCGGAAACGAATGTAATGTCGTGTCGTGATGTGACGTGACGTGACGTGACGTGTCGTGTCGTGATGTGACGTGTCGTGTCGTGTCGTGTCGTGTCGTGTCGTGTCGTGTCGTGTCGTGTCGTGTCGTGTCGTGTCGTGTCGTGTCGTGTCATGTTTAAATGTCAGGTCAAATCCAGCCGGGTTTTAGAAAATGCCCGGTTGAATTCGGTCACTACTGTTAAGTGAACTTTTAATTTTTAGTCACGCAGTAATAAACAGAACTGGCTAAATATTTTTAGTCACGCAGTAATAAACAGAACTGGCTAAATATTAAGTTATAACTTATAACCTCTACCCTATTCCCTCTTAAAAGGCCGGCAACGCACCTGCAGCTCTTCTGATGCTGCGAGTGTCCGTGGGCGATGGAAGTTGCTTTCCATCAGGTGACCCGTTTGCTCGTTTGCCCCCTTATTTCATAAAAAAAAACCCAAAAAAATGGCCAGATTTTCCTCTGTGTTCAAACATCCAGAAAACAAAACTGGCTACAATATACAAAAAAAACTAAAACATAGGAACACAGCCTTGCTTTAATTCATAATTAAAAAAGTACTTTCATCGGTTAAGTTTTGGAGAAGGAATCAGCGGACAACGAATCGAAGATTTTCTGTTCTTTTATTAGAACTTTTGTCGTGTTGTCTCTATCGCGCTCTGCGGTGGGAGACTTGAGATTGGTGAGACAGCAATACATTTTCAAATACCAATTTTCAATTTCTCTCGCCTTTGGTGTATCCTCTTAAGGCCTCTTACACACTGCGACTTTTAACAGCGATAGCATCGCTACACCAGAAATTTTTGTATCGATGCTGTCGCTCGATAGTATCGAATATCGATACAGTTGCGCGTTAGCATCGATACACACGCGCGACACCATAGATTTTTGAATTGATTTTGTGACAGCATCGCTACAGTATCGCGACTGTATTGATGCTTAAAGTACCTAGCGCAAGTGTGTAAAGGTGGACCATTTGCGACTGCATCCGCAGTCTGCAGCACTGCATGCTGATAAAAGTCGCAGTGTGTAAGGCATAACATTCATTTTTTCATTGCAACATATTTTCATTGCCTGTAAAAACGATAAAAAACAATATTTTTTTAATATGAAACCTAGCTAGACTAATTTTTCGTCCCCGAAACCCTTTACATGCGGAATTTTATAAATATCATTAGACTGGTTTCCATGAGATCGCAGTATAAATAAAATATAAATGCACAAGAAATGCTCGTTTAAAGTTAATGTGCACTTTATAATTTTTTGGGCGTGGCGGTAATATCGTGGACGTCCGCGGTAAAATGATAACATAGGGAGGTAAAATGTATGGAAATATATTATGAAGACGCTTTAAAACCGTCGACGATAACCTTTTAACGTACAACGTGCACGTTAGAGGACATGACGACGTCTACACTCTTCTGAACCGCACAAAACGTCCGCGGTGCGTTTTTTTTTTTAATGAAATAAGGGGGCAAACGAGCAAACGGGTCACCTGATGGAAAGCAACTTCCATCGCCCATGGACACTCGCAGCATCAGAAGAGCTGCAAGTGCGTTGCCGACCTTTTAAGAGGGAATAGGGTAATAGGGGAGGGTAGGGAAGGGAAGGGAATAGTTCAGGGTAGGGAAGGGAATAGGGTAGGGGTTAGGGGATTGGGCCTCCGGTAAACTCACTCACTCGGCGAAACACAGCGCAAGCGCTGTTTCACGCCGGTTTTCTGTGAGAACGTGGTATTTATCTGGTCGAGCCGGCCCATTCGTGCCGAAGCATGGCTCTCCCACGTATAAAAAAGGGCATTAAAATCAAAAGGGCATTTAACGTACCCAAGGTTTTATCGTGGTCCGTGGAAGTCTGCGTCCACGATGACGTGACGCCCAGAATTATAAAAGCGCACATTAGATATTGCATATTTTTAAGTTCGTAGTGTACTTTTTGGGATACCCTCGTCAGAACATTATTATGACCGATTCAAAATTAATTACTCTACTTTGAGTAACTATGAACCAATTTTTAATTAAGATTTTATTATATTGTGCGAGGAAAATGGAATACCAACGTCATTTAGTTGGATAATGTCAATTGTGATCTGTCGGCTGGGTTTGACGTAACGCGACCAAATTACTTGGGTCCTCCACCTGCCTGGGAATCAACTTCTCTGATAGTACAATCATATTATATTTAATCCACAAAAGATCAGAAACTCACGACAGAAAGCAGCAAAAATAATATTTACATCAATTTTTAAATGCACTCTAACGTCGCTTAAATATTTGGAATTAAATGCAAACGAGAAAGTTTTAAATTGTCAATTTACTTAATTCGAATATACTGCTGAAAAAGTCTGTAAATGACCGAACAGGGCCTTTAGCCAAGATGCTTTCCTTCATTCCTGTAGAGGCTTAAAATGTTATTAAGGGCTGTACATTATTGCGGAATAAATAGTATCCTATGTCTTTTCCCGGGACTCCATGATTCTCTATACTTATCAAAAAGCCAAATCGGTTCAGAGTGAAGAGGTTACAAACAGACAGACAGACACATTTTCACATCTATACAGTGTGTAACAAAAATAAATGATAATACTTTAGGGTGTGGACGTGTTCCTTGTAGAGAGTTCACTGTGAAAGTAGCAGCTCTGAAAGACGAATTTTTTTTTCACTTTTGTATGGGCAAGGGCCCGAGCGCGAGCGTCACGAGTTTCCCTATACAAATGTGAAAAAAAAATTTGGTCTTTCAGCGCTGCTACTTTCACAGTGAACTCTCTACAAGGAACACGTACACACCCTAAAGTATTATCACTTGTTTTTGTTACACACTGTATATATAAAAATGGATTTTCAAATGTGTTAGTCGCGCTATAACTCGAAAACGGCTGAACGGATTAGGCTGATTTTAGACTTAAAATGTTCGTAGAAGTCCAGGGAAGGTTTTAAAGTGACACGAAGATCACCGGGACAGCTAGTTTATAATATTAGTATGAATGCGGAAGTGTCTTTTGAAAATTTTGTGAAAGTTTATAAAAGAAAAAAAGTTCTTTTTATAAACTTACTTCCATCTTTAGGAAGTAAGTTTATAAAAAGAACTCTTTTCCAAAAATAGCAACTCCCAATATCCTCCCAATCCCAATAATAAGAAAGTATGTTTGTACTAGTGAACCAGTTTTTATGAAAGTAAAAAGTAAAGTTTATTAAAAGAATTTCGTTACGAAAATAATTGAAGACGTGAGTGGAAGAACCACATAACTAACATTTTATGACAAATTGACACTTACTCATTTTTTTTCTTATAATTTGAACAATAGCGAGTTTGAGAGTTTCTTACGCCGGTTCTTCTCGCCGGGTTAGTTCCCGAACCGGTGGTAGGCATCATGTACACTTTCAGAGAACATTTGCAAAAATATATTCTGAATAAAAAAAATTGAGTTCGAGTTTTTTTTAAACCTTGTAACTTATCTACATCATCTGGCTTATAATATACATACACACTACACATAAAATCTACAGTTTTTTTTCATTTCAAAAAAAAAATTCCGGCCTTGAAGCCTCCATTCCATCCACAATCCGTGAAAATTCAGAACTCTAACTACAGCGGTTCTTGAGATACAGCCTGGAGACCGATGGACAGACATCGAAGTCTCAGTAATAGGGTCCCGCTTTTACCCTTTTGGGTACGGAACCCTAAAAAACAGCATTTTTTACTGTTACTTGCCCGGTTCTTCCACTGACGTCTTCAACTCCCTCCGTCGAAAACTTAAAGTCGATGATAGCCTTTACGATTCAAAGACAACAAAAAAGGAAAATAAAGGGAAAAGGTTCTTCATGAATATACAATGACGATTTGGAAAAGTTTCATGTACTTTGTTATTTAATTTCCGCTTTGGAAAAGGGATACGCAGACGGGATACAATTTTTAAGTTTTTGTACTCAAATGGTAAATGCTGTTTGTGCTGTCTCTGGCGCCCAGCTCTGGATTTATGTATAGGCTACTAGTAATGCCTCCGTGGTCTAGTGGTATAGAGCATGGCTCTTGACTCAGAGGTCGTGGGCTCGATTCCAGCGCTGGAAACATGTTATTTCCAAGTTTGGTTAGGACAATGCAGGCTGATCACCTGATTGTCTGACAAGTAAGATGATCCATGCGTCGGATGGGCATGTAAAAAGTCGGTCCTGCGCCTGATCTCTCGCCGGTCGTGTCGGTCTTCCGTCCCACTGGGTTATGAGAGTAAAGGAATAGAGAGTGCTCTTGTGTACTGCGCACACACTTGGGCACTATAAAATGACTCCTGCGTAGCTGGCCTGGTTTCAATGAAACCGGCCACCGTCACTAAAACCGATGTGGGAGCTATTATTATTATTAGTATAGGCCATGGCCTATGGGTGGCAGCGTCCTATGGCGTCCTAGGATGGCGGCAGGCATGAATTCGTAGATAGGGCGACAAAATTAAACTCATAAAAAAATATAAATCCGGCCCTTCTGGTACAAGTAGATCTTGTTTTCAAAAATCGAAAGTGATGTCTTTTTCGCTTTATTTTTTTAACAATAATTGACAATGATTACTGTTTTGTTTCTGCAAAAATATTATATCTTCTGTGGAACCCCGAAATTGGTGGGCAAAGAAAATGTTTGTGATGATATCAGGCAACATAAAAATGTGACTGTTGTCGTGAAAATTTGAATAGACGTTTCAGTTACGGACGTAAAAAAAATACGGACGTAGCATTACACTATAAAGAGGTAAAGCATGCAAGGTACGACAATTTCGTTTATTGTACACGTGACCGACACTCACACACGCAACTAGGTACTACAACCCGCTGTCATTGTACATTGAGTGACGGCACCAATGACACGCACACATCCTACACGGGCGGCCATAACTATACTTCACTCGTGATTAGACTAGGTTACGTCCGTATTTTTTTTACGTCCGTGGTTTCAGTATGAAATATGAATGGCTGCTAAAATAAAATTAGGGTTTTCGTTGAAATTGACGCATAAGCCGTACTTTTTTCGGGAAGAAAGTCCCAATGACTAAGAATAGCATTTAAAATACTTAATCTCAATTTCGCTACATATTTTTCGCTATAAGCAATCTAAATGTACACAATTGCCGGTGATGTCACGCTTTGCATTGCACAACTGTAGGCCATGATCACTCGGTGTTCACACAGTGGCGCATGGCTCATTGCTGCCTGGCAAACCACTTGCGATGGACGTAAAAGTAATTACGGCTGCGTTAAAGTAATTAAATATCATTTTATACGTGGGAGAGCCATGCTTCGGCACGAATGGGCCGGCTCGACCGGATAAATACCACGTTCTCATAGAAAACCGGCGTGAAACAGCGCTTGCGCTGTGTTTCGCCGAATGAGTGAGTTTACCGGAGGCCCAATCTCCTAACCCCTACCCTATTCCCTTCCTTACCCTCAACTATTCCCTTCCCTTCCCTACCCTCCCCTATTACCCTATTCCCTCTTAAAAGGCCCTCAACGCACTTGCAGCTCTTCTGATGCTGCGAGTGTCCATGGGCGACGGAAGTTGCTTTCCATCAGGTGACCCGTTTGCTCGTTTGCCCCCTTATTTCATTAAAAAAAAAAAACTATAACATGTACAGTATGTGCAATGGCTGGGTGCGTGAATTAAACACAGATTACTTACAACTGAACACTACTGCTCTGGCGACGGCTGGTGAAGCAGTGATCATCAGATCGAAGTCGAGCGACCACTCCAAGCACCCCCCACTACCTAAGTAGGCGTCCATCTTTATTTATCAATACACTACACAACATTATTTGACACTTTTGAATATTACTAGAGATCGCCCGATGGTCGAAATTCGACCTTAGTCCCAACGACATTAGGACTACCTACTACCTATATTTTGTAAAAAAATATTGACTTTATCATATTATTATCAACTCTTGTCTCTGGGACTCAGTGTTTTATTTGTTAAAAAAATGTATGATAGAAGCATAATTTCAAAATAATATTAGCTCGATGCACTCCTTCACCATTTAAACTATAACTGTGCAAAATTTCATTCACCTACGTTTCCCCATTTTTCGTCAAAAGGGTTACAAAGTTTTTGGCTCACGTATTAATATATAGATAGTCCTCTTAAAACTAGCTGCAGAGCAAATGTTGCAGTAGCGACATAGCGCTCGAGCATGTAGCTCGTCTGCACGGACCATAAAAATATAGAATTTAAAGCGTTGTGGTCATGCAATTGTTTTATGTAGCGTGCATGTAAAGGCTGTGTTATCTTACATTGCATTTCCATGCTTTTAATAACTTTTTATGATGAATACTTAAATCATTTTCTACGTACTAAAATGTATGATTAATTTTTAGGGTTTCGCACCCAAAAGGTCAAAACGCGACTATATTACTAAGACTTTTGACTTTTTTATGAAATAAGAAGGTAACCGATCAAGCGGGTCACCTGATGGAAAGCAACTTCCGTCGCCCATGGACACTCGCAGCATCAGAAGAGCTGCAGGTGCGTTGCCGCCCTTTTAAGACGGAATAACTCACTCACTCGGCGAAACACAGCGCAAGCGTGAACGTGGTATTTCTGCGGTCGAGCCGGCCCATTCGTGCCGAAGCATGGCTCTCCCACGTATGTCTCTCTGTCAGTCTCCAGGCTGTATCTCAAGAACCGCTAAAGCTAGACTTCTGAAATATTCATAGATACATGTGTATTTCCGTTGCCGCTAGAAATACAAATACTAAAAACAGAATAAATTATAAATTTAAGAGTCCGGGTGCCATCGAAATTCTCATACAAACGTAATACCAAGATCATTTCCCATACGAGAATATTTACCATATTAACTGAGTTATTATTCAGCTTGAGATAGTAATTACCTAGGTTCCTGATTACAATTTAGTATGTAAATATAATTTATTATTGTAATCTTTCATATTTTTGGTAACCGGACTCTTAATTAAGGGAGGGAGGCTCATACATCAAACGTGATATATATAATAGCAACAGGTAGGCACAAAATACTCAATTGTATAAAATATAATATACTTTAATAATTGATGGTAAAATAAAAAAATATTACTTAATAATTAAAAAAACACAATTATTTTGCTATTTCTGCTCTATAGTGGTATGGAAACCTTCGTTCGCGAGTCCAACTTGCACTTGGCCCATTTTTTTTCAATAAAGTTACTAAGCTGGCTTAGAATGATTCAAAGAATGTATGGAACTTATACAGGCTGTAACTAAACTAAGTGATAATACCTTATAGGGTGTGTTTATGTCATATGGATGCTGTTAAGCATTGGTGTGTCATCCCACATCGAACTAGTTTTGAGTAATCGGCGTTTTAAGTTTATTTTAAGCAAAAAAATGTTATTTTGAAGTATATTTTTTTTGTTGAAGTGCGTAGATTATGATTATGAAAAAAATATTTTAATTTTACATTCAGTTTTAAGAGAAAAAGTATAAAAATGATTAATGCTAAATTGCTATAGGTTACATTTAGCATTAATGTCCTGTGTGATTTAACACATTCATGGGATCTGATTTGTTCTTTCAATACTTTGAATGCTTATTTTAAACAAAATAGTAGTAGTAACTATACTGTACTCGGCGAAACATGGCGGTAGCGGTCATTGACTCCATGTCAAAAACTTGTCATTTTCTATACAAAGCCGCAATTGACAACATCTGACATTTCATCGTCAATCGCGTTTTAAATAGAAAATTACAAGTTTTTGACAGAGAGTCAATGACCGCTACCGCCATGTTTCGCCGAGTACAGTATAGTATCTATTCTTTTCAGCTTAATAATTGGAAATGAGGAAAAGCTAAGTGAATAATAATTGTATTATGTATTTACAAGACGTATAAACAAGCCTAAGCCACTTCTGACACACGCACACAAACACTATCACAAAGTCTGACAACGCCGCACCGACCGGCGTTGCCGCACAGCTGTGCCAGGTGGAGTGGGATGTTAGGTTTTTTCGTTACGAAATTTCTTGATTTGGTCACCTCGCTCAAAGACCTAACAGCTATGCAATAGCTAAATATTACCCCTTTTATTAATTACATTTGAACTTGTACCTTGTCCCTGTTGTCAAAGTTGTTCCTTTTGTCCCGTTGTACCGGTACAAATGGAATTCCGCGGAACATAACTCGATTAAATAGTTCACGGAATTGGGCCGGTTTAATGAAAACACGATAAAAATTTGTTACAATGAAAAATGTTTTAATTTGTTACATTGCTCCGTTAAATTATTTAATCCAAATGTAAACCAAACTACTACCTAAGTGATGACTGATGAGTAAACATGTAAAGAATTTAACTTGTTAACTTAAACAAACAAAAACCGGCCAAGTGCGAGTTGGACTCGCCCATGAAGGGTTAAGCAGCGATAAGATTTATTTTTATGAAATTAAAAGGTTTTTGATTTATTTTTATATTTTAGTTGATTTAATGAAAGTTAAATTAAGGTTTACCATTTATGAAAAAAACTCTCGTTCAAACCAATTTTCGTTGGTAGTTTTTATAGTAATGTAAATCATATATTTTTTTAGAATTTAGACTTATCATGCCCCTATTTTAGAAGTTAGAGTAGGTAGAGGGGGGCACATTTTACCACTTTGAAAGAGTCTATCTCGCAAACTATTCACGTTAGAAAAATATTATACTAGAAACATAAATATGATTTTTGAAGACTTATCCATAGATACCCCACACGCGTAGGTTAGATGATTTTTTTTTGTTTCAGTTGGGGACACCTAAAATTTTTAATATTTTTTTCATTTTTGTATCAAAATCTTAATACGGTTCACAGACTACATGTACTTACCAATTTTCAATAGTATAGCTCTTACAGTTTCGGAGAAAAGTGGCTGTGACACACAGACGGACACACGGACAGACAGACAGACAGACATGACGAATCTATAAGGGTTCTGTTTTTTGCCAGTTGACTACGGAACCCTAAAAAAATACAATATTTTGCATACAAACTATTGTTTTGTAGCGGGCGTCGGGTTTTTCGAAGTGATTCTTTAGGCTCGTTGAGAGTTGAGGTGTTTCAAGGAGGCCTGTTGAAAAATAGCAATAACTAGATGACCGTCTGTATGTCTGTTGTTTTACAACTTCAAGCCCAAACCGCTGAACCGATTTTGCTATTATTTGGTATGGAGACACTTTGAGTTCCGGGAAAAGACATAGGATTAAGTATACTTTTTATCTCGGAAAAATGTACGGTTTTTTTTCATTCTCACTCGCACTCGCAGCATCAGAAGAGCTGTAGGTGCGTTGCCGGCCTTTTAAGAGAGAATAAGGTAATAGGGGAGGGTAGGGAAGGGAATAGGGGAGGGTAGGGAAGGAAATAGGAGAGGGTAGGGAAGGGAAAAGGGTAGGGGATTGGGCCTCCGGTAAACTCACTCACTCGGCGAAACACAGCGCAAGCGCTGTTTCACGCCGGTTTTCTGTGAGCCCGTGGTATTTCTCCGGTCGAGCCGGCCCATTCCTGCCGAAGCACGGCTCCCCCACGTCAAAATGCGATGAACGAGTTTTGGCGCAACGGGGTTACGGGCGTCATTTACTACACTTTATGTTAGGTTTTTATTCGCACTGTTACCCTATACAGGGTGTAACAAAAATAAGTGATAATACTTTAGGGTGTGTATGTGTTCCTTGTAGAGAGTTCACTGTGAAAGTAGCAGCGCTGAAAGACCAAAAATTTTTTTCACTTTTGTATGGGGAAACTCGTAACGCTCGGGCCCTTGCCCATACAAAAGTGAAAAAAAAATTTCGTCTTTCAGAGCTGCTACTTTCACAGTGAACTTTCTACAAGGAACACGTACACACCCTAAAATATTATCACTTATTTTTGTTACACCCTGTATATTTCGTCTTCAATTTTCGTCATTTTCTTTCATGGAACGCAACGCCAACATTGTCATTTTTGTTTTTTGGATACGGTCAAAGGGCATGCGTCGCGGGCATTCCTCACGTTCGCTGTTGACTACGCTATAACGCATGCCCTTGACGAACAGAAAAAGGCCCAGTGTGGACAAAGCTAATAAACTAGTTATTAACTAAGCAAAAGAGTTTCTCACACAGAACATCATGAAATATTTTATCGGCAATAATTTTTAGGGGTCCATCCGGAATCTCAAAAGGCCGGAATTGGAGCGAAGATAATTCCGTAAAGGGATCCATTCGAGATGTTTTATTGTCTGTTTTACGTAAATGAAGGGGTGGCCCATAGAGTTGGGGCGGTAGATACGCCACCGTAACGAATCCATACTAATATTACAAATGCGAAAGTGCGTCTTTCTTATCATTTTACACCCAAACTGCTGAACCAATTTTGCTGTTTGGTATATGATTTGAGTCCCGGAAAAGGATATTGGAGAAATTGTTTATTATAAGGAATACTAGAAAATGGTGCAATAATACAGGGAGTTTTATTTTTCCTAAGAAATAATAGCAACATCCCTTATTATTACACCATGCGCTAGGATAAGCAAATACCAAGCGAGCAGCCTCGCGAGACAGCCTGGCAGTTGTTCGGTCGGTCTGGACGTGCGTCGCCCGAGGGAAACTGCTCGCTTGGTCAGTACGCGTATAAACAGTTTTTCCAAAGTGATAAACGAAAAAATCGGACAAAGGTTTGACATTCATTTCTTTGAAATATTGAAATACAACACTTTTCTTGAGTTTGACTTATAATATAATATGATTACTTTTCAGAAATTATCCCTTACTAGTAACACTACCAATTAATTCAATAATACAGAATGTTTTTTTTCCTTTTTGAAAAAAATCCCTTTCATTTGATATAATATTATGTCTGGATGTGCTACAGCTTGGGTACGGGTTCCATACAAACATACCCATTGCTCTTTCAGCAAAATCGGTTCTGCGTTTGGGTATGAAGAGGAGATATACAATGACGACCTATGATTTTCGTTCTGCCGTGTCTGTGGTATTTTAGATCTATGGCTCAGGCCCAGAAATAAAATATGTTGGAGAAAATAATAAGCCCCTTCGTTGATGAATTACAATCTTTTGTATTAAGGTATACAAGACAACCGCTTGACTGTGTCTGTGGGACGAAGGTTCATGCAAATCCGTTTCACAGAAATCCGTTTATCGCGTGGGAACCGTACATTTTTCCGGGATATAAGGCATCCTATGTCCTTTCTGTGACTCAAAATACAGGATAACCACTTGACAATGTCGGTGAGATGAAGGTGCAGTTGTTGCGTGGTCCCCGCAGACTTACAATTTCAAGTTGACCGACTAAATCGTATAGTATGACTGTTATCTATGGCGGCATAAGAGAGCTCGCACACTGTATCCAACTAAATTGTACAACTTTTAGTTGGATGCAGTGTAAGAGCTCTCATAAGCCGCCATAGCTAACAGTATACCATACGATTTAGTCGGTCAACTTGAAATTGTAAGTCACTAGTATGTGGGGAATCAGAAAAATGAAGGCCTCCGGGAGTCAGAAAAATGAACGTCCAGTCCAGAACTTTAGAGCGTAGCTCTTGACTCGGAGGTCGTGGGTTCGATTCCCGCGTTGGAAACATGATATTTCTAAGTTCGCTTAGGAAAATATAGGCTAATCACCTGATTGTCTGACAAGTAAGATGACACATGCGTCGGATGGGCATGTAAAAAGTCGATCTTGCGCCTGATCTCTCCCTAGTCGTCTGGCGAGGCCGTCCCATTGGCTTATGATATTAAAAGGAAAAGAGAGTGCTCTTGTGTATTGCGCACACACTTGGGCACTATAAAATAACTCCTGTGTACCTGGCCTGGTTTCAATGAAACCGGCCACCGTCACCGAAACCGGTGTGGGAGTTATTATTATGTAGGGAATGTTAGCTGGGTTAAACCCATTATTATTAAATATTTTGTAGCTTTCAACTACGGGGCTAAAATAGTCGCTTTGGAGAATCATAATATTGTGAATCATAATATGATTTTTTTTTAAATCGCAAAATGGTCACTCTGCTTGCAATTCGTACTAATTTGACATTCATCAGTTTGACAGTTTTGACAATTCATTTGCTGAATTAATTTAGTCCCGCTGTTCTTTTATTTGAATCAAAAAACGTACAAAATGAAATTACAAATGCCAAGACCTCTGATTCCATCTCTATTATCCCCGAAAGGGGTGAAATACGACAAAAAGGGTATTGTTATACATATCTGAAGATTCCTGTAATTTGTTCAGCGACTCAAACTCAATTATGTAAATGTACAGTCAGAGAAAATGTATATTAAGCTGCTCTCTTAGATCCATACTAAAATTATAAATGCGAAAATGTGTCTGTCTGTCCCATAAAGTTAATATACCTAGCGGAATAGAGAAACAAAGGCCTGAGCAAGAGAGATGTCACTATCAGTAACACTGCGTGGTAAAAAGAGACGTGTGATACATGACAGCAGCACTCTTTTTTTGACGTCCAGTCGGCACGTGCCGCACGTTGACAATTTAATCTCATAGAATTCATGTTCAATCACTTGTGTAAGTGTATACGTACACATATTTTCACACACAGATGAAACCAATTTCGGTTACGTTTGACAGCTCGAGATTGTTGCTCTATTCCGCTAGGTATATTAACTTTATGGTCTGTCCGTCTGTCTGTCTGTTACCTCTTCACGCCGAAACCGCTGAACAGATTTTGTTAAAATTTGGTATGGAGATAGATTGACTCCGGGGAAAGCACAAAGGATACTTTTATCGCCGGAAAAATGTACGGTTCCGGCGCAAATATGGCTCTCCCACGTATATATGTATATTTGCATGCTATTTTATAATATAGCTAAAAGTGTTACACTATAAGAACCTCATTACCACCTACTGTATTACACTTTTAGTGCAAATAAATTAAATGAATTGAATTGAATTGAATTTCCCGATAAAGTGCCAGATAGGCTATGGCCGGTTTTCTGTGAGAACGCGGTATTTCTCCGGTCGAGCCGGCTCAATCGTACCGAAGCATGGCCCTCCCACGTATAAATTGTATATTTGTATATTTAACTGCTCTCTTAGATTAAGTACAATAAATTACTTCCACATCAGATTCAGTGAATTTTTCATTAAAACCAACTACGGAAAAGTGAGTTTGTAGTGCCCATGGGTATGCGCAGTACACGAAAGTCTTTCTTTTATTCTTATTTAACTCAGGGTGACGGATGACCGACAGCAAACGATCTTTATTGTATAAGAGCCCTCTTAAAGTATTCATTTCGTTTCGCTTTTAGTATTTGTTGTCATAGCGACAACAGGAATACATATTCTTTGAAAATTTCAACCCTTGTGACAGACAAACGGACAGACAGAATATAGACAGCAAAGTCTTAGTAATTGGGAGAGCCTTGCTTCGGCACGAATGGGCCGGCTCGACCGGAGAAATACCAAAACCGGCGTGAGACAGCGCGTGCGCTGTATTTCGCCGAGTGAGTGAGTTTACCGGAGGCACAATCCCCTACAATATTCCCTTCCCTACCCTCCCCTATTACCCTATTTCCTCTTAAAAGGCCGGTAACGCACCTGCAGCTCTTCTGATGCTGCGAGTGTCCATGGGCGACGGAAGTTGCTTTCCATCAGGTGACCCGTTTGCTCGTTTGCCCCCTTACTTCATAAAAAAAAAAATAGGGTCCCATGTTACCCTTGGGTTACGGAACCTAAAAAATTAAGAGCGCTGGAAACTTTTAATTGTTATTTTACTGGCCCAAAATTCTTTTTTTCCAGCTCTCCGAATGCCGGATTGTTCCAGCCATATCGTGTAACACTCAAAAGTTACCGAGTTATTTTCAGCTAGGTAATTTAAACTTGCCAAATTGGAGAATTCGGTTATCCAAAAGTTAAAGTGAACTCGAATTCTGACAATATGTTGAGGTGGGTTAAATATTTAATTTGTGTAATTAAAGCAAGCGTGAGTTGAATCGATAGCTTTTAGGTTCCGTAGTTTTTAAGGCGACGCCTTGATAATTTGGCTGTAGCGATATGGATAAGCAATGACTTAAGCGAAGAAATTAAAGTTCATAGTCAGTATTCATTATGTCTTTGTCTTTGTATTACCCGTAGCATAACACGATTGGTCAACTTTTATAACACAGAATAATCAATCAAAAAGGCCTCTGTAAAAAAAGGGATTCCTATTTTGCCAACAGAGGAGAGTGATTTAAGTTTCCGAAATTTGTACATAAATTGGTTCAAGCATACACTTTAATTTGCCCATAGCGTATATGAAATGTATTTATGGTTTTTAAATTACGCGACAAAAACCTTTTTGTCGCTTACGCCCTTTCCAGTTTTTGCTGTTCCATTGCTTGTTTAAAACAACGGTTTTATACTTTAACGCGGCGTCACCTAACTTGAAAATGACCCTTACTTTTTGAAAATATATTTGACGTGAACGCTGTTGCGCCAACATTCATTAATCGCGCGGGAACCCTATATTTTTGTGGAATAAAAGTAACCTATTTCGGGACTCAAGGCATCGCCATATCGGAATCTAAATTGCAGCAAAATTGGTTCAGCGCTTTGGACGTGGCAGACAAATAGACAGACACAGTTTCACATTTATAATATTAGTATCTTATATCTTTAAACGAGCAATTCTTGTATATATTTATGTAATTGGAATCTCGGAATCGGCTCCAACGATTTTCATGAAATTTAGTATATAGGGGGTTTCGGGGGCGATAAATCGATCAAGCTAGGAATAATTTTTAGAAAATGTCATTTTATTCGTGTTTTATCGAACACCGAGCAAAGCTCGGTCAAATAGCTAGTGTATATAAAACGGGCAGTCACATACATATTACATACAGACTCGAACATATCGTTAAAAGGGTTTAATTGGTGGACTGAGGAACCCTAAAACCCCGGGCCCTCAGGCTAATAACTACAAAGACGGTTTTTGGCCGATCACTGTCATTATAGTCCGGGGCCCGCGGCGGTAACACGCTGAGTGTTAAATTGTGGTCCAGGAGCTTGTTAGTGAGGTGATCATGTATAATGAATTTAGAGATAATGATAGATCACAGTTTATAACACATTTCATTTCCGTCCGTGGCCGCCATTTTATCATAATTAAATGACATTATTAGGTGAAAGTTTGTATGTTTTTGGCGGATTGGTATTTAGGTAATTATGAAAACCTAAAAATTGGCAGTTTAAAAATATACAATACGAGCTTTTGCCCGCGGCTTCGCTCGCGTTAAGAAGTATTATTATATACAAACTTTCATCCCCTATTTTAACCCCTTGGAGGTGGAATTGATCAAAATCCATTCTTAGCGGTTGCCTACGTCATAACAGCTACCTGCATGCCAAATTTCAGCCCGAGCGGTCCAGTGGTTTAGGCTGTGCGTTGATGGATCACCATGTCAGTCAGTAACCTTTGAGTTTTATATATATAGATAGATAGGTAGAAGATAGATTAATGACTTATTTTTTATATGATTTGCGTCATAAGCACTGGCATATACTAGTTTAAATTTAAGAACCTACCTACTACTACTAGTACTAATATTATTATACTTAACATATTTGACGTTTGACAAAGATGGATGGAAAAATATGGCTGCCGACCTTTTACACGGCCTAAACAAATTTACTCAGGACTGTACTACTTAGCCCCTTAGAATATTGGAGAATATTTACGAACACAAATTACTACGATGCGGACGCGACGCAGACGCTTTTCAGGAAAAACTCATTTTGCCGGGCCGCTTTTGGGGCGGAGCGCAACATAAAACCAGAGTAGACAGAATGATAGAGTATGCCGACTTAGAACTGATGTCGAAATTTTTAAATTTGACGTATTATGAAGAAAATCGTCGCTAGGGTTGTTAACTTGTTACCTACGAATTTAAAAATATGACATGTTCGATGGACGTGTTCCTCTTTGGTCGTATTGTTGTTTGTGTTTTGGCACATGCGATTAAAATTGTCAGAATCCAATTTTGAAATCTTTATTTTAAATATTTAAAAATAAATTATATCAGCCAGCGCGAGGCACATTCCGTTCATAATCCTAGTGAAACCCGACGAATTTGACAGACATTGAAACCTGTCCGTCTCTTTGCAGTCGAACTACTGGTCGTTATGTCTATTGTGATAAAACATCCAAAGAGTTTTATATTTAACACGCTTTTATAAGCTTGGGCTGTATGTACGTTAAGCGGAATCTTTGAGAGTGATTTTTACCAACCTCCAGTTGTAATCTAATTATGAGTCCGTATATGAAATTTTGCCGAAATTTTGAAGAAAACGACAGAAATAATCTATATAGATAAAATTCTATCCAATTCGGCAAAATTTCGTATACGGACTCTTAATTCGAAACTTTGCATGGGCAGGGGATCGAGAAATGAAAAAAAATACGTGTAATATCTATAGCTGTCTCCCTTACCTCAAGCCTATACCGCAGAACGCGATAGAGACAACTGCAGAAAATCCAGAAAATCAACGATTCGTTGTCCCCTGATTCCTTCTCCAAAACTTAACCGATTTAAGTACTTTTTTCATTAAATATTAAAGAATGGCTTGAGCTGTGTTCCTACGCTTTATTTTTTTTGTATAATCTAGCCAAATCTGTTTTCTGGATGTTTGAACACAGCGGAAAATCTGGCCATTTTTTTGGGTTTTTGAATGTTCATATCTTATTTAATATATAAATTATGAAAAAAAAGAAAACATAGGGACATTGTATTAGTGGCCGTAGATATTCAGGAAAAAAATTATAACTCTACTAGCATTATCCAGGGAGGAAACAGGGGACAACGTTTGTATGGAAAAAAGGGCGGTGTGGACTCCTCTTAAGAGTCAATGACAATGCAATAATAAAAAAAAACGTGTTTTTTTATTATTTATTTAAAAATTTCACTTGGAGGAGTCTCAGATAGGGAATGAAAGTTTGTGTGATAGGAAAAACCTAGTGTTGTAAAGGGTGTCTCAGCGCCGATTTTCAACTTTAAACACGAATTTCTCGGCAACCTTCGGGGTTAGCTGGAGTAGAGTGGTAGCGTTCGATAGGTGACGAGTGCGGATTTTTTTATCGCTATGGCGGAGTGGTCTGGTGCGCACCGCGCGTACGCAGTAGAAGCGTACTTATGCAATGGGTTTTCGTTGAGTGAAGCACGGCGTAAATTTTGTAGTCGCTATGAAATCCACCGTTTGAGTGATGCCCCGAGAACTCGATTTATTAAGTCGTGGGTAGAGAAGTTTAAAGCGACATGTTTACTAAATCATTCAATTGGGCCACGAAATAGACCTGTGCGATCGATTGAAAACATTAACCGCGTCGCCGCTGGGGTCGCGGAGCTTCCGAGACGCTCACTTGGAAAACATGCTGCCTCTTTAAGCCTCCATCGGTCAAGCATTCAAAGAGTTTTGGCTTTAGATTTAAAATTTCATCCGTACAAAACCCAAATTGTGCAAAAAATTAAAGAAGAAAACTACTACAAGCGAAAATTTTTCTTTCAGAAGATGTTAGAGATTTTTTCGGAGGAAAACGGGATATGGCCACCCATATCTCCCGATTTAACCCCTCCTGACTTTTTTATGGGGTTATCTTAAAGCAAGAGTTTTTGATACCCCTCTTACAAATTTGGAACAGCTGAAGGCTAAAATAACGACAGAAGTGAGAGCCATACCAGCGGACATCCTTCGGTGCGTCTCGGCAAATTCACGTGTGAAGAGTGCATTCGCCGTGATGGAAGACACCTTGACGGTGTAATATTCCGTACATAAAATCCGCACTAATACACTTTAATTTACTACAATAAAAATATTAAAAATACAATTTGTTTTTTTTTCAAAGTTGAAAATCGGCGCTGAGACACCCCTGGTGCCTTACTCCCGAAACTGATATCGTTTTCGATTTTCTATTTCAACGGTTTTTTGACATTTTTTTGACATATTTTAGATGTCTAATGTGTCAAAAACCGTTGAAATCGCAAATCGATGTCAGTTTCGGGAGTAAGACACTTTATAATGGTACGTGCAGTTTATGAGTGGGCCGCATTTTTATTTCCATTCATACACGTGGAAAATGCGACACGTCTGGCTGCGAACATGACATGCGCGTACGTTGAAGTGGTTGATGTCTGCAACTCTGTTGTGCAGCTAAAATTATTTATCGCGCGGGAACCGTACATTTTTCCGTGATAAAACTTATCCTATGTCCTTTCCCGGGACTTAAAGTATTTCCATACTGAATTTCATTAAAATTGGTTCAACGATTTTAGCACGAAGAGGTAACAGACAGACACACTTTCACACTAATGATATAAGTAAGTATAAATGGTAGAATCGAGGTAGAGATAACGATAATAATCATTAATCAGGGCGAGCGAAGCAACCCTAGTATATCCCACAATAACGAGAGCCATGCTTCGGCACGAATGGGCCGGCTCGACTGGAGAAATACCACGCTCTCACAGAAAACCGTCGTAAAACAGCGCTTGCGCTGTGTTTCGCCGAGTGAGTGAGTTTACCGGAAGCCTAATCGCCTTCTTTACCCTCCCCTATTCCCTTCCCTTCCCATCCCTACCCTCCCCTATTATTCTATTCCCTCTTAAAAGGCCGGCAACGCAACGCAAGCGCCGGCTCTTCTGATGCTGCGAGAGTCCATAGGCGACGGTGGTTGCTTTCCATTAGGTGACCCGTTTGCTCGTTTGCCCCCGTATTTCATAAAAAAAATGTTTACATTTTGTAACGCACTTTACGGAAAAACTATCACGCCTATTGATTTGTGCTTTAACATAGTAATTTTTATTTATATGTAGATGATTTATCATCGGTCAGTCAAGGTGTGACGCGAGCCCTCACAAAGCTCGGCTTGTAGCTGGTATCTTAAAAACCATAATAATAACGTCAATGTATCTATGACATACAATTATAGAAAAACACGAAAGAGGTCGGACGGAGTCGGAGCAGAGTCCTTGACAGTTAACCCTAAACCACTCGACTGGGATTGGATTACTTCTGTCAATATTTGGCTATGGCGTCTACAAGTTTTCTTATAATTTGATTGAATTTAGGCTATCTGTAAAGTATTCAGTATATTTTTGTATGTTATTTTTGTTAAATAATTATGATTTGTCTGTGTTTAAGATTATAATAGGAAAACGAGTTGCACTTCGGGAGTGCTGGTCGATATGGTATGGAGATACTTTGAGTCTCGGGAAAGGACATAGAATACTTTTTATTCCGAAAAAATGTACGGTTCCTAAGCAATTAACGAATATTTTCGCAACAGAGTTATGAGTGTCGTTAACATAATATCTTTCCTCAATCTAATTTATTACAAAAATTTGTATATTTCTCTTCTGTACCCAAGTAAACCAATTTTTACAATTCATTTTGAAATTGATAATATACTTTGAAACCACTTATAACGAGATCTATGGATCATGGATCGTCCGTAATTTTAATACACCCGGAGCTTTCGAAGAAATATGGCGCGAAATTACTGTGTTTTGTGGCGATCTCTATCAAAACGTCGGTTAGCTTCTGACGGTACAATTTTGTCCCAGACGGTCTGCCACGTTCATTATTATGATGAGGCTGCGAAGGGTTATATTTGAAGCATAATCTGTATCTGTACTATATAAATGCGACAGACTGTCTTATGTTCTCAAACGGCTGAACTAATTTAGATAAAATTTGCTATTGAGATACTGTGAGAAACGGGAAAGGACTTAGGATAGTTTTTTTTTTTTTTAAATACAGCGAGTCCCAGGAAAGCTGAAAGCAGAATGCGATTTATACTTTCAGGGTGAACAAAGTTGTCGGAAACTTCTTGTTTTAAGTATTGCACAATATGTTGTTACGATTTTATTAAATATAAAAATAAATAAATAATAAAAAAATAAAAAAATAAAAAAAAAATATAAAATACGTAAATAAAAAATAATAGTTTCAAGTGTCAACAAATTAAACTTCTAAGTTCTAAGAATCGCCAACTCTACAATCAGAGAGGCGTCGTACACAGATCACTAAGCCCATCTGTGCCGAAGCATTCGCCACTTATCTTTACATCATAATTGTAATACCATAAATATTGAGCAATTTGTAAATTATCTTTAACACCTCAATCGATATAATGAGAAAATTGACGCCAATTTATAAATTGGCATAAACGATTTACAGATTTTTGATAAAAGTTTATTATGGCAATTTAGAAGTCCGTCAAATTGTTAACACACTTTTATTAGCTAATTGAGCTTGGGCCATAGTAAAAGGAGGGGAAGTAAGTTATCTTCATACAAAGGCACCGCGCGCGGCTTGTATGTGTGCGCCATAGTATCAATGCGTCGCCACGTACGGCACACAACAAAATCTCGGCCAGTTTTATAAGGCTGGTACCGCCGAGATTTTGTTGTGTGCGGTACGTGGCGACGCATTGATACTATGGCGCACACATACAAGCCGCGCGCGGTGCCTTTGTATGAAGATAACTTACTTCCCCTCCTTTTACTATGCTTTTATTAGCTAATTGGGCTGTATGTATGTAACGGAATCTTTGAGCACAATTTTTAACTATCTCCAGTAGTCCAAGGGTCAATTCACACCGCAACGTGACGCGTAGATGCATTTCTTTTGTATGGATTTTACAGATTCGCAAGACGTCTCGTGCAATTGAAATCTGTCAAATCAGTACAAATTTAGAAATGCATCGACGCGTCGCGTTGCGGTCTGAATTGACCCTAATAACCTAATTCGAAACTTTGCAAACGTTAAGATCCAATGACCATGCAATAATTTGTTATATTTTTGGGATAAAAAGTATCCTACGTCCTTTCCCGGGACTTAAAGTATCTCCATACCAAATTTCAGCAAAATAGGTTAAGCGGTTTGGGCGTGAAGAGGTAACAGACAGACAGACACACTTTTGCATTTATAATATTAGTATGGATGGCCTTTTTCGTAAAACATGAATGAAAATGCGGCCCACTGCGCTCCTTTATACATAATAATATTATGTGCGCGTTATAACAAGTGTCCCTTAGGGCCGGGACCTATAAACACGACAGGACGTCGTGTCGTACCACGATGCGGTATCGTTTCACGATGAGACATCGCGTCGTGGGAATCTACGATGAGCATCGTAAAATACTACGTCGCGACATCGTAACGTGCCACGATACACAGCACGACGTCGCGTCGTAGAAACTCACGATGCGTTCCTGTGTCAGTGCCACAGTTATTATTCAAAATTCAAAGATGACGCATCGTGAGTTTCTACGACGCGACGTCGCATCGTGGTACGACATGATGACGTATCGTGTTTATGTGTCCCGGCCCTTATACCGGTTTACTAATGATCTCGTCTCTAAAACCACATTTCCGTTTGTCAAAGTGAAATTGACGTGTTATGATACCAACGCGCAACGTAATAAAGCCGACAAGTTATTAAATTTATTGATTTACAGGTTTAACCGACTACGGCGAAGCGTAAAGGAAGTGTAATGATTTTGGTATGATCAGATTCTTAGGGTCAATTCAGACCGCAACGCGACGCGTAGATGCATTTCTAAATTTGTATGGATTTGACAGATTTCAATTGCGTCAGGCGACTTGCAAATCTCTCAATATTTAGAAATGCATCTACGCATCACGTAGTGAATTACCCTTATATTGTCCATCCGTTAGTTACTATTCACTCTAAAATGGCTTAACCGATTTAGAAAAAAATTGGCTTGGACATACTTTGGAGAAAGTCTCATGTTCTACCGACTGATGCTCTCCTACTCCTCCTATGCTCTCCTAATCTAACATTCAACGCAATACTTTACTGAAAAAAACTAATGGTGTATCCCAAATCCCAATACCAATGCTGACACCATGTTGCGCAAATTCTGACGGAAAATTTACCTTCTTGCGCAAATACTGACACGAAATCTCCCATCTTGCGCAAATTCTGACACGAAATCTACCATCTTACCCTAATTTTGACAAGTTAACCACCATTTTGCACAAATTTTGACGCATTAGACTGCCTAGAATTTGGGACGAAATTTATCTACAGCTGCTAAAATTCTGACTGCAAAAACCGCCATATTGTGCGAAAGATAAAATAGATTCTGCTACATTGCGTGTAAGCTTACACACGCCAAGTTAAGAGGATATACCAAGCGTGAGAGAAATTGAAAATAGGTATTTAAAAATGTATTGCTGTTTCACCAATCTCAAGTCTTCCACCGCAGAGCGCGATAGAGACAACACGACAAAAGTTCTAATAAAAGAACAGGAAATTAACCGATTTAAGTACTTTTCTCATTAAGAATGAAAGCAAGGCTTGAGCTGTGTTCCTATGTTTTATTTTTTTTTGTATATTCTAGCCAGTTTTGTTTTCTTAGTGTTTGAACACAGAGGAAAATCTGGCCATTTTTTTGGGTTTTTGGACGTTTTTATCTTTTTTAATAATAAAATTATAAAAAAAAAAGAAAACATAGGGACATGCTAATAGTGGCAATAGATATTCAGGAATAAAATCATAACTCTACCGGCATTATCCAGGGAGGAAACAGAGGACAACGTTTGTATGGAAACACGACGGTGTGGACTCCTCTTAAGAACCGCCTTGGGTACAGGAAATATATTGTCGGATATATATTTCAATTAACAGCACATGAATTGAAATCGAAACAGCTTAAGTTAAGTAGAAATTTTAATAAGACTTCAACTTAATACGGTCAGGATATGACATTTAAGCGGGCATTAAGAGCTGTTTATTGAATTGATTTACCGCTAGTCACGAGCAAAATTAGTTTGTATATTTGTTTGTTTGCATCGATTAGACTTCGAAACTACTGGGTCAATTTTGATGAAATTTAGCACAGACATAGGGTACATCACATGGAAGGTTATAGAATAATTTTTATTGCGAAAAATGTACAATTACCGTGGGCTACTGTTTTACACAGGTGAAGCCGTACGCAACTTATTTACGATTTAGGGTCAATTTAGACTGCAACGCAACGCGCGCATTTTTTTAATTTGTACTCAATTGACAGATTTCGTGAGTGTGAGACGTCTTGCGAATCTGTCAAATCAATACCAATTTAGAAATGCATCTACGCGTCACGTTGTGATCTGAATTGACCCTTATACTGTCCATTTATTAGTTACTATTCACTCTGAAATGGCTTAACCGATTTAGACAAAAATTGGCTTGGACATACTTTGGAGAAGAGTCTCATGTTTTACCGACTGATGCTCTCCTACTCCTCCTACCTTTCTTCTAATTAATTTCGTTGCGGGTCCCAAGACAGATTTAGCTTGTCCCTCGGGCTCCCTGAGATCATATCAAAGGGTTTTCGTGGTTGGTTGCCACTGTTGATCCTGGCGACACAGGAGTTGCAGTAGTTGGAATGTGTGGTGGCCGGTGGGCCTTTTGCGGGCAAAAGACGGGTTAAAAAAAATACTTTGGAGAACGGAGTTGCGAGCTTTCTAGTTTATAATATCAGTATGGACCAGTATAGTTAAGTTTTCTAAGTTCATACCTTCAAATATCTCACCAAGTTAAGCTACGATGGATAGTCTAAGTTGGTTGGAAGTTGGCGTTCAATAGATAGCCTATTCACCGTTCTCGGTAAAAGTTATAGCACTTATCAAGACTCAGAAATCTATATTTATTCCTTTTGAACTAGCGAGCGTATAAAGTTTCGAGTATTGATCTATTGAATAGAAAATATTACGTGAAAGTCAAAGCAGAGGACGCTAACAGCACATACAGTAAATAATCCGTATTTTAGACGTGGGAGAGCCATGCTTCGGCACGAATGGGCCGGCTCGACCGGGGAAATACCACGTGCTCACAGAAAACCGGCGTGAAACAGCGCTTGCGCTGTGTTTCGCCGAGTGAGTGAGTTTATCGGAGGCCCAATCCCAGCCTATTCCCTTCCCTTCCCTTCCCATCCCTACCCTGGAGCCTATTACCATATTACCTCTTAAAAAGCTGGCAACGCACCTGCAGCTCTTCTGATGCTGCGAGTGTTCATGGGCGACGGAAGATGCTTTCCATCAGGTGACCCGTTTGCTCGTTTGCCCCCTTATTTCATAAAAAAAATGGCAGAAATGTTGTCAAACGCCGCATAAAACTTTTGGTTACTCCTAATGCTGGTTCTGCCGTCTAGCGTAAAAACAGTGCAATAATATATCCTTACCATTGGTTTGAAACCTCTTTTTTTAAAACACTTTTTTACTACTGGGGACTCAAAAGATCTATGTTCAAAGCACTCATCAAGACGTATCAAACGAACCCAAACTCGATGGGGTTATGTGGTTTTATTACGGAGTTCCTATAGCCATCTCCCAGCTCCAGCATTAGATAACGTCATCAAAGAGCTGCTTTGTCAGGCTATTTCCATATTATTCGTGCTAAATTCTAGCTCAACAGGAAGGTGGGTCAAAAACTTACAAGATTTGATTATAGATAACGCAACGTAGGTGAAACTAAATAAAGCCTAAAGGCTTGTGGAAATCACAATTTCCGGTTACATATAAAAGTGCACAGAATGTTGTCCTTTTTAAGCATAAAGTTACCTAGCGGAATAGAGAAACAAAGGCCTGAGCAAGAGAGATGTCACTATCAGTAACACTGCGTGATAAAAAGAGACGTGTGATACGTGACAGCAGCACTCTTTTTTTGACGTCCAGTCGGCACGTGCCGCACGTCGACAATTTAATCTCATAGAAATCATGTTCAATCATGCTTGTGTAAGTGTATACGTATACATATTTTTCACACAGATGTAAACCAATTTCGGTTTCGTTTGACAGCTCGAGATTGTTGCTCTGTTCCGCTAGGTATATAAAATTTATGTTTTTAAGTTAGCGGCATTAGTTATAATGTTAAAAATCAATGTAAGTAATATAAGTATCCATCTTTCGATAAGAACATTAGCAAATTATACGTCACAAAAACTGCATTTGGAAGTCGGTCAAAAAACATGAAAAATCGAAGCGACTTTTCACTCAATATAAAACTCCAAGAGAGCTCAGTATATAAATGATATAAATTCAAGATGTATTTTAAAATCTGCGCTGAGAATTCTTATAAAAGAAACCGCGAGAAGGGAAGTGTTAATCAAAACTTTTTCTGAAAAGGATTGTGAGAAATATGTTTGGTTTTTCAAGCGATTTAAGATGTTCTTTATTTTACAGACTGCGGGGAAAAATGCGTTTGCTACACCGGTTTTTCTAAACAATTAGGGGGCTAACGAGCGAACAGGTTACCTGATGGAAAGCAACTACTGTCGTTCATGGTCCGGTTTCGGTGACGGCCGTGGCCGGTTTTACCGAAAACAGAATAACTTTAGCGCTTCAGTGTGTGCGCAATACACAAGAGTACTCTCCCTTTCTTAGAACCCGGTGGAACAGATGACCGAGTTTTCTTTAAGCATTAAGATACGGAACCCAAAAAGCTGTTAAGGTTCTCTAGCCTTTACATACGGTATCCTGAAAAGATATAATGTGGAATTTCCGAGCAATATTTGGTGGTTTATTTATTAGATATTACATTTTAATGGTACATAAAAGAAAATATTTGTGCCCAAATATAAGAATTCCTCTCATATCTCATGAAATATTAAATAATGAAATGTTTTTCGTCACACAGGTTATGTTAGAAATGTTTACTCGCGCACGAAGGGTTCCGTACCGCGAAAGTAGGAAAAAAAATGTGTTTTTTTGTATGGGAGCCCCCCCCCCCCCCCCCCCCCTATTTTATTTAAATATTATTATCAATTATTGAGGTACACATTATATTTAAGGCCTTTTTGAAAATTTCAAGTGCCTACCACTAATCATTAATGATTACGAGCAAAAAAGGCATAAAAAATCACGTTTGTTGTATGGGAGCCCCCCTTATATATTAATATTGTTTTATTTTTAGTATTTGTTGTTATAGCGGCAACATATATACACAATCTGCGAAACAGAAGTCTAGCTATAGCAGTTCTTGAGATACAGCCTGACGACAGACAGACAGTCAGACAGACAGACGGACAGACAACGAATTCTTACTAATAGGGTGCCGTTTTTACCCTTTGGGTACGAAACCCTAATAACGCCTATAGCCTTCCTCAACAAATGGGCTATCTAACACTGAAAGAATTTTTCAAATCGGTCTAGTAGTTCCTGAGATTAGCGCGTTCAAACAAACTCTTCCTCTTTATAATAATATATAGTATAGATATTATACGGGCCTAATTAATTACTCTCATGTACAGCTCGTTAACAGTTAAAATGAAAAAATAACCGAAGCTATACAGATTACGAGTAAAGTAATTCCATTCATTTTGGTCCGGTGACTTTGTCGATTAATCGCTATTTTTAGGGTTCCGTATCTCAAGGATAAAATTCGGACAGTCTGTTTATTTGTTGTGATAATTGTGTTGTGTCTATCCGTCTGCCTCCCGTTGCTTATAAACCGTGATATCTAGACAGCAATATCTACATATACAGTGTGTAACAAAAATAAGTGATAATACTTTAGGGTGTGTACGTGTTCCTTGTAGAGAGTTCACTGTGAAAGTAGCAGCGCTGCAAGACGAAATTTATTTTTCACTTTTGTATGGGGAAGGACCCGAGCGTCACGAGTTTCCCTATACAAAAGTGAAAAAAAAAATTTGGTCTTTCAGCGCTGCTACTTTCACAGTGAACTCTCTACAAGGAACACGTACACACCCTAAAGTATTATCACTTATTTTTGTTACACCCTGTATATTTATACATATAATAAAACAAAGCCGTCTATACATATTATAAAACAAAGTCGCTTTTTTCGCTCATGTCCCTTTGTTCCCTTTAATCTTTAAAACTACGCAACGGATTTTGATGATTTTTTCATTGTTAAATAGCTCATTTATCGAGGAAGGCTATAGGCTATATTTTATCACGTAAAGACTAATAGGAGCGAATAAATAGGGAAAAATGTGAAAAAAACGGGGAAAATTATTTGAAAGGGCTAACTTGAACGCGCTAATCGCAGGAACTACTGGTCTGATTTGAAAAATTCTTTCAGTGATAGATGACCTATTTATTGAGAAAGGCTATAGACTATATTTTATCACGCTAAGACTAATAGGAACGAAGAAATAGAGGAAAGTGTGGAAAAAACCGGGGAATTTATTTGAAAGGGCTTATTTGAACGTACTGGAGCAATTTTTATGTTATTTGGCACACATGTAGAATAGACCACGTGAAAGGACATAGGTTTATTTTTTTTTGCGGAAAAATGTACGGTTTACGTGACATTCCTAAATTACGCAGGCGAAGCCGCGCGGAACATCTAGTTATTCATAAATTCATAAATTATTTTCAGGTACGGAACCCTACGTGGCCGCTGCAGCGTTTTTTTCTTTTTTCACGCTACCGGCAATCATAGCGAGGTTATTGCTTTACAAGGTACGTAATTTGTTTAAAGGGGCCCCGGGTGTAAAACCGCCAAGCCCATGTAACAACATAGTCTTGGCTAAAAAATAATTTCAATTTGTTGAAAGATTAATAAATGTACTTACTTAAATAAATTAATATATTTTCTTAATATTAAAATCCATAAAATATTATAAATGCGAAAGTCTGTCTGTCTGTTAGACTGTTACCTGTTCACGACCAAACTGCTGAACCGATTTTGCTGAAGTTTGGCATGAAGATAATATTTTTTTTATAATATTATCAAAATAATATATAAGTTTTTATTCCGTAAAACGTAAAATTTCGGGAACCGCCCTGGTAAATTTATTGCATAGTATTTTTTATCAACTTATGCAATTATAATTCGCATATGTCTAGTTATACGCACACAAACACCGTGCCGAAGACTAACTAAAACCCTAACATAACAGTGTTAGGTTTTATCGTTACGGAATTTCTTGATTCGCTCGCCGCGCTCAAAGCCCACTATTCTAATAAGGTATGTAATATCATTAACTCATCAGCTTTCTAACAGTTATCTTCTGATATATAAAATTCTCGTGTTAGGCCGCGTACTCCTCCGAAACGGCTTTACTGATTTTAACCAAATTTTATATGCATATTCAGTGGGTCTGAGAATCGGCTACTGGGTACTTTTTATATTGATAAGTGCATTTTTTGAATAAATAATAGTAAATTATTACAACTCGAGACTGACGGCGACCATTGTTTGTACGACGGGATAGCGATGGACGTTGCCATGGTGACATACTTATTTAGTCACTTCAATAAAATAATACGGCCGAAATACTTTATATGGCAAAGAAACGTTTGCCGGGACAGCTAGTAACTTATAAACTGTACTTATCTCATATTACAATGTTGCCATTTTTGCCATATCTTTGGTTTACTTATTTCTATAGCGCAGCCTACGCTCCCAGATATTTTTAATTAAAATATACATTTTATTCCATCGGGACTAACGCATACAAATGTCGCAACAAACAAACAAACAAATTAATTCCAATACGTGAGCCTGTTACTGATTGCTGGATCTTTTAATGTTTTTCTACTATCAATAATGAAATAAGAATGTTTAGCGTTTTTGATTATACTTATATTATATGTGAGCACAGAATACATAATTACTAATTATTACCTTATGATGTGAGTAAAAAATTTCGTGATTTTCTTCTTTTTAACCCCCTACAAAAAAGAGGGGTGTTATAAGTTTGACGTGTCTGTCTGTCTGTGTGTGTATCTGTCTGTGGCATCGTAGCATCCAAACGGGTGGACCGATTTTGATCTAGTTTTTTTTGTTTGAAAGCTGACATGATCGAGAGTGTTCTTAGCTATAATTCATCATCATCAGCCTGCTCAGTCCTGGACAATCAGGGTTTATCTGGTTCATGAAAGGCCGTTAGCAACTTGTAGTCGTTTGATGGGTTTTATATTTCATTCTAGTTCGTGATATTTGTGAATATATTTACAATAAACGTATGTATACACATAATAATGGAAAGTTGACCTGGTGCTGCAGCATCACCTGGTAATTAATAGGATATCCAACTCCTCGCCAACTAAGAGCAGAGGTTTCGTGTTTGGGCTCATTTTAATTGTGACAACCAAAAGAAGTAGATAAAGTATAAACAGTAAATATTTACATGCTGCTGCTGCAGCATCACCTGGATTCTATAGGAACCGAGCTTCATGTTTGGGCTCATTTTAACGGCCTCATCGAAAAGGACATTGATAGATGGTAATCATGAGAATATGATTCTGCTTGATAGGAATTATTCTGCACTATAACCAACACAAGTTTAAAAAGTAAGAAATAAAATTAAATTAGGAAATTTAAAAAAACCCCCGCCAAAACAACTTTAAAAAGTAATGAAATAATATTTACTGCCTTTAAGTTGTTAATAATAATTATTTTAGTCCATAATTATTGTTGTCAAGGTGTGTCGGGGGACCGCTAATGTAGATGTTTAATTTCACTTAACAAATTTAAGGATCAATTCACAGCGATCTGAATCGAGATAGGTAATCAGCGACTTGGCGGTTGTAGATTGTAGTTTACTTGGCGGTCCCCCGACACACCGTGACAACAATTATGGACTCAAATAATTATTACTTTACACAAGTTAGGAATCATTTGAACTTAAAGGCAGTAAATATTATTTCATTACTTTTTAAAGTTGTTTTGGCGGGGGTGTTTTTAAATTTCCCAATTTAATTTTTTTGTATCAGAAACGAATATCAAAAACTAGATAAAAATACTCGTGGTACTCACTAATGCAATTATAATTAACGAGCTTTTGCCCGCGGCTTCGCTTGCGTTATGAAGTATCCTACTAATATTATAAAGACGAAAGTTTGTTTGGATGTATGGATGTGTGGATGTATGGATGTTTGTTACTCTTTCACGCAAAAACTACTGAACGGATTTTAATGAAACTTTACAATAACATAGCTTATACATCAGAATAACACATAGGCTACAATTTTAACCAACTTTCAAAATGGGGGAGGTGTTATGTTCGTTTTCTTATGTTCAACGATTACTCCGCCGTTTGTCAAGCGATTTTCAAAATTTTTGTTTTGGTATATAGGGTATCACCCCAATTTGGTATTATATTCACAAAAGTGGTGATCTGATGAAGGATGCATAAGTAATCGAGGGAACTCCTCAAAACTTATAGGGAAACATGTGGTGACTTCGGTTTCGTATTTCCTATATATTCGTATTCTAAGCATATGCTACCAACGCCTCCGTGGTCTAGTGGTACAGAGCGCGGCTCTTGACTCGGAGGTCGTGGGTTCGAATGCCGCGTTGGAAACATGTTATTTCCAAGTTTGGTTAGGACAATGCAGGCTGATCACCTGATTGTCTGACAAGTAAGATGATCCATGCGTCGGATGGGCATGTAAAAAGTCGGTCCTGCGCCTGATCTCTCGCCAGTCGTGTCGGTCGTCCGTCCCACTGGGTTATGAGAGTAAAGGAATAGAGAGTGCTCTTGTGTACTGCGCACACACTTGGGCACTATAAAATTACTCCTGCGTAGCTGGCCTAGTATCAATGAAACTGGCCACCGTTACCGAAATCGGTGTGGGAGCTATTATTATTATTATTATTATATGCTACCAACAAGTAAGATTTTGCACCGAGGTATACCTGGTATACCGTGGTTCGGAAGGTGCTGAGAGAACTCCTGATTCTTTATAGATACGAGTTTGGGAGTTTCGGCGTTGTTTTAAGAACGGAAAGCATAATATGCTGCTATGCAAATTACATTCATCATCATCATCATCACTACCATATTATACCATGCATAGTCCCATGGTTATGACTTATGAGCCTGTAATGACCCTGTTATTGTACTTTTTAGTCTTGTAGATCGAGACTCGAGTTTGTAAAGCGTTAATTTAAAAAAATCTATAAGTACCTACCTACCTAATATTATAAACCTGAAGAGTATGTTTGCTTGAACGCGTTAATCTCAGGAACTACAGGTCCGATTTAAAAACTTATTTCAGTTATATATAGCTCATTTATCGAGTAAGACTATAGGCTATATTATATTATCACGCTAAGACTAATACAACCGAAGAAACTCAGGAAAATGTGAGAAAAACTGGGAAAATATTAGAAATTACGAACTACTGGAGCCATTTTTATGGCAATATTTGGCACAGAAAATAGTAGACCAAGTGAAGGGAGTAGGGACATAAGCTACTTTTAGGGAAAATGTACGGTTTCCGTAAAATTTCTAATATACGCGGGCGAAGCCGCGCGGGACATCTAGTTTATTATATACAAACTTTCATCCCCTATTTGAACCCCTTGGGGTTAGAATTTATCAATATCCTTTCTTAGCGGATGCCTACGTCATAACATCTACCTGCATGCCAAATTTCAGCCCGATCCGTCCAGTGGTTTGGGCTGTGCGTTGATAGATCTCTATGTCAATCAGTCAGTCACCTTTGAGTTTCATATATATAGATTATAATTCGCATACGTATAGTCGCACTGCCCAAGCCCGCGATAAAAGCTATGCAATAACTTAATAATCGTCCAAGTGCGAGTCGGACTCGCGCACGAAGGGTTCCATACCGTTATAGAGCAAAAATAGGCCAAAAATTAATTCCCCCCCCCCCCCCCTAAATTTATATTTTATTTAAATATTAATAATAATTGTTAAAGTACACATAATATATTTAAGACCTTTGTGAAAAATTCAAGTGCCTACGTTGCCGTTATTGATATTGAGCTAAAAAGGCCAAAAAAATCACGTTTGTTGTATGGGCAGCCCCCCTCAAATATTAATATTATTTTCTTTTTAGTATTTGTTGTTGTAGCGGCAACAGATATACACAATCTGTGAAAATTTCAGTAGTCTCTAGCTATAGCGGTTCTTGAGATACAGCCTGGAGACAGACAGACGGACAGACAACGAAGTTTTAGTAATAGGCTCCCGTTTTTACCCTTTGGGTACGGAACCCTATAACACACACACACACACACACAGAGACGGACAAACACAGCAAACATCACCATCAAAATAAATAAAAAACGAATAGAAGTATATAAAGTTTATATTTTTAAAGCAATCGAAACTCCGGATAGTCAATAATGCAATCGCCTAACGTGCTTCGGCAGAGTTGACTTTCAGTTGGTCATGTTACATGTATGAGCATAGAATAGATGAATGCAGAATGTGAGGTGAACGTAAAATATAAAATTTGTGTTTTCAATTTTTCATGTGGATAGTATCATGATCTTTTGCCCTAATTATGCTTTTATTAAGATGATTTTACAATAAGATAACTGTAACATTAACTATAACTTTAACTACAGTGCAAAATATCAAATCTCAGGTTAAAGTTAAGAATGGACGCCATCAATTCGCCATATTTAACCATAACTATAGAGCTCGACAACTTTAAATGCACGTTGCGAAAAAAGGAACTAACGCTGTCATCATACAAAAACGCCATTATTCTTTTTTTTTTTTTTATTAAATAAGGGGGCAAACGAGCAAACGGGTCACCTGATGGTAAGCAACTACCATCGCCCATGGACACTCGCAACATCAGAAGAGCTGCAGGTGCGTTGCCGGCCTAAATTCACACTACTCCTTTACCAGCAGCGCCCCGCCCATGTTCCTAGCCTTGACGGACCAGCAACGCCTTCTGTCAAATTCTGTGGTCAAAGTTAAGGTTAAAAATTTAAAATTAAATTAGCCTTCACTGTAACCATAACTTTGACCATAACTTTAACTTTAACCACGCCTCTGGTGCAACCCAACAGTAGTGATTAAAAATTCGAAAGTGTGTCTGTCTGTTACCTCTTCACGCCCAAACCGCCGAACCGATTTTGCTGAAATTTGGCATGGAGATACTTTGAGTCATGGGATAGGACATAAGATACTTTTTGTCCCGGAAAAATGTGCGGTCCCCGCGCGATAATCAAGTTTAGGCGCGAGTCGCGACGGAGAGTCATCTAGTTTTTTTAATAAGCACTCAGGCTATTTCCAATCAACAATATCTTCTGTTCTCCTCTATTCTGATTTCTGTGCGACAGTGTGTATGTTTTTTTGTTTAATGAAATAAGGGAGCAAACGGGTCACCTGATGGAAAGCAACATCCGTCGCCCATGGACACTCGCAGCACCAGAAGAGCTACAAGTGCGTTGCCGGCCTTTTAAGAGGGAATAGGGTAATAGGGGAGGGTAGGGAAGGGAAGGGAATAGGGGAGGGCAGGGAAGGGAATAGGGTAGGGGATTGGGCCTCCGGTAAACTCACTCACTCGGCGAAACACAGCGCAAGCGCTGTTTCACGCCGGTTTTCTGTGAGAACGTGGTATTTCTCCGGGCGAGCCGGCCTATTCATGCCGAAGCATGGCTCTCCCACGTATAAATCTTATATCCTATCTTCTGTTCTCCTCTATTCTGATTTCTGTGCGAGAGTGTGTATGTATGTATGTATGTGTCATTGCAACACTGACCTCTATAATACACTGGACAGGCGATCGCTATCAATAAAATGTTCCTATTTGAAAGTCGCCATATTGGCGCTGATTGCTATGTTAAGGCAGTAGTGAGTGTACTTGGAACTACTATTTTGCAAATGGCGGTTGTCATTTTCTATATAATTTAGTTCACAGTACGCTCACCGCGGCGCTTCAAATCGGCACAAGAATTAACTGTCATTTTGTACGGCATAGCCTATCCAGTGTATTATAGAGGTCAGTGCATTGCAATCACCCAGTGCTGAAACCGGAAGCGTGGACATTGTACTGCGCCCACGGGGCACGGAAATTGTAATTCGCTGTATGAATTTTTTACGACTGGTGTGGAGTGTAAGCGTTTCGGGGTTAAAATTCGATTTCACCTTTTTAACCCTGTGTTTGGTACTACAAAAATTTATTAAACACTAATAAAACACAATTTTTCGTGCACTTTTTATTTTACACTATATTAAGATAATATTATCAAAACTTTTAACAAATTACACGACCGGTTTCGAAGTAAATCATCAGGTGTCATTAATTTCATATGCATATTCAGTAGGTCTGAGAATCGGCTACTTATTATATTGATAAGTGCATTTGTTGAATAAATAATAGTAAATTATTACAACTCGAGACTGACGGCGACCATTGTTTGTGCGACGGGATAGCGATGGATGTTGCCAAGTTTTTTTTTTTTTTTTTTATGAAATAAGGGGGCAAACGAGCAAACGGGTCACCTAATGGAAAGCAACTTCCGTCGCCCATGGACACTCGCAGCATCAGAAGAGCTACAGGTGCGTTGCCGGCCTTTTAAGAGGGAATAGGGTAATAGGGGAGGGTAGGGATGGGAAGGGAAGGGAATAGGGGAGGGTAGGGAAGGGATTAGGGTAGGGGATTGGGCCTCCGGTAAACTCACTCACTCGGCGAAACACAGCGCAAGCGCTGTTTCACGCCGGTTTTCTGTGAGGACGTGGTATTTCTCCGGTCGAGCCGGCCCATTCGTGCCGAAGCATGGCTCTCCCACGTCTGGTGACATACTTATTTAGTCACTTCAATAAAATAATACGGGCGAAATACTTTATAAGGCAAAGAAACGTTTGCCGGGACAGCTAGTATAGATATACTCGTAATATATTGTGTGCCTGAGTTAAAACTCCCGACAAAATAGGGGTGTTGTAAGTCTTCCTGTCTATTTGCCTGTCTATAGGTCTGTTTATCTGTTCGTCCGTCTATCAAATGAAAGTTTATTTATTTATTTAAATAGATGAAGCCCGTAACTCCGTTCCCCCAAAGTCAAAATTCATTAATCACGCGGAAACCGTACATTTTTCCGGTACGAAAGTATCCTATGTCCTTTCCCGGGACTCAAAGTATCTCCATACCAAATTTCAGCAAAATCGGATTAGCGGTTTGGGCGTGAAGAGGTAACAGACAGACAGACAGACACACTTTCGCATTTATAATATTAGTATGGAAATTCATTCGAGTGAATTCACTTGCTCGTATGCTGACGGCTAATAAAGTGCCCCATTGTTCACCGTGTGATTAACTAGGGTACAGGTGGTGTTAACCCTCAACTTCTTTATAATGAACACGACGGGGTAATTTTACCCCATTAAAATACCGAATAGGGTTTTTTTTTTATTATAAAATTGTCCGTCTATGGACTGTTCGTCCATATCCTTTTTTAGGGTTCCGTACCTCAAAAGGAAAAAACGGAACCCTTATAGGATCACTTTGTTGTCCGTCTGTCCGTCCGTCCGTCTGTCAAGACCCTTTTTCTCAGGAACGCGTGGAGGTATGAAGCTGAAATTTATATCAATTACTCAGGTCTACTGTCCCTTGAAGCTGTGAAAAAATCAAACTTCTAAGCCAACGCAATCAAAAGATACAGCCGTTTATGCCGCAAATTTTCGACACTTGCAAAGGAATCAAAACCTACAGGGTGCTTCCCGTGAACTCAGAATCTTGAAATTTGGTACGAAGCAACGTCTTATAGCATAGATAAAGGAAAAATTACGAAAACCATAAATTTTTAGTTACATCACATAATATATATTTTTTTTAATAATTTTAAACTTACTACCCATTTCCTCATAAACGCGTAGAGGTATTAAATTGAAATTCATACCAAATACTCAGGTCTATAATACCTTTAAGCTGTAACAAAATCAAACTTCTATGTCAACGCAATCAAAAGAAACAGCAATTTAAGCTGCATATTTTGAAACTCGCAAGTACTCGCAAGGGAATCAAAACCTAAAGGGTACTTCCAGTCGACCTAGAATCTTGAAATTTGGCATGAAGCAACGTTTTATAGCACACATAAAGGAAAAATTCCGAAAACCTTAAATTTTTTGTTACATTACAAAATATATATATTTTAATAAATATAAACTTATTACTTTTTTCCTCATGAACGCGTAGAGCTATCAAGTTGAAATTCATATCAAATACTTAGATCTAATTGCCTTTAACCCGTGAAAAAAAAAAATTCTAAGTCAACGCAAAAACGCAAAACGCAAAAGTACAACCATTGATACCGCAAGTCGCGACCGACCGCCGCCGCCGCCGATAGTCTGCTGCAAGGCTAGTATAAGTGTTTCAGTTATATAATAGATAAATGATATGTGTTAATATAAAATAAAGGATTACTTAAACGATAAAGAGATCTTTGTCTTAAATTTATGCTCCTCCATCTTTCCCCATTGTAATGTTATGAATTTCATTTTGCAATAAAAATACCATAGTTATGACTCGATTGTCGTAATGAACGAACTTTGTAAACCTTGCAGGTTTGTACGGAACCCTCGGTGCGCGAGTCCGACTCGCACTTGGCCGGTTTTTTTGTTTGTTATTTTATTATTTACATTTTTCGCACCAAGGATAATTGAATTAATATTTTAATTAATTTCAGTCCATCACGTTTTGAACGGTGTGGTCCCAGTCAGTGTGGCGGCCAGTAGATCCGACATTTTCCGATTTCCTTAGATTTTATGCTGCTCCACCCTTTGCCTTTAGATGTTGTGACATTGGCTTGGTGGAGAGGGGTCACTCAAGCTGGGTGGAGTTTCTAGGGTGTTAAAAAGATATCGTTCTGTGTCGAATCTACCCGCTATGTGGCTTAGGATTTTATCGTTCCTGTCTTTTATAGCCATTTTTATGTTGTAGTCTTTTATGCGTTCGGTTGACACCTCCGTGGCTCTTTTTATGAAGCTTGCTACAGCGTCTCCATCAGTGTCCGGGATATGGCTACAACTGCACGAGGAACGCTGTTATGGATTGCCAGCTTTCGGGACTTGGTCTGTATGATAATCACCGAAAGACTCGTTAATCCCTGAGCTTCATGGATTGTGAGGACGCGAGAGTCCGTTCCCGATCCATATTATTATAACGTCTGTTTCCTCATGGAAGTTATTAATGATCCAAGTTGTCTTTCCACACCCAGGAACCCCATTGACCCACGAGTAGTTGATAGGTTTCGCGAATATGTCCCAGCCCATGCTGGATTCGGGGTCCCCAGATAGGACTTCTGCCATTTCTAGTATCATGTCTTCCAGCATTATTCTGGTACATTCCGCTATTACCACTATTGGATTCTCAGATTTTGTGATAAATTTAAGTGTTCCCGTGCGTTTTTTCTCATCCTCGTCCAGAACCACAAATCCGCAGTCGGCACGTAATGCCGCCATATACTGCCCTGTCATCGCCCCGGCAATTATTGTGGAGGTGACATTGTCGTATATGGCAGCTTTTGCATCCTCGAGTCTCACTTCTAACAGCTTTTGATTTTTCCACTGATAGACCTGCATGATCTTATTGCAGGTCAAGAGCTTTATGGTCTTATTTGCTCTTATTATCGCTTGGAACTCGAGGAAGGCATTTATCATATGATCTTCGGGGCTCTGGGCCAGTCTGAGTTTTGGCGGGAGCACTTGCCCGAGATCGGCCCTATATCTTTTGTTTTTATTTGCCGGTGTTTGTGTAGATGGTTCCCTCAAAAAAGCCTCTATTGCTAAAGCCTGCCGATTTGTTTGTGATGAAGCCTTGATCCGAGAAAGGGTGTTTTTATCCTCGACCTACCGAATAGGGTTAAAAAGTCTAACATATTTGTGTGGATTACAAAAAATAGGTCAAGTGCGACAGGGAGTAATTTTTACCCCATTAAAAGTACCGAGTAGGGTTAAAAAGTGTAACATTGTGTGTATTACAAAAGAAAATCGGCCAAGTGCGACGGGGGTGATTTTTACCCCTTAAAAAGAGTTTGCCGAATAGGGTTAAAAATATAAAATTATTCATTAAAAGACTGAAAAAGACTTCACTGTCGCTTTCCCCGTCATCCATTATACGATCATACAAGCGACAGTCAATTCCGTCAATCGTGAATTATGTTTGACTGATGTTGACTGGTGGACTGACGAATGGCACAATAGACATAACTACCAGTAGTTCGACTGCAAAGAAACGGACAGGTTTCAATATCTGTCAAATTCGTCGGGTTTCACTAGGATTATGAACGGAATGTGCCTCGCGCTGGCTGATATAATTTATTTTTAAATATTTCAAATAAAGATTTCAAAATTGGATTCTGACAATTTTAATCGCATGTGCCAAAACACAAACAACAATACGACCAAAGAGGAACACGTCCAGCGAATATGTCATAGTTTTAAATTCGTAGGTAACAAGTTAACAACCCTAGCGACGATTTTCGTCATAATACGTCAAATTTAAAAATTTCAACATCAGTTCTAAGTCGGCATACTCTATCATTCTGTCTACTCTGCGAATGGTATTAGACGGTCACTCAATTCTCTTCAGTTTTACGTCAGTCAAAGGCAACATTTTCAAAAGTATACGTTTCTAAATTTTTTCCTATTTTGTCAGATGTGACAACACTCACTCAAAATTCGTGACTGAAGCAAAAATCAAGATACCAGATTTACGTCAATCAACTTCATGCAACCATCAGTCACTGCATTACACGACAGGTTATGCATCAGTCACAGTCATGATTGTGGTAAAACTGACAGCAAAACCTACCGTGTAATGTTTGCCTATATATTACGATAGTTGGGTACTTTCTAATCGTTTGCCGCGCAATCGTACATTTTTCCAAAATAAAAACAGTATCATTTTCAAAATGACGCCTACAACTCCGTTGCGCCAAAATTATTATATCGCGTGGACACCGTACATTTTTCCAGGATAAAAAATATCTTATTTCCTTTCCCGGGATTTAAAGTATCTCCATTCCGAATTTCATCAAAATCGGTTCAGCAGTTTAGTGTAACGAGGTAACAGACATTTTCGCATTTATACAATAAACGAGCTTTTGCCCGCATCCTCACTCGCGTTAAAAAGTATTATTATATACAAACTTTCATCCCCTATTTTAACCCCTTGGGGGTAGAATTGATCAAAATCTTTTCTTAGCCTACGTCAAAACATCTACCGGCATTCCAAATTTCAGCCCGATCGGTCCAGTGGTTTAGGCTGCGTTGATAAATGTTAGTCAGTCACCTTTGAGTTTTATATACAGAATGTAACAAAAATAAGTGATAATACTTTAGGGTGTGTATGTGTTCCTTGTAGAGAGTTCACTGTAAAAGTAGCAGCGCTGAAAGACCAAAAAATTTTTTTCCCGTTTGTATGGAGAAACTCGTGACGCTCGGGCCCTTGCCCATAAAAAAGTGAAAAAATGTTTCGTCTTTCAGCGCTGCTACTTTCACAGTTAACTCTCTACAAGGAACACGTACACGCCCTAAAGTAATGTCACTTATTTTTGTTACACACTGTATATAGATTCCAGTAAAAATCGAAATAATCTGAAAATATTATTGTTAATGTCACTCTTATCTTTTATATCTTTGATCTTTTGTTATCTCCGCAAGTTGAGCGAACATCGAAACTAATCACATTACTATATAAAACATTAAGCACAAGTGACTATCTTATAAATAAAGTTCTTTTCGGCTGTATACAACTTGGTAGGTACACTGGCGAGACAAAATAACAGGCACTTTTGCGACAGCTACGCAACAGACGCTTGACAGTTACTTACGTAATGCTAATTTGCTAACAGTTTTTTTACAGATAGCGATATTTTGCATTATTAAGGAGTAAGTATAAAAAAATTGCAATATCAAAGCAAATAAATCCAAAAAAGATCAATAGACAGATAAAAATTATGAAGCAAAATAAAATAATATTTAAACTTATAAAAACGTGTTCTTAGTAACAATTTATTTTAAGTAATACGTTATAATAAAGATAATACTTGTTACATAAACATTTTATAATATTGTTAAAGCCTAAAATATCATGGAGGTTTATAATTACTAAATACATAATGTAATAATTATTGTACGTTTTAATCAAGCAATAATTAAATTACAATCGAGAATTTGACAATCTATTCTAGAAGTTTAGATGTCACCTGCAATTCCATTGCGCCAAAATTCGTTTATCGCGCGGGAACCGTACATTTTTCAGGATAAAAAGTAGCCTATGTCTTTTCCCGGGACGTGAAGTATCTGCATACCAAATTTCAGCAAAATCGGTCCAGCGGTTTGGACGTGAAGAGGTAACTTACAGATAGACAGACGGATTTATAATATTAGGATTAAGAAAGCTTAACGTAAATGCAAGAATTTTTTTTGTACAAAGAAACAGAGACACTTTCGCTTTTATAATAATGATAACTAGAGATCGCCCAATGGTCGAAATTCGACCTTAGTTTCAACGACATTAGGACTACTACCTATATTTTGTAAAAAAATATTGACTTTATCATATTATTTTCAACTCTTGTCTCTAGGACTTAACTGATCTCAGACTGGCCGTGTAAGCATTGTCTAATAGTATCTAAGATTCAATAAAAAAAACTATAATCCATTTTCAATTTGTCACCTTGTTGTCAACAGACTTCAACCATAAATAAAAGAGTATATTCGTATGTATAGGCTTGTCACTCAAAAATCTGTCATTTTTCCAAGTGTGTGTGTTGTAGTGTGTGTAATGTTTTATTTGTTAAAAAATGTATGATAAAAGCATAATTTCGAAATAATATTAGCTCGATGCACTCCTTCACCATATAGACTATAACTGTGCACAATTTTATTCACCTACGTTTCCCCATTTTTCGTCAAAAGGGATACAAAGTTTTTGGCTCACGTATTAATATATAGATATCTATTATAGACGCTTTGCACACCACGTCAGTCTGGCCCCGTGCTAAGTACCTGAATTACTTGTGTTACGGGTACCAGACAACGGAAATATATTTAATACTTTTATACTATACATATGCCTCCATAACGCCTCCGTGGTCTAGTGGTTAGAGCGTCGCTCTCGACTCCGGAGGTCGTGGGTTCGAATCCAAGTTTGGTTAGGACAATGCAGGCTGATCACCTGATTGTCTGACAAGTAAGATGATCCATGCGTCGGATGGGCATGTAAAAAGTCGGTCCTGCGCCTGATCTCTCGCCAGTCGTGTCGGTCTTCCGTCCCACTGGGTTATGAGAGTAAAGGAATAGAGAGTGCTCTTGTGTACTGCGCACACACTTGGGCACTATAAAATTACTCCTGCGTACCTGGTCTGGTTTCATTGAAACCGGCCACCGTCACCGAAACCGGTGTGAGGAGTATTATTATTATTATTATATTACTATACATATATTTAAGATTTTTATTATATGATACACATATTTAATACACGTCCACGACCCAGTAACTTTGAAAACTATTTGTGCCGTCGGCGGGATTCGAACTCGCGACTCCCGGCTTGAGCTACCAACAGCCCACCAACTGAGCCACAGAGGTCGTCAATATGTGTAGGATGAAAAAGGCTGAAGGAAAATAGAAATATTTCTTGTAATGCGGCATTATTTGTGGCCGCAAGTGTACAGATAAGTAGACGTCGTAACAGAATGAATACATTTACGTTGGAGGACACATATTTTTCTGTTTGCTTATCCGCTGAAATATATGACATCGGCCATTGATGTACCATACGAATTGAAGACGTCACATTCGATATATTCGCATTTCGCAATGATATTCACGATTTATTTATCGAAGTTCGTTTATCGCGCAAGAAACGTAAACTTTTCCGGGATTAATTTATATACTATCGCTACAGCCAAATTATCAAGGCGACATTAAGGCGACGCCTTGATAATTTGGCTGTAGCGATATCGATTTTTCTCAGCAATGACTAAAGCTAAGAAATTAAAGTTCATTGTCAGTATTCATCATGTCTTTGTCTTTGAATTACCCATAGCATAACACGATTGGTCAACTTTTATAACACAGAATAATCAATCAAAAAGAGCTCTGTAAAAAAAGGGATTCCTATTTTGCCAACAGAGGAGAGTAATTTAATTAAGCTTTCAAAATTTGTAGAAAAATTGGTTCAAGCATACACTTTAATTTACCCTTAGCTTATATGAAATGTATTTATGGTTTTTAAATTACGCGACAAAAACCATTTTGTCGCTTACGCCCTTTCCATTTCTTGTTTTCTGTGAGAGGCTGGCCTAAAACATATCCAACACGGTTTTTTACTTTAACGCGCCGTCACCTTAAATGTGATTCAATTCTCAAAGTAGACACTGTAAATTGTATCAAAATTATTTTTTGGTTAAACATGAGGGGGTAATGAACACACAAATAGACAGGCGAAGAAGCTTTCTTATTTTTAATAATATTATGGGTATAGAAAACACTTCACATATATTTATTTTAAGGAATGTTAAATTTACAGCGCATTCAGAAGTTTTGCCAATGTATTAGTTTCACACAATCCTTAGTTTTCCTCATGAAAGCAAATTATATTTATATTTGTATCTTTATTATAGTAAACTTTTTAAAGATGATGTGATAAAAAATTATTAAGAGGATACACCAGGGGCGAGAAAAATTGAAAATAGGTATTTGAAAATGTATTGCTGTCTCACCAATCTCAAGTCTCCCACCGCAGAGCGCGATAGAGACAACACGACAAAAGTTCTAATAAAAGAACATAAAATCTTCGATTCGTTGTCCGCTGATTCCTTCTCCAAAAATAACTGATTTAAGTACTTTTTTCATTGAGAATTAAAGCAAGGCTTGAGCTTGTTCCTATGTTTTTTTTTTTTTGTATAATTTAGCCAGTTTTATTTTCCGGGTGTTTGAACACAGAGGAAAATCTGGCCATTTTTTTGGGTTTTTGGACGTTCTTATCTTTTTTAATAATAAAATTATGAAAAAAAAGAAAACATAGGGACATGCTAATAGTGGCCATAGATATTCAGGAAAAAATCATAACTCTACCGGCATTATCCAGGGAGGAAACAGGGGACAACGTTTGTATGGAAAAACGGCGCTGTGGACTCCTCTTCAAAAGGACAATATGCTATATTTTCAAATCAACATGAATTGATTGCGAGATTTTTTGTGATAATCAACTGCGATGTTCCTGGCTATGGTACGTCAATGCACCCGTCTGAAGTCTCTACATTATCAGCAAATCTACGCAACGTTGCAGTATGAAAAGCTTTTATTTTTTAAGAAAATTAAGTGAAATCATATTTACAAACATTCCAACAACACATATTAAATGAGATTTATAATATTCTTATATCTTTTATTGCTGTTTAATGTATTTTATGTGATGCTTGTAGATAAAGTCGTTATAAACGAAATAAGAATTCATAATGCAACACGTCTATCCTCTAAAGTCTGAAATATACTTTTATGACATGACTAGATAACGCCCGCAACTCCGTTGCGCCTAAAATTGTTTATCGTGCCGGAAACCGTAAATTTTTCCGCAATAAATTATCCTATGTCCTTTCCCGGGACTCAATGCATCTCCATACCGAATTTCAGCAAAATCGGTTCAGCGGTTTGGGCGTGAAGAGGTAACAGACAGACACACTTTTATAATATTAGTATGGATTACCGTTATACCCGGCTGTATAGTTATACTCGGTATATATATCTCAATACTAGCTTCGTCGTTATACCCGGGTATATGACGTTATATAGGATTTGCACCCTACACGTGCGCAAAGTCAGAACGTCGCTACTAACTACAAAGTCGAAGTTATCTTGTATTAATTATAACTTGTCGCAGTTTAGTTAATAGTGGTGGTTTATCTTGACTATGGTAAGGGTGTGGCTACGGATGCGCGGGTTGAGCGTTTTATAAGCGGAGCGATTAGATGAAATTTGAGAGGAGACATGAGTGTGATGATGTAGGAACTTTAACAATTCGTAAGTATTTACTTTTGGCGTTTTTGAACTTTTTTTTAAGTGAAAACAGCTTTGGAAGCATACTTTACTAAACTCCGTGCCCAGATAAACTGATCCGGTTTATGGCGCACTATTTTATGTTGTAAAAAAAACTGTGTTTCTAATAATAAATAAATAATAATAAAAAAAAAAAAAAAAATTGGGTCTCTTCCTCCTACATCGCTTGTTACGAACAAGCGATTTTCTAAGATTATGAAAAAATAATTACTGGTTTGTTTCCTTCGCTTATTCCATTCTGATTCGCCTATCTCGCTTTGCTTCTACATGATATCTTTCTGTCTCTATCTATCTCCCTCCCTCTCTCTCGGTATCTAAGGCAAATAATACTTAACTTTACTTCACCAATGACGCCCCGTGAAGTTTAAGTGTACATCCGGGAATGTTATGAAACACTTCAGCAGAAACTTTTCTTCCTTTCTTTGCTTAAGGTGACGCCGCGTTAAAGTAAAAAACCGTGTTGGATATAATGTTTTAGATTGTTTGTTTACTATGAGAGGCCGGCCCGGCCTGGAATAGCAAATGGAATAGCAAAAATTGAAAGGGCGTAAGCGACAAAATGGCTTTTGTCGCGTAATTTAAAAACCATAAATACATTTCATATAAGCTACGGGCAAATTCAAGTATATGCTTGAACCAATCTATGTACAAATGAAAGCTTAAATCACTCTCCTCTGTTGGCAGAATAGGAATCCCTTTTTTTACAGAGGTCTTTTTGATTGATTATTCTGTGTTATAAAAGTTGACCAATCGTGTTATGCCCGGCTGTAGCCTGTAGTTATATTTATATACCCATAGGTAATTCAAAGACAAAGACATGATGAGTACTGACAATGAACTTTAATTTCTTAGCTTTAGTCATTGCTGAGAAAAATCGATATCGCTACAGCCAAATTATCAAGGCGTCGCCTTTATTTTCACTCTGTCCGCTTCGCTTCGCTCTGTCCGCTTTGCTTATTAACTTATTAACCACATCTGCCCTATTAGACAAGTTGCAAGCGATTATTGTAAACGCTAACGAATTGTATGCGATTTGTCAGAAGTCATCGCTTCGCTAGCGAATACTAATGTCAAATTCTATACATTTTGTGGCGTTGGCGTTGGCATTAACGATAATAACTTGCCGCTTGTCTAGGCCCTCTGACCCTATCAAAATATATAAGTCAAGAAAATAACCAGGCCCCCCGTAAAGCTGGCGCCTGTGTGCAAAAAAATGATTTTGGTGCCCCTTTAGCTTTAGGCAAATTTTTTGGGTCCTTGGTTGGGTAGCGGGGGCCCTGAAAATAACACTTCAGCAGCAACTTTCCTTCATTTCTGCACTAACTTTCACTATGTCCACTCTGTCCGCTCCGCTCAGCTTCACTCTGCCCGCTCCGTTTATCAGCGACTTCTTACCCCACCAAGTGTAAGTGTAGATCAGGGAAATAACACTTTAGACCGCCATTAACTACAGTAAGGATAAGAATTAATTAGCATTACTTTAGCTGAGCTTTCTTAGCGTTTTCAGATAATGTGTAATTCTAACCTGAATGGGGTACCAAAAATACTCTTTAGTAATCATCATCTACGACTACCATGTCTTTGATTATTTTTAACAAGAAAATAAAACCGACTTCCAAGTAAAAACAATAACATAGCATATCTTGATGCAAAATTTTATTTTTTGGTAGCATATGCTTGAGATACTTCTCATAAAACCATATCACCATATGTTTCCATATAAATTTTGAGGAGTTCCCTCGATTACTCATGGATCCCATCATCAGATCACCACTTTTATGAACATGGGACCAAATTGGGAATGAATCCTAACACAACAAAACAAAAAAATTTAAAATCGGTTCACAAACGGCGGAGTAATCGTTGAATATACAAAAAAAAAGCCACAGCCGAACATATAATCTCTTCCTTTTTGGAAGTCGGTTAAAAAATCGTGTGATGAACATGTGATTATTGTGTTATGTATTATAAAGGTAATTTCTTATATTACTAGATTTTTCCTAAACGCGAAATTACCCCACGAGAACGGTACGTCATATTGTGTCCAATCTGTCTAGATAAAGTACTTCGCCTATTCGACGCACACAAACAATTTCGTTCTTTCACTAGATACACATAATTTTAGTTTACAAATTTAATAAAATTTATTTGCATCTTAAATAGATATCTCTATAACAAGTAACAGCCAACGATGTCAATACTTAGATAAGGCATACGCCATCAAAACTGTAGCAATGTTTTTGCATGCAAAATGTGTATCGTGAAAATATTTTCGTCCTCTTTTGTCTTACAGTAATAGCATATACCCCTTTCTCTTTCGCTCATTTTACGCTTTAATCGAATCGAGAAAATATTGTCGTCCTTTTTTGTCTTACACTAACAGCATATACTACTTTCTCTTTCGCTCATTTTACGCTTCGCATTTATTTTTCTCGTAAATTGGAAGACAATAATTTAAATATTAATTAAATCTTAGTAATTACGAGTGAAATATTACACCGTTGGCTTTATTTGTATTCCTCGTGTTGTTACTGCACTGTCGGAAGGCACACGACGGCATTCTGGAGCGAAATGTAGCGAAAAACAACGCGGTAATCAATGAATTATCCACGTCCGACTGTCACCGCGTCCTAAGGCGCACTGCTCTCAGATGAGTGAGCTCACTCATTTCTAGGGTGACACATTTTCGCGCTGACGATTGTATGGAATGCCTTTTCTAACGTTCTAGTTCTATGGTAACAGCCACTTTAAAGGCTTTCATTGAATTTCAACAGCACTAGTTCTAGTAAGTACTAAAATAAAAGTCCTAGCCTATCCAACTGTCAATTCCCTGTCACGGGACAAAATAGCGCGCGAATCAGAAATAAAAGAATAGCGCGATGTCGGAAAAAAAACATGGTGCACTGTCAGAAAAAAACATGGCTGCCTGTCAGAAAAGGCGGCAAATTCGCGACCTGTCACGAAGAAATTTATGGCGGGTGGAGGTGTAGATAGTTAATTCTGTTTTCCAGTTTGTTTAAACCGACTTCCTTAAAATAGGAGGCTTATATGTTCGGCTGTGGATATATTTTTTTTAACTGATTGTGAAAGGAGAGTTTATGTTTTTAAGTAAAAACATAAACTTAAACTATAACTTAAAATATACGTGGGAGAGCCATGCTTCGGCACGAATGGGCCGGGTCGACCGGATAAATACCACGTTCTCACAGAAAACCGGCGTGAAACAGCGCTTGCGCTGTGTTTCGCCGAGTGAGTGAGTTTACCGGAGGCCCAATCCCCTAACCCCTACCCTATTACCCTATTCCCTCTTAAAAGGCCCGCAACGCACTTGCAGCTCTTCTGATGCTGCGAGTGTCCATGGGCGACGGAAGTTGCTTTCCATCAGGTGACCCGTTTGCTCGTTTGCCCCCTTATTTCATAAAAAAAAAACTTTGCGGCTGTTGCATACTTTTTAACCCCTGACCAAAAAAAGATAAGTGTTAGTGTCTAAACACACTAGGCCGAAGTTACGCGGCGTAAATTCCGCATGAGTACGCCTGCAATGTATTTTAAATTACCGATGACACACTATTCCGTCGCGTTCCGTCCGTATATTGCATGCGTTTGGCATTGCGGGCGTAATCATGCGGAATTTCCGCCGCGTAACTTCGGTCTAGTGTGTTTAGACACTTAAAGTTAGTTTTGGCCGGTATAGTATTGTTATAATTTAACATTTTACGTCTAAGGAAGATGTAAAATATTTCGTAGAACAATATTTTATCATTAAAATAACAAAATCTTGCCGAACATCTTCAAATATGCTAACGCTGACGGAGTTGAAGAAAAACATTCGGCCGAGTTCGGAATTTTCCCGGAAAACTCACGTGTAATAAGATAATAACGATAATTGAGTTTCCACAAAGTTGTATTAGGTCCGCGGAATGAGGCAATGAGCGGGGCGATCATCTAATAATGACACTACCAAGGCTGGCGCTCATCTCATTTGTCTATCTTTCTGAAATTATTTAAATAATTAAAAAAATACGTGTGGATATTGGTAAAGCTATAACGTAGCATTTTTATTCTACTTAAGCAATAATACGTCAGTCACACGCACACAAACACCGTGCCGCAATCTGCCGTACCTACTGGAACGACGTCAGAGGATACGCGTCTTTCAACGCCGCAACGCTGTGCTAGTCGGAGCGGAGGGTGTTAGGTTTATTTTCGTTACGGAATTTCTTGATTCGGTCGCCGCGCTCAAAGCCCGAAATAAAAAAAAATAAAAAAACAGACACACACACACAGTCATTGACGATAAATCGTTTCGATCTATCTAATTCAACCGAATCATGCAACGAGCTCATGATGATGAATAATACATCCGCAGTTTTCATAAAATGTTTAACTCATTAAAATCAAAAATCTTCAATGCCGCAACGCCAGCACGGCGGAGTGAAGTGTTGAGACTTGAGAGTAGGCGACAGAAGCGACACCTCAAATACAACATCTCAGAGACATACTTAGTACTTACCCCTACTTGCGAATCTAATAAAAGTTTATCTACCATACTCAGAGACAATAAATGATTAAATGAATGAAATGAACACATTATGTATGGGGCTAATATTGTCAAAATCTTCATAATATCTAATAATATTATTATCATGAGTGATACTCGCGTAAACGGAAACCATTATTTAAATATTATAATTCTGCTGCACTTAGGCCGGTATAAATAGTCAGTATTTAAGATGCGACCCGGTCTCAAGACGCGGTTCGGCTCTATGATTGGTCCAAATTTTGACAGCCAACCAATCACAGAGCCTGAACCGTGTCTTGAGACCGAGATGCATCTTGAGTACTGACTATATTTTATACTTAGATAATATGAATATTAATATTATATTATTATATCTTCGGGTAGTTGAAAACTTCTATGAATTTGATGTCTGTCACCTCAGTCCACCAGTAACCACGGCCGCTGTAAAGCAGCCGAAACGTCGAGATCTACCACTTTCAAGATTTTTCGCAGATAAAAATGTTGTTCGTCTTATCAAAATGAAGCTACTCACAAAAAATTAGCTTGATAATTATAAAAAAAATGTTCTAGGGCTCCCGAACTATATTATTTAAACTTAAAAAAATATATTTTAATGCGTTAGCAAAATAATTGTTACTACGTAATGAAATTAACATTGCAATAATAATTTTTTACTCTTGCAGTCACTTGTGATTTTAGAATTTTTGAAGATTTAGTAAAATTTAATTTGTTATTACTACTTGAAGTTACCAAAATAAGGTATTTGAAAACGTCTTAAAATGACTTTTCCACTGCTCGTAAAATTCACACGAGGTTCTCGTTCGCTCGTTCAATGATGCCAGGGTTGATTCAGACCGCAACGCGACGCGTAGAATCTTTTCTAAATATTATGGATTTGACAGATTCACAAGAAGACTCACGCAATTGAAATCTATCAAATCAATACTTTATGCCGTGCCGCGCCTCGCCTCTCCTCGTCGCGTTGCGGTCTGAATCAACCCTTAGATAACAATAAATCATAGAATTGTAACTTGTAAGCCTCGTTTCCACTAAGCAACAATTCACGCGCAACATGCTGGACAACAAGTTGCCCAACATGTTGAAAGTCAGCGCGGGACTTTTGATGAACAACGTTGTCTGTCTACGCATCTACTTTACGTCAGTCGTCGCCAACATGTCGCCAGAGGAACTTGTGTTGATTTTAGTGGCAGTGGTTATAATTTTTTTTATAGTATCTGTGAGCAGTATCCCATAGACGTTCATAGTTTTGGTACAGTTCGCTTAATTTGAGCACTTGTTCGTTAGACCTCACTACGGACATTGTTGCGCGCGTCTCCACTTGCCGACAATTGATGCAATTCTCTTTAAACAAACAACAAGCCGCGCGTCATGTTGCGCGTCAGCTGGCAACATCGCGCGCTGTTGTGCAGCGTTGCCGTACATGTTGAGCGTCACGTGTCGCGCGCTAAATGTTGCCTAGTGGAGACGCGGCTGTACTTATTATTTCATATTTTTTATCACATTTTTATTATAATTTATTTTCAACGTCAATAGCTTGAAAATGATTTCTTTCTTAGTAGGTATAAAACAGTAAAATATATTTGACGTGTCTCTTCACTTATTTACTCATCTCATGTAAATTTCATTCGCAAGACTTGTTACCACCTTAAGAAGGTAACTTTCTTGTAAAAATACTCTCAACTTCTGAGAATAATTAACAGAATTCTTGAGAATATAGTCACTTACTTAGATGTTGGTTGTTTCGCATTCGTCAAAGTGAAATAAATTGTTATCGGAAGTTTTGTCACCGTTATATTATGGCATATAGCTCCCACACCAGTTTCCGTGACGGTGGCTGGTTTCATTGAAACCAGGCCGGCTACGCAGGAGTAATTTTATAGTGCCAAGTGTGTGCGCAGTACACAAGAGCACTCTCTATTCCTTTACTCTCATAACCCAGTGGGACGGAAGACCGACACGACCGGCGAGAGATCAGGCGCAGGACCGACTTTTTACATGCCCATCCGACGCATGGATCATCTTACTTGTCAGACAATCAGGTGATCAGCCTGCATTGTCTTAACCAAACTTGGAAAATGTTTCCAACGCGGGAATCGAACCCACGACCTCCGAGTCAAGAGCCGCGCTCTGCACCACTAGACCACGGAGGCGTTATATTATGGCATACTTACTATATTATGACGCCGAAATTCGTGTATCGCGTGGGAACCGTTCATTTCTCCACAGCAAAACTATCCTTTGGTCTTTCCCGTCTCTTAATGTAGCCGATCCATACAAATATTTTCTTACGACAGTTAAAGTCACCAAGTGCCTTTCAGTGTTTAAAAATACGACTGTGCCTATAATTATTATCATTAACCCTCGTATGGTCAACATTTTTTTGTAACGTAGCTCATCACGTACGGTCTAAGAGACCCGTAAGAATTAAAGATATCTTTACTATTATAATGTAATCAAATATTATTTTTTTATGACCGCGGGACAATCTAAACAGAGTACGTTTATAGTCCAAGAGCCAAGCTTAAATCATTTGTACGAGGTGCCGTAAAAAGCACATTACGCCTGATGTATTGGCTCCCAGAGTATGTGCACATAAAATCCTACTAATATTATAAAGCCGAAAGTATGTGAGTTTGTGAGTTTGTATGTTTGTTACTTCTTCACGCTTAAACGGCTGGACCGATTTCAACAAAATTTTACAAGGAGGTAGCTGACATCCTGGATTAACACATAGGCTACATTTTTAACCGACTTTCAAAATGGAGGAGATGTTATGATCGTTTTCATTTGATTTTTTTTGTTCAACGATTACTCAGCTGTTTTTGAGCCGATTTCGACAAAAATTTACAAGCCGTTAGCTGATATCCTCGATTAACACATGGTTTACATTTTTAACCGACTTCCGGAACGGAGGAGGTGTTATGTTCATTTTTTAAATTGATTAATAGGCTTTCGCCCTGTCTCCTGCTTTGGGGGGCTGTGCCCCCCCAAACCCCCCCTCCCTCCTGGAACTGTTGCTTTTAACGAAATGGTATCGCGTCGTTAGTGCTGAGTTTTAATCCTTTATACAAACAAATGAAGTAATTAATCATAAAAGTGAATTTATTCCAACCTAAACTAAACATACGGATTTCGAGTATCATTTGTTTAATTGGATCAGTAGTTAATGAGATTAGCGCGTTCAAACAAACAAACTCTTCAGCTTTATAATATTAGTTTAGATGTGTCGCCCGTCCGTCCCGTCCTCCGTCTCACAGTCCTTTACACTGCGAAATGTTGGAAATCGTTTCACAGACAGCGTTAACCATAAATCATAAAAAATCACATAAAATATATATTTTTATCTCCTTCGTTTTGAAATTCGGTTAAAAACAATAGCATATGACAGGTTAATCAACTTCCATCCCTCAGTCATCAAAAATTGATGTTTCCGATCAATGAGTTTCTAAAATACTAGAGTAGCAATGTCTTACAAAAGATTCTCAGAAATGCGTAACCACTTTTTTGTTCAAAAGACAATGTCAAGTCATATATTCGTTATGTCATTATGTATGTGAGATATGCCTGCAGGCATCTTCGAAGTGGCAACGCGTTGCTACCGTAAACTTCCAATCTAGTTACGTTAGTAACATAGAATATCATTGTTTCCGATGATCAAACTCAATTCATTTTGTCTCTAATTAGTAATTACCAATAACTATTTACCTATTAATACACAATTTAATTTACTTAATAAATCGCGGGTAACACCGCGGGGCACAGCTAGTCTGTAATAAAGCAATAATTGACCGTGGACATTACGCCGTAAAATTACGAATTTTTGATCAGGTCACGTGTACTGACGGGAGTTTAAAGTTTTTTTCTAACAAAAAAAAAATCACTTCATAAACAATTACCGTGGGATGAAATACGACTCGTGTTTTTTGATTTGAAGGTATTTTTATCGATGCTTCGAATCATATTATCGATGTAAATACGTACGTATGTCCGTCTGTTACAATGAGTTTCTAAAATACTAGAGTAGCAATGTCTTACAAAAGATTCTCAGAAATGCGTAACCACTTTTTTGTTCAAAAGACAATGTCAAGTCATATATTCGTTATGTCATTATGTATGTGAGATATGCCTGCAGGCATCTTCGAAGTGGCAACGCGTTGCTACCGTAAACTTCCAATCTAGTTACGTTAGTAACATAGAATATCATTGGTCTGTTACATATTTACGCATATGGGCCAATTCAGACCGCAACGCAACGCGTAGATATGCATTTCTAAAGTACTGAATTGACAGATTTGCACGACGTGTCACGCAATGGGGATTGTCCATTTTTTTTTAATTTTGCTCATTACAAAAACATTTCAAGGAATAAGGTCAGTGATCGTTTTTCTGTATATAAACGAAAAAATACCTATTAGTTTCTTATATTTTTGAAGAAATATGTTTAACCTCAGTTTGACCTTCAATGGCGTTAAATTAGCAATAAATTCGACCAACATTACGTTTTGAACTTTTGGTAAGCTTCTCGTATCAGCTTTCACATAATGAGAACTTGCATTTGACGAACCAGCCATTATAAATAAGATTGAAAGGAAATTTAAAACACTACAGAGATCAATTGGCAGCCGATGATGACGTCAGAGCGAAACTTTAAAAATTTATTGAGAAAACACTAGCCAATGAATTTCAAAATTATTTAAATTATATTTTTAAAATACCCTATTTTAACGAAAAAAAATATAAAAAGTACATGTGATTTTTTTTTGGACAATGCCCATTGCAATCTGTCAATTTGGTACAAAAGAAATACATCTACGCGTCGCGTTGCGGCTTGATTTGACCCTAAGCCGCTGAATCGATTTTGCTGAAATTTGGCATGGAGATACTTTGAGTCCCGGGAAACGATATAGGATACTTTTTATCCCGGAAAATGTACGGTTCCCGGAATTATCCCGGAATTTTGGTGCTACATTTATGTAAAAATCTCCGCATCTTGTGTCTCAGTGTGATTTGACCCTAAGCGGAATTAATTTTGTATTGAATTATTATTAATACTCGGGGAGGGTTTTCATAATAGAGCCAATATCATTGACGGCGAATTTTGCGACTCGAAATGGCAGAACGTCTGCCATTTCAAAATAACAAAAAGAAAATTTTAATTAGTATCTGATGATTAACATTTTGTAACATAATGTCAATCACAAAATTTTTCTCAATAAAGGATATCAGGCATTCTGGTATATTTCCAAAAGCTAGGTTATTTATACCTTTAACTAATTCTATGAATTTAACACACTATATTTTTTAAGTAGTTATTTAAGTTTTATTATACGTGGGAGAGTCATGCTTCGGCACGAATGGGCCGGCTCGACCGGATAAATACCACGTTCTCACAGAAAACCGGCGTGAAACAGCGCTTGCGCTGTGTTTCGCCGAGTGAGTGAGTTTACCGGAGGCCCAATCCCCTACCCTATTCCCTTTCCTACCCTCCCATATTCCCTTCCCTTCCCTACCCTCTCCTATTAGCCTATTCCCTCTTAAAAGGCCGGCAACGCACATGCAGCTCTTCTGATGCTGCGAGTGTCCATGGGCGACGGAAGTTGCTTTCCATCAGGTGACTCGTTTGCTCGTTTGCCCCCCTTATTTCATAAAAAAAAAAAAGTTTTCGTACGTAGGTAACTCGTTATAATAATAATACTTAATATAAAACAATGCAGTTACAGGGTTAATTCCATATATTTTTTTAAATTCTTAATAATATGGTCTAGCTATTTTAAATAATCCTAGGTAACGTATTCGCGTCGGTATGGCGGGCTGTAAGTAGGGTTCCCAACCCTCCCGGATTGCCCGGGAGACTCCGGTAATAATGGTTAACCTCCCGTCCTCCCGGAGAACGATAATTTCTCCGGTTTTTCAAAAACTGATAATTATTGCATAATTTATAACTGACTTAGTGAAAATTGTAAGATGAAGTTGGATTGGACAATCTTATTTAAATCTGTTCAAAGAAATTCGCTTGGATTAACGACTACCTTGCGAAATTGAAATAGAGAAATTGTCCTGAGACTATGTTCTTTCTCAATCCCCCCCTACAATTCTCCCGGGTTGGTCCTTCCGAGAGTTGGCAACCCTAGCTGTAAGCCGCACCCGACAAGTATGGCATTACGCTTTCGCCTACTTATTTTTTTTCGACTATCTGAAAATACAAGCATTTTTGTGGAACAAATCGTTCGACACTCGTTATTTATCCGACACGTTCGATTAACGCGCACGCGTTTGGGCTGCCAGTGCGAGCGCTATAACCATCATTTTCCTTTTCGCCTTTACGTAATTATACCCCTGTAGAACCGCCAGCCTGGTACAAATGACCGAGAATTTTGTGTCAGTATCTCCAGACCTATAGTACGAGTAGGTACGTCTTCAAGAAGATGTAACAAAACTAAGTGATAATACTTTAGGGTGTGTACGTGTTCCTTATAGAGAGTTCACTGTGAAAGTAGCAGCGCTGAAAGACCAAATTTTTTTTCACTTTTGTTTGGGCAAGCGTCCCAGCGTCACTAGTTTCCCCATACAAAAGTAAAAAAAAACATCTTTCAGCGCTGCTACTTACACAGTGAACTCTCTACCAGGAACACGTACACACCCTAAGGTATTATCATTTAGTTTTGTTACACTCTATAGCAGACTTTTCCAAAGTGGGCGATAACGCCCCCTTGTGGGCGCTAAAGGTCTAAAGGGAGGCGGTGTGGGACCCAGAAAAAAAGATGGGGGGTTGTGTAGAATGCATTTTAAATTGAAACAATGGCGCTACAACATAATTTGTTCTCAAAGTGGGCATTACAACAAATTAAGTTTGGGAACCCTGCTCTATAGTCTGTGTAGCAACTCGCAACACCAGAAGGGTTACAAGTGCGTTGACGTTATACCATCAAATTTGTAATATAAAGTAACGATAATTTTACCCCGAAATCACGCGCTTAATTTACTGACTATGTGGAGCTTCATTAATTAACTTACAAGGTTTCAGTATATACCCTGATTCTTCTGTTGACATCATCGATGCAGCTTCGATACTGCGTTGATGAGATCTCGGTATAAGTAGAAAGGACTACGTAAAATTAAAAAGAAAAAATTGCCTGCAAAAAGTATTCTTTACCAAGGAGTTCCTACTTTCCCTCCCTATAACTACAGGGCGAAAGTAGATAAACAATTGTGTTTTTGTATTGGGGGCCCCCATATTGGTTACTTGGAGTAAGCGCTCTTACAGACGAACGGCATGTGTCGGCGGCAGTCGACGGCATTCGGCGGCACGTGTCGGCGGCAGTCAACGGCAGTTGACGGCACGTGTCGGCGGCAGTTGACGGCAGTCGACGGCAACCGTTGACAATTTATGACGCTTGCAGGGGACCTACCACGACCTTTCCTAAAAAGATCATGTTTCCAGAAAGCTTTGTTGTAAGATTACTACAACATCACCGTACTCACTTTTCAAATATAATTTTACTAAAAAACAGTAAAAAATGCAAAATATTGTTAAATCCGCTGTGAAATATCAACTTTTTTAAGATCGATAGCTTGACGTTAAAGTAATTATTGCTTATCTGTCAAACGGTGTCGCTTAGTAGAGGTGGTGGTAGGCCCCCAGTTGTGACGTACCGCCTAAAGGTAAGCGGCCAGAGGTCGGTATCATACGCAACGGACGTCTCGCATCAAACAGATAATTTTTTCGCATTTATTCCGCTGAATCGGCAGCGTACGGATTATCGAATAGTCTAGTAAATGAATGCTCAAAAGGGGGGTGTGGATGGAATAGTCGAAAACAGAAATTTTGACTTAGAAACTTTGTTTGGACTAATTTGAAGATAAACATACTGTCTAGTCGGTAATCCGTACGCTGCCGAGACAGTCGACGTACTGTAAAAAAATTATCCGTTTGATGCGAGACGTCCATTGCATACGATACCGACCTGTGGACCTTTAACTTTACGCGCTACGTCACAACTACAAGCGTGGTAAACTGTCGACGGCTGCCGTCGACTGCCGCCGACACGTGCCGCCGACTGCCGTCGACTGCCGCCGACACGTGCCGCCGACTGCCGTCGACTGCCGCCGACACGTGCCGTCGTCTGCCGTCGACTGCCGCCGACGCGTGCCGTTGACACGTGCCGTTCGTCTGTAAGCGCTCTAAAAGAGGCCAAAAAAAATATTTCGTTAGTTATATCATATATGGGATTCAATTTTGCTTTAAAAAATGTTTTATTTCTGAATAGATTTTAAGAAAATGCTTTAGAACGTTGATATTACATGATGCCTACCACCAGTTCGGGAACTAACCACTTTTAGTATTTTTTGTTATAGCGGCAACAGAAATATACAATGTGTAAAAATTTTATAAGTCCATCTAAAAAAAGCTATTGTGGATCTTGAGATGCAGCTTGGTGACAGACAGCGTAGTCTTAGCAATAGGGTCCCGTTAATCCCTGGGGTACGGAACCCTAAAAATATTCATCAGAATCGCTTACACACTCCAAAAATCTGTCATTTGGTACAATGAATATTATTTTGCTATTTTATTAGGATCTGGACCGCAATAGCGGAATTTGGGTGTTACAAGAAGCTGTAAAAATTGTAAAATAAAATAAATTACAATTATAAATGATGGATGATTGGATGGATGGAGGATTCTTTCAAATTAAGATTAGGAAGAAATTTTAGACGTGGGAGAGCCATACTTTGGCACGAATGTGCCGGCTCGACCGGAGAAATACCACGTTCTCACAGAAAACCGGCGTGAAACAGCGTTTGCGCTGTGTTTCGCCGAGTGAGTGAGTTTACCGGAGGCCCAATCCCCTACCCTATTCCCTTCCCTACCCTCCCCTATTACCCTATTCCCTCTTAAAATACCGGCAACGCACCTGCAGCTCTTCTGATGCTGCGAGTGTCCATGGGCGACGGAAGTTGCTTTCCATCAGGTGACCCGTTTGCTCGTTTGCGTTTGTTTATTTCATAAAAAATAATCAGAGAGGCAAAAAAAAGTACGTACTAATATTGAAAATTGACATGACATTATGTCTGTTATTTCTTAACTTATATAATTAACGATTAATAATTACAATATTTTAGGAACCCCGCAAGATTAGAATTAAATAAGATAATTATTAATTACACAACAAGTACCTAAGTAAAATTGTTCTGTGGGTTAGACAAGAAGTACGTAAGTACAAGGGCGTCGCCAGCCGATGGCGCAGGGGGGGGCAAGTTGACTTTACCTACTACAATTCATACTTTTCAGTTTTCTCATTCTCTACGAATGAGAAAAGTAGTTATGAATTGTAGGTAAAGTCGACAGCACATGAAGGTTTTCACTTGTACTACGAGCCTTACATCTACAGTGATTGTAAAAACATTGTCTTAGCACTATATAAATATATATTTTGTGACAGTACAGAGTCCAATGCAATGTGTAAAGCTACGAGCACGAGCTCTTGACTATGCAATAAAAACTTGTAAATAAGTTATAATAACATTATATTATTTTTTAATTATCAGATTTTAATTTATAGTGGTCGTTGTTTGCATTATATTTGGCAACTTTTTTAGAATCTCTAGGGGGGGGCAGCTGCCCCTCTTTGCCCCCCCTTGGCGACGCCCTTGCGTAAGTATTTAAGTAAAATTGTTTTATGGTCCTCAAGACCCCGCGCGACTTGCGGTGTTATCAAACCGAATAACGCCTTGGTCCAGTGGTTTAGAGCGTGGTTCTTGAATCGGAGGTCGTGGGTTCGATTCCCGCGTTAGAAACGTGTTATTTACAAGTTTGTTAAGACAATGCATACTGATCTTCTTTTTTTTTCATTGTCTAACAAGTAAGATGGTCCATGCGTCGGATGGGCATGTAAAAAGTCATGTGCCTGATCTCTCGCCAGTCGTGTCGGTCGTCCGTCCCACTGGGTTTTGAGAGTAAAGGAATAGAGAGTGCTCCTGTGTACTTAGGGTTGCCATCTTGTTTGGCAAGAAATAAAGTATATTCAGATCTCTGAAGTAATTTCTGAATTAATTAGAGCTTCTGTCAAATCTAACTTGAAATTAAAAAAAAAGTCTGAGCGTCTTGGTTTAATACGCCATACTACAGTATTGACATTTTGATGCTGAAAACAGTTTTTGTATACTTTATTTTTCTTCAACAGTAAAAAGTATAAGTTAATGAAAAACAGTATAATACTGTTTTAAACAGTATGGTTGGCAACCCTATGTGTACTGCGCACAGACTTGGGCACTATACTCCTGCGTACCGTGCGAAACCGGTGTGGAGGTATTAGTATTATAAAGTGTTAGGCGAGATATTTTCCACGAAAACCCAACAAAAGGCATCTTTAATATGCACAAACTAAAACACATTACACATTTTTGGCAACATTGTGTTGCCAGTGTTAAAATTTTATGTCTGTTTGTGTTTAAATTTTATGCAGTTAGTTGCGCAGAATGTTGCAAAGTGAATAAATATTATTTGAAAATGATATTAGATTGCGGATTTTTCTGTTGAAAATTTTATTCTTATTGGGTTAAATTCAATTGTAAATAAAACCGCTGAATCGATTTTGATGAAATTTGGTATTATTCTTTTAGTCCCGGCAAAGGACAGGATAGTTTTTGTGACAAAATGTTTGGTGCTGCATGAAATTTCAGAAAATAATAGTTTTTGAAAACCAAAATTAATGATTTTATGATCCTTCGTATCACTGCTCATGTTGGAATGTCAGTCAACAGGCCGACATCTGCCGTGGGAACACTCACGTACAGGCCGTGACAGGCCTACACAGGCGGGGCCTGTCGCCTAGCGGGTCGTGGGAACCCACCTTTAGCAAGTGCCCCAGCGTCATGAATTTGCCCACACAAAACCTAAAAAAAGTTACTTTTTCAACCCCGCTATTATCACACCTTATTACTTGACTGAAAATTGTATTGTTTATTTTATGAAAAGGACAAATTGACAATGTTACTAATGATATTATTAAGACATATGATATTAAATTAGGAAAATAATAATGGGCATTGTCCAAAAAAAATCACATGCACTTTTTATATTTTTTTTCGTTAAAATAGGGTATTTTAAGAATATTAATTAAATAATTTTGAAATTCATTGGCTAGTTTTTTCTCAATAAATTTTTGAAGTTTTGCTCTGACGTCATCATCGGCCGCCAATTGATACGAGAAGCTTACCAAAAGTTCGAAACGTAATGTTGGTCGAATTTATTGCTAATTTAACGCCATTGAAGGTCAAACAAAGGTTAAAGGTATTTGTTCAAAAATATAAGTAACTGATGGGTATTTTTTTCGTTTATATACAGAAAAACGATCACTGACCTTATTCCTTGAAATATTTTTGTAATGATCAAAATTAAAAAAAAAATGACAATCCCCATTGAAGATAAGAAAATGAATTGTAGTGAATAATTATAACTCTTTGTTTAGTTGTAAGTGACTTGTATAATTTGCACGCCATCCAAACAAAAACTTCTATTTAAACTGAAATGGCAAAATAAGAGAACTGCTGACCCGACTAACATCATAATATTGTACCTTGTTTTAGCAAATAAACGATTTCTATTTCTATTCTACAATAAATTCTATACGTGACTAATACACAGATTGCGAGATGCCCTATAATATGGCAAAACAACGTTCGCCGGGTCAGACTAATAACAATATTAGTTTGGTATGTAACATACTATCAGGAGCACGATATTCTGAAAGTCAATTACGCCTGTAATACAATATTCCACGGCAAATGTTCGCTAACAGCCATCAGGTATATTCATCAATCATCATCATCATCCATGTATTCACCTTATTATAATATATAGAATTCTCGTGTCACAATGTTAGACCGCGTACTCCTCCGAAACGGCTTTACTAATTTTAACCAAATTTTATATGCATATTCAGTGGGTCTGAGAATCGGCTACTGGGTACTTTGTATATTGATAAGTGCGTTTGTTGAATAAATAATAGTAAATTATTACAACTCGAGACTGATGGCGACCATCGTTTGTGCGACGGAATAGCGATGGACGTTGCCATGGTGACTGTATACTTATTTAGTCACTTCAATAAAATAATACGGGCGAAATACTTTATATGGCAAGGAAACGTTTGCCGGGACAGCTAGTTTTGGTATAAAATTTAACAAAATTAGAAAAAAATGCGATAAATAAACAGCAGCAGCAGACATTCATAATAATAAAATGTAAAAGTGTGTTTCTTTGTTACCTTTTTACGCCTAAAGCGCTGAACCGATTTTGCTGAAATTTGGTATGGAGATACTTTGAGTCCCGGTGAAGAACATAGGATATATACTTTTAATCAAAAATGTGCGGTTTCCATGCAATTAATGAATTTTGGCGCAACGGAATAGAATAATCTTGACGCCGGCAACTCGATTGCGCCAAAACTCGTTTATCGTGCGGCAACCTTAAATTTTTTCGCAACAACAACAGGGACATTGTAGTCCTTTCCTGGGACTTCAATTATATCCATAGCAAATTTAATAAAAATCGGTTGCTGAACAGCAAGCGAGCGTAATTTGTGAGTTGTGACTTGTGAGTCGCAGAATTTCGGCTGGCAGAAATTCTGCTGCATTCAGTTTCATACAAAAGTCCTGTTTGATTCACACGAGCGTTATTTTGTGAATCATGATTTGTATGCAAAGATATACGCGACCGAAATTCTGCGACTTACAACTCAAAAAATATTACGCTCGTTTGGCTTCATCCTAAGCTTTAAGATGTAAAAGACAGACAAAGAAATTAAGAAAAAAACAGACGGTTAGAAAATTTTTCACATTTCAGCAAAATCGGTTCAGCGGTTACACCGTGAAAAGGTAACAGACAAACTGTCGCATTTATAATATTAGTGTGAATACCAAATGGGCGGTTATATTTAAAAATTATTTGACCATGAATATTATTTATTGAAATGAAAAGTATTTATATAAAACTAGATATCACCCGGAACCGTAAATTTTTCCGGGATAAAAAGTATCCTATGTCCTTTCCCGGGACTCAAAGTATCTCCATGCCGAATTTCAGCTAAATCGTTTGAGCGGTTTCGGCGTGAAGAGGTAACAGACAGACACCTTTCGCTATAATATTAGTATGTCCTTACTCCTTATGTACCCCGGCATACATAATATCGTATAACTACTTGAACGGAATATCCAATATCTATCATGTGTTGAAATTTCAAAGCCTTCCGAGAGTATTCGTGTTTCAGATCAAAAGGACTCCTATTGATTATTATTTAAGGCGCTCCCCCTACGGAGATGCCATATTTTACCGTTTTTAAAGTCTAATTAACTCATAATTTGAAAGTGACAGGATTATAATGAAAATACAGCAATAATCTTCAACATTTGAACATTCCTTTATCTGTTATTAATCTCCTTTTTTTTTTTTTTTTTTTATTAACCAATATTAATAATATAAAAGATACATTTTAATATACAGCAACAAAAAACCCTGACAGGTTTATCTTGTTGCTGGTTCACACTCCTTATAAAACTAAATAACATCTACAAATTACTAAGTATCAAAGTACATAATACAAACCTACATTAATTTACAGTTTGTCAAGAAAGAGACAAACCCTATTTTTGTCCTATATTTGTTCATTATAATCATGATATCAGCTTCCAAAGTAATGCCAATTTATTGAGATTCAAGCATACATTCAGTATAATATTTACAAATAACGTTTATTTGAAACAAACGCCAATAGATCGACAATTTCATTAACTACATATTCGCCGTTTGAATTTTTTTGAGGTCAATTTTGAACTAAGATAAGTAAAAAAAATAGGATTTTGGTGCGATCTCGGCAACGCGGCAAATGTATGGTCAAGGCTAAGGGGATGGCCTTAACGTTACTCGGAAACCGATCTTTGTGACCCTATAATATTATTATTAACGTAACTTTGTTATTGAAACAATGGTATTAGTCAGAGAGCCTTTTTTTTAACATGGGGAAATGCTTTACGCATCCCCGGCAAATTGGGGATATCGGCCGGGATATGTGGGACTCCTGTCTACCCACTAAAACCCCATGGTGCTCCACTCATCGTTGATAAGACAAACAACATTTTTATCTGCGAAAAATCTTGAAAGTCAACCAAGTTTTGTTGATTACAGAACCCTAAAACGGAACCCTAACCAGCAGATTTTTTGTATATTGGTAGGTTAATCTTATATTATTATATAAAATTCTTGTGTCACAATGTTAGGCCGCGTACTCCTCCGAAACGGCTTTACTGATTTTAACCAAAATATACATATTCAGTGGGTCTGAGAATCGGCTACTGGGTACTTTTTATATTGATATGTGCATTTGTTGAATAAATAATAGTAAATTATTACAACTCGAGACTGACCGCGGCGAACATTGTTTGTGCGACGGTATAGCGATGGACGTTGCCATGGTGACATACTTATTTAGTCACTTCAATAAAATAAATCGGGCGAAATCTATTCTAATATTATAAATGCGAAAGTATCTCTGTCTGTCTGTCTGTCTGTCTCGCTTTCACGCCAAAACTACTGAACCGATTGTAATGAAATTTTGTACACAGATAGTCTAAAGATAGCCTGAGAAAGGACATAGGCTACTTTTTAACTGGATAAAGGGGTTGTAAGGGGGTGAAAATGCGTAAATTTGGTCAAATTAAGTTAGTTCCAAAAACTCAAAACAGATGGCGCCAAGAGTCCCCTAGATCGCGCTATTGCTTGCTCATGCGTATGTCTATAAGAGGTGGTACCATGTTGAGATAATATTTCGATTCTTTCGATTGTTATAGTATGTTATTAAATAACTCACGTACCAACATAGATATCAGAAACAACAGTCTACCAATAACAAATACTAAATAGTTTATGGGTATTGGGCAAAGCTAAAGTTGTGTAATGCAGCTAAGTTGTGTAACGCTAAATAAGCTTGGTATAAAAAAGTTTAATTAAAAAAAAACATATTATGTGCACACTACACGGCTGTTTTGGGTATTTTGATTTAAGGGGTACCAGGGTTTCGAAAAAGCTTTTGACACCAATTTTATTGACACCGCGCGCTATAAACTGAAGTCCACGCGGACGAAGTCGCGGGCAACAGCTAGTACTTTATATGGCAAAGAAACGTGCCGGGACAGTTAATAGTTATACACTTTAAGATAACATTGTCCTACAAATAGAACAATCCATATTTTGGACCATGAAATCAAAGTATGAAATCCTTTTTATTTTCAGTGCGACTAATTTTGCTAATTTTGGCGCAACGGTGTTGTGGGCGTCGACTAGCCTATTATAAATCCAATCGTAAGTACATTAAATGTCTTACTTTGATTAATAAGATGTTATAATCATGTTATGTAGTTTATAATTTAGACGACATAATGCAGACGGGTTGATTCAAACCGCAACGCGACGCGTAGATATGCATTTCTAAACTTATATGGATTTGACAGATTCGCAAGACGCCTCACGCAATTGAAATCTGTCAAAATTATACTTTATGACGCCCCGCGCCTCGCCTCGCCTCGTCGCGTTGCTGTCTGAATTGACCCTTAGGCCCAATTTCACCAATATGTAAGTGTTAACAGCTTGTTGAAATGACATGTATTCTCTTTCAAGCATATGCAAAAGAGGAGACGTAATACTAAATCGAGCATCAACTGTTAAAGTCAGTCAGTAAAGTCGTTGGTGAAATTGAGCCTAAAGATACAAAAATACAAAATGTATATTTTTAAAACACATTTTTCTTTACGAACAAAGATAGAAAACACTGGAACTTTTTCAATTAAGTTTTACGATTCGAATGTCAAATTCAGACGCCATTTTATTTTTAATTAAAAAGAAACAAAACATGGAGAAATCATCTAGGTCGCTAAAACGACGGAAATCTTAAAAAAATTAATTAAATCTCAAAGGGTTCGTCCAAAGCTTGTTTTATTACAAGTTCTACTTCAATAAAATAAAACTTTGATTTATTTTATAAAAAAGGTCCACCAATTTAGAATATTCTTAAATATATTTTAATTTAATACATTATGTGAATACTAGATGACGTCTGCGACCTCTTTACTCCTTTGTTTGTTCCCTGGATTAAAATTATCCAATGTCCTTTCCCGGGACTCAAAGTATCTCAGCCATACCAAATTTAAGCGAAATCAATTCAGCGGTTTGGGCGCGAAGAAGCAACAGATAGACAGACAGACAAACAAACACACTTTTCCATTTATAATACGAGTATTAGTTTGGATTATGGATAACGTCGTGTACTTAAGAGCCCATATGACCCTAACTTGACTACATACTTTAACCTAGATCTCAAAATCTGTAAGGTCTAGAAAACTGATTTTTTTACACAAGTAACTTCAGTTCATGAAGATTAAATGCTCAAGACGAAAACACGATTACAAAAAAACCTTGTTTTAGACACATTTTTGCTTGGATCTTCGAAGTTTGCTGTCTTTTCTTTAATATTTTTAATATCTAAAAAGGTATTGATAAAACCTAAATTTGCTCAAAACACTTTTTTCATAATCATTATAGTTCGTCTTTTATTCAAGTAAAACTAACTCGGCGATGATTCCGCGCCGTCCTTTTTCACCTGGCATATGAAAGACGGGCGTGAGTGTGAAGAGAGAAGGACGATGTTTGATTTTTAGAGTCAGGTGAGCTCTTAATAAGAAATAATATCTAATATGGGCACAAGTATCATTGACATAGTAATGGAATGAAATTGACAGCTCCATATTATTATCATCTTCTTATATATAAAATTCTCGTGTCACAATGTTAGGCCGCGTACTCCTCCGAAACGGCTTTACTGATTTTAACCAAATTTTATATGCATATTCAGTGGGTCTGAGAATCGGCTACTTTAATCGGGTACTTTTTATATTGATAGGTGCATTTGTTGAATAAATAATAGTAAATTATTACAACTCAAGACTGACGGCGACCATTGTTTGTGCGACGGGATAGCGATGGACGTTGCCATGATGACATACTTATTTAGTCACTTCAACAAAATAATACGGGCGAAATATTTTATATCGCAAAGAAACGTTTGCCGGGACAGCTAGTAATAATATAATAATATTATGTCGCTGTAACTATGTAATTATGAGTAATTTTTCACAATCATAATCATAATTCTGATTATGATTGTGAAAAATTACCGGAGACCGGAGAAATACCACGTCCTCACAGAAAACCGGGGTGAAACAGCGCTTGCGCTGTGTTTCGCCGAGTGAGTGAGTTTACCGGAGGCCCAATCCCCTACCCTATTCCCTTCCATACCCTCCCCTATTCCCTTTCCTACCCTCTCATATTTCCCTATTAAAAGGCCGGCAACGCACCTGCAGCTCTTCTGATGCTGCGAGTGTCTATGGGCGACGGAAGTTGCTTTCCATCAGGTGACCCGTTTGCTCGTTTGCCGCCTTATATCATAAAAAAAAAAAAATAAAAAAAAAATAAGTCCCGAAACTCCCAATTATTGTAATTATGCAGATTTGCAAAGTTTTTGCATAAAATTGACAACTTCGCATAAAAATCTTATCACAATAAGTGGATCTTAAAAGTTAACGATAAAATCTTACTTTTTTATTTTCATTGACCAGATCTTGAGCTATGACCTAAACATGAAACGAGCCAGAAAACGTTTCTTGACATAATAATATAAAGTTTTATACCTCGCCTCGTCCTCGTGGCTTGGACTAGGGGGCGTCCAGAAATTACGTGAGGTGTTTTTTTAAACCCTCCCTAACTGGTGAGATTTCGTGAGATTTTATTCAACGCCCTCCCGCACCCTCCAAACTCACGTGAGATTTTTCAAAATGTTTGATAGTCAGTAGATGTTACATAACGTTGAATGAAATTATTTTCTTTTTTTTCAAAAATTCAAAATTCTTTATTAAGCATACAATAATATACAATAGTATAAAAGCTAGGTAGCGTCATCACGTCGTCTAATACCATGCTAAGTAAAAACTTGTGTTATGGCAATCAGACAACGGATGCACGCCGAACAATTTTATCATAATATATATTATTTACACATTCACACACACAATCACAGTACACTTTATCACGTAAAGTCTCTTTCGGCGACGTGATGCGCGCTTCGTTCGGGAGCCTCCCCCGGAACCTCCGGTAAACTACACCGGCGGGCCAGAACTCCTCCACCTCGAAGATGGATAAAACTTGAGTCGGCACTCTCACCACAAAGGAACTGAAATTCACTTTGTGGCGAGAGTGCAGACGCTCCACTCTCAAGGTGTAGGTGGTCTTCTCGCGGATGTAGTTTACGACGTCTTCGACCGTCATGGACCAGTGCAGGCGCGACACGTAGAGCGGCGTCGCGGGCACCTCGCTCCGCATAGACGCGACGCGTAGACGCATTTCTAAATTAGGACACATGACAGATTCGCAGGACGTCTGACGCAATTGAAATCTGTCAAATCGATACGAATTTAGAAATGCACCTACGCGTCGCTTTGCGGTCTGAATCAACCCTAAGTGAATGATCTTATTAGTACTACAATTACTCTTACGATAACGCACAATCTGGATGAAATGGACCAAAATAGTATGTTTTTGTAACAATGACAAAAAAAAAGTTACGTGAGATTTGCCGACAGTCGAAACCTCCCCTCTCTCCAACGTAAGATAAGATGAGATTTGTCTCGACCCCCTCCCCCCTTAAACTCCTCACGTAATTTGTGGACGTCCCTTATCTTATGCGCTTATATTTTTGGAGTGAAAAATTCTTTTGCAGCTTCGTGGTTTTTTGTTGGGGTGGGTAAAACAGGAGTCAGGACACGTAATCGAAAATTCGTAAGACATAGGGAAAGACCGCCGGCGCGACGAAGGAGAAGAAAGCGGTTGTATTTTTAAGCCATTGCATAGATAAAGAAATTCCGTAACGAAAATAAACCTAACACCCCCAACTCCGACCGGCATAGCGGTGTGACATTGTCGCACCGCGCCGGTCGGTGCGGCGTTGCCAGATTTCGACAAGGTGTTTGTGTGCGTGTGATACGTATGCGAATTATAATTGCATGAGTTGATAAAAATGCTATGTAATAGCTTTACCGCGGCAGTCTCCGAGTGCCACAAGTATTTTTATTAACAAACAAAATTAGTTCAAAAAGAGCAATAAAAATGAAATTAACTGTTAAGATAAAAGTTTAAAAATTTAAAGGTATGACGGTAAAGATAGCAGTTTTTTAAAACTATTACTTGGATGGTAGGTTCAAATCCGTATTAATTTATTTCTTGAGTCACAAATTAACAGAGATAAGAGAGAAATAGATTATAAGTGTTACCAAGAAAAGCTTTTCAGGATGCAGTCTGCCATAGATATAGAAAGTACTGGAAGAGGACAAAAGAAGAGACCCGGGTGAAGCCAAACGAGCGTAATTTGTAAGCTGTGAGTCGCAGAATTTCGGCTGGCAGAAATTCTGCTGCATTCAGTTTCATACATAAGTCCTGTTTGATTCACACGAGCGTAATTTTGTGAGTATGAAAAGATATTTACGCGGCAGAAATTCTGCTCACTCACAAAATAACGCTCGTTTGGTTTCACCCATGATATATTATAGACTATAGATTACATTTTTCCGGGATAAAAGTATCGTCCTTTTCCGGGACTCAAACTACATACCTCCATATCAAACAACAAAATCGGTTTTGCAGATTGGGCGTGAAGAGTTATAGACAGACAGACACAATTTCGAATTTATAATATTAGTATTTAGTATGGATGTTGTCCGCATTGTCGCATAGCTGAATCGTTTATTGTTGCGTAAAACCAATATGCTATTTATCCGGACTTATAGTATCTTTAGATAATACCAAATTTAGGCCGGTGTAAATAGTCAGTACCTACTCAAGATGCATCTCGGTCTCAAGACACGCTTCAGGCTCTGTGATTGGTTGGCTGTCAAAATTTGGACCAATCATAGAGCCTAACCGCGTCTTGAGACCGAGATGCATCTTGAGTAATTTTTAACCGACATGACAGCTGTCTAGACACACGGTAGCATGTTAAGCCAAGTCCAAGTAAAACCGAACTGGCGAGCAGCACCGTGTGCAATATTACACGAACCATTTGTAGCCATTTTTTAAATTATTTAACACAATTTTATTTGCAACTCCGTGAGCGCAAAATAAATAATTTAGAAATCACACAGATAATTATATTTTTCGCAACTAAAGGCTATCCTATGCCTTGTAGTCAGTCATCTATGCCTTGTGTCACGGAAATAACTAAATCTATAATATCTTTATCAAAATCGCTCAAATTATTTTTAGCGTAAAACGCAATAGTATTAATTATTATTATTGGTATGAAATAGTTTCAGAGGTTTGAACAAGAAAAGGTAACAGACAGACAAATTATAATATTTGTTTCTGCACATAAATAATACTTACTTGTCTCTTCCAGTACAACTATAACACTGTCAAGTAACGGAGTGGACAGCTACAGCTGAAAATGGTCGCTTACTGGATGACATCTTATATTTGTCGGATAATATCCTGTGATGTTATTGTCTTTGTTATTTTAAAATGTACTCACAATATTATATTATTTTATGGTTCAGTGGTTTAGAGGTTTTTTCCTGAGATCGTGGGTTCGATTCCCAATGAAACATGCTATTTCCAAGTTTGGTTAGGATAATGTAGGCTGATCACCTGATTGTTTGACAAGTAAGATGATCCATGCGTCGGATGGGCATGTACAGTCTTGCGCCTGATCTCTCGCCGGTCGTGTCGGTCTTCCGTCCTACTGGGTTATGAGAGTAAAGGAAGAGAACTCCACTCTCCGAGTCAAAAGCCACGCTCTAAACTACTGGACCACGGAAGCGTCAGGGCCAGCGTTGCCAGACGTCCCGATTTTGGCGGGACGTCCCGATTTTTTCATCAAAATTAAATGTCCCGCGCGGGACAGGCTCAGTCCCGCTTTTCGGGGAAAGCCCGAACGTACGTGCAGCGTGCTGAGAAATAGAGGTACGTAATAAAGATAATAGTGTGGGAGGTAGAGGGGTGGATTTATTTGGCTACTTTAGCTATCTATTGTCACGTAAACGTTATTTTAACGCAAATAAAAAAATAAAAATGCGACCCCACGCAGGCTTGGCAACAATAGAAACGGGAAAGAATGGACACTGACAGATTTTAGTGACGAAATGGCGGATTTCCTTTGTCTAACTGTCACTTTGTCTATTCTTCCGCAGAATGAAACCGTTTCTACTTTCTATGATGACCATGCTAAGCCTGCTGGTATCAGAAAATATTTTGCGAACGCCAAGAAAACCAGTTTCCTAAAGTGCACTTAGTTTTGTTACATCCTGTAAAAGCTTTCACCTACTTATTAACTGCTATACAAAGTGACTTGCAGGTGCGTTTGCAGAAGATAATAGATGTCATCAATGATAAAAAGCGTAAAATATGATCATAAGTTTGAGTTTAATTAAATTCTGGCGTGAAGCCAGTGCACTGTTGAATGGGTCTGTGTCCAAAGTCACAAGTTTTGAACTCGCCATCGATGTACCATACACATGGACGTCGCGTCGCGTTTTAATAAAATTTGTAGTGAGTTTAAAAAAAGGTGCGCTTTTTTGGTATGCATAGAAAAGTTGTTGCTTGCGTTATGACATGATAAATGATAGAAAATATTTTGTAGGAAGCAGGGAGAGTAAGCCGCTGGCGTGGCGTAGGATAAGAAGTAATATTCGCCATCCCTATCTCTGTCAAACCCAAGCCCATTTAAAATTTAGAGCTTACTATTTTTGGTAACGTTTGAATAAATAATATTTTTAAGTTATGGCAGATAGTCCAAGGTCCCTTTAGACCAGTATTCCTGCACAGTATTCCTCAAAACAATATCCTCTGTGTAACTCTCGCGGGGAATTTAGAAAATAAGAATTTTTAGTTTTTTTTAGTTTCCGTTTTTAGCCAACATCAACAACATTTTTTGAAATTACTTTTTTCCATCGATTATTCCCTACAACGTCACAAACTTCACTTTTATAATATTATGACGTAACAAACTACTTATCATTTTTGCGGCCACCAACGCGACCTCCGTGCTACGCCCGTCAATGTTATACGTACAAGTTTATGAGTTTTCGTTGTAAAATGTTTAATGGGTGGTTTTGTTTTATGGTTTAATTATGACTTTTAGTAAAATTGCCTAAGTTTCATTTCCTCGCGGTAATTTCGTATCAAGATGTTTTTGGAAGATGTTAAAATTGAAGAACAATTATTTTTATGAATTATGTTTATTTTAAGTATTTTATCTACTTTGGATACCTTGCATTACCTCTACTTAAAGTTTATCACGCGAGAACCGTAACTTTTTCGGTGATATATTATAAGTTATGTCCCCGAAAGAAAAGGAAAGAAAAGGAGACAGTTCCTGTTTCCTTTATTAGAATTCAAAGTATTAATTCGTAGTAAATTTCATCATAATCTATTTAGCGGCTTAAGAGTAATTTATAATTAGTATACAAACGTTAGAAACAACTAAGCAATTATAGTATTACTAGCTGTCCCGGCAAACGTTTCTTTGCCATATAAAGTATTTCGGCCGTATTATTTTATTGAAGTGACTAAATAAGTATGTTACCATGGCAACGTCCATCGTTATCCCGTCGCACAAACAATGGTCGCCGTCAGTCTCGAGTTGTAATCATTTACTATTATTTATTTAACAAATGCACTTCAATATAAAAAGTACCCAGTAGCCGATTCTCAGACCCACTGAATATGCATATAAAATTTGGTTAAAATCAGTAAAGCCGTTTCGGAGGAGTACGCGGCCTAACATTGTGACACGAGAATTTTATATTACTTACAAGATTATAAATGTTATTTTATTGAAATTTTTTGTTTCCATTTACTCAGATAAAATTATATCTGAACCGAATACAATTCGCTATTTAGGCACAATTGAGGCTTTCAGTCTTTAGATAACAAGTCATCGATCAATGATCCATAGATCAATGATTTACACCTGCAGGCACGTTGTCACAACTGACTACTGAGTACGCTTCACAGATATAGAAACGGTAGACATGTCAGAAACATAATGTAGAAACTAACCCCAATATTTTATGTTTTATTATTTATACCAGCAATAATTTGGCATAATTTTGTTGCAGTCGCGACAGTATTATATTGTTTACAATAATATAATTTACCGTACACGAGATAAACGTGGAAAACCTTAATTTAATGTATTATTTGAACTTGAATAAAATTTTTAGCACAAGGAGGATCGCCGGGGACTTTTGAGGTTTTATTTTTGCCCGCGGCTTCGCTCGCGTTGAGAAGTATTATTATAAACAAACTTTCATTCCCTATTTTAACCCCTTGGGGGTAGAATTGATCAAAACCCTTTCTTAGCGGTTGCCGACGTCAAATCATCTACCTGCATGCCAAATTTCAGCCCGATCCGTCCAGTGGTTTGGGCTGTGCGTTGATAGATCACTATGTCAATCAGTCAGTCAGTCACCTTTGAGTTTTATATAATATATAGATGGCGTATTTAACGCTTCTGTAAATTTTCAGCTGTATTATTTCCTAAGTAGAATTTTTATATCATTACGGAGCACGGGGTTCTCTTCACACCCTAACCGCTTAGATGACATTGGTTAAGAACTGGCCGAACTTATTTTGTGCGTTCCCGTATACATGCTTGAATATACTTAGATCCGCATGCGGCCAGTCCAACTGGAACGATCGGCCGCCCTTATGTACGGAAACCTTTAAATCAGGGGTTCTCAAACTTATTTTTTCTACTGCCTTTGAGAAAAGATGATGTTTTAGCGCCCCCTTGTTTCAATTTAAAATGCATCCAGATGAAATTAATCACCCTCCAAGCCTCTACACAACGCCCCCATTTTTTTCTGGGTCCCACACCACCCTTTTGTAGACCTTCAACGCCCACAAGGGGGCGTTATCGCCTACTTTGAGAAAGTGTGACCACGTGGTCGGGTGTATAGTTTGTATTGTGTAATGAACTGGACCATTCACACGTACCACATTTTGCAGTCGTTGTCGACCACATCGCAACCACAACGTTGCGTCGATGCAATGACAGCGCGCACACCGCCCGCGCTCTTCCCCCCCTCCGTTTCATTGACTTTCGTACCTAACCACATCGCAACTACTGGCGACAGCGCAACCACGTCGACATTTTGTAGGTACCACAACGCAACTACAAAAAGCTGCAGCGTCACCATTCACACGTAACCACTGCTCGACGGCATTTTGTTGTTGCGACGTGGTGTGGTTGTGGTACGTGTGGGTTGACCCTAAAGTCGGCACTACATATAGGCGAACGTGTTGGCCGACGCGTTGGCCGGCGCGCCGGCCCAATGTATAAGAACGGGGGAAATACCTACCGCCAACGCGCGAACGCCCGTTCTACACATCGGGCCAGCGCGCCGGCCAACGCGTTGGTCAACGCGTTCGCCTATATGTAGTGCCGACATAAGGCTAAGCTGCCACGTCTATGCGTTTAAGCTCTATGGCAGTAAGAACGTAATCTTGTGGTATCAGCCATTCATGTGTAAATTTTGCTCTGAACCCGTATTATCCCATTGTCTAGTCAGCGTATTGTATGTTGGCTGGTTAATCCATCATCTTGTTTAAGTAAAGCATCACTCGAAAAATATAACAGTTTTTAACGGTTTTTTGTTTAATAACTATAATGTTTCCGGTTTTCCTTTTAAATAACTACATGACGCCCGCGACTCCGTTGCGCTAAAACTCGTTTATCGCGCGGGAACCGTACATTTTTCCGGGACAAAAGTATCCTATGTAAGTATTTGAAAAAATATTTCAGTGTTAGATAGCCCATTTATCGAGGAAGGCTATAGAGTTATAGACTATAATATATTATGATGCTAAGGCTAATAGGAGCGTAGTAATAGAGGAAAATATGAAAAAAACGGGGAAATTATTTAAAATAAGTGCAAATCTCACGAACTACTGGAGCACTTTTTATGTTTTTGGCACAGGTAAAAATTATGCCACGTGAAGGATCATAGGTTATTTTTTGTGGGCTAATTTGTCTGTGAAATTCCTAATTTACGCGGGCGAAGCGTGGGCCGTGTAGTAAAGTCATAAACTCGCAAACTTTTTATCACAACGGTTTTAAGAAGAAACATAATAGCAAAAATAAGTTAATGCTATGATAATTAGAAGCTGACATAATATTATATGACATTAACAAAGAAATATCGTTTACAAACAGACATTACTAACTTTTTATGCAGACAAAAAACATTTTGTAAACAGGATAAAAGTATCACAATAAATAAACTTCGGTTGATATACAAATTTGTAACCCAAGAGCCAGCGACGGCCAGACTTTCCTCATCCATATCTATATCTATATTCTATATTTTTTAATATATAAAACTCAAAGGTGACTGACTGATTGACATGGTGATCTATCAACGCACAGCCCAAACCACTGGACGGATCGGGCTGAAATTTGGCATGCAGGTACATGTTATAACGTAGGCATCCGCTAAGAAAGGATTTTGATCAATTCCAACCCCAAGGGCTTCAAATAGGGGATGAAAGTTTGTATATAATAAAACTTCTTAACGCGAGCGAAGCCGCGGGCAAAAGCTCGTAATATTATAAATGCAAAAGTGTGTCTGTTTGTTACCTCTTCACGTCCGAACCGCTGAACCAATTTCGCTGAAATTTGGTATAGAGGCACTTTGAGTTCCGGGAAATGACGTAGGATACTTTTTGTCCCGGAAAAATGTACAGTTCCCGCGCGATAAATGAATCTAGTTTGTATGAGCTGAAAGTTTCCTATGACCGATAACTATAATATTATAGAGGTAGGAGGTAACAGTGGAAAACGAAATTTCTACAGTAACCCCAAAAAAAAAAAAGAAAAAAATTTGCTTTTTACTTTATGAAAGGACAGGCAGACCTTCAGAAGTAGATACCTCCTAAAGTAACCGCGAACGAAACTCCATAGTTGCTGCTGGCGTAGCATGGTCACCATAGAAACTGTTTCTTTCTTCGGAAGAATAGACAAAGTGACAGTAAGACAAGACACAGTGACAGTTAGACAATGGAAAATGTCCATTTTGTCGATAAAATCTGTCAGTATGTCGATTCTTTCCCATGTCTACTGTTGTTATGCTAGGCCTGCTGGTCATTCTTACCTCTATAGGGGTCATAAACAGGAAGTGAGATTTTATAAAACGACGAAAGGCTGACTGTCGCTGGCTCTTTGTCTATTGATACACAAACTTGCACGGGAAATTGGTCCCGGGGGTTTCCCGGAGTTTCCCGGGAATCCCGGAATTTCCCGGGACAGACCGGGATAGCTTGCAGCGATAGTATATTAGTTGTATGAAGTTTGCAACTTTTAATATTTCCGGCACATCAGCTTAGTGGAACATTTTGTGACATTATCTTCGTACGAAGAAGAATAGACCGAGACTCTGAAGTCTGAACTACATTTATTAAGAGCCCATATGACCCTAACTTGACTACATACTTTAACCTAGATCTCAAAATCTGTAAGGTCTAGAAAACTGATTTTTTGACACAAGTAACTTCAGTTCATAAAGATTAAATGCTCAAGACGAAAACACGATTACTCAAAAAATGCTCGATAGTTTCTTTTTTACAAAAAACCTTGTTTTAGACACATTTTTGCTTGGATCTTCGAAGTTTGCTGTATTTTCTTTAATATTTTTTAATATCTAAAAAGGTATTGATAAAACCTAAATTTGCTCAAAACACTTTTTTCATAATCATTATAGTTCGTCTTTTATTCAAGTAAAACTAACTCGGCAATGATTCCGCGCCGTCCTTTTTCACCTGGCATATGAAAGACGGGCGTGAGTGTGAAGAGAGAAGGACGATGTTTGATTTTTAGAGTCAGGTGAGCTCTTAAGGGACCTATCAGACATAGAGCGGTCAGGCGTTCAAGAGTTCTGCGTTCGCATTATATCGATAGCGATCAGTCACACAGGAGCAATTAAACGCGGTCAGAAGTCGCACGCCCCCGTGTGAGTATCTGTATATGGGTCAATTCAGACTGCAACGCGACGAGGCGAGGCGAGGCGAGGCACGGCATAAATTCGTATGGATTTGACAGATTTCAATTGCGTGAGACGTCTTGCGAATCTGTCAAATCCATATAAATTTAGAAATGCATCTACGCGTCGCGTTGCGGTCTGAATCAACCCTAGTGTCTAAACACACTAGGCTGAATTACGCCGGCGTAATTTCCGCCGCAAATGTCAAACGCATTCAAAATACGGACGGAACGCGACGTAATAGTGTGGCACCCCTCGCCTTCGGCCCGTATTTTGTATGCATTTGTAATACAGCGTAAACGCGGCGGAATTTACGCCGGCGTAATTCAGCCTAGTGTGTTTAGACACTGTAACGTAATACAACACAAAGAACTGAAAATAACAAAACTGACCGCTTGCACGCTTGACCGCGTGACCGCTCTCTGTCTGATAGGTCTCTAATGTTGTGTCAGTCGATAAATAACTCCATATATCCCTCGATCGTGGATCCGTGGAAATCTATTGTTATCGCGGTCGAATGTGATCGCTTGGGATTTGAAGCATTGTATTAATAAATGACGCCGACAACTCCGTTGCACTAAAATCCATTTATCGCGTAGGAACTGTACATTTTTTCCGGATGAAAGTTTCCCCCGGGACTCAAAGTATCTCCATACCAAATTGCAGCAAAATCTGTTCAGATGTTTGAATGTGAAGAGGTAAACAGAGACGCAGACTTTCTTATTTATAAGTTATAACAGACAAACAAACATACAGAGCCACTTTCGCATTTCTATACATATTATAAAACAACGTCGCTTTTTTTACCTCATGTCGCTTTGTTCCCTTTAATCTTTAAAACTACGCAACGGATTTTGATGATTCTTTCAGTGGATAGCCCATTTATCGAGGAAGTCTATAGGCTATATTTAATCACGTTAAGACTAATAGGAGCGAAGAAATAGAGGAAAATGTGGAAAAAACGGGGAAAATTATTTAAAAGGGCTAACTTGAACGCGCTAATCTCAGGAACTACTTGTCCGATTTGAAAAATTCTTTCAGTGTTAGATAGCCAATTTATTGAGGAAGGCTATAGGCTATATTTTATCACGCTAATAGGAGAATGTGGAGAAAACGGGGGAAATTATTTGAAAGTGATCTCGCGAACTACTGGAGCAATTTTTATGTTATTTGGCACAGCTATAAGAATTAGAAGATCATAGGCTATCGATTTTATAATCATTTTTTCAGTGGCTATATATTTTATACCCGTGCGACGCCGGGGCGGGTCGCTAACAGACAAACAAACATACAGATTACAGAGACACTTTCGCATTTATGATATAAATATGGAATAATTAGTATGGAAGTATGGATAAGCAAAGTAAATCTTAATTTTGGGTAGAAAATATACCATCAAAAGATTAAACAATTTCAACGTGTATAATTAGTAACAATCCGGACGTTTTAGGGTTAAACGCAAACACGGGGTTGTTTTGACAAATAAAATTATACAGGAACGAGTTAACCCTCGCATTAGTCGCGGTCAAAGGTAACCATGGATAAATAATGTGCTGGAAGGGTAACTCTCAACACGTATCTTCCAGGGCACCGCGCTACTCAAACATTTTTGGTGAAGAGATATTTTTGACAGACCCTCAAAAAACTGACACTCGGGGACTGCCGAGCATGGATCATCGGTAAGCATGGAATTTACGTCTAGTCGCACACACACAAACACCGTACCGAAGTCTACTGAACTAAAACAACGTTAGACGATGAACGGCTTTCACGGCCGTGCCGGTCGGAGTGCCTGTTAGGTTTATTTTCTTTTCAGAATTTCTTGATTCGGTCGCTGAGCTCTAAAAACAATTTATGTATCTATCTGCCGCACTCAGAGTGGAACATTAATTACTTAAATGTAGTTAATTCAAAATTTTGACATAAGCCCCATACATTATCTGTCAAACTCTTCATTCAATTGAAGGTTAATCATAGTTAAATGTCTCTGAGTACGGTGGTTAATGACTTTCCTAAGCCCAAGGGCTCCGCGGAGCACACTATGAGAATTACTGAGATATTGCAACGAAAATGACAACTAGCTGAAATTCTGATGTGCATAATAAATATTATCATGGAACCATATATATTTTGGACATTTCAATTGTTGTAAAGGACATTTTAAATAAAACTCATTTTCCCCAAAATGAACGACAATTGAAATTTCCGGCTTCGATATTTTGACTCAGTTACTCTTCTATAATATCGTATTTCGATGACACCCACTGTGTTTTGCAGCTATTCTAAGAAGGCTTCATTTCTGTTTCAACTAAAACATGAGTTATATTTTAAGGGTTAGTATTTTAGAATTTAGCTTCTGTCTGTCTATCTGTCTGTCTGCCCGTGACATGAGATATGGTAGAGTAGAGAAGAGTCTTAATTTATTGCTAGTCAAACTCCATACTTGTCTGGTATAAATATGTGTCTGGCTGTCTATTATCACTTCATACCCGCTGAATCGATCTTTCTGAAATTTTTGTTATGAAGATACATTGCCTACCGGGAAAGGACATAGGATACTTTTTATGCCGGAAAAATGTACAGTTTCCGTGCGATAAACGAATTTTGGCGCAACGTCATCTACTTCTTTATAAATCACTAATATAATATTACTTTTTACGTGAGATTTAGAAGAACTTTCTGCACATTTCTTGCTTAATTTGAGGAGGCTCCCCATACCAAATTGCTTCAAAAACGGATCATATGTCACAGAAAGACGTAAACCCATGTGTAGTTACAAAACGCCTCCGTGGTCCAGTGGTTAAAAGCATGGCTCTTGACTCGGAGGTCGTGAGTTCACAATGCAGGCTGATCACCTGATTGTCTGACAAGATGATCCATACGTCAGATGGGCATGTAAAAAGTCGGTCCTGAGCCTGATCTCTCGCCGGTCGTGTCGGTCTTCCATCCCACTGGGTTATGAGCGTAAAGGAATAGAGAGTGCTCTTGTGTACTGCGCACACACTTGGGCACTATAAAATTACTCCTGCGTACCTGGCCTGGTTTCAATGAAACCGGCCACCGTCACCGAAACCGGTGTGGGGAGGTTTATATAGTTACAACTTTTAGCTACTTATTATTAAAAAGGTTACATTTAGTCCAACAAATACACCCAGGTCACAACTGGAGCATCACCTACTTTTAAAAACCTTATTTAAACCATTTTAAAAGTACTTTTAAGCCGACCTAGATTTTCCTCGCGTGAGATAAGCTAGACTTCAGATTCTATTTGCCTAGGTTTAGACTTTCAGGCTGTTTCATACGACTTACAAGCTCATTTAACTTTTAAATGCACTCTAAAGTTGGTATGACATTATTTAAAGTTTATATGACGTCATAGAAAAACTAAGCAAACGTCCTTAGGCTGAATTTATGGGCGTCTACATCCATACTAATATTATAAATGCGAAAGTGTATCTGTCTGTCTGTTAGCTCTTCACGCCCGGACCACTGAACCGAATTTGCTGAAATTTGGTATGGAGATACTTTGAGTCCCGGGAAAGGACATACGATACTTTTTTGTGACAATCGCAACATCAGAAGGGCTGCAGGTGCGTTGCCGGCCTTTTAAGAGGGAATACGCTCTCTTCTTGAAGGCTTGCAAGTCGTATTGGTCCGGAAATGCTGCTGGTGACAGTTCGTTCCAGAGTTTTACAGTGCACGGCAGATTATATTTCCTACAAATTCCTCAGAGCACTCCCCGTGATACAACCGATAGAGGATGCAGAGTGAAGCTACATCTCGGCGTAGCTATGATTATTTACATTTACTGAGATATATACTAAGTTTATGTACAATTTTGGAATCGGTTGAATTTTTTTTATATATAACTTGTTTAACTTTGTATCTAAGGCCGGTATAAATAGTCAGTACTCAAGATGCATCTCGGTCTCAAGACGCGGTTCGGCTCTATGATTGGTCCAAATTTTGACAGCCAACCAATCACAGAGCCTGACCCGTGTCTTGAGACCGAGATGCATCTTGAGTACTGACTATTTATACCAGCCTAAATAATATCAAAAGTATCGAATACAATTTGACTCGGGACTTGAATACTCAAGGTCGTGTCCAAAGTTCCCGGACGATACCGGGAAACTTACATTAAATGTTCGCGCACACTTTGTCGGCGCGTGCCGGGGCGTGCCGGGGCGGGTCGGGGCGCAGCGCAAAATGCGCTATAGCACACTATTGCCGTGTCGGGTCGCATCGCATTGACGGATTTTAACGCTCACTGTGCCGGGGCGTGCCGGGGCGGGTCGGCGCGCAATGCATTGACGGATTTTGAGCCGAGGCTTGCACGGCCGCATCGCCTCACATCCGCGCGCCGCTTGCTATAGCACACTGTTGCCGGGGCGCAGCGGGTCTTGTTGGGCCGTGTCGCATTGACGGAAATCCGCCGAGCAAAAATCCGCGCCGATGCGCCCCGGCACAGTGTGTGATACGCGCATCCGCTTCCATACAAATTGTATGGAGGCGGATTTTTGCGATGCGCCCCGGCACGGCCCGTCTCAGTGTGCTCACTCCTTAATAATTAAACAAAGTTAAATCAATTCAAGATTGATTTGGATATTAGTTATCTGCTCACGTAGGCCGTTTGCGGGAGGAAGCTTAATGGATTTGGGGTCTACTGGATCCGTACTAATATTATTGTGCCTGTCCATCTATGTGTCACTTTCCGTTCGTATGTTACACTCATAAATATATACCTAGCGGAATAGAGCAACAATCTGGAGCTGTCAAACGAAACCGAAATCGGTTTTCATCTGTGTAAAAATATGTGTACGTATACACTTACACAAGCATGATTGAACATGAATACTATGAGATTAAATTGTCAACGTGCGGCACGTCCCGACTGGACGTCAAAAAAAGAGTGCTGCTGTCATGTGTCACTCGTCTCTTTTTACCACGCAGTGTTACTGATAGTGACATCTCACTTGCTCAGGCCTTTGTTTCTCTATTCCGCTAGGTATATTAACTTTATGGTTACACTTGAATGGCTGAAAAGACTTTGACGTTGGTGTGAGTTGTGAAGACCGGGTCATCCATAAAGTACGACATACCTAAAGGGGAAGGGAGGGGGTTGACGAAGTGCGATATGGTGTGACAAACAGGGGTATAAAAATCATAAAAAAGATGTAACCTACAGTCTGTCAAGAAAGTGAAGAAATTAAAAAGTGGCAAACTAAAAAAAAGGGATGACGCTACGATGTTGCCACTTTTTAATTTTTTCACTTTCTTGACGGACTATACCTACTTTATGGCTTGTCCCGTGGAGACCCGGGAAGGAGACATAATATTACTTATTGTTTTCATCCCAAAGGATTAAGATTTGAGACATAAATTAAGAGAGACAGATGAACATTCGCGTTTATAATATTAAGTATAAGCATGGATTCCTATTAGAGTAAAAAAAATCGGCCAAGTGCGAGTCGGACTCGCGGTCGAAGGGTTCCGTACCGGTAAGCGAAAGTAGGGAATAATTGACTTTTTTGTATGGGATGTAAAATATAAAACATTTAATATTTATTTTATTTTAATTTTATTATTGATTATTAAAGTACAAATGTAATTAAGGATGTTGTGAAAATTTCAAGTGCCTAGCTGTTGCCATTATCGATATCGAGCATAAAAGGCCAAAAATTAACGTTTGTTGTATTGGAGCACCCGTTAAATATTAATTTTATTTTGTTTTTAATATTTTTTGTTATAGTAGCAATAGAAATACACAATCTGCAAAAAAACCAGAAGTCAGCTATAGCGGTTCTTAAGATACACCATGGAGACAGACAGACATACGGAGAGACATCGAAGTCGGTCGGTTTCTACCCTTTGGGTACGGAACCCTAAAAAGTACTTTTATGCCCGTACATTCGTTTTTGACGCAAGGTAACTTTTTCTGTTCGTTAAGGGCATGCGATATAGCGCAGTCAACAGCGAACGTGAGGCATGCCCGCGACGCATGCCCTCTGACCGTATCCAAAGCTTTCGCTTTGTTATTAAAAATGACATTTGGCGTCGCGTTCCTTAGCGCATTCAATTATTGAATGCGCCAAAACGAAAGTTGAATGAAAGAAGATGACGAAAGTTGAAGACGAAAGCGCATAGTGTGGACTATAAAGTTAATATTCGTATACCTAGCGGAATAGCGAAACAAAGGCCTGAGCAAGAGAGATGTCACTATCAGTAACACTGCGTGGTAAAAAGAGACGTGTGATACATGACGGCAGCACTCTTTTTTTGACGTCCAGTCGGCACGTGTCGCACGTTGACAATTTAATCTCATATAAATCATGCTTGTGTAAGTGTATACGTACACATATTTTTACACACAGATGAAACCAATTTCGGTTTCGTTTAACAGCTCGAGATTGTTGCTCTATTCCGCTAGGTATATTAACTTTATGGTGTGGACTGTGGACATAGCTTTTGATTGGCTTACGTCAAAACGTTAACCATTCAACAACTCTGTTGAATAAATAAACCGCTATCAAAAAAACTCGCAAATAATTCGGCAGGTATTCCGATTTGCGATCGAATCGTTAGCGATCGTAAAGTTTACCAATTTCCGTTCGAGTTTATTGACATTGTAAAATTAAGTTTGGCCACTCAAAATGGTAAAACGATATAATAATTTTAGTTGAATGAAATTCGTGCCATGCTTCGGCACGAATGGGCCGGCTCGACCGGAGAAACACCACGGGCACACAGAAAACCGGCGTGAGACAGCGCTTGCGCTGTGTTTCATCGAGTGAGTGAGTTTTCCGGAGGCCCAATTCCCTACCCTTCCCTTCCCTATCCTTCCCTATTCAATTCCTTACCTCCCCTACCCTGTAATTCTATACCCTTTTAAAATTTCCCTACCCTATTCCCTCTCCTACTCTCCTCTATTCCCTTCCCCTCCCATCCCTACCCTCCCATATTACCCTATTCCCTCTTAAAAGGCCGGCAACGCACCTGCAGCTCTTCTGATGTTGCGTGTGTCCATAGGCGTCGGAAGTTGCTTTCCATCAGCTGACCCGTTTGCTCCTTGGCCCCCTTATTTCATAAAAAAAATTGCTGTTATACTAGATGACACTCACGACTCTCTTGCGTCAAAGTTCATCCGTCCACCGAACATTTTCCGGGATAAAAAGTACTTTGATATTTTGAGGGTGTGTCTGTCAGTCTGTCTTTCTCTCTGTCTATACACTAGCTAGAATCTAGATGATGCCCATTGCGCTAAAATTCGCACCGTACATTTTCCCGGGATAAAAGTATCCTATGTCCTTTCCTATTCCTATGGTTTTTGTCGCGTAATTTAAAAACCATAAATATATTTCATATAAGCTATGGGCAAATTAAAGTGTATGCTTGAACCAATCTATGTACAAATTTTGGAAGCTTAAATCACTCTCCTCTGTTGGCAAAATTAGAATCCCATTTTTACAGAGGTCTTTTTGATTGATTATTCTGTGTTATAAAAGATGACCAATCGTGTTATGCTATGGGTAATTCAAATACAAAGACATGATGAATACTGACAATGAACTTTAATTTCTTAGCTTCAGTCATTGCTGAGAAAAATCGATATCGCTACAGCCAAATTATCAATGCCGGTTTGGGCGTGGAGTGGTAACAGACAGACAGACAGAAAGACCGACACATTTTCGCATTCATAATTTTGTACGGATTTATTCAGCTTTGACAAAGATTTCGCTCGGAATAAACGGGATTTTCAGCTCAGTTCGGATTAAATAAGATTTGAACTACACCATGTTCACTCTTTTCGTGAGTGAATGAATAATCTATTGAGAGGTGGCGAAGTGTGCCTCAATTCCATCTATTAGAGCTAAACGATGCTTGGCTTCAAGCCAGATAGCGTTGGCAGAAAAGTGAAAAGCTACTTTTCCTTGATCCATAAAATAAAATCATAGTAAAAACTTCTTTCGCCGCGTTGTTACCTTTGTGGGACGCGTCAGGGCCCGTACCACACTACGGAGAAATGCTCGTCGGGACCCGTGCATCCGCCAGCTGTAGGAGACAGGAACATCGCAGTGTTTTAGTGGGTAGGGCCGCAGGCCGCGGCACTCACCATCTTCGCCGCGGCGAGCCCCACATATCCGCAGCGGGAGTTCCCTTCCCCTACGTTGAATGCGACACATCATTTCACTGCGTAAAAAAAAAGGGCCCGTACCACGAAACAGTTTTGAGACTCAATCGTACGAGAATGTTGCGTCCAACCGTTTTGAGACTCAAACAATCGGACGAGAATGCCGCGTCCTGCTCTAACAACGTCATTTCACGTTTGTTAGAATATGGCTGGTATAAATAGTCAGTACTTAAGATGCGACCTGATCTCAAGACGCGGTTCGGCTCTGTGATTTGTCCACGGATATTACAGGATACGTGGCGTCCTCCGATATGTAGACTGCCGGCGCGGCGTAGGAGATGTATTCTTTCACTCACTTTTTGCCATGTTTTTTTATGTAATAAGTGGGCAAACAAGCAAACGGGTCATCTGATGGAAAGCAACTTCCGTCGCCCATGGACACTCGCAGCATCAGAAGAGCTGCAGGTGCGTTGCTGGCCCTTTAAGAGGGAATACGATAATAGGGGAAGGTAGGGATAGGAAGGGAAGGTAATAGGGGAGGGTAGGGAAGGGAATAGGGTCGGGGATTGGGCCTCCGGTAAACTCACTCACTCGGCGAAACACAGCGCAAGCGTTGTTTCACGCCGGTTTTCTGTGAGAACGTGGTATTTCTCCGGTGAAGCGGCCAATTCGTGCTGAAGCATGGCTTTCCCACGTCATGTGGCGAAATTTTATTCCCGTATCGGCTGTTTCGTTGTTTCGTTCGGTGTATAACCCTTTGTTTTGATGGTACACACATAAATTTGTTTTCCGCGAATTAAAATATATTTCCATGTTCTTTACCAGAACATAATACCATAGTTCATAACATACCAAATTATCCAATTTCAAGTTGCAATGTTTTCTTTACATGATCAATTTAAACGTTATAACTTACAATTAATCGTTGAAAATACTAATACAGACGGACGGACAGACAGACATGACGAATTTATAATGGTTACATTTTTTCCATTTGGCTACGGAACCCTAAAATCAGTCAAAAATAGAACCTCCTCTCTCTTGAAAGTCGGTTAAAACAATTCCACTGGTTCCCTCTTTGCTAACCGTACTCTCCCCCTCTTGTGAACTCCTCAGCGGGTTTGAGGAAATCCACCATCGGTTCTTGAGCCGCCAAGACTCGGTTACTGTAATGTAGTGAATTGTAAAGACTCGTGTTACTACACCGGTTTCGGTGACTGTGGCCGGTTACATTGATCTTAAGAGGATACGCCAAGGACGAGAGAAATTGAAAATACGTATTTAAAAATGTATTGCTGTCTCACCAATCTAAAGTCTCCCACCGCAGAGCGCGATAGAGACAACAAAAGTTCTAATAAAATAACAGAAAATCTTCGATTCGTTGTCCGCTGATTCCTTCTCCAAAACTTAACCGATTTAAGTACTTTTTTCATTAAAAATTAAAGCAAGGCTTGAGCTGTGTTCCTATGTTTTATTTTTTTTTTGTATATTCTAGCCAGTTTTATTTTCTGGGTGTTTGAACACAGAGGAAAATCTGGCCATTTTTTTTGGGTTTATGGACGTTCTTATCTTTTTTAATAATAAAATTATGAAAAAAAAGAAAACATAGGGACATGCTAATAGTGGCCATAGATATTCAGGAATAAAATCATAACTCTACCGGCATTATCCAGGGAGGAAACAGAGGACAACGTTTGTATGGAAAAACGGCGGTGTGGATTCTTAGGGTCAATTCAGACCGAAACGCGACGCGTAGATGCATTTCTTAATTATGGATTTGACAGATTTGCTCTCACGCTCACGAAATCTGTCAATTCGTCGCGTTGCGACTTGCGGGGCGTTTTAAAAGTTTGACGTGTCTGTATGTCTGGCTGAATGTGTGTCAAATCAATCAAAATGGGTAAACCGATTTTGATATAGTTTTTCTTGTTTGAAAGCTGACATGATCGTGTCTCGTGAGCAATAATTCATCTCTACGTATAATAAAAACTAAGGATACGTAACCGTTTTGAATTTGGTTCCTTTTCGCACACTAAAATAATATAGCAATGAAACACGCACTCAAAACGAAATAAAGCCGTTAACATTAATTGTCACTTCTATATTTACACAAAATTGTGTACCGAATACATGCATAAAGTATGCATGTATTCTATGAGTTGTTTTTTATTGTTATTTACTTACTTACTTACTTTTATTGTTACTTACTTACTTGTTTTCTATGAGAGGCCGGCCCGGCCTCTCATAGAAAACAAGCAATGGAACAGCAAGAAATGGAACGGGCGTAGCGACAAAATGATTTTTGTCGCGTAATTTAAAAACCATAAATACATTTCATTTAGGCTATGGCCCAATTAAAGTGTATGCTTGAAAAAACTTATGTACAAATTTTGGAAGCTTAAATCACTCTCCTCGTTGGCAAAATATTATGAATCCGTTTTTTACAGAGGTCTTTTTGATTGATTATTCTGTGTTATAAAAGTTGACCAATCGTGTTATGCTATGGGTAATTCAAAGACAAAGACATGATGAATACTGACATTGAACTATAATTTCTTAGCGTTAGTCATTGATGAGAAAAATCGATATCGCTACAGCCAAATTATCAAGGCGTCGCCTTAAGCATGAAGTGGTAATAGACAGACATTCAGTTTATAATATTAGTAAGGATAATGATAGGTTTTGACACAAGAAAACTTACCACGTTTCTCTTCCTACTTAAAACGTGACTCTTCAAACTATAGTACTATGAGAGGCATCAGACAGGCGCTAAAAAGGACGTTGACCTGCCTGCATGACAATGCTTACTATAGGTGATGTATAGACCTTTGACAAACTCGGCATAGAGTAGCTAAGTTATAGAGGTGACATTCTGATGTTGCCTACAACTAATTGTCAAGCGTGAAGAACAATGGTCGTCATAAAAACTACCCACAAAAAATAATATCACAATGATAATCCATACTTTTAATAAAACTAATTCAATAGAAATAAAGAAGAAAGAAATAAACTTTATTTGGTAAAACAATACAACAATTAATATTGTAAAGAAATAAAAAAAAATGTCAAAACTGTATTTACCAAAATACTTACTTACTCAGCATGTGTTGCGACCGTAAAGTCGCATCGCTGATTTTCAGTAAGCACAATAAACTATTTATCACATAGCTTTTTGGGCTTTGAGCGCGACGTTCGTATCATGAAATTCCGTAACAAAAAAGCCTTATACTCCCCACTCCGACCGGCACAATGAAGCGTTGCCCCACCACTATTCTGATCGGTGCGGCGTTTTCAGACTTCAGCACGATATTTATGTGCATGCGACTAGACGTATGCGAATCATAATTGCATAAGTTGATAAAAAATGATATGTAATAGCTATACCGCGGCACACCCAGAGTGTCATACGTATTTTTATCACTTTCACTAATTATCTAATACTAATAATGTTCTGAAAATATGTTAATTGTTTGGGTTTATCTGCTGCATGTAAGCAACTATCAGATATTTGATATGTTCAAATTTTTCATTGTGAATCCTGCAGACAGACTGACACACAATTAAGTGAGGCACAATTAAAAATCTGTACCATTTTTAACTATACACAATTCGCTATGTTCAGTAAAACTCACTTATTCCATAACATGTTTTAACACTTAACTGGACTGCAACTGGACAGTTCAGCTCACTTTAATATTGATAGACGTGTCTATATTTAGTTACTCTATGACAGTTCCACCCAGTATATCTTGGTTTCACATTGCTAGAGAATCCCTTAAGAAGATAGGTCTGAATATATTGGTTCTGTATATTTGCTAGACAAAATATATATTTTCGTACACGATGCGAATAAAAAGCAGTCACAGGTGGGATGAGCTGACATTTTTATTTTATTTCCGCAAATACAATACTTAGGGCTAATATTACTGTGTTTCCCGCAATATTTACGGAAAACTTAGAAAAAGAGAGTGGCTTGTGATGACTTTTTTCTATCTATATATCTAACTACTCTGGTTGTAACAAATAATAAACTATCTATAGTCAAAATGAATAAAGGTGGCACCAGCGGTTATTGATCTTGCTAGTCTAGGAGCGCTGAAAGACAAAAAATTTTTTTCACTTTTGTATGAGCAAGGGCCCGAGCGTCACGAGTTTCCCCATACAAAAGTGAAAAAAAATTTTGGTCTTTCAGCGCTGCTACTTTCACAGTGAACTCTCTACAAGGAATATGTACACACCCTAAAGTATTATCACTTATTTTTGTTACACCCTGTATAGACTATTGTAGATTAATCGGAAAATATCTTGGTAACTCATAATGATAGACGAACGCCTCCGTGGTCTAGTGGTTAGAGCGTGGCTCTCGACTCCGGAGGTCGTGGGTTCGAATCCCACGTTGGAAACATGTTATTTCCAAGTTTGGTTAGGACAATGCAGGCTGATCACCTGATTGTCTGACAAGTGAGATGATTCATGCGTCGGATGGGCATGGTCGGTCTTCCGTCCCACTGGGTTATGAGAGTGAAAGGAATAGAGAGTGCTTTTGTGTACTGCGCACATACTTAGGCACTATAAAATTACTCCTGCGTAGCTGCACCGTCACCGAAACCGGTGTGGGATCTATTATTATTATTATGAATGATAATAATCTCCAACTTTTTGCTAATTTTGTCTTCTGTCGGCAGTCTCCGAATTCTTTAGCGTTATGAAATGGATAAATGAAATGTTAAATGATGACCAAAATATATTTTTCGCGTAGTGTATTCTTTGACACAACTCAATAGTTAATAAAATTAACTGTCGCGTTAACTGGCCGTTTTAACTGAAGGGTTAATATTTAACTGGAAAGTTAAAACTGTCTACATGTTACTGAGGTTATTATGTCGAGAAGAGAAGAAATAATTAATGTCGAAATATGATAGGGTTGGCAGATGACAGAAACATCGTAGCATCTGTTTTTTATTTATTTATTTATTTATTAAACAAACTTATTTACTATTACAGGATAACCCAATACAGTATATTGGGTTATCCTGTAGTAATATACTACAATATATTGATAGTTATAATATAGGAACTTAATAGTACAATAAGTACAATAATAATTAGTAACTCTATTTATATAAATTACTAGCTGTCCCGGCAAACGTTTCTTTGCCATATAAAGTATTTCGCCCGTATTATTTTATTGAAGTGACTTAATATGTATGTCACCATGGCAACGTCCATCGCTATCCCGTCGCACAAACAATGGTCGCCGTCAGTCTTGAGTTGTAATAATTTACTATTATTTATTCAACAAATGCACTTATCAATATAAAAAGTACCCAGTAGCCGATTCTCAGACCCACTGAATATGCATATAAAATTTGGTTAAAATCGGTAAAGCCATTTCGGAGGAGTACGCGGCCTAACATTGTGACACGAGAATTTTTTAAATAAGATTATACACTCATGTCAGAAGACAAAATGCAGCTCTTGTGAATTCATGTGAATTCACTCAGTGAACAAAAAAATAAGTAAGAAACAAGAATTTATACGACAGCATCTTATATATTTATAAATCTGTAGCGAGGCAACCCTACATTTTTACGGGATAAAAAGTATTATATGTCCTTTCTCCGGACCTTCGATCACTAATAGTGATCGAAGCCCCGGACTCAAAGTATCTCCATGCCAAATTTCAGCAAAATCGGTTCAGCGGTTTGAGTGTGAAGAGGTAACAGACAGACGGACAGACAGACAGACAGACAGACAGACAGACAGACAGACAGACACTTTCGCATTTATAATATTAGTATGGAAGGCAGTGAATCGTCCCCAAAACCAATTTGACCAATCAGACATATTCAATCAATCAAAGTAATCTATTTTGACGTCCAACTTTCCCGGATTTTCCTGTTTTGGCAACCCTAACTCCCTTATTAACAGAAGTAATTCATTTAACGGCACTCGATAAGACGACAAATAAAGACATCAGTGGACGAAGCGGGTAAGTAACAATTTGATTTTTTTAAATGGAGGCTTTAGGACCGGGAAAACGAAATTAAAAAAAAATACATTACTATTTTAAACGGGCTTTGGCCCACCATACATTCCCACCACTGTATCTCCTGTTGTGTCAGGATCGACAGCGGTATCCAACCACGAAAACTCTTTGATATGATCTCATGCCCGAGGGACACGCTAAAACTGTCTTGGGACGCGCAACGTAATTAATCAGAAGAAAATAGGAGTAGGAAGAATTTCGCATTTTCTCATACATCTAGTCATTATTCTAGTCGCACGCACACAAACACCGTGATGAAGTCTACCGAACTGAAATGACGTTAGAAGATGCACGGCAACACCGCACCGACCATGTCGGTTGAAGGTGTAAGGTTAATTTTCGTTACGGGATATCTTGATTCGGCCGTGTTCAGAGCCCGCGTTAAAGGCTATGCAATAATAATTATTATTTAAATAGTTTGTACAATTTCTTTGTATAGCTAGATATAGGTAACTAACAAGGTTTGTTCAAATTATAAGGGAAAAATCAGTAATTGCTGTGTGTTGTAAAATTTTAGTTACCCACTTCTTCCACTCGTATCTTCAAATAAATAAGCGTTGTTTGCGGTTGTTGACAATCCTATCTGATGTTGTTTTGTTATCTATGTTGTCAAATAACAATTCTTGTGGGATAAATACACTTTGCCTCGAAAGACTAAATTATTCTATAGATTAAAGACAAGCCCTATTGTGAATGAAATGAAGACAATTTGCTTATAGGGTAAATGACTAGTACATTGGACAGTACTAGTCATTGGACAAAGCATAAAAACACAATATCTATTAAGGTTGCTTTAAAAACTGCATGTTTTTAAAGTAAAAGAACGCCTTTCCTTCCTTCCTGATTTTTAAGAAAAACAGGTAGTTTTTAAAGCAACCTAAATAAATATAGTGTTTTGAGCTCTGTCTAATGACTAGTACTGTCCAATGACTAGTTATGTTCACCCTATTTCAGAAAATTGTTTGTTGGAAATCATCCTTATTTTCGAAACATATTTTCTGACTTTAAAATCATTGTTTTTAATGAAATATGGATCTTTTTCCTAGTATCTTTTTGCAACAAAATTCGTTTATTACGCGGGACCCGTGTCTTTTTCCGGGATGAAAAGTATTCTATTTTTTTTCTGGGACTCGAATTATCTCCTGGATCTATGGCGCCATGTTAAAATGCGTTATTTGAATAATTGCACAATCTACATGCAAAATTAATTAACTTATCATGCCAGCAAATAGAATCCATGCATAATTTATTATGTATGCATAGATGTCTTGTTAGAAATTACATATTTGTATAAAGTTAATTTACTTAGATGCACGTTAAAAAGGATACTAATTTTTCTGCCGGAAAACGTACGGTTTCTGCGCGATAGACTTGAGTTTACGCGCCATAAAATCAAAGTTTTGGGGGTAACATCTAGACAGATTATAAAATATGCCGAATTGAATCTGTCTGTCTGTTATCTCTTCACAATAGAGAGACAATGCTTTAGAATTAATATAACTATACAGCAAATGCAGTAGTCTGTCTATAGCGGTCATTAGCTATGTCCACACTATGCTTTCGTCTTCAATTTTCGTTATCTTCTTTCATTCAACTTTCGTTATGGCGCACTCAATAATTGAATGCGTCAACGAACGCAACGCCAACTGTCATTTTTAAGAGCTCACCTGACTCTAAAAATCAAACATCGTCCTTCTCTCTTCACACTCACGCAAGTCTTTCATATGCCAGGTGAAAAAAAGGACGGCGCGGAATCATCGCCGAGTTAGTTTTACTTGAATAAAAGACGAACTATAATGATTATGAAAAAAGTGTTTTGAGCAAATTTAGGTTTTATCAATACCTTTTTAGATATTAAAAATATTAAAGAAAAGACAGCAAACTTCGAAGATCCAAGCAAAAATGTGTCTAAAACAAGGTTTTTTGTAAAAAAGAAACTATCGAGCATTTTTTGAGTAATCGTGTTTTTGTCTTGAGCATTTAATCTTTATGAACTAAACTTACTTGTGTCAAAAAATCAGTTTTCTAGACTTTTACAGGTTTTGAGATCTAGGTTAAAGTATGTAGTCAAGTTAGGGTCATATGGGCTCTTAATAACAAAGCAAAAGTTTTGGATATAACGGTCAGAGGGCATGCGTCGCGGGCATGCCTCACGTGCGCTGTTGACTGCGCTATAACGCATGCCCTTGACGAACAGAAAAAGGCACAGTGTGGACAAAGCTATAGACCCCTATCAAAAAACAAGTAATATTTCATAGTTATCCATACAATCCGCGTTTGTCAATAAAGCCTAAGGGTGATATCGTATTATACATACTCGATAAGAGATAAGAGATAAGTATGATTAAATTCCTATATCATTACGAAATCATAAAAAGTTTGGGATTATCATTGTAAGAGTTGAATTTTTTTCTTATGTTAACAGAACACAGTGCGAGCATTTTTCACTTAGCTCCTAGACTCAAAAGGTCAATGACCACCTGTGCCACATCGACTCATTTTGACTTTATCAATATTTATAAAATATTTCGATTCGAAATTTTATCAACAATATCGAATCAACTTGAAAAAGTTAAAACAAACTGTTCAGTAACTCTCGCATTATCCTGAACATAAAATTTTATGATCCCTCCCTTAGGATCTCATTATCCGAACATAATAAGTTTATATGTTACATCATATATGTTACAGCTTTTGTGAAATTATTGTTTGTTATACCTTTATTGCGTTTATAATATCCTTACTAATAATATAAATGGAATATAATATGTCTGCCTATCTTTTGTCCGTCTATCTGACTGTTGTGTCAAACGGCTAAACCGATTTAGATTTTGGTATGGATCTACCTTAAAAGAAATAAAAGGGATTTTTACTGCAGGAAAAGGTACGGTTCCCGTAAGTTGAACGAATTTCGGTCCAACGGAGAAGCGGACATCATCTTGTACTTGGAAATAGCATAGATTACATATCAAAAATAAATCAAAAAAGGTCTAGTATTTTAATTATTATTTCTCTATAAAGCACTCCGTTGCACCAAAATTCGTTTATCCGGGATAAAAAGTATCCTATGTCCTTTCCGGGGACTTAAAATCTGCAAACCAAAATTCAGCAAAATCGGATCAGTGGATTGGGCGTGAAGAGGTACCAGACAGACAGACAGACACACTTTCGCATTTATTATAACAATAATAGCTCCCACACCGGTTTCGGTGACGGTGGCCGGTTTCCTACGCAGGAGTAATTTTATAGTGCCCAAGTGTATGCGCAGTACACAAGATCACTCTCATAACCCAGTGGGACGGAAGACCGACACGACCGGCGAGAGATCAGGTGCAGGACCGACTTTTTACATGCCCATCCGACGCATGGATCATCTTACTTGTCAGACAATCAGGTGATCAGCCTGCATTGTCCTGACCAAACTTGGAAATAACATGTTTCCAACGCGGGAATCGAACCCACGACCTCCGAGTCAAGAGCCGCGCTCTATACTAATAGACCACGGAGGCAATTTTTTTCGCATTTGTAATATTAGCATGGATAGATGTTTAAAATTCTACCAGTAAAACAAGTTGCATGAGAACTCACAGTCTTGTATGTTTATACAAGATAATAACACATAATTATTAAGTCTGTATGTCTGTAGGTTCGCAGCCGAGTAATGATAGGGTAGCACCTTTAACTTTTATTTGTTTTAACCATGTTTTTTACTGGGTAAAAATCAACTGTTGTAATTTTTATGAATTGTTATGACTTATGATTATTGCTGTTAGAAAATAGAGTAAGTATACAAGTTACGTCAATAAGGTGCGTTCCCTTATTTTTAACCCCCGACAAAAAAGACGGGTGTTATAAGTTTGACGTGTCTGTCTGTCTATCTGTCTGTTTGTCTGTCTGTGCGTCTGTCCGTGCTACGCATCCAAACGGGTGGACCGATTTTGATCTAGTTTTTTTTTGTTTGAAAGCTGACATGATCGAGAGTGTTCTTAGCTATAGTTCATCATCATCAGCCTGCTCATTGCTGGAAAATCGTGGTTTATCTGGTTCGTGAAAGGCCGTTAGCATCTTGCAGTCGTTTGATGAGTTTTATATTTTGCATTCTGGTTCGTGATATTTATGAATAACATACACATTAAAGTTGACCTGTACTGCAGCATCACCTGGTAAACAATAGGATACCCAACTCCTCACCAACTTAGAGCAGAGGTTTCGTGTTTGGGCTCATTTTAATTGCGACAATCAGTAAGACGTAGATGAACAGTAAATATTTGCATGCTGCTGCTGAAAGTTTTTTGGCGGGGTTTTTTTTTAATTTTTAAGTGAAAATACGTGTGGCACTCGGGGACTGCCGCGGTACCGGGAGCATTTGCGTATAATGTAACATAATAGATTCGACTATGAGCATTACATAGCAAGTTGACTTCACTGTCACGTACGATGTTACAAGTTGAATCAAGATGTTACACATTGTATCATTACAAGGTGCGCATTGTAATGCTCGGTTCACCCCTCATTGATGTAATGCTCGACTTTGTAACGTTACATTACAAGCGAATGCTCCTGTTGATAATAATTTACTAGCTGATCCCGCGAACTTCGTTTCGCTGTTCTAAGAAAGTCGATCCATGCGAAGACCGAGCATGCAAAGCAGCCTAAGTCCCATCACAAAGGATGTAGCTGTCCATGGGTGAAAGAATTTTTAAAATCGGTTCAGTAGTTTTTGAGCCTATTCAAAACATACAAACAAACTTTTCCTCTTTAATTAATAGTGTATAATATGTAGATATAGATAGATATAGCCAATCCAACCAGCGTGGCTAAAATGGTCACATTTAGCAATTCCTCTCAATCAATTCAGCAAATTAATTGTCAAAGCTGTCAAACTGACAAATGTCAAATCAGTACAAAAATACAGAAATGAATTGCAAGCAGAGTTGCATTTTGCGATTTTAGAAAAATTAATCATATTATGATTCATATCATGATTCTTCAAAGCGACCATTTTAGCCCCGCAGGCTTTGGTTTCAATGAAACCGTTACTGTCACCTAACCGTTGTATAACAATGGAGCCGCCATGTTTTTCTCATAATCCTCTAATCCTCCTTTATCCGAGTGCGTTTGATACATGTGTAAGTTGACGGATTAGTACACAGTGTAGAAGTAAACAGTATTACATGTCGCGGGCTTCAAGCCAGAAGTATAATTTTAAGAAGAAAATAGATGTAAGTGCAATATTGGAAGTTTTGTAATAGTTAAAATACAAAGATCATTTCACGTAAATAGACATTTCATAGACACTGAAATTTTCAGCTGTAGAGATGAATAAAACAAAAACTTATTAAATCTTATATTATATAAAATTCTCGTGTCACAATGTTAGGCCGCGTACTCCTCCGAAACGGCTTTACTGATTTTAACCAAATTTTATATGCATATTCAGTGGGTCTGAGTATCGGCTACTGGGTACTTTTTATATTGATAAGTGCATTTGTTGAATAAATAATAGTAAATTATTACAACTCGAGACTGACGGCGACCATTGTTTGTGCGACGGGTTAGCGATGGACGTTGCCATGGTGACAAACTTATTTAGTCACTTCAATTAAATATACGGGCGAAATACTTTATATATGGCAAAGAAACGTTTGCCGGGACAGCTAGTTTTACTATAAGGTTACCTGAAAAGTAACTATCGCTTATATGCTCTTCTGGTTTGAAGCCCACGATGTGTGGTCTCCTTTCACAAGGGTCACCCAACCAACTCCATTACTCAGGAAAAGCCCCGGAATTCGGTTATTGCGAGAGTAACTGTACATTTTTCCGCAATGAAAATTATCCTACGTCCTTTCCATGGACTCAATAAACTTCATACTCAATTAGCACTTATTAATAACGCAATCTCCAGTTATTTTGCTTGTCATGCTAGAAGTGACAGATAGATGTGAAGAAGTAACAGATAGACAAACAGACACACTTTCGAATTTATAATATTATGAGTAAGTATGGATGTGACAAAACGTTGTGTCAACTTCAACCCAGGTATTGAAACCATCCATACTAATATTATAAATGCGAAAGTGTGTCTGTCTGTCTGTTACCTCTTCACGCCCAAACTGCTGGACCGATTTTGCTGAAATTTGGCATGGAGATACTTTGAGTCCCGGGAAAGGACATAGGATACTTTTTATCCGGAAAAATGGACGGTTCCCGCGCGATAAACGAGTTTTGGCGCAACGGAGTTGCGGGCGTCATCTAGTTTGCAATTTTTTTTTTTTTTATGAAATAAGGGGGCAAACGAGCAAACGGGTCACTTGATGGAAAGCAACCTCCATCGCCCATGGACACTCGCAGCATCAGAAGAGCTGCAAGTGCGTTGCCGACCTTTTAAGAGGGAATAGGGTAATAGGGGAGGGTAGGGAAGGGAAGGGAATAGTTGAGGGTAGGGAAGGGAATAGGGTAGGGGTTAGGGGATTGGGCCTCCGGTAAACTCACTCACTCGGCGTGAAACAGCGCAAGCGCTGTTTCACGCCGTTTTTCTGTGAGAACGTGGTTTTTATCCGGTCGAGCCGGCCCATTCGTGCCGAAGCATGGCTCACCCACGTATAAAATTTATTTTGCGTGACATCTTTCGACAACTTTCCGTACCCCTTGCTCGTTAATGCTGTGAGGTGCCTGATGACACAATATTATTATAACTTTGGGATTGGATAGGGACTTGACTTTTTATTGAAGAGTTTTTGACAGGAAAATATTTCAAAATTTTAATATCAACTCTATAGATTCTGTATTTAAAATTCAATGTAAACAATCTTGAAACTACTGTATATGCTTACACTGTGGTAGCTGGATAAAGGGTAAGTAGTTTCGGAAGTTATAATTAATATAGAGAAGTTATATTAATGTTCCCAAATGAACGACATCCATCAGAATCATGCTACAGGGTAGGGTTGTTGAGGATTCCTCTTCCGCTTCCTCATAATGAGGAAGTTCCGCAATATTTTGGGTTCCTCAACCGCTACCGCATCCTCATAAATAAAAATAAAAAAATCCTCTTCCGCTATCGCTTCCTCAAAATTTAAGAGGAATTTATGAGGAATTTCACTGCACATGCGCGTCGCGTATCCAATCATGGCACGCCATTCTCGCGCTCTGGCGTGTGCAACGCACACGCCAGAGCGCGAGAATTGTATCATTCACTCATCTTTTTTGGCGTTTCGTGCCCAAAGGGTAAAAACGGGACTCTATTACCACAGAATAGATAATAGTACAAGTACTATTAAGTATTACTGAGACTTTGATACCTGTCCGTCTGGCTGTCTGTCTCAGGCTGTATCTCAAGAACGGCTATAGCTAGCCTTCTGAAATTTTCACAGATTGTATATTATTGTTGCCGCTATAACAACAAACACTAAAACAAAATTAAATTAATATTTAAGGGGGGTTCCCATACAAAAAACTTGATTTTTTGGCCTTTTTGCTCGTAATCAATAATCGCAAGAGGTACGCACTTGAAATTTTGACAAAACTTTAATGATGAACGCCTCCGTGGTCTAGTGGTTAGAGCGTCGCTCTCGACTCCGGAGGTCGTGGGTTCGAATCCCGCGTTGGAAACTTGTTATTTCCAAGTTTGGTTAGGACAATGCAGGCTGATCACCTGATTGTCTGACAAGTAAGATGATCCATGGCGACTGGCGAGAGATCAGGCGCAGGACCGACTTTTTACATGCCCATCCGACGGGGCATGTAAAAAGTCGGTCCTGCGCCTGATCTCTCGCCAGTCGTGTCGGTCTTCCGTCCCACTGGGTTATGAGAGTAAAGGAATAGAGAGTGCTCTTGTGTACTGCGCACACATTTGGGCACTATAAAATTACTCCTGCGTACCTGGTCTGGTTTCAATGAAACCGGCCACCGTCACCGAAACCGGTGTGGGGAGTATTATTATTATTACAGGGTACTTAGACAACTTGCTTTCGATAATTTGACAAAACGCAATTTAAGAAAGTACTTATTATTTTTCTAGAAACTAGAGTAAATTTCGTATTACCTACTAATATAAACATTTCATGGACTTTGAACATTTCTAGATTAAATTAGTCAAATCGGTTTAGCCGTTCTTGAGTTTCAGCGAAAGTAACAAAATTTAAAACTCGTTTTTAGGGTTCCGTTAAAGTGTAAAAACGGGACCCTATTACTGAGACTTCGCTGTCTGTCTGTCTGTCCGTCTGTCTGTCTCTAGGCTGTATCTCAAGAACCCCTGTAGCTAGACATCTGAAATTTTCACAGATTGTGTATTTCTATTGCTGCTATAACAAAAAGTACTAAAACCGAAATAAAATTGACATTAAAGGGAGCCACCCTTTAATATCAATTTAATACAAGAAAAGTTATTTTTTCGGCCTTTTTTGCTGTATATTAATAATGGAAATAGGTAGGCACTTCAATTCTTCACAAAGTCCTTTATTATAAGTATGTGTACTTTAAAATAAAATAAAAATTTAAGGGCTCCCATACAAAAAAAACCGGCCAAGTGCGAGTCGGACTCGCGCACCGAGGGTTCCGTACAAACCTGCGGTTTTAATTCCCTTGCGTGTAGTTGCGAGTTTCAAAATATGCGGTATCAATGGTTGTACTTTTGCGTTTTGCGTTTTTGCGTTGACTTAGAATTTTTTTTTTTCACGGGTTAAAGGCAATTAGATCTAAGTATTTGATATGAATTTCAACTTGATAGCTCTACGCGTTCATGAGGAAAAAAGTAATAAGTTTATATTTATTAAAAAATATATATTTTGTAATGTAACTAAAAATTTAAGGTTTTCGGAATTTTTCCTTTATGTGTGCTATAAAACGTTGCTTCATGCCAAATTTCAAGATTCTAGGTCGACTGGAAGTACCCTTTAGGTTTTGATTCCCTTGCGAGTACTTGCGAGTTTCAAAATATGCAGCTTAAATTGCTGTTTCTTTTGATTGCGTTGACATAGAAGTTTGATTTTGTTACAGCTTAAAGGTATTATAGACCTGAGTATTTGGTATGAATTTCAATTTAATACCTCTACGCGTTTATGAGGAAATGGGTAGTAAGTTTAAAATTATTAAAAAAATATATATTATGTGATGTAACTAAAAATTTATGGTTTTCGTAATTTTTCCTTTATCTATGCTATAAGACGTTGCTTCGTACCAAATTTCAAGATTCTGAGTTCACGGGAAGCACCCTGTAGGTTTTGATTCCCTTGCAAGTGTCGAAAATTTGCGGCATAAACGGCTGTATCTTTTGATTGCGTTGGCTTAGAAGTTTGATTTTTTCACAGCTTCAAGGGACAGTAGACCTGAGTAATTGATATAAATTTCAGCTTCATACCTCCACGCGTTCCTGAGAAAAAGGGTCTTGACAGACGGACGGACGGACAGACGGACAACAAAGTGATCCTATAAGGGTTCCGTTTTTTCCTTTTGAGGTACGGAACCCTAAAAACACAAGTTTTGGCCTATTTTTGCTCTATAGCGGTACGGAATCCTTCGTGCGCGAGTCCGACTCGCACTTGGCCGATTTTTATTTACTAAATAACTAGACTAAGATTATGATTTATTTTCTTGTATTTTAAATATTTTCTTTCAAGAGATAGAACTCTTCAATTCTTTGAAATTACCTAATTTGAGAGAGAGAGAGAAACTAAATCGTATCGTAACTCGTCTAAAGGTATAAATTATGAACTACAAACAAAACGAAGGAAAACCATTTCTATGTAGATTTGTTTTATAGACATTGATGTACCATATTATAGACGTCGCAAGTCACAATCCATTAAATAATAAAAAACCGGCCAAGTGCGAGTCGGACTCGCGCACCGAGGGTTCCGACAGCTTAAAGGTATTATAGACCTGAGTATTTAGTATGAATTTCAATTTAATACCTCTACGCGTTTATGAGGAAATGGGTAGTAAGTTTAAAATTATTAAAAAAAAATATATTATGTGATGTAACTAAAAATTTATGGTTTTCGTAATTTTTCCTTTATCTATGCTATAAGACGTTGCTTCGTACCAAATTTCAAGATTCTGAGTTCACGGGAAGCACCCTGTAGGTTTTGATTCCCTTGCAAGTGTCGAAAATTTGCGGCATAAACGGCTGTATCTTTTGATTGCGTTGGCTTAGAAGTTTGATTTTTTCACAGCTTCAAGGGACAGTAGACCTGAGTAATTGATATAAATTTCAGCTTCATGCCTCCACGCGTTCCTGAGAAAAAGGGTCTTGACAGACGGACAGACGGACAACAAAGTGATCCTATAAGGGTTCCGTTTTTTCCTTTTGAGGTACGGAACCCTAAAAATGTAGTTTTTTTTTCGAATTATTTCGATCAAAATTTAATCAATCTCAATAATAATTATATAATAATACTTAATAGTTTATTGTCACAGTAATGTATTTACTAAATAAATAAATCATACTAAACAAAAGATACAGGATATTACAACAATATTAGGTGTACAACCCCTACACTAAGAGTCTTGTGTTGTAGCCTGTAGGGGTTGATTATATTCAATTTGAATTTTTGCATTCACATTTTTGTTATTTTTCATGGATTTCAAGCTTAATATTAACTAGTACGATGTCCTGGGATGGTAGGTCGATGGTAATCTGCGTAAACTTGTAACTTTAACGACTTTCAATAAATTGGTTTGCGTTTGTAATGATACTGTTTTATTCGGCGAAGTTTTAGCTTCAGGTATTTCGAATAGGCCGTTAGGGAATGTCTTAAAACATTCCTAAAATGTTTTTTAATGATAAGTACTAAAATTATCCTAAAATCGTTCGAAAATTCTCTTCAAAATGATCCTTAAATGTTCCTAAAATGGAATATGGACCTAAAACAGATCTAAAGTGGTCTTAAAATGGTTATAAAAGAGTTAATACTATCACCAACTGTATCCAAAGGGTCAGACCACATTGCAACGGCGTGAGGCAATGAATTTATACATTTCTAACCTCCGACGAAAAAAAGGTGTGTTATAGGTTTGACGTTTCTGTCTGTCTGTGTGTGTGTCCTTGGCATCAGACTGACAAAAATTTTTATATCTTTATATTAATACGCAAGCGAAAAACTTTGTTTCCCTTTTGACGAAAAATGCGGAAACGTAGGTGAATTAAATTTTGCACAGTTATAGTTTATATGGTGAAGGAGTGCATCGAGCTAATATTATTTTAAAATTATGCTCTTATCACACATTTTTTTAACAAATAAAACATTACACACACTACAATACGCAAATTTAAGAAGATGACAGATTTTTGAGTGACAAACCTATACATACGAATTATACTTTTATTTATGGTTGAAGTCTGTTGACAACAAGTTGACAAATTGAAAATGGATTATAGTTTTTTTTATTGAATCTTAAGATTCTATTAAACCATAGACTTAATATATACTGTCGTATAGGTTTATGTATTAAACAATGCTTACATGGCCAGTCTGAGATCCGCTGAGTCCTAGAGACAAGAGTTAAAAAAGAATGTAGCTCAGTGGTTATGGATTGATAGATTTAGTTTCCAGTAATTGGATCATTTGAAAATTTTCAATTTTTATTCCTGACACTAACATTGTTAAAATGAAATAAGATGGCACAAGCGGTCATTGACTTTTCTAGTCTAGGAGCGATGAGAAAAATGCTCACAAAAATAACTAAAAACTATTACAGTTATAGATTCATCGGGAAACATCACAGTAACTCAATGATAATCTAAAACTTTTTTATAAATTCAATTCGGTTTACTGCATACTCAGTTCTAACCGAGTATGCAATCGCCCTTAGACTAAAATCATTGCCGCTTCATTGTCAATCGAAGTTTGAATAGAAAACTATGAAATATAACAAGTTTTTGACAGAGGGTCAATGACCGCTACCGCCTTGTTACGGCATTACGAGAATGGACTTTTGAATCGGGGGTTGTTTTAAAATTACCTAATTTAGCAATTAAACTAATTTTAGCATCTCTTAAATATGAGCTTGATTAAAACTTAGTTTAAAAATACATCAAAGACGAAACATACTCGTTCTTATGATGCTTTAATAAGTTTCTAACGATGAAAACTCAGATGGAAATACAGTTTTCAAACATTTGACACAGTTTCCAAGCGTTTTATAAGTGTTAGCATCCATTTCATATCTACGTCAGAGAAGTTTGAACATAATGTGAATTAAATTTAATATTTTGCAAGATGTTACCCGTTTTTGGTAGTGTTATGGAACGTACCCGAACTGCGGGACCGATTTTGTCTTGTAAGGCGACTTGATAATTTGGCTGCAGCGATATCGATTTTACTCAGCAATGACTAAAGCTAAGAAATTAAAGTTTATTGTCAGTATTCATCGTGTCTTTGTCTTTGATTTACCCATAGCATAACACGATTGGTTAACTTTTATAACACAGAATAATCAATCAAAAAGACCTCTGTAAAAAAAGGGATTCCTATTTTGCCAACAGACGAGAGTGATTTAAGCTTCCAAAATTTGTACATAGATTGGTTCAAGCATACTCTTTAATTTGCCCATATGAAATGTATTTATGGTTTTTAAATTACGCGACAAAAACCATTGTCGCTTACGCCCTTTCCATTTTTTTCTGTTCCATAATCCATTGCTTGTTTTCTATGAGAGGGCGGGCCGGCCTCTCATAGAAAACAAGCAATCTAAAACATATCCAACACGGTTTTTTACTTTAACGCGGCGTCAACCAACAGTAGTCCGTATAAAACTTTAAGATCGCCTGGCAAAAAAGAGAAAGGTGCGAATTAAATTTAATATTTTACAAGATGGTGTTAGGGAACGTACCCGAACTGCGTGACCGATTTTGTCTTTTCAACCCAACCGTAGTCCGTATAAAACTTTAAGATCGCCCGGTGAAAAGGGTGCATTATTTAAAGGTAGCCTTCCGATCCTCACAGCAAACGAACGCAACCCAAAAAATTTTAATAAAATGCTGCTTTATAAACTAGGTTATAGGTTCCATTTTCCATCGACATTGGTCTAGTGACACAAGCCGACGATTTTTTACAAAAACTTTACCGAACGTCGATACTAAGGTGCCTACCACCGGTTCGGGAACTAACCCGGCGAGAAGAACCGGCGTAAGAAACTCGCACGGGGCCATCTTTTACTAAAAAGATGGAAAATTACAATTTAAAACATATAACAGTACAACACGATCACATTCATGTACATTACATCCCGGGATATATATCTTTACATTATATTAACCTGACGCACCACTGGAATGTACATGCAAGCATCGTATGACGTCATCACCATGCGTCTAGTTAATTTGACTGTGATAAATAACAATATTATGACTTAGAGCTATTTACAATAGGAATTACTTATAAAAAATATCCTAGTAGCCTGTAAGAACCACCCTATTCCCAAGGTGTGTTGTCGTCGATGAAATCATTGATTTTATAATAAGCTTTAGTACACAAACGTTCTTTTACTACATTTTAAAATTTATTGATAGAGAGATTTTGAACGTTTTCTGGGATTCTATTGTACAGGCATATACACTGGCCTTTAAAAGATTTGCTGACTTTGCTAAGCATGATCACTGGTATTTCTAATTTGTTCTTATTCCTAGTGTTAAAACAATGATTGTCGCTTTTCTTTTTGAAACTATTTAAGTTCTTTCTTACATACAGTACGTTATCCAAAACATATTGAGATGCTACGGTCAGAATATTTATTTCCTTAAACTTTTCTCTTAAGGATTCACACGATGACATCTTATAAATAGAACGTATGGCTCGATAATAATTGAATTTTCAGAATGAAGCTACGATGCCACGGACAGACACACACACAGACAGTTTGTCGTGGCCATGCTTCGGCACGAATGGGCCAGTTCGACTCTGGTTCACAGTAAACCGGTGTGAAACAGCGCTGTGTTTCGCCGAGTGAGTGAGTTTACCGGAGGCCCAATCCCCTACCCTTTCCCTTCCCTACCCTCTCCTATTTCCTTCCCTACCCTCGCCTATTCCCTTCCCTACCCTCCCCTATTACCCTATTCTCTCTTAAAAGGCCGGCAATGCACCTGCAGCTCTTCTGATGCTGCGAGTGTCCATGGGCGACGGAAGTTGCTCTCCATCAGGCGAGCCGTTTGCTCGTTTGCCCCCTTATTTCATAAAAAAAGACAAACATGTCAAAGAAACACCCTTTTTCGGGGGTAAAAATAATGCAGAATTTAATTAATAAAATGAAACATAAAATATTGTTCATTCGATCGGATAGCATCGGAAAGGATCGGGTAAGATCGTTTTTGTCCTAAATATATAAAACGTGTTGTGTCATATTATATCATGGGTTATACATAGTGAAATAGGTCAAACATACATAGAATTGAGAGAAATGGCAGATGCTTTTCTGAAGTATTGAATTATATTTTAATGAAGTTTGACCCAATGATGCTCTATGCCAGCCATTCTCAAAGTGTATTCCGGACTCAGCGAGCGATAATAAATAGTTTTTACAATAGATGTCATCAGCATTGAGACGATTCATTCAAACACAAAATGAAGCTACGATGCCACGGACAGACACACACACAGACAGTTTGTCGTGGCCATGCTTCGGCACGAATGGGCCAGTTCGACTCTGGTTCACAGTAAACCGGTGTGAAACAGCGCTGTGTTTCGCCGAGTGAGTGAGTTTACCGGAGGCCCAATCCCCTACCCTTTCCCTTCCCTACCCTCTCCTATTTCCTTCCCTACCCTCGCCTATTCCCTTCCCTACCCTCCCCTATTACCCTATTCTCTCTTAAAAGGCCGGCAATGCACCTGCAGCTCTTCTGATGCTGCGAGTGTCCATGGGCGACGGAAGTTGCTCTCCATCAGGTGAGCCGTTTGCTCGTTTGCCCCCTTATTTCATAAAAAAAGACAAACATGTCAAAGAAACACCCTTTTTCGGGGGTAAAAATAATGCAGAATTTAATTAATAAAATGAAACATAAAATATTGTTCATTCGATCGGATAGCATCGGAAAGGATCGGGTAAGATCGTTTTTGTCCTAAATATATAAAACGTGTTGTGTCATATTATATCATGGGTTATACATAGTGAAATAGGTCAAACATACATAGAATTGAGAGAAATGGCAGATGCTTTTCTGAAGTATTGAATTATATTTTAATGAAGTTTGACCCAATGATGCTCTATGCCAGCCATTCTCAAAGTGTACTCCGGACTCAGCGAGCGATAATAAATAGTTTTTACAATAGATGTCATCAGCATTGAGACGATTCATTCAAACACAAAACATTCTTTTTTGAGGGCGTCGTCTAATACGGCAGTTCTTAAAAGGGTTCTGCCACCGACAAGTTTGAGAACCGCTGCTCTATGCTGTTAGACCGTACAATACACGCCAGTGCGCTGGCGTAAATGACTTTGTTGTGTCATTATAATATTAGTACCTGGATGACCGAGCTTTGCTCGGTATAGCAAACACTCATTGACTTCGTGTTACCTAACAACGCCAACTGCTGGAATAGCTTTAGCTGTTGTTGCGTCGATAGTATTATTATTCGCCAATAGATGTCAGGAAGAGTCATATTTTTTAGTTTATCGATTATCCATAAAACACGAATAAAAAGACATTTTCTTAAAATGATTCCTAGCTAGATCGATTTATCTCCGAGATTCCAATATTATATATATATATATATATACTAGATGTCCCGCGCGGCTTCGCCCGCGTAAATTAGAAATTTTACAGAATCCGTAGGTACATTTTCCCATAAAAAATATTTCCCCCGTTTTTCCCACATTTTCCTGAGTTTCTTCTGTCGTATTAGTCTTAGAGTAATAATATAATATAACCTTCTCGATAAATGATGAGTCTTACTCGATAAATGATCTATCTAACACTGAGATAAGTTTTTAAATCGGACCTGTAGTTTGTGAGATTGACGCGTTCAAGCAAACATACTCTTCAGGTTTATAATATTAGGTAGATATAGATTTTTTTTAATTATCGCTTGACAAACTCGAGTCTCGATCTAAAAGACTATGAAATGGTATAATATGGTAGTGATGATGATGATGATGATGATGAAGAATGTAATTTGCATAGTAGCATATGCTTTCTGTTCTTAAAACAACGCCGAAACTCCCAAACTTGTATCTATAAAGAATCAGGAATTCTCTCAGCACCTTCCGAACCACGGTATACCAGGTATATCTCGGTGCAAAATCTTACTTGTTGGTAGCATATGCTTAGAATACTTCTCACGAAACCGAAGTCACCATATGTTTCCCTATAAGTTTTGAGGAGTTCCCTCGATTACTTATGGATCCTTCATCAGATCACCACTTTTCTGAATATAATACCAAATTGGGATGATACCCTATATACCAAAAGAAAAATTTTGAAAATCGGTTAACAAACGGCGGAGTAATCGTTGAATATAAGAAAACGAACATAACACCTCCCCCATTTTGAAAGTCGGTTAAAATTGTAGCCTATGTGTTATTTATTTAATATTTTAATCAGCACATGAATTGAATAACAAAATTTTTTTCAAATTAATCGTAGCACCATCTGTCAGGACAAACTAAAATTGAAATAGAATAATATTGAATGCGATGATAGCGCCGTCCGCCGGATCTAATGTAAAACATTCCAAAATCAACAACTCCTTATAAATAAGAAATTAATTGAAAAAACATTTTCCAGTAGACCAAACTGTAAATCTAAACCATTCTCGAATCTCCACGAACACACACAAAAAATTTCATCAAAATTGGTCCAGTCGTTTAGGAGGAGTTCAGTCACATACACACGCACACAAGAAATATATATATTAAGACGAGCTTTTGCCCGCGGCTTCGCTCGCGTTAAGGAGTATTATTATATACAAACTTTCATCCCCTATTTTAACCCTTTGGGGTTGGAATTTATCAAAATACTTTCTTAGCGGATGCCTTCGTCACAACATCTACCTGCATGCAAAATTTCAGCCCGATCCGTCCAGTGGTTTGGGCTGTGCGTTGATAGATCACCATGTCATTAATTGTCAATAAAAATGATTAAAAAAATTCAATCCTCTAACTACACAAATAAACTTGAAGGTTATGTTGGTTGTTAATAAACGCACGTGTAAATTAAAAAAGATAATTTATAAAAAATATACTTACTCACTTCGATTCCGCACTAAATTTACAAAATGTATAAGTTATTTATATACACTTCAGAACTCTTCAAAAACTAATTACATTAAATATTTTAATTAGCAACTTCACTTGAATAACACAATTATAACACAAAATAACGAAATACTTTTTCAAATTGATCGTAGCACTATCTGTCGGGACAAACTAAAATTAAAATAGAATAATATTGAATGCGATGATAGCGCCATCCGTCGAATCTGATGTAAAACATTCCAAAATCAAAAACTCCTTACAAATAAAAATTAATTAAAAAAACATCTGAATTCACAAAATTATTTATACACACTTCAAAACTCTTTAAAAAATAATTACATTTAATATTTTAATCAGCACATGAATTAAATAACAAAATTTTTTTCAAATTAATCGTAGCACCATCTGTCAGGACAAACTAAAATTGAAATAGAATAATATTGAATGCGATGATAGCGCCGTCCGCCGGATCTAATGTAAAACATTCCAAAATCAACAACTCCTTATAAATAAGAAATTAATTGAAAAAACATTTTCCAGTACCAAACTGTAAATCTAAACCATTCTCGAATCTCCACGAACACACACAAAAAATTTCATCAAAATTGGTCCAGTCGTTTAGGAGGAGTTCAGTCACATACACACGCACACAAGAAATATATATATTAAGATATATAACGAAAAAGTTTCGGCTAAATGGCCTGGGACAGTTCCGGAACGTGTTGGCTAGTTGTAAGCCCAGACGAGACTGATCGCATCTTCTGGCGACTGGCACAGGAGGGGAAATTTCCCTCTCCATCCATCCATCCTCCAAGATGGCGCACTTAAGTTCCGTTTCCGTTTTTGACCGGATGCGACATACTTATTATCACACTTGTCTCACCAATGGCCACTGACCTCCATTATACAAGTACACTGGACTTATGATACCCACCTATTTTTTGTGCCTATTTGAAGCGGAATCAGCGCCCCCAATGCGGGGAAAGAGAACTAAATCTGACGTAACCATGACGTTTGAAAGTCGCCATATAGGCGCTGATAGCAGTAGAGAGAGTACTTGGAACTAATACTGGTGATGACAACTGTTGTTATTGGTTGTGTTCACGTCAGATTTAGTTCTCTTCCCCCGCATTGGGGGCGATTATTCCGCTTCCAATAGGCACAAAAACAGCAGTCATTTCAAAGGGTATCATAAGTCCAGCGTACTTGTATAATGGAGGTCAGTGCCAATGGCACACCAATAGATACAATATGGCGTCAGTTTCATGTCGTCACGAGCACTGGCAAATACTAGTTAAATCATATTTTGGAACTCGCGCCATATCTAAACGAACCGAAGTCTATGGAAGGTCTGCTGGTAAATGTAACATATTTATTAAGAAAATTATTGTGTATTATTTATATAATTATATAAAGGGACATCTGCCTTGTCATTATATTATTATACCGCAACAAAAATACACGTACGTTAAAAATACAACATAACGATCTTCAAAATTTACGATTTAAAAATGGAAAAAAATTTACGACATTATCGACGACTTTATTTTACCGGTGGGCGCGAATTTCAATTTTTTTGTTAACATTACGCGGGCCACAGATGAGGTACCGGCGGGCCGCATGCGGCCCGGGGGCCGCGGGTTAGGGATAGCTGCTTTAGGGTGTGTAATGTGTATGTGTCCCTTGTATAGAGTTTACTGTAAAAGTAGCGGTACTGAAAGAAGCAATTTTTAAGCTATAGCATAGCTTTTATCGCGGGCTTTGAGCGCGACCGAATCAAGAAATTCCGTAACGGAAAAAACCTAACACCCTCCACTCGACCGGCATAGCGGTGCAGCGTTGCCATGCATTGTCTACTTAGACAAGACGTATGCAAATTATGATTGCATAAGTTGATAAAAAATGTTATCCAATAACTTTACCGTGGCAGTCCCCGAGTGCCATACGTATTTTTTAAGCTTTTGTATGGTATCATTTTTCCGGTCATAAAGCCTCCTATGCAAGAAAACGAAAATTTTCAAATTGTTAGTTAGCCACTTTATCCACTTATGTCTTATATTCGTGTAAAGCACAGGTTCCCAAACTTATTTTGTCTACCGCCCACTTTGAGAATAAATTATGTTCTAGCGCCCCCCTTGTTTCAATTTAAAATGCATCCAGATGAAAGAAATCTCTAAGAACGTGGTATTTCTCCGGTCGAGCCGGCCCATTCGTGCCGAAGCATGGCCCTCCCACGTATACACCATCTCCCATTATCGCCCACTTTGGGAAAGACTGATGTAAAGTATAATAAACATTTAAAATTAAAAGCAACTTATTGTTTCACATGTATTCAAACAGTAGTCAATACCAAATACATAATATTATACATTATGTACGTGATCAAATTCCCATTGTCTGTATTACAGGAGATTATGTGGAATGTTTCCAAGAATCTGAGAGCCTTGGTGCCCGATTCTCAAAACTCGAATGTCGTATCGAATTCAGGGTATGCATATTGCATAACGAGACCTTTTTTTTTGTCAGATCGCGACATCTACGGAGTCGACCTCGCCCCCCCCCTAAATTAATTTTATTATCATTTTAATATTAATTGTGAAACTGTGGAGGTAAATACAATTGATTATTTTGTGAATGTCTAGTGCCTATCTGTATAAGCAAAATATTATGTCAGAATAACAACATATTTTGTTGAATGGGAGTGCGTTACTTCCAGAAATAGGCATTTCAAACATAAAAATACTTTTAAATTGTCGTTTGATCTGTTTGCAAAAGCGAGCAGACAGCGGGACAGACTGCAAGAAAACGGGACTGTCCCGCTCAAAGCGGGACGTATGGTCACGTTAGGTATGCATTGACGGTTCCTCCATTCATTCTTAGATTTTGCACTCAAAGGGTAAAAACGGGACCCTGTTACAGACATCGATATCAGTCCGTCCGTCCGTTCGCCTGTCTCCAGGCTGTAAGACAACCTGCGATCGAAAAAATTCGAGGAATGAGAATCGCAATCTTGATCAACAGCTGGGAAAATTGTCAAGATACGCGAGAATATAATATGAACATTGATAAATATATTTCTATGGGTCGGTACCCAAAATCCTAATACTGAGAATTCTCTAATAGTCCGTCTGCTATCTTTGACGATCCGTAGCTTTGAAACAATATACGGGTGTAACAAAAATAAGTGATAATACTTTAGGGTGTGTACGTGTTCCTTGTAGAGAGTTCACTGTGAAAGTAGCAGCGCTGAAAGACCAAAAATTTTTTTCACTTTTATATGGGGAAACTCGTGACGCTCGGACACTTGCCCATACAAAAGTGAAAAAAAAATTCCTCTTTCAGAGTTGCTACTTTCACAATGTACTCTCTACAAGAAACACGTACACACCCTAAAGTATTATCACTTATTTTTGTTACACACTGTAGATATTTTTTTTTTTAATGAAATAAGGTGGCAAACGAGCAAACGGGTCACCTGATGGAAAGCAACTTCCGTCGCCCATGCACACTCGCAGCATCAGAAGAATTGCAGGTGCGTTGCCGGCCTTTTAAGAGGGAATAGGGTAATAGGGGAAGGTAGGGATGGAAAGGATACGGAATAAGGGAGGGTAGGGAAGGGAATAGGGTAGGGGATTGGGCCTCCGGTAAAGTCACTCACTCGGCGTGAAACAGCGCAAGCGCTGTTTCACGCCGGTTTTCTGTGAGGACGTGGTATTTCTCCGGTCGAGCCGGCCCATTCGTGCCAAAGCATGGCTCTCCCACGTCGAAGATAGTTTTAAATTTCACAGAAATGCTAGAAACCGATAATTTTCAAAATATAAGTTATCCACTTTATCCACTTACGTCTTTTCAAACTAAAACGATAGATCGAAACGATCGGTAGAAAATGACTTGCCGTATACCTTCAATAACAATACTGTGCCGATAAACACCCAATATTGTTTAAACTTCCAACTATTTGTATGGGTCACTAATGGCCGATTCGCAGGGCTGAGTCAAAATTGACCCAACAATGACGTTATTGATTACTTGTAACGGATTAGAGTCACGGCGTTGAAACATGATAGTATAGAACAGCAACTCTTTTACAACTAACAAACTACGGGGACAGGTGGTCACGAAGACCAGGGACAGCGGCAATGCTGAACGCAGCTTTCAAAACCTGAGTGACCACCTTTTCTTTTTTTCGTGGCAAAGCACCTTTTTTTCATAACGCATGTTTTGTTCGTTTTAGAATGTTTTATTTTTATTTCCTATTTTTTTTCTTTAATGTAATTATATTTTTCTGTATATTTTATAATGGTGGTGTTTTCTGTCACTTAAAATGAATGAAATATAAATTATTCTATTATTATAATATTTTTTGACTAAAGTACAAAACAATAAAAGCTGAAAGCGACAACCCTAATATGAAAGTACGTGGGTTTCGGATAGTTACGTTATTACTGCGAGGGTGTTTGTTACTACACGTTTTGTTACCCGAAAATATTGCCATAGATGTAAGCATGGATAGACATTGATTTGGCGGGATATGTTTGAGAATTTGCGGATGCGGATGCGGATGCGGATGTGAATATTAGGTGACAAATTCGGTCACAGTTTCGGATTTGGTGACAGTTTCCGATACGGTTGCTTATTCGGATTCGGATTGCAAGTCTGATTCTAATTTAGAGTCGGGTTTTGATTTGGACTTAAATTTGAATAGATAATAACACAAAACATTGCGGAATATGAGGCGGATTTAATCCTTCGATCGTGGATTCTTGGAAATCTATTGTTATTCTATTGTGTCTCGCTCACCGGTGAGCTTATGGGGCTTGACGGGTTAAATTCAAATTCGTTTGCAAATTCGGTTTCGGTTTGGTATTTGGTATCTGTTTAAGTTTTAAATTTGGATTCGGCAGAGAATTCGACACGAATTTTGAAATTTCAAATGAGGTTCTGTACCTCTTCGCCGTAGGAATTAAGGCGTATCTATTGCTTACCTCATCTACACCTAATTCGTTACTTGACACACATCAATTTGGTCACAGGTGCGGGCACGGCCCAAATCTTGTTACTACATCGGGTATTGTTATATAATATACCCGATAGTCCAGGTATTATACCTTTGGGTGTACTAGAATATGCGTGTAGTCCAAATATGAAGGTGTGGTGTAATAATTCATGGATATTATTTAGAGCATAAATAATTTTATGCCTAGGCAAGTTGGTGACGTCTTGATAATTTGGCTGCAGCGATATCGATTTTTCTCAACATTACTAAAGCTAAGAAATTAAAGTTCATTGTCAGTATTCATCATGTCTTTGTTTTTGAATTACCCATAGCATAACACGATTGGTCAACTTTTATAACACAAAATAATCAAAACACCTCTATAAAAACAGGGATTCTAATTTTGCCAACAGAGAAGAGTGATTTAAGCTTCCAAAATTTGTACATAGATTATATGAAATGTATTTATGGTTTTTAAATTACGCGACAAAAACCATTTTGTCGCTTACGCCCTTACCATTTTTAGGGTTCCGTAGCCAAATGGCAAAAACGGAACCCTTATTTGCTGTTCCAGCCGGCCGGCCCGGCCTCTCATAGAAAACAAACAATCTTAAGAGGAGTCCACACCGCCGTTTTTCCATACAAACGTTGTCCCCTATTACCTCCCTGGATAATGCCGGTAGAGTTATGATTATTTTCCTGAATATCTATGGCCACTATTAGCATGTCCCTATGTTTTCTTTTTTTTCATAATTTTATTATTAAATAAGATAAGAACGTCCAAAAACCCAAAAAAATGGCCAGATTTTCCTCTGTGTTCAAACACCCAGAAAACAAACACAAAAAAGTAAAACATAGGAACACAGCTCAAGCATTGATTTAATTCTTAATGAAAAAAGTACTTAAATCGGTTAAGTTTTGGAGAAGGAATCAGCGGACAACGAATCGAAGATTTTCTGTTCTTTTATTAGAACTATTGTCGTGTTGTCTCTATCGCGCTCTGCGATGGGAGACTTGAGATTGTTGAGACAGCAATACTTTTTCAAATACCTATTTTCAATTTCTCTCGCCCCTGGTGTATCCTCTTAAACATAATATCCAACACGGTTTTTTACTTTAACGCGGTGTCACCTTAAGCTTCTGGTCCATACCTACAATATTATATCATATCTTCAATATATACTAGTAATCTGTGGTCCATACTCAGTGAAACAGAGTTATGTTTCACGGCATTTCTGTGACTCATGCGTGCCGAAGCATACTGTAAAACGCTTCTAAAATGGAGTACAAAACTGTTAAAAACGCGCCAATAGCTAATACATTGACAGCTGTTCCGTGCAGCAGTGTTTTCCAAAAGAGCTTTTATGCGACCACACTAGTCACTGGTAGGTCTATGAAAAAATTTTTCGCGATCCCCCTTTGTTTTTTATCATGCATAAAATTTTTCTGCTTAATAAACTTAATTAAACACAATTTGAGCTTGTGTTACGTGTAAATTTCTTGTAATTGTGAGCAATAAAGTGTTTTATTATTATTATTATAAACACAATATTTATTATTTTTGTACTACCCGCCCTCCATTAGCTATGTCCACACTATGCAATTTCATCTTAAATTTTCGTCATCATCTTTTTATTCAACTTTCGTTTGACATATTCAATAATTGAATGCGTCAAAATCCACTCCCGTTGGAAAGAAAAGTGTCATAGCGTCGCGGGCATGCCTCACGTGCGATGTTGACTGCGCTATAACGCATGCCCTTGATCTACGAATAATAAAAACTAAGGAATCGTAACTCCCATACTATTAGCGTTTTAAATTTGGTTCCTTTTGATCTGTCATGTAACGTCAGCCTAGTACCGCTCAAGGTCACCTAAATATTGCAAATGTATTGAAATGTGTACCTAAGGTACACTTTTTTGACAAGTATTGTGGATCATGTTTTTTGACAGAGTTACTTTTCCTTACTTTTTATTATTCGTAGCCCTTGATGAACAAAAAAAGGCACAGTGTGGACAAAGCTATTTGGGGTCGCGACAGGTTGACAAACACTGCCGTACAGCAATAATTCACTGTGACGTCACACCTCTGACGTCACGGGGATTTGCTCCGTTCGCGTCTGTTCTGTGATGTTTGTGAATTAGGTAGCGAAATGTTTGTGCCATTGCAGATCGTTCCATTTACTTGTACACATGTACAAGTAAATAAATGGCACGATCTGTCATACAGTGTCATCTGTGATCAGATCAGCGGGACCAAAATGGTCGTTTTGAAGAATCATGATATGAATCATAATATGATTCATTTTTCTAAAATCGCAAAATGCAACTCTGCTTGCAATTCGTTTCTGTATTTTTGTACTGATTTGACATTTGTCAGTTTGACAGTTTTGACAATTCATTTGCTGAATTGATTGAGAGGAATTGCTAAATGTGACCATTTTAGCCCCGCTGATCTAAAATATGTACACAAAACTTTTTGTGTAGATATTTTACTTGTATTATTCTGAATAACAATAATTTTTCGAAAAATTAAGTTTGTTTATCTATGGACAAGCCTTTTAATTTTTCGTCCAAATGTTAAGTCCACTTTTTCTTCAAATTATTTTCTCGTTGCTAAGCCTCCATTTTTGCAAAAAAAGGTTTTCCTATTGTTACTTACTTAATTTTTATTAATTTCATTTTAATTTATTTTCTTTTTTCTTTTAAGTAATTTCATTTTAAGTAATTGAAGACCCCTCAAGTCTTCAATTACTTAAAAACATCTTCAACTATTTTAACAGATTTATAGCAAAACCTCAAAAAACGCCAACCCAATCTCAAACAATATATCCTCTTAATCCCGCCGCCATTTTGGATTCGGTCACATTTTTGTACGATCGGAGGCAATCTCTGTGAAACAAGAACAATGTCGCTGACAACGGCCCTGTTTGTGGACGTGTGCAGCCAACGAGGTGATCGTAGGTGGGGGATAAGGAGTAAGCGATAGCGATTGGCTATTAGCGGGGGAAAAGTTTGGTAATATTCAATGGATATTGGTAGACTTGTGCTCTCCCACAGGCAGTGTACAGACGAAAATATAATATTACTAGATGATGTCCACAACTCCGTTGCGCCAAAACTCGTTTATCGCGCGGGAACCGTACAATTTTCTGCAATAAAAAGTAGCCTATGTTCTTTCCCGGCCCGGGACGCAAAGTATTGAACATAGCCTGGATGTACGGAATTTTTACCCCTACTTGAAAAAAAAAACGGTGGCACTCGGGGACTGTCGTGGTAAAGCTATTATATAATAGCATTGTTTATCAACTTAATATGCAATTATAATTCGCATACGTGACTGCACGTACACAAACACCGTGCCAATGTCCGGCAACGCCCGCCGCACCGCTGTGCCGGTTGGAACGGGGGAGGTTAGGTTTTTTCGTTAGGGAAATTCTTTATCCGGTCGCCAGTCGCCACGCTTAAAGCCCGCGATAAAAGCTATAAGCTTTAAATGTCCCGCTATCGCTTATACCTCGCACCACACATTTCCACTGAAATGGGACGATACTTGTATTCTCTGGCGCTCGTTGCTCATCTTAGCCCAAACTATTTCAGTGGAATTTGACACGACTATAAGATGGCGCCTGTGCCATATTTATTAGTTCGTAACTGCATTTTGAGGGTATTTCTGAGAAAATATTATGAACTTATCGTTGGAGAATTTATGATATTTTATATTATATAAGTTTTAATAAAATTAAATACCTAAGATTCTATTAGAACTACAAGGATCTTGTGGCACTTATGTGACATTGAATAGGTATTCATGTAAAGCAGTTGTCATTCAAAATCACTGTAGTAAAATGATGCTCAGATGATAAAGAATGATGATGATTACAGGATAACCAGCCCACAAAACGGCTGTGTCTTAAGTTACGTTTTACAAGATGGCATGTCATTTCAACATCCTTGTAGGATTATATTTTTATAACTTTACAGTCACACAATATTATGACCGTGGCTAAAGGCTCTGGCGTCCGCCACTACAGCTATTCTACTCTTGATTAATTTGTAAGCAGTAGTCACCGTTTGACATGAGTTGACCAGATTGGCTGCTCTAAATCTGCGGTTTTACAAGATGGCATGTCATTTCAACATCCTTGTATGTCATTTAAGCGCACTTGATATAATGTATGATTTGATTTGTTAACGAAAATGGCTAAAGGCTTTAGCGTCTATACTCTTGAGGAAACTTTTTCGCAGTGGTCAACTTGACATGGGTGGACCAGATTGGCTGTGTGTGTGACGCTTTACAAGATGGCACGTCATTTTAACATCCTTGTAGGTTATTCCATTAATTTAAGTACTCTAGAGTCTTGTAGTATTGTTTATATTTACGAACTTTATTGAAAATAGCAACGACAAAATGTGTGTTTCACTACAGTTGAATACTCTTCAGGTACTTATTAGCGGTGGTCACCATTAGCTTAACATGGGTTGACCAGATCGGCTGCTCCACGAAGTCAGCAACGTCCTTCCAGTTGGTGTTAGCGAAGTGGTGGACGGTATCCGCTGTGGAAGAAACAGAATTGGTAAACTAGAAAAATAAATGTGAAAGACGTGTCTTTAATAGAAAAAGTTCATAGAAGCAATTTAAAACATATATCATAGATGTTGCCTCTTTACGATTGAGCCGCTGAACTGATTTAGATGAAATTTAATAATAATAATAATACTCCCCACACCGATTTCAGTGACGGTGGCCAGTTTCATTGAAACCAGGCCAGGTACGCAGGAGTGATTTTGTAGTGCTCAAGTGTGTGCGCAGTACAGAAGAGCACTCTCTATTCCTTCACTCTCATAACCCACGAGATCAGGCGCAGGACCGACTTTTTACATGCCCATCCGACGCATGGATCATCTTACTTGTCAGACAATCAGGTGATCACTGATCAGCCTGCATTGTCCTAACCAAACATGGAAATAATATGTTTCCAACGCGGGATACGAACCCACGACCTCCAAGTCGAGAGCCACGCTCTTAACCACTAGACCACAGAGGCGTTTTGACCATGAAATTTGGTATGAACTTTGAGCCATATAAGGACTTTTAATATTTTATTCCAGAAAATTCACGGTTCCCACGCTATCAACAAACTGACCAGCGGACGATCAAGAGGCTTCTAAAGACATTCCATTTGCCTATTTATGATGACTAGTTTAGTAGTTATGCCTTCTCAGGGAATAGAGAACCGCATACACGCATCATACAGGCCAAAATCATAACCTAACTTCGCCGAAATCGAGTAAAAATCAACTTACACAGCTCCTTCTGCCCGTTGAACAGGTTTTTGAAGTCGAAGGTGATTCTTCCCGTGGCTTCGGCGTCCACCTGGTAGGTCTTGATGGTCATGCGACCAGCTTCCAGCTTGAATGTGCTGTCTACGGTTAGATCATAGCCCTCTGAAAGCATAATTTCATATAAAAAACTTAAGAGGTGTCAAGGGACACCCGGATGGAATGAAGTTATAAAAAAAACAAAAAAAAAAACAAACAAAAAAAGAGAGAAACACGCGCTACCGCACGGCTTAGAACTATAGCAATTTGCTCTAGTTGTAATATACCGACACTTTTGTGTCCTCCTTTCACAACATGCGATAAGGAACTTCGTTCTAATATTATATTATGTTAGGTTTGTCGAACTTCTGCGTGTGTTTCTGCGCTATGGTGATACACCTGAGTGCTATACTGTCTATTATTAATATATTCTAATATCATGAGGGCGTGGGCGCGCGCATTTCGCCCCAACACCGGAGCATCCCCAGGACGTGGACTCTACGAACAACGTCCATCAAGAAGTTTTTCTTAGAGTCCACATCAACGTCAGTCATAACTTGATGGACGTTGTTCGTAGAGTCCACATCCTGAGGATGCTCCGGTGTTGGGGCGAAACGCGCGTCGGGGTTTTCAACCTGCATGGTGGTGAGGGGCCTTGCACGGATTTGCCAACATTATTGCTTGTGTGGTGGTGGTGTTTGCAGGTTCTTGCATGCGAGTGTACGCATAGGCAGTGTGAGAGGAGGGAGGTGCTGTACGCATGCGGCATGCCTATGCGTACACTCACTCATTTACTTAAAGGTGGAAGTTTATTTCGCGGAATATTGCTAAAAATAATAACAAACTAAATTTTAAGCTATGGATTTCCGCAAAGTAACGCCTGATTTCATTAACTACGGTACACGGTATTGTGGATATGAATTTAGTATGAAAATAGCAGATAGTCCTTCGGCGACCGTATTTTGCAGTCGGTCCGTCTGTGGCCGGCCTCGCACTTATGATGTTTCTGAATTCCGCACAGCATATTATTAGTATACGTCTAATGTCCGTGGGTTTCGGTCTGACCAACCATACAATTTCACACACATTTAGGCACAAAAACCACTCGTGTCACATAAAATCGGCGCCCCAGCTCTGGATTTGTATATAGGCAGTATAGGCCATTGCCTATAGGCGGCAACGACCAAGGATGGCGGCAGAGTTCGTACATGGGGCTGCAAAATTAAAGTGGCCTATACCATAGTAAAAGGAGGGGAAGTAAGTTATCTTCATACAAAGGCACCGCGCGCGGCTTGTACGTGTGCGCCATAGTATGAATGCGTCGCAACGTACGGCACACAACAAAATCTCGGCCAGTTTTACTAGGCTGGTACGCATTGATACTATGGCGCACACATACAAGCCACGTGCGTTGCCTTTGTATGAAGATAACTTACTTCCCCTCTTACTATGCCTATACTCATAACAAAAATTAATGCGGCCCTGCGGCCACCGAAACTCACCAGCCACCACCCCGCAATCCCCGCTCCCCTCCACCGGCATTACTATCAGCTGCCCGCTCAGCTCGTACGAGCCCCTCATCTTGATCACGCCGCAGCTCATTTTGATGTTGAGATTCAGGGCGGAGGTGTCTAGCCTGAGTGTGGTCAAAACCATGAGACGGGGTAAAAAAAAGCAAAACTTTAGATATTTCTAGCAAATTTCGTTGTGACTAAATTAATTTAGCACGCCGTAACCGTACATTTTTCCAGGATTAAAAGTATACTGTGTCCTCTCTCGGGACTCCAAGTACATCGATACCTTTCATCGATATGAGTTCGGTGGCTTATACTTGAGGAGACAGACATACTTTCTGAAATCACAACCATACCAATATTACAAATGCCAAAGTGTGTCTGATTGTGTGTTACCTCATCACGCTTAAACCGCTAAACCGATTTTGCTGAAATCTATTATACATCTAGCTGTCCCGGCAAACGTTGTTTTGCATTCTAAAGTATTTCGCCCAGTGATATTTTATTATAAAAACTTCATTGATTTCGTCCATATTATTTTATTGAAGTGACATGGCAACGTCCATCGCTATCCCGTCGCACAAACAATGGTCGCCGTCAGTCTCGAGTTGTAATAATTTACTATTATTTATTCAATAAATGGACTTATCAATATAAAAACATAACCCTCCTGGCAGTCGGGTAAAAATTAGCCAGTAGCCGATTCTCAGACTTACTGAATATGCATATAAAATTTGGTAAAAATCAGTAAGGCCGTTTCGGAGGAGTACGCGGCCTAACATTGTGACACGAGAATTTTATACAGGATGTAACAAAAATAAGTGATAATACTTTAGGGTATGTACGTGTTCCTTGTAGAGAGTTCACTGTGAAAGTAGCAGCGCTGAAAGACGAAATTTTTTTTTCACTTTTGTATGGGCAAGGGCCCGAGCGTCACGAGTTTCCCCATACAAAAGTGAAAAAAATTTTTGGTCTTTCGGCGCTGCTACTTTCACAGTGAACTCTCTATAAGGAACATGTACACACCCTAAAGTATTATCACTTATTTTTGTTACACTCTGTATATCTTATACAGTGTGTAACAAAAATAAGTGATAATACTTTAGGGTGTGTACGTGTTCCTTGTAGAGAGTTCAATGTGAAAGTAGCAGCGCTGAAAGACGGATTTTTTTTTTCACTTTTGTATGGGCAAGGGCCCGACCGTCACGAGTTTCCCCATACAAAAGTGAATAAAAATTTTGGTCTTTCAGCACTGCTACTTTCACAGTGAACTCTCTACAAGGAACATGTACACACCCTAAAGTATTATCACTTATTTTTGTTACACCCTTTATATAAAAATGGATTTTCAAATGTGTTAGTCGCGCTAAAACTCGAAAACGGCTGAACGGATTGGGCTGACTTTAGTCTTAAAATATTCGTAGAAGTCCAGGGAAGGTTTTTAAGTGACACGAAGTTCACCGGGACAGCTAGTATAAGATAAATGGATTTCCAATTGTGTTAGTAACGCAAACGCTATAACTCGATAACGGCTGAACCGATTCTGCTAATTTTAGTCTTAAAATATTCGTAGAAGTCCAGGGAAGGTTTCTAAGTGACACGAAGTTCACCGGGACAGCTAGTTTCAAGATACAAAAATACTATGAGTCTCGGGAAAGGGCAACTTTTTAACGCGAAAGAATACAAAAATTTTTGCGCAGCAGATTTAAGGGCATGTGCAACTAGTTTATAATAATTAAATAAACAAATACTTAAGGCAAAAGGAAAAAATACTCACTTAAAATCCGTAATCCTACACTTATCCATGCCTGAAAAGGAGGTGTTGATCAGTTTGAGCTGCAACATGGGCAGGTCCCCTGTGATCAGTGGATGGAACATCGGCTCATGGGGTTCGATGTCCAGGTCGGGTATGCCCACCATGAACTGCTGGTATACGTCATTGGCCGTGGCGATGAGGCAGTCCGTGTCTTCGGTGCTGCATGGTGTTATGGGGACTGAAAAAATGCAAAAATGGGGTCAAAAAATACATCAGGCACTCGGGGACTGCCGCGGTAAAGCTAATGTTTTTTTTTATGAAATAAGGGGGCAAACGAGCAAACGGGTCACCTGATGGAAAGCAACTTCCGTCGCCCATGGACACTCGCAGCATCAGAAGAGCTGCAAGTGCGTTGCCGGCCTTTTAAGAGGGAATAGGGTAATAGGGGAGGGTAGGGAAGGGAAGGGAAGGGAAAAGTTGAGGGTAGGGAAGGGAATAGGGTAGGGGTTAGGGGATTGGGCCTCCGGTAAACTCACTCACTCGGCGAAACACAGCGCAAGCGCTGTTTCACGCCGGTTTTATCCGGGGAACGTGGTATTTATCCGGTCAAGCCGGCCCATTCGTGCCGAAGCATGGCTCTCCCGCGTATAAAAAATGTATAGAATTTTATATCAACTTATGCAATTATAGTACGCATACGCCTAGTCTTAAGAGGAGTCCACACCGCCCTTTTTTCCATACAAACGTTGTCCCCTGTTTCCTCCCTGGATAATGCTAGTAGAGTTATATTTTTTTTCCTGAATATCTACGGCCACTAATACAATGTCCCTATGTTTTCTTTTTTTTCATAATTTAATTTTTAAATAAGATATGAACGTTCAAAAACTCAAAAAAATGGGCAGATTTTCCGCTGTGTTCAAACGTCCAGAAAACAGATTGGGCTAAATTATACAAAAAAAGCAAAACATGGAAACACAGTTTAAGCCTTTTTTTAATCTTTAATGAAAAAAGTACTTATATCGGTTAAGTTTTGGAGAAGGAATCAGGGGACAACGAATCGTTGATTTTCTGGATTTTCTGCAGTTGTCTCTATCGCGTTCTGCGGTATAGGCTTGAGGTAAGGGAGACAGCTATAGATATTACACGTACTTTTTTTTCACTTCTCTAGCCCCTGGTGTATCCTCTTAAGTAACAGATGATTTGCCGGTCGGAGTTCTAATAAACGAATTTTGGCGCGACGGAGTTTCGGGCGTCATCTAGAAATTTATACAGGCGGGGTGAAACCCCATTTTGTTATTTCTTGACACCCGATTTACCTAGTTCCAATATAATAACGAATTGTAAAAAAATATGAGATATAGAGCACAATATTTAAAAGGATTTGAGCCATAAACATTTTAATAAAAAATAATACTTTCGCTGTAATTAATTTACAAACTCACCTCCGACAAAACTCTTTGTCATCGAAATATAAGTATTAACAGGAATAACTTACATTTTATTTTAGTAAATCGTTAATGAATCTACTTTAAAAAGGTCTGAACCGAACAATGTTTTTTCTTAATATTTATTTAGAAAGATATTTAAAAATACATGAAAAATAGAGAAGATCCGCCCCTAGACACTACAATTTTATGATAAGCTAAAATGAATCTTATTGCGATGCGTACACGCTTGGCCTTTGGTTATGTGCAAGGTTATCGTTTTGGATTGAGATAAGACCTCGCCTTAAAATTATTTTGGAAATCACTCAAAATCTACTTACTTCCATTCGACCAGCTACAGAAAAGAAGCACCAATGCAACTGTCTTCATGATGACTACCTCTTGGCAAATATTTCCACCACTTTTAAACCCACTTTTATTATACCAATGAATTATTATAATTACATTTAAATGCGTTATTAAATTTTTATAAATATATTTTCCCGCGGTTCCAACTGTATCGTAAACTTTTATTTATTCGTCATGATTATACATTTTCCGCATTTTTGAAGAACCAGAGGTTTTCCGAGACTTCGTTTTCGTTTTCCGCGGTCAACGTACATTTTCCGGGATAATTTATTGAATAGAACATCATTTAAGGCTTTATCCATACTAATATTATAAATGCGAAAGTGTGTCTGACCGTCTGTCTGTCATCAATATAGTCAACAATAATATATCTATATATGTATGGACGCTTCACACCTGATGGACTTGTGTTACAGGTACCAGACAACGGAAATATATTTAATACTTTTATACCTACTATACATATATTTAAGATTTTTATTATATGATACATATATTTAATACACATCCATGACCCAGGAACTTTGAAAACTTTTTGTTCCGTCAGCGGGATTTGAACACGCGACCCCCGGTTTGAACCAATAGCCCACCAACTGAGCCATAGAGGTCGCCAAAATTTTACGGTTAACGCGTTTTAAACTTACAATAAACTTAACCCTCTTCACACCAAAACCAATAAAAGAATAACATTAAAATTCGGTTAACATCTTAATATAAACCCAATATAAATCAGGTCTTAATTGGCTTGGGGACCATCAGATACCAACTTAATATAAAGATCAAACGGGACCCGCCATACGTTATCTGATTTTTATCGATATAACAAATGTATGTTGTTTTGAGTTAGGTAGCCCTACGAAATCCGTATAAATTATGTGAAAGGAGAGTTATAAATGAACAATGCTTTATTTATGTCTGTACTATAAATATCAATGCAAAAGTGTTAGTGTGTATGTTATCTTTTCAAGCCCAATTTGTATGTAGATGATTTATACAAGATGTTAGTGTAAACCGTTATCCTTGAAACCATCAAATGAGCCCGTCAAAATGAACAACGTTTTCTATGAGAACAATGCGGGGAACTAAAAAATCCGTCTTCATACCCATATAAATTGCCGATCCGGGCATCCGTATGGGTACGAAGACGGCAGATTTTTTTTGAGTTACCAGCATTGTTCTCAAAGAAAAAGTTGGTCATTTTGACGGGCTCATTTGATGGTTTCAAGGACAACGGTGTTTACACTACAGAGTGTTAGTGTAAACACCGTTATATAGGGACTAGATACACGCAACTCCGCTAAAAATCGTTTATCGCGTGGGAACCGTACAATTCTCCGGGATAAAAAGTATCTATACAGCATGACTGGAGAGACATGACCGATACTATTCAGTACTCGATTCTCTTTAAAATACTAATTATGTAATAAAATAAGGTAAGTACTTAATTTTTGACCAAATTTCCCTTTAAACAAATGAATCATGGACACTTAGTAAATTACTATGCGGCCGGCGCGGCGGCATGCACCCCGCACCGCGCTACCCCTCCCGCGCGCGAACTTTAAGAGCCCATATGACCCTAACTTGACTACATACTTTAACCTAGATCACAAAATCTGTAAGGTCTAGAAAACTGATTTTTTGACACAAGTAACTTCAGTTCATAAAGATTAAATGCTCAAGACGAAAACACGATTACTCAAAAAATGCTCGATAGTTTCTTTTTTACAAAAAAACTTGTTTTAGACACATTTTTGCTTGGATCTTCGAATTTTGCTGTCTTTTCTTTAATATTTTTTAATATCTAAAAAGGTATTGACAAAACCTAAATTTGCTCAAAACACTTTTTTCATAATCATTATAGTTCGTCTTTTATTCAAGTAAAACTAACTCGGCGATGATTCCGCGCCGTCCTTTTTCACCTGGCATATGAAAGACGGGAGTGAGTGTGAAGAGAGAAGGACGATGTTTGACTTTTAGAGTCAGGTGAGCTCTTAAGCTACATTTACTTTTTTTTTTTTTTCAACTAATATAATAGCCAAATATCACGTCCTCGAGTATTCAACATGTCTCACCAGTCATGTTGTATGTCCTTTCCCAGGACATATAGATACTATTTATCTTCATACCCAGCAGAATTGGTGCAGTCGTTTCGGATTTTTTCCAAATTTCATTATTGTTTCAGCAGTTTGAATGTGATGAGGTAACAAACAAACACACTTTTGCTTATAACGGACAATAAGATAAGTATATCATAAATATAAAATTCTCGTCTCACAATGTTAGTCACCACTCACCGTACTCCTTCGAAACGGCTTTACTGATTTCAACCAAATTTTATATGCATAGTCAGTGGGTCTGAGAATCGGCTACTGGCTACTTTTTATATTAAGTGAATTTGTTCAATGAATAATAGCAAATTATTACAACTCGAGACTGACGGCGACCATTGTTTGTGCGACGGGATAGCGATGGACGTTGCCATGGTGACATACTTATTTAGTCACCTCAATAAAATAATATGGGCGAAATACATTATATAGCAAAACAACATTTGCCGGGACAGCTAGAAGTAATCTAAAATAACCTCCAAAAACGAGCCAGCTATCCCCAAACTTATAACAAACGGCGGAAGTTCCAACCTTCAAAGCGGAACGGCCCAAATTGCGGGTCCACGGTCCACTAACCCCAAAATTCACGAAAATACGCGGCCCTTCGCGCATAAAGTCCGTATTTTCTTAGTTGTTTCCTGTGTCTAGTAGAGTTTATGTTATGACTTTAAGGTATTTATGGTAATTTAAGGTATTTATATAGGACTGTAAGGTTATTCTTACTGTTCCTTGAAAATTGTACAAGAATCATGGACAGAGTGACAGCTGACAGGTGACAGCTGTCAAAGGGACGGGAAAGGTTCGTGAACAATAATTATTATCTGTGGTCGTGTACCTCGGATCTATCGCATAAACGCCGGAACACTTACTAATATTATAAATGCGAGTTTATGCATAATATTATGAAACTGTGTCTGTCTGTCTCTCTGCCTGTCTGTGTGTAACCTGTGTAACTTCAAACTTAAACGACTAACGGCGGTTCCCAATATTTCTATCTCTGGTTTGGCCCTACTAGAGATAGGAATAGCTCAGATTAGGGACCTACATAAATTTTATGTCAATTGTGAGCTATTCCTATCTCTAGTAGGGCAAAACCAGAGATAGATTAAATATTGGGAACGGCCGTAAACCGATTTTAATAAATTTTGTACTTATGGAGACATTATTTATTTTTAACGGGCTTTGGTTCACCACATATCCCCACCGTTGTAACTCCTGTGTCGCCAGGATCGACAGCGGTATCAACCACGAAAACCCTTTGATATGATCTCAGGGGGAGCCCAAGGGACATGATAAACTGTCTTGGTGCAACGAAATTAATCAGAAGAAGATAGGAGGAGTAGGAAGTATACAGTTTTCCCTTCTCATAAAAAGCGGGAGACAGCACAAAGTTGCAATGACCGAAAGTCAAAGAACTAAAAAGAAAGCACCACGGGAATAATTAATGTTAATTATGACTACTAAGCTAGATCGAAGTTAATGTTGGAATTTGTTGTGTACACTGTTTCCAGTAATAATTATGGAGAAAATAGATACTTAACACATGAAGAAGGACATAATAATATGATATTAGGTAGTTTCGTTGCGGAAAATGTACTTCATCGGGGCTCAACATAGAAAATATTTACTGCATGTTTGATCAAAACTGGTTTAGTAGTTTTTAAGATAGGGAATTTTAATTCTCAATTACATACAATTTTGAATTCCGTTTTTTTAAATACTTACTAACATACAATTTTGAATTCAGTTTATTTTTTTAATACTATGAACTATTATCCATACTAATATTATAAATTCGAAAGTGTGTCTCTCTGTCTGTCTGTCTTTTACCTCTTCACGCCCAAACCGCTAAACCGATTTTGCTGAAATTTGGTATTGAGATTCCTTGAGTCCCGGGAAAGGACATAGGCTACTTTTTATCCCGAATAAATGTACGGTTCCCGCGCGATAAACGAATTTTGGCGAAACGGAGTTGCCGGCGTTATCTGCTGGCCGATTCTGTATCGTACATTTGTGAGTTAAGAGGATTCCACACCGCCCTTTTTTCCATACAAACGTTGTCCCCTGTTTCCTCCCTGGGTAATGCTAGTAGAGTTATAATTTTTTTCCTGAATATCTACGGCCACTAATACAATGTCCCTATGTTTTCTTTTTTTTCATAATTTAATTATTAAATAAGATATGAACGTTCAAAAACCCAAAAAAATGGCCAGATTTTCCACTGTGTTCAAACGTCCAGAAAACAGATTTGGCTAGATTATACAAAAAAAGCAAAACATAGGAACACAGCTCAAGCCTTTTTTTAATCTTTAATGAAAAAAGTATTTAAATCGGTTAAGTTTTGGAGAAGGAATCAGGGGACAACGAATCGTTGATTTTCTGGATTTTCTGCAGTTGTCTCTATCGCGTTCTGCGGTATAGGCTTGAGGTAAGGGAGACAGCTATAGATATTACACGTACTTTTTTTTCATTTCTCTAGCCCCTGTTGTATCCTCTTAATCACTGAGTTTGTAACGAAACGGAGGAGTGAGCAACGGAAAGTCTCACTTTTGTATGTAAGTGAATACAAAAAGTGGCACTTTTGGTTACTCACTCCTCCGTTTCGTTACTAACTCAGTTATTAACTCACAAATGTACGACACAGAATCGGCCAGCTGGTTACGTTATAATTTCTATAATAGTTTTACTACATTAAATTAATTTGTATAATGTAGTTAAAACGTCATCAAAAACACTTAACGCTTCGCTACTTAAAGAGTCGTTATCTCCACAATTTCAAGTAGGCATAAATTTTAATTAAAATTAAATTATGATTAAAACAGTCTGTTAGTTCGTAGTAATTTATATTTTTGCTGGAAAATGTATCTCAATTAAAGGGGTACGAAGATTTTTGTATGGAGCCGACATACTGTCCGCTAAATATGTTTTTTCGCGTTCACGAATGTTTTTCTCAATAATGTTTTTTTTTTTATGAAATAAGGGGGCAAACGAGCAAACGGGTCACCTGATGGAAAGCAACTTCCGTCGCCCATGGACACTCGCAGCATCAGAAGAGCTGCAAGTGCGTTGCCGGCCTTTTAAGAGGGAATAGGGTAATAGGGGAGGGTAGGGAAGGGAAGGGAAGGGAATAGTTGAGGGTAGGGAAGGGAATAGGGTAGGGGTTAGGGGATTGGGCCTCCGGTAAACTCACTCACTCGGCGAAACACAGCGCAAGCGCTGTTTCACGCCGGTTTTCTGTGAGAACGTGGTATTTATCCGGTCGAGCCGGCCCATTCGTGCCGAAGCATGGCTCTCCCACGTTTAAATAGGATAGAATATCTAACTCGCTGGCTCTCCCACGTTTAAATAGGATAGATAGGATAGCTAACATCAATACAAACAAAAAATAGTCTTATTTATTTATTTCAGAGGCAAAACAATTAATTAATTAATTTCTTGGACAAAACCCTGTAAGGTGTCACATTTCGAAGATTTGAGCTGCCAAAGTTGCAATATCTTAAATCGGTAAAACTTTGGCAGCTCATATCTCCGAAATGTGACTCTTTACGTGGTTTTGTCTATGATTATTTTTTGTTTGTATTGATGTTAGCTATCCATTTTTTTTAAATATTTGTGAACGCAAAAAAACACATTTAGCGAAAGTAGGTCGGCCAAAATCTTCATACCCCTTTAAGTAGTTATATTTATAATACTCCCCACACCGGTTTCGGTGACGGTGGCCGGTTTCATTGAAACCAGACCAGGTACGCAGGAGTAATTTTATAGTGCCCAAGTGTGTGCGCAGTACACAAGAGCACTCTCTATTCCTTCACTCTCATAACCCAGTGGGACGGAAGACCGACACGACTGGCGAGAGATCAGGCGCAGGACCGACTTTTTACATGCCCATCCGACGCATGGATCATCTTACTTGTCAGACAATCCGGTGATCAGCCTGCATTGTCCTAACCAAACTTGGAAATAACATGTTTCCAACGCGGGATTCGAACCCACGACCTCCGGAGTCGAGAGCGACGCTCTAACCACTAGACCACGGAGGCGTTATATTTATAATTGAAATAATAAAGAGGACAATTTTGTCTGTTTGCTTCTAATGGGCTCAGAATCTATCGGGCCAATTTTAATGAAAGGCAAAGACAAGGAACAGACTACGGGAAAGGATTTAGGTTACTTTTTATTTTGGAAAATATATGATTGCCGTCGGATACTATTGAGCCGCATACAACTAATTCTAAGGGTCAATTCAGACCGCAACGTGGCGAGGCGAGGCGCGGCGCGGCATAAATTGATTTGACAGATTTCAATTGCGTGAGAGGTCATGCGAATCTGTCAAATCCATACAAAGTAATAGTTTACTCAACTGAATTGACCCTAAGTAGCCTTAAAGACATTTAAATGGCTACAAACTCTATAACTCAATCCAAAAGTGTAGTAAAATGTAGTTTCAATCAGTCCGGGCGCGAATAAACCGGCGCACGTGAGCTCTTGGACTACACGCTAGGGTTGTCAACGTTTGGTAAATAAAAACAATATCCACACTAATATTATAAATGTGAAAGTGTGTATGTCTATCCATCTGTCCGTCTGGTTGTCTGTCTGTCTGTTACCTGTTTACGCCCAAACCGCATAACCGATTTTGCTGGGTATGGAGATACTTTGAGTCTCGCGAAATGACATAATATGATACTTTTCATCCCGGAAAATTTTACGGTTCCCGCGTGACGAATTTTGGCGCAAAGGAGTTGCGGGCGTCATCTAGACTTTATATTTTTTTAATTCTTTAATTAAGTAAAATTGATAATATTATAGTAAGAAAATAAAAACAATAAAACTCAAAGGTGACTGACCGACATAATGATCTATCAACGCACAGCCCAAACCACTGGACGGATCGGGCTGAAATTTGGCATGCAGGTAGATGTTATGACGTAGGCATCCGCTAAGAAAGGATTTTGATTATTTCTATCCCCAAGGGGTTCAAATAGGGGATGAAAGTTTGTATATAATAATACTTACTAACGCGAGCGAAGCCGCGGGCAAAAGCTCGTGATGTTATAAGTTATAAGGCACGTGAATTCTGTGGACTGTGTCAACTATCAGTGACATCAAAAGGGAGGGATCAAATATATTGTTTAAAAGCTGACATGATCAATATTGCTTTTTTATCATCAGCTCGCTACATAATAATCAAATTTTTAGTAATTTTCTGTCATGTGCCAGCCCTAGGTTACTGCACTTTTCAGCGTGTAGCTACGTGGGCTCACTTCAGCTCCAATTAGGTCAGACCTAGGAATCTAGACTTAGGACGTGCTGTGTGAACCATGGAGATATTTGCTAAAGGTATTTTATTATTACAATACTACTGGCTAACCCGGTAAACGTTGTTTTGCCATATAAATTATTTCTAGTATCAATAAAATAGATAAAAACTTACTCTTAGCCCTCAGGCCTTACGAATGTACATACAAAATTTTATTTAAATCGGTTGAGCCCTTAGGAGGAGTGCGACGTGCCGTACGTACCTAATTCACCGATTTTCGAACCTTATATAACTCATAATTTAGCTTAACATTTAGCATTTTAAGCTACAAAATTATAATAAAAATCCTAAACACTCAATACTCTTCAGTATATGAACGTTCCTTTCTCCGTTATTAATTTCTTATTTTTGTTTATTGTACTCACGGACGTAAAAAAAGTATTTTACGTCCGTGATTGTACTCATCATAGAATTAGAACGATTTGATATCGTTGGTACTCATGATATCAGCTGCCAAAGTAATACTATTTTTTTTTAAATTCAAGCATACATTCAGTATCTCCCTAGTATTTACAAATTACAATTATAGATAGGATAGACAATTTCACTAACTACATATTTGCCATTTTAATTTTATTAGGTCAATTTTGAACTATGATAAGTAAAAAAATTATAGATTTTTGGTGCGATCTCGGCAACGCGGCAAATGTATGGTCAAGGTCGTTTGCTCAGGGGATGGTATGGTCTTAAGGTGACGCCGCGTTAAAGTAAAAAAATCGTTTTGGATATTATGTTTTAGATCGCTTGTTTAGAAAACAAGAAATGAAACATCATGAAATGGAAAGGGCGTAAGCGACAAAATGGTTTTTGTCGCGTAATTTAAAAATCATAAATATTATTATTTCATATAAGCAAATTATAGTGTTTGCTTGAACTAAAGATATTATGTACTTACAAATTTTGGAAGCTTAAATCACTCTCCTCTGTTGGTAAAATTAGAATCCCTGTTTTTATAGAGGTCTTTTTGATTAATTATTCTGTGTTATAAAAGTTGACCAATCGTGTTATGCTATGGGTATTGGGTAATTCAAAGATAAAGACATGATAAATACTGACAATGAACTTTAATTTCTTAGATTTAGTCATTGTTGAGAAAAATCGATATCGCTACAGCCAAATTATCAAGGCGTCACCTTAAGGCACCTTAATTAATCTCAATCCAAAACGATAACTTTGCACACAACCAAAGACCAAGCGTATACGCATCGCAATAAGATTCATTTTAGCTTAGCATAAAACTGTAGTCACTCGAGCGGATCTTCTCTATTTTTCACGTTTTTTTTAAATATCTTTGAAAATAAACATTAAGAAACAAAATTGTTCGGTTAAAGAATTTTTAATATAGATTTACTAACAATTTATTCAAATAAAATGTACAATTATCCTAGTTAATACTTATATTTCGATGAAATAGATTTTTATCGGAGGTGAGTTTGTAAATTAATTACAGCCAAAGTATTAAGTTTTATTAAAATGTTTATGGTTTAAGGTATTTTAAATATTGTGCTTTATACGTCATATTTTTTAAAACTTCGTTATTATATTGGAACTAGGTAAACCGGAAGTCGCGGAATAACAAATTGGGGTTTATCCTCGCCTTAAGCGTGAACAGGTAACAGACGGACAGACACACATTCGCAATTACAATATTACAAAGGACCTTAATTAGTTTAAATAATGTTGTAATTACAAGGTATGTGGCTGAAGTGAGAGTTTCTAATTATTATTGAAATCCTTTGGGAGAACATAATCTTATCTGTAACAATATATATGAGTATATCTTAATTACCCTCGAGATTAATATTATATTATTGAAGATGTAGTATATTACATTACATATTAAACATAGAATACATAGAAACAGAAGATAAGCGAGTAAAACATGCATGGGTGTGGTGAAAAGTTTTTAAAATAATACTTTTTCGCGCGGTTGTAATTTTTTTTGGGATGGCTAAAAATACTGGGTACGGACGAAACAGACACTTTCGCTTTTGTAATAATACTAGATGACTGTACATTTTTCCATCATAAAAAGTCCTTTCCGGGGACCCAAAGTAGCTCCACACAAAATAACAGCAAAATTGGTTCAGAGGTTTGGATGTGAGATGTAATTGAAGACGTGATTGGAAGAACACAATAAGTAACAGTAAAAACACAATAAGTGTATAAATGAAGGCATTAGGGCCGGAAAAATGATTTGAATTTAAGAAATTGCGCATTTTGCCTGGCTAATGTGTAGCCAGACACATTAGCCAGGTGATGAAGATTGATAAGTTACAATTTTTGTTCAAATTATAAGGAAACAAAATTAGTAAATATTCGTATTTTACAAAATGTATAATAGTTGTCACGTCCTTCAACTTACGTCTTTAATTGACAGACAGATAGACAGATAGATTGATAATATTAGCATGGATTGGTAGGTCAGGCCAATAAGCCGAAACTTTTTCGTTTTCGCTTCGTTATAGAATCGCCGAACAAAATGTATGGAATTGACATAAGACGAGTCGAACATCAATGTCATATTAACGAACGCTTATGTCAGTTCCAGACATTTTCATCGGCGATTCTACAACGAAGCGAAAACGAAAAGATTTTGGCTCACTCCCCAGGTCTTGCACGTGCCGATCGCATATGAATTCGCCGAGCGATATTATGATACAAGTTGGAACCGAGCGATAGGCAAAAAACTGATTTACTGCCGACGACGTGTCGTCGCGACACTACTAGTTTCTATGTATTTCTATAAAATATCCTCCGCAGCTAGCGACACGAAGCTATTAGCTAGCGTATTATTCATAAACATACATAGAAACCAGTAGCGATGTCGCAGCCAACTGGTTTAAATAGCCGGCTAGCCCTTTGACTGTACAACGCCATTAAAGCACACGTCTAGCTTTTTAATTGAATATTTCAGTCGCTCAAAACGTTCAACACTACAGCTGATTCAAAAACAGCCGTTTGATTGAATATGTTAAGCGCGCACCACCGCGGCGCTAGGTGCGTTTTGTTTACAATATTATGGCGCCAACTAGCCGGTATTTTATGATTATATTACGATATTTTTAGTAAATATACGTTACAAGTGTTATTAAAGTGACAGAAATTATGGGGGCACATACGAGTGAATAAAAATTTAAACAAATATTCGAGGAGAAATTACGGGATTATGAAAAGCATCACCAAGGTATTTGTTACAATTGTGTTCAAAATGAGTTAGAATACAATTTATTCTACTTGTTATCATTACGCTTGTGTAATAATAACACTAAACTAATGGTCACCTTAGTTAATTTGCCATTTAACCAGTTAGCTAAGCGTCGTCTAGCTGTAGTGTTGAACGTTGCAGTCAACAAGTCGGCTAAACGACGTATAGCCGTGTGATTGAATGGCGTTGTTCAGTCAAAGGGCTAGCTGTTTCATTGAACGGCTATTTTAACCAGTGGACTGCGACAGCGACACGTCGTCTGCAGTAGTCACGTGTCGCTCGGTTTCAACTTGTGTACGACCTACACTAACTTCTGTTTCAATTTATTCTGTTTGTGTATGTTTATTATTAGACGGGTTACACGCTCGGCTGAGCATTTCTTTAATATAGCAAGTGGTTACATTTATACTTAATGCTCATTACTCATTGGTAAATTGCAGATTAATATTGAAGTATTTAGATGATCCGGCAAGCGTTGTTCCGCCTACGTTGAAGGGACTTCTTCCGACCGAGCGAAAGAACATTTCAGACCATTTCACACAACTATCAAACTTTCAATAATTGAAGACGTAGTAAATGAAGTATCTATATATTAATACATGAGCCAAAAACTTTGTACCCCTTTGACGAAAAATGGGGAAACGTAGGTGAATGAAATTTTGCACAGTTATAGTTTATATGGTGAAGGAGTGCATCGAGTTAATATTATTTTGAAATTATGCTTTTATCATACACTAGCTGTTGCCCGCGACTTCGTCCGCGTTAGCATAGTAGACCACGTCCCAAGTATTATTGTACAAAAATATTCACAGAATTGACCTTCCTTATAATATTTAGATGTTCCGTGCGGCTTCACCCGCGTAATTTAGGAATTTCATGCAACCGTACATTTTTCCGCAAAAAATAGCCTATGTCCCTTCACGTGGTCTATTCTTCATGTTTGCCAAATAACATAAAAATTGCTATCTATACTAATATTATAAAGCGGAAGAGTTTGTTAGTTTGTTTGTTTGTTTGTTTGAACGCGCTAATCTCAGGAACTACTGGTCCGATTTGAAAAATTCTTTCAGTGTTAGATAGCCCATTTATCAAGAAAGGCTATAGACTATCTTTTATCACGCTAATACTAATCTCATCTCATCAGTATCTTTATACAAAATTTTAGCAAAATGGGTCCAGCCGTTTACGCGTGATGTCGTGACGTGACCATGCGAAATATAACATTCCGCGCAGCTTCGCCCGCGTAAATTGCATATTTTTTAAAAATCTAATTAATCAAATTAGTCCACAAAAAATAGCCTATGATCCTTCAGGTGGTCTATTTTTTATCTGTGCCAAATAACAGAAAAATTGCTCCAATAGTTCGTGAGATAAGCCCATTCAAATAATTTCCCCCGTTTCTTTCCACATTTTCCTCTATTTCGTCGCTCCTATCAGTCTTAGCGTGATAAAATATAGCCTATAGCCTTTTTCGATAAATGGGCTATCTAAAACTGAAAGAATTTTTCAAATCGGACCAGTAGTTCTTGAGATTAAAGCGTTAAAATAAGCCCTTTCAAATAATTTCCTTAATTTTTTCCACATTTTCCTCTATTTATTTGCTCCCATTAGTCTTAGCGTAATAACACTGAAAGAATTTTTCAAATCGGACCAGTAGTTCCTGAGATTTGCGCGTTCAAATAAGCCCTTTCAAATAATTTCCCCCCGTTTTTTCCACACTTTCCTCTATTTCTTCGCTCCTATTAGTTTTAGCGTGATAAAATATAGCCTATAGCCTTCCTCGATAAATGGGCTATCTAACACTGAAAGAATTTTTCAAATCGGACCAGTAGTTCCTGAGATTAGCGCGGTCAAACAAACAAACAAACAAACTCTTCCGCTTTATAATATTAGTATAGATTTTTTTAACAAATAAAACATTACACACACTACAACACACACACAAGGAAAAAGACAGATTTTTGAGTGACAAGCCATACATACGAATTATACTCTTTTATTTATGGTTGAAGTCTGTTGACAACAAGGTGACAAATTGAAAATGGATTATAGTTTTTTTTATTGAATCTTAAGAGCCCCCGAGACGATCAAACGGTTTGATTCAAACCTTACGTGTTTGATGCAACCGTTTGATGTCGGTTTGAATGGTTTGTCAAACGACACTGCGCAGTTTCATTCAATACGCGCTGTCGACTACACGTCTTGTGATGCAGAAGATGCTCTAGACTCTAGAAGTCTAGACTCTAGAGTCTAGATTCTAGAACGGGGATCGCGATTTTCTTATCTTATGTTTATAACGTTAAGAGGATTCCACACCGCCGTTTTTCCATACAAACGCTGTCCCCTGTTTCCTCCCTGGACAATGCCGGTAGAGTTATGATTTTTTTCCTGAATATCTATTGCCACTATTAGCATGTCCCTATGTTTTCTTTTTTTTTCATAATTTAATTATTAAAAAAGATAAGAACTTCCAAAAACCCAAAAAAATGGCCAGATTTTCCTCTGTGTTCAAACACCCAGAAAACAAAACTGGCTAGAATATACAAAAAAAATAAAACATAGGAACACAGCTCAAGCCTTGCTTTAATTCTTAATTAAAAAATTACTTAAATCGGTTAAGTTTTGGAGAAGGTATCAGCGGACAACGAATCGAAGATTTTCTGTTCTTTTATTAGAACTTTTGTCGTGTTGTCTCTATCGCGCTCTGCGGTGGGAGACTTGAGATTGGTGAGACAGCAATACATTTTCAAATACCTATTTTCAATTTCTCTCGCCCCTGGTGTATCCTCTTAATGTCCTGCGTCAGAAGAGAAAAAAAAAAGAAACGACTTTGGTCCAAATTAATGGTATGGCCTATCGACTAAGATAATATCGTTTTACCCACGAACATCTACAGAAAGTGCTAGAAACTAAGGCTCCTTCTTTTTCTTCTTCATAATTCAGCACTAAACTAAGCGGGTTTGATCAAACGCGTCGGAACACGATCAAACGGCGCGTCAAACACAACGAAAATATTATGAAATTTCATCAAACAAGCTTCAAACACGTAAATGTTTGACAAACCGTTCAAACTAGCTTTGTAAACGATCAAATCGGTTTGAGTCAAACCAAAATTTACGTGTTTGAGTCAAACCGTTTGATCGTCTTCGGGGCCCTTTAGATACTATTAGACAATGCTTACACGGCCAGTCTGAGATCAGCTGAGTCCCATAAACAATAGACGAAAAAAATAAATATGATAAGGTTAGTATTTTTTTACAAATTATAGGTAGTAGTCCTAATGTCGTTGAAACTAAGGTCGAATTTTGACCATTGGGCGATCTCTAGTATAACTAACTATTTGAAAATGATCGTTTTTTTTCATAAATGGAGGCTTTAGGACCGGGAAAATCATTTGATATTTTAACGGTGAATCCAAACGAACGTAATTTGTGAGTTGTAAGTCGCAGAATTTCGGCTGGCAGAAATTATGGTACATTAGCCAGATTTGTTTCTTTTAAAACTAGTATAATATAATAATATCTATCTATGGACGCTACACACCACGTCAGTCTGGCCCCGTGCTAAGTAGGTACCTGAAGGACTTGTGTTACAGGTACCGGACAACGGAAATATATTTAATACTTTTATACTATACATATATTTAAGATTTTTATTATATCATACACATATTTAATACACATCCAGACCCGGGAACATTGAAAACTTTTTGTTCCGTCGGCGGGATTCGAACCCGCGACCCCCGGCTTGAGCTGCCACACGCTCAACCAATTGAGCCACAGAGGTCGTCGTACGTCGTAACGTATGCATGAATGCCAATTTTAGGATTTACTACGCTAAATCCTAAAGTTCGCTTTCCGACCTTTGCGAGCATCAGCGAACGCAACCGACAAAAATTAAAAAAGCCACTTTATGGCCTAGGCCCTACCCTAGGGCCTATAGGTTGCATTTCCTACCGACATTGATCTAGCGACCCATGCCGCCGCTGCTTTGTAGTGGCGTACAGCAAAATGTAACCTATAGCCTTTGTTATAAAGTTTCATTTTATTTGAATTTATGTGGTCGCTTGTGGCAAAGATCGGATAGCCACATTATCAGCGTCGCATTGCGTATCGTTTCCTCTTAGTGTGACCCCATTAAGCGTTCAGAGTTATTTTGCTGCTCGATAATGAGCTTTACATGCACGACATAAGGAGGTGAAACTGAACGGACAGTAATTAGGGGACGCTTTGATAAATGACAAAAAGGACAATTCCGTGAAAGGTGATATTGGCTTTTTACGTTTTTTGTCGGAATCCTGTTATATGAATGATGTTTTGGCGCGTGGTCGAAATTCTAATGCCGTGAAATGTGCCACTTGAAAGACTTCTTAAGCCAAGGTTAGGACTCACTTTGGTTATATTATAGGCTTTATAATATACTATGGGGTATGTATTGTCTTTTAGACATAAAGTTAATATACCTAGCGGAATAGAGCAACAATCTCGAGCTGTCAAACGTAACCGAAATTGGTTTCATCTGTGTGTAAAAATATGTGTACGTATATACTAACACAAGCATGATTGAACATGATATCTATGAGATTAAATTGTCAACGTGCGGCACGTGCCGACTGGACGTCAAAAAAAGAGTGCTGCTGTCATGTATCACACGTCTCTTTTTACCACGCAGTGTTAGGCCCAATTCACACCGGATCGGCAGCGAAAAAAAAAGATTGACGTGTATTTAGTTAAGTACCTATTGACACGTTTTCCTACAATTTAAGAATACCAAATCTCTGCTTCAATTTTTTTTCAAAAAATAATTTATTTGTTTTATTACCATAGCTCCCTTAATTTTTTAGTTATCAGGTTCATTTAAAAAACATTTTAAAGGTAATTTTAAGAGCTTTGAGATCATGATCTTAGCATGCTAAGAAACCCTTTTTAAAGTCTTTAATTTTTAAAATAAAAAGGGTTAATAAGTGCTGGTTACGTGGTTATCGCAGTAAAAGTTAGGCTTTATACGTCTCTATCTTAGCTATTTTTCATCCCACAAAAATAAAAAGGAAACCAAAAGCTTTTTTAGGAAACGAACTCAAATTTTGTTCTTTATGTTTTTTTACGAATATCCAATATTTTAAAAGTTATATCCAAAAGAAAATTAAATTCACGAAAATTTGAAAAATTAAAATTTTATGAAATCATCTTTTTTTTCAAAAGTAAGTATTCTAAAGCATGTTAATTTTTTGAGGTCATAACTTATGCTAAAATGAAGAAAAGCCTTCAGGGATAACCATAAATTTGAGATATTGTAGAAATGGTGAAACGTTCACTATTTATAATATTTTTCGTTTTTTCCAAAAAAAATTGAAAGTGTCATCTTATTTTTATCATAACTTGCTCAATTTTAATGCTATTAACTTTTTACAGTACTCAATAGAAAGGTAATTTTAAATAATTTAAAAAATGTTCAGGAAGTATATGTCATAAAATGCATCAATTTTCCGTTATTTGTGTATGTTTAGACTAAAGTACTCGCCGAAAAAAGTATACATATAATCACCTATATTTCACTTTAAATTAAAATTAAAAGGTTATTAAAATTAGGAATTTATTTGTTATTTTATTGACTTTAATTTAGATTAGAACACATTTTTCGTAAAAACGTATAGTTTTTGAGTTATTTATGAAAAACCGTTTTAAAACATGTAGTTTTATATCGAAAAATCACAATCTTCGATCTTAAATTAATCAGAAAGTATTGATTTATTCCAAAAACTTTATGAAACAAATTTTGCTTAAAATTTGTCTGTTTATCGATTTTTGCGGTTTTTTTTATTTAAAAATATTTCACCCCCGAGAAAGGTTGGCATCTACCCCCAGGGCAAAAACGCAAGTCGGCACTATGTCACTTTTGTTTCTTAGGGTATCCCCCACCTACTCACCAATTTTCATGAAAATCGATGGAGGTTCAACGAAATCGGAGGTGAAAACCTTCAGTGACTCCACTATAATTAAGAAAGCTTAGTTTAAAGAAAGTTTAGGCTATAATATAACATCACGCTGCGACCAATAAGAACGAAGAATCAGTGGATAATGTGGAAAAACGGGGAAAATTATTAGTTGTCGTTATTACGTGTTGGCACAGACGAAGTTGCAGACAACAACTAGTGTGTCTGTCTGTCTGTTACCTCTTCACGTTTAAACCACTCGACCGATTTTGGTGAAATTTAGTATGGAGATACTTTGAGTCCCGGAAAAGGACATAGGATACTTTTCACGGCTGAAGTCGCGGGAAATATCTAGTATAAGATATAGCTATGCAGGTCAGGTATCGGACATTATGTATGACATTTTACGACCTCATAAACTACAGGAGTATGGAATTTACAGCTGTCGAGTCCAGTTTCCTTCTAACACTTTATGTGCCTGGTATTTCAAATTCTACTTTGTAGATATTTGCTGAGAACAGTGTCACATTCGTGATAATGACAATGTGCAATTTAACGCCGCCGTGGTCCAGTGGTTCAGAGCTCGGCTCTTGACTCGAAGGTCGTGGGTTCGATTCCCGCGTTGGAAACATGTTATTTCCAAGTTTGGTTAGGATAATGCGGGCTGATCACCTGATTGTCTGACAAGTAAGATGATCCATGCGTCGGATGGGCATGTAAAAAGTCGGTCCTGCGCCTGATCTCTCGCCAGTCGTGTCGGTCTGCCGTCCCACTGGGTTATGAGAGTAAAGGAATAGAGAGTGCTCTTGTGTACTGCGCACACACTTGGGCACTATAAAATTACTCCTGCGTAGCTGGCCTGGTTTCAACGAAACCGGCCACCGTCACCGAAACCGGTGTGGGAGCTATTATTATTATTATTATTATAATGACAATGTTGATTTTAGACTTACTAAAATCAACACTGTCATATAAGTACTTTGCGACGGTAGTTGCTTTCCATCAAGTGACCCGTTTGCTCGTTACCCCCTTATTTTATTTAAAAAAGTGACGCCCGCAACTCCGTTGCGCCAAAATTCGTTTCATGGGAACCGGACATTTTTCCGGGATCCTAGTATGTGCTTTCCGGGACTTATGAAAATATTCATAGTTTCATCCTTCCACCCATCAAAATCGGTTTGGGCGTGAAGAGGTAACAGACAGACAGACAAACTTTCGCATTTATAATATTAGTATGGATTTCAAATTCTAGTTTGTAGATATTTTAAGACATGAGTGGATAAATTGGGTAACTGACAATTTGAAAACTTCAGGACTGCGAAAGTGATAAGAAATAAAACATGCGGATTCTATGTATATAGCTAGATATATTAGATATAATAGATGAACTAGCCAACTTACAAGGTTTGTTCAAATTATAAAAGCAAAAAAAAATGTAAACACGACCGGCAAGGGATCAGGCGCTGCAGGACTTTTTACATGCCCATCCGACGCATGGATCATTTTGTCGGACAATCAGGTGATCAGCCCGCAGTGTCCTTACCAAACTTGGAAATAGAGACGAGAGAGAGATAGTTTTAGACGTGGGAGAGCCATGGTTCGGCATGAATGGGCCGGCCCGACCGGAGAAATACCACGGGCTCACAGAAAACGGGCGTGAATTTACCGGAGGCCCAATACCCTACTCTATTCCCTTCCCTACCCTCCCCTATTCCCTTCCCTTCCCATCCCTACCCTCCCCTATTACCCTATTCCCTCTTAAAAGGCCGGCAACGCACCTGCAGCTCTTCTGATGCTGCGAGTGTCCATGGGCGACGGAAGTTGCTTTCCATCAGGTGACCCGTTTACTCGTTTGCCCCCTTATTTCATTAAAAAAAACATGTTTCCAACGCGGGAAACGAACCCACGAACCCAAGAGCCACGCTCTTAACCACTGGACCACGGAGGCGTTGACCACATACTGTAATGTAACATTAAACAGACCTTCGGATGAAAAATATGTCGACATATACCGGACACTGAAGTATTTTAATTAATTTTAACTGAAAACATTTCACACAAAAATTCGCAAAATGAAATGTTTTGGAACGCTGAAAATTCATGTATCCATAGTCCATACTAATATATTGTAAAAGTGTCTCTCTATATTCTGTTTTACGCTTACACCCCCGAGTGATTCTAATAAAACATCGCATGAAGATACCTTGAGTCCGGGAAAAGACATACGTTTTTCTGGGCCTAGGTTTAACTTCTAGTTAGGAGGTTCTAAATATCTTCCTCGCTAAAAGATCTTCCTTTGAGCATACGCTTCCTACAACGTATGGCAAAACAACATTTGCCGATTCAGTACAAAATTGTAACAATATTGTATTTCCGTATCAACTGAAATGTCCAAATATTCAAATATATAAATTAACTAGCTTTTGCCCGCGGCTTCGCTCGCGTGGAATTCGAAAATCGTGTACAATACGAATATTCTTGCAAATCTCCTTTAGAAACATGATGTTTTCCCAAGACCAAAAGTAGCCTATGTTACTCTCCATCCTTTCAACTAAGTCGATGCCAAAAAGTACCCCCCTAGTAACGGCAGGGGCAAAGCCTCCCGCATATTAATCAAACGACACGCAAAATCTGCATGTTTAGTTTTGGTTACATTAATTTCACTTTTAATAAATAACTTACTTTGATTCTACAGAAGGAGAAGTAAAACTCAACACTAACGACGCAACACCATTTTGCTTAGCAACATTACCAGAGGGGGGAGGAGTTGGGGTGTTTTTTTGATTGTCGGGTGGGGGAAAAATTTTATACACCAGATGTTAAATTGGAAAATACATTTAATAATATGAAGTTAGTCCACTGAAGAAAAAAGTTTGATACAAAATTTTACCCCCTCTTTGGTCCCCTTAGAGGGGTGAGGGGGGAAAAATTTATACACCAGATGTTAAGTTGGAAGAAGATAAATATATCTGCGAAAACCGTATTCAAATCGGATCAGTAGTTTTCGTGTTAAAGAAAAAAGTTTGGTACAAAATCTTACCCCCTCTTTTGACCCTTTGGAGAGGTGGGGGGAAAAAATTTTGTACACCAGATGTTAAGTTGGAAGAAGACAAATATATCTGCGAAAACCGCATTCAAATCGGATCAGTAGTTTTCGTGTGATGCTGGAACAAACATACAGACAGACAGACAGACAGACAGACAAAAAACTAACCACAGTTTTGGCTTCATAGCGATGTAGTAACAGCCCCCGCTTATTATTTTTTGGATATCTTTAATGTACAGAATTGTCATTTCTACAGTTTTATTATATGTATAGATTAAAGCCAAATATAATGTGTGTGTTCCGAAATTTAACCCAGTATACTTGCCATGCTCAAGACGTGATGTACGCTGAAAATTCATGTATCCGTAGTCCATACTAATATATTGTAAAAGTGTCTCTCTATATTCTGTTTTACGCTTACACCCCGGAGTGATTCTAATAAAACATCGCATGAAGATACCTTGAGTCCGGGAAAAGACATACGTTTTTCTGGGCCTAGGTTTAACTTCTAGTTAGGAGGTTCTAAATATCTTCCTCGCTAAAAGATCTTCCTTTGAGCATACGCTTCCTACAACGTATGGCAAAACAACATTTGCCGATTCAGTACAAAATTGTAACAATATTGTATTTCCGTATCAACTGAAATGTCCAAATATTCAAATATATAAATTAACTAGCTTTTGCCCGCGGCTTCGCTCGCGTGGAATTCGAAAATCGTGTACAATACGAATATTCTTGCAAATCTCCTTTAGAAACATGATGTTTTCCCAAGACCAAAAGTAGCCTATGTTACTCTCCATCCTTTCAACTAAGTCGATGCCAAAAAGTACCCCCCTAGTAACGGCAGGGGCAAAGCCTCCCGCATATTAATCAAACGACACGCAAAATCTGCATGTTTAGTTTTGGTTACATTAATTTCACTTTTAATAAATAACTTACTTTGATTCTACAGAAGGAGAAGTAAAACTCAACACTAACGACGCAACACCATTTTGCTTAGCAACATTACCAGAGGGGGGAGGAGTTGGGGTGTTTTTTTGATTGTCGGGTGGGGGAAAAATTTTATACACCAGATGTTAAATTGGAAAATACATTTAATAATATGAAGTTAGTCCACTGAAGAAAAAAGTTTGATACAAAATTTTACCCCCTCTTTGGTCCCCTTAGAGGGGTGAGGGGGGAAAAAATTTATACACCAGATGTTAAGTTGGAAGAAGATAAATATATCTGCGAAAACCGTATTCAAATCGGATCAGTAGTTTTCGTGTTAAAGAAAAAAGTTTGGTACAAAATCTTACCCCCTCTTTTGACCCTTTGGAGAGGTGGGGGGAAAAAATTTTGTACACCAGATGTTAAGTTGGAAGAAGACAAATATATCTGCGAAAACCGCATTCAAATCGGATCAGTAGTTTTCGTGTGATGCTGGAACAAACATACAGACAGACAGACAGACAGACAGACAAAAAACTAACCACAGTTTTGGCTTCATAGCGATGTAGTAACAGCCCCCGCTTATTATTTTTTGGATATCTTTAATGTACAGAATTGTCATTTCTACAGTTTTATTATATGTATAGATTAAAGCCAAATATAATGTGTGTGTTCCGAAATTTAACCCAGTATACTTGCCATGCTCAAGACGTGATGTACGCTGAAAATTCATGTATCCGTAGTCCATACTAATATATTGTAAAAGTGTCTCTCTATATTCTGTTTTACGCTTACACCCCGGAGTGATTCTAATAAAACATCGCATGAAGATACCTTGAGTCCGGGAAAAGACATACGTTTTTCTGGGCCTAGGTTTAACTTCTAGTTAGGAGGTTCTAAATATCTTCCTCGCTAAAAGATCTTCCTTTGAGCATACGCTTCCTACAACGTATGGCAAAACAACATTTGCCGATTCAGTACAAAATTGTAACAATATTGTATTTCCGTATCAACTGAAATGTCCAAATATTCAAATATATAAATTAACTAGCTTTTGCCCGCGGCTTCGCTCGCGTGGAATTCGAAAATCGTGTACAATACGAATATTCTTGCAAATCTCCTTTAGAAACATGATGTTTTCCCAAGACCAAAAGTAGCCTATGTTACTCTCCATCCTTTCAACTAAGTCGATGCCAAAAAGTACCCCCCTAGTAACGGCAGGGGCAAAGCCTCCCGCATATTAATCAAACGACACGCAAAATCTGCATGTTTAGTTTTGGTTACATTAATTTCACTTTTAATAAATAACTTACTTTGATTCTACAGAAGGAGAAGTAAAACTCAACACTAACGACGCAACACCATTTTGCTTAGCAACATTACCAGAGGGGGGAGGAGTTGGGGTGTTTTTTTGATTGTCGGGTGGGGGAAAAATTTTATACACCAGATGTTAAATTGGAAAATACATTTAATAATATGAAGTTAGTCCACTGAAGAAAAAAGTTTGATACAAAATTTTACCCCCTCTTTGGTCCCCTTAGAGGGGTGAGGGGGGAAAAAATTTATACACCAGATGTTAAGTTGGAAGAAGATAAATATATCTGCGAAAACCGTATTCAAATCGGATCAGTAGTTTTCGTGTTAAAGAAAAAAGTTTGGTACAAAATCTTACCCCCTCTTTTGACCCTTTGGAGAGGTGGGGGGAAAAAATTTTGTACACCAGATGTTAAGTTGGAAGAAGACAAATATATCTGCGAAAACCGCATTCAAATCGGATCAGTAGTTTTCGTGTGATGCTGGAACAAACATACAGACAGACAGACAGACAGACAGACAAAAAACTAACCACAGTTTTGGCTTCATAGCGATGTAGTAACAGCCCCCGCTTATTATTTTTTGGATATCTTTAATGTACAGAATTGTCATTTCTACAGTTTTATTATATGTATAGATTAAAGCCAAATATAATGTGTGTGTTCCGAAATTTAACCCAGTATACTTGCCATGCTCAAGACGTGATGTATCTGAATTCTGACGCCATAGCCCATATCGTAAATATGGGCTATGGCGTCTATACTCTTAAACAGGCAAATCGTGTTCATTTATTTACACCGGCGACCTCAGACGGCTCAGACGGCATTAGAGACGACTCAACGGCTCTAATGATTTCGATGTCAAGTTCGACGAAATTTTGCAATGTCAAGGGTTTCGGGGACGAAAAATTTATAAGTTTCGTTTTTAAATAACCGATTTTTCAGGCGATGAAAATATGGCGAGGAAATTAGTAAAATCAAAGCTAAATTTTGTCAAAAATTTAATTTGTTATTATTTTTAGCAATATTCCGCGAAATAAACTTCCACCTTTAAGTAAATGAGTGAGTGTACGCATAGGCATGCGTACAGCACCTCCCTCCTCCCACACTGCCTATGCGTACACTCGCATGCAAGAACCTGCAAATACCACCACTACACAAGCAATAATGTTGGCAAATACGTGCAAGGCCCCTCACCACCATGCAGGTTGAAAATCTCGACGCGCGTTTCGCCCCAACACCGGAGCATCCTCAGGATGTGGACTCTACGAACAACGTCCGTTAATTGCCGCCACCCTACGGTGGCGGCACTTAACGGACGTTGTAGTTTATTTCGCGGAATATTGCTAAAAATAATACCAAATTAAATTTTAAGCTATGGATTTCCGCAAAGTAACGCCTGATTCCATTAACTATCTAAATTTTGTCGTCATGTCACACAATATGACGGTGGCTCACTGACGTGTAGTTTTATTTTCCACTTCTTTTTTCATTTTTAGAAAGTCATATTATTCAACAATAATTCTTTATACCGAGTTGGCTCGGTTCAGGCTCGCACGAATATTCGTGCTAATGTGATACTGGTGAGACAAGTGTTACGTATTATTAAGACATCTCCACTAAGTCATATACGTCAAAGCACTGACGTATGTTTCGGAACGTATCAACAGTATGGCGTCGTGACGTCATGAGCGGTGGCCAGTTTACTGGGTAATATTTCGGAACATACCCACAAATTAATTAAAGCCAAAGATAATGTTAACACGGAGTTGGTGACATGTGTCATTTTAATTAGCAATAATATTAATGACGTGCGAACGAGAAGAACAGCGTCGGTCTCGCTCTAATTCAGTTTTACGAATTTAATATCATAAGGGTTCCTTGAAACTTATAACATTGGCAAAGTGCGAGTAGGGCTCACGCAACGAAGGTTCTGTACAATCCTGCTGTTTCTTTTGATTTCGTTGTCTTAGAAGTTTTTTACGGCTCCAAGAGACAGGAGAATAGAATACATTCTTCTGTCCCTGTATTATTCTTTAGTCAATGTATTATAAATAATAGACGTTCTGTGCGGCTTCACCCGCGTAAATTAGATATATTTTCACAGACAAATTACTCTACAAAAATAGCCTATGATCCTTCACGAGGTCTACTTCTTATCTGTGTCAAATAATATAAAAATTGCTCCAGTAGTTCGTGATAATAATTTCCCCCGTTTTTTCCACATTTTCCTCTATTTCTTCGATCCTATTAGACTTAGCGTGATAAGATAATATAGTTTATAGCCTTCCTCGATAAATAGGATATCTAACAATGAAAGAATTTTTCAAATAGGACCAGTAATCAGGGGCGTCTTTCCCTTAGGTGCAGTGTGTGCGTTGCACACGGGCGCCGCGGTCATAGGGGCGCCGCTCGCAAGGAAATAGTTATTAAATTATTATTAAAAAAACACAATTTTGAGTTGTTTTTCTTAATTGTCACTCTTTCCTTCCGTAAAATACTTTATACCCGTGTATAGGGCACTCGCTTTCAGTGAACTTCCCTGTCAAATGTTATCAAATGTTGTTGAACATTGTATGTTTGTTTGTGATGTCCTAATAAGAATGAAAAAACTCAATATTTGGACATTTCTATGAAGTACATTTGTATAGATACGAGTATATTTAACATGGGTACGTTTTGGGGCTTAGGATGTTAGGGCCAGTCAAGAGCACATCATGGTAGGTATTCAAAACCAAAAAAATCTTCAAATTTAATCTACAAACAATGTAGTTTGTTATCTATTGGAGAAAGACAGTACCTACCTATGTGGTAACTTGATGTGCTGTTATAGTTCGTCCGGTGGCTTCAGGATAAATGATCCATACTAATAATTATGGACTCCTCACCCTTAAGCGGCCGGACAAACTGTACTTTGTACCCATTTCATTTTGACCGCGCGCTTGCTAGGGAGCGCTAGGGTAATAAATGTTTGCACACGGGCGCCACATGGGCTAGAGACGGCCCTGCCAGTAATTCCTGAGATAGGCGCGTTCAAACAAACAAACAAACAAACTCTACCGCTTTATTATATTATCAGTATAGTTTTCAGCTTGATACCTCCACTTTCTTGAGAAAAAGGCATTGACAGACAGACGGACTGACGAAGAACAAGGTGATCCTATAAGGGTTCTGTCTTTTCGTTTTGAAGTACGGAACCCTAAAAAGACTCTTTTCATACACTCATATCGAGCACTTTTACGTTTTAATTAATACATCCACGAATTCAAAGTGTACTTTACCACGAAAACTTTGCAATGGCGGCCATTGTTGCTTGTTGATGTATGTCCTCGTACTCGTATATTGGAAAAATGTATGCGTATTAATAAATATTATGGTTGACGTGGGAGAGCCATGCTTCGGCACGAATGGGCCGGCTCGACCGGAGAAATACCATGGGCTCACAGAAAACCGGTGTGAAACAGCGCTTGCGCTGTGTTTCGCCGGGTGAGTGAGTTTACCGGAGGCCCAATCCCCTACCCTATTCCCTTCTCTACCCTCCCCTATTCCCTTCCCTTCCCTATTGCCTACCCTCCCCTATTAACCTATTCCGTCTTAAAAGGCCGACAACGCACCTGCAGCTCTTCTGATGCTGCGAGTGTCAATGGGCGACGGAAGTTACTTTCCATCAGGTGACCCATTTGCTCGTTTGTCCCCTTATTTCATAAAAAAAATCTTTTGTCTTTCAAATTATGAGTTTATAAGGCTCTAAATACGGTAAAAGGGGGAGCGCCGTGTGAAGCGGTAACAGACAAACACATTTTCGCATAAAATTAGTAAGGAAGTATTCTTTCCCCATGTAAATGATACAATCTCTGTCAATTAATTCTGATCGATTCGACGGTAGCTTGTTATTGATTTTGTTTACAACGACGCAGGAGTTTCGGAGATGTAAATGATTTTAAAGTAAGGATAAGCGTCGTGGCCTTTTCAATCGGTCTAACGAAAGGCGAAACTAAAATTATAATTTATTTTAGTTTCGCCTTTCGTAAGAGATTTCTCACCACAATAATAATATAATATATTATACATAATATATTATTACAATAAAATAATATAGTTCAGTCTTTGTGGGGTGACTGCAGGAGTCTTAAACTAAGCAGTGTTTGAAATATTATGAGATCCGTTAATCCCGGATCTCATAATATTTGGCAAAGCCAACAGTAAGTGCGATTTATATCATCTGATTTTTTCTCCTCATAGATAGCTAAATAAAAAATATTTACAATGGCGTTAACCACACTTGAGATCTTCCAACCTAATTTGTACCCCCTTAAGGCGCTGTAGTTGTGTAAAACGGGTTTTTTAAAACACGTTTTTAGTAAAGGAAATGTCATTATTTAAGTATAAAATAGTACCGTTTTAAAATTGAGAAAATTTCCTATACGCAAAGGTATATCAGTACACAAGTTGAAAAATTCTGCTCGTTGGAAAAAAATCTCAAAGATTTTTTTTATATTTTTTTTATAACGCTGTTTTTCATAATTAAATCATTTTATGGCTAAATTACACACTTTCTACAAAAAACAAAAAATGTAGTATATGTGTAACCTAACGTAAACGATTTGATATATTTGATTTGTGTAATGCTAAAAACAAAAGGTTTTTACTCCTATTTTCTATTATCAAGGCACGCGGCGAGCGCGTAACAGCCACTGTACAAGGCGCGCTGATATGAATGTTATTTTAATGTCCTTAACGTCGATATTCGTACTGACAGACATCGACCTGCTTATTTTAGGGACTGCTGGGCCTTAACCTTAAAAACTAGGGTTGCTGAGGATTCCTCTTCCGCTTCCTCATAATGAGGAAGTTCCGCAATATTTCGGGTTCCTCAACCGTTACCGCATCCTCATAAATAAAAATAAAAAAATCCTCTTCCACTATCGCTTCCTCAAAATTTAAGAGGAATTTATGAGGAATTTCACTGCGCGTCGCGTATCCAATCATGGCAACGCACACGCCAGAGCCAGAGAATTGTATCATTCACTCATCTTTTTTTTGTGTTCGTGTGTTGTGTACATTAAGCTAATGTCGGCTGTACACTCTCGCCGAGACACAGCGAGGCGGCCCGAGTGCGAGAGTGTAAATGGGTGCGCTCGCCTCGTCTCGCCTGTCTGGGACCCTCTCGGTCTCGAGCTCGTGCTCGTAGCTTTACACATTGGACTCTGTACTGTCACAGAATATTTATATAGTACTAAAATACTGTTTTTACAATCGCTGTAGATGTAAGGCTCGGAGTACAAGTGAAAACCTTCATGTGCTGTCGACTTTACCTACAATTCATACGGTACCTACTTTTCTCATTCGTAGAGAATGAGAAAAGTATGAATTGTAGTAGGTAAAGTCAACTTGCCCCCCCTGCGCCATCGGCTGGCGACGCTCTTGTTTTCCAATTTTTATTTTATATAAATAACTTTTGAATTATTGCGAAAAAAAAATAAAACAAAAATGTTTTGTTATAAAACTTATATAATAATATTATGATCTTTCCATTTATCAAAAAAAAAATTTTGTTGAAATACTCAATTGCTGGACCGATTTTGATGATTATTGTGTGTGTTTTGAGAATGGTTTATATTCATAGTTTGGTCCACTGGAAAATGCCCTTTTAATTAATTTTTGTGTAATGTATGTACCTAGTTATGTACAGACAGGACAAAGACTTTTGGGTTGGGTCCGCTAGTATTTATAATTTACTATCATCCTCTTCCTCATCCGCTTCCTCTTCCGCTTCCTCATCCGCATCCTCTTCCTCAAAAAATATCCTCTTCCTCATCCGCATCCTCTAAATTTGCGCGTGAAAATTCCTCTTCCTCCTCCTCTTCCTCATAATCACTTCCTCAACAACCCTATTAAAAACACTCTTTAGAAACACAAACACGGAAATTTTACTACAGTTTTTAGTAGCTCGAGCCAGTGGATCTACGGTTCTAACAAGTGTGCGTAAAAATATAATTTATGATCGTAAAATACTAGTAAACTGTATTACAAGAATTTTCTCTAGTCTCGTGGATGTCAAACCACGTTGGGGGCTCATAATATTGGAGACATTTCAAATCAAGACAGGACCTGTACTTACGACAGGAAATGTATACATTTATCTTATTCGATATGTGCTGAGTTGCTGACTGCAAAAATGATATGAATCAGATATTTCATGATAAATTGACACATGTTTTATTAATTTCCTTGTCTTACACGCGCTGGTGACTCCTCTGGTGTTGTGACCGTGGGTGGCAATCGCTTACCAGGCACGCTATATGAAAGACTGTTGTAACTGCAGTAAAACTTAACAGAAAAAAATGATTTTTTACCTCATGGTAAGTGATTACTGAATACCGATAATTATAGTTAAAATAAGTGTTGCCAGATTTTTTTTATGCCAAGTTGGGACTTTGGAACTTTTTGAGTAAAAAAGCGGGATTCTAAAGTCAAAAACGGGACAAAGTAAAAAAAGGTATACAATCAAAAGTTTTTGGAATTTTTATCTTTTTATTTGCATTAAAATAACGTTTACGTGACAATACATAGCTAAAGTAGCCAAAGAACTGAGCCTGTCCCGCGCGTGACATTTAATTTTGATGAAAAAATCGGGACCTCTGGCAACGCTGAGGTACATTATATTATTATATTATACATACATGAGTGGATTAAGCAGGTAACTACCATTTTACAATATAAGAACAATTAATTTTTTCACTTTTGAACAAAACTTACATACTTCACCTAGCTAATATAATTATTAATTATGTATTATCTAGCTATACGTAGAATCCACATTTTTTTAAATTTCAAATCATTCTCCGGGTCCTAAATTCACCATATATCCGATAACAATTTGGCTACCTCCATGGCTCAGTAGTTAAGCGTATCATAGTGCACAAGCCGAGGGTCGTCGGTTCAAATCCCGCCGACGCGACGTGACGAAAAGTTCTTTGGGCGGTACGGGACCAGATGGACGTGATATTTTATTTAAAATCTAGATCTTTTGCATCCATAAGGAGCTAGGAGATAAAAAATATCCTAGGTCCTTATGGATGCGAAAATGTCTATACAGATTACAGCGTGACTAACGGCCATTCCCAATATTTGATCTATCTCTGGTTTTGCCCTACTAGAGATAGGAATAGCTCACAATTGACATTTATGTCTAATGTGAGCTATTCCTATCTCTAGTAGGGCAAAACCAGAGATAGATTAAATATTGTGAACGGCCGTTATTCATGCAAAAACTGTCAAATCGATTTTTATACGTTTAAAGATACTTTGAGACTAAAATATATTATAATAAAAGTTAAGATTCCCGCGCGATAAGCAAATCTTGGATCAACAATCAACATATTGTAGTATCCACAAAAATAAGGAGCGATTTCACTATGTAAAGAAATGGAACACGTTCAGTGCTCACTGAACCGGTTCAAAACGTATAAACGCGTTTATAACACCGAATTGCATTTCACCAACATAAACTGAACGCGTTCACAGCAAATTCGAGTTTTATCTTCTGAACGCCCAATGTTCGAGGTTTAACTTCATAAACCCGTTCAAGAACGAAAAACATAGACCAGAGAAATGTCAAGATGACAGTTTTGACAGATGGTTTTGGTTAGTTTATGTATTGTTTCTTGCTATTTTACTGTTCAATTAACGTGATAAGGCTCCAAAATGATGAAAACATGTAAAATCATCGCATGACGTCACCTACGATTAATACACGACTAAGATTTATTAATCGCGATTAAAAGATGTTTGTGTAATCCATTTGAAACAAAACGAGATTTACGTCGCAGCGTGAACGCGTTTGTAACCTTAGATGTAAGATAATAATAACATACAAAATCGTTACACGTTCAATGAGAACTAAGTTTTATAAATCAAAGTTATAAGTGTGATTGGTGAAATCCAACCATACCTTACTTTCTCAGTCGTATAAATCCTAAAACCATTATTCTATTGCGCTGTATCGCTCGGTTGGCGATAAATAATCTTCCCCTTTTTGTGGAATTGTCTCCAGATTCTCTGATGAATGCTTAATGGATTGAACTCCAAGTTAAAGCTGTCCGGAATCCGGGTGAATTCGGAACGAATGGAACTGAAGACATGAATAATAAAAATAAAAATAACTCTAACATTTTACAACATAAGGGCATTTACTCATTTTGCCCCTATGATTTAAATTTTAAACAAACTTTATAACTTACCTACTTCATCGTCTTTCTAGGGTTCCGTAGCCAAATGGCAAAAAACGGAACCCTTATAGATTCGTCATGTCTGTCCGTCGGTCTGTCTGTCTGTTTGTCTGTCTGTATGTCTCCAGGCTGTAACTCAAGAACCGCTATAGCTAGACTTCTGAAATTTTCACAGATTGTGTATATCTGTTCCCGCTATAACAACAAATACTAAAAACAAAATAATATTAATATTTAAGGGGGCTCTCATACAACAAACGTGATTTTTTTGGCCTTTTTTGCTCTATATCAATAATGACAAAAGGTAGGTACTTGATTTTTTCTCAAAGTCCTTAATTATATGTGAACTTTAATTTTTATTAATAATCCCATACAATACAAAAATAGGCCAACACAATTTTTGGCCTATTTTTCCTCTAGAACGGTACGGAAACCTTCGTGCGCGAGTCCAACTCGCACTTGGCCGATTTATTTATTTATTTATCAATAAACTATAAAGAAAATACAATAATAAACTTAATCTAATACAGTGTAATTTGTTGTAAAATTTTTGTCAGTCAGTCTTGTACTCTCTGGTTTTCTGTGAGAACGTGGTATTTCTCCGGTCGAGCCGGCCCATTCGTGCCGAAGCTTGGCTCTCCCCACGAGAGTGTAGTTTTAAGTATATAATAATAATATGTATGTTAGTCCTCAAGGTATTTTTTGTAATATGAATATGTATGTTAGTCTGTAAGGTATTTGTATTATGGGCCTAGATGCCTGAAATAAATGGTAAATAAGTAAATTTAAAAAAAAGACGAGTTGCACTCCGGGAGTGCCGGTGAAAACTTGATTATTAACATTGTGCATTATTTTTTTAACCTATTTTTTATGAAAATCGATTTTTAAAAAAATCGATTTTTAATTAAAAGTAAGTAATCGAAACCCTTACAATCGATTACATTTTTAACCCATTTTTTACGAAAATCGATTTTTAAAAAATCGATTTTTTTAATTAATCGAAACCCTTACAATCGATAAAAAAAATATCGACAATCGAAAAAAAACAATCGATTGTTCGATTAATCGATTTCGATGTTACAACACTACTCTCCAACCGTTTTACGGTTTTTTGATCAGCACGAGAATCTGACGCGAGTTTCACAGTTTTTACCCATCCCACAAAAGTGCTCAACGCCGCTAAAGAAGTTTTCACTTCAAAAAATAGTGTAGGTTCAAAAACAGAACCATCCTTACTCAGGTCAAAATCAAGGCTACTTTAACCAACTAGCTTTGAATTAAAACTAAACTTTAAAGTTAAATACAAATCCAGAGTGAACAGTTTAAACCTTTAGTTTAACCTACTCCATTAACTAACACGTTAGTTAACTCGGCGGTTAAAAACTTTAAATAGCCTTACAATGTAGTTGAGAATTTAGTTTTAACTCGTAGAAACTCTGTGACTCAGTGGTTGAGCGGGGGGAACAAGCCGGGGGTCGCGGGTTCGAATGCCACCGACGGAACAAAAAGTTTTCAATTTTCCTTCGTCATTGATGTGTGTTAAATATGTATATGTTATAATAAAAATGTTAAATATAATATGTAAAGTAACAAAATCGGCCAAGTGCGAGTCGGACTCGCGCACGAAGGGTTCCTTATTGTTATAGAGCAAACATAGACCAAAAATTGTGTTTTTTTATGGGAGCCCCCCTTAATTTTTTATTTTATTTTAATATTATTCTTAAATATTGAAGTACACATATAGACATAAACAAGGCCTTTGGTGATAAGGTTGCCATTATTGCCATTATTGATATCGAGCAAAAAAGGCCAAAAAAATCACGTTCGTTGTATGGGAGCCCCCCTCAAATATTTAATTTATTTTATTTTTAGTATTTGTTGTTATACCACCAGCCACCAGAAATACACAATCTGTGAAAATTTCAAAACTCTAGCTATAGCGGTTCTTGAGATACAGCCTGGAGACAGACAGACGGACAGACAGACATCGAAGTCTCATGAATAGGGTCGCGTTTTCACCCTTTGGGTACGGAACCCTAAAAAGTATTAAATATATTATATTTCCTCTGTAGTCCTTCAGGTACTTACGACGGAGCCAGACTGAAGCCGATTATAGTTGGGGAGAGCAAGAGGGGATTTTGGGAGTAGCGCCAGCGTGTCAGATTAAGCTTGTATAGGCTTTCGACATGTGTCTAGTTATCATGGTATAGAAATCAGACTTCCCATGTGGTGGGTTTTTTTTTACATTGAAATGTCATCGGATCTGTCATATTAAGATACTGGATGTAGTATACCCCAAAGAAGCTTCCATATTATAAAGCACTGACGATTCAAAGGTTTGGTAAGCCTGTAACATTTTAAAATATAAAAAAGTAAAGCTTCATATTTTCCTAACTAAGCTTCGCAGATATTTTATTTTGTCTATGTATTACTAAATGATTTAAATGCTGTCTAAAATATATAACTGACTTAAATAAGCAATTTTCTGAATATATTTTCTTTTTCAAAACTTTAAAATGGCTGCAGTTTCTGAACCCACCACTAAAGTAAAAAAACGCTCTTATTATTTTTTAATCAGTTTTATTTGTATGTATTTTTTAATGTACAAAACCTACTAAGTCTCAATGACACTCGAGTGACTACAAAAATAGCACCCTCCCCTCCTCTACTATTATTACTTATTATTAAATAAATCATTATTATTTACCAATGGGTCAGCTTTTTAGTATGTAGTGTATCCAAATAAACAAGGATTCAATTCATCTCAGTTAAAAGACGGTGCGCAAAATTTTCTATTCGCGGAACCCCTGAACCGATTTTGATGAAATTTGGTACCGAAATTTTTAATGTCGGAAATATACAAGGTGTAACAAAACTAAACTCTGATAATACTTTAAGGTGTGTATGTGTTCCTTGGAGAGAGTTCACCGTGAAAGTAACAGCGCTGAAAAAAAAAAATTTTCACTTTTGTATGGAGAAACTGGTGACGCCGCATTGTGGCGCTTGCCCATACAAAAGTTAATTTTTTTTTGCTCTTTCAGCGCTGCTACTTTCACAGTGAACTCTCTACAAGAAACACGTACACACCCTAAAGTATTATCACTTAGTTTTGGTACACCTCGTTTATACGTGGGAGAGCCATGCTTCGGCACGAATGGGCCGGCTCGACCGGATAAATACCACGTTCTCACAGAAAACCGGCGTGAAACAGCGCTTGCGCTGTGTTTCGCCGAGTGAGTGAGTTTACCGGAGGCCCAATCCCCTACCCTATTCCCTTTCCTACCCTCCCCTATTCCCTTCCCTTCCCTTCCCTTCCCTTCCCTACCCTCCCCTATTACCCTATTCCCTCTTAAAAGGCCGGCAACGCACATGCAGCTCTTCTGATGCTGCGAGTGTCTATGGGCGACGGAAGTTGCTTTCCATCAGGTGACCCGTTTGCTCGTTTGCCCCCTTATTTCATAAAAAAAAAAAACCTCGTATAGAATAGTTTTCATCCAAATAAAAATGTTACCGATAAGTTATCGCACCCACATTTCTGCGTACTTCTAATAGCTATTATTTGTGTAGTCGGCTTATTAGCTATGTATTTGTATTTTTTTTTATTACACATTATGTAAAAATCAGCCTCATATTTGGAAAAGCTTCAGATGAAATATAAAAACTATTGGCAAGTGAAATCAACCTAATTATGTGCACAGTATAGTATGCATACAGTATAACAACTAAGCCTTAACCTTGAAATCAAACCACTCAACTTAGAGGCAACTGATCACTGATTCACCAATAGCCTGTCCCCGCATGCTCCGCTTACTCCTCACCCCACCAAAAAACCGAAAATCGAACTCTGCGCTTTTTTTCCAGAGCAAATCGCATGTGTTTTGAGTGGGTTGTCTCGGCTTCTTGCCGACCAAAAGATACAGCCGGGTTGCTTTAGCTAACTGAGGCATATCCCCAACCCATAACGTCATTTAAGTCCACTGTCCAGCGCGTAATTCACTATTTGGCTATTTTGAAATTTTTATGCCATTCGCTAGAAAATCGGAAGACGCATCGTATCAGCCAATCAGGAACACGTATCGCTTAACAAAAACGAACAAACAAATATACTTTTTTGTGCCCATATTGACAAAAAAAACTCCTAAAATTTTAATAAACCGGATTTAGTATGGTAAATTATGCAATTGTTTTCTCTCTCCTGAAAAGTTGTTATTTTTAACTTTTTTTTTATGAAACTCCTTATCGTCCTTCAGTTCGGTCAGTTTGTTACAACGATAAGGAGTTTCATCAAAAAAAAAGTTAATAGCTATAGAGTACCTATAGACTGCTTCGTTATCTTTGCTATAATAATATTATGTTTTCGTGCTCCAAAACACGTAAAATGAAAACTTATTGGTATTAGTATTATTTGTGAGTCTTCTGTACATTGTTATACTGTATGATATGTGTGATGAGCCGTGCTGGGATAGTTTTTGTTGGATGCTTGACCTACTTATTGAAATGAAAAGAAATGAAACAAAAACTGTACTATAGAGTTACGAATGTACATACATGGCGAATAAAATTAGCTCAGAATTTTGTAATCATATACATTGTCCGCAATGTTGCAAACCAAGTCTTCAAGTCTTTCAAGTGAATAAATGACGCCCACAACACATAATTCGTCTATCGCGCGGGAACCGTACATTTTTCCGGTATAGAAAGTATCTTATGTCCTTTCCTGGGACTTAAAGTATCTCCATGTCTAATTTCAGCAAAATAGGTTGAGTGGTTCGGGCGTAAAGAGGTAACAGAGTTGATTCAAACCCACACTTCCAATTTCAAGTTACGAACTTACCACCAGCAGGGCTAGCATAACAACAGTAGATATGGGAAAGAATCGACATACTGACAGATTTTATCGACAAAATGGCGGATTTCCATTGTCTAACTGTCACTTTGCCTTTTTTTTCCATAGAAAGAAACCGCGTTTCTATAGTGATAAGTGACCATGCTACGCCTGCAGGTGGTCTAGCTGCTCATTTATCACAATGGCTCCACGATTTATTATAATTAGCTGTATTTATTCTACTTATTAATTGTGCAATGGCGGACAGAAAGGTAATTCATTACGATTAACGTCAGGATTAAATAATACCTCTGTTGATATTTCGTGTTATAATATTAATAACAATCCAGATTTGTGAATGGGAAATAGTGATTTTTTTATTTTTTTATTAAAAATTGGAAGAAAAGAAACTAATATTTGTAGCCCTTTTAATCAGTAGCTAAGATAGCTACCTTTATCTTATACCTTTAAACGAGCAATTCTTGTATATCTAAAATATAAAATTCTCATGTCACAGTTTTCGTTGCCATACTCCTCCGAAACGGCTTGACCGATTCTCATGAAATTTTGTGAGCATGTTAAGTAGGTCTGAGAATCGGCCAACATCTATTTTCCATACAAAAAAAAATGGCAAAACAACGTTTGCCGGGACATCTAGTATGTATATATTATATAATTGGAATCTCGGAATCGGCTCCAACGATTTTCATGAAATTTAGTATATAGGGGGTTTCGGGGGCGATAAATCGATCTAGCTAGGAATCATTTTTAAAAAATTTATTAATTTTATACGTGGGAGAGCCATGCTTCGGCACGAATGGGCCGGCTCGACCGGAGAAATACCACGTTCTCACAGAAAACCGGCGTGAAACAGCACTTGCGCTGTGTTTCGTCGAGTGAATGAGTTTACCGGAGGCCCAATCCCCTACCCTATTCCCCTCTCTTCCCTCCCCTATTCCCTTCCCTTCCTTACTATATTAACCTATTCCCTCTTAAAAGGCCGGCAACGCACTTGCAGCTCTTCTGATGCTGCGAGTGTCCATGGGCGACGGAAGTTGCTTTCCATCAGGTGACCCGTTTGCTCGTTTGCCCCCTTATTTCATAAAAAAAAAATGTCATTTTATTCGTGTTATATCGAATACCGAGCGAAGCTCGGTCAAATAGCTAGTTATAATATTATGACGCCCTCAACTCCGTGCAGAAGTTCATTTGTCCCGCAAGAACCGCACATTTTCCGGGACAGAATTCTTTCTTCCGGGACTAAAAGTAACTCCGTACCAAATTTCAGCAAAATCTGTTATATTATATGAGACAAAAATAGATTTTTTTTTTTTAATGAAATAAGGGGGCAAACGAGCAAACGGGTCACCTGATGGAAAGCAACTTCCGTCGCCCATGGACACTCGCAGCATCAGAAGAGCTGCAATTGCCGGCCTTTTAAGAGGGAATAGGGTAATAGGGGAGGGTAGGGAAGGGAAGGGAATAGTTGAGGGTAGGGAAGGGAATAGGGTAGGGGTTAGGGGATTGGGCCTCCGGTAAACTCACTCACTCGGCGAAACACAGCGCAAGCGCTGTTTCACGCCGGTTTTCTGTGAGAACGTGGTATTTATCCGGTCGAGCCGGACCATTCGCGCCGAAGCATGGCTCTCCCACGTATGAATAGATACTTTCACATTTTTTATATTATTATTTACAGAATCTAAACGCGTAAAGTGATTTGATGTCGATTTTATGTTTGAAAGCTGACTATTCTTAGCTATAGTTCATCATCATTAGCTCGCTCACCACCACAGTAATCTAAGATCTAATCTCTATTCTCTAAATTTATCAGGGCGAGCGAAGTGATCCCTAGTATATTTTACAACCTGAGCACTTTTGTGTAACACTTTACGGAAAAACTATCAAGCCTTTTGATTCGTGGTTGAACATAATTTATAATAACATTTATATTTTATAGATGCATTATCATCGGTCAGTCAAGGTTTGGTTACTATTAAAATATATTAAAAAATCCTAAAAGATGCGAGCCCTCACAAAGCACGGCTTTTTTTTTTTTTTATGAAATAAGGGGGCAAACGAGCTATCGGGTCACCTGACGGAAAGCAACTTCCGTCGCCCATGGACACTTGCAGCATCAGAAGAGCTGCAGGTGCGTTGCCGGCCTTTTAAGGGGTAATAGGGGAGGGTAGGGAAGGGAATAGGGGAGGGTACGGAAGGGAATAGGGGAGGATACGGAAGGAAATAGGGGAGGGTAGGGAAGGGAAAAGGGTAGGAGATTGGGCCTCCGGTAAACTCACTCACTCGGCGAAACACAGCGGAAGCGCTGTTTCACGCCGGTTTTCTGTGAGGACGTGGTATTTCTCCGGTCGAGCCGGCCCATTCGTGCCGAAGCATGGCTCTCCCACGTTAGCTAATTTGTATTATGTCACTTCTAAAACTTTCTAGCCTATGACTAGGAGATTTATAAGGGCGTGAGGGCTGCATCATTATTGTTTTTGCGTGAACTATTTTATTAAACGACCGACTATAATAAAACTACTATGGTACATAAAACAGTAATTGTAGACAGTTTTTTTGCGGGAACCATACTAGTGAACAATTTTTACCACTACCTACCACTTTAGATTTTTCTCAAATAAAAAAGTTGTTAGTCTTATCAAAATGGAGCTCACAAAATATTAGCTTGTTAGTTATAAAAAAAATTGTTCTAGGGCTCCCTGACAATACATGTTATCAGCTGTAATATTCTCATATCCTTTTTCGGGACTCAAAGTATCCTTATAAGTTATAACTTATAATATACTATCCATACTAATATTATAAATGCGAAAGTGTGTCTGTCTGTTACGTCTTTACGCCCAAACCGCTGGATTGATTTTGCTGAAATATGGTATGGAGTTTGGAGTATGGAGTTAACCTTTGAGTTTCGGGAAATGACATAGGATACTTTGTATCCCAAAAAAAATAATTGAATTGAAATAAACAAAAATATTTTCTCTTTTTCACAGAAATACTTCTGTTTTAAAAAGCAAAAATATGTTTGCAATTGTAAATAAAAATTTAATAAAGGTTTTTCTAGTTTTGTGACGGTTGCCTTAGTTTTTGTATAGCGTGTTAGTTACTAGCATGTAAACGAAATGTTATATTTGAAAATATACTGTATAATGTTATGTAATGGTTCAGAAATAATTTACTTATTTATTTATTCATAGGTTATTTATAATATTAGTATTTTATCCACAGAAATAAATCAAGATCGGCGACGCGCGTGCGTTGCTAAGGAATCGATCGTGTCAATTTTTGCTTTGCATTTAGTTAGAACAAATAACTTACCCGTGGAAAGAAATACCTCCTTTTGACCGATTCACTTTCGTACTTCTGTTTTTACAATTACACACTGCACAATGAGGCATTTTTGCACAACCGCTCCGGTGTAATCAAGTCGAGACGTGCGCGCTGACTGAATGAACGTTCAACGAATCTTGCTCACTTGTGCAAGATTGAAACAGGCGTACTCCACCCGCTTAGCCGTTCTATCTTGATTTATTTCTGTAATTTTATCTAACGTGTTCCAACCCTAACATAACGTATTGCTCATTCAGGGGCGGAGTTATTTTATTTTTATTTTATTTATTTTATTTTACGTCGAATTATACGTCGTAAAATTATTATTTACCGTAAGTGCGATCTATCAACCCTGTTGTGCATCAGAACTGCAAGGATGCTAAGTGCCATTTTGTAAAATGTCACTTGACAGTGAGTACTATGAGTACAGTCTTATAAGCACATCCTCCATCTTGCAAAGAGTCACTTGAGAATGAGTACTAAGAGTACAGTCGTAAAATGGTATCCGCCATCTTATAAAGTGTCAATTGACAGTGATTACGAGAGTTCTCACTCTTGTAAAATGGCACTTGACAGTCATACAAGGGCAGCCGCCATCTTGGAAGATGTCACTTGACAATGAGTGACTAAGAGAGTCCTACAAGGATCTTCCCTTAAATATTTATACAAAAACCGCAATTTTTTGTTTACTTCTGCTCCATAAAAATGATTTAGTAGTAGGTACGGATACCTTCACGAGTCCTACGCGTTAGCTGATTTTTTGTAACTTCTAATGCCGAAGCACAATAAAGGATATGAATAAGTGACCGATGACTATTGTATAACCACATCTAAATAACACGTTGAGTTATTGTATGTTTGTTTGGGGTCAGTGCAAACGGGCTACGACTGACGACAGTAGCGACAGGACAAACAACATGTTGATTAGTTTGGCATAAGTGTAAACATTATATTGAAAAACATCGACCAAGTGCGAGTCGAACTCGCGCACGAAGGGTTCCGTACCGTTATAAAGCGAAAGTATGGAAAAAAATGTTTTTTGTTTGTGCTCCCCCCCCTCATTTCTTTTTTATTATTAATATTAAAGTAAGTATACATCAAATTGAAGATTTAGTGAAAATTTCAAGTGTCTACATATTGCCATTATGGATTCCGAGCCGAAAAGGCCAAAAAATCACGTTTGTTGTATGGTACCCTCCCCCCCCTCCCCCCCCCTCCCTCCCTAAGTATGAATTTTATTTTGTTTTTAGTATTTGCTGTTATAACGGCACCAGAAATACACAATCTGTGAAAACTTCAGAAGTCTGGCTATAGCGGTTCTTGAGATACAGCCTGGTGACAGACAGACAGACATCAAAGTCTCAGTAATAGGAACCCGTTTTTACCCTTTGGGTACGGACCCCTATATTCAAAATATTCAAAATCATGTTTAAAAAAAATGTTGAAGTCAGATTTTTTAAATCGCGCTTAATTTTCTGTCGCATTATCGTGTGGCTCATCTGCTCTAGCTATGTAGGTATATAGTTTCAAATCATAGTTTCAAAATCAAATTCTTTATTAAATATACAAACGTATAAAAGCTAAGTAGCGTACATCACGTCGTCTAATCCCATGCTAAGTAAAAACTTGTGTTATGGCAATCAGACAACAGATGCACGCCGAACAATTTTATCCCAATATATATTTTAATCTTGTATATATTATTATGATTTGATTGAACACTAGTCACCGGCCACAAAAAAGTAGCCGTTGAACTAGTGCAGCGGTAGGCAACAGGCGGACCACGGTCCGTATGGGGGACCGCGAAATATTGTAATGTATTTTAAACCAAGAACCAATTAATACATAGATAAGGTATACGTAAACCTTTCTTAAATGGTTTCTCCTACTCCTGACAGTTTTAGCATGTCCTTCGGGCTGCCTGAGATCATATTATCAAAGGGTTTTCGTGGTTGGATACCGCTGTCGATCCTGGCGACACAGGATATACAGTGGTGGGAATGTGTGGTGGGCCAAACCTTTATTAATTAAAATAATATTACATAGGACAAGTGTGTTTTTTTCTGGACCTCGTAAAAATTACCGACAGTATCCGGACCCCACCTAAAAGTACTCGTCGACCCCTAAACTAGTGCTTAGGCTTTAGCACGCTAGTCAACGGGCACTTTTTTGTGGCTAGAATCTTAATTTTATGTTTTCTTCCGTTATTTTGTAGCCCGTCTGCGCGCGCCACATTGGTATATGATAAATGTGCGTCGGCCTGATATATTGGTCAGCAATATGTGGATATTGTTTTTGCGCATGATGCACGATGTGGCTATCTGTATTGTTATCACATAGAATATAGATTCTAAATGGAAGAGTTGATTTTTGATATTATACTAGCTGTCCCGGCAAACGTTTCTTTGCCATATAAAGTATTTCGCCCGAATTATTTTATTGAAGTGACTAAATAAGTATGTCACCATGACAACGTCCATCGCTATCCCGTCGCACAAACGACCTTTCGCCGTCAGTCTCGAGTTGTAATAATCTACTATTACTTATTCAACAAATGCACCTATCAATATAAAAAGTACCCAGTAGCCGATTCTCAGACCCACTGAATATGCATATAAAATTTGGTTAAAACCAGTAAAGCCGTTTCGGAGGAGTACGGTGACTAACATTGTGACACGAGAATTTTATATATATATAAGAAGATTGTTTATTTGATGACACCAAATATGTTGCGCCAAAATTAGTTCACGCGGGAACCGTACATTTTTACGGGATAAAAAGTATCCAACGTTCTTGCCCGGGACTCAAAGTATCTTTATACCAAATTTGAGCCAAAGCGGTTCATTAGTTTGGGCGTGAAGAGGTAAAAGACAGACACACTTTCGCGTTTATAATATTAGTATGGATTGCCGGGACACAAATGGAAAAAAACAAAACAGTAGCGTAGATCGTATAGCCCCAGAGCCAGCGACTTTCAGACTTACGTCATTTCAAAACTGAAAGTTTTCCTATAATGGCTCCTTCACCCCTATAGAGGTAAGAACGATCCAGCAACTATACGTGGGAGAGCCATGCTTCGGCACGAATGGGCCGGCTCGACCGGATAAATACCACGTTCTCACAGAAAACCGGCGTGAAACAGCGCTTGCGCTGTGTTTCGCCGAGTGAGTGAGTTTACCGGAGGCCCAATCCCCTAACCCCTACCCTATTCCCTTCCATACCCTCAACTATTCCCTTCCCTTCCCTACCTTCTCCTATTACCCTATTCCCTCTTAAAAGGTCGGCAACGCACTTGCAGCTCTTCTGATGCTGCGAGTGTCCATGGGCGACGGAAGTTGCTTTCCATCAGGTGACCCGTTTGCTCGTTTGAGAATACTAAGGATAAAAAAAGAAAACTAAGGAGTTTCGGTCGCGGTTACTTTAGGAGTAACAGTTCTGAAGGTCTACCGGACCTTCGAATAAGACGTATAAATCTCAATTTTTTATCTCTTTTGAAACGAAGTTCCTTATCGCGCGTTGCGAGAGGGGGCTAGACGGAAAAAGTTGTAACGACACTTTTTTAGTATTTGCGAAGTAGGGGCAGAGAGCGTTGATGTGGCGATGAAATTTAAAATTCTACCATTCCTCTATGGCGAGAAATTTAAATTTTTTAGCATGGTGAGATGGTGATACTCTTCATTAATTTTTTTGTTCTTTTTTTTTATAACTTCCTTGACACCTCTCAAGTTTTTTTTCGGATTGACTGTGGGAATCTTGTCTCCGACTGCCGAAGGCTACTGTCGGCCAAGCTTAAAGTCTTAATACTAAGGGTATCTGGCAGCAATTATTGTCCAAAATGTACGGCAATTATGGTAGACGAGATTCCTACAGTAAAAAACGGGCTTTGGCCCACCACACATTCCCACCACTGTATCTCCTGTGTCGCCAGGATTGACAGCGGTATCCAACCACACTATTTTACATACAGATTCCTACAGTAAGTAAAATATAGTTGTCCATACTTAATATTATAAATGCGAAAGTGTGTCTGTCTGTCAGTTACCTCTTCACGCCCAAACCGCTGAACCAATTTTGCTGAAATTGGTCATAGAGACACTTTGAGTCCCAGAAAAGGACATAATATATTAGGACACTTTTTGTCCCCGGAAAATGTACGGTTCCCACGCGATAAACGAGATTTCGCGCAACGGAGTTACGGGTCCATCTAGTTATTAATAAGAGTGTTTTAAAATAACCCAAAGCTCCAGTAATTATTTCAAGTAATCCTTACAAAACGCTCGATACAGACTGGAGATTATAGGTTTAATAGGTTTTCGAGCTAGTACTAAACTTGGTCTAGCAGGCTGGGATTATGCTGGACTGTGCAGGCATTAATACTTGAAAATCTCTATACTAATCTGTCGATACTAATATTATAAATCCGAAAGTTTGTCTGTCTCTTTCTTTGTTTGTCTGTCTGTTACCTTTTTGCTTTAGGTTTGGAGTGACCGCTAAACCAATTTTGCTGAAATTTTGTATGGAGACACTTTGAGTCCCGGAAAAGGATCTAAGATACAAGAGTATCCTGTACATTTTTTTCGGGATGAAGACAATGTACGGTTTTTTTTGTGTTAAAGAAGACAGGTCGCTGTAGCCCTGACGTCACTGCGACCCATGAGGATCTATTGTGACTCCTTCGCACTGGAGTATCATACCCAACCCAATACTGCTCATAAATTGAACGATATGGTTGGGGCTGGTACTTGGTACCACGAATTTCCACTGTGGATGAGTATTCGTGGCGACTAAGGTGCCTGGTCCTGTTCTGTAGTAGAGCAGGACAGTCGAGGAGAAGGTGAATAGGTGTCTCATCCTCCTCCTCACAGAATGTGTTTAGGTGTTTGTTGAGCTTGCAGAGCCCAGTTGGGCTCCTGGTAAGGATTCTTAATTGGTTCCTACCCAAGGTGAGCACTAATTCTGATAGTTTCTTGTTGAAGCCAGGAATTAGTGCGTAAACAATGTACGGTTCCCATGCGATAAACTTATTTTTGTGCAACGGAGTTCCATGCGTTATCTAGTACCCAAATATTTATATTCTAATCGTGAACAAAAATACGTCTGTTTGTTACAAAGGGTTTTGGTGTTTTCAGAAATTCTGATAGATTCTGATTGTGTGTGTTCAGAATCCGAGCAGGTGTGACAAACAAACAAACAGAGATACAAAGCGTTTGTAATCGGATCCCAGCCAATTTTCACACTGCGCTGAAACTTTCATTCGAGGGGATTACAGTTAGTTACAGTATATAGGTACCTACCTAGTTCAATTTACTATCCCTTTTAGTTAAAAATAACGATGAAGCTCGCAACCCTCAAGCGCCAAAATTCATTTATCAAGCGGGAATCGTACATTTTCCCAAGATAAAAAATATGTACGTATACTAAATTCCTACGTGGTAGAGCCATACTTCGGACGAATGAGTCGGCTCGACCGGAGAAATACTACGTTCTCACAGAAAACCGGCGTGAAACAGCGCTTGCGCTGTGTTTCGCCGAGTGAGTGAGTTTACCGAAGGCCCAATCCCCTACCCTATTCCCTTTCCTACCTTTCCCTATTTCCTTCCTTACCCTCCGCTATTCCCTCTCAAAAGACCGGCAACGTACCTGCAGCTCTTCTGATGTTGCGAGTGTCCATGGGCGACGGAAGTTGCTTTCCATCAGGTGACCCGTTTGCTTGTTTGCCCCATTATTTTATAAAAAAATATATCACCAAAATAGGAACAGGTAACATACAAATAGATGACAGACAGACAAATAGACAGACTCACTTTTATAATATTAGTACTTAATTATAGCTCCCACACCGGTTTCGGTGACGGTGGCCGGTTTCATTGAATCCAGGCCAACTGGCCTGGTTTCAATGAAACCGGCCACCGTCATCGTAACTACGCAGGAGTAATTTTATAGTGCCCAAGTGTGTGCGCAGTACACAAGAGCACTCTCTATTCCCTCATTCTCATAACCCAGTGGGACGGAAGACCGACACGACCGGCGAGAGATCAGGCGCAGGACCGACCTTTTACATGCCCATCCGACGCATGGATCATCTTACTTGTCAGACAATCAGGTGATCAGCCTGCATTGTCTTAACCAAACTTGGAAATAACATGTTTCCAACGCGGGAATCGAACCCACGACCTCCGAGTCAAGAGCCGCGCTCTATACCACTAGACCACGGAGGCGTTTAGTAAGGATAGAGGTATCCCACGGGAATACGAATCTTTCCTTCAGCTAAACCCTAAATAAATCAAAAACAGATCAAAACAATAATTTCTTTTTTTCTTCGCACCAGACTTTCCCTGGAGGCAAATAAATATTGCTAAGCCAATAAATATTAAACTTAACCGCTATGATTTGTGTGCTATACTCAAACGCTGCTTAACCCCTACCCTATTCCCTTCCCTACCCTCAACTATTCCCTTCCCTTCCCTTCCCTACCCTTCCCTATTACCCTATTCCCTCTTAAAAGGCCGGCAACGCACTTGCAGCTCTTCTGATGCGAGTGTCCATGGGCGACGGAAGTTGCTCAGGTGACCCGTTTGCTCGTTTGCCTCCTTATTTCATAAAAAAAAAAATGGTGATACTTTGAATCCCGGGAAAGGACATAGGATACTTTTATCCCGGAAAAATGTACGGTTCCAGCGCGATGAACGACGCAACGGAATCATCCAATAGTATAATATTATGTGACTTAAGAACCCCCTTTTTTAGGGGATTGGGCCTCCGGTAAACTCACTCACTCGGCGAGACACAGCGCAGGCGCTGTTTCACGTCGGTTTTCTGTGAGAACGTGGTATTTATCCGGTCGAGCCGGCCCATTCGTGCCGAAGCATGGCTCTCCCACGTATATACACCATACCAAATTTCAGAAAAATCGGTTTGGCGGTTTGGGCGTGACGAGGTAACAGTCAGACAGACTTTCTATTTATAATAATATTAGTATTAATACTCAAACTCTACTCAAAATAGGAGGTTCTTAAGTTGATTAACTCCGTGGTCTAGTAGTCTAATCTCTGGCGCGGCTCTAGACTCGAAGGTCATGGGTTCAATTCCCACGTCGGATAAATATTTCTAAGTTTACTTAAACAGTGCAGGTTGATCATTTAATTGTCTGACACGAAATTGTGCGGCTATTGCTTGCCATCAGGTAATTCCTCTGCTCGTTTATTGATTCAATTCATCTAAGAAAAATAATTTTGTCATTTTGAAGGCAAAAAGTGTTGATCATAATTATTATTTTGAACGCCTTTTCATACTTCCAAAAACCAATTATAAAAGCGAAAGAGAGGTATACATAGATAAGGACAGCGAATACTCGGAATCCTTTAATGATCTAGTTTGAAATGACCTAATAGGATCTATAGGATCTATAGATCCAGCCGCCTTTTGTATCCCGCAGTGTATTGTACAACGGTAAGCGTAGAGCTAGGTAGTTGTAGATACGGCAATTAAAAATAATATTATTAAATAGTAATATTATCATAGATCCGACCTTATAGCCAAAGAGCCAGCGGGCAGCGCCATGATTTATACATCCGACCTTATAGGCTATAGCCAAAGAGCCTTCAACAGTTCGTTATATTATAAAAGCCGAAAGTTTTTTTTTTAATTCTATTTTATTTAAGTATAGGACAGCCGAAAGTTTACCTGTTTATGACGGACGCGGTTACTTTAGGAGGTGTCCAGTTCTGAAGGTCTACCTTACCTTCGATGATAAAGTGAAGCTTAATTTTAAGGATTCCGTACCCAAAGGGTAAAAACGGGACCCTATTACTAAGACTTCGATGTCTGTCCGTCTGTCCGTCTGTCTGTCTCCAAGCTGTATCTCAAGAACCGCTTTATCTAGACTTTTGAAATTTTCACAGATTGTGTATATCTGTTACAAAATACTCAATTGTACTGTGGTTGTACTGATACTTTAAATAATTAATATATATTGCCCCTTTATAACATAATATTATGCTATAGGTTTCATAGGTCGCTAGACCAATGTCGGTAAAAAATTCGAAGGATCGAAAGTCACCTTAAGAGCCCATATGACCCTAACTTGACTACATACTTTAACCTAGATCTCAAAATCTGTAAGGTCTAGAAAACTGATTTTTTGACACAAGTAACTTCAGTTCATAAAGATTAAATGCTCAAGACGAAAACACGATTACTCAAAAAATGCTCGATAGTTTCTTTTTTACAAAAAACCTTGTTTTAGACACATTTTTGCTTGGATCTTCGAAGTTTGGCTGTCTTTTCTTTAATATTTTTTAATATCTAAAAAGGTATTGATAAAACCTACATTTGCTAAAAAACACTTTTTTCATAATCATTATAGTTCGTCTTTTATTCAAGTAAAACTAACTCGGCGATGATTCCGCGCCGTTCTTTTTCACCTGGCATATGAAAGACGGGCGTGAGTGTGAAGAGAGAAGGACGATGTTTGATTTTTAGAGTCAGGTGAGCTCTTAAGTTTTAAATTTGCGCGCGTCAACGTAAGTGTCTATTATGCTACCACCTCAGTAAAATTGTTATATTTCCATAGTGTCTCCTAAACAACCACGTCAGAAATTTTGTGTTTACGATACGGTATTTTTTGATTATTTATAATTGAGGAAGAAGAATTTTATTTTTTTAAACTAGATTTTTTACAAAATGTTCCTAATTTATTTATTTACTCATTTTTTAGATTGGCAGAGGCAGACTCAAGCAACAACCCTACTCGTAACTCGTAAGATAACATCGACTGTAACATTAGTTACAGTCGAAGTTCTCTTACGAGTATATTAGACGTGGGAGAGCCATGCTTCGGCACGAATGGGCCGGCTTGACCGGAGTACCACGTTTTCACAGAAAACCGGTGTGAAACAGCGCTTGCGCTATGCAAAGTGCGAGTCCGAGTGAGTGAGTTTACCGGAGGCCCAATCCCCTCCCCTGTTCCCTTCCCTTCCCATCCCTACCCTCGCCTATTACCCTATTCTACCGAATACGCCTTGAAAACAAGAGTATATAATAAAAGATTGCCAAGGGAGCTACGCATGCGGCATGACCATCGCTAGGGTTTTAGGTAAGGATACCCCGCCTCCACCACCAGCAGTACTATCATTTTCTGCAGATGGCAAAAAGCTATGTTATACGGGGTGTAACAAAAATAAGTGACAATACTTTAGGGTGTGTACGTGTTCCTTGTAGAGAGTTCACTGTGAAAGTAGCAGCGCTATAAGGAGCACGTACACACCCTAAAGTATTATCACTTATTTTTGTTACACACTGTATAATAAAAGATTGCCAAGGGAGCTACGCATGCGGCATGACCATCGCTAGGGTTTTAGGTAAGGATACCCCCCTCCACCACCAGCAGTACTATCATTTTCTGCAGATGGCAAAAAGCTATGTTATACAGGGTGTAACAAAAATAAGTGATAATACTTTAGGGTGTGTACGTGTTCCTTGTAGAGAGTTCACTGTGAAAGTAGCAGCGCTGAAAGACCAAAATTTTTTTTCATTTTTGTATGGGGAAACACTTGACGCTCGGGCCCTTGCCCATACAAAAGTGAAAAAATTTTTTGGTCTTTCAGCGCTGCTACTTTCACAGTGAACTCTCTACAAGGAACACGTACACACCCTAAAGTATTATCACTTATTTTTGTTACACACTGTATTTGTCCGTCAAAAATAAAAAGATAGACTAGATAAAGGTGCTGTGATTGTTCGAAAATTTGTCTTCAGTGCTCCAAGACACTGTATATTATTGTCAAACAAAGCTATGATTTTGAAACTAAGTAATTTTTAAATTAACCAATGAATGTTCCTAATGTTTACTCGTCTGATTAGTGTAATTGTTAATATCTAAAATACCTAATGTTAAATATTAAAAAAGTTAATTTTGTATTTTTTTCTATGAAAATGCCTAAGTAAAAATTTATACACTGATTTGTGTGATCTCAATAAACACTTTAAAATTTGTTAAATAAGAGTGTTTTATTTTATTTATAATGTATTTAACATAACAAATTTGTTTATTTTTCAAATAATATAAATAAAATTGCTGTATAATTTAATTCTATAAAAATATTCAATGTTTAAATGGTGTCTCGTGTACTACCACGTCAGTACAATTGTAAAAATTGAGCCACGTCAGTTGCAGAGGGTTAAGCTACATCTATAGCTTTCCTAGCTCTACCAAGGTCGATTATTCAAAGCGGACCCCGCCAACTTAGATTATCGACTCCTTTGTTAAACTTCAGTTAACTCACGGTTAAAGTTAAGCGAACACCTGGCTTTTTACTCACCGCTTGTAAATTCGGTTAAAAACCGAGTTATAAAGTTCTTTATTAAAGCAAGGGGTAATGGTAGAGAGTATATTTCTAATCTTATACTCGTATATAAAAATGGATTTTCAATGTGTTAGTCGCGCTAAAACTCGAAAACGGCTGAACGGATTGGGCTAATTTTAGTCTTAAAATATTCGTAGAAGTCCAGGGAAGGTTTTAAAGTGACACGAAGTTCACTGGGACAGCTAGTATTATATAAAATTCTCGTGTCAGAGTGTTTGTGCGCGAACTCCTCCAAAACGGCTCAAACGATAATCATGAAATTTTGTATGTACATTCACATTGTTGAGAATAGGTTTTAAACTACTTTTTATATTGATACTAGAAATATTTTTCGGTATGAATGGGCCGGCTCGACCGGAGAAATACCACGTTCTCACAGAAAACCGGCGTGAAACAGCGCTTGCGCTGTGTTTCGCCGAGTGAGTGAGTTTACCGAGGCCCAATCCCCTACCCTATTCCCTTCCTTACCCTCCCCTATTCCCTCCCTTTCCCTTCCCATCCCTACCCTCCCCTATTACTCTATTCCCTCTTAAAAGGCCGGCAACGCACCTGCAGCTCTTCTGATGCTGCGAGTGTCCATCGGCGACGTAAGTTGCTTTCCATCAGGTGACCCGTTTGCCCCCTTATTTCATTAAAAAAAGGCAAAACAACACTTGCCGGGTCAGCTAGTGTTAATAAAGGTTTTGACGCCTCCATTGTCCAGTGGTTTATAGCGTGACTTGACTCGGAGGTCGTAGGTTCGATTCCTGCGTTGGAAACATAATATTATTAAGCTATTGCATAGCTTTTATCGCGGGCTTTGAGCGCGGTGGCTGAGTCAAGAAATTCCGTAACGAAAAACATCTAACATTCGTACAACGTCGTTTCAGTTCGGCAGACTTCGGCTCGATGTGGCTCGGGGTGTGGTGCTCGGTCGGTGCGACGTGACTATAAGATGATAAAAAATGCTATGTAAAAGCTTTACCGCGGCAGTCCCCGAGTGCCAAACGTATATTTTTTAATATTGTAATTATTCCCGAATAAACAAAATCTTAAAGTAGGGGCTGCTTCCATAGATTTCTTATTTTGTGTACTGAACCAATGAAAACTTGAGTATGTAGTAAGGGTTAAAAGATTTCTCGAGTATTTTTAACACCTATAGTGTGAAACCCTTAGAATTTGAAGAGGCTGTTGAGTTTGAAAAGATTATAAAATAAAACAACGTTATAAAAATATGCCGTTATTTTTACCTTTATTAAGGGTAAGGTCACACAGAATTGAAAAGACTTGGCAGTTGGCGATAAAGGTACTAAATTATAATAATATGTCCATGGGCGTACCCAGGGCCAGGGGGGGCAAAATCAAATCAGATTTTTTATAAGATAGGTGTTTATTAAAGAATTAAAAAAATGTAATTTTTAGTATAGGTATGGTATATTTTATTGTTATTTATCTTATATTTTTACATTTTAATATGTTTTTAATATGTTTGTTTTTAGTTGTAAAAATATTGTATTGCAAACAAATGGCAAAAATTCGTTTTCTTAATTTTTGATTTTTATAGATAAAACTACTACATAATATACTTAGTAGGGACGTCAACATGATCCAGGGGGGGCAGCTGCTCCCCGCCCAGACCTAGTTCCTAGCCAAACTTGAAAGTAAGTTGTTTCTAACGCGGGAATCGGACCCATGACCTCCGAGTCAAGAGCCACGCTCTAAACCACTGGACCACGGAGGCGTTATGGAGTAGGTAGCGAGACCCTACTAAAATGTAATGTTCCACAAATGGTTCACGCAATTCTAACATTCTTCGAGGATCGGGTTTATAGCTGATAATACTAACTAGAGATCGTCCAATGGTCGAAATTCGACCTTAGTATCAACGACATTAGGACTACTCCCTATATTTTGTAAAAAATATTGACTTTATAATATTTTTTTCAACTCTTGTCCCTGGGACTCAGCTGATCTCAGACTGGCCGTGTAAGCTTTGTCTAATAGTATCTTAGATTTAATAAAAAAAACTATAATCCATTTTCAATTTGTCACCTTGTTGTCAACAGACTTCAACCATAAATAAAAGAGTATAATTCGTATGTATAGGCTTGTCACTCAAAAATCTGTCATTTCTCATGTGTGTGTGTTGTAGTGTGTGTAATGTTTTATTTGTTAAAAAAATGTATGATAAAAGCATAATTTCAAAATAATATTAACTCGATGCACTCCTTCACCATATAAACTATAACTGTGCAAAATTTCATTCACCTACGTTTCCCCATTTTTCGTCGAAAGGGATACAAAGTTTTTGGCTCACGTATTAATATATAGATAGATGTGGCTATCCGTGAACGAATCAACAGAAGATTTTTGTGGAAAAATGCCTAGTTTTCTAATTTTTTGCATATTGATAAGTGCATTTGTTTATGAATAAAATTATATGAATTATTACAACTCGAGACTGACGGCGACCATTGTTTGTGCGACGGGATAGCGATGGACGTTGCCATGGTGACATACTTATTTAGTAACTTCAATAAAATAATATGGACGAAATACTTTATAAGGCAAAACAACGTTTGCCGGGACAGCTAGTTTGATATAGAGATATTATTAGTCCCGGGAAAGGACATAGGATGCTTTTTATTCCGAAAAAATGTACGGTTCCCGCGGGATAAACTAATTTTGGAGCAATGGAGTAGCGGATTTCATCTAGGATAATAATATTAAAGGCCTGTATCACCACTTCCTGATAAGTGCTGAATAGGCTATCCACCACTTTTAACTAAAAACTTGATTAACTAAAAGCTTTAGATTTCTAAAATGGTAAATGCTTAAGGTGAAGTAACATGCGTGATGGTTCTGTACATTTTCCTGCAAAAAGTAGTCTATATTCCCAGTAGTCTACTCTACGTCTATGCCAAATTACATCAAAATCGGTTCAGTAGTTCGTGAGATCAGCAATAGATGACACCCGCATCTCCGTTGCGGCAAAATATTAATAGTATAGTATATGTTTATATTTGTATAACTATTTATTTCATATTAGATTTATTTCATATTAGTTTTGTTTTAGAATGCGCCTATTACACCATCATCATCACCCTAAGGTTGGCTGGTCGATAATGCCACAAGGCATTAAGCCCGCCTATGTAAATAAGTATTTGCATAAAGTGTTTTAAAAAAATCGTTTATCGCGCGGAACCGTACATTTTTCGGGGTAAAAAGTATCCTATGTCCTTTCCCGGGACTCAAGTATCTCCGTAACAAATTTCAGCGAAATCGGTTCAGCGGTTTTAGCGTGAAGAGGTGACCGACAGACACACTTTCCCAGTTATAATATTGTATTTATAATTGAATATTAAATATGGAAATCTTGAATTTACAAGAACAGATTATTATTTCAATACATAAAACAATAGAACCAAATAAGGGACTTATGTGGGTCAACACTTGGGGTCCAATAAGACCCCTAACCAATGGGGTCAAATAAGACCCCCCGTTTTGTCGTTCATATTAAAACAATGAGCGTCTGAGCACAACGCGATCGTGTATGTAACATAAATTCTGCCGTTATTGCTTTAGTGTTATTGTTTTATTTCATAAGCTTTTATTGTTCTGTTGAATGTAAAGTAACATAGTGTCACAATGTATGTTGGTGAATTGAAATATTATGTTGTTTTGTTTTATTCAGGTAAGGTCAATAAATTGTGTGGGATCTTTTTGATTTTGACCTCCATTTTAAGAGCGCACCCTAACTTGACTACATTCTTAAACCTAGATCTCAAAATCTGTAAGGTCTAGAAAACTGATTTTTTGACACAAGTAACTTCAGTTCCTGAAAATTAAATGCTCAAGACGAAAACACGATTACTGAAAAAATGCTCGATAGTTTCTTTTTTTATAAAAAACCTTGTTTTAGACACATTTTTGCTTGGATCTTCGAAGTTTGCTGTCTTTTCTTTAATATTTTTTAATATCTAAAAAGGTATTGATAAAACCTAAATTTGCTCAAAACACTTTTTTCATAATCATTATAGTTCGTCTTTTATTCAAGTAAAACTAACTTAGCGATGATTCCGCGCCGTCCTTTTTCACCTGGCATAATATGAAAGACGGGCGTGAGCTCAGAACAGGAAAATAAGGGCGTGAATGTGAAGAGAGGAGGACGATGTTTGATTTTTGGAGTCAGGAACGCTCTTAAGCCCCTATGGTAAAATATGATTTAGATTTTTATTAATATTATTAAATAGAGACACGGAATTTTGAGGGTTTGATTTTTTTTTATAAAACATTAAATTTTTTAATTAAAATGTCAAAGTCGAGGTTCAGATTGTACGAATGACGATAATAAGAAACGCCTATACCACCCCCGATACCGTTTGTATAATTTTAATGAGATCTTGGATATTAATTGCTCTGAGGCTTTAACTCCGGGAAATTATTCTTTGTCCGTTGAATTAATATATTTTAATTAGAAATAATTAAAAAAGGAATCCATATTTTTTTCTTTGGAATTTTATAATTACTTTGTTATAACGAGAAAAATTCATGGTAGATTGGGGGTTATAACAAATAGGTACTTATCTTTTTTTTAATATTTTTTTTTTAATGAAATAAGGGGGCAAACGAGACAACGGGTCACCTGATGGAAAGCAACTTCCATCGCCCATGGACACTCGCAGCATCAGATGAGCTACAGGTGCGTTGCCGGCCTTTTAAGAGGGAATAGGGTAATAGGGGATGGTAGGGATGGTAAGGGAATAGGGGACGGTAGGGAAGGGAATAGGGTAGGGGCCTGGGCCTCCGGTAAACTCACTCATTCGGCGAAACACAGCGCTAGCGCTGTTTCACGCCGGTTTTCTGTGAGAACGTGGTATTTCTCCGGTCGAGCCGGCCCATTCGTGCCGAAGCATGGCTCTCCCAATCTAATGTATCTAATGTATCTGTTTGTTTGTTGTTTGTCTATCTGTTTATCAGTTTGTCTGTATGTCTGTTACCTCTCCACATATAAACAGCTGAACCGATTTTGATGAAATTTACTACGGATATACTTTGAGTTCCGGGAAAGGAGATAGGAATTAGGAAGTAACAATGCCGCGGGTGACCACTGACGAAGGTTATTTCAATTAAAATTTTGTACTATGATGGCATAGTCGAGCTTTTAAAGTTTAAACTTATTATATTTTAATGTTTCACATTTAAAAGTACCACACTTAATAATAAATGTTTTCTGTTCTGTTTTAACGTAGAATGTAGATGTTTTCATTAAAATATGACCACGAAAGGTACAATATTATACATAATCGTTTTAATTCTGACATTGCCTGTAAGCTTAATGTATTGTGTGGTATAAGGGTCAGGTGACACACAGACGCGACGTGACGCAGCACGCAAGTAGCAATAGAATTTTTACCCATAATATTATTATAAATTCGAAAGTGTGTTTGTCTGTTACCTCTTCACGCCTAAACCGCTGAACTGATTTTGCTGAAAGTTATGAAGATAGTCTGAATACCCGCAAAGGACAGGGGATACTTTTTATCCCGGAAAAATGTACGGTTACCGCGCGATACATGAATTTTGTCGCAACGGAGTTGCAGACGTCATCTAGTAACTCACATAAACAATACAATCGGCCCCCGTATCACGTATCTTGCGAGAGCAATGCGATAGCAGTTATTGCGCGATAATTGCTCCAAAATCGCAATTTTGTATCACGACGTATCAGCCAAAACAATACGATTATATTAGCTATGTCCACACTGTGCACTTTTATCTTCAATTTTCGTCATCATCTTTCATATTGGCGCATTGAATAATTGAATGCGCCAAGAAACGCAACGCCAATATTGTCATTTTTGAAGTTTTGGATACGGTCAGAGGGTATGCGTCGCGGGCTTGCCTCACGTTCGCTGTTGACTGCGCTATAACGCATGCCCTTGACGAACAGAAAAAGGCACAGTGTGGACAAAGCTAATCGATCACTATACATGACACCATTGTTTGTGACATTAATGACACCCAGCAATCGCTCGCGCGATTATTGCTAGTGGATCAATGATATTCTATGTTACTAACGTAACTAGATTGGAAGTTTACGGTAGCAACGCGTTGCCACTTCGAAGATGCCTGCAGGCATATCTCACATACATAATGACATAACGAATATATGACTTGACATTGTCTTTTGAACAAAAAAGTGGTTACGCATTTCTGAGAATCTTTTGTAAGACATTGCTACTCTAGTATTTTAGAAACTCATTGTAGTGGACTGTTGATCGCTATTTTTACGTGATAAGGTAGCGGTTTGGCGTTTCGAAAGAAGTTATTTTGAGTTACTTTTTTGCTTCTGTAAGTTGCGCTTAAAAATACTACACTGCGCTCGAAAACAGGTATCAAGGATGTAGGTGTCAAGGCTGCCAAGCTGAAGAGGGATTGGGCGGGTCACGTTGGCATTCCGACCGCTGGGCAAGGATCTCAACAGAGTGGGCACCTGAAGAGGCATACCAGCCAGGCTGGCCAGCGGTGGCGCAGGAGAGACACAGATGGAAGTCTTTGGGGGAGGCCTTTGCCCAGCAGTGGGACAGTATTTAGGCTTAAGATAATTTTAAAAAAATTCCGCTTAGTTTCGTTTCAGTATGGCTTTACCCTAATACAGCAAAAAACGAAAGAAAGACTAATTTTTTATTACAACGTAATCCGCTTAGAGTTATTATAAAAATGTTTGTGCTTTGTTAATGTTTTACAATCGTTTTCCTTTTAGTGTATTAAATACTAGACATTCCGCGCGGCTTCGCCCGCGTAAATTAGATGTTTCACAGACAAATTAGTCCACAAAAAATAGCCTATGATATTTCTCGTGGTCTACTTCTTATTTCTGCCAAATAACAGAAAAATTGCTCCAAGTTCGTGAGGTAAGCCCTTTCAAATAATTTCCCCCGTTTTTTCCACATTTTCCTCTATTTCTTCGCTCCTATTAGTTTCAGCGTAGTAAATAATAGCCTGTATTATCCTTCCTCAATAAATGGGCTATCTAACACTGAAATAATTTTTCAAATTGAACCAGTACTTCCTGAGATTAGCGCGTTCAAATAAGCCCTTTCAAATTATTTCCGCCCGTTTTTTCCACATTTTCCTCTATTTCTTCGCTCCTATTAGTCTTAGCGTGATGAAATATAGCGTTCCTCAATAAATGGGCCATCTAAAACTGAAAGAATTTTTCAAATCGGACCAGTGTTTCTGAGATTCGCGCGTTCAAACAAACAAACAAACAATCTCTTCCGCTTTATAATATAAGTATAATACTTAATAATAATAAATAAGTATAGATTTATAGCAATAACTTTAAAAGGATAGATCGAGGTATGCCGTCTTTACACGTGGACCAATGATTGGCAAATAATATTTGCCGCGATTTGATTATAGGCGTCGGATGTGTAGCAGTGCAACAGGTACTTGATGGCAGATATTGCACGATAACTCTATCTCTAATAATGTCTATCTCTAATATCTAAGTGCACAAACGTTGTCTGTGCAAATACCAGGCAAAGAAACCACTATTCGACCGTGATTACGTTTACAAAATTTAGTTCAACGTAAACTCTTTCCTAGTAAACTGTATTAGGGCCGCACCGGCAAACACTCCCCTCACATTCGCCAGTATGATACAGCCTTAACAATGCCTCGAAACATTGTAATATCGATTCGAATATGTATAACCACCTTAACACGACATCTCCAAATTTCCTTCTCAAAATTATCCCATTGTACATTCGTATTAAAATTTATAGGTATATAAAAATTAAGATCATATACGTACACCTGAAACGTGCCGTTTTAAACCTTAACCTTTGTACATAAGCTTGATATTCCAATGGCAGACGTAATATAATTACGGCAGTATAAGGGAAGGGCGAAGTAATGAGTTACAATATGGGACACGAAATCATATTAGATATCGCCTTTTAGCCGACAATGCTGAGAGGAGGGTAAAGATATTTAGCCCGGCTAAAAAGGGGGTGATATAATTTTGACGTATCTGTCTGTCTGTCCCATAAAGTTAATATACCTAGCGGAATAGAGCAACAATCTCGAGCTGTCAAACGAAACCGAAATTGGTTTTCATCTGTGTGAAAAATATGTGTACGTATACACTTACACAAGCATGATTGAACATGAATTCTATGAGATTAAATTGTCAACGTGCGGCACGTGCCGACTGGACGTCAAAAAAAGAGTGCTACTGTCATGTATCACACGTCTCTTTTTACCACGCAGTGTTACTGATAGTGACATCTCGCTTGCTCAGGCCTTTGTTGCTCTATTCCGCCAGGTATATTAACTTTATGGTATGTCCGTGGCAACTGGCATTCTATGACGTATCATCCAAACCGCTGGACTGATTTTGCTGAAATTTGGTATGAAGAATTGAAGATACTTTGAGTCCCGGGAAAGGACATAGGATACTCCTTATCCCGGAAAAAAGTACAGTTCCCGCGTGATAAACGAGCGCGTCCGCAAACGTCATCTAATATATTATCTAGTACAAGTTATAAACAATTCTCGTGTCACAGTGTTTGTGCGCGAATTCCTTCAAAACGGCTCAACAGATTTTCCTGAAATGTTGTATGTACATTCGTTAGGCCTGAGAATAGGTTTTTATCTAATTTTTACATTCATACTAGAAATCATTTATATGGCAAAACAACATTTGCCGGGTCAGCTAGTATTATTATAAATGCGAAAGTTTCTGGGTGCGCATGTTTGTTTCTTCTTATTAGTGTGTTTTATCACAGATTTTATTTAAAAAATACTTATTCATCTCCGCATGCGCCATATTTTCACCTTTTTCAGTTAAACTAAATGTAAAATAACCGTTTTCTTCAAACGAACAAGAAACGTATACCTGTAGTCCGGCCACTTTAAACCACTTTAAATGTTCCGCTTTTCCGGAAAATGCCTCACATTTTCCACTTCACCTTGAGAGTTTTGTTGAATTCTTTAAGCGGAGATAGTTGAAATGGTTTAAAGCTAGAAAACTGTAATAAACGGCGTGCGCGAAATGTGTCAGAGTTGAAAAAAAAATGTGTAGTTAAAAAACTAAAAAAAACACGCATTCTTAACCGACTTCAAAAGAAGGAGGTTATCAATTCGACGCGTATGTATGTGATATTCACAGAACTGCCCAGTTTTTGAATCTGGGGGCACGGCGGGGGCACTCCCGTGCCCCCGCCAAGATGAGCCAAGCGAAGCGTGCAAGGGCACTATCTGGGGGCACGGGAGTGTCCCCGCCAAGATGAGCCAAGCGAAGCGCGCAAGGGCACTACCTACCTTTTCTCGAAACGTTTCGTCGTATTTTTGAACCCTCCTAACTTTGGTTTGAATGAAGCCAGACAGTTGAAATTTTTAAGATATAATGACATGGGTATAGTTATTAAATGCGCAAAGTTTGAATATCGTAGCTATTATAATTTAGATTTTATAGGTGTCCAAAAACCCACAATTTGGTCACTGACTCACCGATCATCAAAACTGTTAGGGTACTTCCTGAAGTCTTAGAAAGCTGAAATTTGGTTTGTAACATGATATTAGTACTAAAACAACAAAAAAATTATCAAATCCAACTTAACCTATATCCGTACCATTATAGAGCAAAATTAGGCAAAAATTTGTGTTTTATGTATGGGAGCCCCCCTTAATTTTTTATTTTATTTTAATATTATTATTAAATATTAATGTAGACATATAACTAAGAACTTTGAGAAAAATTCAAGTACCTACCTGTTGACATTATTGATATAGAGCAAAAAAGGCCAAAAAAATCACGTTTATTGTATGCGAGCCCCCCTTATATGTATATTAATTTTATTTTGTTTTTAGTATTTGTTGTTATAGCGGCAACAGATATACATAATCTGTGAAAATTTCAACTCTCTAGCTATTACCATTCCTGAGTTACAGCCTGGAGACAGACAGACAGACATACAGACAGACGGATAGACGGAAAGACAACGAAGTCTTAGTAATAGGGTCGTTTTTACCCTTTGGGTACGTAAGTACGTAAGTTCAAAGAATAGTCGTAGTCTTAGCATTTCTTTGCAAATAATTAATTAATAAGAGTATTTCATTAATTATAATAATAATAATTAGTTACTTAACTATCAATCTATTTCAAGTTTACAAACTTGAAACAGATTGATCAGGAATTTTATTGAAGTGACTAAATAAGTATGTCACCATGGCAACGTCCATCGCTATCCCGTCGCACAAACAATGGTCGCAGTCAGTCTCGAGTTGTAATAATTTGCTATAATTTATTCAACAAATGCACTTATCAATAAGTACCCAGTAGCCGATTCTCAGACCCACTGAATACTCGTATGCATAATATTAAAATTTGGTTAAATCAGTGAAGCCGTTTCGGAGGAGTACGCGGCCTAACATTGTGACACGAGAATTTTATATATAAGATTGTAGCCAAATATTATACACATTTTAAAAATGCTTAGGTATTTAAAATAAAAATAAAAACACTATCAAAATCACTACAGCCGATTACGACGTTTTATTTGAATAGCTCAGTTAGGTTAGGTTGAGTCTTGACTCTTGAGATAGATCTTATCTTAGGAGACGCCTTTTGAATACATAATGTACTCTTTTACATAAGAGTATGTTAAGGAATAGAAGGTACACACTACACTGTGTAGTAAATGTTATTGACTGAACTTAATAATCGGTCAAGTGCGAGTCGGACTCGCGCAGGAAGGGTTCCGTACCGTTGTAGAGCGCAAATAGGAAAAAAATTGTATTTTTGGTATGGGAGCCCCCATTAATTATTTATTTTATTTTAATTTTATTATTTAATATTAAAGAACACATATAATTGAGGATGTTGTGAAAATTTTAAGTGTCTATAATATGTTGCCATTATGAATTACGAGAGAAAAAGACCAAAAAATAACGTTTGTTGTATGGGAGCCCCCCTTAAATATTTATTTCCCGTTTTTAACCTTTGGGTACGGAACCCTACAAATGTAAGGAGAGATAAAAATACTTACTGGAAAAATAATATACATTGTCCAAAATTATTTTTAAGGTATCGTATACTTAGCTTTTATCGCTTACTACGCACGGAGGCCGAATCAAGAAATTCCGCTCCGACCGGCACAGCGATGCTGCGTTACCAGACATCGGCACGGTGTTTATGTGCGTGCGACTAGACGTATGCGAATTATAATTACATGAGACTGACGTGGGAGAGCCATGCTTCGGCACGAATGGGCCGGCTCGACCGGAAAAATACCACGGGCTCACAGAAAACTGGCGTGCAACAGCGCTTGCAGCTCTTCTGATGCTACAAGTGTCCATGGGCGACGGAAATTGCTTTCCATCAGGTGACTCGTTTGCTCGTTTGCCCCCTTATTTCATAAAAAAATGAGTTGATAAAAATGCTATGCAATTATATAGCTTTACCGCGGCAGTCTCTGAGTGCCACACTTTTTTTTTATTTATTATAACTTGACTCTTTTCAGAAAGCTACTCATTGACTACTATAAAATAACTTAATATACCTAGAAGATTTAGAACAAGAAATTTACATTTTACAAGCAGGTATAATTGGCAATGATTCAATTTGTTGGTTTTATGAATAAATGGCCGATCGTTCTAGTCTGAACACAGGCCAACCTTACTCGAATACGACTACGAAAAATCAAATTTGATTACTCTGATTCCATTTTAAAATCCCTTGCTTCGCTATCGAAAATGCATTTGGCAGTTCTGATAGCGAAGTTAGATGTTGAAAATTTAATGGTGCCACTTCACAATACACCATGCTGGCCCACTACAAGCCATCGCCATTGCGTAGACGGGGTAATGGTGTATGATGGCGGAAGATATACAGGCGTGGCGCGCAATGGCCTGCAGTAGGCCATCGTGGGCCATTAGCGACTTAGCGATGAGTCATGTCAAAAGTATTCATAACTTTCGATAGGACTAGGGAATGCAATCCCGCAGGATAATTTCAATCCCGGTATTTGCGGGACTGAACCATCACAATCCCGCTGGATCCCGGTATTTGCGGGATCCCGCAGGGTGGACTTAAACTTTTTAAAATAAATCGTTATAATGACTTTCCTTGATAGAACTCTTTTTATTCTTAGAGACATAAATAAAACAAGTATTGTCGGACACTTTTTTACAAGGGTTTATTAATACTTTAGACTTTAGATATGAAAATTGTACGGGTCTGTACACCTTACACGCTGATGATGATGATTGATTATAGAAACAGCCGTACTCGTAGTATAACTGTTTATTGATACACTAACAAAGGTACAATGATATAAGATTAATGATATAAGAATAAGTGCTCGCGTATTATAGCAGAAACATTTTATATACACAAAGATAATGATGAGTAAAGCAAAAATTAAAACTTTACGAAATCGTTTAAATATTGAGATATTTACAAAATTGATAAACTAATTATTATGCTGACCTAGGAATGTGCGATGCTTGCATCGTACAAAAATATTTAATAATAAATAAGTAAATAAACGTTTTTTGAAAATGGATACATAAAAAAATGTTAAAAAAAACTAAAAAACACTTTTTAACCAACTTATATATAAAAGTATGTTAAAAATGTTAAGGTTTTAATTTTGTCGTCTGCCAAACGGCTCCTGATATTCAACACAAGGTAGCCAGCAGCTGAAAAAGTTTGCTCAGCTTAGCAGGACCTATCGAAAGTTACTTGTTACTTATTGACTAACTAACTACACAGGTACAAACTCCTTAGTTAGAAGGGGGGGACACACAATGAACTAGTTAATTTCTTTTGCGATAAATCGAAAAGATCGAAACGACCAAACTTAATAAAATACCGAAAAGAATTTACAAAGCTACTCAATATTCCCAATAAGCCTTTGCCAATAATTAACGAAGAAACAAGCCGTTTAAAAAATAACAAGCTCGCCATCTTGTTTTTTAATCTTCGCCGCCATGTCACTTTTAATTGACAGTTCGTACGCGCCCAAATTTACATTTTTCGAGCATTTTCATAAGCTACTTTCGTGTTACTGGCTCTTTTATGCGGATTTGTCTACGAAAATGTGCCTTTTTTCGACAATAGTAATTACTAGCTCAAACACAAAGGAAGGTTTAGGTACATTAAGGCATATATAGTCTGTCAAGAAAGTCATGACAGGCGGGAAAATTTTTAAATGAAATAAAAAATAAGAGAACTTTATTAATTCGAGATAAAAATGTGCAAGGTGACAATATTTAAAATGTAATAAGCGTTCTCTGTGAAAATACAAAGAAAAAAATACACCTTTTTAGCGTGATTACGTTTAGAAAATTTTCCCGCCTGTCATGACTTTCTTGACAGGCTATACCTATAGGCCTCTTGGATATCTCTAGTGGCGCGGCGAGTGGCAGATTCAGGCAACACGTGGGTGTCAGAGTGCGATCAGCTGTGAAATACGGTTTACTAGTTAAAAATGAAAACACGTTGAAAACGTTAAAAAGTGCACTGAATAAGGAAAATATGGGCGGTACGAGGTACTGTTGCGTTGTAGGGTGCAAACATTCCCAATCTCGGATTCGTGAATTAACGTTTTATTCGTTTCTGAGACGGAATTGGGAAACGTATCGAAATCAACATGCCGATTATTAATCATGCTTAAATCTAAATCTCGCATGAATATTTCTAAAATATCACGTGCAAGCTATTTTTAATATCATTGTTTTATGTATAATAATATATTGTAATTGAAAAAACTATATAAATAAAATTATTGTCGGTTGAATATTTATTACTAATTCCTTCAATATTCACTTTCGCATTTATAATATTATCATACTAATATACTAATTACTGATATTACTAATTTACTAATAATATTATAAGTGCGAAAGTGTGTCTGTCTGTTACCTCTTAACGCCTAAACTGCTGAACAGATTTTGCTGAAATTTGGCATGGGTAACTCCATAACATATTCTTAAGAGTCCCGAAAAAGGACATAGACAGTGGCGTAACTATAAGATCCGGGGCCCGTCGCAAATTGATGGGGCTCTATCAGTAAAAATCGTCACGTTTATAATAAAGAATATTATGTACTTAAAAATTTTTTAATTTTTGCTCATTTAGGTCGGGGGCCCGTGGCATTTTGCCAGCCCTATATTTACGCCACAGGACATAGGATACTTTTTGTCTCGGGAAAATGTACGGTTCCCGAATCCCGCGCGATTACTCCGTTGTGCAAGAGTTATGGCACAACGGAGTTACGGGCGTCATCTAGTCAATTTATTATATTACATATTAATCATAAAAATCAAAGAAAAAATTATTTGATAATGAAATACATCTGCATTTTCCATTTTTATTTTGCATGTATGGTTTAACGCCTCCGTGGTCTAGTGGTATAGAGCGCGGCTCTTGACTCGGAGGTCGCGGGTTCGATTCCCGCGTTGGAAACATGTTATTTCCAAGTTTGGTTAGGACAATGCAGGCTGATCACCTGGTTGACAAGTAAGATGATCCATGCGTCGGATGGGCATGTAAAAAGTCGGTCCTTCGCCTGTTCTCTCGCCAGCTGGTCGGTCGTCCGTCCCACTGGGTTATGAGAGTAAAAGGAATAGAGAGTGTTCTTGTGTACTGCGCACACACTTGGGCACTATAAAATTACTCCTGCGTACCTGGCCCGGTTTCAATGAAACCGGCCACCGTCACCGAAACCGGTGTGGGAGCTATTATTATTATTAGTATGGTTGAAAAGTTGCTGAAAATATATTTGTTTAGATTATTCAATACATAGCTCCACTTTCACGTCGTACAGTCGATTACCTACTCTGGTCTGTGGTATTGCTTTTACACGGAGGATTCGTTCTCCATCATCATGGATTTCGAAGACTTCTCGAACATGATTGCTTTGGAATTAGTTTGTGCTCTATAATTTTTAATTAGGTAAACAACCTGTTTTTAGTAATAACTAATAGCTAAGAAGATGATCTTACAAATAAATAAATACAAAGTAAAAAATCATATTCAATGAATTTGAAAGAATAATTCATGATCGTGTACATTTAAGTAAATATAGCTTTCGATAAGTACTGATTTTCCGCGGAAAAAGTCTGCGGAAATATTATGAAGTCCACAATTAATAATAATTTGGCTCATTACTTTTTATTGGGCTTTTTATTGTTAAAAATATAAACAATTACCAAAAAAGTACAGTGACTTGTATGAAAATCATATGAGAAAAGCGGCCGCGAGTTTCCGCTGTCAACCGACCCGCGGCGTTGCTGTAGCTTAGCAACGATATCCAAGAGGTCTATACTAATATTATAAAAACGAAAGTGTGTCTGTCTGTTACGTTTTCACGCTTAAATAGGGCGGTGCCACCGGGGCCCAGGCACAGGGCGTAGACAGTAGGGGCGCAAGAATGGCCGGACGACTTATTTTGTCGGTTTGCTCCCGGCGGCGCCCCAGAGATGTTTCCCAATGTATTAAAAAATTAATATCCACAGCCGAACATAATATAACATCCTCCTGTTTTGAAGTCGGTTAAAAGACAAGGGTGCAGTTATGAATCTCGCACAGGGCCCGAAAAAGGCTGTTTACGGCACTGCTTTCTGGGCCTCAAAGTATTCTCCATACCAAATCTAAGCAAAATCGGTTCAGCTGTTTGGGCGTGAAGAGGTAACAGACCGACACAATGTCGCATTTATAATATATATAAGCCGAAATATTATAACGACCCGTCATTGTCCTTTTCATTGTTTTTTTTTTAAGAAAAAATAAAAAAAAAAGCAAACGAGCAAACGGGTCACCTGACGGAAAGCAACTTCCGTCGCCCATGGACACTCGCAGCATCAGCAATATTTTATCTTTTAATAAATCTTTTAATCTTTTAAGAGGGAATAGGGTAATAGGGGAGGGTAGGGAAGGGAAGGGAATAGGGTAGAGAAGGGAAGGGAATAGGGGAGGAAGGGAATAGGGTAGGGGATTGGGCCTCCGGTAAACTCATTCACTCGGCGAAACACAGCGCGAGCGCTGTTTCACGCCGGTTTTCTGTGAAAACGTGGTATTTCTCCGGTCGAGCCGGCCCATTCGTGCCGAAGCATGGCCCTCCCACGTATAGATCCACTGCAAACTTAACGACGCATTAGTTATTAACTAACGCAGCTCCTAATAATAATTACGTTCATACTAACTACAAAATGAAAGTTAAACCTACAAAATTAAGTTGCCCGTTTAAAATGAACCGCTTCATAAAAGCAGATAAAAGGTAGTGTGGGGGTATGAATAATCAAAATGGCGGAGGAAATTACCCCAAACTATATTACAGTGACGAAATAGTGTTTTAGCGTGAGAGCCAGCGACAGCCTCTTTCGTAATTTTGTAAAAGCTGAAAGTTTTACCCCTATAGGGGTAAGAACGACCAGTAACTATGGAGTTTCGGTCGTGATTACTCTAGGACAGGGGTCACCAAATAGTGGACCGCGGTCCGCATCCGGACCGCCGACCCATTGCGTGCGGACCAAGCATGTTCGAAGATGATCTTCGTTCGTCTTAGGACTTCAACATCTCCAGGATTTAATGTCAATATCTATAGCTTGCACCAATATCTCACTCCTAACTTTAGACTGAGATAATTATAGCTAAAAAAAATGGTTACTTTTCCCATTGATATCTAAAAACCTTTGTACCTTTGTATTTTCATAATTACCTTTGTTTAACATATATTTTTTATTTTTATTTTTTATTTTACAATTTATGTACACACAAATAGAAGTTAACAAACCAGCTTAGAATTAAAAATATGTTTGTACAAAGGTACATCTTATTCCAAAATGGAATGTCTTCCAGAAGACCTGACTGAAAATAGGAATGTGTGATTGTAAAAATATAATATGCAAAAATTAGTGTGCACGCGTAAATTATTATTACTTAATAGTAAAGATAAACTTAGTACATTATTTTTATTTATTTTAATATTTATTTTATTTTTATTTTTTTATATGAAATGTGTGGACCACGATGGTCATTTCATGTCTCAAAACGGACCCCGAGCGAAACTAATTGGTGACCCCTGCTATTTTTTGGGACTTCTTTCTCCCCTTGGATTTGGTAAAATCCCTCTCCATATGATAGACTAACGTTATTTCTGAACGCCCCTCATGTAATACATGGAGTAGCAAAAGTTAGCTATTTTAAGATTAAAGATAAAGCTAATTAGACTCTCCATATTAGTTAAATTTAACGCTAAACTCAAATACCTAGTTAAATTGACTTAGTCATAGCTTTGTCGAAAATATTTCACAATAGTTAATACCAATTAAGATTCACATATTTGGAAGTATCATTGGCTTTAGGTATTTTCTCGTAATGCTGTAACCTGGCGGTAGCGGTCATTGACCCCCTGTTAAAACTTGGCATATTTTATCGTTTTTTATACAAACTGTTATTGACAATGAAGTGACAGATGTTTCTAGTGTAAGGGTTGATTCAGACCGCAACGCGACTCGTAGATGCATTTCTAAATTAAATGGATTTGACAGATTCACAAGACATCTCACGCAATTGAAATCTGTCAAATCCATACAGATTTATGCCGCGCCGCGCCTCGCCGCGCCTCGCCTTGTCGCGTTGCGATTTTCATTCTAAAAGGTTGCTAAGAGTTTATTCGACGAATCTATAATAGTCTGTGCCTTTATAAGAGTTCAATTTTTGTTTTTAGGTTAATAGAATACAGTATGAGAATTTTTCTCATCGCTCCTAGACTAAAAGGTCAATTACCGCTGGTGCCATATTATTCCGTTTGGACTATAATGCATTTTATCACGTCTACTGCAACACCTGGGATTTAGTCATGTTGCATTCGTTAATTTCCATAGCGATTTAGCATACCGCTGACTGACTGTCTGTAGTTTTCCTGCGTCATAACAGCTGAACCAATTAAGATATTATTTAGCATGGTGAATCCGTCAGTCCTAGGAAAAATATAAGACTATTTTTACCAAATAAAAATGTACGGTTTTCATGTGATAAACAAGTTTATTTTCTGCGCGAACAAACATCTGGTTAATTCTAACTTAATAAGCTTAATTCCTCCAATGTTTTTTTCATTAAAATATACAGTGTGTAACAAAAATAAGTGATAATACTTTAGGGTGTGTACGTGTTCCTTGTAGAGAGTTCACTGTGAAAGTAGCAGCGCTGAAAGACGAAAAATTTTTTTCACTTTTGTATGGGCAAGGGCCTGAGCGTCGCGAGTGTCCCCATACAAAAGTGAAAAAAATTTTTGGTCTTTCAGCGCAGCTACTTTCACAGTGAACTCTCTACAAGGAACACGTACACACCCTAAAGTATTATCACTTATTTTTGTTACACACTGTATATGAGCATTATTTTCGCATTTCTGATGCCACAAGCCACAACACATATTGTTACTTAAAATTAATTAATTTCGTACTCTCAGATGGAATTCAGTTTTTCTGTCAGTGGTCGATAAATATAATAATAGCTCCCACACCGGTTTCGGTGACGGTGGCCGGTTTCATTGAAACCAGGCCAGCTACGCAGGAGTAATTTTTATAGTGCCCAAGTGTGTGCGCAGTACACAAGAGCACTCTCTATTCCTTTACTCTCATAACCCAGTGGGACGGACGACCGACACGACTGGCGAGAGATCAGGCGCAGGACCGACTTTTTACATGCCCATCCGACGCATGGATCATCTTACTTGTCAGACAATCAGGTGATCAGCCTGCATTGTCCTAACCAAACTTGGAAATAACATGTTTCCAACGCGGGAATCGAACCCACGACCTCCGAGTCAAGAGCCGCGCTCTATACCACTAGACCACGGAGGAGGTCGATTTTGTTCTTTTGTAAAGGTTACTTTACTTTATTAATCCATACTGATATTATAAATGCGAAAGTGTGTCTGTTGTTTAAGCCGCTAAACCGATTTTGATGAAATTTGGTATAGAGATACTCTGAGTGCCGGGAAGGGAACAAGGACACTTTTGATCTCGGAAAAATGCACAGTTCCCTTGCGATAAATGACTTTAGGCGCAACGGGTTTGCGGGCATCATTTAGTACTGTTTCTATAAGTTACTTTTTTCTGCAAAAATGTATACTATTCCTACATAATAAAATAAAGCTAGAAAACATGTAATTGAAATATTTCTGTCGCTTTAATCAAAGGGATTGAAGGACAGGTATTAAAGGACTTAAACTTAATTAATATTAATGTAATTGACAATTTGTTTTGATTGCAAAACCTCTATCCCGATTCTTCTTTGTTCGAACGTCCGTAAAATATTTGGCTTACAGAAAAAGGTTGGCCACATACGCACATTTTCCGTATGTGATTTCCAAATTTGTTTTCCGTATTCGGAATTCCGTGAGACTAGCGCAATGTTCGTTTTTTTCCCGCGAACGCGCCGGCTTGCCCTTAATACGTAACGCACGTGTGAAGTTCGTAACGTTAAAAAAACAAACGTTTGCGCTAGTCTCACGGAATTCTGAATACGGAAAACGAATTCGGAAATCGAATTCGTATATTACACTTAATGTATCTTCTATTGATGCCAGAGTCAAAATAGAGCTAGACCTCAATGGTCGCAGTGACGTCAGGGCTACAATACTTCGGGAAAAAACTATTGCCATGCATTCGGCGGGGCTAAAATGGTCGCTTTGGAGAATCATAATACGAATCATGATATGATTATTTTTTTTTAAATCGCAAAATGCAATTCTACTTGCAATTCATGTCTAGTAATTCGTTCTAATTTGACATTTGCCAGTTTGACAGTTTTGACAATGAATTTACTGAATTGATTGAGAGGAATTGCTAAATGTGACCATTTTAGCCTCGCGGATTTCCCGTACGGAAAACGAATTCGGAAAACGTGTGAATGCGGCCAGCTTTTTTCTGTTTGTTTACAGGATCCGCACTACATCGAAGCTGCATTGATGTTAAAATAGCTGCAGAATCGAGGTCCTAGTGAGAGAAGTCGTGTCTAAGCATAATTTATTGTTTTGGCATAAATTAAGCCTTTCTAAAAGTCTTTCACAATCGGTTTTAAGCTATTGCATTGTTTTTATCGCGGGCTTTGAGCGCGGCGACCAAAACAAGAAATTCCGTAACGATAATAAACCTAACACTCCCCACTCCGTCCGGCACAGCGGTGCGGCATTGCCGTACGTCGTTTCAGTTCGGCAGAATTCGGCACGATATTTGTGTGCGCGTAACTAAACAAATGCGAATTGTGAATGATTAAGTTGATAAATAATCGGCCAAGTGCGAGTCGGACTCGTGCACCAAGGGTTCCGTAACGTTATAGATGAAAAATAGACCAAAAATTGTGGTATTGGCCTATTTCTCATCCCTTTCCCCCTTAAATTTTTATTTCATTTACTTAAATATCATTATTATTTATTAAAGTAGACAGTAGACAGTAGACAGTATCTAAGGTTTTTATGAAAATTTCAAGTGCCTAGCTGTTGCCATTATTGATTACGAGCAAAAAAGGCCAAAAAAATCACGTTTGTTGTATGGGAGCCCCCCTTAAATATTTATTTTATTTTGTTTTTAGTATTTTTTGTTATAGCGGCAACAGATATACATAATCTGTGAAAATTACTGAAGTCTGGCTATAGCGGTTATTGAGTTACAGTCTGGCGACAGACAGACAGATGGACAGACATCGAAGTCTCAGTAATAGGGCCCCGTTTTACCTTTTGGGTACGGAACCCTAAAAACGCCATTCAGTAGCTTTACCGCGGCAGTCCACGAGTGCCACACGTATTTTTTTCAAGTCTTTTAGATAATAACTCTGAAACTAACCAGAAGTTAATTAAGCTTGGATTATAGTGACAGTTACGACCAAGTTCAACTTTATATTCCAAGTTTTAAACTCTTATTAGTTTTTGACAAACAAAAGTGGGTTAAAAAGTTTTAACTAACTAAATGGGTTACCACTTTTAAAACTTATTTACTTGATGACGCCCGTAACTCCGTTGCGCCAAAATTTTATAACGCGAAAACCGTACCATTTTGGGATCGGAATTTAAAGTATCGTAAGTACCCGGGACCCAAAGTATCTCCATACCCAGCAAAATCGGTTCAAGAGGTAACAGACAGATAGACAGACGGACAGACACACTTTCGCATCTATCATATTAGTATGGACGCACCCAAAATACAATTCAAGACGTGAGTGGAAGAATAGGGTAAGTAACATCATAGAGGAATAAACTGGTAACATGAAAAAACTTCCCGTTTTTTTGCTTAAATGGAGGCTTTAGGGCCGGAAAAATTATTTGAAATAGAAAAACTGTGGATTATATGTGTAGCCAGATATATTAGCTAGGATATGAAGTAAAATAAGTTACAAGTTTTATGAATAAAATAAGGGAAATGTTACTTGTTCGATTCTTCCACTCACGTCTTCAATGATCATCCATGCAAAAATTTGTCTGTCTGTCCCTATGCACTTTTAGTGTAACACATAGGTAAACACACTATGTCGCATTTCCGCGGCGGAAGTTCGGCTTGATTCCGCCTGCAATGTATTTTAAATTACCGATGGGCGATGACACACCATGTCGAAATTCCGCCGCGTTATATTGTATGCGTTTGACATTGCTGACGTGATCATGCGGAATTTCCGCCGCGGAAATTCGGCATAGTGTGTTTAGACACTATCTGTTATTAAGCTTAACGATTTTAATGTAAGGAGATATTTTGAGTCCCGGTTAAGGACGTATTTTAGAACATGCATAAGACTCAAGCAAGATCTAGTTACCATTCTTTACTAGTGTCGCAAAACCTAGTTAGTTATTAGTACAGTTTAGAAAGGATTATTACAAAAGATTAATTATTTAGTCAACTGTCAATTAAATCACTCACCTGTTTCCGTGCCTTTGTTCTGACATAAACACAATAAATCAGGCGACCGACAGCTCGTTTGTATTGCGTTTTATTTAAAATCTAATCAAGTAGGATATAGCATTGCTCGTTTGATGTTTCTTGTATTTGTGTTTAATTTGTTACAATTGGCTTGGTATATTTAAAAAAGTAACCTAGGGTCAAGTAGCACAGTTAATTTTTAATGTTATATTAGTTATTAATTACCATAAAGGACTATAGTTTACGCGGTGATTCGAGTCAATGACAGTCATTGACCTCCGACCTGTCATAAAACTTGACGAATTTCGTCGTTTTCTGTGCTGCAATTTCAATGAAGTGCTCTTCAACCTATACAGGATGTAACAAAAATGAGTGATAATACTTTAGAGTGTGTACGTGTTCCTTGTAGAGAGTTCACTGTGAAAGTAGCAGCTCTGAAAGACCAAAAATTTTTTCACTTTTGTATGGGGAAACTCGTGACGCTCGGGCCCTTGCCCATACAAAAGTGAAAAAAATCGTCTTTCAGAGCTGCTACTTTCACAGTGAACTCTCTACAAGGAACACGTACACATCCTAAAGTATTATCACTTATTTTTGTTACACACTGTATATTATTATATTTTAGACTAGAGATATCTTTTCTCTTATTTATCTCTATTTGTCTTTATAATATCTAAATATCTGCCTAAATGGGATATTATAAAACCACATAAACAGTATATTCAGTAAATTGCTTTGAACAATTAAAGTTTGCAGATTATTATTCTAAATGCTGCCGAGAGGTAAATTTATAATCCGATTAAATTATAACAGTCTTTATGTCTTTACGAAAGTTCACTTCAATTAGCAGAATATGGTGCAGTATTTTGCACTCCGTGCTAAACTCATAGACATAATATAATGCTAATATTATGTCTATGGCTAAACTAGTCAGGTCAATGACAGCATGCACCTCCTCTCGGCATTTTGACTATAGAACATCTTTTTAGTCATGAGCGACCATTTTACCAAATGTCTGTATTGCCGGGGACCACCCAGTTGGTTTACCTAAAAAAAAATTGTTTCATAAAGAAAACAAGCACAACTTTTTAATTACCACTCATATATTTTCTATATGTCAAAAATCTAAAAGCTGTACGACTGGACCTATTACGTCACGTCACATAATATTATTAGGATGGCTTCGCGGACCACTTGGAATGCCTCCAGGGACCACCGAAACCACTGCTATAGAACGTAGTAAAAGGAGGGGAAGTAAGTTATCTTCATACAAAGGCACCGCGCGTAGCTTGTATGTGTGCGCCATAGTATCAATGCGTCGCCACGTACGGTACACAACAAAATCTCGGCGGTACCAACCTAGTAAAACTGGCCGAGATTTTGTTGTGTGCCGTGTGGCGACGCATTGATACTATGGCGCACACATACAAGCCGCGCGCGGTGCCTTTGTATGAAGATAACTTACTTCCCCTCCTTTTACTATGACATAGACAATCCCTTCTAAATTCTACGTATATGAAGCAGAACAACCCATAATTTGAATATTATGATACCTATTAATTTGAATTTTGAAGACTTTCGACTTCAGGCAGAGCGCTCCTACTTCAGTTTTATTTTATTGTACAAATCAAAGGAGCCGTCTTTAGGACACATGTGTTCAATTAGTAATGTCGCTGGCTGTACACTTATCGTTAATTACTGTGAGACATGTAACTTGATACATGGACACTGTACAGTCGCGGAAATTTAGTTGCTTCAGAATAATTTTAAATTGAAATGAAATGAGATTCAGCTTTGTGCACTTCAATCCATACTTCCATACTAATATTATAAATGCGAAAGTGTGTCTGTCTGTACCTCTTCACGCCCAAACCGCTGAACCGATTTTGCTTTGGAGATACTTTGAGTCCTGGGAAAGGACATAGGATACTTTTTGTCCCGGAAAAATGTACGGTTCCCGCGCGATAAACGAGTTTTGGCGCAACGGAGTTGCGGGCGTCATCTAGTTGGGTATAAAATTTTAAACTTGAGTAAGGGCACGTGATCTGATCGAACATTCATAAGACGGTGAGTAGACCGCTGTAATGGCGTAGGTAGGGTTGCCAGGCGTCCGGATAAAGCAGGACACAGTCAGGCTTTTTGATTGCTTGTCCAGCCAAAATTAAGATGAGTCCGGCTTTTGTAGAGCTTTGAATCGATAATTTTATATGAAAATCTACTATTTTAAAAAGGTTTTACACCTAATAAAATGTGAAATTGTTTTTAATGAAACAGAAAATAACGAACGTATTCCTACACGAGTTCAGATTATAAGTACTCGTACTCGATAGCAGGACTTTTTTGTACAAATGTTCGGCCAAGTTGGCTCCTTTGTCCGGCTTTTTGGCTAAGCGACCTGGCAACCCTAGGCGTAGGAATTCTTAAATTTTGTTCATCGCGAAGGAACCGTACATTTTTGGGTATTTAATCGCAAATAATTTGGGTATTTATTGTCCTGGGACTTAAACTATCTCCATACTAAATTTCAGCAAAATCATTTCAACGGTTTTAGCGTGAAAAGGTAACAGACAGACAGGCAGATGGAAAGGCACACAGACATACAGAAAGACACACTTTGCATTTATAATATTAGTATGGACTAGCTGTTGCCCGCGACTTCGTCCGCGTTAACATAGTATAATAACAAAGTCCGCTAACAAATATGAAAAAAGTAAAATATAATCTCCTCCTTTTCGGAAGTCGGTTAAAAAGTAGCCTAAGTTACACCTTACTACATCAGCTATCTACCAAAAAAAGTCCCGGCAAAATAGCTCCAGCCGTTTCAGAGATTAGCCGGTACAAACAGACAGACAGACATACAGACAAAAATTGTAAAAAATGTTGTTTTGGTGTAGGTATCGTATGTAGATTCATATGCATGTAGTAAAAACGGTTCTTTCAATATTACAAACAGACACTCCCAATTTTATTTATATGTATAGAATGTATAGATATATCAAGTACCGAGTACATACCAAGTATGTTGAAACTGCTAAGCATACATTTTCCCGACTGTACACACGTTTACAACTTGCAGTCAGTGAAGCAAATCCAACGCTGAAATCCAATGATATAGGGCGCAGGACTTTTGACGAATACTATAAATTATTTTTCATTTGTATAATACCTTTGTAAGTATACAAAATATCATGTCGTATTTACTCCTGAGCTAATCAAGTTTAACTGCGACTGTTAAATAGCTCGGGAGCCGATTTTGCAGAAATGAAAAGTATTAAGATGCCGTTTTCATTATTTGTTTGATGAAACACACATTACTTTAAAAATCGGCCAAGTGCGAGTCGGACTCGCGTACGAAGGGTTCCGTACCGTAAAGTAGACAAAAAATTGTGTTTTTTGTATGGGAGCCCCCCATAAAATATTATCAAGTGCCTAACTGTTACCATTATTGATTACGAGCAAAAAAGGCCAAAAAAATCACGTTTCTTGAATGGGTATGGCAGCCCCCCTTAAATATTAACTTTAATTTTATTTTTAGTATTTGTTGCTATAGCGGCAACAGATAATACACAATCTGTGAAAATTTCAGCAGTCTAGCTATAGCGGTTCCTGAGTTACAGCCTGGAGACAGACAGACGGACAGACAGACGGACAGACAGACATCGAAGTCTCATGAATAGGGTCCCGTTTTTACCCTTTGGGTACGGAACCCTAAAAACGCTTTTTAGTGGCCCAATTCTCATACCTTGAACGTCTCCAATCGAAACGTTATTCGAAGCTTGAGAATCAAGCCCTGGTGTACAAATATCAAAACAGCTAATATTGATCATTTTAAACATCTTCTTATTTTGGTTTCCGAGGGACATTGGCAAAACGCGAATAGACTATATTTACAAATCTGTGACGTCACCGGCTGAACACGAAGAGTCACTTCATAAAAGCTGATGCGGCCGACAACAGAATGAATATTAACGATACAGGTCATGTCAGTTGATATCTTGCCAGTAACTTGCATGCATGAGATTAAATTGTCAACGTATGGCACCTGCCGACTGGACGTCAAAAAAAGAGTGCTGCTGTCATGTATCACACGTCTCTTTTTACCACGCAGTGTTACTGATAGTGACATCTCTCTTGCACAGGCCTTTCTTTCTCTATTCCGCTAGGTATATTAACTTTATGCCTCTGACCGACAGTATATATTAAGTCTATATCTGACCGTATCCAAAATTTCAAAAATGACAATATTGGCGTTGCGTTCCTTGACACATTCGATTATTGAATGCGCCAATATGAAAGTTGATGACGAAAATTGAAGATGAAAGTGCACAGTGTGGACATAGCTAATAAGATATGAAATTGATCTAAGAAGTGATAATATGGGCAATGATAGGGTAACTCACATGCTGGCATGGAAAAATAGTTTGGCAGTGTGATAGTATGAGATTGATCTAAGAAGTGATATGGGCAATGATATTGCAGTAACTCGCATGCTGGCATGAAAAATAGTTTGGCAGTGTGATAATATGAGATTGATCTAAGAAGTGGTAATAATAATATGGACAATGATATTGCAGTAACTCGCATGCTGGCATGGAAAAATAGTTTGGCAGTGTGATAATATGAGATTGATCTAAGAAGTGGTAATAATAATATGGACAATGATATTGCAGTAACTCGCATGCTGGCATGGAAAAATAGTTTGGCAGTGTGATAGTATGAGATTGATCTAAGAAGTGATATGGGCAATGATAGGGTAACTCACATGCTGGCATGGAAAAATAGTTTGGCAGTGTGATAGTATGAGATTGATCTAAGAAGTGATATGGGCAATGATATTGCAGTAACTCGCATGCTGGCATGAAAAATAGTTTGGCAGTGTGATAATATGAGATTGATCTAAGAAGTGGTAATAATAATATGGACAATGATATTGCAGTAACTCGCATGCTGGCATGGAAAAATAGTTTGGCAGTGTGATAATATGAGATTGATCTAAGAAGTGGTAATAATAATATGGACAATGATATTGCAGTAACTCGCATGCTGGCATGGAAAAATAGTTTGGCAGTGTGATAGTATGAGATTGATCTAAGAAGTGATATGGGCAATGATATTGCAGTAACTCGCATGCTGGCATGGAAAAATAATTTGGCAGTGTGATAGTATGAGATTGATCTAAGAAGTGATATGGGCAATAATATTGCAGTAACTCGCATGCTGGCATGGAAAAATAATTTGGCAGTGTGATAGTATGAGATTGATCTAAGAAGTGATATGGGCAATGATATTGCAGTAACTCGCATGCTGGCATGGAAAAATAATTTGGCAGTGTGATAGTATGAGATTGATCTAAGAAGTGATATGGGCAATGATATTGCAGTAACTCGCATGCTGGCATGGAAAAATAGTTTGGCAGTGATAGTATGAGATTGATCTAAGAAGTGGTAATAATAATATGGACAATGATATTGCAGTAACTCGCATGCTGGCATGGAAAAATAGTTTGGGAGTGTGATAGTATGAGATTGATCTAAGAAGTGATATGGGCAATGTCATTGCTATCGTGTCAGTAACTCGCACACTAGCATGGAAAAAAATGATGTATTTCATCATTGTATGGATTACAGAACTCAAAGCAGATATGTTACTACCGCGCGCGTTGTGAAGCTTCAAATACGGCCCAATTGGGCCGTCTGTTGTTTAGTCTGCATCGAGCGCAGTCACGAATGTGCCGCGTCTTGTCTTACTTAAATAAATTGAAAATGACGTCGTGCGTGTATCGAAAATGTACCAATTATGACTCGAAAGTAAACAAAACACATGGAATCTCTTACCACATGTCTTGATTGCAATAAATACCTCGATTATTTACATTTTCAATTATTTTTTCGAACAATCTGGAAAAAATCGAAATTTCGTCATAGCTCAGGCGAAGAAAGAGACAGCGATACGATTCGACGTTTAAAAATAGAACTGTCTTTTAAGTAAATGGTTTTTCGTATCTTTTGTCTCACTCATCTGTCAAATTTGTCAATGTCTGCAATTTTGAATTTGAAAATTGTTCGGAAGAGATTTAAGACGGAAAATAGTATGGACGTAACATATCTGTACTTATAAGTACAATATCATTGAATCCATGCAAAAGAAATTCATCTACGAGTCACGTTGCGGTCTAAGGATCACCTTAGGGTCAAATCAAAGCTGTATTCGAAATTAATGTTGAAAAAAGCAGAAACAGGGAGATTCAAGATATTACTGTACAAGATTCCATTCAAGCTACTAGCAAATGTAAACACAGCCATATAATATGTCCCATGTCGCATTTCTGATTCCAGTAGAAATTATTGTAAGGAGCCACAATATATCGGATGAGGAGATATTTTATAATATCTGCTTTTTAGCTAATATTAGCTACTCCGGATTAAAATCCCTGGGTCTACATCTATTATACCTAAATATAATAAAGCTGAAGAGTTTGTTTTTAGGGTTAGGTTAGTATTTTGGTATTTAGTTTCTAGTATTTATTGTTATAGCGGCAACAGAAACACATAATCTGTGACCGAAGTTTAGCTATAGCGATTCTTAAGATATCGCCTGGAGACAGACAGACAGACGGACATCGAAGTCACAGTAATATGGTCCCGTTTTTACCCTTTGGGTACGGAACCCTAAAAAGGTGAAAATCGGTATATCCGATTGGATGCTACACACACACAAACAGACACGTTACACTGATAACACCCCACTTTTTTTCAGGGTTAAAAATAAAAATACTTGCTTTCAATCTATAAAACCATGTTGTAGATCAGCGGTTCTCAAACATTTTTGGTGGAAGAACCCTTTTGAGAACTGTTATTTTTGGCGGACCCCCAAAAATATGTTTTGTCGTTGAATGAAATGTCTCCATGCGGGTGACTAATGACATTTCTAATAAAAACAATTAATGTATCGCGCGCGGAGCGCCTTAAGCTCTGGTTTCCTTCAAAAGCGGCGCCGTTATGCAGCGGCCGCAATACAGCGGTGAATGACGTCACTAGAACGTTGTCCATGTAAGCAATATGGCGCGGTTTCCTAGAGAACGGTAATTGACACTACTATCCAGGAAACCGCGCCATACCGCCCAATAGCTATGTCCACACTGTGCACTTTCATCTTCAATTTTCGTCATCATCTTTCATATTGGCGCATTCAATAATTGAATGCGTCATGGAACGCAACGCCAATATTGTTATTTTTGAAGTTTTGGATACGGTCAGAGGGCATGCGTCGCGGGCATGCCTCACGTTCGCTGTTGACTGCGCTATAACGCATGCCCTTGACGAACAGACAAAGGCACAGTGTGGACAAAGCTAATAGACAACGTTCTGGTGACGTCATTCACCGCTGTATCACGGCCGCCACACGACGGCACCGCTCTTGGAGGAAACCAGAGCAAGGCTGGTTTTATCGTTATGCGTTTCGGCAGCTCAGTTGGAGCGCCGCGCGTTCGAAGACGTATGGGGGTAGTAATAGCGTTTTAAGAGGATACACCAGGGGCTAGAGAAATGAAAAAAAGTACGTCTAATATCTATAGCTGACTCCCTTACCTCAAGCCTATACCGCAGAACGCGATAGAGACAACTGCAGAAAATCAACGATTCGTTGTCCCCTGATTCCTTCTCCAAAACTTAACCAATTTTAGTACTATTTTCATTAAAGATTAAAGAAAGTCTTGAGCTGTGTTCCTATGTTTTGCTTTTTTTGTATAATCTAGCCAAATTTGTTTTCTGGACGTTTGAACACAGCGGAAAATTTGGCCATTGTTTTGGGTTTTTGAACGTTCATATCTTATTTAATAATTAAATTACGAAAAAAAGAAAACATAGGGACATTGTATTAGTGGCCATTATCCAGGGAGGAACAGGGGACAACGTTTGTATGGAAAAAAGGGCGTTGTGGACTCCTCTAAGTCGCGCGCTTGAACAGCGGCGTTCGTCCATACATGTTTGTTACAGCTTCGAACGCGCGGCGCTCCAACGGCGATAAAACCTAACAGGCCTTTGCGGAGGCCCCGCGGAGCACACTTTGAGAACCACTGCTGTTGATTATACGCACAACTTTGTTTTCAGATTGGAACTTTCGTAACTTTAAGTCGAAGTCTTAAATCTAAATTCACACTCAAAGAGAGAAATTCTAATCTTCAATACGAGATAATTTCGAACTTTAATAAACTTGCGGTGGTGGAGGTAACATTTCAATTAGGAGTTCAAAGACTTTGTAAATTTTGGGATTCTTTGGAGAATTGGTGAGAATCTTGAAAGAGATTTATGCCAACTTTGGACAAATTCATTTTTCTAATTTTTTCTTGTGATTTGTATGGGCAAGCGTCCCCGCGGCATGAATTTTTCCATACAAAGGTGAAAAAATGTACTCGTTCAGTGCTGCTATTTTCACAGCGAACTCTATAATAACGGGGTACCCGTACGATACACACCCTAAAATATTATCACGTCTTGTTACACACTGTGTATCCAGTCTAAAGTTTTCAATTCAATAATAACAGTTCGTTAGAATAATTATTGATGTTCATTGTGCAAAAGCATTCGGTCAGCTTTAATAAAATCATTCGCCAATTAGCTTCCCAGGCCGCTTAGCCAAGACTTTTTCGTTATCGCTTCGTTATAGAATCGCCGATCAAAATGTATGGAATTGACATAAGCGTTCGTTAATATGACGTTGACGTTCGACTCGTCTTATGCCAATTCCATAGATTTTGATTAACGATTCTGAAAAAAACGATAAAGAAAAGATCTTGGCTCACTCCCCAGGGCAGTTATACAAATTGTATTCGATAGTTTTGACAGTGGATACCAAAAATTTACGGGATCTGACAAAATGCATCGATAGATGACATGACATTTGAACTGTCAAAAACGTCCGGCAGCGTAGGACCTTTATGGCGCATTTTCACTGGTCGATAGGGCCCGCATGCAGGATGCTGGAGATCATGCCACGACCAATAGACATGCGCCATTCGTTGTCATAGACTCCCCGTATGCTGTATAATACCGTACGAATTAACGACAAATGAAAATGCGCCCTTAGTTATCCCGAAGAAAATAAGATGTGTTTGTGTGTGTGTGAATTGCTTTTGAAGGCGACGCCTTAATAATTTGGCTGTAGCGATATCGATTTTTCTCAGCAATGACTAAGCTCCAATTTCACCAACGACTCTTAAAATTAACGCCGGAATTAGTATGACGTTACCTCTTTCGATTTTCATTTGAATGAAAGAGAAGACATTACATTTTAACAAGCTGTTAACACTAACAGACGTTGGTGAAATTGGGGCTTAAGCTAAGAAATTAAAGTTCATTGTCAGTATTCATCATGTCTTTGTCTTTGAATTACCCATAGCATAACACGAATCAATCAAAAAGACCTCTGTAAAAAAGGATTCCTATTTTGCCAACAGAGGAGAGTGATTTAAGCTTCCAAAATTTGTACATAGATTGGTTCAAACATACACTTTAATTTGCCCATAGCTTATATGAAATGTATTTATGGTTTTTAAATTACGCGACAAAAACCATTTTGTCGCTTACGCCCATTCCATTTTTAGCTGTTCCATTGCTTGTTTTCTTTTTTAATTTATTTCATATTAATTACTTTTTACATATTTTACATTAAATTATGAATTTATGATGTTGCTTAAGATCTAGCAATATAAACAAGTACTGGATTACAGAACAGGAGTTCAGACTTCAGACCTAACTTTAATTAACTCCAGCCAATTCCCCAGGTCTTAGACTGAGCGAGACTTTTACAACTTGTGCCAAGGGTTGTTTTTCTGGTGTTAGTATTTGAGTGCTTGTTATATACAAACTGAGCGTCCGTGGCCTAATGGGTAGACCTTCGGTTCGCACTCCTAGAGGGTGCAGGTTCGAACCCGGGTGGAGGCGTGTACCTATGAGTCAATTTCTGATCTCAAGTACATAATACGGCCGCTCGTACGGTGAAGGAAAACATCGTGAGGAAACCCGCACATAGTTAGTCCCAGACGTATTGACTAGTTCTTTCCTCTGTACTAGGCCGACCATGATGCGAGAATGCCGTATGCGCTTGGGCAACCATACGGACATTTAAAAATCTTGTCCCAGGCACTACAGTATTTTGAGGAGTGGTTACTTCGCTCTCAAAATACTGTATAAGTAAATCATCCACAACGGATGTAGAGGCCTAGTTTTTATATATAAAAAATCTTTACTTACTAAAACATACCACATCTATCAATTTTTAATTCTATTTATCTTTTTTATTCTATTCTATTCATTTCTAATTTTGTATAGGTGAATGTGTGCCTAGACAGGCATGATTCATATTATGATTCTCCAAAACGACCATTTTAGCCCATTTTAGCCCGCTGAACAGCGGGGCTAAAATGGTCGCTTTGGAGAATCAGACTTCTGTTACCTCTTCACGCTCGAACCGCTGAACAGCGGGGCTAAAATGGTCGCTTTGGAGAATCAGACTTCTGTTACCTCTTCACGCTCGAACCGCTGAACAGCGGGGCTAAAATGGTCGCTTTGGAGAATCAGACTTCTGTTACCTCTTCACGCTCGAACCGCTGAACAGCGGGGCTAAAATGGTCGCTTTGGAGAATCAGACTTCTGTTACCTCTTCACGCTCGAACCGCTGAACAGCGGGGCTAAAATGGTCGCTTTGGAGAATCAGACTTCTGTTACCTCTTCACGCTCGAACCGCTGAACAGCGGGGCTAAAATGGTCGCTTTGGAGAATCAGACTTCTGTTACCTCTTCACGCTCGAACCGCTGAACAGCGGGGCTAAAATGGTCGCTTTGGAGAATCAGACTTCTGTTACCTCTTCACGCTCGAACCGCTGAACAGCGGGGCTAAAATGGTCGCTTTGGAGAATCAGACTTCTGTTACCTCTTCACGCTCGAACCGCTGAACAGCGGGGCTAAAATGGTCGCTTTGGAGAATCAGACTTCTGTTACCTCTTCACGCTCGAACCGCTGAACAGCGGGGCTAAAATGGTCGCTTTGGAGAAACAGACTTCTGTTACTTCTTCACGCTCGAACCGCTGAACAGCGGGGCTAAAATGGTCGCTTTGGAGAATCAGACTTCTGTTACCTCTTCACGCTCGAACCGCTGAACAGCGGGGCTAAAATGGTCGCTTTGGAGAATCAGACTTCTGTTACCTCTTCACGCTCGAACCGCTGAACAGCGGGGCTAAAATGGTCGCTTTGGAGAATCAGACTTCTGTTACCTCTTCACGCTCGAACCGCTGAACAGCGGGGCTAAAATGGTCGCTTTGGAGAATCAGACTTCTGTTACCTCTTCACGCTCGAACCGCTGAACAGCGGGGCTAAAATGGTCGCTTTGGAGAATCATAATATGAATCATGATATGAGTCATCTATATATTAATACGCAAGCGAAAAACTTTGTAACCCTTTTTACGAAACATGGGGAAACCTAGGTGCATGAAATTTTGCACAGTTATAGTTTATATGGTGAAGGAGTGCATCGAACTAATATTATTTTGAAATTATGCTTTTATCATACATTTTTTAACAAATAAAACATTACACACACTACAACACACACACTAGGAAAATGACAGATTTTTGAGTGACAAGCCTATACATACGAATTATACTCTTTTATTTATGGTTGAAGTCTGTTGACAACAAGGTGACAAATTGAAAATGGATTATAGTTTTTTTTATTGAATCTTAGATACTATTAGACAATGCTTACACGGCCAGTCTGAGATCAGCTAAGTCCCAGAGACGAGAGTTGAAAAAAAACATGGTAAAGTCAATATTTTTTTACAAATTAAACGTAGTAGTCCTAATGTCGTTGAAACTAAGGTCGAATTTCGGCCATTGGGCGATCTCTAGTTTTTTTAAATCGCAAAATGCAATTCTGCTTGCAATTCATGTGTAGTAATTCGTACTAATTTGACATTTGTCAGTTTGACAGTTTTGACAATTCATTTGCTGAATTGATTGAGAGGAATTGCTAAATATGACCATTTTAGCCCCGCTGGTTTTGCTGAAATTTCGTAAGGAATTACTGAGTCCCGGGAAAGGACAATAGAATACTCTCTATTCCGAAAATGTACGGTTCACCCACGATAAACGAATTTTGGCACAACGGAATTGCGAGCGCCATCATGTCCTTTTTACGAAATGCGGAAACGTAGGTGAATGAAATTTTGCACAGTTAAAGTTTTTTACGTCTGTGACTTATAGTGTATATATATATATATATATATATATATATATATATATATATATATATATATATACTAGATGTCCCGCGCGGCTTCGCCCGCGTAAATTAGAAATTTTACAGAATCCATAGGTACATTTTCCCATAAAAAATATTTCCCCCGTTTTTCCCACATTTTCCTGAGTTTCTTCTGTCGTATTAGTCTTAGAGTAATAATATAATATAACCTTCTCGATAAATGATGAGTCTTACTCGATAAATGATCTATCTAACACTGAGATAAGTTTTTAAATCGGACCTGTAGTTTCTGAGATTGACGCGTTCAAGCAAACATACTCTTCAGGTTTATAATATTAGGTAGATATAGATTTTTTTTAATTATCGCTTGACAAACTCGAGTCTCGATCTAAAAGACTATGAAATGGTATAATATGGTAGTGATGATGATGATGATGATGATGAAGAATGTAATTTGCATAGTAGCATATGCTTTCTGTTCTTAAAACAACGCCGAAACTCCCAAACTTGTATCTGTAAAGAATCAGGAATTCTCTCAGCACCTTCCGAACCACGGTATACCAGGTATATCTCGGTGCAAAATCTTACTTGTTGGTAGCATATGCTTAGAATACTTCTCACGAAACCGAAGTCACCATATGTTTCCCTATAAGTTTTGAGGAGTTCCCTCGATTACTTATGGATCCTTCATCAGATCACCACTTTTCTGAATATAATACCAAATTGGGATGATACCCCTATATACCAAAAGAAAAATTTTGAAAATCGGTTAACAAACGGCGGAGTAATCGTTGAATATAAGAAAACGAACATAACACCTCCCCCATTTTGAAAGTCGGTTAAAATTGTAGCCTATGTGTTATTTATTTAATATTTTAATCAGCACATGAACTGAATAACAATTTTTTTTTCAAATTAATCGTAGCACCGTCTGTCAGGACAAACTAAAATTGAAATAGAATAATATTGAATGCGATGATAGCGCCGTCCGCCGGATCTAATGTAAAACATTCCAAAATCAACAACTCCTTATAAATAAGAAATTAATTGAAAAAACATTTTCCAGTAGACCAAACTGTAAATCTAAACCATTCTCGAATCTCCACGAACACACACAAAAAATTTCATCAAAATTGGTCCAGCCGTTTAGGAGGAGTTCAGTCACATACACACGCACACAAGAAATATATATATTAAGATATATATATATAGGGGTACTTCTTGGATGGGTACTTCCCAAACCAGTGGTAGACCTCATGTAGACACGACGTTCTAAAAGAGTTAACTTTGTTAACCTATTTGGAAATAATTTTTTTGATTTTGATTTTTGATATTATGGTGGAGTGCATCGATCTAATACTGTTTTAAAATTATGCTTTTATCATACATTTTCATGGGCGTACCCAGGTAGGGGCAGGGGGGGCAGCTGCCCACCCCTGGAAGATAAAATAAACGTAAATTTTCCTGAAAAGTGGGAATTAAAACCGTGTTACTTACTCTGAAGTGTGTGTTACAAAATGAAGTGTTGGAAATAAAATATTATATTTTCAGTCACAATAAAAGTCAATTTTCAGAATTTTTTGTTACAGACCAACCAATGAACATCTTCTCGAAACAGGTATGCTGCCCTCCCAGCCAAATCAGCTGGGTACGCCCATGTACATTTTTTAACAAATAAAACATTACACACACTTAAATGTGCACACTACCATCTCTTAGATTGACAGGCTTGTCAATCTAAGAGATCCATGCACATACATACGAATTAAACTCTTTTGTTTATGGTTGAAGTCTGTTGTCACTTGTCAAATAAAAAATGGATTGTGTTTTTTAATTAAATCTGAAATAGCCCATACTTTAAACGGGGAGTCAAAAGAAGAAGATAATTTTTATGGTCGAATTTCGACCATTGGGCGCTCTCTAATTTAAATAAATCGTTACGTTCGCTTGTTATATCGCGGTGTAGCCGCCAAATCGCGCGTTCGTGCGGACGCATATAAACCCAGCGGGCCAGCCTTATAAAATATTCCATGCACAAGCCATAATTTTGCCAGATTGTGCACATGTGATTGGCAAAATAATTAAACTATGCTGGGCACTGAGCCAAAGTGTATTAAGACATAATGCATCGTTTATCAAATCTTTAATCATATTGTTGGATTATTAGCATGGTTGCCAATGTTAGGGATCACCCATATGTTACGTCAGAGTGATTTTCAGGAATCATTATAGTTTCGTTAAGCAAAAAGTGTTTTAAAAATCCGTACCATTATAAAGCGAAGATAGCCAAAAAATTATGTTTTTTGTATGGGATTGACCCCCTTGAATACTTATTTTTTTTTTTAGTATTTGTTCATTCTAGCTATCACCCTCCTTAACAGGAGAGACATGACGGACACGTTGACACAGACACGGACAGACAGACAGCCGCGAAGTCTTATTTTTTTTACGAAATAAGGGGGCAATCGAGCAAACGGGTCACCTGATGGAAAGCAACTTCCGTCGCCCATGGACACTCGCAGCATCAGAAGAGCTGCAGGCACGTTGCCGGCCTTTTAAGAGGGAATAGGGTAAAAGGGGAGGGTAGGGATGGGAAGGGAAGGGAATAGGAGAGGGTAGGGAAAGGAATAGGGTAGGGGATTGGGCCTCCGGTAAACTCACTCACTCCGGTTTTCTCTGAGAACGTGGTATTTCTCCGGTCGAGCCGGCCGATTCGTGCCGAAGCATGGCTCTCCTACGTCTAGTAATAGGGTCCCATTTTTCTTAATATGATATCAACCTTTTTAATGTTAAAAGTTTTTTATTAATTTGATGATAACTGAAATACATCTTTCGACTTCTGGCAACCCTACAGAAGCTCAGGTTGAAAAATACTGGCCTAAATCATTACCCCTGTTTTAAACTTCGACGTAATCGGTTAAAAAGACTTAAATAGATATTTTGTTCTACATAAAATATGTACAGCTAAGTCAGTATTTTCTTGGGTGTAATTTGATTTGTTCACAAATAAAACCGTTTAGATTCAGAATATCAAATGTCTATTAAAGCGATATTTCTTGAAGGCTTGTAATAAAATGGGTCAGAGGAGGTAAGGGGGTATTGATTTAAAAGTAAATTACACTTTTGCACTTTTTAGATGGCTGAGAGCAGCTGAGAGCGGGCTAGAGCAGGAAAGAGCAGGTGAAAGTGAATGACAGCGGATGACATTGAGCGGGAGCGGTTGATACTAGGCAAGAGTGAGTGAGTGACATCAGGGGAAAGTGTGTGAGCGCTGACGAGAGTGGGCTAGAGTGGCTTAGAGCACCTGGCGAGAGCAATCTACAGCAGCCGAGAGTGGGCTACAGAGGGCGAGATCATATGATAGAGTATGACATCGAGCGAGAGCCGGTGAAACCAGGCGAGAGTGGATTAGAGAAGCCGAGAGTCGGCTAGAGCAGGAAAGAGCAGGTGAAAAAGAATGACAGCGGATGACATCGAGTGGGAGCGGTTGATACTAGGCAAGAGTGAGTGAGTGACATCAGGGGAAAGTGTGTGAGCGCTGACGAGAGTGGGCTAGAGTGGCTTAGAGCACCTGGCGAGAGCAATCTACAGCAGCCGAGAGTGGGCTACAGAGGGCGAGATCATATGATAGAGTATGACATCGAGCGAGAGCCGGTGAAACCAGGCGAGAGTGGATTAGAGAAGCCGAGAGTCCGCTAGAGCAGGCGAGAGCGTGCAAGAGTAGAATCCAGGTATTTTACAATGACAGTTAATATTATAATATCATTGGAGAGCACTACATTATACACTGCTAACATTAAAGGAACTAGGTATCAGACGTGTTCAATAACTGAATGAACTTCAAATGCGTTTCGAACGAGATCTTAATATTCAATATGTCAGTGCTCCATGCCGGAAATGGAGAAGATAGAGAAAATGTACAGATGTGGCATGTAGCTATATAAATAATGCGAAAGCGTAAACGCTGAACCGATTTTGGGTTTAATTGGGTGAAAGCTAGTAAGAGCAAGTGAGAGCTGACAGAGTGGATGATCCCTCTAATCTTCTACTCAATCGCAGTTCAGATATACGCCTCCGTGGTCCAGTGGCTAAGAGTGTGGCTCTTGACTCAGAGGTCGTGGGTTCGATTCCCGCGTTGGAAACATGTTATTTCCAAGTTTGGTTAAGACAATGCAGGCTGATCACCTGATTGTCTGACAAGTAAGATGATCCATGCGTCGGATGGGCATGTAAAAAGTCGGTCCTGCGCCTGATCTCTCGCCAGTCGTGTCGAACGTCCACCACTGGGTTACGAGAGTAAATGGATTAGAGAGTGTTCTTGTGTACTGCGCACTTACTTGGACACTATAAAATTACTCCTGCGTAACTGGCCTGGTTTCAATGAAACCGGCCACCGTCACCGAAACCGGTGTGGGAGTTATTATTATCAATCGCAGTTATTATGGTGCCTCATTCGATCTGTGTACGACGAAAAGAGAGTGGACGAGAGCTGTGGAGAGTAAGCGAGAGCTGGCGAGAGTGGGCAACACCAGGGCCTGCGATGTATGCGATTTGACATAAGTCATCGCTTCGCTAGCGAATACTAATGTCAAATCCATACATTTTGTAGCGCTAGCGTTAGCGTTTTGCCACTTGTCTACGGGGGCAGACGAGGCCGGATGATAGCTCAATCTTCTCCTCAATCGTTATTATTTGTTCATTTGCCTCACTCGGTCTGTGTACGGCGAGAAGAGAGTGGGCTAGAGCTGGCGAGAACAGACGAGAGCGGAAGAGAGCAACACACGCAAATCATAAGACAGTCAAGCTTATAACATACCTCTGTTTGCGTTGGTGTTACAAAGAATATGCTTAAAACTTTTTAAAGTTTTTTGCATTTTTTGAATCTTCAATTCATTTATGAACAAGTTACGCATGATAGGTTCTCTCGCTCTAACGATGTCGTCTCTTTCGCACGACAAGCTCGTGTGCACAAGAATTAAACTTAACAAGCCTGTCACGCTGGCATCGTGCCATATACGTGACAGACAGACCTAGGGGCATAAGATATGGCTTCGACGCGAATGGGTTGACACACACTCACACACAAACACAGAAAACATCCATACAAATATTATAAATGCGAAAGTGTGTCTGTCTGTCCGTCTGTCTGTCTGACACCATGCCGAAATCTGGCAACGTCGCAGCAACAGGCTCAGCGAAGCGGCAACGCCGCACCGCAAAGCCGGTCGGTGCGGCGAGGCGCGGGCACCACACCCCGAGCCGAAGTTTGCCGAACTGAGACGTTAGACGAATGTTAGGTTATTTTCGATACGAAATTACGAATTATTATTAAAAGATGCAATAGCTTAAAGGAAAACTTTTCTAGAAATAATTTTCTTTTAACCTTTTTTTAATTTCATGATTTTTCTGCTTTTTCATTTTCACTTGACCCAAAGTGCAACCCGCGGGGCTAAAATGGTCGCTTTGAAGAATCATGATATGAATCATAATATGATTTATTTTTCTAAAATCGCAAAATTCAACTCTGCTTGCAATTCTTTTCTGTATTTTTGTACTGATTTGACATTTGTCAGTTTGACAGTTTTGACAATTCATTTGCTGAATTGATTGCGAGGAATTGCTAAATGTGACCATTTTAGCCCCGCCGCGCCGTTTCTAAAGCCATGTCTTCACATTATAAACTCTGTGGAACCTTTCCATGGCTTTGAGCTTTGAGAAATCAACGTTTATCTAACAGCACCCTCGCCCACTTCACAATACAGCTAACGCTGTGTGGGTAGTCACAAACATTGGGCCTGATGGATGGCCAAGATTGGTAGTAGCCATAATCGACTTTCATGGTTATAGAATATAGTTTGTGTTATAGAATTTTTTGTTTATAAAAATATAAAGGGGCATACGAGCAAACGGGTCACCTGATGGAAAGCAACTTCCGTCGCCCATGACACTCACAGCATCAGAAGAGCTGCAGGTGCGTAGCCGGCCTCTTAAGAGGAATAGGGTAATAGGGGAGGGTAGGGATGGGAAGGCAAGGGAATAGGGGAGGGTAGGGAAGGGAATAGGGTAAGGGATTGGGCCTCCGGTAAACTCACTCACTCGGCGAAACACAGCGCAATCGCTGTTTCACGCTGGTTTTCTGTGATAACGTGGTATGTCTCCAGTCGAGCCGGCCCATTCGTGCCGAAGCATGGCTCTCCCACGTATAAACAATTACAAACTTTGTAATCCATACTAATATTTTAAATGTGAAAGTGTGTCTGTCTGTCTGTAACTGTCTGTACCGTCTAAACCGCTGAACCGATATTACTGAAATTTGGTATTGAGTTTTTGAATATCATTGGTATGGAGATACTTTAAGTCTCGGGAAAGGACATAGGATACTTATTATCCCGGAAAATGTACGGTTCCCGCGAAATAAACGAATTTAGGCGCAACGGAGATGATCTAGTTTATAATAAGGGGTTTTTAATTCTAAGGATTTTACAACTTTTTTTCAAAATAAAATTAAAACCCTATGAGATTAAAAAAAAAATTAGTATCGGATTGAAGTACAATGAAAACATTTTCGAATGGAACTCGACTTCGGTCATATGGCCACCGCAGGCACTTTTGCAGCGGTGATTCGTTGAACCCAATTTTTTATGACTCAGCTAAAGATTTCGGCTATTTCGCGTTTAATTTTGGATCTGAGCTCTTACTGGTGCGTCAAGTCCTTATCCAAGGACTTGACGCACCTCCAAAGAAAAAATCTAGAGGCGTTAAATCGCACGAACGAGGCGGTCAATCGACTGGTCCATTTTTTGATCAAACTTGCTCATCAATAAATCGATTGTAACGTGTGCTGTGTGGCCTGTGGCACCGTCCTTTTGAACGCTCAATGCTCATGCTGTCCAAGTCCATATCTTTTAATTCGGGACAAAAATAAGCCATAATTATGGCCAATCTGCCTGTCTACAAGGGCGAGATACGACCGAAAATTGGAGTTAACGCTCGCCCGGGCGACCAGCGGCCAGGCCGCAGCGGCTATAGAAAGTATAGCGTGGCCGCTGGTCGCATTGCGGCCAGGTTCGCGTCGTCTATGGCGGTTTCATACTAAAGTATCTATCTCGATGGCCGTTGCGGAATTTACGCCGCGTAACTTCGGCCCAGTGTGTTTAGACACTTAAATGAATTATTCGTAGATTATATTAAGTATAGAAATAACTGTACTATCAAAACATAAGCTAAAAAGTTTGTAAAATTTTCAACACCGCCAAGGGGTCAATCCTGGATTGCAGCCAAGTTCGGCTGCTACATTTTAAATGCACTTTCCAAAGTTTTGTCTTTCACTTGGAAATTTTATGTTTCAAAAACATAAAATATATAAGGATATCCTACTATACTCCTAGGTCTTATGTACGGCGAAGTAAATTAACATATTATTATCTTTAGATTAATATTCAATCAACGAACTGTACGTAGCATTTCTGATGTTGCGAGTGCCCATGGACGATGGTAGTTGCAGGTCGCTTTCCATCAGGTGATATTTATGCTCGTTTGCCCCCTTATTTTTTAAAAAACACTAGCTGTCCCGGCAAACGTTTCTTTGCCATATAAAGTATTTCGCCCGTATTATTTTATTGAAGTGACTAAATAAGTATGTAACCATGGCAACGTCCATCGCTATCCCGTCGCACAAACAATGGTCGTCGTCAGTCTCGAGCTGTAATAATTTACTATTATTTATTCAACAAATGCACTTATCAATATAAAAAGTACCCAGTAGCCGATTCTCAGACCCACTGAATATGCATATTTAATTTGGTTAAAATCAGTAAAGCCGTTTCGGAGGAGTACGCGGCCTAACATTGTGACACGAGAAGTTTATTTAATATAAGATTTAAGGGTGCAACGTGACGTGACGAGGCGATGGCATCTTTAATTATTAAGATTACTGATCTTTATTCACTTCACACGAAGATACACGTTGATTTGGCAGATTTGTCACTTGTGGTGTCGGGCTACTTAATTCTACACAATTTAAATTAAGGAATTAAAAGAAAACTAAATTTTCCAGGAGTGGACGCGCTGATGATCATGAACTATTCCTAAGAACAGTCTCGTTTATGTCAGCATTCTAACAAAGAAAACTAGATCAAAATCGGACACACACAGACAGACACAACAAACTCAAAAAACCCATCTGTTTTCTATGTAAAAATGCATCGCCTTGTTGCAATGTGAAATTACCTTAATATCCAACATGCAAATTATAACACTGCTAAGCGTTCATTTTCCGCGCTCGTATATCTGTTTTTTGTTCACAATTATTTATGGCTAAACGACCCGAAGTTTTTATTACTTTAGTTCAGACACTCCCCAACTATATTTTATTGTACGCCCAAATTTAATTTGGCCTAGCTTATTGTTTTAAGTTAATGTTGTTCTAACTGGGGAAATTCGTGCGAATTGTGAGGAAAACACAAAATGCTTTAAGCAATATCAGAAACGAGCTTTTGCCCGCGGCTTCGCTCGCGTTAAGAAGTATTATTATATACAAACTTTCATCCCCTATTTGAACCCCTTGAGGTTGAAATTTATCAAAATCCTTTCTTAGCGGATGCCTACGTCATAACATCTACCAGCATGCCAAATTTCAGCCCGATCCGTCCAGTGGTTTGGGCTGTGCGTTGATAGATCACTATGTCAATCAGTCAGTCAGTCACCTTTGAGTTTTATATAATATATAGATTAGAATAATTTTTATTAGAATTGGCGAATTGAAATTATAAATTACAATTTGTCATTTTAAGAAAAGCGGTGACGGGTCACCTGATGAAAAGCAACTTCCGTCGCCCATCGATACTCGCGGCATCAGAGAGCTGCAGATGCGTTGCCGGCCTTTTAAGAAGGAATAGGGTAATAGGGGAGGTTAGGGATGGGAAGGGAAGGGAATAGGGGAGGGTAGGGAAGGGAATAGGGTAGGGGATTGGGCCTCCGCGCCGGTAAACTCACTCACTCGGCGAAACACAGCGCAAGCGCTGTTTCACACCGGTTTTTCTCCGGCCGAAGCATGGCTCTCCCACGTATAATATCCATATCAGAATATTGACTGAAATTGTATACTGTCTATACTGGTGCTGGCTATAGTGTGAAAATGGTTTGCCTTTAGAGTACGGAACCCTAATAAAAATGATTTTACGTTACAGCCATGCCACACGACGTGGGGCGGCGCCGCACCGCAGGTCATCTCGCCGGACTACTGGCAACACGGTGAGTGCTGCACCGCGCCGCAGCGTTTTGCAGTACTGTAGCAGCGACGGACTCGAGCTCCACCAATACATACACCCCTCCTCGCCTCACGCGCCCCTCCGGTGCGCGTGCGGTGCAGCGCCGGAGCGCACCGGACGGCGCCATGTGCCATACCATACCATACATTTTTATATGTAGGAAACCGGAGCGGAACCGGTCAGGCGCCGCACCGTCGCGCCGCCGCACCGCATCGTGTGGCATGGCTCTGACTTGCGAAATATTTTGTAGCGAAATAAAAATTCTAAGTTTTACAAGAATTAATAGCGGAATATAAATAGAACGCAAGCGTGCCCGAAGCAGGGGAGTAGCAACTGATTTTTGGCCACAATGTAAAACGGACACAATACTAACAATATTACTGTTATCAATTATATTTAACCATACAATTTTCTGGGATAAAATCCGTGCTGTTTCCATTCACAGGACTCGGAGTAACTGACGTATGAGAGTCATGCTTCGGCACGAATGGGCCGGCTCGACCGGGGGCTTTTATGGGCTAACATAAAACCGGCGTGACACAGCGCTTGCGCTGTTTTCGCCGAGTGACTGAGTACCGGAGGCCCAATGTCCTACCCTTTTCCCTTCTCTACCCTCCCCTATTCCCCTCCCTACCCTCCCCTATTCCCTTCCCTACCCACCGCTATTACCGTATTTCCTCTTAAAAGGCCGGCAACGCACCTCCAGCTCTTCTGATGCTGCGAGTGTCCATGGGCGACGGAAGCTGCTTTCCATCAGGTGATCCGTTTGATTTTTTGCCCCCTTATATTTTCATTAAAAAAAATATATCAAAATCAATTTAGCGGTTTAAGCGTTTAACGAAATAAGTGATGGTTTTAAGAAACCTCTGTATCGATTGATTCTTCTTTACATTAAAGAAGTTTGTAAAACTGAAAGCACGGTGCAGGATAAAATTCAAGAGATATCTAAAAGTTTGAATATAAAATATTTCACGTCTTCCAGAAAAAGTTTCCTTGAAAAAACTACAACTTTTTAAGAATATTTAAGTGCTGCAGCCTCAGGTGCATGCTAGTGGTATTTTAACCCCGATGAAAAAGAGGGGTGTTATAAGTTTGACGTGTTTGTCTGTCTGTTCGTGGCATCGTAGCATCCAAACGAGTGGACCGCTTTTGATCTATTTTTTTTTAGTAATGTCCGCACTCCACTGACCTCTATAATACACTGGACAGGCTATGCCGTACAAAATGACAGCTATTTCTTATGCCGATTTGAAGCGCCGCGGTGAGCGTACTGTGAACTAATTTATATAGAAAATGACAACCGCCATTTGCAAAATAGTAGTTCCAAGTATACTCACTACTGCTCTCACATAGCAATCAGCGCCAATATGGCGACTTTCAAATAGGAACATTTTATTGATAGCGATCGCCTGTCCAGTGCATTATAGAGGTCAGTGGCGCACTCAGATACATAATATTGATGTTCGATTGAGCTTCAAGATTTTGACAGTTAATGTAGGTGTGGCGGTACCCACAATTCGCCTAACAATCCTGCATCGCGCTATCGAAGTTTCGAAGAACGGCATGTTATATACAACGTCTGAAATGACGTCAGTGGGCTTCGGCCTGACCGAGCATGCTATCTCGCTCGGTCGGAAGATCTTCCTTTTCGGCCGCCACTAACAACGTTAAATACTCGTAGGCTTTAAATGTCAAAATCTTCATTTTAAACCATAGATAAAGTATTACCATAGATGTAGTCTTAGCCCGTCATCGCGTGGCCATTTTGTGCTTATTTTCATACAAGTAGTGTGCATTTATTTTCTTGAATATTTATATTTGTCGATTATTTCGAAGCACATTATGATACAGGAAAGAAAGTCAATTAGTTCATGATATCGATTAACTATAGTTCAAGTGATAAGAATCCGTAAACACACGTAAAAAGCTATGCAATTTTTATAGCCAAATTCTTAATTGATGTGACATTTTTAACACTAATGCCTTATATAGCACGAATAAGGAATTAATAAACTTATAAATTATCTTTTTTGCTTACAAAAATACTGATTGAAAAGCCTAAAAAACGTTGTTCAAAACTTACGTATTTAATGTTAAATCCACGTGTTTGAGGCATTCTTTGGCCATTCTTATGGTTTATTATTTAGCGGAACCACAAAACTCATCAATAAATGTTCACTAAAAACCTTTATTAACACTTTTATTACATGAAATATGCAGACCGATTCCTTTGTTATGTCCTAGTAAGTAGGACATAACATTACACGCTTTTGACGCTTATACACCGATATAAGGCTCTCTCCAGTATATAGTACCTCAATGTTTTAAACAGTTTAGTAATTTTAATATTCGCATCTGAGTGTGTGTCTGTCTCTTTCTCTTCCTCTCTCTGTGTGTGTGTGTTTTTTTAATGAAATAAGTAGGCAAACGAGCAAACGGGTCACCTAATGGAAAGCAACTTCCGTCGCCCATGGACACACGCAACATCAGAAGAGCTGCAGGTGCGTTGCCGGCCTTTTAAGAGGGAGTAGGATTACAGGGTAGGAGAGGTAAGGAAGGGAATAGGGAAGGGAAGGGTAGGGAATTGGGCCTCCGGTAAATTCACTCACTCGGCGAAACACAGCGCAAGCGATGTTTCACGCCGGTTTTCTGTGAGCCCGTGGTATTTCTCCGGTCGAGCCGGCCCATTCGTGCCGAGGCATGGCTCTACCACGTAAGTGTGTGTGTGTCCAGAATCTAAACGGGTAGTTCCTAACTACAGTTCATCATTAATTTATCATCATCAGCTTTAGTTTAAGGTAGCTATTTCCGCGATAAATACTATTCTGTCTTTTCCGTGACTCGAACAGTCTCCTTGATACCAAATTTCATCAGAATCGGTTCAGCACTTTAAGTGTGAAAGTGTAAAAAGAAACAGACACATTTTCGCATTAATTGTAATATTAATAATTGGGATCACGTTAGCCAAAGTTGCGTCGCCCCTTTGCAATAGACCTAAATACGCCCCTGCTTTATATTATAGACAATATTAATGTTCTACATAATTCTTGTCTTTTAACTTTGTAACCGAGATCAAAAATTGTTCTGATCAAAGAAACTCAGCGAATTCAAGATTATTTAGGTTCCCTTGCAATTATGTTCCCTTGCAAGTCATAAAATTTATGAGTAACAATATTGTCCTACAAATAAAACAGTCCATATTTTAGGACCATCAATTCAAAGTATGAAATCTTTCTATCTCTGTTAGCTACCACTTTCGAGATTTCTCGCAAATGTTGTTCGTCTTATCAAAATGATGCTATTCACAAAAAATTAGCTTGATAGCATGGTTACGCCCGCAATGTCAAACGCATAAAAAAATAGTGTGTCATCGGTAATTTAAAATAGATTGCGGGCGTACTCATGCGGAATTTACGCCGCGTAACTTCGGCCTAGTGTGTTTAGACACTAAGTAACAGACAGACACACAAACTTTCGCATTTATAATATTAGTATGGATTTTTATTAAACACAATATAATATTTAACACACATCCATGACCCAGGAACATTGAAACTTTTTGTTCCGTCGGCGGGATTCGAACCCGCGAACCCTGTCTTGAGCTACCACGCGCTCAACCTCTGAACCACAGAGGTCGTCTAAGTTTATTTACATATAAATTAAGTTTATGTATAGCTGAGAAATAAATCTAATTCTATCAAGACCATACCATCAGGGTATCATCAGCCCGTTTATAACAATCTGACGTTTTACCATCTTTACTATTGTTTTGTGCCAACAACGGCTGCGTAATATTTCACGATAAGGATTTGTTGTAAACGGATTTCAATGTTGAAATATTGAACATTTTCGCTTACCATTGAAAGTAGCCGACGGAAGCCAAAGTAAAGCCGAAGCCGAAGTAAAGCCGAAGCCGAAGTAAAGCCGAAGCCGAAGTAAAGCCGACGCCGAAGTAAAGCCGACGCCGAAGCCGATGAAGCCGGTTTTCACCATAAACTTTGGTGGCAGCTAAAAGTTTGTAGGAAAGAAACTTCGGCTTCGCCTGTGCTGCCGAAGGCCGAAGATAATTTGGCCGAGTCGCAGAATTTCGGTCGCGTAAATATCTTTTCATACAAATCATGACACACAAAATTACGCTCGTGTGAATCAAACAGGACTTTTGTATAAAACTGAATGCAGCAGAATTTCTGCCAGCCGAAATTCTGCGACTCACAACTCACAAATTACGCTCGTTTGGATTAACCCTATGAAATGGAACCCCCATTCCATACAGGGTTTCTCTCTTTTTAAATTTCTTAATTTGACTTTAAATATTTGTGTATATATTTCTACTTTTTCAGATTTTACCGGTTTTCCTTCAGGCTTTATTGAAAACTTCCTTTTTGAAGTCCGTAGTATTTCAATTCTTTCAGTGATCTTACAATTCATGTAACCACAGGCGTCTAATTTACATCCGTAATGCAATTCTCCTGAGTGGAGCCACAGAGTTGGAAACATAGATACTTTAGAACTTTTCCAGGAATTGATTTCTTTGACAAGAATTGTGTGTTCCAATTATTGTATTGTGCCGTCGCGAGAATGTTACATATTTATGAGTATAATAATAACAATTATAACTTTCGAAAATCTCAAAGTGGAATAAATATTCAAGAAGAGAGAGTAATTTTGTGAGTTATGATTTGTAAGACAAGAATACGCGACCGAAATTCTTGGTTTGGCTTCACCATTAGTTGTACAATTTAGTTGGATGCAATGTGCGAGCTCTCATAAGTCCCTATAGCTATAATTGCCTATTGGTAAGTATACTATGCGATTTATTTGGCCAACTTGAAATTGTAAGTCTGTGGTCGCTCTTAGGTTGGGTTGCACCAGAAGCGTGGTTAAAGTTAAAGTTATGGTTATAGTTAAAGCAAATTTAACTTTAACTTTAACCGGAGAAATTGACAGATGACAGCTGGTCCCACAAGGTTATAAATGAACGTGGGCGGGGGCACTGCTGGTAAAGGAGAACTGTAAAAAATGACGTTTTTTGTATGATGACAGCGTTAGTTACTTTTTTCGCCACGTGCATTTAAAACCTTGTCGAGCTCTATGTTTATGGTTCAATATGGCGTGTTGATGGCGTCCATTTTTAACTTTAACCAAAGATTTGACATTTTGCATCGTAGTTAAAGTTAAAGTTACAGTTATAGTTAAAGTTAGTTGGTGCAACCCAACCTAAGTGATAATACTTTAGGGTGTGTACGTGTTTCTTGTAGAGAGTTCACTGTGAAAGTAGCAGCGCTGAAAGACGAAAATTTTTTTCACTTTTGTATGGGGAACCTCGTGACGCTGGAGCGCTTGCCCATACAAAAGTGAAAAAAAAACCTTTATTCAGCCCTAAGTAAAACGCTATAAAGGGTGGGAAAAAGTAATGAAACCACATGGCGTCTTATCTCGCAAGTTATTTCGTTATTCTATGCAAATTGTATGAGGTAGACATCGACGTACCATCTAGGGAGGTCGAAGTGCAAATTTAAAAAAAAAGATTCTTTTGAGTAACTAATGTTAAGTTACTTTGAGTCATATTTTTGTTTGGATTGTAAATTAATAAGGATTTATTTATTTTATACTAGTGTAGATGCCCTCGGACATAATTAATTTAAATATAGACTACAACAGTAAATACCCTTTAAAAAAACGTACCGAACTACCGCAATTGTTACGAAAAAAAAAGCAAGAAAAGATATTTATTCTTTTGTGAACATACATGTTTATTCGACTACTTTGATAATGTCCTTTTTTAAATAATTGTTTGTTTCTACTTTTAGCAGTCCTCCTAATGGACGTGTAGCGGTGTAAAATAATATAATAAAATAATTACTAATTTGCGCTTAAATGTCTTTACGACAGCTGTTGTTCTCCGGTATCGATATAATATCGTACTAGGTTTGGAAATCGTTACAATTTTGTGCCCTTCACGTTTGTCTTCACAAATTTTGCATAATGCGACCTCTCTAGATAGTACATCGATGTAGATAAACTTGAATGAATATCTTTAGAAGTTTCAACGCTTTACCTTATATCAACGTAGGAGTAGTTTGAGATTTTATATGAAATTTTTCCTCTTTCGCTTATAGTATTAGCACTGATAAGGGCGTTGCATCATGTTTAAAATTATACGCCTTTTCAATGTACGACTTTAACCGACTTGTTTTATAATATTTATTATATAATTTTATAGATGACCACATCTATACGTTGGAGAGCCATGCTTCGGCACGAATGGGCCGGCTCGACCGGAGAAATACCACGTTTTCACAGAAAACCAGCGTTAAACAGCGCAAGCGCTGTGTTTCGCCGAGTGACTGAGTTTACCGGAGACCCAATCCCCTACCCTATTCCCTTCCCTTCCCTTCCCTACCCTCCCCTATTACCCTATTCTCTCTTAAAAGGCCGGCAACGCACCTGCAGCTCTTCTGATGTTGCGAGTGTCCATGGGCGACGGAAGTTGCTTTCCATCAGGTGACCCGCTTGCTCGTTTGCCCCCTTATTTTCATAAAAAAAATTCTCCGTTGAGCGAAAATTCGTCCATCACGCGGGAACCGTACATTTTTCCAAAATAAAATGGTTAAAAAATAAAATACGTCCTTTCCTGGGACTCAAAGTATCTCCATACATAATTTCAGCAAAGTCGGTTCTGCGATGTGTGCGTAAAGAGGTAACAGACAGACAGACACACTTTCGCATTTATAGTATTAGTATTTAGTATGGATAAGGATAAAGCATAAAATTAATATACCTAGCGGAATAGAGCAACAATCTCGAGCTGTCAGCAAAAATATGTGTACGTATACACTTACACAAGCATGATAGAACATGAATTCTATGAGATTAAATTGTCAACGTGCGGCACGTGCCGACTGGAGGTCAAAAAAAGAGTGCTGCTGTCATGTATCACACGTCTCTTTCTACCACGCAGTGTTACTGATAGTGACATCTCGCTTGCTCAGGCCGTTGTTTCTCTATTCCGCTAGATATATTAACTTTATGGGATAAAATAAAATAAAGATTGACACTTTCAAAATCATTTATTTCGACTTATATTTACAATAATCTTAACAAAACATAAAAAATACTTTATTTTAACTTTTAGAATTATACATTTAAAACATGTACAAATTTTTAATTCGGACTCTTATAAACACAGAATGATTTCATGCTGCAACAATATTTTTATATTAAACTTTAAATCGTATTCGATAGAAGAATTTTTATCCAGAATTCTCTAGGGGAGGGTAGGGAAGGAAATAGGGTAGGGGATTGGACCTCCGGTAAACTCACTCACTCGGCGAAACACAGCGCTAGCGCTGTTTCACGCCGGTTTTCTGTGAGAACGTGGTATTTCTCCGGTCGAGCCGGCCCATTCGTGCCGAAGCAAGGCTCTCCCACGTATTAAATTATATACGTTCTTAGATTGATTTGAAAGGGATGAACACTACGATGTTGCCACTTTTTAATTTCTTCACTTTCTTGACAGGCTATACTTTACCACAATAATTTAATGTAAGTTTTAACATATTTTACTCGCTTATAATCTGTCAAACTCTACATTTAATCCACATCAAGAAATCGTCAAAGAGACAGACCAGTCAAAATTCTCAATTCTGTCATTTGACGTATGTTTGACGACGAAAATACTATTTTGCTATGTAATAGCAAACTAACTGGATTGAATAAAACTGCATTTTTGCTGCATTTTAAACATTCTGGATAAAAAAAAATCTACAGAAATCGGCTGAATCGTACATTTTTAATCTGTAACTTTAGCACTTTAAGTACACTATGTATAGTAACATGTACAAACAGATTTATATACACTATTCTATATACATTCACCCTTATACATAATACAATCCATACTAATATTATAAATGCGAAAGTGTCTGTCTGTTACCTCTTCACGAACAAACCGAGAAACAGATTTTGCTGAAATTTGGCATGGAGATACTTTCGAGTCCCGGGAAAGGACATAGGATACTTTTTGTCCCGGAAAAATGTACGGTTCCCGAATTTTGACGCAATGGAGTTGCGGGCGTCACCTATATTATAATAATTAATACATTATAATTTACTAAATGACGCAGAAAAATTGTAAATCGCGCAGGAACCGCACATATTTCCGGGTTAAAAATATCCCCTTTTTTTCGGGGACTGAAAGTATCCCCATACCAAATTTCAGCAAAACCGGTTCAGTGGTTTGGGCTTGAAGAGGTTACAGACAGACAGACATTGATGATATTAGTATGGATGCTTAGATCTCGTTAAATCAAAAACATTACAGGCTTACAAGGATCTTGTGATGGTGGGATGACAATGTCAAGGCATGGATGATCTTTTAAAATGACATTAAAAGTACTGCAATGTTTTCACGCTAGAGGCAGCACCAGCGTAGACAGTAAACAAATTTTGTACGACGTTTGACAACGTTTCTGTATATTCTGATAATGACGTGACAATGTCCGATTTAGGTCGGATTATTCACTGTATGCGTTAGTAGCGCCCTCTGCTCCGACTTTTGCGTAATATTCCCATATTAATTTAGTACAGTATGTTATTAAAATAATAAAATATTTGTGTCTTTAAAATAAAGATTTATTGAGATGTCTCAAGTAAGTACAGTTTGACAAGGCTTTACATGAACATGGCGAGAAAAGGAACTAAACGCTTCTATCATACGAAAACGTCATTTTTGATATGTGTTTGACAGTTCTCCTTTGCCAGCAGCGCTCCCGTCAATGTCATCCACACTCATTTAAAGCTTTGTCGAGCTATAAGTGACATTTTACAAGATGGCGGCATTAGTTTTGATTTTGACAATGTGTCAGAAAAGCTTTGTAGGGCTGTGTGGCAAGAATAATATTAAAATTATGAGCCTATCAGCTTTAAGTTTGTGATAATTGAAGACGTAAGTGAATAAAGTGTCTTAAATAATTTATAAATTTTTTGACATAAAAGAGGCTTTAGGATCGGAAAAATAATTTGAAATAAAAAAATATTTATGTATAGCTAGATGATAAGTAGGTGTTACTATTGATTAATCTAAGAGAAAAATAAGTTATTGCCCTAAAATGATTTCTTACTTATTCCACTTATGTCTTCAATTAGGACATTTGGAACCAATTTTCACATAGGCTATTATGAATATAGTATTTAAATAGTCAATTTTAGACGTCACTTGTCATCACTGGATTTTCGTATCATTGTTGCGGCTGTGGACAAAAATAAACTCTATTACAATAAGATTTTGCACACACACACACACACACACGCATACACACACACAAACACACATACATACACGCGGCCGCCCACGCATATAATACAAGTAACTAATGTTATTCAATAATGAAATATAAATAATAAGAAAAATAAAGGCTGCGTTATGTTATCTAGTGCAATAATTATTGTCTTTGTGTGTGGGAGTGTGCGTACGTTGTGTGTGTGTGTGTGAATGGGTACGCGTGTGCGTGCGTGTGTGTTGTGTGTGTAAGTGTATGTGTCTGTTTGCGTGTAGGCGCACTTGAGCCAGTGTAGGCTCGCGTACACACACACACATACACACAGACACAGACAATTCTAGATAACATAAAGCGCACTTAAAAAAATATTACTCAATAAAATTATTTGTTTTTTGTGAGTAATAATTATATTTTGTTAATTATTGCATTTAACAAAATATTTGGGACCTACTAGACAGGCTGCACCTATAAGTGCAAGCCCAAAATGGGCAACTACTATAATTTTAAAGATGGCGGAACTTGAATTAGAGCTATTCAAGTTCCGCCATCTTTTTCTACCGTATGAAATTTCCAATATAGGTGCGTCTATTAACTACGTGAGGTGCTCTAGGGAAGGAGATCCCCCCCCCCCCCCCCCCCCCCCTTAGCAGCAACCTCGTAGCAACTAGCAAATATCACGTAATGAAAAAAGTCTTGAAAAAATTGTCTGGAATGAAAGTCACAGAACAATTAATGAAGTTTTTCTTCAATAAACTTTAACATGTAAAACGTTTTAAGTTTATTGAGGAAAAAGCCAAAAACAGATTTTGAAAATCGTTCATCGTCAATCTCGAGTGAGATTAGAGAAGGGGGGACAGTTTGGAAAAAATCTTATCTCTAACCAAGGGTTAGGACAGTCATGAAATCCTTAAAAATGTCTCACGCAATTAATGGACACCTCCTATCATGACAGGCAAAACCAAGCAAACCTTGTATGTATTCTCTGTGTATTTAACGGGTTTCAAGTTTCTTTAGAAAATATTTTTTCTAATAAAAATGGCAATGAATAAAAATGGAAGCTTTCCAAAATGTTCAGAAAATAATTTCAATATATTTGTCCGGATAAAAATAACAAAACATCAAAGCGTTGGAAATTTAATCATCTATATTCTATGTTGTTCAATATTTGCTTTTGTAAGTAATATAATATTATTTTATATTACGCTTCCACGTGTTTCATCGCTTTAACAATAAATATAAACTGCCAATTAAATTATACGTATTTTGACTTCTAGATGCCAAAAAACGCATAACAGAAAAACCCCACAATAGCACATTGTCCAATTATTCGGTGGGGGCGTCAATTTAGTTTCATATCTTTATTATTGAAATTATTTTCTTAATTAAAAAAAAAAGGAATATTATGCCCCACTGCTTAACAAACTTTACCCCTTTTCATCTCAATTCAGTTCTAAGAAGCACCACGGACCTATATATTATTTTAAAAGTCCTATTGTCTTTCTTACATTATTATTATCCGGATTGTGTTTAAATCTCAAAAGTTTAGTCCAATAATTTCATCTCCCAGAGAAAGGATCACAATCATGGAAACAAAGTAAATTAACTCAGGGTAATTTTAGATACAGGGCCAACATCTCATTGCATTCCTTCATTATTACTATGCCTATAGCGTTTAAATCTGATAAGTTCATTATATTATTTCATTTGCTAGAGAAAGGTTCACAACCGAAGTAAATTAACTCTGAACGGACTGTAGCGATAATCAGAGTAAGTTCAGAAACAGGGTAAGTCCAGTGTCGTTGCAAGCTATACTATGTATTACAATAATGAAGATAAAGTTTAAAATCACATGACACTAAAAGTGCTCGCCTCGCCGCTGCCATTCTGGTGTGGCGCGGCCCTTAAACGCTTAAGGGATCTGGGATAGTTATAATGAAGAAAGGCAATGAGATGTCGACCCTGTATCTAAAATTACCCTGATCCGTAATTACTAATTACCCTGATCTACAAATGGACTTACCGTTATTTGTACCTTGTCTTGCGGGGAGGCGCGGCCGTGTGGTGACCGCACTCGGTACTGCACCGGCAGGGAACACAGCGGGTCGGTGGGGTACTGTGGAGAGAGTAAAGCTGAGAAATCACAGGATGGGGCGTCTATAAAATACAATAAAAGTAACCTAAAGTTTAGGCATTTAAGAAGGGAGAGATCTTAGCAATTAATACTGGAGATGAAAGGGGCTTAGTTTGCAGATACAGCATATTTTTTGGTAAAATTTTACCCCCAAAATCACCCACCGGTCAAAACAGAATAATTAAAGCTAATCATGTAAATTATTGTAAGTAATAAGTAAAATTCCACAGAAAAATATTTTACCCCCAAAAAGCAGTAGGCACTTCTCGGTGGGTTAAATACTTTATATTCTAGCCAAAATCAAAATCAGCCTAGTAGTTTCTTTTCGGTTGTTAAACCAACATTTTTATTCCATAATTAACATAAGACATAAGGACAGATAATTTTACCGTTATTTACAAAGAAGAAAGGTAGGGATGATCATGCTTACTAGTATCGATTTTATAATAAACGAGCTTTTGCCCGCGGCTTCGCTCGCGTTAAGAAGTATTATTATATACAAACTTTCATCTCCTATTTTAACCCCTTGGGGTTGGAATTTATCAAAATCCTTTCTTCCCGGATGCCTACGTCATATCATCTACCTGCATGCAAAATTTCAGCCCGATCCGTCCAGTGGTCTGGGCTGATATATATAATGTTTTTAATTTTATTTAAAATTGAGATTTTATATTTATTTTATTAATTTTATTTATACTTCATATTGTTTACTTACCGAAGTACTGGCATTCACAGGTAAAGAGTTTTTATATTTCAACCAATCTTCAAACATGGGGTCGTGCGGAACACCGCATTCCTCTGGCACACTGCATTGTACATTTTGCCCGCTGAATTGCAAGTTTTGCCCGGTGCATTGTAAGTTTTGCCCGCTGCATTGCAAGTTTTGCCCGCCGCATTGCAAGTTTTGCCCGCTGCATTGCAAGTTTTGCCCGGCGCGTGGTCCACACATACCAATATTGGGCAAATTGGGCTGGTATCTAAAATTCATTGGCGGTAGATCTACGTATTGGTTGAAAGGGTAGCTGTCGTAGTAACGGTCGTCACATTTGAAGGTTTTCGGTATGAGAGGTCTAACTGTGCTTCGGTCTATGGTCGACTTGTTTGAACTTGTGTCGCTGGATTTACCCTCTATTGGTATTATGTCTGGGTTCTTATCTGCAAAAAAGTAATTAATGAAAACCTTTTTAATAAAAGTAGGTACGCTGGTAGGTATGACGATAAAATATATTTTATAGACTCAGTATGTTTTTTTTTTAAATATGAAATAAGGGGGCAAACGAGCAAACGGGTCACCTGATGGAAAGCAACTTCCGTCGCCCATGGACACTCGCAGCATCAGAAGAGCTGCAAGTGCGTTGCCGGCCTTTTAAGGGGTAATAGGGGAGGGTAGGGAAGGGAATAGGGGAGGGTACGGAAGGGAACAGGGGAGGGTACGGAAGGAAATAGGGGAAGGTAGGGAAAGGAAAAGGGTAGGGAATTGGGCCTCCGGTAAACTCACTCACAGTGCAAGCGCTGTTTCACGCCGGTTTTCTGTGAGGACGTGGTATTTCTCCGGTCGAGCCGGCCCATTCGTGCCGAAGCATGGCTCTCCCACGTCATGTATCCTACGTTGTAGAATTTATTTGTATGTAAGGATGATATTACTGAAAACTGAGTAATAATAGTAATATTTTAATGGTTTTATTAAAATTTTGTTACGTGCAAAATATTAAGTTTAATTTTCAGCAGCCTTAAAATTAACACCCCTTAAGTAGACAACAAAATAATTTCCATATTAAACTATAGTATGCAAATTGAGTTTCATAATTATTATTTCACAAAAACATATTGTCGCGAAAATTTCATTTATTCAATACTAATAACTCAGTCACGTTGCAATGTGAATTGACCGTTAGTTGTCTAATTGGCTAGCCATCTAGTTGAATCGGCTAGTCGATTCAACTAGATGGCTAAACTTTAAGCGGCGTTACGCTAGTTGAAATTTTAATTTCGTATAAATAATTAAAATGTCATTATAGCGATAATACGTCACCGTCTCTAGGTGTAATTTCACCCTTAAGATGGCTTTCCGATCCTCACGGTAAGCGACTGCGACCAACAAAAATTCAAATAAAATGTCACCATGACCTAGGTCCTAGACTATAGGTTTTGCAGGCTGATCACCTGATTGTCTGACAAGTAAGATGATCCATGCGTCGGATGGGCATGTAAAAAGTCGGTTCTGCGCCTGATCTCTCGCCGGTCGTGTCGGTCTTCCGACCCACTGGGTTATGAGAGTAAAGGAATACAGAGTGCTCTTGTGTACTGCGCACACACTTGGGCACTATAAAATTACTTCTGCGTAGCTGGCTTGGTTTCAATGAAACCGACCACCGTCACCGAAACCGGTGTGGGAGCTATTATTACTATAGGTTTTATTTTACTCTACGCTACTACACGCGACATGTGGCTACGCCAATGTCTGTAGAAAATTATAGCGTAGGTCATAGTGGCATTTTATTTGATTTTTTTCGGTCGCGGTCCGCAAGGATCGAAAAATCGCCTTTAGCCATTCAATTGGCCGCCTAACTCTCGTAACTCACCGATACTGTCGACGCTATCGCACTCCCCCGTCAGCGGTTTGTCGGAAACGTCCTTTCGCGCCTTGTCGTCCTTGTCTGAGAATAGAGAAATTCTAGTTACTTACTGATATTTATCTTAATTATTAGATATACTAGGAACTGGACTGGATTTATCTTAATTTTGTATATACTATACTCCACTCGGGCTAGCTTGTCGCTAGCGGTCGTTGACTCCCTGTCAAAAACTTGTCATTTTCCATATTAAACCACAATAAACAATATCTGACACTTCATTGTCAGTCACGGTTTATATGGAAAATGACAAGTTTTTGACAGGGAGTCAATGACCGCTAGCGACAAGTTAGCCCGAGTGGAGTATAGTACCTAATTGAAGACGTACGTGGATAACGTTTAGTGTTAGCTTTAGTTTATATGTTATGTATGTTAGTTTATAAGGTATAATAATATGGGCCAAGATGCCTGATTTAAATAAATAAATAAATAAAAAAAATAACTAACATTATGACTAGAACGGCATTTTACAATTTTTTTTCTTTATAATAATTTAATCAAACCTTCATACTTCATACTTACATACTTCATCACTGGCTAATATATCAGGCTACACATAAAATCCTAATTTATTTTATTTCAAATCATTTTTCTGGTTCAAAAGCTTCCATTTCAGTAAATCAAAAACCTATCTTGAAAAAGGATCATTTTTATACATAAAAAACCCCCACCATTTCTAAAAATACGTTACTAGGATAGGCGTAACTCAATAAATGTCATATCCTGTATACAAAGTACTCCGCAGCGGTGTACAGGATGTTCGAGTTATCGAATTATACGTCTACCCTCATATCTCATTTAATGACGTGGACTGGTTTTGTAGAAGAGAAAAATTCTAGAAAGTCTAGAAAAATGATATAATTTTATACTTATAAAGGACTGAGTAAACAATTATTTTATGCAATGATAAAACAATAATTATGACATAAACATGATTACAGCTTTACGAAGGCTTTTTGGGACCAAAATAAGAATTATTTTGGCCCCAAAAAGCCATATTGTAAAATGTCCCTTTAAAGAATCTTGTATTTTTGTTTATGTCATAGTGTAAGTTTGCAAGGGACAATGGGCAAAAGGGCACATATCTCATCAGTGGAGACTCTTAGACCGCTTTTGCCCATTGTCCTTTGAATCTTGCAGGTCGTTGTAGTTCACGACAACTTAATTTACTGGTCCTATTCTCACACCTAAAAATGACACTTACGTTTGATATTGTGCGTGCGAATGAGACAGCCAGCGTTGAAAAACATACAGCTTGTCAAAAAAAATTAGTTACCGACACGTCTGGGAGCTGGAGAGTCTAGAGGCTAGATGCTAGAGACGCTAGAGCCTAGAGGCTGGAGAGGCTTGAAGCTGGAGAGGCTAGAGGCTAGAGGCTGAAGACGCTAGAGGCTAGAGGCTGGAGAGACTTGAAGCTGGAGAGGCTAGAGGCTAGAGGCTGGAGACGCTAGAGGCTAGAGGCTGGAGAGGCTTGAAGCTGGAGAGGTTAGAGGCTGGAGACGCTAGATGCTAGAGACGCTAGAGGCTAGAGGCTGGAGACGCTAGATGCTGGAGAGGCTAGAGGCTTGAAGCTGGAGAGGCTAGAGGCTAGAGGCTGGAGACGCTAGAGGCTAGAGGCTGGAGACATTAGAGGCTAGAGGCTGGAGAGGCTTGAAGCTGGAGAGGCTAGAGGCTGGAGACGCTAGAGGCTGGAGACGCTAGATGCTGGAGAGGCTAGAGGCTGGAGACGCTAGAGGCTCCAGAGGCTAGAGGACAGAGGCTGGAGACGCTAGATGCTGGAGAGCTAGAGGCTAGATAGGCTAGATGCTGGAGAGGCGAGAGGATAGATAAGAAGAGAGTCTACACGCTAGAGAACTCTGGTGATAAAGGGCCAAGGGTCCACTTACCGACTCGTCGCTTCCCGCAGTACCGGCAGCACAACACAGACGTAGCTAGTGCTGCGCCGGCCGCCGTGAGCGCCACCGCGCACAACACTATGACTAGCACGGTGGACAGCTCTATCGTGACCGGCACTGAGGCTAGAGAGAGAGAGAGAGAATTATTGAGACGTCTATACATTTGGTGAGAATCCTCAGAAGGGGAGAGGATTCTTTCAAAATATTTCTAGGACCTGACCAGTGCGTCTAGCATGCGTCACACGAGATATGTCTAGTTAAAAACTACTTTTATTAAAAAAAAATTGAATTGGATATAACTTCTGACACAGAGGTTATTAGAGTGTGATTTTTAATAACAGTGATAAAGGATTACTCACACTATCGTTTCATGCTTAAAACTTTTTCTAATTCGATCTAATCGCGAAATTTAAAATAAAAAACTAAAATTACTAAATAAATAAATATCTCCCTACTTGATCACAGTAGGTTAACCAAATTCGGAGAAAAAGTAAAGTATTAAGTGATTGTTCAATTGGTATATACAAAATTAATGTTACTTGATTAGTTTTTTTTTAATTAATTTTTAAGCAAATTTTTGATCCGGGAAAACGCCAACTTTGACACTCTTTAAAAAAATAACTACAAAGAATATCGATCTCGGAGTTTTACTCTAATGTTTATATAGCTATCAACTATAGTATTTTGAAAGAAAAACGCGGTGAAACAAAATCGAGGTTTTTATCACACTGTGCGTTTGTGGACCGATTTTCGAGATTTTTTGAGCGTTTTGATCGTTTTTAACGTCAAGTGGAACGCGGGATAAGATAAACATTCTTAGGGATGATTCAGACAGCAACGCGTAAAACTTACCTGTATGCTTCTGATATATTTTCATCAGCTTCGTAGTGACAGTGACAGGTTCGCTAGACCCCTTGTCGTTGTACGCCTGTATCGACAGTTTGACGGCCGCGCTGTCAGACAGGCCCCACACCACGAAGCTCGGCTCGTCGCTCGTCAGGTTGCGGAGGAGGACCGACGTTGACAGGTCGTATACCTGTCAGAATGTTGCGGATTTATACGTGGGAGAGCCATGCTTCGGCACGAATGGGCCAGCTCGACCGGAGAAATACCACGTTCTCACAGAAAACCGGCGTGAAACAGCACTTGCGCTGTGTTTCGTCGAGTGAGTGAGTTTACCGGAGACCCAATCCCCTACCCTATTCCCCTCACTTCCCTCCCCTATTCCCTTCCCTTCCTTACTATATTAACCTATTCCCTCTTAAAAGGCCGGCAACGCACTTGCAGCTCTTCTAATGCTGCGAGTGTCCATGGGCGACGGAAGTTGCTTTCCATCAGGTGACCCGTTTGCTCGTTTGCCCCCTTATTTCATAAAAAAAAAATGTTTTATTTGCACTAAAATTTCCAAGCACCTAAGGCTTAATTTACACCGCCGCGGAATGGAGAAGAACGGAAGCGTCGATTTCGCCCCATGACCCGGGAATTGGCACCGGAGAATTCTGGAAAATTCCGCGTTTTGAGGTAATGTTAACATAAAGTTCATTGTGTTATGTACAGTTACGTTGCATAAAGTCGCTTCCATTCCATTCCGCGGGTGTAAATTGAGCTTATGAGAATGAAATAATGAGTATTTATTATTTTTAGAATTATACAGGTTGTTAACCCTTAACACTTTTATCCTTAAAACTACTAACAACTTTCAATGAGAACAATGCTGGGAACTCGAAAAAATGCCCTCTTCAAAGTTCAAACCCATACAAATTGCCCGGATGACGGATTTTTTAGAGTTCCCAGCATTGTTCTTATAGAAAAAGTCGTTAATTTTGACGGGCTCATTTGATGGTTTCAAGGATAACGGTGTTAACCCTAACACCCAGTATATCTAGGCTATTTTAAGTATCCTGTAAGACAAGCAGCATGCACATAATTTTATGTAATTGTTTGTACAGAACGAAGCGAAACCCCTTCGAAGCCAACTTCTACGAAGCGGCCTCCACTCTTGAGCGAGCCGAAGTGTACTCCACTTCGATGCGTACCGAAACGGACTCTACTAATAAGCAAACCGAAGCGTACTTACATGTAACAGAAACGCCTGCTTCAATCCCCCATCATGGCCGCGCTCGCAGGCCAATCGCAGCGACTCGTACGTCACATTCCAAACTGTACATTCTCGCACGGGGGACGGTTTCTCTAGAATGATACAGAAGATGAAATATCTGCTTCTATGGCCATTTGTGTTGTAAATAGTAAAACAGGGTGATTATATTTTCCTTTTTGTAAATTTGTAGAATAAACATATAATTTTTCAAGCATAATATAAAATATTATATTCTAGAATATAAGTAGGTAACTTTTTACCATGAAAGTACTTATGTGTTTCGCTAGTTTATAACCAACAGTTCTATCACCAACATTTAACTCAGCCTAACAGGTTTATTACCAGGGGACACTTACTAACCGATTTTTTTTTCATTCACCCCCATAAAGGCGTTAATTTTTCTAATTTTACCCTCACTAAAACTAAGGCTAACTAAGAGTACATTTTTCAATTTACCCCTAAAAGGAGTGAATTTTAAAATTCACCCCCGATTTTCACCCCCACTATAACTTACAGTACTAACCGGCTGGCAGTATAGTGAAGACGCATGGCGTCGCTTGCCGGCCCACGACGTTGGAACCAACGCACTGGACCCAGCCGTAGTCGCTCGAAGATTGGATGGTGTAGGAGTATCGACCTATGAACATAGCATTTTTAACCCCCGATCAAAAAAGGGGTGAAATTTGGACGCATTTGTGGCGCCTGTATGGAGTGATTGGATGGTATAGGAGTATATACCTATAAAATATTTTTATTTACCCCGATTAAAAAGGGGTGAAAATTTGACGCATCTATGGCATAGTGTGACATCATTTTTGAAGGGATTTGCGATTTGAATTTTTGAGGTTTCTTGACAGCAGTTTATCTATTCATTCGCTTTTAATTATTACGGGCAACTCAGAATGATGTGAAATCAACAACGCTATGGAAAAAATAAACTTTTGTCAAAACCTTCAGACCTTTAAAAATGGGCAGTAATGATTAGATTTTTTATTAATGTAAACGGACAGAATAGATTATATTAACACAAAATGTGTTTTTCTTGTATCTGAGCGTCTAAAATAAGCAACGCAGAGTACCCAAAATATCCTCAATTTAAAAATGTTAAAGCAAACATTTTGAAATGAAACAAATTATACATCAAATTGTTTTTCTTCCCTTTCTTTTCACGTACAATTTTTCACTACAAAAAAACATTGTCGTGTTAAAGTGCTGAATGTAAATGAAATTTTGTATGCAGATTCAGACGCGATTAGAATTTCAAATTTCAATTTTGTTGTATTCATGTTCGAGTTTTGACGTTGGCCTTTCCTTCATTAAATGTTTTCAACGGAATATTCATAAAAAATAAAATTTAAAATTCTGCGAATGACGCTGCATTTTTTAAGTTAAAAATAGAATTTTTATTTAGTAATTTAAATACAATTTTAAATATCACGTACAATTATTTATCATAATAATTTATCTTCACAGGTTAAAGCAGAAACGGAACCCTCAGTTGAATGTCAAAAATGTATGGGATTTGACATAACACGACGCATCGTGTCATGACACTCATGACACACTAGCGATGCGTTATGTCGTTTCCAACCCGCAACAAAAGACAGGGGGTGTTATAAGTTTGACGTGTTTGTCTCTCTCTCTGTGTGTGTACATCCGTGGCATCGTACCGTCCAAACTTTTACTGTGTCCAAACCATAAAGTTAATATGTAGCGGAATAGAGAAACAAAGGCCTGAGCAAGAGAGATGTCACTATCAGTAACACTGCGTGGTAAAAAGAGACGTGTGATACATGACAGCAGCACTCTTTTTTTGACGTCCAGTCGGCACGTGCCGCACGTTGACAATTCTCATAGAAATCATGTTCAATCATGCTTGTGTAAGTGTATACGTACACATATTTTTACACACAGATGAAACCAATTTCGGTTTCGTTTGACAGCTCGAGATTGTTGCTCTATTCCGCTAGGTATATTAACTTTATGGTCATGACAATAACTTGCACTGCGTTATGTTATGTCGTTTCTAACCACCACCAAAAGACAAAAGACATTTTCAACGGAATATTCATAAAAAATAAAATTTAAAATTCTGCGAATGACGCTGCATTTTTTAAGTTAAAAATAGAATTTTTATTTAGTAATTTAAATACAATTTTAAATATCACGTACAATTATTTATCATAATAATTTATCTTCACAGGTTAAAGCAGAAACGGAACCCTCAGTTGAATGTCAAAAATGTATGGGATTTCACATAACACGACGCATCGTGTCATGACACTCATGACACACTAGCGATGCGTTATGTCGTTTCCAACCCGCAACAAAAGACAGGGGGTGTTATAAGTTTGACGTGTTTGTCTCTCTCTCTGTGTGTGTACATCCGTGGCATCGTACCGTCCAAACTTTTACTGTGTCCAAACCATAAAGTTAATATGTAGCGGAATAGAGAAACAAAGGCCTGAGCAAGAGAGATGTCACTATCAGTAACACTGCGTGGTAAAAAGAGACGTGTGATACATGACAGCAGCACTCTTTTTTTGACGTCCAGTCGGCACGTGCCGCACGTTGACAATTCTCATAGAAATCATGTTCAATCATGCTTGTGTAAGTGTATACGTACACATATTTTTACACACAGATGAAACCAATTTCGGTTTCGTTTGACAGCTCGAGATTGTTGCTCTATTCCGCTAGGATTATTAACTTTATGGTCATGACACTAACTTGCACTGCGTTATGTTATGTCGTTTCCAACCCCCAACAAAAGACAGGGGTGTTATAAGTTTAACGTCTGTCTCTCAATCTGTGTGTGTGTGTGTGTGTGTTCATCCGTGGCATCGTGGCATCGTGTTGTCCAAACGGACCGATTTTAAATATTATATCAAATGTCAATGTCCTTATTCAATAGCTTTGTCCACACTGTGCCTTTTCTGTTCGTAAAGGGCATGCGTTATAGCGCAGTCAACAGCGAACGTGAGGCATGCCCGCGCCGCGCGCCGCATGCCCGCTGACCGTATCCAAAACTTCAAAAATGACAATATTGGCATTGCGTTCCTTCACGCATTATTGAATGCGCCAAAATAAAAGTTGATGACGAAAATTGAAGATGAAATTGCACAGTGTGGTGGACATAGCTAATGGACTTACCTGGCGACTGTATGGTCTTGGTGGTTGTCAGCTCTCGCTTCTCGTGCGTCGAGCTGTTGAACCACCATTCGAAACTCATGGGTTCCTGGTACAAAATAACAAATATTATGACACCATTATTATTAAAGTAATAATAGAATTCGTCTATCACGTGGGAACCGTAAATGTTTTCGGGATAAAGTTTGTCCTTTCCCGGGACGCAAAGTATCTCCTAGCGAAATCGGCTCAGCGGTTTGGGCGTGAAGAGGAACAGACAGACAGAAAAAATTCGCATTAATAATAAATTATTAGTATGGATTTAAAAAAAGTGTAATCAGCTGTGCGGCAATTAAAATGACCTTCAACATTATTCTTATATTTTGAAGCTATTGCGTAGCTTTTATCGCGGGCTTTGAGCGGGGCGACCGAATTGGAAAATTTCGTAACGAAAAACACCTAACATTCGTCTAACGTCGTTGCAGTTCGGCAGACTTCGGATCGGTGTTTGTGTGCGAGCGATTGGACGTATGTGAATTATAATTGCATAAAAATTGCTAATAATAATAATTATTATTATTATGGACGCTTCACACCACGTCAGTCTGGCCCCGTGCTAAGTACATAATACAGTGTGTTTGTGTAAACACCGTTATCCTTGAAACCATCAAATGAGACCGTCAAAATGAACAACTTTTTCTATGAGAACAATGCTGGGAACTCAAATAAATCCGTCTTCATACCCATACAAATTGCCGATCCGGGCATCCGTATGGGTATTGGTCTCATAGAAAAACTTGTTCATTTTGACGGGCTCATTTGATGGTTTCAAGGATAACGGTGTTTACACAAACACACTGTATATTTAATACTTTTATAATATATACACATATTTAAGATTTTTATCATAATAATATGATACACATAATAATTATTTAACACACATCCATGACCCAGGAACTTCGAAATCTTTTTGTTCCGTCGGCGGGATTCGAACGGCTTGAGCTACGAACAGCCCACCAACTGAGCCACAGAGGTCGCCTAAGCAATAGTTTTACCGCGGCAGTTCCCGAGTGCTACACGTATTTTAATATGTACCACAAATCACAATTAATCCGGTCCGGTATTTTCGAGGCCCGTCCGGTAAAATATTAACGGTCATACCGGACAGAACAATGTCCGGTATTTTGAAGAAAGTTGGTGTTACTGGTACCTAACCTACCAAAGCCTACCTTACCTTTATTTCGTTAAGTAAGTTAAAGCATAATATGGCGACCACAATTTAATGACCGCATTTTATAATATAAAAAACTGCCGGTACTTTTTCGCGACTCACCTGGCAACCCTAATCACAATACAATAGCCAAAATCCCCAGCCCATTTTGAATTGTGGATACTGTGCAACTGAATGGCGATATACTTTTTCAAGCACATCAAAGGCAGCCATTGTCGGATTTTTGTAACGAAACGGCGAAATCATAAATCTGGTGTGCGTGCATATGACTTTTGGATGGATCGTTTGGAATAAGGGCCTGCTCATAATGTGCTTTAAGGGCTATGGAAATATACAGGGTGTAACAAAAATAAGTGATAATACTTTAGGGTGTGTACGTGTTCCTTGTAGAGAGTTCACTGTGAAAGTAGCAGCGCTGAAAGACGAATTTTTTTTCACTTTTGTATGGGCTAGGGCCCGAGCGTTACAAGTTTCCACAAGAAACGAGCACTATTCATACTTCCATACTAATATTATAAATGCGAAAGTGTGTCTGTCTGTCTGTCCGTCTGTCTATCTATTCTGTCTGTCTGTCACCTGTAGGACATATGCTACTTTTTATCCCGGAAAAATGTTCGGTTCCGGCGATAAACGAGTTTTGGCGCGACGGAGTTGCGGGCATCGTCTAGTGCATCCGTTCCCAAAGTGGGCGATAACGCCCCCTTGTGGGCGCTGAGAGCTAAAGTGAAGGTGGTGGGACCCAGAAAAAAAATTGGGGCGTTGTGTAGAGGCTTGGGGGTGATTTATTTCATCTGGATGCATATTAAATTGAAACAATGGGTGCCCGCACCAAAAATATGTTTGAGTGCCCTAAAACATATTTTTTTTCTCAAAGTGGGCAGTAGTGAGTAGACAAAATAAGTTTAGGAACCACTGGTCTAGTGTAACGATATTGCAATAGAATTGAGTGGCAAAAAATATATATTTTTACGCAACGGATTTTAATGATTCTTTCAGTGTTAGATAGCCCATTTATCGAGGAAGGCTATAGGCTATATTTTATCACGCTAAGACTAATGGGAGCGAAGAAATAGAGGAAAATGTGGAAAAAACGGGGAAAATTATTTGAAAGGGCTAATTTGAACGCGCTAATCTCAGGAACTACTGGTCCGATTTGAAAAATTTTTTTCAGTGTTAGATAGCCCATTTATTGAGGAAGGCTATAGGCTATATTTTATCACGTTAAGACTAATAGGAGAATGTGGAAAAAACGGGGGAAATTATTTGAAAGGGCTTATCTCGCGAACTACTGGAGAAATTTTTATGTTATTTGGCACAGATAAGAAGTAGACCACGTGAAGGATCATAGGCTATCGATTTTAATAATTTTTTCAGTGGCTATATATTTTATACCTGTGCGACGCCGGGGCGGGTCGCTAGTATTTAAATAAACATTTAATTTCAATTTTGTTAGTCTCGTTAACTCGACAACGGCTGAACCGATCTGGCTAATTTTAGTTTAGAAATATTTTTTGAAGGGAAGCGCCAAAATTAGATTAGCTCGCGGGAAGCGTTTTGTTCCGATGGCTGCTTTAGCAGCAGCCAAAGCAGTGAGAGTAACATTAAATAATATTATTATAATAATATTATTTAATGTTATTCTCACTTTAATTTTAACCGAGCTCTGCTTGGTATTCAATAAAACACGAATAAAATGACATTTTCTAAAAATGATGCCTAGCTAGATCGATTTATCGCCCCCGAAACCCCCTATATACTAAATTTCATGAAAATATTAAGACGACGCCTTGATAATTTGACTGTAGCGATATCGAATTTTCTCAGCAATGACTAAAGCTAAGAAATTAAAGTTCATTGTCAGTATTCATCATGTCTTTGTCTTTGAATTACCCACAGCATAACACGATTGGTCAACTTTTATAACACAGAATAATCAATCAAAAAGACCTCTGTAAAAAAGGGTATTTTCTCTGTATTCTATAAGAGGCCGGCCTCATATAGAACACAAGCAATCTAAAACAAATCCAACACGGTTTTTGACTTTAATGCGGCGTCACCTTAATACCATCTCTATTTATCGTCAAATAACGTTCTAGCTAATCTGACATTTCAATCAATTCCACAAAAGTATGTTTGGCGAGGAAAAAAACACAATACAACAAAATAACACTGCCCATTGAAATGTCACTTTTATATCGACGATTTTTTTTTGGCTTTTATTTAATTTTTGTAAAGATTTTTTTCCAATAGAAATGAGTTGATACAATATTGAAATGTATAATGTTGACATTACATTTGTCATAAAGTTTCATTTTATTTGAATTTTTGTTGGTCGCTATCGCTTGCGAATATCAGTTTAAACTCCAATATTGTTTTGTATAATTATCCAAAAGTCCCCTTACTAAGCTACAAGAATAACTAAAAGCATTTTTTTTTTATGAAATAAGGGGGCAAACGAGCAAACGGGTCACCTGATGGAAAGCAACTTCCGTCGCCCATAGACACTCGCAGCATCAAGAGCTGCAGGTGCATTGCCGGCCTTTTAAGAGGGAAAAGGGGATGGTAGGGATGGGAAGGGAAGGGAATAGGGGAGGCTGCTAAGCGTTCATTTTCCGCGCTCGTACATCTGTTTTTTGTTCACAATTATTTATAGCTAAACGACCCGAAGTTTTTATTACTTTAGTTCAGAAACTCCCCAACTATATTTTATTGTACGCCCAAATTTAATTTGGCCTAGCTTATTGTTTTAAGTTAATGTTGTTCAAACTGGGGAAATTCGTGAGGAATTGTGAGGAAAAACACAAATGACAAAATGCTTTAAGCAATATTAGAAATTAGAATAGTTTTTAAATTGTCGAATTGAAATTAAAGGTTACAATTTGTCATTTTAAAAAAAGCGGTGACGGGTCACCTGATGAAAAGTAACTTCCGTCGCCCATGGACACTCGCAGCATCAAGAACTGCAGGTGCGTTGCCGGCCTTTTAAGAGGGAATATCCCCTATTATAGGGTAGGGTAGGGTAGGGATGGGAAGGGAAGGGAATAGGGGAGGGTAGAGAAGGAAATAGGCTAGGGGATTGGGCCTCCGGTAAACTCACTCACTCGGCGAAACACAACGCAAGCGCTGTTTCACGCCGGTTTTCTGTGAGAACGTGATATTTCTCCGGTCGAGCCGGCCAATTCGTGCCGAAGCATGCCTCTCCCACGCATGACATATTATAGCATAGACCATAAGATAATTATCTTAACCATTATAAAGTGTAAGCACAGCCTAATTCGCCATTTTGAGCTGTAACGTTGCTAAGCCCTGATTTCCAGCTAAAACCTAAAAGCAGCTATTCATAAATAAAAGCTTTCAGAGCATATTCAGAGATACAGAGATACGAAATATGTCGTTCATGTTTAGAGATAAGTACTCGGAAAATATGTCGCAGCTATTTTAAGAGATATACAGATAGATTTAATGAAATCTAGGATAGTTGGAACTAGCAGATAATAGGGACATTTATTTTGACTATTCATATTATGTTGAGATAGTGGTCTAGTGGTATAGAGCGCGGATCTTGACTCGGAGGTCGCGGGTTCGATTCTCGCGTTGGAAACATGTTATTTCCAAGTTTGGTTAGGACAATGCAGGCTGATCACCTGATTGTCTGACAAGTAAGATGCGTCGGATGGGCATGTACACTGTACAGTCTTGAGCCTGATCTCTCGCCGGTCGTGTCGGTCTTCCGTCCCACTGGGTTATAAGAGTAAAGGAATAGAGAGTGCTCTTGTGTACTGCGCACACACTTGGGCACTATAAAATTACTCCTGCGTACCTGGCCTGGTTTCAATGAAACCGGCCACCGTCACCGAAACCGGTGTGGGAGCTTATTATTATTATTACTTTCCCTCATGTCCCTTTGTTCTTTAAAACTACGCAACGGATTTTGATGATTCTTTCAGTGTTAGATAGCCCATTTATCGAGGAAGGCTATGGGCTATATTTTATCATGCTAAGACTAATAGAAGCGAAGAAATAGAGGAAAATGTGGAAGAAACGGGGGAAATTATTTGAAAGGGCTAACTTGAACGCTCTAATCTCAGGAACTACTGGTCCGATTTAAAAAAAAATATTTCAGTGTTAGATAACCCATTTATTGAGGAAGGCTATAAGGCTAAATTTTATCACGCTAAGACTAAAATGAGAATGTGGAAAAAACGGGGGAAATGATTTAAAAGGGCTTATCTCGCGAACTACTGGAGCAATTTTTATGTTATTTGGCACAGATAAGAAGTAGACCACGTGAAGGATCATAGGCTATCGATTCTAATCATTTTCTCAGTGGCTATATCTATACTAATATTATAAATGCGAAAGTATCTCTGTCTGTCTGTCTCGCTTTCACGTAAAAACTACCGAACCGATTGTAATGAAATTTTGTATACAGATAGTCTAAAGCCTGAGGAAGGACATAGGCTACTTTTTTACTGAAAAAAGGGTTGTAAGGGGGTGAAAATGCGTAAATTTGTTCAAATTAAGTTAGTTTCAAAAATTCATAGTAGATGGCGCCGTGCGTCTCCTACATCGCGGTGACGCTTGCCCAGACTTCTTTCTATAAGAGGTGGTATCATCTTACCTTCGAGTTTCGATTTTTTTTCGATTGTTATTACTTTTTTACGTTATTAAATAACTCAGTACTTTATCTATATAGTGATGTAACCTTAAAAGTTAAACATATCAATGATAATGAATAAGCTTTAAAATTTGGCATAAAAATAAAGTTTAATTAAAAAAAATGAAATATTATGTACACACTGCACAGCTGTTTTGATTTAAGGGGTACCAGGGTTTTTTTATAAAAGCTTTTGACATTTTGTTGACATCGCGCGCTATAAACTGAAGTCCACGCGGACAAAGTCGCGGGCAACAGCTAGTAGTATATATTTTATACCCGTGCGGGCGGGTCGCTACTATTATTTAAATGCAAAAGTGTGTCTGTCTGTCTGTTACCTCTTAACGCTCAAACTGCTGAATTGATCTTGCTGAAATTTGGTATAGAGATACTCTGAGTCCTGGGAAAGGACATTGGATACTTTTTATCCCGGAAAAATGTATGGTTCCCGCGCAACAAACGAATAACGGAACATTCGCCATCAAAAAGAATGAGATTGCAGTTGAGGATATTGACTGTATACAGCTGATAAAAAAAAAACGCGTGGCACTCGGGGACTGCCGCTGTAAAGCTGCACAGCATTTTTTATCAACTGATGCAATTATAATTCGCATACGTCTAGTCGCACTCACACACACACCGACGCACGGCGACGCCTCTTTTAGATTTTTCGTTACGGAATTTCTTTATACGGTCATCGCGCACAGAGCCCGCGATAAAAGCTATACAATAGCTTAAAACGTAGTCATGTAATTAAATACATTGACTGGATTATATACATATATATATATATATATATATATATATATATATATATATATATATATATATATATATATATATATATATATATATATATATATATATATATATATATATATATATATATATATATATATATATATATATATATAATATGATTCAGCCCTTACCCTAGGGTTGGCATCGACGTCGCAATCTATCTCGACGAGCTCTCCTCTCGCCGCCCTTATCACCTTCGGCTGTTGAGCCCTACAGCTAGGGCTGTCTATGAACAGAAAAATTACATGAGGGTTTGCTGGCAAAGAAGTTTAAGAACAAATCTACTAGATATGAAGTTAGGATACACATTAGATACTATGCCATTTGAAGTAAGTTATTATGTCATCACAGATATCAAAATTAATAAGAACAACCTAAGCGTCATCAATTTAAGCCATACTTTGCATGGAAAACGAGTGCTTGCAAACTTCTTTTTTTTTATGAAATAAGGGGGCGAGCAAACGGGTCACCTGATGGCAAGCAACTTCCGTCGCCCATGGACACTCGCAGCATCACAAGAGCTGCAAGTGCGTTGCCGGCCTTTTAAGAGAGAATAGGGTAATAGGGGAGGGTAGGGATGGGAAGGGAAGGGAAGGGAATAGGGGAGGATAGGGGAGGGTAGGGAAGGGAATAGGATAGGGGATTGGGCCTCCAGTAAACTCACTCACTCGGCGAAACACAAAGCGCAAGCGCAAGCGCAAGCGCAAGCGCTGTTTCACGCCGGTTTTCTGTGAGAACGTGGTATTTCTCCGGTCGAGCCGGCGTGGCTTCGTGCCGAAGCATGGCTCTCTCACGTATAAACCTCTTGTGTTTGGAGTTCTATCATATTATAAAATATGGTAAAGTGGCAGAAGATCTTTTGACTAGAGACCAAGACCAGAACTAGCGTCGATATTTCGTTACTTGTGAGACTTTATCAGAGCGGATGAAAAGGATAACAAACAGAGACACCTATCAGTCAGTATTAGCCTATTAGTGTCACTATTAGCCTATTAGTGTCACTATTTTGGTACCTTGCCCTGTACCAAAATAGTGACTAATAGGTGTCTCTGTTTCTTATCCACGACTCCTCTTGGATTGTGACTCCTCCCTGTTTCTTATCCACGGCTCCCCTTGATAAGCTCAGTCTTGGACCTTGAAAGATATTGACCCTATTAGTAATAGGGTAAATGTCTTTCAAGTTCCAAGACTGAGCTTAATGGCTTCTGCTCCCTAATGCCACGTGGTCTTATAGAAGTATCACTTCAAGAGTAACAATAAAGTAATACTGCTATAAGACCTAATGATAAGTCCGCTGATCTTTGTACTACTCACACTTGACGTCGAGCAGCAGCGGCTCGCTAGCGCCCTGGCCGAGCGCGCTCCTGGCGGCGCAGGCGTACGCGCCGCCCGCGCGCCGCCCCACGCGCTGCAGCACCAGGCTCTGGTTGGCCACCAGCACCCCGGGACCGGGCTTCACCACCACACCCTAGAGATAGGAAGTTTTAGAGACCATCTAAGCCAGAACGCAGAGTCAGACACTATTGAAGCCAGACAAGACGGCTGATCCAAAAAGCGGAATCTGGCTCGGATTCGGCAATTTGTGAAACAGCCAACAAGAAATAAGGTCAGTGCACAGACATAGATCAAGATACATACCGCATGTCGCTCCATTTGTATGGAAACGAGGGTACCACTTTTTTCCTACCTGCTGTGACTTACCGATGATAAGAAACGTGTCCATTATGTAGGCTAACGTTTCTATTTGAATTTCTACAGCTCAATACGGCACTTTCAGACATTTAGACATTTTTTAAATTCCGATTGACGTCCGATTCCGATAGCAGATTAAAGAACAGACTTTTAAAAGACAAGCATTGCTCGTCGTTTGGGAACGCGATATGGCACGCAAAGTACATACACATGCGGCATCTATCTTGATCTATGTCTGTGGGTAAGTGTCAGAACTCCAGTCTAATGTGAATCGATAAGCGCTACCCAGAATCAACGCAACACATATTATTTCTTACTCTCGAAACCCACACGAGCGTTTAAGCTTAGGATGAACTCTTCACTGACCGTTTAACATAGGGATCATCTTTACTTAACAAGAATCATGCTGCATCATTAATATATAACATTGAAAAAACATTTTGTTATTGTGTAGTTGTAAGTTGAGAGCTTCTACATGTTTTTCCACTGTGGGCAACACGTCTGAAGCTATCTAAGCCACTGGCGTATTTACCGGATACTCACATTATGGGTGAAGTGGACGCTGGTGTGCCAGGGGTTGGCGCGGACGGCGCAGTCCAGGTACACGTCGGAGCCCTCCACCAGCGCGCCCGGGTCGAGGCTGGCGCCCAGCCGCAGTGACACCACCGGCAGATCTGTAATACCGGACTGGGGTAAGCAACTGGTAACGGGAGCAGTTCTGGCCATTAAGACATGGTCTTGGTTGAATATATGCCCAATGCAACTGGCACCATGGACCACTAAGGGATGTAAACACCAGTGCGGTGGGGTCGAGGCTGGCCCCCAGCTGGACTCTACTGGAGCTCTGCCATATACCGTTTTGAGACTCAGACGATCGAACGAGAATGCCGCATCCTACTGTAACAAACGTGAAAAGACGTTGTTAGAGCAGGGCGGGGCATTCTCGTTCAAAACGGTTTGGAAGTAGACCACCTGATCACAAAAGCAGATTACTTTAAACTTGGCTAACTGCGCATAAGTGTAGCGAGGCTACGGACAAGTCAGAAACAAGGAATTGGTGTTAGAAAATGATGTCAGCTCCAGATCTCAAGGCTTACCTGATAGGTTGATCCTGAACTGAATGTCATGTTATCTCTTTCCTTTTACTTGTGATGTGGGAGAGAAAGCATGTTTTGACACAGGATTAAACACTGAACATAGACTGAAAATTTTGATACAAAAGCAGCTTTGTCGCAAATATTTGATGTTTCCGTGCCTTCGGAATATATGTATAGTATGAAAGTATTAGATATCGATCATCGAGAGCAAAAGATATTACGATATTTTATCCCTAATTTCTGCTGTTAAGGAACTAACAGGTTCTTCACAAATACGGTAAATCGATTTTTATTGATACTACAATACGGGTCCAAAGATGGGACGGAGGACAACTCAAATCCTGAAATATACTAAGAATAATGACATAGCTTTAACCGATCCGCGATAAAATTGTCCCATAAAGTAACATAGTTTCTCCCATTACAGATTGCTGGATGATATATTAATATGGCCGTAACTTCACACGAAATATCTTCATTTTTCAGTACAATGTTTGCTAAAATGAGTTACAGAAAGTTTACCGCGGAAAAGCATAGCATTTTTATCAACTAATCTAGTCTACGTCTAGTGGCACACACACAAACACCGTGCCGAAGTCTGGCAACGCCGCACCGACCGATTGGGTGTTAGATTTTTTCGTTACGAAATTTCTTGATTCATGATGAAAAATGTATGAATAAAACTTTAGCATTCAATTAATGATCACTAAACACCGAACAGCTGAATTCGTAATGAAGGTGATTGTTCTAATAACAAATTTGTAGACTTTACAATAATTATAATTGAATAATAAAACAAATTCTAAGACTATTATTATAATTATTATCAAATTCTAAAGTTTTCAGATCATTGAATAAGAAAGCAATTTCTTAAAAGTACTTATTTATTTACGCACAAAAAAACTAGTTACGAAATTTCTTCGTTTCAAATTATTCATAAAGCACTTTTGGTTTATTTATTTTAAATCGACCTTGGTTGGAAACGCTTTAAAAGTCGAACGGATTTAATATTTAAAAATATCCAGCCTCTCAAGCTGCTCGACGAAAACCGATGAAAAGGTTGACCAGCCCTGACCTAATTCTTTAAATGGCACATCAATGTTTGGCAGCTCTTTTATAATTAAAACAGCCTTTTTTTATCAGTGGCCAGAAATTGTGTCTGGGTTTAAGCACTTGGCTTCACCTTTAAGGTAATTTGTGCCTTCAAAACATGCTTCCCTTCATCAAATCTTTAAGCTTGGCTATTACTCTCCAACACGGCAGGAATGATGATGAGAGAAAGAAGATTTATCCTACTCCCTCCCCACTCCAGTCCACACCGTCAGCTGACCCCTGTGTATACAGCGGCAGTACTCACGCTGTATCTCCAGCTTCCAGCTGTCCTCCCGGGTGGAGTGCGGCACGGTGGGCTGCACGGCGCGGCAGCATAGCACTTCCCCTCCACCGTCAGCTGACCCCTTTGTGTACAGCGGCAGTACTCACGCTGTATCTCAAGCTTCCAGCCGTCCTCCCGGGTGGAGTGCGGCACGGTGGGCTGCACGGCGCGGCAGGAGAGCACTCTCCCGGCGTCGTCGATGGACGGCACCAGCGTCAGGATGCTGCTGGTCACGTTGCCATCAGGAGACACCTAGGAAAGACAAAATGTATCATGAGTATGTATATCTGATAATGAATATAATATACATAAGTAGTATTTTTAACTTGCTTTTATCACTGGGGAAAAAATAAACTAAACACTGCTAAGTACTCATCAAGACGAATCAATCGAGCTCAAACACGATAGGGTTATGTTGTTTTATTACCGAGTTCCTATGACCATCTCCCAGCTCTAGCATAAGATCAAGTCATCAATGTATTGCATTGTCACGCGATTTCAATAATCATGAAAAATTTCAGCACAAGCAGAAACTTCGAAGTGGTTTAAAAACTTGTAAGCTTTCAATTACAAACATACGGACAACGGGAAAGTAAATTGAAGCTTGTCATAAAAAAGAACATTATCTAGGATTCATGACGTCAACTGCTGCGCTCTTTAGCGCGTGACTAACAATTTTGCATTTACTCATAAGCCGTAGATCATATCGATCTATTTCTGACATGACCAGCTAACTGCGTACCGTCTCCCTGACAGTCTTCAGCCTCTCCCCTCCCTTCCACCAGGATATGCTGGGTTTGGGTCTGGCGCCGACCGCCTGGCACACCAGCTCCGTGCTCACTCCCGCCACCAGCGGCCTCTTACCACCGAGTAGATCCACTCGGAGAAGATGCACTGTTGGCAAAAGAAACACCATGAAACCAGGAGTTAAATACTGCTAGTACTTACAATTTCTAAGAGTTTCGACATGGTTGGACAATGGTTTTGATGCAGTATAATACAACTATAATGTGATTGGTCAATACTCTAATAAGTCGTTTTTCATTACCTGACAAAACACCTATAATAAGTGAGAGTAGTATTTTGCTGCTTGGTCAACGTAAACTAAAATTTGTAGTTAGTACAATACTAATCTTTCAACAACGATGTTAAATATAGTCTACTGCAGTAAAAATCTCAGAAACCAAGCAGGCAGACACACAAGCGTCATATCATGTTATTTTTCTCATTATGAGTATTTATAAAAAAGAAGAAATGTCAACCTATAACCCGGTTTAGAAGAGGGCCATCCAATAAGTAGGTTAACCACTAAACTTCACACATATCTTAAAACTTCCCCCCACGAGGCAAAATATTAAACATAGAATATGATAAGTTTTAAGTTGGGTTACAAAACTGGACGTTTCACCGACTATATGGGTCAGCTGGATTAAAGGGGTGCGGGCCCCCCTCAGGGGTCAAGCTAAAGGGGTCACTCAGTACCCCTAACAAGGTGAGAGCTTCATTTAGATAAATGGAAGCATTTTTCAAGCTGTTTTCATATTAAATATGCCGTTTAAGCGTAATAAGTAATTCCAGCAGCTGTTGACAGATGAGAGCGTCCAGACACTTTTGAAATTGAGATAGGAGATATTAAAAGATATTATACTAGATGTTCCGCGCGGCTTCGCCCGAGTAATTTAGGAATTTCACAGACACCGTACATTTTTCCGCAAAAAAATTGAGGTTCATGAGGTCTATTCTTCATGTGTGCCAAATGACATAAAAATTGCTCCAGTAGTTCTTAAGATAATAAGCAATAACTTCAAATAATTTCCCCCGTTTTTTCCACATTTTCCTCTATTTCTTCGCCCCTATTATTCTTAGCGTGATAAAATATAGCCTATGGCCTTCCTCGATAAATGGGCTATGTAACACTGAAAGAATTTTTCAAATCGGATTAGTACTTCCTGAGATAAGCGCGTTCAAACAAACAAACGAACTCTTCCGCTTTATAATATTAGTATAGATTAGTATAGATTTTAGTCTAGCAGTCTCAGACTAGACGCTCTATAATTTATTATATTAAATGAAGATGAGAGAAATCTTTCATGAAAAAGAATATAATAGATAAATCCAAATTTTCCAGCCCTGAGCAGGCTAATGATGAGAAACTGCTAAGAACACTCAACCTTTTTTTTATAACAAATAAAACCTGATTAAAATCGGTCCACCCGTTTAGATTTTACGGTGCAATGGATGCACACACAGACAGATACGTCAAACTTATACCACTTCTCTAAGCCCCTTTCAATTCTTGACAAAACTTGACTTTAGTTGGCATTATTCACACAAAAAACACTACCCGTCCCTGACTGAATAATCCATATCTGGCTGAATAAAAATCTCTCTTGTATAGACTTTTAATTGAGGGTAGGTCAAACAAAGAGGTATACAGGTACAAACAAACAAACGCTTATTCCCACAGGGCTTGTTAAAGACCTAAATACCTAATTCCCACGCAAGCAAAGCAAAATGTGACCCTATTTTTCACCCTCCTACAAATCTAGGGTACAATGAATAGGAAAGCTTATTATTTAACCTAACCCTAAAACGGCCGACTACACTTTATGGGGTGTAAGTTGTAACAAACTAAGTGATAATACTTTAAGGTTTTTATGATCCCCTTTATTATAGAGTTCACTGTGAAAGTAGGAGCGCTGAAAGATAAACTTTTTTAACTTTTGTATGGGCAAACTTATTATACTAGGGTTCCTGCCCATCAATAAATAATCTTTCAGAGCTGCTGCTTTTATAATGAATTCATGTAAGGGACACACACACCCTAAAAAGTATTATCACTTAGTTTTGTTACATCCTGTATAAAGGCACTTTTGCCTCATCAGGTGAAGGAATATGCGAACTTCTTTCTAAATACTTTGGATCTGTTTATGATGGCAATTCGAATTTTTCCAATAATGTTGACTCAAGTAATTGCATAGCATCGCCTTACTTGAACAATAATTGTTTATCGCATATTTCTGTATCCACTGAAGATGTAGAACGTAAAATAAAAAAATTTGATAAAAGCAAGGGCTCTGGTCCCGATCGCATTCCACCTAGTTTTGTCAAATGCTGTAATAAGGAATTATCTAAGCCTCTCTCCATCATTTTCAGTCTATCGCTAAGTACTGGTATTTTTCCGACACGATGGAAAACAGCCTTTGTTACCCCTATTCATAAAAGCGGCGACAAATCTAATTGTGAGAACTACAGACCTATCAGCATTTTATCATGCCTCGCAAAACTTTTTGAATCCATTGCATACGAACATATATACAACTTCATTAGGCCTATTATTTCTGACAAACAACACGGTTTCGTTAAAAACAGGTCAACAATTAGTAATCTTCTCGTATATAAAAACTACCTCTGTCAATCTTATGCACTTGGTAACCAAGTAGACGCCATTTATACTGACTTTTCGAAGGTTTTTGACAGAGCAAACCATGTCTTACTTTGTCATAAGCTTTCGAGGTGCGGTATCAGTGGTAGCTTATTGCGCTGGGTTAGCTCTTACCTTAACAATAGAAGTCAGTTAGTTGCTCTTAAGGGATTCTTATCTTTGCCATTAAAGGTGACATCTGGAGTTCCGCAGGGCTCCCATTTAGGGCCTTTATTTTTCGTCATCTTTATAAACGATTTAATTGCGCTTTTATCTTGTCATTGTTTATTGTATGCAGATGACCTAAAAATCTTTAATCAAATAAGATCTATTGTTGATTGCAACAAGCTGCAAAGAGATCTTGATGTTGTTCTTAACTGGTGTCAACGCAATCAAATGCACCTTAATATTAAAAAGTGCTCTGTCATCTCTTTCTCAAACAAACGGACTAGAATAACTTATTGTTATAATATCAACAATCAAGAACTTGCTCGATCTACAACAATAAAAGACCTTGGTATTCTATGTGATGACAAGCTTTCTTTTAAAGCCCATTACGAGCATATCACCTCAAAGGCTTTTCGACTTCTTGGATTTGTTTGTAGATCTACCCTAGAATTTAAAAATCCACAAAGTCTCCTTTACCTTTTCTTTGCACTGGTCCGCAGTGTCTTGGAATATGGTAGTGTTATATGGACACCTCACTATAAAACACATATAGATTCTGTGGAGCGGATCCAGAAATATCTTAGGATTCTCTTCTATCGTCATAAACCCGGACGGTCAGACTTGAAATATGCAGACAGGCTCCGTATTTTTAACATTAAAACCTTAGAAACACGTCGTAAATACTGTGATTGCATTTACCTCTACAAAATTGTACATTCTCTAATAGATTGTCCTGAACTTCTTTCTTGTCTAAACTTTAATATTAAGTAGAGTGCACGCAGAGCGAATAAAACTAATCTATTTCTGTTAAAAGTTTATAAAAACAATATTTCATATTTTGACCCCATTACTAGAATGGCTCGTCATTATAACGAGCTCTTAAAATCTGACAGTAAAGATATAGACATATTTATCCATAACATATATAAATTTAAAAACACTTTGATGAATGCCCTTCAAACCACTAAGCACTCTCTCCTGTAACTCAAATATTAGTCAAATTGTTATCTCTGTTAATAACTTTATCTTTGTTATCTTTGTCTAATATCATTTATTTAAGTGTAATAATTTTGTCACTCAATTTGTAATGATGTGTACGCCTATAATTGGTATCAATATGTGTATCAATGTACATACATCAATACTGTTGGTGAACCTTATTAAAGTAAATAAATAAATAAATATAAATCGCTCTTACGAATCTCGATATATCAAGAATATGAAATGTGATTTAGGCGCTACGAAAACACAAACATACCTTTCGACAAGGCTTTATTTGAACGTGGCGAGAAAAGGAACTAAACGCTTCTATCATACAAAAACGTCATTTTTGACATGTGTTTGACAGTTCTCCTTAACCAGCAGCGCTCCCGTCAATGTCACCCACGTTCATATAAAGCCTTGTAGAACTGTACATACATATTAAACAGAATATAAAAATTTTGAACACCGACTTTCAACAACCGTGGATTAAAAAAATTTACGTACACAAACCCAAATTTTTCAGCACTGCGGGGCTTAAATGGTCACATTTAGCAATTCCTCTCAATCAATTCAGCAAATGAATTGTCAAAACTGCCAAACTGACAAATGTCAAATTAGTACGAATTACTAAATATGAATTGCAAGCAGACTTACATTTTGCGATTTTAAAAGAATGAATCATAACATGATTCATTATATGATTCTTCAAAGCGACCATTTTAGCCCCGCAGAACAGGCTGATGAAAATGAACAGTACCATGACTAAGAACTCTCAGCTTTTAAACCCTAATATTGGGAAGGGCGCGTTCTAAAGTTGGCACTTTCGACGTCAAACACCGAAGTCTAGGCAATCTATCACGGGCTTTATTCAAAATACTAAGTCAATTTAGAATCCAGACTTGCTACTATGTAACTAGAACCCATTTCAATCAATTTCAGTGACGGTCAGGATTCAAAATTAATTGACCGATAAAATATAATACAAGTTACGTAAAATTTTATATCTTTATAGATGAGAAAGTGTATCTGTCTGTCCGTCTGTTAACCCTGCACTCCCAACTTTTAATGAAATTTGGTATGGGGATTGGAGATATTTTGGGTCCCGAGAAATATTACACAACGTATTTCCATACCAAATTTCATTTCGGCTTTTTTACGGCCCATTCGAAAAAACATAAGGATGAAGGTGTTTGAAATTCTATTTGCCGCCAGCCGGCCTAAGATGCGCAAACGAGAAAATTTTGTCTACATATTGTTTTCTGGATGTTTGATGGTTTGTCTCTTCATCTCTATTGACCCTAACATAACATAAATTTTTTCATGACGTGTAGATCTGTCGTCCAAATCTATCGACATAATGTCAAAAATTATTTTGACATTATGTCGATATCGACAGCCCCTACGTTCCATTTGATGTTGAAAACGAACAAAACGCTCAAAATGGGAGGCATTTTGAGCGTTTTGATCGTTTTTAACATCAAATGGAACGCGGGGACTGTCGGTATCGACATAATGTCAAAAAATGTATTCTATTTTGAGCGTTTTGATCGTTTTTAACATCAAATGGAACGCGGGGACTGTCGATATCGACATAATGTCAAAATCATTTTTGACATAATGTCAAAATCATTTTTGACATTATGTAACTACACACGAGAGTGAGATTATCTCGTTGTACGCTTATGCTAGACGCACAGGTGCCGCTATGTAGCCTCATGGCTGGTTTACATGTATTCAGTAGATAAGTAGTATAACAAAATTTTAACTTAATTTGAAGTGCCTGCCCGAAATGTGTCAAGTGACAAGCCCCGCCTGCCAATATAACAGAAAATAGTCAAATTTCTAATTTCCTTGTTTAGCACTTAACTAAATTTTAACTTGCTACTAAATTTTGTGTTTTACATGCAATGAATAACTTAAAATTAAGTTAAAATTTAGTTAACTACTTATCAACTTAATACGTGTAAACCAGCCCTCAGGTCCTATCGTGTCAAACTGCTGTCTTATGTCACGATATAGCTGTCATGTGTCACGATAATATGCGTATTTGACACAATAGACATACGACCAGGCTACATTGCGGTGGCAAATAGAGTTTCAAACATCCTCAATAGCGAAGTTTCTTATAAGTATCGCCCCAAAATACTCACAATTCACGTCAATGGAGAGAGTCTGTGACAGCGGCGGTATAGAAGGGTCCGTCACAGCCTGTTGACAAAAACATAACATTAATTAAACTCATGGCTACAAGGTCGCCCCACGAAATCAAGTCTACTTTTCTAAGATTGTAGAAAAGCAAGACTCTTGATATGCTCGGCTAAGATCAGAAAGTGAAGTTGTCCCATGTATCTATCATCACTTGCGGTAACGTAAAATTTCCATAGAAATATTCCGTAGTCGGCGCGGCGCAGCGGGAAGGTGACGCTGGCTCTGGTCTCGGAGTTGGCCAGCAGCGCGTGACGTCACACCTGGCACGCGACTCACCTGGCAAGTGACGTTGGTGCCGTAGTCGGCGCGGCGCAGCGGGAAGGTGACGCTGGCTATGGTCTCGGAGTTGGCCAGCAGCGCGTGACGTCACACCTGGCACGCGACTCACCTGGCACGTGACGTTGGTGCCGTAGTCGGCGCGGCGCAGCAAGAAGGTGACGCTGGCTCTGGTCTCGGAGTTGGCCAGCAGTGCGTGACGTCACACCTGGCACGCGACTCACCTGGCACGTGACGTTGGTGCCGTAGTCGGCGCGGCGCAGCAAGAAGGTGACGCTGGCTCTGGTCTCGGAGTTGGCCAGCAGCGCGTGACGTCACACCTGGCACGCGACTCACCTGGCACGTAACGTTGGTGCCGTAGTCGGCGCGGCGCAGCAAGAAGGTGACGCTGGCTCTGGTCTCGGAGTTGGCCAGCAGCGCGTGACGTCACACCTGGCACGCGACTCACCTGGCACGTGACGTTGGTGCTGTAATCGGCGCGGCGTAGCGGGAAGGTGACACTGGCTCTGGTCTCGGAGTTGGCCAGCAGCGCGTGAGACTTCCACCAAGACACACGCGCGGGGGGACGACCTGGGGAAAATAATGGATTTAGAAGGGGGAGACAAGACTTTTTCGAGTTTTGCGCCTCGTCTGTCTAACAAGTCTTGTAAGTTGTAAATTGTAATACAGTAATTGGGTTAGTCCACAGACATAGATCAAGATAGATACCGCATGTCCCCCCATTTGTATGAAAACGAGAGTACCACTTTTTTCCTACCTACTGTGACGTACCGATGATAAGAAACGTGTCCATTATCTAGGCCAACGTTTCTATTCGAATTTCTACAGCTCAATACGGCAAAATTAGGCATTTTTTGAATCCGATTGACGTCCGATTCCGATAACGGTGGGGCGCAGACCAAAGAGCAGACTTTCGAAAGAAGAGCATTGCTCGTCGTTTGGGAACGCGATGTGGCACGCGAAGTACATACACATGCGGTATCTATCTTGATCTGTATCTGTACACTGTTAATTTTCTTCATAGGCTTGTAGTCTAAGACTAGACGATGCCGAACTTCGTGCGGGCCGACTCCAAGTATCTCCATACTAAACATCATCAAAATTGGAGCGTCAAAACCTTGGAACACCCGTATTTGTATGCTTACAAATACGGATACGGTTGCTCCTGCAACAGCTATGTCCACACTATGCGCTTTCGTCTTCAATTTTCGTCATCTTTTTTCATTCAACTTTTTTGTCATTTTTGTTTTTTGGATACGGTCACCTCTGACCGTATCCACAGTAACAGCGAACGTGAGAGATACCCAAAAGCCACGACGCATGCCCTCGCATGCGTCGTGGCTTTTGGGTATCCCTCACGTTCGCTGTTGACTGCACTATAACGCAAGCTCTTGACGAACAGAAAAAAGCACAGTGTGGACCAAGCTAATTTGCCACACTATAATATCTATACTAACATTATCCATACTAATATTATAAATGCGAAACTGTGTCTGTCTGTTACCTTTTCCTGTCTATCTGAAGATACTTTGAGTACCGTGAAGGACATCAGATACGTTTTATCCCAAAAAAAAAAACCGATACCGCGCAATAAATGACTTTTGACGCAAAGGAGTTTCAGTCGTCATCTAGTCGCTTTCTATTGTTTTTGGAACACTTTAAAACACTTAACTTCAGTTTAAGGTCTTCTCAACTTGAGATCTCTGAGTGTTTTCTCAAACTCAAGAGCCTTCAGTTTCTAATTAGGCTAAGTTTCCACATATTCACCGCATTGTTTGAAATTAATTATACTCAGAAAATGGGTGACATTTCTATTATTACCCATGTCTCAGGCTACCCTTATTATGTCAACTAATTCTAACATCAAACGAACGAATTTGAACCTTAAGGCACGGTGTTAAAAGTTAAGTATTGTCCAAGATTACAGCCAAGGCGATTTGAACTTGAATACTGTGTGATAAAGCTCATATTTGCATGTATTTCAGTGGAACGTGTTTCAACAAAATCTTAATTTTTGAATGGCGCAAACACGGCTTATCTGATGCTTAGTATTTAAATCTGCAATGCTAGGGGATTCATAAGTGTTTATATTAAGGATTAGCGCAGTATGAAATGAATATTCAAGCAGTCAATCCAATACTTATACATTTTCAATATCAATATTTGGAGACTTCAGATTGAGTTCTTAAAGGACAATGGAAAAAGTATATGAAACATGCACCATCTTTAATAGCAATAATACACAATATTTTGTCGTTGTATATAGATTTTTCCGGTATCCGTTGATTTTAGAAATGGTTAGGGTTTTAAGCTATTATATATATTCCGTAACGATAATAAACAAAAAAAAATTAACACTCGTCTTGCGTCGTTTCAGTTTGACAGACTTCGACTAGACGTTTGCATGTAGACTAACTGCAGTAGCTTTACCGCGGCAGTCCCCGAGTGTCACACGTATTTTAAGATCTGCAGGCTGATCACCTGATTATCTGACAAGATGATCCATGCGTCGGGTGGGCTTGTAAAGCCCTACGCCTGGCCTCTTAGACAAATTATCTTTCATTAAAAACGATGACGAAAGTTCTTCTTCTTCTTTACAAATGGCCGACTCAGTGAGTTGCCAAATGCCAATGTCAGAGTGGTTATACGAAAGTTATCAAAATCATGCGGTTTGACATAAGTCATCGCTAAATGACGTTTCGCTTGCGAAGACTAATGTCAAATCCCATACATTTTGATAACGAATTTTGTCATCGTTTTTAACGAAATGGACTTTGGCTACGGCCTCTGATATCTCGCCAATCGTGTCGGTCATCCCCATAGAAATAAAACAAGATAGAACGGCGACGCGCGTGTGTTGCTACGGAATTTGCACAACCGCTTCGGTGTAATAAAGTCGAAACGTGCGCGCTAACTGAATGAACGCTTAACGAATCTTGCTCACTTATGCAAGATTGAAACACGCGTATTCCACCCGCTTAGCCGTTCTATCTTGATTTATTTCTGTGGTCATCCCACTAGGTTACGTAAATGAAAAATCACTTGTGTAATACACACTTAGGCAATACAAAATCACTCTCCACATTCAATGAAACCGGCCACCGTCCCCGAAATCAGTGTGGGCGGCTTATTCACATTTATTAGCAATTCCCCCTAAAATCCAACAATACATTTGCCGCTTTGTTTTATTCATAATTGATCGGTTGCTCAAAACCCTGTGACCCTAGAGACCCATTATGAGGGGCTTATGGAATCAGCTGGTATCTATTGTTTAAGGTACGTTTTGTGAATGAAATCAAAGGCAAATGAAAGCTACCAAGTATATACGTCGTTATGTACTTAACGTGTGTAACGTTATGTACATAATAGAATATGCCGCACAAATTAGTTACGCGAAAACCGTATATTTCACCGGGATAAATACTACCTGCTCTAAGACCTTCACCAGGACTTAAAGTATCTTCATACCAAGCATCAAAACCGGTTCACCAGAGGGCCTAGACAAGTGGCAAGCGATTATCGTAAACGCCAACAAAATTTATGGGATTTGACATTAGTATTCCCTGGCGAAGCAATTACTATATCAAAACTCAAATCGCATACATTTTGTTGGCGTTTACGATATTCGCTTGCCACTTATCTAGTAGGGCTGATTTCAAAATATTTCCATTAAACATTATCTCTTAGGATTACTTAGGAATCGTGATGATTATTAGGCCTTTGTCTGTGATAATTTTTCAAATGTACCCGACAGCAACAAACAGACCTCATATAGGACCTCAAATCAACCATAATATAGCTGATACCTACCTCCAATAGCGACGCAGGTGACGTTGACTTGGACTCCCTCGTCGAAAGGTCCAATGACCCCTCCTCGTACCTCCTCCCCATCTTGATCCAGGATGAGCAGACGGTCAGGAGGTACTGCAGAAGAGAAGATTACATCACTACATAGTATACCCGATTGATTCCTAAGCAGTTGACAGATCTACGTCGTTTGGTCGGCTTATGTCAATTTAAGTGAAGGATGAGTTTGACTTAACGCGACCAAATTACTTATACGCCATCTGCCTAGGAATCAACTTAGCTGATAGTACAAGAAAGTACACTGTCAAAAAGGTTTTGTTAGGTACTTCTTTACTTTATGTCTCCTAGATGGCGCTGTAGACATTTTAATGTGACGTCATGTAGTTTATAATCAGGTCACAATCAAGAGGTTTCTAACGATACCTCATTTGTCTTACTACGATAACTAGTACAGAAGTTATGTGCGAACAAATGTACATCCCTACGAACTAGCCACATAGAGGTCAAAATCATAACCCTCCTTTGTGCTTCGCCGTAATCGGGTAAAAAGATCAAAAATGTAGAAAGTACTCATTAAGACAAATCAAACAAGCCCAAGCTCGATGGGGCTATGTGGTTTTATTACGGAGTTCCTATGCCCACCTTCCGGCTCCAACATATTAAGTTTCACGTCCAGAATAAAAAACCGAAGTATTTAAATATTTTTCTAGCAAGATTTTATTACCGACAATGAGACTTGTGAAAGATAATTAAAGCTTGTATTAATATAGCTTTCCAAGCTTCCCTTTGTCAAGCGATCTTTAAGTTATGCGCGGCGAAGCACCAAATATTATACAGGTTTTGGTACCAGTGCAACTATCTCTGTAATTATTATGATCTATCCCAAACGCACTGTGTATCTTTTGATGTATATTTCATATTTTTAAGCAGAGATCATTAAAAATACCACAACTACGATTTCCATTAACTAAAATAAATAAAACATGAAGTACATACCAAACATAAATTTTTGCGACGGTACAAACATTTGTATTCACTGTTTTAACATTTCTCAGTAACGCCATCCGGCTCGGAGGACCATAAATATTTCAAAAGGGTTAACGTTAGCAGTAATTAGTGAAAGGGTGAATTCTGATGGGAAAATACTTTAAGAATACTTATTACAAGGTATTTTTAATAACAAAACTGTCCTAACGAGAAAAATATACAGTGTGTAACAAAAATAAGTGATAATACTTTAGGGTGTGTACCTGTTCCTTGTAGAGAGTTCTGTGAAAGTAGCAGCGCTGAAAGACGAAAAATTTTTTTCACTTTTGTATGGGCAAGGGCCCGAGCGTCACGAGTTTCCCCATACAAAAGTGAAAAAAAATTTGGTCTTTCAGCGCTGCTACTTTCACAGTGAACTCTTTACAAGGAGTACGAGTACGTACACACCCTAAAGTATTGTCACTTATTTTTGTTACACCCAGTATAAGGTGTAATTTCATTTTAACAAAGTTTTAAAAATCAAAACACACAGAAGTGATAATAGATACTTTAGGGTGTGTATAGTTCACTGTGTTCTTTGTACAGCTCACTGTAAATAGCAGTGTCAATTATTGAAGTAAAAACTTTTGTAAAGGCTTCGTGCATTTTTGGGATGGGTACAAGATGATAAACTCGCGTCAGATCACATGACCCACTCGGAAATTCGTAAGATGGAGGGAGAATAGACCGTTGACGCAGCGTAGGAGAGGTACTATCCCCCTCTCTTCCTACTACGCGGCGAAAATGTATGCCTACCGGCCGTTTCGTTTTGGCTTCTAACGACACTTCTCAAGCAACCCGTCGTTTCTTTTTCTGCTCAACTAATACACTAAAGTCTGCTCAAATTTTAAGTACAGTTTTTAAGTGTTCATTAAATTTAGGAGCTACTTAGATACTTACTCAGTACTGTGAGATTCAGTCTTGTGTTCTTAGTTGGTGATTTGCTGAAGTCCACTCTGCACCTGTACTGGCCACTGTCTTCAGCTCTGGAAGAGAAGGTGGAATCAGTATTGGACTCCAATACTCCAATGATCGGAGTATACATATTACATACTTTGGGATGTGTATGTTGCCATTATACTAGTTCATTTTGAAAGTAGCATCGCTGAAAGAGCAATTTTTTTGTGATTTGTATGGGCAAGCGCCCCAGCGTCATTGTTTCCCAATATAAAAGTTAAAAAAAATTTTGGGCGCTGTGAAAGTAATTTACCATTCCCTAATTGCATTGTATCTTTAGGACCTAAATTCACTTCCCAATCAGCTATTTTCAAGAAATGAATGACCTAAAAAGTTTCTAGAGAAGGTACCGTAAAGAGCCAATTCAAAAGACCAATTACAGTTTTAAAATTTCTGAATAAAAATACAAAAAATTTCAGCCCGCCCTATAAAGCGAAGAACGAAATGACAACTGTTATGCACTAGTTTAGATCAAAGGTATCGTTTCTAGATGACCTAGTTTACTAGTTCAGTTATAATTGGACGGCGATAGGGTGAAGCCATATTGCTCCGTTGCGATGCGTCAACGGAAAAACGCAGTTGCGTTGCGACAACGCGCGACAAACCATGATGATGATCTCTTTAAGAGGAGTCCACACCGCCGTTTTTCCATACAAACGCTGTCCTCTGTTTCCTCCCTGGATAATGCCGGTAGAGTTATGATTTTTTTCCTGAATATCTATGGCCACTATTAGCATATCCCTATGTTTTCTTTTTTTTCATAATTTTATTATTAAAAAGATAAGAACGTCCAAAAACCCAAAAAAACGGCAAGATTTTCCTCTGTGTTCAAACACCCAGAAAACAAAACTGGCTAAAACTTACAAAAAAAAACAAAACATAGGAACACAGCTCAAGCCTTGCTTTAATTCTTAATGAAAAAAGTACTTAAATCGGTTAAGTTTTGAAGAAGGAATCAGTGGACAACGAATCGAATATTTTCTGTTCTTTTATTAGAACTTTTGTCGTGTTGTCTCTATCGCGCTCTGCGGTGGGAGACTTGAGATTGGTGAGACAGCAATACATTTTCAAATACCTATTTTCAATTTCTCTCGCCCCTGGTGTATCCTCTTAAAGATGTTTAGAAAGCGAAAAACGTGTAGCACTCGGGGTCTACCGCGGTAAAGCCATTGCATAGCAATAGCTAGTCTACACGCATACGTCTAGTCGCACGCACAAAAACACCGTGCCGAAGTATGACGAGTGACGACGTTAGAGAATGTTAGGTGTTTTTCGTTACGGAATTTCTTTCGATCGCCGCGCTCAAAAAAGCTATGCAATAGCTAAGAAGGTAAATTAAATTTACCGTTCGACAAGGTTTTATATGAACGTGGCGAGAAAAGGAACTAAACGCTTCTATCATACAAAAACGTAATATTTGACATGACGTGTTTGACAGTTCCCCTTTACCAGCAGCGCTCCCGTCAATGTCACCCACGTTCATAATATAAAGCCTTGTCGAGCTGTAAGTGGCACTTATATCAATATCCTGCTAAACAGCTGATTTGAAAAGTATTTTACTTTTCATCACATCAAAGCTGTCAATGATCGAATTCAACATTTGCATCAAGTTCCCCTCATAGCCAAGTCACCGCCAAGCCATCTTCAAGTTATAAACTCACCTCAGGTTTGTGATGACGAGCACAGCTGGTTCTACGCTGGTTCTGAAGGTGGCCCGTGGTCCCAGGGTTGTCGGGTCTGACCAGTGCGACGTCACCGCCTCGCGGAGATCCACCCTGGAAAGAACGCCATGTTAGAAACAGAGGTAAACTTTCATTTTGTACCTACTTATGGATGCCGGCAACGCACCTGCAGCTCTTCTGATGTTACGAGTGTACATGGGCAACTGGAGTTGCTTTCCATCAGGTGACCAGGTGACCAGTTCGCTCGTTTGCCCCCTTATTTTACAAAAAAATACCCTATGTTGAAAACTCACCCTGGTATTACGCCGTGGTAAAACCATGAAGAGATTAATGGTAAACTTTAACTCGGCAGATTCACCTTTTGGCCCAGTCACCCACAAATGGAACTATCCATTAGATACCTGTAGGCTTAGCATGGTCACCATAGATGCGGTTTCTTTCTACGGAAGAATAGACAAAGTGAAAGTTAAAGTAAAAAAAGTAGCGTTTTCGGCATCTAGAACTGCCCCGAGGCAGGGTAAGCCAAATGGATACGTAAATAGCGGAAGTTTAAATAACTACATAAACTACGTATTGTACTAGTACTAAGTCTGAGGCCGGTATAAATAGTTAGTACTCAAGATGCATCTCGGTCTCAAGACACGGTTCAGGCTCTGTGATTGGTTGGCTGCCAAAATTTGGACCAATCATAGAGCCGAACCGCGTCTTGAGACCGAGATGCATCTTGAGTACCGACTATTTATACCGACCTAAGTGCTTCGTGGATCACCGGTTTTGTTCGGCTATTTCCGTATCCATTTGGCCTGCCCTGCCTACCCTGCCCCGGGGCAGTTCTAGATGCAGAAAACGCTATTAGACAAATGAAATCCGCCATTTTATCACTCAAATCTGTCAGTAGTCTACTATTTCCCGTTTCTAATGATGTTATGCTAATCCTGCAGGAGATGATCAAAATCTCTAAATGCTAAACTTTTACTTGACACTTAAAAATGGATAATTACTTTTACATAGTGAATACCCTAAATACTTTCAAACCTACGTAATTCGCTCGAGTTATGTGAAGCCCAGCGGGGCTAAAATCGTCACATTTAGCAATTCCTCTCAATCAATTCAGCAAATGAATTGTCAAAACTGTCAAACTGACAATTAATGTCAAATTAGTACAAAAATACGGAAATGAATTGCAAGCAGAGTTGCATTTTGCGATTTTAGAAAAATGAATCATATTATAATTCATATTATCATGATTCTTCAAAGCGACCATTTTAGCCCCGCTGACGTCAGAATACGACTAACATTAGCTTGACACAACAAACAGACAAAATTTCGCATTTATAATATTAGTAAGTATATAACTAAAGTGCGTACACTTATCAGTAGAAGCCTTCCCTTATCACTTGACAGTAATCATCACATAACATTTTATGGAGGACATTTTATTCATTTCCCATTTCATGTGGAAAAAGTTTAATCAGAAATACGTTCGCAAACAATCACTGATGCAAATCAATATTGATTCAATTTTGATGATTCCATCAACACTAACTCGAACGTTCGTTACCGAAATTATTTATTAAACTATCCTCGAATAAAACATTTCATTATTAAAACTACCGTCGATTGATGTTTTTTTTTTTTGTTAATTGAATGAAAAATACTTAAACAGCATATGAAAATCAGCGATTTAGGCGTTTTTTTGTGTGAGAAACTAACACAATACATAGACGACCTCAGTTGGTGGGCTGTCGGTAGCTCAAGCCGGGTGTCGCGGGTTCGAATCCCGCCGACGGAACAAAAAGTTTTCAAAGTTCCTGGGTCATGCATGTGTATAAAATATGTGTATCATATAATAAAAATCTTAAATATATAATGTATATTGTATAGTATAAAAGCATTAAATATAATATTAGCGTTGTCTGGTACCCGTATAAGTCCATCAGGTACTTAGCACGGGGCCAGACTGACATGGTGTGAAGCGTCCATAGATATTATTATATTATTAAGAGGATACACCAGGGGCTAGAGAAATGAAAAAAAAGCACGTGTAATATCTATAGCTGTCTCCCTTACCTCAAGCCTATACCGCAGAACGCGATAGAGACAACTGCAGAAAATCCAGAAAATCAACGATTCGTTGTCCCCTGATTCCTTCTCCAAAACTTAACCGATTTAAGTACTTTTTTCATTAAAGATTAAAAAAAGGCTTGAGCTGTGTTCCTATGTTTTGCTTTTTTTGTATAATCTAGCCAAATCTGTTTTCTGGACGTTTGAACACAGCGGAAAATCTGGCTATTTTTTTGGGTTTTTGAACGTTCATATCTTATTTAATAATTAAATTATGAAAAAAAAGAAAACATAGGGACATCGTATTAGTGGTCGTAGATATTCAGGAAAAAAATTATAACTCTACTAGCATTATCCAGGGAGGAAACAGGGGACAACGTTTGTATGGAAAAAAGGGCGGTGTGGACTCTTCTTAAGTATTTATATTATTATTATAGACTGAGAAACATTAGCTTAGCGCTTTCATAATTAGTAATTTTGACGAACGCAACCCCATTGCAGCAAAATTCGTTTATCGCATGGGAACCGTACATTTTTTCGAGATGTACACACTACAAAGCATCCTACGTCCTTTCTTAAGACTCAAAGGGTTTCCATACCAATCAGGCGAGATACACACTACAAAGCATCCTATGTCCTTTCCTAACACTCAAAGAACCTCCAGAAAAATCGGTTCCGCGGTTTGGGCGTGGAGAAGTAACAGACAGACGGACAGACAGGTAGACATACTTTCGCATTTATAATATTAATAGCTGTCCCGGTGAACTTCGTGTCACTTTAAAACCTTCCATGGACTTCTACAAATATTTGAAGACAAAAATTAGCCCAATCCGTTCAGCCGTTTTCGAGTTTTAGCGCGACTAACACATTTGATCCATTTATATATATATCCATATATCCATTTATATATATATATATATATATATATATATATATATATATATATATATATATATATATATATATATATAGATTATCTAGACTAAATTAGTACATATTTAGTATCGATTTAAGTCAGGAAACAGTTACTTTTTTGCAATAGATAATAGGGAGAATTCACGTGCAATAAATGGATAATTTTAATCGATAAAGAAGTTACAAATATCTAAATCTATTACATAAAGAGTATTCGTATAGCAAAGCTATTAATATGTCTTTACTAAGTAGTTAATAAACATTAAGCCTTCCTCGCAACGATATTAGTTTCAGAGTGGCATACAAGTTTTATAAGAGTTTCCGTATCCAATATTACTAATAGTTTACTTACTGCATCGCTTACGTTTTATTGGGCAATAAAGTGGTATAACATCTTTTACTGAGCTTGCTCAGGTTTTATTTTCTACGTGTCCTTATTTGAGGACGAGCCGTTCTGTCCTCAAAGATGGATGATGTGATGTAACGATGTTATATTTTCTAGGTGTCCTTGATTGAGGACGTGTAGTGCCATCCCCAAATTAGAACTTTTTTTTATTACAGAGTAAACGAACTAACGCAATAGGTCACCTGACGAAAAACTCAAACTCAAACTCAAAAATTTTTATTCAGAATATTTTTTTTTTTCTAATATTATGTTTTCTGAACATCGGTACTGTTGGTGCCTTCCACCGCAAATAATTTTGCCCATGGACACTTGCAACATCAAATTGTGTAAGAATTTGTGTACTCACGAGTATATGGGTGCGTCGTGTCCCTGCTTGTACCAGATGACGAGCGCCATGCTGTCCCCGGACAGGGACGGCGTGACGTCACACGGCAGCTCCACCGACCCGCCTCGCGGCGCGTGCAGTGACTCTATGTTGGCTGTAACAAAAAAAATGCAAAAGTCTTAAATTGAGATACGATAAGAATAAGATGTATTTTTATCCCCGACAAAGAGAAGGGAGTTATAAGTTTGACGTGTCTATCAGTCTGTCTGTCTGTGGCATGAGGCAGCATAGCATCCAAACGAGTGGACCGATTTTGATGTAGTTTTACTGTTTGAAAGCTGACATGATTGCGAGAGAGCTTTTATCATCAGCCGGTCACCGCTGGAAAATTTCAGATTTTCAAAATCTGATTTTCAGTAATTTATAATTGTAAAATTCTTTAGAGGCGTTGTGCACTTTTTAAGGATGGTTATAATATTAAACTCGCGTCAGGACACGTGACCCGATCTAAAAATTCGTAAAAAAAGTAGAAAAGTGTGTATTCTCTAGCATGGAAACCCGTCTTTATTTTTAAGTACACAGAAGATTGTTAAGTATACCTCAAGGCGCCATGGTAGATCCATTACTATTAATAATTTGCATTAATGATGCCTCGTATAATTCTGCTAATAGATATTATGTTCTAAGTACGGGTTTCACTTTCCGGTATCCAAATCAGCAGCAGTAATTAATATCAATAATATTAGCGCGTTAGAATACTGCATTAACAACATAATGTACTAATGGTTAAGAATATCCACGTGTAATATATTTTACACGTGGGAGAGCCATGCTTCGGCACGAATGGGCCGGCTCGAACGGAGAAATACTACGTTCTCGCAGAAAACCGACGTGAAACAGCGCTTGCGCTGTGTTTCGCCGAGTGAGTGAGTTTACAATCCCCTACCCTAATCTCTTGTTTTTTTCATTGTATATAAAAGAGAATTGTCGGCGGATATTTTTAGTCTTTCTTAGTTTTTTCTGTATTTGTGTTCTTCCGTTAATATACTTGATGACTAACTCGTGCATCTAGAATTTTATTCTGAATTCCTCCTCCCGTAGCCTACAGGTCCCTTCCCTTCCCTACCCTCCCCTATTACCCTATTCCCTCTTAAAAGGCCGGCAACGCACCTGCAGCTCTTCTGATGCTGCGAGTGTCCATCGGCGACGGAAGTTGCTTTCCATCAGATGACCCGTTTGCTCGTTTGCCCCCTTATTTCATAAAAAAAGATGGACAGTTAATTATAGTTTTAATTGCAACCAGTAGTATCCTTACTCTAATCTCATTCACCTTGTCAAGATTGGAAATAGTCTTAGGTCTTAGTTTAACTAATGACTTAATCCGTCAATTAAAAAGTACATAAATGATATCTAGTTTGTCTCTTTGGTCCCAGGCACAGAAACATCATATTGAAGCCTGAATAAATGCTGCATTTCAAGTTATTATCTGATATTATAACAGAAATAGATGAGAAACAAAGACATTTCAAAGTAAATTAGTGTCAAATGCTTTAGCCTATTCTACTCTTATTTATGTCTTACTCGGACTTTTATCACAGATCCAGAAATGTCGACGATAAATTGTGTTTGACGGCTTTATAGACGAAGAGCCAGCGATAGCCAGACTTTTGTCATTTTAGAAAAAAAAATAGTTCAATGTTATTATTTTTAGCAATATTCCGCGAAATAAACCTCAACCTTAAAGTAAATTAGTGAGTGAATGAGTTAGGGGCCTTGCACAGCGGGGCTAAAATGGTCGCTTTGAAGAATCATGATATGAATCATAATATGATTCATTTTTATAAAATCGCAAAGTGCAACTCAGCTTGCAATTTATTCCTGTATTTTTGTACTGATTTGTCATTTGTCAGTTTGACAGTATTGAAAATTCATTTGCTGAATTGATTGAGAGGATTTGCTAAATGTGACAATTTTAGCCCCGCGGATTTGCCAACATTATTGCTTGTGTGGTGGTGGTGTTTGCAGGTTCTTGCATGCGAGTGATAGGCAGTGAGGGAGAGGAGGGAGGTGCTGTACGCATGCCTATGCGTACACTCACTCATTTACTTAAAGGTGGAAGTTTATTTCGCGGAATATTGCTAAAAATAATAACATACTAAATTTTAAGCTATGGATTTGCGCAAAGTAACGCCTGATTCTATTAACCATTTTATAAAACCTGAAATTTTTTCTATATAATATTATAATATGACCCCTATTATAGAGGCAGGAACGAATAGCAACTATGAAGTTTTGGTCGCGGTTACTTTAGGAGTTCTAGTTCTGAAGGTCTACCTAAACTTCGGTACAGTATAAAGCTCAATGTTTTATCTTATTTTCTTTCGCCTCAGTTGTCTAGTGGTATCCGTTTGTTTCTAATATCTAAGTATGAGTGGTATAGAGCGCGGCTCTTGACTCGGAGATCGTGGGTTCGATTCCCGCGTTGGAAATATGTTATTTCCAAGTTTTATTAGGACAATGCAAGCTGATCACCTGATTGTCCGACAAGTGAGATAATCCATGCGTCGGATGGGCATGTAAAAAATCTCTCGCCGGTCGTATCGGTCTTCCGTCCCACTGGGTTATGAGAGTAAAGGAATAGAGAGTAATCTTGTGTACTGCGCACACACTTGGGCACTATAAAATGACTCCTGCGTAGCTGGCTTGGTTTCAATGAAACCGGTCACCGTCACCGAAACCGGTGTGGGAGCTATTATTATTATAATTTTCTTTTATTGGAATAACTCTAGGAATCTCGTCTCCTGTCATTTTTGACACTTGTTCGTGCCTCTACTGTGCCTCTACCAGAACACCTCAAAGTCAAAAATACCAGGTAGAATTCCGTGCACTCATCTATACTAATATTATGCAAAAGTATATGTCTATCTGTTACCTCTTCACGCCCAAACCGCTGAACCGATTTTTCTAGGTATGGAGACTTTGAATCCCGATAAAGGACATGGGATACTTTTCATCCCAAAAAATGTATGGTTCCCGCGCGATATACGATAAAGGTGCAGGGAATAGGCTTAAGAGGGCGACTAACCCAAAAATCAAACATCGTCCTTCTCTCTTCACACTCACGCCCATCTTTCATATGCCAGGTGAAAAAGGAGAGCGCGGATTCATGGCCAAATTAGTTTTTTCTCAATAACTCAATAAATATACAAAATTTTAAAAATCCGCTAGGTCGATCTCTCAATGATAGAATTTTATACAATGTGTTAAAATATTAACTTAGTTCAATGCACGGTTATGGCAGTAAATGAAAAATTTGTGAAAAATATATACGTGGTGTGAAGCGTCCATAGATATATTATATTATATTTAGATGTATCTTTGTGATTTTTATTCTATCAAGAAAATTTTTAAGATATCGTGTTTTGCTCAGATCGAATTCTCGGAAATATAATGTTGTAAGTATCTAATTTTAGAAAATGAAACAATTCGGGGCTTATTTTCAAGTGTAAAAATGAATTATAAAATGACACTTTAGGGTTTAGTCGCCCCCTTAAGTTTAGCTTATTCCCTGCACTCATATTTTATGTCTTACTCGGACTTTTATCACAGATCTGGAAATGTCGACTATAAATTGTATTTGACGGCTTCATTCGAATCATCGTAAATTGTATATTGTCTCCCACATCTGTTAGTGATTAGAATTGGGGACTATCCTACTTAAAGATTATATTATGTCTTTAAGATTAATTTAGGCTACATAATAATAACTTATGGTTTTAATGATGGCTATAGTAATATTTAGTTAGTATATATATAGTTTAGTGCACGTAGAGCACATCGTACAAATTTATTTGCTTTACAGGTCTACAAGAATAATATTTCCTACTTTAACCCTTTAACACGCATGGCTAGAAAATATAATGAATTAGCTAAAGACAGCTTAAAATTGGACATTTTTGAACACAACCGTAATAAATATATTAAAATCGTCAAAGACATCCTCCATAGCATATTTACCTCTGCAACTTATGAGTGAAATAAGTTACGTCCAAATGTACTGCGTTAAGTTAAAAACACTAATAAAACAATATTTGCGTGCACTTTTTCCACTATATTAAGAAATTATTAACAAATTACACGACCGGTTTCGAAATTAATCATCTTCAGGTGTACTTAGTGTAGGTAGTTTTACAAAATTAAATATAATCAAAACAAATATTGGGGATGTCAGCATCATGAAATTTTATACCATTTGGTAGAATTTCTCTACCGAATACGACTTTTTTCTACTAATGTTAAAATTAATATTTAGTTGGTTTTAGCTCTTTTATATTGAAAGTGCACGCAAATATTGTTTTATTAGTGTTCAACATGCATTTCCACCAAGAACCAACGGTACAATCAATTACATATATTAAGTTAAAAACCAAAATTTGTGCTAGTTTTATGTTAATATTTTAATGTGTGCACATATTTGTTACGTTGCGATCTAGATCTTACATTTAAATGTATATTAAATTTGTTTAGTTGGGATTGTAATGTGTTTTGTGCATTTAAATAAATAAATAAATAAAAAAAAATATATATATATTATCAAACTGAAAAGTTTGTTTGTTTGAATGCCCTAATCACAAGCATTACTTGTTCGAAATAAAAAAAAATGTGTTTCTTAGTCCATTTATCAAGGAAGGTTTAAGGCTATTTTATGTTTATCATCACGCTGAGACTAATAGAAGCAAAGAGTCAGTGGAAATTTAAAAAAGGCAAGTGCCAGTCGGACTCGCGCACGAAGGGTTCCGAAAATAGGCCAAAAATTGTGTTATTTGTATGGGAGCCCCTTTTAAATTTTTATTTTATTATTATTATTAAGTATTAAAGTAGAAGATCTTTGTAAAAATATCAAGTGCCTACCAGCTGCCGTTATTGATATAGAGCAAAAAAGGAAAAAAAATACGTTTGTTCGAGCAATTGAAGATTAAAGACCAGTATACAACATTTTTTTTTTCGGTATTGTGCTTGTTGCACCAGACTTTACAGAGGTTGAACTTAGATGAAATTGCCAGGTAGCCCCTTAATCACTTTCTTCACCAGACCGAAGAATATTGACTCCGATCTATTTCCACGTCAAATCAATTAACTATTTCCTACATCTGCGGTTATCCTAGGCCACACACACCTAGACCTAGGTAACAACTATAGCATGTGACGTGCTCACTAGCGGGTCAGTTACCGTCACAACACGTATGTAGCTCTACCATGAGCTTAAAGCTATAGTATTTGTCGATACTCGATACCGACTACGTAAATTTTAGTATGGCAAATTTTACAGCGCCTCTAGCGGTTACTTGCGGAACTAAAATCGCCATACTAAATATTTACGTAGTGGGTATCGAGTATCGATAAATATTATAGCTTTAAACTCGTGGTAGAGCTACAGGTCGTCAAGTCAATATTAGCGGGACCATAGACGATCAATTTTATTGTGCAACTAGCTGTCCCGGCAACGTTGTTTTGCCTGTTTTCCCAGTTTTCCTACTTTTCTCTTGAAGTTTTTTCTAATAATTTTTTTTCTATAAACCTCACGGAGCCCGAGACCTTTGCAACGAATGGAAATCGGTTCGTGCGTTCTGTAGTTACAGCGTCAGGAAGGAAAACCTTATTTTTATATATTATTAGAGATATCTCGCTTCAATTTCATTGAGCAGCTTATTTGACAATAAGATTGATGTGCGGGCGCGTTAAATACTGACCACCCGGTCAATAATAATGCACAATATGTGATATTGCGCAATAAAATTGATCGTCTAGGGGCCACTAAAATCGTTATCAGCTGTCGGCTGACTGTAACTTATCCTATACTCTTTAGTCTTTACTAATATTCTAAAATATGTGAAAATGTTTTAGACGTGGGAGAGCCATGCTTCGGCACGAATGGGCCGGATCGACCGGAGAAATACCACGCTCTAACAGAAAACCGGCGTGAAATAGCGCATGCGCTGTGTTTCGCCGAGTGAGTGAGTTTATCGGAGGCCCAATCCCCTACCCTATCCCCTTCTCTACCCTCCCTCCCTTTCCTTCCCATCCCAATCCTCCCCTATTACCTTATTCCCGCTTAAAAGGCCGGCAACGCACCTGCAGCTCTTCTGACGCTGAGATGAGAGTGTCCATGGGCGACGGAAGTTGCTTTCCATCAGATGATCCGTTTGCTCGTTTGCCCCCTTATTTAATGAAAAAAGTGTGTCTGTCTGTAACCTCATCACGCCCAAACCGTTGAATCGATTCTGTTGATATTTGGTACTCTCGGTCCCGAAAAATTACGTAAGTATATGATACTTTTTATCCCGGAAAATGTACGGTTCCAGAGCGTAAAACGAATTTGGGTGCAACGGAGTTCTAGGTCTAAAATTATTAATATTTCAGCACAATTGTAACAACTATCACTGTAATATTGGTGACGCCTTGATAATTTGGCTGTAGCGATATCGATTTTTCTCAACAATGACTGAAGCTAAGAAATTAAAGTTCATTGTCAGTATTCATCATGTCTTTGTCTTTGAATTACCCATAACATAACACGATTGGTCAACTTTTATAACACAGAATAATCAATCAAAAAGACCTCTATAAAAACGGCGATGCTAATTTTGCCAACAGAGGAGAGATTTAAGCTTCCAAAATTTGTACATAGATTAGTTCAAGCATACACTATAATTTGCCCATAGCTTATATGAGATATATTTATGGTTTTTAGATTACGCGACAAAAACCATTTTGTCGCTTACGCCCTTTATATTTCTTGCTGTTCCATTTCTTGTTTTCTATTAGTCGCACCGATATCGTGCGGTCGACCGTCGGGACTCGGGACCCACTCTGTGATAAACACAGCGTGTAATTTGCCACAAGCGTGACTGATGGGGTGTTAACACATTGCGGCTGGTTTACTCTGATTTACTCTACTATTTTTAACCTGCGACGTAAACACACACACACAGAGAAAGAGAGAGAGAGGAGACAGGGAGGGAGGGAAAGACAGAGACGTGAAACTTATAACACCTCTAATGTTTTAGTTGTAACTCTCGTATGTCTATCTGAGTGCGTGCCTCCCCGTGGCATCGTTTACAAACGGGTGGACCGATTTAGGGCTAGTTATGAAATCCGTTCAGTAGTTTTTCAGTCAATAAACGAAACATACCCACTCAAAATATTTAACTATTTACGGCACGGCACAGGCGTACAGAAAACCGACGCCAACTGCGATATTCGAGCAAAGAAAATTCGTCGCATCAGGCGATCCAGCTCGTTAGTCATAAAAGAGCCTAATTCTTCAAAATTTATCGCCGGAGATGTTTTATGGCGATTTTAAACGCGGCTGTAACTTTTATGATGAAACTTTAGCGTCAACTGTAAACTCGATGACTTTATTGTGGCAGTAAATATTTATTACGAACAATTGGAGTTTAACTTACGAAACGCACTTTTGAGTCCCCTGGTATTGTTACGACAGCAGCCGCTTAGTTTTTTTTGCTCATAATTATAAATATGTATAACTGTCCCTATGTCCTTTCCGGGGACTCAAGTTGGTTCAGTGGTTTCACAGACTTTTATGCAAGACAGACAGACACATTTTCGTACCTATTTCTAATATAATACTATTTACAAGTACATAAGTAGTGTAAGTAGGTATATTCGAGTATATTGACATCTTATTAACCTGTGAGCATAAGAGGCTCGCCAATGTAGCACGGATGGTCGCGCGCGAGCATTTTGCTCACTTCAAACGTTTAAGAGCCCATATGACCCTAACTTGACTACATACTTTAACCTAGATCTCAAAATCTGTAAGGTCTAGAAAACTGATTTTTTGACACAAGTAACTTCAGTTCATAAAGATTAAATGCTCAAGACGAAAACACGATTACTCAAAAAATGCTCGATAGTTTCTTTTTTACAAAAAACCTTGTTTTAGACACATTTTTGCTTGGATCTTCGAAGTTTTCTGCTGTCTTTTCTTTAATATTTTTTAATATCTAAAAAGGTATTGATAAAACCTAAATTTACTCAAAATACTTTTTTCATAATCATTATAGTTCGTCTTTTATTCAAGTAAAACTAACTCGGCGATGATTCCGCGCCGTGCTTTTCCACCTGGCATATGAAAGACGGGCGTGAGTGTGAAGAGAGAAGGACGATGTTTGATTTTTAGAGTCAGGTGAGCTCTTAATGTTTTATAATAAATAAGAATGATGTATGATACATTACATTTTGCAAGCATAATGTAAATAATAATAGTAGTTTTAAGAATCTAAAAATCATGTCTTTTTTCGATAAGTATGTAAAAATCGTGCAACCCAAGCTTATTTAAGAGTGTTAAAAATACGTGTTTTACGTCAAATAACAAAGTAACTCCATCTTCATTCAGCCAAAACAGCAATACAAATTGTATAACCAATTAAAATAATAACCTTTGTAAATAATTAATTTAAGAATTTATGATCAACAAACCCAATTTTGATTAAATTAATTGATTGTTAAATTATTAAAATGGTTCTATTTACACCGTTGAAACTTGAATCTTGTTTTACCTGTTTGTAAGTGCTTGACATTCAAAATTAATTAAAAACGCGACGGTTAAAGGAGTTTTTTACCTTTATTTTGACCTACTTAGTTTATTTTATGGGAAATTAAAATAAAATGTTTTTCACGCTTAAATTTTTTAATGACTTGGAAATATTTTCTCGAGAAAAAGATTTTACGTTCTTTTGTATAATGATATATTTTTTTAAACTTTTTTTCTAAAAATATTGTTTTTAAAATATTTTCGTATGAAATTATAGCTCCTAAACTTAAGCATTTCTATCTTAATAAGATAACTCCGTCCAAAAAGAACCGTACATTTTTTGGGACAATAACTGTCGCCCTTTGCAAGGACTCGAAGTATTTCGATACCAAATTTCAGAAAAATCGATTCAGCGCTTTAAGGCGACGACGCCTCGCTAATTTGGCTGTAGCGATATCGATTTTTCTCAGCAATGACTAAAGCTAAGAAATTAAAGTTCATTGTCAGTATTCATCATGTCTTTATCTTTGAATTACCCATAGCATAACACGATTGGTCAACTTGTATAACACAGAATAATGAATCAAAAAGACCTCTGTAAAAAAAGGGATTCCTATTTTGCCAAAAGAGGAGAGTGATTTAAGCATCCAAAATTTGTACATAAATTGGTTCAAGCATACACTTTAATTTGCCCATAGCTTATATTATTATGTAATGTATTTATGGTTTTTAAATTACGCGACAAAAACCATTTTGTCCATTTTTTGCTGTTCCATCGGCGTCACCTTAACCCATCAACCCTCAAGCCGAACACTGCTGCCGCATAACAATTGAAAATCTATTGTGTCTGCAATTCCCACGATCGAAGTATTAAGAGTGAAGGGTTAACAGACATACAGACAACGATTTCTCTCCGTCAAGTTTCAAATACCTACCCTGTTCACAAAAGCCCAGTTCGTCAATAATAATGAATTACCACCTATTATAAATTGAATAGGGCTAATTTTAGTTGTGGTGTGTGGTTTGGCAAAAGCTACTAATTAGTTGATTATAGTGGCAAAATGTGATCGATAAAAGCTAGGTACTATCGACTAATTTACCGGTACGCAATTTAAATCGCTTCGCTTCGCCGTTAAGAGGAGTCCACACCGCCGTTTTTCCATACAAACGTTGTCCCCTGTTTCCTCCCTGGATAATGCCGGTAGAGTTATGATTTTTTCCTGAATATCTATGGCCACTATTAGCATGTCCCTATGTTTTCTTTTTTTTTCATAATTTTATAATTAAAAAAGATAAGAACGTCCAAAAACCCAAAAAAAAGGCAGATTTTCCTCTGTGTTCAAACACCCAGAAAACAAAACTGGCCAAAATGTACAAAAAAAATTAAACATAGGAACACAGCTCAAGCCTTGTTTTAATTTTTAATAATAAAAAAGTACTTAAATCGGTTAAGTTTTGGAGAAGGAATCAGCGGACAACGAATCGAAGATTTTCTGTTCTTTTATTAGAACTTTTGTCGTGGTGTCTCTATCGCGCTCTGCGGTGGGAGACTTGAGATTGGTGAGACAGCAATACATTTTCAAATACCTATTTTCAATTTCTCTGGCCCCTGGTGTATCCTCTTAAATCGTGCGCAAACACGTACTCGCGTTTTTTATATACTATTATGTAGTAATGTACATAGATTATGTATATGACGACCTCTGTGGCTCAGTGGTGAGCGCGTTGGTAGCTCAAGCCGGGGGTCGCGGGTTCGAATCCCGCCAACGGAACAAAAAGTTTTCAAAGTTCCCGGGTCGGGATGTGTATTAAATATGTGTATGATATAATAAAAATCTTAAATAAATGTATTATGTAGTATAGTATAAAAGTATTAATTTATATAATATTTCCGTTGTCTGGTACCTGTAATGTTCGGGCCACACTAACGAGAAACGCCGTTAATTATCGCGTTAATTCTAAAACATGTTATAGCATTATCGCCTTTACATGCCACTAATTAAATACGATAATGCTATAACATGTTTTAGAATAAACGCGATAATTAACGGCGTTTCTCGTTAGTGTGGCCCGAACATAACACAAGTCCTTTAGGTACTTAGCACGGGGCTAGACTGACGTGGTGTGAAGCGTCCATAGATATTATTATTATTATGTGTTTAGTATTTTAACTAGCTGACCCGGCTGTTATTTTGCCATATAAATTATTTCTAGTATGAATATAAGTAGATCATAAATACCTATTCTCAGGCCTAACGAATGTACATACAAAATTTCATTAACCCTTAATTCACTTCCTGAGTGAAACGGCCTTAATTCAAAAGTCTTAGCAGCGAGTTTCCCCCACGTCTCAGTACCTTCATGTAGTGACGCGGGTGACATGGTGCTGAGAGGATGAGTGCGTACATACCAGGGATGTTGCGGATGCCGATTTTTTCACATCCGCGGATGTGAATGCGGATGCGGATTTCAAGGGGCTCACATCCGCGGATGCGGATGCGGATGTTTCGGATCCTATATAAAATATAAATATACTATACTAGCGGGCCCGACGGACGACGTCCCGTCATAACTCGTATCTTTCATAGATATCGTTTGAATTGTCAATAGCGTAATGACCGATAATTCTATACGGTGGTAAGGAATTCTTAATTTTCCTAATTATCCACGGTTTTTTTAAACCGCATTATGAATCTAAAACATTCCCAAACCTATTAATTCATGAAGGCCTAAGCGGCCGCATCCGGCCGCGATAACAATAGATAAGCTATTGTGTCTCGTTATTGCACAATCGATGGGTTAAATAAAACACAAAAAAAATCATCTGAATCGGCCTAGCCGTTTAGGAAGAGTTCAATTACAAAAACGCGTACAGATTTTTATACTTACATATTAAGATAAATGAAGAATTTATTATATATATATATTAAGTGTACATGTTCCTTGTATAGAGTTCACTGTGAAAGTAGCAGCGCTGAAAGAGCGGAGCACTTGTTATCAGAGGGTCGAAGGTCAAAATTATTCCGACGCTTAAATGTAGGGACCAGAGCAGCTATACTCTCCAGAGTATAGCCGCCAGAATCCAGTCTGTCGGAGCTTAGCTCTGTACGGTGGTTCAATATAGGCAGATTCCGTTACTAATTTCGTAGTAATAAGACGGGCATTAGCCGGGCGGCAGCTACTCTTCGCAATGTAGCGGTGAGGGTTACCAGGAGGTGCCGTATGGTCTCCTAGGCGGCAGCTACTGCCCTAGCGGGAGATCCATCGTGACAGCTGGTTACGAAGGTCTTCGCCAAGTTGCTCATCCTCGTTCCAGAGAGGACGTCACGGCCTGCAGTGGGAGTTCCGGAGGATTTAAAGGCAAGGAAAGCAGCCACGAGGCATACGATCGTTGCGCCATAGAGTAACAAAGATAATGAGCTATTCTCTGTTCCGCATCGGGACTGGGGAGGCATCATTATGCGAATCTCCAAATTACATGAAATTGGGGCTCCGGGTGAGGCTGGAAACCTACCCGGCTTAGCTGGTCCCGACGCCGAAGGGAACTCTACAATTTAAAGAAGCGTTTCCTTACTTTGGTGGTAGTCTGCTCCCTTTTGGAGAAGACCGTCCGGTCGTGAAGGGAGACAGACCTGTGTTTGACAAACCCAGAACATCCCACCATATATGGCTAAAGGAAAATCGGTGAGGCTGGAACCTACCCGGCTTAGCTGGTCCCGACGCCGAAGGGAACTCTACAATTTACCGAAGCGTTCTCTTACTTTGATGGTAGTGTGCTCCCTTTTGGAGAAGACCGTCCGGTCATGGAGGGAGCCCTGTGTTTGACAAATCCAGAACATCTCTCCGTATACGGCTGAAGGCAAATCGCAGGTGGTTTTAGTGGGTAGGGTTAGCAGAACTAGTCGCCCATATCCCCGGGGTGCTTTAGCTTAACTGAGCTACTTCCCCAACCTGGTGATCATATTTAGTCGTGGCGATTGGTTGCCGCCTGTATTTTTAAGGTGAAGATATAATGATCACATCATGTAACCTTCCTTGATCTTCAAAGCAATGGAAATGGTGGTAAATTAATTGAAACATTCTAGCATGAATACAATACATATGAACAATATTAAACAATTATTAAAATATACTTACGTGGTAGTTTATCTCAGAAAAATAGTTATTTTCGGGAGCACATTACTATTTTCGATATATTTTTCTTACCGCTGTAGTAAATACGCGGAATTGCTTCTAACTTCCGGCCGCCTACTGTTCCGCGGTATTGTTTTGATGACAAAATGTACGTTTCTAATTGAATAATTTAAATTCTGTGAAGCCTAATATAAGCCAATATGTGTTTCGAATCGGCTGGCACAATATCTCAATTTTGCGCATTTTGCTGTTACGCGGTATTTACCAACTGCTCATACGCGGTATCGCACGCGCAGCGACGATCTGTATATTATATGACAATATAACGTTATTAATTTATCAATATAAAAAAGCTAAAACCAACTAAATATTAATTTTAACATTAGTAGAAAATAGTCGTATTCGGTAGAGAAATTCTACCAAATGGTATAAAATTTCATGATGCTGACATCCCCAATATTTGTTTTGATAATATTTAATTTTTTAAAACTACCTACACTAAGTACACCTGAAGATGATTAAATTCGAAACCGGTCGTGTAATTTGTTAATAATTTCTTAATATAGTGGAAAAAGTGCACGCAAATATTGTTTTATTAGTGTTCATGGAGCGTCCGTGGCCTAATGGGTAGACCTTCGGTTCGCACTCCTAGAGAGTGCAGGTTCGAACCCGGGTGGAGGCGTGTACCTATGAGACATTTTCTGATCTCAAGTACATAATACGGACGCTCGTACGGTGAAGGAAAACATCGTGAGGAAACCCGCACATAGTTGGTCCCAGACGTATTGACTAGTTCTTTCCTCTGGACTAGGCCGACTATGATGCGAGAATGCCGTATGCGCTTGGGCAACCATACGGACATTTAAATCTTGTCCCAGGCACTACAGTATTTGAGGAGTGGTTACTTCGCTCTGAAAAATACTGTATAAATCATCCACAACGGATGTAAAGGCCTAGTTTAGTGTTCATATTGAGAAGTCTTGTAAGAGACTTCAGCATAACGGCATTATAACATGTAGCCCGTACTGAGGATTGTTTAACCGGAGTATACTTCACTACCGTCTGCAGTCTGTCGTTTTATCCCGAAAAAATGTACGGTTCCAGTACGATAAACGAATTTGCGCGAAACGGAGATGCGGGAGTTACCTTATAGATTAGGATTCTACTAAGTTGTTATGACGTCTCGAAGTGTAGTCTACGAAAAATTGGCCAAGTGCGAGTCGGACCCGCGCACGAAGGGTTCCGTACCGTTATACTAAGAGTACCGAGGAAAAATAGGCCAAAATTGTGTTTTTTGGATGGAAGCAAAAAAGGCCAAAAAAATCACTTTTATTGTATGGGAGCCCCACTTGAATTAAATCATTTTGTTTTTAGTATTTGTTGTTGTAGCGGCAACAGATATACATATACACAATCTGTGAAAATTTCAGAGCTTTAGCTATAGCGGTTCTTGAGTTACAGCCTGGCGACAGACAGACAGACGGACAGACGGACAGCCGGATAGATGGACAGACAACGAAGTCTTAGTAATAGGGTCCCGTTTTTACCCTTTGGGTACGGGAACCCTAAAAAAACCAATACCCTCTAACACACTTTCATAAACAAAATTAATGATAAATTATGTTTAAATTCCTATCATAGATATTACCATGATGGTATAGACCACCTGTGAACATTAACCGACCTCAAAAAGGAGGGTATCATCAATCAAACTGATAATTTGTCGACAATACTTGTTTATTGATAAATTGACGCTACGTCACGACACCGCGTCAAATTTAGGGTTCCGCACCCAAAGGGTTAAAAAGGAACCCTATAAGCCTTCGCTGTTTGTCCGTCCGTCTTCTCTCTGTCTGTCTGTCTGTCTGTCTCCAGGCTGTATTTCAAAAACCGCTATAGCTAGACTTCTGAAATTTTCACAGATTGTGTATTTCTGTTGCCGCTATAACAACAAGATATACAAAAAAATATGATTAAAAAAACTTTAAAGGGGGCTCCTAATTACTAGAAATACATTTTTTTGCAAATTTTGCTCTATATTGGTACGGACTACGGAACCCTTCGTGCGCGAGTCTGGCTTGCACTTGGCCGATTTTTTGTGTACCAGCCGTACCGCGTGGCACCTGTGGTAGATTGGTTATTGGTAGCGCCACTGTATTTAGACAGCTTTAACCGATTTAAAAAAAGAGGGATCTGCATAATATTTTTTAAATGAAAATAATAATTATTATGTATCTGTTTACTAAGACTTGAAGCTTAAGCCATCGAATCGATATTAATTAAATTATGCTCAAAATATTATGTATTTTCGAGTCCCAGGAAATGATAAAAAACATATTATTAGGATAGTTTTAATGTCGAAAAAATGTACGGTTCTAAAGCTGTGGACAACATAATAATAATAATACTCCCCACACCGATTTCTCTCTACTCAGGAGTAATTTTATAGTGCTCAAGTGTGTGCGCAGTACACAAGAGCACTCTCTATTCCTTCACTCTCATAACCCAGTGGGACGGACGACCGACACGACTGGCGAGAGATCAGGCGCAGGACCGACTTTTTACATGCCCATCCGACTCATGGATCATCTTACTTGTCAGACAATCAGGTGATCAGCCCGCATTGTCCTAACCAAACTTGGAAATAACATGTTTCCAACGCGGGAATCGAACCCACGACCTCCAAGTGGAGAGACACGCTCGCGTGGACAACATACGTCTACACAATATTCGCGTTTTTAAACTCTGAGTTGCTCGACCGATTTTAATGAAATTCAGCACAGATACATCACAATATAACCATCAGATAACAGGCTACGCAAAATGTACAGCTTCTGTGAAACTCGAAGTCGTTAAGTGAGTAAATAACTTAAATAACTTCTCACAACCCGTGGACCCCCTGTGAGGTAAATTATGCCCATGCCGTGTTTTACATAAACATTGCCTGTTTATGTGAAAACCCATATTTTACCAACTACACGATGTTAATAACATTTTGTTGTGCGTTAGAATTTTTACTAGTATTTTATATACGTCCGACCACTATCCATACTAATATTAAAATGTGAAAGTGTGTCTGTCTGTTACCCCCTTACGCCCAAACCGATATAGCGATTTTGCTGAGTATGGAGATACTTTGAGTCCCAAGAAAGGACATTAGAGAATTTTCGTTGCAAAAAATGTACGGTTCCCGCGTTATCAACGAGTCTCAGCGCAACGGAATATCGGACGTCATTGAGTACCTTGCAAGATAATATGATCAAATTATAAAGAACTAGATGTTCCGCGCGGCTTCGCCCGTGGTCTATTTTTCATGTGTGCCAAATAACATAAAAATTGCTCCAGTAGTTCTTCAGATAATAAGCAATTCCAAATAATTTCCCATGTTTTTTTCTCACTTTCCTCTATTTCTCGCTCCTATTAGTCTTAGGTTAGATAAAATATAACCTATAGCCTTCCTCGATAAATGGGCTATCTAGCACTGAAAGAATTTTTCAAATCGGACCAATAGTTCCTGAGATTAGCGCGTTCAAACAAACAAACAAACTCTTCCGCTTTATAATCTATACTAATACTAGATGTCCCGCGCGGCTTCGCCCGCGTAAATTAGGAATTTTACAGAAACCGTACATTTTCCCATAAAAAATATTTTCCCCGTTTTTCCCGCATTTTCCTGAGTTTCTTCGGTCGTATTAGTCTTAGCGTGATAATATATTATATAATATAGCCTATAGTCTTACTCGATAAATGATCAATCTAACACTGAGATAAGTTTTTAAATCGGACCTGTAGTTCCTGAGATTGACGCGTCCAAGCAAACATACTCTTCAATGTTATTATATTAGGGAGGTGTTAAAGCCTGGCATTAACATAACCACGAGAACTAGCAGCGAGCGATTGCTATTTTCTTCTGTAAGGCGCTTCAATTAAATGGTTGGCGGGCCCCACCGCTTCACGTCATCAGCTACGTCATCGAGGACTGAGGAGGGGGCTCGACCTGTCTAGAAGGCCCGTCCTCTATTCGCCCTACAATCGCCCGTAGCCGCATATCGTATCATTTGTTATCCACTAAAATCTTTGCAATCTATAATCGATCCCTGTTTGTAATAGTACAGAATAAATTGTATTTTGTACGAAGTTGTTTTGAATAAGCAATTTCCAAGTCTTTTCTTGTTTCTAACAAGAAAAATTGGCGACCGTGACAGGACACTTAACTGGTTTGCCTTTGTTCTCGGGACATCATCGCCGCCGGTGAGAGGTCTTCGCCGCAGCAGCGCAGCCCGAGGAATCTTCAGCAGCATCATCAGCCGTCGTGAGGTCTGCAGCGATCGCAGACGACTCATCTATTCCCAGCGGCAGGTGGCACAGCTTCTGGAACCACGCCGGTCAGCTCTTCGCGCCGCAGCGTCAGCCAACCAGCTAAGTGTCCCTATTCCTTTTCTCATTTATTCCTAAAATCCCGTTCTTCTAGTAGTTTCATACCTGTGTGGATAGCGGTAGTGCAAAGAACGTGGATCTTATCGATCAATATAGATCATTTCACAAGGGATCGATTCACGCAACTCAATCTTTAGCTATTTGCAGGCAAAATAATAAGATTCAAGCTAAATCTAAACGTTTATTTCTATAATTTAGGCTATAGTTAGCTTTAGCCTACCCACCAAACTCGGTACGTAATTTATCGAAGCTATTTGGTGCTATTATTCTAGCTATTTTTTCCCTAATCTATTTACAAAATCAAATTATATTAAGTTTTGTGTATTCTAAGGTTAAAATTAAACAATAATTTATATTAAGTACTACAAGTTATATTTACAAGAATTAACTATTTACAAAACTTAACTGACTTAACTAATTACCTTAACTTAATTTTCTATTTACAATAATCGCAGTTTTCGATTTATATTTCCTACGATTCACATTATTGTAACTGCGAATTTCAGGAACTTCGGTGGACTTGATATCAGCTGACCACGTCGTAGCCCGTAGGTAATCTGCGCGTCGCCGGCCTGGCTAGCGTGGTAAACCGGTTGCAATACCTTGGAGTGGCGTAAGATTACAATATTCATTCACAATTTCTTATCAATTTTTTCAATTAACAATTATTAGTGATTCATAAACATGTCAGATGCTAAATTAAACGAACTTTACGCTAAACGTAGCTCAGTAAAGGGTCGTTTAACTAAATTTAAAAACTATCTAGCTTCATTCGAGAAAGTTGACGTTTTAGATGAGCTCGAAATATCTAAACTTAACGTTCAATTACCTAAAATTGAGAGCTTATCTAGTGCGTTCGAAGATTTGCAAATTCAGATAGAAGTATTAAATTCGACAGACATAGATAGTGAGTTAGAGGAGCGCGATGTAATCGAGCAGGAATTTGCACATTTAATTGCTTTAGCCCATCAGTACCAAAATAAGCATAACGGTAGCAAGACACCTCCTCTCTGTGATGCTCAAAGCACGTCTTCATGCTGTCATGAGCGCTCAGATTTAGGTTTTAAGCCTCCCACACTACAAATAGGTAAGTTTGATGGTAGCTATTACAAGTGGCTTGAGTTTCGCGACCTATATTGTTCCCTCGTTCACGAAAACAAGCACATACCTATTCCGATTAAATTTTGCTACTTAAATTCATACTTAGAGGGTGAGGCCGCTCGTGTGATTAGCAATTTAGAGGTCACAGAGTCTAACTATAATAAAGCGTGGGACTTGTTACGCGAGCGCTATGACAATAAGCGATTACTAATTAAAAATCATTTAAATGCCCTGCTAAACTTCGACGTAAAATCTAACGAAAGCGCATCTACACTTAGGTCTATTATTGACAACACAAATAAAAATCTTCGCGCCCTATCTAGCTTAGGTGAACAAACATCATACTGGGACTCAATTATAGTTCACATTATTTCCTCAAAACTAGGTAGCAAAACCAGTATGAAGTGGGAGGAATATAGAAATACTCTCTCGGGGTCACCTTCACTTGAGGAATTTAATTCATTTTTAAAACAGCGGGCTGATATCCTAGAAACTTATAATCACAGCCGAAGTATCGAGGATAAGTTAAATACAAGTTCTAATAAAATATCTAACAATCATAATAAAAGGCGATTAGGTTCAATTTTAAACAATAATAGTTCATTTACAGCGCAAATTTCTAGCGTAGGTAACAATAATACCACTTTCAAAAATTGTATTGTTTGCGACAAACAACATCGTATCTATGATTGCGATCAATTTAGAAATATGTCCATTGAACAGCGTCAGGGTTTTGTCCTAAAATCAAAGCTTTGTCAAAATTGCCTACGTCCGGGGCACAAGGCTTTCACTTGCAAATTTGGTGTTTGTCGTAATTGTAAACGACGACACAATACTTTACTTTGCGATGATAACTCTCAAGGTCAAGTAAAGTCACCTGCAGACAATAATGTATCTAATTCTGATTCAATTACTCAAACTCTTTGCACGACAAATTCAGGTCAAAATACTTTCACTTTATTATCTACGGCTATGGTTTTGGCGATTAATCCGTGCAATAATAAGCGTCAAATTGTCCGTGTGCTACTCGACTGCGGCAGTCAGTGCAGCCTAGCTTCTAAGCGTCTGAGGGACAAGTTAGGTTTACGATCACGGCCCGCAGGCTCGATCAACGTTGTAGGCATAGGCAATTCAACCTCACACTGGGTAAACGAATTTTGTGATTTCAAATTAAAATCATTACACAGTGATTATACTGTGCAACTTACTTGCCCAGTGCTATCTGATCTGACTGGCGAAATTCCTAAGTTTACGATGGACCCTAAGCTTATTAATATACCTACGGATGTTCAGCTAGCCGATCCTAGTTTTTATAGGCCTTCTCCAATAGATGTGCTAGTCGGTGCTGATCTATTTTGGAACATCGTAGGTAGTGAGCGACAATCGCTCGGCTCTAAACAGCCTAATCTTATTAATTCGGAGTTTGGCTGGATTTTATCCGGTCCTATTTGTTTAAACTCGCGAATCTCTAAAAATTATAGTTGCAATTTTTCTAAGGCGCAGTCAGATAACTTTAATAAACTTCTGAGTCGATTCTGGGAGCTAGAAGAGCTGCCGCCAAGGTCAATTTTAAGCGACGACGAGAAAGCATGTGAGCAGCATTTTAAGACTCACACTTCTCGCGATTCGTCCGGCAGGTTTTGTGTGCGTTTGCCTCTCAAAGACTCGCCTAATTGCTTAGGTAATTCATACTTTCTAGCTAAGAAAAGGTTTTTTAATTTAGAAAAGCGATTTAGAGCTAATCCCAAACTTAAATCACAATACGTTAATTTTATTAACGAATACATTAGTCTAGGTCATTGTTCCGTTCTAACAAATAATTATAAGCCGAACCCGTGCTATTTTTTGTGTCATCACGCGGTTCTCAAACAAAATAGCGAGTCGACTAAGCTACGAGTGGTATTCGACGGATCCGCTCGCACCTCCTCGGGCTTATCTATTAACGATTTGCAACGAATAGGTCCTACTGTACAAGATTCACTCTTTTCTATATTATTACGCTTTCGTCAGTACCTATACGTTCTTACAGGAGATGTCGAGAAATTCTTTAGGCAAGTTAATCTCCACGAAGACGATCGTGACCTTCAATTAATACTATGGAGGGAGGACGAATCAAAGCCTATTCAAGTACTAAGACTCAATACCGTCACTTATGGTTTTGCTAGTGCTAGTTATCTTAGTACGAAGTGCATTTGGCAGTTAGGACAGGAATGCCCCGATGAGTTAATCCGTACGGTAATCCAGCATGATCTGTACCTAGACGATTTAATTACTGGTGCTAATTCCATAAGTGAATTACGTCATATTTTAAATTCTGTCGTTTCTGTTTTGCGCTCAGGCTGTTTTCCACTTAGAAAATTTAAATCTAATGTGCCATCTATATTTGAAAACACGCTAATTAATCCACTCGATACTTTAACCTTAAGTGAATCGTCTAATACTTTGGGTTTACAGTGGAAGCCGCCTTCCGACACATTACATGTTTCGTTGTACACTCCTGACAATATAAACGAACAAACAACGAAACGTTCGATTTTATCTAACATGTTTAAAACCTTCGATCCACTCGGTTTAATTTCTCCTTGCACTATTCGCTTAAAGTTATTAATGCAGGAGCTATGGCGTCGAAATTTTGACTGGGACGAGCCAGTACCTTCTGACATTCGATTATACTGGCACGAATTGGTTCAGGAGTTTAGAAATGTACCGTCAGTCACTGTGCCTAGGTTAGTTTTATGCGATTCCCCGGTTAGTATTGAGCTTCACTCATTTTGTGATGCGTCAATGTCGGCTCACGGCGCATGTGTTTATTTACGGTCCACGGACTCAGCCGGTCGTGTAGTAGTCAATTTACTTTGCGCTAAGTCTAAGGTGAATCCTAATAAGCCTATTACTATACCGCGACTGGAGCTTATGGGAGCATTGCTGGCCGCTAGGCTGTGCAAGTCGGTTCTCGAGTCTTTGCGATGCAATATTTCTCGCTGCACTCACTGGAGTGACTCGAGCGTCGTTTTAGGGTGGTTGCACACTTCTCCAAACAAATTAAAAACGTTCGTTGCGAATAGGATAGTCGAGATTTGCGAAACTACCTCGGCTACGAATTGGCGTCATGTACCTACAGATGCTAACCCCGGTGATTTAATTTCACGTGGAACCCAGGTACATACACTCCAGCAATCCAAATTCTGGTGGTCGGGTCCAGACTTTTTATTGAAATCAGAGTCGGAATGGCCTATACAAAATATCAATTCATTAGACTTACCGGAAATAAAGTGCAATATTGTGCAGAATTTCGAGCCAGTTATAGACTTCTCACGGTTTTCTAATTTTATGCGGCTAAAACGTTCATTCGCTTATGTTTTACGTTTTCTACATAACGCTAGGTTTCCTAAAACTAAGATAAGCGGAGCTCTAACCGTGAACGAGTTAACTAAATCATTTCATTTTCTATGCAAATTTTCTCAATTGCAATCTTTTTCTATTGAGTACGATGCTTTAAATAAACATAAATCTATTTCTAGTAAAAGTAATTTATTATCACTTAGTCCTTTTCTAGATAAGGACAGCGTAATGCGAGTTGGTGGCAGACTAGCCCACTCAGACTACGACTATGATAAACGGCATCCCATCATATTACATTCTAAACATCATTTAACCTCCCTTATCTTTAGATACGAACATAATATTAGGCAAATGCACGCCGGCCCACAACTATTATTGTATTCAGTTCGTGAATATGTGTGGCCCATTGGGGGGAGGTGTCTAGCCCGGAGTACCACGCGAAACTGTGTACGATGCAAAAGGTTTCAAGGTCGCACGTACTCACCAATGATGGGACATCTACCGTCGCAGCGTACGACTCCATCATTCCCTTTTGAAACCGCAGGGGTTGACTTCACTGGTCCTTTCACCATTTTAAATAAAAAAGGTCGCGGTGCTAAAACTCTAAAATGCTACCTATGTCTATTCGTGTGTTTTCGTTTCAAGTGTGTTCACTTGGAGGCGGTAACAGAGTTATCTAAGGACGCGTTCATAATGACTTTACGGCGATTCATTTCTAGACGTGGAAAGCCATTGGAAATTTACTCCGACAATGGCCGTAATTTTGTTGCCGCCGCCAAAGATATTGGTAATTTTTTAAAAGACAATTCAAACACTATATCTGAGTTTGCCGCGAATGAAGGGATCAAATTTAATTTCATACCTTCTTACGCCCCTCACTTCGGCGGCCTATGGGAAGCTGGTATCAAGTCTGCGAAGCACCATATAAAAAGGATGATGGCTAATTTAAATTTTACATACGAAGAGTTATCTACTCTGTTCGCACAGGTGGAAGCTATTTTGAATAGCCGCCCCTTGTGTCCTATCTCTTCCTCTCCTCACGACTTCCAATCTCTCTCTCCAGGGCATTTTCTGGTTGGTCGACCGCTGACATCGTTGCCGGATCCAACCCACGACGACGGCAGCTCCAGCTACAAGCGCTACGCCCGCATCGAGCTAGCTCGAAGACACTTTTGGAGTCGATGGCAGCGGGAGTACGTGAATGAGCTGCAACAACGTCTCAAGTGGCGAGACAGCAAAGGCAACCTCAGCGTGGGAGACCTCGTCCTTCTCCACGAAGACAACAGCCCTCCACTACACTGGCGCCTGGGTCGTGTTCTCAAGCTTCACCCCGGTGTCGACGGAGTCGTCAGAGTGGCTGATGTCGCCACTCAGAGAGGAGTCGTGCGGAGAACCCTAACACGATTGTGCCCCTTGCTAGCAGCTGATCAAGGGTCTGAAATGCCCGCAGGGATTTCAGGGGGGGAGCTATGTTAAAGCCTGGCATTAACATAACCACGAGAACTAGCAGCGAGCGATTGCTATTTTCTTCTGTAAGGCGCTTCAATTAAATGGTTGGCGGGCCCCACCGCTTCACGTCATCAGCTACGTCATCGAGGACTGAGGAGGGGGCTCGACCTGTCTAGAAGGCCCGTCCTCTATTCGCCCTACAATCGCCCGTAGCCGCATATCGTATCATTTGTTATCCACTAAAATCTTTGCAATCTATAATCGATCCCTGTTTGTAATAGTACAGAATAAATTGTATTTTGTACGAAGTTGTTTTGAATAAGCAATTTCCAAGTCTTTTCTTGTTTCTAACAGGAGGTATAGATTTTTTTTATCTATGGACGCTTCACACCACGTCAGTCTGGCCCCGTGGTAAGTACCTGATGGACTTGTGTTACAGGTACCAGACAACGGAAATATATTTAATACTTTTATACTATACATATATTTAAGATTTTAATTATATGATACACATATTTAATACACATCCATGACCCAGGAACTTTGAAAACTTTTTGTTCCGTCGGCGGGATTTGAACCCGCAACCTCCGGCTTGAGCTACCAACGCGCTCACCACTGAGCCACAGAGGTCGTCAAACTATTTTTAGAAATAAAATAAAGATTTTTTTTTAATTATCGCTTGACAAACTCGAGTCTCGATCTAAAAGACTATGAAATGGTATAATATGGTAGTGATGATGATGATGATGATGATGAATGTAATTTGCATAGTAGCATATGGTTCCTGTTCTTAAAACAACGCCGAAACTCCCAAACTTGTATCTATAAAGAATCAGGAGTTCTCTCAGCACCTTCCGAACCACGGTATACCAGGTATATCTCGGTGCAAAATCTTACTTGTTGGTAGCATATGCTTAGAATACTTCTCACGAAACCGAAGTCACCACACGTTTCCCTATAAGTTTTGAGGAGTTCCCTCGATTACTTATGGATCCTTCATCAGATCACCACTTTTGTGAATATAAAAATCGGGTAACATACGGCGGAGTAATCGTTGAATATAAGAAAACGAACATAACACCTCCCCCATGTTGAAAGTCGGTTAAAATTGTAGCCTATGTGTTATTCTGATGTATAAGCTATATTATTGTAAAGTTTCATTAAAATCCGTTCAGTAGTTTTTGCGTGAAAGAGTAACAAACATCCATACATCCACACATCCATATATCCAAACAAACTTTCGCCTTTATAATATTAGTAGGATGTAGCCTATAATATATTATCACGCTAAGACCAATAGAAGCGGAGCACCAATGAAGAATGTTTCAAAATCGGGTGATTTTTCCTATTGTGCTGTGTAAACGATAAAAGTTTCGCAAAAATTGGCAGAATTTTCTTTATTTACCCATGAATTAGTTACTCTCTCGGGTCTGTGGCTGTTTGGTTGTTCGTTTTGTTCGGTGTTGCTATGTGTCTGTGCGGATGATTTTCTTGCTCTCTGTATTCGATGCCTATCACTATCCTGGCTAAGGCGAGCCTCACGCTCTACAGATGATTCTCTTTCTCTCTGTATTCGATTTCTATCACTATTCTGGCTGAGGCGAGCCTCACGCTCTACAGACGATTCTCTTTCTCTCTGTATTCGATTTCTATCACTATTCTGGCTGAGGCGAGCCTCACGCTCTACAGACGATTCTCTTTCTCTCTGTATCCGAATTCTATCATTTTTCCGACTGAGGCGAGCCTCATGCTCTACAGACGATTCTCTTTCTCTCTGTATCCGAATTCTATCATTTTTCCGACTGAGGCGAGCCTCACGCTCTACAGACGATTCTCTTTCTCTCTGTATCCGATTTCTATCACTATTCTGGCTGAGGCGAGTCTCACGTTCCGTTGACGATTCTTCATCTCTTACTGAACGTGCTCTTTTGGAATTCACTATACTACGACCTATGTTCGAACGACGACGTCTTCCAGGCATGATCGTATATTAATACCCACAAAGCAACAAATAACCCAATCGCAAAGCAAAAACAAAAGTCCGTTTTTCTAACCAAGTCAAATATATTTTTATCGACAATTCAGAAACCAAAGAACCAGAAACAATGAATATCTGAAAGAAAGCGCTGTGGTTGCTCCTCTGCGTTACCGTCTGCACAACCACACAATGACGAAATACACTATCTACTACAATAACATAAGCCCGAAGCTTATGAGAGCCCCCGGCCGGTTCCGCCGTAACCGCTATGTCCCTCGGCCGCCGCCGCGCGACATATTTTTTGATTCCGCGTAAGTTTATACGTTTGAAAACTTCTAAAGTATTGATCGAAATTGTATAGTGTAAAAGACAATTATAATCTACATTTAATGTCTTAGCTTCCAAATATGTTTATTTGGATAAGGGTTAATGTTGTAAATTGTTAAAATCGCTTCGTAAATAAGCCATTATTTTTCGTAAAAAGTAAAGAACAAAAATGGCTATTGTGAGTTATCCCTAAGAAATAGACATATACCATCGCGGACTTTTTTGTTTACCTTATTAAGGCGTACAATACTGTAGTACATTATTTTGATCTATCTCGTAGGGTTTAGCCAGCGTTTGCAATATAAACGCAAAAAAATGAATTTATTTACGACATAACATTAGAAACCTCTAAAATTATCAGTGTTTCTCTACCATATTATGCATATGTTATACATATAAACCTTCCTCTTGAAACACTCAATCTATTAAAAAAAACCGCATCAAAATCCGTTGAGCAGTTTTAAAGATCTAAGCATACATACATACATACAGACAGCGGAAAGCGACTTTGTTTTATACTATTTAGAGATTATAAATGCGAAAGTATCTCTGTCTGTCTGTCTGTCTGTCTCGCTTTCACGCCAAAACTACCGAACCGATTGTAATGAAATTTTGTATACAGATAGTCTAAAGCCTGAGAAAGGACATAGGCTACTTTTTTACTATAAAAAAGGGTTGTAAAGGGGTGAAAATACGAAAATTTGTTCAAATTAAGTTAGTTCCAAAAATTCATACTAGATGGCGCCGTGCGTCTCTTACATCGCGCTTACACTTGCCCAACATCTTTCTATAAGACGTGGTATCATCATACAGTCGAGTTTCGATTTTTTTCGATTGTTATTTCTTTATAACGTTATTTAATAAGTCAGTACTTTATAATATAAAGTACTGACTTATTAAATAACGTGTATATAATATAAAGTTTATATTATATACAGTGACGTAACCTTAAACCTATAAATGATAAATAGTTTATGGGTAAAGTTGTGTAATTGGGGGGCTAAATAAGCTTTAAAATTTGGCATAAAATATAAAGTTTAATTAAAAAAAAATTAAATATTATGTGCACACTGCACAGCTGTTTTGATTTAAGGGGTACCAGGTTTTTTTTATAAAAGCTTTTGACACCAATTTTGTTGACATCGCGCGCTATAAACTGAAGTCCACGCGGACGAAGTCGCGGGCAACAGATAGTATTAATATTATATCTAAGTACTTATTAATAGATTAGTGTTTGTTGGTTTGCATTTCGATGCAAACTACACTTAGAATTTTTTCAAATGATTTTGATGAAATTGTGCACAGACATAAGACAGAACATAGGTTACTTTTCGTTGCCATAAAATGTCCAGTTCCTGCAGGATACTAGATGCTAGTGCTCTAAAGTCCAATGACAGATTAAAAGTTTTTGAACTTTGATTCATTGCTAAAACGTCTCTCGTTACTATCGCGTTACTGCTATGCAAACTGGAGATGACGATGATGATGATGATGAAGATGATGATGAAGACTCATCACTCATGTTCACATCTCCATATCACAACGGTGGAATAAAACTCCTAATGGAAATGATTAAGATATACTCAATTAGTGTAAAAGGGGACTTCCCATGCGGGTGGATTTAAGGATCTATTACATGAGAGCGATTTTTAGAATTATTATGGTCACAGAACAGCACACATATCAACTCCGACAAGTTACAGGTTGCGCGAGTCCTACTCGCACTTGGCCGATTTTTTTTGTTTGAAAGATGACAATCATCAAGATCGTTCTTAGCTTCCTTCAAGGTGGTAAGCAACTACAGATTTCATCGGTTTTATATCTTGTATTAGAGTTTTTAATACAAGGTTGTTTTAAAATTTCTTAATTTTACATTATCTGTAGATTAATATGTAGCATAGGGCTAACATTGGAACAAGACAAGGGAGTGGGCGAGAGGAGGGAGAGAAACAAAAGCTGAAATCTTTTGACTACTAGTTATTGATGAATAGTAACACAAAAAGCCTCGCGTGTGAGCATTTCTCTCACATCTTTGAACTTTATCGTTTGATACAGTCATACATGACAGGGATCGTCACCGTATTGCCTAGCTTTGCAGTAGAGAGTTTCACACAAAGAACACTGTACGGCTGGAATCAATACGAATTCCTATCCATTTCCGAGTTGATATGTGTGCCTTAGCGTCACACTGCACCGTCAAAAGGTTATAACCCAAAGTTTGCTAACTTTGGGTTAAATATGACACATTTCGACGAACACACACAGTTTCTAAACTTTGTGATATGTCGTTAAATATCTTTGAAAGTTTAAGCCAACTTATAAGGTTTTGCTGAACTATATTATATGTAGAGTAGCAATGAAAAGTTTTCTAAAGATATTTTGAAGTTGATTAGTTTTATGAAACGGTTATCAAAAAGTCGTATAATATTATGAAACACAAAGAAATCCTTAGTCTTGTTATTTTTTATTGGTCCTGCACGATGTTAGCATCTTATAATAGCGTATGCTGAAAATTTTGAGTACTGACAGAACACTTAATTCGTAATAGTAGTGTAGTTTAAAGAAAAGACATCATATCACCTTTTACCCAGTTGTACTTTTTACCCAGAAAAATGTACGGTTCCCGCGCGATAAACTCACTTCAACGCAACAAATTTGGCAGCAACATTTAGTACTCTAATATTTTTATATCCTGCTGAAAGGCAACATGTGAACGTCGCTTAACCCTCACCAAATTGACATACCGTGTATAATTAAGAGTGTCACGGCCACATTAGCCCCGGGGGCGTCAGCTCGCGTTTTAGGGTTAACTATGGACTTTATGTATCATTTTTTAAAATGGACTTAAAGTCCCAGGCTTTGGATGGGTACTGAAGATTTTGACGGGAGTTTATATTATACTAGTGGTCCGCCCCGGTTCCGCCCGTGGTACATACATAACCTATAGCACTCGGGGACATCTTAGCTATTAGTGAAAGAATTTTGAAGTTCCTGAGATTATCGCGTTCAGACGAACAAACTTTTCAACTTTATAATATTAGTATAGACTAGATTTCGGTTATCGCGCAAGAACCGTACATTTTTTTGGGATAAAAAGTATCCTTTGTCCATTCCCGGGACCCAAAGTATCTATCTCTATGCCAAATTTCAACAAAATCGGTTCAGTAGTTTGGGCGTGAAGAGGTAACAGACAGCGTTGTTAATTGGTGAATATTTCAAAGTCAGCCAATCAACGGCGCAAGTAAAAAATTCTGTCAAAACCTTTGATGCAAACATTTTGTCATATGACAAAGGAGTAAAGCAAAAAAAACTGCAAAATTTTGATTGCAGTGCTAGAAATTGATCAATAGCACAGAAACGCTCGTGTATAAGCATTTCTCTCACCACTTTCAAGTTTATCATTTATAGGTCTATTTTACTCTGGCTACCCTTACGAATCTATTGAACATACATAGTGACAATATTTTAGGGTGTGTATGAGTCCCTTATGTATAGGATTGAATATGAAAGTAGCAGCACTGAAAGAACAAATTTTTTATGCGCTGATACTTTCTCATGAACTCGAAATAGGGTACCCCTATACACCCTAAGGCCTAAAGTATTATCACTTAGTTTTGTTACATCCTGTATACGTAAACTAAACCCTCTCCAGCCGAATTCAGATAAAAAAAATACTCACATGACTCTTCAATAATGACCTCCTCCAGCGTCACCACGCACACCAGAAGGAGACAGAAGATGTGCGAAGGAGACGGCACCATCGTTATCTACCTCTAACGCGTAGCCCGCACATCACTGTCACTTGTCACTGTCACTTGTCACTTAGTCACCTTGTCACTTAGTCACCTTGTCACTTAGTCACCTGAAACAAATGAATCGTAATTAATAAAGTGGTTTTTGGCGTTTTCATTATGTACAGCTGCAAAAGTTGTGGATGGCTTATTAACTTTATTGTTTGGCATAATATTATGATTCGAAATGCCCCAGACTTACATACAGAGAAGAAATAGAAATAACTCTCTTTATATAAATTTATTTATTTATCATCCATCCATTCTTATCTACTAATATTATAAATGCGAAAGTGTCTATGTGTCTGTCTGTTACCTCTTCACGCCCAAACCGCTGGACCGATTTTGCTGTTTGGTACATGGAGATACTGAGTCCCGGGAAAGGATAATTTTTATCCCGGAAAATGTACGGTTCCCTGGCTGGCGATAATGGCGTAAAGGAGTTACGGGTTAGATGACACCCTCCTTGTTGTTCCTCATTTTAAAAACTTTAATTAACCAGCTATTAATAATAACCGTATGTGAGAAGAGCAAAATACTCCCAGGCGTCTATCTATGTAACAACACGCGCGTTTTAAGGGTTAAACTTCCAAATAGTATTTCTATTCGTTTCAAAAATATTTTTAAAACAAAATAACTCTCTATTAAAAAGACACCTGTACTTTTTAGAAACATTTTTTAAAATACATATCGTACAAAATCTAATTTTTCGTGCGTATAAAATGACATGACAGTCGAAAAGTTAAAATAATGCGAGGTGAAAAATTGTTCTCTAACATTCAAAATTTAAAATTTGAATTTCGTGTTTACTTTTTTTTACAAAGCCTTTTTTTATACGGCTTTGATGCGTATGAAAAGGGACTTCTAACTTTTGTACAATTTCAATAGGTATGATAGGTAATATGAATAAAATTGTTGGTATACGTAGCGAAGCGAGCCCTAGTAGTCTAAGCGATAAGTTGAGAATGGCGAAATATAGAGATAAGGGTCATAAAAATACGTGCGATAGCTCATTAGATTCGGGAAGACGTCTAGAAAAATGTACCGGAATCGTGTATTAGCACACAAAAAATTGCAAAAGTTATAAGCAGATTAGGTTGCAAAAAAAAGGTATTATGTTTTTTCGCCATTCTCAACGTATCGCTTAGACTATAGTACAATATATTATACCCACAACCTGAGCACTTTTGTGGTACACTTTACGGAAAAACTATCACGCCTATTGACGTGTGCTTTAACATGGTAATTTTTATTAATAATTATGTAGATGTGTTATCATCGGTCAGTGAAGGTTTGGTTACTATTAAAATATGAAATAAAACTGCCTTATAGATTATTATTATTTATTACTAGACATTCCGCGCGGCTTCGCCGGCGTTAATTAGATATTACACAGACAAATTAGTTCACAAAAAATAGCCTATGATCTTGCAGGTGGTCTATTTCTTATCTGTGCCAAAAAACAGAAAAATTGCTCTAGTAGTTCGTGAGATAAGCCCATTCAAATAATTTTCCCCGTTTTTTTCCACATTTTACTCTATTTCTTCGCCCCTATTAGTCTAGCGTTATAAAATATAGCCTATAGCCTTCCTCGATAAATGGGCTATCTAACACTGGAAGAATTTTTCAAATCGGACCAGTAGTTCCTGAGATTAGCGCATTCAAACAAACAATCTCTACCACGCCGAAAAACGACGCGAGCTCGGCTTTTAGGTAGTAACATAAACATCCCAGTGATTTTGGTAAATATGGTGGGCGGTTGTATTAAACCAGCATAGATGAACGATCTATAGTGCCAAAATGTGTGCGCAATACGCTAGAACACTCTGTTTTTCATGACTCAGTGGAACGGATGGCCGACTCGACTGGCGAGAGATAAGGCACAGGACTTTTTGCATACCCATCCGACGCAAGGATCATCTTACATGTCAGACTATCAGGAGATCAGCCTGCATTGTCCTAACCAAATTTGTATGCACACATTATGATGCAGTGGAGCGCGGATCGCATTTATGACCAAACACGATAGGTCTAGACTCTAGATAATGTGTATGCCAATGCGGCCCGCTGCGGATCGTCGTAATGTGCTAACCTTAATACAAGTCATCTATTCAGGAACTATCATACTAACATTATGCCTGCCTTTCTGTCACCTCTTCACGCCCAAACCGCTGAACCGATTTTGCTGAAATTTGGCATGGAGATACTCTGACCCCCGGAAAAATACATAAGATACTTTTCATCTCGGAAAAATTTACGGTTCCCGCGCTAAGAATTTCGGTGCAACAGAATTGCGGACGGTCATCTAGTAACAAAGAATTTTTTTTTTAATGAAATAAAGCGGCCAACGAGCAAACGGGTCACCTGATGGAAAGCAACTTCCGTTGTCCTTGGATACTCGCAGCATCAGAAGAGCTGCAGGTGCGGGTAATAGGGTAGGGAAAGGAATATGGGAGGGTAGGGTAGGGGATTGGGCCTCCGCTAAACTCATTCACTCCACGCCGGTTTTCTGTGAGTCCGTGGTATTTCTCCGGTCGAGCCGGCCCATTCGTGCAGAAGCATGGCTCTCCCACGTCAAAAAGGTAGGCAAGATATTTCCTATTCCTAATGACTCTCCTTCCTCAATGCCCCAAACCGCAAAGAGCCTACTTATAAATTCATGAAACGGCCCCAAAACCGCACTTTACGATGACTCTGGTGACAGAGATGATTAATTGTTGGAGGAAATAACCCTTTTGGTGGAAACATCATTCAAACACAATAACTATGTAAAGGCCCGCTGTCTGTCCTTAATCTTTATGGCCTAAATTATTTTCACTTACTTTTTTAGGGTTCCGTACCCATAGGGTAAAAACGGGACCCTATTACTGAGACTTCGATGTCCGTCTGTCCGTTCTGTCTCCAGGCTGTAACTCAAGAACGGTAATAGCTAGAGAGTTGAAATTTTCACAGATTATGTATATCTGTTGCCGCTATAACAACAAATACTAAAAACAAAATAAAATTGATATTTAAGGGGGTTCCCATACAACGTGATTTTTTTGGCCTTTTTTGCTATAGAGCAAAAAAGGCCAAACTACCTTTCTTTTGCCATTATTGATATAGATCAATAATGGCAAAAGAAAGGTAGGTACATGAATTTTTCTCAAGGTCCTTAGTTATATGTATACTTTAATATTTAATAATAATAATAATAACATTAAATTAAAAATTAAGGGAGCCCATACAAAAAACACAATTTCCTCTATAACGGTACGGAACCCTTCATGCGCGAGTCCGACTCGCACTTGGCCAATTATTTACACTTTGTATAGGTCACAATCACATACGTGTGGCACTCGGGGACTGCCGCGGTAAAGCTGTTGCATAGCTATCAATGCAATTATAATGCGCATACGTCTAATCACACTGTTGAACTGAAAATATGACGTTAGACGAATGTTAGGTGTTTTTCGTTACGGAATATCTTGATTCGGTCGCCACGCTAAAAATTTAGCCTATAATTACAATCATTGTTGACCCAACGTGATGGTCTTCAGATTGCCTTAACCAACATCTATTATGTCTAAAAACATCACAATCATGGCGACAATCATCCAATGGAGATTAAGATTACGTTAGTATAAAATCCATCATAACGTAACATTACAAAATGAACTTTTTATTTTCACGTTAAATCTGACGTGAGCTCTTACGGTATCACAATCCAATTTATCGTCTACGTATTGATTTACGTCACGTACACGTCACGTAGATGCCACGTAGACGCCGTAGCTGCCACGTACAATTACGTAGTATCTATAATCTACGTCTTTTTGTACGACAGAAAAACTATTTGATATGTTTGACAAATTGTTTTATTGAATTGTGTGGGTAGTATTATATTTTGTGTCATATTACACAACTCTTACCCCGCGTTCCATTTGATGTTAAAAACGATCGAGACGCTCAAAATAGGAGGCATTTTGAGCGTTTTGATAGTTTTTAACATCAAATGGAACGCGGGGTTGATTCCGCACGATTATGTCAGCAATGTCCAACGCATACAATATAACGCGACGGAATTTCGGCATGGTGTGTCATCAGTAATTTAAAATACATTGCAGGCGGAATCAAGCCGAACTTCCGCCGCGGAACTTCGGCATGGTGTGCTCAGACACTACGACGTATGATCGTATCCATGCTACCATACTAATTTTGAACCATAATAATATGAAATTAATGTGAAAGTGCGTCTGTATGTTACCTATTAGAACTATAGAAGAAATTTAGTATAATAAATATTAACTCCCGCACCAGTTTCATTGAAACCAGGCCGCAGTGTGTGCGCAGTACACAAGGGCACTCTCTCTTCCTTTACTCTCATAAAGTGGGACGGACGACCGACACGACTGGCGAGAGATCAGGCGCAGAACTTTTTACATGCCCATCCGACGCATGGATCATCTTACTTGTCAATCAGGTGATCAGCGGGGCTAAAATAATAATATATATAATAATAATAATATCTATGGACGCTTCACACCACGCCAGTCTGGCCCCGTGCTAAGTACCTAAAGGACTTGTGTTACAGGTACCAGACAACGGAAATATATTTAATACTTTTATACCATACATATATTTAAGATTTTTATTATATCATACACATATTTAATAGGTACACATCCAGACCCGGGAACATTGAAAACTTTTTGTTCCGTCGGCGGGATTCGAACCCGCGACCCCCGGCTTGAGCTACCAACGCGCTCACCACTGAGCCACAGAGGTCGTCAAAATGGTCACATATTTTAGCAATTCCTCTCAATCAATTCACAAAACTGTCAAACTCACGAATGTCAAATTAGTACGAATTTAGACATCTGAATTGCCAATAAAGTGTCATTTTTGCTGTTAAAAAAAAATAATTCATAAAATGATTCTCCAAAGCGACCGTTTAAGCCCCACGGCCTGAATTGTCCTTACTTGGAAATAACATGATTCTAACGCGGGAATCGAACCAACGACCTCAGAGTAGAGACTCAGGAAAATTCGCAACACGGGAGAAGAGACCACCGGCGGCGCACGTCAACCTGCCAAGCATACATTTCTCCAACTATACATCAAAATGTACAAACGTCAAAGCGAAACTAATTAAAATGTAACAGTAAGTTACGGCAAAGTTGGTTTAACTCAGTTAAACTCAATTAACTTAGCTGTCGTTAACTCGAGCAGGCCTCTAATGGAGGTGAAGGTATCTTCTATCTATATATAATATATAAAACTCAAAGGTGACTGACCGATTGACATAGTGATCTATCAACGCACAGCCCAAACCACTGGACGGATCGGGCTGAAATTTGGCATGCAGGTTATCACGTAGGCATCCGCTAAGAAAGAATTTTGATAAATTCCGACCCCCAAGGTGTTCAAATAGGGGATGAAAGTTTGTATATAATAATACTTCTTAACGCGAGCGAAGCCGCGGGCAAAAGCTCGTTTATAATAAGAACCTTAGGTAAAATGTAGTAGGTTCGATTTCCGCGTTGGAAGACTGTTAATTCCAAGTTTAGTTAGTCTCAAGTCTCACTAAAACTCGAGAACGTCTGAATCGATTTGTTGAAGTCCAGAGAAGGATTGTCGTGACTAGATTCTGGCCCAATCTAATTTTATAAATTCGAAAGTGGGTTAGTCTGTCTGTTACCTCATCACGCCCAAACCGCTAAACCGATTTTGCTGAAATTTGAAATGCAACTTTAAGCCCCGGGTAAGGACATAGGACACATTTTATCCCGGAAAAATGTACGGTTCCCGCGATAAACGAATTTTGGGGCAAAAGAGCCTTGCGGAATTTATAATACATTTTAAAATCTTAAAAAGTTTATTTTTATATCAAACTAGATAGTCAGGGAGCCCTAGAACAATTTTTTTATTTCTACAGGGTGTAACAAAAATAAAAGATAATACTTTAGGGTGTGTACGTGTTCCTTGTAGAGAGTTCACTGTGAAAGTAGCAGCGCTGAAAGGCCAAATAATTTTTTCACTTTTGTATAGGGAAACTCGTGACGCTCGGGCCATTGCCCATACAAAAGTGAAAAAAAATTTTCGTCTTTCAGAGCTGCTACTTTAACAGTGAACTCTCTACAAGGAACACGTACACACCCTAAAGTATTATCACTTATTTTTGTTACACACTGTTATAAAGCTAATTTTTTGTGAGTAGCTTCATTTTGAGAAGACGAACAACATTTTTATCTGCGAAAATTCTTGAATGTGATAGCTAACAGAGATAGAGAGGATTTAATACTTTGATTTGATGGTCCTAAAATATGGATTGTTCGATTTGTAGGACAATGTTACTCTTAACTCTATTAACCTACCAATATACAAAAAATCTGCTGGTAAGTGTTCCGTTACAGAACCCTAAAACGGAACCCTAACCAACTGTTTTTTTTTTGTATATTGGTAGGTTAATAGTTATTTAATTTAAGAGTAACATTTGTAAGCTTTATGTTTGGTTTATATATAACAAAATGTAAAATGTAATGGTAAACGTTTTGATGTCCGGGAGATTGATTCTAGTGAAACAATTGTATAGAATACATCCGGTCGGGTAAAATGAAGGCAGATGCCGTTGACGTACGGAAAAGATGGCAGGCTAAATCAATCTTCAAGAAACACAAAAGTCTTAAATATTGTTAATACATTGACCAAGCGTCCAAGTATTGACCTATTATTATAATTTTAATATCGAATTGACCTACATACCTACCGGAGGTATAATTGATTTTATGTTTAATTAGAAATAACAAGTGGATCCTTGAATTAAATAAATTATAATTATAACATTTCAGTTTTAATTGTTTACTTTAATTAATTTGAGGCAAATCAATATTTTGTAGCTTGATAATTTGAAGGTTTAGGGCCTGTTTCACCACTTCCTGATAAGGTGCCAGATATGCTATCCACAACTTATCTCACCTAGATTCTCTATACTTCTGTCAAGTTAAGTTGTGAATAGCCTATCCGGTACCTTATCAGGAAAGTGGTGAAACCGGCCCGTCTACGGACAGACACACAGACACTGAATTTGATTAAAATAGTTTTGAAACTAAATGAGATGCATATACTGGACTTGGGGTCAATCTAATATTCCTCGCTCTGGACAGGGGTTAGGAGTTTAAAAAGGGGGTAAGGAGTTTAAAGGAGTTAGGAGTTTAGGAGGGCGTCACGTATACAATGTTTTAAATTAAGTTCCTCTTTAAACTGACCAAGTGCGAATCGGACTCGCAGGATTCCTAATAGAGACGGAACTTCTTATATCTCCATGATAAATCCATAGGTACTTACTTACTATACTCAGGGCCTGTTTCACCACTTTCTGAGTGCCTAATAGGCTATTCACAACTTTTTTGACAGATTCTCTATACTTGATATGTCAAGTTAATTGGTGGATAGCCTTATCAGGAAGTGAAACAGGCCCTTACTATTATTATAAATGCGAAAGTGTGTCTGTCTGTCTGTCAGTTTGTATGTTTGTCTGTTACCTCTTCACACTTAAACCGCTGAACCGATTTCGCTGAAATTTGGCATGGAGATACTTTGAGTCCCGGTAAAGGACAAAGGATACTTTTTATCCCGGAAAAATGTACGGTTCCCGCGCGATAAACGAGTTTTGGCGCGACGGAGTTGCGGGCGTCATCTAGTCTATACTCTATAGACTATAGTCTATAGGTACTAGACTAATATTTTTTTATTTTTTTTATTTTTATTAAATGAGGGGGCAACCGTTCCGAACAATTCCTCAGAGCACTCCCCGTGATACAACCGATAAAGCGGAAGAGTTTGTTTGTTTGTTTGAACGCGCTAATATCAGGAACTACTGGTCTGATTTGAAAACTTCTTTCATTGTTAGTGTGGTGTATTAAAGATGGACGCGCCTACTATGGAGGTAGTTGGAAATAGTTGGAGTGGTCGCCCGACTACAGCGACGATCACTTCTCCACCAGCAGCCGCCAGAGTAGTGTGTTCAGTTATATATATCTGTGTTTAATTTCCTCACCCAGCCATTGTACATACTGTACACTGTACACCATATACACCGGTACACTCGCCGCAGCTGTAGTTGACGACAGCACAGTTAGATAGCCCATTTATTGAGGAAGGCTATAGGATTTATTCATGCTAAGATTAATAGGAGCAAAGAAATAGAGGAAAATTTTCGAAAAACGATGGAAATTATTTGAAAAGGCTTATCTCACGAACTACTGGAGCAATTTTTCTGTTATTTGGCACACATAAGAAGTAGACCACGTGAAGGATCATAGGCTTTTTTTTGTGGACTAACTTTTTTGTGAAATATCTAATATACGCGGGCGAAGCCGCGCGGAACGTCTAGTCTCATATAAGATCGTTCAGCCGTCTAATGTGTTTTGTATTTTTTACGTAGCCGGGTTATAGTCATGAAACTTATTAAAATGGAACTAATAGAGGAAATTAACTGTAATTTGTCACACTTAAAATTAATAGTAGCTTAAACTAGGGAAAAGTTTTACCATTTACATATAAATTAAATTATTAGCTTGTCGTTGAGCCTTACATTAAAATAATGATATTAATAACACAACTGATAACATATTTCAATAAAACGCGCGATCCAGGCCCTTTAGCTGAGACGTTTTCTTTATTGATTCTTTATAGAATCGCCTATCAAAATGTATGGAATTGACCTTTAATTACAATGATGATGATAAGTCGAATGTCTACTTTATTTTATGGAACTCTATATAATACTAGCTGTCCCGGCAAACGTTGTTTTGCATTATAAAGTACTAGCTGTTGCCCGCGACTTCGTCCGCGTGGACTTTATAGTTGTTCCCATACATCGATTGAGTCGTTTACGCGCAAATCAGAAAAGTAAATTGTGTGGCAATCGCACATTTTTCCGGGACAAAAAACATTCCTTGTCCCAGATTCAAATTAGTATCTCCAATCTCCATGCCAAATTTCATCAAAATAGATTAAAGTTTAGGCGAGAATTATAAAAGTTTATTGTGCGGGAACCGTATATTTACCGGGATAAAAAGTATGCCTTGTCCTTTTCCGAGACTGAAAGTATTGCCATACCAAATTTCATCAAAATAGATTGAATAGTTTAGACTTTAGGCGATAATCATAAAAGTTTATTGTGCGGGAACCTTACATTTTCTGGAACAAAATTAGTATTCCTTGTCCTTTCTCGAGACTCAAAGTATCTCCATACCAAATTCAATCAAAATAGATTGAATAATTTACAGGCAAATCATAAAAGTATATAGTGCAGTAAACAGTAACTTTTCTGGGACAAAATGTATTTCTTTTTTTTTTTTTATGAAATAAGGGGGCAAACGAGCAAACGGGTCACCTGATGGAAATCAACTTCCGTCGCCCATGGACACTCGCAGCATCAGAAGAGCTGCATGTGCGTTGCCGGCCTTTTAAGAGGGAATAAGGTAATAGGGGAGGGTAGGGAAGGGAAGGGAATAGGGGAAGGTAGGAAAGGGAATAGGGTAGGGGATTGGGCCTCCGGTAAACTCACTCACTCGGCGAAACACAGCGCAAGCACTGTTTCACGCCGGTTTTCTGTGAGAACGTGGTATTTATCCGGTCGAGCCGGCCCATTCGTGCCGAAGCATGGCTCTCCCACGTATAGAATGTAATCTATGTTCTTTTTCGGGACTCAGAGTATCTTTATACCAAATTTCAGGAAAATGGGTCCAGCCGTTTACGCGTGATGTCGTGACCACGCGAAAAATAACGTTACGCGCAACTTCGCCCGCGTAAATTAGATATTTCACAGACAAATTTGTCCACAAAAAATAGCCTATAATCCTTCTTGCCTGTGCCAAATAACAGAAAAATTGCTCCAGTAGTTCGTGAGATAAGCCCTTTCAAATAATTTGCCCCGTTTTTTTCCACATTTTCCTCTATTTCTTCGCTCCTATTAGTCTTAGCGTGATAAAATATAGCCTATAGCCTTTCTTAATAAATGGGCTATCTAACACTGAAAGAATTTTTCAAATCGGACCAGTAGTTCCTGAGATTAGCGCGTTCAAACAAACAAACAAACAAACAAACTCTTCCGCTTTATAATATTATAGTATAGATTTCGCCCATATTATTTTATTGAAGTTACTAAATAAGTATGTCACCATGGCAACGACCGTCGCGACTCGCGGCTATCCCGTCGCACAAACAATGGTCGCCGTCAGTCTCGAGTATTAATAATTATAGGGGTTGGTAATAAAAAAGTAAAAATTTAGGGTTGTATGTATTTTTGTATGTTGTATCATAAAAAAATAGAAATTAAAAATTTTGTCTAAAAAAATAAAAAATAAAATTTAGGGGTGGACTACCCCTAACATTTAGGGGGATACCGGAGCACAAAAAATTTCATCAAAATCGGTCAAGCCGTTTCGGAGGAGTATGGCAACGAAAACTGTGACACCAGAATTTTATTTATTAGATTTATGAATAGTGTCTTTTTGTCTGTCTGCTACCTCTTCACTCTTAAAATACTGTAGCGATATTGACGTAATTTGGTATGGAGATACTTTGAACCCGGGGAAGGACATAGGATACTTTTTATCCCGGAAAAACGTACGATTCCAACGTGTTTTTGAAGTGAAAACTTCTTTAGCGGCGCGGCGTTGAGCACTTTTGTGGGATGGGTAAAAAGTCAAATTCTCGTGCTGATCGAAAAATAAGACGGTTGGAGAGTAGTCTTGTAGCATCGAAATCGATTAATCGAACAATTGATTGTTTTTTTTCGATTGTCGATATTTTTTAATCGATTGTAAGGGTTTCGATTAATTAAAAAAATCGATTTTCATAAAAAATGGGTTAAAAAGCAAGCGCTGTTTTACGCCGGTTTTCTGTGAGAACGTGGTATTTCTCCGGTCGAGCCGGCCCATTCGTGCCGAAGGATGGGGAGCCATCCTTCGGCACGAATGGGCCGGCTCATGTATACAATTTTTTTTCGTAACGGAGTTTCGGGCGTAATCTAGTCATGCCAATAAAGTTAGAGTCCTAATCTATACTAATCTATACTAATATTATAAATGCGAAAGTATCTCTGTCTGTCTGTCTGTCTGTCTCGCTTTCACGCCAAAACTACTGAACCGATTGCAATGAAATTTTGTACACAGTTATTCTAGAGTCTGAGAAAGGACATAGGCTACATTTTGATGTGGGAAAATATCTTATTTCCATGAAAATATCGATGAAAATCAATTCGCATTGCGCGTGGCCAGCGCTCATCCCGGGGGTCCTGGGTTCGAGTCCCGCAGGCGGAACAAAAAGTTTTCAATGTTCCTGGGTCTTGGATGTGTATTAAAATAATATTTCAAAAATTTTAAATATATTTTATGTTTAATATTATAAAAAATCCAGAAATATATCGATGCAATGAACATTTTAGTTCTACTACGATTCAACAGATGGTGTTTTATTTTTTACTTCATTGTAACATAGAACTAATCATACTTATTAGTTATTATGTTTTTGTTTATAGTTTTTCATAACTAGCTGTTTTTGGGTATTTTGATTAATTAAGGGCCGCGCTACACCGGAATGGCAGCGGCGAGGCGAGCACTTTCAGCGCTGCCATTCCGGTGTAGCGCGGCCCTAAGAGGGGTACCAGTTACCAGGGTTTTAAAAAGTTTTTAAATTTGACACAAACTTTGTTGACTACTAAACTAAAGTCCACGCGGACGAAGTCGCGGGCAACAGCTAGTTATAATTAATTTTAAAAACGCCTAATTATAAAGTTTAGATAAAACTAAATTGAAAACGAGTATATACAAGATTCTCTCTTTTAAAGTGCTTAAAGTCTTTTATTGGACCCATATTTGTTAACTTAAGTTGCGGAAAGTCGTTCAGTTTTATCACTTTTAGTCAAAGTTTTAGATACGAACTAAAACTTAGAACCGGTGGTTTTCTTATCTAATAAAAGAAACGTTTGTTTGTACCAATTACATTAGAAATTAGTCTTAGCCAAGCTAAAATCGCTAATTAAGAACTCCCAAGCGAATTGGATTTAAAATAAGTTAGGTCCTCCAAGGATCTTTCGGCGCTTTTGGCCGATTTAAAAAAAAAAAGAGATGGTTGTGTATATTTTTTGTATGTTCAACGATCACTCCGCCGTTTGTGGACCGATTTTCAAAATTCCTTTATAATTGATCAAATTACGTAGATCTGCCATTCATACTTTACCTTTACACGTGGGAGAGCCATGCTTCGGCACGAATGGGCCGGCTCGACCGGAGAAATACCACGTTCTCACAGAAAACCGGCGTGAAACAGTGCTTGCGCTGTGTTTCGCCGAGTGAGTGAGTTTACCGGAAGCCCAATCCCCTACCCTATTACCTTCCCTTCCCTCCCCTATTCCCTTCCCATCCCTGCCCTCCCCTATTACCCTATTCCCTCTTAAAAGGCAGGCAACGCACCTGCAGCTCATCTGATGCTGCGAGTGTCCATAGGCAACGGAAGTTGCTTTCCATCAGGTGACCCGTTTGCTCGTTTGCCCCCTTATTTCATAAAAAAAAACCAATATCATTTAAAATGCGAAAGTGCGTCTGTCCATTCTTCACGCCCAAATCACAGAACCTGTTTTGATGATATTTTTATATGGAGATAATTTGAGTCCTAGAAATAAACACAGGATACTTCTTATCTTCGAAAAATGTTCAGTTCTCTGAATTCCGAACGTCAATTACTTTACTATGTATCTATAAATCGATATATGTACTGAAATGTCTTCTAAAACGCAATGATGCCATCTTGTAGTACACTGTACATCTAGTTTAAGATGACGTCATGAAATTTCAAACGGGAAGTATATGGAGCGTTCAAACGAAATAATTTAACGAGGTATATTTTAACTGACACTGACAAATGTTAGGCAGCGTTCACACTACTATCCTTTAGTAATAACTAATAAGAATCCTTAGCAATATTATAAACTAGCTGTTGCCCGCGACTTCGTCCGCGTCAACATATTATAGTAGTATAATAACAAAGATGGACATTGGACAGTCCGCTAACAAATATGAAAAAAGTAAAATATAACCTCCTCCTTTTTTGGAAGTCGGTTAAAAAGTAGCCTCAGTTACACCTTACTACATCAGCTATCTACCAAAAAAAGTCCCGGCAAAATAGCTCCAGCCGTTTCAGAGATTAGCCGGAACAAACAGACAGACAGACAGACAGACATACAGACAAAAATTGTAAAAAATGTTGTTTTCGTGTATGTATCGTATATAGATTCATATGCATGTAGTAAAAAACGGTTCTTTCAATATTACAAACAGACACTCCAATTTTATTTATATGTATAGATGCGAAAATGTGTATATCTGTCACTTCACGCTTAAACGACTGAACTGATTTGCTGAAATTTCGTATGGAGATATTTTGGATCGTATTTTGGCGCAACGGAGTTGTGGGCGCATCATCTATAGTCCGTCAAGAAAGTTAAGAAATTAAAAAGTGGCAACATAGTAGTGTCATCCCTTTTTTCTTAGATTGATTTGAAAGGGATGACACTACGATGTTGCCACTTTTTAATTTCTTCACTTTCTTGACAGACTATACGTACGGTTTCGACGAACAAAACGAAATTAGAATAAAGTATTAAACGACCCTTTTGAGGGTTAAAAGTACATAAAATTATAACGAGTGTACTTGATGTACAATACATCTAACTCAGCTAATGACTAACGAGCGCAATTTGGCGGGAATTGTGGGAATTCCCCATTACCAACAGATGTTCATAACGCACTTTATATTGCATATTTCATTTTACATTGAAACGGGTGTATTTATAGTACAATTGTTATAATATCCATGTCCATACAATTCCCGCGTGGATTCACCCGCGTAAATTAGATATTTCATAGACAAATTAGTCCACAAAAAATAGCCTATGATCATCCACGTGGTCTACTTCTTATCTGTGCCAAATAACAGAAAAATTGCTCCAGTAGTTCGTGAGATAAGCCCTTTCAAATAATTTCCCCCGTTTTTAACACATTTTCTTCTATTTCTTCGCTCCTATTAGTCTTAGCGTGATAAAATATAGCCTATAGCCTTCCTCGATAAATGGGCTGTCTAACACTGAAAGAATTTTTCAAATCGGACCAGTAGGTTCTGGTTCTGAAATTAGCGCGTTCAAACAAACAAACTCTTTCGCTTTATAATATTATAGTGTAGATATATGCAAAATGTGTTTGTCTGTCTCTCTGTTTTTCTGACAGACCACTCATCTCACACTCCTCAGATTTTTGTTACTTCATCACGCTCAAAACGGATGAACCGAATTTGCTGAATTTTGGTGTGGAGATACTTTAAGTCCCGAGAAAGGACTAATTATGATTTTTATCTCAGAAAATTGTACGGTTTCCGCGCGATAAACGCCACGGAGTTTCGGACGTCATCTAGTTATTTTATAACCCAACTATTATTTAAGGGTTAATCTTAACAATACCTTAAATATAAAAAAGCAATGAAAATTCTATATTATTGTCCTTTCCTATCAAATGAATTTTTAACATATCAGATAAGGACAAAACATTATAAAGCTTATTCTCATACTAAGAATATTAGAACGCGCACTAAATAATTTTAATCCAATATAATCAATAAGTCCGGCTAGGAGGACCAACTTGGTCCTTCGAGCCAATAATTGGAAATGCCAAAACCTATTCAGAATGGAAACTTGATGCTAATTCCGAGAGGTTTGGTTACCTACCCTTATACATGTTAGAACTAATGCTTATGTTAACATTACATTGATTAAGCCAGGGGTTCTCAAAATGGAAACAATACAAAATACTATGTCGAGACAACTTTTTGATGTGAAAACTTCTAGCGGTGTTGTGCTCTTTTTAGGGCGGAGAAAAATGTTACACACGTGACCTGATCGAAAATTCGTAGAAATCCCTAGTAATATGCCTGAATGTGTGTCTGTCAGCTGTATGTATGTCTGTTATCTCCTCACGCCTAAACTACTGGAACGATTTTGCTGAAATTTGGTATGGAGATACTTTGAGTCCCAGGAAAGGACATAGGATACTGTTTGTCAGAAAAATGTACGATTCCCGCGTAATAAACGAATTTTGGCACGGAGAAGCGGACGTTATCTAGTTTATAATATTGGTATGGATTTTAAAAGCGTCTAATTCAGCTATTATTAAGTTTACCGGATGTCATATATCTCTTTGATTACATAATAGGCCTTATCACCTATCATAAGGCGGTAATCCAACTTAAGATAAGATAAGGGAAGGATAAGGGACCTATAGGAGTTAACGACCGATTGGATATTCCACACGCTTTGAATATAGGCTTGTTCTACTGTGGCACTCGGAGACTGCCGCGGTAAAGCGTAGCATTTTTTATCAACTCATCCATTATACATTATACTTCCATACAATATTATAAATGCGAAAGTGTGTCTGTCTGTCTGTCTATTACCTCTTCACGCTCAAACCGCTGAACCAATTTTGCTGAAATTTGAGTCCCGGGAAAAAAGATGGCATATTTTGTATTTCGGAAAAATGTACGGTTCCCGCGCGATAAACGAATTTTGGCGGAACGGAGTTGCGGGCGTCATGTAGTGCAATTATAATTCGCAGATGTCTAGTCGCACTCACACAAACACCGTGCCGAAGCGAGTGCCGGTCGAAATGGGGCGTGTTAGGTATTTTTCGTTACGGAATTTTTTGATTCGGTCGCCGCGCTCAAAGCACGCGATAAAAGCTATGGAATAGCTTAAAACCTGTGAGATTAATTCCTTAAGGTGACGCCCCGTTAAAGTAAAAAACCGTGTTGGATATGTTTTAGATTGCTTGTTTTCTATGAGAGGCCGGCCCGGCGAGAAATGGAAAGGGCGTAAGCGACAAAATAGTTTTTGTCACGTCATTTAAAAACCACAAATATATTTCATATAAGCTATGGGCAAATTAAAGTGTATGCTTCTATGTACAAATTATCTATGTACAAATTTTGGAAGCTTAAATCACTCTCCTCTGTTGACAAAATTAGAATCCCTTTTTTACAGAGGTTTTTTTGATTGATCATTCTGTTTTGTAAAAGTTGACCAATCGTGTTATGCTATGGGTAATTCAAAGACAAAGACATGATGAATACTGACAATGAACTTTAATTTCTTAGCTTAAGTCATTGCTGAGAAAAATCGATATCGCTAAAGCCAAATTATCAAGGCGTCGCCTTAAATCTGTCAGCTGGTGTGCCCTCGTTGGTCTTCAACATTAGACATTTCGCTACTAACTCATACACTTTAGAGATCATCCCTGTTACTCTCGCTAAAACTCGAGAACGGCTGAACCGATTTGACCTAAGGCTGTCACACACCGACCAATTCGCGCAGAAGCACATTTTGGGGCACGCTTCAGTGATATTCCACAAATAATTTCCTGTACATTGTGGTTCATACTTCATAGTCTACATTACAATGAAATTCGGGTGTGTATACCACGGTGTATACAATGCATGTCCTTGGTTATTGTCATACAAATTGAATTACCTTCTTTGTTAAATTGATGTTATTATTATTATAAAAGCATGGTTATGTGGAAAAGTTTAGCTTATCTCATTCAGCTTAGATGGTAATTTTTTTTCGCAAAAACAAAATGTACGTCCCGCGTCACATCTAGTACCAACATATTGCATATTAGAGCTGGCGCGCACTACGACTTTTTGCCGCGCGATTATTTTACCGACCTACAAAAATTCAAATAAAATGTCACTTTACGACTACGCTGAAAAGCATCGGCGGCATGGGTTGCTAGACCAATTTCGGTAGAAAATTAAAGCTATATAAGTTATAACCATAAACCTATGACAGTATATATTAAGTCTATGGTTATAACGTATGTCATAAAGTGACATTTTATTTGAATTTTTTTCGCTCGGTAAGATAATCGCGCAGCAAAAAGTCTTAGTGCGCGCCAGCTCTTAAGAGGATACAACAGGGGCGAGAGAAATTGAAAATAGGTATTTGAAAATGTATTGCTGTCTCACCAATCTCAAGTCTCCCACCGCGGAGCGCGATAGAGACAACACGACAAAAGTTCTAATAAAAGAACAGAAAATCTTCGATTCGTTGTCCGCTGATTCCTTCTCTAAAACTTAACCGATTTAAGTAATTTTTTCATTAAGTATTAAAGCAAGGCTTGAGCTGTGTTTCTATGTTTTATTTTTTTTTGTATATTCTAGCCAGTTTTGTTTTGTGGGTGTTTGAACACAGAGGAAAATCTGGCTATTATTTTGGGTTTTTGGACGTTCTTATCTTTTTTAATAATTAAATTCTGAAAAAAAAGAAAACATAGGGACATGCTAATAGTGGCCATAGATATTCAGGAAAAAAATCATAACTCTACCGGTATTATCCAGAGAGGAAACAGGGGACAGCGTTTGTATGGAAAAACGGCGGTGTGGAATCCTCTTAAATAGCTAACTGGTTGATTTCAGCAACGCCCGTTTATCGCGCCGGAACTTTACATTTTTTCGGGATAAAAAATACCCATCTTATGTCCTTTCCTGGTCCTAAAAATTAATCATACCAAATTTCATCAAAATTAATTCAGCGATTATATTATTATTGGGGGATAGTATTGGGTGTTAACGGACAGACACACTTTCGCATTTATAATATTAGTAAAGACATGTTAACATCACTAAATCGTCTGATAGTACTTGTAAATGGAGACAGTCAACAAGACATAAATAATAGCATTAATGGCGCTGACGTATCATAGATATAGGGACGTCGCGTTTTGTGTCACTGGTAGGGAATATTATTATTCTAATATTTCTTTAAAAAAATATTCAAAAATAGCATTCCCTAGTCACTGGTGATTGACTCAAACATAATATCTTAGTAGGCATAAAAGTGAGCAGTAGAATTCTATACAAAAACAACAAAATAGTCAATACAGGCTGGTGATCATTCGCATAATATTTAAACGTATTTAGCGTAGTAGGTAGTGACAAATGTGACGATAATGAGTACAATATGTCAAAAGATTCCTTACTCCTTAGATGCATGAAAATATAAAGGAAGATGTGTTTACTGTTTGACATAATATTTATTTTAAAAAAATACAATTTAATTTAAAAAAAGTTTCAAAATTTTAATCATGTACAATCGTAATGATATAATGAAAACTGTATCGCTTTTACACTCTGAATTTTCTCCGGCCGTCCAGATTCCACAATAGTGCCATCTGCCAACCTAATAACAATAAACCAAGCGTGGTTTCACCGCGACATGAATTCTAAGCAGGCTTTTCGCATTCAGAACTAATGTCACAAATTACGAACGTTTATTATGAAATACCCCTTTACAAGTATCTATAGCTTATCAAAAAAGGGTAGACGGTGTACACAATTTTGAAATCACATAAAAAAATATGAAAACCTTTATTAAATCGAGATAAAAATGTGCAAGAACGTGTTTAAAGTGTGCTTAAGCGTTCTACTCTTTCTTGACAGACTGTAGTAAGGTTCATACAGCAAAGTGACATAAACCATTTGAAAGTGAACTTTATTTACTAAACAAGAAGATAAATATTGAATTGACAGATTTGCCGCTGCTGTCCCGAATTGCTCATTCAAAAGCCGGCCCATTCGTGCCAGGCGTATGTTTGCTACAGCAGAAAATATATTCTGTTAACTTTATTCAATCAATACTGTTGCTTTATAATTTCTTACACCACGACTACTACGAGTACAATCCACATTAATAATCAGCCAAGTGCGAGTCGGACTCGCGCGCGAAGGGTTCCGTACCGCAAAAGTAGACAAAAAATGTGTTTTTTTTTGTATGGGAGCGCCCCTTAAATATTTAAGTATTTAATTTTTATTTTATTATTAATTATTAAAGTACACATATAATTGAGGATTTTGTGAAAATTTCAAGTGCCTACTTGTTACCATTACTGAGATAGAGCAAAAAAAGCCAAAATCACATTTGTTGTATGGGAGCCCCCCTTAATCTTTAATTTATTTTTAGTGTTTGTTGTTATAGCGGCAATAGAAATACACAATCTGTGACAATTTCAGAAGTCTAGCTATAGCAGTTTTTGAGACAGACGGACAAACAGACAGACGACGAAGTCTCAGTTTAATAGGGTTTTTACCCTTTGGGTACGGAACCCTAAAAATGAGAATGATGGTGTGTCTGTCTGCATCACTCTTAAGCTTAACCAATTTTAATAAAATTTTGGAGATACTTTCAGTCTCAGCTAAAGAAAAGAGATTTTGCCTCGAAAAACATACTATTCCCGCGTCATAAGCAATTTCTACACAAGGATTTAGCAAGCAGCCAAGCAACATAATAATTATCCTACTATCCTACTAATATTATAAGGGCGAAAGTTTGTTTGGATGTATGGATGTAGTTGTATGGATGTGTGGATGTATGGATGTTTGTTACTCTTTCACGCAAAAACTACTGAACGGATTGTAATGAAACTTTACAATAATATAGCTTATACATTAGAATAACACATAGGCTACAATTTTAACCGACTTTCAAATTGGGGGAGATGTAATGTTCGTTTTTTTATGTACAACGATTACTCCGCCGTTTGTTAACCGATTTTCAAAATTTTTCTTTTGGTATATCCCTATATACCAAAAGAAAAATTTTGAAAAATTATCATCCCAATTTGGTATTATATTCAGAAAAGTGGTGATCTGATGAAGGATCCATAAGTAATCGAGGGAACTCCTCAAAACTTATAGGGAAACATGTGGTGACTTCGGTTTCGTGAGAAGTATTCTAAGCATATGCTACCAACAAGTAAGATTTTGCATCGAGATATTGAGTGAGTGGTTCGAAATACAAAAAAATCTACACTTAATATTATTAACCTGAAGAGTATGTTTGCTTAAACGCGCTAATCTCAGGAACTAAAGGTCCGATTTTAAAACTTATTTCAGTGTTAGATAGCTCATTTATCGAGTAAGAACTAAGACTATAGGCTAAGACTAATACGACCGAAGAAACTCAGGAAAATGTGGGAAAAACGATGGTAATACTAGAAAGGGTTTATCTCACGAACTACTGGAGCAATTTTTACGGCAATATTTGGCACAGATATAGAGTAGACCACGTGAAGGAAGTATAGCTATTTTTTATGGGAAAATGTACGGTTTCCGTATAACTCGTAATTTACGCGGGCGAAGCCGCGCGGGACTTCTAGTTATCTTATATATATTATAAAATTCTCTTGTCACAATGTTAGGCCGCGTACTCCTCCGAAACGGCTTTACTGATTTTAACCAAATTTTATATGCATATTCAGTGGGTCTGAGAATCGGCTACTGGGTACTTTTTATATTGATAAATGATAAGTGCATTTGTTGAATAAATAATAGTAAATTATCACAACTCGAGACTGACGGCCACCATTGTTTGTGCGACGGGATAGCGATGGACGTTGTCATGGTGACATACTTATTTAATCACTTCAATAAAATAATACGGGCGAAATACTTTATATGGCAAAGAAACATTTGTCGGGACAGCTAGTTAAACTATAAATTTATCGGATGCGACATCCCTAGATGGTACATCAACGCTTATCTGTCTCAAACAATTACTCCGCAAATATTACAATTGTGTGATTTATGTATTTATTATTACAGACTATTCCTTGATGTCTTCATAAGCGCCGGCTTGTTACTTAACAACATTGCACAAAATGTAGTCTATGTCCAGAAACTTAGGGAGATCGCAGACGACAGACTTTTTGTGCGATCTAGTCTGCGATCTCCCCTTAAGGACATCGTCGATCGCGACAACAATTGAATAACAATCGATTTCCAAGAATCCACGATCGAAGGAATCATAAACTATTGAGCCCAAGTGATGTTAGTAGATTCGGCATGTTTTAAGTGTTTTTAGCGGCGGAATTTTCTTTGCGGCGTTGAGCTTTTTTGGGTTTTCTGGACATAAACTAAGTACATTTTGTAAATGAAGTCTATGTCCAGAAACTGTCTGAATTGACCCTAACTACTTAGCCCTCTCAACCCCCATAAGGACACTGGTGACCGGAGACCGCGACAACAATTATAATTGAATAACAATAGATTTCCACACTGAAGTGGAAGTGGGCTGGTCATGTCTGAAGACGGGAAGACGGTAGATGGAGCAGACAAGTGTTAGAGTGGAGATCACGCTTAGGCAAACGTAGTGTAGGACGTCCCGCAGCACGGTGGACCGACGATTTGAAGAAAGTGGCTGGCAGCGGATGGATGAGGGCTGCCCAAGATCGGGATGAAGGCGCTCATTGGGGGAGGCCTACGTTCAGCAGTGGACGGCAAAAGGCTAATGATGATGATGATGATAAATAGATTTCCAAGAATCCGCGATCGAAGGAATCATAAACTATTGAAACCAAGTGATGTTTAGATTCGGCATGTTTTTAAAGTGTTTTTAGCGGCGGAATTTTCTTAGCAGTGTGCTTTTTAGGGATGTTTAAAAAATGCTGATCTCTAATTACACATAGCTGATCGAATATTCGTAAGAAGCCCAGAAGAGAAACGTGGGAGAGCCATGCGTAGGCACGAATGGGCCGGCTCGACCGGAGAAATACCACGTTCTCACAGAAAACCGGCGTGAAACAGCGCTTGCGCTGTGTTTCGCCGAGTGAGTGAGTTTACCGGAAGCCCAATCCCCTACCATATTCCCTTCCCTACCCTCCCCTATTCCCTTCCCTTCCCATCCCTAGCCTCCCCTATTACCCTATTCCCTCTTAAAAGCTCTTCTGATGCTGCGTGTGTCCATGGGCGACGGAAGTTGCTTCCCATCAGGTGACCCATTTGCCCGTTTTATTTCATTAAAAAAAAAAAGAAACAATGTGACAATTTTCATAGAGGCATACAAAATGTACATATTTTCTTGGGTTTTTTTACACAAACGGAAGCGATTAAAGATAATATCTTGTTTTTTATCATTGGACCTTATTTTAACGACCAATCCACATCAAGAGGCGGTACTAAAAGAATATTTATGATAGCTTGTACTACCGAACTGGTTTCATCTCAAAATTACTATTTAAATGTACTTTTTACACCAAAAATTACAGTATTACATCTACTGTAATACTACTTTCTTACGTGGTAGAGCCATGCTTCGGCACGAATGGGCCGGCTCGACCGGAGAATCCAATGATTTAAAGTGCCTCCTACCAAGTTTCGTCAAAATCGGTTCAGCGTTCTGTAGAAATACATCAACGATATCCCTTTGACTTTGCCGCAGCTTTGAAAATAATTTCAAAGTGAAATCAGGAGGTACACAGTACACTTGAGTTTAACAAGAAATTTACACTTCAAAGTTCAAAGCCAAATACTTGAACCAAATAAATAATAATTGTCTTTTTTAATCAGCGAAAGATTTTTTAACTCGGAAAAGATTGTCTTTGTTTTAATGGTATAGCTTACTGGTCTACCAGGATCTGATGGCAAATTTGGATGGTAGATTTTAAAAAAATATCCTTGATCATTGAATATCTTATATATAAAAATGGATTTTCAAATGTGTTAGTCGCGCTAAAACTCGAAAACGGCTGAACGGATTGGGCTGATTTTAGTCTTAAAATATTCGTTGAAGTCCAGGCCCCAGGGAAGGTTTTAAAGTGACACAAAGTTCACCGGGACAGCTAGTTTTTTATATAAATATTTCACACATAGCTAATCAGCCGCTACGCGGAGACCTACTGAAGACACATTTGGCAACATTAGAAAGACCCATTACTCGAGCAGTGCCGTAAATAGGGCGGTGCCACCGGTGCCCAGGCACAGGGCGTAGACTCTGGGGGCGCAAGAATGGCCAGACCAGCCAGTACTATTATTTTTTCGGTTTGCTCCTGATAAGTTCCCGCTGCGCCCCTAGTGCTCGATCCCAACAATACGTTATACTACATGCCAGTAACATCAAAAAGTCTATTAAATTAGACAAAACATTTTTTTTTTATAATTTCCAAAATATTAGTATAATATCATTTTACTATTATTGTAATTGGTCTACTAACACCAAATTTTATTTCATCACCTTGAATGAAACAATAGGCCTACACTAGCATTGCTTTAGGTACCTATAAGTAATACCTAATTTAAAAAAACTAGGGCGCAGTTATGAAGCTCGCACAGGGCGCAAAAAAGGCTATTTACGGCACTGTACTCGAGTATCTGTATGCAAATTGCAAAGTTTCATGCAAATCCCTTTAGCAATATCCTCGTTAATTTGACTAACAGACACACTTTATATTCACATGTAAAAGGGAAACTAAGATAATCCATGTTAATATTATAAGTGTGTATTCAAGCTTGAAGCGATAGGGTTCCGTACCCAAAGGGTATAAACGGGACCCTATGACTAAGGGCCGTATTTTTGGTCAGTACTCAGACGCATCTCGGTCTCAAGACACGATTCAGGCTCTGTGATTGGTTGGCTGTCAAAATTTGGACCAATCACAGAGCCGAACCGCGTCTTGACCTTGAGACCGGGTCGCATCTTAAGTACTGACCAAAAATACGGGCCTAAGACTGTCTGTCCGTCTGTCTGTCTCCAGGCTGTATCTCAAGAACCGCTATAGCTAGACTTCTGAAATCTTCACAGATTGTGTATTATACCACGGAGCTAATATATAGTAGCTCCATGATATAATATACAGTATTTATTGTTATAGTATAGCGGCAACAGATATATCTGTTGCCGCTATAACAATAAATACTTAAAACAAAATAAAATTAATATATTTTAAGGGGTGCCCCATACAACAAACGTGATTTTTTCGGCCTTTTTCACTCTATCTGTATATCAATAATGGCAAGCCGCAAGAGGCTTCACTTGAATTTTTCACACATTCTTTTTTTATACTTACTTTAATATTTAATAATAAATTTTAGCCTATTTTTGCTCTGTATCGGTACGGAACTCTTCGTGCGCCAGTCCGACTCGCACTTGGCCGATTTTTATCTTAGAAAAATGTACGATTCTCGCACCACAAACGAATTTTCGTGTGCATGGAAGTTGCAGGCAATATCGGATATTGCCTGCAACTTAAGATTTAAGTACTAGACTTATGCGATATATTTGCCGCTTAATCAGTCACTGGATATTTAGTAGCTTTAAAAAATTAGGAGCCTTTGAGCCCTCAGTTGGTATCTAGTACTGATCTCAGGCTCCTTGAAATCGTGGTAAAAAGCACGGTTCCACAAGATTTTCGCACGTAAAAAAACACGAAAATAATACACAAAATTCACCAACCTGTCCATAAACACTTCACTCACTCACTCAACTGAAATTTGAATTTGGAAAAAACTTTAAACCACAGTCCACACACGTAAACGCGTTTGTAAGCGTGCGACATGTACGCACCGCTCCAGCGTTCGCGCCAAACTGATTTGACGCTGAGGGGTAAGGAGGGGGTGAGTGGGGAACCCCCCGCTGTCGGGACTGGCAGGGGTAGGTTTGCTTCTAAATATGAACTTTATGTCCTTGGAATAAAGGTCAGAAGTATTGGTCCGTAGCATGTCTGTTACCTTTTCACGCCCAGACCAATGAACCGATTTTTCTGAAACTCGGTATGGAGGTACTCTGTATCCCGGGAGAGGACATAGCATACTTCTCATCCCGGAAAGATGTACGGTTTCCGCGCGATAGACCAATTTTGTCGCAACGGAGAGTCATCTAGAAGTAAATATTTTTTAGTCCCTGATTGGCCCCTGATAAAAAAGGGGGGTGTTATAAGTTTGACGTATCTGTCGGTTGTTTGTCTTCCTGTGTGTCTGCTTCATAGCATCCAAACGGGTGGTGGATTTTGATCTAGTTTTTTTGCTTGAAAACTCACATCCAGCTAGGGCTGCCAACTTTTTTCACAAGAAATAGACTATATTTATTCAGATCTCTAAACAATATTTTAAACAGTATTTTAGAAAAATGAACAGTATTTTATTTGATTTTTCGTTTAAATACGTACCTACATTACTAGAGCTTCTCGCCAAACTTACTTAAAATAAAAATACAATTTCTGAGCGTCTAAGTTTAATATAACACGTCTTATAGTGTTCTCATTTTGATGCTGAAAACAGTATTTTGCATACTTTATTTTTGTTTTGTTTTGTTTAGTATATGTGTATAATATACTATTGTATATTATTGTATGCTTATTAGAGAATTTGAATTTGTTCAACAGTAAAAAGTATAATTAAGTGAAAAACAGTATAATACTCTTCAAAACAGTATAGTTGGCAACCCTACATCCAACCCCTTAAAGTCTTTAGGCTTTTTAGGGGTGTCTGGCAGTCGGAAGCAAGTAGCAACTGTCGAAAATGTCCGGCACTGGAAGACGATATTCCTACAGTTATCCCAAAGATAATGTGAAAAAAATTGAGCTTTATTCTGTATCGAAAGTTATATAAACTCTTAAAGTAACCACGACCGAAACTCCATAGGTTGTTGGTCGTTCTTACCTCCATTGGGGTTATAAACAGGAAAACTTCCAGATATTATAAAATTACGAAAGTCTGGCTATCGCTGGCTGGGTTAGTATTTCAGACTAGAAACATTTTTTGACAACTTCATAGTCAATCGCAGTCCGCGCGGATTAGGGTCAATTCAGACCGCAACGCGACGAGGCGAGGCGAGGCGCGGCGCGGCATTTTGTATGGATTTGACAGATTTCAATTGCGCGAAACGTCTTGCGAATCTGTCAAATCCATATTTTTGAAATGCATCTACGCGTCACGTTGCGATCTGAATCAACCCCTAGAGAACGAAATACATAGTCAAGTTTTTGACAAAGTTCAATGACCTCCGCCTCGAATCGCCGTGTAAACTATAGCGTAATCTTAACAGTTAACTGCTTGGCCGCTCGCCAGCGGCTTTGTTAAGATTATTTTAATTATGACTTGTGAGTCACAACTCACAATAAGCTGATATGCACGAGTATGCACTTGCAGCTTATGAAGCTTCGGCACGAACAGGCTGGGACAGCTAAATTAGTAAATCGAATCGCGTTTTGAAGCTTAAAAGTCCGCAACGACTGCAGGCGTTTTACAATATGTCAATGTGTACGTTAAACGGTTTTAAAACTCCGTGCACCACGTGGGGTCTGACAAACCCCAGACGTACAAAAATTTTCATAACTTTTAAAAAATTCGTGTGATTTTTTGACGCTTTATGTAGCTGTAGTTAAGACGTTGCCCTACCGTTTGGCGGCAGTAGTTTAGGATTTTCTTCACCGATGCAACGAACAGACATACACAAAGGACGTCGTTAAAAAGTTGTATAGATAGAGTATTTTTTTTTAACTGGCAAAAGGCCCACCCCACATTCCCACCACTGCAACTCCTGTGTCGTCAGGATCAACAGTGGTAACCAACCACGAAAACCCTTTGATATGATCTCAGGGAGCCCGAGGGACATGCTAAAGCTGTCTTGGGACCCGCAACGAAATGAATCAGAAGAAATTTAGGAGGAGTAAGAGATATCCAATTTCCCTCCCCAAGCAAAGCGGGAGACAGCCAAAGTGTAATGACAGTGATGTCCCAACAAAGGGGGAAGCACCACGGGAAAAAAAATATACTTAATACAATATGCCTACTTCATAAAAATTAGATAAAAATAGATAGATAGAGTATTGTGAAATGTGAAAAAAATCTATTTTTCTCGCATATATATATTTTTTTTTTATGAAATAAGGGGGCAAACGAGCAAACGGGTCACCTGATGGAAAGCAACTTCCGTCGCCCATGGACACTCGCAGCATCAGAAGAGCTGTAGGTGCGTTGCCGGCCTTCTAAGGGGTAGTAGGGGAGGGTAGGGAAGGGAATAGGGGAGGGTACGGAAGGAAATAGGGGAGGGTAGGGAAAGGAAAAGGGTAGGGGATTGGGCCTCCGGTAAACTCACTTACTCGGCGAAACACAGCGGAAGCGCTGTTTCACGCCGGTTTTCTGTGAGGACGTGGTATCTCTCCAGTCGAGCCGGCCCATTCGTGCCGAAGCATGGCTCTCCCACGTCAATATGTGAATTCATTTCAATTTCGAACCTTTCATAAAATAGTTAAACCCAAATTTTCCAGCACTAAGCGCGTTGATGATAATTGAAAATTATGAACTATGTACATACTATTAAAACCATAAAGTTAGAATACCTAGCGGAATAGAGAAACAAAGGCCTGAGCAAGAGAGATGTCACTATCAGTAACACTGCGTGGTAAAAAGAGACGTGTGATACATGACAGCAGCACTCTATTTTTGACGTCCAGTCGGCACGTGCCGCACGTTGACAATTTAATCTCATAGAATTCAGGTTCAATCTTGCTTGTGTAGGTGCCCTAGGTGTATACGCACACATATTTTTACACACAGATGAAACCAATTTCGGTTTCGTTTGACAGCTCGATAATTGTTGCTCTATTCCGCTAGGTATATTAAAACACAAAAAACTAGATCAAAATCGGTTCAACCCTTTGGATGCTAATTGCTACGATGCCATAATATACAGGGTGTAACAAAACTGAGTGATAATACTTTAGGGTGTGTATGTGTTCCTTGTAGAGAGTTCTGTGAAAGTAGCAGCGCTGAAAGACAATTTTTTTTCACTTTTGTATGGGGAAAGTCGTGACGCCACCGCACTGGGGCGCTTGCCCATACAAAAGTGAAAAAAAATAGTCTTTCAGCACTGCTACTTTCACAGTGAACTCTCTACAAGGAACACGTTCACACCCTAAAGTATCTTAAGGGGTTAAAAATTAAAATACCTCCTGCCTTTTTTTTTTTTGTCGGGAAATGCTATTACGCATCCCCGGTAGCGTTGGGGAAGGACCACCGGGGTATGTGGGACTTGCTACGGCCGAAGAGATGGTAAATGGCCGCAGCCGTACCCACTAAAACCCGACCGCTAATAAGAATGTAAGACGCAATTTTGACATGAGCTCGGCCGGAAAGAACATTTCGCATAAAAATCACAATATCCCGTTCCGTATGTTACGTAAGAAAAAGGAGACTGTACATTGGATAATATTTTTATTTTCGTGCCAAAATTTATATATCGCCTGGGAACCGTACATTTTTCCACGAAGTATTTCTATGTCCTTTCCCGGGACTCACAGTATATCTGTCGCAGTCGACTGGTTGATAAAGCCATTCAATAAGACAGCTAACCCTTTGGCTGAATAACGCCATTCAATAAAACTGCTATACGTCGTTTAGCCGCCTTGTTGACTGCTGTTCAATAGCATAGCTAGATGACGCTTAGCCAACTGGTTAAATGGTAAATTAACAAAGGTGATTAATAGTTTAGTGCTATTATTACCCAACCGTAATGATAACAAGCAGATTAATTGTATTCTAACTTATTTTAAACACAATTGCAATAAATACCTTGGTGGTGCATTTCATAATCATGACGAGATACGGGATTTCTCCTCGAATATTGGTTAAAATTTTGATTCGCTTGTATGTGCCCCCATAATTTCTGTATCTTTAATAATACTTGTAACGTATTATTTAAGAAAAATATCTTAATACAACCACAAAACACCGGGTAGTTGACGCCATATTGTAAACAAAACTCACCTAGCGCCGCAGTGGTGAGCGCTGAACTAATTTAAACGTCGGCTTCTGAATCAGCTATCTTAAAGTATTTAACGTTTTGAGTTACTTAAATATTCAATTAAAAAGCTAGAAGTCTGATTAAATGGCGATGTTCAGTCAAAGGGCTAGCTGTTTGATTGAACGGCTATTTAAACCAGTTGGCTGCGACGTATCCAAGATTTTAATTAATCCTTTCAGCAAAATTGCCGTTCTCCGTTGCGCGAAAATTCGTTTATCTTGCGTGAACCGTACATTTTTCCAAGAAGTATCCTATGTCCTTTCCCGAGACTCGAAAATAACCAAATTTCAGGAAAATTGGTTCAGTGGTTTTGACGTGAAAAGGTTACAGATAGACAGACACACACAGTTTGTTGCGCAGAAAATAATTATGTACGGTTCCCGCATGATTAACGAATTTCGGAAGTAATATCTAGTTATTCCGTCCGTGGCCTAATGGGTAGACCTTCGGTTCGCACTCCTAGAGAGTGCAGGTGCGAACCCGGGTGGAGGCGTGTACCTATGAGACATTTTCTGATCTCAAGTACATAATACGGACGCTCGTACGGTGAAGGAAAACATCGTGAGGAAACCCGCACGTAGTTGGTCCCAGACGTATTGACTAGTTCTTTCCTCTGGACTAGGCCGACTATGATGCGAGAATGCCGTATGCGCTTGGGCAACCATACGGACATTTAAAAATCTTGTCCCAGGCACTACATTATTTGAGGAGTGGTTACTTCGCTCTGAAAAATACTGTTTAAATCATCCACAACGGATGTAAAGGCCTAGTTTTTTTTAATCTAGTTATTCATATTATTATTTCTACACATTACTTATACAGGGTGTAACAAAACTAAGTGATAATACTTTAGGGTATATGTCCCTTGTAGAGAGTTCACTGTGAAAGTAGCAGCGCTGAAAGATCTTTTTTTTTCACTTTTGTATGGGTAATAACGCTGGACAGCATCACGAATTTCCCTATACGAAATTGAAAAAAAATTTTGGTTTTTCAGCGCTGCTACTTCCACAGTGAACTCTCTACAAGAAACACGTACACACCCTAAAGTATTATCACTTAGTTTTGTTACACCCTGTATAATAGATATTGTATTGGTGCAAACTGCAATCCAGGAAAACAGTTCAACTTTTATCCAATTACCCGTTTCTCTGTTTGTTATGACTTAGTATTTCCCGGTTTTCTATTACTAATCCTGGCTGAGTTTATTACACTTTATTTAATTAAGAAAAAAATATTAAATTGCTCCACGTGAAGCGAGGGTCTATTCAGACTGCAACGCGACGCGAATTTGTATGGATTTGACAGATTTGCAAGACGTCTCACACAATTGAAGTCTGTGAATTTTTATTGACACGTTCCCCGCGTTCCACTTGATGTTAAGGCCCAGTAGTCCCTAAAATTAGCAGGTGGATGTCTGTCAGTACGAATATCGACGTAAAGGACATTAAAATAACATTCATATCAGCGCGCCTTGTACAGTCGCTGTTACGCGCTCGCCGCGTGCCTTGATAATAGAAAATAGGAGAAAAACCCTTTTGTTTTCAGTATTACACAAATCAAATATATCAAATCGTTTAGGTTAGGTTACGACAAATGTATAACATTTTTTGTTTTTTCTAGAAAGTGTGTAATTTAGCCATAAAATGATTTAATTATATAAAACAGCGTTATAACCGTAATCTTTGATATTTTTTTCTATTGAGCAGAATTTTGTACTGATATACCTTTGCGTATTGAATTTTTTTTCAATTTTAAAACGGTACTTTTTTATACTTAAATAATGACATTTCCTTTAAAAAACATTATTTAAAAAACGTTTTTAACGTCAAGTGGAACGCGGGGTTAATTTGTTAAAATCGGACCAGTTCTTTAGTCACTAAGGGTACATTCATAGCTTGCGAAACTTCTACAGTTACTACAAACTTCAAAATGTTGTCTTGTATGTAGAATTTCTGTCAAATACAATGAGTTTTGAAATGCCAATCACCATGTATAGATTTTAGCAATACAAAGCCTATCCATACAGCAGTCGTGACCGCAAAGCCTTATGACGTCCAGCGGAAGGGGTAAGCCACAATTCGTCAGGTGAAGAGGTCAGGAGGAAAAGGCCATCAGTTTACGTTTTTTTTTTTTTATGAAATAAGGGGGCAAACGAGCAAACGGGTCACCTGATGGAAAGCAACTTCCGTCGTCCATGGACACTCGCAGCATCAGAAGAGCTGCATGTGCGTTGCCGGCCTTTTAAGGGGGAGTAGGGTAATAGGGGAGGGTAGGGAAGGGAAGGGAATAGGGGAGGGTAGGAAAGGGAATAGGTTCTCAAAAACCCTTATTAAAACTTTTAGAAAAAAACAGAAGTTCTGGATCAAGTGGAAAAAATATAAAAATCTGTCCGATTATGAGCAATTCTCACAATACAGAGCAACTTTTAAGGAAATGTGTGCAAGCAGCTTTACAAAGTACATTCAATCAGTAGAACATAGTATTCACACCAATATTAAAGATTTTTGGGTCTACGTTCATAACAGTAAGGATAAAGCAGGTATTCCTGAACAAGTGCAACTCAACGGAGATACCTCAAACGATCCTCAATCCGTATGTAACATGTTCTCCAACTTTTTTTCATCTGTATACGAACCAGTGTCATCCACGCTCAATATACGAGAACCCACAGAAACCGCCTCAAATGACATACATATTACTGACCTTCACTTTAGTGAAGACACAGTTAGATCTGCGCTCAAAGCTCTCGATCCAAGCAAGGGCCCTGGTCCTGATGGTCTGTCGCCATACTTTCTGAGGAACACTGCATCTTCTATCTGTAAGCCTCTAATGCTTATGTATAACAAATGTATTAAGAAGGGTGTGATGCCTAAGCTCTGGAAACAAGCAAACATTACTCCAGTACATAAAGGTGGTTCCAGGAGAGATGTTTCAAACTACCGTCCGATATCAATATTGTCCTCTCTTTCCAAACTATTTGAACGCTTGGTGCATAATAAGATATATCCTGTGCTGCACAAGGCTATTATACAACAACAGCACGGCTTTGTGAAGCATAGGTCAACTACCACCAATTTACTAACTTTCTCTGTATTCCTTTTTAATAACATCGACAATCGTGTACAAGTTGACACCATATATACGGATTTCCAAAAGGCCTTCGACAAAGTGGATCACGAGTTGCTACTCGACAAAATTGCATACAACGGTATACGAGGGGATTTGTTGAGATGGTTCCGCTCTTATATCACCAACCGCGTACAAAGGGTCGTAGTTAATGGTTATCATTCAGAGTTCTCCCATGTTACCTCAGGCGTACCACAGGGATCTATTCTAGGTCCCTTGCTCTTTATACTATTCATCAATGACATCGGCAACTGCTTTAAGAACTCCAAATTTCTTCTATACGCGGATGATCTAAAAGTCTATAGAGCAATTAAGAGTCCACACGATTGTGTTCTTCTACAGGAGGATCTTGACAGACTGTCAGCATATTGTTTAGCTAGAAAATTGAAATTGAGCATCCCCAAATGTAATTATATTACTTTCACTAAAAATAAAATGGTCATTAGATTTACCTATTCACTCTGCAATAAGCCTCTAAAGAACGTGGACAGTGTCAGAGATCTCGGTATTCTGCTTGATACAAAACTCTGTCTCAAAACCCATGTTGATAAAATTGTAAATAAGGCGTATCAGATGTTTGGATTTATAATGAGAGCTACCAATGACTTTAAACATTCCTCCTCATACTTATGCCTATACAAGACACTGGTACGTTCTCAGCTGGAGTATGCAGTGCCTATCTGGAATCCATATTATAATAAGTACATAGATGTAATTGAGAATGTCCAATTTAAGTTCCTTCGGGCCATGCATTACAGATGTCACAAGTCATATCTACCCTACTCCCAACTGCTCAGTAAATACGGACTCCTGACACTCAGTGATAGACGTAAGCAGTTAGAAGGCATGATTTTGTATAACATTATACATAACAAGTACGACTGTCTGGACCTCAATAATGTTATATGCTACGCGGTCCCCAGAACTGTCCATAGAAGACAGGTGCGCGCAGGCAAATTGTTCGCTGTGGGTGCCTGTCGTACTAACAGCGGAGAACGCTCACCAATTAGACGTATGGTTGAGACATACAACATTTATTTCGAGCACATTGATATTTTTGCATGTTCTCTATCTAAGTTTAGATTGTGTTTATATCATACACTTATGTAAGCGATTTACAAGTTGTAAAACGTTAACATAGGTGTTAACTATAGGTGTAACATAATTTAGATGTTAGTAGTAGTTAATGTTAGTAGTTATAGTAGTCATTTCTGTTGTTATTCTTCAAATGTAGTCAATATATATTTTATATTTTTTTTTATATATATATTTTTTATTTCTCTTTACTGTTTACTTTTTAGTTTTTAGTTCTTAGTGGCTCTTACTTTATTGTTACTGTTATATTTTAACTAGTTTTTTTAATGTAGTGTCAGCGATATCTGGTGCATGATTAGTAGCCATCCTAGCTTTTGTTAAGTAAAATATAATATAAGAAATCTGTGGACAGTGCTGTGGGCTACACTATTATTATTATTGTACTTTGTTTATGCTATAGTTATATGTACATAGTGTAGCTGTTTACTGTTCCTTTCTAATAAAATAAAATAAAATAAAATAAAATAGGGTAGGGGATTGGGCCTCCGGTAAACTCACTCACTCGGCGGAACACAGCGCAAGCGCTGTTTCACGCCGGTTTTCTGTGAGAACGTGGTATTTATCCGGTCGAGCCGGCCCATTCGTGCCGAAGCATGGCTCTCCCACGTATAGATTTGACGGAAACATTATAATATGACTCCGTTTATTGTGACTATAAGACGTTTTGGAAAAAGATAAATTCCAAAGAATACACTAAAAGTGTTAGTCCTGTAAGACGTGATCAGCATGTGACATACATACATCCACACTTCTAATATTAGTAAAAAAAATTCCTCCGTGACGCCTCCGTGGTCTAGTGGTCCCGCGTTGGAAACATGTTATTTCCAAGTTTGGTTAGGACAATGCCGGCTGATCACCTGATTGTCTGACAAGTAGAGATGGGCGATGGGTAAATACCCAATGTACCCACCTGGGTATTTACCGGGTAGATTGGGTAAATACCCAAAAATGGTGGGTATTTATAATTCAGCGTACGTTTTCACATATTTTTTTTAGTAAATCCTTAGTAAAACCTCCATTAAATAATGCAAATTTGGTCACTAGCCCGTAACTGTTCGAATAAGCCCCTTTAAGTCTTAAACTAATGTATGTTTGCAATAAAAAACCATGTTTTTCATGAATTCCGGCCGCATGTCAAAGAATAACGCTGTGTTTTTGAACTTTTTTCCTAAATTTTGGTTTTGTATGTGTGATATTAATATTCTTTAAAGTATACTGCCTTTTAATGGTGATAAAGTTTTGGGAATTGAGTAAATCGTCTTAGTGGACGCCTTCATCGTTAAGGGAAACACGCGTGCGAAATTTCAAAACATTCATCCCTCCTTTAGGCTAAACTTTGAAAAATTCTAAAATACATAGGTTCTCGTAATTCAATATTTGTTAGTAATTGTAGGCACTTAATACGAAATATTGTTGTGTAATTGTGTCTAAGAAATTATAAGGTTCCACTAACTAACCTTGAGCCTATACTATTACAACCTCAAGGTATAAAACCTCTTTGAGGTAAGAATTTTGTGAAATACAATTATAGTGGATGCCTACTTTATTAGAGGAACACGTGTGCAAAATCTTGTCTCTTATATAACCAGTACACAATGTCACGATGTCCCACTGCAGGCCACGCCATTGCCCGCCACGCCTGAAAATCGTCCGCCATCATACACCATTACTCCGTTTACACAATGGCGATGGCTAGTAGTGGGCCAGTATGGTCAATTGTGAAGAGGCACCTTTACAGTCTTGACACCTATATATTATGTACATGCAAATTAATGTATTATGTAAATGAGTACTGTTTTTGTATAAACGCAACTAATGATCAAATATAAAAAGTTCTTGGCCTGTGCGTTACTTAAAAGAAAAAATTTCCCTTTTAACCGTGGGAGAGCAATTCTTCGGTACGAATGGGTCGACTCCGAAAAAACCGGCTTGAAACAGCGCTGGCACTGTGTTTCCTTCAAAACGCAAAAGAGAATGCCGATCTTATGACATGTCCTCATGTCGTCCAACTCGACCCTTTATGATGAGGGCGGAAACCGCCAACCGGTATGGTTGGTTATGGTAACGAAGTATGAGCGTCATGTCGGATATTCGGTTTTATCAGCGCTCAGTGCTTGTAGCTCCAGTGAGTGCTTCAGAGTTGGCTCCGGTCTTTACGCGTCTTTTTTGGCTCAACTATCCTACTCACATAGCTTCCGCTTCTTGAAAGACAGCTTTTTGAGAACCCGATACTTAAAAACTGTGACCGTTCCAATTCTTCCAACAGCAGATCAATCGCTATAACCTTCTCGAAGATGATGGAGTCCATCATCAATAGCCAGCCCCTTCGACACTTGGACGCTCAGGGATTACTAAGGCTCGGCTCGGCTCTCTTGGCGTACCTAACTCATCGTTGGCTCAGGCGATTGAAACTATGGGTATTAGCTGTCAGTTTGGATATATACAATTTCACTATTATCCAAGATTCCATACATCCAAGAAATAATGCAAGAGGGTCACAAGTTGATGGTGAATGCTCTGATACTCTATCTGTTGACGCTGGTATCCCTCAGGGCTGTGTGCTATCGCCTACCCTATTCATACAGCATATCAATGACATGTTACAGACCAACGGCATTCATTTCTATGCAGATGATAGTACAGATAATGTGACTTCTCGCATATTTCTCGGGGTGGAATGGAGTAGACGTAACTCAGTCTAATTTAACCGCACCAAAACACAAGTCAGCGCGTTCACCACAAAAAAGTCACCAATGGTATATCCTCGTTTAAGGGAACCACTTTAACAATCTTCCCCAGCATGAAAATTGGCGTAAACATTTTACCAAAAATACTAAAAGAGCTACCAGAAAGTAGAATCAAATATCTCACACAAATCCGCGTGTATTTAAAAAAAAATTGTCCCCACGCAATGTAAAGTAGAGATTAAATATTAATCCCCAAACCCAAAAAATCACCGGCCTATAAGTCTTCTGCCAGTGCCCTCCAAGGTCTTAGAAATACTCTTCCTGAAACGCATGATGCCAGAAATCAGAGCGAGTAAACTGTTACCCAATCACCAATTCGGTTTTCGCCAAGCGCATGGGACCGTGGAGCAGGTACACAGACTGGTAGAAGAAATTCAAAAAGCTTTTGAAAGCAAATCTTACTATTTTTCTGGACATATCACAGGCCTTTGATCGATTATGGCATCTTGGACTGTTGTATAAAGTTCGTAAAAAGCCACCCTTAAACTTCTACCTCTTTATAAACGCATACCTCAGCAATAGATTCTATGTTGAGTACGGAGATAGTGTCACATGTCTCCATGAAATCGAAGCAGGAGTGCCGCAAGGCAGTATATTGGGCCCTTATCTCTACCTTCTAAACACATTAGACCTTCCAAGTACTGATGAAGCTCTGACATACACATACGCAGATGACACAGCAATCCTCGCAGTAGACCAAACAGCCCATGGAGCATCGGCAAAATTGCAAAGAACCTTAAACGAAATATCATAGTGGTTAAAAGATTGGAGGATAAAAGCCAACGAGAATAAATCTGTCCATGTAACTTTCACATTAAGACACGAAACATGTCCAGAAGTAGAACTTAATCGGATAAAAATACCACAGTCAAACGATGTTAGATACCTAGGAATTTATCTCGACAGGCTATTAATATGGAGAACACATATATGGAACAAAAGAAAGGCTTTAGACAAGCAGCTACGAAAGCTTTACTGGCTGATAAAATAAACTTATTTTGTATAAAAGCATACTCAAACCCATCTGGACCTATGGGATGCAGTTGTGGGGCACAACCTCCACATCAAACACAGAAATTCTACAACGATTCCAATCTAAAACCCTGCGTTCAATAACTGGAGCCCCATATTATGTTACGAATAAAAACTCCCTTCAAAACTATTGTAAAAGGATAAAATGACATCCCAATATATTGGCAAAAAAATTGATAAAAACTCTACCAAACCAAACATTCAAAAGATTAAAAAGACGAGCCCCACAAAATCTTCTGTAAATAAAGATAAATAGTAAATATATAGACGCATCAATGGATGCATGCCATACAAAGAAGAAATTCAAAACGACTAGTTCAATGTCTAGAAGTCAGATCGCTAGCAGAATGAGAAGTTAAAAAAATCAGAAGCAAATCAAAGCAAATCAGATTTTATATAAGATAGGACGTGTTATATGTATAAATAATAAAAAATTATACCTACATATTTTTTATATAATTTCTTTAACCAGGTACTTATACATTGTCTATTTTAAAAGTAATTTTCAAGGGTCTTCTAATATTTTTTCTAATATTTTTTTTAAATATTTTAAAGGTTTTTCAAATATTTTAAATTATTAATAAAATAATAGAATATAAATAAAAAAAATCGGCCAAGTGCGAGTCGGACTCGCGCACGAAGGGTTTCGTACCATTATAGAGAAAAATTAGGACAAAATTTGTGTTTTTTGTATGGCAGCCCCTCTTAATTTTTTTTATTTTATATTAATATTATTATTAAATATTAAAGTTAACATCCATCTAAAGACTGTGTAAAAATTCAAGTACCTACATTTTGCTATTATTGATAAGATAGCAGAAAAGGCCAAAAAAAACACGTCCGTTGTGTGGGAGCCCCCTTAAATATTAATTTTATTTTGCTTTTAGTATTTGTTTTTATAGTGGCAACGGATATACACAATCTGTGAAAATTTCAACTCTCTAGCTATTACCGTTCTTGAGGTGGTTGTGACTTAAGTATTGAATTTTATCTACCCGCCCTTTTGGGTAGTTACGGGTATTTACCGGGTACGTGAGGGTAAATACCGGGTAGATGGGTAAATACCCAGGTACGTGCCCATCTCTACTGACAAGTAAGATGATCCATGCGTCGGATGGGCATGTAAAAAGTCGGTCCTGCGCCTGATCTCTCGCCAGTCGTGTCGGTCTTCCGTCCCACTGGGTTATGAGAGTAAAGGAATAGAGAGTGCTCTTGTGTACTGCGCACACACTTGGGCACTATAAAATTACTCCTGCGTAGCTGGCCTGGTTTCAATGAAACCGGCCACCGTCACCGAAACCGGTGTGGGAGCTATTATTATAAAAAATTCCTAGTACAATGTACAGGGTCCTTAATACAACATGGCTAACATCCCGCCATCTTGGAGTTATGGAGTGGATTCATGGGCGGATTGACAAATGTCTCCCATTATGACATAAGTAAAGTGGTAGGTTATCTCGCCTCCTTGGTCCAGTGGCTTAGAGCGTGCCTCTTGACTCAGAGTTCGTGGGTTCGATTCCCGCGTTTGAAACATGTTATTTAAAAGTTTAGTTAGGACAATGGAGGCCGATCACCTGATTGTCTGACAAGTAAGATGATCCATGCGTCGGATGGATATGTAAAAAGTCGGTCCTGCGCCTGATCTCTCGCCGGTCGTGTCGGTCCTACTGGGTTATGAGAGTTAAGAAATAGAGAGTGCTCCTGTACTGCGCACACACTTAGGCACTATAAAATGACTGCTGCGTAACTGCATTGATTTCAATGAAACCGGCCACCGTCACCAAAACCGGTGTGGGAGTTATTATTATGTTTTATAAGTGAAAAGGCCAAGAAAAGACTGAAAAGCTTTTTATCAGTCACAAACATGAATGCTGCTACTAAAATATATTTAGTCTTTTGTAAGGTCAATGACCGCTAGTGCCTTGTTAATCTAGTTCGACTATAGCCTATTGGCTTACTTAAAATCTACCAAAAGCATTAACCTTTTTCCTTAGTCGGGTAACACAATTCAACTTAGAATTGCCTAAGCGTTTTATATTTAGTTACATAATATTATGAAGTATTGAAGTTAGTAAGCCACATAATCTAAAGTTACTCGAATTGCTTTTGCATATGCAGAGCTGCGAGCATGCATGCATGCAGTATGGAAATGTAGCAATTAGCTTTAGTTTGAGCCATGTGGTACTGTCTATGAAGTTACATCCAGTGGCGTAGCTACCGCCTTATATGCAGGGGCCCCCAAGTCCCAACATGCGTAACTAAAATAAATATTTGTTTTTTTCATTTTCCATGAACAAAAAAGGCAACCTTACCTTTAAGGGCCCTCAGACATATTATAAGGGGTCCCGCTGAGGCACGCTACTCCTCTGGTTACCGCTCCACAGAAACACTTACAGACAGACAGAATATTATAGTGATATTAGATGACGCCAGCTTCATTCGTTTATTGTGCAGGAACCGTACATTTTTTCGGAATAAAATGTCCTTTTCCGACACTCAAAAGTATTTCGATACCAAATTTCATCTAAATTGGTTCAAACGTTTAAGAGGGGAGAGGTAACAAACAGACAAACATTAATATCAGTATGCATGATTAATTACCCATCAAGTTTAATAAATACTCAAACCAAATACAGAAAAACATTAAATAATCTAAGTACAAAGACGCGGCAGGCGGTATGAATCACATTAGGGGAGTTTACACGATACGCTTTGCAGAAAGCTAAGATGGCCGACGAAGAGATATAGCTCCTGCACCGATATCATAGAATCCGATCATGCTACCAAGGAGTCATTTTTATAGTTCCCATGTTTTTATAAAATTAAGGACCAAACGAGCAAAGGGGTTAACCTGATGGAAAGCGACTCCCGTCACCCATGGTGACTCGCAACATCAGAAGAATTACAGATGTGTTGATGGCCTTTTAAGACGGAATGCGCTCTCTTCTTGAAGGTTTGAAGGTCGTTTTTTGCAGTTCGTTCCAGACTTTTACTGTGTGATTAGGCTATCAGCCTGCATGATTTGGTAAGCAACAAAGATGTTAACAAAATGGTTCTTGTTAACATCTTTGTATTTTAGATTTTGTCCAATAAGAAGTAAATTTTTACATAATATGAAGGTTTAGACTTGCTCCTCCTGTTGTTGTAGATTTATCGTTGCCTTGTCATGGAGTGGAGCACCATGGGGCTTTAGTTGGTAGACCCTACGCCTGGTCCAACATACCAACGTATCCAACATAACATATTGTTACGTGCAAGGGTTCGAGGATTTGAAGAGAAAGACCTGGTGACTCTCTTGAAGACTTTAATAACACTGCACTAAACACTAGGTCACAACACTTAGCACTAAGTCCAAACACTAATCACTAGGACCAATCACTAAGCACTATCACTGTCCTAGGTCGTAGCCAAGTCGAAGGTTTCACTGGTTCACTCACTATTGATCACTTGTTGTTACTCCGAAATCGCCTTGATGATCGCTCGAACCGAACTGAACTGCCGGGCCGTCTACCTGCGGCTTTTTATATGGCGAGACGAATTCTAGAAAGTTCTCGATTCACGTAAACAAGTAAACAAGTGGAACTTTCTAGGAGGCTCGAGCATGTACCACAATAAACATAAACAACTAAACACGTAAACAAAATAAACCGGTAAACACGTAAACAAATGTTGGGACTTTCTAGAAGGTTCGAGTATGTACTTGCGCACCTCATGCCGTCTAGTATTGAGTAGGGGATTTATGTTGTCGGTGTTCCCTCGATAAGTTTCGCTGGTTTGACGCTAGATGGCACTATATGTCCGTGACAATATGCAGTTAGCATTTCTCTATGTAAGCAGGCATCCAACCAGCCATCGGTGACACAGAAACAAGAACAATTATGGAAGACCCTGGAGGAGGCCGTTGTCCAGCAGTGGGAAAACGTGGAATTTTGTACATTACTGTTCAAAATTCCGGGAACCGTCCTAAAAATCGTATCAATGTAATAGATCCTTAACGCCACCCGCAGTCGCAGCGTGAGTTTACCTTACAATATTATGAACTGGTGGTTTCTCGCGTATTTCAACCGACTTTTGAAAATTGTATTTTATATTTTTTATTATATAATTAGTTTCTTTAACAATTTCTTTGTTTAGAGTGTTATTTTTGATGCGACTACATTCGTTGTAGTGTCTATAGAATATTATTATTATTATTATTATTTAGCTGAAGCTTTAATATTTAAAGCGTGAAGGGGTGACAGCCAGACAGACACATTCTTTTTTTTAGGAGATAAGGGGCAAACGAGCAAACCTGTCACCTGATGGAAAGCAACTTCCATCGCCCATGGACACTCGCAGCATCAGAAGAGCTGCAGGTGCGTTGCCGGCCTTTAAAGATGGAATAGGGTAATAGGGGAGGGTAGGGAAGGGAATAGGGTAGGGGATTGGGCCTCCGGTAAACTCACTCACTCGGGGAAACACAGCGCAAGCGCTGTTTCACGCCGGTTTTCGAGCCGGCCCATTCGTGCCAAAGCATGGCTCTCCCACGTCTAGATTCACACAATTTCGTGCGAATTCGCACACTTCATTTTATTATTCGTATGGATTTATTTTATATGTAACAACCACAAAATAACCCGGAAATGATTGTTCAATACGCGGCGGATTTTAATCAACATTTAACAAGTTTTCATTTTCGTAATGTCAAAAACCATGTCGGTATGTTGAAACTTGAAAATAATAACGCGTATTATTTTAATTATTTTCATATCTGCTGTCATAAATATCGGTTGGGCCATGAAACGTGCGATACTGCGACAATTTTTCTGCCGAGTCTAAGGGAGATCGCAGACGGCACACTTTTGGTGTGATGGAGCCATACAGATTGTATGTGGGCAGAAGACTTGATCACACAAAAAGTGTGCCGTCTGCGATCTATGAATGTCCAGGCTATACTAATTTTTCGGCATTTTTTTATCCTTTTAAAACGTAATAATTGGCGAAGAACAACAAGAAAGTTCTTGCTATAATATGTATATTTATTTCAATGCTATCCTCATGGAAATTCTTTTGAGAACATTTAACTCGTCGTAACGAGACGACGATACCTACTAAAAATGGCCTCTTTTTCACAAAAAGGCCATATCATGTCCATATTGATAGTTTAGAATTTAGATTATTAGCTTTTAGCTTTTAGCATTGTTAAAAATTGCTGTGGAGTAACTGTTTTAAAACATTGTATCATCCTCTCTAGGTGGTGATTTAAAGATCTGGAAAGGAATTTCATACGATTGCATGCTATCTCAATTTCTAACACAACTCCTGATGATATTGTGTTCGTAGCTAATCAGCCTGTAATTTCTCGAAGATATGAGAATCGCACCGCAGTTGTAAGTCGCACCGACGCTTATTTCGTGGCCTGAGGGAATCACTCGCAGCACTACTGTTGATTGTGCAGTGAAAAATGTGGAATAAGGCTCTTTACAGAGGAACGAAATATGTTAATGGTTCTAGAAATACATTTTTTAAATTAAAACTTCTTTGGAGGCATTAAGCACTTTTTTGATATGGCAAAAATATCAGATAAGACCACGTGACCTGATCGAAAATTCATAGGAAAGAGGAGAGTTATGGACTGCTGTAAGTCTTACAGCGCTGCTACTTTTACATTAGATATTTAAGGAACACAATAATCAATATATTGCATACACATTACACACCCTAAAGTATTATCACTTGGTATTGTTAGTTGTTTAATTATAAGGATTGATTTCAAAAATGGTAGTTGTAAAATCGCTAGTATGTAATGATCCTTAACGACCACACTTAAAACAGCATTATGACCCCTAATTACATACAGCGATGGTCGATAATCGCTTCAAAGACGGATCATTATGAAACGATAAACGTCTATTTAATAACCCGCTACAATAGGGTTGTCAACTAACAATTAAAAAAAAAGTGACGTGAAAGAATGCTCAAAATATGCTGAAAATTGTTTTTTTTTTTTTGTGGAGAAAAATTGAGAGTTTAAAAAGCTTTTATTTTTTGCGGTTTTATAACGTTTTAAATTATTTTTGTATTGCTGGTTGTAAGTTTATTTAAAACAAAAGTATATTCTAATACCTTAGGGCTTAGGGTGTGCATGTGCCCCTTGTATAAAGCTCACTGTGAAAATAGCAGCACTAGAAGAGTTCCTTTTGACTTCTATGTTTCTATGAGAAATGTTAAAACGTCATGAAGTTGCCCACACAGACTCTTTCAGAGCTGCTGTTACATCATGTATTAAGTAAGACTGCTAGATTTATTTGTGCTGCAATTTAGAAAATAAAGTCCCCTACATTACTTCTCCTTCCCTGGCAGTCTACTCTCCCTGCATCTTACAAATTTTTGATCAGGTCACGTGTTCTTACTTAAAATTTTTAATCCCTCCCAAAAGGTGCACACCGCTACATTTATTTTCACTTTAATATTAACTCTTATTTCTAACAAAAGTCCTTTATTCAATTTACATTTTTGTGCCAACCCTAAGCTAAGGGGCGGTTCACAGGAATAATGTGAGCTGTTTAAGGCGAGGTGTATTGATATAAATTGCCACATTACCTGTGCGGTCGCGCCCTACAATTTGTTGATACTTTCAAATTAATCTTACACCTTGGAAAAATGGGCGGTTCCTGTTGGTAACTAGCTGCCACGAGGGGTTTTTATGTAAGCACCGTCCATACTTATATTACCTCTTCAAGCTTAGTTTACCAAAGCTGGGATTAAGTATACTTTTTCCCGTGCGTGGTGCTTTCCCCTCTTGATCGGACATTAATTGTCATTACAATTTGGCTGTCTCCCGCTTTGCTTGGGGAGGGAAATTGGATATCTCCTACTCCTCCTACCTTTCTTCTGATAAATTTCGTTGCGGGTCCCAAGACAGATTTAGCTTGTCCCTCGGGCTCCCTGAGATCATATCAAAGGGTTTTCGTGGTTGGTTGCCACTGTTGATCCTGGCGACACAGGAGTTGCGGAGATCATATCAAAGGGTTTTCGTGGTTGGTTGCCACTGTTGATCCTGGCGACACAGGAGTTGCGGTGGTGGGAATGTGTGGTGGGCCTTATGAAGTAAGCATATTGTACCTCTTCAAGTCTTCACATATTTTAAGTGATTGAGATAAAAGCTTTGTCACTTTCTATCCCAGAAAAATGTACGGTTTGCACGTATTTTGTGAACTGTCGAAATTCCGACAGCACTCGACAAAAATTAAGCGCCCCGTTTAATAGTATAAATAAATAAATGGGTATTAATTTTTCAGAGTTTTTGAACGTTTTTTCTGGCTGAAGGTAGATAGGGATTGGTTTCTGATGCGCACTCAATTCGGCACTATAAACTCCTGCTTTACTAGCCTGGTTAATAGAACCCGCCATCGTCACCGAACCCAGTGTAAAAAGCATTATAAAATTGAAATTGTACAAAAACTAATTCCAAATTGTGAGTTAGGTGAGGGTGCGGAGATATTTGATTTAAACTTGATTTAGAACACAGTGACTTGGGACGAATATTTAACCTCGATTGGGAATAAGGCTTTTTACTGACTAGCGACTTGGCGCGATCGGAAATCAAAATCAAATCAAAATATTCTTTATTCAGAGTAATTTTTTACAAAATTCTTTCTGAACGTCGTAACTAAGGTGCTTACCACCGGTTCGGAAACTAACCCGGCGTAAGAAACTCGCACGGGGCCATCTTTTACTAAAAAAAATGGAAAATTACAATTTAAAACATATGTAGGTACAACACGGTCACATTAATCCGACGCAGCCTACGATTTTTAGGGGACAGGAAGATAGTATAGTAGGTACTAGCAATAACTGCTCGACTCAAAAGTGTCATGAATCAGAAAGCAAAATATTGAACCAATAAAATAACTTAAAATTGCTTAATTTTTCTTAAAAACAAAAAAAAAACTATATCGAAATTATTTGCCAGCCTTTCATGACATCCATACTAATCCTTTAATGAGAAAGTGTATCAGTCTGTTTGTCTGTCTGGTACCTCTTCAAGCCTAAACCACTAAACTGACTTTACAGAATTTGTGTATGTTCAGACGTGGGAGAGCCATGCTTCGGCACGAATGGGCCGGCTCGACCGGAAAAATACCACGTTCTCACAGAAAACCGCCTTGAAACAGCGCTTGCGCTGTCTTTTGCCGGGTTAGTGAGTTTAGCTGAGGCCCAATTCCCTACCTTATTCTCTTCCCTACCCTCCCGTATTCCCTTCCGTTCCCATCCCTACCCTCCCCTATTAACCTATTCCCTCTTAAAAGGCCGGCAACGCACCTGCAGCTCTTCTGATGCTGCGAGTGTCCATGGGCGACGCAAGTTGCTTTCCATCAGGTGACCCGTTTGCTCGTTTGCCCCCTTATTTCATTTAAAAAAAAATGGTGATACGTTGAGTTCCAGGAAAGGACATGGGATACTTTTTATCCCGGAAAAATGTACGGTTCCCGCGCGATTTTCAATTAATTTGTTCGCAACTCTAGTAGCTGATAACTAATAAGTCCAACTAAGCACACACACATAGGCACCTCAATCTTAAACACCCCTCTTTTTTCATCGGGGGTGAAAAAAACAAAAATAATCTGCCAAGTCCGAGTTGGACTCGCGAACGAGCAAAAAAAATATTAAATCACGTTTGTTGTATGATACGCCCCCCTTAAATATTAATGATATTTTGCTTTTAGTATTTGTTGTAATAGCTGCAACAGAAGTACATTAAATCTGAGAAAATTTCATAAGTTTAGCTATAGCGGCACTTGAGGTACGGCCTGGAGATAGACAGACAGACAACGAAGTCCTAGTAATAGGATTCCGTTTTTAGCCTTTGGGTACGGAAGCCTAAAAAAGTCGCACCCTCTGTTAACGGCCTTAACATAACAAAGATTGTAATTTACGAGTGCCCTCGTCTCAATGTGCGCGGTTTATCATGCGGACCGCAATTTAGTAACGATTTACCGACTATGAATAGATTTCCCACTATTTTTCAGATATACTCCCCACTTAGGGCACGTTCTGAGTTGCTATTTTAGAGATTTAGTAGCGTTTACCTGTGATTTGTACCATTTTACGGATAAGGGCACTTTCAGAAGTGCGACTCTGTTTAGTTACTTGTAATATTATCTATTCTGTGGTTAAAGCCCGGCACAGACTTAAGCTATAATATATATTAATATATTTATAGCTAGACATATTTTCTATACTAAATCCACATGCCACAGATATATATTATAGCTGAGTGTGTGGTCACGCGAAATTAGTATAGAAAATATATATTAATATGCTGAGCTATAAATATATTATAGCTAAGTCTGTGACGTGCTTTATAGTAGACTCTTGTAACGTATAAACTTTCTTTTTGGCGTAGTATTTTTTTCGGGACGGTACAAAATGTTAAACTACGCCAGAAGTCAGAACACGTTCCTGATCGAAAATTCGTAATGGAGAGAGAGTCTGTAGACTATCGGCGTGGCGTAGGAGAGAAAGTTATTTCTATTTTTGACGGGCAGCGAAAATTTTTGGTACTGCTTCTTTTTCAATCCGGCACTCATGAAAACCTTATTTTTTCTTGTGTAAAAGCTTTAATGAAATAAATTTTGTTTACAAACATCAAAGTACTAAAAATATATGTCAAATTACACATTTTTTCCACGTTGTTGTCCTCGATTTGGAATTTATTTATACAGACCCCTTTACGCCGTCATAGCACAGTATGTCATACAGTAGCCTTGCTCCGCTATGTTCTTGAAATAAAAATCACTCAATAGTTAATATACGTACTTGTTAGACGCGTCCCGCGAGCGACACGTTTTAGGGTTGCTAGGACATAATATCTAACAAACCCAGCCAGCGATTTGTATAAAAAAGACGGACACCCTGTCATTGAAGACTCATCGGTATCGCACGTGTAAATTTTCTGTTCAACAAAATATAAAATCGTCTATCATTAGTAGAATTTCATATTAAATAAAAGATTTCATTCCATTTCATTGTAAACCTGTAAAAACTGGAGCCTCAACCCTAAGTTTATTATTTGCTATTATAAGTTATCGCAAACACGCTAACGTGTTCGTGCGCCTGTAATTATGTAAGATGGTCTACTGTATATATATTTATATTGTGCCCTTATGCCAAAACTCATACGCGACGCGATTAGAATTTAATCTTTCCTTCGTTTTGATGTTTCTATGCTTAGTAATAAGGTAATAAATAAGTCGAATTTAAGATGCTGAATGTATAAAAGATAAGGCATATTAACCTAAAAATTACGTTATGAAAATATATAGGGGCACGGTTGTGCCCCCGGCAAGTCCAGCAAAAATAGAATAGGAACTTTTAACTTTAGCGACAGAAGAGTTGCGTTGTGAGACTTGGCGTTTTTGAAGTATACATTTCTTTAGCTGCTTTATGCTTTTTTTGGGATGGGTCAAGTGTCCAGATCGGATGTTGGAGGAAAGGTGTATTACTGTGTTTATTTCTTAACTGTGGCCGAACCGTGCAATTCCGTTTAAAAAAAAAACAATCTTTCAATTTTTCTGCGCTTGGACAACCCTAGCTACTTGTCATGTCTAGTTATGAGTGCCCTCAGTTCTGTCAAAGAGAATTCTTTAATGCTAGATCTTAGAGCGTTGAGCGAGGCCAAAGTCGTTGCGTTGCAACGCTTGATTTGATACGTGTTTAATGTTTTAGTGTTAGTGTTAGTTTTTAGTATAATTGTATATACGTTAGTCTATAAGGTATTTATAATATGGGCCAAGATGCCTGACTTAAATAAATAAATAAATACATTTTACCCTTTGGGTACGGAACCCTAAAAAGAAGAAAATTTGTCGACAGAAGAAATATTCAACCGGAAAATTTTATGTACAGTCATATTTCACTGAAACCACCAAGAAAATAAAAGAGTTTTCGTATAGAAACTTTTTAACTTTTTTCTTTGAAACTTTGCTCGCGAAGAGAAGGCTTTGAATATATTTCAAACTAGAGCTTCGCCGCAATAAAAAGTAGCCTATGTCCTTATTGCTACGACTATTCTAAACAAGAAATATAAAGAAGTGACAATAATTTAAGACTTTAGGGTGTGTATATGTCCCATGTAATATACAACGTGGAACAAAAACTAAGTGATAATACTTTAGGGTGTGTATGGGTTCCGCATATTATACAGTTCCCTGTAAAAGTAGCAGAACTGAAAGAGCAAAAAATTTTTATGTAATTGGGCAAGTGCCCCAGCGTCATGAAAAAAACAAAAGTAAAAAAAACTTGAGAGGTGTTAAGGGACACCCGAATGGAACGAAGTTATTTCTTATGTTCAAAAAACCTGTATACATGAACTCAAAAAATTATTTTAAAAAACCCCATCTATCAACGCCCTCTGCCCCTAACATGCAGGTACTAATAAAAAAGTGTCGAGGTCAAATCAAGGTCAAATATTGTTCTGTCTAGTTTACGCCGAACGCGCGATAAGGAACTTCGTTCCAAAAAGTTGCTTTTTCAGCGCTGCTACATTTACACCAAACTCTATATTATAAAGGAGAACCCACAAATACCCTAAAGCATTATCACTTAGTTTTGTAACATCTTGTGTAGTTCATTGTAAAAGAAAAACTTACTTTTTTTTTTTTTATGAAATAAGGGGGCAAACGAGCAAACGGGTCACCTGATGGAAAGCAACATCCGTCGCCCATGGACACTCGCAGCATCAGAAGAGCTGCAAGTGCGTTGCCGGCCTTTTAAGAGGGGATAGGGTAATAGGAGAGGGAAGGGAAGGGAATAGGGGAGGACAGGGAAGGGAATAGGGTAGGGGATTGTGCCTCCGGTAAACTCACTCACTCGGCGAAACACAGCGCAAGCGCTGTTTCACGCCGGTTTTCTGTGAGAACGTGGTATTTCTCCGGTCGAGCCGGCCCATTCGTGCCGAAGCATGGCTCTCCCACGTATAAATGTGTGTTATACCCTGTATCTGTCTGCTTAAATCGATACTACAGAACCTTTTTTGAAAATAATACGAGAAGTACAATGCTATTATACAGTAAAACTCTGGAACGCAACGTACACGCACACGTGGGAGAGCCATGCTTCGGCACGAATGGGCCGGCTCGACCGGATAAATACCACGTTCTCACAGAAAACCGGCGTGAAACAGCGCTTGCGCTGTGTTTCGCCGAGTGAGTGAGTTTACCGGAGGCCCAATCCCCTAACCCCTACGCTATTCCCTTCCCTACCCTCAACTATTCCCTTCCCTTCCCTACCCTCCCCTATTACCCTATTCCCTCTTAAAAGGCCGGCAACGCACCTGCAGCTCTTCTGATGCTGCGAGTGTCCATGGGCGACGGAAGTTGCTTTCCATCAGGTGACCCGTTTGCTTGTTTGCCCCCTTATTTCATAAAAAATACGAACTGTCACCAGCACTATTTCCAGGCCAATACGACCTGCAAACCTTCGAAAAGAGAGCGTATTCCGTCTTAAAAAGCCGGCAACGCACCTACAACTGTTTTATGTTGCGAGTGTCCACGTACAACGGTAGCTTCCCATTATGTGACCCTTTTGCTCGTTTTCCCCCTAATTTTGCAATAAAGTGTGGCACTCGGGGACTGCCACGGTAAAGCTATTGCATAGCTTTTTTAATAACTTATGCAATTACAATTTGCAATACGTCCAGTCGCACGCACACAAACACCGTGCCGAAGTCTGCTGAACTAAAACGCCGTTAGGTTCATTTTCGTTACGGAATCAAACTCCACGATAAAGCTTTTTTGCGAATTTAAAAAAAAGCGAAAGGGGTGAGATTTTTAAAATATTTATATTTCAGCAATTTCTCCTTATAATTTCCCTCCATTAGGCAATGTAAATTTAATAAAAGGCGCCTTGTCAGCTTCATAAATGTTGAGTTATTTTAATGTTCGGTTAAAAGCATCGGCACGGTTTAAAAATTGAAAAGGCAGAGTATTAATAATGTTAACTCAGCGAAAACGAAGCAAAAATTATGTTGAAAAAAAGTGGCTGGCTTGTTTTAATAAGGCTTTTTAACCAGCTTCCAAAAAGGAGGAGGTGATAATACTTTAGGTGTATGGGTACCTTATAGAGTTCATTTTGTAAGTAGTGAAATATATTTTTTTAGTAAGAGCAAGATCCAGGAATTTTCCCATACAAAGGTGAAAAAAAGTAACTATTTCAGCGCTGCCACTTTCACAGCGAACTCAATATAGGGGACCTATAATACACACCCTAAAGTACTGTCGGTTAGTTTTGTTACACCCCGTATATGTTGCTGTTAGTACTATATTAATATTATATTAGTCATGGCGAGGTAAAATGGCCCCACTCCGGCGTTTTGGGGCCATTTTGGTAATAGATGTTGTTGACGAAAATTGCGTTTAACAACTTTTCCAGCTAAAAATAAAATTTCTTTAAATTTTGAAGGTTCAAAAAATTCATCTCGCGTCAGGTGACCTGTTCCAAAGTCCCTAAGACGGTGGAAGAAAAGGCCGCTAGTGCTGCGTAGGATAGGAAGTAAGTGATATTTCCATTGAAATTGCATTCCTGGATTGATTTTAAGTTATAATATATAAATCAATAATGATTCCCTACCCTATTCCCTTTCCTACCCTCCCCTATTCCCTTCCCTTCCCTACCCTCCCCTATTACCTCTTAAAAGGCCGGCAACGCACATGCAGCTCTTCTGATGCTGCGAGTGTCCATGGGCGACGGAAGTTGCTTTCCATCAGGTGACCCGTTGGCTCGTTTGCCCCTTATTTCATAAAAAAAAAGACGCTGATATAGACTAACATAATATACGAAAATTGGGCAGTTCTGGAAATATTACATCACGCATCGAATTGATAACCTCCTTTTTTGAAGTCGGTTAAAAAAACTATTATTTTCTTTCAACTAGACCTGTCCTTATTTTAAACAAAGGAACTATTACAATGACTCAGAGCAGACAAAAGGCCAATTATAACTGACCGATATGGATAACTAAATTAGTTAAGTCAAATGGTTAATTCAACCTAAATCGGCTTAACTGGTTTATCGAATAAACCGTTTTCGGCTAAGCGGATATAGGAATTCGACTTTTGGTTAAATTAATTGTATTCTATCCGTATTTCCCTACTAATATTATAAATGTGAAAGTGTATCTCTGTATCCTCTTCACGCCCAAATTGCTGAACCAATTTTGCTGAAATTTGGTATGGCGATACATTAAGAGCACACCTGACTCTAAAAATCAAACATCGTCCTTCTCTCTTCACACTCACGCGCGTCTTTCATATGCCAGGTGAAAAAGGACGGCTCGGTATCATCGCCGATTTAGTTTTACTTGAATAAAAGACGAACTATAATGATTATGAAAAAAGTGTTTTGAGCAAATTTAGGTTGTATCAATACCTTTTTAGATATTAAAAAATATTAAAGAAAAGACAGCAAACTTCGAAGATCCAAGCAAAAATGTGTCCAAAACAAGGTTTTTTGTAAAAAAGAAACTATCGAGCATTTTTTGAGTAATCGTGTTTTCGTCTTGAGCATTTAATCTTTATGAACTGAAGTTACTTGTGTCAAAAAATCAGTTTTCTAGACCTTACAGATTTTAAGATCTATGTTAAAGTATGTAGTCAAGTTAGGGTCATATGGGCTCTTAAGTCCTGTCCTGTCCAAGTCCCTGAACATACAGGGTGCAATGACTAGCAATACTCATGCATGTATTAAATAAAATAGCATCTTTGGTCTAGTGTTAGCTATAGTTTTAACTTTTTTAAGTTAATCTTAATCATATTATACGCGTCTCTCCAAAATTCACTAAATATTATGTCTCGGCACTATAAGTCTATTGTAAAAAAATATTATAACATATTGTATTTCCTTTGTATACAGTGTGTAACAAAAATAAGTGATAATACTTTAGAGTGTGTACGTGTTCCTTGTAGAGAGTTCACTGTGAAAGTAGCAGCGCTGAAAGACGAAATTTTTTTTTCACTTTTGTATGGGCAAGGGCCGGAGCGTCACGAGTTTCCCCATACAAAAGTGAAAAAAAAAAATGGTCTTTCAGCGCTGCTACTTTCACAGTGAACTCTCTACATGGAACACGTACACAACCTAAAGTATTATCACTTATTTTTGTTACATCCTGTATATGACTGTTTGATGCCAAAATAAATGAAAAAAAAGTCCCCGGAAAGGACATAGGATACTTTTTATCCGGGAAAAATGTACGGTTCCCTAAGGCTAAACCTGGGCTAGACCATACTGTGAAATGTGGTATCGACCAGGACATGAGTCCAATATATAACTTGACTGGAAATAGGGCTGTCACAGACGAGAAAATTAAAAAATATATACTTCTTTGAACCCATATAAAAGATGTTATTTTTTATAAGCTCCCGGCCAAAAAGAGAGGTGTTTTGAGTTTTTTTTTCTGTCTGTTTATGTGTCACACTACCCGACAAAATCCTACAATGCCATAACCAAAAATAGTTCACCGCTCAAAGTTTTCACTTAAAAATATATAATTTTCTATCGAGTGTCAACCCTACACTCACAAAGACCCTGAATGGTGAATAGTTGAATACATTGTCCTCTCCTGGGACCGCTTGTACTGATTACATGTTCCACTTGCCCCGTCAAGCTTGTAGTGGATGTACAAACTTCACTATAGGCCGCGCACAGCATTAAGATCTGTCAGAGTACTGTTACGAACACACAAAGACACTGATGTCATCTAGCGTCAACTAGGGGAATAAAGACAACATGAAACCCCCTACTCGATACTAGATGTCGTTAGCTAAACTACTGTGGACTGGGTACATGCGCAAACTTTCCAGAAACATCCAACCCGGTCGATCATGTTTACGCGAGTCGGGTACATTCTAGAAAGGAACTTTCTGGAACAGTCTGGGACTCGTCTCGGTCCATATAAATTTAGCCACAGGGAGGCGAGCCAGGATAGTTCAATTCTGTTTGAGCTAGCTTCAAGGCGACTTCGAAGTGAGAACTGAGAACAAGTGATCAAGAATGATATCAGTGAAACCTACCGACTTGGCTACGACCTAGGACATCGTGAGTGCTTAGTGTTTGGACCTAGTGCTTTGTGTTGGACCTAGGTCCTAGTGCTAGTGAATAAAGTCTTCAAGAGAGCCAGCAGGTCTTTCTCTCCAAGTCCTTCGAACCCCAGCTCGTATATAACAATACATTGTCCTCTTCTGGGACCGCTTGTACTGATTACATGTTCCACTAGCCCCGTCAAGTTTGTAGAGTGTCGTCACATAGGCCGCGCACAGCATTAAGATCTGTTAGAACACATCGTCCTCTCCTGGGACCGCTTGTACCGATTACATGTTCCACTTGCCCCGTCAGGTTTGTAGTGAGTATAAGACGCGCACGCCGCACAGTAATTTACTTATGTCCATATTTCATTTATTTAAAGGGTTTGGTCAAAAATTAAGTACTTACCTAATTTTATTACATAATAATAATACTAATAGCTCCCACACCGGTTTCGGTGACGGTGGCCGGTTTCATTGAAACCAGGCCAGCTACGCAGGAGTAATTTTATAGTGCCCAAACGTGTGCGCAGTACACAAGAGCACTCTCTATTCCTTTACTCTCATAACCCAGTGGGACGGAAGACCGACACGACCGGCGAGAGATCAGGCGCAGGACCGACTTTTTACATGCCCATCCGACGCATGGATCATCTAACTTGTCAGACAATCAGGTGATCAGCCTGCATTGTCCTAACCAAACTTGGAAATAACATGTTTCCAACGCGAGAATCGAACCCACGACCTCCGAGTCAAGAGCCGCGCTCTGTACCACTAGACCACGGAGGTGTTGTTCTTTTTAATGTATTACATAATTATAATGAGAATCGAGTACCGAGTACTCTCCTTAAGTATTGATTATGTCTCACCAGTTTTGCTGTAGAACTAACATTATTTTGGAGTTTATACAGGTGTCATATAAAATCACAGTGCTAATAAACTTTGATAATAGCTAACATATAGCTCGAAAATAGCTTGGAGCTTATTGTTCTAGTTTTGTGCTAGCTTTATATTGAACCTAAAGTCAAGGGAATAAAGGTCATGTTAAAGGCTATATAACTCTAAACAAGCAGCAGGTTCACATAATATAGAGTTTAAAATATGGCTGTTATAACGTGAACTATGAAATATTTTAGTATTTTGACGACCTCTGTGGCTTAATAGTTAAGAGGAGTCAACACCGCCGTTTTTCCATACAAACGTTGTCCCCTGTTGCCTCCCTGGATAATGCCGGTAGAGTTATGATTTTTTCCTGAACATCTATGGCCACTATTAGCATGTCCCTATGTTTTATTTTTTTTCATAATTTTATTATTAAAAAAGATAAGAACGTCCAAAAACCCAAAAAAAATGGCCAGATTTTCCTCTGTGTTCAAACACCCAGAAAACAAAACTGGCTAGAAAATACAAAAAAAATAAAACATAGGAACACAGCTCAAGCCTTGCTTTAGTTCTTAATTAAAAAAAAGTACTTAAATCGGTTAAGTTTTGGAGAAGGAATCAGCGGACAACGAATCGAAGATTTTCTGTTTATTAGAACTTTTGTCGTATTGTCTCTATCGCGCTCTGCTTATGCTAGACTTGAGATTGGTGAGACAGCAATACATTTTAAATTAATAAAGGGGCAAACGAGCCACGGGTCACCTGATGGAAAGCAAGCTGCAAATGCGTTGCCGGCCTATTAAGAGCGAATACGCTCTCTTCTTGAAGGTTTGCAGGTCGTATTGGTCCTATACTTACTTTAGGTTAGGGAACGTTCGTAATAAAGGTGAGCTGCGAAGATAATGTCCACTTGACATGTCCTGCCACCTATAGTATATGTACGTTCCCTATACACTCTATATGCATACTAAGAAATGCATGAAAATGCATTCAAGGTTATTTTATCTTTGAATTTCTAGACTAATCCCTATGTCCTTGGAATAGGGGTCATATAAGAAGCTGTGTGTAGGTGTAGGAATGTAATATTGTGAAGAACGTACGAACAATAGGCGCATACCACGAGTCCAATATGCTTGGCTTTTTGCGTTAGATCCAGTAGCCCACATAATAAAATCACACTTACTTACTAATACTATAAATGTAAAAGTCTGTCTGTCCCCTGTTCACAATCAGAATAGGTTGGAAACAAGAGGCAACAGACAGACGGATAGGCATTTACAATTAGGGTTGCCACCCGTTATACTATATTATAAAGTATTGTACGTTATTTCCGGCAATAATTGTTAAATTAATAGTTAAATTTATTTGTAATTTAAAAATATGACCTGTTGATGGGTTGAAATAAAGATTTATTTATTTATTTATTGTACTTGGGTACTTTACGAAAATAGTAAAGTACGCAAAAATACTTTATTTCAAACTAGATGATCCGATGAATCTCGTATCACCTATCTCCCAACATAACCCTCCCTGGGCTTCCACGAATGTTTCAAGACCAAAATGAGCCAGAGCGGTTCAGCCGTTCTTGAGTTTTAAAGAAACTAACAAAGTACAGAATTAATTTTAATTTATACTTACAGATAATTTTATAAATTGTACCTACTTTATTTTTATACTGTGTACGGTTTTTTTCTCACCTAAAGTAGCCGACTGCCGATGCAAGGGCGTCGCCAGGGGGGGGGGGCAGGGAGGGGCAGCTGCCCCCCCTAGAGACTCTAAAAAAGTGGCCAAATATTATGCAAACAACGACCACTATAATATTAAAATCTGGTAATAGATGTAAGGCTCGTAGTACAAGTGAAAAGCTTCATGAGCTGGCGACTTTACCTACAATTCATATCTACTTTTCTCATTTATAGAGAGTGAGTAAAGTATGAATTGTAGACTGTAGTAGGTAAAGTCAATTTGGCGCCCTTGTGCCGATGTACTTTATTTGCAAAAAAAGGTAGCAACCCTATTTACAATATTATAAGCGACATCCATAAACTGTATTTTATATCAATGGCATCCATAACTCATATAACCAAGCACTTGGGAGCACATGCACAGTTTTTATGCGATTACTATTGTGCTAATGTGCTTCGGCACACCTGTGCCCACACTAAATTATCATAAATACCTCTTAGCACAGTTTGCATATTCTCGCTTTCATTATAAGTACCTCAATATGCTTTTAGTATTTAAGTATTAAGATAATAAGGGCCTGTTTCAACACTTTCTGATAAAGTGCCGAATAGGTTATTCACAACTTTTTTTGACAGATTCTCCATACTAGATCTGTCAAGTTAATTGGTGGATTATTTGGCTATTCAGCACTTATTAGGAAGTGGTGAAATAGGCCATAAAACTAACCTAACCTAACAAAACTTTAGTAATTTAACGTTGTTAGTGGCGGCCGAAAAGGAAGATCTTCCGACCGAGAGAGATAGCATGCTCGGTCAGGCCGAAGCCCACAGACGTCATTTCAGACGTTGAATATATCTTGCCGTTCGCCGAAACTTCGATAGCGCGATGCAGGAATGTTAGGCGAATTGTGGGTACCGCCACAGTAAATTAGCAAATTCAAATTCATTTTTTTTTTATTCAGAATAAATTTTTGCAAATGTTCTCTGAAAGTCTACATGATGCCTACCACCGGTTCGGGAACTAACCCGGCGAGAAGAACCGGCGTAAGAAACTCACGGAACACTGACGGAACTGATGAATTATTGCTAAGTGTACTTACTCTTGATAACTAGATCAAAATTGGTCCACGCGTTTTTTGGATTCTTCTTTAACACTCCTATTTTTAACTAAATAAAGGTAGTTAAAATATTTTAACCCCGATTTTTCACCCCCGCTTTTTACTTTAAAAATATTAGTAAATACTTTTTATCACTTTCGAGCTGCGAAATTATTTTAAGTACTTAAGTACTTTTCGCATTTCGTAACTTAAGATTAATTTTTTCTTCGTCCTGTAATTAAGATAATATTTTAACGATACTTTATAGTTTTATCTACGTTTTAAAGAACAATTTTATAGAGACTGATATAGTTGAAAAAATATTACGACAGAATTCTTATATTATGTAAGTAATAATATTGTGTTTACCATTAAAAGTGTCTCCAAAGTGAGTGCCCCAATAGGGCCATCTTGTAATCTACGAATTCCCAAAAACTGAACACAGAAAATTCAACCTTAACTCCAGAGCGTAACGCATACACTATTTTTTTTTTTTTAAATGAAATAAGGGGGCAAACGAGCAAACGGGTCACCTGATGGAAAGCAACTTCCGTCGCCCATGGACACTCGCAGCGTCAGAAGAGCTGCAGGTGCGTTGCCGGCCTTTTAACAGGGAATAGGGTAATAGGGGAGGGTAGGGATGGGAGGGGAATAGGGGAGGGTATGGAAGGGAATAGGGTAGGGGATTGGGCCTCCGGTAAACTCACTCACTCGGCGAAATACAGCGTAAGCGCTGTTTCACGCCGGTTTTCTGTGAGAACGTGGTATTTCTCCGGTCGAGCCGGCCCATTCGTGCCGAAGCATGGCTCTCCCACGTTCTGCGAGGCCAATCAGCTTGGTCGGGCGCAGTTACGCGAATTCGCGCGGATGCGCGCTTTTTTAAATTCTCAGAAGTAATAAAGTTCGTTAACGCTTTGGAGTTAAGGTTGAATTTGTTATGTTCAGTTTTAATAATTAGTTTCTATGCGCTTCGACTATGCACTAGTACAAATTGACCCTTACAAATAACATTTGACAGTATTTGTGTACTCAGGACTCATCCTTACGCTCAAACTCAACGGGCCAGACATCATCAAAGGAATTTTCGATGTTCCGGGAAAAAACCCTTTCCCTTGCCCTTAAAAGCAATCAGCGAGCGTAATTGACTTGTGCCCTAACAGAATCGATCCTGCGCCCTTTGGTAAATAAACAGCGCAAATATAGGTAATGGAGAAAATTGAGCGAAAATGCGTGAAAGGATAAAAGAACTTGTATAAATAGTAAGCAATAAGCAACAATGCTACTAGAGAGAGAGAGAGAGAGAGAGATATATATATATATATATATATAGAGAGAGAGAGAGAGAGAGAGAGAGAGAGAGAGAGAGAGAGAGAGAGAGAGAGAGAGAGAGCGCGCGAGAGAATCAACTATAGGTTGCCTGCAAATTCTTTGCGCCGTTATTCGTTTATCGCGCGGAAAACGTGCATTTTCTCCTAACAAAACTTAATGTGAGTGTCTAAACACACCATGCTGAAGTTCCGCGGCGGAAGTTCGGCATGATTACGTCAGCAATGTTAAACGCATACAATATACGCGACGGATTTTCGGTATGGTGTGTCATCAGTAAATTAAAATACATTGCAGGCGGAATCGTGCCGAACTTCCACCGCGGAATTTCGGCATGGTGTGTTCACTGTTTAGACACTAAGGTTAGGTTGCACCAGAGGCGGGGTTAAAGTTATGGTTATAGTTAAGGCAAATTTAACTTTAACTTTAACCTTAACTTTGACCGGAGAAATTGACAGATGACAGCTGGTCCAACAAGGTTATAAATGAACGTGGGCGGGGGAGCTGCTGGTAAAGGAGAACTGTCAAAAATTGTGTTTTTGTATGATGACAGCGTTAGTTCCTTTTTTCGCCACGTGCATTAAAACCTTGTCGAGCTCTATCTAGTGTTGATGGCGTCCTGATGGAGGCAATGGATTTTTAACTTTAACCAAAGATTTGACATTTTGCATGTAGTTAAAGTTATTGTTAAAGTTAGTTGGTACAACCCAACCTAAGTTATCCTTTATTCAAATCCTTCAAGAAGAAATTGTAGTCCTAGTGTAGAGGCTAAGAGAGACACATTTTCGCATTCATAATAAGTATTATTAGTATGGATTGCTAGTTGCCAGTATAATAAATTGTATAATATACGTAAAGTATAATGTATAATACACGTATAGTATAATGTATAATGTTTCCGCGTTGTTGTGCTCACTGTAGGCGTGTTGCTAATTAAAAACAGAGCTTCCGTGCGCAGATTAACGTACTTATAGACATGGCAACGTTGTATAAATCTCTCAAAGATTTGAAGAATTAATTTGCAACAAATGTAATTTTTTAAAGCCTTGTTCAAAACGAAACCCTATTACTAAAACTTCGCTGCCTGTCACTACTCACCAAGTTATATCTCCAGAGCCGCGATAGCTAGGCAGTTATAATTTGTACAAATTATGTATTTTTGTTGCCGCTTTAATAACGAATTAAAATAACTTTAAGATAGTTCGACAGAATTAGAAGGGACACAATTGATGGGTCCAACGACTGCTTATCTTCAATGATGCCTACCACCACGTAACGTACACGTACACGTAAGTCCGTCACGCCAAAATTCGTTTATTGTTCGGGAACCGTATATTTTTCGGCAACAAAAACTGTATCATGTCTTTTCCTCTCTTAAAATATCTCTATACCCAATTTCATTAAAATTAATGCATCATTCAACATCAGAGAAGTGCGAACAGACAGCACGACAATATGCGTTCACATTTAAAATAAAATATTTTGTTAAATATTTGGGTGTCGACCGAAGGTCCGGCCGAACATGATTTCGGCCGAAGTAAGCCGAAGCTCAAGCCGTAACTCCACAGCTCTATTATTTCTAGCTATATAGCTCACTTGTTTACGTATATAGAATACGGCTACATTTAAGCCGAATTTATGACACCGAAGCAAGCCGAAGCCGAAACTCTACATATCTATCTATATCTAGCTCTATGGCTCACCTGTTTACGTATACAGAATACGGCTACATTTAATCTTCCCAACTCAGATTGTTTTGCTTAAACAAGCCTGAAGGTCCAAATGTATGTTTGTTTATCTTTGTTTAAGCCAGAACAAACAAAATGATTTGTTTCGCGGATATACTGAAATCTTGACGAATTTACAGCAAATGTTTAACGTTAAATTAAGTAATTAATGAAAAAACCTCTAATGAGAATCAAGAACCAGAATGTTATTAGGTTTACAAATTACAAGATGACAAACTCCGATGTGCAAAATTTTGTTTTGCGCGGGAACCGTACATTTTTCCGGAATAAAAAGTATCCTATGTCCTTTCCCGGATCTCAAGGTGTCTTTATACCAAATTTCAACAAAATCGGTTCAGCTTTGTGAAGAGGTAACAGACAGACAGATAGACACCCTTTCGCATTTATAATATTAATATGGATTTAATCGCATTGGATAAAATTTAATCGGTTAAATCATTGGCAGTTAACATTTTAAACTTTCGCGTTGCATTATAATTAAACTTTTTAATCGGGACTTAACGCGACTTATTTAAGTAGTAATGCTACTACGAGTACATACTTTTTCTCGACGTTTCGGCCGTGTTGCAACGGCCGTGGTCACGAGGGGACTGCAGGAGCGCGACGTCTTCGTTTGCACCGGGCGGTCGGTTCTACGACTACCCTCGAATTGTCCAATATTTGTGTTCCAATACACTGAAAGTCAGTAGGTTCACTGCGACACACAACACTAACTGTATCCGGGTTTACACTTATAGACAGAGGTGACACACGCGGTTTGCACTTATTGATCACTGGATTCCAGGCGGGCGACAATTTAAATCCGTCCTCACGATTGAAATTTTTGTACTTTTTAATTTCAATTGCTTCACGTATTACTCTCGTGTGGTAATGACGATCCGTAGAGAGGATTTTAGGGTCGTGTAGCTCCATCCAGTGATTAGTCCCCATATCAAGCAGATGTTCTGCTACCGCGGATTTATTTGTCTGGCGATTTTTCACTGCGGCTATGTGCTCTTTCACTCTTTCGCCAATAGCCAAACGAAGACGTCGCGCTCCTGCAGTCCCCTCGTGACCACGGCCGTTGCAACACGGCCGAAACGTCGAGAAAAAGTATGTACTCGTAGTAGCATTACTACTTAAATAAGTCATTGGCAGTTGCTTGCAACCGTACATGATAATATAGATAAACCAAAATTTTCTAGCATTTGACTGGGGAGAGCTATGCTTCGGCACGAATGGGCCAGCTCGACCGGAGAAATACCACGGGCTCACAGAAAACCGGCGTGAAACAGCGCTTACGCTGTTTCACGCCGATTGAGTGAGTTTACCGGAGGCCCAATCCACTACCCTAATCCCTTCCCTATCCTCCCCTATTCCCTTCCCATCCCTACCCTCCCCTACTACCCTATTCCCTCTTAAAAATTGAGTGAGTTTACCGGAGGCCCAATCCCCTACCCTTTTCCCTTCCCTACCCTCCGATATTTCCTTCCCTACCCTCCCATATTTCCTTCCCTACCCTCCGATATTTCCTTCCCTACCCTCCCATATTTCCTTCCCTACCCTCCCTTATTCCCTTCCCTACCCTCTCCTATTACCCTTTTCCCTCTTAAAAGGCCGGCAACGCACCTGCAGCTCTTCTGATGCTGCGAATGTCCATGGGCGACGGAAGTTGCTTTCCATCAGGGTCACCAGTTTGCTCGTTTGCCTCCTATATTTCATAAAAAGTACACAGTTACTCTTTATTAGTTTTTATTATTCGTAGCAAAACTATACCAAAATCGGTCCACCTGTTTAACACTTTAAATGCTACGACGCTACGGCCCACGGCCAGACACACACATTTTCCCGTAGGGGGTAAACAAATATGCCCGCTATGCGCTATCAAAGTCAAATCTTAATAACGAAACCTTTAAAATACGATTTTATTTTCTCTGGATGCAGTTAAGCAAATAAAAACTTATCGAAAAATCCAGAAACTTAACTACTTAAGTTTTATGGCTCTTTAACTGGTATAATTACGATTTAAACTTGGGTTTAGTTAGAATTTAAATTGAACCGGGCTTAAATGTAGTTATAAAACAGCGTGAGACCGATTTCGAGTGTTTTTATATTTATTTATGTGTGTTGAAACCGTTGCGTTATTGTTGAATGCATTCTAATTGTGTTTAAGCGGGTTTTTTGTATATCAATGGTTTAAGCACGGGAGTGCCGAAGTTATAAAAAGGTATACATTTTGAGCGTAGGAATAGAAGAGGATATTCCTTCCTCTCCTACGCCGCGGCGGAGTTACGACACGACAACACAATATTTTTATATATAAGATTAGTATTTAAGAGGATACACCAGGGGCTAGAGAAATGAAAAAAAGCACGTGTAATATCTATAGCTGTCTCCCTTACCTCCAGCCTATACCGCAGAACGCGATAGAGACAACTGCAGAAAAACCAGAAAATCAACGATTCGTTGTCCCCTGATTCCTTCTCCAAAACTTAACCGATTTAAGTACTTTTTTCATTAAAGATTAAAAAAAGGCTTGAGCTGTGTTCCTATGTTTTGTTTTTTTTTGTATAATCTAGCCAAATCTGTTTTCTGGACGTTTGAACACAGCGGAAAATCTGGCCGTTTTTTTGGGTTTCTGAACGTTCATATCTTATTTAATAATTAAATTATGAAAAAAAAGAAAACATAGGGACATCGTATTAGTGGTCGTAGATATTCAGGAAAAAAATTATAACTCTACTAGCATTATACAGGGAGGAAACAGGGGACAACGTTTGTATGGAAAAAAGGGCGGTGCGGACTCCTCAAAAGTAGCATTCATAATTCTTTATTCACTTCTATTACGGAAACTTAGAAATGTGTTCAAAATGCGGCCCACTCCGCTGTACCTCGTCGTAACGATCGAAGTTAAAGAGGCTCCCGATCCGGCTCCGGCGAAACTCCCATATTCTCTCTCTCCTTTACAAAATCTTTTACAATCCCATGTCTCCCTCTTACCTTATAGATCGTTTCAACTTTGCACTACTTGACATCCCGTGCAGGTCTAACGTGAGGACGAATCTATCTCTCCCCTCCCATCGCTCCAACTTCTTCTCCTACTCCTTCACCGTTCATGCAGTTAGATTATGGAATTCCCTTCCCCACACCATTCGCGACAGCCCTTCCATCGCCGTTTTTAAAAAGCGATTAAAAGAGTACTACCTCAACAAAGAATCCTAAAACTCTTATTAAATATACATATAGTATGTATTTGGTTATTTATTTAATAATATTATAGTATATTATGTAATGTATTTGTATTATATAATAGATATTATTTTTAATTGTATATTGTGTATTAGTATGTAGGTTTTATATTTTTTATCTGTGCACGCCCTATCTGATATTTCCCATCACATCTCTCTCCGTAGGACTGCTGGAAGATATTTCTATTAGAGATAAGCAGTACCTGTTGTGCCGTTTTTCTTCTGTGTATAATTCATGTAAACATATGTGTGTGCAATAAACAGTTAAGTAAAATAAATAAATAATGTGCTAGTATTTTACCCCACGATGTCCGGTGTCCCACGAGAGAGTTAGCCACAGTTTTCTTGTACAAAATAATGTGTTTCGGTTAAGTTTTTCACAATACCCAGTAGGTATTTAAATGCCAGTAAGAAGTTTAGATTTTACCTTCAACTTCAAGCTTATCTATTCAACAGCTTTCTTTATTGATTTTATACGTGGGAGAGCCATGCTTCGGCACGAATGGGCCGGCTCGACCGGATAAATACCACGTTCTCACAGAAAACCCGCGTGAAACAGCGCTTGCGCTGTGTTTCGCCGAGTGAGTGAGTTTACCGGAGGCCCAATCCCCTAACCCCTACCCTATTCCCTTCCCTACCCTCAACTATTCCCTTCCCTTCCCTTCCTTACCCTCCCCTATTACCCTATTCCCTCTTAAAAGGCCGGCAACGCACTTGCAGCTCTTCTCATGCTGCGAGTGTCCATGGGCGACGGAAGTTGCTTTCCATCAGGTGACCCGTTTGCTCGTTTGCCCCCTTATTTCATTTAAAAAACATATTTTGTCAATCAAATTCTCTTAATCCGTAATGGCAACAGGTACTTAACATTTTCACAAAATCCTAAATTAAGTATAATAATTGTAATTTAATAATAAAATTGATAATTATCCCATATAAAAACATATTTTTTTCATATTTTTGCTCATGGTGGTACGGAACCCTTAATGCACGAGCCTAACTCGCACTTGGCCCGTTTTGTTTTTTACATTTCATGTTTTTGGTGGGATAACTTTTGCGTGGAACGATGGCGAAAAAGTTGCAGAGGCCGTAGCCAAAGTCCATTTCGTTAAAAACGATGACGTAATTCGTTATAAAAATGTATGGGATTTGACATTTAGCCTTCGCAAGCGAAATGTCATTTAGCGATGACTTATGTCAAACCGCATAAATTTTGATAACGAAGTTCGTCATCGTTTTTAACGAAAGATACTTTGTCTAATTATGTGATAATATGTCACCGCACGATATTTCACGCGGGAAAAGCCGCTAGCACAGCTCTCAACCTGCGGCCCGCCGGGGCCCGGGACTTTATGAGTGGCGTGTGATGTTAAACCATTTTGAAATTCTCGCCCAGCGACTAAATATTGCAAACTCGTCGTGAAAGTCTATTGAAGAAGAAATTGTATTGGGAAAAAAAATGTACTTATTGGAAAAATTTTGATGAACGTTCTTTTTAACCCTTAAAATTTTGGTAGCGGCCCGTGACACAAAGATCGAAATATGTTTGTGGCCTTTAAAAAAATCGGCCAAGTGCGAAACGGACTCGCGCACGAAGGGTTCCGTACCATTTAAGAGCGAAAATAGGCAAAAAATTGACCATTAAACGTTTATTTAATTTTACTATTAATTTTTGATTATCATTGAAGTGATAATTAATACTATTAAGTATTTTGTGAATATTTCAGTTGTCTACGTGTAGTTATTATTGATAATATAGAGAAAAAAGGACAAAAAAATCACGTTTGTGGAGGAAAAAGGACAAAAATTGTCGTTATAGCGGCAACAGAAATATACAATCTGTAAAATTTTCAAAATTCTACCTATAGCGGTTTTTTGCGATACAGCCTGGAGACAGACAGATAGACAGACGGACAGACATCGAAGTCTCAGTAATAGGTAAAAACGGGACCCCCGTTTTTACCCTTTGGGTACGGAACCCTAAATAGTTGCTCAAATTTAATGAAAATACACAATTGAATTGTTCTCGCTGTTCACAGGTCATTGGTGCATCCACTGCATCATCAGATAATGAGATTTTCCAAATCATTACTCATTTAATTAATTTACATCCAATTGTATGAAATAATTGTATTGTAATATCGACTGCGCCCGTATTTCTGTCATTTCATTGTTATCTATACAGTGTGTAACAAAAATAAGTGATAAGGCAAGGGCCCGAGCGTCACGAGTTTCCCCATACAAAAGTAAAAAAAAATTTTGGTCTTTTAGCGCTGCTACTTTCACAGTGAACTCTCTACAAGGAACATGTACACACCCTAAAGTATTATCACTTATTTTTGTTACACCCAGTATAAATAATCGGCCAAGTGCGAGTCGAACTCGCGTACGAAGGATTATGTGCCGTTTTAGAGCGAAAGTAGGCAAAAAATTAAACAAATTTTTAACAAACGTGACGTTTTTTAGGCTTTTTCGCTCTATAATGGCAACAGGTAGGTACTTGAATTTTCCACAAAATCCTTAGTTATGATATGTGTACTTTAATATTTAATAATAATAATAATAATATCTATGGATGCTTCACACCACGTCAGTCTGGCCCCGTGGTAAGTACCTGATGGACTTGTGTTACAGGTACCAGACAACGGAAATATATTCAATACTTTTATACTATACACATATTTAAGATTTTTTTATTATAAGATACACATATTTAATACACATCCATGACCCAGGAACTTTGAAAACTTTTTGTTCCGTCGGCGGGATTCGAACCCGTGACCCCCGGCTTGAGCCACCAACGCGCTCACCGCTGAGCCACAGAGGTCGTCTGAGTTTTATGACAGAGAGATTAAATAAACGCCGAGCCCCGGATTAACTATTTATTGTCTTTACAAAACACAATTCATAAGTTCCTCATACGGAGGTTAGAGAGAGACTAATAATTATAAAACACATAACAAAAGTAGTTAACACGTAACACAAGTTAATAATGCAAGCATGCACGTATGTGTGGTCCCTACAAATAATAATATTAAAATAAAATAAAAAAGTAAGAGGGGCTCCTAATTCCCATACAGAAAGCACAATTTTTGGTATATTTTTCCTCTATAACGGTATCGAACCCTTCGTGCGCGAGTCCGTCTCGCACTTGGCCGGTTTTTTGTATGATGTTTTTAGCGATATAAAAAGGACATTTTCAAATGGTTTCTTCCACAAATCAGTTAGATACATTTCATGCAGGACAAAGCCTATCGGGTCCGTTTTAATAAATTCTTCTATGTGTGTGTAAAGGCTGTCACAGACAGAACAGGTAATGTAAAGATGTATATTATAGCCCGATACATCTCGATACATCTTTCTATAGAAATCGTCAGGAGACCACACACAAGCTATAATGTATATTTTTACATCTTCGTATCTTAAGATACACATCTATATGAAAATATACATTTATATTTTGATATGCATCTAAATACATCTCAATACATCTCAATATATTTCTGTATATTACTGTACATCTCTTCTCTTCATAGGATGTTCAAAAATTTCTGTGACTATAATATCATATTATGTGTATGATAGACAGACACACAGTGTTGCCACTTGCCACCTTACCACAGCACTTCACAGCAGGTACTGCAGGCAGTCTGTTCCCCAGAGCCTTTATTTTCAATCAAATATCTTCAATCCACATCGTTCTTGACGACCTCTGTGGCTCAGCGGTGAGCGCGTTGGTAGCTCAAGCCGGGGGTCGCGGGTTCGAATCCCGCCGACGGAACAAAAAGTGGTCAATGTTCCCGGATCTGGATGTGCATTAAATATGTGTATGATATAATAAAAATCTTAAATATATGTATAGTATAAAAGTATTAAATATATTTTCGTTGTCTGGTACCTGTAACACAAGTCCTTTAGGTACTTAGCATGGGGCCAGACTGACGTGATGTGAAGCGTCCATAGATATAGATATATTCTGTTTTTGGCACAATATGTAACAATGCGCGCATCAAAATTACAATCCGAATCATTCTCTGATGAACTATCTAGTGAATCTAATAGCAAGTAACTCGAAAGGCCATGGCATTACAACATTAAAAATAAGAACAGCCTTTATAACACTTTAGCAGCTGAAATGTGCGTCAAGCGGGGCGGCTACCATTGAAATGTAGGGAAAGACATTACCAGCTGTTGTGTGTGTGATACATTAATATAATGTAAAGATATACATCCCGGGATGTACTGAACATTAATATAGGTCTGCTCTGTCTGTGACAGCCATGTCACACAGCTTTACCGATTTGAATGATTTTTGTGTGTTAGATGGCGACCTAGATGATTTTCACAAATCAGCCCGGCAGGACAACATCTATCGGGTCCGCTACTACTGTAGATAAGGAAGGACAGAATGGTAAATATTTGAATACAAAATTCAATTAATAATGAACAATGGGATGAAGTATTGAAGAAAATAATTGAATATTCTACTCCCAAACCTACGCAGGTCCTGTAGAATCAATAATTTATGTCTACAGAATAAATCTATTTTTACCGACTGCTAAGCCAAATCGAAAGGTACTGTCTATCTTTCTGTTTTACCTTTTCATGTCTTTACCGATATATCGATTTTGATGATAGGTATAATAATAATATAATCTAATCTATACATCTATACATCCATCTATACATCTATACTACATATAAATAAAATTGGAGTGTCTGTTTGTAATATTGAAAGAACCGGTTTTAACTTGTTTTTTTTTTATGAAATGAGGGGGCAAACGAGCAAACGGGTCACCTGATGATAAGCAACTTCCGTCGCCCATGGACACTCGCAGCATCAGAAGAGCTGCAAGTGCGTTGCCGGCCTTTTAAGAGGGAATAGGGTAATACGGGAGGGTAGGGAAGGGAAGGGAAGGGAAGGGAATAGTTGAGGGTAGGGAAGGGAATAGGGTAGGTGTTAGGGGATTGGGCCTCCGGTAAACTCACTCACTCGGCGAAACACAGCGCAAGCGCTGTTTCACGCCGGTTTTCTGTGAGAACGTGGTATTTATCCGGTCGAGCTGGCCCATTCGTGCCGAAGCATGGCTCTTCCACGTAAAAATATTGATGCATATGAATGTATATAAAGTACATACACCAAAACAACATTTTTTTACAATTTTTGTCTGTATGTCTGTCTGTCTGTCTGTTTGTCCCGGCTAATCTCTGAAATGGCTGAAGCGATTTTGGCGGGACTTTTTAGGCACATAACTGATGTAGTAAGGAATAACTTAGGCTACTTTTTAACCGACTTCCAAAAAGGAGGAGGATATATTTTACTTTTTTTATAAAGGAACCTTAAAAAGGGGATTTTTTTTATTACTTTGTTATCACATCTTGCTGACGCGGACGAAGTCGCGGGCAACAGCTAGTACCAACTATTATCTATTCCGTGCTAGTACTTATATAAAAATAAGTCGGGTTTTCCTTCCTGACGCTATAACTCCAGAACGCACGAACCGATTTTCACGGTTTGGCATTCGTTGGAAAGGTCTCGGGCTCCGTGAGGTCTATAGAAAAAAAAAAATCAGAAAAAACTTCAAGAGAAAAGCAGGAAAACAGGGAAATCATTTTATGGCAAAACAACATTTACCGGGACAGCTAGTATTGAATATAAATCAAAACTGCTGAATCGATTTTAATCATTTTTTCAGTGGCTATATATTTTATATCCGCGCGAATCCGGGGCAGGCCGCTAGTATCTTATATATAAAAATGGATTTTCAATTGTGTTAGTAACGCTAAAACTCGATAACAGCGGAACGGATTGGGCTGATTTTAGTCTTAAAATATTCGTAGAAGTCCAGGGAAGGTTTTAAAGTGACACGAAGCTCACCGGGACAGCTAGTTATAATATAATTATTATATTTTATTCAGTATTCGTAATGTTGAGAGACAACTCGTTAGAGCTGCTTAAAACTAAATACAAACGGTTAAAGTGTTGCCTGAACCCTTGTGATCGAAGCCTGAACTAGAATATCCTGTGTTTCAGGCGAAAATAGATTATAATACTAGATGTTGCCCACAAAACCGAATTTTCCGGGATAACAAGTATTCTATGTCCTTTCACGGGACTAAAAGTATATCCTTACCGTCCAATGTCCATACCAAATTTCAACATTTATTTTTTTTGTCTTACTGAGCATTTGAAATATTGTTTGTTTCTTTTTTTTTATTATTTGTTTACTAGCTGTTGCCCGCGACTTCGTCCGCGTGGACTTCAGTTTATAGCACGCAATTTCAACAAAATTGGTGTCAAAAGCTTTATTAAAAAAAACCCTGGTACCCCTTAAATCAAAACAGCTGTGCAGTGCGCACATAATATTTCATTTTTTTAAATTAAACTTTATATTTTATGCCAAATTTTAAAGCTTATTTAGCCCCCCAATTACACAACTTTACCCATAAACTATTTATCATTGATAGGTTTAAGGTTACGTCACTGTATACAGGGTGTAACAAAAATAAGTGATAATACTTTAGGGTGTGTACGTCTTCCTCTTAGAGAGTTCACTGTGAAAGTAGCAGCGCTGAAAGACCAAATTTTTTTTTCACTTTTGTATGGGGAAACTCGTGACGCTCGGGCCCTTCCCCATACAAAAGTGAAAAAATTTTTTCGTCTTTCAGCGCTGCTACTTTCACAGTGAACTCTTTACAAGGAACACGTACACACCCTAAAGTATTATCACTTATTTTTGTTACACACTGTATAATATAAGGTACTGACTTATTAAATAACGTAAAGAAGAAATAACAATCGAAAAAAATCGAAAACTAAATGTATGATGATACCACCTCTTATGGAAAGATGTTGGGCAAGCGTTAGCGCGATGTAAGAGACGCACGGCGCCATCTAGTATGAATTTTTGGAACTAACTTAATTTGAACAAATTTTCGTATTTTCACCCCCTTACAACCCTTTTTTCCAGTAAAAAAGTAGCCTATGTCCTTTCTCAGGCTTTAGACTATCTGTATACAAAATTTCATTACAATCGGTTCGGTAGTTTTGGCGTGAAAGCGAGACAGACAGACAGACAGACAGAGATACTTTCGCATTTATAATATTAGTATAGATTAATGAATGACTTGGTGAATTTGATTATTAATGTTATGACTCAAATATTATGTTAATGCTTTATAATTTTAATTCTAATATTTTAATAATATTATATTGCTTCTAGTAATAATAATACTTAATCTAATAATTATTGTTTTAGAACGTAATAATTTTTATTGTTATAAATTTTGCATGCCCACAGAGGCTGTTGAACCATCCATACTAATATTATAAATGCGAAAGTGTGTCTGTCTGTTACCTCTTCACGCCCAAACTGCTCAACCGATTTTACTGAAATTTGGCATGGAGATACCTTGAGCCCCGGGAAAGGACATGGGATACTTTTTGTCCCGGAAAAATGTACGGTTCCCGCGTGAACGAATTTTGGCGCAACGGAGTTGCGGGCGTCATATAGTATAAAACTAGCTATTTGACCGAGCTTTGCTCGGTATTCGATGAAAAGGACATTTTCTAAAAATGATTCCTAGCTAGATCGATTTATCGCCCCCGAAACCCCCTATATACTAAATTTCATGAAAATCGTTGGAGCCGATTCCGAGATTCCAATTATATATTTATGGTTACTATCTTTTCCTATGTATCTTTGAGGTAATACACCATATAATTATAAAAGACATAACCTCAGAATTAGTTTCTGGTTCTGTTAAACTTTCAGCACTTATTTTCAAGTCCAACTGCAATTTTAAACACATTAAATATCAAAAACTGCTAGCTCGCTTACAAAAACAACCACAAACAAAACAACGCGTGACAATGAATTGACTTTAAAACGTCAAGTTCAGAGAAGATGTTGTTGTGAGGCGCTTAAACCGACCAATCAGTGATTTTTTTCGATAATAACTAACGATTCGTTTCGCAATCGTACTAAGGCGACTCGCATTTTCGCGAAAACACTAACTTTTGTCATTAAGATTGAAAAATGTAATCAACATTATCTAATTATCCGTGTTTTCGCGAAAACCCTAGAATTTTCGCGAAAATTCGATTTATCAAATCATCCTACGACATATACAAGAATTGCTCGTTTAAATATATAAGATACTAGCTGTTGCCCGCGACTTCGTCCGCGTGGACTTCAGTTTATAGCGCGCGATGTCAACAAAATTGGTGTCAAAAGCTTTTATAAAAAAACCCTGGTACCCCTTAAATCAATACAGCTGTGCAGTGTGCAAACAATAAGTACTTCATTTTTGTATGTTAAACTTTATATATTATGCCAAATTTTAAAGCTTATTTAGCCCCCCAATTACACAACTTTACCCATAAACTATTTATCATTGATAGGTTTAGCCCCAATTTCACCAACGTCTGTTAGTATTAACAGCTTGTTAAAATATCCTGTCTTCTCTTTCATTCATATGAAAAACGAAACAGCTAACGTGATACTAATTCGAGCATTAACTTTAACAGTCGTTGGTGAAATTTGGTCTTAAGGTTACGTCACTGCCTGCACAGATAAAGTACTGAGTTATTTAATACCGTAGAATAGATATAACAATCGAAAAAAATCGAGACTTAAATGTAAGATGATACCACCTCTTATAGAAAGACTTTTGAGCAAGCGTCAGCGCGATGTAGAAGACGCACGGCGCCATCTATTATGAATTTTTTGAACAAATTTACGACCCTTACAACCCTTTTTTCCAGTAAAAAAGTAGCCTATGTCCTTTCTCAGGCTTTAGACTATCAGTATACAAAATTTCATTACAATCGGTTCGGTAGTTTTGGCGTTTGGCGTGAAAGCGAGACTGACAGACAGACAGACAGACAGAGATACTTTCGCATTCATAATATTAGTACAGATTATGTGCACACTGCACAGCTGTTTTTGGGTATTTTGATTAATTAAGGGTCGCGCTACACCGGAATGGCAGCGGCGAGGCGAGCAATTTGAGCGCTGCCATTCCGGTGTAGCGCGCTGCGCGGCCCTAAGAGGGGTACCACTTACCAGGGTTTTAAAAAGTTTTTAAATTTGACACAAATTTTGTTGACACCGCGCGCTATAAACTAAAGTCCACGCGGACGAAGTCGCGGGCAACAGCTAGTTATGAATAAAAACAATAATATATAATAAAGTAGGTATGATTAGTTCTGTTATAATAATGAAGTAAAAAATAAAGCGCCATCTGTTTTCATATATTAGAATTAAAATGTAAAAATATTTTCTGGATGGAATATAGGCCAACACAACACACTCGAACTCCTTAGAAATGCAGTAGGAGTTCTATAAGATCAGATAGATTGATTATTATTATAGCAAGTGATAATATTATTAAACATAATATTCTAACGTATTAAAAACTATAAACAAAAACATAATAACTAATAAGTATGATTAGTTCTATGTTACAACGAAGTAAAAAAAAAGCGCCATCTGTTGAATCGTATTAGAACTAAAATGTTCATTGCATCGCGTCGATATATTTCTGGATTTTTTATAATATTATACATAAAATATATTTAAGATTTTTGAAATATTATTTTAATACACATCCAAGACCCAGGAACATTGAAAACTTTTTGTTCCGCCTGCGGGACTCGAACCCAGGACCCCCGGGATGAGCGCTGGCCACGCGCAATGCGAAGTAATTTTCATCGATATTTTCATGGAAATAAGATATTTTCCCACATCAAAATGTAGCCTATGTCCTTTCTCAGACTCTAGAATAACTGTGTACAAAATTTCATTGCAATCGGTTCAGTAGTTTTGGCGTGAAAGCGAGACAGACAGACAGACAGACAGACAGACAGACAGAGATACTTTCGCATTTATAATATTAGTATAGATTATAAGACCTATTATTGTAACACACATACGCAAAATAAATGAATATGAATTTGTAAGGCTTAGTGGTTTGGGCGTGAAGAGGTAACAGACAGACAGACAGACAAACACACTTTCGCATTTTTAATATTAGTATGGATTATTTACTATCAAGGCGGCATCTTTTCATTCAATTAAATGTTTTGCCGAAAATTAAAGCGAATGAAAAATGCGTTAAAATTTATGAACGCTAATAATTGTTCCCGTGGGAGTGTAGGGACCTTGAATTGACATTGGCACTCGATTGGTGAATGGCCTCAGAGAAAACCGGCGATAAAAAAGGGCTTGCGAATAATGAGAGCGCAAGAGCCTATTACCCCATACTGATAAGCCAATAAGTATACAAGCATTGTTTGTCCGTGTCTGGCACATTAAAAACGACGCATAACGGACAAAGACAAAAAACAATAAATATTTTATTGAGAAGATAGTTAATATTTGTTTCATAAAAAATCGGATAGATATTTGCATAAACATGTTGAAAGTAAAGACAGGACAGTAAGTACATGAGGTACAAAAATCTTGAGGCAAGGAAAAGTCTTCATCATCATATCAGCTTATAGTCGTCCACTGCTGGACATAGGCCTCTCTCAATGAACGCCAAGATGACCGATCTCCTGCTACTCGCATGGGCCTGCAACTAAGCGGAGATCGTCGTCCCACCTAGTTGGAGGTCGACCTACACCCCGATTTCCCAGCCTTGGTCTCCATTCCAGAGTAAGTTTACCCCAGCGATCGTCTGTTCTTCGAGCTACGTGACCAGCCCAGTTCCACTTCAGCGTACTGATTCTCTGCACTATGTCGGTGACTTTAGTTCTTTGACGAATTGTTTCATTTCGAAGCTTATCCGCCAAAGAAACTCCGAGCATAGCGCGTTCCATAGCACGCTGAGCGACTTTTGTTTTTTAAGTTAATTTTGGGTATTTACCAGAAGTTGGCCAAATTTATATCAGCTCCTTTTTAACCAGCTGTTACCCAACCAAATGTTACATTAAAAGTCGGAAATATAAGATTTAGTGGCTCACAGTTACATTTATAACCCAGCGATTGTAAAACATATGACTTTATTGTGAACGATAAAACTGTCTTGTTAGCTGGGTGTATTTAAAAAATCGGGCAAGTGCGAGTCGGACTCGCGCACGAAGGGTTCCGTACCGATACAGAGCAAAAATAAGCTAAAAATTGTGTTTTTTGTATGGGACCCCCCTTAAATTTTTATTTTATGTTAATATTATTATTAAATATTAAAGTAAGTACACATATAACCAAAGAATGTGTGAAAAATTCAAGTGCCTACCTCTTGCCATTATTGATATAGAGCGAAAAAGGCCGAAAAAATCACGTCTGTTGTATGAGAGCCCCCCTTAAATATTAATTTTATTTTGTTTTCAGTATTTTTTGTTATAGCGGCAACAGATGTACACAATCTGTGAAAATTTCAGAAGTCTAGCTAAAGCCGTTCTTGAGATACAGCCTGGAGACAGACAGACGGACAGACAACGAAGTCTTAGTAATAGGGTCCCGTTTTTACCCTTTGGGTACGGAACCCTAAAAACTAAATAAAAAGTTCAAACGATTATAAATTTAACTAGTATGTGTAATAGTAATTTACCGTTTACACTAACCATGGTTCAATAATAAACTGGTGTAATTTAGTTTAACGGTGTTGTTGTTTGTTTGTCCGCATGTCGATCTTATGCGAATTTAGTCAGATATTGATCTGGAAGGAAGTAACATTGTGGTTTATAACCATAACTATTTCTGAAATCATAATATTCCACATCTCGTATGTTTCTTGACGAAATAGAACAAAGCTCCAAAGGGCGCATGTAAGGTAGACATTTTAATTCTTAGATAGGACCTATCCTTACGCCAGTTTTCGCGTATATTGCCATTTAAAATATTTGTCAACAAAAAGCTTAGTTAATTATTAACGAAATCTATAAAGTAGCTATAATAATTATCCTTCTCTCCTTCTATCGGGTTAAAAGTTTGCCTGCCCCTGCTGTTTCGTTTTCACTTCTAAAGGCTTAGATCTTAGATAAATGATTGGTCTCGCGCGCGCGCTCAACTAGATACCGCGCTGTATAGAAAACGCAGATTCCCGAATGCAGCACCTCAATATTGTAGTGTGTGTAAAACAATGCACAAATATTGTTGTGTGCGTAGATAATCGGGTTGCCAGATACGTGACTGGTGCCCAATCAATGAGGAAAAATAAGTTGCTGTGGTCTTGTAATTTATTATTATTGTATAGTAAGTGCTGATTTTTCAATCACCAGATAAACTTTACCATTGGAATAAAGTCCATTCGAAAAGAATGCGATAAAATAACAACGTTGTTTAAGTCAACGAAATATAATGTGTACAATATTAATGAGAAAACAATACAAAAACAATGGTAGGAAGTTTAACGAAAGTTAAGAATGAGTCATAAAAAGCAAATGTTAAATTTGTTTTCTCATTTGTTACTGTATTGTGTACTTACATAAAATATAAACTGTATTTAAGATTTTTATTATAATATGATACTCATAATTCATATTTATTAATACACATTCATGATCCAGGAACTTTGAAAACTTTTTGTTCCGTTGGCGGGATTCGAACCAGCTACCCTAGCTAGAGATTTTAATGCGCTCATCCACTCATCTACTATGTATTAATATAAAAAAAAGATATAATAAATTAATTAATAAAAATCACAATCTCAGAAAAATTTGGGAATTTTTAGTTTATGGTAATTGGCAACACTGAACAAGCGGTACTCCGATCCGAATTTTCAGGTTTATATTATTTTTCTGTCTTTATGACGATTTATATAATATTTACTGATGGTATGTGATGCCAGTACCTTTCTTGTTTCTTGTAGTGTTATTATTGCATAGTCTCACTACGCAAACTGGCATTTTGCTACGGACGTAACTTAAAATTTCGAAAATTATCGACACATCTACCTCACCCGAAGCTTGCGGCGCGACTGGCGCGGTTACCAGTGTTGCCAACCCGAATTTTAGAAAATTAGTAGATCATGCGCCAAAAGTTGGTAGAAGTTGGTAGAATTTAAAATGCAAAATTGGTAGATCTACCACCTCAATTTAAAAGATTTTTTAGGAAAACTGTTCTTTAAATGTTTATTTTTTAAAATTATACATATTTTTATTGAACAATTTTAAATGTTCAGCGCTAGGCTGCCCGTCCGTTGCTATGAATCTTTTAGTACGCAACAATCCCTCTAGAGTCTCCGTGCAAATTCGGTTTCTCTGGCAGGTTTTCATATTATTAATTGCAGAAAACAATCTCTCTACATTGGCGCTACTATGTGGAAGTGCGAGTAATTTTCTGATGAATTCGCATAGCAAGGGAAACATTGGAGACTGGTCTCCTTTTTTAATGGATGAAACATGCTTCCAAAATTCTTCAGGTGTAGGATCCACATTTTTTTCTGTGAAATTAAATGGCATGTTTCGTAATAATCTCCACTCTCGGTCCAATTCGGTAATATTTTCTGGGCATAGTCCTGAAAATAAAAATGTAATGTAAATAAAAAAAGTATTCTAGGGTAAACAACATCAATAATTCATTGTTTAACTTGCCTGGAAACTGTATCGTCGCATGACTCACGTTAATTATTTCAATGTGGTGAAATGTCAAAAATAGGTAGATTTTAGGTATCGGGTGGTAGATAGGTAGATTGAAGTGAAAATTGGTAGATCTACCGAAAAGTTGGTAGACATGGCATCACTGGCGGTTACGCCCGATGAGGCGTATTATTTGTTGCCGCATTTTTCAAGTACTCCGACGGTATCTAGTCGTAGCGCGAGCGCGAGACCAATCATTCATCTAAGGCTTAGATCTTCTAGGAATTTTGCTATACATACTAATATTATAAATGCGAAAGTGTGTCTGTCTGTCTGGTACCTCTTCATGCCCAAACCACTGAAACGATTTTGCTGCGATTTGGTATATATTTTGAGTCCCGGGAAAGGACATAGGATACTTTTTGTTCCGAAAAAATGTACGGTTCCCGCGCGATAAACGGGTTTTGGCGCAACGGAGTTGCGGGCGTCATCTAGTTTACAATATTTTTCAGCAAATGCCCGGCTCGCCCCCCCCCCCCCCCCTAGATCGGCCCTGATAATATCCTCATTATTTTAAATTAGTATTCTCAAGTATTAACAAGTATCAAAGTTTGAGGCGCAGCGACGCGTATAATACTAAAACTGTTTATAATTTTGTAGGTATGTGTATAAGTTATGAACTTGTTAGTTAGGTCACATATTCTCAAAGTGTGCTGAGCCCTGGGGCTTCGCTAAGCGTCCATAGGGGCTCCGCGAGTAGTACATGACTTTTTTTAGGGTTCCGTACCTTTTTTATGGGTAATAACGGGACCCTATTACTAAGACTTCGTTGTCTGTCCGTCTGTCTCCAGGCTGTATCTCAAGAACCGCTATAGCTAGACGTTTGAAAATTTCCCAGATTATGTATTTCTGTTGCCGCTACAGCCTTTAACAGAAATTACTAAAATTAAAGTAAAATTATTTTCAAGAGCTCCTGTACAAGAAACACAATTTGGCCTTTCGCTCTATAACGGTACGTAACTATTCTTGCGCGAATCCGACTCACACTTGGCCGATATTTTTGAAATATCATCTGTAATTACAGTGCAGTCATGATAATGAATCATAATAATATGAATCATAGTATTATGATTCATTTTTCTAAAATTGCAAAATGCAACTGTGCTTGCAATTGATTTCTGTGTTTTTGTACTGATTTGACATTTGTCAGTTTGACATTTTTGACAATTCATTTGCTGAAATGATTGAGAAGAATTGCTAAATGTGACCATTTTAGCCCCGCTGATCACTGATCAGGTAGCAGCATAGAGTCACTTGAATATCCACTTTTTGCCACAGTGGCTCTAACTTTTTCCTTTATTTTGTGAGTTTTGTAAAAAAATTTGCTTTTCAAATGGGTTCCGCCACAAAAAAGTTTGAGAACCGCTGCGTTAGGCTATTTAACATGCTAAAAGTTAGGCTGTTTTAACTAGCAGTTTGTGTATGAAGTTAAACAGGGCAGCTAGGTTATAGAAGTTAGTTTAATGTACTGTATAATTGTGGGGTATCAAATCAACCCACTTTTTGGATTGTTTTGGAGTGTCTTATCCAAACCAAGACAGTATCTATATCTATATATATACTAGATGTCCCGCGCGGCTTCGCCCGCGTAAATTAGAAATTTTACAGAATCCGTAGGTACATTTTCCCATAAAAAATATTTCCCCCGTTTTTCCCACATTTTCCTGAGTTTCTTCTGTCGTATTAGTCTTAGAGTAATAATATAATATAACCTTCTCGATAAATGATGAGTCTTACTCGATAAATGATCTATCTAACACTGAGATAAGTTTTTAAATCGGACCTGTAGTTTCTGAGATTGACGCGTTCAAGCAAACATACTCTTCAGGTTTATAATATTAGGTAGATATAGATTTTTTTTAATTATCGCTTGACAAACTCGAGTCTCGATCTAAAAGACTATGAAATGGTATAATATGGTAGTGATGATGATGATGATGATGATGAAGAATGTAATTTGCATAGTAGCATATGCTTTCTGTTCTTAAAACAACGCCGAAACTCCCAAACTTGTATCTATAAAGAATCAGGAATTCTCTCAGCACCTTCCGAACCACGGTATACCAGGTATATCTCGGTGCAAAATCTTACTTGTTGGTAGCATATGCTTAGAATACTTCTCACGAAACCGAAGTCACCATATGTTTCCCTATAAGTTTTGAGGAGTTCCCTCGATTACTTATGGATCCTTCATCAGATCACCACTTTTCTGAATATAATACCAAATTGGGATGATACCCTATGTACCAAAAGAAAAATTTTGAAAATCGGTTAACAAACGGCGGAGTAATCGTTGAATATAAGAAAACGAACATAACACCTCCCCCATTTTGAAAGTCGGTTAAAATTGTAGCCTATGTGTTATTTATTTAATATTTTAATCAGCACATGAATTGAATAACAAAATTTTTTTCAAATTAATCGTAGCACCATCTGTCAGGACAAACTAAAATTGAAATAGAATAATATTGAATGCGATGATAGCGCCGTCCGCCGGATCTAATGTAAAACATTCCAAAATCAACAACTCCTTATAAATAAGAAATTAAATGAAAAAACATTTTCCAGTAGACCAAACTGTAAATCTAAACCATTCTCGAATCTCCACGAACACACACAAAAAATTTCATCAAAATTGGTCCAGTCGTTTAGGAGGAGTTCAGTCACATACACACGCACACAAGAAATATATATATTAAGATATAAAACTCAAAGGTGACTGACTGACTGATTGACATAGTGATCTATCAACGCACAGCCCAAACCACTGGACGGATCGGGCTGAAATTTGGCATGCAGGTAGATGTTATAACGTAGGCATCCGCTAAGAAAGGATTTTGATAAATTCCAACCCCAAGGGGTTCAAATACGGGATGAAAGTTTGTATATAATAATATAAAAATACTTCTTAACGCGAGCGAAGCCGCGGGCAATAGCTCGTTAAAATATAATTTCGTTTGAAAATTATTTTATTATAATATTTTATAATTATGAATTATTCAAAAATAACACCCACCACCCACTGCTGGAATTTTGGCGCAACAGAGTTGCGAAAACCGTACATTTTACCACAACTGTCCGAGTACGTCCTTACTCCTTTCCCGACTCGCTCAAAATCTTTATACACAATTTCATCAAAATCAGATCAGCTGTTTAAACGTAAAACAGACGGACATAAGTTAACCTATTTAAAATAAACCGGCGTGAAACAGCGCTTGCGCTGTGTTTCGCCGAGTGAGTGAGTTTACCGGAGGCCCAATCCCCTACCCTATTCCCTTTCCTACCCTCCCCTATTCCCTTCCCTTCCCTACCCTCCCCTATTACCCTATTCCCTCTTAAAAGGCCGGCAACGCACATGCAGCTCTTCTGATGCTGCGAGTGGCCATGGGCGACGGAAGTTGCTTTCCATCAGGTGACCTGTTTGGTCGTTTGCCCCCTTATTTCATTTTAAAAAAAATACAGTGTTTGTTTGTGTAAACACCGTTATCCTTGAAACCATCAAATGAGCCCGTCAAAATGAACAACTTTTTCCAACTCAAAAAAAATGCCGTCTGTGAAGACGGCATTTTTTTGAGTTCCCAGCATTGTTCTCACAGAAAAAGTTGTTTTGACGGGCTCATTTGATGGTTTCAAGGATAACGGTGTTCACACTAACATCTTGTATAATGTAATATGGATACACAATTTTCACATATTATATCGTAAGTCGTAACCTATAAATATTTTCGAACAATCAAAATGAAGCGAACGATTCTTCGAAGCGGGCGAGCATTATCGGCCAATCTAAATATTTCCAGATTATCTACGAATATAAGCCTTATGTTACCGTTATAAGGTACTGCCAGGGGTAATATACATCTGAATGGCCTGTAAGCTAAATATAGGTGGTAATTAGGCGCCTCACTGCATCCAGACGCCATATCGGTCTAATTGAACGCTAATGAAGTATCAAACGCACTTCAAGAGCTGCCAACTGCAAAATGCATATTGCCAACTGTCAGATGTTATAGCAAATAAATTATTTGCAGTTATAGGGTCAATTCAGACCAAAATTCCAAAACTCTGTCGTAATTATCAGTAAAGCGTCAACCACTTTACTGAATAGTGAATTGACTCCTAGACTGTTTTGACTTTAACTTAGACTTGAACTAGACTCTAGGCATGCCGATATTATAGTTAAACGATGATGAAAATTATTGTACTCGTAAGAAGAATATTGTTTTTCCGCCATATTTTACTTGACACTGGCCATGGTTAAAAAGTCAAGAAAAACAAGAAGTACAAGCTATTAATTATTATGTTTGGACTATGCTTATGGTATAATTTTTTTTAACTGTCTATAGTCAAAATTAAATAAGATGGCACCAGCGGTCATTGACCTTTTTAGTCTAAGAGCGTTGAGAAAATGCTCGCACTTAATTCAGTTAACTTAAAAACAAAAATTGACCAAATAAGGAAGAAAAGCCTCTTGGTAACTCCAATAATTATAATCTCAAACTTTTATGAGTTTAAAGCAATTTACTGCCACTTAGTTCTAACTTCTAACCAAACTCTAAAGGTAAAACCTAAGGTATGCAAAATGCCATGTCGCCCGTTACATAGATTAGAAACATCTATCAAATCGTTGTCAATCGCAGTTTGTATAGAAAACGATGAAATATGACAAGTTGTTTGGCAGGAGGTCAATGACCGCTACTGCCTGTTTACACCTTTACGATATCACGGTTCTTAAGATAACTCCTGATGGACGAACAGCGAAGTCTCGCTCTGACTATCTGTCTGTGTCTTGCGGAATCCTAAAGGTGAACGTGAATTTCGTCTGGTTGCAATTAATAATATTTTAAATATAAAATTGTATCGTACAAATCAAATGTAACATTGTACAATATTATAAGTGGATAATATGATAACAATCACCCATACATCCAAATCTCGCAATATTTTATTGAACATTGGGAATTTTATAACCTATCAAAGTGTTCGACCCTTGTCATACACTCGCGTATATTAGGTAACATAGAGATCGATCGCCATTTGGTGGCAATAGCCAATTAGAGAAATAACTTGAGAGGTGCCAAGGGACACCCGAATGGAAAAAAGTTCTCTATCTCTCCGTAGGGCTGATTGATTTGATGGCAATAGCAAAACGCCTTTTAGACGAAAATATGTTATCAAAAAAAACCTGGAGAAGTGTCAAGGGACACCCGGATGGAACAAAGTTCTCTATCTCTCTTCGTAGGGCTGATTAAAGAGACTGACATGGTGATCTATCAACGCACAGCCTAAACCACTGGACCGATCGGGCTGAAATTTGGCATGCAGGTAGATATTATGACGTAGGCATCCGCTAAGAAAGGATTTTGATCAATTCCACCCCAAGGGGGTTAAAATAGGGGATGAAAGTTTGTATATAATAATACTTCTTAACGCGAGCGATTCCGCGGGCAAAAGCTCGTTAGAAATAATCAGATCCTTTGTGTCGTTTTACTGTGTATTTTGTCATTTTGTATTGTTTCTTGTGCACAATAAATTATTAAAATAAACAAAAAAAAAAGTTTCTTACAAACACCCAACAAAAATTGTCGCAACATTGTTTAATGCAAAATAGAAAGCCGAAACGAAAATAACTGGCCTATATCAAAAAATGTCGTTACAACTTTTGGTCTTAAATTTTTCCGTCTAGTCCCCTTCGCGGCGCGCAATAAGGAACTTCATTCCAAAAAAATTTTGGAACATGAACGATGATGATGAATTTTGGCTCACACTCTAGATACGCGGGAGAGCCATGCTTCGGCACGAATGGGCCGGCTCGACCGGATAAATACCACGTTCTCAAAGAAAACCGGCGTGAAACAGCGCTTGCGCTGTGTTTCGCCGAGTGAGTGAGTTTACCGGAGGCCCAATCCCCTACCCTATTCCCTTTCCTACCCTCCCCTATTCCCTTCCCTTCCCTACCCTCCCCTATCACCCTATTCCCTCTTAAAAGGCCGGCAACGCACATGCAGCTCTTTTAATGCTGCGAGTGTCCATAGGCGACGGAAGTTGCTTTCCATCAGGTGACCCGTTTGCTCGTTTGCCCCCTGATTTCATAAAAAAAACATGTTTGTTTTTAAAATCAAAATGTTTTATTTCAATTACCCCGGTGTTGCTAGAGTCAATTTATTTTCTCACTTTTTCCCATCAGGTTCTGGTAGACCTATAGTTTGTATGAAATTTTTGTGAATTGTTTTTTTTTTACGTATTAACCACCCCTAACCGCCGTTCCTCAGAGATTTACCGGTCATAACATAGTCCCATAGCGCTGCGGGATTTCTCATATATCATATACTATATCTCAAGGGTATTGGGCATCAACACTAATAAAAAAATGAAAGTGTGTCTGTCTGTTACACAAAGTTAATATATCTAGAGGAATAGAGCAACAATCTCGAGCTGTCAAACGAAACCGAAATTGGTTTTCATCTGTGTGAAAAATATGTGCACGTATACACTTACACAAGCATGATTGAACATGAATTCTATGAGATTAAATTGTCAACGTGCGGCACGTGCCAACTGGACGTCCAAAAGAAGAGTGCTGCTGACACGTCTCTTTTTACCACGCAGTGTTACTGATAGTGACATCTCTCTTGCTCAGGCCTTTGTTTCTCTATTCCGCTAGGTATATTAACTTTATGGTATGTTATTTCTGAATTGGAATAAAACATTTTGATTTTAAAAACAAACATGTTTTTTTTTTATGAAATAAGGGGGCAAACGAGCAAACGTGTCACCTGATGAAAAGCAACTTCCGTCGCCCATGGACACTCGCAGCATCAGAAGAGCTGCTGCAGGTGCGTTGCCGGCCTTTTAAGACGGAATAGGGTAATAGGGGAGGGTAGGAATGGGAAGGGAAGGGAGTAGGTAAGGATAGGGAAGGGAATTGGGCCTCCGGTAAAATCACTCACTCGGCGAATCACAGCGCAAGCGCTGTTTCACGCAGGTTTTCTGTGAGAACGTGGTATTTCTCCGGTCGAGCCGGCCCATTCGTGCCGAAGCATGGCTCTCCCACCATTCTCGAGATAAAGTCTGAAGACAGACGCACAGACATCGAAGTCTTAAAAATACCGTCCCGTTTTACCCTTTGGGTTCGGAAGTCGGAACCCTACACCATCGTAATATGACCTTTCCCGGGACTCAAGTAGCTCAATCCGTCTTGTTTAGTGTGACTGACAAAGAACGTTTTTCTATTCGTAACACATAGTATTGTTACTACAGATAATAATGTAAGTCGCATACACAGTCAATCTAAGGTTCTATCACCTATAGTCAAAATGGGGAGACGAGGCACCAGCAGTCATTGACCTTACTAGTCTAGAAGGAATGTGAAAATGTTTCCCAATCTGTTAATTGTCTTCCTCTTAAAAAGATACTGACTATTCTAAATTCATCGAAATAGCATTTTTTGGAAACATTTAGGGCCTGTTTCACCACTTTCTGATAAAGTGCTGAACAGGCTATTCACAACTTTTTTGACAGATTCTTCTCCATACTTTATCTGTCGAGTTAAGTGGTGGATAGCCTACTCGGCACTTATCAGGAAGTGGTGAAACAGGCTCTTAGAAAAATAATAATCTACATCTTTTTAAGAATTTAAATTGGATTGCTTACTCGTCTTAAATCGAGTATGCAACTAATTTAGCCCTTAGATTGTCTTTACAAACACTGTTTATGGAGAACGATAATATTTCAACCTATTGACAAAGGGTTCAATGATCGCTGTTGCCTCAAATCACCGCGTAAGCTATAGATCATTATTATTCACATGACAGTATGCGGTACCTTTGTATGGTACAGTAGTACACCTTCTGGCATTCTATTTGAGCATTTTGTTTAGAATAAGGATCTATATTTTAAACTTATGTGTTGCTATTATGCATAGTTTATTCTATATTGCTCAAGATTTTGTTGCGACATTTTCTTTTTGCGATGATATTTTTTTTTTAATGAAATAAGGGGGCAAACGAGCAAACGGGTCACCTGATGGAAAGCAACTTCCGTCGCCCATGGATACTCGCAGCATCAGAAGAGCTGCAAATGCGTTGCCGGCCTTTTAAGAGGGAATAGGGTAATAGGGGAGGGAAGGGAAGGGAATAGGGAAGGGTAGGGGATTGGGCCTCCGGTAAACTCACTCACTCGGCGAAACACAGCGCAAGCGCTATTTCACGCCGGTTTTCTGTGAGAACGTGGTATTTCTCCGGTCGAGCTGGCCCATTCGTGCCGAAGCATGGCTCTCCCACGTCAAATTTTCTCCTGTGTCCTTTCCGGTGAATCTAACTTCTATTCTATCATCTATATTTCCAAGTGTATATTATGTATAATTGTATCTAAATGGGCTTAGCAATTGATGCAAAAAAGACGGACGCACATTTTTGCATTATAAGCATCAGTAATATGTGTCCCGACACCAGTGTCCGATCCTTTAATATCATGATTTATGGCATATTTTATCGACAAATTGGGTCTCTAATTTTATCTTTCTTTCACGGTTGTAAAATGGCAGCCATTTTAGTTAGTGTCGGGCTTTTACACTAATCTGAATTCTCACCAATACTTCTCATGTAAATATCCTATGAAGATGAAAAAAGTCTCATTTGATAGTTAAACTTCTGGACTACGCTTAAACGGGCAATATGTTATAAATTTTTTGGAGTTAAATACAGAAAAAACAAATTTTAAGGAAAAAAAATACTGTATTTTTTAATAAATGGCTTTTTGTGAAAAGGTTTTCATCTTAAATAAATTCCTTTACTTATATGCTCTAAGTGAGATAGTTTAGAAGTTATAACGATTTCTTTATGAAGTAGGTCCGATTACTATAAGAGCCAGAGATTTTTTTTTCAAATGTTACAGAAAAAAAAATGGCCAATTCTAAGATAAAATATGCCCTACATCTTAAGTCATAACTTTATAGGCTCGGACACCGGTGTCGAGACACATTGTATATATTATAATGACGTGGAAACCGTAATTCTTTTCGCGATGAGAGGGTATTGTACGGTTGCCGCGCGATAAAGAACTGAACGAAGTTTCGGGCAACATCAAAATAATCAATAAAAATTTAAATCATAATAGTCATTATGCTCTTTTGACTAAGCCATTATGTAGTAAACAATAGACGAACAATACCGCTATAGAGAGAACCAACCATCTACAAAATTGGAGTTATATAAAACGACCAAACGAATAGCTTGATGGCAAGCAATTGAACAACAATACATCTTCTTTTTATACTTTTTTGTTACTAGTTAATTGTTTTTATATAACAATAACATATACTTAATGGGTTGCACTAAAGTGCTGGTAAAAGTGAAATAGAAAGAGGCATGTATTTTCGCCATGTTATATATGTCGCAGTCGACTGGTTAAAAAGCCATTCAATCAAACAGCTAACCATTTGACTGAACAACGCCATTCAATCACACGGCTATACATCGTTTAGCCGACTTGTTGACTGCAACGTTCAACACTACAGCTAGATGACGCTCAGCCAACTGGTTAAATGGTAAATTAACTAAGGCAACCATTAGTTTAGTGTTATTATTACACAAGCGTAATGATAACAAGCATATTAATTGTATTCCAACTCATTTTGAACACAATTGAATTAAACCTTGGCGATGCATTTCGTAATCCCGTAATTTCTCCTCGAATATTGGTTTCAATTTTAATTCGCTCGTATGTGCCCCCATAATTTCTGTCTCTTTAATAATACTTGGGACTTATATTAACGAAAAATATCTTAATACAACCAGAAAGTTGTCGCAGAAACACCGGTTAGTTGACGCCATATTGTAAACAAAACGCACCTAGCGCCGCGGTGGTGAGCACTGAGCACTGAACTAATTCAATCAAACTGCGGCTTTTGAATCAGCTGTAGTGTTGAACGTTTTGAGTGACTTAAATATTCAATTAAAAAGCTAGACGTGTGATTGAATGGCGTTGTTCAGTCAAAGGGCTAGCTGTTTGATTGAACGGCTATTTAAACCAGTTGGCTGCGACATATATAAGAAAGCGGAGTAGGTATACTTAATATTGTATATTGCTTCCTCTCTTACGCCGCATCGGTAGTCCATCTCCACGCCTTACCAAATTCCGATCAACACTTTAACAACGCATTGTCACATCCCATTATTATGACCTATATGATATGTATTTGATTTTAAATTAAATATTTCATCTATATTAAATCGAGGTTGTTCCATTTGGCAACTCGAACGAACAAAGGTTCGTATTTCATTTAAAAAAAAATCATCGAACAAGCTCTATTTAATCTGGATCAAATATTTATTACAAAATAAAAATTCTAGAAACCAATATGTTTTAAGTATACAAAAGGTTTACTTTGAACAGTTTGATTATAATTTTGTTTGTTCGTCCTGTTTTCAGGAATGTATGACAATTCAGTATATTCATGGAAAACAGCTTATTCTATCCTGTTTGCACAAGCGTCTGTTGTAGGCTTTATTCGTGGAAATTTGTTTGGAATCAATCTGTATTATTGCATTTCTAATTTAACAAAACGACGATGGCTTGTGTTGACCATCAGAAAGAGTCGCAACGCGACCATAAAGTTATTATACCTAGCGGAATAGAGAAACAAAGGCCTGACAAGAGAGATGTCACTATCAGTAACACTGCGTGGTAAAAAAAAGACGTGTGATACATGACAGCAGCATTTTTTTTTGACGTCCAGTCGGCACGTGCCGAACGTTGACAATTTAATCTCATAGAAATCATGTCCAATCATGCTTGTGTCAGTGTATACGTACACATATTTTTCACACAGATGAAACCAATTTCGGTTTCGTTTGACAGCTCGAGATTGTTGCTCTATTCCGCTAGGTATATTAACTTTATGGTCGTGACGCGTAGATTCATTTCTAAAATATTATGGATTTGACAGATTCGCAAGACATCTCACACAATTGAAATCTATCGAATCCATTTATGCCGCGTCGCGCCTCGCCTTGCCCCGCCACGTTGCGGTTTTGAATTGACCTGTGGGGCTAAAGTGGTCGCTTTGGAGAATCATATTATGAATCATAATATGATTAATGTTTTAAAAATTGCAAAATTGACACTCTGTTTGCAATTCAGATGTCTAAATTCGTACTAATTTGACATTCGTGAGTTTGACCGTTTTGACAATTCATTTTGTCAAAACGGATGGAGGTGATTGAGGAATTGCTAAATGTGACCATTTTAGCTCCGCTGGTCCTGGATACCTGGAGAATGGAGATTACTTAGTTCATTCTAAATGACGCCCGGAATGTTGCGCCAAAATTCGTTTTTCGCCCAGGAACCGTACATTTTTCCGGGATAAAAATATATTTAGTCCTTCCCCGGGACTCAAAGCATCTCCATACCGAATTTCAGCAAAATCGGTTCAGCGGTTTGGGCGTGAAGAGGTAACAGACAGACACACTTTCGCATTCATAAGGTTAGTATGGATAAAGTTTATTTCATCTCTGACGTCGCGCCGGCAGTTAACTCTCCCTCCATCTTCCGAATTTTTGATCTTACTGTAGTGTGCGGCTCACCTCCCTGCTATTAGCTATATAAGATAATGTAATTAGTTCTTAAGTCAGTTATTAAACATATTTCGCAGAGACAACTCTCTTTCAATCAGTCTCCCCTTAGCCGCACATTGCAATACGTGGTCTAACGAAATTCTTTTATGTTATTTTTGTCTGAAAAAGTTTTGTCTTAAAAAATCTTAAAAACGAATAAGTATAATTGAGCCTTAAGTCATCATCATCATCATCATATCAGCCTATAGTCATCCACTGCTGGACATAGGCCTCTCTCAATGAACGCCAAGATGACCGATCTGCTACTCGCATCCAACATGGGCCTGCAACTAAGCGGAGATCGTCGTCCCACCTAGTTGGAGGTCGACCTACACCCCGATTTCCCAGCCTTGGTCTCCATTCCAGAGTAAGTTTACTCCAGCGATCGTCTGTTCTTCGAGCTACGTGACCAGCCCAGTTCCACTTCAGCGTACTGATTCTCTGCACTATGTCGGTGACTTTAGTTCTTTGACGAACTGTTTCATTTCGAAGCTTATCCGCCAAAGAAACTCCGAGCATAGCGCGTTCCATAGCACGCTGAGCGACGGAAAACTTACGAGCTAGCCCTGCTGTAAAAGGCCAGGTTTCCGTCCCGTAGGTCATAACGGGAAGCACGCATTGATCGAAGACTTTCGTCTTCAAGCTCTGCGGAATATGCGACGTGAACCTTAAGTAAATTACATGAAATGGCTTGTGAAGACGTCTGAAACTCCGAAAATACCTTGTCGAATAAAATTGGGGAAATTCTTCAAGTCTTAAAGAAAAGAGTTCGGATGATAAATTTTCTTTCCGCCCGACTGATCGGACATTTTGAATTCTGTCCGCCATTTTAAAATAAGGAATTTAATGTAAGGATGAGTCCTAAGGAACAATGTTTGTAAATATAAATATATTCTTAATATTTATCCCACATTTACATAAAAAAATAATAGGCTGGCCCCATACACATGTCATTTTGATTTAGAATTCCGTGAGATTTTTACGCAAACGTTCGTTTTCTTCCCGAGCAAACCGCCGCCGCCGGCTTGCATTAAGCGCACGCGTGGAATTCGTTCCGTTCGGAAACTAACGAACGTGTGCATCAGTTGATATTTTTTTTACTGACATGCATTCGAAAATCCGAATTCTGAATACGGAAAAAGAATTTGGAAATAGAATACGGAAAACCGGAAATCGAGTGTATGCGGCCAGCCATACAGTATGTAGAAATACCGTTTCCAACTATTAGCAAACTTTTATTTAAACAATCTAGTAATAACTAGATACTATTAAAAATATTCCATTGCGTCGAACAGTCAGTCTGTGTTTTTATAAGAGTTCAAAACAATCAATATTCGGTGCGTTTTAAGCCCTACTAGATTAAGGTCAATGACCGCTGGTGCCTCATTTCCCCGTTTTTACTATAGTAAGGTTCTCGTATGCTTTTTCGATAACGTTTGCTAAATATCAGGCTTGGGGAATATCCGAACACTTGTTACCAAACTTTAGACTTGTTGGTACATCCCACGTTTTTGTTAACATTGATATACCATAGCAGGAACGTCGCATTCGAAAATACCTTCCTTTGAAATATAGTAAGGTCATCAAATAAGACAACAATCTGATAAATTTTGTATTGTATTGAAATAATAGTACGGTTGCCCTAGAACATTTTTTTTTTTATTACTATCAAGCTAACTTTTTGTAATTAGCTTCATTTTGATACGACAAACAACATTTTTATCTGCAAAAATCTCGAAAGTGGTAGCTAACTGAGATAGAAAGGATTTAATACTTTGAATTGATGGTCCTAAAATATGGACTGTTTTATTTGTAGGACAATTTTACTCTTAAATTACATGACTATTAATCTATCAATATACCAAAAATCAGCTCGTTAGGGTTCCGTTATAGGGTTCTGTAATCAACAAAACTTGGTTGACTACTGAACAGTAAAACGGAACCCTAACAAGCTGATTTTTTGCATATTGATAGGTTAATAGTTATATAATTTAAGAGTAATATTGCCCTACAACTATTTGTATATGGATTGTGCTATAACAATCCATGTTTTAGGAACATCAAGTCAAAGTATGAAATCCTTTCTATTTCTGATCTATCTATTCCATCACTCTCATAACCCAGTGGGACGGAAGACCGACACGACTGGCGGGAGATCAGGCGCAGGACCGACTTTTTACATGCCCATCCGACGCATGGATCATCTTACTTGTCCTAGCCAAACTTGGAAATAACAAGTTTCCAACGCAGGAATCGAACCCACGACCTCCGAGTCAAGAGCCGCGCTCTATACCACTTTTTTTTTTTTTTATGAAATAAGGGGGCAAACGAGAAAACGGGTCACCTGATGGAAAGCAACTTCCGTCGCCCATGGACACTCGCAGCTTCAGAAGAGCTGCAGGTGCGTTGCCGGCCTTTTAAGAGGGAATAGGGTAATAGGGGAGGGTAGGGATGGGAAGTGAAGGGAATAGAGGAGGGTAGGGAAGGGAATAGGGTAGGGGATTGGGCCTCCGGTAAACTCACTCACTCGGCGAAACACAGCGCAAGCGCTGTTTCACGCCGGTTTTCTGTGAGAACGTGGTATTTCTCCGGTCGAGCCGGCCCATTCGTGCCGAAGCATGGCTCTCCCACGTATCGTCTTCACTTGACGTCACTTGACCACGGAGGCGTAATAAAAGATGATACATCAATGTCCGAGCCAAATTTTAATTAGAAAATAAAGTTAGGATGTATGGCGGATGAAGTTCACAACTGAAATTGCTTCGAAATTTATTATTTCGCGAAGTTTAGCTTTTTCTCGGGCCGCGAAAAGGTTAATTAAACCCTCAGGAGGCTAACATCATTATTCAACACTGTGTACACATATCCATACTAATATTACTAGCTAAAATCCGAGCTTTGTGAGGGCTCGCGTCCTCACACCTTGACTGACTGATGATAACACATAAAAGCCGGGTCCAGACGAGTGTAACGTGTAATGTAAGATTACGTGTAATTTAGCGTCAACAGTGTGGACGGCACACGAACCAAAACCGAACTGTCCAAACGAGCCTTTGCGCTCGCGCGAAAATTGACAGCCGATGGATAAACCCCGAGCGTTACATGTAATGCTCGTAGTGCCATCCACACGTAGAATTCGTGTTACATTACAAGCTGAATTATATTACACGTTACACTCGTCTGGACCCGGCTTAACATACAGGTTGTTCGGGTGAACACCGTTATCCTTAAAACCATCAAATGAGCCCGTCAAAATGAACAACTTTTTCTATGAGAACAATGCTGGGAACTCAAAAAATACGGCGTCATATCCATATAAATATTGCCGATCCGGGCAATTTGTATTTTATTTATTTTATTTTATTTTATTGGGAAAACTTACAGCACATAATTATAATGGTAATGATACAAATTATATAACGATATGCCAATAACAAGTTTTCGCTGGTAAGAAATAAATTTAAGCTAAAATTAACATTTCAAACATAAAGTCCTGACGAGATACAAATCACTTACTTACTTAATAAGTACTTACATGAATTGAGGTAATCTAAAATCAATTAAAATGTAAATTACTATTTAAGCAAACTACCAAATTTGTTAAATTTTATATAACACGAAATGGTATGGGTATGAAGACGCCTTTTTTTTAAACGGTGTTCACCCGAACAACCTGTTTATATAAAAATTACTATGTTATAGCACAAATCAATAGGCGTGATAGTTTTTCCGTAAAAGTCATAATAATAATAATATCTATGGACGGTTCACACCACGTCAGTCTGGCCCCGTGCTAAGTACCTGAAGGACTTGTGTTATAGGTACACATCCAGACCTGGGAACATTGAAAACTTTTTGTTCCGTCGGCGGGATTCGAACCCACGACCCCCGGCTTGAGCTGCCACACACTCAAACAATTGAGCCACAGAGGTCGTCAAAGTGTACCACAAAAATGCTCAGGTTGTAGGATATTAATACTAGGGCTCGCTTCGGTCTGAACATAGTGACTAGGGCTTGCTTCGCTCGCCCTTAATATGAAAGTGTGTCTGTCTGTCTTTTACCTCTCCACGTCCAGATCTCTGAAACGATTTTGGTGGGTATCGAGATTCTTTAAGTACCGGTAAGGGACATAGGATACTTCTATCCCGGAAAAATGTACACGTGGGAGAGCCACGCTTCGGCACGAATGGGCCAGCTCGACCGGAGAAATACCACGTTCTCACAGAAAACCGGCGTGAAACAGCGCTTGCGCTGTTTCGCGCTGTTTCGCCGAGTGATTGAGTTTACCGGAGGCCCATCCCCTACCCTACTGCCTTCCCTATCCACCCCTATTCCTTTTCCTTCCCTACCCTCCCCTATTACCCTATTCCCTCTTAAATGGCCGGCAACGCACCTACACCTTTTCTGATGCTGCGAGTGTCCATGGGCGACGGAAGTTGCTTTCCGTCAGGTGACCCGTTTGCTCGTTTGCCCCCTTTTTTCATTAAAAAAATGTACGGTTCCTCCCCGATAATAATCTACTTTGTAAATTACACCTAGACTTTTTTTTCTCTTTATTTATTAAAGAGGGTTTGTTCGCTTTGCGTGTCACCCTCATAGGAACATACATAATAATTTATGTCCTAAACTTAATGCGTAAATTTAATTTAGACGACCTCTGTGGCTCAGTCGTGAGCGCGTTGGCAGCTCAAGCCGGGGGTCGCGGGTTCGAATCCCGCCGACGGAACAAAAAGTTTTCAATGTTCCCGGGTCTGGATGTGTATTAAATATGTGTATGATAGAATAAAAATCTTAAATATATGTATAGTATAAAAGTATTAAATATATTTCCGTTGTCTGGTACCTGTAACACAAGTCCTTTCGGTACTTAGCACGGGGCCAGACTGACGTGGTGTGAAGCGTCCATAGATATTATTATTATTATTATATTATAAATTAACTAATTTATATAACATGCTAGCTCTTTTGATTTTGGGAAAGAAAGAATACTATTACATACTCCTATCTGACGTACATCAATATTATACTCGTATAGAATTCTACTTCTCTCGACTTCGTTCCGGATACATTCGATTAAAATATGGTACATGTCTTCCAGCACGCCGCATTCTGAACAATTTGGTGATGTGGTTTTTCCCATCAATGAAGCGAAACTATTTAAAGGAAGATGTCCGGAACGAAGTCTGAGGCTGGCAATATCTTGCCTGCTCATATCGGCATCATCGAACCAAGGTCTTTTTGGTATAGTCATTTGACTAGTTCTATACCACACTCCTTTTGATAATGACCGTTCATCAAAATATTCTTTCCATAACCGGTATCCTTGAGATTTTACGTTAGTTGAAATATTAGTATAGTCAGGAAGACGCCCAACTATATCGCCCTGCGTGGTTGCTTCTTTCGCTAAACCATCTACCCTTTCGTTGTCTATGATGCCGATTAGGTCTGGCAAAGAGATTATATTACAGTGGATATACAGATTAATTAATCAAAATACCCAAAAACAGCTGTGCAGTGTGCACATAATCTATACTAATATTATAAATGCGAAAGTATCTCTATCTGTCTGTCTGTCAGTCTCGCTTTCACGCCAAACGCCAAAACTACCGAACCGATTGTAATGAAAATTTGTATACAGATAGTCTAAAGCCTGAGAAAGGACATAGGCTACTTTTTTACTGAAAAAAGGGTTGTAAAGGGGTGAAAATGCGTAAATTTGTTCAAATTAAGTTAGTTCGTTTCAAAAACGTCAAATCAAAAATTCATAATAGATGGCGCCGTGTGTCTTCTACATCGCGCTGACACTTGCTCAAAAGTCTTTCTATAAGACGTGGTATCATCTTACATTTTTAAGTTTCGATTATTTTCGATTGTTATATCTATTCTACGGTATTAAATAACTCAGTACTTTATATGTGTAGTGACGTAACCTTAAACCTATCAATGATAAATAGTTTATGGGTAAAGTTGTGTAATTGGGGGGCTAAATAAGCTTTAAAATTTGGCATAAAATAGAAAGTTTAATATAAAAAATGAAATACTTATTGTGAGCACAGTGCACAGCTGTATTGATTTAAGGGGTACCAGGGTTTTTTTATAAAAGCTTTTGACACCAATTTTGTTGACATCGCACGCTATAAACTGAAGTCCACGCGGACGAAGTCGCGGGCAACAGCTAGTTATTAAATAAATTTAATGCCGATTGTAATTTACGCTCTGCTTCTAATATATTTTTAACTGTAATAAATAGGACAAAATCATCTGCGTATTGTGATAACAATACGTTGTTAATTATAATACAGGTACAAACATAAATAGTTCCAATGTTAAACAAAATAGGGGACAACGGTTCACCTTGAGCTAAGCCGCGGTCAGTATTTCTAGAAATAACGCAATCACCCAATAAAATTGTCAGCGTCCTTTCTTTCAGGAAATTCCATAAATAGTTACACAGCTTTTTGCTCAAACCCAATCGGTCCATAGTAGATAGTAAAGCACACACATCAATATTATTATAGGCGTTGTCTACATCAATAAAACAAGCAACTTTTATCTTTTTTTCTGAAAAACCGGTTTGAATTTGTGACACGAGTCTAGTTAAGTTAAGCACCTAGACTTGTAAGGTTAATGACCCTTGCCTTGTTTGCCCGTTTTGTCTATAGTTTTCATTATTAATTTGAAACAATAGTATCAACCATTTTTTCGGCAGCGGTCTACAATAAAGCCTACACAGGGGATCCTAACTGGTACTGTTATCTATGTAAACATTAAATCTCTTGTTAAGCTGCGCACACACTGGGCATAACTACCGTCCATACTAATAATATAATACTCCCCACACCAATTTCGGCGACGGTGGCCAGATTCATTGAAACCAGGCCAGGTACGCAGGAATAATTTTATAGTGCTCAAGTGTGTGCGCAGTACACAAAAGCACTCTCTATTCCCTCACTCTCATAACCCAGTGGGACAGACGACACGACTGGCAAGAGATCAGGCCCTGGACCGACTTTCACATGCCAGACAATCTGGTGATCAGCCTGCATTGTCCTAACCAAACTTGGAAATAACATGTTTCCAACGCGGGAATCGAACTTACGAGTCGAGAGCTCTTAACCACTAGACTACGGAGGCGTTATAGACTAGTATGGACTATGGAGTAGAATATTATAAATGCAAAATCGTATCTGTCTGTCTGTTACCTCGTCACACCCAAACCGCTGAACCGACTGTGCTAAAATTAGTAGGGATATACTTTGAGCCCCTTGGAAGGACATAGGATACTTTTTATCCAGGAATAATGTACGATGCCCGCAGGATAAATGAGTTTTAAGGCGACGCCTTTATGTAGCGATATCGATTTTTCTCAGCAATGACTAAAGCTAAGAAATTAAAGTTCATTGTCAGTATTCATCATGTCTTTGTCTTTGAATTACCCATAGCATAACACGATTGGTCAACTTGTATAACACAGAATAATCAATCAAAAAGACCTCTGTAAAAACAGGGATTCCTATTACTTAGCTTCCAAAATTTGTACATAGATTGGTTCAAGCATACACTTTAATTTGCCCATAGCTTATATGAAATGTATTTATGGTTTTTAAATTACGTGACAAAAACCATTTTGTCGCTTATGCCCGTTCCATTTTTGCTGTTCATTGCCCGGCCTCTCATAGCAAAACAAGCAATCTAAAACATATCCAACAAGGTTTTTTTCTTTAACTCGGCGTCACCTTACATAACTTCAACTAATTATCTACGCCGGGTCATACAAAAGTGAAAAAAATTTTTGGTCTTTCAGCGCTGCTACTTTCACAGTGAACTCTCTACAAGGAACACGTACACACCCTAAAGTATTATCACTTATTTTTGTTACACCCTGTAGACAGTTTTGCAAAAAGTGAAAATCATCTAAAATGTCCAACAGTCTGTCCACAGCCTTATGCGGCGTTTAAGATGGAACAGAAATGATAAAATATTATTATTGTATAATTAAATCCTCAAATACTGAGGACAAAAGATGAACAAATGTCTCGTAGTTGTACAAATTATATTAAACTCAAGGGAAACGGTTAGGCCCGGTTTCACAATGCTTGAACGCAGTTACTTTAACGTTGGTTAAGTTACGTTTCTTGTAAGCAACTGTCGTCGCCCATGGACACTCGCAACATCAGACGAGTTGCAGGTGCGTTGCCGGCCTTTTAGGAGGGAATTTTCTTCTTGAAAGTTTACAGGTCGTACTGGTCCGGAAATACTTCTGGCGACAGTTCAGTACAGGGTTTTACAAGAGTTACAGTAAAGTTACAAGAAAAACGCACGGTGGAAGACTATCACGCAAGGTGATGAGGATGGTACTTATATTTTTCGCGTGGAACGATGGCGGAAACTTGCAGAAGGTACGTTTCAAAGTATGAAAATCTACATTTTTTTACTTGTTTTAAAATTGTTGATTGGTTAACATTATTGTTTAACTGAAGTCAACCAAACTAACGTTAACTGTTGTTTAAGAAATAGTGAAACTGACTCCGTGTTGAGGTTGAAGAAAAAATTTGACCCAAATAAATAATTCATAAGCTTTTCATTTGTATGAAGATACACTATACTTCAGACGGTTTCATCTGAACCCTCGCCGACTTCAATATAAAATAGATATTGTGCTGCGGGGCTAAATTGGTCAACATTTCTTCTTCTTCTTCTTTTTTATTTATGGCTCCTTTGTGAGTCGCCAATGTCAGAGTGTTTTGACGAAGACTCTGCTTTATTGATGGTCACATTTAGCAATTCCTCTCAATCAATTCAGCAAATGAATTGTCAAAAGAAGAAGAAGACATGAATTGCAAGCAGACTTGCATTTTGCGATTTTAGAAAGAAAAAGCGAAGCAGCATGTAATATTACAGTCGTCCGTCGTCACACTCGTGCAAAAGACAGCGTTGTGGAACAGCATGTGTCACAGTCGCACCAAAAGACAGCATGTGTATCATTCGTTCATAAGACAGCATGTGTCATACTCGTGCGTGAGGCAGTATGACTTATGAGTCACAATCGTTCATAAGACAGCATGCGTCATACACATGCATGAGATAGCATAATATATGACACAGTCGTGCGTGAAACAGCATGTGTCACACGCGCACGTGAGGCAGCAAGTATCGATCTCGTGTATAAGAAGACAGCATGTGTCACACTGTCAGAGTGTGACACATGCTGTCTTCTTATACAACGACTGTAGTCGTTCATAAGACAGCATATTATATCACACTCGTGCGTAAGACAGCATGTGTCATGCTCGTGCATGAGGCAGCATGCGTCACAGCCGTTCATAAGACAGCATGTGTCACACTCGTGCGTAAGGCAGGATCTGTCACAGTTATGCGGTCGAAGCGAAATTCGAGTGACAAGAATCGTCGACTTCGCTCGACGCTTGGACAAGGACTTAAAGTTCTGTCGTCTCGTGTCATATTACGGAACTAAAGTTTTCAACTGTCTACAGTTACTTGTTGTATTATCTATTCTGTGCTACAGTTTAGTAGAATATTGTCACGAAATATGTCAGAAATACTTGCTTCTCAGTTCTCATGCGATTCGACTGCTTGAATATTAATAAAGTGAATAAAAACTTTTAACCGACTTTAAAAAAGTCAATATTGTCGATAGACAATGCACTAAAGTATATTTTGAGCAACTAGATGTCGCCCGCAACTCCGCTGCGACAAAATTCGTTTATCGCGCGGGAACCGTACATTTTTCCGGAGTAAAAAGTATCCTATGTCCTTTCCCGGGGCTCAAGATATAACTATACCAAATTTTTGAATTCATTATATTTTATGGATAACATAATATCTTATTATTAGGAGTTTAGGACAGGCCATATCAATATTAAGATGTCCTTGTTATGTGTGCCCCATTTTCCATTGCAGAAAATATCAATTTTTACTGAGTAAGAAACCCCTGATATGCTACATAAATATAATATGTAATAATATTATGTATGGTAATCCTTTACATAGGAGTTCTTCAAGCGTTTCTACGTAGAAAACGTACAAATAAGTCCATGGGCGTACCCAGGTTCAGGGCCAGGGGGGGGGGCAAATTACCCAGGTTCTGGTGCCAGGGGGGGGGGGGGGGGCAAATCACCCAGGTTCTGGGCCAGGGGGGGCAAATCAGATTTTTCATAAGCTAGGTGTTTATAAAAAATAAAAATTAATAATTTTTAGTTGTAAAAATATTGTATTGCAAACAAATGGCAAAAATTCGTTCTTAATTTTTAATTTTTATAGATAAAAGTACTAGATAATATACTTAGTAGGAACGTCATCATGATCCAGGGGGGGGGCAACCCCCCCCCCCCCCCCCCCCCTCGGTACGCCTATGCAAATAACCTTTTATAAATTAATTTTTGCGTCATAGACATACCATACTAAGAATGTCTAATAATATTAATTAATAATATACATACAAAACAAACTCTATTTTGAAATTCGTTAAGATTTTGTATTTTGGATGCAGTTTTTAAAAATTCGTCGAAAAAAAAAATCAACTAGTTGCACGGCATTGCAGCAGCTGACAATTATTGTGAGAACCTTTAACATAGGGAGCTTATTATTTCCTGACGCGAAATACAACATCCTACGTCTGGGACATCAATGTAACCAGGCGTAAAACGGCTGTCAATAACAATTATTATTTCAGTAAATAAAGACCTTTGATGTTATATCAAAGGCGATTGAGTTTAAAATTCGATTTACCCCTTTGACGTTTTTACTATTTCCATACTAATATTATAAAATATGCGAAAGTGTGTCTGTTACCTTTCGATTTTGCTGAAAGGTACGGAGATACTTTGAGTCCCGGGAAAGGACATCACAGACAAATTAGCCTACAAAAACAAGCCTATGATGCTTCACATGGTCTACTATTTTACCAAATAACATAAAAATTGCTCCAGTAATTCGTGAGATAAGCCTATTCAAATATTTGTTCCCGTTTTTTCCATTGGCCGTAGCTTGATAAAATATAGCCTATAGCCTTCCTCGATAAATGGCCTATCCAACACTGAAAGAATTTTTCAAATCGGACCAGTAGTTTCTGAGACTAGCGCGTTCAAAGAAACAAATTCTTCAGCTTTATAATATTAAAAAAAATATTATACTAGCGACCCGCCCCGGCTTCGCACGGGTCAAATTGCTATAGGGAGCACCACAGCCTCCGATTTTTTGTTGAGTTTGAGTATATTATCCGGTTGTATGTAACTTTACCTCTTACTCTCTGGTACTAACTTCCACACCGGTTTCGGTGACGGTGGCCGGTTTCATTGAAACCAGGCCAGCTACGCAGGAGTAATTTTATAGTGCCCAAGTGTGTGCGCAGTACACAAGAGCACTCTTTATTCCTTTCCTCTCATAACCCAGTGGGACGGAAGACCGACACGACTGGCGAGAGATCAGGCGCAGGACCGACTTTTTACATGCCCATCCGACGCATGGATCATCTTACTTGTCAGACAATCAGGTGATCAGCCTGCATCGTCCTAACGAAACTTGGAAATAACATGTTTCCAACGCGGGATTAGAACCCACAACCTCCGGAGTCGAGAGCGACGCTCTAACCACTAGACCAGGGAGGCGTTATAATATTACACTAGCGACCCGCCTCGGCTTCGCACGGGTTCAAAGTGCTAGGGACCACGACCTCCGATTTTTTTTTTGAGTTTGAGTATATTTTCTGGTTGTATGTAACTTTACCTCGTACTCTCTGATATGATATTTATTGGAAACACTATCTTGGCAAGGCGTGTTATCAGTTTTGCATATTTAATGGCAGTTGCTTGCCAAATGCCAACACTCGCGAAGCGATATGATAACCTTCTTTTGGAAGCGGCTAAAAATGTTTGAATAAACTCAACATAACATCTTCGCAAACGAGCAAACGGGTTACCTGATGGAAAACAACTTCCGTCGCCCATGGACACTCGCAGGATCAGAAGATCTGCAAGTGCGTTGCCAGCCTTTTGATAGGGGAGGGTAGGGAAGGGAATAGGGTAGGGGATTGGGCCTCCGGTAAACTCACTCACTCGGCGAAACACAGCGCAAGCGCTGTTTCACGCCGGTTTTCTGTGAGAACGTGGTATTTCTCCGGTCGAGCCGGCCCATTCGTGCCGAAACATGGCTCCCCCACGTGTAAGTATTTCCAATTTCCACGTATAATTTCATTTAGATCGGATTAAAAACAGCGCTTGCGCTGTTTAACGCCGGTTTTCTGTGAGAACGTGGTATTTCTCCGGTCGAGCTGGCCCATTCGTGCCGAAGCATGGCTCTCTCACGTATCGCTTCTACACTTAATAAGTAATAAAGATACACAGCAGTCAGGGCATACAACGACAAAGGACCATGGAATAAAATCGAATAGAATTCTCTATTCGATTTTATTCCTTCTTCATTTGTACAACTTAAAACTAAACTTAAACTTAAAAAACACAATAAAGGAACACTATGTACTAATAGTCGGTCTTACTGCTAGCAGCAGTTTCTGCCAGAAAACCTTTACAGCCATAATAGTACGCTTTAAATCAAAGAAAGGCTTGTGTACTACGCACACAATTGGGCACAACAAAATTATAGGTCACAGACGGTCGGTCATTCTGTGACGGACATTATACATACTTTCGGATTTATAATATTAGTATGGATCTAGCTAGAGCTCCAGAGATTGTCTAGCTGCTATCAGGAAGCTGATGATGATGAATAAAATGTCTAAGAACAATCTCGATCTTTTCAAAAACTAAATCAAAATCGGTCCATCCGTTTGTTGACCCAGATAGACGCTACAAAGTTATATGCTACTTCGCCGGGAGCATTCGCTTGTAATGTAACGTTACAGAGTCGAGCTATATCAGTGAGGGAGGAGAGCCGAGCATTACAATGCGCACCTTGTAATGATATACAGTGTGTAATATCCTGATACAACTTGTAACATAAACTAGCTATGGAATGGAATGCTCAAAGTCGAATGTTGCATTACACGCGAATGCTCGTCAGTCAGGGAGTATTGTAAATTGTAATATAAGTAAAGCTCAAAGTCGAATTTTTAATGTTACATTACACGTGAATGCTCCCGGTGATAGAGCATATTTAGAATTCAATCTGGCCATTTACTTCAACGCCTATTTAACATACGACAGTAAATAAAGTTAATTAATACTGCTATCTAATGTATGGGGTTCGTGCCTGGGTAAAGTGCGAGTTTTAGCGGCAACAGATTTAGAAATCTAGCTTTAAGGGGAGGTTATTCCTAAATTAGCAGGCCGATGTCTGTCAGTGCGAATATCGACGTAAAAGACATTAAAATAACATTCATATCAGCGCGCCTTGTACAGTGGCGGTTACGACGATCGCCGCGTCCATGATAGGGCGAAATAGGAGAAAAAATTCAAATTCAAATTCAAATTCAAATTCAAAATTCTTTATTTGCACAAAACATGGTGAAATTAGGTGTTAAAACATTGATAGGTACCTACATGTTTTGCCTGTTTATGGCATGCAAATGTTTTTAAATATGGAAGTAATATTAATTAAGTAACATGCATATTATGTAAATCTAAATAGGTTTATAAAATTAGGTCTTATCTCATCAGTTCATCACATCACAACATAAGTCAAATATTAAAATCATGTCAAAATTATACATTACATTAAACTATATATTTAAATATTTATTTACATAATTAAATTTGATTATATTTATCGTTTAGATATTCTGAAACAGAGTAGAAATTTTTATCTATGAGAAATTTAAATAATTTATTTTTAAAACTATAATAATTTTCAATTTGCTTTAAGTCAGTGGGTAGTTTGTTATATAGTTTTGGCATCATTATGTATGCACTTTTACTAAGCTTACAAGTCTTTGATATAGGTATTTTAAGTTTATTTTTATGTCGCATGCTTTTAAAATTTTCGTACATCTGTATGTTATATTTTTTTAAAAATAGAATGGTTTCGTAAATATATAAACAGGGTAACGTTAGGATCTTAAACTTTTTAAAATAGGGTTGACAGCTATCTGTTTGTTTGAGACCGCACATAGAGCGTACGCATCTTTTCTGAGCTCTAAAGACACGTTCATGCTCAGTAGCATTACCCCAAAAAACAATACCATATCTTAAAATGGATGCTACGTAAGCATTGTACGTTATAAGCAAGGCATCAATACCGACTACTTTTCCTAGCATATATAGTGCATATGAGAACTTTTGTAATTTAGTACATAATATTTCAATGTGGGAATTCCAACTTAAGTCATTGTCAACCAAAAGCCCTAAGAATTTTGTTTCTGTGATTTCCTCTATCGCATGATTATTGTATTTAATATTTAATGTAGGTCGCTTCTTATTTTTGTTAGAAAATGTCATTATTTTCGTTTTGTCAAAATTCAAATTTAATTCATTTTCTTTTAGCCATTCAATTATAATAATCAAAGTATTAAAAATTTTCATCTCAATATCAGTCATTCCGTCGTCAAAAAATAATAAGTTACAGTCATCGGCAAAAATTGTCATAGGAATTTTAATATGTAGAGGAAAGTCATTTATATAAATAATAAAAAAGAGTGGACCGAGGACACTTCCTTGAGGAACGCCGCGAAAAATATATTTGGGTTCAGAGTAATGTAGCTCCTCTGACTTTGTCTGGAAATTTATGGTTTGTATGCAAGTAAATTGTAATCTATTCTTTAAATATGATTTGATAAGTTCTAAGGCATTTCCTCTAATACCATATTGATACATTTTAGCAATTAAAATTTCATGATTTACAAAGTCGAAGGCTTTTTTTAAGTCCATGTATAAAGCGCAGGACACGTAGCCTTTGTCAACATTCTCCATTAATTCTCTTAAGAAATTAAAAATGGCAACATTTATTGTGCAATTTTTCCTAAAGCCCATTTGCTGTGGAGAAAATAGATTAAATTTATGAAAATAATTGTATAGTCGTTGGTAGATAGCTTTTTCTATTATTTTTGATAGGACAGACACTAAAGCAATGGGCCTATAGTTTTCTATATTCATTTTGTCATTTTTTTTGTATAGAGGCTTAATTATTGTAACTTTGAGCCTATCTGGAAACTGTCCTTGGGACATACATAGATTTGTTAAGTGAGCTAGGATAGGCGCTATAATAGGTGCTACAAATTTAATTACTTTAGTAGAAATATCGTCATTGCCTGTACTATTAGTATTTTTAAGAGATATCATATACCGGATAATATCTTTGGCTGAAGTAGGGTACATAAATATCGAATGAGGGGTAAACGGCGCATCAAATTTCTTTTTAGGGTTGTTAGGTAATCTATTTTCAGGGTGTCCAATGAAAAAGTTGTTGAAAGCCGAAGCTATTTGGACGGGGTTTGAGACGATATTATTATCTTCATCACGTATCTGTGTAATGTTATTATACGACAGTTTTTTTGTATAATTTTTTTGGATCACTTTCCACGTAGCTTTCGATTTATTAGTCGCTGTTTTAATATAGTATTCATTTTGTGCTTTTTTAGTTAAGTTTATAATTTTCTTAAGACGTTTAGTGTAAGTTTTAAAATTGTTTCTATTTTCTGTTGTTTTCCGTTTTCTATATTCCCAAAGCATCTGTCTTTTTCTTTTAATACATTTTTTAATTCCTTTTGAAATCCATTTTGTTTTATTTAAAGCATTTATTCTTACTTTTATGAATGGAAAACAGAGGTCATATAGTAGTTTAAAAAGGTCAAAGAATGAGTCAAATGCTAATTGCGCATCTTGTTCATGCTATAGCATTCTGAGAAAGTTAAAGAATTTAGGTAGTTACGAAATTTAATCATATTTTCATTACTGAAATCACGCCTAAAAACGTACCAATATGGAATGGAGGGTATACTGTTTGTTGGACACTGTAAGAGCTGGGCTGTATGGTCTGATAAAGCTAGATCAATGATTTGATGCTTAGTACCTTTTATATTATGCGCAAAGTTATCTATGCAGCTTCCACTACTAAGGCGAGTTGGTTCTTTAATTGCAAGAGTTAAGTTATAACTAAGGAGAAGATCAGTAAAACGCTGTGAGAGGTAATCTTTTTTTAAGGTATTGATATTAAAATCTCCACAAATTATTGTTTTCCATTTACCTCGGCAGTATGCTGCCAGGAGGCTATCAAATAATTTAAAGAACATGTTCGTGGTCACAGCATCATTTTTTGGAGGTCTATAAATGTTAATTATGATAATTTTGTGATCTATTAACTTAATAGCACTACATTCCAGTATGTTTTCTATACAAAAATTTTTTATGTGCGGTACAAATTCATGCCTGAGTATATTTTTTACTAATATACATGAGCCACCATGTCTGCTACTTCTCATGTACATAGTCGCTAGAGTGTAGTTAGGGATTTTAAGAGAATCGCTATCTCCTTGTATCATGTTGTGCTCAGTAACGCAAATAATATCCACATTGGTGTTACTAAGTTTTAAGTCATTAAGGTGAACTGTTAGTAAATTAGATTTAGATATAAGGCCGTTTATATTTTGATGCAATATATTTAAAAATTTAGGTACGAAAAAGTGTATCATTTGTTGAATTTTGGGTAGAAGCATTCATCATGTCGTAATAATATTGTTCATTGAATTCATTATTGTTGGAAATAGTATTAGAAGTTTTGTAGTAATTTGAGATGTCATTAATGTCATTTAACAAGTCATAAAAAATTATATTATAACCTAGGTTGTTTAGTCTTCCATTTCCTTTATTAAACATGGAGTAATCATATTTAATATTCTTATTACTGTCTAGCAAGTAAACATGTTCATGTGTTATAACATCTAAGTATAGTAGGTTATTAAAATGCTCAATTCTCCAATTGAATACATCATACCCTAATCTATATGTTGGAAGACATAGGATTATGTTTGTATTTCTGATATTACATATATTACATAACATGTTTCTTAAATTTATGACTAAATTAAAATAATTTTTTGTTACAGTAAAATCATTTTCACTGATAAAGACTATACAATAATCATTCATGGTATAATTTTCTAGCTTGTTACTTAAAGACTCAATAATATTTTCTGTATTAGAATGCGGATAACTATAATGGGTTACATTAAAATTATTTTCAAACGTATTAAGTGCAGTTTTTAGAAACTTATCACTTGGCTTAGTACTAAGTATGCATAATTTATGTAAGTCCTTTTGTTTATAGTTCTTCTTCATCTTCTTGTTTCCGATAATTGACGTTTCCATATTCATGTCGATGATTTTAGTCTGTGGTGAAAAATCGTTCATTATGGTGTTGTCTATTGTGTTGTCTATTGTTGTTGTTTGTGTCGATTTATCTGTCAATGTCAATTCATTTGTTATTATATGATCGGTGCCGGTATGCAGTGATTTTCCAAATTCGGTTTTTTTACTTTTTTGAGGTGTTGTGTCCAAATTTTGATATCGATTAAGGTCATAGATTTTGTTTCGACTTTTTCTTCTAGCGTTCGGTGTGATGTACACATTGTTATCGATTTTTTTGTACATATTGATGATTTTGTCTTTTTTTTCCAATTCATTTTTTAAATGTGTAATTTCCAGTGTTAAATTTTCAACTTCATTATTGGCTACTAGCAATTCATTTGATAGTTTTTCTATTTGATTTGTGTGTTCTAGGCATTCGGTACTAAAGTCATTTAGTGATGTATTTGGCAGGCTATTCATGGAGGCGTCCAGTATAAACGAGTTGCCAATGTTGGTCAAGGAATTGGATCTTTTATTTCTCCTCAGCGTAATAAATTCATTTTGGGATGTGTCCATTTTGAAGATATTTATACTTAAAACTAAATATTGTAATTTTCAGGTCACTCTTGATTCTTGAACTTATACAAATAATCAGTAGATGTCAGCCTTATGTCACTTTAGATCCGTTTTTATTTTTAAATTTCTTCTGGTTTTCAAATTTAATTTTTGTGTTTCTCACTTTATTATTGATTTTCTTAAAATATAATTATAACTTATATGTGCTCCAAGAATAAAGGATTTATTTTAGCGATATATCTGGTGTACAAAACAGTTTTAATTGGAAGTGTTTAAAATGTCTTACAGCTGATTTTTGTTTTTATCACTACAGCTTGAAAATTAGTATTTTATCTTAGATAAAAAATAGTATAACTAAACATGTATCCGTACATTTCCCTGTAAAATTTTAATAGCAATCGAACTATCCAAATTATTTTTTGATTGAGTCCCTGTAAGTCCTATACAACTGAAAATGTTTTTAAAATCGAGGTTGTTTCGGAATTTTTTTTTATCGAGTAAAATTATCTGTATTGTGTTTCTAACCGTAAAAGTCACTAGTTAAAAGATGTATCTATACATGTATATATTTTTCAGTTTTTTTTAATGACGCTTTCTTTAAAAATTACTTATTCTAGAAACGTGAATTTGGAATAACCTAGCCTGAGATACAGCCTGGAGACAGACAGACGGATAGACGAAGTGACAGACGGACATCCAAGTCTTAGTAATAGGGTCCCGCTTTTACCCTTTGGGTACGGAACCCTAAAACATGTATAAGTAGTCCTTAAAGTCTTGGATGAAAGGCTACGTGCATCCCTTTAGTTGCAAATTGCAATGTTAAACTAATTTCAAGTCAATGACTTTAAAATTAAGGATAGGCTATATTGTGACACAAAAACTTTTCGAACGTATTATAAAAGATTACATCAATAAGCGAGCCCTAGTATATGCCACAACCTGAACACTTTTGTGGTACACTTATGATGATACACGACCGGCTTTGATTAAAAACATCATCAACTAGTGTAGGTAGATTTAAATTAATTAATATTTTCAAAACAAATATTGGGTTGCCAGTTGAATATATTTATTAATTGTTGCAAATAAAATATTATATTGAAATCTATACTATCTATACTAATATTATAAATGCGAAAGTATCTCTGTCTGTCTGTCTGTCTGTCTCGCTTTCACGCCAAAACTACCGAACCAATTGTAATGAAAATTTGTATACAGATAGTCTAAAGCCTGAGAAAGGACATAGGCTACTTTTTTACTGGAAAAAAGGGTTGAAAGGGGGTGAAAATACAAAAATTTGTTCAAATTAAGTTAGTTCCAAAAATTCATACTAGATGGCGCCGTGCGTTTCTTACATCGCGCTAACGCTTGCCCAACATTTTTCTATAAGAGGTGGTATCATCATACATTTGAGTTTCGATTTTTTTCGATTGTTATTTCTTTTTTAAGTTATTTAATAAGTCAGTACTTTATAGACGTAACCTTAAACCTATCAATGATAAATAGTTTATGGGTAAAGTTGTGTAATTGGGGGGCTAAATAAGCTTTAAAATTTGACATAATATATAAAGTTTAATTTAACAAAATGAAATATTATGTGCACACTGCACAGCTGTTTTGATTTACCCCTTAATTTTGATTTACCAGGGTTTTTTTTATAAAAGCTTTTGACACCAATTTTGTTGACATCGCGCGCTATAAACTGAAGTCCACGCGGACGAAGTCGCGGGCAACAGCTAGTTATAAATAATTGAATATTGTATTTCCAGCTTTAATCTTATAATATATTTAAACGAGCAATTCTTGTATATATATAAATATATACTTAATTGGAATCTCGGAATCGGCTCCAACGATTTTCATGAAATTTAGTATATATGGGGTTTCGGGGGCGATACATCGATCTAGCTAGGAATCATTTTTAGAAAATGTCATTTTATTCGTGTTTTATCGAATACCGAGCAAAGCTCGGTCAAATAGCTAGCATTTATTAAACTTGTACAATATGAGATAGAAATGACTTATATGAGGTACTGCATTTTAATACAAGATGACAAATATGAAAACCAAGCTGTCCCAAGTGGGGCACTTTAGGTGTAGACGCTTTTTGCACCGACACAACTCCTCTTTGGTTCGGCGTAGTAAACTATAAGTTAATCAGAACAACATCTAGCATCTAGGTCTTAACAAGATCTAGTAATTTAAACTTGTAGGAAACTTTGACAATCTTTGTGAATACGCTAGTTTCATCTTTACAGTTGAACGAAAAAAATCTACCTCAGTGACGACGTGGTACTATCTATACTTATATTAATACGTGAGCCTAAAACTTTGTATCCCTTTTAACGAAAAATGGGGAAACGTAGGTGAATGAAATTTTTCACAGCTATAGTTTATATGGTGAAGGAGTGCATCGAGCTAATATTATTTTGAAATTATGCTTTTATCATACATATTTTTAACAAATAAAACATTACACACACTACAACACACACACTAGGAAAAATGACAGATTTTGAGTGACAAGCTTATACATACGAATTATACTCTTTTATTTATGGTTGAAGTTTGTTGACAACAAGGTGACAAATTAAAAATGAATTCTATTTTTTTTTATTGAATCTTAGATACTATTAGAAAATGCTTACACGGCCAGTCTGCGATCAGCTGAGTCCCAGAGACAAGAGTTGAAAAAAATATGATAATATAGTCAATATTTTTTTACAAAATATAGGTAGTATCCTAAATTGTCGTTGAAACTAAGGTCGAATTTCGACCATTGGGTGATCTCTAGTACATTTAAATGCCCAAGTGTGAGCACAATACACTAAAGCACTCTCTCCTTCTTTGCTGTCCAAGTGGGTCGGATGACTCAAATGGCAAGAGATCAGGCACTTTTTACATGCATGGATCAGCCTACATTGTCCAAAAATGCTGCAACCATTTTGATGAAACACCAAGTTAGAATACCGCAGTAAAATGGGCCCCGTTATTATTGAACACTCAGTCGCAAACATTTCATTTAGTTGGTAACACCGAACACTTCTTGTAGTTTAATTTGAAAATGTTTTTGACATTTATTGCGAAGAGCCGCTGAGTTTTCAAGGCTTTGAGTGAAAATGCTAATTTGTACATTTATTATGTTAAAGTTTTTATTACTTTTTAGGGTTCCGTACCCAAAGGATGAAAACGGGACCCAATTCATGAGACTTCGATGTCTGTCTGTCCGTCTGTCTGTCTCCAAGCTGAATCTCAAGAACGGCTATAGCTAGAGTTCTGTCACAGATTGTGTATATCTGTTTCCGCTATAACAACAAAATATACTAAAAACAAAATAAAATTAATATTTAAAGGGGGCTCCCATACAACAAACGTGATTTTTTTGGCCTTTTTTGCTCGATATCAATAAAAAAATTGTAAACTCAAAATAATTCAAATTCAAAATTGCGATTTCACTTTTTACATTTGACATTAATAAATAATGATATTTTACAGATGACAGATGGTTGACAAGTGACAGCTGGCATAACTTTTTTTTTTTTTTTTATATTTTTTATATATACTTTTTTTAATTTTTTACTGGTGTGATTTGGGACTGCTGTCAAATGTCACAAAAGTTTTTCTGTTTGTAGGTACTTGGTTTATTATAATTGGATTGTTTTCTCTTTGTGTTTTTCTGTGATATTTTTATAATAAAATAGTAATAACGTTTTAAACATTAGCACTTGTATGCCTCATATCTGATTTATTGTTTCTTTTAAGTATTATTGTTAATGCTAAGTTAAACTATATTTTTAGTATTTAGGTAGTGTAAATAATACTGTATGAGTAGTAAGTTCTAAAAAGCTTCTAAACTTTATATCTTATATATTTTTATACTTTTATTATATTTATCTTATTATACTTTTACATTTTTATATGTATATATATATATTTTTTTTTAATAACTTTTATAATATTATTTAAATTTTTGTTTATATAAATATGGACAGTAGTGATGACCTTAATGATTTAGATTGTAGTTTTGAATCGTGTTCTTCTTCTTGTAGTTTCAAAAGTGCTCACAGCACGTCATCTTCTACGCCTCGTACACTGCATGACGAACTTTCATCAGTATTTCACAACCACAGATCCAATCTCAATGTGGTACATATAAATGCACAAAGCGTTCCCAGTCACTACACTGACATCATGGCATCTTTTAGTGCATCGTTTATTGATGCTATTCTTATTTCGGAATCTTTTCTGAAACCTTCTCTTAAATCTACTCAGTTTTCTCTTCCAGGCTTCGTTCTTGTGCGTAACGATAGAATTGGCAAAGGCGGTGGTGGAGTTGCTGTGTATCTTCGCGCTGATTTTCAATATAAAATAATTGACATGTCTCCTTGTCACTACTCTGTTTCAGCCGAATATCTTGCCCTAGAAATTATATCTCACCATAATAAAATTCTCCTTGTCGTTTTGTATAGCCCAAATATGAATATTGACTACTTTGATTGCCTTGATAAATTTTTGCATGATCATCGTATAGCATACAATCATTTTATAATGATGGGTGATTTTAATACATGTTTAGTCAAAAATGATTCGCGTGCATTTAAGCTTCAGTCACTTTTATCCTCTCATAATCTTCACTTACTTCCAACTAGCACTACCCATCATTTTCCAAATTCCATCCCTTCCCAGTTAGACCTTATGGTTGTTTCCTCGCCCAATAATATTTCCACTCACGGTCAACTTACTGCTCCTTTCTCGTACCATGATCTTATTTACCTTTCGTACAAAATCCGCTCCCCAAAAAGAAAACCTCAATCTATGTTGCTGCGTAGTTTTAGATGTATCGATCAGGATGTATTACAGCGAGATGCTCTAAATTTAAACTGGTCGTCGGTGCTAAGCAGTCAAACTATTGACGCAAAAGTTTATTCATTTAATAAAATTATTTTAGAACTGTATGACCGACACGCTCCACTAAAAATGGTAAAAATAAAACATAATCCTGCTCCCTGGATTTCTGATTCCATCAAGGAGGCAATGGCTGCTAGAGATAAGGCTAAAAGGAAATGTAAGCGCCGGCCTAATGATGCGAATGTTACAAACTACAAAATCTTGCGAAACCAGTGCAACAGTTTGTGCCGTGCTGCTAAACGTCGTTACTTTTATTCACGCCTTGAAAACCGTACATGTGCTGACGCCTGGAAGTTTCTTAGGTCAGTCGGTATAGGGAAAGTTTCCGCTACTTTACCTAATGACCTAGACCTGGACTCACTCAATAACTTTTTTTCTAAGCCACCTGTTTCTCTTGGTCCGACTGTCAAAGATAACACCTTGAAACAAATATCGAAACTACCAAAAGCAGCCCCGTCCTTCTCTTTTTCCAGTGCATCGGAATCTGACGTAAAAGCTGCAGTCATGGCAATTTCATCTCAAGCCGTTGGTTGTGATAAGTTGTGCTCTAAAATGATAAAAATGATACTTCCCTCTATATTACCAATCCTTACACACATTTTAAACTTCTCCTTATCCTCAAATTCTTTTCCCTCTGCATGGAAACAGGCCAACATTATACCCTTACCTAAGATCTCAAATCCTACATCCTTATCCTCTTTTCGCCCAATTTCTATTTTACCCTTCCTTTCTAAAGTCTTGGAGCACATTGTTCATAAGCAATTATCCGCATTTCTGAATAAAAATAAATTAATAAGTCCCTTACAATCAGGTTTTCGTCCAGGACACAGCACATGTTCAGCATTATTAAAGGTTACTGACGACATACGTTTCGCCATGGAGAACAAATTTCTGACTATCCTCATCCTGCTTGATTTCAGCAATGCTTTTAATTCTATTGATTTTGATATCCTTCTTGCTATCCTAGAATCTCTTAATTTATCTGCTGCGGCATTAGCCTGGTTTGACTCCTACCTTCGTGGCCGATCGCAGCGTGTACAAACAAATGTTACATTTTCAAATTGGTGCAATCTTCTAGCTGGCGTGCCACAAGGAGGAGTGCTGTCCCCTCTTCTTTTCTCCATTTTTATTAATGAAATAACTAAAGTAATTACATCTAAATATCATCTTTATGCAGACGATCTGCAAATTTATGAACATTTTTCTATGGCTGACGCTATGTCTGCAGTAACTTTTATTAATAATAACTTACGTCAAATAAGCGAGTGGGCGAAATCTTTTGGTATTCTTGTTAATCCCGAGAAATCTAAGGCGCTCATCATAGGTAGTAGACGAATGCGTGCGATTCTTGACATACAATCTCTACCACCTATCACACTAAATGATGCACGCATTCCTTTCTCCGAGTCCGCTAAATACTTGGGTGTTACAGTGGATTCTACACTATCCTGGAATGTCAACATTAATGACATCAGTCGAAAGGTCAACTATGTTATTCATCCTCTTAAAGCTATGCAAAACTTTTTACCCATCTCCACCAAAATCACACTCATGCAGAGCATTGTAATGCCTATTATTGACTATGCAGACGTCTGTTATCCTGATGCTACTGAGGAAAATTTAAATAAATTAGAACGCTTACAAAACCTCTGCATTCGGTTTATATTTGGGCTAAGGAAATTTGACCACATCTCGGACTATCGCAATAAATTACAGTGGCTTCCTATTCGCCAGCGTCGAAACTATAGGACTCTTAGTCTGCTGTTCAAAGTACTTTTCTGTCCTTCTTCCCCCTCCTATCTGCACGATCTTTTTTCTTTTCCTCATCTCCAGGACGAGTCTTGTAGAACTTTTAGACGAACTCTTCTCCAAATTCCTTCTCACCATACTGACTTCTTTTCTTATTCTTTCACAGTTCATGCCGCCAGGCTTTGGAACTCCCTACCACCAGAGATTCGTGAAAGTAAAACTTTGGCACTATTTAAGAAGAGAGTCAGGTTACATTATCTGCGACAAAACACGTAAAATATATAATATTACTACTGTTATTCCATGTTAAGTTCATCTATAAATTATTTTTATTGTAAGTATATAAATTTTTATTATATTCAATATATGTTATATATAATTATATATGTATATATGTATGTATATAATAATATATACTTCAATATATTTTATATATATTGTAATATTATTATATGTTGTATATGTATATTATACTTTACTATAATATTACTATTAAGTAATAATAATTTAAGCGTGCACACTAATTTTTGCATATTATATTTTTACAATCACACATTCCTATTTTCAGTCAGGTCTTCTGGAAGACATTCCATTTTGGAATAAGATGTACCTTTGTACAAACATATTTTTAGTTCTAAGCTGGTTTGTTAACTTCTATTTGTGTGTACATAAATTGTAAAATAAAATAAAATAAAATAAAGGCAACAGGTAGGCACTCGATATTTTCACAAAAGCCTTAATTATATGTCTTCTTCAATATATACGAATAATATTAAAATAAAATAAAAAATTAAGGCAGACTCCTATACAAAAACACAATTATTGGTCTATGTTTTCTCTATAACAGTACGGAACCCTTCATGCGCGAGTCCGACTCGCACTTGGCCGATTTTTTTATCTCTTTTTAATCTCCATCAAAAAAGAAGGGTGCTTTAAGCAAACACTAAGCAAAGCTCTAAGTTTGACGTGTCTGTCTGTCTGTATGTCTGTCGTAGACTTTAGCGATGGACGTTGCCATGGTGTCTGTTTGTCGTAGCATGCAAAGAGATCGACCGATTTTGTCTCAGTGGATAAATCAGTATTATGAATTAAATTCCTCTATGATCATTGATCAGTAAACAGTAGATACGCGACGAAAAATCTTGCGCGTGCGTCACCGCTCGCTTGTGAGTCCCTAGTGATTTGCCACCCGCGGGTGGTACTTACAGTTCCATGCCTACACTCGCGAGTGGGACAGGCCTGCCACCGGTTCGGGAACTATCCGAACCGGCGTAAGAAACTCGCACAGGCATAGTAAAAGGAGGGGAAGTAAGTTATCTTCATACAAAGGCACCGCGCGCGGCTTGTATGTGCGCGCCATAGTATCGCGTCGCCAGTCGCCACGTACGGCACACAACAAAATCTCGGCCAGTTTTAGAGGCTGGTACCGCCGAGATTTTGTTGTGTGCGGTACGTCGCGACGCATTGATACTATGGCGCACACATACAAGCCGCGCGCGGTGCCTTAGTATGAAGATAACTTACTTCCCCTCCTTTTACTATGGCACAGGGTCCCACTTTTTACCAAAAAAGTGAGAAAAAAATTACTTAATCTTTTTGAAATAAAATTTACAATTGTATATTATTGTGATTCTTGATACAGATTTTTGATTCGGGAGTTGTTCAGCTACTGCATGGTTTTTATCGCGGGCTTTGAAGCGGCGACCGAATCAAGAAATTCTGTAACGAAAAAACCTGACCATCCACCACCACCCCACTGACCGTGACCGGCACAGCGTTACCAGTCTTCGGCACGGTATGTCCGTGCGACTAGACGTATGCGAATTATCTTGGCTAACCACCCTGAAAATCGATTGCAATTGATCTTGCAGATGTTGGTCAGCAATTAATGGCGGCCATCACGATAATGGCGTCAGTAAATTGGGGATTAGCTTGTGTTAGCTGTTGTAGCTGTAAGGAATATTAATATAGCTCATTAGGGAATAGGGAGGCTTTATGAGTTAGACCAGTTAGACCAGCGGTTCTCAAACTTTTTTGGTAGTCCTTTCAAGATGTGACTCTTTGGCGGACCGAAAAAACTTCAATGATATTAGAAGTAAGGATACATACTTCGATATTTCTTTTAAAAGTGCAGTGTGTTTGTGTTAACACCATTATCCTTGAAACCATCAAATGAGAAAGTCAAAATGAACAACTTTTTCTATGAGAACAATGCTGGGAACTCAAAAAAATGCTTCTTCATACCCATACGGATGCCCGGATCGGCAACTTGTATGGGTATGAAGACGGCATTTTTTTGAGTTCCCAGCATTGTTCTCATAGAAAAAGTTGTTCATTTTGACGGGCTCATTTGATGGTTTCAAGGATAACGGTGTTTACACAAACACACTGCACATGTAGCTCATGTTTTATGAATAAAATATTGTTTTTGCGCATTTTTTCTTACTTTAAACAATTACGCTTGTAAATTGTAAATAATAAATAACAATATAATCGTCTGTATATCTGTGTATCTGTTATTACGGTTCGAGGTATCGCTTGCCAAGTTATTAATACGATATGCCTCGGGCGAATGCATGCAGTGAGCAGATAGTGCAGAGGGGATAATCCGACGAAAGGAATAAGCCCAAGGGGGTTAATGGGGGAGGCAGTTAGTAAGGACTAAACAAGATAAATTAAGAAATAGAATATTTTTTTTACGTGGGAGAGCCATGCTTCGGCACGAATGGGCCGGCTCGACCGGATAAATACCACGTTCTCACAGAAAACCGGCGTGAAACAGCGCTTGCGCTGTGTTTCGCCGAGTGAGTGAGTTTACCGGAGGCCCAATCCCCTAACCCCTACCCTATTCCCTTCCCTACCCTCAACTATTCCCTTCCCTTCCCTTCCCTACCCTCCGCCATTTACCCTATTCCCTCTTAAAAGGCCGGCAACGCACTTGCAGCTCTTCTGATGCTGCGAGTGTTCATGGGCGACGGAAGTTGCTTTCCATCAGGTGACCCGTTTGCTCGTTTGCCCCCTTATTTCATTTAAAAAAATCTAAAAAGAAATAAACCGACTTCAAACCCTATCTCAAAAACTACTGAACTGATGAAACTTGCAGAATTCCCTAAGTTAGACAAAAAATATAAAAATTAAGAAGTTTTATTATTAATTAGGTATCCAAGTCTAAGCCCGATCGGTTTAAAATTGACAAAGTTTCATAAAGACTTTCATCCCCTATTTTATCCCCTTGGAGGTGGAATTGAACAAAATTCTTTCTTAGCGGATGCCTACGTCATAACATCTACCTGCATGCCAAATTTCAGCCCGATCCGTCCAGTGGTTTGGGCTGTGCGTTGATAGATCACTATGTCAATCAGTCAGTCACCTTTATATATGTTGTGATCTCTCTACAAGGAACACATACACACCCTAAAGTATTATCACTTAATTTTTTTCACTTTTGTAAAAAATGCGCTGCAGCGCTGAAAGACCAAAATTTTTGGTCTTTCAGCGCTGCTACTTTCACAGTGAACTCTCTACAAGGAACACGTACACACCCTAAGTATTATCACTTAGTTTTGTTACACTCTGTACATACGGGCTTCACACATACAGTACGGCCTACGGGTAAAATGCACAACACCGCGGGGCATAGCTAGTGTTATACTCTTAGCTAATATGGATAATCGAAAGCCAAACATTTAAGAGGGCGACTAACCCCAAAAATCAAACATCGTCTTTCTCTCTTCACACTCACGCCCGTCTTTCACATGCCAGGTGAAAAAGAACGACGCGGATTCATCGCCAGATTAGTTTTTTCTGAATAACTCGATAAATATACAACATTTTAAAAATCCGATAGGTCGATCTCTCAATGATAGAATTTTATACAATGTGTTAAAATATTAACTTAGTTCAATGCACGGTTATGGCAATAAATAAATAAAATTAAATTAAGAAATTTAAAAAAAACCCCGCCAAACAATTTTAAAAGTAATTTAATTTTATTTATTAAATTAAGAATATTAACTTAGTTCAATGCACGGTTATGGCAATAAATAAATAAAATTAAATTAAGAAATTTAAAAAAAACCCCGCCAAACATAATTTTTTTATAATAAAAAAAACTTAAAGTCAGTAAAATATGTTATTTCATTACTTTTTAAAGTTGTTTGGCGGGGTTTTTTTTTTAATTTCTTAATTTAATTTTATTTCATGCTTTTTAAACTTGTGTTGGTTATAATGCAGAGGTAATTCTTATCAACAGGATCATAATATTATATCCCAATGAACCATCTAGGAATGTTATTTTTGGATGAGGCCGTCAATATGAGTCCAAACATGAAACCTCCACTTTGGGTTCATATGGAGCTCGGCTCTTATAGAATCCAGGTGATGCTGTAGCAGCATGCTTACTAGTTGTCGTAATTAAAATGAGCCCAAACACGAAACCATTGCTCTAAGTTGGTGAGGAGTTGGGTATCCTATTGATTACCAGGTGATGCTGCAGCACCAGCTGTCAGCTTTCAAAAAAAAAACTAGGTCAAAATCGGTCCACCCGTTTGGATGCTACGATGCCACAGACAGACAGACAGACAGACAGACAGACCGACAGACAGACACGTCAAACTTATAACACCCCTCTTTTTTGTCGGGGGTTAAAAATTCGTGAAAATTAGATGCATCTTTGTGATTTTTTTCTATCGAGAAAATTTTAAGAACTTATCGTGTTTTTGCTCAGATCGAATTCTCGGCAATATAATGTTGTAAGTATCTAATTTTAGAAAATGAAACAATTCGGGGCTTATTTTCAAGTGTAAAAATGAATTATAAAATCGACACTTTAGGGTTAGTCGCCCCCTTAATATTCTATATTAAAATTCATGGTAAATCTATATATAGCTTAAAATTACCGTGTAGTCTGTCATCTGTGGCACGTGCAAACAAAATTACAAGAATTGAATTAATTTTCAGGGTTGATCAATCAATTTTCTATCATTATAATTTGTTACCTTTTATGTTCCAATCAAACAAATTTTATTAAACTTTAATAAGTAGGCCATACAAAACCACGTGGAAGCCTGAGAATATCAAATACGTGTGGGCTGTGGCACTCGGGGACTGCCGCGGTAAAGCTGTTGCATAGCATTTTTATTATCAATTTATTTATACTTTTTTTTTATATTATAAAGCGGAAGAGTTTGTTTGTTTGAAAGCGCTAATCTCAGGAACTACTGATCCGATTTGAAAAATTCTTTCAGTGTTAGATAGACTATTTATCCGGGAAGGCTATAGGCTATTTATTATCACGCTAAGACTAATAGGAGCGAAGAAACAGAGGAAAATATGAAATAAAACGGAAAATTATTTGAAAGGGCTTATCTCCCGAACTACTGGAGCAGTTTTTATGTTATTTGGCACATATAAGAAGTAGACCACGTGAAGGATCATAGGCTATTTTTGTGGACTAATTTGTCTGTGAAATATCTTATTTACGCGGGCAAAGCCGTGCGGAACATCTAGTGCAATCATAATTCGCCAACGTCTAGTCGCACGCACACGAACACCGTGCCGACTGCCGAAGTCTGCCGAACGGTAGACGAGTGTGAGGTTTACTTTTGTTACGGAATATCTTAATTAGGTCGCCACGCTCAAAGCCCGTAATAAAAGCTATGCTTACGAAAACCGGATTAGGCATTTTATTGTAAGTTAATACGGACTGTCCTCTCTGCGTTATTTACTCATAGTATGCCGCAGTTGCAATCTTTTATTAAGCCGCTTGATCGCAGATATACCACAGCTTACTACTTGTACAAGTACTTTGGATCCATCATCATCATCATTATCATCATCGTAATCATCATCATCATCATCATCACCATCATTAGGAGGCGTCCACAAGTTACGCAATGAATTCCATGGTGGAAGGGGAGTCCCATAGAAGTTTTCGTAAGTTTGGCACATTTTTTTTCATCAGGTAAAAAATTTCACCGCTATTTTTCGCGGCAAAATATACGACTTTATCTGGTCAAAATATAAAAAAAAAACTTTTTCAACTCTGCTACTTTTACAATGAACTCTATGCAGGGGACACACACCCTAAAGGTTATAAAGATGGTGAGTTTGTGTGTTTGTTACAAACGGCTAGCGGCTGGAACAATTTTAATAAAATTTGTGATAGAGTTATTTTTAGTAGTAGATTACTTTTTAGTTTTAACACTTATGTCACTTTTAACAGCGGGAAAATAACACAATTTATTTTCCCTCGCGAGTAACACCGCGGGGCACAGCTAGTAATAAATAACAATAGATCAAAACCTATCCCTATTTTCATGCTCAGTAGGTTAGGCTATTTTTTATCTGTGCATATTGTAGCCTAAAGATAAGGTGCTTGGAAAATAACGCCCAATGTACTGTAAATGACTTATGGTCGGCATAATGTCCTATCAAAATACTTTTATCGTGGATACATCAAACATTTGGGGTTTCATACATACTAATAATATAAATGCAAAATCTGTCTGTCCGTGTGTATGTGTTTTTTTTATGAAATAAGGGGGTAAACGAGCAAACTGATCACCTGATGGAAAGCAACTTCCGTCGCCCATGGACACTCTCAACATAAGAAGAGCTGCGGGTGCGTTGCCGGCCATTTAAGAGGGAATAGGGGAGGGTAAGGAAGGGAATAGGGGAGGGTACGGAAGGGAATAGGGTAGGGGATTGGGCCTCCGGTAAACCCACTCACTCGGCAAAACACAGCGCAAGCGCTGCTTCACGCCGGTTTTCTGTGAGCCCATGGTATTTCTCCGGTCGAGCCGGCCCATTCGTGCCGAAGCATGGCTCTACCATGTACAGAAGTGTATGTGTGTCAGTGTGTGTGTGCTTGTCCGTGGCATCGTAGCATCCAAATGAGTGGATAACTCTTATCGCGGCAACCGAATCAGGAAATTATGTAACGAAAAAACCTAACAGCCTCCACTTGAAGTTGGTCGGTGTGGCGTTGGCAGGCTACGGCACGGTGTTCGTGTGCGTGCGACTAACGTCTAGACGTATGCGTATTGCATAAGTTGCAGTTGTTAAACAATAGCTTTACCACGGCAGTCCCCGAGTGCGAAACTTTATTTTTATTTGTTTATTTTTTTTTGATGTAGCTCAACATCATCAGCCCGCTCAGTGTTGAAAAAAAAAGGGTTCATCTATGAAAAATATTTTGATCGGGGGTTATTCAGATACATTATCATAAATTCGAAAGTGTGTATGTCTATCCGTATGTCAACCTGTTACCTCTTCACGCCTAAACACCTGAACCGATTTCGCCTGAAATTTGGGTTCCGGCCTCCGGGAAAGGGCATATGATACTTTTATCCCGGAAAAATGGGCGGTCCCCGTCGTTACACAAATCCGTTGTTAATTTTTGCTCTGTATGTAATTATGTATGTCTCACTGAGTATACTCATAACGGTCCATTATATACCCAACCCTTATCCCTTTAGGACCGGAAGGCTTATGAGTTATGACGTAATTTCTGTTTCGTGTCCAGTGACGTCATAGTTGTGAATTAGATATAAGTTGAGCCTGCAGTGGGATATGTAACCAACAACACTTAAGACCTGCGGGGCTAAGAAGGTCGCTTTGGATTATCACACTAAGAATCATAATATGATTCATTTTTTTTAAATCGCAAAATGCAAGTCTGCTTGCAATTCATGTCTACAACTCGACAAGTATTTAAATGAACGTGTCGAAAAAAGGAACTAACGCTGTCGTCATACAAAAACGTCATTTTTGTCAGTTCTCATTCAATTCAATTCAATTTGACATATTTTGTCAGTTTGACAGTTTTGACAATTCATTTGCTGAATTGATTGAAAGGAATTGCTAAATGTGACCATTTTAGCCCCGCTGGGTATGAGCCAATATGTCCTTATGGGTATATGTGAGGCTTGGGGGGTGATTTAATTTCATATGGATTCATTTATTGAAACAAAGGGGGCGCTAAAACATAATTTGTTCTCAAAGTGGGCAGTAGACAAAATAAGTTTGGGAACCCCTGGCGTAGAAAGAGTTTTGACTTCCTTGTTTCTACCAGATGGCGCCCGCAACTCCGTTGCGCCAACATTCGTTTATCGCGTGGGAACCGTACCAAAATTTTTCCGGGATAAGAAGTATCCTGTGTCCTTTTCCGGGACTCAAAGTATCTCCATATCAAACAGCAAAATCGGTTCGGCGGTTTGGGCGTGAAGAGGAAACTGACAGACAGATACAACTTCGAATTTGTAATATTAGTATGGATGACGTGGGCTTATCTGATGTTGGAGCTAAAAGGTGGCTGGAGGATCTCCGTCATAAAACCACGGAAACACATCGAGTTTGGGTTCGTTTGATTCGTCTTGATGAGCACTTTGAAGGTTCAAGTCATTTTTACAGCCCATTCATACAAAAAAAAATCTTTTTAGCTACATATTGGCGGACTTTAATTTTTAGACGGTCAGACGACAACTTTTGTCGCCCAAAATATGAACGGTTACCGCAGGATTTTAGAGCGCATGGACAGGGACATTTTAAATTATACGAAAATGTATTTTCCACCCAAAACATTGCCAACAATAATGTCGGCTCTGTCGAGAACAGACTGAAATATTTATTTTCACTGAAAATATATTTGTGAAACGGGATCTCGATTTTACCTCATAGTCCGAGAGCCAACGGCCTAGAAATGCTCATTTTTAGGCCCCGACGAAAAAGCTGGAGTATTTTTTTTATAAAAAAAATCAAACGGATAGACCGATTTTGGTCTACATTTTTTTTTTTTGAAAGCTGACATGATGGAGAATGTACTAAGAAATAGTTCATCATCATCAGCCTGTTCAGTGCTAGAAAATTTAGGTTTATCTACTCAATCAACGGTTGTAAGCAACTTTCAGTGATTTAATGAGATAAAATAAAATAAAAATAAAATATTCGTATGTCTGTACAATGTACATGTGTCACGCTTTAATTGCTGAACTAATTTTAATGCACTTTTGTTGGCAGATACTTAGAACAGATGGCAAAAAACTGGTTATATTAGTAATTGTCACCAAAAAATTCTCGGTTATTGCTTGATGAACGAATTTACGTCACAACATAATTTTGGAGATGGCATAACATTTTTTTATGTAACAAGGGGGCAAACGAGCAAACGGGTCACCTGATGGAAAGAAACTTCCGTCGCTCATGGACAGTCGCAGCATTAGAGAGCTGCAGATGCGTTGCCGGTCTTTTAAGAGGTAATAGGGTAGGGGAGGATAGGGAAGGGAAGGAAGGGGAAAAGGGGAGGGAAGGGAATAGGGGAGGGCCTCCGGTAAACTCACTAACTCGGCGAAACACAGCGCAAGCGCTGTTTCACGCCGGTTTTCTGTGAGCCCGTGGTATTTCTCCGGTCGAGCCGGCCCATTCGTGCCGAAGCATGTCTCTCCCACGTTCATTATTAAAAAAACGTTCCAAATCGAGACACAGGCTCTTAGACTATCAGGTTGTGTTACAAAGGCGAGTTTGTCAGCGTCAAACACTCTTTGAAGTGAAAAACAAATTTTAGATCTTACAAACCGTTCGGAGATGTTTTACCTCTACAATGATCTTTATAGCATAGGCATATGACTCAATTTCCAATTAACTTTACACTTGTTTAAAGCCACGTGATCAGGGTTTCTAACTTTTGTGAAGTGAAAAGAAAACGTTCCGGAGAATAGTTATGAGGAAGAAAAGATGGAATTTTTCTCTAGCCTCTAACGGCCGTTCCCAATTTGATCTATCTCTGGTTTTGCCCTACGAGAGATAGGAATAGCTCACATTAGACATTAGAGACATATATTTTATGTCAATTGTGAGCTATTCCTATCTCTAGTAGGGCAAAACCAGAGATAGATCAAATATTGGGAACGGCCGTAAGTAATAAGGGTCTGATTACACCTACATAGTGGGAAGACAGTGGCGAGAGAGTAAAAACAGACAATTTCATGGCCGAGAGCACCGAATGCTTGACCGAGGAAACTTAGGCCTGGAGATGGTGACACAAAATTCTCGGTCATTTGTACCAGGCTGGCGGTTCTACAGGGGTATAATTACGTAAAGGCGAAAAGGAAAATGATGGTCATAGCGCTCGCACTGGCAGCCCAAACGCGTGGGCGTTAATCGAACGTGTCGGATAAATAACGAGTGTCGAACGATTTGTTCCCCAAAAATGCTTGTATTTTCAGATAGTCGAAAAAAAATAAGTAGGCGGTAGCGTAATGCCATACTTGTCGGGTGCGGCTTACAGCCCGCCATACCGACGTGAATACGTTAATTTTAATAAAACAATTGAACCATTTGTACCAGGCTAATTTTTGCATAGCTAATCATCGTCGAGTAGCCATTCACAAAAATCACCTTGCCATACTTTTCCGACAGCGCCCAATGACCGCCACTCTTGGTACTGTGTGATCATGGCTTATATAATATTTATATTTCAAAAACTTAGGAGATGGAAAACCTCAGCTTATCACTCAGGGGGAATGCTGACAGAATTGACAAGTTGAGTAGAGGTAGAAATAGAGAGAAATCTTCTTTTCCTACGTTGCGCCGGTGATTTTCGGTCAGAGCCTGTAGCCAAAACTTTTTTTTATCGCTTCTTTATAGAATCGCCGATCAAAATGTATGGAATTGACATTAGTCGAGTAGAACGTCGTTTTTCGTTCATTTTGATTAGCGATTCTATGAAGAAGCGATAAAGAAAAGGTCTCGGCTAAAGGGCCTGGTCTTGACCACAGAATACATATTAATACGATCTTGACGCAAATTTAAATTATTTTACCCATCCCAAAAAATAATGCCATCCCAACAAACAACAAAACAAAACCAAAATAAGCCAAATCTATCCATGCCGTTCTCGAGAAAAAATCGGTCCAATCTTTCTCGATAATTCCAATTCATTATTGTGAAATCGGAAAATAATTATTTAAAATTCCTTTTCTTTCAAAGAGATTTTGTAAATTCTAAGTTAGTGCTCTGCTGGCGTCAACGGGATAAAAATTCAAATAAAATGCCACTTTATGACCTAGGCCCTAGGGCAAGGGTCCCCAATTAGTTTCGCTCGGGGTCCATTTTAAGAAAGAAATGATCTTCGCGGCCCACACATTTATTATAAACATACCTTTGTTTATAATAAATGTGTGGGCCGCGAAGATCATTTCTTTCTTAAAATGGACCCCGAGCGAAACTAATTGGGGACCCTTGCCCTAGGGCCTAGGTCATAAAGTGGCATTTTATTTGAATTTTTATCCCGTTGACGCCAGCAGAGCACTAACTTAGAATTTACAAAATCTCTTTGAAAGAAAAGGAATTTTAAATAATTATTTTCCGATTTCACAATAATGAATTGGAATTATCGAGAAAGATTGGACCGATTTTTTCTCGAGAACGGCATGGATAGATTACGAAAATTACAAAGGCATTTATTTATTTACATATTATCAGTGAAGATAAAAGCTTTTAAAAAGGTGTAAATTTTTGTAGCTAATATTTGGTGTGAAATTAGTGCAAGCTGCAAGCTATTGATATTAAGTGTCCATGGCGTGATGGACCACAATTAATTAAAATTCATAATATTATTTCAATTATCCTTGGTGCGAAAAATCTAAATAATAAAATAACAAAAAAAGGATATGGACGAACAGTCCATAGACGGCCCCAATTTTATAATAAAAAAAAAAAAGCTATTGATATTAAATCCTGGAGATGTTGTTAAGTAAGTCGAGACCGAAATTTATTCCTAACGAAGTTCATCTTTTTTTTTCTTTCATTCCTAACGAAAATGCTTGGTCCGCACTGTGGTCCGCACACAATGGGTCGGCGCGGGCGGTCCGGATGTGGACCGAGGTCCGCTATTTGGTGACCCCTGACCTAGGGCTTAGTAGGCTATAGATTTCATTTTCTAACGACATTGGTCTAGCGACCCATGCCGGAGCTGCTTTGTAGTAGCGTATACCAAAATGACACCATGACATATTTGAATTTTTGTCGGTGACGGTAGCGATGAACAAACGCCCTAAGTGCGACATTTACCGGATGCGCTAACACGTATTTCCAATTATCCGGATTCCGGAATTTACGGAATTACGGGAAAAATACGGAATTTCCGGAAAATACGGATTTCACGAATACTCTCAACAATTTGTGTGATTCCTATCGGGCATTTGCCTTTGGGTCAACTTGGTTTTTTAAAGTTGCAACTTTGCGCATAAGTCTGGAAGCTGGAACCGTACTTTTACCGTTATTTAGCGAAAACATTGTGTTTTTGTATGGGAGCCCCCCTTAATTGTTTATTTTATTTAATTTTATTATTAAATGACGAATGTAATAATTGAGAATTTTGTGAATATTTCAAGTACCTACCTGTTGTCGTTATGGGTAGTGAGCAAAAAAAGGGAAAAAAGTGAACTTTTCTTGTATGTATCCCTTAAATATTAATTTTATTTTGTTTTTAGTATTTGTTGTTATAGCGGCAATAGATATACACAATCTGTACAAATTTCAGAAGTCTAGCTATAGCACAGAATAGATAATATAATAGTACAAGTAGCGGTTCTTGAGATACAGCCTGGAGATAGACAGACAGACAGACGGACAGACAGACAGACTGACATACAGACGGACAGACATCGAAGTCTCAGTAATAGGGTTCCGTTTTTTACCTTTTGGGTACGGAACCCTAAAAATATGTAAGACCAGATTAAATAAATAAAATAATAATATAATAATAATAATAATAGCTCCCACACCGGTTTCGGTGACGGTGGCCGGTTTCATTGAAACCAGGCCAGCTACGCAGGAGTAATTTTTATAGTGCCCAAGTGTGTGCGCAGTACACAAGAGCACTCTCTATTCCTTTACTCTCATAACCCAGTGGGACGGAAGACCGAGACGACCGGTGAGAGATCAGGCGCAGGACCGACTTTTTACATGCCCATCCGACGCATGGATCATCTTACTTGTCAGACAATCAGGTGATCAACCTGCATTGTCCTAACCAAACTTGGAAATAACATGTTTCCAACGCGGTAATCGAACCCACGAATAAATAAATAAAAACATCTTTTATTAAACATACAAGGACAGAGCACAGCCAGAGTTACCACAGAAGAATAACAACAAATTGACATGGCGCATTATAACATACAACATTGAACTACTTAAAAACTAATGGGTGATCGGTCAGCGGGGCTAAAATGGTCACATTTAGCAATTCCTCTCAATCAATTCAGCAAATGAATTGTCAAAACTGTCAAACTGACAAATGTCAAATCAGTACAAAAATACAGAAATGAATTGCAAGCAGAGTTGCATTTTGCGATTTTAGAAAAATGAATCATATTATGATTCATATCATGATTCTTCAAAGCGACCATTTTAGCCCCGCTGATTACGACTGCAACTCCGTTATGCATCTATACAAGGGCACATACACACCCTAAAGTATTGTCACTTAGTTTTGTTACACCCTGTATAATATTAGTATGGATTTAAAGAAGCCTCGTCTCGCTGTTTGTCGACGAACACGTCACGGGACTAAAAAATGTGACAACTTATTTACATGGACGCGACCAACAAATTGTGTGGCCTATGTGACATGAGAAAGCGATTTCTATTTTTGAGCTCCCACACATAAGTGCGAATTCGCATCGCATCGCAAATGCCTGCGAAAAAATCTATACATATAAAACTGAACGGTGACTGACTGACTAATTGACTTTTTTTTTTTATGAAATAAGGGGGCAAACGATCAAACGGGTCACCTGATGGAAAGCAACTTCCGTCGCCCATGGACACTCGCAGCATCAGAAGAGCTGCAGGTGCGTTGCCGGCCTTTTAAGGGGTAATAGGGGAGGGTAGGGAGGGGAATAGGGGAGGGTACGGAAGGGAATAGGGGAGAGGACGGAAGGAAATAGGGGAGGGTAGGGAAAGGAAAAGGATAGGGGATTGGGCCTCCGGTAAACTCATTCACTCGGCGAAACACAGCGGAAGCGCTGTTTCACGCCGGTTTTCTGTGAGGACGTGGTATTTCTCCGGTCGAGCCGGCCCATTCGTGCCGAAGCATGGCTCTCCCACGTCTAAAAGTGATCTATCAACGCACTTTAGTTAGTGCAGGGCAGTTGCAATTTATGGCGTCTATTATGTTACTACATTGATGTACTCTGATGTTAGGGTCAACTTCAGGCTGAGTCTTATTAGTAAGTGCGAAGGTCACGTAGTTTGTTTTTTGGGTGTTTAGCGTGAGTAAATTTTTTCTTAGCTACTTCGCTATTTTATGTAACCCATACTCAGTGACCGTCTTAACCGCTTCCCAGGTAGTGTTTGTGAATACAACTGCAGTTTCATCAGCATATGAAAAAATATGAGCGTTAGGTATTTTTAGATTGCAGAGATCATTCAGGTAGACCAGAAATAGGGTAGGGCCGAGTACATTACCCTGAGGAACTCCATAATCTATTTTTTCGCTGTTACTAACCAGTTCACCGACCCTGACCCTCTGAGTCCTGTTGCTAAGGTAGTCTATAAGCAGTTTTAGTGAAACGTCTCTAATTCCAATATATTCCAACTTTTTTACAAGGATGGGGATTGAGACTATGTCAAATGCCTTTCTTAGGTCGAGAAAAACAGCTAGGCATTTATTTTTAGCATCTAGTTCATTAACAATTACAGACGTCAGTGCCTCAACGGCGTCTTTAGTTGATTTTCCAGATTGGAAACCATATTGATTATTTGCTATGATGTTATATATGCATAGGTAATTTACGATACGTATATTTATTATTTTTTCCATAATTTTTGAGATTGCAGTTAATACTGAGATTGGTCTGTAATTGCTAATGTCAAGCTCATCCCCACCCTTGAATACTGGCGTAATAATGGATTCTTTTAATGCAGTAGGAAAAACACCTTTCTCGAAACACAAATTTACTAGGTGACAAATGACTGGTACAACATGATGTCTAGCTAACTTAAGGTAACTGGTTGAGATGCCATCCCATCCAGGTGCGCTATTAGACTTTAGGTTCGTAAGGACATTGTAAAACTCTCTCTCATCAGTGTCAAAAAGAGCGAAGGAGGTGGTTACTGGCGAACCCGAAGAAGTAACATCGGGTTGATCAGACTGCAACAGCGGTATTTTATTTGCAAGCTACTACTAACCTATGTTACTGAAGTAACTATTTATTATTTATTTGTTTTGTCATTTTCATATATATTATCTTTTGTCGTTTTAGTATTATAGTATGTATTAGTTTTACTTTTAACGAGCATATATTATCATTGTAAATTTAATGTAATCATATTCGTGCACGTCCTATCTGCTGTTTTAATCCTATCTCTCTCCGTAGGGCTGCTGGAAGAGATTTCTTTTAGAAATAAGCAGATCATTTGTGTCGTTTTTCTGTGTAAACTGTTATATTGTTATATTTCCTGTGCACAATAAATTATAAATAAAAATAACTATTAATATAATTAACGGAATCCACTTTTGAGGACTTAATACGTAGCAATTTAGAGTTATCTGATTTATCTTTTTTTAGATTTGTAACTGTAGCAATAATTTTCCAAAGCTTCCTCGAGTCACCACCAGAATCCTGCAATAGTTGTCTGTCGTAATCTCGTTTCAACTTCTTTATTAGATTGTTGCAAAAATTGCGGTAACGTCTGTAGGTGAGTCGAAGAATATCGTCTGTTGGGTTTATACGAAGTTTTAATTGCAATTTGTTTCTATGTCTAATGCACCTGAGAATTCCTGGGGTAATCCATGTTTTTAAAGTACGCTTATTTTTTGGTATGATTATAGTAAAAAAAATGACATTACGATTTACCATGCTTTGCAGTTTTGTGTGGAAACCCTTACCGACTGTAACGAAGCAAAAAGGAGGGCTTTAAACTTTAAATTGTATGTGTGTGGCTATGGTTGTTCGTTTGTTCCTTTATAATGCCTATTATCAATTATTATAAGAAAAATGAGGTTTCATTGGTTATTAGTGTAGGAATATGCGTGGTCGCCGAAAAAGATGATCTTCCGAACAAGCGTAATAGCATGCTCGGTCAGGAAGCCCACTGACGTCAATTTCAGACGTTGTATGTCTTGCCGTGCTCAGAAACTTCCATAGCGCGATGCAGGATTGCGGCGCAAATTATGGTTACCACATCTGGAAGCAACTTGATTGTGCTGGCTTTTCAACCTCTCGTTAAAATGGCGACAGGATTTCATTCCCGGAGGGCAAACAGAGGACTCGCCATAAAAAATCGCCGTCTGTTTGTAACTTGCACCACACTAAGCTTGAACCGAATATGTTTCCTCAGTGTATACGGATGACTACACTAGATACTTTTTACAGTGCCTAGGTTCCGAAATAAAACCCAGTATGCTGGCCAGTGGAGTGTCATCATAATTATTGCATCTAACCCTGACGTCATGTATCAAACGCTGCGAATAATAAAGCTTAGGAAGAGTAAGTAGTGATTGTGTCAATTTTTTTTCTATTTATGCATGTATTCGGTACACAATTTTGTGTATTATAGAAGTGAAAATTATTGTCAACGGCTTTATTTCGTAAACTTGAATGTTAGTGTTTCGTTGCTATCGCCATATTTTAGTGTGCGAAAAGGAAACAAATTCAAAACGGTTGAAGTTTGGGAGTTAAGTTTCCTTAGTTTTTATTATTCGTAGATCCAACGCCATATTGTTTGTGTTACTGGTGAGACAAGTGGGACGTATTATGATATCCCAACTAAGTCATACACTGGCGTATATTTCAGAACGAGTCAAAAGTATGACGTCGACTTTAGACTTCATGAACACTACTAAGTACTAATAATAATAGCTCCCAACACCGGTTTCGGTGACGGTGGCCGGTTTCATTGAAACCAGGCCAGCTACGCAGGAGTAATTTTATAGTGCCCTAGTGTGTGCGCAGTACACAAGAGCACTCTCTATTCCTTTACTCTCATAACCCAGTGGGACGGACGACCGACACGACTGGCGAGAGATCAGGCGCAGGACCAACTTTTTACATGCCCATCCGACGCATGGATCATCTTACTTGTCAGACAATCAGGTGATCAGCCTGCATTGTCCTAACCAAACTTGGAAATAACATGTTTCCAACGCGGGAATCGAACCCACGACCTCCGAGTCAAGAGCCGCGCTCTATACCACTAGACCACGGAGGCGTTAACTAAGTACTAACCATAGCGCGGGAACCGTAAATTTTTCCGGGGTAAAAAATATCAAATGTATGGATTGAATCAGATGTAATGGATTTAAAGTATTTATAATACCGTCTACACGTTCAAACCGCTGAACCGATTTTGTTAAAATTTGGTATGAAGATACTTTGAATTCCGGGAAAGGACATAGGATACTTTTTATCCCGGAAAATGTACGGTTCCCGTGCGATAAACTAATTTTCGAGCAACGGAAGAGGCGGTCAGCTAGTATTTAAACACAAATGATCGTGCCGCGTTCGTTGAACCTTTAATCGATTTTAACATTTCAAAACAATTATTGACAGCTTAATTAGTTATTAAACGTGGCATCATATTGACGCTAGATTGACGTTAAGACTGACGTTAAGTGACGCGTGATTTCTTTGATGTTAAGTGTACTGTGAGAATGTATGGTCGTTTTGTTTTTAATACCAAGTGCATAATAACCCGCCAATCTAAAGGGCCAACGAGACGGTCAAACGGTTTATTTTATTTTATTTATTTATTTCAGAGGCACATCAACAACATAAACACAATCAGTACAATCAGTTACAATATTCAGACTATGGCTATGCGCTTATGTCAATTACAGATATGCACAACATTATTAACACAATTCAATGTAAACAGTCAGTACAATAATATTCTATAATAATAAAAATCAATTAATTAATTCATAAAATAAAATGTTTTTGTTTAAGTAATAAGCATATAAAATTCAAGTATGTACTTAATTAATAAAATAAAATAAAATTTAAATACTCGAATGCCATATTATAAAATAATTCATTATTATAATTAAAAATATCTAAAATGTCCCCTATATACCAGCTACAAAATTAACTAAAAAATTAAAATATATACGGTTTGATTCAAACACGTAAATTTTGGTTTGACTCAAACCATTTTGATTGTTTACAAAGCTAATTTGAACTGTTTGTCAAACATTTACGTGTTTGAAGCTCGTTTGATGAAATTTCATATTTTTGTTGTGTTTGACGCGCCGCGCCGTTTGATCGTGTTCCGTTCCGATGCGTTTGAACAAACTCGGCTTAGTTTAGTACTGGATTTTGAAGTTTGAGAGCATCTTATCTGCATCACACACGTCTAATTATGGCGGCGTACCGAACCAAATGCGCAATGCCGTTTGTTCAAATCGACATCAAACGGTTTCAATAAACACTTAAGAGGATACACCAGGGGCGAGAGAAATTGAAAATAGGTATTTGAAAATGTATTGCTGTCTCACCAATCTCAAGTCTCCCACCGCAGAGCGCGATAGAGACAACACGACAAAAGTTCTAATAAAAGAACAGAAAATCTTCGTTGCCCGCTGATTCCTTCTCCAAAACTTTACCTATTTAAGTACTTTTTTCATTAAGAATTAAAACAAGGTTTGAGCTGTGTTCCTATGTTTTTTTTTTTTTTTTGTATATTTTAGTCAGTTTAGTTTTCTGGGTGTTTGAACACAGAGGAAAATCTTGCCATTTTTTTGGGTTTTTGGACGTTCTTATCTTTTTTAATAATAAAATTATGAAAAAAAGGAAAACATAGGGCATGCTAATAGTGGCCATAGATATTCAGGAAAAAATCATAACTCTACCGGCATTATCTAGGGAGGAGTATGGGAAAACGGCGCGGCGGTGTGGAATCCTCTTAAGGTTTGAATCAAACCGTTTGATCGTCTCGGGGGCCCTTAATACTTTCAAACGAGCCATTCTTGATTTATATATTTGTACCGGCAATGTCGGAAACGGCTCTAACGATTTCGTGGAAAATTTCTATCCCACCAAAAACATTTTCATGTAAAAATGTTGCCAAGATGAGAACACATTATAGTTCGTCGTGTCAAAAAGTAGTGAGATCTCATGAAGAGCCAAGTTTCTAACCTTACATACTCAGCCCTAAATCTAAAAACCTTAATTTTACACTAAATCGTGACAAAGTATTTGATAATAATATAATGTCTAGGGGACGGAAAATCAATCTAGCCAGGTTTCGTTTTCAGAAAATACTGTTTTAATCGCTATTTTTTCAGACAGAAAGTTGTTTTTGAAAAAACAATAATAATAATAATATCTATGAACGCTTCACACCACGTCAGTCTGGCCCCGTGCTAAGTACCTGAAGGACTTGTGTTACGGGTACCAGACAACGGAAATATATTTAATACTTTTATACTATACATATATTTAAGATTTTTATTGTATGATACACATATTTAATACACATCCATGATCCAGGAACTTTGAAAACTTTTTGTTCCCTCGGCGGGATTTGAACCCGCGACCCCCGGCTTGAGCTACCAACAGCCCACCAAACCAACTGAGCCACAGAGGTCGTCAAACAATGTTTTTACAGGACACATATTTTTACTGTCTGAAAATATAGCGATTAAAACACATAATTTGTGCAATAATAATTTAAAATTAAAATTTTGTTTAGTTTAAATGAGCGATTAATTTCAAAGACTCGCTTTGTGAAATACGAGCCATTCCAAATCATTAGTAGTACCTGGATGACCGAGCTTTGCTCGGTATAGCAAACACTCATTGACTTCGTGTTACTTAACAACGCCATCTGCTGGAATAGCTTTTGTGTCGTTTAAGCAATTAGTTGCTCACAAAATAGTATTATTATTCGCCAATAGATGTCAGGAAGAGTCATATTTTTCAGTTTATCGATTATCGATAAAACACGAATAGAAAGACATTTTCTGAAAATGATTCCTAGCTAGATCGATTTATCGCCCCCGAAACTCCCTATATATATTCAAAAAATATGCACTTATCAATATAATAAGTACCCAGTAGCCGATTCTCAGACCCACTGAATATTATGCATATAAAATTTGGAATTAAAATCAGTAAAGCCGTTTCGGAGGAGTACGCGGCCTAACATTGTGACACGAGAATTTTATTTAAATAAGATTAAACGCATGAAATTGCGAATTGCGAAATATTTATAATTTCAGATTCAAATGATAAATTTTGTATTTCTCCATATCGTTCTCGGCTAAGAGCACAATGTAATATAATTTGCAAATCTCTGAAGGGTCGCTTACATGTTCCATCCGTCCTGCACGCAGGACTAAAATTTTTCACATTAATTGTTGACTAATTCGTGTCTAAGAGAGACGATTTTTTTCGAAGATTATCCTAGACTCTATTTATTTTAACCAACCAAAGTAGTCTGTGGATGAACGCACAGACTTTGTACATAGTGTAACATAAATAAATGGTGACAATATTTTTGTGTAACTATAATATTATGTGTCCCTTGTATTTAGCTCACTGTGGAAGCAGAGTTGAAAGAGAGACTTTTGACTTCTGTTTGAATAAGATTTGCCGCAAGTTCATGAATTTGCCTAAGTATACCATGGTAAATATGTACCCATACCATAATTTAAAAAAACTTGTCAACTGCCAGTTGGACTCAAGCGCAAAGAGTTTCGTACATTGAATAACAATTAAGTATTTATTTGTTTAACAATTTAGACTTTAGTATTAATTTTAGACACCAGGGTTGCTTAGAGCCATTTTAGATATTGATATAATATATACGATTTTTCTGTTGTATTTGGTTCAAATATTCAGCATGATATAGTCACAGCCTGCAGGCAGGTAATATGTAACGAAGTCTTAACGTAATAGCTATATTACCGATTAAGACGCTTCAGTCCTCACCGTGCTTTTAGAGAGAAAATTGCGACAAGAATTTGGGTTTTTACGAGTAGATTATCTGTGAAATGTCTCGAAATGAAAGAGTTTGACGAGGTATTTTAAGAATTTAGATAATTAAATGTTATGATACTTTCATTTTTAGAGTTACCAAACCAAAGGGTAAAAACGGGACCCAATGTGCGCTTTTATAATTTTAGACGTGGCGGTAATATCGTGGACGTCCGCGGTAAAACGATAATATAGGGAAGTAAAATATATCGAAACGAGCTTTTGCCCGCGGCTTCGCTCGCGTTAAGAAGTATTATTATATATAAACTTTCATCCCCTTTTTTAATCCCTTGGAGGTAGAATTGATCAAAATCTTTTCTTAGCAGATGCCTACGTCATATCATCTAGCTGCAAGCCAAATTTCAGCCCGATCCGTCCAGTGGTTTGGGCTGTGCGTTGATAGATCACCATGTCAGTCAGTCACCTTTGAGTTTTACATATTATATAGATATATAAAGACGCTTTTAAATTTCCGTCGACGATAACTTTTTAACGTGCACGTTAGAGGACATCACGACGTCTACACTCTTCTGAACCGCACAAAACGTCCGCGGTGCGTAAAATCAAAAGGGCATTAGGCGTCCACGATAATATGACGTCCGGGATTATAAAAGCGCACAATTACTAATACTTCCTTGTCTGTGCGTCTGTCTGTCTGTCTCAAGGCTGTATCTCAAGAGCCGCTATAGCTGAAATGTTTCGCTTTAGCTTTTAGCTCCCACTCCAGCTTCCACTGAACCGATTGTGATGAAATTTGGTATGGACATATTTTGAGTCCCGGGAAAGGCCATAGGATACTTTTTTACCCGTAAAAATGTACCGTTCCCGCATGGTAAACGAATTTCTTCCCAACGTAGTAGCGGGCGTCATCTAGTAACATACTATAACGTATCTAGCAAAACAACGCCCGCCGGGTCTGTGATCATAAAATTTGATGGCCCTTAAAGGGATAACGCTATCCCACAGCCCTCATTAATAATCCAGGGCCCGGTCCGGTCAGATTATAAACTTGTTTCAACTTTATACGCCACCTGGCGTTTTAAGGATCCGCGGGAGACGGAAAAACCATCGTTAAAGTGAAAACTTTAAAGCCGATATTATGTACTTTTGGGGTTCCGTACCTAAAGTACAGTAAAGGGGTTCCACCTTTTTAGTAAAAGGTGGCCCCGTACGAGTTTCTTACGCCGGTTCTTCTCGGCGGGGTAGTTCCCGAACCGGTGGTAGACCTCATGTAGACACGACGTTCTAAGAGTGTTAACTTTGTTAAGCTATTTGGAAATAAATATTTTTGATTTTGATTTTGAAAGGGTAAAAACGGAGCTATTACTGAGACTTCGATGTCTGACTCTGTCCGTCTGTCCGTCTCCAGGCTGTATCTCAAGAACCACTACAGCTAGACTTCTGGAAATTTCACAGATTGTAATATATAATATGTTGTCACTATAACAAAAAAAAAACAAAATAAATTAAAAATTCAAGAGGAGTTCCCATACAACAAACGTGATATTTTTTGCTATTTTTTGGCTCGATATCAATAATGCAACAGTTTAATCACTTCAAATGCTCACAAAATACTCAATTGTACTATAATAATTAATGAATAATAATATTAAAATAAATTGAATATTTAAGAGACCCAGATCCCATACAAAAATACAATTTCTAGTATATTTTTGCTCTATAGTGGTACGGAACTCTACCTGGGCGAGTCCAACTCGCACTTGGCCGATTTTTTTAAATGTGTGACTATGGTCGCAAATCGCAACATTTGCTAAGTAACGTAAGTAAAAGGGTGTAGCTTTATAATTTTGAGATTTAAAAAAAAGTTCCATACGGGACCCGATCCGTATAACGTCTCGCGCTTTGCTCACCTTGCCTCATTAATAATACAAAGTTATTTTTAATAATCACTGTGTCCCGCGGTTCGTCCGTAATTTGATTGATGACGATGCAAAATAATAAATATACACCGCGATGACACCATTATGCCACCATTATGGCACCATAATGACACCTCAGACAATGATACAATTCAATGTCTTTTCATGAACGAACATTCCATTATACAAGTACGCTGGACTTATGATACCCTTTGAAGTGACAGCTATTTTTGGTGCCTATTTGAAGCGGAATCAGCGCCCCCAATGCGGGGGAAGAGAACTAAATCTGACGTAAAAATGACGTTTGAAAGTCCCCATATTGGCGCTGATAGCAGTAGTGAGGGTACTTGGAACTACTAGTGATGACAACAACTATTGTTATTGGTTGTGGTTACGTCAGATTTAGTTCTCTTCCCCCGCATTGGGGGCGCTGATTCCGCTTCAAATAGGCACAAAAAGTAGGTGGGTATCATAAGTCCAGCGTACTTGTATAATGGAGGTCAGTGGGCTGCAGGATATATTACTTTTTTTTATGAAATAAGGGGGCAAACGAGCAAACGGGTCACCTGATGGAAAGCAACTTCCGTCGCCCATGAACACTCGCAGCATCAGAAGAGCTGCAGGTGCGTTGCCGGCCTTTTAAGAGGGAATAGGGTAATAGGGGAGGGTAGGGATGGGAAGGGAATAGGGGAGGGTAGGGAAGGGAAGGGAATAGGGGAGGTTAGGGAAGGGATTAGGGTAGGGGATTGGGCCTCCGGTAAACTCACTCACTCGGCGAAACGCAGCGCAAGTGCTGTTTCACTCCGGTTTTCTGTGAGAACGTGGTATTTCTCCGGTCGAGCCGGCCCATTCGTGCCGAAGCATGGCTCTCCCACGTGTAAACTGCAATGTTTTCACGCTAGAGGCGGCACCAGCACAAATAGAAAACAAAAAGTTTTGTTCCACGTTTGACAACGTTTCTGTCATCTGATATGACGTATGCAATATGACGGATTGTAGTCGGATTGTTTACTGCATAGACATAATATATACTAGCATTATAGGTTTATGGTTTACTGTATGTGCTAGTAGCGCCCTCTACTCTAAGAGGGAATACTAATCGAATAATTGTGCTCTGTAGAGCACAATTACACAACAATTACATGCCGCTGCTTTGTGTACCACTACGAGTACAAAGCAGCGGCATGGCTAGACCAATGTCGGTAGAAACCTTTAGAGTTTAGATGGACACCGATCGTGATCCCCCGCTGATATTATAACGAGTTGGAGATACCATCTATAACGTCTATTGTGAGGTTTGCTTTCACATCCTGTATCCTTATAAACCCTCCTGAGATATCTTTAAAAATTACTAATATTGCCCATAGTTTCGTTGCCCCTAAGGTGGGTTTGCACCAGAGGCGTGGTTATAGTTACAGTTATGGTCAAAGAAAGAAAGAAAGAAAGAAAGAAAATGTTTATTTGTGCAGGAAAACATACATAGTTTAGTTACAATAAATAATACATACATCATAAAATGTTTTCGAGCACATGCCGACGCAGCTCAGCATATGCTGACTGTAAGCAATCAGCGCTGATCTTCCGCTTGGCCGACAGGTGACGTCACGGACATCAATCCGGGTTCACAGATGCAAGTTTATATAACTTATGACACAACAATATAGAAAGCAGCAAGTCACAAAAGTTTATTTTTAAGATGAAAAGAGTAAAGACACAAATATCAGGAATGTACCTAAAAATATTATATCTTCAATATTAATCATAGCATTTTATAATTAGAAATTTAAAACCAGTGTAAATAAAAAGTATAGTTAAAACAGTAAAAAGGGGAAAAACGACATCTAAATCAATAAACCAACAACTAATCTAAAATAATAATAATAAAATTAAAACTAAAAACAAGAATTTCATTGAATAACGTAACTTCAAAAAATTATTACGTAGTAGGTAAAAATAAATAAATAATGTTAAAAAATAAATAAATATAAAATTGGTGTAATATAATAATATTATGTATAATATCATGCAACATTAAACTGTACTAATAAATATTGTGAATAGGTAAACATAATAAATATATAATAAAATAAAAGAAACACATTCTTATTATATTGCACTAGTGTCTATTTTCAAGGACGCTTCAGCCATTTGGTGATCAAGAATAAATCTCCTGAGTTTCTTTTTAAAAGTATTAAAACTCTGCGAGTTCCTTATTGGGGGTGGAATATTATTCCAACATTTGGTCGCGGCATAGCGGAAGCTGCCTTTGAAGGCGGCTGTTCTGTGTCGCTCCAAAGTCAGCTGGGGCACACATTGTCTTGACACATATTGTCGCGTTTTCCATGTAAGTTTCTCAAAAAGATAACTTGGCTCCTTATATTTCATAACGCCAAAAAGAAGACACGCCAAGTGAAGCTTGCGTCTATGTCGCATTTTTAAAATAAAGTTTTCATTGAGATAAGGAGTCACGTGAGCCCTTTTGGGAATATCAAAGCAAAACCTCGCACAAGCATTTTGCACACGTTGCACTAGCTTCTTAGTTTTAGCGAACAATCGCGGACCGAAGACTGCATCCATATAATTAAATTTAGACAGAACAATCGATTCTACCAACTGGACGCGTAATGGCACACAAAGATAAGGCCTCATCTTGTACAAAATTTTAAGTCTATAAAAACAGTCACGTACACAGTTTGCTACATGACTTTCAAATCTCAGCCCACAGTCCATGTGAAGACCGAGATTTTTGGCCTCGTACACTCTTTCAATTGGCACTCCCATGAGCTCAACATCCGTCTTCATACAAATATTAGACAATTGGAATGTGTTACCGAAAATTAAGTACTTTGTTTTGATTGGGTTCAGTACAAGACAGTTTTTAGATGACCATCCTGCGATGCTGGACAGATCCAGGTTAAGTTTAACGATAGTATCATTTATTTCATTAGGCTTACACGAGATATATATTTGTATATCGTCAGCGTATATATGAAATTTACAATATTTAATAATGTTTACTATATCAGCTAGGTATAAAATAAATAGAACTGGTCCTAATATAGAACCTTGTGGCACTCCTCTGTCAATAGTAATAAAATCTGAAAGCACCTCTGTACCATCGTCTCTAGTAATTTTGATGCATTGACAGCGATCACTCAAATAACTCCTAAACCATTTTACAGCTTCTTCGTCGAATCCATAATAACTCAATTTGGACAGAAGAATATCAAAATTTAAACAATCAAATGCGCGTGAGAAATCTAAAAGTACCAGAATGGTGCACATACCCTGATCTTGAGCGCTAAGGATGTTATCTGTAACATCCAATAGCGCACTAACAGTACCTCGTCCTTTCCTAAACCCGGATTGTAATGTGGGCAGTATATTGTTTGCCTCTAAGTATTTAGTAAGTTTTATGCATATCGCCTTCTCTAAAACCTTAGATAAGCAAGGTAAAATGCTAACGGGTCTCAAATCTTTAAGTTCCCTAGGGTTATTAATTTTTGGTATTGGACGCACTATTGCATGTTTCCATACATCTGGAAAGGTCGTAGTTTCTATAGAACTATTAATAATTGCAAGTATAGTATCTAATGTATATGGTAGCGTCATAAAGATCATATCTAATGTAATTGAATCATATCCTTCTGCATTTGATTTTAACTGTTTCAATATAGTAATTAAATTCTCTAAGTTAATATTATTAATACTAAACACAGCGTCAGTATATTTATGGGTTTCAAAATATGTTATGTAGGAGTGTGAATTCTGTGAAGTACCGGGAACATTAATGAAGTGTTTATTTATAAGGTCGGGGTCATTAAAAAAAAACGGCAACTCTCCAAAGGTTTTAGGCAGCAAATTACTTTTTAGATTCTTCCAGAGAGTTTTAGGGTCATGCAATTTGTTATTAATATTAAATTTAAAATAAGCTTTTTTTTCTTGCACTAAGGCCTTAGAGACAGCGCTTTTTAAACTTTGATAATATTGTTTTTTTCCTTCACTTCTAGATTTCTGATATTCCAAAGCTGCTTGATCTCTTACCCTCATCATGTCCTTGATAGTATCAGTGATCCATGGATAGGAATGATCTTTAATTACCACCGTCTTTATCGGTGCGTAAGTATCAAAGAGCCAAAGCATGCAGTAATTAAAATCTCTTAACATTACATTCACATCTGTGTGCTGAGCAATGAGATCCCACCGTATATGTTGCAAGTCATTATTAAAGTTATCGACAGAAATATTTTTTATAGGTCTGTAAGAAGTGATGCGTGGTATGACCTTAGCTCTCTTAATATGAAATTCACATACCACCAATCGATGACCGTATAGTGTTCCCACAGCATCCACAGTTACTTGTTTCGCAGTGAGGTCAGAACACACCAAATCAATCATGGTTTGACTGCCATTCGTAAAATGAGTAGGCTCCGATACTAATTGATCCAAATTGAAACAAGATAGAAACGACTTTAACTGCTTACATTTTTGATGATCAGTGTAGTTAATGTTAAAATCCCCGGTCAAAATCATGCTATCACATTCAGGGATGGAACTTACTGTGTCAGTAAGGGCATCAAAAAATAATTCCATGGGAACCCACTCAGGTCTATAGGCTGTACCAACCATAAGCTTTCTGCCATTAGCATTCACAATCAGCCACATCTGCTCTACAGTAGCAAGCTATGGTTATAGTTAAGGCTAACTTAACTTTAACCTTAGCTTGACCACTGAATTTGACAGTCTATTGATGGTCCGACAAGGCTTTAAATGAACGTGGGCGGGGTGCTGCTGGTAAAGGAGAACTGTCAAAAATGGCGTTTTTGTATGATGACAGCGATAGTTTCTTATTTCGCTACGTTCATTTAAAGCCTTATCGAGCTAAATGGTTATGGTTAAATATGGCGTCCATTTTTACTTTAACCAAAGATTTGACATTTTGCATTGCAGATATCGTCGCTGCGCGTGCGATACCGCGTATGAGCAGTTGGTAAATACCGCGTAACAGCAAAATGCGCAAAATTGAGATATTGTGCCATCCGATTCGAAACGCATATAGGCTTATATTAGGCTTCACAGAATTTAAATTATCCAGTTAGAAACATACATTTTGCCATCGAAACAATACCGCGGGACAGTAGGCGGCCGGAAGTTAGAAGCAATTCCGCGTATTTACTACAGCGGCAAGAAAAATATATCGAAAATAGTAAACTGTGCTCCTAGAAATAACTATTTTTCTGAGATAAACCACCACGTAAGTATATTTCAATTATTGTTTAATATTGTTCATATGTATTGTATTCAAGCTAGAATGTTTCAATTAATTTATACCATTGCCATCGCTTTGAGGATCAAGGAAGATTACGTCATGTGATCATTATACCTTCAGTGGTGGCAAGTGTTAACTAATCGCCACGACAAAATAATATTATGATCACCAGGTTGGGCAAGTAGTTCAATTAAGCTAAAGCTCCTCGGAGATATGGGCGACTAGTAGTGCTAAACCTACCCTTACCCTACTAAAACCTGCGATTTGCCTTCAGCCGTATACGGAGAGATATTCTGGGTTTGTCAAACACAGGGCTCCCTCCACGACCGGACGGTTTTCTCCAAAAGGGAGCAGACTACCATCAAAGTAAGGGAACGCTTCGGCAAATTGAAGAGTTCCCTTTCGGGACTAGCTAAGCCGGGTAGGTTTCCAGCCTCACTGATTTGCCTTCAGCCGTATACGGAGAGATATTCTAGGTTTGTCAAACACAGGGCTCCCTCGACGACCGGACGGTCTTCTCCAAAAGGGAGCAGACTACCACCAAAGTAAGAGAACGCTTCGGTAAATTGTAGAGTTCCCTTCGGCGTCGGGACTAGCTAAGCAGGGTAGGTTCCAGCCCCAATTGCATAGAAATTTGAAGATTCGCATAATGACGCCTCCACACTCCCGATCCGGAACAGAGAATAGCTCATTATCTTCGTTGCTCTATGGCCCAACGATTGTATGCCTCGAGGCTGCTTTCCTTGCCTTTAAACCCTCCGGAACTCCCACTGCAGGCCACGACGTCCTCTCTGGAACGAGGACGAGCAACTTGGCGAAGACCTTTGTAATCAGCTGCCACGATGGATCTCCCGCTAGGGGAGTAGCTGCCGCCTAGGAGACCGTACGGCACCTCCTGGTAACCCTCACCGCTACATTGCGAAGAGTAGCTGCCGCCCGGCTAATGCCCACCTTATTACTACGAAATTATTGAAGGAATCTGCCCATATTGAACCACCGTATAGAGCTAAACTCCGACAGACTGGATTCTGGCAGCTATACTCTGGAGAGTACAGCTGCAGCTGCTGTGGTCCCTGCATTTAAGCGTCAGACTGATTTTGACCTGCGACCCTCAGCTGATAAGAAGTGCTCCTGCTGGGGGTCCTTTTCTTCAGGTCCGTGTAAGAGCATGCAGGGCTTTAGTATGTACTTATGTAATAAATCATTTTTTATTTTAAATGATTATTATGATCTCTGTCAGATAAAGTAAAAAATCTTTGAAAAATTGGGATATCAATTAAAAATTAAGAATAGATAATATTGTAAAATGAATTTGGTAACTAACACATCCTATTTTTGCTAGGTTACAGTGTAAAAAAATATAAAATATTTGATTTTTCTAATAAAAAATGCAACCTTTTACTGATTTGTTTGATTTCAAAACCGCGTATCTTTAACATAAAGCCTACTTATTTTGTATTTACTTAATACAAAAACGCGTAAGTGACTTTACACAAAACCTAAGCCAATTGCGAACAAATTTACGTTACTAACCACTAAAGGAAAGTACAAAGAACTAGCTGTTAAGTTCAGTCGGTAATAGGAGTCAAAATAACTGAGATATTCAGTTTTTTCTTCCTCCTGTAAAATCATCAAAAAGCAGATACGCGGTATTTACCAACTGCTCATACGCGGTATCGCACGCGCAGCGACGATATAGTTAAAGTAAGTTGGTTTAACCCACCCTAAGGGCTGGTTTACACGTATTAAGTTGATAAGTAGTTAACTAAATTTTAACTTATTTTTAAGTTATTTATTGCATGTAAACACAAAATTTAGTAGCAAGTTAAAATTTAGTTAAGTACTAAACAAGGAAATTAGAAATTTGACTATTTAGATCCTATGCAGCTGTGGCCAGAAATATTGAAGACGGTGATGGTAATTGGATACACGTTAGAAATCGTAAACGTGCAAATCCGATAAAAAGAGGCGGCAATACGTCTACAGTTTCCCTAAAAGCTGTCGAACGTAAGAAATTTCTGCATGTGTGGAGACTAGATAAGAGCACAAGCGAAAAAAATTTAAGAGATTACATAGAAAATATACTCGGTAAGGACTGTGACATCAATATTGAAATACTTAAACCTAAAACGGAACGGGAGTATGCTTCTTTTAAGGTCGGTATTACAGAAAGTAATTTTGAGAAGTTATGTGAACCGGATGTGTGGCCTCTTAACGTAGAATATAGCGAATGGATTTGGTTTCGCCGCTCAACTAAACCAGCCCAGCTGCAAACCGAATAAACATCTCAACATTTTATATCAAAATGTCAGAGGGCTGCGTACCAAGACTACGCAATTCCTGTCATTTTTGGAGTCGTCGGGCGCAGATTTATTTGTGATAACAGAGACAGGGTTAAACAGTGCAATAGAAAACGCAGAATTTTCACTTCCCGGTTACCGCGTCCTGAGGTGCGATTGGGCAGATGGGCGGAAACACGGTGGCGTACTTTTAGTTGCTAAGCCGCGCTACGAGCTACGCCAGGTGATGGTGACCGATGTTGATGTTGACGCTCATAGCTTTGAAGTTATTTGTGCCACAGTTCATACCCAAAATAGATTTTTATTTACCTGTTGTGCAGTTTATATTCCGCCTCATACTGATGAGAGCGAGTACATGGTAATGTTTAGTGTATTAGAAAAAATATGTATAAAATATGGTAAAAATTTCGTTTTAATAGGCGATTTTAACTTGCTTTCGTGTAATATAAATGTAAGTAACTACTATGAATACTTTATGGCCTTTGGTGAATTCATTCAATATAACGCGGTGCCGAACTGCAACGATCGTCAACTGGACATGGTACTGAGCGCGTTCGACGGCGTCTCCGTGAGCGCGGCGGACGAGGGGCTGGAGCCCGTGGACGCGTATCACCCGCCGCTCGCAGTGCGCCTCGAGCTAGGCGGCCACGCGCCGCCCCCCGAGCCTGCGCGCCCGCCGCCATCACTCTCTCAGATAGCAGCGGAAAGTAAGCGTTGGAACTTTAACAAAGCAGACTTTTTTCGATTATATAATTTACTAAATGAAATAGACTGGTCCGAAATGTACAATTTAAGCGATCCTAATGTTGCGTTAAATCTTTTCTATGACAAAATTTATGAAGTTTTTGACGTGTGTGTTCCACAGAAAAAATGCTATTTAGATTCTAGAAAGTATCCCCCTTGGTACACTGCTGATATTATCAAAGATGTTAAACAGAAGTACGAATTACACAAAAAATACAAATCGAGTAAATCGCCTGCAGACTACTCGGCTTTCTCTCAGTGTAGGGCGAGAGTAAAAATCGAGACGGCTCGAGCTCATGATCGGTATTGCGAAAGGATACAAAGCCATCTGGCGGCGGATCCGCGGGCCTTTTGGAGTTACGTGAAATCCAGGAAAAGCAATTCGAGAACAAATAAGTTAGTAAGAAATGGTCGGCAATTGACCGAGCTCGAAGCCGCGAATGAGTTCGCTCGATATTTTTACTCTGTATACAATCCGGAGCCGCCGGAGCTGGGCGTGGGGGCGGCGAGCGCAGCGGCGTCGTCGGCGCCGGGCGCGCACGTGCAAATCACGCGGCTAAGCCCTGGCGACGTACGCCGCGCGCTCGACCGCCTGCCGCCCAAGCGGTCGGCGGGTCCAGATGGTATACCAGCATATATTTTCAAGGACTGCAGTAGAGTATTAGTTGAGCCTTTGACACACTTGTTTAATACGTGTATAGAAACCGCGCAGTTTCCCGAGCGCTGGAAGTAGTACTATCGCGTGTTGTGCCGGTACCGAAAGGCCGGGGTGGCCCGGAACCCAGCGATTATAGGCCAGTGGCGATCCTCTGTACTCCAGCTAAGGTTTTTGAGTCGGCCATTCATCGTGACCTGTATACTCAGGTTTGTAGCCAGTTGAATGACGCTCAGCATGGTTTTCGTCCTGCGCGAGTAGGCTTGCCAGGTGTCCGGCTTTAGCCGGACATGTTAGGCTTTTTGCAGTCGCGTCCGGCCAAATATGTACGTGTTTGGCCTGTCCGGCTTTTGTCAGGCTTTTTGTCAGAGTGGCGATTCGTACGACGATGGGCGGACGAGCGCCCGACCCGAACGGACAAGGGCGAGCGGAGAGCAAACTATCTTCCGGCCCGCGATTCGCGCCGCGCCGCGCGTCACGCGTGGCGTGCGTGAGCGTGGTTACCCCGCCCCGCTGCTCGCACCGTCCGCAGACAGGTTCGCGCCCGTTAGTCTGCCCTAGGAACGCGTGGCGTTTGCGCGTGCTTGGCGTGTGTTCACGTACAATTAAGTATTTCAGTTAGCGGCGACCGTATTTTTGGTGAGTTAGTTTTATATTTTCCTATTTGTAGCATTAATGTGTTATTGACAAACCTCAAATACAAGTACAACATCTTTGTTTCAGATCTCTCTATTAGTCATGTCGAAAAGAAAATGTATATTTTCTGACAGTTTAAAAAGTCAATACAAGATGTTCAAATCTGGCAAAGAGCCATGGGACGCAAAATGTGTAATTTGTGATCAAATAATTTCCATTGCTAATAAGGGCAAAGCTGACTTAGAAAAGCATTTAAATACCGAAAAACACAAAATGAAGATTCGTAGTACGGCATCTACATCAAGAATTGATATTTTCATGGAATCCAATGCGAACTTAAATCTTCAACGGAGCGTTCGGGCCACAGAAGCTACTCTGGTTTATCATACCGTTAAACATCACGAATCATTTAACTCTCTAGATTGCACAGCTCCACTTTGCAAGAGTATATATCCAGATTCGAAAATCGCAAAAGATGTAACCTGTTCCCGCTCAAAAGCTGAAGCTATCCTAAAAAATGTTTTAGGCCCATTTGCCCAAGAAAATATGTTAAAAGAAGTGTCAAAAATCAGATACTTGAGCGTCTCCACAGATAGTAGCAACCATGGTGCTATTAAGCTATTTCCTGTGCTTATACAATATTTCAACCCTGAAAAGGGAGGAATTCAAGTTAAATTACTGGAGCTACAGGCCTTACCGAACGAGACTGCTGAAACAATATCCACTTACATACACACCATTTTGACGGACAAAAACTTATTGGATAAATTAATAGCTTTTTCAGCGGACAACACCAATACTAACTTTGGCGGTAGAGAGAGAAGTGGGACCAACAGCGTCTACAGTAGACTCAAATCAGCTACTCAAAACGATGATATGGTCGGTGTTGGATGTATTGCACATATCTTCAGCAATTCCGTACATCACGCAATCGAATCTTTACCAATCTGTGTAGACAGCATAGTGATGCAAATGCACAACCATTTTGCCAGCTTCACAGTTCGTACTGAAGCTTTAAAAAAAGTTTGTTCAGAATTGGAAATTGATTTTAAACGTATGCTTAGCCATTCAAAAACCCGCTGGCTATCTCTTTATCCCGCCATAGAGAGAATCTTGCAAATGTACGAGCCATTAAAGTCATACTTTCTTTCACTGAGTTATCCGGCCAGAACATTGCAAATGTTTTTCGAAAATGACTTCTCTGAGTGTTATTTATGGCTCTTACATTCTTTCATGTCTATATACCAAAGCCGAATCAAACACACTGAAACTGCTGATATTTCTGTCAATGAAGTAATTGATCAGTGTTCGCAAGTAGTGGAAAATATAAACGAAAGATTGGAACAAAATTTTTGCCCCATGAAAGTGACCGAAATTTTACGGCGTTTATCGGAGGCTCGTCGGGATGAGGTAGAAGATTTTAAACAAAACATGAGAAGAATGTACAATATTGCCAAAGATTACCTGAATTCCTGGACCAGTGAATTTTGTACTGACCTAAAACACTTTCAGTGGATGACTTTAGCTAATATTCCAAGCTGGGAACAAGGGGCAAAAACGATAGACACTTTGTCTAGAAAAAATGTACAGTTAAATGACAATAAATTTTTTGATCAGTGGCAAAACTTCATAAAATTTTTAAAGCAACACGAAGATGACTCTGACTTTAAAAAGCTGTTGGCACATCAGAAGTGGACCTCGTATTTTAAATCATTTAATAATGAAGAATTTTATTCGGAACTGCTTAAGTTGGCAGAATATTATTTTGCAATACCAGGCCACAATGCCAACGTTGAAAGAGTTTTCTCTTTAATAAACGCCCAGTGGACAAAGGAACGCAGTAGACTACAAACAGATACAATTGCTAAGATGATGTTCTTGTTATGCAATTTAAAATTAACATGTAAAGAAATTTACGATATGATTTCTAAGGAAAACGAAATTCTTGACAAAGTAGGTGCAAGTGCCAAATATAACTAGATTTTGTTATTTTTTAAAGATTTTAAATTGTTCTATAAATACCTACTATAAAGTAAATTCTTACCTAGCCGTAAAATTAATATTATCTTTTTGTTACTTTCCAGAAGAATGATTATTTTTATTTGTTTTATTATATTTTTTAGTTTATAGTATTATGAATGCCAAAAGAGAGCTATATTCATTTGTTTTTTAGTTTTAATAATATTTAATTATCTACAAAAGACTGATGATCCATTTGTAAGTAAAACTGTAATAGTGTAACTTAATAAACATTTCAAATTCGTAAACGAGTTTTTTTATTATAAATATTATGTCCATCTTTTAATAAATATCGAATATCCTCACTTTTCACCACGTATAAATACTTTTTTCAACAGCCCAGCTGTAAAAACATTATGTTTGGCAATAAAAAAAACATGTCCGGCTTTTAGGCTAAAATGTCCGGCCTTATATAGTGCGCAGTCCGGCCTTTGCATTTTATGGCCTGGCAAGCCTATGCGCGAGGAACGACAGGAAACTTACTGGACTTAATGACGCATCTAGTACCTGCTGTAGACGCTGGTGAACAGGTAGATGTGGCATACTTTGATTTTAGAAAGGCATTCGACACAGTCGACAATGACATTCTCTTGTCAAAATTGGCTGAAGCAGGTTGTGCCCCGCATACCCTGGCTTTCTTTGCTAACTATCTGCGGGATAGATGCCAGTATGTGGATTGTGGCGGATGCTTTTCTGAATCGTATTTCACGAGATCTGGAGTGAGTCAGGGCAGCAATTTAGGTCCTCTTCTGTTCATTTTGACTTTGAATGACCTACCTGAAGTTGTAAAAAAAACGATAGCCTTACTGTTTGCTGATGACCTTAAAATCATAATGAAAATAATAGAGGACGCTGATCACATAAAATTGCAGCAGGATATTGACAGGATTGTGAAGTGGTCCATAGACAATAAGCTGTACTTCAACACGACTAAGTGCTGCGTATTGTCGTTCAGCCGCGCTCGCTCACCTCGTCAGCATCAATACTGCATAGAGGGAACACCACTAAAACGTGTCACTGAAATTAAAGATTTAGGAGTCAGCTTCACATCCGATCTAAACTTTAGAAAACATGTAGTTGAAGTATGTAAAAAGGCTTACCGCAATTTAGGGTTTCTGCTACGGCAAGCGCATCACTTCTCTAACATCGCAGCTTTGAAAGCCCTCTATGAGGCTCTAGTGAAAAGCCACTTAGAATGCAATGCCGTCATTTGGTCCCCGTACGAAGACAAGTACATTAAAATGCTAGACCGTATCCAGAACAAATTTGTGCGTTTCATATACCTCAAGAGGTACGGGGTTTACCCAGGTTACCCTTTACTGTATCCAACGCTATTTGTTCTGGGTATGGTCGGATATTACAAATTAGAAGCTAGGAGGGAAGTAGCTTTAGCTACTTATGTAGTTAAAGTTTTGCGCGGTGAAACGCACAATCCAGCTGTGCTGCAAGGAGCCAGACTGAGTGTGCCGGACGGGTACGCGGAGCGGCGGCGCCGACCGCCGCTACTGGAGGTGTCGCGCGCGCGCACCAACCTGCTGCGGATGTCCCCGCTCACGCGGGCGCTGCGGACGCTGAACACGGTCGCAAACACGGTCGATTTGTTTACGTGCTCATTGAATGAGTTCACCAAAGTCACATATTGTGTAGCAAGTAAGCTAGAATATAATTTTATGTAAGTAATAGTAACGCTCTATTGTATTAGGTTTTAACCTGTAATGATAGTTGTGATTTGTAATAAATAAATAAATAAATAAATAAATTTTCTATTATGTTGGCAGGCGGGGCTTGTCACTTGACACATTTCGGGCAGGCACTTCAAATTAAGTTCAAATTTAGTTACCACTTATCTACTTAATACGTGTAAACCAGCCATAAGTGTATTAATCGTACGGGAAGCTTATATTTACCCAAGATGAAAACTATTATGTCCTTGATGCCTAAACCGCCATTTACAACACATTACAGGCATGAAGAGTTGAACTTTTTAATTGACATAAAATATATGTCTCTAATGTCTAATGTGAGCTATTCCTATCTCTAGTAGGGCCAAACCAGAGATAGATCAAATATTGGGAACCGCCGTAAGGCTTAAACCCTTACGGCCGTTCCCAATATTTGATCTATCTCTGGTTTTGTCATACTAGAGATAGGAATAGCTCACATTAGACATAAAATATATTTTATGTCAATTGTGAGCTATTCCTATCTCTAGTAGGGCAAAACCAGAGATATATCAAATATTGGGAACGGCCGTAAGGGTTTAGGCCTTACGGCGGTTCCCAATATTTGATCTATCTCTGGTTTGGCCCTACTAGAGATAGGAATAGCTCACATTAGACATTAGAGACATATATTTTATGTCAATTGTGAGCTATTACTATCTCTAGTAGGGCAAAACCAGAGATAGATCAAATATTGGGAACGGCCGTTAGGGTATAAAACATCTAGGTTTGACCAATAGGAGCGAAGAATCAAAGGAAAATATAGAAAAAAAGGGGAAAATCTAAGAACTTGCTAATCTCACGAAGTACCGATCAGATTTTTATGGAATTTGGCAGAGATATAGAGTAGACTACGGGGAAGAACATAGGCTGCTATTTTGCTGAAAAATGTACGGTTTCCGTCCAATTCCTTATCGTGTATTGTACGAGATAAGTATAGCAAGGAATAATTTTCTTCTTAAATTAGTAATTTAAGAAGAAATTAATTAATTAATTTATTTATTTTATTTATTTATTGAAAAGCACAATACACAGTACAATTAAATAATACAAGGCGGTTGTTTACATTGGTATCTAAGCTGGATTGTAACGTAAAACTATGTGCATGCAACTAATCTAAATTTATTAACAAATTTAAGTTCCTATAATACTATATTAATAATTATAGCATGATATTGTGTTATGTAGTAATGTAAGTATGTAAATTATTATTAATCATAATAAAAATTAGTATTCTTTAGATACTATCCAATGCCATTAGTATGAACTGTCATAACAAGACGTGAGTGGAAGAATAAGGTAAGTAAAATGGAAAAACTTCTCGTTTTTTTGCTAAAGTGGAGGCTTTAGCTTTAGGGCCAGAAAAAAATATTTGAAATAGAAAAACTATGGATTATATGTGTAGCCAGATATATATGCTAGGTTATGAAGTAGATAAGTTACAAGTTTTATTAAAATAATAAGGGAAAAAATGAGTCATTGTCCGTATGTTACGAAATGTTACTTGTTCCATTCTTCCACTCACGTCTATTATAAATATTATCATGTCCTTACCTGAAAATCAAAGTAGCTTCATACGAAAAATCAAAATCGATGTAACCGACAGACAGATACAATTATTAGTTAGTAAAACTTAGAAAATCAGGTCTTAAAATGACAACAACAATTAACTACAAACTGTTTATTCCCGTCATTATCCCAACTCCCACAACTCTCCTCTCCCAACTCCCACACCCAACCCCCAACCTCCACTACACAGTTATCTCATCCATCCCCACATTCTTCAGAAACTTATTGGCTGCGTTCACCAGTTTCCTGCCATGGGTATACCAGACCGGCCCCTGGACAAACTCAGCTACCTCTTTCCAGTTGGCGTTGGCGAATTTGTGGACTGTGTCCGCTGAAAGACGAATTTCTTGGTTACAATAATGGCTTATATACCTTCGCATATAATTCTGCCACACCAGCGTAGGTGACGGTGACCGGTTTCATTGAAACCAGGGCATATACGCAGGGGTAATTTTATAGTGTCCAAGTGTGTGCGTTATGGACAGCACTCTATTTTCGGTTTTGGTGACGGTGGTGATGTTGGCCGGTTTCATTGAAACCAGAGATTACGCCGCAGAGATATAGTGCCCTAATATACATAGCGTTGTATCTTCCTTTTTTTTTATGAAATAAGGGGGCAAACGAGCAAACGGGTCACCTGATGGAAAGCAACTTCCGTCGCCCATGGACACTTACAGCATCAGAAGAGCTGGAAGTGCGTTGCCGGCCTTTAAGAGGGAATAGGGTAATAGGGGAGGGTAGGGAAGGGAAGGGAATAGGGAAGGGTAGGGAAGGGAAGGGAAAAGGGGAGAGTAGGGAAGGGAATAGGATAGGGGATTGGGCCTCTGGTAAACTCACTCACTCAGCGAAACACAGTGCAAGCGCTGTTTCACGCCGGTTTTCTGTGAGAACGTGGTATTTCTCCGGTCGAGCCGGCCCATTCGTGCCGAAGCATGGCTCTCCCACGTATAAACTAAAGAGTAAATGAAAAATCTTCCTTTACTCTTTAACTTGGAATTTACGTAAACTTGCAACCTCTTAGTCAAGAGACAAAAGCTATTAGACTATGGAGGTGTTTTGGTTAGGATACCAACTGCCGCATTCGTAGACTTTTAATGATAGTCAGGGAGCCCTAAAACATTTTTTTATTACTATTAAGTTAAATTTTTGTGACTAGCTTCGACAAACATTTATATCTGCGAAAAATCCTGAAAGTGGTAGCTAACAGAGATAGAAAGGATTTCATACTTTGATTTAATGGTTCTGATATATGGATTATTCTATTTTTAGGACAATATTACTCTTAAATTATATAACTACTAGCTGTCGCGGCAAACATTGTTTTGCCATAAAAAGTATTTCACCCATGATGATTAAATTTCAATTTAATGATGATTTTGACAGGTAAAGTATGGGGCTTGTGTCAAAATCTTCATTTCATTGCAACTGTAAGGACGAATATTAAATACCTACTTAGTATTAATATTCGTCTCTAAGTGGGGCAGTGATTGCATTATTATATCGAAGAGAAGGTACTAGTATAGACACGGAGCTAGTATTGACTACTGCATAGAAGACACTAAATATTTTGTGGAATAAACTTGCATATTTTTCTTGGTAATTCGCTAAGGCTGTTGTTACAAAAGCAACACCTTTTATTTAGTTATCCTATTATGCTAGAATATTTTCAGCTTTATAATAAAATGCTTGTTTCAAGTTATAAAAGAGTAGAAAATACTATTTAAATAACTTGATAAAATACTTTTAACTTTGACGAAAATGTTCGAAATGATAGAGGACGCTTCCGACTATGTTGGTTAAATGAAAATTAGCTGGAACCGTACATTTTATCGCAATAAAAAATATTATAAGTCCTTCATTATGTTATAATCTATTTATAATCCAAATTTCATCTAAATCTGTCTAATCTTGGAAAAGATATCATCAAAACCAAATCAGCTTTACTCACATAAGTCCTTTTGTCCGTTGAATAAGTTCTTAAAGTCAAAGACGATGGGTTCCATGGCGTTTGGTTTGAGTTTAAAAGTCTTGATGGCCATGTGCCTTTTGCCATTGGATTCGCTGATCTTCACATCCAGGTCCGCTGATAGGTCATACCTGCCTGGAAGTTAAGGACTTGATGATTATTCAAATGATGTATGAGTGGGCAAAGAGCGTTTGTGTGCCAAAGCCTATTATAACTTATAAGGTCAATGATTTCATTAACGATGGCACATCTTGGGAGTAGGATGGCTGCTTGCAAGGCTACTTCTACATTATTTTATGACTCACAATTATGTATGTTGATATTGTATATAATATTAAGTTACAGAATTGTAAACTTTATTTTAAAAAGAACAATTTTTCTTTCACTTTTTAGGTAAAAAGTGGGACCCGTGCGAGTTTCTTACGCCGGTTCTTCTCGCCGGAGTAGTTCCCGAACCGGTGGTAGGCATCAGGTAGACATTCTGAAAAAAATTGATTCAAATTTACTCAGGAATAAAACATTTTTTATTATTTATTTTTTTATTGCGCTGAAATAAAATTCTACTCTGAATAGATATGATTAAGGTAGCAAAGAAAGACCAATGCTTTTAAAGATTCTTCTGTTGCGAAAACCAGTTGCGGAAGATCGTTATATTATTTGAATTTCGTTATAACTTATATAAGGCTTATCACTTTTGTTTTTTTTTTATGAAATAAGGGGGCAAACGAGCAAACGGGTCACCTGATGAAAAGCGACTTCCGTCGCCCATAGACACTCGCAGCATCAGAAGTGCTGCAGGTGCGTTGCCGGCTGTGGTTTTAAGAGGGAATAGGGTAATAGGGGAAGGTAGGGAAGGGGAGGGTAGGGAAGGGAAGGGAATAAGGGAGGGTAGAGAAGGGAATAGGGTAGGGGATCGGGCCTCCGGTAAACTCACTCACTCGGCGAAACACAGCGCAAGCGCTGTTTCACGCCGGTTTTCTGTGAGAACGTGGTATTTCTCCGGTCGAGCCGGCCCATTCGTGCCGAAGCATGGCTCTCCCACGTATGCCAAAAAAGTAAGGATCAGAGGAATGTCAAGCTTTGCTCAAAGATCAATGTCAATAAAAAATTTAAAAATTTGCATTTTCCACGGAATATGACCTAACTAGATATAATTTATTTATCCCATGGCCTCATAGAGAGTAGATTTTTCCGCGATAAAAAATATCCTATATCCCTAGAGAGGATTCTGAGTATCTTTCATTAGAATTGGTTCAGCGGTTGAAACTTGAAGATGCAAACAGACATAATTTACGGAAGACTTACCTGTAACCACGGAGCACTCCCCCTCCCCCTCAATCGGCAGCACGATCAGTCGACCGCTGATCTCGTAGTTGGCTGTCATCACGATCTTCGGACAGGTCATCTCTAGATGCACCTTGAGAGTGGATTCGTCGAACCTTAAAATTGCTGAACCTTGAAAGGATGCTTTGACATTGTCATGGCGCTGGCGGCGGGGATGACACGGGGATGACACATGACAAGGGTAAATCTCAATTTGGCATGCATACTTAGATGACATTTGTGTGAAAGTGACGTTTTTCATTTTACAAGATATTCCTTATTTTGGCCCACGCGTCAAAAGATTCTTGTAGGATTGTGTTAATTTAAATGATACTCGGCCATCTTAGGTTTCCTATCGAATAGATAATGGAAATGATAGACAACGAATGAAAAACGACGATCAAAAACCCAGTTTTAGTGTTTTTTACATCTTTACAAAGCATTTTTTGCAAGTGTGACGTGGCCAAAATGCGAACTGACGCGAATGCCATCTTAAAATTATCAAAATGACAGGAATTTTCATGAATTTGGAGTTTCTGCAATGTTAATTTTGAAGAATATTCTAAAAATACTCGTATTACACTAATTACTATAATAAATATTTAAATAGCAATTAAACAATTATAATATGGACAGTGTAAATTGTATGTGATATAGTCATGCAATTAAGTAATTAACCACAATTGTAAGGACATAATGAGTTTTAATTGGATCGATACCGGAATATGATCTATGTCCATCGTCCAAAGATATTTTTAACCCCCGACGAATATAATAGGTGTAAAGACGTGTCCATCAGTTTTGAACCGATTTGGATGTAATTACTAATTTGGTTTCAAGACTGAAGCAAAGACCAGACATAGCCTTTTCTGTGATGGAATAGATCATTTTTTTAATATGATATAAGGGGGCAAACGAGCAAACGGGTCACCTGATGGAAAGCAACTTCCGTTGCCCATGGACACTCGCAGCATCAGAAGAGCTGCAGGTGCGTTGCCGGCCTTTTAATTGGATCGATACCGGAATATGATCTATGTCCATCGTCCAAAGATATTTTTAACCCCCGACGAATATAATAGGTGTAAAGACGTGTCCATCAGTTTTGAACCGATTTGGATGTAATTACTAATTTGGTTTCAAGACTGAAGCAAAGACCAGACATAGCCTTTTCTGTGATGGAATAGATCATTTTTTTAATATGATATAAGGGGGCAAACGAGCAAACGGGTCACCTGATGGAAAGCAACTTCCGTTGCCCATGGACACTCGCAGCATCAGAAGAGCTGCAGGTGCGTTGCCGGCCTTTTAAGAGGGAATAGGGTAATAGGGGATGGTAGGGAAGGGAATTGGGCCTCCGGTAAACTCACTCACTCGGCGAAACACAGCGCAAGCGCTGTTTCACGCCGGTTTTCTCATTTCTGTGAGAACGTGGTATTTCTCCGGTCGAGCCGACCCATTCGTGCCGAAGCATGGCTCTCCCACGTTATATGGGGCATGTGATAGTTTTTATCACTAAAATATTTACGGTTCCAGAGCAGTAATCAAACTTCTGCGCAAGCAAGGTATCAGACAGACAGACCAACTTTCATATTGTAACTTAGATGCCTATTACGTTTTTCCAAAATTAGCTTTTTCACGGTAAATACTATCCTAAGTATCTTCAACAATCATCAAAGTCTGTTATGGTTCAGCCAAACTGACGGATAGACAAACATACCTAAAAACTAACAGAGAAAGAGATAGACAGATATACAGAAAATTAGTGGCATGAGAGTGAAGAGTATAAAGATAAAACAGACGGACAGACAAACAGACCGAAAAATAAACAGCTAGAAAGACTCAATATTATTTGTACGTTCGTATAATACTTATACTCACTGAACATCCAACATCTTACACTTATCTAGCCCAACGAAAGTGCCATTAAGGAACTTATAATTAAGTATAGACAAGTCTCCTTCTATGATGGGATGGAAGACAGGTTCTTGCGGGTCGATGCCCAGTTCTGGGACGCCCACCATCAGCTTCTGGTATACCTCATTGGCGCTGGTCACCACACAGGCGTGATCACCAGCTTTGCAGGATGTGATGTAGCCTGGAAGAGTGATTATGGTTTATCAAGAGTATATTTCACTTTAACGTGTCTTTCTATGTGTTTTTAACTGTGTGTGTTTGTTTATGGCATCATAGCACCCAATCAAGTGGATTGTGATATATTTTTTCAAAACCCCGTCGAAAGAGTGGGGTGTTATTATTTTGACGTACTTATATAATACATATATCTGTGTGTGTCCATAGCATCGTAGAATCCAAACGAGTGGACCAATCTGATGCCTGACAGAGTATATAGGAGTTTTAAATCAGTGGTTGTTTTTAAATGTCAATTTATAGCAATATTTTGATGCTAAAAACGCTCATGCATTCAAAAAGAATGCCAAAAGTCAAAACCAAAGCAAAAGGCGAAAATAAAATTTTATAGAATCGACTCATGCAAATAACTGGAATCGTTCTCCAGAACTATCGGAAAAAACAACCACGACAAAATACGTACAACTTAAAAGGAATATTTATTATTGTACGATTGGAGAAATGAGTGTTTAGCAGTTCAGGGACTATTCTTATCATTCTCAGACTATTATTATAGTTCATTATAATTTCTTAAATCCAAACTAATATTATAAATACGAAAGTGTGTCTGTCTGTCTGTCTGTTACCTCTTCACGCCCAAACTGCTGAACCGATTTTGCTGAAAAGATACTTTGAGTTGAAATTCTTTTGTCGCGGTCTTTGTTGCCCAACTCCTCCAAATCGTTTTAGACGTGGGAGAGCCATGCTTCGGCACGAATGGGCCGGCTCGACCGGATAAATACCACGTTCTCCGTTTCAGTTCAGTTTACCGGAGGCCCAATCCCCTAACCCCTACCATTCTCTACCCTCAACTATTCCCTTCCCTTCCCTTCCCTACTCTCCCGTATTACCCTATTCCCTCTTAAAAGGCCGGCACCGCACTTGCAGCTCTTCTGATGCTGCGAGTGTCCATGGGCGACGGAAGTTGCTTTCCATCAGGTGACCCGTTTGCTCGGTTTTTTATTTCATAAAAAAAAAAACGGATGAACCGTTTTTAACGATTTCTTTATTGGCAGGAAGATGAATTCGAAAATTTACTCACTACTTTCTACCAAGCTACCGCAAAGTACTGCCGCAAGCAAAATATTGACCACCATTTTTCAAAGCACAATCAAAAATGAAACATCCATCAGTAACTGAGATACTTATACTTATAGTAATTATAACTGTCTCATTAAATAATTATAAATAATAAACTAACTTAGTTGCTATTACTAAAAACAATGTGTCATCTAAATTAATGCTATGTTTTTCTGTTACAATACTTTAGTACTAACTAGACATCTTAAAAATACTATTAAAAATAATCTAACTTAATCAACCCAAATTTCCCAGCACTAAACTAGCTGATGATGATTGCTAGTTCTCGATCATGGCAGCTTTGTAACAAAAAAACTACATCAAAATCGGTCCACCCGTTTGGATGCTACGATACATACACAGACAGACATATCAAACTTATATAACATACATAATACATTAAAACTAAAATATAACACTAAGCACTAAACATAGAATATTCGATCGAAGACTAAACACGTATTGTCTGCGACGTGGGGCGCGATGTGTTCGGAAGTCGTCCTCGGTACCTTCTGTAGACGACTCCAATCGGCCAGAACTCCTCCTTCTCGAAGGTCGGTAGATGATGCGTCGGGACCCTCATCACAAAGGAGCTAAAATTGACTTTGTGGCGGGACTCCAAGCGCTCGACCCTCAAGACGAAGTGGGTCTTGCTTCTTATAACAACCCTCTTTTTCATTGGAAGTAGGAAATGTAACAGCAGCTTAAAAGGAGCAGAATAGTACTCGTAATATTCGTTAGTTTACCGGAGGCCCAATCCCCTACCATTTTCCTATTCCTACCCTCCCCTATTTCCTTCCGTACCCTCCCCTATTCCCTTCCCTACCCTCCCCTATTACCCCTTAGAAGGCCGGCAACGCACCTGCAGCTCTTCTGATGCTGCGAGTGTCCATGGGCGACGGAAGTTGCTTTCCATCAGGTGACCCGTTTGCTCGTTTGCCCCCTTATTTCATAAAAAAAAAATCGGCTCCTGGTGTAAAACAGCTCTTTTGAGCACATGATACAGTTAATTACACAGAACAATAAAAAAACAGGTAAATTGTCTGAACAAAATCCGACATGTTGCACAAGTCATGTAAGGATGGGTGTTAGAGACAAATTAAAGATGTATTTGGTTCACTGATTGGCTTTATTATGATAGAATCAAGTGGTTACAGCTTATATGTAACGGTTAATCAATATACTACATACTCGTAATTATCTACACTACAGACTACAGTCATATCAGAATATTGACAGAAACGTTATCAAACTTCGAACAAAACTTTTTGTTTACTGTTTGCTGGTGTTACTAGCGTGCAAACATTGCAGTAATTTATCCTATTATTAATTATCGAATGCAAGCCGTCTAACTACCCAGATCACCAGTTAGTCCTTATCATCTAAGCATGTCTCTATTTTGGCAGTGAGTAAACATTTGTCAGCTAATACAAGGCCGGGCTAAGGAGCCAAGTAGCCTATATACATGGGGCTATTAGCAAACATAGCAAGCGATGGCTATAGGACTATGTGCTGGCTATTAGCACACATGGCAAGCGATGGCTATAGGACTATGTGCTGGCTATTAGCACACATGGCAAGCGATGGCTATAGGACTATGTGCTGGCTATTAGCACACATGGCAAGCGATGGCTATAGGACTATGTGCTGGCTATTAGCACACATAGCAAGCGATGGCTATAGGACTATGTGCTGGCTATTAGCACATATACCAAGTGATGGCTATAGGACTATGTGCTGGCTATTAGCACACATGGCAAGCGATGGCTATAGGACTATGTGCTGGCTATTAGCACATATACCAAGCGATGGCTATAGGACTATGTGCTGGCTATTAGCACACATGGCAAGCGATGGCTATAGGACTATGTGCTGGCTATTAGCACACATGGCAAGCGATGGCTATAGGACTATGTGCTGGCTATTAGCACATATACCAAGCGATGGCTATAGGACTATGTGCTGGCTATTAGCACACATGGCAAGCGATGGCTATAGGACTATGTGCTGGCTATTAGTACACATAGCAAGCGATGGCTATAGGACTATGTGCTGGCTATTAGCACACATGGCAAGCGATGGCTATAGGACTATGTGCTGGCTATTAGTACACATAGCAAGCGATGGCTATAGGACTATGTGCTGGCTATTAGCACACATATAGCAAGCGATGGCTATAGGACTATGTGCTGAGTAAAAGTTATCGTGTATTTGTTAAATAAGCCAAATTTTTTCAGCACTGAATGACTCGATGATGATGAAATATATTTAAGAACAATTTCTACAGTGTGTAACAAAAACAAGTAATAATACTTTAGGGTGTGTACGTGTTCCTTGTAGAGAGTTAACTGTGAAAGTAGCAGCTCTGAAAGACGATTTTTTTTCACTTTTGTATGGGCAAGGGCCCGAGCGTCACGAGTTTCCCCATACAAAAGTAAAAAAAATTTTGGTCTTTCAGCGCTGCTACTTTCACAGTGAACTCTCTACAAGGAACACGTACACACCCTAAAGTATTATCACTTATTTTTAATCATAATCATAATAATAATCATAATATCTTTATTTGCTCGAAATGTGGTTACAAAGGATGACAAAATGATACAGTACCAGCACACTTCGCTAATACATTGTTAGCATGCAAATGTTAATTTCTTAAAAGGAGTAAGACAATATTAAATATAAACATTCAGACAAAATAACAAAATCAAATTTAAATAAGTAATACAGTGCTAAGTGTCATTTAAAGAGTAATTAATAATCTTTGTAAAATGTTTTATTTATATTTTTGATGGTCATCATCCAAAATGTTATAAGATACAGAAATTTAAGTCAATAGATTGAATTAATTAATGAAAATAATGTCCTATGGGTATAAAATTGGTCATTAATTAGTACAATGTTAATAATGTTAAAGAAATATATGAATTAAAAAAATAATGATAATAAAATATAGTGTCAAAATTAGTTCAATAATAATAAAAATAAAATGTCAAAAAAAAAAGATTAATAAAATAATAATAATAATAAAGTCAATTGTCAATTAGTCGAGATTACATTAACAATAGTATGTGATGTCATTAATTTCATTATAACAGCAATAATTTCTAATGTCTAGGTTAAAATTAATGATAACTATAACTCTTTATATTATTTTGTTGTTATCATTGAAATAATCAGAAAGGTTATAATAGCATTTGCTTATTAAAAGTTCTTTGACAGATTTTTTGAACATGTTTATACTGACATTATTTTTTCTTATAGATAGTGGCAATTTATTATAAATTTTGGATGACATACCTAATACACTTTTACAAACAAGTGACGTTTTATAATTGTTTGTGTATATTTTATCATTGTCACGCCTGTTTCTTTTTACGACCTCAGAAGTTTTAGGAAATAATTCAGGATTTTTATAAACAAATAGTACCATTTCTAATAATTATATACAAGGACGGAAGTGATAGAGTTTTGTGCTTAATAAAATATGCCTTGCAGCTATCCGTTACCTGCAAACCAAACATTGCCCGAATACATCGTTTTTGCATTTTAAAAATTACGTCTTTTTCAGGCGAATTTCCCCAAAATATTATACCATAGCGTAAGAGAGATCCAACCATGCCATGATAAGCAGTTAATATTCCATCAGTGTTCATGATAGGAGCTAACTGAGCAAGAGCATAAGAACAGCTACAAATTTTTTTGCTAAGTTTTTCTATGTGAGATTTCCAGTTTAGCTTGCTATCAATATTAATTCCTAAAAATTTACAGTAATTTACGCGGATAACTTTTGTATCACTATAGTGCACATTAATTTCGGGAGGAGATTTTCTTTGTGTGAAGTGTATGATGCTAGTTTTGTTTAAATTAATTTTTAAATTATTATTGTTTAGCCATGATATTATATATGTCAAAGTTTTATTAATGTCGTTTTCATAATTACTTATTATGTCACAAGCTATTGTTAGGGTACTATCATCCGCAAAGAGTGTCATTGGTTTGTCAGTTGTTTTAGGGAAGTCATTTATATAGATTATGAATAGAAGAGGGCCCAAAACACCACCCTGTGGAATGCCATAAATCAAGTATCTCATCTCAGATATAAACACATCCTCCTGCAGTGTTTTGGTGTTTATTCGCTTTATTTTTGTACACTGTTTCCTATTTGATAAGTATGACTCTATTAGTTTCAATGCATTTCCGCGAATACCATATGCCTCAAGTTTTTTTATTAAGATTTTGTGATCGATGTAATCAAAGGCTTGGGTCATGTCGCAAAATATAGAGCATATCGGATTTCCATTATCTACATTATTCAGTACTATCTTTAGAAAATCAAAAATGGCCCTATTTATATCCATATTACGACGAAAGCCCTTTTGTTCCTTACATAGTAGGTTATATTTTTCTAAATAATTGTACAACTGATTGTTAATATGTTTTTCAAAGATTTTCGAAATCACGGATGTCAAGGCTATAGGTCTGTAATTATTTAGTAATTTTTTGTCATTTTTTTTAAATAATGGCGTGATGACGGAGATTTTTAGTTTTTCCGGGAATACACCGGATACTATACTCAAATTTAGGACATAGCTTAAGGGATCAGACACTATTTCACTAACGTTTTTGATCACAGGAGTTGATACTTCATCCCAACCAACACTCTTTGAGTTTTTTAGACCTTGAATAATTTTCTGTATGTCTTTAGGTGTGCTGGGGGCGATAAAAAATGAATTCATTGTAGATGAAATATTGTTAGTAATATTTTTGCCGTGTCCAGGGATGGGGTCAATTTTGTCTATGAAGTAATTATTAAATGCGTTTGAAATTTGCTTTGGTTCTGTTATCATGTTGCCATTTACTATAATTTCTGATATATTATCCCGAGGTAAATTTATTTTAGTTTGTTTAATAATATTCCAAATAGACTTTGTTTTGTTTTTAGACATTTTTATTTTATATGTATTTTGCGCTTTTTGAGTTAGTTTTATTATTTTCTTTAATGTCTTTGAGTATTTTTTAAATTTCATTTTATTTTCATTGTTAGAAAATTTTCTATATAACCATAATAGTTTTCTTTTCTTTTTACAACCCTTTGATTCCCCTAGATAACCACGTTGGTTTACTATATACTGGTATTCTTATTATTTTATATGGAAAACATAAATTATAAAACAACAAAAATGTTTCCAAGAAATAATTATATGCTTGGTTAGCGTCCTCAGTGGTATACAAATTATGAAAACTTAAACTAATAAGGCAATTTTTTCCCCATAAATTAACCCATCAAGCCCCATAAGCTCACCGGTGAGCGAGACACAATAGAATAACAATAGATTTCCAAGAATCCACGATCGAAGGATTATTTGTTCGGTCTGTCCGTCTTATACCGACAGACAGACTTTTCAAATGGATTCCAAGATACAGAACGGCGAAAGCCATAGTTATCGATTCCTATGATACGTAGTACCAACTTCCATTTAGTTTATTGGCTAAGAAAAACTCCGAGACGTCTGATTGTTGTTGGACAAACTCGCAGATATCTTTGACAATGTGATCAAGATAGTACAGATATAGGAATTGTTTTAGGGTTTTGTTGATAATAAAGAAGAAAAACTTTAATCTACTGACTGTTACAGCCGCTCTTATGCTGGCTTCTCACGGCGCGTAATATGACGAGCCGCGCCGGGCCGAGCCGATTACCGAGTACTCGGAGCGAGAACGAGCCAACAGGCGAATCCGCGCTAGACGTTCCCACGATACGTAAGGGTGCGTCCAAATTTGTATCATTTGCGCGATCAGATCTCCGATCAGATCTCAGTCGCGATCATCGCGCCGTATCAAGTATGCGTATTATAGTGTGGACGCCTATTAGATCATTCTGCCGATCATGTGTGTATTTGATACGACACGTATCAGATACGCGGTTAGTAGCGATCGGGGCGTATCATGATACGCGTATCATTTTGACACGCTTCGATGATACGCGACGGAGATCTGATCGGAGATCTGATCGCGCAAATGATACAAATGTGGACGCACCGTATAATCACGAGCCGATCGAGCCGCGCCGAGCTGCGCCTTGGAAGTTACCGACTTCAATGTAATCGGACGCGCCTGCTCGAGCCAGCACACACTGCCAGCCATTAATTAAGAAGAGGTTAAAGAATGTCCTGATTACTTAATATTAAGTTTGTTATAAGAAGTATAATTTAGTGTTAGAATATTAGTTAAAACATACTATTTTTATATTTTCATACTATTTTTAAATTTTTCTTATTTTCTTGTTTTGTAACTTAAAGATTAGAAGATAATTTTGTTTACGTATAGTTAAGTATTTTAGCATATTATATAACTTTATTGATGAGCGCATCTCGCCGTCAAACAATTAGTTTGGTGAGATTTAAAATGTAACAATAATATGTAGATTTTTTTATGAATAAATAAATAAAAAAAAATTAAAAAAAAACTCCACCTCTTTATACGTGGGAGAGCCATGCTTCGGCACGAATGGGCCGGCTCGACCGGATAAATACCACGTTCTCACAGAAAACCGGCGTGAAACAGCGCTTGCGCTGTGTTCCGCCGAGTGAGTGAGTTTACCGGAGGCCCAATCCTCTAACCCCTACCCTATTCCCTTCCCTACTCTCAACCATTCCCTTCCCTTCCCTACCCTCCCCTATTACCCTATTCCCTCTTAAAAGGCCGGCAACGCACTTGCAGCTCTTCTGATGCTGCGAGTGTCCATGGGCGACGGAAGTTGCTTTCCATCAGGTGACCCGTTTGCTCGTTTGCCCCCTTATTTCATAAAAAAAAAAAAAAAAACTCGAGCCACCCCCTTCACACGGCGCGTGGCTCGAGCTGGCGCGGCTCGTGATTACGCGCCGTGAGAAGCCAGCATAGATAGATTTAATAATTACTTATAGAGATGCTACGAATCTTCGGCTACTATTCGGTATTCGGCCTGTATACTTATTAAAAATCGGCCAAGTGCGAGTTAGACTCCATCGTAATATAATTAAGGAACCCTTCGTGCGTAAGTCCAACTCGCACTTGGCCATTTTTTTTACATATTTACCTAATACCGAAAAGGTATACTTTTTTTTCATGGACTCACTACCTCCATATTTCTAGATCGGTTCAGTGTTATACTGCAGTAGTGTCAATTTTGATAAATACGATAGTTGGAAATCTATCCTGTAAAGAAACGGTTTTAGCAAAAATAGCGGTGGAAACAAAATACATTCAGAATATAAATAAGATTTTTCTGCAGGATTCCGGTATAAATAATTATGAAATCTGTCGGCAGCACTCCTACAAGATTTAAAGCTGAAACGCGACTTATAGCATTTCAGTGTTAGTGCCCAAGTCTTGAAATAGCTTATTTAGCATTCTGGTGCATCCATAGTATGGATATGGATTCCATACTTCTTATACAGGGTGTAACAAAAATAAATGATAATACTTTAGGGTGTGTATGTGTTCCTTGTGGAGAGTTCACTGTGAAAGTAGCAGCTCTGAAAGACGAATTTTTTTTTACTTTTGTATGGGCAAGGGCCCGAGAGTCGCGAGTTTCCCCATACAAAAGAGAAAAATTTTTTTGGTCTTTCAGCGCTGCTACTTTCATAGTGAACTCTCTACAAGGAACACGTACACACCCTAAAGTATTATCACTTATTTTTATTACACCCTGTATATAAAATTCTCGTGTCACAATGTTAGGTCGCGTACTCCTCCGAAACGGCTTTACTGATTTTAACCAAATTTTATATGCATATTCAGTGGGTCTGAGAATCGGCTACTGGGTACTTTTTATATTGATAAGTGTATTTGTTGAATAAATAATAGTAAATTATTACAACTCAAGACTGACGGCGACCATTGTTTGTGCGACGGGACAGCGATGGACGTTGCCATGATGCCATACTTATACGTAGTCACTTCAATAAAATAATACGGGCGAAATACTTTATAATATGGCAAAACAATGTTTGCCGGGAGTATAAATGCGAGAGTGTGTCTATCTGTTACCTCTTCACGCTCAAACCGCTGAACCGATTTAACTGAAATTTGGTATAGAGATACTTTCCCCGGGAAAGGACATAGAATACTTGTTATCCCGGGAAAATGTACGGTTCCCGCGTGATAAACGAATTTCGACGCAGGAGTTGCGAACGTATCTCGACTACATCGAGCGAATTTTGGCAGTCCGTATTTGTCGTCCGTATAGTTTTTGTCGATACTCGATACCGACTACGTAAATTTTTAGTATGGCAAATTTTACAGCGCCTCTAGCGGTCACTTGCGGAACTAACATCGCCATACTAAATATTTACGTAGTCGGTATCGAGTATCGATAAATACTACAGGTTTAAACTCATGGTAGAGCTACTGAATCACAGATTGCAGACAAAACGACCCTCTACTAATATTTCTCAGTCAGAACTACACGTCCAATTTAACTTCGAGTTAATTTTAAACTTTGACCGCTAACTGTCGGCTGTTAAATAGTTGCCATGTACGGTCAGGGAATTCAATGTTTAAGCTTGCAAAACTTCTTTAGCGGTGCTTATTGTCAGAATGTTTAACCAATTTTTGAAGAGAAATAAATTTCTTTAGTGGCGTTGTCCTTTTCTGGGATGTGTAAAAACTAAAAATGTAAATATGCGAAGCCATGTGACCTGATCGAAAATTTGTAAGACGGAGGTAGAGTGAACTGCAGGCGCGGCTTAGGAGAGAAATTAATATCCCACCTATGTGGGATATTAATTAATATTTCAACCGCGGGCGGTGGGTTAGAAAGCTAACCCACCGCCCGCGGTTGAAATATGTATAATATTATCTACGTCGGTTGTTTCCTTTTTAGAGTTCCGTACCTAAAGGGTAAAAACGGGACCCTATTACTGAGACTTCGATGTCTGTCCGTCTGTCCGTCTGTCCGTCTATCCGTCTATCCGTCTATCCGTCTATCCGTCTATCCGTCTGTCCGTCTGTCTGTCTGTCTCCAGGCTGTAACTCAAGAACCACTATAGCTAGACTTCTGAAATTTTCACAGATTGTGTATATCTGTTGCCGCTTTAACAACAAATACTAAAAATAAAATAATTAAATATTTAAGGGCGGCTCCCATACAATAAACGTGATTTTTTTGATATTTTTTGCTCGATATCAGTAACGGCAATACATATGCACTTGAAATTTTCACAAAATACACAGTTTCATTTGTACATTGTTAATTTATAATGATATTTAAATAAATAAAATAATCCCATACAAAAAACACCATTTTCAGCGTATTTTTGCGCTATTGTGGTACGGAACCCTTCGGCGAGTCCAACTCGCACTTGGCCGACTTTTTGTTTTTTCTTTTTTCACTTCCTCCGACACTCCCGAAGTTTTTTTAATTAAGTTTCATATTATCGATATACTATGAGTCCTGCGAATGGGCATAAGATAGTTCATACATGTTCATATGCCGGTTAAAGTACGCGTACAGTTAAGAACGCATATGACCCTAACTTGACTCCATACTTTAACCTAGATCTCAAAATCTGTAAGGTCTAGAAAACTGATTTTTTGACACAAGTAACAAGACGAAAACACGATTACTCGAAAAATGCTCGATAGTTTCTTTTTTACAAAAAACCTTGTTTTAGACACATTTTTGCTTGGATCTTTGAAGTTTGCTGTCTTTTCTTTAATATTTTTTAATATCTAAAAAGGTATTGATAAAACCTAAATTTGCTCAAAACACTTTTTTCATTATCATTATAGTTCGACTTTTATTCAAGTAAAACTAACTCGGCGATAATTCCGCGCCGTCCTTTTTCACCTGGCATATGAAAGACGGGCGTAAGTGTGAAGAGAGAAGGACGATGTTTAATTTTTGATGATGATGAGCTCTTAATAAACGACTAGATGACGCCCGCAACTCTCACCAAAAATTGGTTTATCACGCAAGAACCCTACATTTTTCCAGGATAAAAAGTATCCTATGTCCTTTTACAGGACTCAAAGTATATCCGTACCAAGTTTCAGCGAAATCAGTTCAGCGATTTGGGCGTGAAGAGATAACAGACAGACAGACACACTTTCGAATTTATAATATTAGTATGAATAGAAGTATGGATTTAAGTATAAATATATACCATCTATACTAGTGCTAGCACGGCAAAAAGTAGAAATGCGAAAGTATAGACAAACTGTGGACATAAACTTAAGGTGCCGGTCCGATCTTTACCGCAGCCAATCGCGACCGACAAAAATTCAATTAAAATGCCACTTTATGACAGACTATAGTGTATGTCGTAAAGTAAGATGTTATTTGAATTTTTAGGACTATATTCTGTCATAAAGTGGCATTTAAATTGAATTTTTCGGGACGAAAAAAGATCGGAACGGCAATTTAAGTTTATCTCCACAGTTTGTGACTATAGTCTGTCATAAAGTGGCATTTTAATTGAATTTTTCGGAACGAAAAAGGTTGGAACGACACCTTAAGTTTATCTCCACCATATCTCCACAGTTTGTCTATACTTTCGCATTTCCACTGGTTACCGTGCTAAAACTACTGGGGTCACCAAATGGCAGACCGCGGTCCGCATCCGGACCGCCGACCCGTGTGCGGACCAAGCATGTTCGAACTTCGAAGATGAACTTCGTTAAAAATAAATTTAGGTCTTGACTCTCGACTTACTGATCTCCAGGATTTAATGCCATTAGCTAGCATCAATTTCACTCCAAACAAGCAACGAAAAACTGACACTTTTCTCATTGATATATAAATAAATACCTTTGTAATTTCTGTAATTGCATTGTTTTTTTTATGTGCCGTGATGGTCATTTTATATTTGTTAAAATGGACACCGAGCGAAACTAATTGGTGACCCCTGATCTATACAATATGAATCTTATTAGTTGGGGCTTAAGTTACAACACCCCTGTTTTTGCGAGGGTACGAGGGATAACATAGTTACGTAACCCCTTAAGAGGATTCCACACAGCCCTTTTTTCCATACAAACGTTGTCCCCTGTTTCCTCCCCGGATAATGCTAGTAGAGTTATAATTTTTTTCCTGAATATCTACGGCCACTAATACAATGTCCCTATGTTTTCTTTTTTTTCATAATTTAATTATTAAATAAGATATGAACGTTCAAAAACCCAAAAAAATGGCCAGATTTTCCACTGTGTTCAAACGTCCAGAAAACAGATTTGGATAGATTATACAAAAAAAGCAAAACATAGGAACACAGCTCAAGCCTTTTTTTAATCTTTAATGAAAAAAGTACTTAAATCGGTTAAGTTTTGGAGAAGGAATCAGGGGACAACGAATCGTTGATTTTCTGGATTTTCTGCAGTTGTCTCTATCGCGTTCTGCGGTATAGGCTTGAGGTAAGGGAGACAGCTATAGATATTACACGTACTTTTTTTTCATTTCTCTAGCCGCTGTGGTATCCTCTTAACCCCTGGGTTGTAATCGTAACCTTAATCTTGATCCGTGACGTCACGGCTTAGCCCTTAAACCCTTAGAGATTAGAGATGTTACATAATGCTAGACGGTATCGTAAGAAGTTTATTGAGCGGGAACCGTACCTTTTTTAGGGATGTAATTTCTTATATTATGTCCTTTTCCGGGAGTATTTTTTTTTTTATGTGATAAGGGGGCAAACGAGCAAACGGGTCACCTGATGGAAAGCAACTTCCGTCGCCCATGGACACTCGCAGCGTCAGAAGAGCTACAGGTGCGTTGCCGGTATTTTAAGAGGGAATAGGGTAGTAGGGGAGGGTAGGGATGGGAAGGGAATAGGGGAGGATAGGGAAGGGATTAGGGTAGGGGATTGGGCCTCCGGTAAACTCACTCACTCGGCGAAACACAGCCCAAGCGCTGTTTCACGCCGGTTTTCTCTGAGAACGTGGTATTTCTCCGGTCGAGCCGGCCCATTCGTGCCGAAACATGGCTCCCCCACGTGTAAGTATTTCCAATTTCCACGTATAATTTCATTTAGATCGGATTAGCTGCGATTATGTGTTTAAAGGTATACCAAACCACTTTATAGTGACACCACGTTAAAGTAAAAAATCGTTTTGGATATGTTTTAGATCGCTTGTTTTCTATTAGAGGCGGGCCTGGCCTCTCATAGAAAACAAGAAATGGAACAGCAAGAAATGGAAAGGGCGTCGGCGACAAAATGGTTTTGTCGCATAATTTAAAAACCATAAATATAATATTTCATATAAGCTATGGGCGAATTATAGTGTATGCTTAAACCAATTTATGTACAAATTTTGGAAGCTTAAATCACTCTCCTCTGTTGGCAAAATTAGAATCCCTGTTTTTATAGAGGTCTTTTTTATTGATTATTCTGTGCTATAAAAGTTGACCAATCGTGTTATGCTATGGGTAATTCAAATACAATGACAAGATGAATACTGACAATGAACTTTAATTTCTTAGCTTTAGTCATTGATTATGCGTGGGGTGGTACTGTGTCTTATCCCCATTGCTCCCAACTCCATCAAAGACGAACATGCCGGTTCAAAGGCTATTTGCGCGTCCCATTCGAATACTATTATCGTTTTGGTGTCTGATTTCAGTATTCTGCATGGTTGGCCAGCGAAGGTAGTTGTTGGGAGAGCTAAATATTTGCTCATTTTCATGTTCGTCTTTGATGTACTTCCGTTTAGGATTGCTGCTAGTCCCGGTGAGATGTTGACGTGGTTGGGAGTGCTAAGACGGCTGTATGTTATACCCTATTCCCTTGAATGTATAATGTAAATTAAATGTATAACCCTATTCTCTTTTAAAAGGCCGGCAACGCACCTGCAGCTCTTCTGATGCTGCGAGTGTCCATGGGCGACGGAAGTTGCTTTCCATCAGGTGACCCGTTTGCTCGTTTGCCCCCTTATTTCATAAAAAAAAGAGCCCGACCAAAACTACAGCCTTCGCGTTAAATTCCTAGCTGTCCCATTCTTTTAGCCAGCTAATACAAACCGAGGTATTTCACGGACGTGCGCAGAATACCTTTTACAATTTAAACACAATCTAGTAAAAGGGCCGGATTGACGGCTTATCGGCCGCCAAATAAATGGTGAATAAATCTAACAGTATCTAACGAAAACCTTACGCTTAAATTGAGAGTTTCTGAAGTAAAAAATTGTGCACTTGACGACTGCCGCGGTAAATCTATTGCAGTCATCAGCTAGTTTACACCAGTGTTGCCAGATGGTCTCGGCGCCGTACCCCTGAACTAATTTGATTTCCCCCTAGAAATCCCCTAGATTACTTTTTCTTTTAATATTCAATAAAAATATATTACTAAACTTTATTACATCTCGACAATGCTTTATATGAACGTGGCGAGAAAAGGAACTAACGCTGCCATCATACAAAAACGTCATTTTTGACAGTTCTCCTTTACCAGCAGCGCCCATTGACATCATTGACATATTTAAAGCCTTGTCGAACTGTATTCATCTTTTCAACGTCTCGAATCTCGACCTTGATTAGTTGTTGTGGCGCTCAAGTAACTTAAATATGGTAAAAAATATTAGGAACGTGATATTTGGCCAAAAAAACTGTATTTTTTTATAATTAGGTATATTAAAAGGGGGAAAAAATATTTAGGGGATTTTTAGGGGAAATTCAAAATACACGTTGTATTTTGAATTTCCCCTAAAAATCCCCTAAATATTTTTTTTTATTAGATGAGTGGGTTGATTCTCATTACAGAATTTCTTGATTCGGTCGGCGCGGCGCGCTCAAAGACCAAAAGACAAAGAGTCGTGACCCCCACAAAATTTTATAAGTACACGATTTGTTTGTACTTTTCGGTGATCATTAAAATTATTATTCTGGGTACGACGACGAGATGAATTTTATTTGGAAATGTTTTTTTTTATGAAATAAGGGGGCAAACGAGCAAACGGATCACCTGATGGAAAGCAATTTCCGTCGCCCATGTACACTCGTAGCATCAGAAGAGCTGCAGGTGCGTTGCCGACCTTTTAAGAGAGAATAGGGTAATAACTAATAGGGGAGGGTAGGGAAGGGAAAAGGGTAGGGTAGGAAAGGGAATAGGGTAGGGGATTGGGCATCCGGTAAACTCACTCACTCGGCGAAACACAGCGCAAGTTGTGCTGTTTCACGCTGGTTTTCTGTGAGAACGTGGTATTTCTCCGGTCGAGCCGGCCCATTCGTGCCGAAGCATAGCTCTCCCACGTATAAATATAGAGAGGGACGTCGTTGTGTGGTTTTAATCAAAACTGACAACCATGGAGATTATTTTCAGTTAAAAAAAATGGCAAACGTTGCTTCATTAGCGGCCATTTTCTTGTACTCTTCGATGATAGTAATTAACATGGCTGATGATGAAGGGAATAGGGATATAATGAAGCAGTGAAATGTGGGATGTGTGGACAATCGCCCTTATCTCAGCCGGCACTTGTCCGAACCCCGGCTTATTACGTCATGGGCATTAGGGTTGGCGGCTGGCACTATCTACTTTATTTTATTTTTTATTTCATGTTTTTTTTAAGAAATAGGGAGGCAAACGAGCAAACGGGTCTCCTTATGGAAAGCAACTACCGTCGCCCATGGAAACTCGCAGCATCAGAAGAGCTGCAGGTGCGTTGCCGGCCTTTTAAGAGGGAATAGGATAATAGGGGAGGGTAGGGATGGGAAGGAAAGGGAATAGGGGAGGGTAAGAAAGGGAACATGGTAGGGGGATTGGGCCTCCGGTAAACTCACTTACTCGGCGAAACACAGCGCAAGCGCTGTTTCACGCCGGTTTTCTGTGAGAACGTTGTATTTCTCCTGTCGAGCCGGTCCATTCGTGCCGAAGCATGTCTCTTCCACGTATAAGATATTTTTTTTAAGTTGACACGGATTAGGCAGATAGAAATTGTACATTATGCTATAAGATATTAAAATGGTTACTATATTATAGTAAAAGTCCGAAATACACTTAATAAAGTCGTGAGTGGAAGAAGCAGGTAAGTGACAGTTAATAATTTCCTTTTTTTTTGCATAAATAGAGGCTTTAGAGCCGGGAAAAAGATTTAAAATTAAAAAAACTGTATGTACTACAAACTTTAAACTAACCGAACTGTGTTAGTTTAAGTCCTTTATTATTATTGACAGCCGTTAGTGTCCCACTGCTGGGTCTTCACTCTTTTATTCCACACGTCTCAGTCCTGCCTAGATCCATTTTAAGCCAGCCGCTTTTCTGCATGCGTCCATAAGCCTCGTTTTAATCCCTTATGTTACGAATAATAAAAACTAAGGACTCGCAACTCCCATACTATTACCGTCTTAAATTTGGTTCCTTTTGATCTATCATGTAACGTCAGCCTAGTACCGCTCAAGGTCACCTAAATATTGCAAATGTATTGAAATGTGTACCTAAGGTACACTTTTTTGACAAGTATTGTGGAGCATGTTTTTTGACGGAGTTACTTTTCCTTAGTTTTTATTATTCGTAGGTTTTAATCCTTTAAAAATAATCCAGAACCTTTTAGGTGGCAGCCCTATCGAAGTTCTCAAGCTAACCGGACTCGAACAAATGTTTGACGAGTAAACTTCATTTATTGGGGCGCTGTCAGTTTGTGACGTCATCGCTACCAAGGCACTGATTACAGACGATGAAAATCCTTTCTACAAATCCTTACTAATATTGTAAATTCAGAAGTATGTCTGTGTGTCCGTCTGTCTATCTGTTACCCCTTCATGCCCAAACCGCTGAAACGATATTGTTGAAATTTGGCATGAAGATATTTTGAGTCCCGGGAAAGGACATAGATTATAGAACTTTCAAACACGTGTGTGATCCCCAGTAGGCCGCGACTCACACTTTGAAAAACACTGCCACATCAATAAAAAAATCGCTAAGTGCGAGTCGGACTCGCGCAAAATTTCAAAAGATGTTGTGAAAATGGCTGTTTTTAGGGTTCCGTTATCAACAAGGAACCCTTATAATTACGGTCTGTCCGTCTGTCCGCCATTTTTCTGAGAGACTAAAGGACCTACAAAGCTGTAATTTGGCACGAATGCACAATATATTAATGATGCCGACAAAATGGTACATGAAATCTTAAAAAAATAGATTTTTTTATGGTACCTTCCCTTCACATCAAGCGGGGATGAATTTTTTTTCGCGTCCACCCGTCGTGTAAAAGGTTTTTTGAAAATATTATGTGTATTCATAGATCATTTTCCGATTTAGGGATCCGTTTGTGAAATATTAAGTTTTAAAGTGGAAAAAATCGTTAGTCCAGTGTCCCCCCCCCCCTTCTACCAGTTAAACGGCGGCTTTTGGAAATATGAAAAAATTCACGGGAGTAGGAAATATGCTGAATTTAAAAGAAAAACTATCACGACTAAGAAGACTTCATAAGCTATTGAGTAATAATAATAGCTCCCACACCGGTTTCGGTGACGGTGGCCGGTTTCATTGAAACCAGGCCAGCTACGCAGGAGTAATTTTATAGTGCCCAAGTGTGTGCGCAGTACACAAGAGCACTCTCTATTCCTTTACTCTCATAACCCAGTGGGACGGAAGACCGACACGACTGGCGAGAGATCAGGCGCAGGACCGACTTTTTACATGCCCATCCGACGCATGGATCATCTTACTTGTCAGACAATCCGGTGATCAGCCTGCATCGTCCTAACCAAACTTGGAAATAACATGTTTCCAACGCGGGAATCGCACCCACGACCTCCGAGTCAAGAGCCGCGCTCTATACCACTAGACCACGGAGGCGTTAAGCTATTGAGTAATAGTCGATCAACTAAAAAAATGTATTCGGCGAAGTATAAAGGAACTTTTCGTTCAAATTCCTTTAAAAGTAACTGAGATGATGTTGTTAGTAGTGTAAAGCACGTTATAAATGTACATTCATTGACCATAAAAACTACTAAAGAATAAGAATCCTATAAGTATTGCGCGTGGCCCGACACGCGCTATAAGGAGGGTAGGATTTTATGAGAGTTCTCTACCCAAAGGGTAAAAAACGGGACCCTATTACTCGTCGATGTCAATCCGTCTATCAGTCCGTCTTTCCGTCTATCTGTCTGTCTCCAGGCTGTATCTCAAGAACCTCTATAGCTAAGCTTCTGAAATTTTGACAGATTATGTACATCTGTTGCCGCTATAACAAAAAACAAAATAAATTAAATATCCCCCCTCACAATAAACGTGGTTTTTTTGCTATTGTTCCATATCAATAATGGCCAAAGTAGGCACTTTAAATGTTCACAAAATACTCAGTTGTACTTATACTCTCATAATTAATAATAAAATTTAATAAAACTAAATAATTAAGGGGGCTCCCATACAAAAACACAATTTTTGGGCTATTTTTGCTCTAAAACAGTACGGAACCATTAGTGTGCGAGTCCGACTTGCACTTGGCTTGGATTTTTTAAATACAACCTGGAGACAGACGGACAGATATTGAAGTCTTAGTTTCTTTGGGTAAGGAACCTTAAAAACTAAACTTATTCAATGTAACAGTTTAAAACTAAGAAACCAATAGTCAAATACATTCCCAGCGTTGCGGTCAAACTTTACTTGAACTTTATATTGTTTGTCCCATTGGCTTTACAAAGTGAAACTTTGCCCAACAATGTTTCCAATTGTATACAGTTTTTAACCGACTACGTTGAGGGTAATAATGATTTTAGCATCCATACTAATGCGAAAGTTTGTCTGTCTGTCTGTTACAGTTGTCTGTACCTCATCGCGCCTAAACCGCCGAACCGATTGTGCCGTTTGATATGAGATTTTCACTTTGAGATGCATTGAGTCCCGGAAAGCGACATAGGATACTTTTTATACCGGTGGTAGGCCTCATGTAGACGCGACGTTCTAAAAGTGTTAACTTTGTTAAAACCTATTTAGAAATAAAATATATTTTGATTTTTTTGATTTTGATACCCTAAAAATGTACGGTTCCGGCATAATAAACGAATTTTAGTGCAACGGAGATATTAACGTCTTAATCGCCATACATTTTTTTTCTTTATGAAATGAGCAAAATGAGCAATCGAGCAAACGGGTCACCTGATGGAAAGCAACTTCCGTCGCCCATGGACACTCGCAGCATCAGAAGAGCTGCAGGTGCGTTGCCGGCCTTTCAAGAGGGAATAGGGTAATAGGGGAGGGTAGGGAAGGGAAGAGAAGGGAATAGTGGAGGGTAGGGGTTATTGGACCTCCGGTAAACTCACTCACTCGGCGAAAAACGCTGTGTTTCACGCCGGTTTTCTGTGAGAACGTGGCATTTCTCCGGTCGAGCCGGCCCATTCGTGCCGAAGCATGGCTCTCCCACGTTAGATTTAATCATAAAGTATATGTAGAGTGCGGTAGAGAGTCTCTTCTTATAATATTTCGTATTATTCCACATTACTAAAACTAATTCCAACTTGTAATTCCGCTTCTATTGAAATTAAAACTACGAGTTACGACAATGTAATATTTTTCATTATTTTCTATGAAAATGTTAAATTAAAACCGACTCATTGTCTTTAGGTAATGTTGCTCAAACAATGGTAACGTAAAATTAAAAGTTTTACAACATTTTTATTCGAGCAGCTCGCAGTCACTACGTGCTCGGCTAAGCTGCTCGGGGAGTGCCGCGGTAAAGCTTGCATAGAATTTTATATTAACCTATGCAATTATAATTCGCATACGTCTAGTCGCCCGTATACAAACACAGTTAAATCTTAAGCATACGTACAATTTGGATGAAATGGACCAAAATATATATTTTTTGCAACAATGAGAAAAAAAACGTGAAATTTGCCGAGACCCCCCTCTCTCCAACGTAAGATTAGATGAGATTTGACTCGACCCCCTCCCCCCTTAAACACCTCACGTAATTTGTGGACGCCCCCAAACTACTAAGTCAATTTTGATGAAATTTGGCACAGATATACATAGAATAGACCGTGGGAAACGACTTAGGCTACTATGCTTTGCGGCAAAATGTATGGTTCCCGCGAGAATTCTCTTTGGTAAGTTGTCGCAAAAGACTAGTAATTTTGTATTGGAATGCTTTCGTTTATAACGAAAAAGTATTGTACTTTCGGACTTTCAAGAGTTCAGCAATCAAAATATTGGTACAACCACAGACTTAAACTTATAAGTAGATATGCCTAAAAATATTATATTTATTACTAGAAACATTTATAGTGTTACGTGCTAGAGTTCGAAGGATTTGGAGAGAAAGACCTGCTGACTCTCTTGAAGACTTTATTCACTAGCACTAGGTCCAACACAAAGCAGGAAGTCCAAAACACTAAGCACTAACACTGTCCTAGGTCGTAGCCAAGTCGTAGGTTTCACTGGTATCACTCTTGATCACTATGGTTTTCGCTCCAAAGTCACCACTAGGATAGCTCAAACTGAACTGATACACTGGCCCGCTATTTATATTGGCCGAGGCAAGTTCCAGATTATTCCAGAGAGTTCGTTTCTAGAACGTACCCGACTCGCGTAAACATGGGTTGAACGTTTCTAGAAAATACGCGCATGTAATCGTACACCTAGTATCGAGTAGAGAATTTATGTTGTCTGCAGTTTTCTCCGAGTGGTTCCACCGGTTGACGCTAGATGACATTGTGTGTCCGTATCCGTAACAATAGGAATAGAATCCATACTAACACACTATGAAGTGTGTTTGTTTGTCTCTGTTTGGTTGTATCTATCTAGTTCTTTGTCTGTTTGTCGTTAAAGCTTCTGAACCAATTTTAATGAAATTTGGATATCTTGAGTGTAACTGAATTTGATGAGTGGAAAGGCAATAGCGTGTAAATAGCTAAATTGTCTGCGGGATAATACAAAGTTCTCAAAAAAAAAAACACTCCGGAATCCGTATCATGCCCGACTAACCTGTTCCATAGTCAGCAGGAGTGCTCATCAGGCAATTGCAGTAGCAGCAAGCCCGTTGGATCTTGTAGGAGCAAGATAATGTCTTCTGTAGCGCGTGGTCCGCTCCGGAGCGTAGCTGAAGTACTCTTGAATTTTGATGCACTTTGGTCGGCCGACCACACAAAACGACGGGTGCAAAGTAAAAAGAGTCATCTACAAAACAGCTACTTTTCAGGAGAGCGCATAATAGGAAAAAATGCTCCCATTTTGTCAATTTCCAATCAAATTTATTGAAATTTTCATCGTTGTTTCATTATTTATAAATTAATCTACATGTATATTTAATTTCTTCTATTTATGTTTAATTTACGAGATATTGTAGTTGTCTGCATCTACATTGCGCTTGAAAATATGACAACTGAGTTAACTACCACTTGGTCGTTTCTACGTGGGAATTAAAAATTATATTTATTAAAGTATTTTTACCGATTACTAGTGCGATTATCAGTACCTACGTAAAGTGTAACACTTTATATTATTAAAATATGTAGTTAATGCCCGTTTTACACCTTAAAAACACCAAGTTCAGAACATAATTGCATAGATATCGTTTTCTACGTTGTCGATTCGGTGCAAGGTCCACGATTTAGAAGGAAGTTAAAATATGAAATACTAGCTTTTGCTCGCGGCTTCGCTCGCGTGGAATTTGAAAATCGCGTAAAATGCAAATATTCCTGTAAGCTCCCTTAGAAACATGATGTTATTCCAAGACCAAAAGTAGCCTAGTAACATAGGCGGTTTCATCTTTTCAAATAAGTTTATGCCAAAAAACAATACGATTAGTTTCTTAGTTAGAGCGTGAAGGAAGGACAAACAAACAAATAAATAAATAAACAAACATACTTTCCCATTTTAATATTAGTTTGGATATACTTAGGAATCATTCATTTACTTTCGTACAAATCGTAATTTCTCACAACAAAAATGAAATACTTTAATTACTTTAAAACTAATTTAAAAAGTATTCAGTATCATTATCAGTACAGGAACTATGTTGTTAATTATTATAATTTAGGCAGAGGCTTATTACGAGTAAGTCTTTGTACTTGGCACTTGTGAATTGTGATCATGATGTGTTCATTATAACATCATAAGCATCGCCGGACGTTTTACACCATCGGAGGGATGTATACGATTCTTCAGAACACAAAATGAAATTTTATTTCAACGATTTCTCAATTGCTTTTCATGATCACAGAGATCCTAAAACCGGTCAAAGATAAATTAAAAGGAAAACTTCGCGAGATATTTTTGCGCTACAGTTAAACTTGCAAATGCCGGAATATGATGTTTTGCATATTTTGTTTACCTAAATTTTGTCGTAATTTACGTCATGTGTCAATACACGTGTCTTTATTTCTCAATCGCCTTTTCTTTAGATCAATACTGAACTGACGTCTTTTTCTACCGTTTAACGAGGAAGGCGTAGAATATTCACTTGATGCCTCCACTGTCGAAGAAGTATCAATGGTGTTGTCTTTAGAAGATTCACAGTTTGAGCGGGATAATATACTCGATGGCTCGATATATGAGTTAATAAACTCAAGCAGGTCATAGATTATATGAGATCAAACTATCTGTTTAATAAAAAAGACATAATATTTTGATCTAATACTGATAATGGACGCGGCGGACTTGAAGTGATGAATTGTATTCTGAGGGCGTTGGCGTATTTAATAATTTGCTTAGATCGACATCCAAATTTTCAAAATCATTTTATATTTTAGACTGAGAGTGAACTGGTGTGACTGGCCCAGAGTATTCAGATCATGGGGACTTATCTTACGAAGTTAACTTATATTCATTCGTATTCATCGCTGATACATCAAGGTTTTCTATAGAAGTTCAATAATTCTTCATCGGGCAACACAGTATTTTGCTCGATAAATCTATCGTTTATGTTCTGGAAACTTTCAACTTCTTTAAAAAGTTGTTTTGGACTTTTTGAACATGAAACAACAGTAAAAAATAACAGAAAGAAATTAGAAGTCAATTAATATAATAACAATAAGAATTAACATAGAAAGGTACTCATAAACATAACAAACAATACTAATTTACAAAAGTAAATTGAGACATCTAAATCACAATCGCAACGTAGAAAAAGCTATATGGCAGATAGCCGCTTATGCCGCATAACATTAACCCCGCGCGTCCCGCGTATAGACGATCAGCGGTAGTTATCCGCATCTACGTCGTGCAATTTCACAAAACAGGAGTAGATGTCTTCTTTTACGTGACAAAAGTACCAGAAATAAGGTGATATTTGAATTTTTGTTTTTGTTATGTTGTAGAACATGATATTTTAAGCTAGTTTCTACAAAAAAACGAAAAACTCAAAATTGCAGATGACTTTTTTTACTTTGCACCCGTCGAAAAAGTTCACAGCGATTATATTGAAAAACCAAAAGGGAAAGAAACTTGAAATTTCAGCTGAATTAAGCCTTTTCAAGGAAAAATTATCAGAACAAAATTTTCTCGTATGCCGTCAAGCCCGGTCAGCGGCTAAAAGCGGCCAGCAAACACTTGTCATCTGTCAAGTGTCAAAGATATGTATTCTTCGTCTTCTTCCGACAGTGGTAAATTGCCATATTATGTTAAAGGTTCATCCAACGGTTGATGAACAGAAACTCCCAAACTGAGCTACATCCCAACAGTGGAAATCAAACACAACACAAATCCAGAGTGTAATTTGAGAACTTATTATTTAATTATTAAGGAAATTAAGGAAATATAATATATTAAATTATTACAAAATTAAGTGCACAACCAATGAGATTTGTTATAGATATAACAGAGGCACATATTAGGTACATGCCAATACATATTAGTATGAAAAATTTCTAATTATTTATGGCATATCTACATCTTCATAGATCTCTAGTAATAACTTTAGTACCGGGCGTTTTAAGTGTATTAAATCTGAAACATCTGGAATTTCTATTATTCCAAGAGGTTTCTTTGTTTTTATGGTGATAGCTTCTACCCGTAGCTCGAAACATCCCACGGGAACCGTGTGCTTTGGCCAGGGCCAAGCATCAACTAGCTAAAAGCCGAGCTTTGTGCGTGGTAACGAATCTTTAAGGGCCGGGACACAAAAACACGGCACGACGTCGTACGGCGTCGTTCGGCGCCGTGTCGGACGCGCGTCGAAAAAAACCACGGCACGGCGCCGTACGGCGTCGTACGACGTCGTGCCATAGAAACTCGTCTTGAATTTCTAGGTGAGTTTCTACGGCACGACGTCGTACGACGTCGTACGACGCCGTACGGCTTCGTGCCGTGGTTTTTTACGAGGCGCGTCCGACACGGCGCCGTACGACGCCGTACGACGTCGTGCCGTGTTTTTGTGTCCCGGCCCTAAGGCAGTTTATTTTTATTTATTATATAATAGTAATCAAACCTTGGTTGACCGATGATAACACATCTACATATAAATAAAAATTACTATGTTAAAGTACAAATCAATAGGCGTGATAGTTTTTCCGTAAAGTGTACCACAAAAGTGCTGTAGCTCTACCATGAGTTTAAAACTATAGTATTTTTCGATACTCGATACCGACTACCGTAATTTTTTAGTATGGCAAATTTTACAGCACGTCTAGCGGTCACTTGAAGAACTAAAATCGCCATACTAAATATATACGTAGTCGGTATCGAGTATCGATAAAAACTATACCTTTAAACTCATGGTAGAGCTACTGGTTGTGGGATATACTAGGGCTCGCTTCGCGCGCCCTGATAACTAGACGTTTCGCACTTCTCTGCCTGCGTAAGTATTTTCATGGGAGCCGTATATTTAGCCGTTTATACGTAGGAGAGCCATGCTTCGGCACGAATGGGCCGGCTCGACCGGAGAAATACCACGTTCTCACAGAAAACCGGCGTGAAACAGCGCTTAAGCTTGCGCTGTGTTTCGCCGAGTGAGTGAGTTTACCGGAGGCCCAATCCCCTACCCTATTCCCTTCCCTACTATCCCCTATTCCCTTTCCTACCCTCCCCTATTACCCTATTCCCTCTTAAAAGGCCGGCAACGCACTTGTAGCTCTACTGATGCTGCGAGTGTCCATGGGCGACGGAAGTTGCTTTCCATCAGGTGACCCGTTTGCTCGTTTGCCCCCTTATTTCATAAAATAAAAAAAGCCGCAAAAATATGGAGTGTATCTACACTCCATATTTTTGCCTCCATCTGGAGGAGAACTATCTCTGTATGTAAAAAGTGTCCGCTGAAATGCATTAAATTATTTCATGCCATAATCCATACACTTTGCTGCAGCTAGCGCCATTCTTGGAGGATTCTTCAACTGTTATTTACTGCGTACAGCTGGACACTTTTTCAAATATCCCCCATATGAGATAGTTCTCCTCCATCTACCCTCCGTACGCAAAAAGTTGCCTAAAGTCCTTCCCCATGACAGATCATAAAGACTAGCTTTATCCATACTTACTTAATATTATAAACGCGAAAGTGTATCTGTCTGTCCGTCTGTCTGTCTGTTACCTCTTCACGACTAAACGGCTGAACCGATTTTGCTGAAAGGCATGGCATACTTTGAGTCCCGGGAAAGGATATAGGATAGGTACTTTTTATCTTGGAAAAATTGGTTCCTTTTTTTTTTTTTTTTTTTATGAAAGGGGGCAAACGAGCAAACGGGTCACCTGGTGGAAAGCAACTTCCGTCGCCCATGGACACTCGCAGCATCAGAAGAGCTGCAGGTACGTTGCCGACCTTTTAAGAGGGAATAGGGTAATAGGGGAGGGTAGGGATGGGAAGGGAAGGGAATAGGGGAGGGTAGGGAAGGGAATAGGGTAGGGGATTGGGCCTCCGGTAAACTCACTCACTCGGCGAAACACAGCGCAAGCGCTGTTTCACGCCGGTTTTCTGTGAGAACGTGGTATTTCTCCGGTCGAGCCGGCCCATTCGTGCCGAAGCATGGCTCTCCCACGTATCCTTCGCGATTAACAAATTTTGGCGCAACGGACTTGCGGGCACTGTCTAGTCCAGTATTTCCCATAGTGGGCGATAACATCCCCTCGTATGAGCATCATCCCATCCCATCCCCTGAGCAAACGACCTTGACCATACATTTGCCGCGTTGCCTAGATCACGCCAAAATCCTATTTTTTTACTTATCTTAGTTCAAAATTGACCTAAAAAAAATTCAAACGTCCAGTATATTATCTATAATATAAAAATGAGTCACTGAATGTGTTGCTAAGCGCAAAACTCGAGAACGGTTGGACCGATTTCGCTAATTCTTTTTTTTAATATTCCTTGAAGTACGAGAATGGTTCTTACGGAGAGAAAAATTCTAAAAAAAAAAATTAAATTTCCTGAAAAAGTCTAAAAACAACACTTTTATATATATAAATGGATTTTCAATTGTGTTAGTAACGCTAAAACTCGAAAACGGCTGAACGGATTGGGCTAATTTTAGTCTTAAAATATTCGTAGAAGTCCAGGGAAGGTTTTAAAGTGACACGAAGTTCACCGGGACAGCTAGTAGTTAATGAAATTGTCGATCTATTGGCGTGTGTTTCAAATGACGGTAATTTGTAAATACTAGGGAGATGCTGAAAGTATGCTTCAATTTTAATAAATTGGTATTACTTTGGAAGCTAATATCATGAGTATAATAAACAAAAATAGAAATTTTAAAACGGAGAAAGGAATGTTGATATACTGAAGATTATTGCTGTATTTTTATTATAACTTTGTAGCTTTCAAATTATGAGTTTATAAGGCTCTAAATACGATAAATTACGGCATCTCCGTAGGGGGGCCTTAAGTAAAAAATGTATAGTTTAACATTATATCGCGATTGCGTCAACGCGCAAAAAACGCCAAAATAAATGTAGCAACATATAAAAATAGTATTTGAATAAACGATGATTATTATAACGATTAAGTATAATAATAATAAATATTATAACATCGTCTGTATAATGTATGTTAAGTTATCAAGATTGTCATTATTTACGTGATAATATAATAATTGTGCATACCTAAGAACAGGAAAATAAGGTGCATACTAATATTATAAATGAGAATTAAATGACAGTCTGTTTGTATTTTACTAAGCCGATTTTGCTGAAATTTGGTATGAGCTTTGAGTCCCGGGAAAGGACATAGGATACTTTTTATCCTGGAAAATGTACGGTTCCCGCGCGATAAACTAATTTTGGCGCAACGAAGCAGCGACGGTTATCTAGTCAACTATACAGGGTGCATTGGCTTCCTGCCAAATTTTTTCCATTATTAAGAGAGTCACGACAAAAATTGGGTTCTATTTTTTTTTCAATGACATATTTTATCCCATTTGAAATCGTTGCAGAACGGTCACTCGCGGCACGGGGGAATGAGCGGGGGTGACGCGGGGGAAGGCGCGCACGCGGGGGCCCGTCACTCGGTCGGTTTGGTCTCGGTTGGAACATGGAAAGGAACGTTTCGGACTTCATCAGAGCTGCATGAAGACTGGTCGTCGTTTAGTCCCGATCTTAATCCACCGGATTATGATTTTTGGTCGGTTTTAGAGAGTATGGCTTGCTGTAAATGCCGTGATAATTTGGAGTCACTAAAACAATCCATACGACTGGCAGTGAAGAATTTTCCCATGGAAAGAGTCCGTGTTTCTAATGATAACTGGCCACAATGTTTAAAGGACGTTATTGTAGCCAATGAAGGCCAATTTGAATAAGCTTTTAATATTTTAAATTGTTTTATATTTATGTATTAAACTAATACACTGTAAAAATAATAAAATTTATTTGCAATAGAAAAAAAATGTTTTTCTTTGTATCAGTATTTATGGCAAGACTAGGTACGTGGGAGGTGGGAGAGCCATGCTTCGGCACGAATAGGCCGGCTCGACCGGATAAATACCACGTTCTCACAGAAAACCGGCGTGAAACAGCGCTTGCGCTGTGTTTCGCCGAGTGAGTGAGTTTACCGGAGGCCCGATCCCCTACCCTATTCCTTTTCCTACCCTCCCCTATTCCCTTCCCTTCCCTACCCTCCCCTATTACCCTATTCCCTCTTAAAAGGCCGGCAACGCACATGCAGCTCTTCTGATGCTGCGAGTGTCCATGGGCGACGGAAGTTGCTTTCCATCAGGTGACCCGTTTGCTCGTTTGCCCCCTTATTTCATAAAAAAAAAGGTAATTTCTAGCTAATCTACCTAGTACATACAGAAAAATTACAACAAAATCGGTCCAGCTATGGCGAACAAAGCTGTGGTAAAAAAATACTATATATTATGACAATAAAATTAAAATAAGTGAAAAAATCGGGCAAGTGCGAGTCGGACACGCGCACGTAGAGTTCCGTACGTTATAGATATCGAGCAAAAAAGGCCAAAAAATCACGTTAGTTGTATGGGAGCCCCCCTTAAATATTACTTTTATTTTCTTTTTAGTATTTGTTGTTATAGCAGCAACAGAAATACACAATCTGTAAAAAAATCAGAAGTCTAGCTATAGCGGTTCTTGAGTTACAGCCTGGAGACAGACTGACAGAGTCAGACATCGAAGTCTCAGTAATAGGGTACCGTTTTTACCCTTTGGGTACGGAACCCTAAAAAGGTTTTATATAAATTACAATGCATTGTGTAATTATCCCAGAGTCTGCAAAAAAGTGACCATGTATCGTATAATAATATTATGTGTGTTAAATTTTATATTAAAAATTAATGCTGGTAGGTACCTATTGATAAGTCTAATCTTACTAATATTATCACTACGAAAGAGTGTCTGTCTGTCACACTTTCGCATTGATAATATTAGTAAGAATAGCTTCATCTGAAGTTCAACTGAGTCCCTGGAAAATTTAGGGTTTCAGTTCGAGGCCGTACCACGAAACCGTTTTGAGACTCAAACAATCGAACGAGAATGCCGCGTCCTGCTCTAACAAACGCGAAATGACGTTATTAGACCAGGACGCGGCATGGGGCGTTTTCACAGTGCGACGATAACGACACGACACGATAGACGGTACCACAAATAGATAAGAGCCACCGCACATATACAATTTCAAGTTGTGCAAGAGCAAGCGGGATGTCACTATCAGTAACACTGCGTGGTAAAAAGAGACGTGTGATCCATGACAGCAGAACTCTTTTTTTGACGTCCAGTCGGTACGTATCGGCACGTTGACAATTTAATCCCTTAGAATTTATGTTCAATCATGCTTGAATAAGTGTGTACGTACACATATTTTTACACACAGGGCCCATAGACGGCCCCGAATTACATAATAAAAAAAATTATTAGTATGGAGGTATGGATAATGGATATGGATTATTATCACCTTTTTATTTGGAATTTTTCATTAAAATTTATCTGGATAATATCGAAGTTTAAAATGCAAGGTATGATCAATGATGTTTTCCTAATTCTAATCTGTCACTTAGTATTGAATCTGTCACTTAGTATTGTGACACTACGCAATTTAGTTTGTACGATGGTCGGCCAACTTGAAATTGTATATGTGCGGTGGCCCTTAGGTATCTATTCCGTGGTATCGTCTATCGTGTCACAATAGACATAACGACCAGTAGTTCGACTGCAAAGAAACGGACAGGTTTCAATATCTGTCAAATTCGTCGGGTTTCACTAGGATTATGAACGGAATGTGCCTCGCGCTTGCTGATATAATTTATTTTTAAATATTTAAAATAAAGATTTCAAAATTGGATTCTGACAATTATAATCGCATTTGCCAAAACACAAACAACAATACGACCAAAGAGGAACACGTCCATCGAATATGTCATAGTTTTAAATTCGTAGGTGACAAGTTAACAACCCTAGCGACGATTTTCGTCATAATACGTCAAATTAAAAATTTCAACATCAGTTCTAAGTCGGCATACTCTATAATTCTGTCTACTCTGACGTAGCGTCAAAACTAGCGCGCTTGAAATTCGTTATAACGTAGCGTCAAAACTAGCGCGCTTGAAATTCGTTATAACGTAGCGTCAAAACTAGCGCGCTTGAAATTCGTTATAACGTAGCGTCAAAACTAGCGCGCTTGAAATTCGTTATAACGTAGCGTCAAAACTAGCGCGCTCGAAATTCGTTATAACGTAGCGTCAAAACTAGCGCGCTTGAAATTCGTTATAACGTAGCGTCAAAACTAGCGCGCTCGAAATTCGTTATAACGTAGCGTCAAAACTAGCGCGCTTGAAATTCGTTATAACGTAGCGTCAAAACTAGCGCGCTCGAAATTCGTTATAACGTAGCGTCAAAACTAGCGCGCTTGAAATTCGTTATAACGTACCGTCAAAACTAGCGCGCTTGAAATTCGTTATAACGTAGCGTCAAAACTAGCGCGCTTGAAATTCGTTATAACGTAGCGTCAAAACTAGCGCGCTTGCAATATGTAGCATATTCCATATAGCGTGTTATGAAAATATAGCCGATAGGAACACCACTGATTCTGTGGTATCGTCTATAGTGTCGTGTCGTTATCGTCGCAGTGTGAAAACGCCCATTGTCGCCCGATTGTTTGAGTCTCAAAACGGTTTCATAGTAATTACCTACGATTCTGAACCGATGTAGATGCAATATTTATGGAGATACTTTTAGGCCCGGGAAAGGACAAACGATAGTTTTATCGCATCAAAATGTACGATTCCCGCCCGATAACCGAATTTCGGCGCAACATGCCTTCGTGCCAATTAGTTCTCAATGCTAAATCTGAACTTTAACGTTTTTTTCCAAAAAAACCGCTATATTTTTAACTGACTTCAAAAAAAGGAGGTTATCAATTCGACCAGTATGTATGTTAAATATTTCCATAACTGCCCAGTTTTCGTATAATTATGTTAGTCTATATGACCGTCAGAACAAATGTGCCAAATTTCAAAAGTGTATGTAAGTTTCTATGTTTGTGTTCGCATATCTCTGGAACTACACGTCCAATTTAAGTAATTCTTTTTTGTTGCACTAACTAATTGTTCAACTTAGGGAATGCTGCAAGTTTCATCAAAATCGGTTCAGTAGTTTTTGAAATATCTTTATATCTTTTTTTTTAAGATACTATTATCATCTTTCAGAAATATCACCATGCCCACCTACCGACCAAGCCTGTCTCGATGCCACCGCTAACGAGTTCTACCAGAAGCTGATGGTGGGAATCCCAGCGGTGGGCATCGAACCCCACGAGCCCACGCGCCATCCCCTCATAGTGGGCAACTTGGCGACGCTGAAATACACCTTCTACAACGCGACTATCAGCCATATGGATGAGTGTAAAATTAGTGATTTGAAGTTAGTAAAAACATTACTCCTGTTTTCCGCTGATTAAATTCGTTACGAACTCTGAAACAGTTTAAGATAATTCCATGCCCACGCAAGAGCTGTTAAAGATGCTGCAGATACCACGGGCTCGGGAAAAACTGGTGTAAAATATGTTTCCAGAAGCGCGTTATTCTACTCTACAGAGTAATTTGTCGCAACCTATTTCTAAACATAGTTTAGTTTAGCGCGTACCGCGTACGCTAGACAGAATTGTTTTCAAAATCCTTACTCCTTGAAACTTAATTCATTGGAAACGTTGAAAAAACTGAACATTTTTTTTACGTGGGAGAGCCATGCTTCTGCACGAATGGGCCGGCTCGACCGGAGAAATACCACGTTCTCACAGAAAACCAGCGTGAAACAGCGCTTGCTTCGCCGAGTGAGTGAGTTTACCGGAGGCCCAATCCCCTATCCTATTCCCTTCCCTACTCTCCCCTTTTCCCTTCCCTTCCCTACCCTCCCTATTACCCTGAGCTGAGCTCTTCTGATGCTGCGAGTGTCCATGGGCGACGGAAGTTGCTTTCCATCAGGTGACCCGTTTGCTCGTTTGCTCCCTTATTTCATAAAAAAAATTTGACCTAATGAGTAAATGAAAGAGCATCGTAGCTGCTTTCGAATACAAGACCACGCGAAACTCTAAGCATATGTGCAATGTGCAATGCACACGGGCGCCATCCTCTAGGGGCGCCAAATTGCCATCTTTAGGGGCGCCAAAACCAAGGTCCCAAAAATTGCCTAAAGGGACGCCAAAATCCTTTTTTGCACACAGGCGCCAGTAGCCCTTACGGGGGCCCTGACTCTAAGAGCAGCTCTGGATTTATGTATAGGCAGTATAGGCCATGGCCTATGGGCGGCAGCGTCCTAGGATAGCGGCAGAGTTCGTACATAGGGAGGGGTAAAATTAAATTGGCCTATACTCATAAAATATATAAATACGGCCCTGTTCCAACAATGTCTAGATAATTCAACCGATCAACCGATCCGCTTTTCACAGTGAATTCAACATTTCAGGTTCAACCGCGACACTCTCAAGACCCAGTTCAAGATGTCCTGCCCCAAAGTCGTGATAGAGACGGACTACGAGACCAGCGGCCAGCTGCTCGTGGTGCCTGTACATGGGAAGGGAGACGCTAAGATTGTTACTGGTATGTAGTCCGCGACATCCAAGGGAAACAGGGGCCGTACCACGAAACCGTTTTGAGATTCGAACAATCGAACGAGAATGCCGCGTCCTACTCTAAGGGTCAATTCAAACCGCAACGCGACGCGTAGATGCATTTCTAAATTATTATGGATTTAACAGATTCGCAAGACGCAATTGAAATCTGTCAAATCCATACAAATTTAGAAATGCATCTACGCGTCGCGTTGCGGTCTGAATTGACCCTTACAAACGAGAAATGACGTTGTTAGAGCGGGCGCGACGTTCTCGTGCGATTGTTTGGCCGTGTTCAGACCAAACTGACTATGCGCCTACGCCTAGCGCATGGGTCGGCAGACTTACCGATCAGATGAGCCAAATATCAAGTTTGTAGATTTTCCCATACCTTCAAAGAGTCGCCACATGAATTTTGTAAGTCTAATAATAATTAGAGTTAGAGTGTACATTGTACAGTATTAAAAAATGTGGGAAATTAAGAAAAAAACTCATTACTGAAAGACATATTTTATTAAAATAACTCTCATTAAGTACTTATAATAAATTTTAGTTTTAGTTGGAACGGTGTCCTTGCATTGCCTTCGAAAGCTTGCCTATTTCTGGAGTGGCAACTAATTACTCGTTTTTATTATTTTAAGGCACGACTGTAAATTGTCGTCGGTTAAGAGGATTCCACACCGCCCTTTTTTCCATACAAACGTTGTCCCCTGTTTCCTCCCTGGATAATGCTAGTAGAGTTATAATTTTTTTCCTGAATATCTACGGCCACTAATACAATGTCCCTATGTTTTCTTTTTTTTTCATAATTTAATTATTAAATAAGATATGAACGTTCAAAAACCCAAAGAAATGGCCAGATTTTCCGCTGTGTTCAAACGTCTAGAAAACAGATTTGGCTAGATTATACAAAAAAAGCAAAACATAGGAACACAGCTCAAGCCTTTTTTTAATCTTTAATGAAAAAAGTACTTAAATCGGTTAAGTTTTGGAGAAGGAATCAGGGGACAACGAATCGTTGATTTTCTGGATTTTCTGCAGTTGTCTCTATCGCGTTCTGCGGTATAGGCTTGAGGTAAGGGAGACAGCTATAGATATTACACGTACTTTTTTTTCATTTCTCTAGCCCCTGTTGTATCCTCTTAAGTGAGTGTAAGAATAGAGCCATATTAATCCTATGAAAGAGCCGCATGCGGCCGCAAGCCGCGGTCTGCCGACCCCTGGCCTAGCGTAATGGCGTATAGTCTGTGTGAACGATAAAGTGAATAGGGATTGTCCATTTTTTTTATTCTGCTCATTACAAATTTAAACATTTCTAGGAATAAGGTCAGTGATCGTTTTTCTGTATATAAACCAAAAAAATACCCATTAGTTACTTATATTTTTGAACAAATATGTTTAACCTTTGTTTGACCTTCAATGGCGTTAAATTAGCAATAAATTCGACCAACATTACGTTTCGAACTTTTGGTAAGCTTATTTGTTCATAAGAAATTCCAGAAACAAAATAACAAAGCGAATTTTGGATACGGTCAGAAAGCATGCATCGCGGGCATGCCTCACGGTCACTGTTGACTGCGCTGTCGGCTGCCCTTGACGAACAAAAAAAGGCACAGTGTGGACAAAGCTATTGTAAGATCTGCGTGTATCGTCCAATGGTATCGTCTCATAGCACGAATTTTCGTTCGATAGGCGCATGTGCGGCCGCGGCATTACAAACATCCATACAACACCACAAAATTTTGACACTTAAAAAAATTGCAGAAACTATTTTCGTCTGTTATTTCAGGTCGATACAATTTCGTCTTCAACTGTGAGGGTAAGATGGTCGATCGCCACTACAGCATCAGAAGTTGCAGCTTCGCGGTAGACGCGGTGGAGAAGATCAACTTCGACATCAACAACTTGTTTGACGGGAACCAGCAGTTGTGTGAGTTACATTGTTTAATGGGAACCAACAGTTGTTTGATGGGAACCAGGAGTTGCGTGTTACAACAACGTGTAACGTAGTGTAGCGATAACAGGTTGTTGTTATTTGCATTGCTAGATGGAAACGAGTAGTTGAGTGGGTTACATTGTTTTATGGGAACCAGGAATTGCGTAAGGTATTGTTTGATGTGAAACAGCATTTGTGCGAGTATTAGAACCAGGAGTCGTGTGTTAATTAATGTTTGGCGGTAGTGATGTGAATTACATTGTTTGACTGGCATCACGAACTGTGTGAGTTATATTGTTTTAAGGGAACCTACAGTTATGTGTCTAACTCACAATTAGTGTAATTTACATTGTCTGAGAATCAGCAATTGCTAGCTCTTAAACAAGTAACTCAGGAGTGTCATTTAAATTGTTTAAGAACCACTAGTTATGTCAGTCATATTAGATGCTTGCAAGAACAAGCGGTCGTGTGAGTCACATTGTTTGACAGGAAACAATATTTGTGTAACAAAGATTGTTTGATCTGTCAAACCAGCATTTGTGTAACATTAAATTGTTTTATGGGAACCGGTAGGAAATCGTGTGAGATTTAGACTTGTAAAAGCCCTGTTTTGGTACGAATAAGTCGGTTCCACAACTGATACAGCAAACTCTTACATACTCATTTGCCTCAATCCCTCTCATTTTCCAGCGAAAGCCTTCCATGACTTCCTTCACGACAACTGGAAGGACTCTCACGACTTTGTTAAGGATCCCGTGTGGAATGTCCACACCAAGAAGATGATCACCGCCGCCAATAAGCTGCTGAAGACCGCGACGCTGCGATGATGATGATGATGATGATGATGATGATGATTAAATTACTTGAATAAGTGCTGTTGTTAATAATTTGCTCCTATATAAAGACTGTATAATGTATAGTCCTCCTTAGCTGTTTCGATAACTGCAACCCCAGAAATATAGGATTGTTTCTATTATGATTTATGAGCCCTAATTGCTAGGCCCACATGTGCTAAAGCCTACAGTAGAGTCATAGTAAAAGGAGGGGAAGTAAGTTGTCTTCATACAAAGGCACCGCGCGCGGCTTGAATGTGTGCGCCTGCGTCGCCACGTACGGCACACAACAAAATCTCGGCCAGTTTTAGAGGCTGGTACCGCCGAGATTTTGTTGTGTACCGTAGGTGGTGACTGGCGACGCATTGATACTATGGCGCACACATACAACCCGCGCGCGGTGCCTTTGTATGAAGATAACTTACTTCCCCTCCTTTTACTATGGTAAAGTTGGCCGACAGAGTTTTAAGTATAAGATGGATGGATGGATAGATGGATTAGGATTATAATGAAACATCAGCACTAATTTGAGAATGTGTGCCTTACATACAGGCACACATTGATTTTTTTGAGGTTTAAACATGATATCATCAAGTTTAAACCGCTGAAGCGATTTGGATGAAATTTTGTATAGAGGTACCTACTTTGAATCTCGGGAAATGACATAGATTTTATAGCGCGGCAAACAGCACAGTTACCGTGCTATAAACAATGACAACCTCTGTAGCTCAGTGGGTACTGGGTGGGCTGTCGGTAGCTCAAGCCGGGGGTCGCGGGTTCAAATCCCGCCGACGGAACAAAAAGTTTTCAAAGTTCCGGGGTCATGGGTGTGTATTAAATATTATGTGTATCATATAATTGACGACGCCCCTGTACATATCTCGCCTGCACTGGTCCATGGAGGTCGAGGACGTCGTCAACTACATCAGTAAGAAGACATCCCTCCACTTGAGGGTCGAACGTCTGCAGTCTCGCCACAAGGTCAATTCCAGTTCCTTCGGGGTGAGAGTACCGACGCATCTTCTGTCGACCTTTGAAGCGGAGGAATTCTGACTGATGTGGTCTACCGAAGGTTCCGGGGAAGACTCCGGAATGAAGCGCGCGTTTTCTTGGCGTGGGCTCATTTTAACGGCCTCATCGAAAAGGACATTGATAGATGGTAATCATGAGAATATGATTCTGTTGATAGGAATTATTCTGCACTATAACCAACACAAGTTTAAAAAGTATGAAATAAAATTAAATTAGGAAATTTAAAAAAACCCCCGCCAAAACAACTTTAAAAAGTAATGAAATAATATTTACTGCCTTTAAGTTCAAATAATTCCTAACTTGTGTAAAGTAATATTTTAGTCCATAATTGTTGTCAAGGTGTGTCGGGGGACCGCTAATGTAGATGTTTAATTTCACTTAACAAGTTTAAGGACACACACAATTCACAGCGATCTGAATCGAGATAGGTAATCAGCGACTTGGCGGTTGTAGGTTGTAGTTTACTTGGCGACACACCGTGACAACAATTATGGACTAAAATATTACTTTACACAAGTTAGGAATTATTTGAACTTAAAGGCAGTAAAAATTATTTCATTACTTTTTAAAGTTGTTTTGGAGGGGTTTTTTTTTAATTTCTTAATTTATTATATTTTTAATTTCTTAATTTATTAAAGGCAGTAAATATTTTTTTAATTTCTTAATTTATTATATTATAGATATATTTGGAATATCGGAATCGGCTCCAACAATTTTCATGAAATTTAGTAAGGGGTTTCGGGGGCAATAAATCGATCTAGCTAGGAATCATTTTTAGAAAATGTCATTTTATTCGTGGTTCATCGAATACCGAGTCGGTCTACCGAGTCGGAATACCAAAGCTCGGTCAAATAGCTAGTATATTATGTAAATCGATCAAAAATATCAACAGTCAAATAAAAAACCTCCTCTTTCCTGGAAGGTGGTTAAAATGAACTAGTACTAACAGACTATAATAGTACGGTCGCGGGAGTTTCATACATTGACCCATCTGTCACAATAGGAACTTGGGATTGATATCCCAGGATGGGATAAGGGATTAACTTGGGATCTCGGACTCCAATTAAGATAACAGTTAATCCTAGATATGTGTATCTACAAACATGTTGGCGTTACAATTTATATTGCTGTTACTTGGTTGTTTTAACCCCCGACAAAAAGGAGGGGTGATAACTGATAGCTTTTTTTAAAGTTGACATGAGAGTGTTCTCAGCAATAGTTCATCTTCATCAGTCTGCTCACAGATGGAAAATGTGCTTATTTAGAAAGTTTTCTATGGACCCCTCCATTCTTTAAATTTCTTAATTATTCTTCATTGCAAACGATGATGGGCAAAAATGTATGGGCTCTGGTATAGGGCTCAAACACAATTTATTGTATATTTTTTGTCTGTCCGTCTGTCTGTCTGTCTGTCCGCGGTTTTTCTCACAGACTATATAGGATCTACAAAGCTGTAATTCGGCACAAAATACAAATGCACATAAAAATGGTATACAAGATCTTTAAAAAAATTTTTTAAGGTACTTCCCCTACACATCAATTGGGATGAATTTTTTTCGCGTCCACCCCACCGTATGGGGTGTCATTGGATAGGTTTTTAAAATATATTATGAGTGTTTGTAGATCATTTTCCGATTTAGGGATCCATTTGTGAAATATGAAGTTTTAAAGTGAAAAAAAAACATAAGACTCCAGTGCCCCCTAACCAAAATGCCCATCATCCTTTGCAATTCCACATTCTCGTTCCCCAGAACTCAAAGTAGCCCCATCAAAATCAGTTCAGCGGTTCAAGCGAGAAGAGGCAACAGACAGACACACTTTCACATTTATATTATTAGTATGGATAACGTTCAAAATGATTAGAACCATAGTATAGATGAAGTATAGATGAACGCGGTAACGCCGCGTTAAAGAAAAATACCGTTTTGGATATGTTTTAGATTGCTTGTTTCCTATGAGAGGCCGGCCTGGCCTCTCATAGAAAACAAGCAATGGAACAGCAAAAAATGGAAAGGGCGTAAGCGACAATTGGTTTTTGTCGCGTAATTTAAAAATCATAAATACATTACATATAAGCTATGGGCAAATTAAAGTGTATGCTTAAACCAATTTATGTACAAATTTGGAAGCTTAAATCACGCTCCTCTGTTGGCAAAATAGGAATCCCTGTTTTTACAGAGGTCGTTTTGATTGATTATTCTATGTTATAAAAGTTGACCAATCGTGTTATGCTATGGGTAATTCAAAGACAAAGACATGATGAATACTGACAATGAACTTTAATTTCTTAGCTTTAGTCATTGCTGAGAAAAATCGACATCGCTACAGCCAAATTATCAAGGCGTCACCTTAAGTGATTTGTCTGCAGTTAAACAGAACTGGCTAACACTACGTCTGCTATTTCTTACCGCTCACACCTGCAGACTGCAGACTAGGGTTATCACACAATACTTCATGAAAATACAATTTCACCAAAAGTGAAACAAAATTGGTCTTTTGGCGCTGCTCTTTTCACAGTGAACTCTCTATGAGAAACACGTACGCACCCTAAAGTATTGTCACTTACTTTTGTTACACCTTGTATAAAAGTAATTTCTGTAATATAATTTGCTAACGCGCTTTGGGGGCCCTTGTGGCCCGGGACTCCCTTATAATTGATACGGCATATACGGCCGTAGGTACGTCCCTGGTCCTGGATCTGTCAAACACAGAGCTCCCTCCACGACCGTCCTACCTCAAAAGGGACCGTCCAAAATAAGGGAACGCTTCGGCAAATATTTTGGCAGCCCTGAATCTCCCTAATGCAACTGCGAATTAGCGAAAGCTGCAATTTCGCTTAAAACTTCGCTTAAAATGTTGCAAACGAGCGGCAGGTAAGCTGATGGTATGCAATTCTTAACTGAAAATTACGGCTTGGGTTATGGGTTCAATTACCCGTCTATGTAGGCAAAAGGTTGGTAATGACTGGAGTGAAAGGCATTATGATTGGTATTCTGTTAGTCTGTATTGCGGACACACTCAGGCAAAGGCAATGACAAATAAACCTGCACCTTTAAGGTTGGCTTGCACCAAGTAACTTTTACTACAATGTAAAATATCAAATCTTTGGTTAAAGTTAAAAATGGACGCCATCAAGACGCCATATTTAACCATAACCATAGAGCTCGACAAGGCTTTAAATGCACGTGGCGAGAAAAGGAACTAACGCTGTCATCATACATAAAACGCCATTTTTGACAGTTCTCCTTTACCAGCAGCGCCCCCGCCCACGTTCATTTATAACCTTGTTGGACCAGTTGTCATCTGTCAATTTTTCCGGTCAAAGTCAAGGGTAAAGTAAAAGCTAAGCCTTAACTATAACCATAACTTTAACTTTAACCACGCCTCTGGCAACCCACCCTAAATATACCAGCTGAAACTATCAGAAAAAATAATTCATTGGCAGATGCTGGACCTACGTAAATTGGTCGGGCTATGTCAAACCCATCAAAACCACGACTATGACTTGACATTGGCCTTGATGAAATAGTACGCGGGCGGATGCATATTATACAAATGTTTTTTAATAATGGGGGCAAACGAGCAAACGGGTCACCTGATGGTAAGCAACTTCCGTCGCCCATGGACACTCGCAGCATCACAAGAGCTGCAGGTGCGTTGCCGGCCTTTTAAGAGGGAATAGGGTAGGGGAGGGTAGGGAAAGGAATAGTGTAGGGGATCGGGCCTCCGGTAAACTCACTCACTCGGCGAAACACAGCGTAAGCGCTGTTTCACGCCGGTTTTCTGTCAGAACGTGGTATTTCTCCGGTCGAGCCGGCCCTTTCGAGCCGAAGCATGGCTCTCCTACGTTATGTAAAATGAAAACGCGGCCGCTTAAGTCGAGCGTTACGAATAAAATTAAAGAAGCCTCTTTAGAAAAGAACAGCGGGGCTAAAATGGTCGCTTTGGAGAATCATAATATGATTCATTTTTTTAAAATGGCAAGATGCAAGTCTGCTTGCAATTCATGTCTACAACTCGACAAGGCTTTAAATGAACGTGTCGGAAAAAGGAACTAACGCTGCCATCATACAACAACGTAATTTTTTACTTTCTCTCTTCTCTTTACGAGCAGCGCCGCCGCCCACGTTCATTTTTATAACCTTGTTGCACAGTGCACTGTGGTAATTCGTACTAATTTGACATTTGTTAGTTTGACAGTTTTGACAATTCATTCGCGGTATAGCCACAGAATAGATAATAATACAAGTAGTATAGCGATCAAACCGCTTATTCGCGCGGCCGCATATAAGTCCAGCGTTAAAAGAACAGAACTTAGACATGACATAATCCGACATATTATGTAGGTTTGCATATGAAATTCTCAGCCAAAATGTTACATTTATAACGAAGCAACATTTTTAATTTTATCGCATCCTCTAAACTCCAATTTGAACTAACGAGCAGGATTTAACTAACTCGGCTAACGAGGTCGTTGAACTGCCGTTATTTTAACTGAATTGTCATCGACGGATTTGAAATATCTAGAATGGATAAATCACATCTATTGTGCTCACATACGGTTTTGCTCGATAGTTTTACTCCAAATCGAGCAATAACCACCGTGTGGACCGCAAAACTGAAAGCTCGAAGGCCCGATGGAATTAAATACGTCTTTTTTTCAAAAAAAATTCAAAAAAATTTCGAAATAACCACACGAAAAGTCTTATTGTTTACAACGGGATTACAAGACGTGTAACATAAAGATGACACTTGACAGTGACAAGTGACAACTGACAAAGGGAATTTGACAGCGTACCATAGACAAAATACTTTTTTTTTTCTTCCATGACTTATAGAGCATTGATATTTCAATATAGTGTTTTATTATAATAATTAAAAATGTCATTAGAAAATATTTACAATAACGTCACGATCAGGAAGAAAATTTATGGGAAATCAAAGTCTACAGATTCAGAACACTCATCATTAAACTCATCAGATACGGATATACAGGCTAAAAGTTGAATTAAAAACTGAAATAATGGAATTAAATGCACAATTGAATAGCACCCGTGATGAATTAGATAATATTATTTTAGAGAATACTGACTTAAAAAATTTTATAAATCGTCAAAATCAGCAAATAAATACTCTCAAGGATAAAGAGATGCAGAAACAAGGAACTAGTAGACACAAGGAAAAAATTTGGGTAGGTACCTAAACAAAACCTAGAAATTTATCGCAGAAATGCTACTATCATATCCATAAATATATATAATAAGTTACCAAATAATATTAAAAATATATCAAATTACAATAAATTTAAAAATATTCTATTTTCTTGGCTTTTGGACAAATGTTATTATTCAAATGAAGATAGACAAAATGAAAAAATGTTTTGTTTAGGTAAAAATTGTGTTTCTGCTATTATTTAGAATTTCTTGTTTAATTATTGTATATTAAATTGTATACTTTGATAATTTTCAATTACTTTTGACATTTAATGAAAGTAATTAACCTATTTTAATTAATTTTAATTTGTAATTTGACCGACCAATTAACATTTTTTATTTTTCATTTTTTATTTAATTCCATTATCTACTAAAATATGACGATGTAAAAATTTTATATTGAGTTTGACATTTATGGGTAAAAAAATTATTGACTATAAGTAATTATGTTTTAATAACTAATAACTTTAAGAAGGATTTATATTAATATTATTATTATAATTTGACAAAATGTGCATTAAATATTTGCATGTCGATTAAAACGACAATAATATGTGAGACACATTTAACATATTGTAACATCTTAATGTACACACCATATTATTGCAAATAAAGATTATGATTATGATTATGATTATGATTATGATTATGATTATGATTATAATTATGATTATGATTCGATTCGGAGTAAAACTATCGAGCAAAACCGTATGTGAGTACTTAGCATTGCAATAGCTTATGTCATTATCCAATGCTAGTTGACTAAGTACTCTTCAGAGGCATTTATCTATAATATAAAAAGCGGCCAAGTGCGAGTTGGACTCGCCCATGAAGGGTTCCGCGGCAGTAATAAGGTTTATTTTAATGAAATTAAAAGGTTTTTGATTTATTTTTATATTTCAGTTGTTTTAATGCAAATTAATTTAAGGTTTACCATTTATGACGTATAAAAAAACTACTTGCTAGATATCGTTCAAACCAATTTTCGTTGGTAGTTTTTATAGTATTGTATATCATATATTATTTTTAGACTTATCATGCCCCTACTTTAGAAGTTAGAGGGGGGGACACACATTTTACCACTTTGGAAGAGTCTCTCTCGCAAACTATTCAGGTTAGAAAAAAATGACATGAGAAACCTCAATATGATTTTTGAAGACCTATCCATAGATACCCCACACGTATAGGTTAGATGAAAAAATTTTTTTTTTGTTTCAGTTGTACCTATGGGGACCCCTAAAATTTCTAATAATTTTTCCATTTTTGTATCAAAATCTTAATGCGGTTCACAGACTACATCTACTTACCAATTTTTAATAGTGTAACTCTTATAGTTTCGGAGGAAAGTGGCTGTGACATACGGCCTCTGTGGCTCAGTGGTGAGCGCGTTGGTAGCTCAAGCCGGGGGTCGTGGGTTCGAATCCCGCCGACGGAACAACAACAAAAGGATTTTCAAAGTTACTGGGTCATGGATGTGTATTAAATATGTGTATCATATAATAATAATCTTAAATATATGTATAGTATAAAAAGTATTAAATATATATCCGTTGTCTGGTACCTGTAACACAAGTCCTTCAGGTACTTAGCACGGGGCCAGACTGACGTGGTGTGAAGCGTCCATAGATATTATATTATTATATTATTATAGATACTAGCTGTTGCCCGCGACTTCGTCCGCGTGGACTTCAGTTTATAGCGCGCGATGTCAACAAAATTGGTGTCAAAAGCTTTTATAAAAAAACCCTGGTGCACACAATAAGTACTTCATTTTTTATATTAAACTTTATATTTTATGCCAAATTTCAAAGCATATTTAGCCCCCCAATTACACAACTTTGCCCATAAACTATTTATCATTGATAGGTTTAGCCCCAATTTCACCAACGTCTGTTAGTGTTAACAGCTTGTTAAAATGTCCTGTCTTCTCTTTCATTCATATGAAAAACGAAACAGCTAACGTGATACTAATTCGATCATTAACTTTAACAGTCGTTGGTGAAATTTGGTCTTAAGGTTACGTCACTGCCTGCACAGACAAAGTATTGAGTTATTTAATACCGTAGAATAGATATAACAATCGAAAAAATCGAGACTTAAATGTAAGATGATACCACCTCTTATAGAAAGACTTTTGAGCAAGCGTCAGCGCGATGTAGAAGACGCACGGCGCCATCTATTATGAATTTTTTGAACAAATTTACGACCCTTACAACCCTTTTTTCCAGTAAAAAAGTAGCCTATGTCCTTTCTCAGGCTTTAGACTATCTGTATACAAAATTTCATTACAATCGGTTCGGTAGTTTTGGCGTTTGGCGTGAAAGCGAGACTGACAGACAGACAGAGATACTTTCGCATTTATAATATTAGTATAGATTATGTGCACACTGCACAGCTGTTTTTGGGTATTTTGATTAATTAAGGGCCGCGCTACACCGGAATGGCAGCGGCGAGGCGAGCACTTTCAGCGCTGCCATTCCGGTGTAGCGCGGCCCTAAGAGGGGTACCACTTACCAGGGTTTTAAAAAGTTTTTAAATTTGACACAAATTTTGTTGACACCGCGCGCTATAAACTAAAGTCCACGCGGACGAAGTCGCGGGCAACAGCTAGTATATATATAATATTATTATAATATTATTAAACATCATATTCTAACGTATTAAAAACTATAAACAAAAACATACTAACTAATAAGTATGATTAGTTCTATGTTACAATAAAGTAGAAAATAAAAGGCCATCTGTTGAATCGTATTAGAACTAAAATGTTCATTCCATCGATATATTTCTGGATTTTTTATAATATTATACATAAAATATGTTTAAGATTTTTGAAATTTTATTTTAATACACATCCAAGACCTAGGAAAATTGAAAACTTTTTGTTCCGCCTGCGGGACTCGAACCCAGGACCCCCGGGATGAGCGCTGGCCACGCGCAATGCGAATTCATTTTCATCGAAATTTTCATGGAAATAAGATATTTTCCCACATCAAAATGTAGCCTATGTCCTTTCTCAGACTCTAGAATAACTGTATACAAAATTTCATTGCAATCGGTTCAGTAGTTTTGGCGTGAAAGCAAGACAGACAGACAGACAGACAGACAGAGATACTTTCGCATTTATAATATTAGTATGGATTATAATATTATTAAACATCATATTCTAACGTATTAAAAACTATAAACAAAAACATACTAACTAATAAGTATGATTAGTTCTATGTTACAAAAAAGTAAAAAATAAAACGCCATCTGTTGAATCGTATTAGAACTAAAATGTACATTCCATTGATATATTTCTGGATTTTTTATAATACTATACATAAAATATGTTTAAGATTTTTGAAATTTTATTTTAATACACATCCAAGACCCAGGAAAATTGAAAAGTTTTTGTTCCGCCTGCGGGACTCGAACCCAGGACCTCCGGGATGAGCGCTGGCCACGCGCAATGCGAATTAATTTTCATCGAAATTTTCATGGAAATAAGATATTTTCCCACATCAAAATGTAGCCTATGTCCTTTCTCAGACTCTAGAATAACTGTGTACAAAATTTCGTTGCAATCGGTTCAGTAGTTTTGGCGTGAAAGCAAGACAGACAGACAGACAGACAGAGATACTTTCGCATTTATAATATTAGTATGGATTATAATATTATTAAACATCATATTCTAACGTATTAAAAACTATAAACAAAAACATACTAACTAATAAGTATGATTAGTTCTATGTTACAATAAAGTAAAAAATAAAACGCCATCTGTTGAATCGTATTAGAACTAAAATGTACATTCCATTGATATATTTCTGGATTTTTTATAATATTATACATAAAATATGTTTAAGATTTTTGAAATTTTATTTTAATACACATCCAAGACCTAGGAAAATTTAAAACTTTTTGTTCCGCCTGCGGGACTCGAACCCAGGACCCCCGGGATGAGCGCTGGCCACGCGCAATGCGAATTCATTTTCATCGAAATTTTCATGGAAATAAGATATTTTCCCACATCAAAATGTAGCCTATGTCCTTTCTCAGACTCTAGAATAACTGTGTACAAAATTTCGTTGCAATCGGTTCAGTAGTTTTGGCGTGAAAGCAAGACAGACAGACAGACAGACAGACAGACAGACAGAGATACTTTCGCATTTATAATATTAGTACATCCAAGACCCAGGAAAATTGAAAAGTTTTTGTTCCGCCTGCGGGACTCGAACCCAGGACCTCCGGGATGAGCGCTGGCCACGCGCAATGCGAATTCATTTTCATCGAAATTTTCATGGAAATAAGATATTTTCCCACATCAAAATGTAGCCTATGTCCTTTCTCAGACTCTAAAATAACTGTGTACAAAATTTCATTGCAATCGGTTCAGTAGTTTTGGCGTGAAAGCAAGACAGACAGACAGACAGACAGACAGACAGACAGAGATACTTTCGCATTTATAATATTAGTATGGATTATACGGACGGACAGACAGACAGACAGACAGACATGACGAATCTATAAGGGTTCCGTTTTTTGCCATTTGGCTACGGAACCCTAAAAATGAGTCGCTGAATGTGTTGCTAAGCGCAAAACTCGAGAACGGTTGGACCGATTTCGCTAATTCTTTTTTTTTAATATTCCTTGAAGTACGAGGATGGTTCTCACGGAGAGAAAAATTCTAAAAAAAATAAATTAAAAAATTTCCTGAAAAAGTCTAAAACAACACTTTTATAATATACTCCCATACAAAAGATTTGTGATAATACTTAAAAGTCAAATATATATATATATATATATAAAAATGGATTTTCAATTATGTTAGTAACGCTAAAACTCGAAAACGGCTGAACGGGTTGGGCTAATTTTAGTCTTAAAATATTCGTAGAAGTCCAGGGAAGGTTTTAAAGTGACACGAAGTTCACCGGGGTCCGGGACAGCTAGTAGAGATATATAAATCGGTTCAACTATTCATGCGTGTAAAGGTAACAGACAGACAAATTATTTAAAGCACGTTAAAGAATTAACAGCTGTGCGAGTCAGTAGTGAGTAAATTGTAGGGACCCCAGAGACCAGAGTAGGTTAATTTATTATTTAACATCGAATTGGAAAATTTATTATCCAAGACCTAATTTATTATTCGTAGTCTAGACTCCATGGAAGACCGCCATTTTGCCAATAGGATTAACCATAATAAAATAAAATTTATAATAGTTATTATTAGATTAGATTCAGAATTAAGTCAATTTTTAACCCCTAATGGAAACAGGGGTGTTATAAGTTTCACATGTCTGTCTGTGCGGTGTGCCTGTGTGTTACGACCGTGGGGCGTGGTTACGACTTACGATGCCACAAATACAGACAGACAGACACGTCAAATTTATTAAAATACTAACTACACTTCTCTAACTCTTAGGGTGAAGCCAAACGAGCGTAATTTGTGAGTTGTGAGTCGCAGAATTTCGGCTGGCAGAAATTCTGCTGCATTCCGTTTCATAAAGTCCTGTTTGATTCACACGAGCGTAATTTTGTGAATGATTTGTATAAAAAGATATTTACGCGACCGAAATTCTGCGACTCACAAGTCACAACAAATTACGCTCGTTTGGCTTCACCCTTGGTAGGCAGCATGTAGGACATTCTGAAAATGGCCTGGTTTCATAGAAACCGACCACCGGTGTGGGGGGTATTAATATTTATTTTAAATTTATTCAGAACTAAAACAATTTTGATTTGATTTGATTTTGATTTACTAGACACCTGAGTGACCCGCAACTCCGCGCCAAAATTTGTTCGCTGTATCTCTATTTGAGATTCTCAAAGTATCTCCATACCAAATACCACGTTCTCACAGAAAACCGGCGTGAAACAGCGCTTCCGCTGTGTTTCGCCGAGTGAGTGAGTTTACCGGAGGCCCAATCCCCTACCCTATTCCCTTCCCTACTCTCCCCTATTCCCTTCCCTTCTCATCCCTACCCTCCCCTATTACCCTATTCCCTCTTAAAAGGCCGGCAACGCACCTGCAGCTCTTCTGATGCTGCAAGTGTCCATGGGCGACGGAAGTTGCTTTCCATCAGTTGGAGACCCGTTTGCTCGTTTGCCCCCTTATTTCATAAAAAAAAAAATCATCAAAATCGGTTCAACGGTTTGAACATGAGGAGGTAACAAACAGACACACAGACACACTTTCTCATTTATAATATTAGTATAGATGACACTCGATTAAGATCACGTCAAATAAACTACTCATGCAAAAGTATTGCAAAATTCTATATCACAGAGTTATCAAAGTTTGAGCAACAAAGCTGTAAAAATTAGGACACACTGCCTTTAGGGTAATGATGTGGAACATAAAATGTCGAAAATACGGGCGTTTTGTGATACCGATACTTTTCTATAAGTTTGTATGCTACATTGTTTAAGGGCAGGTTATTCCTAAATTAGCAGGTCGATGTCTGTCAGTGCGAATATCGACATAAATTACATTAAATAACATTCATATCAGCGCGCCTTGTACGGTGGCGGTTAGGACGCTCGCCGCGTCCATGAAACCTTTTTACTTAGATAAAAAATATTATAACTAAACATGTATCCAATCATTTCCCTGTAAAATTTTAATAGTAATCGAACTGTCAACTGACTCGTCGTACGTACGTACGTACGTACGTAGGTACGTACTGTACGTACGTCCTATAAAACTCAAAATGTTTTTAAAATCGAGGTTGTTTCGGATTTTTTTTTATCAAGTAAAATTATCTGTATTGTGTTTCTAACCAAAAAAGTCACTAGTTAAAAGATGTATCTATATTCTATACATGTATATATTTTTCAGTTTTTTTGAATGACGCTTTCTTTAAAAATTACTCATTCTAGGAACGTGAATTTGGAATAACCTGCCCTTAATTTTGGACCCTAAACGAAGCATACTACTGTCGCTCTTGCTTATAGATTGGTTATATGTATATTACTTCAAGTAAACAATATAAATTAAGTACCTAATTGGGCTTAAAAAAAAATCTTAGGCACGTACACGATTTAAAATTGTAAATTTTAACGCCTGCTGAAATAAAATAGCAACAATTTTAACATATATTATAGAGCGCCTTAAAAAATTATTAGCAACATAGAAAAACATGTTTTGTTTCAATTTGACTAATCTAACGTTTATTAATCTTTTCCCACTAATAAGCAGCACCCCTGTATTAATTGTCATTATTTATGGTGTAGTTAGGATGGGTATTATTGGCGCGGTTGCCCCTATTACTAACATACATCATAGCGATATTGGTCATCTGATAAAAGGCGTACGCGTTTCTACGCAATAAGTTTAGTCTTGGGGTTAGATAAATGAGAAATAGTTAGAATGATAACCAAATAATATTAAAAATACGTGTGGCACTCGAGGACTGCCGCGGTAAAGCTATTTTTTATCAACTTCAGCAATTATAATTCTCATACGTCTAGTCGCACGCACACAAACACCTTAAACGATGCACGGCAACGCCACACCGTCCGAGTTCCGAGGGATGTTAGGTTTTTTCGTTACGAAATTTCCTGATTTGCTCGCCGCTTCAAAGCCCGACTAAAATAATTAATATTAAGTATAACAATTGGGGTTCCAATACAACTAGCGATTTTTGTTGCCGTGCACGAGTCCGACTCGCACTTGGCCGGTTTTTATTTCCAAGTATCTCACCATATTGCATTTCCTTGTAAAGCGCCAACTAGTTTTGGTCTAAACTTCTACAGTTTAGTGTCTGACTTTAACTCTCAACTGTTCAAGCTAGACGCTATAAGTATGAAGATACTTAGGTCTCGCGGTGTTATGTATTAGAAAATGGAAATACATACTTACATCCTTACTACTAAAAACAAAAAATCGGCCAAGTGCGAGTCGGACTCTCGCACGAAGGGCACGAAGGGTCCGTACCGTCATAGAGTATCGAAAGTAGGAAAAAAGGTGTTTTATGTATAGGAGCCCCCCTTTATTATTTATTTTATCTTAATTTTATTATTAAAAATTAAAGTATGTACATAGAAATAAGTATTTTGTGAAAATGTCAAGTGTCTGCATGTTCTAATATGGATTACGAGCCAAAAAGGCCAAAAAATCGTGTTTGTTGTATGGAAGCCCCCCTTAAATATTAACTTTATTTTGTTTTTAATATTTGTTGTTATAGCGGAAACAGAAATACACAATCTGTGAAATTTTTGGAAGTCTAGCTATAGAGGTTCTTGAGATACAGCCTGGAGATAGACAGATGGACCGACAACGAAGTCTTAGTAATAGGGTCCCGTTTTTACCCTTTGGGTATGGAACCCCTTAAAAAAGGATCAAAATGTTTTATTCCAATTACCCCGGTGTTGCTAGAGTCAATTTCTTTTCTCACTTTTTGCCATCATATCCTGGTATACATATAAGTACTTACTACAGAAAAAAAATCATAATTTATATATTGTAACAACTGGCTCCAATTATAAGTCGACGGAGCCCCGCGTAGCCCACGCCTATTTCTGGGTGGTTCATAAAAATATAACCACGATGGCCATCTAACCTAACCCAATCAAGTCGTATTGGACCAACATTGCTAATAAAATGTACGGTTCCCGTGACCAATTCGATAATACAACTATTACATAATAAATAATACTCTATGAGGGTTCAGTAAGTGATATATTATAATTTATAACATAATCCCGTTAATACAACCAAGCCGGAATAATCCGAAACCAAAGATTAGAACTAAACATGGTTTACCCGGTAAGCTCTGTATCCTGCCCGTTTCTAAGTTGGCACAAAGATTAACTGTGTAGAGTGAACACTAAACAGGAACACTACAAGGATAGACTTTTCAGTCGAGCTCGCTATAAATTATCTATACTTATCTATATTATAATGCGGAAGAGTTTGTTTGTTTGTTTGAACGTGCTAATCTCAGGAACCACTGGTCCGATTTCAAAAATTATTTCATATTTTATTACGCTAAGACTATTGAGCGAAGAAAGAGAGGAAAATGTGGAAAAAACGGGGAAAATTATATGATATTGCTTACTATCTTAAGAACTACTGGAGCAATTTTTTTGTGAAAAAATGTACGGTTTCCGTGATATTTTTAAATTACGCGGGCGAAGCCGCGCGGAACATTTAGTAATATTATAAAGCGACAGAGTTTGTTTGTTGGAACGCGCTAATCTCAGGAACTACTGGTCCGATTTGAAAAATTATTTCAGTGTTAGATAGCCCATGTATCGAAGAATCATTCTAAGACCAATAGAAGCAAAGAAACAGAAAAATTTGGAAAAACCGTGAAAATTATTTGAATTTTACCTGATTCTGCTATAGACATTTCACTTATTAACTCTCTCGGAGTTTTATCACACTTTGTACCTTGTATTTGTGTGTTGCCTCTGAGAGTTCAATGACAAGTAGGTACAAAGCCCTCCTCTATAAATACAGTTATTCTACACGTATTACTCTGATCGTAGCTCTGATCTTACTAAATTATTTACGTCTTGAGCATTAATTAAATTAAGTGCGCGTTATCAACTGACAACTAGTTTGCTAGTAATCCGTCAAACGATAATTAATTATGTTCTGACACACATTCTATCTGTAATATGTATGTAGTGTATAATGTATAATATGTATAAATTTACCAACATGATCTAGGGATATGAATAGTTTTATGAAAGCCTTAAGCCACGTGGCAAAAAGTGGCAGGAACCGTGCATTTTCCCCAAAAGAGCAGCATATTGTGTCCTATATCTATGCCAAATTGCATAAAAATCGGTCCAGTAGTTCCTGAGATTAGCGCGTTCAAAAAAATCTCTTTGACAAGACTTTTCTCTTACTTTACAATTTACATGGAAGAATGATAGAGTATTAAATGTACGGTTCCCACTGGCACCACTTTTATCAACACATTGTCGCTACCACCTAATATCAGAATAAACTTCGCAAAGAGACGCTACACGGCAGTCGGCACCAACATTTTAAGGAGGTACGGTAATTTAAAATTGAATTTTATTTACGCACTAATAGCGTTTTCGGCATCTGGAACTGCCCCGGGGCAGGGCAGGCAAGGCAGGCCGAATGGATACGGAAATAGCCGAACAAAACCGGTGATCCACGAAGCACGTAGACTTAGTACTAGTGCAATATTTATTTTATGTTTTTCTTATTGTTTATTCTCGTATTGCAAGAGTTTCAGTATCTATGTCCACACTATGCGCTTTCGTCTTCAATTTTCGTCATCTTATTTCATTCAACTTTCGTTTTGGCGCATTCAATAATTGAATACGTCAACGAACGTAACGCCAACATTGTCATTTTTGTTTTTTGGATACGGTCAGAGGGCATGCCTCACGTTCGCTGTTGACTTCGCTATAACGCATGCCCTTGACGAACAGAAAAAGGCACAGTGTGGACAAAGCTTACCAAGCTGCGTCTAGCTGTCGCTGTAAACTGACCCTTATTCAAGGCAGCTTAAAATTTTCCATTTCGAGCATACGCGGCTAAAATTGAGTGGAAGTTCAAGCTAATACTGCAGGTCTATGAATTTTGATGAGTTTATATTCGTTCATACCTGGTAGCCATATTTGAATATGTGAGGGTTTTTTGGAAGTGTTTGTAGTAAGTGAATTAAATATTATAAATTCGAAAGTATGTCTGTCTTTTTTTTTTTATGAAATAAGAAACGAGCAAACGGGTCACCTGATGGAAAGCAACTTCCGTTGCTCATGGACACTCGCAGCATCAGAAGAGCTGCATATGCTGAGCTGGAATAGGGTAATAGGGGAGGGTAGGGAAGGGAATAGGGGAGGGTAGGAAGGAAATAGGAGAGGGTAGGGAAGGGAAAAGCCAAAAGGGTAGGGGATTTTGCCTCCGGTAAACTCGAAAAGTCTGTCCGAGTGTCCAGTATTTTACAGCCGTCCCAAGACGACATTACTATGTATGTGGTTCTTATATATATAATAAAGCTAAATTAGTAATTAATAATATTATATCCTTAAGTAGCTACAGTTGTAAAAGGGAAGTGCAGAAATGGCTACTAAATCTAAATTATATAAGGGACTCTGAGAGTATTATTACATACACATTGTAACTCTCCCTCTCCCATACACACACACATTCACACCCATCCACACACACCCACCCACCCACATGTACATATACACACACACACACACACACACGTACACGCGCACACACACGCACACACACACACACACACAAGAGTACGTGCTTGAAGAGATTCTGATAATGATAATTAAATATAAAATGATTATTTAATTATAATTAAGCATTCTAGAAATGTTAATTTAGTTCTTTCACCAATTGCTGTAAATAATAATTATGATGTACTTACCTTTGTAGATTGATATAGTATTCCAGAGTGGAAGACGCTGGGAGCTGTGTCACAGTTTTAACTAGAACAGCTCCCAACGCTAAAATCACTGATCTCGTATTGAAATTAAATATGCCTTATTTATAAGCTTTTCAATGTATATGATTTCAAATAAATAAAATTATTATTATTATTATATTAAACTCACTCACTCGGCGAAACACAGCGCAAGCGCTGTTTCACGCCGGTTTTCTGTGAGAACGTGGTATTTCTCCGGTTGAGCCGGCCCATTCATGCCGAAGCATGACTCTCCCACGTAAAGTTACGTCTTCAAGTTACCTCTTCCCGCTTAAACGGCTGAACGGATTTATATGAAACTAGATAACGTCCGCAACTCCGCTGCGCCGAAATTCGTTTATCGCGCGGGAACCGTACATTTTTCCGGGATAAAAAGTATCCTATGTCCTTTCCCGGGACTCAAAGTATCGCCATACTAAATTTCAGCGAAATCGGTTCAGCGGTTTGGGCGTGAAAAGATAACAAACAAACAGACTTTCGCATTTATAATATTAGTCGGATGTGAGGCTATTTGGAGGTGTTTTTAATAATTAAATTGTGATAACCATGTACTTAATGGCTCTCGGTAATTTCTTATTAAAAGGCCATGAAAAACGTTTGCGGAGAAAATCCATATGTAATTGTACTGTCGGTTCTTGGTGGAAATTCATGTTGTACACTAATAAAACACACTTTTCTTGCACTTTTTCCACTATATTAAGATATTATTATAACTTTTAACAAATAACACGACCGGTTTCGAAATTATTCATCATCAGGTGATGTGTTTTATTAGTGGAGAAAATCCATATCCATACTTTCTTCCATACTTAATATTATAAATGCGAAAGTGTGTCTGTCTGTCTGTCTGTTACCTCTTCACGCTCAAACCGCTGAATCGATTTTGGTGAAATTTGGCATCGAGATACTTTGAGTCCCGGGAAAGGACATAGGATACTTTTACTGCGAGTTTCTTACGCCGGTTCTTCTCGCCGGGTTAGTTCCCGAACCGGTGGTAGGCAACATGTAGTTCAACATTCTGAAAATATTTGATTCAAATTTATTCAGAAATAAAACAATTTTTATTTATTTTATTTATTTTGGTCCCGCAAAAATGCACGTCTCCCCCGCGATAAACGAATTTTGGCGCAACAGAGTTGCGGGCGTCATCTTTATACACATATATTTAAACAGATATATTTTTAACTAAAAATATATCTGTTTTATATGACATTCACATCAGCCAGACGATAAAACTTGTTTAATTATTCGCTCTAGTAATAATTTTACTAAGGGGGCACTGGGCAGTGTTTATATAACTTTAAATTGATATCGATTTTTTAATCGACGATTAATCGAATTAGAAATCTTGATGCAGGCCAGAAAGAAGAATAAACCTGTCACAGTCCACAGAAGACTGACAACTCTAACAGAGAGAGAAGAATTTGGTTATATAAATTGCGAAATGTTTTTACTAAAACATTGAAATTATAAGTTATCATATTTGAATTGTAAGTATTTATTACTATTTAGCTTAACTAGATGGTGCCGGCGACTTCGTTTGCTGAGAAATTATACATTCTATTTTCCATGATAAAAGTATCCTTTGTACTCACACTCGATATAAGTATAATGTCATCCAAATTGGCTGAGTGGTCGAAGGGTCAAGACAAACGAGCGTAGTTTTGTGAGTGAGTCGCCGAATTTCGGTCGCGTGAATTACTTTTCATACTAATCATGACTCACAAAATAACGCTTGTGTGAATAAAATAGGAATTTCTACGAAATTGAATGCAGCAGAATTTCTGCCAACCGAAATTCTGCGACTCACGACTTACAAAATTACGCTCGTTTGTCTGTGTACAGATGAAAAAGACATAAGGACAGAATTTCAGATTAAAATATTTCACAAAACTCAATCCCTAATAATATCTTTAGTCTACAATTTTTTCTTAATAAGATGTGCTCAATTTCATAATACAAACCAAAATAAAACGTTACATAACAAACATCCAAACTTAATAATTTGAGAGTCAACAAGACTGAATACCGCGATACAATAATTTTAAGAGGTGTTAATTTACAAAACAACTCATTTAAAGTTCCTATAATGACTGTAGAATGTAGATGTATTCTGAAATATACTCTGAGATAGAAAAGAAATGCTAAACCAAGAATGGTATGTTTGCAGCGTACAACAATGGTAAAAAGCAGAGAGAATTTCGAGGAACTGATATACAAGAACTCAAAGACCACATTCAGAACTCATTCAAGAACTTGTTCGAGCGTATCGAAGTTGTACTCAGAAAGTTTAGTGGTAATTATCAAGAAACGACGACCAAAAGACAACTATTACGAAAGCAAAGGAAAATTGAAGAGAGATTTGAGCATCGCAACTGATTTCTGTATATTGCGCAATTACTGCAAGAATAATAGAGATAAATTCAGCTTAAAAAGAGATACCAGATCAAATTACAATGAAACCGAAGTATTTTCAGTTAATGAGTGCGTAGAACAAAGCTCCGGAGACAGTATTGATGATATTCCGAAAACAAGAATCAATTTTGATCTTACTACTTTAGTTATTGAAAATTTAAATAGTCTAGTCAGTGAGTGGGTAAGAAAACATTTGCTCGACAATGATGAAACTAAAGAAAAAGTTGAAGATATAGTAAATAGAATATTACATAGACTAGACGTAAAATCTAATACTTCTTCGTGTACTTACGCTATAGATGTATCAGTGGATCCAAATTTAAACGACTTATCTGCTATAAGAAACGCAAAGAATGCTACAATCAGACATATAAGTTCTATCACATCTGTAATTACTCTTCCACTAAATGATAATCATTTCAAAATCATGTCTACTCTAAGTGTTCCAAGACATTTGATGAGACAAAACACAAACAAAGCTAAAAGAGAGAAAGCGATTGATTCAGAAAATATAATTAAAAATAAACAGGTCGTTGAAAACACTGTGTTGGACAAACTTAATAGTAAAATCAAAAAGATGGAAGATATTCCTAACTTATTAACTGAAGAACAAAATAAAGAAGTAACTGTAAACAAAACAGAATTAAATACATTTGCTTACCATCAAGAAGACTCACAGATTGATATCAATAGTATAATCGATTTCTTGAATCTTAAAAAAGATAGAAGTTTAAACATAGATACAAAATTAAATGAACCAGTTTTAAATGTTCATAACAAAGGAAAGGATAGCAAAAATGTTAATACTTTTAATAGAAAATCTTATAGAAGAACAAACCATAGACCTAAGAGAAAAAGATACGCTGTTCGTTACAACTCAAAACAAACAACCATGAAGAAAAGAGATATAATGAAAAATCTAAAAGAGTTTTTTGATTGTGTATCTTTTATTAAAGAGATAAACAAAGTTAAAGTTGGTATATCAATAAATGTCTTACCGATAGCTGCAAAAGAAAGTAAAAACGAAAAACCTATTGAAAATAAAGTTTCCAAAGGCCATCCATATACACTGGATAAAAGTTTATCTCATAATTTACAAGAAAAGTCACAAAAAAATAAATCTCAACAGCTTTTTTTCACGACAAAAGGAGACATTTTGAATTCTACTCCGAATCTCATGACAATACTTGATAGTACTTTTAGTAAAGGAAAGATTTTTGCGAGTGACAATAATTTTATAGACCCTGACGCACATTTTATGAACAAAATGAACAGAGATTTTGTAACAACGAATGGTTTAGAAATTGCAACAGAAATAAGAGAGTTGAAAGAAGTTGTTAGAAGCTTAGCTGCAACTGCAAAAGAAATGCTGAGCACACATTTGACAGCCGTTAGAAAAAGATATAAAGAAAGTTACAAAAAAACAACTTCAGAAGAAAAAGGGAACGTTACACAAGAATCGGCATCAAAGGGAATTTATCAAAAGCAAAACAAAAGTGTACAAATAAATACATCATTGACGAAAAATGTTACATCATCTAAAATAAATAGTAAGAAACTATCAAGAGGTTCCCCGAGTATATGCAATAGAGTCTATCGAAAAAGTACCTCCTACAGACTATTCGATAGTGAAACTATACTGAGAGTTACAGATATGACTTCCGCTGCAAATAGTACACTTGTAGACAAATATTCTGATACATATGAAACATCCACACTAAAATCTGGGTCCTCAATTGATTCCGTTGCGGATAGACGTAAATTATATGCGTTTTATTGTGAGTCTTTAAAGAAAGACGAAAGTCTGCGTAATTGTATGCCACCCTACTCTTCTGGAATTTACTATGTTATATCACAAATAAAGGATAGTGAAATACAGAATATAGCTGCTACTTATTACAATTCTGAGAGTAGTAAAGAACCACCTGCAAGTAGTAACACAGACATCGAAAGCAGACCTGAGGAGAGAAAGAAGAGATGCTTCGATTGCTTTCACACAGACTTCCAAAGAAAATTTACACTGTCGATGTTCTTTATTGTTCCGTTTATAATTGTTATGAGTTTAGTTTATCTCTATCTTAGAGGACAATTTGCCTTTAAGCCTTCAGCTACTATATTTCCATTGTTGACTGATAAAAAACCGATTAATCGTACAGCATTAGGGTTCCGATAAATTTTACAGATTATGTCTTTGTAATGATTATGTTTGTAGATTTTTGTTTTACAATTTCATTTTCTATTAAAATTTTAAACAAAATTTATATTTTTTCCTATTATTTTGTATCGTATGCGACACCTGGACACCATGTTGACACCTAATACTTAAAATGTTTGTAGTAATTTAGGGATTTGCAATTACAGATCAGAGGTTAAAAATATCTTAAAGGAAGGATATAAGATTGTTGCACATGAGTGAAATAAAAGCTAAAACGAGTTCTGAAAATGGTACCAATGTCGAAGAAAAAGAAGAATCTACTGGACTTAACAAAGAGTCCAACAAACCAGAATTTTTTAATGCAGGTAAACAATATGCAGCATCATTTAAAATTAAACGAAGAACTAACAAACATTTAAGAAAATTACATAACTTGAAATACTTAGAGACAGCAAGTAAATCTAACACCAGACATAAGATGAAACAATCATCTAAAAGCAATTCATTTTCATTACCAAAAGAATCTATTGCAAATGAAAAAAAATCAACCGCATCATCTTATGTTCAAAATAACTTTTTTATGTCAAGCACAGATGTAACACAGCTGAGAAATTCATCCGAAAGTTCACTTCATATTACAAAAGCTGTCACTGGAATACCACTACATGCTACAGAAGTATATATGAATAAAACTACTGTTTTAAAATACACTCAGAGATACTTGACTAGTGACAATGATAGTCTTGCAAGCACTATAATAGACTTAGAAAAAATAGCTCGTCTCAATAGGCTATCAAAATATGATTCTAGTGACTATAGTATAAGCAGTTGTAATTTAATCATATCCGACTCTACAAGTGGTAGTGACACTTTCGTTAGGGAATCGAGCAATGAGTTGATTCGTATTATAAAATCAGATAACACATTAAAAGGTTCATGTAATAGCAACCAAAGCAGTCACTCCGATATCCCAAATATGAAAACACTTCCAAAAGTCACTATAAAACAGTCTGTTTTGAACAATAAGAATGATCAGGCTAATACACAAAATAAAATTGAAGATAATATTGTTACTAATAATGTAGATAATAAAACTGCAATAAATTCTTTAAAGACTACAGAAAACTATGATGATGCTCCATTATATCCAAAGATAGACAAAATAGTCGTTGACATTCCAACAACAAGCCGAGACGAGATGAAATATCATGCTTTCCTTAATAATCAAATGATCACAACAGAAGATCCACTCACGCTAATGCTAAGGAGTAAAGATGACAAACTCGTTAAAAACAACGAGAATGCTGTCTTTGTTAAAACGGATAAAAGTATCACAGAAATTCCGTTACCGAACAATGAGAAATCAGGCAAAAAATGTATCGATGAACTGCGTTGTTTCTCATCGTTGACTGATCTCTGGGATAAGTTAGCAATATACTTCGATGTATCGTTGAAAAGAATGGAAATATCACTGACAGAAAAGATACTGAGCGAAATAAAACGATCGTACGACAAAATTGAGAAATACGCTACCGAACAGACCCAGTCAAAACTGAATTCCATAAAATCAAAAATTGAAATCGAAAACAAACCCAGCGACGTTAAATCAAACAAAACGAAACATGATTATCTAAGCGAATTCATTCAATGCAATATACAGAACCAAATCGATAAACTACCATTTAAAATGAATATTGGAGACGTGAAAATTAATCTAGAAGATACCCTCGAAGCGAAGCAGCTTAAGAAACCACCGTTCAAGCAGTATTTGGACACGATAAAACCTTTAGGAGTTCTGAAAAAGAAAGCAGAAGCAGATTATGAAGACGCAACTCGGAATAATGAAAATAGAGGTAATGATAACAATATACCTGGTAACAGAAGAGCAATAGTCAAAACTATAAGGTTTGTAAGAACCAATGCTGTTGTTATAAGCGGTGTTCCAATATTTTTTTTGGCACTGATTGTTATTTATGGTATTATATTGTGGGTAATAAAGATTGTGAAAATTTACAAAACTTTTAGACATTAAAAACGCTTGAAAATGGTGGTTCGTAAAGATAATCATGCAAATTCAAAATTTTCGAAAAATAACGATAAGTTATAGAGAGATTCTTATTTTTGAAATAAATTAAACAAGGTTTAAGTCACAAAATGTATTATTAAATAAATAAATTCATATCACAGATATATTCAATAATTCGATAACTATAATAATAATTAAACTGTAGGTGACGTAGTAATAGATACCAATAATAAGACTGAATTAGACAAAAATGTTATAGCCATAAATAATGCATGTACCATGAAATTTCCTAAAATTCTTTTGGTACACATATTAATAATAGTAGTATTTCGAGGTAGAATAAAATAATAATAGATGGATGTTTAGATCCAGAATAATTCAAAGAAGTAATCACATATTATGATAAGGTAAATGACTAGTAGATTGGACAGTACCAGTCATTGGAAAAAGCACAATAACACAATATTTCTTAATGTTGCTTTCAAAATTTCTTGTTTTTAAAGTAAAAGAACGCCTGTTTTTAAAGAAAAACAGTCAGCAACATTAATAAATATGGTGTTTTTGTGCTTTTTCCAATGACTAGAACTGTCCAATCTACTAGTAATTTACCCTATTATGGAGATACCGAAAAAGTGTCCGTTTGTTTTTAAATAATACTTTAAAATAAATAACAGACGTATGGACTATGGACAATAAATAATGAGATATCGTGTCATCAAAAGTAACCGTTGTACTTGAGCTAAATTCAAAGAAAAATATAGATTCAAATCTTTATAGGTCAGAGAACATACATAGCGCTGAAAAAAAAACTATGTTGTATACTGTGTACACCGACGTTAAAACTACACTTTGCTTTGGTCTTTATCTGACAAGTGACAAGCGACTTTTGACTAACATAGCAGACAAGAACAAAACATTATTGGCCTTACTACAAAAGTTTTAAACACCTTTTGAACAGTTTATTAGAAAATTCAGTACAAAATGGTCTCAAAACAACTGTTCAATAGATGTTTAAATCTTTTGTGGTAAGACCGTATGTAACTAACGTCTAAACAGGTTGTAATTAAACTAAGTGATAACTGATAAAAATAATACTTTAGGGTTACAGTTTGCTGAAAGAGTAACTTCTTTTTTACGTTTATATGGAAAAATTAATAACACTAGAGTGTTGGCCATACAAATTGCAAAAAAAAGCTCTTTCAGCGCTGCTATTTTCACAGTAAACTCTTTATAAGGGGCACATACACACCCTAAAGTATTAGCATTATGTTTTGTTACACCCTTTATACAGTGTCGACCTATTTTTTGTATGGAGGATATACCCTAAGTAAGAGTAAATTAGAGCTCATAGCAAACGTTGGGTTGGCTTCCAGTTGTTAGGTTGTTGATTCTGATCTAGGCATTCTGTGCAAGTACAAGGTGGCCAGATTTGTCTAATGTGAACACCGGTCTCAGACGACGGCTCCTGAAAATAAAAAATAAAACTTACGTAATTTGGTCACGCTATGTCAAGCCCAGCAGACAGAACTTAGACCACTGCAAGTCCACTGATTATGTACTTTGCGACAGAAAAATAAAAATGGAATAATATCAGAGATCGCCCAATGGTCGAAATTCGGCCTTACTTTCAACGACATTAGGACTACCTACACTATCAATTTGTCACCTTGTTGTCAACAGACTTCAACCGTAAATAAAAGAGTATGATTCGTATGTATAGGCTTGTCACTCAAAAATCTGTCATCTTTCCTAGTGTGTGTGTTGTAGTGTGTGTAACGTTTTATTAGTTAAAAAAAATGTATGATAAAAGCATAATTTTAAAATAATATTGGCTCGATGCACTCCTTCGCCATATAAACTATAACTGTGCGAAATTTCATGCACCTACGTTTCCCCATTTTTCGTAAAAAGGGTTACAAAGTTTTTCTCTCACGTATTAATATATAGATAGATTCTGTTGTCAAACAGAAACTTCATACTCGTATATAAAAATGTAACCACTAACCACTTTCTTACCTCAGTCTAGCGTTTCTTCTTCCACTCCCATTGGCTACTGCTGTAGCTTCTGCTATGGCTGGTCCATCTTCAGTGGCAGGCTGAAAGAAAGGTTGTAAAATATATATATTATTGTCGTTTATACAACGTGTAACAAAACGAACTGTCACAGCAGTACTTGCGGTTTACGACCTGCAAACCTTCAATAAGAGAGCATATATTCCCTCTTAAAAGGCCGGCAGGCGGCAACACACCTGCAGCTTTTCTGTAGGCGACAGTAGTTGCTTTCCATCAGATGGCCCGTTTGCTCGTTTGCCCCCTTATTTTATAAAAAAAATATCTATGAAGGTCTATGAAGAAAGGGGTGAAAAACTCACTTCCTCTTGTGCAGCTTCAGTAGTCGTCCTGTATCTTGGAGTGGGTTGTCTCTGGACGGTAGAAGGTACTCCGTATTGGGCAACCACACGAGGTTGAGTTCTGTAACGTCATATAAAAATAGTACAGACTAGATGGCGCCCGCAAGTCCGTTGCGCCAAAAATCATTTGTGGCGTGAGGTCATTTTTCTGGGATAAAAGTATATCCATACCAAATTTCAGCAAAATCGGTTCAGCGGTTTGGGCGTGATGAGGTAACAGACAGACATAGAGAAAGACAGACACACTTTCACATTAATTATAATATTAGTATGGATATCAAAATATGTAGAGTAGTAACGTTCAAAGCTAGAGGCCGATACGACCTGCAAACCTTCAGGAAAAGAGCGTATTCCGTCTTAAAAGGCCGGCAACGCAACTGCAGCTCTTCTGATGTTGTGAGTGTCCATGGGCGACGGTAGTTTCTTACCATCATATGACCCGTTTGCTCGTTTGCCCCCTTATTTAATAAAAAAAAAGCTGTGTATCTACTACGTAGAATCCCTATGCAGAATGAAATTAAGTTAAGACAAGCGAATGTGTTTATCAACATTTTACTACCATATAGATTAACAAAAAATTAAACAATAGATTAAACAATGTTAAAAATGCCAGGCATGTGAGTTGTGACTCATAAAAATTCTAATCAATTAATTATGACTCCTCATTCTAATGTGTTAGCATTCATATTATGCATAACGGTAGTATGAACTGGTAAACAGAATAACGGATATTTAAATAGCTGATGCAATTATTAATCATCATTAATAATTTTTTAAGTTGATTAGAATTCATGTGCATTTTTGCAAAAAACCAAAATAAGGTTTTCAACGCACAGATCAAATTGCAGCATCATCCTTTAACAATGCATCGATTAATTCAAAGCACATATCGATTAAAATTCATAAAGTGACTGACCTTGTACCAAATGCGGTGGCCACGGCTGTAGCAGTTGTCGTATCATCGTTCTCGCGATCTTTCTCCTCAATATCATTGCCTTGTTGGTTGATATCTAATCCACTCTGAAGGCCTTGCTGATTGGTCTCAAGGTTCTGCTGCTGCTGGTAGAATTGGATCAGTTGGTTGTCTAACGGTTGAACTATGATAGGCTGCTGGTTGGGCTGGTAGAACTGTGGTTGGTAAACTTGTGGTTGTTGATTTGGTTGCTGGAATTGGTAGGCGAACTGTGGTTGCTGTTGCTGGTTGGTCTCTATTTCTTCAACGTCATCGGGATTGGCTGGTTGGAATTTCGGGCTCTGGGGTTGGAATACGACTTGCGGTTGGTATTGTCCTGAAGGCGTGACGGGGAATTGAGGTTGGGTTGGCTGGTACGGGTTTGGTTGAAATTGGGGTTGGACTGGGAATGCAGTTTGAATTTGCGGTTGACCAGGTTGGAACTGTGTTTGGCCAGGTTGGAATTGCGGTTGCCCAGGCTGGAATTGTGGTTGAGCAGGTTGGTACTGAGCAGTTTGAATCTGAGGCTGACCCGGTTGGTATTGAGGTTGAATTTGTTGCTGAACCGGTATTTGTGGCTGGATGGGCTGATACTGATTAAGTTGGTATTGGGGTGCTGGTTGCGCTACAGCTTCTTGCTGGACTACAATAGGGTTCTGACTTAGTTGTTGCTGCTGGAATAGCTCTCTTTGAGCCAGAACTGAGGGCAAAGCAGCCAAATGAGCTGGACCATCGAAACCTTGAGGTTCAGCTTGGATTTGCTGGTAAATAACAGGAGTATTCTGAAGCTGGCCGAGCTGCTGTAGCTGCACAAATTGAGCTTGATTCAATTGAGTGAGTGGACTCAAGAACAGCTCAGCTGGATACTCCTGAATGTTCTGCTTAGTTATTTCCACGGAAACCTTCTCAGGCTGGTTTCTGGATGCATCTAGGGTTTCGCCTTCATTCAGGTCAAACGGTACGGTCGTTTCTTCCGGATTCCTGGACGGTTTGGCTGTTGTGGTCTGTCCGAATGTTCCAGGAGCTTGGTACGTCTGTCGGTTAGCTTGACGAGCAGCTGCTTCTAATTCTCTCTGTCTCGCAAACTCTCGCGCTATTTGCAGTTGTTGTTGATACTGAAAGGATGATAATATTAGACTCTATTAAATTCATTACAGGCATTATTTAGATGAATTATTTTTTACATGTTTTCTAGTCTATCTGTTTGTGTGTGTGTGTGTATGTATGTCTGTGGACTGTGAGATCGTAGAATTTTATTTTTATTATTTTTTATTTTTATTTTTATTTGCACGGAAAACATACAGTGAAAATCATAAATTAAAATTAAAGCTGATTAATTTCTATGCACTATAAATAGTATTCAAACGTGGGTTAACCCATTATGTATTTTTTTTTGAAGCTGACGAGTTTTTTTTTTTATCGAGGGTTCTTTTCAAATATCTTAAATTAATACACTATATTATTGTCTACGTCTATTTGTTACTCACCTGTGCCTGCTGCAGCTGTGGATTCAACTTGGCCACATCAGCATTAACACTCGGGCCGGAATACTGTTGGCCGTTGATGGGCGATAGTTGGAAGATCTGCTGCTCAGCGGTGGGCAGACCCTGGACTGATACATCCACTCCATCCAGGTTGTTCGGGTTGCGAGGATCGAAAGGGTAGGGCTGTTGAGGGGCCTGTATACGAAATTTAGTTTTTATCTCTTGATGTGAAAAAAATTAGGATCTAGTTAGTCTAGCAAGGAGATTCTTAGAAAGTGCAAAGTTTAAAATATAAGTATTACGAGTACGTATCTGATTTTTTACAAAGTTTGAAATATAGTGTTATAAATTATAATTATATATTATCATCACTTTATACTTCACAACAAATCTATGACCTATTTTGCTCTTATAAAACCTAGCCTACTACATTTTCCGGACTCACAAGTCATTCGCCATGCCTATCAAAATAGTTTCAGGGTCAGGTTTCAGGCGTCTAGAAAGAACAGATTGACATATAATTTCAAAATCGCACAAGAAGACTCCTGCAACTCTGTTGCGCCAAAATTCGTTAATCGCACGGGAATCGTACATTTTTCCAGGATAAAAAGTACCCTACGTCCAGGATAAAAATTACCAAATTTCAGCAAAATCGGTTCAGCAGTTTAAGCGAGAAGAGGTAACAGACGGACAGACAGACACACTTTCGCATTTTTAATATTAGTATGGATGGAAACAGCGGGGCTAAAATGGTCGCTTTGAAGAATCATGATATTTTATTTTATTTTATTTTTATTTTATTGATTTTTGGAAAACTTACAGCTAACATACACATAGAATCTAAATATACAATACAAGAAGGCCAATTAAAAGTTTCCACAGATAGAAAAATGCTAATAAAAACAAAGCAGCGATACGAGTAGACAATGGTCACAATTATTTAGAATTTTAGAAAAAAATTAGAAAAACAGAACAAGAATTATTGTAATAACGTATTAAGTAATAGAATTGCGCAGGTTAGGTTAGATTAGGTTAGATTAGGTTAGATATATGAATCATAATATTATTCATTTTTCTAAAATCGCAAAATGCAACTCTGCTTGCAATTCATTTCTGTATTTTTGTACTGATTTGACATTTGTCAGTTTGACAGTTTTGACAATTCATTTACTGAATTGATTGAGAGGAATTGCTAAATATGACCATTTTAGCCCCGCTGGGGACATGATGTTCATTTCATCTTTTACTCACATCATAGAAGAATGAAGACAACTTAGCAGTTAGGTCATAAGCTGAAATCCTCATACCTGTTGTCCTCTTGTTGGATCAAAAGCAGGCCCATCTGGTCTCCAGCCGCTAGCTGGATACGGAGCCTCCAGCATCACTCCACACACCAACGACAGAAGAATCAGCACCTGCAACCGAGGGGTTCAATATGCCATTTATTACACCTAGAACTTAGTCTAACCCAGGTGGCGTAAACGCACCAAAGCTGTTTCACCACTTCCTGATAAGTGCCAGGTAGGCTATCCACTATTTATCTGACAGATGGAGTATCTGTAAGAAAAGTTGTGGATAGCATATCCGGCACTTATCAGGAAGTGGTGAGTGAGAGAGTGTGGTGTTTGACGAACAATTGTACCAATTGCCTTGCTGATTTGTGCAGGTATATTCCCTTAATTCGTTTTGGATCTAAATCCAAATCAAAAACTCGACCAAATTAATGAGCCATTGTATTACTTCGTCTCGCGATCCATACACGTATCTTTTAAATTGATAGCATTATATATCCCATACTGAGTATTGTTCAAAATTAAGTATATTATGGTCCTGTGGTATCTCCCGTTGCATTCACACTTCCACGCCGGTTTTCTGTGAGACTGTAGTATTTCTCCGGTCAAGCTGGTATATTATGTCCGATAGTACAAAGTCACATTTTGACGGAAAAATTGCTCCGGCAGGCAAAAGGCACAAACTTAAAAATTTCAAAATTATCACTTTATTAATTTATGAATTTTTCGCGAATTGTTTTCGAGGCATTTCTAGATTAATTTTGAAACAATTTTTTTCTTTCTTTGCCAAAAAAAACTAAAAAATCCACAAAAAAAACTCCAAAACACGTGTATTCACCTTCATTTTCGTCGACTTTCGCTTATCGGAGCCGTCACCAGCGTCATTATATAGACTATATCACACCCTATTATAATTCCGACCAACGCTCCGGCCTTTGAGGAACCTTCGAGACAAACAGTCCTCTGGCGTCCTTATCACCGAGGCGTAAGGTTGGTAATCCCGTGACATCGGAGTTGGTGATTTCAAGACGTGATTCTTCAAAAAACCTTCGATTGGCCTAATATTCGTTTTGTTTGAAAATTGAAGACGTGACGTTTTTTGGTAATTATTTAGATTTTAGCCAATGAGTGACGCCTGCAATGTACACCGGAATTCGTTTGGGAACCGTAAATTTTTCTGCATCAAAAATTACTCTTCGTTCTTTCCCGTCTCTCCCGGGCCCCGGTCCCAAAAAGGACATAATAGTACCCCACACCGATTTCGGTGACGGTGGCCAGTTTCATTGAAACCGGGCCAGGTACGCAGGAGTAATTTTATAGTGCTCAAGTGTGTGCGCAGTACACAAGAGCACTCTCTATTCCTTCACTCTCATAACCACGGAGCTTAGTATTAGCTCCGTGCCCATAACCCACGAGATCAGGCGCAGGACCGACCCATCCGACGCATGGATCATCTTACTTCCTACGACAATCAGGATCAGCTTGCATTGTCCTAACCAAACTTGGAAATAACATGTTTCCAACGCGGGAATCGAACCCACGACCTCCGAGTCGAAAGCCGCGCTCTTACGGCTTACCACAAGACCACGGAGCGATATACAATATTATATTTAATACACATTCAAGACCCAGGAACTTTTTGAAAAACTTTTTGTTCCGTTAGCGGGATTCGAACCCGCGACCTCCGGCTTGAGCTACCAACAGCTCAACTGTGCTACAGAGGAACTATGCCAAACGTTATTAAAATCGTTTAAATTGTAAAGGAATTACAGCCTACAGGGTAAGTTTATACAGTACGATTTACTTTCGTATCAAAATGCAATTGCTGTCTTTTGGACATTTTTTAAATATTAGGCGCCGCGCCCGCACCGGTAAAAAAATCTAGGTGTTTCGTTGTATTAAACCTCTGCGGAGGGAGTCCGACATACCCCTGTCCTTTCCCCCGAGAGGGCGGGGGATGCGTAATGCATTTCCCCTCCTTACAAAAAATAAAAAAAGGGTGTTTCGTTGTATAGGCCAATATTCTTTCTAAGGTTCACTCGGCGAAACTTGGCGGTAGCGGTCATTGACTCCCTGTCAAAAACTTGTCATTTTCTTTACAAAGTCGCGATTGACAACATCTGACACTTCATTGTCAATCGCGGTTTATATAGAAAATAACAAGTTTTTGCCAGGGAGTCAATGACCGCTACCGCCATATTTCGCCGAGTGAACCTTAGCTCTGTTCCAATCTAAATATAAATTTAAAGATAAACATAAATTAAATAATAATAATGACCAAATTATCATCATCATCAACACTATCACTGCTATCGTCATTATATTCATCTTCTTAGATCTCAAATAAAATTCTCTATCGTAAAATTTCATTTTCCTTTTAAAAATTGCTGAGCAATTTTACAGATCGCCAATATTTTACATATAGGGGACGCTATCGTAACATACGACCAATGAGACAGGGGACATATGAGATCATACCGCATACGTATGTTGTAGCTAAAGTGTGAGAGACTGGCGATGTTAGAAATGCCAGGTTGAACGTTTGGGATAAAAATTCAACCTAGTTTTGGGAAGGTACTTATTTAAAAAAAAGATTAATAGGTAACAAACCTATGTCTTTGTTTGGGTAATATCTAGTCAATGTTAATCGTGCCTGGCTTATCTAAAATAGCAACATTACGTGAGTTATAGCATCCAAGAAATTCATTCATAGGCAGATGACTATGCAAATGGCAAACCTACGTCATTTGGTCGGGCTATGTCAATTCAATGTTAGCCGTGATCTGTCGGCTGGGCATGTCACAACCATAAAGTTAATATACCTAGCCGAATAGAGCAACAATCTCGAGCTGTCAAACGAAACCGAAATTGATTTACGTCTGTGTATAAAAATTTGTTGACACTTACACAAGCATCTATCTTAGAGATTAAATTGTCAACGTGCCGATAAGTGCCAACTGGACGTCAAAAAAAGAGTTCTGCTGTAATGTATCACACGTCTCTTTTTACCACGCAGTGTTACTTATAGTGACATAATATCGCTTTCTCAGGCCTTTGTTTCTCTATTCCGCTAGGTATACTAACTTTATGGTCATAACGCGACCAAAATACGTAGGCTGTCCATCTGCCTATAACTCAATTTCTCTGATAGTACTATGTTTTGAGAGATTTTGCTTTAGAGTAACTTCCAATACTTTACCTTGTTGTCATTTTATTAGCGGGGCTAAAATGGTCGCTTTGTAGAATCACAATTTGATTCATTTTCTTAAAATTGCAAAATGGTCACTCTGCTTGCAATTCATGTCTACAGATCGACAAGACTTTATATGAACGTGGCGAAAAAAGGAACTAACGCTGCCATTATACAAAAACGTCATTTTATGACAGTTCTCCTTTACGTGCAGCGCCCCCGCTCACGTTCATAGAAAGCCGTCGATCTGTGGTAATCAAATTCGTACTAATTTGACATTTGTTAGTTTGACAGTTTTGACAATTCATTTGCTGAATTTATTGAGAGGAATAATTGCTAAATGCGACCATTTTAGCCCCGCAGTACTTCTTGTGTCACTCTTATGGAAACGTTGTTTCATAATTTCAAAACAGATTTTGAAGCACCCACGCTGGTCATATTAGACTTGCTGATATGCCTATGCATTAATTTCTCTATTTTTGTAACGCAAAATTAAACTCGCTTGTAGGCTTGCTTACTGACTTTACACAACAAATTCTAGCAAGGATTTTTGGAACGTAGTTCCTTATCGCGCGTTGCGCCTTGGGCTAGACTGAAAAAGGTGTAACGAGACTTTTTTATTAGTACCTAGCATGGTAGGGGCAGAGGGCGTTGATAGCATTCCTGTGCGTCTACTAGACTTTTTGAAAGTTGAAAGCGACGCGTTGTTTTTTTTTTATGAAATAAGAGGCCAAACGAGCAAACGGGTCACCTGATGGAAAGCAACTTCCGTCGCCCATGGACACTCGCAGCATCAGAAGAGCTGCAGGTGCGTTGCTGGCCTTTTAAGAGGGAATAGGGTAATAGGGGAGGGTAGGGATGGGAAGGGAATAGGGGAAAGTAGGGAAGGGAATTGGGCCTCCGGTAAACTCACTCACTCGGCGAAACACAGCGCTAGCGCTGTTTCACGTCGGTTTTCTGTGAGAACGTGGTATTTCTCCGGTCGAGCTGGCCCATTCGTGCCGAAGCATGGCTCTCCTACGTATAAAATTGTTAGTATTGTTACCACGTTGTTAGTATTCCTGGGCGTCTGTAGATGGCGTTTTTTTAATAATTTTTTTGAGTGTATAATATGTCATACAGGTTTTTTGAACATAAGAAATAACTTCGTTCCATTCCATTCGGGTGTCCCTGAACACCTCTTAAGTTTTTTTTACATTCGAGTTACCTAGTTGTCTGTGTCTTGACTCTTGAAATTGGTAGACCCAGACACTTTACAAAACGCCCAAACTTCACACTCGCACCGCGACTTCTAGGTCGACATTAGATATTCCGATCCAGCCGCGGTCAATACCGCTGGCCGTTTACCTCGGCTATTGCTATCTGTTGCTATCTATTGCTGTCACTTGCTGTTAAATTCGGCAGATTGAAAATCTGTCAGATGGGTTTGAAAGGGTCATAAGTGACTCATAAAGTTAATATACCTAGCGGAATAGAGAAACAAAGGCCTGAGCAAGAGAGATGTCACTGTCAGTAACACTGCGTGGTAAAAAGAGACGTGTGATACAGCAGCACTCTTTTTTGACGTCCAGTCGGCACGTGCCGCACGTTGTCAATTTAATCTCATAGAAATCATGTTCTATCATGCTTGTGTAAGTGTATACGTACACATATTTTTACACACAGATAAAACCAATTTCGGTTTCGTTTGACAGCTCGAGATTGTTGCTCTATTCCGCTAGGTATATTAACTTTATGGTCACAACACTGCGTTGCGGCGTCGTATCGCAAAAACAACATCGCCAAAGTAGACAGAATGATAGAGTATACCGACTTAGAACTGATGTTGAAATTTTTAAATTTGACGTATTATGACGAAAATCGTCGCTAGGGTTGTTAACTTGTTACCTACGAATTTAAAAATATGACATATTCGCTGGACGTGTTCCTCTTGGGCGTATTGTTGTTTGTGTTTTGGCACATGTGATTAAAATTGTCAGAATCCAATTTTGAAATCTTTATTTTAAATATTTAAAAATAAATTATATCAGCCAGCGCGAGGCACATTCCGTTCATAATCCTAGTGAAACCCGACGAATTTGACAGATATTGAAACCTGTCCGTCTCTTTGCAGTCGAACTACTGGTCGTTATGTCTATTGTGACATCGCACAGAAATGCGATGCGTTGTTACAACGCAAAAATTTCATCGGGAATGTCGCTGACGCATCGGAAATTTCCACGGTGCGTTCTGCGACGTCGTAGATTTTTAGGGTTAATTTATACTAGCGCAGAGTCGAAGCGCATCGAAGCGAATTATTAAAACTGAATATTATAACAAATTCAACCTTAACTCCAAAGCGTGAACGCACTTTGTGTTCAGTTTTTGGGAATTCGCTTCGAATCTGCACTAGATAAATTGACCCTTACGATGCGGCGCCGCAGCGCATTATTGTCGTCTGGCCCTACTGGTTAGGGTAGTGTACTACGACTTTAAGATCGCAATCATAAATATCGGTTTTCTAGAGGCTTGCTATGGATGAATATGCATATAATTGCATATAGCAACAAATGTGCATCAGAACTAGTTGATGCCCGCTCCGTTACATAGAAATTCATGTATCACAATTCACATGGGACATTTTTGTGGACAAAAAGTAACCTATGTCTTTTCCCGAGACTCAAAGTATAACTATACCAAGTTTCAACTTTCAGCGTGGGAGAGCCATGCGTCGGCACGAATGGGCCGGCTCGACCGAAGAAATACCACGGGCTCACAGAGAACCGGCGTGAAACAGCGCTTGCGCTGTGTTTCGCCGAGTGAGTGAGTTTACCGGAGGCCCAATCCCCTACCCTTTTCCCTTCCCTACCCTCCCCTAATTCCTTCCCTACCCTCCCCTATTCCCTTCCCTACCCTCCCCTATTCCCTCTTAAAAGGCCGGCAACGCACCTGCAGCTCTTCTGATGCTGCGAGTGTCCATGGGCGACGGAAGTTGCTTTCCATCAGGTGACCCGTTTGCTCGTTTGCCCCCTTATTTCATAAAAAAATCGCTTCAGCCTCTTATGCGTCGAAAGGTAACAGACAAACAGACAGAATGACAGACATACATACTCTCGCATTTATAATATTAGTATGGATTTAGATCATGTCATGTGACAGCCTTACGGCCGTTCCCAATATTCAATCTATCTCTGGTTTGACAAACAACCGATCGCAGCTAACATTGAATTGACATAAAATATATTATGTATCTAATATCTAATGTACAAATTTTATAAGTAAGTCTGTGAGCTATTCCTATCTCTAGTAGGGCAAAACCAGAGATAGATAAAATAATAATTGGGAACGGCCGTTAAAGAACTGCATTAGCCATTAGGTATACAGGATGCAATAACACCTTCCTGCCAAATTTTTCCCAGGGCTTAGGTATCATTAGGAGAGTCCATTTAGCCAAAAAAAAATTGGATGTTATTTTTTTCCTAATTACTTACATATTTTATCCCATTTAAAATCTTTGCAGAACGGTCACTCGCGGCGCGGGGGAATGAGCGGGGGTGAATCGCGACAACATTTTAGTACTGAGTGATTATAAAAGAAAAAATACGTGTATTTTTATTTTTAACAAGGATCAATATATCAAAATTTGGAAGGAAGGTTTAATTGCACCCTGTATACTCTCATCATCACATCTTACCTATTAGAGTCCAAACGGCGAATCGAGGCACAAAACTTTATACAAAATATCTTTATTTCTCTGCCTCGGTTCATCATTTCGAATATAGGTGCCAAATTCTCGTACCCACGAACTCAGTACGATTCTCGTCCTGCGCCTTCTAAAACCCTTATTATCCTTCTATCTCCTTCACTCTACCTTCACTTGAAAGAGACATAAAATACCTTTTATTACGGAATATATATTGATAGTAATGTTTGTTTGACCCCTATTGGGTCAAGATTATATTTATCTTTATTATTAAATTCAGTTCATTAACAAGTGTGCACGAGCTGTGTCGAGTCTGTGTATAATATACAAAGAAATTGTATAATAGTGGCTACTCAGTGTATACTGTATAGTGTTATAGTGTTAATATGATCCTTATAAGGTAAGATCTACCATTAAAAGAACGTAGGATAGATCCTACGTTATTTTGTTACGGTTGTATGTCTGTTACCCCTTCACGAAGAAACCGCTAAACCGATATTGCTAAAATTTTATATAGACTCCTGGGGAAAGAAAATAGGATAGTTTTTATTCCAAAAAAATGTACGGTTTTCGCTTGATAAACTAATTTTAGCGCAAAGGAGTTACGGACGTCATTTAATTTCATTAAAAGGGTTCATTTTTTGTAGAATTTATAAAATTTTATTTTGGCACTAATTGTTCCCTCCAAAAATTATTCTTTGTCCTCTCCAAAATCGGTTCAGTAGCGTGTAGACTGTTGAGGTAACTTAAACACCTTCGCATTTATAATTTTAACTATGGATCGTCAATATGATCCTTGTATGAACCGTAAATGATTGTCTATATCACAATGTCTTCTAATATGATAATATGAGTGTTCTATGTTATATATAAAATTCTCGTGTCACAATGTTAGGACGCGTACTCCTCCGAAACGGCTTTACTGATTTTAACCAAATTTTATATGCATATTCAGTGGGTCTGAGAATCGGCTACCGAGTACTTTTTATATTGATAAGTGTATTTGTTGAATAAATAGTAAATTATTACAACTCGAGACTGACGGCGACCATTGTTTGTGCGACGGGATAGCGATGGACGTTGCCATGGTTACATACTTATTTAGTCACTTCAATAAAATAATACGGGCGAAATACTTTATAAGCAAAGAAACGTTTGCCGGGACAGCTAGTAATAATATAATTGTAGCATTCACTGTATTAATTAGTGTATGTGTTAGTATAAATTATACAACTAATACATGTCATCGTGACATTACATATTTTTTTCTCACAGGCACTATTCGATGGCACCCGGACTCTTAACTAAGTAATATAGTCAATATTATACAGGGTGTAACAAAAATAAGTGATAATACTTTAGGGTGTGTACGTGTTCCTTGTAGAGAGTTGACTATGAAAGTAGCAGCGCTGATAGACCAAAAAATTTTTCCACTTTTGTATGGGGAGAATCGTGACGCTCGGACCCTTGCCCATACAAAAGTGAAAAATTATTTTGGTCTTTCAGCGCTGCTACTTTCACAGTGAACTCTCTACAAGGAACACGTACACACCCTAAAGTATTATCACTTATTTTTGTTACACCCTGTATATACTATTACTAATATTACTATTATGGGTGCCATCGAAATTCTCATACAAACGTACAAATTGTAAATTATTTACATACCGAAAGTATGAACGCTTAAAATTTAATATGTAAATATTGTACTTAATCGTTCATATTTTTGGTACTTATGTAAATATTTTGCAGTGAATCTTTGTACAGGAACCTAGGTAATTACTATCTTAAGCTGAACAGTAACTCAAATTATGGTAAATATTCTCGTATGGGAAATGATTTTGGTATTACGTTTGTATGAGAATTGCGATGCTAGATGAGGCCCTCAACTCCGTTGCATAGAAATTCGTTTATCGCACGGAAACTGTACATTTTCCGGGATAAAAAGTAACCTAACACGTGGGAGAGCCATGCTTCGGCACGAATGGGCCGGCTCGACCGGAGAAATACCACGTTCTCGCAGAAAACCGGCGCTTTGTTTCGCCGAGTGAGTGAGTTTATCGGAGGCCCAATCCCCTACCCTATTCCCTTCCCTACCCTCCTACCCTATTCCCTTCCCTACCCTCCCCTATTCCCTTCCCTTCTCTACCCTCGACTATTCCTTCTTAAAAGGCCGGCAACGCACCTGCAGCTCTTCTGATGCTGCGAGTGTCCATGGGCGACGGAAGTTGCTTACCATCAGGTGACCCGTTTGCTCGTTTGCCCCCTTATTTCATTAAAAAAAACCTATGTCCTTATCCAGAACTCAAAGTATCACCATACCTTTCAGCAAAAGGTACCAAACAAACGGATTTTCAAGTAAAGACAGGTCCATAACAACCTTTCTCATATTCTTCAGGTCCACACTTCTGGTTCTGCTAGCGACTTACACAAGCGCTCGACGAGTCACCTGTCACGCCTGCATCAACAGAACATGTTACAGCCGCGATCTCATACTCAGAACGGCCAAATTTTCCGGCCAATTGGCTATAGACAGAACTTCTGACATCGTGTACTTCCACTACCAAAACAAGCAGAGAAAAGACTATACAGGAGCTTTTGATCTGGATGCTGTTCGATTTCAAGTTGTTCCCGATCTAGGATTCACGTTCGGCCACGCTGTAGATCAGAATACAAGAGATCTATACGCGTCTGGAATGACGGGGATCTACAGGTACAATCCAGAGAAAAATACCACTGAATTGTACGCACTAAAAGACAAGACAATATGGCATTTACAATACACAGATAGGTTGTATTACAATGAATTCAAAGGACAGGGTATCTATACTTATACGAATAGAAAAACATCGGTAGTACCCGGTACAAATTATGAAATAGATGATTTTATTGTCGATAAAAACAATGATATATATTTTATGGCCAACGATACAGTATATGTTTTGAGGAACGGAACGAAAACTGCTAGTGTATTCGAAAACGAAATATATGTTATGGCTACAGATATAAATGGTGAAGCTTATTTCGCCCAAACTTATACTAAGGGTATATACAAAATTGATTATAGAACTGGTAGATTGTTAGAATATGGTGCTTTTAGGGGTACCGTTGTTGAATTTGTATTTGATAGTGATAATCACATAATTTACTACGATGAGAAGGACAAAAGCATCTACTATCTCTCTCCCACGCTGAACAGATGTACTGTGAACACAAAAAATCGGGGAAGAAGTAAATTATTCTCTTTTGTTAATAGTTTAGCAGAAAATGATAATAATGGTAAAGATGTTAAAATAATAGCACATGATACCAATGAAATGAATACAGTAGCGTAAGTTGATAAACTTGATATCAATGTTAAAGAAGTTAGGTTTGGAAAAGTTGCAAGTTGTAATAATAATGTGATAAAAATATAAAAATAGGAAAGATATAAAACAAAAATAATACTTAACTTTGAGTGAAGAATGGCCAAGTTTCTGAGGTATTTTGAAAGGAGTCTGTCTATTTAATAAAGTTTTGATTGGCTAGCGTTAAAAACTGACCAATAGATAGTGCCACAGATAAACCCAATTTCAAAAAAATTCGAAAATTAGGCATAATCTAACTGTTGTGATATATTTAATAACTTAACTGTATAAAGACTTAATATAAATAGTTTTTATTAATCTTATACTTATATAAAATTCTCGTGTCACAATGTTAGTTACCGTACTCCTCCGAAACGGCTTTACCGATTTTAAGCAAATTTTATATGCATATTCAGTGGGTCTGAGAATCGGCTACTGGGTACTTTTATATTAATAAGTGCATTTGTTGAATAAATAATAGTAAATGATTACAACTCGAGACTGACGGTGACCATTGTTTGTGGGACGGGATAGAGATGGACGTTGCCATGGTGACATACTTATTTAGTCACTTCAATAAAATAATACGGGCGAAATACTATATGGCAAAGAAACGTTTAGTAGAATATAATATTACTGGTATTACTGCAATGTTTTCACGCTAGAGGCGGCACCAGCACAAATAGGAAACAAAAAGTTTTGTTCGGCGTTTGACAACGTTTCTGTCATCTGATATGACGTGTGCAACATGTCGGGTTGTGGTCGGATTATTTACTGCATCATGCATGACACTGACCTCTGTAATACACTGGACAGGCTATGCCGTACAAAATGACAGCTATTTTTTGAGCCGATTTGAAGCGCCGCGGTGAGCGTACTGTGAACTTATTACATAGAAAATTACAACCGCCATTTGCAAAATAGTAGTTCCAAGTACACTCACTACTGCATTCACATAGCAATCAGCGCCAATATGGCGACTTTCAAATAGAAACATTTTATTGATAGCGATCGCCTGTCCAGTGCATAGATTAAGGATATAGGTAGATGGCATCTTAGCTCGCCAGCGCGTGGCCATTTTATGCTTGTGTGTAATTGCCGTAGTGTGCGTGTAGGGATGGGCGTATATCGATAAAAATATAAAATTAGACTACAGCAGCTATCGACCAATAGTCGACCATAATTTTATGTTATAGATTTTTATCACGTTATAGAATTTTACAATATCAAAAAAATGAGGTTATCAATTCGACCCGTATGTTCAAAAGTATATGAAAATAATTTTATATAAATAAAATATTTAAGTATATAATTACACAAATAGTTTAAAATATACATAATAATTATGTATACTCTATAAGCCACGAAGGCTTGTCCGGAGTGTAATCAATAAAATCAACAGTTTTTATAAAAAAAACAACAGAAGAACAAAAATACTTTATTATACTTAATTACTATTAAACAACAATTTTGTAAAATAACAATTATTATGTATTATCGAAGAAATGAAGACGTTAAAGCATTGGATACTGGTGACGGGTCACGGGTAGGGTTCCCAACCCTCCCGGATTGCCCGGGAGGCTCCGGTAATAATGCAGGAAGCAAAAAGAGCTGTGAATACTTCTTTAGTCCCCACTTTCTTGCCTGTCAAAATTCAAGATCTGATTTACAGTTCAGCAATAAATTTAAAGAAAGACAGTTCTCCATTTTGGATAATGTGTTCAGCGTTGAAGGAGTTTATAGAAGCAGAGGGTAAAGGGAAGCTACCTCTAAAAGGAATTTTACCAGACATGACGGCATCTACTGAGTCCTACGTGAAACTACTGTCCTCCCGGAGAACGATAATTTCTCCGGTTTTTCAAAAACTGATAATTATTGCATAATTTATAACTGACTTAGTGAAAAATTGTAAGATGAAGTTGGATTGGACAATCCTATTTAAATTTGTTCGAAGAAATTCGCTTGGATTAACGACTACCTTGCGAAATTGAAATAGAGAAATTGTCCTGAGACTATGTTCTTTCTCAATTTCTCAATCCCCCCCCCCCCCCCCCTACAATTCTCCCGGGTTGGTCCTTTCGAGAGTTGGCAACCCTAGTCACGGGACCAGTGTATTATAGAGGTCAGTGATGCATGAGCTATAACTAGCGCCCTCTGTTCCGACCTTCGCGGAATATTCCGTATTAGAATTTAGATGTATACTTTTGATGTACGTATTTTTTTTATGTGAATGTTTGTTAAATTAGGTGCGATTTAATTTAATATTTTTAAGATTGCCGGCATTGACTTGTCTTGCATGATATGATTATAATAATCTAATATATAAAAATAAGTCGGGTTTTCCTTCCTGACGCTATAACTCCAGAACGCACGAATCGATTTCCACGGTTTTGCATTCGTTGGAAAGGTCTCGAGCTCCGTGAGGTCTATAGAAAAAAAATCAGAAAAAACTTCAAGAGAAAAGCAGGAAAACAGGGAAAATCATTTTATGGCAAAACAACATTTGCCGGGACAGTTAGTCTAGTCTAAAGTTTTTTCTTTAATTTTTTATACCTTAATTGCTCTGAATATAAAGTTATAGAGTCATAAAAGTCGATAATAAAAGTTGCAATAATAGTTGATTGTTTTATGCTTATTTATTACATTCTCACAAACAATTAATTACTATTAATTATTACTTTATTATTTTAATTAATCGTTAAATTTGTAATTTAACTATTCTATACCCTTCTTTAATTTAGAAATTAAGGTCCCGTTTTTAAACTTCTTACTTTAAACTTAATTATTTTTTTTATTTGATTAGATGTATATTTTCTTATTTAAAATTTAATATTTTTAAGGAGATCTCTACAGTAAAATGCTGTACCCAAAATAAAACTGGTGTTTATTTTCAATATATTTTTTATTTTACCTAATTTACCACTGTAAAAATAATTTTACTCTTCCATGTAGGCTGTAACGTTATTAACTGCCTGTGTTCTAAATCTGAAAAGAAAGTCCCATAATAATTACTACAATTCATACCAATATCATACATATGCGAAAGTGTGACTGTCTGTCTGTTTGTCTATCTGTCTGTCAGTCTGTTACCTCTTTACGCCCAAAAGGCCGAGCTAATTTTGCTAAAATTTGGTATAATTTATATGAAGACGAGCTTTTGCCCGCGGCTTCGCTCGCGTTAGCAAGTATTAAATTATATACGAACTTTCATCCCCTATTTTGACCCCTTGGGGGTAGAATTGATCAAAATCCTTTCGTAGCGGATTCCTACGTCATAATATCTACCTACAATCTACCTACAATCTACCTACAATCTACATGCCAAATTTCAGCCCGATCCGTCCAGTGGTTTTGGCTGTGCGTTGATAGATCACCATGTCAGTCAGTCACCTTTGAGTTTTATATATGTCGCAGGCCAGCCGACTGGTTTAAATAGCCGTTCAATCAAACAGCTAGCCCTTTGACTGAACAACGCCATTCAATCACACGTCTAGCTTTTATATTGAATATTTTAGTCGCTCAAAACGTTCAACACTACAGCTGATTCAAAAGCCGCCGTCTAATTGAAGTAGTTCAGCGCGCACCGCTGCGGCGCTAGGTGCGTTTTATTTACAATATGGCGTCAACTAGCCGGTGTTTGTTAGTGTTTGTGGTTGTTTTTCGCAAAGAGACAAAAATTGTGGAGGCACATACGAGTGAATTAAAATTTCAACAAATATTCGAGGAGAAATTACGGGATTATGAAATGGATGGACGCAGCCTCCCCCGAAAGGGGGGTTCGGGGGCATAGCCCCCCGTCAAAACAAAAATAAACACAATCCAGAAAGTCCAAAAGTTGGTTAGGTTAGGTTAGAACTTAGACCACAACGCAGAGGGAGCCGAGCGAGCGCAGCGAGCGTGCTGCGGCAGCAGCCGGCGACCGCCGTCAAATAAAAGGGGGGCTCGGGGCCCCGCCAAAACAAAAACGAACCAGTTGGCTAAGCGTCGTCTAGCTTTAGTGTTGAACGTTGTAGTCAACAAGTCGGCTAAACGACGTATAGCCGTGTGATTGAATGGCGTTGTTCAAAGGGCTAGAGCTGTTTGATTGAACGGCTATTTAGACCAGTCGATAGATAGATACTTGGAAAGGCCATAGCATACTAATGCCGGAAAAATGTACGGTTCACGAATTTTGGCGCATAGATCAGCGGTTTGGGCGTGAAGAGGTAACAGACATACTTTCGTCTTTATAATATTAGTATGGACTTACCTAATGGTTTTTAGTTACGGGAACACTGTACATCGTCCCTGGATTGGTTGGCCATCGTCTCTGGAACATACTCGTCTTCCAGACCGAAATGCTGGAACAGAAGAATTGAGTGGTAAAGAAGTAGAAAAAGAAGATGAAATTCTTCTGTCTACAGAAGAAGTCGGTGTCCTGACTGCCACAAATGAAACAAAATGAACATAATAATATTATTTTGATGAGGTGACGCCGCGTTAAAGTAAAAAACCGTGTTGGATATGTTTTAGATTGCTTGTTGTCAATAAGAGGCCGGGCCGGCCTCTTATAGAAAACAAGCAGTGGAACAGCAAAAAATGGAAAGGGCGTAAGCGACAAAATGGTTTTTGTCGCATAATTTAAAAACCATAAATACATTTCATTTATGCTATGGGCGGATTAAAATGTATGCTTTTTTAACCAATTTATGTACAAATTTTGGAAGCTTAAATCACTCTCCTCTGTTGGCAAAATAGGGAGCCCTTTTTTTACAGAGATCTTTTTGATTGATTATTCTGTGTTATAAAAGTTAACCAATCGTGTTATGCTATGGGTGTGCAAAGACAAAGACATGATGCATATTGAATACTGACAATGAACTATAATTTCTTAGCTTTACGAAACGCCCCAACGTTATTAATTTTCATTTTTCAAAAAATAATAAAGTAACTCTTTCAGCGCTGCTACTTTCACAGCCAACTAACCAAGGGACATACACACCCTAAAGTATTGTAATTTAATTTTGTTACACCTTGTATACTTTGTTTCAATTAATTTCAATTTAAATGGAAACAAAAAACAAATACTCAATATTTTTTTTTTGTAGCATGTAATATTTTATAGCCTATACAGCATAACATAGAGCATTTGGCTCTGCGTCATTTTAAGCAAAGTATTATGTTTTTTATTTTCTATTTTTTCGGCCTTTTCCCTAATAATATTAACATCATATATGCTAAAAGTATTAGGCAATTTTAAAACATAAAGGTACAAGTTGGAAGCCGGCTACATGAAGTTGCAGCAGACGACGTGTGACGTGTCGTAGCGACACGTCATTTCTATGAATGTGTCGCTATACTTCGTGTCGCTGGCTGCGCAGGGTGTTTCATAGAAATACACACAAAGTAGGTACAAACCAGTAGTGTCGCGACGACACGTCGTCTGCAGTTCCTTCATGTCATCCGCTGTCAACCGGCACCTTTATAATATAATGTAAGACAAATTCTAGACAATGGCCCCAATGGGGCACCAATATCGGAGACATAATATTGATCCCGTCCTTACCTTCAATATATCGACGTTATCCATGTGATCGGCTGGACCGGTTTGGATGAAATGGTGGACGTCCTTCCCCCCCTCTTTCACGAGAAGTGCCCCACCAGTTTGCACCCAGTCTCCTTTGAGATCACCACCCAGATCTGATGATGTAAGGATGTTTGTTAGCGGCCCCCTAGACGAGCAATTTTATTGAGCAATAGTATAATTCAATAAAATTGAAGCGTGCCATTGCACAATACAATTGAAGACGATCAATTGAAGGGGCCGGCTTAGTTAGACGACCACCAGACGACTTATGTTATTTGGTCAGGTTATGTGACTCCCGGCTGAGGTTACAACTAATATTGACGGACATACTCGTATTACCAGACCAAATAATGTTGTCAACAATGATGAAACAAGACAACTTTACAAAATGTTTGTATGTCAAACAAAACTTTATGCTTTGTGTGACTCGACTCACGGCTTTGACTATAGCTAAATAATATAATGTATTAGTACGAATAATAAAAACTAAGGAATCGTAACTCCCATACTATTACGGTTTTAAAGAAGGAGGGGCACTTCGTACCCACCAATGTAGCACGTTGAGACATATACCAAATTAAAGGGCTTGAAAAGTTGAACATTTTATTGTATGACGAAAAATCTCTAAACCATGGGAAAAAAAGATAATGAAAGTAAGAAAAAATCACAAAAAAACACCTTATATTATTGCATCAATTTATAGTGTTGCTGGTAAGGAATCATTTCTAGAAAGTAATCGTATATGACAAACTTAAGGAAAGTGTTATATTTTAGTATATTCTTCTTTCATATTTTAAAGAAATGTATGGGAAAACAATAAAACCTTAAAAATCTAACCTTTCCTGGATTTTACCGTATATGTACCTTGGAGAAATTGTTTATAACATATAAGCAATACTAGCGAATGGTGCAATAATACAAGGTGTTTTATTTTTTCCTAAGAAATAAAAAAAAACATCCTTTATTATTGCACCATGCATGGTATTGCTAATTATAAACAATTTATCCAAAGTGATAATTAACCTAAAAATCAGGCAAAGGTTCGACATTCAGCATTTTATTGTTTTCTCATATATTTCTTTTAAATATGAAGCAATATATTGAAATACAACACTTTCCTTGGTTTGCCATATATAAGTGCTTTTGAGAGATTATTCCTTAGTAAAAACACTACAGATTAATTTAATAATACAGGATGTTATTTGTTCATTTTCGGAAAAAAATAAAAGATCCTGTATTATTGCGCCATTCGCTAGTAATGCTAATTATAAAACATTTCTCCAAAGTGATTATTTACGCTAAAATCCAGGAAAGGTTAGATTTTTAAGGTTTTATTATTTTCTCATACATTTCTTTAAAATATAAAAGAATATACTAAAATACAACACTTTCCTCAAGTTTGTCATAGACGATTACTTTCTAGAAATGATTCCTTACCAGCAACACTATAAATTGATGCAATAATACACGGTGTTTTTTTGTGATTTTTTCTTACCTTCTACCCTCGTTAACTTTTTTCTCCCATGGTTTAGAGGTTTTATGTCATACAGGAAAATGTACAACTTTTCAAGCCCTTTCATTTGATGTATGTCTCAACGTGCTACAGCTTGGGTACGGGTCCCATACAAAAATGCCCCTTCTTCTTTGGTTCCTTTTGATCTGTCATGTAACGTCAGCGGTCAGCCTAGTACCGCTCAAGGTCACCTAAATATTGCAAATGTATTGAAATGTGTACCTAAGTACACTTTTTTGACAAGTATAATAATTGTGGAGCATGTTTTTTGACGGAGTTACTTTTCCTTAGTTTTTATTATTCGTAGATTTATTACATAATATTTTTCTTTAAATCTCTGATGGTAACATCGAATAAATTTTCATACAACTAGATGGCACCTACGTTATTTAGTCGGGCTATGTAGGCGTTAGATTTATAACCCAACCAAATTACGAAGGTTCACCATCTGCCAATAAATCAATAATTCTGATAGCCGCATTACAACTTTTTGCTTTACTCAATTTTACTCGACCGATTCTGATGAAATTTCGACTTACCCATGCTAGAACTCTTGCTCATCGCCTTACGCGACTGCTTCCAAAACAACGAGGTTAATATTGTTACCGTGTTGAACCTCTTGAAACCCAACTTCTTGTAAGTAGACAGATCTTCTACGCAGTATAGATCTGAAAAAGATGATATCTATTATATTTTTCTAGTGCCCAAGTGTGTGCGCAGTACCACACACTCTCTTAACACAGTGGAATGGATGACACGACTGGCGAGAGATCGGACTTTTTACATGCCCATCCGACGCATGGATCATTGTCAGACTCAGGAATTTGACATCGAATCGAACCCACGACCTCCGAATCCAGAGTCACGGTCTAAGCCACTGGACCACGAAGGCGTTTAGATATAATGATCTATGGATCAAAAGTGACCGTAATCGCTTTAAATCAGGCAATAGAATTACTCGTTTGCTATTAACATTTGAGAAATTAACAGGAATGAAACTCCGCAGAAGTACTTGTACTATTATCAATTCTGTGGCAGAAGGCAGAAGTGTCTAGTAGACGAAACAGCCGCGGCAGGTGTACCTACATTTTCACATCTTACACATTTTTATTTTAAGGACATTACTCTCTCTCTCTCTCTCTTACGAATTTTCGATCAGGGCCTCTATCATGAGCTCTTAAATCCATTCTCTTTACGTCCTTATACTGACTGTATAAGGACGTAAAGTAACGTGAATGGATTTAAGAGCTCATGATAGAGGCCCAGTTTACATGTTTTTTTGAAGGCGCTAGTCGCTACTTTAACATTATTTACCCATCCCAAAAGAAAACACTGCTAAAGATGTTTCTACTTTAAAACCTACCTATAGTAATATTATACTTTATAATGCTTATAGTTAGTACCGTAAGACTATGATGTGTACTACATAATAATACTAGAGTCTAGATTCTAGAACATACTTGTAATCAAACCAACTACGCAATAGTTATGTAAGACTTGATTAACTTGATCTAAGGATCTATATAAATCTTTGTACTGTGATCGTCACGCACTTTTCTACCTTTTTTTTTTTTTTTTTTCATGAAATAAGGGGGCAAACGAGCAAACGGGTCACCTGATGGAAAGCAACTTAAGTCGCCCATGGACACTCGCAGCATCAGAAGAGCTGCAAGTGCGTTGCCGGCCTTTTAAGAGGGAATAGGGTAATAGGGGAGGGTAGGGAAGGGAAGGGAAAAGTTGACGGTAGGGACGGGAATAGGGTAGGGGTTAGGGGATTGGGCCTCCGGTAAACTCACTCACTCGGCGAAACACAGCGCAAGCGCTATTTCACGCCGGTTTTCTGTGAGAACGTGGTATTTATCCGGTCGAGCCGGCCCATTCGTGCCGAAGCATGGCTCTCCCACGTATGGCTATTCAATTATTCAAAATTCACGACTCAATCCAGGGGTTCCCAAAGTGTGCGCCGCGGCGCGTGCCTCATCAGCAACACTATAAATCGATGCAATAATACAGAGTGACGATTTGTAAATATATAAACATATTATAAATAAAATATCTTTTTATTCAAAATAGGTATCATAAATATTAAATACTCTTCTGAACGTCTTAGAAAGAACGTGTTTCTGTGATTTTTAGGGTTCCGTACCTCAAAAGGAAAAAACGGAACCCTTATAGGATCACTTTGTTGTCCGTCTGTCCGTCTGTCAAGACCCTTTTTCTCAGGAACGCGTGGAGGTATGAAGCTGAAATTTATATCAATTACTCAGGTCTACTGTCCCTTGAAGCTGTGAAAAAATCAAACTTCTAAGCCAACGCAATCAAAAGATACAGCCGTTTATGCCGCAAATTTTCGACACTTGCAAGGGAATCAAAACCTACAGGGTGCTTCCCGTGAACTCAGAATCTTGAAATTTGGTACGAAGCAACGTCTTATAGCATAGATAAAGGAAAAATTACGAAAACCATAAATTTTTAGTTACATCACATAATTTTTTTTTTTTAATAATTTTAAACTTACTACCCATTTCCTCATAAACGCGTAGAGGTATTAAATTGAAATTCATACCAAATACTCAGGTCTATAATACCTTTAAGCTGTAACAAAATCAAACTTCTATGTCAACGCAATCAAAAGAAACAGCAATTTAAGCTGCATATTTTGAAACTCGCAAGTACTCGCAAGGGAATCAAAACCTAAAGGGTACTTCCAGTCGACCTAGAATCTTGAAATTTGGCATGAAGCAACGTTTTATAGCACACATAAAGGAAAAATTCCGAAAACCTTAAATTTTTAGTTACATTACAAAATATATATTTTTTAATAAATATAAACTTATTACTTTTTGTACGGAACCCTCGGTGCGCGAGTCCGACTCGCACTTGGCCGGTTTTTTTTACCTTCTACCCTCTTTAACTTTTCTCTCCCATGGCACAATAGACATATCATTCTGTCTACTCTGCCCATGGTTTAGAAATTTTACGTCATACAATAAAATGTTCAGCTTTTGAAGCCCTTTCATTTGATATAATAATAATAATAATATCTATGGACGCTTCACACCACGTCAGTTTGGCCCCGTGGTAAGTACCTGAAGGACGTGTACCAGACAACGGAAATATATTCAATACTTTTATATTAAGTATACATTTAAGATTTTTATTACTTATATTATATATACAGTGTGTAACAAAAACTAGTGATAATACTTTAGGGTGTGTACGTGTTCCTTGTAGAGAGTTTACTGTGAAAGTAGCAGCTCTGAAAGACGAACATTTTTTTTCACTTTTGTATGGGCAAGGGCTCGAGCGTCACGAGTTTCCCCATACAAAAGTGAAAAAAAATGTTGGTCTTTCAGCGCTGCTACTTTCACAGTGAACTCTCTACAAGGAACACGTACACACCCTAAAGTATTATCACTTGTTTTAGTTACACCCTGTATAATACACATCAAAGAATCCAAGACCCAGGAACATTGAAAACGTTTTGTTCCGTCGGCGGGATTCGAACCCGCGACCCCCGGCTTGCGCTACCGACGCGCCAGCAACTAAGCCACAGAGGTCGACGATTTGTGTGGTTGTGCTACATGGGTACGGCTTCCATACAATAATGCCCCTTCTTTGCTTGGAAATAACTCGATGCCGACGCGCGACTGCTTGTTAAACAGTGTGTAACAAAAACTAGTGATAATACTTTAGGGTGTGTACATGTTCCTTGTAGAGAGTTCACTGTGAAAGTAGCAGCTCTGAAAGACGAATATTTTTTTTCACTTTTGTATGGGCAAGAGCCCGAGCGTCACGAGTTTCCCCATACAAAAGTGAAAAAAAATTTTGGTCTTTCAGCGCTGCTACTTTCACAGTGAACTCTCTACAAGGAACACGTACACACCCTAAAGTATTATCACTTGTTTTTGTTACACCCTGTAGAGAAAGGTTAATAATTATTATAACAATGCAACGCATTGAGATTTGAGAACGATCATTCATGAAGTAAAATTATTGTTATGATTTCGAATTGAATTAATGTAGCGGCATAAAACTTTTGCTGGCGTGTAATACATTCTATTTGGTAGGATTTTTTGTAATACGACAAAATTAATAAACTATTAGCTGTATGATGTATCATATCATGACAGGCGCGTAATACATTTTTTATTTTCCTGGTTTTACATAATTCTAGAGATCGCCCAATAGTCGAAATTCGACCTTAGTTACAACGACATTAGGACTACTACCTATATTTTGTAAAAAATATTGACTTCATCTTTTTTTTCAACTCTTGTCTCTAGGACTCAGCGGATCTCAGACTGGCCGTGTAAGCATTGTCTAATAGTATCTTAGATTCAATAAAAAAAACTATAATCCATTTTCAATTTGTCACCTTGTTGTCAACAGACTTCAACCATAAATAAAAAGTATAATTCGTATGTATAGGCTTGTCACTCAAAAATCTGTCAATTCTCATGTGTGTGTGTGTTGTAGTGTGTGTAATGTTTTATTTGTTAAAAAAATGTATGATAAAAGCATAATTTCAAAATAATATTAGTTCGATGCACTCCTTCACCACATAAACTATAACTGTGCAAAATTTAAAGCACCTACGTTTCCCCATTTTTCTTAAAAAGGGTTACAAAGTTTTTCGTTCGCGTATTAATATTATGATTATGGCGTATCCGCCACTATCGTGCGAATTTTAAACAACTTGTTGTTGTTTTGTCGAATTTTATTTTTGTTTTGGTGTTAAAGTGTGGTGAATTCAAATGTGTTACTGACGTAATCGTTCGTTAGAAATGTTGTCTCATAGATTATTTGCTGTCGGAGGAAACTTCGTCCTAAAAACTAAGTTTTGTAAACAAAAAACATGTTATACAATTAGGCCGCGCCACTCCAAATATGACCATTAATTATAAACGTGCTGAGAATTTTAGTAAGCAGATTTTAAACTCCGGTTTCCCTTCCGAAAATATTCACCCTTCGCCACTGTTGGTAACCCCTGACGGTGACGCCGCGTTAAAGTAATAAACCGTGTTGAATATATTTTAGTTTGCTTGTTTTCTATGCGTGGCCGGCCCGGCCTCTCATAGAAAACAAGCAATGGAACAGCAAAAAATGGAAAGGGCGTAAGCGACAAAATGGTTTTCGTCGCGTAATTTAAAAACCATAAATACATTTCATATAAGCTATGGGTAAATTAAAGTGTATGCTTGAACCAATAAATGTACAAATTTTGGAAGCTTAAATCACTCTCCTTTGTTGGTAAAATAGGAATGCCTTTTTTTACAGAGGTCCTTTTGATTGATTATTCTGTGTTATAAAAGTTGACCAATCGTGTTACGCTATGGGTAATTCAAAGACAAAGACGTGATGAATACGGACAATGAACTTGAATTTCTTAGCTTTAGTCATTGCTGAGAAAAATCGATATCGCTAGTCGCAACAGCCAAATTATCAAGGCGTCACCTTAATCGCTTTATATTGACTGTAAAAATGTTTGTCTCCGCATCACGCAAAAATTACTGGACCGATTTTAAGGGTTCCGTACCCAAAGGGTAAAAACGGAACCCTATTACTAAGACTTCGTTGTTTGTCCGTCTGTCTATCTGTCTGTCCGTTAGGTTTTTCGTTACGGAATGTCTTGATTCGCCGCGCTCAAAGCCCGCTCACCTCCATCAAAGAAGTTCCCTTGGATGAAATCCTCAGAATTTTCTTCTTCTACTCCGATACCAATCAGTTTGATGTTATGTTCTTTGAGAACATGCGAAATCTCGCCTAACTGAAAAATAAATTTATTATTTTCTATCCATACTAAGTACCTACTTATAATAAAAAATGCAAATGTGTCTGTATAATAATGTACATATTATATTGTTCACACCAGTAGCGTCGTTTTAAGGGGGCGACCGCCCAGGGCGCTGGATAAAAAGGGGCGCTATATATGTAAACAAAAGGGGCGCCAAATTTTTCAACACTAACAGCACCCTGGGCGCCGAAGAAATCTCGCCCAGGGCGCCAGTAATGCTAAAACCGGCCCTGGTTCACAATTAAAGTTTAAACTGCTGAACCAATTTGAGTGAAAATTCGTATCAGGATAATATGCCGACAAGTGACGTAGTCAATGGTTGTAGTCGCGCAAAAATGTACGGTTCCCGTTTGAATGCATTATCCAGTTTTAAAGTTACGGACAAAACTAGTACACTTATTATAAAGAAAGTGTGTCTGTCTCTTTCTTACCTGTTCACACTCAAACCGCTGAACGGCTGAAAATGTTTGGTACCAAAACGTATGATTGGATATACTTACTTTGAGTACCGGAAAAGGGCATAAGTTAAGAAGTGGGAAAGGCAAAACATACAGGTTCAGTCTGTGGTATAGGTATTAGTGTAGTAACCGTACATTGTACATAATAGTTACCTCTTTAGCCCAAAGCCTACAAAACACGCAGCCCCATCGGCGAAAGAAAATAATGACGACATTTTGGTTCTTCCATAGGCTGCCTATTTCTACCGTCTGAAAAAATTAACATAACAGTGGCACTAGGATACTTTTGATAAGGTAAAGTGATTTAAAAATTGCTAGATAAGTAAATAGAGTTTTTCTTTTACGTACTGTACCTTGGACAAAAAATCCTCGTTTGATTTAAAGGGACGAAATAGTGAAAGAGAACGCAAGACCTGGGACAATATTAAATTAATTTTTTAAAGAAGTTAGAAAGAATCTACCCAATAAGTATTTGAGAATCTACCCAATAAGTATTTGCGACCTTACTCGTATCGAATCAGCAAAAACAACTTCCTAGGCATTTATATCAGATAAAAGATAACATCTATCTATGGATTATTTTGAAAAAGGAACATACCTCTCCAGTGTGCAAATTCTTGATTTTTTCAGACCCGATCGTGGATATATCTATGGTCATTTTTAATTTTTTAAACCACTCCGAAAAAAAGGCACTGTATAGACTGAAATTCTAGTCTTTCCGTTCTAGTTTATATTATTTGTGCTATATTTATCTAGTTAATAAGTAGTGTGTTTATCTAGTTATTAAAACAAACACTGCTCGCTAGAGAATGGCATTACGTATGCATGCGCACTGCAGTTAGCTAAAAGTAGCTATTAGGGTTGCCATTCTAAAGCAATTTTCTCCATAAATAGGTAAAGATAAAGACTAGCGTCTCGAGCTCTCTGCATTAAATTTTATAAAACAATATATGTTGCTGATGGCAATAAAAACTCAATGTAACTCTACCTGCTTGATGCTTCTGCTAATAAATATGAAATTAACTAAGTATCGTCTTCCGGTGAGCTTCATTCCACTGCAAGCCAACATTTCAAAGCGGACAGGAAAATCTATAAATAAATGACTGTGGTAAGTTTTCTTCAAGTGTATGGTAACACAATGTCTATATTTTATACATAGGAAGAACTATGCTCAATTATATTAACTGCTGAAATTATGTCAATCTGAGTAAATAGGACTAATATGCCTAGGTGAAGGTCGTCGCGTACAAGAAAATTATGAATATTTAAAAAGTACCTATATTATCCAACCGACTTTTACCTGCACGGCCTTACCGCTTTTAGCTAATGTTTGACTCTAAACCGCTCTAGCTGACTAGTCGCTCACCATCAAAATCACCTGCTCGTTTGGTGATCTTTATTTATGTACTATCTATGTATCATATTAATGTGCTTAAAACCAAGCCAAGAATTATTAAGCATCCAAGCAAGCCTCAGAATAATATTTAAAAAACTGCGCCTTCAGAAAAACAAAAGCAATACGCTTAAAAATATTTTGCATAGATCTTAAAAGGTAATATGGTCTCAACTCCAACGCCTACAACTCTACAAGGCGCAGGTTCGGTCTCATATGGAATATTGTTCTCATCTTTGGGCAGGGGCGCCAAAATACCAACTGCTCCCTCTGGATCGTATCCAACGAAGGGCCGCTCGAATTGTTGACTGCTATAGTGTTTCAAACAGCTTGGACCCCATGGAATTACGCCGAGATGTAGCTTCACTCTGTATCCTCTATCGGTTGTATCACGGGGAGTGCTCTGAGGAATTGTTCGGAATCATACCACCTGCAACTTTTCGCTATCGTCCCACGCGAAAAACATACCATCCTCATCACCTTGATGAGTGGCAGTCTTCCACAGTGCGTTTTTCGCGTAACTTTCTGCCGCGCACTGTAAAACTCGGGAACGAACTGTCACCAGCAGTATTTCCGAACCGATACGACCTGAAAACCTTCAAGAAAAGAGCGTATTCCCTACGCACCTGCAGCTCTTCTGATGTTGCGAGTGTCCATTGGCGACGGTAGTTGCTTACTATCAAGCGACCCGTTTGCTCGTTTGCCCCCTTATTTAATTTAAAAAAAAAACTCTCAGGATTCAGGAATCAGGAATCGCATTTATTTTTTGTTCATTAAAATAATAATAATGTGAATGCAAAACAATGTTCTTTGCATTTATAATAATTACCTAAAAAGTAAAATTCGCTGTCAAGTTGACATTCGTCAGTTCTATAGTCTATTCCAAATTTTTTGTCTGTGATTAGCAATTGACAGTGTGTTGACTGTTGACATTTGACAAGAGACAACTGTCATTTTCCTGCTTCAATCGCAAAAATTTCAACACATTTTCTGTGTGAAATAATTGTATTCCGCCGCGTTTTCTTCCGGAGTTAGTCGGTGGTACTTGTAATACATTCAGGTAAGTCCAATTTATCATTAAACTATACATTTACTGTGTTTTTTCACATTCAATCCCAATGAGGCGTAGATGAAGCTAATTCCTATTTGACCTTGTTTTTTATAATTGCATTGATTTTCTTATTACTTCTTAACTATTGTACATTGTGCGGTACTTATAACTTAAGTTCCATTGCAATTTGCCTCGCAATGACGCAATCGGTAATTTATTCTGTATACGAATGAGGTTATGTTGAAAAACATGCCATAGAATGTTGAAATACTAAGTTTAATGGTGATACATTGCTTTTATCTTCAAAAATATATTATTTTACTTCTACTAGAGTCATAAACCTTATGTATATATCGTAGATATCGCCCTCTAAAATTATGATTTCAATGTTTAACTTTAGGTAGCCCTATATTAAATTGTATTCCTTCTATATAACCCGATCAAAATATCTGCGGTCTCGACCGATAACACGGCCACGATGACGTCATCAAATGAAGTCTACAGATATCCTGACTGGGTAGTACTTAGACATCCCTTAATTTTACTTTCAAACTTATTACCTGAAGCAAGATTAATACTTAATAAGAAGCTAGATGTCGTCCGCAACTCCGTTGCACTAAAATTAGCTAATCGCGCGGGAACCGTACATTTTTCCGGGATAAAAATGATCCTTTGTTCTTTCCTGGATCTTTCCAAATTTCAGCAAAATTGGTTCAGCGGTTTGAACATGAAGAGGTAACAGACATACACATTTACAAATTTATAATATTAGTATGGATTATTTGAAATGCTTACTTCTTTATTGTCCTGACTTCTGACTAGATTGTACAGCATGCATTAGGTTTAGCAATTTGACAACTATTACTCGACCAAGGTCCAAGCCATTAGCCAACTAGACGAATGTCAAAGCTTGCTCTCTCGCACTTATGCACGTTGCTAGCAATGCATAAGTGCGAGAGAGCATGATTTGACAGTCGTCTAGTAGGAATGGTCGAGTAATAGAAACAAATATGATTCGATTCTAAAACATTGCTAAAGCTGGCTGCACAGTGCTTGCATTGAGCCAGCATATTGGCCGATGTGTACAGGCCTACAGCTTGGCTATAAGTTGAAAACGACATCACATACTCTATGCCACGGGTTCCCAAACTGTGCGCCGCGGCGCCGAGAAAAGGCAAGAGGGGTACCGTGACTCGTGAGTCGATCCTCCATCACTATCCAATATCCATAACCACAAATATTATAGAATAAAATTATAATATGAATTATTATGCAAAGCAGGTAGATGATTAAATATTTGTTTATTATTTACTTACTCTACCTAACTATAATTATTTAAGGTGTCTATTTATGTATATTTTTGTAATAGCTAGGTAGCGTAGGTCGCCTTGACAAAACATTGACTTGTAAGTGCGCCACAGGCTGCAAAAGATTAGGAACATCAACTCTATGGGTTAGCCCAATGTGTACAGTGAGCTTAATAGGGATTCACAAAGTGGGTTTCTTGCACATTATCCATCTCAAAAAAAAACAATGCCTCTGCAGTTCTTCAAAGATTATTGTATGTAGCTTAAACTTTTTATAATACAGAAAAAAATACCACAAACATCATCACTAACAAGTATTTTAAACAAAATATAATAATATTAGTTATTATTAATTTGAAATAATGTTAAAGCAATCAGAGCATAAATTAAGTGTGAGTGAAGCCATTTGGTATTTCCATGAAAAGGAAAATTATCATGGTAATTACAAAAACTATTAAACATTACATATTATTGTGAAATCATTATTTATTCACCACATTAAACAAATATAAAATGTTCCTCTTTGTTATTGCAAAGACAAAAGCAATCTATACATATAAAATATAATATGTATTGTAAAGCAGCCTTTCCCAAAGTGGGCGATAACGCCCCCTTGTGGGGTGGGACCCAGTAAAAAAATGGGTTTTGTGTAAAGGCTTGGGGTTGATTTAATTCATCTGGATGCTTTTTCAATTGAAACAAAGGGGGCGCTAAAACATTGTTTGTTCTCAAAGTGGGCAGCAGAAAAAATAAGTTTGTTGTAAAGTAATGAAATGCATGGTTATTCTGCTGGGCTGCCAAACTAGTTAGATTGATTTTGATGCCAAAAGCGAAAGTGAACTACAAAATATACCCATATTATCTATCCATACAAACATTATTATCAATCTAATATTGTATGTCTTTTTATCTATAAAAGAAGGGGATAGGGTAATAGGGTAGGGGAGGGTGGGGAAGGGAATAGAGTGGGGCTGGGTAGGGAATATTTGGACATTGAAGTATAATACTGTTAACGTCCGAACGGATTACAATAAATATCTAGATGTTTTGAGTCCTAACTGCCGGCGCAGCGTAGGAAAGGAATCGATATTCCCCGCTTTTTCAACCGCGCGCCGCAAATGTATGCCTGCACTGCTCTTTCGTTTGAAATTCTGACGGCATTCCCAGATATTTTAACACATACTTAACATATTACTAATCTCGGACGTTTAAACAATGTCGTGATAGCCACAATTATTATGTATGACTATTGGCTATGACTGGAAAACGCTATGTCATTGACGAATCATAGTATGACGTCACCTATATAGTATATTATGTTTATATGTGCTAATGGTTAGTATTCGATTGACTGTCGTTCGGAACGTACGGCTAGTCGATAAAAGACTGATTATAATATTAGGTGAGTGATGACTGATGACTGACTTGTAAAAAGCGGTTATTATTAATAAGTGTTTGTGTGTGTTTGATTTGTGTACAGTGTTTCCCAACCTTTAGTCTGCGGGCCCCTGGGAGACCGCGAGTATATAGAACCCTCATGGTCCGCGGTGTCACCTCTGTGCCATACACAAATGCAAAATCCGTTTTTTTTTTTGCTGTTTATGGGGGTCCGTGAAAACTGCTTGATTTCTAGGGGTCCGTGGCTGAAAAAGATTGGGAAACACTGTTAGAATGTAGATGTTTTATTGTGGAAACTACTCAGCCATTAAAAGTTTACTTAACCATAATTTAATGAAGTATTGGACATGAACTACCCTACGTACAGTGTCAAACTCTTCATTTAATTATTAAAGTTAAGTTATATTTAAATGTCTCTGTGTGGATGATGTGCATCTGTGAGTGTATAAGGGCCAATTCACACCGGATCGGCAGCGGCGCGAAGAGGCCGGCAGAGGCGGCTCGCGTCGCCGCGGGCGGCCACGCGCTACCTTCAGAGCGCCGCACAGTGGATCGAAAATCGAGTTTCATAGACATAGGAACTTGAATTTCCAGATGTCTTTTTTTGGGCTGAAATATGTTTTCCTAGTTGTTATTACATAATAAAATGTAAAAAGACTCATCTACGTGTAATAATATGGGAGTAATAATTCGCGACGACGCGCGCGGTCGGGAAGCCGCGAGCACTTTCCGCCGACGCGCGACGGTCCCGCGCGCGGTCACCCGCGGCTCCTCGAGCACTTTTGAAGTTTTCAAGCGATACTAGTAGTTGTAAGTATGTAAATAAAGTTTAAAATTATTTCACACTAAAAGTGCTCTTCGCGCCGCTGCCGACCGCTGCCGATCCGGTGTGAATTGGGCCTAAGGGTCAATTTATAATAGGGCAGAGTCGAAGCGAATTCCCAAAAACTGAACACAGAAAATTCAACCTTAACTCCAGAGCGTAACTCACAGAATTGTCTTCTGCGAGGCCAATCAGCGTTGGTCGGGCGCATTCACGCGAATTCGCGCGGATGCGCGCGCCTTTTTAAATTCTCAGAAGTAATAGAGTGCGTTAACGCTTTGGAGTTAAGGTTGAATTTGTTATGTTCAGTTTTTAATAATTCTCTTCGATGCGCTTCGACTCTGCGCCCTTGAGCAATTGACCCTAAGTTGATTTGGCCGAAAGTTATTACTTTATATTATGTAGAGTGGAGTTTTTGGTATAAAATAAGTTAAAAGTTATACCTAGTCGTCGCAAAAATGTCAGAAAAATCGGAAGTTTATGTTATGTAGTAAAGATTATTCTTGTACTAGTTGTTCCACTATGTTGACTCAGTTTGTGTCGCGCGGGAACCGTGCATTTTTCTTGACAAAAAGTATTTTACATTCCTTTTCTGGAACTGATATGATATCTCTATTTCAGCCAAATTGGTTGATCGGTTGCTTGAAGATTTACAGACAGACTAGACGTTTATATTAGTAGAAGACTATGGTTTGTTTGTTTTTTTTTTGACAATTAGAATACAAGTTATCTTTAATCTTAGTCATTATGTTGCAATTTCTATGAATCATGTGACCTTTAAGACGTAGGTCGAAGCTTAGGGTCAATTTATACTAGCGCAGAGTCGAAGCGCATCGAATTAAGTCGCGAGTTAATGTGAAGGCAGCCTAATATTATTCTAAAATGACCTAATGACTTGGTGGTTAAAGAACAGGTTCTTGATTCAAACTATCAGGGTCAAAGCTTAGCTTCCGACGTTCTAACAAAAAGTTATTTTTCTTATCGTTTTGAGAACTGCCAAAAGTTGATAAGTCTTAACTCAAGCTTTAATACGGGCGAAATTACCGGGACAGCTAGTAATATTATAAATATAGGTACCTACATAATATTGCCACTTTTCACCAAATCTCAAACTTTTTACTACATTAATAACGATAGGATCATAGGAATTTATACCTATTGTGAATAATTTTGACCTATCGCCTATTCGATTTTAGCAATCTGATTCATAAAACTATTTCTAGAGTATGATAATTTCATAACCGCCACTTTAGAACGTCATTAGTCCGGTCGTTTTGCAAGATGGCGTCATCAGTGGTTGGGAAACCCCATCTATTATTTCCTGTAAGCCAACCGCAGCCGAGTTTTGATTTGAGGGATGAGAACTTTCTGAAAATTTGGTATATTTGTATTAAAATTTGGTATTAACATATATGCTATGGATTTAAAGTAACGCCTGATTCTATTAACTATGGACTATTTCTGTTTAAAAATTCATTCGGTCACTTCAAAAACGACTACTAATAAGTAATAAGTAAGTTTAAGATGATGTTATCGCTGACAGTTCTCATATTCCTTGCTACGGATTTTTTTTATAAGAAAACAAAAAAAAAATCAAAATGTACTTAATAAATTATATTCCATCTACAAAAACAAATGTTTCCTATAATTGTAAATGAATAAAAATAAAATTATCCGCAATATGTCGCGACCGGCAGCACCAGCGTCCAGCATATACAGCATGACGGGTGAGACATGTTCAATACTCGAGGACGTGATATTTGGCTATTATATTAGTTGAAAAAAAAAAATACAAAATATAACATCAATTGATCACTGAGTAAATGTAGCTTAAAGTTAAATAATTATTTACCCAACGCATGGACACCGTGCACGGGGCGTACGCCGCCGCGCCGGCCGCATAGTAATTTAATAAGTGTCCATGATTCATTTATTTAAAGGGAAATTTGGTCAAAAATTAAGTACGTAATTTTATTACATGATTATAAGAAGAATCGAGTACCGAGTACTCTACTTAAGTATTGATCATGTCTTACCAGTCATGCTGTATACAGTAAACAAACAGCGCCCTAGTCTGCTCCGACGTTTGCCTAATATTCCCTACTAGATGACACCCGCAACTCCGTTGCGTCAAAATTCGTTTATCGAGCGGGAACCGTACATTTTTCCGTTATAAAAACTATCCTATGTCCTTTCTCGGGGCTCAAAGTATCTCCATGCAAAATTTCAGCAAAATCGGTTCAGCGGTTCGAGCGTGAAGAGGTAACAGACAAACAGACAGACACACTTTCGCATTTATAATATGAGTATGGATTATGAGTATGCTCAGTCAAAATGTATTTTGACTGAGCATACTAGCAACGGCTAAGTGAGCTAACCCAACTAATTAATTTATTATTAATTTTTGAAGTAAAAAATTCTTAAGCAAAGTACATAAGGTAATAATATACCGAGTGACAAGTACACTTAATACATATCTTGTCACAACTCACTGGGTTTTCAATGCCACAATAACCACATACCGATAATAAATACCAATAAGTAATAACTCTGTCATAAAATAACACTCAAGGCTGTGCGCGGAGAGATTTGATGATTATTAGGGTTCCCTGCCCAAAGGTTAAAAACAACAACAGAAACTCAGTTTTTTTTATGAAATGAGGGGGCAAACGAGCAAACGGGCCATCTGATGGAAAGCAACTTCCGTCGCCCATGAACACTCGCAGCATCAGAAGAGCTGCTGGTGCGTTGCCGGCCTTTTAAGAGGGAATAGGCTAACAGGGGAGGGTAGGGAAGGGAATAGGATAGGGGATTGGGCCTCCGGCGGGGCTAAAATGGTTGCTTTGAAGAATCATGATATGAATCATAAATATGATTCATTTTTCTAAAATCGCTAAATGCAATTCTGCTTGCAATTCATTTCTGTATTCTGAAAAAAGCACTTAAATCGGTTAAGTTTTGGAAAAGGAATCAGGGGACAACGAATCGTTAATTTTCTGCAGTTGTCTCTATTGCGTTCTGCGGTATAGGCCTGAGGTAAGGGGGACAGCTATAGATATTACACATACTTTTTTATCATTTCTCTAGCCCCTGGTGTATCGTCTTAAATATTTATAATATCAGTGCGGATATAACTAAAATGTGTGTAAACTAAAAATAATGCACCAATTTATCAGTTTATCATTATATTATTTGCCAAGCCCGAGATAACAAATTGTGGTTTAGATAGCGAGTTCTATTTACATTTTTGTGATAGTATTTATATGTTACATAGAATATGTAATGGTGAATAACATAGTATGTTTGAGACTTATACTGAGTGGGACCCTTTTAGGTAAATCTTTATCTTATTAATTACACAAACAAAAAATTGAGGGCTACGTAGGAATGTAAAATTAAGCACAGATTTTTTATTAATTAAAGATAGAAGTGCACGAGGGTTCTGTGGATTTAATTACTTTTAGCTCTTTACTTTTAGTCTACCAGCCAATGCCAAATGACATAAAAATTACTCCAGTAGTTTGTGAGATAAGACCTTTTAAATAGTTTCCCCCGTTTTTTCCACATTTTCCTCTATTTCTTCGCTCCTATTAGTATTAGCGTGATAAAATATAGCCTATAGCCTTCCTCGATAAATGGGCTATCTGACACTGAAAGAATTTTTCATATCGGACCAGTAGTTCCTGAGATTAGCGCGTTCAAACAAACTCTTCTGCTTTATAATATTAAGTATAGATAATAGGATAGATTTGCTATCCTTTGACCTTTCCTATCTCCCAAAGTATCTCTATACCAAATTAAATATAAATATGTTCACACATTTAAGAGACAAACAGACATACATTCGCATTTATAATATTAGTAAGGCTATTAAGATAAAAAAATCATAATAATAATTTCCAATCATCTCGTTCCAGCACAATGGCAATCCACATCAAGGACTCCGATGACCTGAAGACCCGTCTCACCGAGGCCGGAGACAAGCTCGTGGTGATCGACTTCATGGCCACCTGGTGTGGACCCTGCAAGATGATCGGGCCCAAACTGGAGGAGCTGGCTGCGGAGATGGCTGACAGTCTGGTCGTGCTCAAGGTACGTACCGCGAAGACTATCCAGTATTTTTTGGATATCTATTTCTAATATATAAAACTAGATGGCACTAGCAACTCTTGCGCCCAAATTCGTATATCGCGCGATAACCGTACATTTTTTCGGGATAAAAAGTATTCTATGTCCTTACCAGGGCCTCTCCACTCCACTCCAAATTTTAAGCAAAGCAGGGTTCGTCCATAGGGGCGGCATAATTAAAGCGGCCTATATTCATAAAAAATATAATAATAGAATAATTTATACCAAGTCATTGTCTGCTAGAAATATGGTCGTTGTTTATCAATTATCACTGATATGATAATATTTTTTAAGGAAGTGGTGTCGTACTATTTTGTAATCTATACTTATTATATTATACTACGTGCAAACAGTGATGTCATAATTAAAAGTACAGTTACAACAATGTTTGCGCCAAAATTTGTGTTTTGCGCGGGAATCGTGCATTTTTTCCGGGATAAAAAGTATCCTATGTCCTTTCCCGGAACTCAACGGATTTCCATCTCTAGAACATGGTAACAAATGAGTACTTACTGCAAATAATAATAGGCATAATAAAAATTGTGTTATTAATATTTATATCAAGGTCATAACAAATTAATATTCTGTCGTTCTATAAAATTAAAAATAATTGCATATTTTATGTTGATGCTTGTTAGTTTATAATTTTATCACTTGCTAGTTTGTATTTTATATTATTTTAAAGCTAAACAGATTTTGAGGATATGCTTTTTACCTTTTATTAGTAAGACCTTGCGGTTGAAAATTCAAATTTCGAACCTTCGAACTAACTTTTTCGTGCATTCAATGTTCTAATTTCAAATTGTTTTTAACCCCCGACAAAAAGAGGGGTGTTATAAGTTTGACGTGTCTGTCTGTCTGTCTGTCTGTTTGTCTGTGTGTGTATCTGTCCGTGGCATCGTAGCATCCAAACGGATGGACCGATTTTGATCTAGTTTTTTTTTTTGTTTGAAATCTGACATGATCGAGAGTGTTCTTAGCTATAATTCATCATCATCAGCCTGCTCAGTGCTGGACAATCAGGGTTTATCTGGTTCATGAAAGGCCGTTTGCAACTTTGTATTCGTTTGATGGGTTTTATATTTCATTCTAGTTCGTGGCATTTGTGAATATACAATATACGTATGCACATATTAATGGAAAGTTGACCTGGTGCTGCAGCATCACCTGGTAATCAATAGGATATCCAACTCCTTGCCAACTTAGAGCAGAGGTTTCGTGTTTGGGCTCATTTTAATTGCGACAACCAGTAAGAAGTAGATAGACAGTAAATATTTACATACTGCTGCTGCAGCATCACCTGGATTGTATAGGAACCGAGCTTCGTATGAACCTAAAGTGGAGGTTTCATGTTTGGGCTCATATTAACGGCCTCATCGAAAAGGACATTGATAGATGGTAATCATGAGAATATGATTATGTTGATAGGAATTTTTCTGCACTATAACCAACACTAGTTTAAAAAGCATGAAACAAAATTAAATTAAGAAATTTAAAAAAACCCCCGCCAAAACACTTTAAAAAGTAATGAAATAATATTTACTGCCTTTAAGTTCAAATAATTCCTAACTTGTGTAAAGTAATATTGTAGTCCATAATTGTTGTCAAGGTGTGTCGGGGGACCGCTAATGTAGATGTTTGATTTGAGATTTCACATAACATTATAGTTTAAGGATCAGTTCACAGCGAACTTACAGCGAGATAATCAGCGACTTGGCGGTTGTAGGTTGTAGTTTACTTGGCGGTCCCCCGACACACCGTGACAACAATTATGGACTAAAATATGACTTTACACAAGTTAGGAATTATTTGAACTTAAAGGCAGTAAATATTATTTCATTACTTTTTAAAGTTTTTTGGTGGGGGTTTTTTTAAATTTCTTATTTATTTTTTTAGTAGTCTGTTGTTCTTTCAATTACTTAATTCAAATTTCGAATTTGTATTTTCCTGGAATTATTTCAACGTTCTAATTTCAAATTGTTTTTTATTTTTATTAGTAGTCTGTGGTTTTGTGGCTGTATGGGCAACGCTCCCTTTGCCTGTCCCGACCGGGACGAATTAAAAAAAAAGTCTGTGGTTTTGTCAAATTTCGATTTTTTTTCTTTCAGGTTGACGTGGACGAGTGCGAAGACATCGCGACCGAATACAACATCAACGCCATGCCGACCTTCGTGTTTGTTAAGAACTCCAAAATGTTGGAGGAATTCTCCGGAGCCAACATCGACAAACTCAAAAACACCGTACTCAAGCACAAGTAAATCTAAGATGGCGGATGCGTGATAGATGGCGCCATAGGGCAGAGTAGACAGAACTAAGGAGTACCTCGACATCAAACAAACGGGCGAATATACGCGAGTTGACTTTCAACATGTTTCACAATGCTGGGTAACGTATGTACGGCGCGCGCCGGTCGATACGACATACTACGTCAAACGTATAAACGAGATCTCATCTGAGTCGGCCTACTCGTTAGTTGTTTACTCTGCATAAGGTCAATTCAGACCGCATCGCGACGCGTAGATGCATTTCTAAATTTGTATGGATTTGACAGATTTGCAAGAAGTCTGCCAATTCAGTAATTTAGAAATGCATCTACGCGTCGCGTTGCGGTCTGAATTGACCCTAAGTTAGAATGTATGGTATAGTGACATGTTTGCGATGACCTGTCAAATTCCAAACATTTTTTTCGCTGTTAACCTATCAAGCCCCAAGCGGCAGCCGGCTGCCAGCATAACAATTGAAAATCTATTGTATCTGCGATACCCACGATGGACTTGTTAAAACGATCGATTGCAATAAGTACCCTGTAAAAGCGCCATCTATCGACACGCAAAACAACATGAATAGCGCCATCTATGCACGCGAGAAAACAACGCACGGTTTTGGAATGCTTGTACAATAAAGGCCTTATACAATCCATGACTAAATGCACTAAAATCATTCTAAAATCCACGCCTACGGTGGGATAATGTGTGATTTAGAATGGTTTCACCTGAGTATTCTGTTTTTGGTTGCATTTATTCGTTGCCCGTTGGTCATGGATTTCCGTTTTGTATGTCCACTGTATGCACAGTATGCGCTATTCCAGAAATGCATTAATGTTACAAAAGTATTGTTATAACAATAAATATCTTATAGAAATGTCGATTTTCATTTTAGAACCTCCCTCTTACAATGAACGGTAGGAACTCGCTCAACAACTCTCAGTTATACGAATCCTGTGTATGTCCATGGGCGTAAATGTGATGTCTGTCTATGTCATCATAGGTCCTTTTATCTTTATTTCTAGTTGATACCCGTTAATCGCAAGGGAACCGTATATTTTTCCGGAATTAAATGTAAGTATACAGGGTGTAACAAAAATAAGTGATAATACTTTAGGGGGTGTACGTGTTCCTTGTAGAGAGTTCACCGTGAAAGTAGCAGTTCTGAAAGACGAAAATTTTTCACTTTTGTATGGGCAAGGGTCCGAGCGTCACGAGTTTCCCCATACAAAAGTGAAAAAAATTTTGGTCTTTCAGCGCTGCTACTTTCACAGTGAGCTCTCTACAAGGAACACGTACACACCCTAAAGTATTATCACTTATTTTTGTTACACCCTGTATACATGTCCTTTCCCGGGACTCAAAGTATCTCTATACCAAATTTCAACAAAATCGGTTCAGCGGTTTGGGCGTGAAGAGGTAAGACAGGCACACTCGCATTTATAATATTAGTATGATGGACATGTATGGATTTATCATAATATACAGTGTGTTAGTGTAAACACCGTTATCCTTGAAACCATCAAATGAAACCGTCAAAATGAACAACTTTTTCTATGAGAATAATGCTGGGAACTCAAAAAAATCCGTCTTCATACCCATACAAATTGCCGATCCGGGCATCCTCATGGGTATGAAGACGGCATTTTTTGAGTTCCCAGCATTGTTCTCATAGAAAAAGTTGTTCATTTTGACGGGCTCATTTGATGGTTTCAAGGATAGCGGTGTTTACACTAACATCTTGTACACTTTTTTTGTACATTTTATACCATCCACTTCGAAATAAATAAAATACCAATAAAAACGGCAGTCTATTTGTATTTTGTACATTTATTACAAAATTGCTTATAGTTTTCCTTACACGTAACTCGCTATGGCCACGGACACGAAATCAGCGGCCAGCGGGGCGGCGGCGGTGCGAGAGCGACGCGTTCCAATGTATAGATTTATATGAACTGGCCTCGATGTTAGCGGTGCGGCGAACTAGACGGCATCCCGCGCCGCCGCTCCCGCCCCGCTGCCTGCAGAATGCGAGGGTGATGCCTAACGCTTTTAAGACAAAAAGGCCGGCATACATAAGTTGACGTAGGTAGCATAGACTTGTCTCATGATTAAAGGACGCTATCACAAAAATTAGCAGGTCAGTACGAATATCAACGTTAAGGACATTAAAATAACATTCAATATCAGCGCGCCTTGTACAGTGGTGGTTACGACGCTCGCCCCGTTCTTGATAGGGCGAAAATGTATGAAGAAATTTGAGAGCGTTTCTTGTTTTTCTTATAAATGGAAATGTTATTTATTTTCATATAAAATATTTAGCTATTCGTACAGGTGGCTACATAAGCAACATTTTTTTTGTATATTTATTTTCCGTAGTTCAGTGTATTTAGCTATAATGGTACCTAATAAAATCCCATTTTTTTTATCTTTTGCGATCATTGTGATGGTTAAAACAAACGTATTTATGTGAAAATTTTGTATGCGGCTATAAAAATTTTATGGTGTAGACGTGGAGATGAATGTATTTTATCTTTCATTTGAAACCAAAATATCCTCGCAGTTTGACTCTTAATTCTTTAAAACGGTACCTGAAAATCGCTGATATTTGGGAAAAAATGTTATAGCGTCCGGTCCTTAACTTCAATATTTATTTTCCATCGTTTAAGATAAAGCCATATTCTTGACCATAAGCAAGAATGCTTCATTGTTGAATGTACTCCGTAGTGATTATATTCTCTTTGCTCCGTTTCAGTGACTGTGACTTAAAATATGTAAACCAAAAAATTTACAACCCCGCCCAAATATGCATGGCCTCCTTAGTAATGCTAAAATTAACAATAATAATATAAATCACCCCCCGAATTCAATTCATTAACATTATTCAATCCAATTTGCATTTTACAATTATTCATAACTATAGAATATGGAGCGTAGATGGAGAACTATCTCTGTATGTAAAAAGTATCCGCTGAAATGCGTTAAATTAGGGTGGCGCTACAGTAGCAACAGGGTAAATTTTAAATCATTTAGCAGCTTTTAATTCAGCTATTTTAGGTTATATTTTAATATACTTACTACAATTTATATTTTGTCAGCTATTTTAGGTAATATTTGAATGTACTTCAATTTATATTTTGTCACCAACGGCTACAATCATTCCATACCCTTTGCTGCAGCTAGCGCCACTCTTGGAGGATTTTTCAACTGTTATTTATTGCGCACAGCTGGACACTTTTCAAATATCCCCCATATAAGATAGTTCTCCTCTATCTACCCTCCATACTATAGAAGAATTTTACCTCTACAGTTCGACAAGGCTTTATATGAACGTGGTGAGAAAAGGAACTAAACGCTTCTATCATACAAAAACGTCATTTTTGACATGTGTCTGACAGTTCTCCTTTACCAGCAGCGCTCCCGTCAATGTCACCCACGTTCATTTAAAGCCTTGTCGAGCTGTACAAAATGTGACAAAACTTTTGTAACTAAAGTAAGAATTTACTCATTAAAGTTCATTATTGTTGCAAAAAATTGCCTTTAAAAATTATAGTTACTCTTTAGTAATAACCTAATATGCATAGACCAAAAATATTACAGGAATTTTTAGTATTACCAGCGAAAAATGTAATATTATTATGTCTTTATTAGGCACAAAAGCTCACAAAATATACATTTTTTGGTTTATTAAAGATTAACATGCTATGCAAAAATATCAGTAACAAAAGAGAAATAATTATTATTCTAGTAGGTATGTGGAAAAAATATTTCTAAATTTTAAAACTTTTTTCTTAAGCAGGTTAAAAGGGCCCATGCACGACAGGACTGCGCGGCAGTCCTGCCGTGAATGGGCCCTTTAAGACACAAAACGCACGCAATTAATCATTTTTATTGCTGTTAGGCATCCATTACACGGTAGGGTTTGCTGTCAGTTTTACCACAGTCATGGCTGCAACTGATGGATAACCTACCGTGTAAAGCGTGACAGACGGTTGCATGAAGTTGACTGACGAAAATCTGGATATCTCGATTTTTGCTTCATGCAAGCATCAGTCACGAATTTTGAGCGAGTGTTGTCACATCTGACAAAATAGGAAAAAATTAGAAACATATACCTTTGAAAAATTTGGCTTTGACTGACATAAAACTGAAAAGAATTGAGTGACGTCCACACTGTGAATTTTTCTGTTCGTCAAGGGCATGCTTTATTTTGACATAACGCGACCAAATTACGTAGGTCCTCCATCTTCCTATGAATCAACTTCTCTGATAGTACTTTTACTAGTAAGGGAGTAGGAATAGATTTACTCAACTCTAAAGGTTAACACATATCAACTCGGAAAGGGATCGGCACCGTATCGCCTCGAGCCGTTCAATATTGTTTGTATGAAACTCCCTACTGCAACGCACACTATAGCGGAACCGTAGCGTAATCGCCTCGCCTCGAAAGGGGACAGTAAAGATATTAAAAAATGAATTTTTGTCAGTTGCGGTCGCTTGCTTTACCTTAAATATAACTTACGGCCGTTCCCAGTATTTGATCTATCTCTGGTTTTGCCCTACTAGAGATAGGTATAGCTCACATTAGACATTAGAGACATATATTTTATGTCAATTCAATGTTAGCTGCGATCGGTTGTATTTCAAACCAGAGATAGATTGATGGAACGGCCGTTACTATCCGACATCGAACAAATTTTGAAACCTACCGTTCCATTCTCTTGTCTATACGAAATTGTACGGAACACAATTTTTACTATAGTGAAAGACGAATATACGTCATAATATTATTATTCATACAACTAAATAATTACAAACTATACAAGGCATGTGATAGTAACCGGACCAATGCACCAATCTGTAACAAAAAAAAATTAAACTTCACCAAAACTTTTATGAAATTTAATGCTTATTTAGGGCAGACCATTGGATAACAACAAATCTGTATTTTAAAGCTATTTATAATATTATGTTGTTTAACTTATTAATTGAGGGTGATAACCAGAGATCGGAATTGGGTGTGTGAAAATACCTAAAGTTTGCAGCGGGACATAATATGGAGCTGTTACAACCACTTAAGTTAAACCGGTTTTGGATTTTACCGGTTCAGTTTTGTATTTTTTTTAACATGTTCCTTACCTTTGAAACACCGAACTATAAACATTTACAAGCTGCTTATACAGTTCTAAATTAATTTTCTAGTCTCAATTTTTCTTTGTCGGCCAAACACAGAATTTTACATGTCTGCAAAATGCTAATGTGGTTTTAATCTTTTTTTGACCTGTATCTTAAGTCATAGAATACCTAATGTATTCTATGACAGTGTTAAAATTTAACTCCGTTGAGGTCAAGTAAGCAGGGCAAGTAAAAACGGAGCGACGCCATTAAATTGAACACTGCGCTTACATGCGCGAAAATGTTCGTTTTCCTTGCATCAATCTGTAGCAAAACTTTTTAACTTAAGATACAGGTCAAAAAAAGATTAAAACCACATTAGCATTTTGCAGACATGTAAAATTCTGTGTTTGGCCGACAAAGAAAAATTGAGACTAAAAAATTAATTTAGAACTGTATAAGCAGCTTGTAAATGTTTATAGTTCGGTGTTTCAAAGGTAAGGAACATGTTAAAAAAAATACAAAACTGAACCGGTAAAATCCAAAACCGGTTTAACTTAAGTGGTTGTAACAGCTCCATATTATGTCCCGCTGCAAACTTTAGGTATTTTCACACACCCAATTCCGATCTCTGGTGATAACTTACACCTCATACATTTTATAAAATAATATCTTACAAAAAGTATGAGGTAAAAAAGTATGAACATGATGATTGAAGTTTTATTTTGTTTCTGACGGGCATTTTGTGTTTGTACTATGCACTATAGCAATCTATTCCATACTTTAATGAATGAATGATTTTATTAATTTGACGACCTCTGTGGTTCAGTTGATGGGCTGTTGGTGGCTCAAGCCGGGGGACGCGGGTACGAATCCCGCCGACGGAACATAAAAGTTCCTGGGTCATGGATGTGTATTAAATATGTGTATCATATTATAAAAATCTGTATAGTATAAAAGTATTTAATATATTTCCGTAGGCCGTAACACAAGTCCTTCAGGTACTTACCATGGGGCCAGACTGACGTGGTGGGAAGCGTCCATAGATATTATTATTATTATAATGCGAAAGTGTGTCCATCCGTCTGACTGTTAGTTATCTCTTCACGCCCAAACCACTGTACTGATTTTGCTGAAATTTTGATTGGAGATACTTTGGGCCCCGGGAAAGAACGTCTAAGGATACTTTTTATCCCATAAAATGTACGGTTCCCACGCTATAAACGACTTTTGGCGCAAGAGAGTTGCGGGCGTCATCTAATATTAATTTATATCTATAAATATCAACGTGTACCGGCATAGTTCCTGCTGCCGGCTCAGTCGCGTCGGCGCTTCGCGGGCGGCTCGTGTCTCTTGCCCTTGTCCGCGCGTTTCGCCTCGCTCAAGAACCGATCGAGACCGAAGGGATCGAATTCGGCGTCAGCGGCGCGGCCTCGGGACTGGAAAAGAGATAGAAGTATATAGCAGGGTTTCCCCAAGTGCCGCCATGACCCTTGAGTGGATCGTCCATCATTATCAGAAACGTGAGGTTAACGTGGGAGAGCCATGCTTCGGCACGAATGGGCCGGCTCGACCGGAGAAATACTACGGGCTCACAGAAAATCGGCGTGAAACAGCGCTTGCGCTGTGTTGCCCTATTCCCTTCCCTACCCTCCCTTATTACCCTATTCCCTCTTAAAAGGCCGGCAACGCGCCTGCAGCTCTTCTGATGCTGCGAGTGTCACTGGCTGACGGAAGTTGCTTTCCATCAGGTGACCCGTTTGCTCATAAAAAAATCATTAAAAGTGAGGCATCCATTTCGAATGATTATTTTTGAAATAATTAGCAAATAGGTAGAACGCCGTGATAAAATACTAAAATTATCTGCGCCGCTCTAATAATAGTGTCAAATACTATAGAGAACATGCGGGAACTGTAAGTCGCAACCTCAGCAGGCCTAGCATGGTCACCACAGAAAAGGTTTCTTTCTACGGAAGAATAGACAAAGTGACAGTTAGACAAGACAATCTGACAGTTAGACAATGGAAATCCGCCATTTTGTCTACTTTCCCATGTCTACTGTTGTTATGCTAGCCTTGCTGGTCGCAACACATATCGAGTAATGGATTTGTGACGCCATTAGGCAGCACTCTCTTTGAAATAACTAGTAATAAGAGTATGGTTAGTTTCATTCATTGTAAAATACTTAGCTAATTATTGTATAGCGGATTTTCAAAATTAACGCTTTTAGAACGTGCCCGTTACTACAATAATTTCTTCGTAATTAAAAAAAAAAAGATAAATTACGACAACGTCCGTTAGTATAGCGTAGTTTAATATAAAACAAAATATATATTTTGTTGTAATATTATCATAATTTAAGTTATTTTTATTGTATCTGTAATAGTAAGTAAGCTGCAAATAAATAATTATTCTATTCTATTCTAAATACCTGATCCTCTTTAGGGGCGTCCCGTTCGAACTGCACGGGCCCGGCGCGCGTGTTGCTGCTGCTCGTGCCCGCAAACTCCTTGTCAGCCACGAAACTGGAATATCACCACAATCAAAATTACTATCTGTGGTGGTACCCGCAATTAGCAAAACCTTCCTGCATCGCGCTATCGAAGTTTTCTGAGCGCGTCGGTATATATACGACAGCTGAGATGTATCACGGGGGCTCCGGCCTGACTGGGCATACCACCTCGCTCGGTCGGAAGATCTTCCTTTGCGGCCGCCACGCACATTTCCACATACCTAATTTATAGTTTCATACGAACATTATACGTACGCAAAAGTGAAAGTTTACGTACGTACGTGCGTAAGAAAAGAAGGCTACCATTTGCGGAAAAATGTACGGTTCCCACGAAATTAATACGAAGAACGTCTAGTATGTAAAATGCATAATTTTGCTCACCGTCTAGTATTAGCGATTTGGAGACCAATTCTCCTATATAATTATATCTTGGCACGAGTGGGTCACTAGATACAGGCTCCCACTGAGTCCTGATTGTTTGATACTTTTTTTTTTTTATCTTTTTATTTTACAGATGCTTTTAACACTCAGTGTTAATGTCAGCCTCATAGGTGAATACAGTGTACCCTACATAAGAGACAGATCCAAATAACTATATAATTTTATTGCCTCTGGGGACAACGGCTCCGAAAGTACACTATTGATCCGTCCATTGTGCAGGCAGCCAAAGTCACCTAAGAGCCTTGATCTTAGCTTGATACTTTGAGTCCCGGGAAAGGACATACGATACTTTTTATCCCCGAAAAATGTACGGTTCCCGCCCGCAATCATCATCCATTATAAATTAATATCTCTTACCGTCTAGTATTAGCTATGGTCTCCAAATCCCCTCCATAGTTGTCCGCATCCTTGGACCGCGTGGGTCGGTATATGTGGGCGCCCACTGAGTCTTGGTTGCGCCAGGGTTTGTCGTATACAGTGTAAGCCTCGTCGTCACCGTAACCTAGAAAATATAAATAAATCTTTAAAAATAATGTAATAGATTAAAATACTAAAAAACACGCTAGAGATCGGCTATCTTGGATATCTGCCATGTTGGATTTAAGTCACGTGATTATTTTTTACGTATTCCTGACAGCAAACCCTTTCATTTGATATCCTTATAATGGGGTGCATTTCAAATAACCTGCCCGCCATCTTGGGGAGGCCGCCATATTGGATTTGTAATGACATTTCTTAGCTAGTCATGTATTGTCATCAGAACTCAGAGCGTGTGCAAAATTTCATCTTAATCGAAGACCGGGAAGTGGGTCAAATTAAGAAAGAAGAAGTGGAGAGGTAACAGACAGAAAGACACACTTTTGCATTTATAGTATAGATATTCCGGGGGTTTTCCCCAACACTCACCGCTATCCATGCCTTTGCTGTTATTAAACAGTCGCTGGTCGAACATGCTCTCCGCCCCTGCATTGTTCTTCGCCGGCAGACCGAGAGCGATCTGTTCTGATATGTCGCGCTCGCGGTCTTTGGCTAGTTTGGATCTGAAAAAAAAGAAATTTAAAAACTTGAGAGGTGTCAAGGGACACTCGGATGGAACGAAGTTATTTCTTATATGTACCTGTACCTTATGTAGTACAAAAAACTTGCACTCAACAAAAAAAGAGAGAGAAAGACTATACAACTATAGCAATAAGCACAGACATAGTTCAAGATAGATACCGCATGTCCCGCGAAGTGTATACCTACATGCGGTATCTATGTTGACAAACGCCTGGACCGATTTCGATGTTTTTTTTTTTTTTGAAAGCTGACTTAATCGGGAGTGTTGTTAGGAATAGTTCATCATCATCAATCTGCTCAATGCTGTAGAATTTTGGATTTCATCTCTCTTCTCTTTCTCTCAGTTCCTGTCACTCAGCCTCTCCCTGTGTCTCTCTTGGCGCAGCTTGTCTCTCTCCGCCGTATGTGTATGTGTGTGTGTGTGTGTACTCATAGTCACATCTCTCTGACCTCTTGTCGGGCGCGGCGCGCGCTATGTTTCTATCTCTCTGCCTCTCCCTGTGTCTCTCCTGGCGCAGCTTGTCTCTCTCCGCGGCGCCCTCTGCCGTCTCCTCCGCCGGTTCCGGTTCCTCCTCGGGACCACGTATACCTGGTGGGTGGGGGCTGATTAGCTTACTCTAGTAAAAATGCTTATCTAAATATTTTATTCTTAAAGTAGAATATTTGAAGACGTGGAAAACTAACAATTTAAAAATTGACATTTTTTTGACCAAAATTTTGAAATGATTTTAAATAAAAAAACGTGGATTGTATTAGCTGGATAGTAAAGTAAGTTGAAGGGTTGGTTCAAATTATAAGTGAAGGCCTTATCACTAACACATTCGAAAACTGGGTAGTTCTGGAAATATTACATACATACGGGTCGATATTGATACCCTCCTTTTTATTCCAAGTCGGTTAAAAATGTATGGAATGTCATAGCGCATTCTTAATTCTCGTGGTTCTAGCGATGCGTTAAGTCAAATCGTAAATTTTTGACATCAAACTATCAAATTTTTGACTAAGTACCCTGGTCATCACAACTCACCAGCCCTATGGTCTCTCGCCCTCTGCGCCAGCATCCTCAAATGCTCCTCCTTCTTCTCCTTCTCTCTCTGCGCCAATCTCCTCTCGAGCTGAGCTCTCGCCTCCACCGCCTCCCTGGCCTTCCTGTCAGCTATGTAGAGAGCTTCGGCCAACTTGGAGAAGTTCTCATTGATATGGACTTGCTGAAGACCACGGCCGTCCGCCGCGAGACGCTTGTCCAGTGGTATCGTGTAACCTGAAAATTTAAAAAGTAGAAACGTCAAAATATTGATTACTTATGGTCATAATAATTATGACGTTTGAACTTTTTAAAAGTCAAATAAGTATAAACGTCCAAACATTACAAGGCCATTTTTAAGAAGAAGAAGAACTTTTTAAAAAGCTTAAACATTAAAAATTGTGATCACTCATATAAAATAAACTTTATCAATAATTATGGTCATCAAAGTTCCATAATAAGGGGGCTACACAGTACGGTGCAGCGGTGGAATGAACTTTCGCCAGCAGTATTTTCGGACCAATACGAATCTGAGATGTGTGAGAGTGTATACTCTCCTGTTGAAGTCTCCCCTTCAAGAAGAGAGTGTATTCGCTCTCTTAAGGTTATTGGCGTGCAACTCTTCTGATGTTGCGAGTGTCCATGGGCGACCCGCAACGGTAGTTGCTTTGCTTTATGATGCTGTTTGTTCGTTTGCCCCCTAAATCGATAAAAAAGGGTGGGAGTGACGTCACTACACTAGTACACACTCACCCTTGGCGTTCTTCCAGTGCGACACGCACGGCGGAACCTTCCAGTCCCTCTGCTGGCGGACGGACACGCGGCGCGGGGGGGAGTGCAGCACGGGCGCGGGGGGAGAGGGGGCCGCGCGGGGGATCTTCCGGTTGATCTGGAATCGGGGGGGCTCCATCGGGTCGGATTGGGCTTCCACCATCCTGGAATGAGACTTTGTCAGACGTGGGAATAAAATATTATCAATATTATGCGAAAATAAATAAAGTTTTCGAGCAATCAATGAATTTCGGAGCAACGGAGTTGCGGTAATCTTGAAAAAAAAATCCAACGTGAGAACGAATCTTTCCCTCCCCTCCGATCGCTCTAATTTCTTCTCCTATTCCTTTACTGTTCATGCAGTTAGATTATGGAATTCCCTTCCCCACACCATTCGTGACAGCCCTTCCTTCGCTGTCGAAACGAGCACTACCTCAGCAATGAATCCTAAAACTTATTAAATATATAAATATATATATATATATATATATATATATATATATATATATATATATATATATATATATATATATATATATATATATATATGGCATTTTAATTGAATTTTTCGGAACGAAAAAGGATCGGAACTTCACCTTCAGTTTATCTCCACTATACTTTCGCATTTCTACTGGTGGCCGTGCTAGCTCGGCTGGTCTAGGACTTAGGTAATAAACAAAACCTCACCTGATCACTCTCTGCTTGGCCCCCGAGTTGAAAGCCCCGCCCTGCTGGGCCGGCGTGTACCTGATGTATTGTGCTGGCGCCTACAACATAATGTACTATCAGCGAAACATATAGTGATGTGTTCTTCTCTTGTACGCAGTAGCGGCGTTAGGGGGGGCTGACACTAGACGACCGCCCAGGGCGCCGGATTAAAAGGGGCGCCGTTTTATGCTCTACATACCAGCTCCCTGAGCGCTGATGAAATCTCGCTCAGGGCACTGGTAGTGCGAAAACCGGCACTGCTTGTACGTGAGAAGATGGAGTTACAAAGCAAATCACATAAATAAAATAGGGAATGCAATCTCGTTTTTACAATATCTCGGCCTGTTTAACGAGATTAATCTCGGTCTACAAAAGGCGAGATCTCGCGAGATTAACGAGATTGTACCCCAAAATAGAAATGTCAAAATAATCAAAGGAAATCGCACAAACGCGAGATGAGAGACGAGAGGGACAGCCATGCTTCGGCACGAATGGGCCGGCTCGACCGGAGAAATACCACGTTCTCACAGAAAACCGGTGTGAAACAGCGCTTGCGCTGTGTTTCGCCGAGAGAGTGAGTTTACCGGAGGCCCAATCCCTTACCCTATTCCCTTCCCTACCCTCCCCTATTCCCTTCCCATCCCTACCCTCCCCTATTACCCTATTCCCTCCTAAAAGGCCGGCAACGCACCTGCAGCTCTTCTGATGCTGCGAGTGTCCATGGGCGACGGAAGTTGCTTTCCATCAGGTGACCCGTTAGCTTGTTTGCACCTTTATTTCATAAAAAAAGGGATTCGAGATCTCGCCGCCTCGAAGCCAGTTACTTAACTATTTTCATAGTAAAACCTTGGTGGTCTAATTTGGCAGGGACCAATCAGACTGATGGTCCGACAAACAAGAAGATCCATGCATCAATCCTGTTATTGATTTTTTGCAAGTCAAGTTGGTCCCTGTCCCACTTGGTTAAAAGCACTTTAAGGTCCACTTGCGCAGATTCCAGGTTTAAGTTAAATAGTGTGTTATCTCTTACATTCTTCATATATTTTACGAAAGACATAATGTTTAATCCGGGGTTAACTTTAACCCAGATCTGCGCAAGTGGGCCTAAAAATAGGTGTTGCACACTGGCCTAGTTTTATAAAACTACTAGATGTCCCGCGCGGCTTCGCCCGCGTAAATTAGGAATTTTACAGAAACCGTACATTTTCCCATAAAAAATATTTTCCCCGTTTTTCCCGCATTTTCCTGAGTTTCTTCGGTCGTATTAGTCTTAGCGTGATAATATATTATATAATATAGCCTATAGTCTTACTCGATAAATGATCAATCTAACACTGAGATAAGTTTTTAAATCGGACCTGTAGTTCCTGAGATTGACGCGTTCAAGCAAACATACGCTTCAATGTTATTATATTAGGTAGGTATAGATTTTTTTTATCTATGGACGCTTCACACCACGTCAGTCTGGCCCCGTGGTAAGTACCTGATGGACTTGTGTTACAGGTACCAGACAACGGAAATATATTTAATACTTTTATACTATACATATATTTAAGATTTTTATTATATGATACACATATTTAATACACATCCATGACCCAGGAACTTTGAAAACTTTTTGTTCCGTCGGCGGGATTTGAACCCGCAACCTCCGGCTTGAGCTACCAACGCGCTCACCACTGAGCCACAGAGGTCGTCAATCTATTTTTGGAAATAAAATAAAGATTTTTTTTTAATTATCGCTTGACAAACTCGAGTCTCGATCTAAAAGACTATGAAATGGTATAATATGGCAGTGATGATGATGATGATGATGATGAATGTAATTTGCATAGTAGCATATGGTTCCTGTTCTTAAAACAACGCCGAAACTCCCAAACTTGTATCTATAAAGAATCAGGAGTTCTCTCAGCACCTTCCGAACCACGGTATACCAGGTATATCTCGGTGCAAAATCTTACTTGTTGGTAGCATATGCTTAGAATACTTCTCACGAAACCGAAGTCACCACACGTTTCCCTATAAGTTTTGAGGAGTTCCCTCGATTACTTATGGATCCTTCATCAGATCACCACTTTTGTGAATATAAAAATCGGGTAACATACGGCGGAGTAATCGTTGAATATAAGAAAACGAACATAACACCTCCCCCATTTTGAAAGTCGGTTAAAATTGTAGCCTATGTGTTATTCTGATGTATAAGCTATATTATTGTAAAGTTTCATTAAAATCCGTTCAGTAGTTTTTGCGTGAAAGAGTAACAAACATCCATACATCCACACATCCATACATCCAAACAAACTTTCGCCTTTATAATATTAGTAGGATGTAGCCTATAATAATATATTATCACGCTAAGACCAATAGAAGCGGAGCACCAATGAAGAATGTTTCAAAATCGGGTGATTTTTCCTATAGTGCTGCGTAAACGATAAAAGTTTCGCAAAAATTGGCAGAATTTTCTTTATTTACCCATGAATTAGTTACTCTCTCGGGTCTGTGGCTGTTTGGTTGTTCGTTTTGTTCGGTGTTGCTACTCGTATGTGTCTGTGCGGATGATTTTCTTGCTCTCTGTATTCGATGCCTATCCCTATCCTGGCTGAGGCGAGCCTCACGCTCTACAGATGATTCTCTTTCTCTCTGTATTCGATTTCTATCACTATTCTGGCTGAGGCGAGCCTCACGCTCTACAGACGATTCTCTTTCTCTCTGTATTCAATTTATATCACTATTCTGGCTGAGGCGAGCCTCACGCTCTACAGACGATTCTCTTTCTCTCTGTATCCGAATTCTATCATTTTTCCGACTGAGGCGAGCCTCACGCTCTACAGACGATTCTCTTTCTCTCTGTATCCGATTTCTATCACTATTCTGGCTGAGGCGGGTCTCACGTTCCGTTGACGATTCTTCATCTCTTGCTGAACGTGCTCTTTTGGCATTCACTGTACTACGACCTATGTTCGAACGACGACGTCTTCCAGGCATGATCGTATAGTAATACCCACAAAGCAACAAATAACCCAATCGCAAAGCAAAAACAAAAGTCCGTTTTTCTAACCAAGTCAAATATATTTTTATCGACAATTCAGAAACCAAAGAACCAGAAACAATGAATATCTGAAAGAAAGCGCTGTGGTTGCTCCTCTGCGTTACCGTCTGCACAACCACACAATGACGAAATACACTATGTACTACAATAACATAAGCCCGAAGCTTATGAGAGCCCCCGGCCGGTTCCGCCGTAACCGCTATGTCCCTCGGCCGCCGCCGCGCGACATATTTTTTGATTCCGCGTAAGTTTATACGTTTGAAAACTTCTAAAGTATTGATCGAAATTGTATAGTGTAAAAGACAATTATAATCTACATTTAATGTCTTAGCTTCCAAACATGTTTATTTGGATAAGGGTTAATGTTGTAAATTGTTAAAATCGCTTCGTAAATAAGCCATTATTTTTCGTAAAAAGTAAAGAACAAAAATGGCTATTGTGAGTTATCCCTAAGAAATAGACATATACCATCGCGGACTTTTTTGTTTACCTTATTAAGGTGTACAATACTGTAGTACATTATTTTGATCTATCTCGTAGGGTTTAGCCAGCGTTTGCAATATAAACGCAAAAAAATGAATTTATTTACGACATAACCTTAGAAACCTCTAAAATTATCAGTGTTTCTCTACCATATTATGCATATGTTATACATATAAACCTTCCTCTTGAAACACTCAATCTATTAAAAAAAACCGCATCAAAATCCGTTGAGTAGTTTTAAAGATCTAAGCATACATACACACATACATACAGACAGCGGAAAGCGACTTTGTTTTATACTATTTAGAGATGGATGGGAAACTACTGTATGCTGTCAGAATTATTGTGTTGTATTTTTCCTGTTATACACAACTAAGTGATAATACTTTAGGGTGTGTATATTGTGTTCCTTGTAGAGAGTTCTCTGTAAAAGTAGTAGTGCTGAAAGAGCAAATTTTTTTGTGATCTGTATAATTTTATGGAATGCAATTAAGTATATCATAATATTAATACGCGAACGAAAAACTTTGTAACCCTTTTTACGAAAAATGGGGAAACGTATGTGCATGAAACTTTGCACAGTTATAGTTTATATGGTGAAGGAGTGCACCAAACTAATATTATTTTGAAATGATGCTTTTATCATAAATTTTTTTAACAAATAAAACATTACACACACTACAACACACACACATGAGAAATGACAGATTTTTGAGTGACAAGCCTATACATACGAATTATACTCTTTTATTTATGGTTGAAGTCTGTTGACAACAAGTTGACAAATTGAAAATGGATTATAGTTTTTTTTATTGAATGTAAGATACTATTAGACAATACTTACACGGCCAGTCTGAGATCAGGCAAGTCAACAAGTCAAAGTCAATATTTTTTACAAAATTTAGGTAGTAGTCCTAATGTCGTTGAAACTAAGGTCGAATTTCGACCACTGGGCGATCTCTAGTTATTATTAATCTGTAAAACTCAACTCACAGCTTTTGGTGCAGCCTTAACGGGCAACGCCGCTGATATCTTGGCATTTGTCAATTTCTCTAAAGCCAGTTTAGTCTTTTCAGTGATATCCTGGATGTCATCTTCTGATGGTTTCTGCATTGTTGGATCGTCTTCCGCTAAGACTTCCGCGGGCAGCAGATCTGTCAGTTTGGAGTAGATTATCTGGAAGTAAATGTCTAATTAGACAGTAGAAAAACTGTACTGCTACATAAACACTGAGTTCTAAAGCACTCCCTAGACTTTTTTTTTTCAGAATTCAGCATTATATGCGTTACGTGCTGTAATGCACGCATGATCGTTTATTGTAGTGATTGATGCAAATGACATGCAAACTATGTGCTATACATTGACAAGTTCTTTAATTTTTTGTCCTGCAATATGTGCATTACATGCACGCATAATCGTTTCGTAACGTTCGCGATCGGTATGTAATGCAACAGTTATTATTAATACCGTCACCTAAATGCATGTAATGCTGAATAACCGTTTAGGGAGCACTTAAGTTTTTTAGACGTATGTTACATGTTCAGTTTATTATCAAATAAAATTATCGTCAATCTCAGACTGATGCTAGATTGATGACAGAATAATGGCTAAAAAGTATGTACATAATAAAGAAATGATCAGTCTGTCAATCAACTGGTTAGACATTCAATTTTGTGTCAACCTCACCAGATTAATGAACTGAACTGATAATAAAATTTAGCATGTGACCTACGACTTAGAAAAATTTGTCATAAACATAAGTTATATTTTGGATTTTGGGAGTTGAGATTTTGGTAATAGACCTTCATTCTCAATAACAAATGGCCATTTTTAACAGCTTTACTCAAATGTTATAGGCAAAATATCCTAAACCAATCTTGATGTGATTTGTCAATGTAGACCTCTTGAAATGACCAACATTTTTAAAACCACTATTGTCACAAAAATTTTCTAGAGCTAAAGCACATTGTGGGATTCAAACCAGAGGCCAATGACCCTATAAGCAATGGCCCTACTTTTCAAGAAGCAAAAACCCTAAGTTTTTATTTTACAATAGATATTCTATTGTGTTTCGTTCACCGGTGAGCGTATGGGGTTTGATGAATTAATTCATGTCTACAACTGAAAATTTGCATGTGTCTATGAACGTACTTCCTCACGTACGTGAAATGATCTTTTCTATTTTAACTATTCCAAAACTCCCAATATTAAACATATGTAGTTACATCAATTTTTTTTTTTTTTTTTTAACGCCCTTTTGGTTTGAAGCCCACTACATTATAATTTTAAATCTTACTTTGTCTGCACTGTGTCCCTGTCGCGCAATAGCCGAGTACTTCACACGACCGGACTCGTCTAGCTGTACGGCCAGGGCGTTGGACATACTCTCCTTCCCTCGAGCGCCCATGCCGAGGGGGTACTGAGCGACGTGGATCTCGGGGAACGCTCCACCATCTGAACAATAAAAATGTCATGATGTTCAGTGGAATGTCATATACACAAAATACGAAGCCTTTACCCATCAATCCGCAAGCAGCACCCGGCTGTCGCATGACAGTTGAAAATATATTGTGTCTGCGATTCCCACGATCAAGGTATGTAAATAATAAACAGATAAAAAAAAGGACTTTATCCATTTTACTGTCTCCATCTTGTACTTTTAAGAAGCTGTTGAAAAGACAATAGTACAACATGGATATGTTGATCCTGCATTGTTTATAATAAGGCAGTGGCTTCTTTTATATGCAGAAATATTTTCATTACATATAATCATCGAGAAACACAGTAACTCGTACTTTCTGGACACTTATTTACCTCCAAAATCTTCTTCTGTTCTCGGAACCCATCCCTTTCTTTGCCCATAAGGGGGGACGCTAGTCTGTGACACTACCAACGCACTGCCGATCCTCTGGGCCTTCCGTTCGTCATCGCGATCCCATACCTGCTGCACTGGAGCAGGCAACAAACTGAAAGAATAAGCTTATTTAATGTATAAAGAGCAGTTAATAAGCCTGCAAAATCTCTAAAGCGCAGAAATAACGATGTATTCACGGATTGCAAATGCACCATCAACAAAGCACACTACACAGCACTGACGGCTTATAGCTCCTAATTTTTGAATTGTGAAGTAAAAAATATTGTTACTGCATCTAGAAACAGAAATATTGGTTATAAATACGATAAAATAAACAAAATCACACCTCGACAATGACGCCATTTTGCAACATATGAATTTTGACATTGACGTAAGCATCAGTGGCCATTAGAATCTTCTTTTTCTTCTTTCTTCGGTGCGAAAGAAGGGTATTTACCACATATGATGTACCATGCACGGTCAGGTTAAAATTTAAATTAAAACTCACTCAATGTCCAATGATAATAATATTAGTTTCTTATGTCAATGATCATTGCCCATGTATTACACAAGAGCATTTTTGGTAGAGCGGTAAAAAAATTTATCTGTATCTAGAAACTTAAAACTAGCATTTTAATGTGTAACGCTTCTAAGTCCTAACTCCTAAGTTACATATTCGAGTGTTCATTTTCCATAATTTAGTTTGGAAGATCCTGCTGGTATGGACCCTGCAGGCTGCAGGTCGAGGCACAGTTGAGGTAACGCAGTATTCAGTAACGCTATTAGAGTTTTCGACATCTGAACTGCCCCGGGGGCCGGGGCAGGGTGGGCGGGGTGGGCCGACAGGAGTCAGGATACCGAAACATCCGAGGTTTAAATAAAGGCTGCGCGTCTGCCAGCACGGTTGGTAAGCGTAACGCCCGCGCGGACGGCACGCGTCACTGTAAAACTCATAAACTTAAAATGCAGTATATAAATAAGTCTATGGTAAAACCAGCCTAAGAACATAATATATACGTAGTACCATAATCCCCGCGTTCCAGATGACGTTAAAACGCTAACGCTCAAGACCGTAGTTTTTCCCGTTCCACGAGCATGTGAGCGTCAGTGATACAAACCCAAGTGAAAAGTTTAAAAAAAGAACATAATATTTTTTATATACATATTAACAGAAATTACGATCCTTTTCTTGAAGTCGTAAATAAAAGTAATTGTTTATAATTACATTCATTTTACAAATAAAATACATAATAATATTATAAATTTGTTTCGTTTTAGTATTACATTTTTTTACTTAAGTAATCATATTTTAATATAGTTAAACTTTTATCTGCTTTTATTACATTTCAGTTTTCACGTTAGTCATATTTCAATAACAAAACCACATACTTTGCATAATGATTATTGTCAAGTATAAGTAACAATACCGCGTAATGCTAAGTCAACAGGTTTAACAGAAGAGATGAAAATTAGTATTATATTTTATAAGAAACCATTTGACCTTTCTTTTAAAACAATTTCTTTTCCAATCAAAATATTTATTACTTAAATGTTATTTAATATATCTCAATCAGAATATTATTTGTACATAATGAAATAATATGAAGTTTTTTTGTCTCTACTCTCTCCTCAAAACTTTCCAAACATGGCTTTCGAGATATAGTTACGTTAAAAAAAAAAAACTGGAACGCCCACTTTTGACCCATCTTCATCGAGGGTCGTTTTGAGCGTCATAATCGCGACCAAAACATATATATATCTGTATTATCTATGACCAAAACGACCGCGGTCGCCAAAGGGAACGGCAGAAGGGGACGTTTTGAGCGCTTTGGTCAAAATTAACGTCTTCTGGAACGCAGCCATATAGTGCAATACGTATTAGTTTTTGTTCTTAATTTAAACTTCGACTGATTCCGTATTCTGTCGTATATATTATGTCTATGGTCGGCCCACCCTGCCGAAATTCGAAAACGATATAAATATATTGATAAAAATCCAAAGACCTTGTAAAAATTACATTTCGTCACCAAATACTATTTTTTATCTGTATGTACGCTTGACAAATGACAAGTTGCGCGACGTCGTCGCTTGACGCTTCAAGTGGGAAAAGGGGTGGAACTTATGACAGATGCGTATATAAATGAAGTGGGTTGCGAACGTCTCCCTTTTCTAACCTCAAAAATGCGCGAGAAGATCGTAGTGTTATATCAAAGTGGGCTAAATTTAATCTAAAATAATTGTTCTAGTGTCCAAAAGTGTACAATGCCGTCGAAAAAAAGAAAATATAATGCTAGGTTTCCAGCGGTAAGTTAAAAAACCGCCGAATTCGGCGGTATTTGAAGAAAGTGAGTTTGTAAATAATATTTGTGATTGGTGATATCATATTATTGTTTGCTCCTAGGGACGAATTAAGAAAATTATGCAGCAAGACGAAGAGGTGGGGAAAATGGCACAAGCCGTGCCGATTGTTATCTATATCCTTTTTAATAAACACTGAATTGTATAACCATTTTTGTACTTCAAAAATTCAATACAAAAACTATGACATTCATTTTCATATAATATCTTGGTAGAGCTAGATTTTATTCAATGCATAGTAATAATGTAAATATAAATCATTTTTTTATAATACTTCATGATGAAACATAACGAAAAATTACAATTCACATCCAATAAGTAAGACTAAATTCAAAACATTGAAAATTTTGATATCCTATTGTTTTTTTTTTTTTGCTTCATTTGTGCAAATACTTAATACAAACAACAGTTCAGCATCATTAACATAATAGAAAACCGGTTTTATCAATGAATGTTTGTCATAATTCATATAAATTGATGTTGGTAAGAATTAGAGTTAGAGTTATAGTATCACAATTCTGCTAACGGAAAAAAAGTTTAACATTTTCCTGGGTTAAAGATGTGGATTAAATATGTGTATCATATAATAAAATCTTAAATAAGTATATTATAAAAGTATTAAATATATTTCTGTTGTTAGACTGACATGGTGTGAGGCGTCCATAGATATTATATTTAGATTTTAGACGACCTCTGTGGCTCAGTTGGTGGGCTGCTGGTAGATCAAGCGGGGGGTCACGGGTTCGAATCCCGCCGACGGAACAAAAAGTTTTGTAAGTTCCTGGGTCATGGATGTGTATTAAATATGTGTATCACATAATAAAAATCTTAAATATATGTATAATAGCATAAAAGTATTAAATATATTTCCTTTGTCTGGTACCCGTAACACAAGTCCTTCAGGTACTTACCATGGGGCCAGACTGATGTGGTGTGAAGTGTCCATAGATATTATTATTATGTCCATAGATTATTATTATTTTCTAAATATATAGTATGAGATAAAGTAGGTATATATTTATATACCTATACATGCACATTAGCACAAACATAATCATCATTTTTACAATGATTTTCCTCATTTCAATAATAATTTATTGTCAACTCATACCTCAGATCTACAGGATTGAAAGTAAATGATAATGCTTAAGGATGTGTATGAGTGTGTTACTACTGCAAGAGTAACTTCTTTTTAGTGTTCCTTACACAAAGGGTAGAAAAGGGATCCCATTATTAAGACTTCAATGTCTGTCCGTCTGTCTGTCTACAGTCTGTATCTCAAGAACCGCTATAGCTAGACTTCTGAATTTTTTCACAGATTGTGTATTTCTATTGCCGCTATATCCACAAATACTAAAAACAAAATAAAATGAACATTAAAGTTACTCCTATACAATAAATATGATTTTTTGCTCGTAATCAATAATGGCAAATAAAGGCACTTGACTTTTTTAAACTAATTTTTTTTTATATTATTACACTTTTCTAACGTCACCCTAACTACCTTAACTCATACCAACACCTCGGACCCTGGAGCTCTTTGTGGAATCCCTCCTCGGCAAGGCAATGCAGGTCACTGCACAACGGAACGCCAAGACGCTTAGCCCCAGCCACGTGAAACAGTGCATCCTGGCCGAGTCCAGGTTTGACTTTCTGAGGGATCTGGTGAGTGGTTTATAGTTCACACATACTAATATTGTAAATGTGAAAGTGTGTCTGTCTTTATTCTGTATGTTTGTCTAGTTCAGGGGTTCCCAATCCTATTTTGTGTACTGCCCACTTTGAGAACAAATTATGTTTTAGCGCCCCCCATTATTTCAATTTAATATGCATCCAGATAAAATCAAAATTACAAATCACCCTCCCTTTTTTTCTGGGTCCCACACCTCCTTTAGACCATCAGCATTCAGCGCCCACAAGGGGATGTTATCGCCCACTTTGGTAAAGGCTGGTCTAGTTTATTCCATAAATGAAGACGTGAGTGGATGAAGTGGGTAACTGACATTTTACAACTTTTTTACTACAAGCAATTGCTCATTTTTAAACGAGGATTAAGGAGGCTATCAATTTGCCTATGTATGTAATATCAGAACTGTCCAGTTTTTATGAATGTTAGTCTATATTAGCGTCTGAACAAATGCGCCAATAAAAGTGTATGTATGTATGTTTTTATTGTTGTGTTCGAATATCTCCGGAACCGAAAGTCCGATTAAAGTGATTCTTTTTTTGTTTTACTAGGTATTGTTCAACTTAGGGAGTACTACAATACAAGTTTCATCAAAATCGGTTCAGTAGTTTTTGACATAGGGAATTTTAATTCTTAATTACTTATGTACAATTTTTTTATAAATTTTATCACTTTTATCATTTTAAAATATTATTATTAGTTCATTTATTTTCCTTTGAGATGATATCCTTTTTTGTTGATCCAGTGATTTTTATTTTAAATCATTTTCCCGGTTCGAAAGTCTCCATGTACGCAAAAAAATTCTTACTTACCCACTTTATCAACTTACATCTTAAATACTTGCTTGTATTTGATTTAAATTTATAAACCTTTTATTATGTCTGGAGGGCTTAGACGAAAAGGTTCTCATACCTAAATGTTTAATATATTGTGATTACATCATCAATTCTTCACTGACCTATTTTTTTGTAGCATGAATGAATTTGTAGTACAGAACACATAATAATGAATCGCAGCGGAGCGGGCCGCAGTTTTATGCATTTCTTTTCAGTTTATCAACTAGACATTACTACTGCCCACAAAAAAATGTCTTCCCAAGCTTAGGGCTATTTCCGAAGTCACATTTACTTAATTATATTTTGTATGTTTCAGGTTAAAAATATACCAGACGTCACAGCGGGGGAGGAGAGAGAAATGTTGAGCGGGGAGAGTTCACCAAATTCGTCTAGGTGAGTTACGTTAACACATAAAGGCAGATTCACATTGAGTCAGTAACTGACGTTAGTCTACTGCCGTCAGTGCTGACTTAGACCTAAACGTCATCACCTTCTCCCGCTTCGTCTCGGGGGCTGCTGTCCCTCATGTATGCGTTGCGACGACGCAGCGCGCCGTGTGAACACCTTGGTTATTTGTATTGTATGTGAAACAACGCAACGGCAACGCTAAGTCGACGCAACGTGCCATGTGGACTGGCTCTTAGCACTGCCAATTGTAAATTGATTTCAAGTCAGCACAGAACACTGACGACAACCACTGACTCTTCTTCTTCTTCTTTTGGCGTAAGCCTCCCCATTTAGGAGTTGCCAGCGTCAGAGTTAAGGCGAAAGATGTGAACAGTTATTTAAACGTAAACCGCTGACTCAATGTAAGTCAACTTTACACTTTTATGGCAGTGCCAAGTCAGCTGCTGTCAGTGGACTGACGTCAGTTACTGACTCAATGTAAATCTACCTTTACACTATGGCAGTGCCAAGTCAGCTGCTGTCAGTGGACTGACGTCAGTTACTGACTCGATGTAAATCTACCTTTACACTATGGCAGTGCCAAGTCAGCAGTCAGTGTACTGACGTCAGTTACTGACTCAATGTAAATTTGCATTAAGGGTAGGTTACAAAGTACGAGCGGCTGAAGTAGGCAGCTACTGTGCCGGTGTACTCGCACGAGGGCAGCTCGACTCGCCTCCCTGGGTCACATCATGCACGCTGCTGATGTCGCAGTTGATAGGTAATGTCCCAGTGACATCGCCTAGTCGAGTTGTATCGTGGTGGGGGAAGACGTGGTGGGGGAGTGACGAGTGAAATCAAAAAACCTCTGTGGCTCAGTGGTGAACGCGTTGGTAGCTCAAGCCGGGGGTCGCGGGTTCGAATCCCGCCGACGGAACAAAAAGTTTTCAAAGTTCCTGGGTCATGGATGTGTATAAAATATGTGTATCATATAATAAAAATCTTAAATATATGTATAGTATAAAAGTATTAAATATATTTCCGTTGTCTGGTACCTGTAACACAAGTCTTTCAGGTACTTACCACAGGGCCAGACTGACGTGGTTTGAAGCGTCCATAGATATTATTAATATATTATTATTATTGCCAGATATAAGCTAGCACAGCCCCGGATTTATAAATAGACCATAAAGGCCGCGGCCATAGGGGGCTGACCATGAAGCTATTATAGAGAGGAGATGGCCTAAGCAACTGTGCACTGTGATTTTCAACTAGGTCCTGACGTCATCATTGTGGGCGGGGCTTAAGTCAGTATACTTTCAGCGTTTGTCAGGTGCACACGTAACAAGACTCCCAATAAATTAGTGTTTTTTTGCGTTTTTAACAAGGAAAGGATGAAGTATTGTGTTTTATAATGTCGAAAACACTCAGACAGACGTTCTGATAATATAAATACCATCATATTTCATTTGTAAATAATTTTAAATGTAATTTACATATAAAAGTTCTAGAACATTTTAGCTTTCAGCGTTAATTATACTACTTGACACTAGATGGCCAGACCTTTGAAAGATAATACAGACGTAAATGCTTATAATTTTGCATAAGTTTATTGCAGTAATCATACTTGAATACTTAAAACCGTGATACACTTTGTCTTAAACACATTTAATAGCTAAAACCGTACTTATATAGCTTTTATTATCATATTACTTATAAAGCGCCATCTGTCGTCATCTTGGATAACTACTATGAACGTAACAAATATCCAGGGCCGTATTTAGAATTAAATTATTAACCGATTTCCAACAAACGAGGAGGTTGTATTTTTATTAAGTATCGCAATGACACTTTGTTTGCTAATGTTGATTGTTGACGCGCGCGGCTGATATTGGGCCAGCCTTAGGGTCGACAAACAAAAACGTTTTTATTTGCGGACATTTCTTTTAAGTTTTTGTTTTATTTTTTTGTGATAATAATAGGTAATATGTGATATTATTATAGTAATTGATTAATAAAATAATAGCTGAATCACATTCATTGATAAAACCACATTACCACAAATCTTTTTCATGAAAATTTTGGATTCGCTCAAAAATAAAAAATAAAGTACTTAACTGAAAGAGTTGAAGCTGCCATGGGGTTGACCAAAAACAAGGTAATAACCTTAAGGTTGGGTTGCACCAGAGGCGTGGTTAAAGTTAAAGTTATGGTTATAGTTAAGGTAAATTTAACTTTAACCTTAACCTTAACTTTGACCGGAGAAATTGACAGGTGACAGCTGGTCCAACAAGGTTATAAATGAACGTGGGCGGGGGCGCTGCTGGTAAAGGAGAACTGTCAAAAATTGCGTTTTATGTATGATGACAGCGTTAGTTCCTTTTTTCGTCACGCGCATTTAATACCTTGTCGAGCTCTATGGTCATGGTTAAATATGGCGTCTTGATGGCGTCAATTTTTAAACTTTAACCAAAGATTTGACATTTTGCATTGTAGTTAAAGTTACACTTAAAGTGAAAGTTAGTTGGTGCAACCCAGTCTTACGTTCCCAATATTTGATCTATCTCTGGTTTTTCCCTACTAGAGATAGGAATAGCTCACAATTGACATAAACTATATGTCTCTAATGTCTAATGTGAGCCATTCCTATCTCTAATAGGGCAAAACCAGAGATAGATCAAATATTGGGAATGGCCGTTAATGTACAGAATTGGTCGATTACTTACCTATCAATTAATGCTATCAGAAAATTTTGCTAACGCTACTTTTTTAGCAAACAAAACTATCATTGCGATCCCATTCTGATCGAGCGTGGATTATCATCTTTCATGTACTTACCATCGAAGAAATTGATTGATAGTCCATAGGCCGCCTCTCTCCCCCCCCCCCCCCCCTATTACCTCTTAAAAAGCAATGCACCTGTAGCTCTGCTGATGTTGCGAGTGTCCATGGGCGACGGAAGTTGCTTTCTATCACCGGTGGTAGGCATCATGTAGACGTTCAGAGAACATTTGCAAAAATTTATTCTGAATAAAAAAGTTTGAGTTTATCAGGTGACTCGTTTACTCGTATATCCCCTTATTTTACATTAAAAAATCGGTAAAAATACTAACCCTTACTTTATTAATTGCACTTATTATAATAATTAATAATATATATTTTTTAAAGTTCTGAGTATGTCCCATAATATTCAAGAATTTTGACATCTAGTGTTAGATAGCTGAACTACGTAGTAACATCAACATCGACCTAAGCTAGTAGTTTTGCTTTTAGCCGATAGATGAAAGATTGAAAAGTGGGCGGAGCTTGACACCCCCTCACCCCGCAAATTGTCACGCGTCGTTTCTTAAGGAAATTCGATTACGACACCTCCTCTCTATATTAGCTTCATGGGGCTGACAGTGTGTCCTACTCATAAAAAATATAAATTCGGCACTGAGCTAGCACACCAATCTGCCTCGCAAGTCGCAATATTGCAAGCCGCTGTAGCTCAAAACTGTGTGTGATAAACGTTCATACAAATTGTATTTAAGATTTGAAGCGTTTGTTTGCGCTCCCCGATGCGGTTCGGCATAATGAGAACGTACCTTTATATCGCATTAATGCTTACTATTTTCACTGTGAAAGTAGCAGCACTAAAAGACATAAGCGCGGCTCTTGACTCGGAGGTCGTGGGTTCGATTCCCGCGTTGGAAATATGTTATTTCCAAGTTTGGTTAGGACATGCATTGTCCTAACCAAACTTGGAAATAACATATTTCCAACGGCTGATCACCGGATTGTCTGACAAGTAAGATGATCCATGCGTCGGATGGGCATGTAAAAAGTCGGTCCTGCGCCTGATCTCTCGCCGGTCGTGTCGGTCTTCCGTCCCACTGGGATATAACTTATAACAGTAAAGGAATAGTGAGTGCTCTTGTGTACTGCGCTCACACTTGGGCACTATAAAATTACTCCTGCGTAGCTGGCCTGGTTTCAATGAAACCGGCCACCGTCACCGAAACCGGTGTGGGAGCTATTATATTATTTTCACACAAGCAAGGAACATACACACCGTTAAGTATTATCACTTTATGTTACATCCTACATAGGTCACTGGAGAGCTAATAATTTATCTATAGACACAACTTCCTGTGTTCCCCCGTATACAAATTCCAGTGATTCACAAATAAACTCCGCCCACGTAAAAATATTTCACAAAAACTCTTCAATGATACATTTTAGAAACAAGGTCATAAAATAATATTAGTAAAAAAAAAACTAATAAATCACACGCGTTTTTTTTTAATAACAAATTGTTGCATTAAATACATAAAACTTTTTTTTTCAGATTTTCCGACACAACTGTACCTCGGAGGGTAGTCAGAGAAGACTCGAACAGTTCGAGTAGCTCAGATGTCAAAGTACAACAAGTGTTGCCAGCGCTCAGAGAAAAAATTATCCAACGGATGACGAGCGAAGAGAAACCAAATACCCTAGTCCCAAGTCCCGGAATAGCTATAGATCTAACAGTCAAACAAGACAAACCCGTTGTCACGGCTAACTTTTACCAGGAAACCCTACTTGATGACCACAGGAGCGTCATCAAAGTCAATCCAATTTACTCCCCGCAACCATCCACATCAACCCATACCTTGACTCCCATGGAGCCAGTCAAAGTGCCAAAGCAAGATATATTCCTAGACGTAAGGAACCAACCCATCACGCCAGTTTTAAATATAGACTTCACCAAGGATCTGGAGAAACCGGAAATCAAAGTGCTCGATCCGGTGGCAAATATCGCCGTTAAGAAAAAAATCCAGAGACAAAACTCGAAGAAGGAGAAGAAGCCGGAAGTTAAGTTTCCCGCGCCGGTTGATTTGGATCATTTGAACGCGGGGAACCTGCAAATCGACGAAGACTACGATACCTGAATACTTGTAAGTTGTTTTGTTCTAAAGTGCTAAGTTAGGTTTCCTACACTTGTTACCTAATTTATGATTTTACTGCCGAGGAAGGTAGTTTTAAGTTTTTTTTTAATCGTTGATTCAGAAGACGTCAACGATTTTTGATATTTATAAGTTGGCAACACTGATTAATGTTTGTTGCACTATATTTTTCAGACGCAAGGTTGGAAAATGCACTTTATATGAAAAGTAATATTAAGATAAAAGCGTTTGATTTGAAATAATGAAGTATACATAGAGGCTTATGCCCTAACATTGGGCGTACATGTGATTCTATTTAGGAGAAGCAATGTTAACAGTTTAAAAATTAGGTAAAAAGATGTAGGTTTAATGTTAGTTTCGATAGACTGGATGCTATAAAATATTAAAGTAAAACTGTGTAGAAATTAAATGTTATTATGAAATGTTCGTGTAGTGTTTAAATGTTAATCAAATTGCAGTACCTCCAAAAATATTTTGTCATAGCTCCATTTTCGAACACTTAATATAAAATAGGCTATCGATCTATCGCTTGTCTCTTTCACTCGCGTACGAATATTCATCTATCTCGTTTATACAGGTGATACGATTGTGTGTGAATGAAAGAGACAAGTAACGTAGTTAGAATTTCTTCGTGTTCTGTAAATAGTCTATAGAAATACAAAACTGTCTTTCTATTTAGCTTGAAATGTAAATAAAACCGATTTGACTAGATGACAAGAAAATGTAAGCCATGAAATGGCGACCTAATTTTAGAAGTCCAGCGAACATGTAAAACAGAGATCTCAACACAGTCAGTGACTAAATGCTATAAAACCACGTGACATACAATCCTATGAGGATAAAAGGATGTTTTCGAATGACAATGTCGCTCATGACAATGTCATCTAAATATAGTTTTGCATGTTGCCGTTAGCGCTATAATATTAAGTGACAGCTGTTTCGCGTGTTAATGTCATCCACGCGCAACCCGCAAGTCATAATTGTAAGTCAGAAGACGCCAACTTAAAATTGCCATAGAAAAAAGATACTTAAAGCGCCATCGTTCAACGAAGTTCATTCTTTATTTTACATGTTCCGGATGACTGTTTAGTATTATTTTACCTCGACGATTCTATGTGTGGCTCCCATTTCGTTGGACCCAAAGTCTCAGAGGAGTCAGAGGTAGAATGATTCTGAACGCAATAGGAAACCTTAGCGAGGCCTGTAGTAACGAAAAGCAATAATCGGATCCAGACTATTGAAAAGGTCGGTTGGGCGAAATGGCTAAGGATTTTTTTCCATCCAAAAAACTCGAAATTATACAATAGGTCTGAAAGGCCAAATTTCTGACATTGTCATTTGAGTCAACTTGGATTTTCAACTATTTTGTATTAGCCCAGAGTTCTGTGTTTAGTTTTTTACTGAATTCCTGTAAAATCTCCTACCCTTAGAGCGAAGCCTCCTACTCCTATACGTTGCGGTGCATCACAGCGTCGACTCCCTTATGTTTACGATTTAATTTATGTTAGATGCGACGAGTTAATGCATCACATTGATGCGCTGCGTCGTACAAGCTTTTCGAAGCAACGACGGAGAGGAGATGAAGTGGGAGAATGAATAACGCACTGCGCCGTTGTTTTCTTATATTGTGTTGACGCGCGTCGCCGCAAGGCAGGTGCGTTATTTCAAGCCGCAATTACCCAATGCGGCTTCGCTCCTTAACCTAACCCAACCGACAATATACGCACTGAAATTAATATATACTTACGAGTAAGTTAGTCGTTCTATTTATGTGTGTGTCGTCAAATCCACAGGGATTTTTCACTTGACTTAGTACCCCATATAAAATAATAACAATATTATAGTCTCAGTATGTGGCTCCACCCTGTATAGTATAAGCATGGCGTTGGTAGATGTAATTGACGCGCCAAAACATTATTTGTACCTATGTGTACATAATAGTATTTCAAAAAGATATAACCGACTTCAAAACGTTATTATTTATTAACTACGAATATACTGAACCGATTTTGGTTGAACTTGCAATATTGTCTAAGTTGAACAATACCTTGAACAACAACAAAAAAGATCTCAAAAAAGATCAATCGGATTTGTAGTTCCGGAGATATGTGAACACAAACATAAAAACATAGTTAAATACATATATACACTTTGGAAATTTAGATCGCAAACTAGGCAGTTCTGGAAATATTACATACATACGGGTCGAATTGATAACCTCCTTTTTTAAGTCGGTTAAAAATACATAGGCTACAATTTACTGATTATAGTTTATGCGGTCTTATCAAACAAGTCCCTGGTTTTACAACTTTATGACACGAAATTGTTTTTGGATGTTTGGGTATACTTGGTTTACCGTCATTATGTACAGCTTATTTTAGTTTGTGAAATTGTTGGGTTGAATTTCTCTTAAACATAAAATTATGCTAAAACTGGCAGTCATACTATAGAAGCAGAATTTGAGGGTAGAAGTAAAGAAATTCAAGGATAAAACTAAAGAATATATATCTAGATAAACTAATGCTGTGAAAAGTATTAAATTTTTCGCTCGCAAGCCTGACTCTTTAGACGGAGCAAAGAACTTTTTCAATATTGAGACATTTGACCCAAGATTTCCAAAAATCACCTACTACAATCTTTCGGTGCATGGCACAGAGGTCAGTGGTGCATGGTCAAAATTGACAAAACTGGAAATGCCGCCATCTTGTAAATTGACAGTTACGAATCACGCCCTCTTGACAATGTCATCCAAGTGCCACAAGTGACAAGATCGTTGTCGGTTTATAAACGCTTGGCTGTTAAGTTTTTTTTTCGTTATTTTAGGGTTTAAGTTTTTTATTACAGACTGTATGATTTGTGATTGAGTAGGTTATGGATGTAATATAGAGTAAGAGGTATGAAAAATGTATTTGTTTATTAAAAATATTTTTATGTGAATTGTCTTATTATTGTTCAATATATCCTTTTCCCAAAAAAGGAAATTTTTTTACCCAAGCCAAGCCTGTAGGTTAATTTTGTTACATATATTTTGACAAGAAAGTAACGACGCGCGCGAAAATTTTTAAATGTGAACTTTATTAATTCTAAATAAAAATGTGCAAGGTGACGATATTTAAAATGTAATAAGCGTTCTCTGTGAGAATACAATAAAAAAAACACCTTTTAAGCGTGATTACGTTTAGAAAATTTTCGCGCGCGTCTTCACTTTCTTGACAGACTACAGCTCTCTCAGCCTGACCGTCGCGGGCGGTCTCGACGGTCACCTGTCCACCAATTACGCCCGTCTCTCGCACCAGCCAGTAAAATATCAATCGCGCGGGTGTCGTCGATACCTATGGATTTTTAATGATATATTACCTAGCCAGCAGACGACGACGCCGACGTGTACAAAGGCGTCAGCCAATCAGCCCATTTGTCACGTCTAGATTGTTGACCCGTCGCCCGCGGGGCGGGCACCGCTGCACGCGCGGCGTGTGACAGCTGAACCGCCTCACGCAGCGCTGCTCTATCATAGAGGGGTACTTGTTTCATGTCATCCCATAGAGCCTCTATGGGATGACATGAGGTATGATGAAACAAGCACGCCTCGCGGCCCGCGGGTGGCCGGGCGCACGCTTAACGCAGCGAACGCCCTTAGGATACTGTTTTTTTGTGTAAACACCACCGATATTTATCGGTAGTGTTTTCACTAAAAAAAACAGTACATATCCTAACATAATATAAGAGTATGTAAAAAATATGTAGTACTTCCGAGATAAAACCGTAACCTTGAAATAAAAGATATTTTAGCATGTACAAAAATATTTTGTTTTATTCTTGTTAAATTAACAACTAATTGATTAACAATAATTTTAGTAATAATTAAACTATTTTAAAAAATTTCGTTGAAGTTCATAAGTGACCAAATATACAGGGTGTTCTTTTTATTCAAATTTTAAGATTATTTTTTTCAGAAGTGATCAGTTGATCACACTTCTGAAAAAAAAATCTTTTTCTTCTTTATTATGGCCGACTCAGTAATGTCAGGAATTATTTTTATACCAGTGGATTTATAAATCAGTTAATTGAAACAAAAAATATTGCAACCTCCCAAAAATGGATGTCTCTATATTTTGTCACTTTTGAATCGTACATCCAAAGAAAATAGATATAATATTGGCAAGATTTTACTACATTTTATGGCTCCTCTAACAACATTAATTGTTCATTGGCGTTTATTTTACCTCCATGTTACCTAAGATATTATATACTCCAATTATTTTTTAAGAGATTCAAAGCAACTAAACAATCTAAAACTATATAAACATATGAAAAATCTATTATACCAGTCTGTTGTTTAGAAAGAAAGGAATACAATATTGCATAAATTGAAAAATTCATAATCGTTGATTTCATCTCAAAATTGTCTATAACAGTAAAGTTTGTAAGCAATTAATGTTCTGAACCAAATTATAGAGGTGTTAAAATTATAATATGCATAAATTAAAGGTGTATAATACTGATTACATTTTACTGTACGTACCAAAAGTCAATAGTGTGAAGTGAAATATTTTACAGATATCTCTCAAATTATCTAACTTCACTACGCTTAAGATTTTTGGTAAGTACTTCACTTATTTTATGGTAAATGATGGCAATATTTACATCGTGATGTTGAGAAATAATTTAGTAAAAATATTATTTTAAACCCGCATTACATATGCATTACAAACTAAATATAATACAACCGACTTGCAATAAATTAGAATTATAATTAACTAAGTTAACTTTCTATAGATCGAAATAATGCTATTATGAGTTACTATGTTACATATTCTATTTATGAATAAAGCACCTCCCTAAGACAATGATAAGGCACAACATTATCATAAAAATAATAATACACATTGCTGATATATAAAAAAATATATTGTCTATTCAAATTATTATTATTTCATTTTGAAAAATGTGTCAAACATTATATAAAGCACACCTATTGTTTAAATAATTATTATATTTTTCCAACAAAAAAAAAATATGGAGCAATGTGTAAAATTATTAAATACGGAAGACTTATGTGTATTAACTTATAACAATAAAATTAATTAAAGTACACACTAGATACTACTACGCTTTATATTTGAATTTTCTATTTAAATTTGGAATGTTACAATATTGCCAGTCTTATGTTGTTTAGCAAAACAAAAAACATTCGATCTTTTTTTATTGTTGGTTTATTTATTGTGAATGTTTGAAACGGATGTAAAATATATATTTTTTTTACTTTAACGTTAATTTTCTGTTTACTTTAACATATATGGAAATGATCTACATTTACAAAATATAACCTGTATGGCATTTACAACTTTGATTCTACATAAACAATAAATTAATTGTAATTATTGTACATTGAGTTCATAAAATATTTAAAATTATAAATAGAATGTTACAAAAAAATACACAATGCATTAAATTAAAAGTTATGAATTGGTTGAAAAAAAAATGCAACTTATTTGCAACAGCCTGTATTGCATTCTCAGCTAAATTCGTTACCTTCGTACAAACTCTCGCAAACCTCCAGTAGCCTCAACACTGGACTGATATTGTACGGGAACAGTGACTTTGAAACTAATCTACTTATTTGTAAACGCAAACGTATCAGTACTCTCATTGTATCATCGAGGCCTCTCGTACCAGAATCTATATGTTGGCACGTCTCTAGGAATTTTGGCCAATTTCTACGCACATATTTTAAGAACCTCAACAGATACAACAGAAAGCATGTTTCGTTGCTCACCAGATAATCTAGTAGCACATCGCTGTCATGTGATACGACCTTTAGGAATTCTATAAACGACATGATAGGATTCAGCATAGGGATCAGATCTGGATACATTGAATTCCTATAAACAATACCCACTGTTATGTCCAACGTACACACCATAGATTCAATCAAATAATCGTCTTGTTCGCTAAAGAGATGTATGAGCATTTTCGTAAATGGTGTTTCCGGATGGAACTCTAGTCTGTTTCTTATGAAAGCGTCCAACTTCTTCAATACATCACGTATTGATCGTTCAACGATTTGCATGTCCTGTATCGCATTATAATCAGAGGAATCTATTGAGCTGTCCGATGAATCGCATCTCATCTCTTTAACCGTTACGGCTACTGATTTGAGAACTAGAAGAGACATTCTTTGCAGCATGGTTTTGTCCACTTCACTCTTAGATTGGGAATCATCTCCGTCGCCATAACTTTGATCGACCAGCTGTATAGATGTAGATAAAGGCGTTACTTCTGAACCCAATGTAAAGTTATTGATGACTCTGCATTCGTTGCCTAGGAAACCAAAGCCACTTCTATTACTCTGTACTCTGACGTCATTGAGTAGTCTAAAATCCTTTACGTATCTAACTATGGAGTGGGCTAAGCAGCAAATCTCTTCTGGTAGAATATCCTGCAGAGCCAATGTGGAACCATAACACAGGACTTCGTTGAAAAGACTGAGTAAATGGCTATATATTAGGCTCGGCAGATTCGTATTTCTTAGTAAATCAACAAAACTTTGCAGATCAGCGTAAAACGGTTTTGTGTCGATGACAGAGAGGTTTGCCTTAACACTTATAATATTCTCCCACAGAGAGAAGAAAGTTAATATGCAGTTTTCAGCATTAGATAAATTCAGGTACCTTAGAAGAAGCAGCTTCATATTTTTAACTAAAACAGGCCAGTGGTGCTCCAATGTTTTTATCATTAGACATTTGATGTGGGACGTATCAAATGACTCAGAGTCCGTCAAAACAACAGTAACGCATCCATTGACGTTAACCCTTTCCATCCTCGGTGGAGGTTCCGGTGACACTGGTTCGTCTCCATTCGTTTGAGGTGGTGTCAACTTGAGCACCGGTTCATTAAGTTTGAACGGCCTCTCTGGTGTTTCATCGGTTGATGTAGACGGAGAGCTTTGTGTTTGCAGATTGGAAAAAGTTCTATGCAAGTTTGCATCGTTAGAACTAGATGGCACTTGAGAAGTTGTGCTTGTATTGTAGCTAGAACTAATTCTAAACGGATTATCCTCCTGCACCATGCTACCTCTACTCTCGTCTAAAGGATGCTGCTCCACGTCTTTCCATTCGACTATCCTCTTAATGATATCGAGACTAAAATTAATCTTCTGCACGGTTACTCTGTTTATTCTATCAAATAGGTAGACATTCTCGGTGATTTGCTGTAGCCAGTTTTCGTCTACTGTGTCTTTAGATACAATGAGAAAGCTCGCTAGAACTCTAGACGCTACAAATGTTAAGAACTTACTTTTGTGGTCCGACAACTCCACTACTTCTGTAATCCAGTCGTGCCGGTTTCGTACAAACATGTCACAGGTATACATGAGCTTTGAGCATATGGTCCCATTGTTGTTTTGCTTCAAATATACATCGAACATCAACTGCATAGTAGAGAGGTAAGTTAATGAACAAGTTATTGGCCATGCTGCAATGTGTAACCTTCTATCAAACAGCTCCGATAGGGCATTGTTGTTTAAGCCACATAAACATTGTCCGACGAGTGCATTTTGTACCACAGTGAGCTCTGCGAGAAGTTTGTCATCAGCGGAAGTCCAATTGAGGGTGTTATTTGAGCATGACGGTGTTATATTCGCGTTTGCTTCTGTAGACAGCCTCAGGATGGCTGAACAGTCCACAGCATCCTCACTCACGGTTCCGCTGTCGGGAGATTCACCATTCCTGGTGATAAAATCACCTGAGTTGTCCGCTGGAGGTATCTCCGTGTCGTATATGTCCGTGAGTATATCATCAGCGGACTTGTCGCTTCCCTCGTCAATATCCGGACCGTCTATCCTCTGCTTCTTTTTAACAGGCTGGTCCGAAGCCATACCTTCATCTGTCTTTTGGTTAAGGCCCCGTAAAACCATAAATGTTCTCGTCGCAGCTCAGATCGCAGAAGTTTGTGGCACGAAACACGATTTACGCACAAGGTTAGTCGAAATCTGTAAGTAAAAAGAACATAATTGAGTGACCTTTTCTTGCAGCTACTAAGTTACGCAGAGTAGAAAGATACTGTTATAAACTTCATTTTAAACATATTTAACTAAATACTTTTTGCCAAATTTTCAAGATTACGTTGTATTGATCACGAGAAACACACGATAAGGCATAAATATCGAAGAAAAACACTTTCCAAAATATTTTGATGGCACACATACCATTGAGAAAACGAGGTTGTTTGTAAGCGTAACGTAAACGTTGGCATCCATATTATATAAATTAGATCATTCATATGAACTCAAATATTTATACTAGCACTGAGATTTCATTGATATTTTTATCACAATTACGTATTTTCACGATTACAACTTTTTCTTTATAACATGGACTCCATTACGTACAATGACGCTCTGTCAATTGACGTACTTTTTATTAAGGAATGTTGTGATCGTTTATGTATTTAAATACGAATAAAATACAAAACTTTGTCATTTTACTCATAAAATAATTATTTACTAATTTTGAATTAATAATTTATTTATGCTATGGGCTCTAAATAAAACATTGTAAAAATGTAGCAAAAATGTTAGGCACATCCGGTTAACGAGCAGGCGAGACGTTGCCAGTCAGACGACTTCTGAATTTAGCAAAAATGCCAACGATCGTACACAGTAGAAACCATGGAATTAATATGTACTACGTACAACGTAGTACATATTAATTCCATGGTAGAAACAGAAACATCATAGGATCAATACGATCATGCCAAGGATGATGGCTAGTTTATTCAAAACGTTTTCGATTGAGGTGTGAAATTAAGATTTGGAAAGTTCTTCTATTATTTCAAGAATAATTATTTACCAATTACATAAAGTTCAAACGCTCCGTATTTATCTAGCTATTTGATTTTTTAGATTTCACGATATACCTTTTTCTAAAAAATATGAGAAAATTAAGTTAGATATAAAAAGATTAGTAAACTAATATGTCTAAGCCTAGATTTAATCTAGGCAGTTGAACAAATCTTGCTTTTAATACTCAGATTAATAGAAGGACCAATTACCAAAGAACATTTCAATGTTGTTTTGAAGTAGCAAACACGACCTAAAGCAGTATAAAAAGCGTAGATTTTTCTCATAATTTAACAAATTAAATACAAAAAATCTTTGAAGTATTAGTAACAAGAACCAAAACATTTTTTATTCTGATATTTACATACAGACAAATGAATTTTAGAAACACATTTTTATGTACCTATATTTTTATTTCAATAGGTACCTATCTGGATTATGGCAACACTGTAAATGTCTACCGCTCCGCTCGCGCAGGGCGCTCCCCCTGGGATTCAAGAAAATGTCTGCTTGAAAACTACGAAAATAATGTCCCTTCGCAGAAAATAATACACACACCAACAATAGTTTTAAAAAAGGAAAGCATCCTAGTGCATAAAACAAGCGTAAAATCAAGGTAAGCATTGCGACTGTGGAATTTATGCGGTAGTGTCTTTGCATAACAATCGATTGAACAAATTTAGGTTAAGATCTTTCGATTACTATACAATATCTTAATTAAATTCTAAAGTATTGTGTCCGTCGCTCCATTGTTTACTCGATATACACAATACGGAGTACATATTCCGTTTATTTATAGGCACACGGAAACGTATTAATGTCATCGGCTTTCGATGTAGTTTTTTTCTAAATAAAACGCTAGCTGTCTTATTAAAGTTTCAATCCGAGCATTGCGAAAGCACTCCTATTCAAACTGACACCCGCAACCTTGCATTGAATGAATAGAAAGCATAAAACACTATACAATATTAGACAATAGTGAAAATCGTATTTTCATTTCCTTCTACCATGACTCAATAGCTCGCTACGGTTTTTTGGTAGCCGTTCAACCGAATACAATATTATTGATACAATATTATAAATTGTATGATACTATTTTAGTCTGCCAGAAAACCACCCACTCAAATATTTACTTCTGAATACTATTTTTGTGATATTGCCTTTTGCACCATGAGTGTAAACATTTAAAAAGTTTATCTTTCTTTTTTCAGATTTGAAAATGGAACACGGGCACTGGACATTGATAAAAGAGTGTATTTCATAGTGATAGTGTTTTTTATTATAATGATTGTGTGTTGAGAGGATATGTTTCCTAGTGTTTGTTTCTGTTGTTGGGTGTGACAAAAGCCAACATGTCTGACGAAGAAGACTCCTCACCTGACTGGGCATTAGTCCCAACAAATAATGTACCAGGTAAACTACTTTGTAATTTTCTTATTAATAACTAGATGACAAAATTAAACCTTACATTTTTCTGAGATACAAAGTATCCTATGTCCTTTCTCAGGACTCAAAGTATCTCCATGCTAAATTTCAACAAAATCGGTTCAGTGGCTTGGGCGTGAAGAGGCAACAGATAGACAGATACTTTTTTGCATTTATAATATTAGTATGGACATTTGTGACATAAGCTGTTATAGACGACCGCAATAGTATACTCTGTTCATTCATAAATAGAAGTACAATAGTGCTATGAGAATATGCAAAGTTTAAACAAGGTATTAGGTTTACTTTCTACTCATGTATTTTGTTGTTCCTAATTGCGAAATATTTATCAACCTCTATTATTGTTTTCATAGCTCATAAGCTCCCATTCTCACAGTTAACGGGCAAAAAATTGTTCATTTTAGAACACTCTGCAATGGTAGCAATTAATATTGTCTCTTAATTACCACACAAAATAACACCATCAGTATGCTTCTAAATTTAAACTTTGTTTATTTTTTTTTCTTTTGTCATAAAGGCTATAAAATGAAATGATAAAGCTTATATCTAAGTTAATAGATAAACTCAACAAATTCCTTTCTATCAAAAACTACAACATAAAAACTGCAAAACAAATACAAATGTTTATTTGGTAGCTACGAATAATAAAAACTAAGGAAACGTAACTCCCATACTTCAACCGCTTTGCCTTTGGTTCTTTTTCGCACACTAAAATATACCAATAGCTACAAAACACTAACATTCAAAATGAAATAAAGCCGTTGACAATAATTACTGTCACTTGTATAAAAACACAAAATTGTGTACCAAACACATGCATAAAGTATGCATGTATTTGGGTCACATTTTGTAGACTCGCGGACAAAATTTTTGACACAGTTCCTCTTCCTTAGTTTTTATTATTCGTAGTTTGGTAGTAATTTAAAATTATATTTTTAAACAAATGCATGATCAAAAGAGGAAAGTTTTGTTTTCATTTAATAGGCCCTCTAATTACTGGCCAAATTTGACACAGTTAAGAGACATAATGAGAATGGACATAGGATACTATATACATATACAGGAATGTAAAAGAGCCACAGACAAACCCTAATATTTGGTTTTTTCTTATGGCCATATTACACACACACATTAGCAGGAAACTTTGGCATTTAAATAAAATGGCAAAGTTTTCTGCTAATATTAATATAATATATTTTGTTGTTACGGAACTTAGATATTTAAGGATGCAAGCAAAGTTGCGTCAAAACTAAGTAGCATAGTAGTGTTATAATATACTCTCTAAAATGTGGCATATTTATTATTTACTATTCCAAGACCAAGACTGGGAAATTGGGGTGTAGGTCGACCTCCAACTAGGTAGGACGACAATCTTCGTTTAGTTGCGGGCCCGTGTTGGATGTGAGTAGCAGGCGATCAGTTATATTGACGTTCATTGAGAGAGGCCTATGTCCAGCAGTGGATGACTATAGGCTAATATATGATGATGATGATGATTATTCAAAGTCCGCCTTCTTTCTATGTCATGTGTCTTTTACAACATGTAATTCTAATTTTAGTGAGATAGTACGAGATGGTATTAGTTTAAAATCTCATAAGTAGGCCAGGATAACTCCGTTGCGCCAAGCTATTGCGCGGGAACCGTACATTTTTCGGGGATAAAAAGTATCCTATGTCCTTTCTCGGGACTCAAAGTATCTTCATACCAAATTTCAACAAAATTGGTTCAGGGGTTTGGGTGTGAAGAGGTAACAGAGAGACAGGCACACTTTCGCATTTATAATATAGTAGTATGTGTTTTAGATCTCATAAATAGGCCAGAATCATAGCTATACTAATTATCCTTCATACCAATTAAAAGGTACGGCTCATTATCATAGGTGACTCATATGTATTGTTACTGCTATGGACATGGATATCCTCATGGTTTCCTGTACAACTTTTGTCAGTTATGTCATGTGTGTTTGTTTGGAGTTCATATAAATGTATGTTGATTGTTGGGTAATGATGTGTTGCCATGATTGGCAAAGATGGAAGTCCATATAAATTTGCAACACTATAGAATAGCTTTCAAGCTTTTTAAGCTATTGCATAGCTTTTAGTTTTTATCGCGGTGGCAACCGAATCAAGAAATTCCGTAACGGAAATAAATCTAACACTCGTCTAACGTCGTTTCAGTTCGGCAGACTTCGGCACGGTGTTTGTGTACGTGCGTGTGAAATCAAAAACCGATTCAAGTTAACGTACAGATAGGGATGCAGGCATGGATTGCTTAGGCCATTTTTTTTATGAAATAAGGGGGCAAACAAGCAAACGGGTCACCTAATGAAAAGCAACTTCCGTCGCCCATAGACACACGAAACATCAGAAGAGCTGCAGGTGCGTTGCCTATCTTTTAAGAGGGTATAGGATTACATGGTAGGGGAGGTAAGGAAGAGAATAGGAAAGGGTAGGGAATTGGGCCTCCGGTAAACTCATTCATCTTTAAAAGCGATCAAGTAATCTTAATCCGTCACTGTCCAAAATAACAAACTATGCAGCTTTATAATATTATTATGGATATATAGATGATAAACCTTTCAGTTTTAGGCATAAAGAGGCTCAAGCAGATAGAGACCATGTTCGTCTCCCGGCGCCTCCAGGGTCCAACACATGGCCTCAGCGTGGAGACCCTCATTGACATGCTGCTGGTGTTATACGACGAGTGCTGCAACAGCAGCCTGAGACGGGAGAAGGCTATAGCTGACTTTATACAGTATGGTGAGTTAATACCTCGATCGTCGGAATCGCAGATACAATAGATTTTCAATTGTTATGCGGCAGCCGGGTGCCGCTTAAGGCTTGATGGGTTAAAATCATAGTTAGAATAAGAAAATCTTTTATTTTTATACAGGGGTCAAAATACAAGGTGATAATGCTTTAGGTTAGGGGTCACCAATTAGTTTCGCTCGGGGTCCATTTTAAGAAATGAAATGACCTTTGCGGTCCACACATTTTATAAAAAAATATTTTTTAAACCAATAACGGAAATCAAAAAGGTCAATCAACGAGAAAATGTAAATTTTTGTTACTAATTATCTGTCTGAAGTTTGGAATTTGAAATTGGTGAAAGCTATCTTCGAAAATGCTTGGTCGGTGGTCCGCACACAATGGGGAGTCCGGATGCGGACCGCGGTCCGCCATTTGGTGACCCCTGCTTTAGGTTGTGGACATAATGTCCCTTTTATAGAGTTCACTGTAAAAATTTTGTTACATGGGAAAATGTGTGATGTTGTTTGGGGCCTTTCTCATACAAACTTAGAAGTCTAAAGTAACTCTTTCAGTAGTCAAAACAAACTGAAAATACTTTAGTACCAGGGCCCCCGTAAGGGCTACTGGCGCCTGTGTGCAAAAAAAGATTTTGGCGCCCCTTTAGGCAAATTTTTTGGGTCCTTGGTTTTGGCGCCCCTATAGATGGCGATTTGGCGCCCCTGGAGGATGGCGCCCGTGTGCGTTGCACTCATTGCACATATGGTAGCGGGGCCCTGATTAGTACCTACACACCATGAAGTATTATTTCTTTGTTTTGTTACATCCTCTATATAAAATTTTAGACCGATTGTGTTGAAAATTCATGTCACTCCATAATCACGCCCATTGAATTTTCTGACATCGCATCAGCTTTTTTTTTTTATGAAAGAAGGGGACAAACGAGCAAACGGGTCACCTGATGGAATGCAACTTCCGTCGCCCATGGACACTCGCAGCATCAGCAGAGCTGCAGGTGCGTTGCCGGCCTTTTAAGTGGGAATAGGGTATTAGGGTACCCCCCCCCCCCCCCCCCCCCCTTCGGACCGCGCCTGAGTATTCCACATCGTATATTGGCAAAACAATGTTTATTATCTTTTCTGTTCACAGTGAAGCCCGTGGCGACTGCTCTGAAGCGTCTACGTCTTTCTCGCGATGATTTCGAGCTGGTGAAGGTGATCGGAAGAGGCGCCTTCGGTGAAGTGTGCGTCGTGCGAGCGTCCTTCCTTCAGGTGAGGCGTAGTTTGGTTAGAGGAGTAGTTGTGGGCTGTGGCAGAGGTGTAGTTGATATAGAGGTGTGGACGGTGGGTTAGGAGTGAATTATATTAAAGGCAGGGTTACGACAGAGGCATCGTTTATTTGAGGCCTAGTTTTTTGAAGGTGCAGTGATAAACAGGTGCCTTCGGCGAAGTGTGCGTCGTGCGAGAGGCGTAGTTACATAGAGGCGTTGTTGTGGCGGAGGCATGGTTAAGACAGGGTAGTTTTGTTAAGATTTTTGTGGGGATGTAGTTTTGTTAAGGTTCGCGCACACTTTGTGGGCGCGTGCTGGGGCGGGTCGGGGCGCAGCGCAGCGCAAAATACGCTATAGCACACTATTGCCGGATCGGGTCGCATCGCATTGACAGATTTTAACGCTCACTGTGCTGGGGCGGGTCGGCGCGCAACGCATTGACGGATTTCGAGACGAGGCTTGCCGGGCCGCATCGCATCATATCCGCGCGCCGCCACCGTTGCCGGGGCGCAGCGGGCCTTGTCGGGCGAAAATCCGCGCCGATGCGCCCCGGCACAGTTTGCAGCGATACACGCATCCGCTTCCATACAAATTGTATGAAGGAGGATTTTTGCGATGCGCCCCGGCACGCTGAGCCCCGGCACGGCCCGTCTCAGTGTGCTCACTCCTTTAGAGGCGTAGTTGTGGCGGGGCAGTGCTACGTAGCCAAGGTCTACCTTAGCTACACAGCACGCCTCTAGTCGTAGTTATGTAAGAGTCAAGACTCATGGGTTTGTCAGGGATGTAGTTTTGACAGGGATGTAATCAGGAGAGAAATAATATACAACGAGCAAACGGCTCACCTGATGGAAAGTAACTTCCGTCGCCCATGGACACTCGCAGCATCAGAAGAGCTGCAGGTGCGTTGCCGGCCTTTTAAGAGGGAATAGGGTAATAGGGGAGGGTAGGGAAAGAAATAGGAGAGGGTAGGGAAGGGAATAGGGTAGGGGATTGCCGGATTGAGCCTCCGGTAAACTCACTCACTCGGCGAAATACAGCGCAAGCGCAGTTTCACGCCGGTTTTCTGTGAGAACGTGGTATTTCTCCGGTCGAGCCGGTCCATTCGTGCCAAAGCATAGATCTCCCACGTGACGGCAGGATCTGTGAGATGTATAAATACGAGTTTGCAAGTACATAATATTATGTACTATTTTAGAAATATTTCACCTTTCCCCGAATCTACAATAAAAAAATAATTTTATTTCTGAATAGATTTGAAACAAATGCTTTCAGGACGTTGGTGCTACTGGTGCCTACTGGTGCCATACAATAAAATACCGTATACGACAAAACAAAGTTTCACCTGATCAGCTATACATTATAACAGTTATAGATTATAAATGAGCACATCTTGCACATTTCAGGGCAGCGACAACGGCATCAGCGCGCCAGGTGGGACTATATCGGCCACGACCGGCGAGCGAGTCTACGCGATGAAGATACTCAACAAGTGGGAGATGCTCAAGGTAGGGACAGTAATATTATGGTCTAAGGGCCTGTATTCAGTTTGATTAGTGATTAGGATAAAGTAAAGGACTTGCACTTCATTCGCTGTTCACACTTTTCCCTGATTACTAAACACCTGCACTTATCACAAGCAAAGTGAATACAGGCCATAAGTTATGATACGAGGGAGGAAATTCTAAGATTGATTTGCACGAAATGTCTCAAGGCTTATAATAATGTGCGCGTTGTGGCCGCATCCATACTTTCTGTCTGTCTTTCAGTGTGTCTGTCTGTTAACTCTTTATGCCCAAACCTTTGAACCGGTTTTTCTGAAAGCACGAATATGCAAATCGCGCGCCAATACAATTTTATGATGACGTTATCTAATGATGGAGTTGGAAGATGGGCATAGGATCTCCGTTGTAAAATCACATAACCCCATCGAGTTTGGGCTCGTTTGATTCGTCTTTATAAGACCGTTGAACATTAATTTTTCATTTTAATTCCCTGTAATAAACACTCGTTTTTTTTTTCAAAAACTTTATTTTTTAACTACTTATTTGTTTCCCAGCGTGCGGACACGGCGTGTTTTCAAGAGGAGAGAGATGTACTCGTTTTCGGAGATCGGCGGTGGATAACGAACTTACACTACGCCTTCCAAGACGAACATAATTTGGTAAGTAGGAGGGTAATAATTTTGGTAAGTAGACTGTATGTGTGGTGGCCGCAAAGGGAGATCATCCGACCGAGTGAGGTGGTATGCTCGGTTAGACCGAAGCCCACTTGATTGATTTCAGCTGTCGTATATTTTTAAATCGTACATCCAATTTAAAGGACATTTTTTTTTCATGAAATAAGGGGGCAAACGACCAAACGGGTCACCTGATGGAAAGCAACTTCCGTTGCCCATGGACACTCGCAGCATCAGAAGAGCTGCAGGTGCGTTGCCGGCCTTTTAAGAGGGAATAGGGTGATAGGGGAGGGTAGGGAAGGGAATAGGGTAGGGGATTGGGCCTCCGGTAAACTCACTCACCCGGCTAAACACAGCGCAAGCGCTGTTTCACGCCGGTTTTCTGTGAGAACGTGGTATTACGTTATAAGTTTGACGTGTCTATCTGTCTATCTGTGTGTTATTTTATGAAAGCTTGTGAGCTGTGAGCAACATCTAGTGATTTGATTTGACCAATATTTTGCTTTTCGATGCCTAGGGAACTTATATAAGTTTCTAAGCTTGTTTTTAGATTCCTAATGTAACATTATTTGTAAAACTCTTTAAATTAAAGTAATCGTTATATTATGTCTGTTAGTGCTGCCGTTAAGTCACTATTTACTGTTACAGTACCTGGTGATGGACTACTATTGCGGCGGTGATCTGCTGACTCTCCTCTCCAAGTTCGAGGACCGCCTCCCCGAAGACATGGCGCGCTTCTACATAGCTGAGATGGTGCTCGCCATACACAGCGTGCACGAGCTGCGATATGTGCACAGGTAGGTGATGATGATGACCGGCTGCCGGAGGACATGGCGCGCTTCTACATAGCGGAGATGGTGCTCGCCATACACAGCATGCACGAGCTGCGATATGTGCACAGGTGGTGATGATGTGGTGATATGTGTCTCTTATAAGTTGTATAGAGACCACTGTCAACAAGTAGCAGCGCTGAAAGAACAACTTTTTTTAAAAGTTTTAATGGGCAAATTCATGACACTTGGGCTCTTGCCCGTACAAATCACAAAAAAATTTTGAGCGTTCAGCGCTGCCACTTACACAGTGAACTCTACACAGGGTACCCATACATGCGCCCTATCGTGTTATCGCCCTGTCATGTATGACACTTAGATATTGTTTTAATTTCAGGGACATTAAGCCGGACAATGTATTGCTAGACGCCAGCGGTCATATACGTCTCGCTGACTTTGGTTCATGTCTGCGACTGGGCGATGATGGCAAGGTTGGTAAAATTTCTCTATCTACGTTACATTTTGATATTTAACCAAACATAACAATTGAATATCTATTGTGTCTGCGATTCCCACGATCGAGGTAATAATAATAAGTTTTATGGCTTGAACAGAGGTTCATAACCGGTGTTCCGCGGACCACTGGTGGTCCCTGGAGACATTCCAAGTGGTCCGTAAAGCCATCCTAATAATATGTGAGAATTCAGAAGTTAGTAGAGAGTATGCACTATGCGGTAATAAAAATCTGTAACTTTTAGATTTTTGCCAAATAAAAAAATGAGTGCTAATGATAAAGTTGTGCTTGTTTTCTTTATCAAACAACCCTTAATTTAGGTAAACCAACTGGGTGGTCCCCGGCTAGACAAACATTTGGTAAAATGGTCCCTTATGACTAAAAGTTTAAGAACCACTGATATAGAAGTTGCGTGAGGCTTTTACTTTCTAGCTATATAGACGACCTCTGTGGCTCAGTGGTGAGCGCGTTGGCAGCTCAAGCCGCGGGTCGCGGGTTCGAATCCCGCCGACGGAACAAAAAGTTTTCAAAAGTTCCTGGGTCATGGATGTGTATTAAATATGTGTATCATATAATAAAAATCTTAAATATATGTATAGTATAAAAGTATTAAATATATTTCCGTTGTCTGGTACCTGTAACACAAGTCCTTCAGGTACTTACCACGGGGCCAGACTGACGTGGTGTGAAGCGTCCATAGATTAAAAAAAAAATTAGTATCATATATTCTTCCCCTTGGTCTACTCTGTCTGGGCCAAGTTAAATCAAATTCGTAATTTCAAAACCTAAATGAATGTTGTTCACACTCAATAAAAAACTTTTCATTTTTTATATTAGTTTATATTAGAACAGATGTTTGGATCTAAATTAAATATGTAGTAATATAATGTAAGAACTGTTTAAACTTTATTTCAGGTTCAAAGTAATGTGGCGGTCGGTACACCAGATTATATTTCGCCTGAAATATTACGGGTAAGTCATAAAGTAAATAAATAATAAGGAATATGAACCCCTAGTCATCTTTAAGCTTTATTGAAGAAACGATATGGTTTTTGTCTTTATTGAAAAAGATGTGAAACTGACAGAAAATTAATAAAACAAAATCAAAATAAGAGAAATGTGAGCTATACCAAATTAATCTTATATATAAAATTCTCGTGTCACAATATTAGGCCGCGTACTCCTCCGAAACGGCTTTACTGATTTTAACCAAATTTTATATGCATATTCAGTGGGTCTGAGAATCGGCTACTGGGTACTTTTTATATTGATAAGTGCATTTGTTGAATAAATAATAGTAAATTATTACAACTCGAGACTGACGGCGACCATTGTTTGTGCGACGGGATAGCGATGGACGTTGCCATGGTGACATATTTATTTAGTCACTTTAATAAAATAATACGGGCGAAATACTTTATATGGCAAAGAGACGTTTGCCGGGACAGCTAGTAATATATATTTTATTATTTATCTTTTTTAGGCAATGGAAGACGGCCAGGGGCGCTACGGACCGGAGTGTGATTGGTGGTCGCTAGGTATTTATGTATTTATTCTAGTATTTTAATGTACACAAAATAGTAAAATTTAGCTGAAAACTTCATAGAACTTTCGTTTTTCAAAATTAAGTCTTGTGACTCGTCGTATACATAAATTCCACTTTATTTTGATTTCAAATCATTTTCCAGGTCCTAAAGCTACCATTTATGCAAAAAAAAAATCAATTTTCAATTTGTTTGTTACCAACTTCATCCACATATCTGGCAAAAGACAAGGATCTTTTGCCAGATATGTGGATGAAGTTGGTTGGTGGATGAAGTTACGATTGTATCTATGCTTTCAGGTGTGTGCATGTTCGAAATGCTATTCGGCGAAACGCCGTTCTACGCGGAGTCGCTCGTTGAAACGTACGGCAAGATAATGAACCACGCACGCAGTTTTACGTGCCCGCCGCCCGACGATTTGGCGCCGCAGGTACGTGTTATACGCAAATGTGTACGTAAACAGCGTAAAAAGTTGCGTACATACGCAAAAGCTTACGTTATATTGTATGCTAATTGTAATAAATAATTTGCGCCACGGGGCACGTAAATGTGTTCGCAAATTACGTAAACTAAATATAGGGGTGGTAAATCCGAAGGTAAAACATATGAACCAATAGCTTTGTCCACACTGTGCCTTTTTCTGTTCGTCAAGGGCATGCGTTATAGCGCAGTCAACAGCGAACGCGAGGCATGCCCGCGACGCATGCCCTCTGACCGTATCCAAAACTTTCACTTTGTTATACTTTCACTTTGTCATTAAAAATAACATGTGAAAGTATAACACATATGATGGACATAGCTATTAACCAACAAGTTGCGTTTTTAGTCTACAGCGTACGAGATTAAACAGGTGTGTAGTGTGTACTGTACGCAAATACATACGCAAATTGCGTACAAACTTGCGTACATCGCAAAATCGTGCGTATACCTATTCGTAAATTTACACGAATCAAAATAATATGTTACAGATATCAGAAGAAGCGAAAGACCTCATACGGCGATTGATTTGCGCGCCAGAGAACAGACTGGGCAGAAATGGATTACAAGATTTTAAGGTAAATAATATCATTTTATAGCTTTCTGCGTTGATTTCTGTGACTGTAGCCTGTTTCATTGAATCTGGGCTGAGAGAGAGAGAGAGAAAGAGACAGAGAGAGACAGACAGACAGACAAACACGCGCACGCCGTACGGCTTACAACTATAGCAAAAGTGTCGTTACAACTTTTGTTCTTAATTTTTTCCGTTTAGCCCCCTTTCGCAACGCGCGATAAGGAACTTCGTTCCAAAAAACCTAAATAACCTATCCAAAATACCCTATAACTTCTACCAAATGTGATATTTCAGAATCACCCCTGGTTCTCCGGTTTGGAGTGGGAGGCGGTACGCGAGACGCGAGCGCCATTCATCCCCGACGTGTCCAGCCCGACTGACACATCCAACTTCGACGTCGATGATACGGATATACGGTGAGTGATGATAATGTTTTTTTTTTATGAAATAGGCGGTAAACGGGTCACCTGATGGAAAGCAACTTCCGTCGCCCATGGACACTCGCAGCATCAGAAAAGCTGCAGATGCGTTGCCGGCCTTAAGCGGGAATAGGGTAATAGGGGAGGTTCGGGAAGGAAATAGGAGAGGGAAGGGAAAAGGGTAGGGTATTGGGCCTCCGGTAAACTCATTCACTCGGCGAAACACAGCGCAAGCGCTGTTTCACGCCGGTTTTCTGTGAGCCCGTGGTATTTCTCCGGCCGAGCCGGCCCATTCGTGCCGAAGCATGGCTCTCCCACGTATAATGATATAATGACGATAAGCGGAAAGTCACACGTGGTGCGTGATTCTTATTATAAATTTGTCATTAAAAATACATACACAATTAAAACCTAACTCCATTTGTAATAGATATTACAAATGGAGTTAGGTTTTAATTGTGCCCACAAAAATAAGGGTATTATAAGTTTGTCTGTCTGTGTTTGCATGTGTGTCCGTAACATCGTAGCCTCCAAACGAGAGCGGAAATGGAAAGGAACGAAGCGGTTTTATCTATTTCGTGAGAGGTTGTAAACAATTTCCAGCGATTCCTAACACTCATTCAAGTTTTAAATTGGGGGTGGTTTTTAAATTTATTAATTTAACATTATCATCAAAGTTGATTCAGTGATTCAGGCTTAGACAGGTATTAAAACAGACAGACACACACACACACACACACACTTTCGCATTTATAATGTTACTATTGATGTACAGGTTGTCGGAAGCGGTGCCGCCGCCACGCGCGTCGCCTGCCTTCTCCGGTCTGCATCTGCCGTTCGTTGGTTTTACTTTCACGGGCGGCTCGCGGCTTTGTGACTTAGGCGCGCCGGCGCCGCTAAGCCCCGCCAAGAACGCTACTGCACAGGTGATGATGATAGCTGAAGCCTGAAATGTAAGGGGGGAGTGAAATTTGAGTGGGGGAGAGGCACGAGATTTGCAAGTGGAGGTCACGTGATTTGGGGGAGGAGTCCTCGACATATGAGTGGGGAGGGATTTGGGGGAGGAGTTAATGAGATGGGTGGGGTCACGAGATGGGTGGGGTCACGAGATTGGGGGGGAGGGGGAGAGATTTGGGAGAGGCTTTATAATATTTTATAATAACGCTATTTTTTTTTATTATACAGACACCGCATCGAAACGTAGAAGCTGTATGATTATTGAAATACCAGAATAGGAGGGGTCGTCCTTATTCATATTGTTAAGTAGTTTATTTTTTTTCATAGGCACCATCAAACGCGGGAGATCGCGCGGCGTTAAAAGCCTTGGAGAGAGAAAACGCCTTGCTCGCTCAAACCATAGCGGAGCTACGCGCTAACACACCTGCAGGTAAAATATAATAATGCTACATAATAGTCCAATATTTATAACTAGCTAAAAGCCGAGCTTTGTGAGGGCTCGCGTCGTCACACCTTGACTGGCTTAACTGATAATACATCTGCATAATATAAAAAACCTTGACTGACTTGTGATTTACAGTTTAAACACATGTACATATCAATAAAAATTACTATGTTAAAGCACAATCAATAGGCGTGATAGTTTTTCCGTAAAGTGTACCACAAAATGTACTGGTTATGGGATATACTAGGGCTCGCTTCGCTCGCCCTGATAACACTTTTTATCACTTCAAAAACTAGATCAAAATCGACCTATCCTCCTCCTGAGTTGACCTGTCATTGCATTGATTGAGTGATGGTGATTGCATTGATGTGGTTAAAGTACAAGGATACGGTTGAGTTACGCTACTGTATGATTTTGAAACTGGCATTACATACAAGACACTTCAAATTTCTTACACGAGGGATGTTTTTTATCAATTATTATTGCAAACAACATGGCCATCTGTACATTTTGTACTTTACTAAAAGCTGGTATTTTGAAGTAATGTTTTTTTTTTAACAGAACTCTCAGACGAGGTAACACAGTTGAAGGAAGAAATCGCCGCGTTAAAGAAGAAGAATTCTGAATTGGAGGCACAAACTAAACGCGTTGATACTACGGCGTTACAGGTAAATACTTTGAAGGAGACGTTCTTGTATGTTACTAAATGTTCCTGGCATCTACTTTATTTTCATGAAATACTTTACGATACTTCCTTTCAATTGAAATGATATGAATGAAAATAAAATATGTAAAACTCTGGAATTATCACCAGCGGTGTTTCTAAAACTAATAGGCTTCCAAACCTCCAAACTTGCGAGCAGTGCGGAATTTATATTTTTTATAAGGGTAGGCCACTTTTTTTCCACCGCCCCACATACGAAAACTAGGGCATCTATGAACGCTGTGTAGGACGCTGCCGCCCCGAGGCCCGTTGCATATAACGGCCTATTTATAAATCCGGGGCTGACTACCAAAAACATATACCCTCTTAAAAAGCAACTTGTAGAGAATCTTGATGCTGCGGGTGTCTATGGCCAATGGTAGTTGCTTTCTATCAGGTTATCTGTTTGCTATAATTTATATAATAACGCTATTTTTATTTAAACAGGAGGTGTCAGGGAATCCAGACGTAACGGCGCGTCTACGTGAGCTCGAGGTTCTAGCGAACTCTCTTGCGGCTGAGAAGGAAGAACTGATCAAGGAGAAAGCCGACGCGCAGGAGAAACTACGGTTACAGGTAAAATATTGGGGGATTGGGATTTGAGCCGCCGCTCCCCCCTCTTATTTTACTGTCTTGTGGTTAATCTGTAAAATATATCATGTGAAAAATTTAAGGAAGCAGGCTGCCACTGTTTTAATTTTCTGTTTTATAATGTTTTTTTTGTTAAAAGTGACTATCATTCACATTTTTAGTGTATTATTGGTTTATTCAATTTCTTCATTTACTCTTTTCACTTTTGTGAATTTGAAAAATCTACTTGAATGTAATTATCATAATGCATTTTAATAATTTTTCTTCCAATTAAACAACGAATTTTACTCTCTACTGGATTAGTATACTTCTGGATTAGTATACTTCATATTTCTACAAGTGGGTACACGTGTAGAAATCTGAAGTATACTAATCCAGTGTTAAAAAAATGCCTTCTCTTTCACATATACCAAGAACGAAAGAGATAACAACACAATTTTATAGATAATCTAGACTACAGCAAATTGCGATTTTTGTGTCTGAGTTTATTTTAATCCTCGTTTTCTGCACTCCCCCCTAACATCACTCCCCCCTACTAAAAGCTTGTGTGTGCAGGACAAAGAGCTTAAAGACGCGCTGTCGCAGCGAAAACTCGCTATGACCGAGTACAACGAAGTCACCGATAAGCTATCAGAGCTCAGGCAGCAGAAACAGAAGCTGTCGCGGCAGGTGAGTGCTTGGCTTGGCGGTTATAATGTGTTCAATGTTCGTGTGAAGTGTAAAAGTGCGTGTTTGTTGTGTCTGAAGCCATGCCTTTGGAACATCAACGCCAATGCGACCCAAATGAATCTTTTGTGGCTACAATTGCATCTAAAATATGATATGACAATAAGATAGCGGAGTAGTAGACGTAAGACAGAAGACTACGATGTGTCGTTTTATTCCATGATTCTGTATAGGTACTTTAACTTCAAAACATCACTTCTTAGTACACATATGGCTTTCTTCTTCATTTTAAATCTCTCTTTCTTCTACAGGTCCGCGATAAAGAGGAAGAACTTGAAGTGGCTATGCAGAAGATCGATGCTCTAAGACAAGACGTGAGACGTGCAGATAAGGGAAGGCGCGAGACCGAGGCACGTTTGGATGCAGCACTGCAGGATGCTGCTAAGGTAAGGGGGACTAACTTAAAAGAGGGTTAGACACGTTAGTTTGGTCGAGTTTTTGGTTTGCATTAAAATTGGAATATAAGATGGGGGAGTCAAGAAAAAAAGTAAAAGGGGAGTGTGGAAATGAAATGGGGATTACGTTGCACTATATTATACTAATGTAGTGCAACATAACTGTTCCTCTAGTTGTGTACTGAAAGTGTTAACCATACTTATTAATATTGTTAAAAAAGAGTAGACACTGAACATTATTTTAAATTAAGTAAGAGTGAAAATGGGAGGTGTAAAGACAACTATTCGAAGAAGATTACGTTTAGAAATTTTGATCAGCGTCTATAGTCTTTCTTGCCAGATTGTAATTACATAATTATGTTAGCGTTTCATAAAAAAAAAATAGATTTCAATCTACCTATGAATTTAATAGGCAGGATGTATTAAGGAAAGGAATTGCTGCATTCTACTACAACTATATTATTATATTACGCAGGAACGCAAGCTACGTGATGAATCGCTGCGTTTGCAGCGCGTGGACGGCGGCTCGGGGGGAGTGGCCGACGTCGTCAAACTACAGCAGGACATTGACGCGCTCGAGGTAATTATTATAGGGGGAGTTGATACCATTGTGTTATTAGGGGGGAGTAGTCGCCATTGTGTAATTTTTAGTGGGAAGTACATACCATTTTAAATATTTTAGTAGTTTTCTTTTATTGAAATAAGCTTTAAACTAAGCAAGGCATGATAAACTTGAGATAATTATTTAGGGAGGAGTTGATGTTTGTCAGGGGAGGATTTTTTGTATTATTGACTTATTTCGATGCTTTGTTACCATAACATTTAAACACAAACTAACTATCCATACTATAATGTTATGTCTGTTTGTAACCTCTGAACCGATTTTGATTAAATTTAGGTGCAGTACGGCGAATCCCTGTCGGCTGCGGCGGCGCGGCACGCGGCTGAAACCGCAGCGTTACGAGACCAGTTACACGAGGCTGATGCGTTAGCGGCGCATCTTACTAGAGAGGTAGAAGAAGGCTTAGCAGACTTGATTCACAATAGACAGAACTAACCAGTAGGGCTACTACGAAAATATTTTGAGACTCAAATAATCGGACGAGAATGCCGCGTCCCTGCTCTAACAACGTCATTTCACGTTTGTTACAGTAGGACGCGGCATTCTCGTCCGATTGTTTGAGTCTCAAAACAGTTTCATGGTACAAGGCCAGTACCTGGACTTCAAACAAACGAGCGAATCTACGCTAGTTGGTTAGTTATTATCGACATGTTTCGCAGTGCTGAGTACAGAGTAACACATTGTTACGGCGCGCGCTGGCTGACATGACATGATACGTCAAACAAATTTTCGAGATCTCTTCTGAGTCGGCCTTTTTTTTTATTTATTTTTTTATGAAAAAATGGGGCATACGAGCAAACGGGTTACCAGGAAAGCAACTTCCGTCGCCCATGGACACTCGCAGCATCAGAAGAGCTGCAGGTGCGTTGCCGGCCTTTTAAGAGGGAATAGGGTAATAGGGGTGGGAAGAGAATAGGGGAGGGTAGGGTAGGGGATTGGGCCTCCGGTAAACTCACTCACTCGGCGAAACACAGCGCAAGCGCTGTTTCACGCCGGTTTTCTGTGAAAACGTGGTATTTCTCCGGTCGAGCCGGCCCATTCGTGCCGAAGCATGGCTCTCCCACGTATAAACTCCTAACCTCCTAAACGGCCTACTCGTTACTTCTGTTTATTCTGCTTGATTATCCTGCAGCTTTGTACTTACTACGAATAGTACTTGAACGCTCCCAAACGTACTTAACGCAATTTTTAATAGTTGACGACCTCTATAACTCAATTTGTAAGAGTGTGGCGGCTAAAGCTCGTGGCTTTTGCGGATTCGAAAATCAGGCTGACGGAACATAAAGTTTTAAATGTTCCTGGGTCATGGATATGTGTTAAATACTTGTATGATATAATAAAAAAATATAATAAAAATTGATTAGTTAGTCATCCCTTTTGTCAGGTTTAAACTCAAGTGACTAATCCTAATTGTGTTCCAGCTCCAAACATCCAAAGAGAAACTAGAAAATAGGCGCATGGAACAACTCAACGAAACAGAAGACAAACAGATGCTGATTAATGAGAATAGGAAACTTGCGAAGGATTTGGATGCTGTAAGTTTTAATAGCTATTAATAGCTTATAATATACATATTGTATGCTTTTACACAAAATAATTCGTAGCGAAAAGAAGAAAAAAAACTTGAGAGGTGTCAAGAGACACCCGGATGGAACGAAGTTATAAAAAAAAACCCGCCATAGAGGAATGGTAGAATTTTAAATTTCCCGGCAGTTGACGTCATCGCCATATCAACGCCCTCTGAAAGAAACTAAATAAGTGTCGGTAGAAAAGTGTCGTTACAACTTTTTCCGTCTAGTCCCCTTTCGCAACGCCCGATAAGGAACTTCGTTCCAATAATACTCAACTATATAATTTACTTCTAAATAATCAAATTCAATTATTTATTGTATTTGTAAGGATGGTTTTTGTAAAACCTTTTTTCTGTTTTTAGATGGCAGAGAACGGCAGACGTTGGCAGAACGAAAGAAGACAACTTGAGGTGGAGCTAGAAGAGTTGAGAGCCAAACGAGATACCATACAGCATTGGGAGACACAGGTATGTTATTACTTACAAATCGTACTATAGTCTACTCGCGAGAAGTAACTTATGTTGATGACTATGTTGTTTGAATCGGCTCCATGTATTTTAAAATTATGTATTTGTTACTAAATTACAGTATATTTTTAACACAAGTTTTGTCCATTATGTATGACGGAGCAGTCAGTAGCGAGCGAGCCATGTACGCGTGTATAGATATGGTCCCTCACACAACTAAGGGCGCCGCGCGCTCCTTGATTGCAAGATCTGTACCTCAACACATTTCAAACTAATGGAAATTACTGTTATTTTAACTAATAGCGTTTGGATTTGGAAATTAAAACGAGAAAACATACGAGCACAAAAATATATTCAGAATGGCAGATACAAAAGAGAGAGGACAAGGGCAATGACAAAATGACATTGACGTTGACAGATCAAATGATGACAATTGAGACATTTATCTATGGCACCATGTTGCAATTAATAAATAATTTAACACAAACAAACACCATATTGATTACATGAAAAATTCGTATTAGGATTATTTGAGCCCCGGGGAAATAAATACGATTTAGCGGAGGTTCATTGTTCTGGTCTGCATAACGAATTTGCGGGTAACATTTAGTTATCATCATTATTATTATTAATGTAAACATTTTGTAGATTGCTGACATAATCCGTTGGGTTGCTGACGAGAAGGAAGCCCGTGGGTACCTCCAAGCGCTCGCCACTAAGATGACAGAAGAATTAGACTACCTAAAACATGGTAAGTAGCTTTCTTTCGTATAAACTTGATCAGGACTGTGTTTAAGTTTCAATATCTACATTTGCACAGAACTGTATATTCACACTAATATTATAAATACGAAACTTTGTATATATGTTTGTTATTTCTTGGCGTCTAAACGGTTGGAGCGATTTTAATGGAATTTGGTATGGCATTAGCCGATACTTTATTAACTCCCGTTTATTCCAGCTACCGGCTCCCGCGCCTCCGGTCCGTCCGGCCCGTCCTCCCCCCCTACATCCGGCACGGGGGGCTGGCGGAACCGCCGCAGCCAGAAACTCGACAAGATGGAGATACTCACGCTACAGTCGTCGCTGCACTCCGAGATCCAGGCGAAACAGCAAGTGGGAGAGGAGCTGAGCCGCACGCGCGCCGAGCTGCTGCACAGCCAGAGGTGAGGGGGAGTGCGGGAATGGAGGGGGAGTGAAGGAATGGAGGGGGGAGTGGAGGAATGTATGACAGAGTGGAGAAATAGAGGGGAGTAAGGAAACAAACGGGCTAAGTAGGTGGGCGAAGAGTTTAGCCGTACGCACTAAAGGGTGGAGAATAGATAGAGTTGAAATATTTGATAAAGGTTTATGAATGAAAAGTGGAAATTTTAGTTCGGCTGTCAGGGATGATTGTCGAGAAATTTGACGGGGGAGTCGTATTATTTGAGCTTTAAATCTTGAAATACTGTTAGATAAATTACGAATTTCATGAATCTGCCTTGTCGATAGTATTAAAATTTTAACTTTGTGTCATATAAAATGTTATCAATGGACTCTTACAAAGAAGATATTTATTTAGCGCCCGTCCAAAAGATGCTAGGAGAAGGGAAATCGATGACGCTTTGACGGACGTTGAAGTTGCATTGAAGCGGCTATTGAATTCGCGGTAACAAATGAAAAACAACCTTACGTGTGCCATGAGATGCATAATTGGTTGAATGTTTGCTGTGAAATTGTTCTTGAGTTTTATGCCATCTCATTGTTTAAATGTACCATCGAGGAAATTGATTCCTAGGCAGTTGACGGACTTACGTCATGTGGCAATTAATGGCATGTCAATGCAATGTTAGCTGTGATCGGTCGGATGGGTTTGACTTAACGCGACCAAATTACTTAGGTCCGCCATCTGCCTAGGAATCAACTTCTCTGATAGTACATTTATTATCAATGCAAGAAAAGCAAAGAGTATGCAGGAAAACATCTCATATTTTTCTTATCATTATGTTAAAATGAGATACAGAAACTCAAACACATTTCTTTGTAAAGAAATCATGTCATACAATCATTCATACACTATGTTTTTTTTTTGTTTTACACTTTGTCTTTTGTATATATTTTCGCGCGATTGAAAATGGCCAAGAGTGGAAAGATTATGAAGGCAAATAACACACATTTTTTATTTTACACAAGCAATAACAATATCATTAAAATTGTAGCCAAAAATTATAGCTTTCGTCGATTTACAGGAAAGGGATTAAGGACATATTGTCCGTTTAGTCAGCTAACTAGAAAGATCTATAAATCTTTCTACTGTGTGTACTAACGTTATAGTAATACAATGTTCCTTCCTTGTTGGTCAACTGCAATATTTTATGGCCAAATGCCACTTTATGAACTAGCCTGTATGTTTCATTTGCTACCGACATTGGTCTAGCGGCCGAAAACGCCACTAATTTGTAATTAGCGTAAACCAAAATGAAAGCTACCCCCTAGTTCATAAATTGGCATTTTGTTTGAATTTTTGTCGGTCGCGGTCTCGTGCCCCGTGGATAGGAATGTCACTTTCAGGCAGAACATAGTTTAATTATACCGTGAATACATTACTGTATTCACGTTTTATTCAAACTTTCTATTAGTATAGACAGAGCAGACAGAACTAAGGAGTACCTCGAATTCAAACAAACGGGTGAATATACGCGAGTTGGTCGCTTATGTCACTTTCAACATGTTTTACATTCTACCTGTTCACATTAACTTTAAATATCAGATACTAAAGGAACAATATTTTAGGCAAGAAATTCAGTATGTCAGTGACTCTCACAAGCTAACCAGGAAAGTCACAAATAAAATTTTAATACCGCCCAAATTTACAAACTTCTATGGTCAGAGAACGTCACGATATATAATACCCCATCTAATAAATCAGATCCCAACAGATGTTAAGGAAAAAATTACAGTCAAGACCCTACATAAAATCATAAAGAATCACCTTTTCGAATCGTATAAAAATACTTACCTTTCAGATCATTCTGTATAACATTACTGCGAACCGGTTGACGAGTTGTTTATTGTGTATACAGTACTGTGTAGTCAGTAGTGAGCGATGCACCGCGGCCGTGCGCGGCGGTGTGTCGCCTTTCACTTCACCCGTTCTATGTACTTCGCTTGCGTATGCGCTCGACATCTAACTTCCAAGTTTGTATTAAACTAATAATTTATTGATTTTTTTAATTAGGCTGTCAGATAGTCGGTAGTTTAATGCAAATATGGCACCGAGACAAACCCTTGTCGGGTTTAATGGTGCTACCATTCGGTTTAAATATAATGTTTGTGTATCTTATGCTTAATAAATAAAATAAAAATAATACAATGCTTAGTAACGCATTAGTACGGCGCGCGGGCCTATATGACATACTACGTCAAACGTATAAATTTCGAGAACCCTTCTTAGTCGGCCTACTCGTAAGTACTGTTTACTATGGTATAGAGCAGTATTAAATCAGTATAACAACATCGTTGTTTTATAGGGAGCTAGTGGAAACCCGACAGCGTCTCGACAGCTTGGCTCACGATATGAAACGTAAGGAGCAACAGCTAAGGGACATGCAGCAGCAGCTCGATACGCCGCGACACGCCGCGCCCTCGTGTGAGTACGCACGCACGCACGTATACACGTATACGCACGCACACACACTCATACACGTATATATACAGACATGCATGCCCACTTTTTACACTTTTTCAATTTTATAATTTTACGTACCGTACCAGTTGCTACGTAAAAGAAAAAACCATTACATGTTTATTTTTTTTTGTTTTATACATATTACAATAAAAAAGAAATATCTATATTTTTGTTCGTTGCCACTTGCCGCCATCGCAACATAAAAAACCTATTCGTTTCATATTTTTTCGTACATTAGTATGTTATTACTTATTACTAACTATATATTGGTTGTAATAATAAGAATTGTCACATTTTTTAAAATCCCAAAATTATACACAGATCCACACCAAATAACGCTTCAAATAACATAGCATAAGATATTTACTAACCAAATACGTCATTAACAAATTGAGATTATTTTTATTTATGTTATATTTTTATTTCTAGCGACTCAGCACTATAATATTTATTTAGTGCACTTTTTCTTTTTGTTTTCGTTACATGTTACTGCACTTTCCCCATCCAATAAACAACGTTATCACGGATCCAAACTCTGGAATATTGGACACCACAAAGTCCAACGTCGTCCACGACGAAAAAAACGAAAATAACTTTATGCCTCACATGTGGAACGTGAAATTCGAAATTGAAACTGTGATTCGTGGACTGTGAATTCGAAATTTAAATTGGGGCCATTATGCATTTAATTGTTATAATCTGTGGCGCGTTTGACGCGTTGCGTTATGCTGTTTTTTTTAATGACAGTTCGATCGTGGTGGAAGCCGTATTTGCCGCTGTTTTTGGGTGTCACGTCTTGTATATGGGGTGTTGCAATACTTGTTTACCATCAGATGTATGGCTGAAAAAAATGTAGCCATTTTATTTACTTTTGAAATTCGAATGCCTAAGAGTAAAGCCACATTGCCTCGTTGCGTTGTGATTTGTGAAGTTATAATATTGGCGTTATACACAACATTTTTAGGGTGTAACGGACATAGATTTGTGGCATACATGTCCATGTACTTGTGAGACAAATAAACTTATTTATTATTTTATTCTGTTCTGATGAGGCAAAGCAACGGAGCAATGAAGCTTTTCTCTTCAATAGTTTTTCATCAAAAATTTAGATTCTAGTCTATTCATACTCTAGTCCCCCAATTGATACCAAAGATTCTACCACTCGAACTAGTCATTTATATATTATTTTTTATGACACTATAATTTTTATTTATATAATTTTTTAAAACTATTATTTTATTGAAATAACTTGCAACAGCATAACGTATATTTAGTTAAGATTAGAAAAGTATGGAATCTCAGTGCATTTTGAGTAATTTTGTTTAAGTATTTTTAAGTTTTAATTTATTTTTCGTCACCTCGGTCGGCAAAAAATGTCAAAACATTTAAAAAATTACGTTTTGGATGTGTGTTAGATGTTTTGGCTGTGTGATTTTAATGTCGTTATTATTTAAAAGTGTTTAAATAAATTGTTTTAACGATCATTAAAAATAATGAACTTCACACTGGATTATGTTTAGGTTTTAAAATGAAATAAAATAGTTACAGTATTTAATTTATTATTGATTATACCCAAAATTTATATCAACAACTATATGCATAAAATAAAAAAAATACTGTTTCTTTTTCACTGCAATTTTTGTCGACTAGGTGACGTTTGCATTTTTAATTATTTAAACATTTACAGTTAAAAATTATTATTGTCAGTTTTATTTTTTGGCAGCTTGTCACCCAGTTTTTAAGTTAATTTTGTTTGTGTTTTATTTTATCGCGTATTGCTGTGCATTTAGTCGTTATAAGTCACTGTAAGTTACTTTATGTACAGTACAGATGTATATTTACTATTAAAAGTTTGTTGAATTGTTGATTTTAATTTGTTATTTTTAGTTTTAAGTCCTTATTTTTCTTATCTTTAAGTCTGTTCTTTAAAGTGATAGCCATTTTGTTTACTTAATTTTAAATTTTTAAGCTAAGTTGATTAGAAATCAAAAAGCAATGTGGCTTTTAAATGTAAAGAAAAAATCACCTCCATTTACTCTCAATACGAGGTGAAATATTTTTGACTAAATATTTTTGGTTAAAAAATAATTAATTTACAAATATTGTTATTAAAATATGTGAGTATTGCGCAAGCAGCGAGGCAAGGATCGGCTAAATCGTCGACATACTGGAGCGGAAAAGAAGAGAATGGTTCGTGTATTTATAAATTAGCGGGGCGCCCGCAAAACGTGTACGCAAAAGGCGTAATCGTACGTGAATGTGTACGCTAATTATATATCGTCTATGGACGGTTTATTTGTTCATTATCTGGTTTATACATCTTAAAACGTTTTTTTTTATGTTTTTTTGTACATTTATTATTAATATTATTATATATAATATTATATTTATAGCTAAAATTAGTTTTCAAGGTACCTTAATATCACCGATTGGTTAAAATGTAAACAATTTTTACATTAAAATACAAATTGTACATGTAAATTAATGCTCCCTTCTTATTATGTCAAAGGGGGGAGTAATGGAATCCCCTTTTGCGTACTTACATGTTTTGCAAGTGCCTCGCGCTCATGTCCAACGTACGAACATTAGTAGTAGAAACTGATTGTGTATGTCCCATTGTTATAATGTCAGTTGTTTTATTTTTATTAAAATATTTTTACAGTAAAATCTATAGCTATGTATATATAAAATGTGTGACAATCTTTCAACCATAAGAGTGAGTCATAGTTTTTTTTTAAATAAAACAACAGGCATTGTTGAAGGTGTTATTGGATTTTCCCGTCTTTGTGCTGCGTTTTAGTTGAATAACTTAGTTGATCGTTTCATTGTAAGTACGAGCAAGTGTAAAGAAAATAACTTTTTAACTACGGTTTGGCGTCATCAATATAAATGTGAGGTGACACCGAATCGGTGGTTTTGTCGTTTGTACCGAAACGATTTTTGTTTAGCTTCGCTTTTGCTTGAGCTTTTGTGGTGAATGACAGTTTAAATGGAGGGGTAGAGACAAATAAAATCTGTATAAGGTTTGGAAATTACTGAAGTATTGCTGGGCATATTATCTACAGTTTATGTAAAGACATTTATGGAAAAAAATTATACTCGTACAAAAAAATAATAGCGTGTAGCGAAGTCGCTCATATATGAGATGACTTTTTTTAGTCTTTACATAATATCTCCAGAATGTCCTTAACTGATTTTACCAAACCTTATACATGATTAACTAGATATTCCGTCTCATTCTTTATTTAAACGCCATACAACTCATTCACTGCGTCCTTTTACGCTGAGCGACCTGGTTTTTTCTTAACACTTGTTTGTATATGCCCTATTGACTAATCATGTACCCTAGTGTTATAACTTATATGCCCTACGCAACATTCTTACAACGAAATTACATTTATTTCACTTGGTTTAGAATTTTTCGTAGTCCGACCCGATAATTTGGTCTATCCCTAGGCACAGTCCGCGCACAACTTTTAGATTATTCTGCGAAAGCAGAGGAGCTGATCAGGAGTATGGTGATCGGCTACTACCAATAAAATATCCCCATCTGATCCAACAATAACGATGCATCAGTAATCTATCAATTGCGTGCACCGGTCCCGTCTTTTATGCCAAATTATCTTAAACTTGTGCGTGATTTAACGTAACAAATATTTACAAGATACAAAATTTGGGCATTAAGTTTTTATGGGAATAGATACATTTCTTTGTGTGAATGTTGTATGGTACATGGGTTCATTTTGTACAGTACTATTTTGTCCTGTGCATGTTATACCTTGATTTTGTAATGCCCAATGATATGATGTAAATACGTCATACAAAAATATAATATTTTGTTGTGTAAGAAATAGAAAAGTTTTACTGCTATTTCATATTTAAGTAATGACAATGTCGTTTACTGAGAAGGATTTTTCTGCTCTTCGAAATTTAATATTTGAAACTATTGGACCGATTTTAACGACATGATGGGAAAGCAGGCTCCTTTTTATGGCAAAAAATATTTATATTCCAGTGAAAATTCTATTTGATAGGTCAATAAACATTTAACTTTGTCCTGCGACTGGACTAAAGTGATATCTAGTTATTTATTTGTCAAATGTTGCTTTGCTTTTATCAACATTATATTTATGTATGACATATTTATATTGATTTGTCGGTAACCGTGTTATATTATATACATGTTAATGTTGGTTTTGGTTGGGATTTGGTTTATGTGTTGTAAATTTTTTGTAAATTATTTATTTAAAAAAAAAACTTTTTTTTCAGTTTTAGATCGCCCGCCGTCACAGATGAGTTATCTGGACCAGTTCTTAAAAGACGCACCGTCGGAGCGGCATTACGATAATGTTGCAACGATAAATAACGAACAGAAGGTATGTTTCGTTTTTTTTTACATGAAATATGTTACATCCACAGACACAGATCTAGATAGATACCGCATGTATGAAAACGAGCGTGCCACGTTTTTCCTACCTACTGTGACGTACCGAGGATAAGGAACGTGTCCATTATCTAGCCAACGTTTCTATTTGAATTTCTACAGCTCAATGCGGCACTTTTAGGCATTTAGGCATTTTTATAATTCCGATTGACGTCCGATTCCGATAGCAGACTAAAGAACAGACTTTCGAAAGACGAGCATTGCTCGTCGTTTAGGAACGCTATTTGGCACGCGAAGTACATACACATGCGGTATCTATCTTGATCTATGTCTGTGGTTACATCGCACATTGTGACTAATATCAATACATTTAACTCAACGAGAAAAATACTTGCTATCTACACAGATCTATTTAGCTTTATACATGATATAGAATACGTATTAAAGTGGCTGTCTTTATCTGATAATACTTGCCAGACAAAGGCTACATTTGCAATTTTTTTTATGTATTGGTAACTCTAATATTTTTGGAATTTGCAGTTATGGTTCTCTCATAGAGATAACATTCTCTTAGACTAGAGTCTGAGAGATTAGATGTTTTTAAATAATCATCAATTTAAAATGAGCTGAATTCTGTCGAAAAAGTTGTCTTATTTGCAGACAGCTTTTGATAAAATTAGAATATTATCCAGTTGGATAATTCAATGCTATGTATTTTTCTCGTTTAGTTTAAATGTCGCCTTAATCATAAATACGACTGTTACTAAAACGTTATTCTAATGTTTACTAATGCTGTAATTTAGCTTTCTTATGACCCATTATTAAAATATTTCTCCACTCCCCCTTTTACTGTTCATCAAATCCCCTTTTAAAAAAACTCAAAAAAGTAAATAATTTTGCTAGTTGTATCTATGATTATATTTTGTGTGCTAAATAACGAAAATATTCTTTCACTAGTAGCATAATAATAAAAAAATGTGTTTAACGCTTTTTTTCTTTAGTTGCAATTAATTTTTTTGTTGTATTTATATATCGCTTCTCGCACAGATGTCGCCGTATTACCGTTACAGAAATCAGCATTGTTGCAATGCAAAGGTATTTTAAATGTTTTTTTTTTTTAATAATATATTTTTTTAAATATTATGATACATTTTCGCACGATATGCCATTTATTATTATTGATATATTTTATTGTTTACGTGAATATCTGGCATGTAAAATTCAGTCCAAGTGTTTCCAATTATTAGAATTTACAATATATTATATTTCTCCCTTTTCTTTTTTTTTTGTATGAATATTTTTTATGCTCGTGTATATAAATCTAACCTTTCCTATCTTCAATCAATTGTTATTATTGATCTTGCTTCATAAAATTATATGTGAAAAAGTACCATAATATGCAACCAATTAATATTATATTAACATATTATTTTGTTCCTAGCATCGCATAACTTAAGCTTGTATGTACTAATTTAATGTGCTCCTAATATTTTGTTTGTAAAGTTAATAAACTACACTTGTTTTCATTTACTGCATTATTTTAAGATTCTTATTAGATTTTATCCAAAATTTCACTTGTCTTATCCCATACAACTTTGCCCAACAACTATAGATTTTTTATCTTCGCATACTATCAAGGAAATGGATTCATATGTAGTTGCAGCGTCGTTCGGGTTATGTCAATTCAATGATAGCGATCTGTGGGCTGGGTTTGACATAACGCAACCAAATTACGTAGGTCCACATCCTGTGAATTGACTTCTCTGATAGTAAGTACTATCAGAGAAGTCGAATCATAGGCTGGTGGACCTACGTAATTTGGTCGCTTTTATGTTAAACCCAGTCGACAGGTCACGACTTACATTGAATTGGCATAACTCGACCAAGTGACGCGGGTCAGTCGTCATGCAAGCGAAACCTAACGTGTAATGGATGCCATAGGCAGATGCCTATGGCATCCATTACACGTTAGGTTTTGCTGTCAGTTTTACCACAGTCATGGCTGTAACTGATGGGTAACCTACCGTGTAAGAGTGTGACAGGCGGTTGCATGAAGTTGATTGATGAAAATCTGGATATCTTTTCAGGTTGTCAGGAATTTTGAGTGAGTGTTGTCACATCTGACCAAATAGGAAAAAAAAATATAAACGTATACCTTTGAAAATTTTGAATTTGACTGACATAAACTGAAGAGAATTGAGTGACCGTCTAATACCATTCGTCAGTCCATCAGTCAAACATAATTCATAATTGACGGAATTGACTGTCGCTTGCATGAGCGTGTAATGGGTGCCTAAGAATTAACTTCTCTGATAGTCCAATACAGTCTACACCATACAATAAATTATCTTCCTCTATCTGTCCAGCTAATGTACGGCTCTCAACAATCCACCGTGTTGAGCGGTTCGGCCGAGTCTCAGGATGAGATGGACCAACGCGCCGCGTCGCCCGTCTCCTGCAAGAGCTCACCGAGCGAGATGTCTACGGTAGGTTCACTGATATAGAATAAGGTCACGTGATCACGCTAATAAGATGTCTACGGTAGCTTCACTGATACAGAGTAAGGTCACGTGATCACGCTAATAAGAAACAATGGTACCACCATGGTTTGCATGTGAATATGAATTGTAATGCAACATACAACATATTTTGAATTTGGTCCAGTTTATGTAAACTGGACCAAATTCAAAATATGTTGTATGCATGCTACATGCATGCTACATGCTACAATAAATACATGCATGCTACACATACATGCTACAAAAAATTATACTAAATTTTCATCCTACAGTTGCTAGATATCGTGACAAGGAATAATCTAAAACCCATTTGTTTATATCTTAAACAATAACGAAGGTATAAGCGATTCAAACTCGTGAACCAATGGCTGCGAAATTTGGTCTCTGTTGCAGCTAATAAAACTTCTAGAATCTAGAAATAAATGTATAGATTGACTTAAAGATCCAGACAGTCCCTTGCAAACATGCACATAACTTATTTATTTAATTTCCAGTATTCCATGCAAGATCCGACCCTGGGACCAGCGGTGCCAGGCAAGCAGAAGGTGCACCAGTTCCTAGTGAGGACGTTCAGCAGCCCCACCAAGTGTAACCACTGCACCTCGCTCATGGTGAGTCGTGTAGCTCTGTCTCGCTCCGACTGTGTGTCTGTCTCGCTCCCCCCGGCCCCGGCAAACAGGTGGTGCACCAGTTCCTAGTGAGGACGTTCAGCAACCCCACCAAGTGTAACCACTGCACCTCGCTCATGGTGAGTCGTGTAGCTCTGTCTCGCTCCGACTGTGTGTCTCTCTCGCTCCTCACAGCCCCGGCCCCGGCAAACAGGTAGTGCACCAGTTTCTAGTGAGGACGTTCAGCAGTCCCACTTGTGTGTCTGCTCCAACTGTGTGTTTGCCTCACATCAACCCGTCCGGCATAATGAGATAAAAGTTGTTCTCTAACTAAGCTCTGCTTCTAACCATTTATCTTTCTCCCAAAGATATGGCTCACGCCGTCTGAAAGCGTTGGCACATCTCTATCTCTCTAATCATTAATTTACCTCATACAGATGTATAGTACAGTCACACACAACTTATCTAATTTCGAACTCTAGTCATCTGACTTCAATAACAAATCTAATCATCCATCTCTTTCCCGCAGATCGGTCTCACCCGCCAGGGCGTGGTCTGCGAGACGTGCGGTCTGGCGGTGCATACGCGGTGCTGCGCACGCGTCCCGCCCCGCTGCCCGCTACCGCCTGAGCGTTCGCGACGACCGCTCGGCATAGACCCGGCGAGAGGACAGGGCACGGCTTACGAGGGATATGTCAAGGTATGTCAGATGATATGCCATTTAAAGTATAATGTGGCATGTCAAATTTATCGTAGATGTGATAAGAGAGGATTAGGTACGGCGTACGAGGGATACGTCAAGGTGAGTCAAAAATATGCCAACATCGGTGCATACGCGATGCTGCGCGCGCGTCCCGCCCGGCTGCCCGCTGCCGCCCGAACGTTCACGACAACCGCTCGGTATAGACCCGGCGAGAGGACGGGGTACGGCTTACGAGGGATATGTCAAGGTGAGTCAAAAATATGCCAACATCGGTTAACACGCGATGCTTCGCGCGCATGTCTAGCCATACGGCACGTAACATAATATGTGTGTCATATCAAAATGGAATATAGATATGTGTTTTGCTGTATAGTCGGTATAAATCTGGTGAGGGTACTGGGTACGGCTTACGGCTCATGGTATGTTAGGCAATATGCTACGTAAAATCATGTCATATAGTGTAAAGTTCAAAATATTAGACTCGGTGAAAGCATAGTGCTCGGCATACGAAAGGTATGACAGAGAATATTATGACCGTCTACTGATTTTGACATTTTATGTGATAACAAAGAGGTTGGCATTGATCCGGCAACAGGCTACTTTTTAACGAGGGATCTGTCAAGTTATGCCATGTAAAATACTGTCAGATATATTTACGCATATAAGCGTCATAAGAATGTGTCAAGGTTTGCCAAAAATTTCTAGCGGACTGGTTTGACATACGGCATAAAATTGCTAAAGGTTACGAACACAAAACTGTCAATCGTGACTGCGAAGCCATTTACTGAATATTATTTTCGCACAGGTTCCAAAACCAGGCGGCGTGAAGAAAGGTTGGATGCGGCAATTCGTCGTCGTGTGCGACTTCAAACTGTTCCTCTACGATATATCACAAGACAGGTACGTCATTGACCAAGTATTTTAATCTGTAGGCTTAGGAATCATCCCACCATTGAAATTTACAATTATGCTTATTAATGCTTCCAGAAACGCACTCCCCTCCGTCTGCGTGAGTCAAGTCCTCGACATGCGCGACGCCGAGTTCGGTGTGAGCGGCGTCCGCGACTCCGACGTCATACACGCCGGAAAACGAGACATACCGTGTATATTCCGAGTGAGTATATATGAGGGGGGGTTGGGGGGGGGGGCGTTATATTGTCCACTATTGACAAGGGGGGAGCCTCTCTGTCTGTGTTCAGTCAGGCGTGCGAGGTGAGCGGCGTTCTGACGTCATACACGCCGGTAAACGCGACATACCGTGCATATTCCGAGTGAGTATATGAGGGGGGAGACGTTATATTGCCCTCTGTCTGACTCAGGTGCAAGACTCCGATGTCATACACGCCGGCAAACGCGACATACCGTGTATATTCCGAGTGAGTATATAAGGGGGGGGGGCGCGTTACATTGTCAGCAACGCTCCCCCTTCTCCAAATATTTAAGACACATGAAACTACATAGTCAATCATGATTAACGTTTTATAATTTTCAGATATCAACGTCACAATTAGAAGGTGGTAAGCGGTACCACACGCTCATGTTGGCTGAATCCGAATCGGAGAAGACCAAATGGGTGGTCGCGCTCAGCGAACTACATAGGATACTGAAGAGGAATAATCTACCCGATAAACAGGTAGAAATAGAGTACTTGTAATGTGGATTTTTTTTAATAATATAATATAATATCTATGGACGCTTCACACCACGTCAGTCTGGCCCCGTGCTAAGTACCTGAAGAACTTGTGTTACAGGTACCAGACAACGGAAATATATTTAATACTTTTATACTATACATATATTTAAGATTTTTATTATATCATACACATATTTAATACACATCCAGACCCGGGAACATCGAAAACTTTTTGTTCCGTCGGCGGGATTCGAACCCGCGACCCCCGGCTTGAGCTACCGACGCGCTCACCACTGAGCCACAGAGGTCATCCAGTCCATTTGTTTAGGTGTTTTAAATATAATGGCGATACTACTGGAGTAAATACATAATGCCTTTGTCTTACGAATATAAAATTGACAATACACAATAAAAACTACGTCACACGTAAATCTCATTCGTTATTTCAGGTATACAGCGCGGTGGGCGTGGCCGAGGCGGGCGGGGCGGCGCTGCGCGGCGCGACGTGCGCATGCGTCGTCGAGCGTACACGCGCCGTACTGGGCGGGGAGTTCGGCCTCGCGCTCGTAGACTTAGAGAGGGCGGAGCTAGTGCCGCGCCGCGCGCTCGCGCCCGTACACAGGCTGCTGTACGTGCCGCACGAGCAGCTGCTAGGTGAGTGACAGAGAGATGAATATCTGCCGTCCCTGTCTCGTGTACACGAGCCGTGCTGGGCGGCGAGTTCGGCCTCGGCTAAAAGAGAGGGAGAGAAAAGAAAGGGGGTTGTTATAAGTTTGAAGTGTCTGTTTGTATCCGTGGCATTGTAACATCCGAACGGATGAACCGATTTTGATCTATTTTCTTTTGTTTGAAAGCTGACATGTTCGAAAGTTAGTAATATTTCTTCATCTTCAGCCAGTCCAGTGTTGGAAAAATTAGGTTCATGTATTTCATGAAAAGTATTAAGCAGATTCCAGTGATTGCATCAGTTCAATATTCTGATCCTGACACTTAGTATCCTGAGTTTCGAATTGTGAGTTGTTTTTAAATTTATTGATTTAACATTATTTATTTCCAGTGGTGATAGCTGGGCGGGGTCGCCACGTGCGACTGGTGCCGATCCGAGCGTTGGAATGTCCCGAGGCGGAGTGCGTGAAGCTCGCGGAGGCAAAAGGCGCGGTTGACATCGCGGTGGGAGAGCTGCACGCGTCCGCGCACGGTTTCGCTGTCGTGTGCAAGCGACAGGTGAGTGAGAGAAAGAGGCTATTAGTGTGAGTGAAAAAGGGAATGTTGGATTAGGCAGAGTGCGTGAAGCTCGCGGAGGCAAAAGGCGCGGTTGACATCGTGGTGGGAGAGCTGCACGCGTCCGCGCATGGTTTCGCTGTGGTGTTCAAACGACAGGTTAGTAAGAGAGGAAGAAAGAGAGAGAGAGAGAGCGTTATCTATTAAAATATTATCATAAAAATATTTACACAGCGTGTAACGTGGCTGTTGTCTGCTAATTTGGAAAGCTATCAAGGTGACATCTGTTGTGAGTTATGACTTCCAAAGCAACAGACAAAAGCAACATACCTTGTTTGTATATATTTATACTCTATCTATTGTCAGAACACATGGGTGGTACTGGTGTACGAGATAACTCGGACCGCGGCGCGGCGGTGTCGAGTGGCCGAGCTGCGTGCGGCCGCGCCCGTACTGAGCGTGCAACTGACGCGCGGGCGGCTGTTGCTAGGTTACCGCGGCCATCTTGTCGCGCACTCGCTCCGGACCGACGTCGAGAGGCCCGCAGTCTGTGAGTAAAAGAAATAGATATATTGTTATATAGACACTGAAAAGTGACGCAATGCGTGATTTGCGGACGCACCCGTACTCAGCGTGCAATTGAAGCGAGGCCGGCTGTTGCTAGGTTACCGCGGCCATCTTGATTAATATACTTTGGCTACTGACTTGTTATAATATTTTGCTATTTTTGTCCCCAGCTCTCGTCCATCCAGACAACCAAGTGTCCGTGTTCCTCACGCACTCCGGCGCGCGGCCGCTCTGCGCGCGGGAGGCGGGCGCCGAGTGGATACTAGTGTTCTCCGCTCTCGCCCTGTACGTCGACCGCAATGGGCTACGGGCGAGAGACCACGAGATCATGTATACGGCGCAGCCGGCGTATCACGGTGAGTGAGACAACGTGATGTGTGAGAGAGACAGAGTGTGTGAAAGAAGCGGGAGTGGATACTAGTGTTCTCCGCTCTCGCCCTGTACGTCGACCGCAACGGACTACGGGTGAGAGACCACGAGATCATGTATACGGCGCAGCTAGCGCACCACGGTGAGTGTGAGAGAGAGAGAGAGAGAAGAAAGAGGGAATGAAGGAGAGAGAGGAGTAGGGCAAAGATAGGTAGGGAAAGATTATGAAGGGGAAAGAGCTCGCGCGCTCTGCATGTCGATTGTCAACCGCAACGGGCTGCGGGCTAGAGACCACAAGATCATGTATTACTGCGCAGCCGGTGCATCACGGTGACAGAGAGTGAGTTCGTAAGAAATAGAGGAAGGGAGAGAGGGGATGGTAGAGGGAGAGAGTGGGGAGGAAGGGGGAAGGAAGGGTGAGTAATCACCCTCCCCTTTCACCCTTCCTTCCCCCTTCCGTAAAGAAGAGAAGGAGATTGAAAAAGACAGGGAGGGAGGAAGGGAAGGTTGAGAGGGGTAGAGAGGGAGAGAAGTCGAGAGGGAGGCTCCCTTCCTCTAACGAGATTTTAAGGAGGTCCTCCTTCTCGGGAGGAGAGGGGGAAAGAGACATGGGGAGGCAGAGGGAGATAGAGCTTAATCTAAACCTGTTAAAAATAGTGGAAAAAGTGCACGAAAAATTCTGTTTTATTAGTGTTTAATCTAAACCAGCACGTCTTTTTATTTTAGCGGTCAACGACACTCACCTGCTGATATTCACGTCGTCGCACATCGACGTGTACGACATAGAGACGGGAGACTGGGTGCAGACTATCAATTTACGTGAGTATCTATACATATTATAAAACAAATCCGCTTTTTTCACTCATGTCCCTTTGTTCCCTTTAATCTTTAAAACTACGCAACGGATTTTGATGATTCTTTCAGTGTTAGGAAGTCAGGAAGGCTATAGGCTATTTTTTATCACGCTAAGACTAATAGGAGCGAAGAAATAGAGGAAAATGTGGAAAAAACTGGGAAAATTATTTGAAAGGGCTAACTTGAACGCGCTAATCTCAGGAACAGGTACTGGTCCGATTTAAAAAAATTCTTTCAGTGTTAGATAGCCCATTTATTGGGGAAGGCTTTGGGCTATATTTTATCACGCTAAAACTAATAGGAGAATGTGAAAAAAATGGGGGAAATTATTTGAAAGGGTTATCTCGCGAACTACTGGAGCAATTTTCATGTTATTTGGCACAGATAAGAAGTAGACAAAGACAAAGACAAAGAAATATTTATTGCTTAAAACTGTGTTACAAAGGTGAATTATAGATTTGTTGGTTTCAACAGTTTACCCGTTCGGGCATGCAATATTTACTATGAGATGGAAAACATAGAGCACACATTCAATTAATTTCATTTTACAATAATATTACATTTAAATTTATAATTATTAAAATACATAATATTAATTTCTCTAATACATAATTGTTAAAAGTCATTTCATAAACATAAATTTACAATAAATTATATAGTATTTTAAAAAATCAAACATTATAATATTTGTCATTTACCTCTTTTTAAAATTATATGTCTTATAATTATTTATCACTATATAGGTCATTTTTCGTTAAAAAATTCGTCCAAATTATAGAATACTTTTGCAATTAACCATTTTTTTAGTTTATTTTTGAATTTAAGTCCATTTAATTCTTTTATTTCTGTAGGTAAATGATTGTAAACTCGTATAGCAGAAATATAAGCACTTTTGTAGAAAATCATATTATTAATTTTTGGAAGTGATATGTTGTTTTTATATTTATTGCGTAAGATTCTGTTTGTTTCCGATTTGAAGCTAAAGTATTCTATATTATTTTTAACAAATAGACATAATTCAAGGATGTATATGCCGGTCAGTGTAGTAGACCACGTGAAGGGTCATAGGCTATCGATTTTAATAATTTTTTCAGTGGCTATATATTTTATACCCGTGCGACGCCGAGGCGGGTCGCTAGTTACATAATAAATAAATAAATCATTACAGCGAACGCCCGGCCTCTCGACGAATGCGGGTGGCTAGTCAGCGTGGGCGGAGGGGGCGGGGCCTTCCCGTTCGGCGACTCCGCCCCCGCGCTAGTGTATCTACGGCCTCTGCGTGCACGTAAGTTCATATTTATTTATTTATTTCTATTTCCTCTTCGCACCATGTCAGTCTGACCCTTATTATATGTGCTATATAATAATAATAATACCCCCACACCGGTTTCGGTGACAGTGGCAGGAGTAATTTTATAGTGCCCAAGTGTGTGCGCAGTACACAACTGATAAGAGCACTCTCCTCTCCTTTTATTCTCATAACCCAGTGGGACGGACGACCGACACGGCTGACGAGAGATCCGGCGCAGGACCGACTTTTTACATGCCCATCCACAGGCATAGAGCAAGATAGATACCGCATGTGTATGTACTTCGCGTGCCATATCGCGTTCCCAAACGACGAGCAATGCTCGTCTATCGAAAGTCTTTTCTTTAGTCTGCTATCGGAATCGGACGTCAATCGGAATTTTAAAAATGCCTAAATACCTTAGAGTCCCGTATTGAGCTGTAGAAATTCAAATAGAAACGTTGGCCTTGATAATGGACGTTTCTTATCACCGGTACGTCACAGTAGGTAGTCGAAAAGTGGCACGCTCGTTTTCACGTCGGGGTCACCAATTTAGTGTACGAAGGCTGGGGTCTTCAAATTAAATACTGGATGCGCTGGATCACTTTATTACACAACAAGTTATGTAGGCGATGGGCAGACGGCTGACTCTCGCAGGAGTTAACTTGCCACGCCACGTACATAGCTGATTTTACAATATGCAATTACCGAGAATTATGACACACACTACACAAATGAAGCGACATGCGGTATCTATCTTGATCTATTTCTGTGTGTCCGTCCGACGCATGGATCATCTTACTTGTCAGACAATCAGGTGATCGACCTGCATTGTCCTAACCAAACTTGGAAAACACATTTATCCAGCGTGGAATTCGAACTCACGATCCAACAGCTCTAAACCACTGGACAACGGAAGCGTTGAAGTGAAGACGCGATATGCCAAGTACTCACATACGGTTTTGCTCGATAGTTTTACTCCAAATCGAGTAATAATTACTGTTTGGACAAAACTGACAGCTCGAAGGCTCTCATCGAGCCAGCTTGATGGAATTAAATGTATCGACTTAGAGTAAAACTATCGGGCAATGCTGAATGTGTGGATGAAAGTCCGAGCCGCGGGTTTTGCTCGACGCTATTGCTCGATCGAGCAAAACCGTATGTGAGTAATACAATCATCTATTATTTACCAATTTCAGAGGGACCATTAAGCGTCGAACCGGCAACGTACGGGACGAACAAACGACGTTTCTCCGTAAGAGAACACCAGGCGATAGAAGCGCATAATAGACTGTAAGTGTATACCGAGCTATATTGAGGGATAGTACCACAGAATTCTAATCTATACGTGGGAGAGCCATGCTTCGGCACGAATGGGCCGGCTCGACCGGAGAAATACCACGTTCTCACAGAAATCCGAGTGAATGAGTTTACCGCAGGCCCAATCCCCTACCCTAATGACTTCCCTACCCTCCAATATTCCCTTCCCTCCCCATCCCTAGCCTATTCCCTCTTAAAAGGCCGGCAACGCACCTGCAGCTCTTCTGATGCTGCGAGTGTCCATGGGCGACGGAAGTTGCTTTCCATCAGGTGACCCGTTTGCTCGTTTGCCCCCATATTTCATTTAAAAAAATCAAAGTGATTGAGAACGTGAGTGAGAATTGTCAATTTATTTTGTTCCACCTAGTAGATTGGTGCTCTAAGTTTTATAAGAAAAACTTAATTTTTTATCTCTCATTTTCAGGTCCGAACGTCGCTCGCGTCTCATATCGGCGCCGACGAACTTCGCCCACGTGTCGCACATGGGCCCCGGCGACGGCATCCGCTCGCAGCGCCTGCTCGACCTGCCCACCACGCTCGAGACCGCTGACGACCAGGTACTGACCCCGCCCAGGTGCTGACCACGTCCAGGTGTGAGCGACCAGGTGGTGACCGCGTCCAGGTATGAGCGATCAGGTGCTGACTACGTCCAGATGTTAACAACCATGTGCTGACCACGTCCAGGTATGAACGACCAGGTGCTAACCACGTCCAGGTGTAAGCGACCAGGTGCTGACCACGTCCAGGTTTTAGCTACCAGGTGCTGACTACGTCCAGGTGTAAGCGACCAGGTGCTAACCACGTCCAGATGTGAGCGACCAGGTGTTGACCCCGTCCAGGTGCTAAACATCTCCAGGTGCTGACCCCGTCCAGGTATTTATTGACTGCGTCTAGGTGTTGACCCTGTCCAGGTATTGACCGCGTCCAGACGTTGACCCCATCCAGGTGCTGACCCCGTCCAGGTGTGAGCGAACAGGTGCTGACCACGTCCAGGTGGGAACGACCAGGTGCACGATTCTCGTGCCTTGAATGTGGCTTTGGTCGTAGGCCATCACATTCATTCATGATCTGCGCTCGAAATAATATCATATCATTTGGTTACTGAGAATGCAATCTCCAGTTCTACTGTACAATTTTCCTCCAATAATAATACATTTTTTACCAATAATAATAAGCCATGTTATATTCTGTGATTTAAAGAAAACGACAGAGTTTTTCTATTGTGCTATAATACACATATAATTTTCAGCAGTACAGCGGCAGTCAGAACAGCAGTAAGCGGACGTCGCCGCTCACTATCAACCATCCGACGGGCTCTTATAACGGTAAGGATTTTTTTTTTAAATGAAATAAGGGGGCAAACGAGCAAACGGGTCACCTGATTTAAAGCAACTTCCGTTGGCCATGGACACTCGCAGCATCGTAAGAGCTGCAGGTGCGTTGCCGGCCTTTTAAGAGGGAATAGGGTAATAGGGGAGGGTAGGGATGGGAAGGAAAGGAAAGGGAAGGGAATAGGGGAGGGTAGGGAAGGGAATAGGGTAGGGGATCGGGCCTCCGGTAAACTCACTCACTCGGCGAAACACAGCGTAAGCGCTGTTTCACGCCGGTTTTCTGTGAGAACGTGGTATTTCTCTGGTCGGGCCGGCCCATTCGTGCCGAAGCATGGCTCTCCCACGTATAAAGGGTTTGTCTATATTGAAATACAAAAAGAGTGTGAGTACAGCTACGAATAATGAAAACTAATTTATTTATTTATTTATTTATTTATTGGCACATCAACAGTTTATAGGAACATTCATTTATACTTAAACTAATTACAATAAAATATCACATTCTGTCCTACTTACTAATAATAGATGTGAAACATCGTTTTTGAACATAATATAAAGTGACACAAGTTAAAAATAAAAATAAGCTAAACTATTTCGTATCCTTAGCTAAGTCCTTACAATGAAAACAAAAATCTGGTAACAAAAATAATAGTAAGTAAGTAATAAAAATAAAATTGCAAACAAAAATTGTTAACTTAGAAACTAAATTAATAAAGAAAGGATATCAGTTCTCCTTATTTTGAAATATATATTTTTTTAAGCTTACTCACTTTATCCGTATTGACATCAAAATTTTGTGTTTGCAACTAAGGAAACGTAAATCTCATACTTCAACCGTTTTGAATTAGGTTCCTTTTCGCACACTAAAATATGACTATGACAATAGCAACGAAACACTAACACTCTTTACAAAATAAAGCCGTTGACATGAATTGTCACTTCTATATTTACACAAAATTGTGTACCGAATACATGCATAAAGTATGCATGTATTCGGGTCACATTTTGTAGACTCGTGAACAAATTTTTTGACACAGTTACTCTTTCTTAGTTTTTATTATTCGTAGGGCTCAGGCTTAATTAATCTTAAAAATATTTTTCAGGGTCGTGGCGAGGCCGAGGTCGGGAGGGGCTTCCGGAGGCGCCCTCGCCGCCCCACCGCGCCCTAGAGAGGTAATTGAAAACTAAAGTGCGGTCGCAGAACACCTGCAAATTCGTACCATAACCGATGGCTACTAAGAGCCAGACCACACGACGCGTTAAAAATAATGTTTTTCTGATGTCGTTTTAACAACAAATACGAGAAACAAAAAGTACTTATAGAAAGAAAATTTAGTTTATCAAGAGTTAGGGGACATATTTACAATTCTTTCTCAGTTTATCTGTATTTTTAATAAGGGGGAAAACGGGTCACCTGATGGAAAGCAACTTCCGTCGCCCATGGACACTCGCAGCATCAGAAGAGCTTCAGGTGCGTTGCCGGCCTTTTAAGAGGGAATAGGGTAAGGGAGGGTAGGGGATTGGGCCTCCGGTAAACTCACACGGCGAAACACAGCGCAAGCGCAGTTTCACGCCGGTTTTCTGTGAGCCCGTGGTATTTCTCCGGTCGAGCCGGCCCACGTATCAATTGATTGATTGATATTGATTGTTTGTCTAGATCGATCGGCGGCGGATCGGCCGGCAGTGGTTCCCTACTGGAGCGGTCGATGACCCCGCTCTCTCTGGGCAGCATGAGCAGCCTACACGACGTACTTAAGGTGAGTTCACATGTGTACTGGCGGCTTGTGGAGGTGTTTATTTGTTAGATTTTTTAAAAATAATTTTGAGTTATATTGAAGGTTATGTTTACATTAATGAAGATATAAGTTGGTGATGTAGACGTTTTATAATATTGTGGGATATGTGTGGCTGCCACAAAGGAAGATCTTCCGACCGAGCGAGGTGTGATGCTCGATCAAGCCGGAGCCCACGTGATACATCTCAGCTGTCGTATACAGTGTGTAACAAAAATAAGTGATAATACTTTAGGGTGTGTACAAGTACCTTGTAGAGAGTTCACTGTGAAAGTGGCAGCGCTGAAAGACGAATATTTTTCTTCACTTTTGTATGGGCAAGAGTCCGAGCGTCACGAGTTTCCCCATACAAAAGTGAAAAAAAAATTCGTCTTTCAGCGCTGCCACTTTCACTGTGAACTCTCTACAAGCAACACGTACACACCCTAAAGTACTATCACTAATTTTTGTAACATCCTGTATATACCGACGCGCTCAGAAAACTTCGATAGCGCGATGCAGGAATGTGTTGCTAATTGCGGGTACCGCCACAATATAACATACTCATTTTTACCCTTATAATTTGAACAAACCTCTTTCTCATATGGAAAATATATCTGGCTATACGGTATACCACATAATATATATTAGTAGTACCAACAGAAGTCTCACTAGCGAAACCCGTTTAAAGAAATAACGACTCATGTTACGATAATATTAAGTTCAAATTCCGACCGCGCAGTGCTAGGTGCCTACAATTATATTCACCTACATGTCCGCTCTCTGTCTATCGCGTAGCTCGTACCTTTTCTGACGAAATCAAGGTTTTCGCCTTTTAGAAAACAAAATATTCTTTTTTAATTATTATTGGTATGAATAGCAAACCTTTTTATAGTAATATAAAATTTTAGTAACCCAACCTATATTTTATTGTAGTTTTATATATTCGATTATAGTGCAGGAAACTTTTACAATTTAAACATAGTAACTTGTGTTTATTTCTGTGTAGTTTGAGCGTTTCTTTGTATGAAATTGGTTTATTTGCTATGTTTGTAAATTGTATAGTTTTTGTATTTAAATACCTTATTCAAATACATATTTCATTGGCCTTTCTTAATTGTTCATTTTATAAGATTTACAAACGATTTTGTCACAGCGGTTAAATCTCTACAAGGCGCAGGTTCGGCCTCATATGGAATATTGTTCTCATCTCTGGGCAGGGGCGCCAAAATACCAACTGCTCCCTCTGGATCGTATCCAACGAAGGGCTGCTCGAATTGTTGACTGCCATAGTGTTTCAAACAGCTTGGACCCCCTGGAATTACGCCGAGATGTAGCTTCACTCTGCATCCTCTATCGGTTGTATCACGGGGAGTGCTCTGAGGAATTGTTTTTTTTTTTTTTTTTTTTTTTTTATGAAATAAGGGGGCAAACGAGCAAACGGGTCACCTGATGGAAAGCAACTTCGGTCGCCCATGGACACTCGCAGCATCAGAAGAGCTGCAGGTGCGTTGCCGGCCTTTTAGAGGGAATAGGGTAATAGGGGAGGATAGGGAAGGGAATCGGGCCTCCGGTAAACTCACTCACTCGGCGAAACACAGCGGAAGCGCTGTTTCACGCCGGTTTTCTGTGAGAACGTGGTATTTCTCCGGTCGAGCCGGCCCATTCGTGCCGAAGCATGGCTCTCCCACGTATAAGTAATTGTTCGGAATCATACCACCTGCAACTTTTCGCTATCGTCCCACGCGAAAAACATACCATCCTCATCACCTTGATGAGTGGCAGTCTTCCACAGTGCGTTTTTCGCGTAACTTTCTGCCGCGCACTGTAAAACTCTGGAATGAACTGTCACCAGCAGTATTTTCAGACCGATACGACCTGCAAACCTTCAAGAAAAGAGCGTATTCCCTCTTAAAAGGCCGGCAACGCACCTGCAGCTCTTCTGATGTTGCGAGTGTCCATGGGCGACGGTAGTTGCTTACCATCAGGTGACCCGTTTGCTCGTTTGCCCCCTTATTTAATTTAAAAAAAAATCAGTATGATGAATAAAATTCCTCTATGATCAGTAAACAGTAGATACGCGACGAAAAATCTTGCGCGTGCGTCACCACTCACCGCTCGCTTGTGAGTCCCTACTGATTGGCCACCCGCGGGTGGTACTTACAGTTCGATACCTATTCTCGCGAGTGGGACAGGCCTGGCTATACTTAAAATCCACATTTTTTTTATATCCAATCATTTACCCCGTCTTGTTCGTTTTTCTACAAAACCTCCATTTATGCAGTACTGCATAAATGGAGGTTTTGCATTGCATTGCATTTTGTCGCTTACGCCCTTTCCATTTTTTGCTGTTCCATTGCTTGTTTTCTACGAGAGCCCGGGCCGGCCTCTCATAGAAAACAAGCAATCTAAAACATATCCAACACGGTTTTTTAACGTGGCCTCACCTTAAAGTAATTTACAAACCTTGAATGTAAATTAGGTAATGAAGAGGTAACAAACAGACATACTTTCGAATTTGATTTGAATTTTGAGATGATTGAGATGATTTTGAGATGAATTTGAAGATGATTTCTATGTCTCTTGCCTATTAATAAGTGGCGCAGCTCTGTCCGCAGGTCGGCGCGGAGCCCGAGCAGTCGGGGGACAGCAGCCCCGGCGCTTCGCCCCCACACCCGCATCCGTGAAGGTGAGTACACGCTTCGGCGCGAATGGACCAGCCTGGGTGAAGTAGGATGATGGTTTTGTGCCTATGATTCATTTTGGAGGTTAAGCGCGACTAGCGACCTTTTTTGGTATTTTTTTTATAAAATAAGGGGGCAAATGAGCAGACGGGTGATGGAAAGCAACTACCGTCGCCCATGGACACTCGCAACATCAGAAGAGCTGCAGGCGCGTTGCCGGCCTTTTAAGAGGGAATACGCCCTCTTGAAGGTTTCTAGGTCGTATAAGTCCGGAAATACTGCTGGTGACAGTTCGTTCCAGAGGCTTGAAAGAGTAAAATGATGAGTTTGTGACTCTGATTGACTGACAAAAATGATGGAGTTTGAATTTCAGATTTAAAAGGCCGTTGAGTATGGTCAAAATTGAAACAACCATATTGTAAAGTATCACTTAAATGACGATTCCGATTATAGCGAGTGACAGTTTTTTCGAGAAGATACAATATACAAGTGAAAAAATGTAGGTGGCGAATCCAAACTGTGTCATTTCGATTATATCGAAATGACACGGTTCGGGCTAGGCCACAACACTGCGTTGCGGCGTCGCATCGCAAAAACAAAATCGCACAGAAATGCGATGCGTTGTTACAACGCAAAAATTTCATCGGAAATGTCGCTGACGCATCGTTAATTTTCACGATGCGTGCTGCGACGACGCAGATTTTTACGATGCGACGCCGCAACGCATTGTTGTGGCCTGGCCCTTTGGAACCTAGAACAATGTTGGCATAATTATGATATATGTACCAATAACCAACTTAATACTTTCATAGTCCACCATAGAAAAGCAAAATCTAGTCCCTCAAGTCCACTCCAATTATTTATTTATAATGGATTATAAAGATTATTGATATTTTTATATGCTTTTTTCATTATTTTTTCTATAGAATTCAGTGCCAGTGCCAATGCATCCATTTGGATACATGGACTCCACGGTAACCACGTTTTCGTTTATAGTGTTAATAATATGTTTAACTGTTTCAGAACAATGTCAAGCGCGAACTGGAACCTGGATCTGTCTCGGTTCTACGCGTGCTTCTGTTAGAACATTTAGGAGATCGTCAACATGAGTGGCCCACCGCTATGACCACAATAAATAGTGTGGGCTGTGGCCCACATCTAAGGGCATACTACAGGTTTATAGAAACCAAACTCTTACGCTCTAACAAATACAAGGTGTAACAAAAGTAAGTGACAATACTTTAGGGTGTGTATGAAACCCCCGTATCGAGTCCATTGTGAAATTAGCAGCGCTGGAAGAGTCACTTTTTTTTTCTTTTGTATGAGAAAATTTCCGTCGCAGGAGCGCTCTTGCATGGACACTTTGTATGAACAACGATATCAAAATACTACGTTCTAATTCTATGTGTATGAACACAAAAAAATTTGCTCTTTTAGTGCTGCTACTTTTACTTAGTTTTGTTACACCCTGTATACATGTGTAAATGACAGCATGGCATTTCATTGGGTTATACAGTCGCGTTTAATGAGATCATTAGTATAATATCTAGTAAGAAGAATAAAATAAAGTATACCTTGCGTATATCGCATTTGTATAATAATTTATATTCGAAATTATTAGACTAGGTTTGACAATACGAAATAACTTAACGTTTAGAGAGAAATAATGGGATTTTCGTTAAAATCTCCCAGCATACAATTGAATACATGAGTGCATGAACCGGATAACTAAAAATTTGAAAACTTCAGTTTTTTTTTTTTGCATAAATTGAAGCTTTAGGACGGGGAAAATGATTTGAAATAAAAAATGTGGATTATATGTAAGTATAGCTAGATATATTAGCTAATTGAGTGGGTAAGTTACAAGATTTGATCAATTTATGAATGGAAAAAATTAGTAACTGTTCTTATGTTGTAAAATGTTAGTTACCGGCTTCTTCCACTCATATCTTCAATTGTGCGAGTGAGAAAGTATGAGATTTTAACTAGAATTAAACTTCGCATTTAATGTTTGAATAGATAGAGTAACAAATTTATGATATGAAGAGGTTATATCACTTTTTTACTATACTCCGTACTAATAAAGGTATACTGTATACAGCACATAAAGTTAATATACCTAGCGGAATAGAGCAACAATCTCGAGCTGTCAAACGAAACCGAAATTGGTTTACATCTGTGTGTAAAAATATGTGTACGTATACACTTACACAAGCATGATTGAACATGAATTCTATGAGATTAAATTGTCAACGTGCGGCACGTGCCGACTGGACGTCAAAAAAAGAGTGCTGCTGTCATGTATCACACGTCTCTTTTTACCACGCAGTGACATCTCGCTTGCTCAGGCCTTTGTTTCTCTATTCCGCTAGGTATATTAACTTTATGATACAGCATATAACTTTACAAGGTTGTCTCTCTGTCAGTCATGTCATTTTTCCAACGTGGCAGATAAAGACATGTAGATTTTACATGGTTGTTCGCTTTTGAAGTATTTTTATTAATATGGAGGTCTTAATTTCAACTTTGTATTACACACGTTTGAAAATTTATAATCTCTTTATGAATATTATAATTATGTATGTATATTTGAGTCCTATGAGAGATGACTAAAATATCAGGTAGATATAAAATATGATTCCTTGCTAATGTTATAAATGTGAAAGTCAAAATTTAGTTTCTTTCACTTTAAAAAACTACTGAACAGATTTTAATGAAGTTTGTTACAACAGTAACTTAGACGCACATAGGTTACTTTTATCACAAAAAAAAGTCATTATCAACTTTTAACTGACTTCCAAAAATGGTTGAAGTTATTTTCAACAAATTTTCATCCAAGTCAGGCGACAACTATATAGTCTCGGAGTCATTCTAGGTATAGTCAACTTTTAACCGACTTCCAAAAATTGTTGAAACTACTTTCAAACAAATCTTCATTAAAGTCAGGAGTAACACGGTCATCTCTCAGTCCAAAATACCTTCCATTTGAGATAATAACACGATGTGGCTTCTAGGTCAATTACGGGCGGGTTTTTCGTATTTTTCCTACGTGTCTAAGCACACTATGCCGAAGTTCCGCGGCGGAAATTCCGCACGATTACGTCAGCAATGTCAAACGCATACAATATAACGCGGCGTAATTTCGGCATGGGGCGTCATCGGTAATTTAAAATACGTTACAGGCGGAATCAAGCCGAACTTCCGCCGCGGAAATTCGGCATGGTGTGCTTAGACACTATCTCTTACGCGAGCGATTGTACACAACTGTGACGTCATACATGTGGTCGAACCCTGTATAGGTATTGAAGTTCCATATGAAAGTTTAACTTCTTTTCATCAGGCGATTATTCCGCTCGTTGGTTGCTCGATTCTGGTTTGTTGCTAAGAATTGCTCGCGTAAGAACGGCTTATGTTGCAAGCTTTGTATTGTAATCTCATTCTAATCTCAATTTGTAACTATTTTTGAATTGTTAACTTTCTATTTAATCTTTTTTAGTACTTTGTTCTGAAACAATTTAATCTGAATATAAACAATAAGATGAAACTCCAATAAAATGTCATTTTGTAAATAAGTGACATTTGTATTGGTAGAACAATAGGTATAATCTTTGTTTACATTTAGAATAAGTTGTCTCTGAATGAAGTATTCTATTGACTGTATCTCATTAGTCGTTTTAGTACAAAAATCTCTTATTTTGATATTTAAAAAAGATACGAACTACACCCATATATTTTGTAAAGTTTGAATCGCTAACGCAAATACTGTATAAATGCTTACGCTAAAGCAATGGAGGCTTGGGAGTCCATTTTTAGGGGTTTTTATGGGGGTGTTTGATAACGTAAAGGGGGATTTTGGTAAACGTAAAGGAGGATTTTGTTAACATAAAGGGGGATTTCATAAAAATAAAGGGGGATTTCGTTAACACAAAGGGGGATTTTAATAACAAAGAGCTAGAGTCATGAACGTTAAAATTTATAAACTTAAACCCACATAAAGCGTGTATATAAAATATAATTACACTGCCATCGTTAGATTTTCGGTTAGTAGCCATTTTGATCCAGGGCATGTAGTCAAGTTGCATGCAATAATTTTGAAAGAGAAGTTATCTACTCATGATGCGTTTTGTTAGGCATAATTGATATCAAACTTCCAAATTATTGAATGCAACTTGACTAAGAGCCCAGTTACGAGAGATTTCGACCAATTTTTTACGTACATTTGGTATGTTTACGACGATGTAATTTTATATAATATTCGTACGTAGATATTGTATAGCGTCTTCCCATGAAGAAATTTTCGCTTCGATATGATAAAAGAGGGTTAAAGTCTTGAATTTTGTGTATTTAGGGGCTTGTAAAAGCGATTCATAGCTGAAATGTATCTTTATTTTATTGGCATAATATTTGAGTGTCTTATGGATTTTTTATTAGGTTAAACATACAATTCAAAACCTTAACCCCAAAATGATATTATCCCAAATATTCGGGATGTAAGTATTAATTCACGATATTGTGAAAATTTTATTGTAATTTAAGTTAATTTTAAAAATCTAGTCTTGTTTGATTTTGTGTTTTTTTTTTGTAATTAATTTAAGTATAATTTAGCAAATTGAGATTTTAGCGTATAATTATTTTGTACCTTCCGCTTTTTAACATCCAAAGATCTGAACGATTAGCTTAAGAATCGAACTGACTTCTTATTGGTATTTTTAACCCCCATAAAAAAGGGGTGTTATTTTCTTCAAGTACTCTCTTGCTTAAAAAAATAGAATTCGATTTACAAATCTGTTTTAAAAAACAAAAGAGAAAAATATTTTTAGCAAGGGGGTTAAAAATATGAAAATCGTAAAGGGGGATTTTTGAGACTTGGCTCCCCCTTTTTTAATTATTTGTACTTTTACGCCATATACGTTTAGAAATAGAGCAATAAATAAATATTATTTCGCAAAAGGGGGAATAATAAGTCTACAAATCCTCTGAAAATATTATTGTAAAAATATATCAATTTTAAAACGTATTTTTTGCTTTGACTGTAATTACTATTTCGTCACTAACAGTTTTTTAGTAAAGTAACAATGACAACATATGCTCATGACGCGAATAAACTATAATATTATGTTTTATTATAATATAAAGTTATATGAAATGTATGCTAAATTATTGCTCTGTAGTCGAGTAAAAGTTTCAAATATTTTAATGGTAAACTTACGGCCGCACGGAGAGAGATTTTAATACTTAACTTCGATTGAGGATTTTGACACAAACTGGATACATTTTCTGACAAACATTTTATTAAAGTTAGGTAATTATTGAATTCTTCTGAGCACAATAGACATAACTACCAGTAGTTCGACTGCAAAGAAACGGACAGGTTTCAATATCTGTCAAATTCGTCGGGTTTCACTAGGATTATGAACGGAATCTGCCTCGCGCTTGCTGATATAGGTAATTTATTTTGAAATAAAATAAAGATTTCAAAATTGGATTCTGACAATTTTAATCGCATGCAAACACAAACAATACGACCAAAGAGGAACACGTCCAGCGAATGTGTCATAGTTTTAAATTCGTAGGTAACAAGTTAACAACCTTAGCGACGATTTTCGTCATAATACGTCAAATTTAAAAATTTCAACATCAGCTCTAAGTCGGCATACTCTATCATTCTGTCTACTCTGTTCTGAGTATGGTCAATGTAAAAAAAATATGAGCTCTTTGACAGAATGTAACTCCTTTATGTAAAACTTATTTACACAAAGGTTGTTAATTATCTATACCTATATATAACAATGGATTTTCAAATGTGTTAGTCGCGCTAAAACTCGAAAACGGCTGAACGGATTGGGCTAATTTTAGTCTTAAAATATTCGTAGAAGTCCAGGGAAGGTTTTAAAGTGACACGAAGTTCACCGGGACAGCTAGTTATCATTAAAATATTTGGATTCTCCGCTCATATGCTTGCAGTATACTTTAAAATGTATGTAAATGGCATTTATTTAGTCGGCTCTGAGAAGTTATATTGTTACAAAGTTCCATCTAGAAATGTGTAGTCTTTTATATTTATACTGTGTACATTTCAATGTGAAAGTATTTTGTTCTCTTGGGCAAACTATCTTTAAAATATTTTGGCGTAAATTAATAACATCGTAGTTTAATATATTTTGTAGCTTCTTCTATGCGAAAATTTTTGTAATAATATTAAATTTATTTTCAGTACGTAGGGTAAATGACTAGTACATTGGACAGCACTAGTCATTGGACAGAGCATAAAAACACAATATTTATTAAGGTTGCTTTAAAAACTGCCTGTTTTTTTAAGTAATAGAACGCCTGATTTTTAAGAAAAACTGGTAGTTTTTAAAACAACCTCAATAAATATAGTGTTTTTGTGCTCTGTCCAATGACTAGTACTGTTCAATCACTAGTCATGTTCACCCTAATAATTATGTTTTTTAACGAAAGTGCACAATATAAATATGAATATTTTAACAAAATGCAAGTATACCATCTTTATAACACTTTGTAAACCTATAATACTAAAAAACTGTACGCAGGTATGTTTAACCAAAACAAAATTATATTTTTAGATGAAATCAAAATATGTAGACAGAACTTTGTCAAACAAAAACTTAGGCCGGTTTTTAAGTATGTAGCTATGCCATATTACCTGGCCATACATACACAAGAACAAACCTTCCTTTGTAAGGCGTAGTTTAGCCGGCCTCTGTTAATTATAATTTTTGATTTGGTGGACTTAATTATTATAGGTTTACTATAAGATGTTATAAGTTGGAGTATAAACGAATGACATAAGCTAAATCGTATCTATGTACTATAGATTTTTAAATATAGGTTACTTTGTTTTTCTAAACTTTAAAAGTCAATTAAAAGTATTTTAAAGTGTTTGTAATATTATAAACATGAAGTCCTTGTAACTAACCTTTTATGTAAAAAATCTTTAAAACAAAGTTGATTTTTTTCAAACACTATTTTTTTGTGACATAATGTAATCAAAAAGTTTAGAAAACACAAGTCCTATATTTGTAGATTGTTAACAGCTTGATGGATTTGATTTTTGGCCTCGGGTTTAAAGAAATCTAGAATTAATTAGATCTCAAAAAAAATGAATACTTTGTAAATAAATGAGCAATTTTAAAACTATTGGTAATCCTTCGATAATATTATACAGTATGTTTTATTCTAATTTTAGAATTTCTTTGCTTTGTATATGAAGTGTTCAGGGTAAATTCATTTACAGGGGATGTACGGATGTTTCAAGTTAGCTTTTATTATCCAGAGTTACCCTGTATAGGGTAACGGACGCGTTCAGAAAGATTTGATGTTAACTTAATTTTTATTCAATGAAAATTTTGACAAACTCCATATTACCGTTTTGTCAGACACTTCATTAAAGTTATCATTAGGGCCACGACACACCCGAATGGCAGCGGTGAGGCGAGCACTCATATGATTTTAAACTTTATCTTCATTATTGTAATACCTATTATCGCGGCCGTAGAGCAATTCCAAACACTAAGGGCGGCCGGCCCTTAGTGTTTGGAATTGGGTAATTTAATTTAACGTTAATTTGGATTATTTTGGACTTACCCTGTTCCGGAATTTACCCTGAATTTTATTTATAGCATAATAAAAAATCTCTAATATTCTTAAAATTAAGATATTATATTTATATTATTTTAATTATTCTTATATTATTTGATCATCTTTATACCCAAGGCTTGTATGAGGCGTTTCAGTTTTTAACTGACTACTATTAGACTAAACCTTATATTCCCTATACTGTGTAAAATCTAAATTATTGACTTATATTACAATTTATCTTAAAGTTTCATGTAAATAAATACAAATTTGAATAATCGCACGACTTTTTTTTTTTAAAGCTGAAGTACCAGGAGCGCATAACGTATGAAGAGGTGTTTGCGTTCAATTTTTTCGGCCTACCCACTAATTCTAAGATTTTTCTTGTGACTACCCCAATATTTTGTTTCAATTCTGGAAAATTAATAGGATTGCCCATTTGTTTTAAACTATGAAGTACCAGGAGCGCATAACTTTTTTGACCTACTCATTCTAAGATTTTTCTTGTGACTACCCCCAATATTTTGTGTCAATTCTTGTGAATTGACAAATTATTAACTCAAAATATAAGGCCAATAGTATACCTCAATGTTTTTTACCTTACATTAAAAAAAGCGTTTCAAAAGAAAAACACATTTTATAAATAATTTTATTAAGCATATCACTAGTTAGTTACAGTATTGAAAGTCTTTTTACAAGGCAGTTTTGTAAACTACTTTACAAACCATAAAAAAATCGAAACTTACTGTTTTTGAATTTGAAAATAAAAGTTATAATTTACTTCAAATAAAACTCATTTAGTTTTGTACTAAAACTTATACCATTGGCGATATCATGCAAAAACATTATAATATTATAAAAACACAAACAACATTTATTAAAATTACATTTTCGAACAATTAAAATTGTTTAACATTGAATTTCTTAAGACTTTAGGTTAAACCTATTTATTAATATTTCAAAAATTGTTTTTGTTGATTCCAACATCATAGACATAATATTGAATATTGATATTAAAATTATGAATATAAATAAAACAATGATTTAGAGGTTCGTTAAGTTAAATAATATATTCCCCAGCCTTCTATTCGTCCTTCGTTCCGTCCAGATTAATTTTGATCGAAATATAAATTAAAATTGAAAGGCGACCAAATTGAGATGCCATGATTGTAATTTGTATTTCCACGATGAATAATTAAGTATATATATAAATAGAGACATTGGGTATCATTTTTACCATTCTCAAATTTACATTTAGATTTAAAATATATCTGAACAGAAGATACGGATATGAAAATTGGAGATTGTAGACGCAATAATTATATTTGCACAAAATATTGCAAGAAACATTCATTTACAATAAGTCACAAGGAATGTGAACAAAATAATACTCGTGTGAACTAAACCTAGGACGTTTTGGTGCGTAAAATATTCAATAATAAAAGATAGAAGGGTTTAAATATGACTTAACTTTAATGGAAGATTTGTACCGTCGAAGAAATTAATTTATAGGCAGATGAAAGACTCACATTTGGTCAGATTATGTCAATTCAATGTCAAATGTCAACTGAGTTTGATATAACACGGTCAAATTGAGTAGGTCCGCCACTGCCTATAAATCAATTTTTGCAATAGTAGGTACATAAACTTCATATATCGTCGTTGCGCCTGCCAAATCCTGTATGTTTCAAGTCAAATTTTCAGGGGTAAACAATATACTATTGAATGACGATTAGGCTGTCAAAAAAAGTGATCACATTTTCTTTTTTTCGTAGCAATGCACGGCTATTTTTGTACATATAAATTATTCTTTTTTTTTCACAACACATGTTTTGTTTCTTTAGAATATTTTATTTTTTATTTCTAAGTTTTTTTTTTTTGTTATTCTTGTCTGTATTTTATAATGGTGGTGTTTTTGTTACGATTGAGTTTGATAAATGATTCTTATTCTATTCTAGACTTTTAACTTATTGATAAATCCATCAATCATTCAATAAAATAGTTTATTGTCTACCCCTGAAAGACTAAAAACACATACAGGATTTGGCAGGCGCAACGATGATATTTTCTGATAAATGTCATAATTTAATGATGACATTAAATTAAAGTTAAGTAGTCGTTTAAGAATCTGAGTGCGGTCGTAAAAGAAGCTTCAATGAAAATTGAAGAAGTCTTAGGGCCGGGACACAAAAACACGATACGACGTCGTAACGTGCCACGATACACGGCACGACGTCGCGTCGTAGATACTCACGTAGAAATTCCAAAATGACGCATCGTGAGTTTCTACGACACGACGTCCGCGTCGTGCCGCGTATCGTGGCACGTCACGATGTCGCGTCGTAGTTTTTTACGATGCTCGTCGTGGATTCCCACGACACGACGTCGCATCATGACACGACGCCGCGTCGTGGAACGACACGACGTCGTATTGTGTTTTTGTGTCCCGGCCCTTACCATTGTAGAAACTTCTAACATTGAGTAAAGATGTAGTATAAATAACGATTTACAATATAATAAAAGATAGAAATAGAATAAGTGCTAATTCACCAACGTTGGAGTTAATCTTTAACTACTGTCTCGGCGCCCCTTTAGGCAAATTTTTTGGGACCTTGGTGTTGGCGCCCTTAAAGATGGCAATTTGGCGCCCCTAGAGGATGGCGTCCGTGTGCATTGCACACATTGCACATATGGTAGCGTCTGGTCTCACTCTTAAAAAGAGATGCCAAAGAACAGGGTGAAATTGGTACTTACGAGAAATACGTATTTAGTATAAATGCATGTTTTGAGCTGTGTTATTGTATGGTATGCATAAAGTTTTGTCATAATACTATCAGAGAAGTTGATTCCTAGGACCTAAGTAATTTGGTCGCGTTAAGTCAAACCCATCCGACCGATCACAGCTAACATGACAATGAGTTTCTAAAATACTAGAGTAGCAATGTCTTACAAAAGATTCTCAGAAATGCGTAACCACTTTTTTGTTCAAAAGACAATGTCAAGTCATATATTCGATATGTCATTATGTATGTGAGATATGCCTGCAGGCATCTTCGAAGTGGCAACGCGTTGCTACCGTAAACTTCCAATCTAGTTACGTTAGTAACATAGAATATCATTGTAACATGATCCGACCAAATGACGTTGGTCTGTCAACTGTCTAGGAATCAATTTCCTCGATGGTACATTTAAATCAGCTATACTCAACCAGCGACCCGTCGGGACTTTTCAGTGACCCAAGTTAAATCATTTTGAGATTCACACCCACCGGCAAAATAGAGCGAAGTCGTTGTAAAAGTATAAAGTATAGAAGAACGTTATATTTTCAACCGCAAAAAATGTTGGTTTATGGGTTGCGGCCCGCGACACCAAGACCAAAACGTGTTTATGGGCCGTATAAAAAAGATTGAGTACCACTGATTTATCAAGATCTCATATTTTTTTTGTTTACGTACATTGAAATAACATCTCAAATTTTTGAGTATTATTAAGTATTCTGTAATTTCTTAAACTAGCTTACATAGTATGTAAACTCAAAATACATTTTACTCAATTTTATACTGACTAAATATGACATTACATACTTCATCTGAGATAGTCAGAAACCTTAGGCATCCATTACACGCTCATGCAAGCGACAGTCATTCCGTCAATCATGCATTATGTTTGACTGATGGTGACTGATGGACTGACGAATGGTATTAGACGGTCACTCAATTCTCTTCAGTTTTATGTCAGTCAAAGCCAAAATTTTCAACGTTCTAATTTTTTTCCTATTTTGTCAGATGTCAACTCATTCAAAATTCGTGACTGATGGTTGCATGAATCAAACATCAAGATATCCAGATTTTCGTCATTCAACTTCATGCAACCGTCTGTCACGCTCTTACACGGTAGGTTATCCATCAGTTACAGCCATGACTGTGGTAAAACTGACAGCAAAACCTACCGTGTAATGGATGCCTTAAGCAAATGGTTTTAGAAACAGAAAATTAGAAAATTGAAGAAATAAATTTTAAATTAAATGTTACGTGAAATTACTATGAAAACTAACGGTACACTCAAAGGCAACTTAAATTAAGTCGTACTCAAATCTCTTCCATGTCTAGCTTAGGCCTACTTTTTAGAGATGAACGAAATGCATAATGACCAAAAATACCAAATAGATAGGGAAACGCTCAAAATGGCGAAGCGTTTACCCGTGTATAATGTTAAACAGATTATTATTATCATGTTAGATAGTTGTAACGACGTTGCGTCGTAACAACGCGTTGCTACATCTGCGTTGCGGCGACGCGTAAATACAAGACTGTAACAACGCAGAGCGTTTACCCTTCGTTCGTTTCAAAAAAACGCTTTGCGACAAGACAACGCAAATTGTGTCGCCGCTGCGGCAACACAACGAAGCAACGGTCGCTTATGTTTTATACGCCTCGTTTTTTTTATAAACCGACTTCAAAAAAAGGTTATCAATCGAACACGTATGTATGTAATGTTTTCAGAACTGCCCAGTTTTCGTATTTGTTAGTCTATCAGCGTCTGAACAAAAGTGTATGTATGTTTTTAGGTTTGCGTTCGCATATCTCCGGAACTACAATTCTGATTTTGGTAATTCTTTTTTGTTACTAGGTATTGTTCAACTTAGGGAATACTGCAAGTTTCATCAAAATCGGTTCAGTAATACTATTATGACATGCAGGGACACTCAGCGAGTTTAGTAATACTTAATTTAAGAAACGTTTTAGTATTGAGAAGTTATGTTTGGTCAAACATTTTAACCGACACACAAGAGAGAGGTATTTAATCATCCTTCCGGGGCCGCCTCTTGCGTACTTCTGTCTTCTCGGCTTTCGGCTTGTCTCCGGATTCCTTCTCCTTATCATCTTCTGATGTCTGAAAATAGAAATACACATTTTAGTGTTTAAACTTCAAATAAAACACGTCTGGCACTCGGCGACTGCCGCGATAAAGCAATTACATAGCATTTTTATCAACTTATGCAATTATAATTCGCATACGTCTAGTCTAAGTAATTTTGTATTTTATACGTGGGAGAGCCATGCTTCGGTACGAATGGGCCGGCTCGACCGGAGAAATACCACGTTCTCACAGAAAACCGGCGTGAAACAGCGCTTGCGCTGTGTTTCGCCGAGTGTGTGAGTTTACCGGAAGCCCAATCCCCTACCCTCCCCTATTCCCTTCCCTACCCTACTCTATTCCCTTCCCTACCCTATTACCCTCTTAAAAGGCCGGCAACGCACCTGCAGCTCCTCTGATGTTGCGAGTGTCCATGGACGACGGAAGTTGCTTTCCATCAGGTGACCCGTTTGCTCGTTTGCCCCCTTATTTCATAAAAAAACCCTTGAATTAAATTTTCTTGAACTAAATAACTGTTAGGTATATAGTCAATGCTTACATCACTTGGAGAGTGCTTCTCAGCATCGCTGCTGGCCGCGTCGTCAACGATATCGTCGTTTATTAATTCCTGAAAAGTAAATTTTTTAAACCAGCCGTTTAGATGCTATAAGGTCATCGACAGACACGTCAAACTTTTATCATCCCTCTTTTTCCGTCAGGGTAATATTTATAATAATATATGTATATAAATATATGTAGTTTAAAAAAAAACTAAAAAAACACCATTGTTTTCTTAAATTTTAACAAATTATTGGATTGTCATTGGCTCCTAATACATATGCAAAGACTACTGGAGATAGGTAAAAAATATGCTCAAAGATTCCATTACATACGTACAGCCCAAGCTTATAAAAGCATGTCAAAAACATGGCTACAAGCATACCTCATCATCCTTGCCGCGTAGTTTAGCTTCCTCCTTGCTCACTTGGACTTTTCTCGGTGGGTACAGCATGTCGATCGCACAGACTAGCATCAAGCCGAGCAGTGCTCCCATGAAGATGGTCGCTAGAGCGAACAGCAGGTAGGAACCCCAGGTGGGCAGCCCGTATGTCTCCATTAGCATGTTGTGTACGCTCTGTAAAGAGAGAATTCTTAGGTTAGATTCATACTAATACCAGCTAAAAGACGAGCTTAATCTTTAAGGCAGTATTTTTATATTTTAATAGTAACCAAACCTTGACCGAACGATGATAACACATCTACATATCAATAAAAAATTACTGTGTCAAAGCACAAATCAATAGGCGTGATCATGGGCGCCGGCAGGGGGATGCCAGGTGGTGTACTTGCACCCCTTGGGAATCTCGGGATCAACAGGAATTATTGAAATAAAAAGCCGCCTGTAACCCTATAACCATGCCGTACAAAGATAGTTCGTAATGTTTCGGCACTATATGTATTCTGTTGACGTAAATAGACAGTCACTGTTGTTCGTTAAAAAGTTTATCCGTAAAGTGTACCACAAAATGTACAGGTTGTGGGATATACTAGGGCTCGCTTAGCTCGCACTGATTATTATTATTGCGAAAGTATGTCTGTCTTTCTGTCTGTTACCTGTTCACGCCAAACTGCTGAAGCTATTTTGATGTAATGTTATAGATATACTTTGAGTCCGGGGCTAGGACATAGGATACTTTTCATCTCGGAAGAATGTACGGTTCCCGCGCGATAAATGAATTTTGGCGCAACGGAGTTACGGGAGTCACCTAGTTGTCAATTATAATATTAGTTTTTTTTTATAGTCGCGGAATGCTTTAAGATCACTTTGAAAGTTGACACCAATTTTGTTTATTACATGGATTTTGTGGAAACTTTGCAGTAATATAGGCTACATTTTACACCACGCGCTATGAACTGAAGTCCACGCGAACAGAGTCACAGGCAACAGCTAGTAATCTATAGTGTTAGTCGCGCTAAAACTCGAAAACGGCTGAATGGATTGGGCTAATTTTAGTCTCAAAATATTCATAGAAGTCCAGGGAAGGTTTATAAGTGACAGGAAGTATATAATTAGATATCAACATGCACTTACTCGTAAAGCCTGGCTGAGTTTGAAGAACTGAGCGACCAGTCCCATCTGGATAGAGTGCGGGGCCTTCCACGATGGTACGGCCTCCGTCTGCTTCCACCGAGACCGTTCAACATACTCCAGCATGGAGTCAACGTCGCGAGGACCCTTGTATTGACGGAACTCGCTGTCTTTGACGCTGGAAATAGATTGAAATGTTATAAGGAAGGTGTGTGATGAGGATGTGACAAGACAAAAGCAGTGAAGCAGTTGACTAATTTGTATGACGTAAAATTAAAAAGTTTAATTATAACTATAGACAGACTTTTATAAAAATCTGTAGTAAGCAAACAAATAGACAATGTTTGTTTCATCACAACCTACTGAACAAATTTTAATCAAATAATTTGGCATGATAACAGTGTAGGATCTTGATATATGCATAGTCTACTATTGCCTCCAAAAATAATAATCGGCCAAGTTTGAGTTGGACTCGCACACAAAGTGTTTCATACCATTACAAAGGAAAAAAACAGATAGATGGACAGACAAAGAAGTCTTAGTAATATGGTCCATTTTTTACCATTTGGGTACGGAACCCTAAAAAGTAGTGTTTCCGTGGAATACCATGCAGCTTATCTAGTTACTAGGTTTTAACTTAGGGTGAAACCAGCTACTAAAATATACTCACTGGAATATAGTAGGCAGAGCCGTGACCATGAACCGTCCGCTCAGCCCCGGTGACTTAGTGACATCCACCGCTGCCGTCTTGAGGGGCATCCTGCGGGCTTTCGACCGCTGGGAGAGCTCCCTCCAGGCCGGTGAGAGCGCGTTGCAGGCCGGACACCATGGTGCGTAGCTGGAATTTGAAATGAGGAAACTCTCTTCACACTCACTCCCGTCTTTCAAGTTTCATATGCCAGGTGAAAAAGGACGACGCGGATTCATCGCTGAATTAGTTGTTTCTCAATAACTCGATAAATATACAATATTTTAAAAATCCGCTAGGTCGGTTTCTCAATGATATAATTTTATACAATGTGTTAAAATATTAACTTAGTTCAATGCACGGTTATGGCAATATATGAAAAATTCGTAAAAATTAGATGCATCTTTGTGATTTTTTCTAAAGAGAAAATTTTAAGGTATCATGTTTTTGCTCAGATCAAATTCTTGGAAATATAATGTATTATCTAATTTTAGAAAATTAAACAATTCGGGGCTTATTCTCAAGTATAAAAATGAATTATAAAATCGCAAATTATGGGTTAGTCGCCCCCTTAAGAAAAACACTGCTAAATATTGCTATTGCCACTTGCCAGTTGTGTATCTGTGAAACAACTAATATGACAGTTGTGTAGTGTAGCAGACCATATAGCTCATAATCCAGCGCAGGGCTATTGAATTTTTGAGACATATACAAAACATATAAAATTATGTCAGTGGGGCTTAGGCCTAACCGAGCAAAGATGTTCCTTTGAGGTGCCCAATCATATTCGTACAGAGGAAATTGTACCAATTTTTATGTGTTTGGTATACAACCACATGTAGACTGGTTTTAATTAAAAGTTTGAGAGCCGCTAACATAAGTAAATGTTATTAATAGCCATGTAGTCTTCATTAGTCATATGTGCAAGGTCAACTCACAAATCTGTTAGTATTTTGCATAATGTGGGCCGACTTCCTCTATAGACTACGCCTTACAAAATACAACCTAAACAAGTGCACATAATATGAAGCTAACGTTCAAATGTGGGCGAAGAGTTCAGTTTGAAAAGTATGTTGAATCATCAAGTAATAATTAGGTTTTTCCCAATCCATACTAATATTATAAATGCGAAAGTGTGTCCGCCTGTTACTTCTTAACGCCCAAACCTCTGAACCAATTTTGGTGGGTATGGAGATACTTTGTATGGGAAGGGACATAGGATACTTTTTATCTCTTTAAAATGTAAAGCACAAAGCAGAGTTGGGGGAGTCACCTAGTTGCACATCTATACTAATATTATAAGGCAGAAGAGTTTGTTTGAACACGCTTATCTCAGGAGCTACTGGTCCAATTTTAAAAAATCTTTCAGGGTTCGGTAGCCCAGTTATCGAGTAAGGCTATATTTTATCACGCTAAGGCCTAAGACTAATAAGAGCGAAGAAATAGAGGAAGATGTAGAATAAACGGGGGAAATAATTTGAGAGGGCTTATCTCACGAACTACTAGAGCATTTTTTCTGTTACTTGGATCAGATAAGAAGTAGACCACGTGAAGGATCGTAGGCTTTTTTTTGTGGACTGATTTTCTGTGAAATATCGGACGAAGCCGCGCGGAATGTTTAGTAAATAACATAATGCAATTTGTTTTCAATACTTGTTTAAACAATACATCAGATACCATTTGTTTTTAAATTCCAAAGAAACTGTAAACACCCACAAAACTGCCATTAAAGAAGAAGAAGAACTGTAAACACTATTGTTTTACAGATAAGCAAAATTACTTGCATATTTGTACTCAATTTTGTTATTAAATGCAATAATAATATAATACAATATACATATAACGGATATTAAATTAAAGAAAAATAATAGTTTTGCTGTAGAAGTCCCTAAAATGACAAGATAATGAATATAGAATTTTCTACAGACAATATGGTATAGACTGAACTATCAGTAATATCTTTAAAGAACTTATTAGGTTGTCTGTAATAATTTATTACCCAATCAATACTTTTTGGGCGATTGCCAAATCCTTGTATTGATAGTATGGTAGGTACCTAATTAAAATATTACTATTGTCCTAAGTTCCTTGGTTGATGACATCTTACTAGAATAATATTATGCTAAGTACCTACGTAAGAACTTGTAAGAACTGTAAGGGATAAGTAAATACTAATTAAATTAAGACCTTAACAATGGCAAGTATGCGTCATACCAAAACGGTTCTTCTATGGACCCTAGGCGACCTTCTAGAGTTTAATGACCTTTTCTAGGAAAAGCATAAACAAAACATTCACGATCTTACGAGTCATACACGAAAATACAAGATAACAAGATCAAATTAGTGATGAATAAGCAATTAGTAAGAAAATTATAGTTTTGGTTGGCAATTTTAGCACGTTTTCCGTGGATGCCGAAACACCGGTCTCATACTTACAATTCAACCATCCATTCGCCATCGAGGATTTTGGTCCAGTTGTCTTCATCTAATTCGATGTTCGCACTAGCTAATTTCGTAGAACAACTAATAAAAATTAATGTAAAAAATAAGAAATTGAACACTTGCGGAATCTTGGTAACGCGCGCCATGTTTGATTTTTGTTTACTGTGTTACCAGCAAGTAAAGTCTTGACTCTTGAACTATCTGTGCTCTTGAAGTTAAAAGTTATGTTGCCAAATGTAATAAACTGTAAACAAAATATTAAATAAGTAATGAATGTTGTTTTGATTATTTTTAATTAATTGCTAAAATTAATAATTTTAATTGTGAAATAAAAATAAGCATCGAAATTTTATACCTAACTATTAAAAATTATTTATAACTATTAAAAACATTTTATAATTTTCACACTAGATGTCGCTACAAACAACATGTTAACATAAGCATAAACTAGATGGCTCTGCTCACCAAAACAGAATAGATTCTGTTTCTACTGACTAGAGTCTAGATGTCGCTAGCTGTATAAATGGTTTTGGATCAATGAAGTTAAAAAAAAAAAACAGAAATAGAGACATACTTTTGTTAAAAAAAATATGGTTCCGTACCCACATCAGTGCAAATAAGAAATTGATGCTTCCGTCAATAAAACTAAAGATTACATTTAAGTACCTAAATACTATTTCGTTCTCATAAACTAAAACTACTTGACGTGCGCTCAAAAGATTCTCATGGAACCGTACCTTTTAAGAAATACGTGGGAGAGCCATACTTCGGCACGAATGGGCTGGCTCGACCGGAGAAATACCTCGTTCTCATAGAAAACCGGCGTGAAACAGCCCTTGCGCTGTGTTTCGCCGAGTGAGTGAGTTTACCTACCGGAGGTCCAATCCCCTACCCTCCCCTATTCCCTTCCCTTCCCATCTCTGCCCTCCCCTATTACCCTATTCCCTCTTAAAAGGCCAGCAACGCACCTGCAGCTCTTCTGATGCAGCGAGTGTCCATGAGCGACGGAAGTTGCTTTCCATCAGGTGACCCATTTGCTCGTTTGCACCCTTATTTCATTAAAAAAAAAAAGAATTTTCTGGACCGCTATAAACTGCAAACAGCAAACCTTGACAACAACGCACGTATGGCTCCTTCGGCGTGGCGGATGCGCATTAGCGACAGCAATGCTTTCAGCGGTCGGCAGCGCGCGGCCGCATCGGCCCGCGAACGTCTTACTTGCAGCCCGTGAATGTTTTATGAATAAGGTTGGGTTGCACCAGAGGCGCGGTTAAAGTTAAAGTTATGGTTATAGTTAAATATGGCGTCCTTTAGCTTTACTTTAACCTTAACTTTTGGCCTGAGAAATTCACAGATGTCTGTTGCGTTTATTTTTTTTATTGAAGCTACAGGTAACGGGATTGAGGGTATAAAAAATTGAATTATCCGTAAAAATCGTCAGGAAAAATATAACACTGTAAAACATAGTAAATTTTCAGATATACGTATATCTGAAAATTTACTATGTTTTACAGATATACGAGGTTAAATATGGCGTCCTTGGACGCGATATTTAACTTTAACATGCTTTAACCAAAGATTTGACATTTTGCACTGTAGTTAAAGTTATAGTTAAAGTTAGTTGGTGGGGTGCAACTCAACCTAATGTATATGAGATAATATCAAAAACAATGTTTTCTAATATTGCCAGTAGTAATTGCCTCTTAAGAATGTAGCTGTTTTGTCATTTTATAACAAACACTTATTTCCCTTCATTATATTTTGTAGGTAAGTATACTGAGCTTCTAGGGCCCGCGGCCCGCCTTTAGTTTATTTTGCCACCTGGCCTTGTGGCCCTTGCCTGCCAAAAGGTTGCCAACCGCTGCATTAAACGATTCATTTGCTCGTTTGATCGGGCAAACGATAATAAAACTAAATATAGTGTCTATTTTGTCTATTTACCTAGTTCGGAAAAAGTTTCTTCGCATTTTATATAAAAATTCAAAAGGTTTTTTTCAAGTATCTTTTTTTTTTTTTTTAATGAAATAAGGGGGCAAACGAGCAAACGGGTCACCTGATGGAAAGCAACTTCCGTCGCCCATGGACACTCACAGCATCAGAAGAGCTACAGGTGCGTTGCCGGCCTTTTAAGAGGGAATAGGGTAATAGGGGAGGGTAGGGCAGGGAAGGGAATAGGGGAGGGTAGGGAAGGGAATAGGGGATCGGGCCTCCGGTAAACTCACTCACTCGGCGAAACACAGCGCAAGCGCTGTTTCACGCCGGTTTTCTGTGAGAACGTGGTATTTCTCCGGTCGAGCCGGCCCATTCGTGCCGAAGCATCGCTCTCCCACGTATCTAAGTATATCTACCTAGAGTTTATTTAGGTACAATTATTGACTACAGTAGGTGCAATTTTGTTCGATAACTTTTTGCCATCTTGTTGGTAATACATGAGGGACATGATAGTAGGGACATGATCCCATTGCATTGCTATAAAAATGTTGGGTCTTCTGATGAAAAAACTGCGACAAGTGGTTTTGGCAGTCCTCTTGTAATGTCAACCTGACACTGCCTAAGGAATTCTGCAGCGACCGAAACAGGTGGAAATCTGAAGGTGCAAGGTCGGGACTCATACAGGACTATACAGCGGATGCATTAACACCTCCCAGCCAAACTCCCGTAACTTTTGATGAGTGGCTAAAGATGTGTGTGGTCTAGCGTAATATCATGGTGAAAAACCACAGCCCTTCTGTTGATTAATTCCGGCCGCTTTCTCTCAACTTCTTGCTTTAATCTCATCAGTTGTTCGCAGAACAGTTCAGAATCGATGATCCTGCCTGGCGGTAACAGCTCATAATGAATAATGCCCTTCCATTCCCACCACACACACACCATCACCTTTTCGCCAGCATCGGGCAATTCAAAAACAATTCTTCGCTGTTTCGGACCGCGGTTCGAAAATCTGGTGTGAACCAGCGAAAGACCCTTATAAGTTTGACGTGTCTCCATAGTATAGTTTTCACAGAGCCAGTACTGGCTGCCAATAAGACGGGCAGCCAGTATTGGCTTGGTATATGCCGCGTGTGAACAGTTCTTCAAGCCAGGCCAAACTGTTCACAAGCGGCATAATATATTAAGCCAATACTGGCTGCCAGTCTTATTGGCAGCCAGTACTGGCTCTGTGAAAACTATCCTTAATCTCTATCTGTGTGTCTGCCCATGGCATCGTAGGCTGTAGCATCCAAACGGGTGGGCCGATTTGATTCAAATGATTGGGTACGGAACTTAAAAAACTGGATTCAAATCATTTGAATCTAGTTTTTACCCTTTGGGTACCCAAAGGGTAAAAACGAGACCCTATCACTAAGACTTCGTTGTCTGTCTGTCCGTCTGTCTGTCGCCAGGCTGTATCTCAAGAACCGCTATAACTAGACTTCAGTTTGTATGTACATTCGTTAGGCCTGAGAACAGGTTTTATCTACTTTGTTTGTTAATAGAAATAATTTATATTATGGCAAAATTGGCGGGTCAGCTAGTTATTTTATATTTTTTAATCTGTATTTCGTCTCGTATAATCGAATTACCGCCAGGCCGATCGTGACCTCGCCGGTTGAAGCCGCGCCGAAGCCGTATGATATGGACATAATTCAATTTGTATCTTAATTACGCATGCTTCGGCGCGAATTGGTCTTCGTTCGTGTAAAACTGACACAACAGCGATGCGAAATAACAGAACTATAAGGTATAGGTCTACCAGAATCTGATGGCAAAAAGTGAGAAAATAAATTGACTACACCGCGCACCGGGGTGATTGGAATAAACATTTTGATCCTTTTTAACCGACTTCCAAAAAACGAGGAGGTTATATATTCGGCTGTGGATATATATATATTTTTTTCCTTATAGCGGCTTATTCTGTGTGTGAAACATGCAAATATAAAAATTTATACAATGATCAATTTTATATCCTCCTATAACCTTCCTCTAAATATTTTTTGAAAATCTGCCATCAAAATTTGCCATCAGTTTTTTTTTTTATGAAATAAGGGGGCAAACGAGCAAACGGGTCACCTGATAGAAAGCAACTTCCGTCGCCCATGGACACTCGCAGCATCAGAAGAGCCGCAGGTGCGTTGCCGTCCTTTTAAGAGGGAATAGGGTAATAGGGGAGTTTAGGGAAGGGAAGGGCATAGGGGAGGGAAGGGAAGGGATTACGGTAGGGGATTGGGCCTCCGGTAAACTCACTCACTCGGCGAAACACAGCGCAAGCACTGTTTCACGCCGGTTTTCTGTGAGAACGTGGTATTTCTCCGGTCGAGCCGGCCCATTCGTGCCGAAGCATGGCTATCCCACGTATAAATATTCGGATATCGAATACGGAAAACGTGCGTATGCGACCGGCTTTAGGGTCAATTTATACTAGTGCAGAGTCGAAGCGCATCGAAGCGAATTATTAAAAATGAACATAATAAATTCAAGCATAAGAGGATACATCAAGGGCTAGAGAAATGAAAAAAAAGTACTTATAATAGCTATCTATTGCTGTCTCCCTTACCTCCAGCCTCCCCCCGCAGAGCGTGATAGAGACAACTGCAGAAAATCAACGATTCGTTGTCCCCTGATTTCTTCTCCAAAACTTAACCGATTTAAGTACTTTTTTCATTTAAAAATTAAAGCAATACGTCTTGAGCTATGTTCCTATTTTTTATTTTTTTCATATAATAATCTAGCCAAATTTGTTAAAAGGATGTTTGAACACAGCGGAAAATCTGGCCATTTTTTGGGTTCTTGAACGTTCATATCTTTTTTAATATTAATTAAATTATGAAAAAAAAGAAAACATAGGGATATGCTAATAGTGGCCATAGATAATATTCAGGAAAAAAATTATAACTCTAATACCGGCATTATCCAGGGACTAGGGAGGAAACAGGGGACAACGTTTGTATGGAAAAACAGCTCTAACGCAAGCTAAGTGTCTGTAATCGACGTCGTTTGTGTATCCTATACAGCTTCGCAGCTTGACCTCTCGCCACTCGCCAGTCGCCAGTCGTGTCGATCTTCCGTCCCACTGGGTTATACGAGTAAAAGGAATAAATGTTCTTGTGCACTGCGCACACACTTGGGCACTATAAAATTACTCCTGAGTCCAATAAAACCGGCTACCTTCACCGAAACTTGGAGTTAAATATAAATTATTATTGTTACAGCTTCGCAATTATGGTGATTACGATTTACGGTTACTGCCTACGCCCTACTGGTTATCATTGTCCATCATGACTTAAAAATGGAATGGAAATTGATGACGTCATACCTCCGTCCGTTTTGATGACGCAGAGCAGTTTCGGAAAATGATACAGATCGGATACCGCCGTGACAGTTGTCAAACATCAAAATACGCGCGCTCTTTGTGTGTTGTCTATGGTCAGGGCTGGCACAAGACGAGATTTTAATAATTTTATTTACAGCATGTGAAAATAAAGAAGAAATAGCTCTTAATATTCGATGATGAGAGTTTACCAATACATTACCTTTGTTTTGCTCGCGCAATCTGAAGATTACATAAGTCTGTTTTGTTTTTTAAACTCCGACAAAAAATTTGTGTGCTTTAAACCACACAAATCATCACTGAAATAAAACATCTTTAGCAAAATTTTCGTACGTGTCTAATGTATATAAAACGGGTTCTCCTGCGCATCCAGGTCTGTGAAATAGCGTAGCGTACCTCTTAAACAAATTGTGATCTAGTCTTTTATTTTTATAGTATAGTATAAAGGTATCATAATAATAAATTAAGCAGAATAATAATCCCACAATGTTTACATTTTGTAATACACTTTACGGAAAAACTATCATGCCTATTGATTTGTGCTCTAACATAATAATTTATATTTATATTATGTAGATGTGTTATCATTAGTCAGTCAAGGTATTTTATATGTAGATTATATATTATCACCAGTCAGTCAAGACTCAAGGTGTAACGACGCGAGCCCTCACAAAGCTCAGCTTTTAGCTAGTAAAATAGAATATGTTCGCCAGCCCTACTATGCTCTACATTCAAATTTCGAACGCGCCGCCATGTCTATGAGGACTTTATTTTTTTAATTCGAATATCGAACGTTGTTTATTTTTACAGGAATAATGGCATTGTTTGTGGACAAGATTGTCTATGATTTAATCTATGTCAAGATGTTATGGAATTTGGGAGCACGCTTTTTTGCGTGACGTAGCATTTTAGGGCTGTGCTATGGGTTTCTATACAGTAGTGCTTATTTGATGTTATTAGTCACAGCAAGATTAAACTGTAACAAAGAGTTTACGATCAATTATATTTTGGACGTCACGTTTATTATAATTTATATATGAGTGTCAAGCTTCTAGGAGTTATTTTGTAGAGCAACATCAAAATATCTTTTACATTGTTTTAATTGGAAAGACTTTGTCAACTCTTCGTTTATTAATATGTCTGAAAATATTGTATTGGATTCGTTCTTTTACGAAGAATTGAACTATTGAGTACCTAACGGTTTTATATAAAAAAATATATATATTATAATATATAATTTTTTACATGTATTCTACAATTGAACATTGTAGAATACATGTAAATAACTCTACATTTACTCCAACGACACTAATGTTTGAACGAGTTCATAATAATGAAATTTCGATCAAGATATTCGTTGAAAAACTACACGCTAAGCCTGTCAACCAAAGCGAAACTTCGTTTCGAAATGTCAATTTTGAAATAGGAATACGACACTCGTGTCAAATGTTTATTTTTTTAATGTCCATATTTTCGACCCAGCTTGTCAAATTAGACGCCGTGTTCGATATTTAACACTTTGACACTGGCAGCTAATCCCACATACAACTTTTTTCGAGCGCTAAGAATAATCCTTTTAAAATATCTCTGGACCGCTCGCATTGGTAATATGAAACCAATAAGTAATACACTTTATATGCTAGTTAATGGTTTTATATCAGCTATAAGTAGATCTAGCCCAGATTTATCAGAATGTATCGACAGGTGCAAATTTAAAGCTACGTTAAGCGTTTGTAGATGATTGATTAGTCAGACATCATAATATTTTATTGAGTCCAATTTGGACAACGATCAACGCGTAATGTTCATTGAATACATTTTACGCGGGAATTATTATTTTTTCCTAATAACATTTTTAATGGTGCCTTTTTGAAAACAAATCATAAAATGTTTAATGTTCCACTTCGATAACATCTTGCGTTGCCCATATAACAAAAGCGAAATATTCATTGAAAATTACGCCAAATCATCGATCGACGATAAATATGGCATTCACACGCTAGATCACTACAGGTGACGGCACTTGCAACGATCGAATCACACCTTTTGAATTTGTCAAATGGAACGCTTTTTGAATTTGTCGAATACCTTTTTTGAATTTTGATCAGTCAATATTTTATTTTTTTAACGGACTCCTCGGTGTGGCCAGGACGAAATGCGTTTGTCGTGTAATCCTCGGGGGATATGGATTATAATTTTTTCCTATCAATTATTTTTTGGTATTGTGCCCGTTGCGTGGGATATGCTCCTTAGAGAATCGGTATGTCTTATTAAATTTTTTATCGACCTCCAAGGTACGCCTCTTGTAATGAACTTTGATAGACAGGTTAAAAAAAAACCACTGTCGCATTGATCTCATATTATCTACCTGTTAAAATTGTCACAGACGATTTTTTTCTGAACCCGGCGATTCGAAATCATTGGGACTTAGGTATTTTCAGTATTTTTTAAATTTCTGTCCAACAGACGAACACAAAAATTTAAAAGACTTGTTGGAAGCAAAAATACTATACTAGTCAGGATCTGGTGGCAAATTTTGATGGCAGATTTCAAAAAATATCCTTGATCATTGGATAAATTTTTGTATTTGCATGTTTTATTCTAATTACCTCGGTATTGCTAGAGTCAATTTCTTTTCTCACTTTTTGCTATCAGATTCTGGTACACCTGTAGTAATTTTTTAAAGCGAATATGAACCAAACACAGTGTTGTTAGCGATAAGTTTGAAATTATCATCAGCGGAAATGCCTAAATTAAACAACGCGAAAAGATCATTTTTGATAAGGTGCTTAAAAAAATCAGTGCCCAAAATACAATCCTTATCAAATCAATAACAAGATACGTACGTTCGAAGACAGATTTGGTTTGCACTTTTGGACTTTAACACCAAGAAATAAGATCGAATTCTCTCTTCAGCAGTATTATGTAAGTAGCAGGGGTGGACTTAGAACAGTAACCTTAAGGGCGGTAATCCAAAAACTTCCGCCGTCAATTATAGTTTATGATAGGGCGTGCAATTCTGATAGAGATGCCCCCTTGAGTTGAGATACTTTCAATTTACGACAGAAATGATAGGAATATTAGTTTTGCTATGTATTGAAAATTATCTTAGACTGAATGTTACTTTCTAGTACTCGTTTAAGATTTATATTAAACTTTAAGCACATTTTCAGTGATAAAACCAATCCATAAAATTAAGTCTGGAGATCTTTCGAGGAGGAGAGAAATTTTTATAATCATCACATCAAAATTTATATAATCATCTTACCAAAATGGGACTTAAATGGCCGATTTCGATTAAATTTGGTTATAACTTTTGTCAATACTATGGGAAAGAAAATCCACACTAAAATTATAAATGCAAAAGTGTGTCTGTCTGTTACAGCTGGACTGAATTTGATATTTGGTATGGAGATAGTTTGAGACGGCAATACGATAGTATGTTGTTGCGGAAAATTATAATATTATTATGGTTTCTGCGCGACCAACATTTCTTCGCAATCAGTTTCGGGCGTTATCTAGAATGAAAATAAAGACAATCCCTGGTCCTGACTCCTGAATAAAAGTAATGATTAGATACAAAAAAACCTATTATAATAGACCTAAATATTTAATTACTTACCAACAAGAGAATGTTATGGCCCGTATTGTAAAATTTAAAATGTGTATGGAGTTTTAACGCGTGTAATTTTTTTCTTTACCTGTTCATATATTTGCTACTGTCCAGGTAATATGAATGGAGGAACTGTGAATGAATAGGGTTCGGTATAATTCCGTGACGAAATGGAACAATTCAAGGAAATCATTTAAAAAATAATCTCTTTTCTTTCAAATAATGGTATTTTTTTTGATAAAAAAAAATATTATGGAAATTTATTATTTTGTAATTGGTCCACTAGCCTATTAGCATAATATTTTATTCACCTATTAGATTATTCGGCGTCATATTTTTATTATGATGACTGATGAGCAAACGAAGTTATTTTTGTTTTCCTTAAATAAAAAAAATATATATTAGTGCCACCCCTAAACATACCATTTTCGAATTTTGACAACTAACTCTAAAATCGTGGGAATATCATTGTCTATGGTTCGGACGTTCGATTTGTGAACTTGGCGCGCACAATACAACGGAACTGCGTCTTTGTTGATTTTTTTGGTCACAAATGTGTGCACAGGTGTATTTGTCATATTTGTTTGTACATCTACGATTTGGACACAATATTTCTTAATTTACTGTACCGTCACGCTCCTGCCCCCTTACATGCGAATGATTGCGATTGTGAATTGAGCTTACAATTCAGTCGTAGTATTAGTTACTAATTTAAAATATGAGTAACATTCACATAAGGAACATTAATTCATAATAAAATATTATGTAGAGTTCGATTATCGATAGTAGTTTTTGGTTTATAATCAAAATCGTAAAATGTTTTATTGCTGATAAAATCAAATTCGACTTCCGACCGTGTCTATCTGTCTGCTTGCAATCTGCCCGTGCCCGTCTGTCCGTGAGACCTACGATACGTTACGACAGTTATAGCATCCCATAGCATCCAACTCATACTGAGTTTTGTTCCTATTTAGATCAAATTTTTTACTTAAAGTAAATAGATTATAATCATAATAATTATGTATTGTGTTTCATACTGTAGTGCTAGGTAGTCATCCTCCACCTATTTATGAAATAAGTATGTAGTAAAATTATAAATAATATTATAATACCTGCGGCTACAAAAAGGAGCTCTTGGTAAGTAGCTGCCAATAAATGATATTTTATAGTAACTCAAGTTACAAAAAGAATTAAATGACACGAGTGCGTTAAATCCTCGCTCGTATTACATTTAAAAAGTAGCTATCACGGGTTCCAATTTTAAAATCCTCGCCGCGTTGGCGGTGAAATAACCATAAACAAAGTTTTTTATTTTTTTTCCTCCGCCCGAGCCTGTCCCGCCTTTGTGTCAGTATCCTGCTCTTTTCAGCCAGGCCTTTTCAAGGTAGAAATTTATTATGTATACTTTCGGTCATGACCAGTAGCCGTTTTTAATTGTGAATTATGGGGGTTAGATTTTTTTACTCGTTTCCTGGCCGATCGGAAATTGACCTTTGTGTTTTTATAGATCTGGATTATTTATAATTTATTTGAGAATCTGTAATTCTATTAGACACGGCCGTTTTTTGGATTAATCACGTGGAACAGTATTTTATTACTTAGATAATAAAACGGATACATTTCCTTTTCACGTAGTTGGGATTTACCTAGTGGTTTTTCGAGGAATGATAAAATGGGTGTCCAGTAAAATTTCACTCACTTTTTTATGTAATAGAGGACAGTCTAGCAGACATATCACTAGATAAGAAGAGATTATTTACTCTTAATTTCATTTGCAGTGAATTTACAAGTGCGTTCAGCGTTGCCGGCTTTTTATTTTTTATAAAGAGCGCGTATTGGTTTAGAAATATAGCTTGATTAAACAATTCATTTTTTTAAGTACATGATTTAGACAAAGGAAAAAATATAACTGTACTTAATTGAAATTTGAATACTGAGATGCAAGGGCATTGATATACATTTATGGGGGCCAAAAATGAATGACAAGAATTCGAAGCTACGACTGTTATGACACAACAGTAGTATCATGTTGGGGATTACAAACCCCCCACTGGCTATAACAAAGTAGCGGGAGACAATCGAAATCTTGATATACCATAGACAATTCTTTTTTTTTTCAGCACGCCTCAAGGGTTACGTCAAAGATTCCCAATTAAACAGTATTTTACGAACACCTGGTGGGGATTAAAAAAGGAATTGCGAAAAAGTTTAAAGATTTTTTTAAAGAATCCCAATGGAAGTTATGATCGGCAATGGAGCGTGTTGCTTAATCCAACCTTTTTTTATTGACAAAAATACATTTTCAAGGCGTATGGTGTGGTATGGTTTTATAAAGATTCCTCCGATGTATTTTTAAAATTGAGCGAATTTATAACTTGTCAGTTAAAAATCTAGCAGTATTAGGCGATTGTCCTGGCGTTTCTATGAAAAGCGTTTTGCACAATTCACTTAAGATTTGTTTTGTACATAAGGTCCTAAGAATTTAGCCTCATTAACCTAAACAACTTTTCAAGCTTCCTTTTAGAATACGTATAAAACACCAAGAAATGTCTTATGCTTTTCCGTGTAGGTACGTTTAGGGCGAAGCCAAACGAGCGTAATTTGTGAGTTGTGATTTGTATGAAAAGATATTTTCGCGGCAGAAGCGTCCATAGATAAAAAAAAATAAAAAAATCTGCGACTCACAACTCACAAATTACGCTCGTTTGGCTTCACCCTTAAAAGTGTTTTCAAAATTCGACTAGAAATCTTATATCTTTAAACGAGCAATTCTTGTATACTTATATATTTATAATTGGAATCTCGGAATCGGCTCCAACGATTTTCATGAAATTAAGTATATAGGGGGTATTGGGGGCGATAAATCGATCTAGCTAGGAATCATTTTTAAGAAATGTCATTTAATTCGTGTTTCATCGAATACCGAGCAAAGCTTGGTCAAATAGCTAGTATTTAATTATACCCTCAAAATATTTAATTTTAAACACAGGTTATTCTAATGGGTTATTCTAAGATAATAATTTCATCTAATAAATATTTAAATAATTCATCTATGATCTAGGCTTATAAAGCGTCAATAATGGGGAAGATTTTATAGTCAGAGGGCGCCACGCGTATGATCTATTTACATTCTATGGTTTGGAGCGGTTCATACGAAATATTTTTGTATAACGTTTACCTGTGCCACGTTTACCTGTCTGATGTTTACCTGTGCAATGTATTGTACCTGGAAATTAAATCAGCTCAAAGAAGAATTAAAGAAGAGGGGTGCTTCCTGTAGTGGAAGAAAGGCAGACCTTGTAGAGAGGTTAGTAAATAAAAGTAAATAAATTACTACAGTACTTTATATTTTCTTGGTGAATGTTTTTACTGATTAACATTAAACTCTTGACCATAATTCTATGAACCTTTATTCACTTCGTTTATTATTGTTTGTGAAAAACAAGTTCTAAGCTATCTTCTGCTTTTGTAGGTTTAAGAAGCGTATGATAGAAATTTTAACTTCACTGATAAATCATGTCCCTCAGAACCAGTACAAACCGAAGTTATGGTCATACCAAAAGACGATTATTATAAAGATATAAACAGCAATATCCCATTGCCACCATTAAATAAACATCAAATACAAGAGTATTTTGGAGAGTGAGTATATTAATTCATTTGATAAACTTTTTGTGCCTATAAAAGATCATTTTTCATAAACAGGAAAAAAGTTTGCTGTGTTACTCTACTTACTTAATTTTAATTCTTTCAGATGCAGTCAATCATTAATAAAGGGGAAAAGTTTATACGAGAATAGATACCTTCTTATATTAAGAGCTGTCTCGATAAATGATTTTACATAATATATAAAAGGTTTTTGTAAAGCAGCAATGAAAAAAACTCAGTATGAGGTTAATATTAAATTATACAAAAATTGTATATTAGAAGAGACTAATTGTGAATGAACAGCCGGATCTGGAGTTAATTCACATTGCAAGCATGTTGCTACTGTGTTGTTTGGTACAGTTGATATGATTGAACATAAAACTGTAGTATTAGAGGAAGTGTCCACTCAAAAGCTATAGAGTTTTCATCGCCCGAAGAAAAAATATTCTTCCTCACCTCTGAAAGCACAAAATTTACCATACAAAAGAATTAGAAGAAAAGTTTTATAATAATTTTCTGTAAAATGATGTCCACAAAATCGTAAATATGAAGATTGCGATTTCGCCAATTCTGGCCGTTTTATTGCTTTAGCCCACAACCTTTTCCTATTTTTATCTTTTGGGAACAAAAGATAACCATTTTCCTTGCATCCCGGCACTGTACACTTTGTCATTTTTATTAGATTTATTATAAAAACGTCAAAAAGATCTCAAATGTAACGATGCACAGATAGGCATAGCGGATCATAGGAATCGCGACACCTAGCGGAGAAAAATGGCAAAAATCTTCCCCATTGGGCTGCTAATACAATCACCTACTAAGATATTCAATTTGTTATCAAATTAATTCTTTTGATGTTATTGCTATTCGAGATAAAAGTCCATCAGCAACCATGAATATTTAATGCAATCGAAATGAGCGCGGTCCTTTGTTTTCTTTATAAAGGGTACCACAGACAAAACATTCGATTATAGAGTAGATGGCCATAGACAAGCGTGGCGCGCGCGTGCCGGGAAGTGGCGCGCAAATTGAGTGCTCCAATTACGGTGTCCGATTCCATTGTTAGAGTGTGTTCGAATTTTGAATTGCTATTTTACTGCGTAACTGGCTGGTTTCGGAGTTTTTTATAATAATTGTATAAAAAGGCGATAATTTCTACAGATGTAGGTAATAACCGTAAATAGTACTTACATAAAATAACATCACTGAATCAAAAATATATCTATCCAACAATGATTAATGAAATTATATTGTAGAGTACTCAGCTACTCTATAACAATAGAGTAATAGATTACTAAAATGTAGGTAGACTAGGTACCCACTTAAAAATTCTATAGCTTCCATTTTAGGAAACCTGTAGGATTAAGGCTGCTCTTTGAAGTTCTGTGACTTTTCTATGAGAGCAAATTGGACAAAAAAGTTGTAGTTAGATGAATAGATAAATAGATGAATGGTGTATAAATAAGTAAATGAAATGTTTTGTAATCCACAAAGGTATATATATCTTAAACGCCAAACTTCCAAGTTCATACTTTGAAGTGTTACGGTCAGAGCGAAACTTAAAATTCCCTGTACACGCGAAACATTTAAAAAATATATAAAAAAAAGGAATTAAATTCAAAAATTTTCATTATTCGACTGAATTCAAATTCAAACACACTGTATAGTTGCAATCTCCCGTTCGCTATTTGCAGTGGCCACGTGACCCAAAATGGCGGATGAAATCGAATAAATCAAGCGGATTGGTGGTTAATCGGCCTTAGGACAGGAAACGTCTTCGCACCATACACAAACATAGTGTAATTGATATTGAGTATTATTTAAATGATTATCCATACTAATATTATAAATTTGAAGTGTGTCTGTTTCACTCTTCACGCTGAACGTGAACCAATTTCGATGAAGTTATTGAGAAATGCTTTGAGTCCCTAAAATTAACATAATATGGGTTTTATGCCCGAACTGAAGCTAGAGCCGTACATTTATGCGGTTCTAGTTTTTCAGTGATACTAAAAAAAATAGGATCATTGTAATTTTTATAAAAATTAGTCTATTATTTTCGTAGCAACTAGCAATGTTGCTACGAAAATCATATTTGTCTTTGTCGTAAGAGTTATTATTATATGTATTTCATATTATTGTTATTATCTTTGTCTTTTTCGTAAGAGTTATATTTCACATTGTTATCATCAAAGCATTTAAATTTTTTAGTATTAAGCAGTAAATTTGGTTTAGTTATACCGTAAGGTCACTTTTACATTAGTTACCATAAAAGGAAGTTCGTATTTCGCTTACGCCAACAAATTCTAACGGCAAATTGAAAAGTCCCCGAGTGGAGTACGCTCAATAGATGCCCACATCAAAGAAATAATTCGATAAACGAATTATCGAATAAGCAGAATTGGCACCTCCCTACACGGAACCGTCATTTAATTTGTTGCTGTCAACTTTGAAGAGATTGAGTTATTTTTTGCAAATAAAATGTTGATGATTAAAAAAAAACAATTGTACAAAATGTGAAATTTCTAACTAATATATATTTCGAGTAAAGAGCAAAATGCAAATGTAAATTTATTAATGAACAAGAAGACTTGAGTCAGGTTCTCTGTAAAATTTTTTTTTTGCTGCGTCTGGCTGTGGCAAAATGTAGATAGAGATGTTTTTCAGGAATTTACAATAGTAATATCCTAACATATTTGATATTATGTAGGCTTCTGGCAACTAGCTTTTGGAAGGCTGTACCGAATCTATAATATCATTACCCTTCCTTTTGGCTTCGCCGTTGGATAAAAGTAACATTCAAACCCTTATCGAATTTCCTCATAGAAAACTCATGCGTCAGATGTATTAAGAAAATGAATAATAAATCCCGTACCACAGACAATAGGGGCATTAGGCACCATAGACAAGAGAGAACAATTTTCAAGGGGGTTACCCGCGTCAAGTCTATTATTTATGGATTCTTTAACATGTAAGGACCGTTGAGGGACAAGGCACAAGGGCTGTTTACGGAGGGGCCACAGGTTCGATCCTAATACGTTGATAATTGAAAATGTAACATGATATTGATCCCATGGGAGTGAGGGAAATTCATTTTACATCTATTAGGTCTGGAAAGTTGTGGTTGGAGATCTTTTGATAGTTAATTTGCAGAAAAAATCTGCGGTCTCTTTTTCGAAGTTAAAATTTGGAATTCGATTTTCGAAATTTTAGTTTAGACAATATTACCTGTAAGGCTGTAACCTGCCTTGTAGCTGCTTGTAGTTTGTACTTTTCGATTTTTTTAATTATCTACAAAATATTTTTTGACATTTGAGAATTGTCGTTTCAACAAAAAACGGTTCCATTCCAACTTAAATCAAAGTAGCTTGCAATCGGAAAATGACGACGAGAGAAACAAAAGATATTAAAGATCAAAGATGTAGATTGTGCGGTAATAATACAATTTTTAGGAGTCGGTTAAACCAGCGCTAAATTGAATTGGAACGCTTTGCTGAACCCGACGAGAGTTCCTTTTACAATTTACCAAATTCAATTTCTCAAAGTCTCCGCAGGAAAAAAGTTATAATGGCCCAAATAGCAATTTCCAATTTCAAAAACATGCGAATTGCGAATTTGAATTTCTTTTTGTCTATGGTTGAATTACTTTTTTCGTGGTGAGGGCGGCAACGTTAATGAGGACTTTCATTCAAATTGTTTTTGGCGTATTTTTTCTAAAAGAAAACTTTACAGAATATATACCCACACCTACATTTAAATTCCTTACTAATATTATAAATGCGAAAGTTAGATTAGACTACTGAACCGATTGAGATCAAAGTTATCGTGTACAAGACACCTAATATTAGTTATTTAAATAATATTTTGTACCGTTATTGTATCTACGAGATAAATAAAAGATTATAAATACTATGAGTAAATGGGGAAACAGTACAACTATACCATATACGAAAAAATGCCATACCGCATAAAACAAATTCCATTTTCAAACTGTTGACCACAGACAAAAAGGCGGGAGTGCACTTAAAAAATTCAATAATGGCACAACATTTGTTTGAATTGAGAAGTGGAGTGGCGCATGCTGGCAGGTTTATTAAATACCCCGCTATGATACGTTAACTTTGCGCCATTTTGTGGACACTTGGGGGTTGAGGAGTTAATTATTTTACTGTACGCTTTATTCATGGCAGCAAACGCGGTTTCCTAAAAAAAAAGTTTATAACGGCCAGTGGAAAAAAAACTTGAAAATGGAACATAATTTCGCGTTTTGAAATAAGATGTAGAATTTATTTGGTTGTAAGATATGCGTAAGATTTTATTTACGTTATTTATGTGAGGCTGTATGTCTGTCTGTATATACGGCGACAGAGAGAGCAGCGGTGTACGCTGTTGTAATATGTATCGAGTGGGTTATTCTAGAACGTTCTCCTTGGAACGTTTTTGAAATTTTGAATTTATTTTTTTAATTTTAAATGTTGGAACATTTATTTGCCTGATGAGTGATGATTGATGCGTCGCTTCTTTGGTTTACTAGCTGATGTACTTTAACTTGGTACTACTAATATATATTCTGTGCTGTAAGTCAAAATTTTGTAATTTTGAATCATACTCTACGTCTATTTATTAAATTAACTGAGAAGTAAAAGTCTGAAACGATAAAAGTAAGTATTATTTTTTCGTAGACCTAAGTTTTTTTTCACAACAGTTATACATTGATATAAATGTAAAGAAAATGAAAAAGTATAGAGATAACAGCAACCTACTTTTCAACAAAAATCTCTAGTCTCTACTCGTTTAATTAAAAATATGATAGAGTAATGCAAAACAGAAGTTGAGCCAACTACTAAACAGTAATTGTAATAGCCGAGGGCACCATTTTAACGTTCTCGTGTCAACTATATGAAATTAAAAAAAAGAAAAGAAAAAAACAAAATGTAACAGAATGGACCTCTACGCGTACAGCCGTCAGGGGGAGGTACGGAGAGTGCGCGCGGAAGATAAGCGGCTTAACGCCGCATCCGAGCGAGACGGCAATATACACGACCCGCGCGAGATAGAATGAGACAACAGTATATCGATCAACCTGTCTGCAACTGTTACTGCGTATCACAAGCGACGGGATTCTGTTACAAAAAGACGTAAACGCGAGAAGGCTGTATTCGAATTTAGGCTATATATTGAGTACAGAAAGTTGGTTTTTCGTTGAACGGAGCGTGTTGTTACTTAAACAGCGTTGCTATGTTAAAATAAAAATACATTTTCCAGGAATATCTACGGAGTAAAGTTTGCTTAGCTATAGTTATGTACCTTACAATTTACCCCAACATCTAAACAACTAATTTAAAGGGAACGCTGAGATTTCTTATGAAATTGTCATTTTCAGTTTACCATTGATGCTATAACGTTGTTGTAATAAAGTAAAGCGCAGAAAAGTTTAAAATCTTCTAACTGTTAAAACTAAATATATTCGACAACGACTGAGAGCCAAGAGGAAACTAATATTACGCCAAATATATATAAAAAAAAACCTTATAAGTACCTGAACATTTCCTAATTTTTCTTCTGACTAGAATCCTTATCCGATCCTTTAAAATATTAAAATGAAATCAAAATTTAAAGAACTCTACATTTTCCCTACACAATTTACATACCCCGCGTTCCAGATGACGTTAGAAACGCTCACGCTCAAGACCGTAGTTGTTCCCGTTCCACTAGCATGTGAGCGTCAGTGATACAAACCCAAGTGGAACGGATTATGGATCGTTTTGAGCGTTTTGAGAAAAGTTTAAAAAAAGAACTATATTTTTTTTTATACATAGGTAAATTGAACCGAACTTGGATATTATCCTTTTCTTCAAGTCGTAAATAAAAGTAATTTTATTGTTTATAGTTACATTTATTTTACACATAAAATACATAATATTATATTTGTTTCGTTTTTAGTAAGTATTACATTTTTTTACTTAAGTAATCATATTTTAATATAGTTAAACTTTTATTATATTTGAGTTTTCACATTGAATCATATTTTAATAACAAACCCACATACTTTGAATATTGACTATTGTCACAATATAATATAAACGTTAGGTAACAATACCGCATAAATGCTTAGTCAAGTACGAGTAAGTAGTATAAATTATTATATTTTATAAGAAATCATTTGACCTTTCATTTAAAACAATTCATTTTCCAATCAAAATATTTCATTAAATGTTATTTAGTTTATTTAAGTAATTTAAATATTACATATTTGTAATGAAATAATAATAAAAAATTTTTTTGTCTCTACTCTCTCCTGAAAACTTTCGGAACATGGCTTTCGCGATATAGTTACGTTAAAATAAAAAAAAAAAAACTAGAACACCCACTTTGACCCATCTTCGTCAAGGGTCGTTTTGAGCGAAAATGATGACGTCATGAGTGACGTCATAGCCGCTATCAAAACGACCCCGGTCGCCAAAGGGAACGGCAGAAGGGGACGTTTTGAGCGTTTTGGTCAAAATTAACGTCATCTGGAACGCAGCCATAGTAAGAGATAGGAGTTAGAACTAACGAAATAACGCGTTCTAAAACTTCTAAATTCAAGTTTATACCGCAATGTTGGTATCGATTTCTCGATACGGTTTTGAATTTCGAATTTCGAACACCAGTAGCGTTCTTTTGCTTTACACTGACAATTTTTTTAAGCTACTGCCACGGACGTAAAAAAAATATGCATAGCCTTTATCGCAGGCTTTGCGCGGCGACCGAATCAAGTTTCGTAACGAAATACGCCTAACACCTCCACTTCGACCGGCAGACTTCGGCACGGTGTTTGTGTGAAATACTATGCAATAGCTTTACCGCGGCAGTCCTCGAGTGCCACATGTATTTTTATAATGGAGTAAGAGCCTAGTGGCAGCCAGACTTTACCTGTTTATGACTCCTATAGAGGTAAGAATGAACTATGGAGTTTCGGTCGCGTTTACTTTATGAGGTATCCTCTAAATCTGTTTAGCCTGACTTCATTGCTTGCATTTTATGCGTGAACAGCCTAAAGAATTCTTCCATAGCATATCAGAATCAGTTTACTTGTTTAAGAGGAGTCCACACCGCCGTTTTTCCATACAAACGTTGTCCAATGTTTCCTCCCTGGATAATGCCGGTAGAGTTATGATTTTTTTCTGAATATCTATGGCCACTATTAGCATGTCCTATGTTTTCTTTTTTTTCATAATTTTATTATTAAAAAAGATAAGAACGTCCAAAAACCCAAAAAAATGGCCAGATTTTCCTCTGTGTTCAAACACCCAGAAAACAAAACTGGCTAAAATATACAAAAAAAAAAATAAAACACAGGAACACAGCTCAAGCCTTGCTTTAATTCTTAATGAAAAAAGTACTTAAATCGGTTGAGTTTTGGAGAAGGAATCAGCGGACAACGAATCGAAGATTTTCTGTTATTTTATTAGAACTTTTGTCGTGTTGTCTCTATCGCGCTCTGCGGTGGGAGACTTGAGATTGGTGAGACAGCAATACATTTTCAAATACCTATTTTCAATTTCTCTCGCCCCGGCCCTGGTGTATCCTCTTAAGCTTCTATGTTTAAACATTTTCATTTATTTGGCAGACAGTCTATTTTAGACAGGCAGACTTTTACCGGTTTGCGATTTTTAGCCCCCAACGAAAAAGGGGGGTTATAAGTTTATATATCTGTTTGTCTGTCTGTCTGTGTGTGTCTGCCCTAGGCATCGTAGCATCCAAACGGCTGACTGATGTCACATCATCAGCCCGCCCACTGCTGAAAAATTTGGGTTTTTAAATTTCTTAATAGAGACAGGCAGACTTCGTATTAAGTATAAATAGACATTAATACGTTATTCGCTACAAAGTATAACGTCCTAAATACTCGGTAACTGATAGTTCAGCGACGGAAGCCCTGTGCAGCCGACACCTGATACCGGCGGGGGCTTATGTTATGACACCTAGAGAATCAATACAAGTAAAGAAAAAACAAATTGTCTATTGTATTCGATGGCTGGTGGAAAATTGTTGTAGGATTTTCACGTACGACTCCTAGACTAATTAATCGACACGTTAAAAAACTGTCTATGTTATTCCATTTTCAAATCAATTTGTGGAAATAATAATAGAACATGACATTCGCTATTCAAACTGATAATAAACTTACACAGTCTATTGCTATTTGCTAAGTACTCACATACGGTTTTGCCCGATCGAGCAATCACGTCGAGCAAAACCTGCGGCTTAGGCTTTCGCCCACAGTATTTATTACTCGATTTGGAGTAAAACCATCGAGCAAGACCGTATGTGAGTACTTAGCATTACACGTATAAGTAGGCACAAATTGAGTTATAAGTAGTAACTAGTAGTAAGTAGTAGGCACCTTGTTTTATGGAGATCCAATCCAAGAGAGTTCATATACATAGCACAAATTATAACACACTAGACGCAACTCCGTTTTTTTTTTTTGTGAAATAAGGGGGCAAACGAGCAAACGGGTCACCTGATGGAAAGCAACTTCCGTCGCCCATGGACACTCGCAGCATCAGAAGAGCTGCGGGTGCGTTGCCGGCCTTTTAAGAGGGAATAGGGTAATAGGGGAGGGTAGGGATGGGAAGGGAAGGGAATAGGGGAGGGTAGGGAAGGAAATAGGGTAGGGGATTGGGCCTCTGGTAAACTCACTCACTCGGCGAAACACAGCGCAAGCGTTGTTTCACGCCGGTTTTCTGTGAGAACGTGGTATTTCTCCGGTCGAGCCGGCCCATTCGTGCCGAAACATGGCTCTCCCACGTTAAAAACTGGTTTATTTACTGGTTGCTCCAAAACTGGTTTATCGCGCGGAAACCGTACATTATTCCGGGATAAAAAGTATCCTATGCCCTTTTCTGGGACTTATAGTATTTCCATACCAAATTTCAGCAAAATCGGTTTAGCGGTTTGGGCGTGAAAAGGTACCAGATAGACAGACAGACAGAAACATAAACACACAGGCACACTTTCACATTTATAATATTAGTAGGATATACAGGAAAAAAATATATCCACAGCCGAACATATAACCTCTTCCTTTTTGGAAGTCGGTTCAAAAAGGAACTTACCGATGTGAGACAAAGTTTAATAAAAACAATATTATAATTCGCCATCTTTTAAATAGTTGTAAATGATAGTTGATTGATTCCTTAGATGTCTGCCATATTTGTATGCGTAGGTATATTTTGAAGTCACATTAGCTTCGTATCTTTCTGTTTCAGCCTCTTGTCATTAAAATGGTAGATACTTAATCTTATAATTTTATACGTGGGAGAGCCATGCTTCGGCACGAATGGGCCGGCTCGACCGGAGAAATACCACGTTCTCACAGAGGCGTGAAACAGTGCTTGCGCTGTGTTTCGCCGATTGAGTGGGTTTACCGGAGGCCCAATCCCCTACCCTATTCCCTTCCCTACCCTCCCAAATTCCCTTCCCATCCCTACCCTCCCCTATTACCCTATTCCCTCTTAAAAGGCCGGCAACGCACCTGCAGCTCTTCTGATGCTGCGAGTGTCCATGGGCGACGGTAGTTGCTTTCCATCAGGTGACCCGTTTGCGTGTTTGCCCCCTTATTTCATAAAAAAAAAATCTCTCGATCGCGCATTCTTGGAAATCTATTGTTATTCTATTGTTATCGCGGTCGAATTCGACCGCTTGGGAGTTGATATAAAAGATTTCTGTTGAAAACTTGCAAGTTTTCAACAGAACTACGTTTTGGCATAAAAAAAATTCACTCGAAAAAAATATTTTATATGAAGCGGAGAATTACCCACACAGACAGGAGATTTTTTTTTCGAGTACGGTACATATTTTACTTTTGCACCTAACGTCTTTGCAATAAGCTGTAGATTATTGTCATTTGTCCATAACCAGTAAAGAGTAGATACCTGAGCATGACCTAAGCATTAAAATTTACCGGGTAAAGGATAGCAAGAATTTGTAGTTTATCCTATCCTCCTAAATTTCTTCTACATCATTTTGTACTGCTCTAATAAATTTGCAACTGCTCAGGAAACCACTTTTGATGACCAAATGATTTTACGGGGTTTCATTTCATACTTATTGTACTATCAGAGAAGTTGATGAGGGACCCACGTAGTTTGGTCGCGTTATGCCAAACCCAGCCGGACAGATCACAAATTGACCTGACCAAATGACGTTAGTCTGTAATCTGCCTAGTAATTAATTTCCTCGATGGTACATATTTACTATACCTGTATTATACCAACCGTTTTGAAAATTATAGTCCGCAGTTGCAACAGATGTCCAAAAGTCGCTTCGCTTCATGCTTTGCGTTGCTCCAAATACTTTAAATTCATCAAAGATATTGTGGGAGAGTAATGGATGCATGTTCAATGCTCTGTGACGAAAACTTCATGAAAATCGGTTTAGCAAACGAAAACGTTATGAAAATCGGTTCAGTAGATAATAGATATTTGTAGTCCGCCAAATCGTCATGAAGTTTGGGCTTAGAGCCTGTTTTATAAATGGTGATGGTCCTAGGCAGCCCTGGATTTATAATCATCGCCCCACGCGAAAAATGTACCATCCTCATCACCTTGATGAGTGACAGTCTTCCACCGTGCGTTTTTGCGTAACTTTCTGCCGCGCACTGTAAAACTCTGGAACGAATTGTCACCAGCAGTATTTCCGGACCTATACGACCTGCAAACCTTCAAGAAGAGAGCGTATTCCCTCTTAAAAGGCCGGCAACGCACCTGCAGCTCTTCTGATCTTCTGACCAACTACCGTCGCCCATGGACACTCACAAAGAGTGTCCATGGGCGACGGTAGTTGGTTTCCACCAGGTGACTCGTTTGCTCGTTTGCCCCCTTATTCATAAAAAAAACAGGCCGTATACGGCTTCGGGCTAGGGGCGGCAGCGTCCTGGAGGGACGGCAGATTTCGTACATGGGCGGCGAAAATAAAGTGGCCTACATTAAAAAATATAAATCCGGCACTCGTCCTAGGGCCAACTTGAATAAGTATAGATATAACGCCTCCGTGGTCCAGTGGTTAAGAGCGTGGCTCTTGACTCGGAGGTTGTGGGTTCGATTCGCGCGTTGGAAACATGCTATTTCCAAGTTTGGTTAGGACAATGCAGGCTGATCACCGGATTGTCTGACAAGTAAGAAAAGTCGGTCCTGCGCCTGATCTCTCGCCAGTCGTATCAGTCGTCCGTCCCACTGGGTTACGAGAGTACACGCTTGGGCACTATAAAATTACTCCTGCGTAGCTGGCCTGGTTTTAATGAAACCGGCCACCGTCACCGAAACCGGTGTGGGAGTTATTATTATTAGTTGGTCAAAATATCATGCCATTATCTTTCACAAATACGGAGAACGAGATTTGATTACACTATAGATGTTGCCCAATGCCCGCAACTTCGTTGATCGGGGGCAACCGTACATTTTCCCTTTGCTCGAAATTACAGCATATCCGTATAACGTTTTATTTCAAGTGGTTCAGCCGTCTTAAGCTCTGGTTTCCTCCAAGAGAGGTGCCGTCGTGTGGCGGCCGTGATGCAGCGGTGAATGACGTCACTAGATCGTTGTCTACGTGGGCGGTAGCCGATATGGCGCGGTTTCCTAGAGAATGGTGTCAATTATACCGTTCTCTAGGAAACCGCGCCATATTGCTTACATGGACAACGTTCTAGTGTCGTCATTCACCGCTGTATTGCAGCCGCTGCATGACGGCGCCGCTCTTGGAGGAAACCAAAGCTTGCGAGGAGAGATAGCCATAGCCATCGAGGAATTTGATTTTTAGTCAGTTGACATTTATTTACATTTATATCAACAAAACGGGTGTTGTATTTATTTTACCCATTTAACTATCTACTGAATACGGTGCCTCGATTTGCGTGAAAATAATACAGACGAACGTCATTTGGTCGGATCATGACAATTGTTAATTGTGGTCTATCGGCTGGGTTTCTTCATCTGACTTCTCTGATAGTACTTTTACAAATCTACAATTGCCTGGACCATAAGCCAGACTGACGCAAGTGGTCCTAAGGATGGCACTAGCTGGCTATGGCTTCTTTAAATTAAATGGTTATAGCTTCTTAGCCATACTATCTGGTACCCAGTTTTTGACCATAAAATATTCATCCATTTAGATTTGAGGCTTTAGTTACAAACTCCCACGGCCACACATCATGCTGTATCAGTTAATTTTATCAATATCTATGCAACTTTAATGCTAGGTTAGGGTTAAAATAAAATCAGATATAAATGCATATATTCGGATTTATTATTAATCAATTAATAATACAACTTAACTTAAAAAAAATACATTGACTCAAACGTGGTACAATTTGTATCCTAACTTAGCTAGGTCGAAGCAATAACACTATAAATTACATTTTACTTACAACGCCATCTACAATAAAATTATATCCATAAAATATTCCTTCGGGATTTTGTGTTAGATTAATAAAATCGTCAACAAAAAACTTGTATCAATTCCATTTATCTTTTTGTAGTATTGCTCAATTTTATTTAAATATTAGAAATATCTTTCTTAAATAATTAATTCAATCTAAGAGGGATATTTCCATTCATATATCAATTATAAAACAAAGGTCCCAGAATCGACCTTTGCGTAACACCCGATTAATTTCTATGCGACTTGATTTTTAAGAATTTCATTAGTTTACTGGTGGCACAAGTAATGTTGATTTGCGAAAATCTATTAAAATTTATCGTGAGACCACCCATAGCCACATTTTCCAGGGCCAAACTTGATCTCAGTGATAGAGAACGCCTTACAAAATTCTATCGATTTTTGCTTTCAACTAAAATTAAATATATTATTTCTTATATACATAAACTTCTCAGTCATTGGAATGGCATTCGCCTAGGACTCTACAAAACCTAAAACCTTCAAATTCGCTACCACCACGCGTGACGCCCGTACCAAAAAAAAGTTTGTCAACGTCTAAAAGTGTCAAAGGTACGCCCTATCCCTACTCTAATAGTTACAATTAAAATAACTTATATTTTATCCTAACTGTACAAATTATACGATATACTTTTTTACAGTCATTTCTATTTTTTTATAAAATACTGTTGATCGCTCCATCCTCGAGAACATTCTTAAAAACACGCAAGTGTCATGGCGGACTGAAAAATCTCAGACATATTTACAGTGTCACTCTCCGATGGCAGTGCAATCAACGAACCACAATGTTTCACTAAACAATAGCACGCACATTTACAAATTCATTTAAAAAATAAACCTTAACACGTCTTATATACAAAACAGCTACTCTTAATGTAAATAAGTGATATGATTTAAGGAATGTAAAAGAAATTTCGCAAAGTAAAGCTAAGTTAGGCCAGAGACTAGCATCCAGGCTGAAGTGGCATTTTAGGCCTCGATTATTACTTCGATGTTAATTTTATTAAGTGGTTTCGTTATAATTGGCATCAATTGCTAATGAGAGTTGAAATAATCTTTTAAGTAGACACGATATACGATTATTATTATTGGATCGTTTTCATTAACATTTTGAACATTGGAGACAAAAAAATATTGTTCTTTTCTTTTAATTTTCTTGGCTGCCTGAATAACCAATACTTAAAGTAGATCCATTGATAAACTGTTTTTTATTATAACTGATATGTTTTTGTGACGTATTATCGTCTTGTACAAATATAGCAATAAGAATTAAGATGATTCAGAAATCGACACGTATTTAAACAACTTGACATAAATTAAAAATTCTTGAGTAAAACTAGGCATTTCATTGTGTTGGGCACTAGAAAATTTGATTGGAACTTAATTCATCGTAACTCTTATTGAAATATAAGTTGATATAGATGATGCGATAAATAAAAATGAATCAAATTGTTTGACACGCACACAATATTTACAAAACCATTGAAACCCAACATATAGGCCGAAGATGGCAATATAGTTCTTGTAATTAACAAGATTAGAACTTAAGTTGAAATTGCAACTACAAAGATGACTGTAACTTAGGAATAATGAACAAGATCTTGAATTACAAGAACTATATAAATGCAATGAGAATGGACTCAACATTTGAGCAATGCTATCAATGAATCAACCAGTTTTTAGAAAGAGACAAAGCAATGGAATTTTATATCATTTTCTCACGTATCTTTAGAAACATTTCTAGAAAATGGTCAAGGCGGAGACAGTATTGTATCCATTCAAATGATTTCTTAATCCTAATATCGACTAGAAACACTACACCATATTAATACCGTACTTTTCAGGCGCAAAGTAGCTGTTACCTGAGTTGGAGAAGTTCGTGATCTGCGATGCTTGGAGCATGCTTAAGTGTGGGGGGTTTTGGGACTGGTTTTCCGGGGATTCCTGGCCTGAGGTGAGCAGGTTGTGGCCCGGCCAGGCGGCAGGGGGTGACGCGTTGCTGAAAGACACTTGGTTGTAGAGCTGGTTGCCGTTGGGGGTGAGGTTGTGGCTGTGGTGACTCCCATGTGACTGGTTCACCGCAGATCCGTTGAAGTATTCCATCTGAAATGAAGAAGCTGGTTAGCCATTTTGTTTTCAAGATGAAACCCGTGAGACATGACACAAAACTTCAAGAAGTGTGTGTCGATGTCAAGTTTTGTGCTGTGTCTTATGATTTAGACCATCTGTATACCTTTGGAGTCCTTAGTATAGCTATGGATATGGATTTGTAAAATATACTGCGTTGTTTTCGTTTATAATACGAAGTAAAATCTTATAAAACGTTTGAAACAAGAATTTTCGTATTTATGCCTCAAGAATTTTTCACAATTTAAACGTTTGACAGAAAAGATCTATGACAATAAAATGCATAATTACCTGGCTGGGATAGTACGGGGAGTTGTAGGCGGCCTGCCCATACCCCTGGTGGTGGTGGGAGCTTGAATAGCTTCTGATGTAGTCCGACGTCCCCGGCCAATGGAAGGAGTTATAGCTGTCTGGATGGTACACATTTCCTGGGCCGTTCAGGTTTTGGGGCGTGATGGGAGGCGATGGGGTGGTCATGATGGACGAGTTTGATCCCAAAGGAGTCAGATTACCAGTCAGACGGGAGCTGTACTGGTCTTTCACGATGTTGCTCGAGAATTTCTCCGAGTAATCCACCTTGGAGTAGTCCAGTCTCTTCGGGCTGTTGTACAACTCCTGCTTCGGGGCGACGCCATAGTTGTGGACGTTCATCGCACTGGGGGATGAGTCTTTGCGTGTATCGTTGTAGTGGTGTGATATTATGTTCTTGTTGACGTTGGATTCATAGCTGGATCCCGCCGTTTCCTTCTTGCAGATCACGTTAATGGGTGGACTGACTGACGTAGCTGGCGTGGGGAGGACAGGCGATGATGTGGTGTTGGATGTGTGTGTGGTTAGACTTGAGTTGGTGCTTGTGATGGGTTTGGAGGTGGATATCTTGGAACTGCTACTCTTGATCGTATTGCTTGACGATATCGTCTTGGAGTTGGAAGATTTGCTCGATATCTGCGTGTTTGTCTGCTGCTGCAGCTGCTGTCTGCATTTTGCTCTTCGGTTCTTAAACCAGACCTGTTGGAAGAGAATTCCTATTAGTTGCGATACTCGCATTTTGAGTCTGAAGGTTTGTAAGGATGGATTGAGGACAGTAATTATTCTTATTTCACGCAACTACTTAACGGATGACGATAAATTTTTGTATAATAATGGTTTATGCACCCGAGTAACTAATAAGCTACATTTAATTTTGGAAATAGCAGAGTTTTCCAGGGGAATACCTAATGTATGTGCGCATAGCCGCGTAATTATTATCTAAAGTGGTTTCCAACGTATTGATTTCGAAAACTTATTCTAATAGAGTTCTTTGTTGCATTCGGTTACATTTTTTGGCGTCACAGCCATTGAAAAAGTTTCGTTCTTGGTTCATTCAAATTGAACAATATTACAATGCTACTAATCCGTTGCTGTTATTGTATGCCACACGTCCCAGTGATTTATATTGTCTATGACATCTGCAGTTTCATTGTAACGATTAATTATTTACTTATGTAGTTTTTTTGGGATGTTTTTAAAAGATGTCAAAAGTCTATTATAATATTTACTAGCTTCGTACAAGAAAAAGTGTAATGTAGCACTCGACCGCATTAAATTTCAAAACGGTCCCAAACAGTGAAAAAAGTGGCCCAATTTTTGCATACTTTCGCATCGACATGATATTATACGTCTATTGGGTTATTAGTTTCTTCCACATTTTTATTCATATATGAACGGCCTAGGCCAATAACTAGCTGCCTATCCATTAATGCAGCTATCTAATTTACATAATCTTCAAAATTAAAACCTCTTTAGAGATAACCACCCAAGATTTTTGAACTTCGAACGTCAACGCATTAACCAATCGAATGCGTTCCAAATTTCAAATTCGAATTTCGAATCATTTAATCCCCCATTGTTTGGAGTTTGACAGTAAGCCGTGCGCGTGGTGAAAAAAATATCAGCTTGCGAGTGATATTTTAACAATAAACTTTTCAATTATAAATAAAATATGGGATATGAAAGCATACTACGGTGGAACTAAAATCTAAATTGATAAAATGCATGATACGTATTGTGTTATGTCCTTTTATAATAATAAATAGGAACTGAAATAAAATAGGTAATATCGGAAATCACTTCATTTTTGTTGGTAAATGTTATTTAAACTGTTGAAGTTTTTGATATTTTGAATTTTCCTCTCTTAGGCTGGCCTCACACAGCCGGAATTTCATAATCGGAAATTCATATTCTTACAGATCGATCTATGGAATTCATAATCTCAAAAATCTGAATGTGTGTGGAGCGTACTGATATTATATGGTATTCCGGTCTTTCTGAATTAATAATATGAATTCAGATTATGAATTCAGATTAACATTCCGGCTGTGTGAGACCGAGGCTTTATACTTCTAGTTAAATAATTGTTAACATAATCTTATATCTTTAAACGAGCAATTCTTGTATATTATAATATATAATTGGAATCTCGGAATCGGCTCCAACTATTTTCATGAAATTTAGAATTAGTATATAGGGGGTTTCGGGGGCGATAAATCGATCTAGCTAGGAATCATTTTTAGAAAATGTCATTTTATTTGTATTTTATCGAATACCGAGCAAAGCTCGGCCAAATAGCTAGTATAATTGTAACATTTTTCTCTCTTTTCAAGCCTCTACACGGCAAATTAATTTTCAAGTACTTAGCACATTAAAAACCTTAAAAATCATCGACCAAAAAAAATATCATCAATATAAAAATTTTACCCTCTAGCGCATCAGGGGTATTATTTCACCCCGCTTCGTTAGCGAGATGCTATCTTATCACTGATGACCGATAAGATATGCCAATTAGCGTGCAAATTCGTGCCGGGGTTGCTGGGATCTTGATAATATTAATTAAAATATTATAGCCGGAGAAATTATTTTGAAAATTGAATTGAAATTTTAGTACTTAATTTTCAAAGCTAGTTTTGGATATTTCTGAAGTCTCGATAGTGTTACCCGACGGCAACTGATAATATTATTTCCTTAGCCGGAATTCTAAGAGAAATAATAATCTCTCATAATCAATTTCTAGGGTAAAAAAAATCTCGCTCATTAGTAATGAATAAAATGATACATTTATTAAAATACTAGCTGTTGCCCGCGACTTCGTCCGCGTGGACTTCAGTTTATAGCGCGCGATGTCAACAAAATTGGTGTCAAAAGCTTTTATAAAAAAAAAACCTTGGTACCCCTTAAATCAAAACAGCTGTGCAGTGTGCACATAATAATATTTCAATTTTTTTAATTAAACTTTATATTTTATGCCAAATTTTAAAGCTTATTTAGCCCTCAATTACACAACTTTACCCATAAACTATTTATCATTGATAGGTTTAAGGTTATGTCACTGGCTCACTGCATAGATAAAGTACTGATTTATTAAATAACGTACTTAAGAAATAACAATCGAAAAAAATCGGAAACTGAATGTAAGATAATACCACCTCTTATAGAAAGACTTTCGGGAAAGCGTTAGTGCGATGTAGGAGACGCACGGCGCCATCTATTTTGAATTTTTGGAACTAACGTAATTTGAACAAATTTACGCATTTTCACCCCCTTACAACGCTTTTTTCCAGTAAAAAAGTAGCCTATGTCCTTTCTCAGGCTTTAGACTATCTGTATACAAAATTTCATTACAATCGGTTCGGTAGTTTTGGCGTGAAAGCGAGACAGACAGACAGACAGACAGACATACAGAGATACTTTCGCATTTATAATATTAGTATAGATTATTTAATTTTAGTCGATTGCAGCGAAGCCTAATAATTTTTTACAGTCTGTGTATTTTAGCGCCTGAGTAGTTTATTTGCTAATCTGAAGTGTCATTAGATTCTTAATTAAAAGGTCAGGATATCATAATTTGAAATGAATTCAAATTTTTCTATTTTCAAATATGTTGGAATCGGTGAAAGCCGCCCTAAGAAACTCGCAAAAATTTGCAAAATCAAGTTCGAATTTTCAGCTTCTAATAATTCTCCTTCTGTACATAGACTAAAAATATAACTGACGTCACAATGTTCAACAGTAGCGGCCAATTTATCAAATTCTGTCAATTGACTTACGTGAGGGCGGCCTCGGGGCGAGGATTAACCCCCAATGGGGTCCCCGCGACCCCCGGAATGAGTTAATAATGGAAAAGAGCAAAGAAGCAGATGTGATTATGCCCATTAGGCCATTTCGCGATCTTCTAATTAATTAGTTTCGGGGGGTTAGTATTGTAATGATAGTTTGTATGTAAACTTTTATACAAACAACATTTTTAGACAGGAATATACCTGTTAGTAAGAACTAGGGCTGCCATCACCCAAATTGCATTCGCCGGTCAGGCAGGACCAAAATTCCCGGACATTCGGCCGAAATGTGGTTATTTCCCCGGACACCTCTATATAAACAGTATTTACGATAACCTCTTGCCAATTTTTGCTTCTCCAACAAGAATTTGTAAAAATCTGACTAACTCAAGTCCGTGCAAGAAACCGTGTGTATGCTTAGCGAGATTTTATCTTTCGTTAATTAGTAGAAGTGTCCGGATTTCACCCGGACACTTTTCAAAACTTCAAACTAGGACAAATCCGGGGAAACCCGGATGGATAGCAGCCCTAGTAAGAACCCACCTATGATGACTTGTTTTCTGTACCTATAGTCTACCTATGATTTCGAAACCCAGGATACGACATAGATGTAGTGTACCATCGAGGAGGTTGATTCCTATGCAATTGACAGACCAACGTTATTTGGTCGAATATGTCAATTCAATGTTAATTGTGATCTGTCAGCTGGGTTTGACGTAAAGAAACCAAACTACTTACAGAGTAGACAGAATGATAGAGTATGCCGACTTAGAACTGATGTTGAAATTTTTAAATTTGACGTATTAAGACGAAAATCGTCGCCAGGGTTGTTAAATTGTTACATACGAATTTAAAACTATGACATATTCGCTGGACGTGTTCCTCTTTGGTCGCATTGTTGTTTGTGTTTTGGCACATACGATTAAAATTGTCAGAATCCAATTTTGAAATCTTTATTTTAAATATTTAAAAACAAATTATATCAGCCAGCGCGAGGCACATTCCGTTCATAATCCTAGTGAAACCCGACGAATTTGACAGATATTGAAACCTGTCCGTCTCTTTGCAGTCGAACTACTGGTCGTTATGTCTATTGTGCTACTTAGGTCCCCGATTTGCATAGGAATCAACTTCTGTGATAGTACATACAAATATCAGTTCCGTCGGGTAGCCAGGCATGAGAGTGAGTTTCGTTGGATAACTCTACGAAGTACGAACGAAATCGAAGTTACGTTGGATAACGCTAAGAATAAGAGATAGTTTCGTTAGCTCGTAGTACGTAGAGTAACGCTAGTAACCTAAGGGCCTGCTTCACCACTTTCTGATAAAGTGCGTGGGAGAGCCATGCTTCGGCACGAATGGGCCGGCTCGACCGGAGAAATACCACGTTCTCACAGAAAACCGGCGTGAAACAGCGCTTGCGCTGTGTATCGCCGAGTGAGTGAGTTTACCAGAAGCCCAATCCCCTACCCTACCCTCCCCTATTCCTTCCCTTCCCATCCCTGCCCTCCCCTATTACCCTATTCCCTCTTAAAAGGCCGGCAGCTCTTCTGATGCTGCGAGTGTCTATGGGCGACGGAAGTCGCTTTCCATCAGGTGACCCGTTTGCTCGTTTGCCCCCTTATTTCATAAAAAAGGGCCGAATAGGCTATTCACAACTTTTTCGACAGATTCTCCATATTTGATCTGTCAAATTAAATTGTGAATAGCCTAATTCGGAATTATCAGGAAGGGGTGAAACAGGCCCTAATAAATATTACGTTCCGTAACGCAACTTTCGTTACAATTTCAGATACGGTTATATCTAATATCTAGTTAGTATACTATACGCCTCCGTGGTCTAGTGGTTAAGAGCGTGGCTCTCGACTCGGAGGTCGTGGGTTCGATTCCCGCGTTGGAAACATGTTATTTCCAAGGACAATGCAGGCTGATCACCTGATTGTCTGACAAGTAAGATGATCCATGCGTCGGATGGGCATGTAAAAAGTCGGTCCTGCGACTGATCTCTAGCCGGTCGTGTCGGTCTTCCGTCCCACTGGGTTATGAGGGTGAAGGAATAGAGAGTGCTCTTGTGTACTGCGCACACACTTGAGCACTATACAATTACTCCTGCGTACCTGGCCTGGTTTCAATGAAACCGGCCACCGTCACCGAAACCGGTGTGGGGAATTATTATACACACTCATTATGGAAAAACATAAAGATACACACCTGGACCCTGGACTCCGGCAGGTTGATCTTCAGAGCCACCTCCTCCCTCATGAAGATGTCGGGGTACCTGGTCTTCCCGAACAGCGCCTCCAGCACGTCGAGCTGCGCCCGCGTGAAGGTAGTCCGCTCGCGACGCTGCTTTCGGGGGTTCACACCTGGAAGAGGGGTTGAGTTGAGTTGTGGTGTTACGTTCACACCTGGAAGAGGGGTTGAGTTGAGTTGTGGTGTTACGCTCAGACCTGGAAGAGGGGTTGAGTTGAGTTGTGGTGTTACGTTCACACCTGGAAGAGGGGTTGAGTTGAGTTGTGGTGTTACGTTCACACCAGTAGTGCTAGCACGGCGACCAGCGGAAATGCGAAAGTATGGACAAACTGTGGAGATAAACTTAAGGTGCCGTTCCGATCTTTTTTAGTTCCGAATAATTCAATTAAAAAGCCACTTTATGACAGACTATAGTTCTAAAAATTCAAATAATGTGTCATAAAGTGGCATTTTAATTGAATTTTTCGGAACGAAAAAAGATCGGAACGGCACCTCAGGTTTATTTCCACAGTTAGTCCATACTTTCGCATTTCCGCTGGTCGCCGTGCTACCGCTACTGGAAGAGGGGTTGAGATGAGTTGTGGTGTTACGTTCACACCTGGAAGAATGGTTGAGTTGAGTTGTGGTGTTACCTCTTCATCTCTTCATGCTTCAGTGAATGAGCCGATTTAGATGGGTGTCTCAAGATATAAATGTATAAGATAGTTTTTGTCGTGGAAATATGTACGAACGAATTTTGTCTCAACGGAGTTGCGGGCGTCATATAGTTACCTACGTGATAAATAAACGAATGATGACAATATGAAAATTTAAATGTAAATTTTATTATACGCCAAAATTAAATTAAAATTCTCGTATAAATATAAAGTTAATATCATCATTACCAAATCGATTTCAACGACCGCCCCCGCACTTGTATATGTTGTAGTGATGCGGAAATATTGTCGATATCGATATGAAATTATCGATCGATTTGTATCGGGCCCGCGATTTAATCCGACGTGACAAAACTAAGTGATAATACTTTAGGGTGTGTACGTGTTCCTTGTAGAGAGTTCACTGTGAAAGTAGCAGCGCTGAAAGACCAAATTTCACTTCACTTTTGTATCGGGAAACTCGTGACGCTCGGGCACTTGCCCATACAAAAGTGAAAAAAAAATTGGTCTTTCAGCGCTGCTACTTTCACAGTGAACTCTCTACAAAAAACACTCTCTACTTTAGGGTGTGTATACACCCTAAAGTATTATCACTTATTTTTGTTACACACTGTATTACACTAAATGACGCCCTCCGTTTGTAACGACAACTCCGTTGCGTAAAAATTAGTTTATCGCGCGGGAACCGTACTCTTTTTCGGGGTAAAGGTATCCCATGTCCTTTCCCGGGACTCAAAGTTTGTCCATACCAAGTTTCAGCGAAATCGGTTCAGCGGTTTAGGCGTGAAGAGGTAACTAACAGACAGACGGACAAACGGGAAGTAGGGATACCTATAGATATTCAAAATCAGTGTCAGGGGACTGATTATATAATATCAGTGCTTAGCGGGGCTATAATGGTCACATTTAGCAATTCCTCTCAATCAATTCAGCAAATGAATTGTCAAAACTTTCAAACTGACGAGAGTGACCATTTTGCAATTTGAAAAATTATTAATAATTAATATTATGATTCATAATATGATTAAAACTTTTTAATCGGGACTTAACGCGACTTATTTAAGTAGTAATGTTACAACGAGTACATACTTTTTCTCGACGTTTATTTACTACTAGAATAAGTCGCGTTAAGTCCTGATTAAAAAGTTTTAATTATAATGCAACGCGAAAGTTTAAAATTTCATAATATGATTCTTCTCCAAAGCTACGATTTTAGCCCCGTAGGTCTAGTCTGGATTCTATTTAAAAGCAAAAAAATATTCTCATATATTATATACCTACTTCAAAAGAAAAAAATTTTGAAGATTTGGTTTATTATACCTACAAGTAGTCATTCCATAAGAAAAAATATTTAACAATCAAATTTTGAACCATTGTAAAAAGTGTTGTTTAAATTTTACATAAGTGGAAAAGATTTCAACGCGTACGAGTCTATTAGTACTGCACTGCAGCACTGACCCTATAGACTCTCGCTATGAAAGGCTATCTTTAGTATGTAAAAATTATCGATAAAGTGATGTCCCATCACTAGTCACTACCAATAAATCATAAGGTCAAACTGCCAAAGATTTGTTGTCTCATAAAAATATCAATTTATATCCCGTCATAATTATGTTTGATTTTATTAATCGACATCCATACTAAATATTATAAATGCGAAATTGTGACTGTCCGTATGTTACCTCTTCACGCCCAAACCGTTGAAGCGATTTTACCGAAATTTGGCATGAAGATACTTTGAGTCCCGGGGAAGGACATAGGATACTTTTTATCCCGGAAAAAATGTACGGTTCCGCCGCGATAAATGAGTTTTAGCGCAACGGATTTGTCATCTAGTAGTTTATATTTATCCATCACTAGCTGTCCCGGTGAACTCCGGTCACTTTAAAACCTTCCCTGGACTTCTACGAATATTTTATGACTAAAATTAGCCCAATCCGTTCAGCCGTTTTCGAGTTTTAGCGTTACTAACACAATTGAAAATCCTTCCTACTTTCTACTAATATTATAAAGGCGAAAGTTTGTTTGGATGTATGGATGTGTGGATGTATGGATGTTACTCTTTCACGCAAAAACTACTGAACGGATTTTAATGAAACTTTACAATAATATAGCTTATACATCAGAATAACACATAGGCTACAATTTTAACCGACTTTCAAAATGGGGGAGGTGTTATGTTCGTTTTCTTATATTCAACGATTACTCCACCGTTTGTTAATCGATTTTCAAAATTTTTCTTTTGGTATATAGGGTATCACCCCAATTTGGTATTATATTCACAAAAGTGGTGATCTGATGAAGGATCCATAAGTAATCGAGGCAACTCCTCAAAACTTATAGGGAAACATGTGGTGACGTCGGTTTCGTGAGAAGTATTCTAAGCATATGCTACCAACAAGTAAGATTTTGCACCGAGATATACCTGGTATACCGTGGTTCGGAAGGTGCTGAGAGAACTCCTGATTCTTTATAGATACAAGTTTGGGAGTTTCGGCGTTGTTTTAAGTCATCATCATCACTACCATATTATACCATTTCATAGTCTTTTAGATCGAGACTCGAGTTTGTCAAGCGATAATTAAAAAAAATCTATACCTACCTAATATTATAAACCTGAAGAGTATGTTTGCTTGAACGCGTCAATCTCAGGATCTACAGGTCCGATTTAAAAACTTATCTCAGTGTTAGATAGATCATTTATCGAGTAAGACTATAGGCTATATATTATCACGCTAAGACTAATACGACCGAAGAAACTCAGGAAAATGTGGGAAAAACGGGGGAAATATTTTTTATGGGAAAAGAAAGATTTCTGTAAAATTCCTTTAATTTACGCGGGCGAAGCCGCGCGGGACATCTAGTTTTTATATATATAGATGAGGCATCTTGAAGACCCTTAAAGAGAGGCCTAAACTAAGTAACAAGGAACATTCTAAGCTGTCAAAACTCAAATTCAATAAACAAAGTTAATTCGTTGTTAACTAATGACTGGTCATTTTAACCGACTTCCAAAAGGAGGCTATTAACAACTAACAAGACCTTTGACATTATTAAATGTTGCCAGAGACGAAAATGATGGATTGCATGTCGTTAATTATTTTTCTAACATAACCATTATGTCATCTATGTAAGGTTCATTGTTATAGAGACTGTAACTTAAAGTCTTTGAATGGACTTGGACTATGGATATGAATGAATTTGGACATAAGTCATAGTGTAAATATACGGGGTGTAACAAAAGTAAGTGATAATACTTAAGTATTATCACTTACTTACACACCCTAGTGTGTATGTCCCTTAAGTAGAGTTTACTGTGAAAGTAGCAGCGCTGAATCAAAATCGGTTCAGCAGTTTAAACATGAAGAGGTAACAGACATACGTACCTGTACTATTACTATGGATATAGGATAAATAAATGCAAGTTCTATAGCTAAGGAAAATTCAAAACACTTTTAAATAGCCATCCATAATGGCTCGCACACCGGTTTCGGTGACGGTGGCCGGTTTCATTGAAACCAGGCCAGCTACGCAGGAGTAAGTTTATAGTGCCCAAGTGTGTGCGCAGTACACAAGAGCACTCTCTATTCCTTTACTCTCATAACCCAGTGGGACGGAAGACCGACACGACCGGCGAGAGATCACTCTCCTTTTTACATGCCCATCCGACGCATGGATCATCTTACTTGTCAGACAATCAGGTGATCAGCCTGCATTGTCCTAACCAAACTTGGAAATAACATGTTTCCAACGCGGGAATCGAACCCACGACCGCCGAGTCAAGAGCCGCGCTCTATACCACTAGACCACGGAGGCGTTAAAAAAAAATAGCCGTCCAAACTAATATTATTAATGCGAAAGTGTGTCAGTCTGTTACTTCTTCACGCTCAAACTGCTGAACCGATTTGGCTGGGTATGGAAAGGCCTAAGATACTTTTTCGGAAAAATGCACGGTTCCATCGCGATCGCAATAAACGAATCTTGACGCAACGGGGTTGCGGGCGTCATCTAATTCTATAGAAAAGCTAAAGTACACACATCTGTCTCTTTCCTCACAATGGTTAGAGCGAGACAACAATAACCAGAGATAATCCGGGTGACGTTTTTTTTTCTTTTGATGTTATCTCCACAGATACGGCTACTTGTTTATGCCTCATCTACTAATGGTTTATTCTTGTAAGTATCTGGTTACTTTAAAAGATTGTTAGTAGATAGGTCACCGCTAAATGCGGTTAAAATGTTAAATAGCGTAGACATTAATCGAGAACTTGAGCGCGGCGACCGAATCAAGAAATTCCGTAGCGAAAATAAACCTAACACATCATCTAACATCGTTTCAGTTCGGCAGACTTCGGCACGGAGTTTGTGGCGAATTATTATTGAAAATCAAACTCAAACTCAATTTTTTTATTCAGAATAAATTTTTGCAAATGTTCTCTGAAAGTCTACATGATGCCTACCACCGGTTCGGGAACTAACCCGGCGAGAAGAACCGGCGTAAGAAACACGCACGGGACCCACTTTTTTACCAAAAAAAGTGAGAAAAAATTAATCTTTTAAAATAAGGTTTACAATGTTGTAACTTAAAATAATTATACAATGTCAACATACTGTATACGTAATTATTGTAAGTCATAAAATAATGTAGAAGTAGCCTTGCAAGCAGCCACCCTACTCCCAAGATACTTACTTACTTACCTTACCTTATATACTTTTTGATTTTTTTTTTAATTGACCCTTTTTTATGAAATAAGGGGGCAAACGAGCCAACGAGTCACCTGATGGAAAGCAACTTCCGTCGCCCATGGACACTCGCAGCATCAGAAGAGCTGCAAGTGCGTTGCCGGCCTTTTAAGAGGGAATAGGTTAATATAGTAAGGAAGGGAAGGGAATAGGGGAGGGAAGAGATGGGAATAGGGTAGGGGATTGGGCCTCCGGTAAACTCACTCACTCGACGAAACACAGCGCAAGTGCTGTTTCACGCCGGTTTTCTGTGAGAACGTGGTATTTCTCCGGTTGAGCCGGCCCATTCGTGCCGAAGCATGGCTCTCCCACGTATAAACCCTTTGCTTTGGCACACAAACGCTCTTTGACTACTTTTTTAAATTTATTAATGGAAAGATTTTGAACGTTTTCTGGGATTTTATTGTAAAGGCGTATACATTGACCTTTAAATTGCAAAGTTGATAAAAAAACTAATAACTATTGCTATGCAATAGCTTTACCGCGGCAGTCCCCGAGTGCCACGCGTATTTTTGTTATTTTGTTTTTTATTCTGCATCTTTGGTGAAAGGGTATGATTGGAGCAAAAGTGGAAGATAAGCAGGACGCAAGATGTCCTTTTCAGGGCAGTCGCCTCACCAGTCACCTATGCTTCTAAACGGCCTAAAAATCTTACTGAGGTGCCGACGGCAAACGCTTGTAGGCACGTTTTGGCTCCAAAAAAATGTCCATCACGCATCATAAGACATATTTAAGTCATGACGTGTTATGACTTATGATTATTAGACCTGATCAAAAATTCGTAAGACGAAGAGTAGACCGTCGCGCGGCGCGGCGTAGGATAGGACGAGATATCCCACTCTATTCTTATATTCTTTTGCACGGCGAAAATGAATGCAAATTGCAACCCGTTGTTTATTTTTCATTTAAATAAGATATACCAACAAACGAATTAGCCAAATCATTCGATTATCTTAGTCGATTTGGGAGCACGTGCATAGCATTAACTATTAAAATGCCACCGGTTTGTGATCTTTTCGCCCCTCGGAAGGGATGCGCACAGATAAACACTTTGTTTTTTGGTATGGCAACATCCGCCATCTTGGCTGTCAATTTGACAGATCAAAGGGCGCGTAATGGGCGTTCGGATTTTGAATTTAGGCGCCTAATTAGCGGAGTTCGAAGCTAATGATGCAGATTGTTATCAATCGAACAGAATAGATGGATTATTGTGCTTTGACCTTCCATTTTTAAATGTAGAGGGACAGGTTCTATTTTTAAATTGCTAACTTTTTAATATCCATACTTCCATACTTATACAGGGTGTAACAAAAACAAGTGATAATACTTTAGGGTGTGTACGTGTTCCCTGTAGAGAGTTCACTGTGAAAGTAGCAGCGCTGAAAGACCAAAAATTTTTTTCACTTTTGTATGGGGAAACTCGTGACGCTCGGGCCCTTGAATACAAAAGTGAAAAAAAAATTTGGTCTTTCAGCGCTGCTACTTTCACAGTGAAATCTCTACAGGGAACACGTACACACCCTAAAGTATTATCACTTGTTTTTGTTACACCCTGTATAATTATAAATGCGAAAGTGTGTCTGTCTGTCTGTCTCCTCTTCACGCCTAAGTCCCTGAACTTTGGTATGGGGAAACTTTGAGTCCCGGGAAAGTAAATAGGATACTTATTATTATTATAACGGAAAAGTTTTAGTCCCGAAAATGTACGTCTACCACGCGATAAACTAATTTTGGCCTAACGAAGTTGCGGGCAACATTATATTATGTAGAACTACATAACATACACAATATAACACATACATAAACAAATGTACAACAAAAATCACGAATCCCCTTCCAAAGTTGACGTCGTAACAATTTTATTTCTTTACTACCACCCAAAATATATCACTAACGCCCTTATAATAATTTATTTGATAAATTTCCATTACCAACAATTCGGTTAGCACCCCTGCTACCAACATACAAATAAAAACCAGCAACACAACATCGACTTTACACCCCTACGATAAGATTCAAATTCGATCGCGCGAGTTTCCCGCCAATGATCTGTCAACCAACCCCCAGTGTTGCCAGAATTTATGTGTTAACATGATTTATGTTGGCAACCCTGAAATATAGCTTATTTACGTAATGTAGGGGTTATAATTGCCGTGATAAATCTGGTATATTTCGGCCATTTTGGACGAGCATTAGCCAACCATTTTATGGTACACTACTAGACGTTCCGCGCAGCTTCACCCGCGTAAAATTAGATATTTCACAGGCAAATTAGTCCACAAAAAATAGCCTATGTGCCTAGCTAGCCTAGCCTAGCCTACGTGGTCTACTTCTTATCTGCGCCAATAACAGAAAAAATGCTTTAGTAGTTCGTAAGATAAGCCCTTTCAAATAATTTCCCCCGTTTTTTTACACATTTTCCTCGATTTCTTCGCTCCTATTAGTCTTAGCGTGATAAAATATAGCATATAGCCTTCCTCGATGTATGGGCTATCTAACACTGAAAGAATTTTTAAATTGGACCAGTAGTTCCTTAGATTAGCGCGTTCAAACAAACAAACTCTTCCGCTTTATAATATGACACCCGCAACTCCGTTGCGCCAAAATTTGTTTGTGGCGCAGGAAACGTACATATTTCCGCAACAAAAACTGTCCTTTTCCGTCTTTCGAAGCATAAAGCTCTACATCAAATTTCATCTAAATCGGATCAGCCGTTTGAGCCTGAATAGATAATTAAGCAAGCAGACTGCAACAGACGTAGATATGTAACATATTAGATCTTTTTTAACGAACAAACGAGCAAACGGGTCACCTGATGGAAAACAACTACCGCCGCGCCGCTCATGGACACCCACAACATCAGAAGAGCTGCAGATGCGTTGCCAGCCTTTTAAGAGGGTATACGCTCTCTTCTTGCAGGTTTTCTGCCTGCCTAGTATACGCCAACGAGATATCTCACTCTACATGTTCTCTCGATGTTCGATGATTTGTCTCTTTATCTCTATTGACCCTAGCATGACAAATTTTCTCGCGTAGATCAATCATCGAAATAACACATTTTTATAGAGTTTTGTCGAGATTTTGACATTATGAGACGAGTAGTTTTTATACGTGGGAGAGCCATGCTTCGGCACGAATGGGCCGGCTCGACCGGAGAAATACCACGTTCTCACAGAAAACCGGCGTGAAACAGCGCTTGCGCTGTGTTTCGCCGAGTGAGTGAGTTTACCGGAGGCCCAATCCCCTACCCTATTCCCTTCCCTTCCCATCCCTACCCTCCCCTATTACCCTATTCCCTCTTAAAAGGCCGGCAACGCACCTGCAGCTCTTCTGAAGCTGCGAGTGTCCGTGGGCGACGGAAGTTGCTTTCCATCAGGTGACCCGTTTGCTCGTTTGCCCCCTTATTTCATTAAAAAAAAAATTATATCTCGAGGGTGAGATGTCTCGTTGGCGTATGCTAGGCAGGCAGGTCATATCGGTCCGGAAATACTGCTGGTGACAGTTCGTTCCAGAGTGTTACAGTGCGCGGCAGAAAGTTACGCGAGAAACTCACGATGGAAGTTCTGAGACTCATAAGTCATGACAAAGTTACTTATGCAATGGTTTTTAGGGTTCCGTACCCAAAGGGTAAAAACGGGACCCTATTACTAAGACTTCGTTGTCTGTCCGTCTGTCTGTATCTTAAGAACCGCTATAGCTAGACTTATGAAATTTTCACAGATTGTGTATATCTGTTGCCGCTATAACAACATATACTGAAAACAAAATAAAATTAATATTTAAGGGGGGCTCCCATACAACAAACGTGATTTTTTCGGCCTTTTTTGCTCTATATCAATAATGGCAAGAGGTAGGGACTTGAATTTTTCTTCACATTCTTTTGTTTTATGTGTACTTTAATATTTAATAATAATATTAAAATAAAATAAAAATTTAAGGAGGGCATCCCATTCAAAAAACACAATTTTTTTCTTCCCTTTGTGCGCGAGTCCGACTCGCACTTGGCCGATTTTACGTCTACCCGTATATTTGATGAATCATGCACACAAATAACAATTATTCTATCATTACATACACACACATCCTAATTTCAAACGGAAATGACGTTGCTCTGATATTATAGCGGTCATATACTTGCCACTAGTTGTGGGAACCACTTTTTAAGTCAGTTAAATTAAATAAAATGGCCTAATTTAAATACATACTAATCCAGTAATTCATATAGGTCTACCATAATCTGATGGCTTTTGATGGCATAATTTCAAAAAATATCCTTGATCATTGGATAAATTATATACTAGCTATTTAACTGAGCTTTGCTCGGTATTCGATAAAACACGAATAAAATTACATTTTCTAAAAATGATTCCTAGCTAGATCGATTTATCGCCCCTGAAACCCCCTATATACTAAATTTCATGAAAATCGTTGGAGCCGATTCCGAGATTCCAACTATATATTTATATACAAGAATTGCTCGTTTAAAGATATAAGATTTGCATGTTTCACACACTGAATCAGCCGTTATAAGGGAAAAAAAAGGATCAAAATGTTTTATTCCAATTATATTATAGGAATAGATATTGCTTGTGTCAATTTCTTTTCTCACTTTTTGCCATCAGATTCTGGTAGACCTATACATACATTTTATTTTGTCAGCAGGCTTAGCATAGTCACCATAGAAACGGTTTCTTACTACGGATGATAAAAGTGACATATTATCCACAGGTAATCCGCCGTTTTGTCACTGAAATCTGTCAGTGTTCTTCTTGTGATTTCTTTCATTCTTTCCCGTTTTTAATGTAGTTTTGTCTACTGATGTGTCAGATATACTCGTAAGTCAGATGAGAATACTCATTTCATATGAGGCCGAACCTGCGTCTTTGGGAATCGCAGACACAATAGATTTTCATTTATTATGCGGCAGCCGGCTGCCGCTTGGGGATTGATGGGTTAAGAGCACACAAGCTTCTTCGAGGCTTAAATACTTCAAGTTCGGAAAACACACGAATGCTAGGACAGATTTCCCGGAAAATGAACGGTACCGATACATTTTGAAGATTGATAAGTACATTTTATTTAATCTTCTAAGAATTCGGGATTTTTCAACACTTATCAAAATAGCTTCCGTTGTTGATTTAAAAGTGATTGTTATCACTTATCAGTCATTACTCATTAAGTACCTGTTTGAAGAAGTTAGATGTAAAATCTATACTAATATTATAAAGCGGCAGAGTTTGTTTGCTTGTTTGTTTGTTTGAACGCGCTAATCTCAGGAACTACTGATCCGATTTAAAAAAATCTTTCAGTGTTAGGCCCGTATAAATAGTCAGTACATAAGATGTGACCCGGTCTCAAGACATCACAGAGTCTGAACCGAGTCTTGAGACCGAGACGCATCCTGAGTACTGACTATTTATACGGGCCCTAGATAGCCCATTTATCGAGAAAGGCTATATTTTATCACGCTAAGACTAATAGGAGCGAAGAAATATAGGAAAATGTGGAAAAACGGGGTAAATTATTTGAAAGGGCTTATCTCACGAACTACTGGAGCAATGTTTCTGACTTCTGTTATTTGGCACCTAGATAAGAAGTAGACCACGTGAAGGATCATAGGCTATTTTTTGTGGACTAATTTGTCTGTGAAATATCTAATTTACGCGTGCGAAGCCTTTCTCAATAAATGGGCTATCTAACACTGAAATAATTTTTCAAATCAAATCAGTAGTTCCTGAGATTAGCGCGTTCAAACAAACAAACAAACTCTTCCGCTTTAAAATACATATTAGTATAGATTTGCATGCTTTGAGAGACGGGAAAGTTCATAGGGATTTCCGGGATAGAAAAAATATACTTTTTAACCTGGAAAAAATATACGGTTTCCGCGTAATAAACGAATTTTGGCGCAACAGAGTTGAGGACATCAACTAGTCAGAAAATACTTCTTGCTCTATGGTTAATCTATAATCTATGGTTTTCCAGTGTTGCCAACATCACCACTGTGGGAGCGAGACGGCACGTGGATTAACTTATCAATATACGTTCTGAGTGGGTGTAACAGATAAAGGGGCCTCCATTAAAAACCCTAATGTCTTGGGGGAATGGTGTTTTGATAGATTGACAGTTATACGCTTGGGTGGATAAGAATAACGGGAGGTTAAAATAGTGTATATTGGAGAGGAGTCTGGAAATTGAGGTTAAATAGTGTTATTTTAAAGACTAGAAAGGAGTTTGAAGTAAATATTTTAGAGTGCAAAGAAAAACAAAGACTAGAATAGAAGATTAGATTTATACGTGGGAGAGCCATGCTTCGGCACGAATGGGCCGGCCCGACCGGAGAAATACCACGTTCTCACAGAAAACCGGCGTGAAACAGCGCTTGCGCTGTGTTTCGCCGAGTGAGTGAGTTTACCGGAGGCCCAATTCCCTACCCTATTTCCTTCCCTGCCCTTCCCTATTCCCTTCCCATCCCTACGCTCCCCTATTTCCTTATTCCCTCTTAAAAGGCCGGCAACGCACCTGCGGCTCTTCTGGTGCTGCGAGTGTCCATGGGCGACGGAAGTTGCTTTCCATCAGGTGACCCGTTTGCTCGTTTGCCCCCTTATTTCATAAAAAAAAAGAAGAGAATGTAATAGAATAGAGAAGAAAATAAAAGATTTTAAACAGCGGAGAAGAGCAAAAGCTAGAAGGATATTCAAATAAGATTTTAAAGGGCAAGAAACTCAAAGGAGTTTGAAATTTATAGAGCAAGGACTAAAGATTAACCGACTAAGAAAAATAGTGGGCTTAAAGGTCAAACAAATAAAATAATCCAAATAGATATCCTGAAATTCACAGGTACGAAGGTAAAGATCAGAGTCTGAATTATTTACTTTTTCTTTAAAAACATACATTCTTTAAAACACTCTAAATGTTTCGTGTTGACTGTTCTGTCATCACTCTTTCGTGAAAAAACAAAAGTGACTTTGCAAAAAAAAACAAATTGTCTATGGTACTTGGCGGGAACGGCACGCGTCGCGCACGCGGCAGCCATTTTATCTGTTTGCACAGCAATTTACACTTCACGCATACATATTCATTCGAAATTATTGATATCCCTATTTAATATTATAAATGTGAGTGTGTCCGTCTGTCTGTTAAAGAGGTAACAGAGGCCCAAGACAAAGTATCTTTCGTTAAAAACGATGACGAAATTCGTTATCAAAATGTATGCGGTTTGACATAAGTCATCGCTAAATGACATTTCGCTTGCGAAGAATAATGTCAAATTCCAGACATTATGATAACGAATTTCGTCATCGTTTTATCGAAAGGGACTTTGTCTAAGGGGCCAGACACGTCACATGACACGCCGAAATCGCTGAACCGATTTTGCTGAAATTTGGTATGGTGATACTTTGGGTCCCGGGAAAGGACACAGGATACTTTTTATCCCGGATAAATGTACGGTTCCCGCGCGACAAACTAATTTGGTCGCAACGGAGTTGCGGGCGTCATCTTGTTTATAACAAGTACCAAATAACTAATTAGTCGTACTCGATAAACAATGTGAAAAAAAAAGTGCATTAGCGCGCGAAGGCGAACATTGCGTGTTCGTTTTTCAAACGAAGAAAAAAGCGAATGAAAGAATTTTTACTAATTTAATTAATTTACTGCTTGTTGAAATGTTTAGCATTGCTATAAATTACTTTGTTGCAGCTTTTTCAAAGCTCTCCCAAGCTGTTGCAACCAGCAAACTATGTTATAAAGCTATCGTTCGGTTAGCTTTTTCTCTATCATTCATTAAACAACTACAAGTTGCTTATTGCCGGTAAATTCACACGGAAATTCGTAATACAATTTTCCTCTATATAGTGTCTTATGTTCTTTCGCTAGACTCAAACTGCCTCCGTAACAAATTTCATTCAAATCGGTTCAGCTTTTGAGCGTGAAGAGGTAACAGACAGACAGACACACCTCACCTATACCTACTAATATAATAAAGCTGAAGAGTTTGTTTGTTTATTTGAACGCGCTGGTCCGATTTGAAAAATTCTTTCAATGTTAGATAGCCCATTTATCGAGTAAGGCTATAGGCTATAATTTATATTATCCTTTATCACGCTAATACTAATAGGAGCTAAGAAACAGAGGAAATTATTTGAAAGGGCTTATCTCACGAACTACTGGAGCAATTTTTATGTTATTTGGTACAGATATTATAGAGGAGGACGTGAAGGGACATAGACAATTTTTTGTCTATGTATGGAAATATGTACTGTTTCCGTGAAATTCCTAATTTACGCGGGTGAAGCTGCGTAGGAACGCTTAGTTTATAATATTAGTATAAATGTACGTTAAATAAATTGAGTTCCGTACCTTTCTTTTGGCGGCAAAAAATATTTTTTATGATTATGATGATTACGTGCGCAAGTTTCTAGCCGTCACCACAGATAGTAAGATACGTCAAGTTACCAACATGGCGGCAGAAATTCGCGCGCGGAGCGTGAAAATAATTGTGAATTTGCATCTGATGGAAAATTATAGACAGCTGATAAAGAAATGTTGCTGCCTGCTAGCGAAATTAAAAGCAATATTACTTTAGGATATATAATAATAACTCCCACACCGGTTTCGGTGACGGTGGCCGGTTTCATTGAAACCAGGCCAGTTACGCAGGAGTAATTTTATAGTGCCAAAGTGTGTGCGCTTGTTTGTTTTCTCTCATAACCCAGTGGGACGGAAGACCGACACGACTGGCGAGAGATCAGGCGCAGAACCGACTTTTTACATGCCCATCCGACGCATGGATCATCTTACTTGTCAGACAATCAAGTGATCAGCCTGCATTGTCCTAACCAAACTTGGAAATAACATGTTTCCGGGAATCGAACCCACGACCTCCGAGTCAAGCTCTTAACCACTGGACCACGAGGCGTTATTATTTAGGATATATCATATAAGACAGTTACTTGTACTATTATCTATTCTGTGGATTTAGCCCAAAATTTTGGCCGTTCAACGTTTGGGGACATTTAGGACAAAACGAGATGGCGCCCGCCCGTTTATCGTGCGGGAACCGTACGTTCCTATGACTCAAAGTATCTTCAGCAAAATCGGCTCAGTCATCAGTGGTTTGGGCGTGAAGATGTAACAGACAGACATACACACTTTCGCATATTATAATATTAGTATGAATATTATAATATTAGTATGAATATTAGAGTGGGGACCACGCTTAGGCAAACGTACTGTCCCGCAGCACGGTGGACCGACGATTTGAAGAAAGTGGCTGGCAGCGGATGGATGAGGGCTGCCCAAGATCGGGATGGTTGGCGCTCATTGGGGGAGGCCTACGTTCAGCAGTGGACGGCAATAGACTGATGATGATGATGATGATGATGAATATTGTCTGTGACGTCTGTACTACGGAACCTAAAAATTTAGACCAACTAAGATAACTAAATCTTCATCATAAACTAAAATTGCATTCAAATGCAATATTATTTTAATGCAAGTTTTAGTTTTTTTAATACAAGTTTTAAAACAAATAAACCAGCCTAGACGTCGAAAAGAAACGAAATCTGCCCCCGCTCCCATCTTAAATGAAATGGCACTTTGAACAAACACGGCTGGCAACACTTCGCACTTCGCAACACAAACACTCAATTAGCTGGCAACACAATGACCTGGGGGTAAAAAAACATTACCCTCCTCTGGCAGTCAGTAAAAAGCTGAGGGGAACTTAGATTGGGTGTATTAAGTGAAAACTTCTTTAGTGCAATTTATGGGAGGGGTATAAAATGTTGACAGGACACGTGACGTGATCGAAAATTCGTAAGACGGAGAGTAGACTGCCGGCGCGGCGCGAAAGTATATCTTATCTCCTACCGCGAGCCAAAAATGTATGCTTGCTGCTGATTCGTTTTGATTTCTGCCGTTCAACTCTGCAACGCACCTGCAGCGCTTCTGATGTTGCGAGTGTCCATGGGCGACGGTAGTTGCTTACCATCAGGTGACCCGTTTACTCGTTTGCCCCCTTATTTTATTAAAAAAAAACTGCCGTAGTCATGGCTGCGTTTCCACCAAAGCTGAGCGGAGCCGTGTTGCGAGGAATGTGTTTTTGAGAACCAATAGCATCGTCGCGCTGAGCGATGTCATGCCAAAGTCATGTCAATGAAGCGATTCTATTGGTTTTCAAAAACACATTCCTCGCAACACAGCTCCGCTCAGCTCTGGTGGAAAGGCAGCCTTATGGGAGAAAAATGTACGGTTCCCGCGCGATTATTGAACTTTGACACAACGAAGTTTGTAACATCTATATCTAATGTGATCACTGATCAACATCACTCTTTCCCTGTCTATATCACATTTAGAGCTGGTTTTCTCCAAGACCATGGTTTTCCCGGCTTCCCCCGTATCAGTCACATAAGATTTGTTAACCGTAATTGAGTTTTGTTTAGAAGGGCTGAAGGGCCCTCCCTTGGCCCATTGCATAAACAAACGGGTGTTAACTTTCACAGGCCCTTGGGGAATAATGTTTCACGCTTTAAGCCACGCTTTAAAAACAAACTCTGATTGTCTATGGTTGGTTCTATATTTGAATTTAATTTGAAATTTGGAAATTCTCCGATTGCAGATATTGTATTATGGTCATAATTTGAATTTGAAGTTTAAGAACTAGCTCTGATTGTCTATGGATGGTTCTTTATTTGAATTTAATTTGAAATTTGGAAACTAACTCTCATTTGATAAACTGTACGTTGTTTATTTGAAATGTATTTCAAATAAAGAACGTAAGTACTTAGTTTATGAACAACTTAACTCTGATTGTCTGAAATAAAGAACGTACTTATCAAATCAGAGTTTATGAACAACTTAACTCTGATTGTCGATGGTTGGCCCTGTATTTGAATTTAATTAGAACTAACTCTCAGTCTATGGATATTAGATAGTTGTTCTTTATTTGAATTTAATTATTTCTAGTAAAAACTACTTTCTGATGCATATTTCTTTCGTTTATAGTGCGAAAACGGTACATTTTATCGCAACAAAAGCTATCCTTCCATTAAAATAATATGTCCTTTCCCTATTCTCCGTCTCCATACCAAACTTCAGTGGTTTTGTGATGAAGTAACGGACAGATACATTTTCTAAATTTATCATATCACTATGCAGTTTACGGGGTAAGAGACAGATACACTTACACATTTATTATTATGTTCACACCCCGTCGAACCCGCGCCCTCCAGTCCTCACCACTGAGCCACTCCCCACACATTAACAATCACAACAGCCGGGGGAACTCACGAGGATTTGCATAATCCGAGGAACTGTACGGTTACCGTGGTTTTTAGAAGATAAATTATAGAAATGAAGTTACTATGTGATTGAAAGATTTGAAAACGTTCAGCGGGGCTAAAATGCTCGCTTTAGAGAATCATATTATGAATCATAATATGATTCATTTCTGTAAAATTGCAAAATGCAAGTCTGCTTGCAATTCATACGCCAAAATTCGTTTATAGCGCGGGAACCGTACATTTTTTCAGGATAAAAAGTATCCTATGTCTTTTCTCGGGACTCAAACTATTACTATAGCAAATTTCAACGAAATCGGTTCAGCGGTTTGGGCGTGAAAAGGTAACAAACAAACGGACTTTCGCATTTATAACATTAGTAGGATTAAACTGGCAGATCGTCTACTAGCTAGACGATCTGCCAGCTAGACTCTAGATACAATATACTTTCGCTTTCGGTAAGAACAAAGTCAGTAGTTATAACTAGTATCTATTAATGTACCAAATCAATATAAATTATTATCGTGGCAAATTCACCTGACGTCCGATAAAGGCTGACAAGAGACAAGAGCATTGCATTAAGTTGGAAAAAATTAAAAAAAAAAAACAAGATGGCGGCACGTCAAAGCGCGGTAGCGACGGAATTCATAAATGATAAATTTTAATATTTACGCTCGTAATGATAAAGAGTTGGTAGTCGGTTGATTAATTTATCTAAAGTATTAAAGAAAATGGCGGGATTACGGCCGACAGAAGAAATGTGGTGATATTTTTTACATGTTATGACTAAAATTGGAAATGAGCCGGTGAAAAATTGAGTTAAGCTGCGGGCAGATGTGTCATAACATAAGTATGGAATTCGTTTCGAAAGGTTTCAAAATATTATTTCCAAAAAAAAAATGTGAATGAACATGAACTGAATGAAAATAAGGTTCGGTCTTCAATGTCACTCAATGACACGTCATCGCGGCCATTTCGATTCCTGCTAAATTGCTAATACGATAATATTACTGCAATGTTTTCAGTTTTCACCCCAGAGGCAGCACTTTTTGTTTACTGTCTATGCTGATAGACAGTAAACAAAAAGTTTGGTTCGACGTTTGACAACCTTTCTAATCTTTCTATCGATATTCTGATGTGCTCGGATTATTTACTGTATGTGTTAGTATCGCCCAGCTACTCCGATTTGAATTGAACTCGATAAATAATACCGAACTTACGATGTTTTATTTCATCATATGACCCTTTTCGTCCATAACCAAACTTGGTATTAACACTTTACGTGGGAGAGCCATGTTTCGGCACGAATGGGCCGGCTCGACCGTAGAAATACCACGTTTTCACAGAAAACCGGCGTGAAACAGCGCTTGCGCTGTGTTTCGCCGAGTGAGTGAGTTTACCGGAGGCCCAATCCCCTACCCTATTCCCTTTCCTACCCTCCCCTATTCCCTTCCCTTCCCATCCCTACCCTCCCCTATTACCCTATTCCCTCTAAAAGGCCGGCAACGCACCTGCAGCTAGTGTCCATGGGCGACGGCAGTTGCTTTCCATCAGGTGACCCGTTTGCTCGTTTGCCCCCTTATTTCATAAAAATAAATAAAAAACGCGGGAATCGAACCCACGTGTGCCTCAAGAGCCACACTCTAAACCACTGGACTACGAGACTTTTAAATATGCAGTTGCATCAGCTCTATATCAATATTAAATGAGTAGAACCTTTGAAGCAACTTGTTATTTTTCTCGTTTTACTGCAAAGCTCTGATAGCTCAGTGGTTGCGACTTAAGTTAGTTACAGGTTCGATTCCAGCTTAGGTAAATTTTACCATCTGTTTCGGTGATAGTGACTGGTTTCATAGAAACGCTACACAGAAGTAATTTTTAGTACTATACAACCATACTAATGAATTAGATGACGCCTGCAACGCCGTTGAATTTCAACAAGAAGCTATCAGAATTAGTGCTCACCTTGGGTAGGAACCAATTAAGAATCCTTACCAGAAGCCTAACTGGGCACTGCAAGCTCAACAAACACCTAAACAGTTTTTTTATGAAATAAGGGGCAACCGAGCAAACGGGTCACGTGATGGAAAGCAACTTCCGTCGCCCATGGACACTCGCAGCATCAGAGGAGCTGCAAGTGCGTTGCCGGCCTTTTAAGAGGTAACACTGGTAATAGGGTAATACGGGAGGGTAGGGGATTGAGCTTCCGATAAACTCACTCACTCGGCGAAACACAGCGCAAGCGCTGTTTCACGCCTCTGTGAGAATGTGGTATTTCTCCGGTCGAGCCGGCCCATTCGTGCCGAAGCATGGCTCTCCCACGTATAAAGGTGAAGAATGGGTATTTGTAACATAGCGACTTGCAGATTCTGTGAGGAGGATGAGACACCTATTCACCATCTCCTCGACTGTCCTGCTCTACTACAGAACAGGAACAGGCACCTTAGTCGCCACGAATACTCATCCACAGAGGACATTCGTGGCACCAACCCCAACCATATCGTTCAATTTATGAGCAGCATTGGGTTGGGGATGATATCTAGTGCGAAGGAGTCACAATAGATCATCATGGGTCGCAGTGACGTCAGGGCTGCAGCGACCTGCCTTCCTTAAAAATAAAACGCCGTTGCACCAAAATTACTTTATCGCGATTAACCGTACATTTTTCCGGGATAAAAAGTATCCTATGTCCTTTCAAGGGGCTCAAAGTATCTCCTTACCAAATTTTTGCAAAATCGGTACAGCGGTTTAGGCGTGAAGAGGTAACAGACAGACACATTTTCGTATTTATAATATTAGTATGGAAGTTATGTAATCATTTACAGTGTTTACACTAATATGATTACTAATTATCACATTTTCTAATATCATTAGTAAATAAAGAGTTTACGAAGAAACACCTTCACTAAGAAACCTTATTTCTAGTGCTAATTGTAATTATCTTAGCGTTATTAAATTAAAACTAGGTAAAGTATCCGGAATCTTAAAGGTTGAAGAAAATTCAATGCGACGAAAAAAGAACTCTGATGGCGGCACTCTATAGCTTTGTCCACACTGTGCCTTTTTTTTGTTCATCAAGGGCATGCGTTATAGCGCAGTTAACATCGCACGTGAGGCATGCTCGCGACGCTATAGCTGTGTCCACACTGTGCACTTTCATCTTGAATTTTCGTCATCTTCTTTCATTCAACTTTCGTTTTGGCGCATTCAATAATTGAATGCGTCAACAAACGCAACGCCAACATTGTCATTTTTGGTTTTTTGGATACAGACAGTAGGCATGCGTCGGGGGTATGCCTCACGTTCGCTGTTGACTGCGCTATAACGCATGCCCTTGACGAACAGAAAAAGGCACAGTGTGGACAAAGCTTATGACACTTTTCTTTTCAACGCGGGTGGATTTTGACGCATTCAATTATTGTATATGCCAAACGAAAGTTGAATAAAACGATGATGACGAAAATTGAAGATGAAATTGCATAGTGTGGACATAGCTTATGATTAAGCTTCAATTAAATGAAGAGTTTGATAGTGTATGGGGCTTATTATCAGAATCTTCATTTAATTACAGTTAAGAAATTAATCTTCGTCTCTGAGTGCAGTGAGAGTACCTACAAGAGAGTTGAAAATCTGTCAGCCCAGTTAAAAAGTTAAAACAAGCAAAACTGCCAAAGTGTCTAAACACATCATGGCCCATGCCGAATATACGCGGCCGGCCGGAAGTTCGGCAAGATTACGCCTGCAATGTATTTTACTGATGACAAACCATGCCGAAATAACGTCGCGTAACGCGTTATAGCGTACAGCCGAATTTCGGTCGGGCGTAAGTTCGGCAGCGAGCGGGAATGTTTTTTTTCGGCTTCAATTCGGCGGCGCTCAAGACACTGAATGCTCGGGCAAAGACGCAACTGAATTCACGCCGCGTAATTTCGGCACTTATCGTGTGTCATATCATTCGAATGCGTCGGAATGTAATATCGGTCACGGAAGTTCAGTCGCGTATTTTTCGCCTAGTGTGTTTAAACACTAACCCTAACTATGGCTAAATAACCTAGGTCATAGCGGCTAGGTTAGGTTAGCCTTTTTGCTTCGCCGTAGTCGGGTAAAAAGTAGTTTAAATTAAGACGCTACGAGGGCCGAAACATACTTACTTGATTTCTGCAGTCTATATGTATTTAAATGGACTGCAAAAATAATTACCCTCCCTTTTGGCCGTAGTCGGTTAAAAAGTGCATAGTGATGAGAAATATCGATTGAAATATATCGATGAATATATACAGTAGTTCAAATATCGTATATTGAGTCTTTCATCTCGAGAGTGGGGTTCTAATCCGTCTGGGGGATCCTTTTGAATTTCGAATATACCTTTCGCTATCTCTTTCTTTACTTTTCCTTTCATTTCGCCTTCATTTGTTTAGTTTTGAGAATTTTTTGAATGGTTTTAAAATGGTTGTGGGTGGCATTCTTAATAACTAATAGTGAAAGGATTTCGTTGGGATGGCCGTACTACTATTAATGTCCGTAACATTATCTAAGGTGAAACCGCTCAATCGATTTTATGGAAATTTTGTAAGGAGATATTTTTAAATACTGGAAAAGACGTCTAAGGATAATTCTCATCACGGCAAAATGTTATAGTCCTTGCATGATAAAAATATATTTTGTACTTACAAAATGTACGGTCACCGCAAAGTAGTAGGTTTTAATTTAAATCTAGAATATTTAACCTAAATAAAAAATCATAATAAAAATTTCATAATGATAGTCTGTGAGTTAAAACCATAAACAAAATTAACGGCTTAACCCATCACGATTAAATTTTAACGCGAGAATAAAATTAATCCGTCGATAACGCTGTCTCTTTCTAACGCACGCCATTCTATAGCTATCTCGCTCGCACGCGTAACTCGGCAGCTGTTTTTCCTAATTTCGTATAATTTTTATCGTCGCACTATAATTTATGATATTAATTATAATTTGTATTAATTTAGTTGTCGAATAACAGAATGTGTGATTCAATTCGTAGTTTTGATTAATTTGACGTTTTGAGGTGAAAACTTTTTAGCTTAGTGATATTTATAAAGGGTAAATAAACTCGCGTCAACACACGTGCTCCGTCTTATGAAATTCATAAGACGGAGCACGTGACCTAATCAAAAATTTGTAAGACGGATGAATTGTAGACTGCCGGCGCGATGTAGGAATTTGGACAATAATAATTCAGGGAAGAATTCCGTATAAGTAAATACCAAATAGCGGGAGCGGACATACATTTTTGTTCAGCGGTAAAATGAGAGAGGTACATAACTTTGTCTTGTCTCTACATCTTACGAATTTCGATCCAAACACGTGTTGTTACATAAGTTATTTTATTTTACCCATTCTAAAAAAATCAAAAGTTAGCAAGTTTTCACAGCTAAACACAGAACCTCCTCCTTCGAAGCCGGTTAAAACCCCTCTTATGTCACTTCCGTTAGCCCACTGACCTCTATATCGATGGTAACACAATACGAGGGTGTGAATTACAAAATTATCGATATTTCAACGGCAAATGCCGACATGCCTATTGGAGTTTTTTTTTACAGATTAACAAAATTTTTGGCCATGATTTCATGTCTGAGGTTTGAGGTCATAATTTTGATGTGGCATCTTTTTAATTCAAGTATTTTACATCTTTACGTCTTTACAGTTAAACCGAGTAGGTATGAGTAGGGTTGCCAGGTGAGTCACGAAAAAATACCGGACAACCCCAAATAGGGGGGGGGGGGGGGGGTTGTTTGTATGGTAGGTCGCAAAAATACAGTTTTTTATATTATTATTGCGGTTATAAAATTGTGGTCGAAATAAAGGTAGGAGCTTAAAAAAAAAATACCAGTAACACCGACGCGACGTTCCTCAAAATACCGGACATTGTTCTGTCCGGTATGACCGTTTATTTTTTACCGGACAGGCCTCGAAAGGTACGCTTAAATACCGGACATCTGGCAACCCTAGTATGGGAGATATTTTAAGAGACGAGAGAGGACAAATTAAACGGATTTTGTTGCGGAAGAATGTATGGTTCCCATGCGATAAAAAATTATGGCGTCAGTTGCGGGGGTCTGCAATCTGCATCAAGTCTAAAGATTAATTTGCTGTCGATGTTGTCGAGTGCATTTTGTCGCAATACCCAGGTTTTAAATTTCTATGCCTCATCGATTTCAGAAGCCCTACCATCTGTCTAGCTGGCGGTTCCCTCGCCGGCTTCGTTTTACGTCAAACTATACATGAGTTCAGTTACTTTCTTCGCTATTAATTTTATTAAAACTGCCCCGGCGAACATTGTTTTGCCATTTACGATAGCCAGCAACTTTATTGTGTGGAAATTCGAATATTACGAGCGAACCGTACATTTTTGTTACATAAATACAAGTCTTTCCTGCCTCTCAAATTCTGATTTTTTTTATGAAATAAGGGGGCAAACGAGCAAACGGGTCACCTGATGGAAAGCAACATCCGTCGCCCATGGACACTCGCAGCATCAGAAGAGCTGCAAGTGCGTTGCCGGGCTTTTAAGATGGAATAGGGTAATAGGGGAGGGTAGGGAAGGGAAGGGAATAGGGGAAGGTAGGGAAGGGGAAAATAGGGTAGGGGATAAATTTGTACGAAGTACGAACTTGAAACTTCGTACTTCGTACAAATTTCTTCTAAATCGGTTCAGCCGTCTAAGCATGAAGCGAAAGCAGACGGAAAGATAGACATATACTTCTTTTTTTATGAAATAAGGGGGCAAACGAGCAAAGTCACCTGATGGAAAGCAACTACCGTCGCCTATGGACACTCGCAACATCAGAAGAGCTGCAGGAACAATAGATGGCCGATTCTTAGACCTACGCAAACAAAATTTTATCAAACTCGGTCCAGCCGCGCCGTTCCGGAGAGTGACAACAAACACCACACGAATACAAGTTTCGATTATTTCTGTGACCGCAAAACTGATGAAAAATATAAATAAACTTTTAATGACGACTATCTTATCAACTGGCAACACTGATAGAATAATTATACCCGGCAACACAGTCGCCGCATCTAGTCTAGGTATTAAGTGAGGACTAGATCAATCATAGGTATTAATTGTCAGGTACCCCGATATGGAGATAGGGGTTCTTAAAACCAAGATGTACCGGCAACTTTGTAGCGCGGGAATCGTGAAATCGCGGGGGGGGGGGGGGGGGGGCAAATCAGATTTTTTATAAGATTTAGAGAAGTTTATAAAGAATAAAATATTTTGATTTTTATAGATAAAAGTACTAGATAATATACTTAGTAGGGACGTCAACATGATCCAGTTGGGGCAGCTGCCCCCCCCCCCCCCCTGCCTGCCGGACTGCCGCGGTAAAGCTATTGCATTTTCATCAACTTATGCAATTATTATAATTTGCGTACGTCTAGTTGCCACACAAACACCGTGCCGAAGTCTGGCAACGCCGCACCGACCGTCCGAGTAGAAGTGTTAGGTTTATTTTCGCTACGGAATTTTTTGATTCGGTCGCCGCGCTCAAAGCCGGCTACAAAAGATATGCAATATCTTAAGAGGAGTCCACACCGCCCTTTTTTCCATACAAACGTTGTCCCCTGTTTCCTCCCTGGATAATGCTAGTAGAGTTATAATTTTTTTCCTGAATATCTACGGCCACTAATACAATGTCTCTATGTTTTCTTCTTTTTCATAATTTAATTATTAAATAAGATATGAACGTTCAAAAACCCAAAAAAATGGCCAGATTTTCCGCTGTGTTCAAACGTCCAGAAAACAGATTTGGCTAGATTATACAAAAAAAAGCAAAACATAGGAACACAGCTCAAACCTTTTTTTAATCTTTAATGAAAAAAGTACTTAAATCGGTTAAGTTTTGGAGAAGGAATCAGGGGACAACGAATCGTTGATTTTCCGGATTTTCTGCAGTTGTCTCTATCGCGTTCTGCGGTATAGGCTCGAGGTAAGGGAGACAGCTATAGATATTACACGTACTTTTTTTTCATTTCTCTAGCCCCTGGTGTATCCTCTTAAGTCTACCTGTTTGGATGCCACGGAGCCATCAACACACACACAGACAGACATATAGACACGACTATTCGGGGGTTAAACATAATACTTATTTATGATAATAACTAGCTGTCCCGGTGAACTTCGTGTCACTTTAAAACCTTCCGCGGACTGCGACGAATATTTTATGACTAAAATCAGCCCAATCCGTTCAGCCGTTTTCGAGTTTTAGCGCGACTAACACATTTGGAAATCCACTTTTATATATAAGATACTTGGAGTGACGGAAAAGGACTTACGATAGTTGTGTATTTGCGCAAAAATTTACAGTTACAGCGCGACAAAAGGCGCAGCCGAGTTGCAGATAAAATCAATGGTAAACAGTTCAGTTTTCTACGGCAATATAAAATAGATAAAATGTATAGCCACATTATCAAACCTTTGTACCTACCACAGGGTCTCTAGTATCCATAACACAAGTATAAAACGTGCACCAATTAAAACAACTAACAAGCAACATTTGGGAGTGCGCTGGCAACCCCAGTGGGGGGGGGGACATAAGCGGCTTATAAGGGAGGCCGTTTTGATTATTTCCAAGGATGTCGTCTTGTTAAATTATGCATCGATTCAATTTTCGAACGTGAGCGAAAGAGATAGCTAGAGTTATTTGTGGGTACCGTGCGTTTTGCGATGAAAAGTATCCCAGTATGTAATTTCTTTGTCATAAAAGTATATAAATCAGTTTGAAGCACATTATTTTGTAGAAAAAATCGTTATGCGGGAACCGTACATTTTGCGATAAAACTAATGTCATTTCCCGGTTTTTAAGGTACCAAAATTTCTAAATTTCATCGCAATCGGTTTAGGGGTTTAGGCGTGAGACACACTTTCACATTTATCAATATTAATGTTTTGTTTTGTTTGTTTGTTTGATCGCGCCTATCTCGAGAGCTACTGGTTCAAATTAAAAAATATATTTGTGTTGGATAGCCCATTTATCGAGGAAGGATTTGGGCTATATAATATCACGCTCTGACCAATAGGAGCGAAGAATCAGTGGAAAATGTGGGGAAAACGGGAAAATTAACTGACGAAGTCACGGGCAGCAGCTCTCGTATAAGTTTGATCTTGAAATGCCTCAGTGTTACCCAATTCTCAAAAATATTTATCCCTAAGTTGGTGTAAAAAAAAACCCCTAAAATCGCCTTATTTTTTTGTTTTTCCCCTATGTAATATATGTAAAAATTCAGACCCGTAAAAAATCCCATTTCACTTATTTACCCACTCAATCTGGGGGGAAAATCCCTAAGTTGGTAACACTGAAATGCCCCACGATCCTTCACACTTGGGGGTACAAAGCAAACACTGTCACTGTTAAAATCTTACGGCCGTAGCTAATAGCTGTCTTTGCAGTGATAAGTGCAAATGTCATTCTGCTAAGGCTAAGAATTAGTTTTTTTTGCGTATTTTCACCTTTCATTAGTGCTTTTAGATTGATACTAGCTGACCCAGCAAACGTTGAAGAAGATAAAAAGTAAAAACCTATTCTCAGGCCTAATGAATTACATACATACAACATTTCATTAAAAACACTGTGAGTTGAATTTTATATATATTAGACTTAAAATAACAGCGCCATTAAATTCAGTCTATGTCATCCAGATTCATGTCCCTAGCTTACGCTCTCTACCAATGTGGGGATTAGTGCTTAGGTTTAACAGTCATTCATATTTGCAAATTCTGGAGATTTTTACATCTTTACATAGTAAAAAAAGTATGATATTGTCGCCTGTGCCCGGACAGGGACAACTAAAAAAACTAAAAGAGATTTCTAACGTAATCGATTAGGTGTGAAGATTATAAAGAGGCCTAATATTGTCGCTATGCGACAATATTATGAAACTACTTTACAAAGTAAACGACGAACTTTTAAACTTTTAAAATGTAGCAAACTGACCATAAACAACTAGAAAAAAGACTAAAAGTAGAGATTAAAACTTAAAAGGCAGTAATTGTCCTGCACCAAGTACGAGGGAAAAAGATCCCATATGGGGATCATAAATAAAACACTGACCTTGAGGAAACCCAACCGCCTCCAACCCATGATGCGTCAGTCCGAACGGGCCCAACCCCCCCAGCGGCCCAGGGCCCATGCCCATGTGGTGGCTGGAGTGGTAGGGGTTCTGGCCGAGCGGAGACGGCTGCTTCAGGTAATGGAAGTAGTGGTGGAGGGGCGTCGCTGACTGGGGGGGCGTCCCTGATGAGGAGTTCGTGAGGAGAGCCATGATGAGTCACCGGCGAGGCATCCTGTCAAGACATGGTGACCTGCAACAAGAGAGAGGGTTAGAGAGAGTGCACTAGATGGAGATGGAGATAAAAAGATACTGCAGAGAAGACAGTGGGATGGTGGCAGTAGATTGATGTAAGGGTAGAAAGAAAGATGCATGAGATGTACTATCAGAGAAGTTGATTTTGGTCGCGTTAAGTCAAACCCATCAGACCGATCACAGCTAATATATTTGACATAGGCCGACCAAATGACGTAGGTCTGTCAACTGCCTAGGAATCAATTTCCTCGATGGTATACCTATATTAAAGCTAGTTGTAGAATTAAGATTAGCTGTAGATAATAATAATAATAATATCCATGGATGCTTCACACCACGTCAGTCTGGCCCCATGCTAAGTACCGGAAGGACTTGTGTTACAGGTACCAGACAACGGAAATAGATTTAATACTTTTATACTATACATAAATTTAAGATTTTTATTATATCATACACATATTTAATACACATCCAGGCCCGGGAACATTGTAAACTTTTTGTTCCGTCGGCGGGATTAGAACCCGCGACCCCCGGCTTGAGCTGCCACACAGTCAACCAATTGAGCCACAGAGGTCGTCAATATAAAAAGATGTAAGGCTTACAGTGTATATATATTACTGTGTATATAGAGTGAAAGATTTAAAGTTAACTGTCGTTAATCTATTATCTAGCCTTAGCCTTGATCAAAAGCAAAGATTATAAACAGTGATTAAAGTACTCTCAGTGTCAACGAAGGATAAAGGATAATTAGGCCAGGTAAATAAGACGAGCTAAGAACAAAACTACGCCTAGGATAAATAATAAAGTCAGCTAAAAAAGATCTATTTTATTTATATCTAGGTAAAGCTAGGTAGACTTCGTATCTACCCAAAGCTAATTCAAAGCTAAATTAATTGTAATAGTTTGCTATCATGACCATCACGTATCCGTGAACACACACAAAAAATATTAACTTGCAATTATTTAAATAAGCAAAAAGTTTTGAAGTTTTTACGCCCAATTGTACCTACCAATTGATTTTTAACGATCATACTAACAATATCAGTTCAATGCAATTTAATATTTCAATTGAACACGCCGATTCCAATCATACACAACGTCAATCTAAGTATTTTACAATTACCTGTCATAATGGGTAATTTTCTGCGCTATTGCAACACCGGAACGCCTTCCAAATTCAAAAGTTTTTCAGGTACATGTTTACGTACATTTTGTCACGTTTCCTTTTTTTCTGACGGACCGGGGTCTTTTGCCATGGGCCATGATATTGACGTACACGGCTTTTGTAGTTTTGATTTGGGTAGTGATGACGGGTGGCAAAAAATTTGCCCCATGTTTGCTTACAGAAATATATTATTGTCAATGTGTGTTTATTTTTGGGATGTAACATGATTTGATAGAGATATTTGTAACGCAGGGAACACCTGAGAATTTCATTGCATTCGAAATCGGAGCTAAAAGAGGAAATGTTAATAAGATCAGAACTAATAATAAATATCTGAAATGTTAAATGGTATAAAGCAGAAAAATCTAGTGACAAACTTTAAACAGACTACGGAAATAATATAGCAAATCATACCCACGATATTATTAAGTATTAAGACCATTCATTAGAATTGGCTCAGTAGTTTAGGCGTCACAGTGAAGAACCTACACCACAAAAATATGTTGGGTAGAGACAAAGAAAGCAACAACAATTTATAGTTTAAAATAAAATCAATCTAGTGGAATGGGCATTGTCCAAAAAAAATCACATGTACTTTTTATATTTTTTTTCGTTAAAATAGGGTATTTTAAGAATATAAATTAAATAATTTTGAAATTCATTGGCTAGTTTTTTCTCAATAAATTTTTAAAGTTTCGCTCTGACGTCATCATAGGCGGCTAATTGACCTCTGTAGTGTTTTAAATTTCCTTTCAATCTTATTTATAATGGCTGTTTCGTCAAATGCAAGTTCTCATTATGTGAAAGCTGATACGAGAAGCTTACCAAAAGTTCGAAATGTAATGTTGGTCGAATTTATTGCTTATTTAACGCCATTGAAGGTCAAACTAAGGTTAAACATATTTGTTCAAAAATATAGGTAACTAATGGGTATTTTTTTCTTTTATATACAGAAAAACGATCACTAACCTTATTCCTCGAAATGTTTTTGTAATGAGCAAAATTAAAAAAAAATGGACAATCCCCATTATAAGTCACACTGCAAATGACTCGGTCTAACAGAAACTGCGCTTACGCTGTGTTTTGCCAAACAAATCCTACCGGTGGTAGGCATCATGTAGACGTTCAGAGGACATTTGCAAAAATTTATTCTGAATAAAAAAGTTTGAGTTTGAGTTTGAATCTTCGTAAATCGCAAAATCAGATATGCGAAGGATCAATTTTGTAAAATAGGAACTTGTAGTTTGTTCTGTTTGTTTCCTATTAACATTGGCCGTTGTTTAGCCACAGATAACATTAGCGTTAAAGCCAAGGTTGCCAAACCACAAAAAAAAACTTTTACTTTTTTTCGATTCATGTAATTCTAGACAAAGAACGCTACTTATGTCAATTCTCGAAACCGCTCACCTTCCTGTCAACAAAAGATTATCTTAATCCCTTCTTCACGCGTATAATCGATCCTATTCCTTTCAGTTAAAGTAGGTTTTTGCTTGGATATTTCTGTAGTTTCTGCATGGATAGATTTGGCCTCATCTGCAAAGGTGTTGGCATGTACAATTGTAGGTAGGGTAGGAGTAGGTACGTGGCACGGTTTCCGCGTCACTTATTACTCAGGTATGTCGGCGCACTTTCATTTTTTTCTACATCTTCAATGGTTTGAAAGGTTTCAACAAGTTTATTGATGTGTTTAGTCTGCTGGATATACCATCAGAAAAGTTTATTCGTAGGTGGACCCACGTTATTTAGTTATTACGTAGGTCCACAGTCTGTTTATGAATCAATTCTTCTTAGGAACTCCTTGCTCAATTGTTTTACAACCATTTAAGTAATTTCTTTAAAATAAACCCAGGCCTAGGCCTAATTTTTCTACATCTTAATTTTCCTACGTCTTATGCGTCTATAATGTAAAGTCTTATGCCATTTTGAGTTGACACGTCATACAATCTAATTGGGCTTTTTTCTATCTTCATCACAAAAGTTATATCCTAGTTAATTAGAATTATTTATCAATATTGAATTACTCAAATCATAAAGAGACTAACATCTTTTGTTACTGAATTAGGAAGTTCCGCTTGAAAACCCTCTCCGGCTCCACCATAATTAAATCGTCTCGATTCCCCATCGCATATCGCACAATCGCGGCGAAAACGCCTCTTAAACATCAAAACTATTACTTTCATAAATAAAGTACATATGGGGGCCCAATATCACGCCTTGTGGGACACCGAGTATAGCCCACATGGTACATTACAAAAACTAATTTGTGCGTGATAATAGGGGCCGGTATTGTGACAAATTCGCACCGGGACCTTCTATTAGCGGGTACAATGGTTTTTTTTTTCTTTTCTGGGAACAATTTGTCGGCCACGAAATGTCGGCGTTTTCGAATCGTGTTTTCAGATCAAAGTAAATAAATATCTATTGTGCGTTGTGATATCGAATGCCTGTCTGAAATCTAAATTATTACGTGTTGACATTTTATGTGATGAAGAATGGTCTACTTAATATGCATACTAATAATATAAATTGTCTAACCGTTTGTAACGCCTAAACCACTTAACCGAATAACATGAAATTTCAATAGAGATACTTTAAGTTCCGGAATAGCATATTATAGGATAGTTTTCATCCCAGATAAAGGTACGATTCCTGTCAAAAGCTACATCTATTTACGTATCTTGACCATGTTACTTTAGAACTTGAATTACAATGATATAAATAATTTTTGATAAAGTAATCTTATTATTAGGTTTAATATATTCGTCTAGTAACTATTTAATATTTCCTTAAGTTACGGTTACAGTAAAGATAACATCTACATGGTCATTATTTTGTTTTTGAACGCACGCGCTCATTAAAATTAGTCTATGGTTAAGAGAGAATCGGGTTTAGATAGTTGTTGGTTCCGTAGAATCCGTTTTTAAAGTAGTAAGTAAGGAACCCTTATAATTTCGCTCTATCCGTCCTGTCTTGCTAACTTCGGTGATTATGAATTTAAATTGAAGTAACTTTAAAAACTATGAATTGCGTAATATAAAGGCGTTAATCAACGTATATGCTTCAGCACGAATGGGCCAACCCAATAGCTAATTAAGTTTTATAAGGCAACGTACTGTATGGACATTACACACCCTAAAGTATAATCACTTAGTTTTGTTACACCCTATATAAGATCTCTCTCGTTTAAGAAATCTCGAGCCAAAGCTTAGTCTGCTTTACTCTTAATACTAAAGAATAGACAGATTTTAATACGGTTTTAAGCGTTACCACTAATATTATACAGAACCCCACACACATTACGAAAGTAATATTACAATAAATTAATAATAGAACACATTAAAATTATAAAAATACGAAAGTTGTTAGAGTAAATGAGCTTAAGTTTTTTTTTTAATTAATTAATGTCAGTAACTTTTAAAATAAATAATTAACATTAGAGTTATGTTATATCAGACGTTGTCCACAAAGAAACGCAGAAAGTTGTTTTTCTCCGCGTGAAAACTGTGTCCTTTGCCGGGACTTTAAGTATCTTCAATACAAAATTTCTTGATTTATGACGACCTCTGTGACTCAGTGGTGAGCGCGTTGGTAGCTCAAGCCGGGGGTCGCGGGTTCGAATCCCGCCGACGGAACAAAAAGTTTTCAATGTTCCCGGGTCTGGATGTGTATTAAATATGTGTATGATATAATAAAAATCTTAAATATATGTATAGTATAAAAGTATTAAATATATTTCCGTTGTCTGGTACCTGTAACACAAGTCCTTTAGGTACTTAGCACGGGGCCAGACTGACGTGGTGTGAAGCGTCCATAGATATTATTATTATTATTGAAATTGGGTTAGCCGTTTACGTGTAAAGAGGTAACAGACAAACACACTTTTAGATAATATTATGTAATAATTTTTACTCGCAAGTGGAAATGTAGCTCAGATATTAGTTTAACCCGTGGAAATCGTACATATTTAATCCGGAATAAAAACTCTTAAAAACCATAAATATTTTTCATAGCTATGGACAAATTAAAGTGTATGCTTGAACCAATCTATGTACAAATTTTGGAAGCTTAAATCACTCTCCTCTGTTGGCAAAATTAGAAGCCCTTTTTTAAAGAGGTCTTTTTTATTGATTATTCTGTGTTATAAAAGTTGACCAATCGTGTTATGCTATGGGTAATTCAAAGACAAAGACGTGATGAATACTGACAATGAACTTTAATTTCGTAGCTATAGTCATTGCTGACAAAAATCGATATCGCTACAGCCAAATTATCAAGGCGTCGTCTTAAAATCGTTTGAGCGGTTTCAATATAAAAATCTTTACAGACTGTTCGCATTTATTTTACATTATTTTATATTATTTTCAACGCCTCCGTGGTCTAGTGGTTAGAGCGTCGCTCTCGACTCCGGAGGTCGTGGGTTCGAATCCCGCGTTGGAAACATGTTATTTCCAAGTTTGGTTAAGACAATGCAGGCTGATCACCTGATTGTCTGACAAGTAAGATGATCCATGCGTCGGATGGGCATGTAAAAAGTCGGTTCTGCGCCTGATCTCTCGCCAGTCGTGTCGGTCTTCCGTCCCACTGGGTTATGAGAGTAAAGGAATAGAGAGTGCTCTTGTGTACTGCGCACACACTTGAGCACTATAAAATTACTCCTGCGTACCTGGTCTGGTTTCAATGAAACCGGCCACCGTCACCGAAACCGGTGTGGGGAGTATTATTATTATTATTATTATATTATTTTCGTTTTTTGGGGTCTCCAAACAGTCTAACATTTTATATTAAAGTAAAGTATACATTTATAAGATTTATTAATAGTAAAACCAACGGCGGTGACCACAGATGAATAATTAGATGTAATAGAATCGAAAGGAAAGGAAAGGTCGGCGAAACAGGGGCAGACCCAAGAAAAGGTGGCGCGACGAACTAGACGCTGTTGATAAAGAGTGGCCAAACACAGCAAAGGATAGAGACGTGTGGAAGGAAAGAGGGGAGGCCTTTGCCCAGCAGTGGGACACAAACGGCTAATTAGAATAGAATAGAATAGAATCGAACATTTTTCCGCGATTGAAAATTTGAAATCATCTTACTTACGTCATTCTCATAGACGTTTAGAATCTTAATACACATCAAAATCATTTCAGCGTAAGCGATACACATTCGCATAATATTCCTTTACATTTCTGTTTGCATTTCTTTGAAATTATGTCCACAATACATGGCATGCAATATGCTCCCCCCAAATTATTACATTATAGCCATGGTGTCAATGTTTGTCATCATTGTTTGCACAGTTGGCGGCACTGTGGCAAATCGCGCGCTTTTTATTTTTTTAATGGCGCGAATGAAAGATTTATTTACCATAGACATAATATACTTATACTGTTTTACATAGCTGATGTTGCAATTTTTTAGTTTGACGTACGGCAAAGCCGAAAACAAGGGTATTAATAATAATTTTAGTAGTCTATTCACAATCAGACATTCACGATAAAACTAGTTCCTAGGTCTTAAGGTTTCTTTCTACCGACCGTTTTTTCCACATTTTCCTCTATTTCTTCGCTCTAATTAGTCTTAGCGTGATAAAATATAGCTTTCCTCGATAAGTATGGATCTCACTTTGCATTATAGATTTTCTGCTCATTCCGCCCTATGGACTTTTATTTTCTACCACTAATAGGTCTTCCATTGTCGGCTATCTCATGCTCTTTAACCGCGCTCCTAGGGGAATTAGGAGTTTAAGTTGTAGGCAGTAGCGTTTTTAGCCGAACAGAGGAGTTTAAGTTGACGTGTCAGTCTGTCTGTGGCTTCAAGATCTCGGTGAATGTGTATTTCGGTGAAATGAATTTATTTTACCCGCAACTTTCATTACGTGACGATAGCAAACAGGGTTGTTTGCATATTATTAGTGCATAATTTCTAAATTTGTACTGAATTGACAGATTTCAATTGCGTGAAACGTCTTGCAAATCTGTCATATCCATACAAATTTAGAAATGCATCTACGCGTCGCGTTGCCGTTTGAATTGGCCCTTAGAGTTAAATTACATTCAAAACTACCTTCTAAGGTAAAAGACACCGCTTTTTTATAACATACCTACCTGTATTTTAAAAAGATAAAACCGACTTCAAAATTGTACGCAACGAAGATTAAATGATCAAGACGAAAACACGATTGCTGAAAAATATCTCGATAGTTTTATTTTTACAAAAAACCGTGTTTTAGACACATTTTTTGCTTGGATCTTCGAAGTTTGCTGTCTTTTCTTTAATCTCAAAAGGCAATGATAAAACCTGCTCAAAATACTTTTTACAAAATACATGATCATTATAGTTCGTCTTTTATTCATAGTAAAACCATAGTAAATTTTACTATGGTAAAACTAACTTGGCGATAATTCCGCGTCGTCCTTTTTCACCTGGCATATGAAAGACGGGCGTGAGTGTGAAGAGAGAAGGACGATGTTTGATTTTTTGGGTTAGTAGGCCTCTTAATATCCAAACTAATTTGTCTGATTCTGTTCTATGATCTGTCTGTCTATTAATCCTCTCCCTGCCTAAACCGCTGAACCGAATTTGGTAAAATTTATTTTATTTTACTGGGAAAACGTACAGCAAATAACAATAAGAGTCATGATACATTATAAATAGCGACATTTAGTACGGAAAAATAATAATTTTACCACAAAAATGTACGGTTCCTACGCAATAAGTTTCGCGGGCAACATCCATTAAAAATCGCTACATCCTATGACTTAAGTCCTAAAAATCTGACGTAATAAGTATCTAGTTACTGTAGGGCTGGTAATTATTTCCCTATTTGGCCCTACAGGGAATTGGCCCTCAAATATTAGCCAAATGTTTTGTGCCCTACATGTCTGACGGTTAGGGTCAGTCAACATTGCAACGCGGAGATTCTGAGACGATCAACACGTCCTAACAGCAAATGTCAAAATTCTCATCCACAATAATATTATAAATTCGAAAGTGTGTCTGTTACCTTTTCACGCCCAAACCGATGAACCGATTTCGATAGGTATACCTAATCAAAGAATCTCCATACATGGAGATTCTTTGAGTCCCGGGAAATGACATCTAGGCTACTATTTATCCCGAAGCACTGTACGGTTCCTGCGCGATAAACGGGCGGGCGCGGCGCCATCTCGTATTGTCATAAATGTCCTCAAACCACAGCTCCTAGTTAGCTGTGGTTTACATCCGTTATGGATGATTTATACAGTATTTTTCAGAGCGAAGTAACCACTCCTCAAATACTGTAGTGCCTGGGACAAGATTTTTAAATGTCCGTATGGTTGCCCAAGCGCATACGGCATTCTCGCATCATGGTCGGCCTAGTACAGAGGAAAGAACTAGTCAATACGTCTGGGACCAACTATGTGCGGGTTTCCTCACGATGTTTTCCTTCACCGTACGAGCGTCCGTATTATGTACTTGAGATCAGAAAATGTCTCATAGGTACACGCCTCCACCCGGGTTCGAACCTGCACCCGCTAAGAGTGCGAACCAAAGGAAACCTACCCATTAGGCCACGGACGCTCCACACCAAACCACAGAATAGATATTAATAAATAGTACAAATACCCAAACGTTGAACGGTCAAAATTTTTGGTTAAACTTGTCGTCTTGACGTGTACTGTCTTATTATATTCCTAAACTCTATTAAGTATAGGTCTACCAGAATCTGATGGCAATTTTTGAGCGCAGATTTTCAAAAAATAATAATATAATAATATCTATGGACGCTTCACACCACGTCAGTCTGGCCCCGTGCTAAGTAGGTACCCAAAGAACCTGTGTTACAGGTACCAGACAACGAAAATATATTTAATACTAATTTTATACCATATATAAGATTTTTATTATATCATACACATATTTAATACACCAGACCGGGAACATTGAAAACTTTTTGTTCCGTCGGCGGGATTCGAACCCGCGACCCCCGGCTTGAGCTACCAACGCGCTCACCACTGAGCCACAGAGGTCGTCATAAAATATCCTTGATCATTGGATAAGTTTTTAATACTTTAATGTTTATAACACAGAATCAGCCACTATAAGAAAAAAACCGGCCAAGTGCGTGTCGGGCCACGGCCACGGTTATTATCTCGGAAAAATTTACGGTTCCCGCGCGATAAACGTACTTTGAGTTGCGGGCTGCAGGCGTGATGGGCTGTATGTGATAAGTGATAAATAGACATCGGATTATATACACGATCAAAGTGCCGAAATATGCATGCAAATATGCACGAAAAAATGGCTGAAATCTGCACAAAATATACACAATCAAAAGTCACTTTATATTAAAATGTATTATATTTTTGAAGAGTTTTCCGGTGGTGTCGTTAAAAAATTGGCAATTTTTATATGTAATTTCATCTAATCCAGGATTTTTCATTTCTTTATACAGCACCAATAATAATTTTCTGCCAACATTTTCCGATTGCAATCTTAATGCCCATGGAAGTTTATTAAATCGTTAATTATTCAAAATTTTTACTAATTTTTCCAACTACAAAGAAAAAATTTCTTTGTAGAAAGATATTATTGTACGTATTGGGTATATTGCATTCTTTATATTGAGATGGAGTCACATATTTGTAGTGTTTTGATCTATCGTACCTCTGTTTTGTGGCCTCGGTGTGTGTCATCAGTCATGATAGCTAGTTTGGAGACTACGAGGGCATAAAACTACCGAAATTTGCACTATCAACGAAAAATTGCCAAAATAATATGCACTAACGCCTAAAAAGAGCCATTATATGCATTTGCATATGCAAGTATGCAAATGCATATAATCCGATGTCTAGTGATAACTAATAACGATCGATTTTTTTATGTAATAAGTTGCTATGAACTATGAAATTATATCAATACGAGTAAAATGTCAGTGGCAACTTGTCTTACAGCCCTTAATAAAATTTGTACTAGAGGCTAGTTTTGATCTAAGTCTCTGAGCCTTTTCTTTAGTAAAATATCGAATTCGTCTTGTCTAAGTGTTATACAGTGTGTAACAAAAACAAGTGATAATACTTTAGGGTGTGTACGTGTTCCTTGTAGAGATTTCACTGTGAAAGTAGCAGGGCTGAAAGACCAAATTTTTCACTTTTGTATGGGGAAACTCGTGACGCTCGGGCCCTTGCCCATACAAAAGTCTTTCAGAGCTGCTACTTTCACAGTGAACTCTCTACAAGGAACATGTACACACCCTAAAGTATTATCACTAGTTTTTGTTACACACTGTATAATATGGTATCTTGGCTAAGTGCCCCATAATTTGCTATGAAGCTATATGAATGCATGAATGTGACACGTGGCCATTGTTACCATGAAGTATGGGAAATCACTCAGTTTTATTACTTTGATATTATTGTGAGTGCGTACTGACTACTAAGGGTGGGTTGCACTAGACTCTAGAGGTAGGCGTACTTATAGTTAAGGTTAAGGTTATCGTAAAGCGCCTCCGTGGTCTAGTGGTTAGAGCGTCGCTCTCGACTCCGGAGGTCGTGGGTTCGAATCCCGCGTTGGAAACATGATATTTCCAAGTTTGGTTAAGACAATGTAGGCTGATCACCTGATTATCTGACAAGTAAGATGATCCATGCGTCGGATGGGCATGTAAAAAGTCGGTCCTGCGCCTGATCTCTCGCCAGTCGTAACGGTCTTATGTCCCACTGGGTTATGAGAGCGAAAGGAATAGAGAGTGCTCTTGTGTACTGCGCACACACTCGGGCACTATAAAACTACTCCTGCGTAACTGGCCTGGTTTCAATGAAACTGGCCACCGTCACCGAAATCGGTGTGGGGAGTATTATTAAGGTTATCGTCAAAATATCTGTGTCCATTATGGACCTTTACTAAGGATTTGACAGTTCATTTAAAGTTTTGTTGTGGTTAAAGTTATAGTTAAAGTAAGTTGGTGGTGGGCACGACAGTCTGGCAAAGTATAAAATACATATATTTCCGTTGTCTGGTACCCGTAACACAAGTCCTTCAGGTACCACGGGATAAGTACCTGAAGGACTTGTGTTACAGGTACCAGACAACGGAAATATATTTTATACTTTTATACTATACATATATTTAAGAATATATGATAATATGATACACATATTTAATACACATCCATGACCCAGGAACTTTAAAAACTTTTTGTTCCGTCGTCGGGATTCGAACCTGCGACCCGCGGCTTGAACTACCAACAGCCCAGCAACTGAGCCAAAGAGGTCGTCAAATAGATGAAGTATCAAAACTGAAATTAGGCATTATAATAATCAAAACACTGGAGGTTGTTAAAACGCACGTGTAAAAGTTACGATGCCAAGGGCACAGACACACAAACAGACAGACAGACACGTGAAACTTATAACACCTTTTTTTCGGGGGTTAGTCTTACACATTTTGACATTTTTATTATGAAGTATTATGCGCCTTTTGGAGTTTAAGACACATTTCAAATTCGAAATTCGAATTTTCCGAAACCAACCATAGACAAGCGAAAAAGTAATACCAACATAACGAATTAAAACTTACGATATCGTATCCATATCTCATTTTTATGTGGACCCATAAAACAGCAGACATACATAAGCGCAACAAGCAGCGGTATTCAAGAGAAAATCAATATGAGAGCGGGAGAGAGAGCGTGCGAGTGAGATGGAAGATGGGCGTGGCGTGTACGCCTTACATTGCATCGTTTATTTTTGAGGATTTATTGTAATTGTACACTTAAAGTGCTGTGAATTGTAGGACATAGACAATATTTTAGCAATCTAGAAGCTAGTAAGTTAGTATGTACTAAGTTGTGAGCATAATTTGGAACCTTGAATCATACAATTCGATTAACATAGTAATACAATTAATATACTTTAAATCCATAACAAAAATATTTTTTTCTAATTTTTTTTTATGAAATAAGGGGGCAAACGAGCAAACGGGTCACCTGATGGAAAGCAACTTCCGTCGCCCATGGACACTCGCAGCATCAGAAGAGCTGCAAGTGCGTTGCCGGCCTTTTAAGAGGGAATAGGGTAATAGAGGAGGGTAGGGAAGGGAAGGGAAGGGAAGGGAAGGGAAGGGAAGGGAAGGGAAGGGAATAGTTGAGGGTAGGGAAGGGAATAGGGTAGGGGTTAGGGGATTGGGCCTCCGGTAAACTCACTCACTCGGCGAAACACAGCGCAAGCGCTGTTTCACGCCGGTTTTCTGTGAGAACGTGGTATTACTGTATTTTATTTAGATTGTTTACTGTATTTATTTAAAATGTTAATCCAGTAAAAAAAAATGTAATGAAAGCTTTGAATATATCTTAGGTTATAGGCCCAGGTATCTACTATGACGTAGGTGTTAGTGTAGGTAAATATAACTAGGTAAAAGCAGTAAAAGCCGAGCTTTGTGAGGGCTCGGAGCACAGAAATGGATCGCTCGGAGCGTCGTTTTTCTGATGCGTGGTAAATGGTAATATTCTTCAAGGCAGTTTTTATTTTTATTTTTATAGTTACCAACCCTTGACTGACCGATGATAATTGATAACACATCTACATATGAATAAAAATTACTATGTTAAAGCACACATCAATAGGCGTGATAGTTTTTCTGTAAAGTGTATCACAAAAGTGCTCAGGTTGTGGGATATACTAGGGTCTAGGGTAATTAATCTGATAAAATTATTTCGAACCAAAGATAGCGAGTATTACTTCACAATGTAAATTGTGCAGTAATCTAGGAATCCGGAACAACCTAGCCTCTGTTGCTTACGCTTTAGATAAGGGATTAGGGATAGGTATAATTTTTTTACAGTCGTAATCCTACTAAAACCATTACGGCAATGGCTTTTAATACTATTATTGCTATAAGCCTAAACTATCCCACTCCTGGGCAAAGGAGTGGGACAGTTTAGTATACTCCCATCCCCAAAGACGGAAGCCTTTGGGGATGGCCTACCACCATGTCAGAAGTGGGAGAGCCATGCTTCGGCTCGAATGGGCCGGCTCCACCGGAGAAATACCACGTTCTCACAGAAAACAGCGCTCGCGCTGTGTTTCGCCGAGTGAGTGAGTTTACCGGAGGCCCAATCCCCTACCCTATTCCCTTCCCTACCCTCCCCTATTCCCTTCCCTTCCCATCCCTACCCTCCCCTATTACCCTATTCCCTCTCAAAAGGCCGGCAACGCATCTGCAGCTCTTCTGATGCTGCGAGTATCCATGGGCTACGGAAGTTGCTTGCCATTAGGTGACCCGTTTGCTCGTTTGCCCCCTTTCTTAAAAAAAAAACATCTTTCTCTCTCCTGCGCCACCGCTGGCCAGCTTGGCTGGTATGCCTTCAGCTCATCACGCCATTTTTTTCTAGGCCGGCCACGGCGGCGGCGCGGCTTTTCATAGTTTAAACCAATGAGTTTCTAAAATACTAGAGTAGCAATGTCTTACAAAAGATTCTCAGAAATGCGTAACCACTTTTTTGTTCAAAAGACAATGTGAAGTCATATATTCGTTATGTCATTAATCATTATGTATGTGAGATATGCCTGCAGGCATCTTCGAAGTGGCAACGCGTTGCTACCGTAAACTTCCAATCTAGTTACGTTAGTAACATAGAATATCATTGGTTTAAACAAAATGACAGATTGATATAAGATAAATTGTCATTTTCTCAATATATTTATTCCTATTCCTGGATACCTCTAGATAAAACGCACTTCTGTGATCGAAACGCTAGTAAAACTCGTCTAGAATTAATATGTTACATAGCTTTTATCGCAATCAAGAAATTCCGTAACGAAAATAAACCTTACCCTCCCCCCCACTCCTTCAGAATTCGGCACGGTGTTTGTGTGCGTGCGACTAGACGTATGCTAATTGTAATTGCATAAGTTGATAAAAATGATATGCAATAGCTTTACCGCGGCAGTCCCCGAGTGCCTAACGTATTTTATTTTATTTTTTGGTAGCAAAGCTAGCCTAATCGAACCACTGACATCAATTACTGAATTTTTAACCATAGCTCTATAACCACCCACGAAGCTATGAAAGGCATTTTTAACAATCGCAACACTTATTTGTTGAAATCACGCGCGAAACGACACTTCCAAATTCAAACGGTCACGTAGAGGAAGTGTTTTGAATTTGGAACGATATATTTTTTTTATTTTACTACTGTGTAGCAAAGGAATGTGTGCTATGATGACTTTAAATTTTGATTTTGATCAGCTGTTATAAGCAGATTTTGAAGTAACATTATTGGTTACTTCGTCTTCAAGACGAGAAAAGTTAATCGTGTTAAATGTAATTTCCTTTTCCTATAAAATACGAGAAACGATAGATATAGCATACCTACTTAATATTAAACCCAATATACCTACATAACATATACCTATCAAAACTTAAGTTACTGTTTATAAAAACAAAATATTTGTGAATCCATACTAATATTTTTTTAATACGAAAGGTTGCTGCTTGTTATTTCACCTCTTCACACTTAAACCGCTAGACCGATTTTGATAAAATTTTGTGTAGGTACTTGAGTCCTGGCAAAGGACACAGGATGCACTTTATGTCGGCAAAATGTACGGTTCCTGCGCGATAAACGAATTTTGACGCAACAGAATTGCGAGGATCAAGTTATAGTGCAACAATAAATGGAATCCATACTAATATTATAAATGCGAAAGTATCTCTGTCTGTCTGTCTGTCTGTCTGTCTGTCTGTCTGTCTGTCTGTCTGTCTTGCTTTCACGCCAAAACTACTGAACCGATTGCAATGAAATTTTGTATACAGTTATTCTAGAGTCTGAGAAAGGACATAGGCTACATTTTGATGTGGGAAAATATCTTATTTCCATGAAAATTTCGATGAAAATGAATTCGCATTGCGCGTGGCCAGCGCTCATCCCGGGGGTCCTGGGTTCGAGTCCCGCAGGCGAAACAAAAAGTTTTCAATTTTCCTGGGTCTTGGATGTGTATTAAAATAAAATTTGAAAAATCTTAAACATATTTTATGTATAATATTATAAAAAATCCAGAAATATATCAATGGAATGTACATTTTAGTTCTAATACGATTCAACAGATGGCGTTTTATTTTTTACTTTATTGTAAATTTGTAACATAGAACTAATCATACTTATTAGTTAGTATGTTTTTGTTTATAGTTTTTTATACGTTAGAATATGATGTTTAATAATATTATAATCCATACTAATATTAGAAATGCGAAAGTATCTCTGTCTGTCTGTCTGTCTGTCTGTCTGTCTGTCTTGCTTTCACGCCAAAACTACTGAACCGATTGCAACGAAATTTTGTACACAGTTATTCTAGAGTCTGAGAAAGGACATAGGCTACATTTTGATGTGGGAAAATATCTTATTTCCATGAAAATTTCGATGAAAATGAATTCGCATTGCGCGTGGCCAGCGCTCATCCCGGGGGTCCTGGGTTCGAGTCCCGCAGGCGGAACAAAAAGTTTTCAATTTTCCTGGGTCTTGGATGTGTATTAAAATAAAATTTCAAAAATCTTAAACATATTTTATGTAGGTATAATATTATAAAAAATCCAGAAATATATCAATGGAATGTACATTTTAGTTCTAATACGATTCAACAGATGACGTTTTATTTTTTACTTTATTGTAACATAGAACTAATCATACTTATTAGTTAGTATGTTTTTGTTTATAGTTTTTAATACGTTAGAATATGATGTTTAATAATATTATAATCCATACTAATATTATAAATGCGAAAGTATCTCTGTCTGTCTGTCTGTCTGTCTGTCTTGCTTTCACGCCAAAACTACTGAACCGATTGCAATGAAATTTTGTATACAGTTATTCTAGAGTCAGAGAAAGGACATAGGCTACATTTTGATGTGGGAAAATATCTTATTTCCATGAAAATTTCGATGAAAATGAATTCGCATTGCGCGTGGCCAGCGCTCATCCCGGGGGTCCTGGGTTCGAGTCCCGCAGGCGGAACAAAAAGTTTTCAATTTTCCTGGGTCTTGGATGTGTATTAAAATAAAATTTCAAAAATCTTAAACATATTTTATGTATAATATTATAAAAAATCTATAAATATATCGATGGAATGAACATTTTAGTTCTAATACGATTCAACAGATGGCGTTTTATTTTTTACTTTATTGTAACATAGAACTAATCATACTTATTAGTTAGTATGTTTTTGTTTATAGTTTTTATAGATAGAATATGATGTTTAATAATATTATATATATATACTAGCTGTTGCCCGCGACTTCGTCCGAGTGGACTTTAGTTTATAGCGCGCGGTGTCAACAAAATTTGTGTCAAATTTAAAAAAATTTTAAAACCCTGGTAAGTGGTACCCCTCTTAGGGCCGCGCTACACCGGAATGGCAGCGCTGAAAGTGCTCGCCTCGCCGCTGCCATTCCGGTGTAGCGCGGACCTTAATTAATCAAAATACCCAAAAACAGCTGTGCAGTGTGCACATAATCTATACTAATATTATAAATGCGAAAGTATTTGTCTGTCAGTCTCGCTTTCACGCCAAACACCAAAACTACCGAACCGATTGTAATGAAATTTTGTATACAGATAGTCTAAGGCCTGAGAAAGGACATAGGCTACTTTTTTACTGGAAAAAAGGGTAAGGGTCGTAAATTTGTTCAAAAAATTCATAATAGATGGCGCCGTGCGTCTTCTACATCGCGCTGACGCTTGCTCAAAAGTCTTTCTATAAGAGGTGGTATCATCTTACATTTAAGTCTCGATTTTTTTCGATTGTTATATCTATTCTACGGTATTAAATAACTCAATACTTTATTAATATTTAAACATACATACAATAAGTTAATGATCGAATTAGTATCACGTTAGCTGTTTCGTTTTTCATATGAATGAAAGAGAAGACAGGACATTTTAACAAGCTGTTAACACTAACAGACTTTGGTGAAATTGGGGCTAAACCCATCAATGATAAATAGTTTATGGGTAAAGTTGTGTAATTGGGGGGCTAAATATGCTTTGAAATTTGGCATAAAATATAAAGTTTAATATAAAAAATAAAGTACTTATTGTGTGCACACTACACAGCTGTATTGATTTAAGGGGTACCAGGGTTTTTTTATAAAAGCTTTTGACACCAATTTTGTTGACATCGCGCGCTATAAACTGAAGTCCACGCGGACGAAGTCGCGGGCAACAGCTAGTTATATTATATTTAAAAACTCAATGAAACACACTCATTTATGTCTAGACGCCAAAAATAAAATAGAACTTCACTGAAAAATAAATAAACAAAAAACTTTCATAGCGTATTCCATTGTCGCGCTGCCGATTTAAAAAACATAAAGAGCATAGACAATTTTTTTGACAGGCAGATGTTCGGTTACATAGGGGTAAACAACAATGCCCGTAGGGGGCCAACTTACGCCCCTAAACGCCCTCTTCATAATAATAGTAATTATTACCTATTTAAATTCACTTTAGTGACGTTTGCTACTGACCAAAATGGGCGCATTGATTTTTTTTATTCAGAAACTTTAATTTAAATTTATTTAAAAGTCCTAATTTAAATTAAAGTCCTTATTTAAAACTTAAAAGTAGGCAATGAAAAAACAACTTAAAAACTTTTAAAAATACGCGATGACAGGTAAAAAGGAGGTTGGGGAACCTTGAACCACGATATTTTATTTCGTTAAAAAAGTTTTTTTCTAGTTTTGGATATTTTTTACAAAAAAACACTCTGCATAAATAAAATTATGTTTAATAGTATTAATTTAACGATTACAGATAAAATGGAGATTGAACCATGATCTTTTTTTTCGTTAAAAAAATTTTTTTTAGAGTTTTGCATTTCAGATAAAAATACTTTATTAGAGCGTAGACCTACCTGTTATTCAAGGTCCAATCCGATTTTGATGAAATTTAGCATGAAAATACCTACTTTGCATCCCGGGAAAGGACATAGGATACTTTTTATCTCAGAAAAATGTACCCCACACGATAAACGAATTTTGGTGCAACGAAGCACCGACGATATATTTTCTAATGCCTCCTTAATGTAGATATTGTATGTATGTATAAACCAACTCTGAGCGTAACTCGGTAGACAATTGAACTGCTGCATCACGCTATTAGAGATTGTATGTGTGTATGTCGAAACTCGGGTGTAATTGTGTATGCCACAAAAGTTCGGCTCTTTAGATACCATTGATTGGAACTATGGCGTAATAGGTTTGTTAGGACCTTCACCTACCGAGTAAAGTGAGACAGCGCTCTCGCACTGACTCGCTACTCAACTCGGTATGTGTCATAGGGCTAAAGGCAGTTTAGTGTGACGAGTCGCTAGTGGTAGACAGTGGTATACTATAATTTACTTACAAGATAAAGTAGGTAAGATTACGACATTAGGGCAGAGTAATCGTTGAACATACAGAAATAATAATTTAAAAAAAATATCCACAGCCGAACATAATATAACCTCCTCCTTTTTGAAAGTCGGTTAAAAAAATGCAAGTTTAAGCAGAAATAACTTCCATAAGAGCAAAATTTATTAAAATTGACTGAGATTTAGGTTAAGTACTTATCATGGTATAACTTTTGTTTTTTGTGTGTGACAGAAAAGCCATGATAAAGTCAAAATACTGACAGTCACAAGTAGGCCTGAGTTTTTAAAAGAAATTTTCCATCTTTTTGATAAAAGATGGCCCTATGCGAGTTTCTTACGCCGGTTCTTCCAGTAGGTAGGTACCAGTAGTAACGGCGTTCAGAAAGCACTTGTAATTTTTTTTTTCGAAAATATAAAAAAAAATTGAATTTGAGTTACACGTGCACCAAGCTACTGAAAAAAACACCTAATTTGATAAGAAAATCAATCAATTTTATATAATATCGTCGATCTTGACACATAGATAAACATCGCGGCGTTATCCTTATCGTTTAATTATCGAATTTTTAAATTTAAAAATGGAATAACACGGATAATACGCCTGTATTGCCAGATTATAAGTTGATTGTATACTTACTGTAATAAAAATAAATCTCTTATTTTTATAACTGCCTCATTTTTGCATATCCTAATCACAATCTTCGCACGTTATTTTTACAAATCGGCTTAGGTACTATCCATACTAATATTACAAACGCGAAAAGTGTGTCTGCCTGTTACCTCTTCACGCTTTAACCTGCACTGATTTTGATGAAGGTTGATATATACAAGGTGTAACAAAACATAGTGATAATACTTTTGGGTGTGTACGTGTTCCTCATTGACAGTTCACTGTGAAAGTAGCAGCGCTGAACTCTTGTATGGGCGAGCGCCCTTGCGTCATAAGTTTCCCTAAAGTATTATCACTTGTATGTGTCACATCAAAGTAGTTTTGTTAAACCCTGTATATTGTGACCCGGGAAAGAACATAGGATATTTTATATCCCGAAATAATGTACGATTCTGCGCGATAAACCAATTTTGGTGTAACGCCCAAATCTAGTGCTATATATATTATGATTTATGATGTCTGCTTTTATTCTACGAAATTAATTAGTACCTAAGAGATTATAAGTTACGCCAAGACGTTTAAATTAATGTACCTCTTCCTAAAATAGTATTTGTTATAATATATTATGGCTAAGACATAATACGTAAGACGTGGCATTTTCAGCATGCTTTACTCGTAGTTAGGGCAGAGTCGATTTAGCATTATGTTAGTCAGTATTAGTATTAGTTAATTATAATATGGCCTAACGTATAGTAGTAGGTACACTGTGGCAAGGACTGATTCCTCACAAGACGGCCTAGTCTGTTAAATAGAGATTTGGATAATCTTTAAATATAAGTACCCTTGCACCAACAATCGTTTATTGCGGGGAACCGTACGTTATCCCATATAAAAAGTATCCTATGTCCTTTCCCGGTAGTCAAAGTTCAGCAAAATCGGTTCAGCGGCGTGAAGAGGTAAGAGGCGGATAGACAGACACTTTGGCATCCATACTAATATGCGAAAGTGTGTGTGTCTGTCTGTCTGTCTGTCTGTCTGCCTGTCTGTTACCTCTTCACGCCCAAACCGCTGGACCGATTTTGCTGAAATTTGGCATGGAGATACTTTGAGTCCCGGGAAAGGACGTAGGATACTTTTTATCCCGAAAAAATGTACGGTTCCCACACGATAAACGAGTTTTGGCGCAACGGAGTTGCGGGCGTCATCTAGTTTATAATATTAGTATTGACTGTGATACCTTTATGTTTTTAGACAACAAAAAAGGAGTGCAATCTTATCATATTTTTTTTGTTTCGATAATTGTTTCAGTTCTGAACTTGGCTCGACAAAGAGTGTTATCAGAGATAAAAACGTCCAACCGATTAAATCAACTATGATCGATTCGCTAATTATTTATTGTTTATCGTTATTAATTTTATTGTTTTTTGCTTTGTTAATCATTTTTGACTTTTTTTTACACATCAAACGCTAATTAGGTACCTACAGTTAGAACTTTGGATTAGTCTATGACCTATGTCTTTTCTAATCTTGTTTATCCATACCTACTAATATTATAAATGCGAAAGTGTGTCTGTCTGTTACCTCTTCACGCCCAAACCGCTGAACCAATTTTACTCAAATTTGTTATGGGGATACTTTGAGCTCCCGGAAAAGGACATAATATTATGATTTTTTTTTTCGAAAGAAATGTACGTTTTCTTCGCGATGAATGAATTTTGGCATAATGGAGATGCGGGCGTCATCTAGTTGATTGGTATTTTGTAGTAATTACTACGTTATCTAAACTTTGTAGGTATTTGTGTTCTTGTTGATGTAATTGTACCAAGTTACTTAGAGTAGTAAATGGAGTTAATCTCCAGGACTTACTAACCCATGTGGCTATAATCGTCTGTGAAAAATATATTTTTTCAACGCACCTTTGACGAATTCAGGTAAGATATAAAAATCAAAGCTCTAATTATGAATATCAGAATAACTAATAATCATCTCCAATCATTTATCAGCCCTAGAAGATTACAAATCAGAAATTTAACATTTTTCAAATTCAAATTTAAAATTTATTTATTTGCCAAGAATATGGTACAGTAGATGTTTACATTTTTATGAGTTCAGACATATTCTACTATTAACATAGTGTGCAAATATTGTCATTGTAATTATAATTTTTCCATGTCATTGAATTTTATTAATTAAAATAGATAAATATATAATTTACAGTATATCTTAAAAAATATTTTGTCCAATTAATGAATATTTTAGTCATTCTTAACTCTAATTTGGAATGCTTAATAGCTTCTAGTTATGAAAATCTAAATAAAGTTTCTTATATTATGAGAATTACAACAAAACTCACGCAAATGGCCACCATAAAAACTTGTTAAATTCAAAAACAAAAATATTTGAATTTCGAATTCCATTTCGCGTTTCTTGGCGTTATTAAAAGTGATATTTAAGCGGGGTTGAAGAGGGCGGGGCTTAAACCACGCCTCTAAGGGGTGTACTCCCTATTGTAGATATAGTGCTTTACGTTTTTTGATTAAACTTTGATACAATTGCGATAAACATTTCTGAACGAAGCTCACCATGAAGCGTGAATGTTTTTTGATAAAGTTATAGATTTTTATCGCATTTCTATGGTGAATAGTTTAAGTTTATTAATTTTTAAGATTATATGAGAACCTCAATTTTTTTTTTTATGAAATAAGGGGGCAAACGAGCAAACGGGTCACCTGATGGAAAGCAACTTCCGTCGCCCATGGACACTCGCAGCATCAGAAGAGCTGCAAGTGCGTTGCCGGCCTTTTAAGAGGGAATAGGGTAATAGGGGAGGGTAGGGAAGGGAAGGGAAGGGAATAGTTGAGGGTAGGGAAGGGAATAGGCTAGGGGTTAGGGGATTGGGCCTCCGGTAAACTCACTCACTCGGAACACAGCGCAAGCGCTGTTTCACGCCGGTTTTCTGTGAGAACGTGGTATTTATCCGGTCGAGACGACCCATTCGTGCCGAAGCATGGCTCTCCCACATTTCAAACTTTCTACCCATATTTTCTTTTTACTTATCATTACATTTAAATAATAAGACGTAATTGTCTATTGAATATTTAACATTACGATTGTATTTTATTAACGTACTTAACTTTTTTTTTAAATAAAATAAATCACCTGCTACGATTGCGCTAGTTCAAGTAGGCCAATCTCCCCTAGGCTTTTAGTAAAATATTACCTACCATATCAAAAAAATTAAAATATAATAAATTCAACAGAATATTATGTAGGTACCGTATTGTTGTTTTACCCAAAACATACAGTCTACAAGATAGGTAATTTTAACAGAAACATTAAGAAACTTTCTACTTAGGTAAAAATATGAAGAAATGGAAAACCAATAGTTTGGTCGATGAACGGATAGAAATGTGTTTATTTACCTCGCTACTTGTCTCTTCCTTGCACACGAAAATTTCCTATGAGAAAGAGATAGCTATATGTTCGTGCGTGAAAGAGACACGTAGCTATAGGTCAGTGGCCAAGTACTTTGTCCTCTGACCTCTCCATAGGCCTAGTCTATAAATTAATTTGATGTAGCCAAAACTTTATAATCGCCTAGACTCAAGCAATATATTGTCTATCTTATGGTAGGTACAAAAAAACCCTAAATCCACGTTTAAAAACGATTATTTTAGTTATGTATAATGCTGACTGTATTGTCTACATTGATTTTGTATTTTGGCACGTAATTTATAAATATAATACAGTTTAGTTTATAATACAGAGGATTTAATGAGGATACATTACCTTTACCATTCTTTGTGACAATTTCTACAATTATTAGTTTTATTATGATTTTATTTACATTAAATCATTAATATTCCCGGCTATGGTGCTTAGGGCATAAAAATCTATTTATACTTTGGTGAACTTTAGTTTACTTACTTTTAATTTCTTCACTTTCTTGACGGACTATAACTTGAAAGAAATAGGCCTACGGCCTACCTACAAACTCTTTGACGTTTAACATGTCGTTTATAGTTTATCACTCACTTGTAATAATTGTTATAATAATTATTATAATGTGCAAATCATGTACATACTTAGTACTTTATTTATTTGTGTACGGTGTGTGTAGTAGATACAGTTCGCACTTTTCAGAAAATTTATTAAATCAATTTTTTTTTATTTAAAGTTTAACAATTTAATGTGCGTATTGAAAAAAAATCCTCAATACTCATTAGTTAGAAAACAATTCCTAATTAAAAATATTTAATTAGGAATTTTGAAAATAATTATCAAGAAGTGTTGACGAAATCGCGTAGGTACGCGTAGGTTGTATAGAAACAAAACTTAATTTTTTTTCGGGTACACATAAATTTTTTTATTTGTTTATTTTTACAACAAAGGATTATCGGCTTACCTTAATAAGTCAAAATCCAACTCCAGGTTCGATAACACACTGGAATAAACTTCACTTGACCAAAAAATATCTGTAATTACGAAACACTGCGCCACAAACGACGTTCCTATTATCTTATCGTTGTAAACATAATCGATTTAATATTTCCCCACTCGTCCTCGTGTATAGTTTCAAAATTCGTTGCACATTCAGGCCGACAAATAAAAAAAAATGCACTTCGCGCGTTTTTCAAATTTCGAATGCGCTCGACACGCGCACGCTCGCGGCTAGCGGCAGACTGCCGCGTCGCAGCCCCGCCACCCCGCGCCTCTCCCCCACCCGCTCCCGTTCAATTTTCAGGTAAAAAATGGAAAAGATAACAAATTTTTTGTCTATTTAAACTTTTTTTTAATGGGTACCTGAAACACGAGTCTATGTAAAGGCGTTTATTGCTGGAAGCCAGAGATGTAATTTATGATTCTTTGTTTTATGCGAGGCGTGTCTTGCTTGACTCTTGGGTGGCGCTAATTTTTTTTATTAAAAAATTTACAGCAAAGCATTAGAGTTAAAACGTCAGTGATAAACAACTAGATGATGCCCGCAACTCCGTTGCGCCAAAATTAGTTTATCGCGCGGGAACCGTACATTTTTCCGATATAAAAAGTATCCCATGTCCTTTCCCGGGACTCAAGGTATCTCCATGCCAAATTTCAGCAAAATCGATTCAGCGGTTTGGGCGTGAAGAGGTAACAGACAGACAGACAGACAGACAGACAGACACACTTTCGTATTTATAATATTAGTATGGAAGTATGGAAGTATGGATAAAATATTAAGTGACACAATTACGTGAATGAAAATTATAGGTCTACCATAATTTCAGAAATCAGAATCAGCCATGACTCATGAGCTCTTCTAGCAGTATTACTTTAATATTACTTTTGGATTCCGTATAAGCAAACATGATCACTATTTATATAAACAAAATTATGTTTTTTGTTTGTGCCAAAACTGAAAGTAATACTGCTTTAATCTAGCTCATGGTAGGGGGGCTGATGGCAAAAAGTGAGAAATTAAAATATTGACAGATAGCAATACCGGGGTAATTAGAATAAAACATTTTGATCCTTTTTTTTCCGGCGGCTGATTCTGTGTGTGAAACATGCAAATTATAAAAAATCGACCAAGTGCGAGTTGGACTCGCGTATGAAGGGTTCCGTAACATAAAAGAGCAAAAATAGTAAAAAAAAGTGTTTTTTGTATGGGAGCCCTTTATTATTTTATTTAAATTTTATTTTTAATTATTAAAGTATAAAAACAGCTGAGTATTTTTTTTTTGTGCTTTTCAGGTGCCTACCTGTTGTCATTATTGATACCAAGCAAAAAATGTTCGAAAAATCACGTTTGTTGTATGGGAGCCCCCCAAAATATTTTTTTCATACGTATTTGAAATTAGCAATTCTATCAGCTAGATAAAAATATGTTATGTAGCAATCAGTGACAACTTGATAAGCGATACCTGATGATAAGGAATTAGGAAGTTCACATTTTTAAGTACCTACTTACCTAATTATTTTTCACAAGTTAGTTATAATTTCATTGTTACCTATACATTACAATAATTTACAAGTGGATCTACACATTTTTGCTAATGATTTATAAGTATAAAGTACAGTCTGTCAAGAAAGTGGCAACATCGTAGTGTCATCCCTTTCAAATCAATCTAAGAAAAAAAAAAAGGATGACACCACGATGTTGCCATTTTTTAATTTCTTCACTTTCTTGACGGACTATACACAAAAGTGTACTTAAGCTGTTTATGTCTGTTACTTTGACCGATTTTAATTAAATTCGGTACCTACCTATATTTAAAATCTTTTAAATCCCGGGAAAGGACAATAGGATATTTTTATCCTCCAAAAACGACACGAAGTTGTAATGAAGTTGTGGAAAACATCTAGTTTATAATGTTGACTAAAATATTTCAATTTGATGCAAACACAAAGTAATAATAATTATTATGATTATAAGTTATAACACTTTTGCGAGACTTTTGAATTTTAATTTTTAATCAAATAAGCAAAAAATAAAATACAACTTTTTTTTAATTCACTTTAGGAGGTAAACTAGGTAAGTTTCTACGCAGAAATTTAGAATACACCAAGAATACTGACGCCACCAGGATTAAACCACAGTTTATTTGTTTTAAAGCCCCATTATGAACGTTTTGTGGCAAAACAATAGGCTGTCATAAACTCATTATTCGCCATTAGGAAAAAAATTCATTGTCTATGTTTCCAGAAGTACAGAATGGCATGTGCCTACGAGAAAAGTATTTTGTACTAAATTCGAATTTCGAATGTAATATTAATTATAATAGTCTGTGTCTGTATTGCTTCAAAAATAACAGCAAGCCAGCTCACTAATTTCTAGGATGTGATTATAATTTATAAGGACTATAAGGTTTGGTGAAATTCATAACATGAACATTGGACGCAAATGATAGATGAAAATGTTTGAAAAAAAAAATATCTACCGCCATTTACAAGAAAAAAAAATCTCTCAGGTGCTGAGGTCATTGACCTAACACAGCTGATCACGCGATAGAACCTTATGACATTGTTGGCTTTAAGGTTTAACTAGTAAGTTCCCAAGTCGTACACCATTTGAACCATATTTGAACCATCTTCTAGTGTAAAAAGTTCATATGAGAAAAAAAAATCACGGCCGAAAATATAACCTCCTCCTTTTTGGAAGTCGGTTAGGAAGCCTTTGAAACAAGAGTAGACTACCGGTGCGGTGTAGGAGGGAATTCTCTACCGTCAAAACGTATGCCTGCTTGATGTTGCGTTTTAAGTTTCAACTTCTGCTAACACACTCGATTACTGGCTAAATTAATGCGAGTTTTATTTTCAGTAAATATAACATATTGTTAAAAAAACTCTTGTATATTTAGAGAAATTGATTCCTAGGCAGATGCGGGACCTACTTTATTTGGTCGCGTTATGTCAAACCCAGCCGTCAGATCACGACCATAAAGTTATTATACCTAGCGGAATAGAGAAACAAAGGCCTGAGCAAGAGAGACTATCAGTAACACTGCGTGGTAAAAAGAGACGTGTGATACATGACAGCAACACTCTTTTTGAAGTCCAGTCGGCACGTGCCGCACGTTGACAATTGAATCTCATAGAATTCATGTTCAATCATGCTTGTGTAAGTGTATACGTACACATATTTTTACACACAGATGGAACCAATTTCGGTTTCGTTTGACAGTATATTAACTTTATGATCACGACTAATATTGAATTGACATAACCCGACCAAATGACGTAGGTCAATCAACTGCAGAATCAATTTCTTCGATGGTATGTCTGTGTTTAATGACGTCAGGCTTCAGTGTGGCCGTCGCATTAAGCAGATGCCACAGGTTATAACGCAGGCCATATTTATAACTAATACTATTCCTAACCAAATCTGGTTTGACAATAAAATGGTAAAATATTATCCGGCAATAATTGATATTGTGATGGACGTCGATGTTAAAATATAATAGATGCACTAGGGTATGCTAATATTTCTTTAAAAAAATAATATATCGGCCAAGTGCGAGTCGGACTCGCGCACGAAGGGTTCCGTACTGTTATAGAGCAAACATAGACCAAAAATTGTGTTTTTGTATGGCAGAACCCCTTAATTTCTAATTTTATTTCAATATTATTCTTAAATATTGAAGTAGACATAAAAGGCCTTTGTGAAAATATCAAGTGTCTACCTGTGGCCATTATTGATATCGAGCAAAAAAGGCAAAAAAATCACGTTTCTTGTATGGGAGCCCCCTTTAAATATTAATTTTATTTTGTTTTTAGTATTTGTTGTTATAGCGACAACAGATATACACAATCTGTGAAAATTTCAGAACTCTAGCTATAGCGGACATGGACGGATGGAGACAGACAGACATTTATTCTATTTAAGTATCTTAAAAAAATATTTCACCTTAGTCGTTACAAATCCGCACTGAAGATGTATTAATATTATTAGATTAAAATATCAAAATCTCTATTCTGTACAGGATAAATACACGCATAAATTCTCACGAAATCGGACTTGTATTGGTCTTAAACAATGACGTCTCCTACTCCTGTTTCTATGAAACTCTTTGGGTCCCATTCAAAATCTTAGAAGCCACCATTGAGTGGGCTAAGTCGCACTTAACTCTGTGGTAATCTCTGAAATGCATACCAGGCTAGAAAAACATTATTATTTTTGTCAAGAGACTAGTTTCGTTATCGAATAAATGGGGTTTTATTTTTTTGTTAAATTAGGTATGTTTTTTTTTCTGAAAATCTGCTTACTTATTGTTGCACGATCTAAAATATTTAATAACTACGCTAGATGACGATAGCAATTCGTCTGTCACACGGAAAATGTAAATTTCTTTCTCAACAAAAACTATTATAAATCATAATATTTAAAAAACATGCTTTTTTATAAAAAAAAATCTAAAATTTTAACAACTTATTGCATTGTCATTGGCTCTTAATACGTATGCAAAGTTTTAAATTGATTAGACTATTGGAGATAGGTAAAAATCATGCTCAAAGATTCCGTTACATACATATTATTACATACAGCCCAAGCTTATAAACGCATGTTAATTTCTAATTTTTTTTAATTTTTTTTTATCTATGAACGCTTCACACCACGTCAGTGTGGCCCCGTGCTAAGTACCTGAAGGACTTGTGTTACAGGTACCAGACAACGGAAATATATTTAATACTTTTATACCATACATAATTATATTTAAGATTTTTGTTATATCATACACATATTTAATACACATACAGATTACAGACCCGGGAACATTAAAAACTTTTTTTTTGTTCCGTCGGCGGGATTCGAACCCGCGACCCCCGGCTTGAGCCAGCAACGTGCTCACCACTGAGCCACAGAGGTCGTCAATTTAATTAGTAAGGAATAAGGATGTAATACTAGAAAATAGGTACCTATAAGTTAGTGTTCCTTGTTCTTAAATTTTAAGAAGTGGGATTAAAAAGTGGACTCCCAGTACTCAGTAGACTAGTAATGGAATCTTTGTATTGTAACAATAACAATACATTGTTTCTCTCTGCCTAATTCTGCCCATTCAAACCTTCGAATCTGGTTAAATCGACTTCACTCATCAGGTGGCGAAAAAAAGTGCATTAAAATCTGCCACATTTAGGTATCATAGATTATCTACACAAATGAATACTGACATAATAAAATAAATACGAAAGTGTCTGTGGTGTACATTTGCAGTTTGTACCAAACTCATTACACGTGGGAGAGCCATGCTTCGGCACGAATGGGCCGGCTCGACCGGAAAAATACCACGTTCTCACAGAAAACCGGCGTGAAACAGCGCTTGCGCTGTGTTTCGCCGAGTAAGTGAGTTTACCGGAGAACCCAATCCCCTACCCTATTCCCTTCCCTACCCTCCCCTATTACCCTATTCCCTCTTAAAAGGCCGGCAACGCACCTGCAGCTCTTCTGATGCTGCGAGTGTCCATGGACGACGGAAGTTGCTTTCCATTTCAGGTGACCCGTTTGCTCGTTTGCCCCCTTATTTCATTAAAAAAAACTAGGTACATTTTTATTACATCAACAATATTTTTCATATAAAATTAAAAAAACATGACTTTTCATTCAGCCATAACTTTTCACTGACAGAATAATATTTTTTGTTGCGGTCTGGTTAGAATAATTCAGTAGTTAGTACAATATAATTTTACTATAATATAGGTTTCGCAACTCTTTAGTGGTGGGGACCAAACTCCATACATTTTTTGTCATACTCCTTTGGTACATTTGTAAGAAACTTAGTATATTTTACATACGGACATAGAATACTTTTTCTCCCGGAAATTGTACAGTTCCCGATCCTGTGCGATAATCATCAGCTAGCGTAGGTAAGTACTCATATTTTTTTCGTGTGCGTTAATGAATCTAGCCATTATTAAACATCGACGGCAAACAATAAATTCATAAGTTCGGCTACTGTGCTGCGCTCGCCGTATAACAAGAAAATATAAACCAGCTTTCTACTTGATAGCTCGTTTTATTGTGCCCGCCAATAACAGGAGATTTGAATTTGGAATTTGTCTATAGTTACGTAATGTATAAGCTAATGGTCAAGAGTCAAGACTAGAGTCAAGACCGCTGGATTTGTCTATGGCCGGTATTTTTTTATCACGATTATAAAAGCTTGTTGCAAGACCAAAATATATTATACCATCAGAAAAATTACCGTATTCATACCTTCCTAATTTGGTCAAGTTATGTCAGGTCAATGTTAAGTCTGGACTCTGGACTCGAGAATCGTAATCTGTCAGCTGGGGCCTGGCCCCTGGGCTTGAGACTTAAACCCGACCGAATCACAGAATACATAATATTATTACCGAATTACAAAGGCCCGGCCTATAAATAAATCTCTCTGATAGGACAAAATATGATCAAAAGAAATCTCTAGGAAATCTCTCGCCTATCTCAAGAATTCAAGAGACTCCTGAATCTAAAATAATTAGATGTCATGTATTTAAGACAGGTCTGGATATTTGGCCACCCTAGAAGTACTCATTTGGCATAAAATATTTCTGAAGGCCATTAAATTCGAAATTCAAAAAATGAAATTCGAAAACGTACCTACAGTACCCACATTTTCAAATGTCATATACTTGTCACCTAGAACAGAGACGTAAGTCTTTAAAAATTGATGTGCAATTTTGTACCTTAACTAAATAGGATAAAGTCGAAAAAGTCTTGTGTGATTTTGATATTATATCTTTTTAATATTTCGAGTGTTGATGGTAAATGTCGTTGGTTTTGTCCGCCTAATGAAGGAGATGAGATATGGATACGCCCGTTATTCCATAAATTGTTGTGATGAATGGTCGAAAATGATTTTAGCTTGATTTTGTATACCCATTACCCAGTAGCTGATGATTAGCTTTATTTGGCATTAGAAGCAAAATTCTATGTTTAAAATTTTTAAAATTTTAAACATAGAATTTTAGAGTGCCCTCGTGACCACGGCCGTTGCAACACGGCCGAAACGTCGAGAAAAAGTATGTACTCGTAGTAGCATTACTACTTAAATGAGTCGCGTTAAGTCCCGATTAAAAAAAAAAAAATTATAATGCAACGCGAAAGTTTAAAATGTTATCAAAATTCTATAATAAACTGAGGCTGCTTATACTACGCCTCGCCATGCATTGTTTATTTAGTTCATTAGCGAAACTATGCCTTACTTTATAGGTACCGTTCTGTGGCCAGGCTATATCAATAGTAAATACCAGCCTGCCTAGCATACGAGATATCTCACTCTCGAGATAATTAAAAACTATTCGTCTCATAATGTCAAAATCTCGACATTATCTCGACAAAACTCTATAAAAATGTGTTATTTCGATGATAGATATACGCGAGAAAAAATGTTTGTCATGCTGGTCAATAGAGATGAAGCGACAAACCATCAAACATCGAGAAAACTTGTAAAGTGAGATATCTCGTTTGCGTATGCTAGGCAGGCAGATGACACCCACAACATATAAATAATATACTATATATTGTATAGTATAGTATATGTCATAGAGTAGGATATATTATTTCAATTTTCAGGACTATAGTCTGTCACAAAGTGGCATTTTAATTGAATTTTTCGGAAAAGATCGGAACGGCACCTCAAGTTTATGTCCACAGTTTGTCTATACTTTCGTATTTCTACTGGTGGCCATGCTAGCCCAGCTGGTATAGATATACAAATTTTTAGAAGAGCGTATCTTGAATCTTATCCACATAAATCGTACCCGACATAAAGTCGTACCGACAAAGTGAGATATATTTTAAATGATGTTTTTTTATTTATTTTATTTTTCAGTGCGCGGCGTATAATAAATTTATGATATTTTTGTCGGCTGTTTGCCTTTTACTGAGCATCGCCCGCGGGAGCGAAGGACCAGAGACATTTTTTTTTTTATTAATTTTCTCTAGGCACGAGAAACCGGTGTTATGACAACAAGTTTGAATGTGTTATGGAGTTTTATAGGCATTTTCAACTTGATTAAAAAATTCTAATCCAGTTGGTGTTAAGACTTCTAGAATTTTTCTTGACGTAAAGTCAAGAAAAATTGTTTCTGCAACTTGCTGGATTGGAATATCGTTGTGGAAAATTTAATAATAGAAGCGCTATACAGTAACAAAACATATTTTATTATTAATTTATTAGGAAGACTGTATAATGACTAGGTACTTACAGTCATAATTTTCTGTAAAAAATAACGTTTCTCAAAATATCTCAATACAAAGTTATCGAACAGACGCACTGTCGCAGTTATAATATATATGGTTATTATATATCGTATGGATCAAAGAGCTGTCCACAAGGAAGACAGCATAATAATATTTGCCGGGTCAGTTATATTATACCACATGGATTGTGATAAACCTTACGACCAGTCCGTGCCCATGATGATGAATGTCACCTCTCGTACCACAGTCTCGTACCATAAATATGGCCATAAATAATATTTTTATGAAACTAACTCTGAGGTGTCACGGCTATTACCGATTGACCTTGTACAAACTTCGCTAGGGCTGCCACCGACGAGTTATTATAATCGTCGGTTATTATTATCTTCGATCGAGAATTTTAGAGTAGGTATAGCAGATTATTATCAGACCAGGCACCAGCTCTTAGTTGGTAGGTATTAATAGTTTTAATATTTTCAGTTGAGTAATGTTTTATTGTCACCCAGTCCCCGGTAAATACGCCAATACGTATTTAACGTACTCCCGAACAAATTGAAAAAAATATCGACCCATAGTTACCTGTACAAATTAGGCCATCGCTGCAGGTTCAGCGCTAGTGTAGATGTCGAAACTTGAGTTAAAGATCGCATTGATTCGTTTCTCGATTGAGTCGATAACTCTTCTCGACAAAGGACAACCTAATTTATTTTTTACTAAAAACTAAGTTTTGCCAACCCTGTTCGACCCGATCCGTCCGAAGCGTTGGAATTTATAATTGTGGCTACTGATTAATAGAATAAGGTCCGACAAGAATATGGGGCGTTTTTTTTAATGACATTGAACTTTATGGCACGTTCTTAATTTGATTTTAACTTTTTTTTGTGATGTTTACCAATATGGCTAAGTATAAATCAGAACTGTTTAAGATTATTAATCTTATATTATGTAGATAAGTTAAACAAACAATAATAGTAGCTTTACAATATGTCATGTGTTAGGAGTTAGGACTTAGGTATTATTTTGAAATAATAACTTTTCCCTCTAACAAATTTCTTTTAAAAATTTGATGTTTCTCACTCACTCTCTGAAAACTAAAGGAGATTGTAAAGAATTATATTAATACTTACATATATTTTTGTATCAAACTAGGTACCTATATTGGACCCTTGGAGTTTGGAGCATAGGTAGGTATTTCAAACTTCAAAGTACAACAAAGATTTCATTTCGAAAATTACCTCAATAAAAATAAATTGAATGACCAATTAATTAATAATTATGAAAGGCCAGAAATATTTCGATGTCGAAGTTCAATAATGGAATCTCGTCGGCCGGAAACGAATAAAAAACGCGGCAAAACTTTTAAATTTCGAACAGAATGGGACGCCATTTTTTACGTCCGTTAGGGTTGTCCCAATGAAAAATGATATAATTTATATCGGTTGGATGGCAGCAAGCGGCTACTCGTTTTGTGTGACGATAAAATATAAATAAAAAGGTAGATTTTATAATATTTTTTCACTTCTTCAACTAATTTAAAAATGTTTCCTTATCAACGCGGCGCGCTTTAACAAAAGGATTAGTGTTGGCCGCGTTGAATATCGATGTATTATTATCGATACTCTGGTATTTTTTATTAAGGTAGCTAATACTAAGGTAAGAATTAATAAGGTAGGTAGATATTGAATTGATTACTTGATTACTAATTATCCAACTTAAGAAGTAATAAAATAATTGATCGGTTCGGTTGAGTGAATAGATATTGGATAGGTAATATTGTGCTACTGAGTACTGGTAATTAGACTTTTGACTTCAATTTCTTAGTAAAATTTAAGATTTTATTATAAATTTATGTAATTATGTTTTCCTTAAACTGCCTTAAAAATATTATGTTTTTTTGTAGAAGTAAGTAATTTTTTTAACTACATAACTATAATTTCGAACACCGTTGTTTTATTCAATTAGTAAAACCACAAGGCCATAAAACAATAAAGCTAAGGCGTAACTACAATTCAACATTTAGTCTTTATTTTTATCGATATTGCATTACATCACTAGCGCACTCACACATGACACAGCCCGTGTACAAATCAAAGCGCGTTGGTACACGAATGAAATATTCAAATTTGGAAGCTGATTTCGTTTATGGCTACTTAATTTGGGTGATTCGATTTGAATATTTTAAAATGGTGTGTAAAAAACGCATTCCAGCGGCTGCACAGGACTTAAGTTTTCTTTTTTTTTACAAAAGTTAAGGACGTAGACATTTGGCACTGGATGATTTATGATGTTTGTTAGTTTTGTTAAGTTTGATTTTTGCAGAAGTAAAATCATACTTACATAAAACAAAAATATAATCAAGACGTCATACCTCGAACATTGAAAATTGCCCCAGAATTTCTTAAAGTGGGGCCACTGATTTAACCATGCCTTGTGCCTTGATATTATGCCATGTGTGATTAGTGATTACGTGTATGGTGTTCTGCTTTTTTTTTTCATAAAACTTGTTATTGCATTAATTTAAGGTCAGCTTCCAGGTAAAATTTGTAATTATTGTTCATCAACACCATATCATTATTTTGTACACACAGGTTTGTTTCACATCAGTCAGATCTTTTGAAACCAAAATTGTGTCATATTTTAACCAAAAAATATTGTTTATTTATGAAATATAAAATTTATTGCAATGAAATAACTGGCAGGTATAGAGATTCTAAAAATCAGCGTCAGCGTCTGAAATCATAAAATACATCACGTGTCCCGCGAATACAATCATCGACATAAAATCGATAAAAAGCTAAAATATATCAACGTAAGTCACTATTGAATGGGGCTTTACTGAACACGAGTTTAAAACCCGCCGATATAAATATAAACCGGCATTACTAGACGGTTTACGAGAGTATCGTAAAATATCGACGTACTTATCTAGTGTTGTAACGTAAATATCGATATTTTAGCGATTCCATTCAGTAGGGGTGGGGTTAAAATAATTTGACTGTGATGAAATTGTTTATTTTATTCACATAGGTATAATTTTAAAGCCATAAAATTATATAACTAGACAAGTTGATATAACTCCGTTGCGACTTGCGCAAAAACCGTTTATCGCGTAAACTGACCCACAACGAAAGTAGGCTTTGGGCAGAAAGGAGTGCTCGAGAATCGAGATAATACCCTGGATGGGAAAGGCATGATGTGTCACTACTCACTCGAAGATGATTACCCTAGCTCCTTTCACCTCTCTCAAAGTATTTTCATACCAAATTTCATCTAAATCGGTTCAGCCGTTTAAACGTAAAGAGGTAACAGACAAACACAGTTTCGCATTCATAATATTAGTAGGGATAGGGATTTTGTTTTGTTCCGCTACAAAATACTGAAAAGTGAAATTTATCATTTACAGATGAACTTATTGCATCGTATCTATGAAGTCATATTAATGGCAAAACAATATTTTATCAATAATAATTGATACACTTAATCCAAAAGATCGAATAATCTACCTTTGAATCGATTGTTGAAAATAATTAACAGGACGTGTAAAGACTATAATACGTGTAATTGATTGTGGAAATTCATGTTATACAAAAGTAAAACAGAATTTTATAAGTGTTTGACAAAAATACTAAATATAGTGGAACAAGTGAGCTGTGCATGTGCACAATCGAATCACTTTATATAAAATATTTGTTTTCAAAGTTTATTTTTAACCTCCATTCATTAAGTTAAAGATGCTCTGTAACAACAATCATGATTCATGAATCACAAAAGCTTGTTCCATAATTTATATTTTTCATCAAAATGCTACTAATATTATTTTTCAATTCCTTAGAACAATCTTAGGCATAATACTAGTTAAAATACGCTCAACTTCATGTCATTAGATAGTAGACTAGCAAATACTAATTGATTTACCCCAAACATTAATAGACCAACGTCGAACGTTTACTGAAGACGACCGCTCGCGTCGACGGACGCTGCGCGAGTGAGCGAAAAACACCGAGACACTCATCTGACACCGAGCGCGGGGTGGAGCAACGTACCGCCTCTCAAAATGAGCCTCACCATTGGCTCATTTAAAAATCGATTCCATTTTATAAATATGTAACCACTTTCGCTCGTTCCGTTTCGAAAGGCTGTATATCGATAACGCTAGCTGTCATTCCCAGCCCTATCACGAGCGAGGAGATTCAAAAATCGAACGCGCCAAGATGGCGGATGGTCGTTTAATTTTGTTGTTTCTTCGATTGTTTTAACGACATGTCTTTGGAATATCTTTTGTATTATTTATAACGGTGCGGAGTCGGGATATATTTTTTCTTGCATCTGGAGTAGGTTGGAACTTGGAAACAATGAAATGGCGGGCGAAATTGTATCGTAATAAATAATGTTGCCATAATTTATGTATCCTTCACCCCGGCCAGGTGGCGTTATTGTAATTGGATAAATTATTTACTTAATTATTTCAATGTTTATTTTTGAAACATAATTTATTTATTATAGGATAGCTCCCAGAAAGGTTATTTAAATTAATTTATCAACCTGCTAAATACATAAAGCTAGTAAAATGTGTCTTATAGGCTTATTCTATACAGAACACGACTGCGAAAATTCAAGCCATCAGTATATTTTAAATCACCGTAAGTACAGGTTTTTCATAGGTTATTAAATAGGTACTTTGAATCCCTTTTGATCTTGGAAAAATGTATGGTTCCTGTGCGATAAGTGAATCGGTCGAGCCGGTTTGTAATAAGTGAAACTTGTTCACTTCAGAAAAAAAAAAATTGTAAAAGTACCTACTTACTACTCTGTGATCAACCATATAGTCGGGCACGAAAATTTTCTGCTGAATTTTCTTTTGCGTATGATGACACCAACTCGAGCTTTTCTAATAAGAAACCCAAAATTCCATTCCTATAAGAAAGATGATAAGAAGTAATATACATTCTTATTTATTCTAATAAGATACAATCAGAAGATTCAGCAGTAAGACACTATCATAAATGCAACTAAATCGCGATAAAATTCGCTTATCACAAGAGGACCGTACATTTTCCGGGAAAAAAACTTTTTTTTAAATGAAATAAGGGGGCAAACGAGCAAACGGGTCACCTGATAGAAAGCAACTTCCGTCGCCCATGGACACTCGCAGCATCAGAAGAGCTGCAGGTGCGTTGCCCGCCTTTTAAGAGGGCATAGGGTAATAGGGGAGGGTAGGGAAAGGTAGGGAATAGGGGAGGTTAGGGAAGGTAATAGGGTAGGGGATTGGGCCTCCGGTAAACTTACTCACTCGGCGAAACACAGCGCAAGCGCTGTTTCACGTCGGTTTTCTGTGAGAACGTGGTATTTCTTCGGTCGAGCCGGCCCATTCGTGCTGAAGCTTCGCTCTCCCACGTAACTACGATAATTTTCACAGAAAAATGTACGGTTCCAACTTCCAGCGCGAAAACCAATAATAATATAAGTTGCCCTGCAGGCAACATCTAGTAGGTCTATTTAATCTGTACTTAAACTAAGAACGCCCTAAACTTAACTGCACCCTTTTATTGAACCAAAATAAAATCCTTTAAAGAGAATAAACCCCTCAGGTATACCTTCTATCGTACCTCGATTTTATAATTTTAATTCAATTGAAATACAGATTCGATATACCTATCGATAACTTTAAAATGGTACCTTTGCTCATAAAATTTTATCACAAACGCGTTTTTATCGGGCGAAACTCTAAAATCAGTATTTAGGATTTTAATTAAATAGTAAATACCTACTCTTTTATTGTGGAATAGGATTCAGATTGGATCTAAACTGCGTATACAAGGTGTAACAAAACTAAGTGATGAAACTTTAGGGTGTGTACTGTGTATTGTGTATATATATATGTTACGGCTAATAACCGAAGTGCGGCTACACCTAGTTTTAACCGGCTACAACTAGGTGCAGCCGGCCACATGCGGTTAAACTTAGGTGTATCCTACTTATCTTCGGTTACAACTAGGTTTAGCCTTCATTATAGCGGCTAGAACTAGGTGCAGCCACACACCGGTGGTTAAACTTAGGTGTATCCTATTTATCATCGGCTAGAACTAGGTTTTCAGTTTGTTTTGAGATTCTAATTTTGCGTTTCTCGATTGATTCGATTACATGGAATAAAATATAAAAGATAGGGATGTTTAAGTGACATTTATTTATTATTTCACAGGCAAATATATTTTAACAAAAAAGGCGTTATTATAAGTAATTAAAACACAAAATATTATAAACTAGATGTCCCGCGCGGCTTCGCCCGCGTAAATTAGGAATTTTACGGAAACCGTACATTTTCCCATAAAAAATAGCGTATGTCCCTACTCCCTTCACGTGGTCACTCTATATCTGTGCCAAATATTGCCATAAAAAATTGCTCCAGTAGTTCGTGAGATAAACCCTTACTAATATTTCCCCCGTTTTTACCACATTTTCCTGAGTTTCTTCGGTCGTATTAGTCTTAGCGTGACGTAACCGAAGAAACTAGGCTATAGGCTATGTAATATATATTAATATAGCCTAGCTATATCCTTACTCGATAAATGAGCTATCTAACACTGAAATAAGTTTTTAAATCGGACCTGTAGTTCCTGAGATTAGCGCGTTCAAGCAAACATACTCTTCAGGTTTATAATATTAGGTATAGTTTTTTTTTAATTATCACTTGACAAACTCAAATCTCGATCTAAAAGACTATGAAAAATACCAATAACAGGATCATAATGGGCTCATAATCATGGGACGATGCATGGTATAATATGGTAGTGATGATGATGATGAATGTAATTCTTAAAACTACGCCGAAATTCCCAAACTTGTAAGCTTAATAAAGCAATTAATATAAAAAATAAAAGGGCTTATAAAAAAGAATTGCAAGGGAAATTTGTGTAGGTCTTTGAGATTATTATTATTGTTGGAGTAAGGTGATTTAGGTGATTTTTTCTGTATTAATTGCTTTATTATACTCTTGGCATCAAAATAATCTAATTATTACATACTTACGACGCATAGTTTTTATGAAATAACCCGTTTATTAAGAGATAAAAACAAAGAATTTTATTGAAACTGTGGTCGCTTAATTAAGAAAATGAAACATAATTAGAAAAAACTAATCTGCGCATTTTGAAGATGAGAATGTTGAGCTCATTATGCGCTGAACAGATTTTTAAACTATATTATTTATTGCCATAAACTAAGCGCACAAACACAACTCGAAATGACATTGGGCATGAAGATCTGTTTTTAACGCTTGATTTACCTAACATTATCCACATATATGAACATAAAAAAAAATAACTAGCTACCTATTACTTATATTATACGCAATAATAATATTTAGTATTATTTCATTAGTTAGTGTTAGTATGTCCAAAAAAATTTATACAAAAATGCGCAAATAATTCGCAGCGAGTGAATTTTACAAGACTGCAGCCTTAACTATGAAAAAAATCAACTAAGTTTTTGTTCTCTTCTCTCATATTTTTAAAACAAAATCTCAAAATAAAACCAAAATCCTTAACTGAACTGAAAACCTAGTTCTAGCCGATGATAAATAGGATACACCTAAGTTTAACCACCGGTGTGTGGCTGCACCTAGTTCTAGCCGCTATAATGAAGGCTAAACCTAGTTGTTTTAATTTCGCTATGTTTGTATGAAAATTATGCAATTATTTTCAAACTTACCACACAAAAATCATCAACATAATAACTAGGGTCGAACAAATAATATCGCTACATTATGAAAAACAATTTAACCAAAAGTTTCATTATAACAATATAACTTTTATTATTAACGCCATAAGATTCAAAATATCCATTTCCCACCCCTTTCAGCCAAGCGTGAGATGCGATGATTCTAAACGCAATCTCACCACATGTTCGAAATTCGAAATTCATTACTGGCAACCCTGCGGTGAAAAATGGCGCGAACGACGCTCGATGTTTGCCGATGTAATGACGAGGAAAATCGATTCGAATTTCAAATGTTTGCTTGGGCTTTTATTAACTTTTTTAAGTAGCGTATTACGTGGCAAAATATGGCAATGAATAAAGTGATTTCTGTTTCTTATTATTTAGCCGCGAATTATTAACTAGAATCTAGATCATGATACCCGCAAGGCCGCATCTCAAGATTAAATCATCGCGCGGAAACCGTACATTTTTCCGGGATAACAAGACGTACCTATCCTATGTCCTTTCCCGGGACTCAAAGACACTCAAACAGTGTCTCCATACCTTTCAGCAAAATGGGTTCAGCGGTTAGAGGTTAGAGGTTAGACGTTTAGCCCGTCAGCATTATCGGACGGGTCAACGAACACCGCCACTGCCGCCCCCGCCCGCGCTCCCCTCCCGGTTGCGCCGACGCCGAGTCCACAGGCGACTCAGCAAAACTACGCGACTGTTGCTGGTCGCCCCGCACCTCCCCCGCGGGCGAACAAAAATGGGGAAAATGAGAGCCGTAAGGCTTTGGAGAGCCGTAAGTCTACGGATAGCCGCAAGGCTACGAAGAGCCACAAGGCCAAGTCTTCTCGACCTGGCAAGGACGAGAGCAGGGGGTGCCATCAGGTGACCCGTTTGCTCTCTTATCTTATAATGTACGATCCATATATCGCACATCAAGCAGTTTTAGGGTTTTTTAAGGAGTCAGCGTTTAGGACGCGCTCGCGGTATTATTTAATTATTTTATTAAAATCAGTTCGCATCTATCAATCAAGGCGATCGCGCGTGCTCGCACACCCGGGTAATTTGATCATCAAGTATCAATCAATAAATCAAGTAACGGCCGTATATCAAGTCTATCGTTTCATTTATTTATCAAGTAAAAGGAGTAGTAGTTAATCAAGGACGCTACATATAACTTATAAGAAAACCCGTCCAGGTTACTAAATAGGTACGGAACCCTAAAAACAGTTTCGAACCCACATTCAACCACTGAGCTAAGACGCCAGATTCCGTAGCGTTATAAATTACAATTAATTTCGGCTACCGACTACCGTGCGATCGTTGTAGATTTATGGGCAATAAAATATTCACACCAATTTGTAAATTAAATAAATCTTTAGCGTCCAATTCTGTTTTTTATTGACAAGATAAGTGGCAAGATATCCTTACTAATATTAATAAACGAAAGTGTGTCTGTCAGTTACCAATTTGTATGGAGATTCGTCAGGTCTGAGAAAGGATAGTTTTTATTGTAGAAAAGTGTACGATTCCTGCGCGATAAATAAATACAGTATTTACTAAGGGTGTGTCGCACCAACTTATACTTTAACTGTAACTTTAACTATAACTACAATGCAAAATGTCAAATCTTTGGTTAAAGTCAATAAAGAACGCTATGTTTAACGATAACCTTGAGCTCGACTAGGCTTTAAATGAAAGTGGCGAAAAAAGGAACTAACGCTGTCATCATTCAAAAACGCCATTTTTGACAGTTCTCCCTTACCAGCAGCGCCCCCGCCCACGTTCATTTAAAGCCTTGTCGGACCAGCTGTCATCTGTCAAAATCTGTGGTCACAGTTAAGGTTAAAGTTAAAGTTAGCGCTAACTTTAACCATAACTGTACTTAACTATAACCACGCCTCTGGTGCAACCCACCCTTACTTATTGTTTTTATGGTCCTCTTGTTTACTCAGACCAATTTTATTTGGTCTGAGCTTGTTCAGAAAACTATGATAGATCTAAGCATTCTTAACTATTAATAGTTAGGATTTTTTTATTATGTATGAATTGACGTTATTATGACAATATGACCATGTGTTTACTTTTATATTATATTGTTATACTTTGGGATTGGGTACTTAGGGGGGTATTACATTATCATTTATATTGGATCATTTATATGATCATATATAGGATCCAATATATATGATCATTTGATCATATCTGCATATTACATTATCATATTTCATTGATCCTATTTTACGTCATATGTGGTTTCAATAGCCAATGGAGAGCGCTAACGCTGACAGGTATTGACGTCAGGGTTACTAGATCTCAGAGAATTCGATTTGTCAAAAGACATCGTCATTTTTAATACGGCTTGTTTTTTGTTATTTCAGCAAGATTATCCAAGTATATAATTAGAAAAAGAATTACAATTCATTATTTGAAACATATTAACGAACAAGAAATTAAAAACTCTTTTTTATATTATAATAATAATACTCCCCTCACCGGTTTCGGTGACGGTGGCCGGTTTCATTGAAACCAGGCCAGGTACGCAGGAGTAATTTTATAGTGCCCAAGTGTGTGCGCAGTACACAAGAGCACTCTCTATTCCTTTTACTCTCATAACCCAGTGGGACGGAAGACCGACACGACTGGCGAGAGATCAGGCGCAGGACCGACTTTTTACATGCCCATCCGACGCATGGATCATCTTACTTGTCAGACAATCAGGTGATCAGCCTGCATTGTCCTAACCAAACTTGGAAATAACATGTTTCCAACGCGGGATTCGAACCCACGACCTCCGGAGTCGAGAGCGACGCTCTAACCACTAGACCACGGAGGCGTTTTTTATATTAAATAACTGGCAACACCTATTTCTATGATCCAATCTCTCAGCAAATGTCAAAAATCTATGATCAAGGAAGAAATGAATCATATGTCTATATAACATTATCCAATATCATTGACTCAATGATCTCGGATCCAATATATAAGTATATGATAATCTAATATCCCCCTTACAAAAAAATATTTGCAGTGCCTACTGTTTTAAAATAGCAACGGCATACAGTAACAGATTCGCAAAAAGTTACTAGTTACCTACTTTTAAACCATTGTTTTCAAACTGTTTAAAAGTTTAATCATATTATTATGGTCACTAGATTATTATTTCGTAGATATTTGAGATTGCTTATAAAAAATATATTTTTCCTTTCGTTGGCTTAGTTTGACCAAAACTTATTGCATTTTAGTGTTAAAAATAACTAATTTTATTCAAAAGATGCTATGTGTATAAATAAAACGACTTTGTTGTAGCAATAATATTTTACTTCAAATTACACAAAATAAGCCAAGCAAGATCATAGGCCTTGTAGCGCCATCTAGTGACAACTTGAAACAACTTTTAGACTTCGAATTAAACCTAAGGCGAAAACTCTACTCAGATAAGAACCACGACGCACAATTGAAGGTTGAAAGTCAGGTCTATCATGTCAAACGAGTTTGATCAAAACATTTTGGTGATAAAAATAACTAGTTTTGTGTACCTATAAATAAAACGACAATATTATTGAAGCAATATTTTTTTATTTTATTACACAAAATAAGCTAAGAAGCGAAATCATGAGCCATGTAGCGCCATCTAGTAACAACTTGAAACAACTTTTAGACTTCGAATCAAACCTAGGGCGAAAAATCTACTTAGACAAAAATCATGACGCAAAATAAAATTTTGCAATTTTAGATGTAAAACTATAATATAATTATATTATAAAAAGAAGAACTATCTATCTGATATCTTTTGTTAAAGAAAAAGTAAGATAAATGTCATTTTTTACCCGACTGCCAGGAGGGTTATGTGTTTAGCGCGTATCTTGTTACAAGCAACTTTTTACGGTAGCAAAAGTTTGTCTAAGTACTTCTGTAATAGATGGCGCTTTTATTAACTTTAATGCGTACCTAAGTGCAATTTCAGATTTATTAATATCAATAAGTCTTGTATGTACTTTGTTATAAAATAATTAATTACTATTAATAATAATTAAAATAAAAAATAAATATTAATGCTAAGTTTCTGTCTTAGATTCGTTGTATGAGCAAGTAAATACTCCTTGTCTAGCCTACATACGAGTTAGCGGGCCCCTAGACGAGCAATTTTATTGCACAATATCATGTATTGCATAATATTTAATACCGCGCCTTCAATCTAATTGTCAAATAAACTGTTCAATAAAATTGAAACGTGATATTGCACAATACAATTGATCGTCTAGGGGCCGGCTTAAAGCAATAATTAAATGTCAAATATGTGCATTGAATATAAATTAAAATTGTGACTATAAGTTATAACCATTCATGCCCGATACAGATGAAGATAAAACTGCACAGTTTGACCACAGTAGTTGCGATCGAACTGTACAGTTCAGCCGCAGAAGTCCTTGACAGTATGAAGAGAACTTATGAAACTGTACAGTTCCATTCATCCATTGTAGCAGGCATTGTGGTCATTCTGAGTACTACTTAAGTACTTAAAACTATCAAGCTATGAAAAAAAGATGGGTTGCACTCCGGGAGTGCCGGCAGAAGAGAAAACTTGATTATTAACGTTGTGCATAATTTTTTTAACCCTTTTTTTATGAAAATCGATTTTTAAAAAAATCGATTATTTAATTAATCGAAATTCGAAACCCTTACAATCGATTAAAAAATATGGACAATCGAAAAAAAACTATCGATTGTTCGATTAATCGATTTCGATGTTACAACACTACTCTCCAACCGTCTTACGGTTTTTCGATCAGCACGAGAATAAGTGTATACGTACACATATTTTTCACACAGATGTAAACCAATTTCGGTTTCATTTGACAGCTCGAGATTGTTGCTCTATTCCGCTAGGTATATTAACTTTATGGTTGATACATAATATCAAATTATCAACTATCATCCCACAAAAGTTACGTATTGAGTTATGAATGCAGTCGACAAAAATTTTGTGGTACAAATGCTTAACAGCGGTCAGCGACCGATTGAGTTAATTAAATTTAAGTGAGATTAATTTCTATTGATGGTCCGTTATGAAGTCCCTGAAACAAAAAGTTTGAAATTTTTATAAATTGTTGGTTGTTGCATTTTTCATCTGAATGTAAAACCGATGTTACAGCTCGACAAGGCTTTAAATGAACGTGGCGAAAAAAGGAACTAACGCTGCCATCATACAAAAACGTCATTTTTGACAGTTCTCCTTTACGAGCAGCGCTACCGCCCACGTTCATTTAAAGCCTTGTCGCATTGTAGTAAGATAGGGTGAAGGTTCACAACTTTTTTTGACAAGAAATAAAGTATTATAATTATTATAATATTCAGATCTCTGAAGTATTTTAAACCGTATTTTAGAAAAATGAACAGTATTTTTTTAAATAAAATAAGAGGGGTCGCCCATGGACACTCGCAACATCAGAAGGGCTACAGGTGTATTACCGGAAATTTATTTATTCTTTTAGGTTTAATACGCCTAAAGTGTTGACATTTAATTCGTTTTGTGTTTTTGTTCAATAGTATACAGTATAATTTAGTGTAAAACATTATAACACTGTTTAAAACAGTATAGTTGGCAACCCTGTAGGCCCTATGGCCTATAGCACGGGTCACCAAATGGCGGACCGCCCATTGTGTGCGGACCAAGCATGTTCTAAGATGATCTTCGTTCATCTTAGGACTCCAACATCTCCAGGATTTAATGTCAATATCTAGAGCTTGCACCAATATTTCACTCCAAATGTCAACTAAACATACAAAGAATAATACTATTCTTTGTATGTTTAGTATGGTTGGCAATAAAAAATAGTACCCTATACTATAGGGTACTTACCCTATAGTATAGGGTACTATTTTTTATAGCGAAAATGTACGGTTACCGTGTTTAGCACTCACCCGACAATCTTATCCAGTCCTTCGGCTGCGCATATCATCTTGTGTCCCAAATTCTCTCTCCGGTCGAACGAGTGCATGAGCACGGCGCCGCCGCGGGACTGTTTCACTGACTTGTACAACTGGAAGAGAGAATATTCTGAACTAGACGTTCCACGCAGCTTCGCCTGCGTAAATTGGGAAATTGGGAATTTCACAGACAAATTAGCCCACAAAAAATAGCATATGCTCCTTCACTTGGTATACTTTGAGTTGTAGTTCCCTCACGTGGTCTACTTTTTATCTGTGCCAAATATCATAAAAATTGCTCTAGTAGTTTGTGAGATAAGCCCTTTCAAAGAGGTTTTTTTTCAACATTTACCTCTGTTTCTTTGCTCCTATTAGTCTTAGCGTGGTAAAATATAGCCTACTAGCTGTTGCCCGCGACTTCGTCCGCGTGGACTTCAGTTTATAGCGCGCGATGTCAACAAAATTGGTGTCAAAAGCTTTTATAAAAAAACCCTGGTACCCCTTAAATCAATACATACAGTGTGCACACAATAAGTATTTCATTTTTTTATATTAAACTTTATATTTTATGCCAAATTTTAAAGCTTATTTAGCCCTCCAATTACACAACTTTACCCATAAACTATTTATCATTGATAGGTTTAAGATTACGTCACTGCACAGATAAAGTACTGAGTTATTTAATACCGTAGAATATATATATAACAATCGAAAAAAATCGAAACTTATATGTAAGATGATACCACCTCTTATAGAAAGACTTTTGAGCAAGCGCCAGCGCGATGTAGAAGACGCACGGCGCCATCTATTATGAATTTTTGGAACTAACTTAATTTGAACAAATTTACGCATTTTTACTCCCTTACAACCCTTTTTTCCAGTAAAAAAGTAGCCTATGTCCTTTCTCAGGCTTTAGATTATCTGTATACAAAATTTCATTACAATCGGTTCGGTAGTTTTGGCGTTTGGCGTGAAAGCGAGACTGACAGACAGACAGACAGACAGAGATACTTTCGCATTTATAATATTAGTATAGATTATGTGCACACTGCACAGTTGTTTTTGGGTATTTTGATTAATTAAGGGCCGCGCTACACCGGAATGGCAGCGGCGAGGCGAGCACTTTCAGCGCTGCCATTCCGGTGTAGCACGGCCCTAAGAGGGGTACCACTTACCAGGGTTTTAAAAAGTTTTTAAATTTGACACAAATTTTGTTGACACCGCGCGCTATAAACTAAAGTCCACGTGGACGAAGTCGCGCGCAACAGCTAGTTATGAATAAAAACAGTATATAATAAAGTTAAGTAAAGATTAGTTCTGTTACAATAATCAATAATGAAGTAAAAAATAAAACGCCATCTGTTTTCATGTATTAGAATTAAAATATTGATTGCATTGATATATTTTCTGGATGGAATATAGGCCAACACGAACTCCTTTATTTTAGAGCGCCTTCTGTTGTCAACTTGTCACATATTATATTAGAAATGCAGTAGGAGTTCTGATAAGATAGATTGATTATTATTATACCAAGTGATAATATTATTAAACATAATATTCGTATTAAAAACTATAAACAAAAACATAATAACTAATAAGTATGATTAGTTCTATGTTACAATGAAGTAAAAAATAAAACGCCATCTGTTGAATCGTATTAGAACTAAAATGTTCATTGCATCGATATATTTCTGGATTTTTTATAATATTATACATAAAATATATTTAAGATTTTTGAAATATTATTTTAATACACATCCAAGACCCAGGAACATTGAAAACTTTTTGTTCCGCCTGCGGGACTCGAACCCAGGACCCCCGGGATGAGCGCTGGCCACGCGCAATGCGAATTAATTTTCATCGATATTTTCATGGAAATAAGATATTTTCCCCACATCAAATTGTAGCCTATGTCCTTTCTCAGACTCTAGAATAACTGTGTACAAAATTTCATTGCAATCGATTCAGTAGTTTTGGCGTGAAAGCGAGACAGACAGACAGACAGAGATACTTTCGCATTTATAATATTAGTATGGATAGCCTTCCTCGATAAATGGGCTATCTAACACTGAAAGATTTTTTCAAATCAGACCAGTAGTTTCTGAGATTAGGAGGGTGGGATTAGAGGGAGGGTAGGGAAGGGAATAGGATAAGGGATTGGGCCTCCGGTAAACTCACAGACTCGACAATACATGAGTAGTTAAGAAACGTCATTACAAATCCAATATGGCGGCCTCCCCAAGATGGCGGACAGGCTATTTGTAATGCACCCCCATGAGATGTAGTGTATGTCCAATAAAGACATACATACATTGTCTCGTGTGTATGTATACAATGGTACAGACGGCAGAATCACGAGAGAGCCGCAGGTGAGCGTGGACGTTGTGTATGTAGTGTGCGTGCATTGCCGAGCCAGTGTCAACCACGGAAATAACAGTTCCTACAAGTTTAACGGTATCAAATGAAAGGGTTTGCTATGAGGAATACGAAAAAATATAGTCACGTGACTTAAATCCAACATGGCCGACATCCAAGATGGCGGATTGGCTTAGCACGTGCTAAAAGCGTGTTTTTTAGTTTTTTCAACTATTAATTATTATGTATACAGTATATCTCACCTTTTCTCCCAGCGCATACGGCACAATAATATCATCTCGCGCGTGCAATATCAAAATCGGTACAGTCGATCTCGCGAGATTTGCGACCGTGTTGAAGGCGTGGCGACGCGTCACGAACGGCGTGAGGAAGAAGTAGTTGAAGTATGGCAGCCAGGTTACCAGCTGGGAAAAGAAAAAATATTTAGGTAAGTACCAAAAACATTTTTTTTTTTTAATTTTATAAACTCACCAACAGAACAGCATTTGTGACATTTTAAAATTGTACATATAAAATTTTGTTTACAGATAAAATAATTTGATTGACATTTAAAATAAGTGCGAGCCAAGTGCGAGTTGGACTCGCACACGAAGGGTTCCGTTCACTATAGAGCAAAAAGAGGCAAAAAGTTGTGTGTTGTATGTCCCTTAAATATTAGCTTTATTTTGTTTTTAGGGTTCCGTACCCAAAGGATAAAAACGGGACCCTATATGTATCTCAAGAACTGCTATAGCTAGACTTCTAAAAATTTCACAGATTGTGTATATCTGTTGCCGCTATAACGACAAATACTGAAAACAAAATAAAATGAATATTTAAGGGGGGCTCCCATACAACAAACGTGATTTTTGGGCTTTTTTGCTCTATGTTAATAATGGCATTATAGTTAAGCACATGTTTAGAAAAACCTTGATTTCTAAAGAGAGTTTTTACTAAAAAATATTAAGATTAAGAAAATCCTAGACTTCGAATTCGTGATTTTTAACATACTAAATGATGCCCGCAACTCCGTTGCGCCAAAATTCGTTTATCTCGCGGCAACCGTACATTTTTCCGGGATAAAAAATATCCTATGTCCTTTCCCGGGTCTCAAAGTATCTCCATGCCAAATTTCAGCAAATTTGGTTCAGTGGTTTCAGCGGGAAGAGGTAACATACAGACAGACAGACAGACATACACACTTTCACATTTATAATATTAGTATGGATTATGAGTTTCTCACAATAGTATTGAACTTTGAAGGTGAGGTAAAATTAAAAACAAAATGCAAACAGCTGCCCCCTCTCCCCCTGCCGTACCTCGCTACGCCCATATATTCGTAGTCGGTTAAAAGCTCTTACCGGTGTAACACAATAGTTAGCCACCTCCTCCTCCAGGGTGGTGAAAGGTGCCTCCAGGATTAAGCCCTGGGGCTGCGGCAGTGGCCGGTCTAGGAGACTAGAGCACAGTGTGTCTAGGTTACCTAGGAGATGTGATGATATGCCCGTACCTGGAAATAAACGATTATTTTTTAATAAACATACTTAGTAATAAATAACAATAAATTCCACCCAGACAATACAATGTAGTAGCTAATTGCCAAATTAATTTTTATACTGCCTGAGTGTATGCGCAGGCACTCCTATATTATAAACTCGATCTTACGAAAGTGTCCTTTTCGGTCGGCGTTAAGGCATAGCAATATTTTAAGCGCGAAAAAGTATCCGTCTATCTTTTACCCACTCAAGTTTAAGCCGCTGAATTAATTTAGATGAAATTCGGTTTCGAGCCCCGGGAGATAACACGATAGATACAATATTTTGAACTCAGATAAATGTATTGTTATTAAATATATTAATATCTTTAAACGAGCAATTCTTGTATATAATATGTATATATGGAATCTCGGAATCGGCTCCAACAATTTTCATGAAATTTAGTATATAAGGGGTTTCGGGGGCGATAAATCGATCTAGCTAGGAATAATTTTTAGAAAATATCATTTTATTCATTTTTTATCGAATAACGAGCAAAGCTCGGTCAAATAGCTATATCATCTTAACAGTTTTCATATTCCTTGCTACGGGTTTTTTTTACAAGAATACAAAAAAAAAAGTGTTATAAATTATATTCCATCTACAAAAACAAATGTTTCCTATAATTATTGTAAATGAATAAAAATGAAAAGTTGCTAAATGCTAACTTATTAATATAAAATTATAAATATTAACTGTGAAATAGGAGTATAAAATTATTGTTACGAAAATATTTGAAAAATGTCAGATGCATGAAACGGAACATAAGTCAATAGAGATTGACTCTGTTGAATCGAAATCAAATCGATAAAAAGGGGCGGCCATCTTAAATCGCCGGCACCACTGAAATGTCAGTACGAAATCGATAATTTCGATTGCAATTCCTTTACGAAGTGATTCAATTTTTTTTTTATGAAATAAGGGGGCAAACAAGCAAACGGGTCACCTGATGGAAAGCAACTTCCGTCGCCCATGGACACTCGCAGCATCAGAAGAGCTGCAGGTGCGTTGCCGGCCTTTTAAGAGCGAATAGGGTAATAGGGGAGGGTAGGGATGGGAAGGGAAGGGTATTGGGGATGATAGGGAAGGGAATTGGGCCTCCGGTAAACTCACTTACTCGGCGAAACACAGCGCAAGCGCTTTTTCACGCCGGTTTTCTGTGAGCCCGTGGTGTTTCTCCGGTCGAGCCGGCCCATTCGTGCCGAAGCATGGCAATTTTTAAATTATCGATTAATTTTTGTTCGGTAACTTCCCTACTATTGTCAATTATAATGTGTCACGCATATCATCATAAAACGCACAAACTATAGCATATATTATTAAACGAATTTCACACAACAACCCTTACGGCCTTACCCAAAGAATGTCCCCAAACGAACACAGGTGGTGGGCTGTCACTCTTGTCTATGATAGTCCGGATCCAGTCGTATACCATCAGTAGATCTTCAACCACTCCATCTTCCGAGGGATTTACGTTGGTAGAGTCTCCGTACCCTGAAATCAATGTTAAAAGTAGAGAGTATACATAACAAAGTGATAATATTTCTTGTTTAGAGTTCACTGTGAAAGTAGCAGCGCAGAAAGAGTTACTTTTTTAACACGCTATTATAAGCTTGGGCTGTAGGTATGTATGCCACGGAATCTTTGAGCACGATTTTACCTATCTCCAGCCCGGGCTAGCACGGCCACCGGTAGAAATGCGAAAGTATAGACAAACTGCAAACGAGCAAACGGGTCGCCTGATGGAAAGCAACTTCCGTCGCCCATGGACACTCGCAACATCAGAAGAGCTGCAGGTGCGTTGCCGGCCTTTTAAGAGGGAATGCGCTCTTTTCTTGAATGTGTAGCTTAGTTTAGTTTTTTTTAAGTCTTGTCGAGCTACAAATTGAGTGCGGCCGTCAAGCATGCACTCTCTTTTTTCATTGGGGGTTGAACTCTCTTACCTCTATAATCCAAAGCGATAGTGTGATAGTCCAACTTCTGGAATAACTGGTACAACAACACCCGGTGCGGGGCAGTTCTGGCTAATGCGTTGCCTGGAACAATACAGTAGCTTACAAACTGCCCGAGTGTGTGTGCGATACACAAACTACAGCTTTCGTAATCATCTGCTCTTATGGTCACAGCATACATATCAACTCGGAAAGGGATCGTCACCGTATCGCCTTCGCCTCGCCGTCAACCAGGCGTCAACCTAACGTATGCACGTATTAAGAGGATACCACAGCGGCTAGAGAAATGAAAAAAAAGTACGTGTAATATCTATAGCTGTCTCCCTTACCTCAAGCCTATACCACAGAACGCGATAGAGACAACTGCAGAAAATCCAGAAAATCAACGATTCGTTGTCCCCTGATTCCTTCTCCAAAACTTAACCGATTTAAGTACTTTTTTCATTAAAGATTTAAAAAAGGCTTGAGCTGTGTTCCTATGTTTTGCTTTTTTTGTATAATCTAGCCAAATCTGATTTCTAGACGTTTGAACACAGTGGAAAATCTGGCCATTTTTTTGGGTTTTTGAACGTTCATATCTTATTTAATAATTAAATTATAAAAAAAAGAAAACATAGGGACATTGTATTAGTGGCCGTAGATATTCAGGAAAAAAATTATAACTCTACTAGCATTATCCAGGGAGGAAACAGGGGACAACGTTTGTATGGAAAAAATGGCGGTGTGGAATCCTCTTAACAAGGCGTATCAGTAGCGCCTGTACGTCAACTCGGCTACGGCTAGGCGACGCCTCGCTTACGGCTCGCCGACCGCCGCGCTGTCCCCTTTCGAAGCGAGGCGATTACGCTACGGTTCCGCTATAGTGTGCGGTGCAGTAGGGACTTTCATACAAACAATATTGAACGGCTCGAGGCAATACGCTGCCGATCCCTTTCCGAGTTGATATGTGTGCTGTGACCTTTATCTTACTTTTTTTATGAAATAAGGGTGCAAACGAGCAAACGGTTCACCTGATGGAAAGCAACTTCCGTCGCGCATGGACATCGCAACATCAGAAGAGCTGCAGGTGCGTTGCCGGCCTTTTAAGAGGGAATTGGATTACAGGGTAGGGGAGGTAAGGAAGGGAATAGGGAATTGGGCCTCCGTTAAACTCACTCACTCGGCGAAACACAGCGCAAGCGCTGTTTCACGCCGGTTTTCTGTGAGCTCGTGGTATTTCTCCGGTCGAGCCGGCCCATTCGTGCCGAAGCATGGCTCTACCACGTAATAATTTGGTAGTATTATGTAAATTCAGTGTAAGTTGTCGAAATAACAGCCCTAGTGACGCAGCGTAACATTTTACAAGATCACTTTTCATCGCCCCGAATTGTGTTATGTCATACTTACGTTCCCTTATTTATTCTATAGTCCAGGGGTTCCCAAACTGTGCGCCGTGGAAAGAGAAGAGGAGCGCCGTGACTCGATCTTTCATCATTATCCAAAACCACAAATAGTATAAAATAAAATTATATAATTATGTAAAGCAGATAGATGATTGAATATTTATTATTATTTACCTGCTTAACCTAACTATGATAATAATTAGAGGTGTTTATTTAAGTTTCTTTTGTAATAGCTAGGCAGAGTAGGGTGCCGTGACAAAATATTGTGACGTGTAACTGCGCCGCAGGCTGAAAAATATTGTGACGTGTAACTGCGCCGCAGGCTGAAAAATATTGTGACGTGTAACTGCGCCGCAGGCTGAAAAATATTGTGACGTATAACTGCGCCGCAGGCTGAAAAATATTGTGACGTGTAACTGTGCCGCAGGCTGAAAAATATTGTGACGTGTAACTGCGCCGCAGGCTGAAAAATATTGTGACGTGTAACTGCGCCGCTGGCTGAAAAATATTGTGACGTGTAACTGCGCCGCAGGCTGAAAAATATTGTGACGTGTAACTGCGCCGCTGGCTGAAAAATATTGTGACGTGTAACTGCGCCGCAGGCTGAAAAATATTGTGACGTGTAACTGCGCCGCAGGCTGAAAAATATTGTGACGTGTAACTGCGCCGCTGGCTGAAAAATATTGTGACGTGTAACTGCGCCGCAGGCTGAAAAATATTGTGACGTGTAACTGCGCCGCAGGCTGAAAAATATTGGGAACCCCTGCTATAGCCTATACAGCTCTATATCAATAACAGCAACAACAAGTTTATTGAAATATTCAGAAGACACTAGGTACCTAGCTCGCCGTATCATGGACGCGGCGAGCGCGTAACCGCCACCGTACAAGGCGCGCTGATATGAATGTTATTTTAATGTCATTTATGTCGATATTCGCACTGACAGACATCGACCTGCTAATTTAGTAATAACCTGCCCTTAAGTACTAGTTATTAGACATGCTAAGAAAACCTTTAAATGAGATAAAAGTTTAATATTCGGCCAAGTGCGAGTCGAACTCGCGCACTAAGGGTTCCGTACCGCTATAGAGCGAAAATAAGCAAAAAATTTGTTTTTTGTAAAAAAATATTATTTATTTTATTTAAATATTATTATCAATTATTAAAGTACACATATATTTAAGGCCTATGTGAAAATTTCAAGTGCCTACCTCTTATCAAATATTGATTACGAGCAAAAAAGGCCAAAAAAAATCACGTTTGTTGTATACTTTATTTTATTTTTTAGTATTTGTTGTTATACCGGCAACAGAAAAACACAATCTGTGAAAATTTCAGAAGTCTAGCTATAGCGGTTTTTGAGATACAGCCTGGAGACAGACGGACAGACATCGAGTCTCAGGAATAGGGTCCCTTTTTTACCCTTTGGGTACGGAACCCGAATAAAAATGTACAAAACATACTTAATAGATTGTTATTTATACATTATCACGTCTATTATAACACAAACAATGTGTATCATAAAAAATATTATTATAAACTTTATCATGTTCCTTAATTGTTTCTTATCATTTGAAAAAACAAGGCGCACGTGATGATCAGGCGTGAAGAGGTAACAGACAGGCAGACAGACACGTCACTTTTGCATTTATAATATTAGTATTATTTGAACGTGGGAGAGCCATGCTTCCGCACGAATGGGCCGGCTCGACCGGAGAAAATACCACGGGCTCACAGAAAACCGGCGTGCGACAGCATTTGCGCTGAGCGAGTGAGTGAGTTTACCGGAGGCCCAATCCCTTACCCTTTTCCCTTCCCTACCCTCCCCTATTTCCTTCCCTACCCTCCCCTATTTCCTTCCCTACCCTCCCCTATTACCTTCTCTACTCTCCCCTATTACAGTATTCCCTCAGGCCGGAATGCGCCTGCAGCTCTTCTGATGTTGCGAGTGTCCATGGGCGACGGAAGTTGCTTTCCATCAGGTGACCCGTTTGCTCGTTTGCCCCCTTATTTCATTAAAAAAAATGGAAGTATGGATATTCATCAGACAGATGTTTCTAGTAGGGTGTTATCGTATTTTGCATACACGATCTGAACACAGTATGAATTATATCACTTCAAACTCATAAATAGTTGGAAATTATCATACGAAGAGGTAACCAAGACGTTTTCCGATGTAAATATAATGGTCTGTTCCTTTACGAGAATTCAATTTTATTCTAAAGTTAACAGAATGCAGAGCGAGTATTTTTCATATAGCTCCTAGACTAGAAAGGTCAATGACCGCTGGTGCCACCTTAAATTGTCCTGACTATAGTCATGATCTGTCGGCTGGGTTTGAACTTTGACATAGCTCGACTAAACCACATAGCTCTGCCATTTAGGCAGATGGCGGATTAATCAAATTCTCTGATAGTACTTATAAAGAGTTTAAAAACACCTACCATGAGCATACAAAATTATAGGTGTCTTAGATGTGGCCAGCGCCTCATCAAATATAGAATTTAACTCCTCTTTGTCTGCAGTCTGTTGTAACTTTGTCTTCAGTCTTTCGTTCACACTCTTTGGTAGTATATGCCAGAGACCTGTAAGAGTAAATAACATAACCGTTAAAAAATACGTGCGACACTCGGGGATTGCCGCGGTAAAGCTATTGCATAGCATTTTTATGCATACGTCTAGTTGCACGCACACAAACACCGTGACGAAGTCTGTCGAACTGAAACGACTTTAGACGGTGCACGGCAACGCTGCATCGGCCGGCACAGAGTGTCTGTGCTGGTCGGAGTGAAGTGTGTTAGGTTTATTTTCGTTACGACATTTCTCGATTCGGTCGCCGCGCTCAAAGCCCGCGATAAAAACTATGCAATAGCTTAATAAGTTAGCCAGACATGAACTATAATTAATTTTATCATCCAATGTTCTAATTATACCATAAAGTTAATATACCTAGCGGAATAGAGAAACAAAGGCCTGAGCAAGCGAGATGTCACTATCAGTAACACTGCATGGTAAAAAGAGACGTGTGATACATGACAGCAGCACTCTTTTTTTGACGTCCAGTCTGCACGTGCCGCACGTTGACAATTTAATCTCATAGAATTTATGTTCAATCATGCTTGTGTAAGTGTATACATACACATATTCTTCACACAGACGAAAACTAATTTTGGTTTCGTTGGACAACTCGAGATTGTTGCTCTATTCTGCTAGGTATATTAACTTTATGAGTAATACATTGTTTTGTGACTTTGATAGGTCAGTCAAAATACTTGACTAACAAAGGCCAAAATATAACTATGGCACCATTCATAGTGGAATAACCAAAGCGAAACATACCAATTTTTATCCGACAGTTGTCAACTTTTGACTGGAATTCTATATAGAGATTCCGCGCTCCATCCAGACCGCTGGAAGCAGGGTCTTCCAGATCTCTAAACACCGGTACTGAAAATGACATGTTACATAGACAATTTTTTTTAAAAATACGTGTGGCACTCAGGACTGCCGCAACCAGGCCGCTACTAAACTATTGCATAGTATTTTTTAACAACTTGTGCAATTAGAATTTGAATATTATGTCTAGTTGCACGCACCCAAACACCGTGCCGAAGTCTGGCAACTCTGCAACTACCGGCACAGAAGTTCGGCAAGGAGTGTTGGTGTAGGTTTTTTTAGTTACGGAATTTCTTGATTCAGTTGCTGCACTCAAAGCCTGCGATGAAAGCTATGCAATGGCTTAAAATTTTAGCATATGTTACTTTAATTGCACAAACTATTGAATGGATTTGAAGGAATTATTTACGGAGAAACTTTAAGTCTCAAGACAAACATAGGCTAGCTATCATCACAGTAAATCAGGCGGGTCGCAGCCTGAAGTTTTGGAGGGGGTCACTCACTAGTCACTACACTAATATCGCTGTTATAGGACAACTAGAAATTTCCTTTTATTATTTGGCAAGATTTTGAGATTTTTCAATCTGACCTTAGATTTTGGGGAAGGTCATGTCCCCTGCGATCCCCCCTTCGGACCGCGCCTGCAGTAAATGTGTAAACTAACTTGTGGGAATATTTTGTTGATAATTTAATTAATTATTGTTGGTGGATTATACAAAAAGTTAAGTAATTAATTAATAGAAATTTCCTTTTATTATTTGGCAAGATTTTGAGATTTTTCAATTTGACCTTAGATTTTGGGGAAGGTCATGTCCCCTGCGATCCCCCCCTTCGGACCGCGCCTGCAGTAAATGCGTAAACTAACTTGTGGGAATATTTTGTTGATAATTTAATTATTGTTGCTAGATTATACAAAAAGTTAAGTATTTTGTCTTTATATACTCACAGAAATTCGAAAATATAATTCCTCTTTGGAATGTCTTGGAGTATTTGAACACCAAAGGCACAATAATCACATGAATGAAGAATATTGTAGCTGTGATTGAAGCTCCGAGGAGCAGGTACCTGCAAATATATATTTTACTCGAGACCGGGCCCAAAAACAATATTTTTCTTATTGTTAGTGGCCTCCAAAGGTTTGTAGTATTTATAGGCTCAGACGGTTAGCAGTGGTAACAGAATTATTTATATACTTATTTCAATAATTTTGAGAAGTAACTATAAAAGTAACTATATAAAATGCTGAAAGTAACTATAAATATATGTTTACCAAAGACATTCGCTTCTTAATTATTATGTTTTTTTTAATCTACCCGCACTGTCGATATTTTAAAATGTTGTAATATTCTATTGTTCTCATATAAGTGACGAAAAATGTCTTAAATTAGAAATAAAGATCTTTAAACCGAAAATATTTATGTAGTTGGTATACATATATTTATTATTTAGTCATAATACTATACTCTTATTTTTTATTGTATTTTAAAATTAAAGGTTATCTGGCAGAAACTGCTGTTAGCAGTAAAACAGCCTATTTGTCCTCATTTATGTTTTTTTTAAGAGCGCATATGACCCTAACTTGACTACATACTTTAACCTAGATCTCAAAATCTGTAAGGTCTAGAAAACTGTTTTTTTGATACAAGTAACTTTAGTTCATGAAGATTAAATGCTCAAGACACGATTACTCAAAAAATGCTCGATAGTTTCTTTTTTACAAAAAACCTTGTTTTAGACACATTTTTGCTTGGATCTTCGAAGTTTGCTGTCTTTTCTTTAATATTTTTTAATATCTAAAAAGGTATTGTTAAAACCTAAATTTGCTCAAAACACTTTTTTCATAATCATTATGGTTCGCCTTTTATTCAAGTAAAACTAACTCGGCGATGATTCCGTGCCATCCTTTTTCACCTGGCATATGAAAGACGGGCGTGAGTGTGAAGAGGGAAGGACGATGATGGATTTTTAGAGTCAGGTGAGCTCTTAAGTTGTACAAATAAAGAATTTTCTATTCTATTCTCTATTCTAATATTTGGTTGAAAGACATGCTATGATTCTATTTACAATTATCTAGTGTGAACAATAAACTTTATAATTATTATAAATTTATGAGAATATGAGATTCCCACGACCAAAAAGTTGTTTTAAATAAGGAAGGACAAAGTCCAATTTAAAAACGGTCCAAGTCAAATCTCGGTTTTTTATATGAATATTAATAAATAAAAGTCAAATTATACTTACAGAATGATGTAAAAAGGCACTATAACGTAGGATAATACATGCATTTTAAAGGATTTTGGTTATTTTTACGAAAAAAATTTCAATTATTTTACGTGCTAACAAACTACGGTTGGAGCTTAGTATGAATGAAGACACTTGTGTCCGAATATAGGGAATTAATTAGGTGTATTATTTATGATAATTATCTACTCGTTTAGCAAATATTAACTAATGAATAACAATTGCTTCCGTAACCTAAGTTTGGAATATTTTTAAATCAAGCAGACATTATTCGATTGTTTTAGGAATGTTTAATCTTTATTGATATTTATGAATATCTTTATGTTAAATAATCTCAGTTAATTTCGCATTTTTATATAAAATTTTCTTTTCCGAAAAGCCGAACACCGAACACGAATCACTGGTGAGCTTATCTGTCATCACTCATCAATTAAAGTGACAAATGTCAATGTCATTGTGAAATGTCAAACAAAGTAATGAATGTCAAACCAACAGACAGTATATTCTTTTAATGCTTTCTCTATAGGCATAATATTAGTGCAAGGTCATAAAAATACTGATTTATTCCAAATGTTTATTCACTTTTCAGGCAGTTTGTTTTCCATTCATCAAAGATAAAACTAATAGTGTTTCCGGCATCTAGAACTGACCCGGGGCAGGGCAGACCGAATGGATACGGAAATAGCCAAACAAAACCGGTGATCCATGATGCACTTAAGACTGCCACGGCCAATTTAAACTTCGGCTATTTACGTATCCATTTGGGCTTTTAGAAACTAACAAGCTGACCCGGCAAATGTAGTTTTGCCATATAAATTATTTCTAGTAGGTATATATCAATATAAAAAGTAGATAAAAACCTATTCTCAGCCTTAACGAATGTACATACAATATTTAAAATCAGTTGAGCCGTTTTGGAGGAGTTCGAGCACAAACACTGTGACACGAGAATTTTATATATTAGAATATTAGATTAGAATATAATAGCGACTTTCGATCAATCGACAAACCGAGGATTAAATTATGTTTTAATATTTTAAGTCAGTAACTGTAATTATTCTGGTAGCGTTTAAATGCTTTCTTTTATTTCTTTTCGTGGTAGCTTCAGGGCAAACGCACGTTTTATTTTCTTTCTTTTTTGAATCAATATTAATCTTTTTCTTTTTAACAGCGTTACTTCTTTTGAACGAACCTATTTTATTTCTTTTGATAGCCCCAAACAGTTTATTAGGAATATCAATAACGGCTGGCTCTTTTGTTATTTTATCCACCGCAGTTAAACTTGGATCTGTATACCAATTCAGCTGTATAACTTCTGTAGTTATTATTTCATTGCTTATATTTGCAGCTTTCATGATATTGTCTATGGACGGCGAATAAAAGTGATATTTTCCGTATGTATGTCCGTAGTTTCCAACAACTAGACCATTAAGATACGCTTTATAATGTACTTTTACAACCATAGTAGTTCTCATTCCTGAAAGCGTCTTAGTTACTACTTTACCAGGTGGTACCTTTACAAATCCGTTAGTTTTGATGCCAAACATTGTTGTATTATATTTCGGCTTATTGTCCCTCCAATGTTTAGTGAAAGTAACGTTTTGTAATCCATATTTTATTGTCAAATTGTAGCTTACTATATCATTTGGTATACCAGCTGCATACCACGAAGAACTGACGTCATTTTCAACCATTTCAAATGAACTATACTCCGCGCTAATAGTTTCCGTAGTATTATTTATTATATCCGTGACTTTGATTGTGTACTCCTTATTGACTATTCCAATCACTTCAGTTCGATCTATCTTTATTATTCTGTATGTCTGTCGCCATTTGTATCTTTCGAATAGCTTGCCGTAATACGTTGGATCTTTTAAAAAAACATCGTCAGGTCTTTTTCCTAATTCTTTTCTGAAACCAGCTTTAAGATTGTCTTCTGATATGTTAAATAACTTTATTTCTTGGTTTGTTATAAGTTTTTCGTTCTGTCCAGAGTATGTAATGCCTTTTGATGATGATCTACTTGAAGTTAATGTTATACACAACTCGAGCTTGGCTGCACATGACTTTATTAATATCACTATCACTATTAATTTATACATGTTTATTTAATCTGAACGCCTAAGATGAACTGATATAAGTATCTATGGTACTAACTAGTTCTTGCTGTTAACTTTACCTGCCTATTTATTTAATTTACCTATTATTTATTTTGTAACATTGCTTGGAAAACGAAATATCTCTTAATTCTTCTTATTCTGAATCTAGATGACCGAACAACGTTATCAAGTTGGTTCAACTAGGGTTGTAAAAGTCACTTTTATACGAAAAAAAAGAAAAGGGAACTTTTTCTGACCCTTGAGGTAGTCCCTTTGCGGCACTTAGCGAAACGCAACATAATCCTGTGAAAACTCCTCAAGCGGTGTTGATAGCTTTCTGGAATCAGTAAAAATTAACTGTTGGTTGTTTAGTTTTCTCTACACAAATAGACAAACAGACGCGTATGTTAGTAAATTGCATGAGAATGATATCATTCTGTTTATCAGTAGTTTATAGTAACATTGACCTTATTATCAATTCAATTACTCCCTTACTAATTAATATATTATAATACGAAACAAATAACAAGTCTTGGTCCGTTGTTTTTGCCTGTTATGTGAATTTTGGAACATACCAGACAAATACAGGCAGATTTTGTTTGGTTACGCTGTGTATTTCAATAGTGATCTAACTTCTAGTTTCGGTTTTTTTTTATTAAATAAGGGGGCAAACGAGCAAACGGGTCACCTGATGGAAAGCAACTTCCGTCGCCCATGGACACTCGCAGCATCAGAAGAGCTGCAAGTGCGTTGCCGGCCTTTTAAGAGGGAATAGGGTAATAGGGGAGGGAAGGGAAGGGAATAGGGGAGGACAGGGAAGGGAATAGGGTAGCGGATTGGGCCTCCGGTAAACTCACTCACTCGGCGAAACACAGCGCAAGCGCTGTTTCACGCCGGTTTTCTGTGAGAACGTGGTATTTCTCCGGTCAATCCGGCCCATTCGTGCCGAAGCATGGCTCTCCCACGTTTTAGAAATTTCGTCTAAAATGTCTAGTCTAGTTTCGGCTGCGGATTATTCGCAAATCTTTATTAGCAGTAACGGTGAAGCCAAACGAGCGTAATTTTTCAGTTGTGAGTCGCAGAATTTCGGCTGGCAGAAATTCTGCTGCATTCAGTTTCATACAAAAGTCCTGTTTGATTCACACGAGCGTAATTTTGTGAGTCATGATTTGTATGAAAAGATATTCACGCGACAGAAATTCTGCGACTCACGTAAAGTACGCTTGTTTGGCTTCACCCTAAGGGTAGAGAACTTTCGGTTCGGTCAGTTTTTTAGTTTCGGCTATAAAGACTAGTTCAGCTTTGCCAGCTAACAGCTTGGCCAGTACCACTTGTCATTTTCGATTTCGGTTACGATTTCGGTCGAAAATAAAGCAAGATCGAAATTATTTCGGTTTAGGTTTTGGCTGAAAATTCGGGCTTGTGTTCGACTGAAAATTCGGTTTCGGTCGGACACTCGTTTTTAATTTCGTCATATGCACAGATTCTCTACAAGCTACATACGGGGTGTATTGAGCACTATAGAGCACACCTGTCGTCGCTTGCGCAAGCTCTATTGATGCTTTTGCGATCTAGATCACGCGCCAGGGGTACGCAACCAGCAGGTCTAAAATGGCGACCATTGTACCATCGAGGAAATTTATTCCTAGGCAGTTGACAGACCTACGTCATTTGATAAAATTAGGTACTTAAGTTTTGACCAAATATTCCTTTAAATAAAGGAATCATGGCTACCCCGCCCGCGCGCGGTGTCCATGCGTTGGGTAAATAATTATTTAACTTTAAGCTACATTTACTCATTATTTACCCAACGCATGGACACCGCTGCCGCGCCGGCCGCATGGTAATTTACTAAGTGTCCATGATTCATTTATTTAAAGGGAAATTTGGTCAAAAATTAAGTACATAATTTTATTACATAATTATAATGAGAATCGAGTACCGAGTACTCTCCTTAAGTATTGATCATCAGTCATCTCACCAGTCATGCTGTATTTGTGCCATAGGTTGTATACCCCTGGCGGTCACGTCCATTGTATATGTGGCGAATTTGATTTATTTTACCTTTGATTTTCTACTAAAATGAGCCCTATATCTCTGTTATAAGGTCGTGTAACAGGAAATATAACTGTGAATAGTGTCAAAGTCATTCTTATATCAAAAGCTCATTCAATAAGATAGCTTTTCATGGCTAACTTTGTATGTTTGTTTGTATATTTGTAAGATTAAAGGAAAATATCTATTAAGTTACGTAGTTAGGTAGATAGATGATTAAGTTAGGTAGTTTTCTATATGTATAACCCTATATGCTCACCCTGATAACTGAAAGTCACTTAAACCCTTCATGATAACCCTAATTTTGCAGCACTGAGCGGTCTGATGATGACCTATAGCTTTAAGAACACTCTCGATCATAATATCAGCTTTCAAACAGAAAAAAGAAGTTAAAAATTGGTCCACCCGTTTGGACGCTACGATGCCACGAACAAACACACACTCTGACAGACAGAGACGTCAAACTTATAACATCCCTCTTTTCTTAAGGGTTAAAAAAACTAGGTCAAATCGGTCCACTAGTTTTGATGCTACTATGTCACGGACATAAACACACACAGACAGATAGAAACGTCAAACTTATACCACCCCTTTTTTGTTAGGGGCTAAATAGCACCCATTTTTTATTGGGGGCTAAATAGCACCCATTTTTAGGGTTCCGTACCTCAAAAGGAAAAAACGGAACCCTTATAGGATCACTTTGTTGTCCGTCTGTCCGTCCGTCCGTCTGTCAAGACCCTTTTTCTCAGGAACGCGTGGAGGTATGAAGCTGAAATTTATATCAATTACTCAGGTCTACTGTCCCTTGAAGCTGTGAAAAAATCAAACTTCTAAGCCAACGCAATCAAAAGATACAGCCGTTTATGCCGCAAATTTTCGACACTTGCAAGGGAATCAAAACCTACAGGGTGCTTCCCGTGAACTCAGAATCTTGAAATTTGGTACGAAACAACGTCTTATAGCATAGATAAAGGAAAAATTACGAAAACCATAAATTTTTAGTTACATCACATAATATATTTTTTTTTTAATAATTTTAAACTTACTACCCATTTCCTCATAAACGCGTAGAGGTATTAAATTGAAATTCATACCAAATACTCAGGTCTATAATACCTTTAAGCTGTCGGAACCCTCGGTGCGCGAGTCCGACTCGCACTTGGCCGGTTTTTTGTTAGGGGTGAAATAGCACCCCTCTTTTCGTTGGGATCTAATTAGAACCCTTTTTTGTTGGGGGTGAAATAGCACCCCTTTTTTGTTGGGGGTGAAATAGCACCCCTATTTTTATTTGGGGTTAAAAACCCCAGAAACAAGGCACAAGTGGATCAATGTCCAGAGCTTCCGATAGGATTTGGTCTAGTATTGAAGGCCGAATCGTGAAGACCATTATAGTACTATTTAATACAACAATACCCCATAATATGTCGAAACTGAGCCACAAGATGTCTCTTATGTCGGTGCAATAAGGTTGCTAATCCTGTAGCATTTGTATGAAATTTGTCAAATGTTTTGTATGGGATGAGTATAAATAGTTTGGATGAGTGCATTTGGTATCAGTCACCTGTTGTCGTATCATATGGTAGGTTTGGTTCTATCTGTGAAGAAATATTTGGAAGAGTGTTGTGAAAGGCAATACTTTGCTTGTAAAAAAAGAAGAAGAGTATTTCCGTTATCATTTGGTCCAAAAAAATCTTGCAAAAAAAGGTTTCGCTCTCCTGTAACTGGATTAATAACTGGATTCCAAAAAGTTCGATTTTTAAGTTTTCGATTTTCAAAATTTCTCAAATCTGTCCACGCACGCACAGGCTGTTCATTTTTTTTGTATTTTTTTACAATTTGTAATTTTTTTTTTTTTTTATGAAATAAGGGGGCAAACGAGCACACGGGTCACCTGATGGAAAGCAACTTCCGTCGCCCATGGACACTCGCAGTATCAGAAGAGCTGCAAGTGCGTTGCCGGCCTTTTAAGAGGGAATAGGGTAATAGGGGAGGGTAGGGAAGGGAAGGGAAGGGAATAGTTGAGGGTAGGGAAGGGAATAGGGTAGGGGTTAGGGGATTGGGCCTCCGGTAAACTCACTCACTCGGCGACTGTTTCACGCCGGTTTTCTGTGAGAACGTGGTATTTATCCGGTCGAGCCGGCCCATTCGTGCCGAAGCATGGCTTTCCCACGTAATTGTATTAAAATTTTATTTTGCGTTTATAAAATAAATACTTAAGAGGATACACCAGGGGCGAGAGAAATTGAAAATAGGTATTTAAAAATGTATTGCTGTCTCACCAATCTCAAGTCTCCCACCGCCGAGCGCGATAGAGAAAACACGACAAAAGTTCTAATAAAAGAACAGAAAATCTTCGATTCGTTGTCCGCTGATTCCTTCTTCAAAACTTAGCCGATTTAAGTAATTTTTTCATTAAGAATTAAAGCAAGGCTTGAGCTGTATTCCTGTTTTATTTTTTTTGTATATTTTAGCCAGTTTTGTTTTCTGGGTGTTTGAACACAGAGGAAAATCTTGCCATTTTTTTGGGTTTTTGGACGTTCTTATATTTTTTTAATAATAAAGTTATGAAAAAAAAGAAAACATAGGGACATGCTAATAGTGGCCATAGATATTCAGGAAAAAAATCATAACTCTACCGGCATTATCCAGGGAGGAAACAGGGGACCACGTTTGTATGGAAAAACGGCGGTGTGGACTCCTCTTAAGTTATAAATATTGCACATTGACAATAATTAATTACATGTCTGTGAATTAAGGACATCATACTTTATAACTTTTCTTTAATAATTCCTAGTGTGTGCACTTGGAATTCTTACAAACAATATTGTTTCAACTTTCATATTATACTTGTACAAAAACATACAAAAATTATTATACTTTTTAATTGGCTTATTTTAATATTTTCAGATATTCCTAACATCAAACATCATGAAGGTAAAAATATATTTTGAAGCTTTGCAGTAACATAATATGGATGTTCATTGTTCTTAACTATTTAAATCTTATTTCAGATTTTCATTCTTCTAAGTCTTGCAGTAGTAGCTTTGGGGGAACCACCAGTTGGGTAATAAATAACGATTTATTTAAACTTCAGTAATTTGATTTTAATATTTAAGTCTTACTTTAAGACCAACAACATAATAACAACGCCTCAATACTTCTGCTAGCAAAAACTTGCAGAGTCAATTGCTATCGCAGTTTAAAAAATCTCTAAAGACTTTTCTCTTTATTACTAACCAATTTATGAATACACAATGAATTGAAGGCGTTGGTGAACACGATAACTAAACTTTTGTAACGTATGGACATTCACTTATTGTTTCTTATATAATTTCAACAAACCTTGCAACTTATCCAGTTCATCACCTGGCTTATATATCTGGCTACACATAAAATGCCCTAAAGCCTCCTATTATACAAAAAAAACGGTAATTTTTTACTGTTACTTATCGTGTTCTTCCCTCACGTCTTCAATTATTTTATTAGTAACGGTCTCAATTTAAGAACCCTACATGAGACAGATTAAAATGTCTAAATACATAATTAATTAATTGATTCGTTTCTATTTCCAGGGATGGCTACCCAGCTGCTCGCTCAAGTACTGACGTGGACATACAGAAGTCTCTATCATTTGATTACGGAGTGCCAGCGGTTGAAGCGAAATCCTCATATCTTCCACCCTCATATGAAACTTCAGGTCGTTCCAGATCCTTTCAAAAGTCTGCCCAATCAGGATATTCTCGCTCATTCGGAGCTCCAAGATTATCGCAAACCTACGGTGTCCCAAGCGGTCGAAACTCATTGTCTCAATCATATGGACCACCGAATGTCAGAAGTTCCCTGTCAACTAAATACGGTGTTCCTGGGGCTAGGAATCCTCTTTCTCAAGAATATGGCGCACCAGCTCTAAGAGATTCGCTTTCGCAAGAGTATGGAGTGCCATTTGCAAGGAATACTGTTTCTCAAGACTATAGCGTTCCTGCTGTAAGGCAGACTCTCTCTGAGGAGTATGGTGTGCCATCTGCAAGGAATTCTCTCTCTCAAGAGTATGGTGCCCCCGCTGTAAGGACTTCTCTTTCTCAAGAATACGGAGTACCATCTGCCAGGAATAGTCTTTCTGAGGAATATGGTGTTCCTGCAGCAAGAAACTCGCTTTCTCAAGAATACGGAGCCCCTGCTGCAAGAAACTCTCTTGCTCAAGAATATGGTGCCCCTGCTGCAAGGAACTCTCTTTCTCAAGAATACGGAGCCCCTGCTGCAAGGAACTCTCTCTCTCAAGAATATGGAGCCCCTGCTGCAAGGAATTCTCTCTCCCAAAAATACGGTGCTCCCAGCTCACGTGCGTTATCCCAAGAATACGGAGCCCCTGCTGCAAGAGATCTATCCCAAGTTTATGGAGCCCCTGCCAGATCTCTTTCGCAACAATATGGACCACCAAGCGCCCGCGTATCTCAAGAATACGGAGCCTCTGAGTTCGGTGCAAGTGACAGCTACAGCGGCCTATCAAACTCTTACGGCGCTCCTCTGCAAAGGTCTTCAAGCTTCAATTCTCCCGGATTCGAACCAGTACCTTCCGAAGAATACGGTGTACCTTCAATCCCTGATGTTGTTTCTGCAAGATTCAACAAAGGGCAAAGTAATTCCGGTTTCGGAGGTCGTGTTTCAACTCAATATGGTGCACCAAATGCTAGAAATGTTAATGCTAAGTCAGCGTATCCATCCAGTAGTTATGGAGGTCCAAAAACTGGATATCCTGAAGCCAGGTCTGATTTGAAAACTGATGCGTATGCTTCTGGATACAGTTCAGCAAGGTACGTTATTTTACCTGTGCCTAAAAATTAAAAGAACGGTTCGAAATGTTTTATTGCTGAGCAAAAAATCCGCAATTTATGAGTAGCAAGAGATAAGCAAATAAATTTATCTTCCATTTAAAAATAGTAATAAGTAATAACAGATTCGATTCATTTAAGCTTAAAGACTTAAAATTCTAAGCATTTTTGTCGTCTTTTGTATTTATTCAAGAGTTCTATTTTCCTGACCAAAATTTGTCTTCAAGAAATTATAGTTTTTTTATACTTGTTATAAGTCTTTCTTCATGCTGACCTATACAATCTCATTTTCAGGTCTACATCCAACACCTATCTTCCTCCGTCCATGTCATCCCAACAGTATGGAGTACCGGACCAATACAGCGCACTCTCCAACCAGGGTTATGGATACGCCAGCAACGCTTTGGACGAACTACTCAATGTAAGAGATTTTTTTACAGCTTTTGACGTGTTAAACATTTATTTTTTTTAGTTCCAAAAAAATATTTAAAGAAGGTTTTATAAAATTAGCTGTCAACAATATTTATTAAAACTAAAGAACGAGTACAATAAAACTAAATTACAAGAACGAGTGTTTTTCAACCGATTTTTCAATACAAAAAAGGACTCAAATAATTTAGCTAACCGCCATAAACAGCGTGTTCCAAAAATACAACTTTTGTTTTTTATTTACAAATATTTTTTTTTCGATTTTAATTTTTTTTTCGAAAATCATGTTGCAGATATTTTTAAAAGTTGCCATAATAACTATTAATGCTGTAAATTCAGGAGCCAGCCAGCTACGACTTCGGTTACAAAGTGAGCGATTACCAGAGCGGTAGTGACTTTGGCCACACGGAGACCAGGCAGGACAACAAGGCTGAAGGGTCCTACTTCGTCGTGCTTCCCGATGGGACTAAACAGGTACATTTACTTTTTTGTTTAACATTTTATTTTTCCCGATTTTAGTAAAGCCAAAAATGTATCTATATATTTTGTATTATTGTATCACTAGATTCCAAAATAATTGTATTTTAAGCCCCCGACGAAAACAGAGGGGTGTTATAAGTTTGACGTATCTATCTGTCTGTGTCCGTGGAATTACAACAAGTAAATGAGTGGGCCGATTTGCATCAAGTTTTTTATTATAAGTTGACATAAGCTCGCTCGGTGCTAGAAAATTTGTTCTTATCTACTTCATGAAGTTTAATATTTTGCATTTTAAATCTTGACGCTTATTATAGTTTCGAATCGGGGGTTGCTTAAAATTGATCAATTTAACACATTAAGCAACATCCAGTATTTGATGTTCTAGATACTTTAATTCAGTGCTAATTTCTGCCTTTATTATTTCAGACTGTAGAATACGAAGCCGACGAGCGAGGCTTCAAGCCGAAGATCTCAGTGGAGCTAGTCGACACTGGATACGACGACAACGCAGCCAACATACGATCGGGCGATGGACCATACTAAACAGAATGCAAAAAGTTATAGAGAAATTCAATTAGCTAATTATTTTAACATTTTAAACTTTCACGTTGCATTATAATTAAACTTTTTAATCGGGACTTAACGCGACTTATTTAAGTAGTAATGCTACTACGAGAAAAAGTATGTACTCGTAGTAACATTACTACTTAAATAAGTCGCGTTAAGTCCCGATTAAAAAGTTTAAAGCTAATTATTTTTTTCTCGAACTATGATTATTTTGTCGAGTTCAGTTTTTTTTCTTGACTTCTAATATTTTCGAGTTCTTTACCCCTTGAAATTCTCTATAAGTATATGTCACGTATCGTTACGTTTTCTAATAACTTTTTGCAAAAAAACTCCAAGGAAATATGGACAAAATGACTATGGCATGAAAATGGACATTGAACCTGAATAAAATGTTAAAAACGCTTTAAGAAATGTATTGTCAAAAATAAATTTACTAGCTCTTGCCAGTATGATAATAATATTATAATTTATATCAGCTGTAAAAATTACTCAAGTATATCTCACTTCAAGCTTTAGGTACACAATATGTGAAAAAAACTTAACGTTTTTATATTCTTAAAAGTTGATACGTTTGAATTTTAAAAAACGATAAAAGTTAGTATTGTACAATATAGGAAGCTAAGATTATACGACGATACGCATGTGAATACTCAGTAATTTATTTTATAGCAAAATATAAAAAGAAAAAATGTATGTTTTAACTTGTAAGAAAAAATGTGTGATCAATATTTTTTATGTGAATAAACGATATTTTATGAAATTTTTATACATATATTATTTTAATCCTATTGAAATAAATAAGCATTTATAAGCATTAGTTTTTTCTACTCGCGTCCTAGGGATCGTGGTTTTGAAACGTTAATTAATTATAATTATTATATTGGCACCGATGTTGTCACAAAATGATCACTTTTGAAGCAAAAAAAAACAATTTTCGATTTTCGATGTATAGGTAACATTCATGAATAAAAAAACCTGTTTCATTTCTTTGTCTTAAAAAATCTTTCCGCTAAAATAGTTTATTGTTTTTCAATTTGGTATCACGCTGTATAAGAATAGATATTTAAAAAAAATAATTGTAATGCTGTGACATAAATAAAATTTAAATGATGGTTTAACACAATGATGAAATACTCAAACGTTACTACCGCGCGCGTTGTGAAGCTTCTAATTCGGCCCAATTGGGCCATTTCTTGTTTAGTCTGCATCGAGCACAGTCACGAACGTGCCGCGTCTTGTCTTACCTAATTAATTGAAAATGACGTCGTGCGTGTTTCGAAAATGTACCAATTATGACTCGAAAGTAAACAAAACACATGGAATCTCTTACCACATGTACCACTGATCTCTGGGGTATGTCCACAAAAATTATAAAATCAGTAATTGACATCATTGCCCCCTACCTAGCTTTAGTTTTTAATAATTGTATCAAAAGTGGTGTGTTCCCAGACTTAATGAAGCACAGCAAGGTGATGCCTCTATTTAAAGCTGGGAAGAAATCAGACCCAGCCAACTATAGACCAATATCCATATTGCCAACTTTAAGTAAAATCTTTGAAAAAATAATTCTAAATCAATTACTTGCTCATTTTAACTCAAATAATTTATTACATAATAATCAATTTGGTTTTACTAAAGGTCGGTCTACAACAGATGCAGGCATTAGTCTTCTGTGTAGTATTTTTGAAGCTTGGGAGGGGTCGCAGAATGCACTTGGTATTTTCTGCGATCTCTCTAAAGCATTTGACTGTGTGGAGTATGATACTCTAATAAGAAAACTACACCATTATGGTGTAAAGGGCACGGCACATAAACTTCTAAAATCTTACCTTACAAATAGAACGCAGAGGGTGGAAGTTAACTCCATAAGGTCTAATGGAACCAAGATAAAACTAGGTGTGCCACAAGGGTCCATTTTAGGGCCTTTTCTTTTTCTAATCTATATAAATGATTTACCTTATCTTGTTAAAGATAAGCATGAGATAGTACTTTTTGCTGATGACACTTCACTAATTTTTAATGTAAAGAGGCGACAATTTAATTATGACGAGGTAAATAGTGCTCTCTCAAAAATAGTACATTGATTTAATTCTAATAATTTACTTTTGAACTCAAATAAAACAAAATGTTCAAAATTTATCTTGTAAAATGTTAGGCAAGTACAAACCAATGTACTATTAAATGATGAGAAAATGAATTTAGTAGACACCACCGTATTCCTAGGCATAACGCTGGATTGTAAGTTACAATGGGGTCCACATATTGCGAAACTGGCAGATAAGCTTAGTTCTGCAGCATATACTGTTAAAAAAATTCGTGAAATCACTGATGTAGAGACCGCGTGATTAGTTTACTTTAGCTACTTTCATAGCATAATGTCTTACGGCATCCTCTTGTGGGAAAACGCGGCGAACATTAATACAATAATTGTGCTGCAGAAGCGAGCTATTCGTTCTATTTATAAGATGTCGTCTTTGGAATCTCTAAGAGAAATTTAAAGAAATAAGAATTCTGACCGTCACATCTCAATACATTTTGGAAAATCTCTTATATGTTAGAAAGAACATAAATATTTTCAAAAAAAAAAGTGATAATCATAATGTAAATACTAGAAATAAGAACAAGTTAGCAATACCAATGTTCAGACTAGCCAAAATAAGCAAATCCGACCGAGTTCTAACTGTAATGTGAATTGTTAGTCGATTGTGATTAAATTGTGAACAAATTACTAGTGAATTGCGACCAAGTTGTAACTGCAATGCAACTATTTAAATTGTAATTGAATTGCAACCGAATTGCGTCTGAATTTTTAATAAACTCTAACTTAGTTGTGAATACAATTGTGAGCAAATTAAGACCCAACTGTGACAGAATTGCAATCGAACTGCAACTAAATTGCGACCGAATTAGTGATGGTCAACTCGAGTCATTAACTCGAATTAGCTCGAGTTGGGCGTAACTCGAACCCACTCGAGTTGAATTCTGTCTGACTCGAGTTCCTAAACCGCCAAAAATGCATAAATAAATGATTCTATTCCAAACAATATGTTTCTTTTTTACTTACACTAGCTGTCCCGGTGAACTTCGTGTCACTTTAAAACCTTCCCTGGACTTCTACGAATATTCGTAAACTAAATCAGCCCAATACGTTCAGCCGTTTTCGAGTTTTAGCGTTGCTAACACAATTGAAAATCCATTTTTAAATATATAGATTATTATAAATAAATTAATAATATAAAAAATGAAGGAATTGAAACATATATAATTTAAAATCATTTGTCAGTTCCAATTTTTTAACTAATTATGCGAAAGTGAGGGAATAAACTGGTAAAAATTCAAAAAAGCATTCATTTGTCCATCCAGTTAACTCGAGTTACGTAATTCGAGTTGAATTTTAACTCGGGTTAAATCGATATATATATTTTTTCATGAAAGAAGGGGGCAAACGAGCAAACGGGTCACCTGATGGAAAGCAACTTCCGTCGCCCATGGACACTCGCAGCATCAGAAGAGCTGCAGGTGCGTTGCCGGCCTTTTAATAGGGAATAGGGTAATAGGGGAGGGTAGGGATGGGAAGGGAAGGGAAGGGAGCCGGCCCATTCGTGCCGAAGCATGGCTCTCCCACGTGTGTATATATATATATATACCATACCAACCATGGAGGATGAATGCAATATTATTCCATGGCCATTGAATCAGTTTCTAATACCGCTCGACGATCCGATATATATATATATATATATATATATATATATATATATATATATATATATATATATATATATATATATATATATATATATATATATATACAGTGTGTATATTTCGGAACGTGTCAACAGTATGGCGTCGTAACGTGATGAGTAGTGGCTAATACACTGGGTTATATTTCAGAACATACAAATTTTATGTCAAATACAGGTTACCTCTGTCTTCTAGTTTAGGCACATGTTTCACACAAAAGTATACAAGGTTTACCTACCTGTACAAAACACCAAAAATCAGCTGGTTATATCAAGCGAAAGATCATTTTTTTGTGATTTGTATTGGCAAGCGCCCCGCGTCAATAATTTTTCCATCCAAAGGTGAAGAAAGTTTCTTTTACAGGGTTGTTACTTTCACAGCTAAGTTTACGTAGCGCGGGATTCACACCCTATAGTATTATCACTTAGTTTTGTTACATTCTGTATTACAGAACATAAGTTAACTTTATGTCAAATACAGGCTACCTCTGTCTTCTAGTTTAGGCATTTCACACAAAAGTCTAACTATGCTTTTTTTTTTATGAAATAAGGGGGCAAACGAGCAAACGGGTCACCTGATGGAAAGCAACTTCCGTCGCCCATGGACACTCGCAGCATCAGAAGAGCTGCAGGTGCGTTGCCGGCCTTTGAAGAGGGAATAGGGTAATAGGGGAGGGTAGGGATGGGAAGGGAAGGGAATAGGGAAGGGTAGGAAAGGGAATAGGGTAGGGGATTCGGCCTCCGGTAAACTCACTCACTCGGCGATACACAGCGCAAGCGCTGTTTTACGCCGGTTTTCTGTGAGAACGTGGTATTTCTCCGGTCGAGCCGGCCAATTCGTGCCGAAGCATGGCTCTCCCATGCTGCATGGTGTATGTTATATTTAGTAAGTAATTGTACATATTTGTATGTGTTTTTTGTGTGTAAAAATATCTGTACGTATACACTTACGCAAGCATGATTGAACATGATTTCTATGATATTAAATTGTCAACGTCACGTGCCGACTGGACGTCAAAAAAAGAGTGCTGCTGTCATGTATCACACGTCTCTTTTTACCACGCAGTGTTACTGATAGTGACATCTCTCTTGCTCAGGCCTTTGTTTCTCTATTCCGCTAGGTATATTAACTTTATGGATACTCCGTAGTCCGTTATCAAAGTCACTTAAAGTACGAACAGCAAACAAAAACATTGTCCTTACTCCTTATAGTCCTTGCGGTACAATCGTGACATAAATCTTATGATACCCCAGAGCTTAGAACATAGAAACTATAGAGTTGTTACATAATATAATATACTATCCTTACTAACATTATAAATGAGGAAGTGTGACTATATGTCTGTTTGTTACATCTGAACGCCTAAATTGAACCGATTAAGATGAGTTTTTGGTAGGAATACGTTTGAAAGGCGGGAAAGGATATGGATATGTTTTCGATGCGAAAAATGTACGGTTTACGCATTGTTAATACATTTGCCGAGGTGCCGGTAACGCACCTGCAGCTCTTCTGATGTTGCGAATGGCCATAGACGACGTTGCTTTCCATCGGGTGGCCCGTTTCGTACCCGTGGCTCCGTCGTCGGAGAGAGGGCGCACCGCCAAGTTACTATAACTTGGCGGTTCGCCCTCTCTCCGATAGGGCTTAGTCGAGCGAGTCCCACATATCCGCATCAGGATCTCCCTTATCCCCCGCGGAATGCGTAAGTGCATTTCTTGGCGTTAAAAAAAAAGTGGCCCGTTTGCTCGTTCACACCTTGTTTTTATTAAATAAAAAAAACTTGAGAGGTGTCAAGGGACACCAGAATGGAACGAAGTTATTTCTTATGTTCCAAAAACCTGTATATGTACAATATATTATACGCCCGGGAATACTAACGACCAATAATCAACGCCCTCTGCCCCTACCATGCAGGTACTAATTAAAAAGTGTCGTTACAACTTTTTCAGTCTAGCCCAAGGCGCAACGCGCGATAAGGAACTACGTTCCAAAAAAGTAAAATACCGACGAACAAATAAACACACTTTTGAATATAATACTACTAAGGATTGTCATTGATTTTCGATACACAAGAACGAACGCAAACCGCGACTCCACGCCTTCTCTGTCCCAAAACCTTCAAAGGCATCTTTTGTGTTACTAATGATGTTAATTTTTCATCCCCTTCGCGAAGCCAGCTGGTATATAAGCTGCAACGATCATCACCTACACATCATTACAACTGTGACAAACAAACAACATGATGGTGAGTTTATGTAGATACCTAACACTTAAATATCACAATTCACAGCCGGACAGAACTGTGTTTTTGGAAGTCAATTAAACATTGCAATGGTAGGATATAAGTTGTTGACTAGACATCGGATTATATTATGGACGATCAAAGTGCCGAAATATGCACGAAAAATGGCCGAAATATGCACAAAATATGCACAATCAAAAGTCACTTATTACTTTCGGAAATCGATAAATTTTATCAAATTTTTTTAGTGTTTTCTGGTGGTCGCGTAATAAAAGCGCCAATTTTTATAATTCATCAAATCCAGAATTATTCATTTTTCATACAGCACCAATAAGAATTTTGTACCAACTTTTTCCGATTGCAATCTTAATGCCATGCACATGGAAGGTTATTAAATCGTTACTATTAATGTTGCCAACTAGAACTATAAAGATTTTTTTTTTCTAGAAGGGCCTCGGTGTGTGTCATGATAGCTAGTTTGGAGTCTACGAGGGCATAAAACTACCGAAATATGCGCTATCAACGATTAACGAAAAATTGCCAAAACTATCGCCTAAAAAGTGCCATTATATGCTTTTGCATATGCAAATGCATATTATAATCCTTTGTCTAGTTATAACTTATAGCATTCTTAATTTACTATTGTTGATTTTGGAAGTCGGTTAAGCAGTACAGTTATAGCATTCTTAATTATTTATTGTTACAATATCCCACGGGAATACTGAACTTTTTAACCAACTTTCAATCAAGAAGAGAGGTATATGGTTGCATATTGTCAGGATAAAAAGTTGTTTATATGCCAGTAGCAGCACTGACAGAGTTCTGTCAGTGTCGTAATTTTTATAAAAAATCGGCCAAGTGCGAGTCGGACTCGCGCACGAAGGGTTCCGTACCGTTATAGAACAAAAATAGGCCAAAAATTGTTTTTTGTATGAGAGCCCTACTTGAATGTTAATTTTTTTTTTCAGTATTTGTTGTTATAGCGATTAACGACAACAGTTATACATGCAATCTGGGAAAATTTCAGAAATCTAGCTTTAGCTGTTCTTGAGTTACAGTCTGGAGACACACAGACAGACAGATGGACAGACGGACAGACAACGAAGTCTTAGTAATAGGGTCCCGTTTTTACCCTTTGGGTACGGAACCCTAAAAACTGACTAAAACTATACACTATTATGCCCATAATAGTCCAGGGTCGATAATTTTTAAAACCAAAAAAAATCATAATAGGATGAAACCCATTAGAAAAGGAGGGAAATATGATAAAAATGAAAGGAAAAATAATTTACGGGCGATCTGAGGTTGGGAAGGGGATGGGGGTGAGTTTTTAAGGGTAAAAAACGGTTTTTCTCGATTTCCGGCAAAACTAAAAGTCCTATCGAAAAAAGTCAAATGGAAAAGTTGTAGATAATAAAAAGATCTAAAACTTTTGTATTTACACTTTTTTCACATAACCTCAAAATTTATGTGAAAAATTCAAAAAACCAAGTTTTTGGTTTTTTATTTTTATCTTTTACAAAAATTTTTTTTTTAACGAAATTTTGTGAAAACTTACCTTTTTATGTCCCAAATACGCTGTAATTTATTTAATTAAAAATATTTATTTTTTCACCTTATTTTGAATTAATATCGAAAAGACACCCTAATTTTCAATCGAAAATTCACCCGTCAAAATATCAGCTTTTTTCAAAAAGTTGGTGTGGTTTCTGTTCGTTGGAATCTCTACTTTCCGATGGTAAAAAAAAAATATATGTTACTATGGTAAATCTTCTCAGAAAATGCAAAAATTAAAAAAAAACTTGAATTCGAAAAATTTTTTTTAATTATTATAAATAATTTCATCTAAAAATGTGATTGCTGCAATTTGTTTCAATTAAAAAGTTGATTTATTTAATTCTAATTACATTTATCAAAATCATTTAATGTGTTCTGTTTTTTAATATACTGTAATACATTATTTCTTGTATCGCTGCTTTGAACACATGAAATTTTTTCTTTTGATTTATTACCGAAAAATCCACCGCAGATAAAGCAATGAGATTCAAAATTAAATCCAAGAGCATCATTAATTACTTCTTTTCCTTCCTTTGCTTTTTTTTGTCTTGAACTACAAAATGTAGCTATTGCGGTCTCGTCATTATATTGACTTTGACAACTTCGATGAATAAAAGCTGATGTCAAAGTCTCAAATTTTTTGTATTTATTGTCGATTCTTTTTTTGCTGGATACCACTAAACGATTCAAAGCTGTTTTTTTTATTGCATACACTTGCTTATCAGCTGCCTTATTGCAAATGATACAAACAGATTCATCCATACTGATAATCTGAAAAGACAAAATCGAATTAATAATGTCTTCACTATTTAATCGTGAATAAACTCCCATGAAAAAAAAATAATTAAAGAAATCAATGTCAAAATGTATAAATAATATATTATAAATCTATAAAAAAGTATAAAATATATATGAAAATCGGCCAAAAGTTTGTTTTATTAGAAATATATTTACGATATATATTTTATATATTTTTTATAGATTTTGAAATATATTTTTTTTCATGGGATTAACTAAATTTGTTTGTGCAAAATTAAGGAGATAATTATTTTTTTATCTTGTACTAAAATATCATTTAATGTAACAGCTGCTACGAAATATATAGTATATAATAGTAGGTATGTATGTAGTAAGACCCAGACCCGCCTAGCCCCTTCCCCACTTCTCCACGAAATACCTTTTGATGGGCTACAATTTTTCGTAGGTCACTCAGGTATATCTACTCAGGTATATATATAATTTATCTCAAAATAGTTATAAATAAGCATCTACGCATATAATTTAAAGAAAATTAGACAACTTTCTCCAAATATTGTAGATGTCTTATTAAATATTAATTTAATTAACTTATTTCTTTGTTAATTATAGTAGTATATTTTTATTTGCAATTTTTTTGTTATCACCGTCACATGTAATCTAACGTTTTTCGAGTAATTAAAGTCTAAATTTTAATAAATAGCTCAAAATTATTTATAATTATTAAAAAAAAAATTTCAAATTCAAGTTTTTTTTTTAATTTTTGCGTTTTCTGAGAAGATTTACCATAGTAACATATATATTTTTTTTCACCATCGGAAAGTAGAGATTTCAACGAACAGAAACCACACCAACTTTTTGAAAAAAGCTGATATTTTGACGGGTGAATTTTCGATTGAAAATTAGGGTGTTTTTTCGATATTAATTCAAAATAAGGTGAAAAAATAAATATTTTTAATTAAATAAATTACAGCGTATTTGGGACATAAAAAGGTAAGTTTTCACAAAATTTCGTTAAAAAAAAAAAATTTTTGTAAAAGATAAAAATAAAAAACCAAAAACTTGGTTTTTTGAATTTTTCACATAAATTTTGAGGTTATGTGAAAAAAGTGTAAATACAAAAGTTTTAGATCTTTTTATTATCTACAACTTTTCCATTTGACTTTTTTCGATAGGACTTTTAGTTTTGCCGGAAATCGAGAAAATCCGTTTTTTACCCTTAAAAACTCACCCCCATCCCCTTCCCAACCTCAGATCGCCCGTAAATTATTTTTCCTTTCATTTTTATCATATTTCCCTCCTTTTCTAATGGGTTTCATTCTATTATAATTTTTTTTCACTTTTCATTATTTTTAAAGGCTTCTACCCTGGTCTATAAGGGAAACATACGGTGTGTTTCCCTTTTCAGCGAAACAAATCAAAGCAGCCATTCTCAAAGTGTGCTCTGAAGAGCCCTGGGGCTCTGTGAACGATGAATATATTTTTAGAAATGTCGTCAGACCTTCCATTAAAAGAAATTATTTATTTTAGAAATGTCATCATTCAAAGACAAAACATTCTTTTTTTGGGATCCATCAAAAATTACACTTTCTGCTTCCGGCTTCCGCCCCCAAAAAGTTTAGAACTGCTGGCCTTTATATTAACAATTATTTTATTACATCTTGTAGATTGATACTAAATTTTTTACTTTTTTTAGTACTTAATCGTCATTGCTATGGCTGCTGCGGTGTGGGCCGAGCCACCCGGCATATCAAAAAGGTGAGTTTTTAACCAACTTCAAAAAAGGAGGAGGCCAGACAAAACAATGTACTTGTACTGTACTTTTCTGTCACATGACACGGCATTGTTTGCTTTTTTTTTTTAAATGAAATAAGGGGGCAAACGAGCAAACGGGTCACCTGATGGAAATTAACTTCCGTCGCGGACACTCGCAGCATCAGAAGAGCTGTAGGTGCGTTGCCAGCCTTTTTAAGAGGGAATAGGGTAATAGGGGAGGGTAGGGATGGGAAGGGAATCGAATAGGAGAGGATAGGGAAGGGATTTGGGCCTCCGGCAAACTCACTCACTCGGCGAAACACAGCGCAAGCGCTGTTTCACGCCGTTTTTCTGTGAGAACGTGTATTTCTCCGGTCGCGCCAGCCCATTCGTGCTGAAGCATGGCTCTCCCACGTATAAACTAACTTCTTCTTCTAATGTTGTTTTAGTTCGGCAAACTTCGGTACGGTGTCTGTGTGCGTGCGACTAGACGTATGCGAATTATAATTGCTTAAGTTTTATAAAATATGCTATATGCTTTACCGCGGCAGTCCCCGAGTGCCACACGTAAAACTAACAACATAAAACCTGTTTTTAGCTACCTTCCACCGAGTGCGAATGGATATCCAAAAGGACCACAAGGCTTCCAAGGATCCCATCAGGGTCTACAATCCCAGAATCTCCAATCCCAGGGATTCCAAGGACCCCAGGGATTAGCTGGTGCCCCTGAAGTGGTAGCTGCGAGGTCTTTTGCCCAAGGACGAGAGCAGACTCATGGAAATAATCTTGCAAGGTTAGTTACGGTAAATAATCAGTGCGACCGAAGCGAGCCCTAGTACATCCCACAACCTGAACATTTTGTGGTAAACTTTACAGAAAAACTGTCACGCCTATTGATTTGTGCTTTAACATAGTAATTTTTAACCGACTTCAAAAAAAGGAGGTTATCAATTCGACGCGTATATTATATGTAACGAGCTTTTGCCCACGGCTTTGCTCGCGTTAAGAAGTATTATTATATACAAACTTTCATCCCCTATTTTAACCCCTTGGGGTTGGAATTTATCAAAATCCTTTCTTAGCGCATGCCTACGTCATAACATCTACCTGCATGCCAAATTTAAGCCCGATCCGTCCAGTGGTTTGGGCTGTGCGTTGATAGATCACTATGTCAATCAGTCAGTCACCTTTGAGTTTTATATATATAGATATAGATAGATAAGGGGGCAAACGAGCAAACGGGTCACCTGATGGAAAGCAACTACCGTCGCCCATGGACACTCGCAACATCATAAGAGCTGCAGGTGCGTTGCGGCCTTTTAAGAGGGAATGCGCTCTCTTCTTGAAGGTTTGCAGTTTTTGGAAGTCGATTAAAAATATTCGAAAGTCTATCTGTCTGTTACCTCTTCAAGCTTAAACTATTAGACCGATTTTAATGAAATTTGGTATGAAGATGCTTTAAAAGACGAGAAAGAACAAAGGATATTTTTTGTCTCAAAATAATGTAGAGTTCTTGCGCGATATGCGAATAATTTCGGTTGTTGAAAGAAATGGCTACAACGCGCGTGAGGCTCAAGTTTAAATCTATAAAAATTCGCATAGATTTTCTATACGTTTTATTCTTATCCTGATATTGTAAATTCGAAATTATGTCTGTCTGACTATCTGTTACATGTTCAATGTTCATGCTGAAACCACTGAACCGACTTAGATAAAAGTTATGGAGATAAGCTAAGCAACGATATGTCCTTTAGTTAAGATAGTTTTTCTTATGGAAAAATGTACGGTTCCTACGTGATAGGAAAAAGTAACGAGCGTCATCTACTGTCTAATATTATGTACCGAGATTAAGAATTTATAATTTTATACTATAGAAAGCCCTATATTCCCTAGTATTTTCGGACAAAAATCTTAATAAAAGGGTGACTGCCAACTATTAGATAGTTTAATATTTTTTCTTGCTTCTTTTTCAGAAATAGCGTTCATGATTCGACCCACTCGGAAGGCTACGACAGTACTTTTGGAAGGAACGGAGAGGCCGCGGTAAGTTCGCTTCAAAAGTAACACAAAAAAATTGAGTTTCAATAATTAAAACTCAATTTTTTTTAATTCAACACTAATAAAACACAACTTTTCGTGCACATTTTCCACTATATTAAGATATTATTACTACTTTTAACAAATTACACGACCGGTTTCGAAACAAATCATCATCAGGTTCATTTCTTTAATTCTATAAGCTGTACAAATTATTATATTATCTTTAGGTACGTAAAAATTTAATTAGAGTAAATTAGACAGTTATGCTGTGACAAAACATGCGTTACGAAACGTACATTTCTGTCCCAAGACTCAAATCCTACACCAAAAATCACTAAAATCACTTTCTCAATTACTTAATGTTAGTAAACTTATGGATTCAAAGCATCTGTTGAATTTAGCTTAAGTTATACTTTTACCCGACTACTGCCCAGTTTAGCTGAGGTTATTTTGACTGCAGTTTATCTTTTCAATACCGGAATTTTAATTGGATTAAAGTTCATCAAAAACAACGACGTTATCGAAGAGATAAACTTCGGTCAAAACAGAGAGTGTAGTAAGTACACGTACTGTGTCAGAACTCAGTAGTAAAACTTCTGTCCAAAATCGTGACGTTGTTAAACTTTTTTTTCCAAAAATTTTAACATAATCATGCAAAGTTTCGAATTAATTAGACCAGATAGGTAAAAATCGTGCTAAAAGATTCCGTTACATACAACCCAAGAAAATCGTGTTTAAGCCTCAGAAACTTATACACCAAGGGCACATAATAACTTAAGCTAAATTCTGCAGGCGTACGAGTTCGGGTATACCGTGGATGGGGGCGCTGACGATATGGGGCGGTCAGGCTATGAGGAGGGGCGGTCAGGCTATGAGGAGGAGCGGTCAGGCTATGAGCAGGGGCGGTCAGGGGGCCCTCAGTTCGGCCATCACGAAGAGGGGCGGTCGGGAGAAGCGCGGGGGGCGTACCATGTAGTGTTGCCTGATGGTAGGAAACAGGTAGGGTGTTCGGAATTTGAATTTGTTTTTTTTTTTTCGAAAAATTATGTGAGCAAACGTTCGAGTTCAGTTGAAGCCTCACTTTGTAAAATTCGCAATCAGTTTTCGGCTATATTTGGTTAAAATCACCTTCGGTTAGTGGCATGGGCTTCAGGTTATTAGGATAGTAGCCGAAAGCCGAAATCCTTAGTATTTGCATTGTAATCGTTAGATGTCTTAGGTTATCTGTAGACTCGGATTTGTCCTATACCAATTGACATCTTCTAATGAGGTTTTAAAATTATTGTGATTTCTTAGGGCCTCCGCTAGAAGACACTTCTACTGAAGGCACGTTACACGTAGGGCTGGTAGAAGTATACGTAAGATTTACCGACAAATAATACGGAAAACATCTGTAATTTCCTACCTTGAATCAATCCTTTTTTTTAAGGAGGGGAAATGCATTACGCATCCCCCGCCCCCTCGGGGGAAGGGGCAGGGGTATGTCAGACTCCCTCTGGCTCGGTGCTCCGGAGGTTTACCCACTAAACCCCCCCATGCCCTCGTCAACGCTACACGCGGAGGAGCGGGATCGCTACGCATTCAACCGCGAACCTTGAATCAATCCTACAATGTCTTTTCAGACGGTGAATTACGAGGCAGACGAGAGAGGCTTCAAGCCGCAAATTTCTTACCAAGACTCTGAAGATTTCGCTCGCTCCGGCTATGACAGCAACACGCGCAACCAAAATGGCGCCCGCGGTAGGCATGGCAACGAGCATGGCCGCGATCTCCATGTCAACGGTATCCATGGCGACGCCCGCTCCAACGGCTACTGACTCCGAGCCGCGTGCTATATTCAAATGTTCAATTTTATATTTATCTTGCTGTAAAATTTTGTTTTAATAAAACTGTACATTTATTAAGTTTGTTTTAGTTATTTTAGACACTACAAAAAATCCATACTATATTATAAATGCGAAAGTAAGTCTGTCAGCGTGAAGAGTCACGCCCAAACCGCTAAACCGATTTTGCTGTTTGATATGGGGATACTTTGAGTCCCGGGAAAGGACATAGAAGCACTTCATCCTGGAAAAACGTACGGTTTCTGCGTGATAAAAGACATGACGGAGTTGCGGGCGTCATCTAGTCTAAATATGAATAATCTAAAACCCTCTAAAGCAGTGGTTCTTAACCTTAGTCATGAGGGACCATCTTACCAAAATGTTTGTCTTGCCGGGGACCACCCAGTTGGTTTACCTTAATTAGGGGTTGTTTGATAAAGAAAACAATGACAACTTTATAATTAGCACTCATTTTTGCATGAGGCAAAAATCTACAAGTTACAGATTTTAACCCATCAAGCCCCAAAAGCTCATCGGTGAGCGATACACAACAGATTTCCAAGAATCCACGATCGAAGCATTAATGTGATTATTGTGACTGCATATTATTTACTAACTTTTGAATTTTCACATGTTATAAAGATCCTTCGCGGACCACTTGGAATGCCTTCAGGGACCACCAGTGGTCCGCGACCACCGGTTAAGGTGACATCGTGATAATTTGGCTGTAGCGATATCGATTTTTCTCAACAATGACTAAAGCTAAGAAATTAAAGTTCATTGTCAGTATTCATCATGTCTTTATCTTTGAATTACCCATAGCATAACACGATTGGTCAACTTTTATAACACAGAATAATCAATCAAAAAGACCTCTATGAAAACGGGGATGCTGATTTTGCCAACAGAGGAGAGTTATTTAAGCTTCCAAAATTTGTACATAGATTAGTTCAAGCATACACTATAATTTGCCCATAGCTTATATGAAATATATAATTTATGGTTTTTAAATTACGCGACAAAAACCATTTTGTCGCTTACGCCCTTTCCATTTCTTGTTGTCCATTTTCTTGTTTTTGTCGGCCGGGCAGGCCTCTCATAGAAAACAAGCGATCTAAAACATATCCAAAACGATGCGGCGTCACCTTAAGAACCACTGCCAGGTCTAAAGTGACAATTTTGTACTGTCGAGTGTTGGCTGTTAAGCCCAATACTATAATGTTCAAAGCGACGCACAGAAAAGTATATAATAGTTGAATAGCATAGCATTAAGAGGATACACCAAGGGCTAGAGAAATGAAAAAAGTACGTGTAATCCCTTACCTCGAGCCTCTACCGCAGAACGCGATAGAGACAACTGCAGAAAATCCAGAAAATCAACGATTCGTTGTCCCCTGATTCCTTCTCCAAAAATTAACCGATCTAAGTACTTTTTTCATTAAAGATTAAAAAAAAGGCTTGAGCTGTGTTCCTATGTTTTGCTTTTTTTGTATAATCTAGCCAAATCTGTATTCTGGACGTTTGAACACAGCGGAAAATCTGGCCATTTTTTGGGTTTTTGAATGTTCATATCTTATTTAATAATTAAATTATGAAAAAAAAGAAAACATAGGGACATTGTATTAGTGGTCGTAGATATTCAGGAAAAAAATTATAACTCTACTAGCATTATCCAGGGAGGAAACAGGGGACAACGTTTGTATAGAAAAAAGGGCGGTGTGGACTCCTCTTAAGAGCAAATATTAGCTTACATTACCGAAGTTAATAATTTAATTAATGAGCAATCACGGCCAAGGCTGAAATATACGTCATTATTGGGTGTGCCTAGAATACTACCAAAGAAATTCATAAGACGAACCTAAGGAATTTGGTCGTGTTACGTCCACCGGGATGCTTCAGCTAAGGAATTGGCATTTTCAATTAAACCGGCCACCGTCACCAAATCGGGGAAGAAAAAGTGATCTTGTGTACTATATATATTTGGGCACTACAAAATTACTGAATAGCTGGCCTGGCTTTTTTAAAATGAAATAAGGGGGCAAACGAGCAAACGGGTCACCTGATGGAAAGTAACTTCCGTCGCCCATGGACACTCGCAGCATCAGATAAGCTGTAAGTGCGTTGCCGGCCTTTAAAGAGGGAATAGGGTTATAGGGGAGGGTAGGAAAGGGAAGGGAATAGGTGAGAGTAGGGAAGGGAATAGGGTAGGGGATTGGGCCTCCGGTAAACTCACTCACTCGGATAACACACTGCTGAGAAACAAAACAGCTGTTTCATGCCGGTTTCCTGTGAGAACGTGGTATTTCTCCGGTCGAGCCGGCCCATTCGTGTCGAAGCATGGCTCTCCCAAGTATAGATCCCACGTTTAGAATAATATGAAGCCGGCTACCGTCACCAAAATGAGAAAAGAGAATGTTCTTGTGTACTACTTGGGCACTAAGTATTAAATCTATTTACCTGGCCGTGGTTTCTAGGAAACCAACCACCGTCACCTCTGGGAAGAAGGAGTGCTCATGTGTACTACAAACTATGGAAATATGTTCCCTGCCTAGCTGGCCTGGTTTATATGAACCAAATCAGGGAAGGAGTGCTCTGTTTTTAACGAACAAATGGATCACCACACATTCCCACCACTGCAACTTCTGTGTTGCCAGGATTAACAGTGGTAACTAAGCTCGAAAACCCTTTGATATAATCTGTCTTGGGACCTGCAACGAAATTAATCAGAAAAGAGTACTCCTGTGTAAAACCAAGAAGTTCACTCCTGAGTAGCTGGTTTCAATGAAACCGGCCACCGTCACCGAAATCAATGGAAAGTGTTACCAGCCCTCTCAGCCTACCCGGAATTTGGCAAAACCAACAACAATTGACCTTCGTGATGCTCCAATAATATAATAACTCAAATATTGACCGAACCTTGATCGACCGAATATAAAACTGAACCCATACCGGTGATCATCATTCGTTCAACCGATCTCAATCATGCAGGTAAATAAACTTTAATATAGTATCTGATCCGGCAAGCGTTGTTTTGCTATATAGGGTTACATCAAGGGTTGATGTAAGCGTAAAAATTCAGAATTGTGTATTCTTGGATTCTCAAATTAAAAAGGATAGACCACCCTTTTGGCGTTTTGGCCATGCTTCGGCACGAATAGGCCGGCTCGACCGGAGAAATACCACGTCCTCACAGAAAACCGGCGTGAAACAGCGCTTCCGCTGTGTTTCGCCGAGTGAGTGAATTTACCGGAGGCCCAATCCCTTCCCTTTTCCCTTCCCTACCCTCCCCTATTTCCTTCCGTTCCTTCCCCTATTCCCTTCCGTACCCTCCCCTATTCCCTTCCCTACCCTCCCCTATTACCCCTTAAAAGGCCGGCAACGCACCTGCAGCTCTTCTGATGCTGCGAGTGTCCATGGGCGACGGAAGTTGCTTTCCATCAGGTGACCCGTTTGCTCGTTTGCCTCCTTATTTCATAAAAAAAAAATAACCGTTAAGATTCAGAGGTATGATTGGGTTAAACTAAATCATGGATCCTTTATCAATCTATCTCTTTCGTGCATATGAAAGCGAAAGCATGATAAGCAAATGTTTAATCAAAACTTGATTTGAGGACATACATTGATGGTCCGTGCATTCAACAAAATGGCAATTAGTCAGTAAACATTAGTAAAACTGTACCGGGTACGTTACAGTTTTACTAATGTCATTTGGATGGAAACCGGCCATGCTATATAAAGCATTACATTGGAAAGTCTTCAACACGGTCCATCAATGCACACCACTAAGGAATCTAATTAAAAGTTGTTACTTCCCAGGTGCTAGCTATTCTGGCCATCGTAGTGGTGTCTGCCGCTGGTAAGGGCTCCGGGCCCTACCTGCCCAGTGGGTGGAGACCAAGTGGACCAGCATTCTACCTGCCTAATGAAGTTCAGGTAAAGCAGGCTAATTCTCTCAGGCACTAGGATTTTTTACCAAGAATCTACAGTACAAAAAATTGCTTATTATAAAGCTCAGGTTTTATGTCAAAGCAGGTATATCCATAGTTAACAATATAAGTGCGAAAATTTTGTATAGAGATACTTTGAGTCCCGGGAAAGGACATAGGATACTTTTCATGCCGGAAAAATGTACGATTCCAACGCGATAAAGGTAATTTGCCGTAACGGAGCTAGTTAGCTATAATATAGTTCTTTCCACGCCAAAAACCTACATTAATTATGATGTTCATTTTCAAGTTTGAAAAGTTCAGAAAAAGTGTTTTGAACCCCTTTTCACAAGAAAGTTTTACTCGCTTTTTTACCCCCTTTTCAAAAAAAATCCCTGCTTTCAGAAACCAGCTGAAAACCTCCAAGACGTGATCCTAGGCTCAGAAGCGTCAGGATCTGATGCTCTAAGAGAGTATGGACCGCCCAAACTGGAGATCTCAGTGAACCAGGCGTTACCTGATGTGGCAATTGAGCAGAACTTCGTTGATGCTGCAGTGTCTTCGGGAGAGGAGGTCTCGAGTATTGTACTGGGAAGAGTGGTTGAAGAGTCTACAGGAGTAGCGGTTGAAGAATCTTCAGGTAAGGAATGTGCTTGATGAAAAGCAGGTTTTAAAAGTACCGTCAGAGAATTGATTCATAGCTACGTTATTTGGTCAGCTTATGTCAAGTCAAAGTTAGTCATAATCCGTCGGCTAGACCTGACACAGGACGAATTCAAGTAGGACCTACTTCCATGGATGAATTTCTCTGATGATACAATGAAAATGTTCGTGGTGGTATTAAAGTCAAGGACGGAACGCTAGGTGATAACAGTTATTGTCCTTTTTAAAGATCAAAATGTAAATACGAGTCTATCTCGAACATAAAGAGTTTCGTCAATAACTTAAGATATTGCTTTATTCCATTAAATAGTGGATGGACTTTTGATTCCAGAAAACGCTGAACAACCAACAACAGAAGGGCAAATCAACGTGGAAGTTGTATATGAAACTACCCCCGAAATAATAGTTGAGAAGAGCAACGGAGAAATTCTAGCTGAAATCGAAGAGACGGTCATACCTGCCACAGAATCTGTTGCTATCGTACCTGTGACGGAATCTGTTGATGCACCTCAAGAAACTACCACGGAAGATGCTGTTGATGTGAGGAATATACAGCTGGGAGAATTGAGTCACTTGGAAGTTATTGTACCTGAAGTTTTGGCGAGCTTGGAGGAAGCTATCAAGACCGAGGTAAGAGGCGAAGGCCTTCTAAAATAAGTTAAAGTTTTCGTGAATTCAGTAACACTCCCTAGTGTACTCCCTAGTGTACTGAATTCACGAAATTGAAAAACGCCCTAGGTATAATAGGCGGTGAATTTCAAAAGTATGCTATAGCGCAGTCATTCTGAAAGTGTTTTCTCCGGAGCCCTGAGACTCGACACATAAATTACTTTGAGAAATGCCATCCCACAGTCAACATGAAGCAAAAACTTATATTTACATCAGTAATTTAAATAGAAGTCTTTGACATGAAGACGCTTCATTCAAATACAACGAATTTTTTTTGGGTTCTATCAAAAATTTCACTTCAAATGGTTCCGACCGAGAACCGCTGCCATAGAGATTGCAAAAATGTTAAAGAGCTCGATTTTGATAAAGACTTAAACAAACTGATACCGGATAAAGTCTTTGTTTATTTCCTTTTATAATTCCAATATGTATTTAAATTTTTGCAGATCGAAATCAACCAGCAAGTAGCTGATTCATCATCACAAGAAACTTCTGGGTGAGTAAAACAAACATCCATACATACATATAAATGCCAAAGTGTGTCTGTCTGTCTATGGTAACCACTTCACGCTGAAAATGCTGAACTGACGTGGGAGAGCCATGCTCCCCTATTACCCTAAGGCCGGCACCTGCAGCTCTTCTGATGCTGTGACTGTCCATGGGCGACGGAAGTTGCTTTCCATCAGGTGACCCGTTTGCCTGTTTGCACCCTTATTTCATAAAAAAAACTGGTTTAGGTAATTGGTATTCATACCAATAGGGAATATAATCGGAGCAGAGGGCGTTCCTAGCACATACAGTAAACAATCCGACCAAAATCCGTCATATTGCACACGTCACATCAGAATATTGACGGAAACGTTGTGAAACGTCGAACAAAACTTTGTGTTTACTGTCTGTGCAGGTGCTGCCGCTAATATTATGTCAGATTTACGAGGATATAAGTATACTGTACTCGGTGAAACATGGCGGTAGCGGTCATTGTCTCCCTGTCAAAAACTTGTCATTTTCTATACAAAACCGCGATTGACAACATCTGACACTTTATTGTCAATCGCGGTTTATATAGAAAATGACAAGTTTTTGACAGGGAGTCAATAACCGCTACCGCCGTGTTTCGCCGAGTACAGTATAGCAACATTTGGTGACGATGTTAACATTTCTCACGACGTAGCTTAAAGAGAAGTTGATTCATTGGTAGATGGCGGAGGTAAGTAAGTTGGTCGTGGTCAAAACCCATCCGACAGATCACAAGTCACAACTAACATTACTGCCTGGTACCATTGAAGAAATGATAACCCATCCGACAAATCACAAGTCACAACTAAAATTACTGCCTGATACCATCGAAGAATTTGATTCCTAGGCAGTTGACAGACCAACGTCATTTGGTCGGATCACCGATCATGTCAATTCAATGTTAATTGTGGTCTGTCGGCTGGGTGTGACATATAACTCCAACAAATGACGAAGATCCGTCAACTGCCTACTGACGAAGATCCGTCAACTGCCTACTGACGAAGATCCGTCAACTGCCTACTGACGAAGATCCGTCAACTGCCTACTGACGAAGATCCGTCAACTGCCTACTGACGAAGATCCGTCAACTGCCTACTGACGAAGATCCGTCAACTGCCTACTGACGAAGATCCGTCAACTGCCTACTGACGAAGATCCGTCAACTGCCTACTGACGAAGATCCGTCAACTGCCTACTGACGAAGATCCGTCAACTGCCTACGAATCAATTTCTTCGATGGTACATAACGTACATTTTGCAGGTCATCCGAGCAGGTGCCCGAGGGTTTCCTAGAGTACGGTCCTCCTGGGTTCAAGGAGTACGGTCCTCCTAAAGAAGATCTGAATACTGTTGCCATACAAGTAAGTATAGGCGTTGAATGTAAACGCAGTTTTGGAACGAAGTGCCTTATCGCGCGTTCGGCGTAAAGGAGGCTAGACGTAGACAGAACGATATTTGACTTCGACGCTTTTTTATTAGTACCTGCATGGGAGGGGCAGAGGGCGTTGATAAGCTTGCTAAGTGCTAAGTGTGGAAAAACCTAGCTGATAAGCATTCATTTCAAAAGTCTATGTTCTAAATTTTAGAATCTAAAACATAGGACTTTCATACAAACTACCAACCCCCGTTTCATCTACCCCTGAGGAGTCAAATTTTCAGGCCTAAATGATGACCATTATTTTCAACAGTCTTAGGGGGATATTAGATTATCATATATATTGGATCCGAGATCATTGAGTCAATGATATTGGATAATGTAATATAGACATATGATTCATTTCTTCCTTGATCATAGATTTTTGACATTTGCTGAGAGATTGGATCCAATACGGTCATAGAAATAGGTGTTGCCAGTTATTTAATATAAAAAAGAGTTTTTAATTTCTTGTTCGTTAATATGTTTTAAATAATGTAATGTAATTATTTTTCTAATTATATACTTGGATAATCTTGCTGAAATAACAAAAAACAAGTCATATTAAAAATGACGATGTCTTTTGACAAATCGAATTCTCTGAGATCTAGTAACCCTGACGTCAATACCTGTCAGCGTTAGCGCTCTCCATTGGCTATTGAAACCACATATGACGTAAAATAGGATCAATGAAATATGATAATGTAATAAGCAGATATGATCAAATGATCATATATATTGGATCTTATATATGATCATAGAAATGATCCAATATAAATGATAATGTAATACCCCCCTAAGATAGATCTTATAAATTTTAGAATCTAAAACATAGGACTTTTATACAAACTTCCAACTTCATACAAACATCGAAAAATCAGAACAGTAGCTCTACCATGAGTTTAAAGCTATAGTATTTATCGATGCTCGATACCGACTACGTAAATATGTAGTATGGCTATTTTAGTTCCGCAAGTAATCGCTAGAGGCGCTGTAAAATTTGCCATACTAAAAATTTACGGTAGTCGGTATCGAGTAGAGATAAATACTATAGCTTTAAACACATAGAAGAGCTACAGAGCGTTTTTTTTTCAGGGTCTGTTGAGCCAAGCCTCGGTGGAGACCAACGAGGCTAGACGGAGACGTTTTTCACCGAAATTTAAGTAAGTAACTATAAGCTACAGTTTTTAAGGGTTCCGTACCCAAAAGGCAAAAACGAGACCCTATCACTGAGACTAGTTACAATGTCTGTGATTCTCTGTCTGTCTCCAGGCTGTATCTCAAAAACTGCTATAACGGGACCCCGTTACCCTTTGGTTACGGAACCCTAAAAATATGTATTTTTGTCTTTTAATAGCAATTATGAATTCGTAAAAATCGGCCAAGTGCGAGTCGGGCTCGCAAAGGAAGGGTTCCGTACAGTTATAGAGCAAGAATGGGCCAAAAAAGACAGACAGACAGACAATAATTATGACTAAGTAATAGAGTCCCGTTTTTACCCTTTGGGTACGGAACCCTAAAAATGCAATTAAAAATGCATATTTTTTGCAATATGCCTACCAATAATTGAAATATAGGTCTACCAGAATCTGATGGCAAAAACGTGAGAAAACAAATTGAGTCTAGCAATACTGGGGTAATTGGAATAAAACATTTTGATCCTTTTTTTCCTTTAGCGGCTTATTCTGCGTGTGAAACATGCAATTAATAATAATTGGAAATCTGCTGTAAAAAATTGTCATCTGCAGATTCTGGTAGACCCTGGTCCCTGGTAGACCTATTTTTCAATTTATTAAAATTTTTATTTTTTGTTTCAGACCAGTAAAGAAGTTACATTAAGATGAAAAATCGAATAGGTACCTAATAAAAAAACAAAGGGAACAGTGCTCAAAACAATATAATATTGTAATATTATAATCACGTTAAATATAATAATTTTATGCAAATATAATTATTTTAAATACTTTTTTTTGTTTTTTCCCCATAGTTTAAACTCCGGCTCCGATGAAATTAAAAATATAATTTTGATGTCCTAGTCCACAAATTACGTGAGGTGTTTAAGGGGAGAGGGGGTCGAGTCAAATCTCATCTAATCTTACGAGTCTCGGCAAATCTCACGTATTTTTTTTTCTCATTGTTACTTAAAAAATGGCATTGCTTTTGGCTGGCTTTTTTTTATTCTATGTATAATGCCGCCGATGTCTCGCTCTGACAAAAAATTAATGGTCACGTTAGTTATACATCTACTGACTGTCAAACAATTCAATGCGTTTACCTAAGGGACATTTTGAAAAAACTCACGTGAGATTGGGGGGTGGGGGAGAGGGTTAAATAAAATATCACGAAATCTCACCAGGAAAAAAATACCTGGGTCAGAAAATCTAAAAAAACACCTCACGTAATTTGTGGACGCCCCCTAGTTTATGTCACAATATACAGAACGAATCAGTAAACCGTTACAAACAAACTGACAAGTGACAAATCGGCGCGGGTACCGCTGTTAGACGCGTTGACTGTCAACTTCATATTAAAGAAGGTTAATGTCAATTCCAAACATTTTGATCGGCGATTCTGTAAAGAAACGATAAACTCTTGGCTAAGAGACTCAAAGCCACATACCGAGGGACACACTTACACATTATTTATTATAATTTAAATGTAAATATTATAATAAATAACTCAAAGGTAACTGACTGACTGACATAGTGATCTATCAACGCACAGTCCAAACCACTGGACGGATCGGGCTGAAATTTGGCATGCAGGTAGATGTTTTGACGTAGGCATCCGCTAAGAAAGGATTTTGATAAATTCTACCGCCAAGGGGTTAAAATAGGGGCTGAAAGATTGTATAATATAATCTTCTTAACGCAATCGAAGCCGCGGACAAAAGCTAGTATAAGTATACATCATAACTTGTTTTTAAAGTCAATTTATCAGCTCTTCCATTAGCCTCCATTAGAGTTTGTATCCGAAATATCGTGGGTATCTCAAGTAGTTTGGTAGTGGACTGTAATGTTTCGGTTTATTTTCCATCAGATAATCTTCATTTCGTAGTATGTCGTAGTAGTTCTGAAACAGGAAACACCGAGTTAGCTCAAAGAGTTACTTTTGACTTCTATGGTTCTGCAAGGTGTAACAAAACTAAAGGTAATTTGTGAGCTGTGAGTCGCAGAATTTCATCTGGCAGAAATTCTGCTGCATTCAGTTTCATACAAAAGTCGCTGATTTTTTAAATAAAATAAAGCGATAAAATATAAGTATTTCCAAAATTTCAGCCTTATAACTTATGTATTTTTTTGTTCAAAGTTGGATAGTCAAGTCGATTTTTTTTATAAAATGCCTTAATAATTTTTGTATACCATTCAATAAGTTATGCAATTTATATAAAAAAAAAAGTTATGAAATCCCTTTCATAAACGCAATATTTAACATAGCTATCGAACAAACTACCTAAGCGTGACGTCACAGCTAGGTAACATTTTGTATGGATATCTTGGAGAGATTTTAAGCTATATCAAAGTCATTTTTTCAGCGATATTCCTATTTTTTTCTATAAAATAAGGGGGCAAACGGGCAAACGGGTCACCTGATGGAAAGCAACTACCGTCGCCCATGGACACTCGCAACATCAGAAGAGCTGCAGGTGCGTTGCCGGCCTTTTAAGAGGGAATAGGGGGGTAGAGTATTGGGCCTCCGGTAAACTCACTCACTCGGCGAAACACAACGCAAGCGCTGTCTCACGCCGGTTTTCTGTGAGAACGTGGTATTTCTCCGGTCGAGCCTGCCCATCGTGCCGAAGCATGGCTCTCCCACGAAAAAAATGGTCCTTCACTTACCAACAAGAAAAAGAATATTTCGTCATGCCTATTCTTGCGTTTTTGACTTCCAGGCGTATCTTCTCTTTGTCTGTTTCCAGGTATATTTAAGGCATCTCTTCGCTTTTCATCGGATGGCCCAGGTCCAACTAAGATATTATTACTATCCTCAGTTGTGTTTAAGGCGTCTCTCAGCTTTTCATCGGATGGTGTTAATCCAGAAAAGACATTAGGATCTCTGAAATTAAATATATTTAATTACAAAAAAATACGTGTGGCACTCGGGGACTGCCGCCGTAAAGCTATTGAATAGCATTTTTTATTAACTTATGCAATTATAATTCTAAATTCGCATACATCTAGTGGCACGTACATAAACACCGTGCCGAAGTCTGCCGAACGATAACGGCGATAGAATTAGCTATGCGATTCTTTTCACAGCACTCTCGCAGCATCAGAAGAGCTGCGTTGCCGGCCTCGAAAAGGGTAATAGGGGAGGGTAGGGAAGGGAGTAGGGGAGGGTAGGGAAGGAAATAGGGGAGGGTAGGGAAGGGAATAGGGTAGGGGATTGGGCCTCCGGTAAACTCACTCACTCGGCGAAACACAGCGCAAGCGCTGTTTCACGCCGGTTTTCTGTGAGCCCGTGGTATTTCTCCGGTCGAGCCGGCCCATTCGCGCCGAAGATGGCTCTCCCACGTCAAATTGCTTAAAAAATACAAAACTTCATCGAAATCGATTCAGCGGTTCAAGAGTAAAGAGGTAACAGACAGACACACTTTCGCATTTTATTAAGAAAGATAGATATGGATTAAATATTATAATTAAAATTTACCTTTCTTCGGTGCCCGAGTCGTCCTTTTTGGAGAAACATGTTTGTGCTGGATAAAATCTGGAAATAGCAAAAATGTCATTAATTGCATACATCGAAAAATCGGCCATGTGCGAGTGGGACTTGCGCGCGAAAGGGGTTCCGTGTTACGAATAATAAAAACTAAGGAAACGTAACTCCCATACTATTACCGTTTTTGGTTCCTTTCGAACTGTCATGTAACGTCAGCCTGATACCGCTGAAGGCCAGCTATGTATTGTACAAATGTAAATTGAAATGTGTACCTAAGCCCTAAGGTACACATTTTTGACAAGTAGGTATTGTAGAACATGTTTTTTGACGGAGTTACTTTTTCTTAGTTTTTATTATTCGTAGGGTTCCGTGCCTGCATAAATAAATATACAATAAGATCGGCCAAGTGCGAGTTGGGCACGGGGAACCTTCGCGCACGAAGGGACTACTGTAATTATAGAGCAAACATAGACCAAAAATTGTGTTTTTGTATAGGCCCCCCTTATTTTTTTTTATTTTATTTTAATATTTTTCTTAAATATTGAAGTAGACATAATTAAGGCTTTTGTGAAAATATCAAATGCCTACTTGTTGCCATTATTAACATCGAGCAAAAAAGGCCAAAAAAATCACGTTTGTTGTATGGGAGCCCCCTTTAAATATTAATTTTATTTTGTTTTTAGTATTTGTTGTTATAGCGGCAAGAGATATACACAATCTGTGAAAATTTCAGAACTCTAGCTATAGCGGTTCTTGAGATACAGTCTGGAGACAGACAGACGGACAGACAGGCATCGAAGTCTCATGAATGGGGTCCCGTTTTCACTCTTTGGGTACGGAACCCTAAAAATGACGTTTTTTGTATGGAAGTTGGAAAAATCGGCCAATTGCAAGTCGTACTCATGCACGAAGGGTTCCGTACCGTTTGGGTAAAATAAAAATATAAACAGCCGATTGCTGAATAAGTGAATATAGAACCTCCTCCTTTTTTGGAAGTCGGTTAAGGTGACGCCGTGAACCGTGTTGGATATGTTTTAGATTGCTTGTTTTCTATGAGAGGCCGGCCCAGCCTCTCATAGAAAACAAGAAATGGAACAGCAAGAAATGGAAAGGGCATGGTCGACAAAATGGTTTTTGTCGCGTAATTTATCTATCATAATAAGCTATGGGCAAATTAAAGTGTATGCTTGAACCAATCTACATACAAAAAGCTTAAATCACTCTCCTCCACCAATCGTGTTATGCTATGGGTAATTCAAAGAAAAAGATATGATGAAAACTGACAATGAACTTTAATTTCTTAGCATTAGTCATTGCTGAGAAAAATCGATATCGCTACAGCCAAATTAATCAAGGTGTGGCCTTAGCTCTATTGAAAGATAAAATAAACGTCAATTTTCCTGGTAAGTGGGAATTAAAAACGTGTTACCTACTCTGCGCAAAATGAAGTTGAAAACAAAATATTTTTCAGTCAGATTAATAAAAGTAAATTTTCATGATTTTTTATTTCGACATACCAGGATAACCATATTCTCGAAATAGGTATGAGCTGCCCCAAGCTGAAATCCTGGGTCCACCCATGGCTGTATATATAATATAATATTATGTACTTATTGAAATCTTTGAGCACGATTTTTGCTTATCTCAAGTAGTCTAATCAATTCGAATCTTTGTACACGTATTGAGAGCCAATGACAATGAAATATTTAATTTGTTAAAATTAAAAAAAAAACGTGTTTTTCTATTATGTTTACTTACAGAGCGGCTGCTAGTAATACTGAGACGAACATGGCTGAAACAAGAACAGCTGTGTACTGCAAACGGAGTTTTCTCTCATATTTATACCGACTTTTCTTATTAATCCCCTAATTGCTTATGAATAAATAAGGAATAATGTAATTTCATAAATAATAATTGCTTATCAGTTGATAGTTGAAGCGTAAACTTACTACTGACTAAACTTACATTTTCAGGAAAAAAAGCACAATTTAAAAGTATTTTATGACCTACGAATAATAATAATCGGCCAAGTGCGAGTCGGACTCGCGCACGAAGGGTTCCGTACCGTTAAAGAGCAAAAGTAGGCCAAAAATTGTGTTTTTGTATGGAAGCCCCCCTTAAATATTTATTTTATTTAAATTATAGGCCAAAAATTGTGTTTTTGTATGGAAGCCCCCCTTAAATATTTATTTTATTAATTATTAAAGTACACATAATAATATATCTTAGGCCTTTGTGAAAATTTCAAGTGCCTACCTGTTGCCATTATTAATATCGAGCTCAAAAAGGTCAAAAAATCACGTTTGTTGTATGGGAGCCCCCTTTAAATATTAATATTATTTTGTTTTTAGTATTTGTTGTTATAGCGGCAACAGATATACCTACACAATCTGTGAAAATTTCAGATGTCTATCTATAGCGGTTCTTGAGTTACAGCCTGGCGCGGGCGACAGACAGACAGACGGACAGACAACGAAGTCTTAGTAATAGGGTTCCGTTTTTACCCTTTGGGTACGGAACCCTAAAAACTAAGGAAACGTAACTCCCATACTATTACCGTTTTGGTACCGCTCAAGGCCATCAGCTAAATATTGCAAAATATGTATTGAAATGTGTACCGGACACCGGTACACATTTTTGACAAGTACTCGTATTGTAGAACATGTTTTTTGACGGAGTTACTTTTCCTTAGTTATATGTATCCGGTTCGACCGATGAAATACCACGTTCTCACAGAAAACCGGCGTGAAACAGCGCTTGCGCTGTGTTTCTTCGAGTGAGTGAGTTTACCGGAGGCCCAATCCCATACCTTTTTCCCTTCCCTACCCTCCCCTATTCCCTTCCCTTCCCATCCCTACCCTCCCCTATTACCCTATTCCCTCTTAAAAGGCCGGCAACGCAGCTCTTCCGATGCTGCGGGTGTCCATGGGCGACGGAAATTGCTTTCCATCAGGTGACCCGTTTGCTCGTTTGCCCCCTTATTTCATAAAAAAAAATACCTATGACCTCTCACGGGACTCAAAGTATCTTCATACGAAACACCGAAATCGGTTAATCAGCGGTTTGGGCCAAGGGCGTCGCCAAGGGGGGGCAGGGAGGGGCAGCTGCCCCCCCTAGAGATTCTAAAAAAGTTGCCAAATATAATGCAAACAACGACCACTAATATTAAAATCTGGCATAGAGAATGAGAAAAGTATGAACAATTGTAGTAGGTAAAGTCAACTTGCCCCCCCTTGCGCCATCGGCTGGCGACGCCCTTGGTTTGGTCATGAAGAGGTAACAGACAGACTACCGGACAGATACACTCACTGTGCATAGACTGTAGACAGATGATCAGGCAGCGGTGCCTCATTAATATGGTTCCATTTTTACCCTTTGTATTGGATACGGAACCCTAAAATTTATTGTCCCAGGTTAGAGTCCAAAATTACTTTTGCTAATACATTATACAGAGTGCAATTAAACCTTCCAGCCCGATATAAGTATTGATCCTTGTAAATAAAAATACACGTATTTTTTCTTTTTTAAGCACTCAGTACTAAAATAATATTGAGAAATATGCTTCCGAAAGTTATCCTAATAAAATAAATGGACACTACGGCCGCGCCGCGCCTTCCCGTCGCCACCCCCCGCGTTAGCCCCGCTCTATCCACCGTCACGAAGTGACCGTTCTGCAACTATTTTAAGTGGGATAAAATGTATATTAGTGATCGAAGGATAAAATATGTTATTGTAACAAAATTAACACCCTATTTTTTTTCGTTAAATGGACTCTCCCAATGATACCTAAGACCTAAAAAATTTGGCCGGTAGGTTTAATTGCACTCCTACGAATAATAAAAACTAAGGAATCGTAACTCCCATACTATTACCGTTTTAAATTTGGTTCCTTTTGATCTGTCATGTAACGTCAGCCTAGTACCGCTCAAGGTCACCTAAATATTGCAAATCGTCGCTGCGCGTGCGATACCGCGTATGAGCAGTTGGTAAATACCGCGTATCTGCTTTTTGATGATTTTACAGGAGGAAGAAAAAACTGAATATCTCAGCTATTTTGACTCCTATTACCGACTGAACTTAACAGCTAGTTCTTTGTACTTTCCTTTAGTGGTTAGTAACGTAAATTTGTTCGCAATTGGCTTAGGTTTTGTGTAAAGTCAAGTCAAAAACAATTACGCGTTTTTATATTAAGTAGTTACAAAATATGTAGGCTTAATATTAAAGATACGCGGTTTTGAAATCAAACAATTTAGTAAAAGGTTGCATTTTTTTATTAGAAAAATCAAATATTTTATATTTTGTTCCACTATAACTTAGCAAAAATATGACGTGTTAATTACCAAAATCATTTAACAATATTATCTATTCTTAATTATTAATTTATATCCCAATTTTTCATAGATTTTGCCGTACGGTCTCCTAGGCGGCAGCTACTGCCCTAGCGGGAGATCCATCGTGACAGCTGGTTACGAAGGTCTTCGCCAAGTTGCTCATCTTCGTTCCTGCAGAGAGGACGTCACGGCCTGCAGTGGGAGTTCCGGTGGGTTTAAAGGCAAGGAAAGCAGCCACGAGGCATACGATCGTTGGGCCATAGAGTAACAAAGATAATGAGCTATTCTCTGTTCCGCATCGGGAGTGGGGAGGCATCATTATGCGAACCTCCGAATTTCAATGCAATTGAGGCTCCGGGTGAGGCTGGAAACCTACCCGGCTTAGCTGGTCCCGACGCCGAAGGGAACTCTATAATTTACCGAAGCGTTTCCTTACTTTGGTGGTAGTCTGCTCCCTTTTGGAGAAGACCGTCCGGTCGTGAAGGGAGCCCTGTGTTTGACAAACCCAGAACATCCCTCCGTATATGGCTAAAGGAAAATCGGTGAGGCTGGAACCTACCCGGCTTAGCTAGTCTCGACGCCGAAGGGAACTCTTCAATTTGTCGAAGCGTTCCCTTACTTTGATGGTAGTGTGCTCCCTTTTGGAGAAGACCGTCCGGTTATGGAGGGAGCCCTGTGTTCGGCAAATCCAGAAAATCCCTCCGTATACGGCTGAAGGCAAATCGCAGGTGGTTTTAGTGGGTAGGGTTAGCACAACTGGTCGCCCATATCCCCGGGGTGCTTTAGCTTAACTGAGCTACTTCCCCAACCTGGTGATCATATTTAGTCGTGGCGATTGGTTGCCGCCTGTATTTTTAAGGTGAAGATATAATGATCACGTCATGTAACCTTCCTCGATCTTCAAAGCAATGGAAATGGTGGTAAATTAATTAAAATATTCTAGCATGAATACAATACATATGAACAATATTAAACAATAATTAAAATATACTTATTTGGTGGTTTATCTCAGAAAAATAGTTATTTCTGGGAGCACTTTACTATCTTCGATATATTTTTCTTACCGCTGTAGTAAATACGCGGAATTGCTTCTAACTTCCGGCCGCCTACTGTTCCGCGGTATTGTTTCGATGGCAAAATGTACGTTTCTAATTGGATAATTTAAATTCTGTGAAGCCTAATATAAGCCAATATGCGTTTCGAATCGGCTGGCACAATATCTCAATTTTGCGCATTTTGCTGTTACGCGGTATTTACCAACTGCTCATACGCGGTATCGCACGCGCAGCGACGAAATGTATTGAAATGTGTACCTAAGGTACACTTTTTTGACAAGTATTGTGGAGCATGTTTTTTTGACGGAGTTACATTTCCTTAGTTTTTATTATTCGTAGTTGCACCCTTAATTATATGTCCCTAAATACTAGATCAAAATCGGTCCACCCGTTTAGATGCTACGATGCCACGGACAGACACATACAGACAGACACGTCACACTCCTCTTTTTGTCGGGGCCCGGGGCACAGAATATATATTAGTAGACAGTGTGTAATGTGTCGAGCCAGCAGACGGTCACGGTGGTCACGCTCCACGTTATGCACACGCAGCAAATATTATTAATTATTAATTAATATTATTTTCGCGAATCGTGCGGCTGATTGCCGCTGCACGTCACCATGGCGCTCGTGGCGAATGAGTTGCTGGCGTTTATCCAGCACGCCATCGACACAATGGACGAGGTTAGCATAATGCAGATCTGCAAGTCCTCCTTCACTAGCGAGGAGATTTGCCAGGGGAAGCATTTGCTCTACGAGACGCTCGGCCAGAACGCGAATATGCCATCGCGACGGAGGGATGGAACAGAAAGAAGCGTGCAGGATATAATATCCTTGCTGAAGCAGACGGTTCCGGATGAGGTGCCGGCTTTTGTGGCGAAAAAAACTGCAGAAGCTGCCGCCCGTGACGCTGGACCACGTCGACGTCGTCACCCTCTTAAAGGACATCAGATTCCTGAAAGAAGAGTTGGCCGATGTTCGAGGTAGACTGCAGGCATCGGAGTCTACGATCAGCGATCTACGTAATGAATTATCACAATTAAAGAGTGGTAATTCAATATGTAGGTCACCTGATGCCGCGTTCGTCACTCGTCGACGTGGTGCGCAAGCGATCACGCAGCCCGTCAGCACTTTCAGACGGGTTAACGCACGAGCACGTCATCGCCGCCGCCGCCGCTGCCCCCGCCACCCGCGCCCCGCCTGCAACGGAGCCGCGGCTGAACTACGCAAGTGTCGCCGCTTGCACCCCGCCTCCCCCCCCCCCCCCCCCCCCCGCGTTCCAAAAACAAAGGGAAAAAGGAGGCCCCTGCAAAGGAGTGTCCTCCCTCCGAAAATGACCGAAAGTGCGATGATGACGGGTTTATAAGAGTGGAGAGGAAGAAGAAGAAACGCGTCGTCCGCAACCATCGCGGCACCGCACCCGAAGGACCCGAGCAGCTGTTGCGGCGTGAGACTCCCGCGACGCCGCTGTACGTGTCCAGGCTACACTGGTACACGACGGTCGAGCAGGTCGTGGACTACATCAGGAGCAAGACCCACTTCGTCTTGAGGGTCGAGCGCTTGGAGTCCCGCCACAAAGTGAATTTTAGCTCCTTTGTGGTGAGAGTCCCGACGCACCATCTACCGACCTTCGAGAAGGAGGAATTCTGGCCGATTGGAGTCGTCTACAGGAGGTTCCGAGGACGACTTCCGAACACGTCGCGCCCCACGTCGCAGACAATACGTGTTTAGTGTTTAGTGTTTTAGTGTTAGTATTTAGTATAAAAGGGATGATGACAAGGTCAAAGATTAGCGAATTTTGTTAATAAAATAAAGAAATCACGGTAAAAAATAAGTGTTCCCAAAATTTCAGCTTGATAGCATTTGTATTTTTTTTGTTATGCGCCTTTAAAGTTGGATATTCAAGTCGAATTATTTTTCAATTAAATTTCTTAATATTTGTATACAATTCGATAACTTATGCAATTAAAAGCAACTTTTGTTATGAAACCACTTTCATAAACGCAATATTTAATATACTTGTCGAACAAAGTTGTCTCCCGATGCGTACAAACTACGAAAGACTGACGTCAGTCTTTCGTAGCACTTTGTATGGAGCGTTTCGGGCAGGTCTTTTTTATGAGATATTTGAATAGTCATATCTTGGTGAATTTTTAAGCTATCAGAGTCATTCTTTCAACGATGTTTCTATTTTTTAAGTGTCTTTCAATTACCAATAAGAAAAAAAAATAGTCATCATGCCTATTGTATGTATGTTAGTCTATAAGGTATTTATAATATGGGCCAAGATGCCTGAATTAAATAAATAAATAAAATAGGTAGTAGGTACCTACATAAACTTATAATATACTGTCGGGTACCAACCCGGGGTTTAAATTAGACTATAGACTAAGGAATTTTCTCTAGGATTAGACTTTAAAATAGTGCGTTCTGATATGGCTCTCTCATTGAGGTACTATAGACTGGAGAGAGCCTTATATCGGTGTATAAGCGTCAAAAGCGTGTAATGTTATGTCCTACTACTACATGCTACTACTACTAGGACATAACAAAGGAGTCGGTCTCTCTAAAAACCTTTATTAACACTTTTATTACATATTTCATGTAATAAAAGTGTTAATAAAGGTTTTTAGTGAACATTTAATGCTAGATATTGTTGAGTTTTGTGGTTTCGCTAAATACTAAACCATAAGAATGGTCAACGAATGCCTCAAACACGTGGATTTAACATTAAATACGTAAGTTTTGAACAACGTTTTTTGGGCCTTTTAATCGGTATTTTTGTAAGCTAAAAAGATAATTTATAAGTTTAATAATCCCTTATTCGTGCTATATAAGGCATTAGTGCTAAAAATGTCACATCAATTAATAATTTGGCTATAAAAATAGCATAGCTTTTTATGTGTGTTTAAGGATTCTCAATAGTTAATCGATATCATGAACTAATTGACTTTCTTTCCTGTATCATAATGTGCTTCGAAATAATCGACAAATAGAAATATTCAATAAAATAAACGCACACTACTTGTATGAAAATAAGCACAAAATGGCCACGCGATAATGGGCTAAGATTACATATATACTATAATACTTTATCTATGAGCTCTCTCATCCTTTCCCTGATCTCTATGATTTCATATTATTATGTCATGGGCTCATGGCTCAATGATCTCTATGATTTTTAATCTTTGGCAAATTTAGTAATTTTTCTATTAGCCAAATGAGGCGAAGGAATACTTTTTTACTGTCAGATGTCAATGTCAGTAGGAATACTTTTTTACTGTCAGATGTCAATGTCAGTAGGAATACTTTTTTACTGTCAGATGTCAATGACAAATTGTTCACCAATGTTGCCAACTTAGTTTTATAACTACATTTAGTAGTTTTCTACTTATTGAGATAAAATTATTGAGTTCATATTATTTTTCCCAGTGTTATAATATTGATCGTTGATAATATCTTAAAGCCGAGCTTTGTGAGGGCTCGTGTCGTCACAATATCTTTACTGACTGACACATCTACATCTATACATCTATAGTCTGTCAAAAAAGTGAAGAAATTAAAAAGTGGCAACATCGTAGTGTCATCCTTTTCAAATCAATCTAAGAAAAAAGGGATGACACGACGATGTTGCTACTTTTTAATTTCTTCACTTTTTTGATAGACTATACGTCATATTATTATAAGAAACCTTGACTGGCTGATCATCTACTTAATATAAATAAAAATTATTATATTAAAGCAGAAATAAATAGGCGTGATATTTTTTCCGTAAAATGTACCACACAATGTACAAGTTATGGGAAATACTAGGGCACGCTTCGCTCGCCCTGATAAGGCTTGACTCTATTAGCTGTTATTAAAAATTAACCATTTAACATTTTACTTTTATAATATATTAGTTGTTAACATAATATCACACAAAATGTAATGTTATATTGTTTATTTTTAAGAATCAGTCTAAGTTAACTGTTAAGAAACATTTTAGTTGTTTTTGCAATTTTAGTAGCAAATAAAGCATTAGAGTTGGCAGCACTGTTGCTAACTGCATTTCAGTTTGGTTCGGTCATTCAAGTATGGAGGTTTTGTTTTTGTGATTGTTTTGTTTACAATTTATTTATGCACTAAAGTATAACAATATAAAGAAATTATTGCGAATATAACACCGAAAGTTTCCTAGTGTTGTGCCTTCCTGTGATATATACCCAAGTGTGTTGTGTTATGAACTTTTGTTTTGTTATTGGGCGTCACGAAACCAAAGAAAGTATTTACCTACTATTGGATGGTAAGTAACTTTGTTCATATCTCACCTCATTGAAACCAGTTTAAAGCTGGCAACTTTTGTTTTTGCCTTATTTGAATTAAGAACATTGCGAAATTTTTTCCTCTCAATGCGACCTCGGTTAGTTTTTTTGCTCTCAATAAATCCTATTTGGACAGTGTTTCGTCAGAAACGCGACAAAAACCAGTAATCATCACAATCACCTACATTCTAAAGACGTTTCCGATGCAAAAAATGCAAAGTCGAGTTAAAAAGTTAACAAATACTTTGGTGTAAAGTTTACAAAAACTTCAAACTCAAAGCTATGTCTATTTGTCAAATAAGTTGATAAACTTTTTTACCGACTTCCACATAAGAGGACAATCTGTGTTCTATCCTTCGATCGCGGATTCTTAGAAATATATTGTTATTCTATTGTGTTTCGGTCACCAGTGAGCTTATGGGGCTTGATGGGTTAGTTATATATTTATTATTATTGTTTCCTAACACTGGATTTAAGCTAAATGTATATAATTGGATAGAAGAAATCATCATATAACAAAATTTAACCCATGCTAATGCTACCCCAAATGTCAAAATGCCCCAAACTAACAGGTGGGTACATTTTTGGGTTCGCTTTTTGCCTCAACATGCCATGTCTGTATATCCTGCCTTTAAAACACCTTTCGCACGTATAGCTATGAACAAAACGATACCAATGGCATAAAAACAAGTTTTAATCTAAACATGCAAAATATTCATATTTTTAGAACAAGAACACACTTTAACGTCCTTGATGTGAAATTCCTACATCCAAGCTTCTGAATATATTAACCTTACTAGTATAACACCTGCTTGCCGCTATAATCATGTTTTTTTTTTTATTTCATTTAGCATCTGTGAAATCTGCTGAATTTTGCCAGAATTTGTTTTTTTAAATCTAATTTTTAACTGGACTTTTAACACTTATCTACCTAGTCATCCAGGCAACTATGGTGGCCCTTAACATTTTGACACAGACCGGTAAGGTAACTATGGCGGCCCAGTTGACTCGGCCCATTGAAACATATTTTTTATGCCATATGACGCCTTCATAGTCTAGTGGTTAAGTGCTCGGCTCTTGACTCTGAGGTTGTGGGTTCGATTCCCGTGTTGGAAACATGTTATTTCCAAGTTTGGTTAGGACTATGCAGGCTGATCACCTGATTGTCTGACAAGTAAGATGATCCATGCGTTGGATGGGCATGTTAAAAGTCGGTCCTGTGCCTGATCTCTCGCTGGTCGTGTCGGTCTTCCGTCCTACTGGGTTATGAGAGTGAAAGAAATAGAGAGTGCTCTTGTGTACTGCCCACACACTTGGGCACTATAAAATTACTCCTGCATAACTGGCCTGGTTTAAATGAAACTGGCCACTGTCACTGAAATCGGAGTGGGGAGTATTATTTTTTATGCTGTAACTGTTTACAAAGCCCTTATAGTAGGGGAGGTCACGCTCATTTTAAAAAGTTATTTCATACCGAGCGAAAATCGTAACAATAATACTATTCTATTAATACATAAGAGTTTTGATCGTCAGCTACTGCAGTATGGGTGGAATAAAAATTGAGATTATCTCAAAGTTGTTGTTGGAAATCGTATTGAATTGACATTAAAAAGATCCCAATTCACACCCAATAAAGGTCATATCTAGATTATACACGTTTAGGTTCGGTAGGTGCTATTTTAGTTTTTAGTATATAACAACAGATGGCGCTTTTTAAAAAAAAAATATGGTTAATTCAAACGAAAATCGCCGTCAGCTGAATATTTGCAGGTGGAAATGTCGTCTACGCGACGCCCTAGGATACATTGAGCGCGAAGTAGGGCTATATTGGTTATAGCTTATATCGCTGGATGACGGGCTTTCCACCCGCATATTAACTGTGGTCTTTATTATTAAAAAGGTATCAACATTCACGTGTATAAATTTTGTACGGTTTGAAATGACTTTATATTTTAATTTTTTTAACATAGTTCAGTAACGCGACTGACGTTAAATCCCCCGTCTGCGATACGGCTGACGGTGCATTTTTATTTAAGCATGACCTCAATAATCATCCATAAAGTTTTCATTCGGTATAAAATCACTTTTCGCAATTATTTTTTTTACAACTTTGAAATACTCTCAGTTAACATCCCACCACGGGTGCGGCGACTGACGCTGATTATATTGATTGATAAATATTAAGCTACCGCTGGACAAAAATTTGGTCGGTATGAAATGACTTAGCAAACGATAGCACTACCTCCCCTACTATTAAGTGTTTTGTTTATATGATAGTCTATGTTACAACGCGCCCTTTGCTTCGTAAATGCTCAATGAGGCTAATGCATTGATAAACAATATAGCCAAGGGTAATACAATATACCTGATTACCTTACTCTTAGTATTAACTTCCTGCAATACTACCTATAACATTATGCACATTGCACATCTTTGAAGCCTGCTTGACTTACTAGATGTTGCATGCAAAGTGCTTCAGAAATCCTGTGAAGACCTTAAACTTTTAATTTTAATTAGCTGCATATAACTGACCAAGCGAGCAGCCTAGCGAGGCTGCCTCGCGAGGCAAATCCTCGGTCGAAGACGTGTCTCGCCCGAGGCAAACGCACGCGCTACCGAGCGTGCACGCCCCGAGCCGAGCGTTGTCGGTTTTTGTCGATGCGCATAATCGCCTCGGTACATTTGCCGCGCTCACTCAAGACGGTAATGTTTTGCCTCGCTTATTCGTTGCGTGTTGGTTGTGCGTTTCGAGTTAAACTGAGCGTCGATGCCTGCTAAGCCTTACGGTGGCTCGGCGTTGCCGCGCGAGGCAGCCTCAGATTAGGAAACTTACAGACCGAGACCGCTCCCGCGGCATGCGTACTGCGACAGATGTCCGAGGCTGCCTCGTGAGGCTGCTCGCTTGGTTAGTACGCGGCTAATTAACAGAATACAGTGAGAGCATTTTTCACACAGCTTCTAGACGACCTAGACTAAAAAGGTCAATGACCGCTCTTGCCACATTAAATTATAAATGGCCCACAAAGCCTTTGTAGAATGTTTGAATTGTTTTTTAAAATGTCACCAGACACCAGGTAGGAAGAAAATTCATTCAAAGTAAAAACTATCCTTTTTTCTGGGGGTCCGTCAAAATAGGTTGCTTCTTTAAAATAATAATGGTTCCTCCACTAAAAAATGCTTTATAATCTTCCGAGAATAGGCCCAAAAAATTCTTTACAGGTGTACCAATTTTGTTAATGTTTTAAATAATTTTAGGTGAAATGTTTTTTAAGCAGTTATTAGGATGTTGTTTGACTGGCGAGTGGTGAGTCACTCTGTTTATTATTCCACAGCTTATCTTATCAGCGATCTTGCAAGAGGCCTTGAGAGCTGTCCTAACTCCTGGATGATCTAAGTCAACAAAATTGTGAAATTGATGCTACCTCCAAATTTGTGTGAAGAAGGCACATCCGAAGAAATCCATTTCTTTTGATTTTTATTATTAAAAGGGGCAAATGAACAAACAGGTCCCCTGATGGAAAGTACCTTCCTTCAACCATGGAAACTCGTAACATCAGAAAAGTTGCAGGTGCGTTGCCAGACTTTAAGTGAGACTGTTTATGGAAGGCATGGGCTGTCTTTTAAGTGACAATGCGGCTATACTGTACTCAGCGAAACATGGCGGTAGCGGTCATTGACTCCCTGTCAAAAACTTGTCATTTTCTATACAAAGCCGCGATTGACAATATCTGACACTTCATTGTCAATCGCGGTTTATATAGAAAATGAAAAGTTTTTGACGGGGAGTCAATGACCGCTACCGCCATGTTTCGCCGAGTACAGTATAGTGGGAGTGGCACTGTAATTTTCTAATTTTCACCATGATGGGCCAAAACATCCCAATGTGATTGTACCTTGTAGTTATATTACATTTGTAACGTGGGAGAGCCATGCTTCAGCACGAATGGGCCGGCTCGACCGGAGAAATACCACGTTCTCACAGAAAACCGGCGTGAAACAGCGCTTGCGCTGTGTTTCGCCGAGTGAATGAGTTTACCGGAGGCCCAATTTCCTTCCCTACACTCCCCTATTTCCTTCCTTTTCCATCCCTACCCTCCCCTATTACCCTATTCCCTCTTAAAAGGCCGGCAACGCACCTGCAGCTCTTCTGATGCTGCGAGTGTTCATGGGCGACGGAAGTTGCTTGCCATCAGGTGACCCGTTTGCTCGTTTGCCCCCTTATTTCATAAAAAAAAAAATATTACAACTATACTACATGTACTTTATTATCAGTTCTGTTCTTGGAATAGCGAATAGCTAAAGCATAACGTCATCTTAGGTTACAGATTTAGCTTAAATTATATTATACTGGTTGTGTACTGGTTATACTAGAACTCTAAGTATAGGCTGCGCAAATCTTTAATATCTTTCGGTAGAGGTAATGATCCTGATTCCTGAATATTATAAATGCTAAAGTGTGTCTGTCTGTCTGTCTGCCACCTCTTCACGCACAAACTGCTAAACCGATTTTACTGTTTGGTATGGAGATACTTTGAGTCCCGGGAAAGGATACTAATCCATACTAATATTATAAATGCGAAAGTATCTCTGTCTGTCTGTCTGTCTGTCTGTCTTGCTTTCACGCCAAAACTACTGAACCGATTGCAATGAAATTTTGTACACAGTTATTCTAGAGTCTGAGAAAGGACATAGGCTACATTTTGATGTGGGAAAATATCTTATTTCCATGAAAATATCGATGAAAATGAATTCGCATTGCGCGTGGCCAGCGCTCATCCCGGGGGTCCTGGGTTCGAGTCCCGCAAGCGGAACAAAAAGTTTTCAATGTTCCTGGGTGTTGGATGTGTATTAAAATAAAATTTCAAAAATCTTAAACATATTTTATGTATAATATTATAAAAAATCCAGAAATATATCGATGCAATGAACATTTTAGTTCTAATACGATTCAACAGATGGCGTTTTATTTTTTACTTTATTGTAACATAGAACTAATCATACTTATTAGTTAGTATGTTTTTGTTTATAGTTTTTAATACGTTAGAATATTATGTTTAATAATATAATCACTTGGTATAATAATAATCAATCTATCTTATCTTATAGAACTCCTACTGCATTTCTAATATATGTGACAAGTTGACAACAGAAGGCGCTCTAAAATAAAGGAGTTCGAGTGTACCGTGTTGGCCTTAGATATTCCATCCAGAAAATATATCAATGCAATCAACATTTTAATTCTAATATATGAAAACAGATGGCGTTTTATTTTTTACTTTATTATTGTAACAGAACTAATCATACCTACTTTACTATATAATATTGTTTTTATTCATAACTAGCTGTTGCCCGCGACATCGTCTGCGTGGACTTTAGTTTATAGCGCGCGGTGTCAACAAAATTTGTGTCAAATTTAAAAACTTTTTAAAACCCTGGTAAGTGGTACCCCTCTTAGGGCCGGGCTACACCGGAATGGCAGCGCTGAAAGTGCTCGCCTCGCATGGCAGCTCCATTCCGGTGTAGTGCGGCCCTTAATTAATCAAAATACCCAAAAACAGCTGTGCAGTGTGCACATAATCTATACTAATATTATAAATGCGAAAGTATCTCTGTCTGTCTGTCTGTCTGTCAGTCTCGCTTTCACGCCAAACGCCAAAACTTCCGAACCGATTGTAATGAAATTTTGTATACAGATAGTCTAAAGCCTGAGCAAGGACATAGGCTACTTTTTTTACTGGAAAAAAGGGTTGTAAGGGGGTGAAAATGCGTAAATTTGTTCAAATTAAGTTAGTTCCAACAATTCATAGTAGATGGCGCCGTGCGTCTTCTACATCGCGCTGACGCTTGCTCAAAAGTCTTTCTATAAGACGTGGTATCATCTTACATTTAAGTTTCGATTTTTTTCGATTGTTATATCTATTCTACGGTATTAAATAACTCAGTACTTTATCTGTGCAGTGACGTAACCTTAAATCTATCAATGATAAATAGTTTATGGGTAAAGTTGTGTAATTGGAGGGCTAAATAAGCTTTAAAATTTGGCATAAAATATAAAGTTTAATATAAAAAAATGAAATACTTATTGTGTGCACACTGCACAGCTGTATTGATTTAAGGGGTACCAGGGTTTTTTTATAAAAGCTTTTGACACCAATTTTGTTGACATCGCGCGCTATAAACTGAAGTCCACGCGGACGAAGTCGCGGGCAACAGCTAGTATACTATAAGAAATACTTTTTAACCTGTGAAAATTTTGGCACAACGGAGTTGCGGGCGTCATCTAATATGTAGTTAACCAGTTTTGTGATAGCGAAAAAATACCGGTTTGTTAAATGCTCTGTGAGATAACATTAATATGAAAATTATTTAAATTTTACACCCAATATATCGCAAGTGATTGAAAACCTAATAAGATTTGCATAACTTTGTTAAGGTGACGCCCTGACGCCGTGTTGAAGTAAAAAACCGTGTTGGATATTATGTTTTAGATTGCTTGTTTTCTATGAGAGGCCGGCTCGGCCTCTCATAGAAAACAAGCAATGGAACAGCAAAAATGGCATGCAATGGAATAGCATAAGCGACAAAATGGTTTTTGTCGCGTAATTTAAAAACCATAAATACATTTCATATAAGCTATGGGTAAATTAAAGTGTATGTTTGAACCAATCTATGTACATATTTTGGAAGCTTAAATCACTCTCTGTTGGCAAAATAGGAATCCCTTTTTTACAGAGGTCTTTTTGATTGATTATTCTGTGTCATAAAAGTTGATCAATCGTGTTATGCTATGGGTAATTCAAAGACAAAGACATGATGAATACTGACAATGAACTTTAATTTCTTAGCTTTAGTCATTGCTGAGAAAAATCGATATCGCTACAGCCAAATTATCAAGGCGTCGCCTTAAATGCTTTGTAATATTCTGACACCGGTTTCGGTGGCCGGTTTCATTTTATCCTGGTATGTAGGAGTAATTTTATAGTGCCCGAGTTTGTGCGCAGTACACAAACACTCTCTACTCTCACAACCCAGTGTGATGATCGACACGAGTCACGACTCACGACTGGCGAGAGATCAGACGCTTTTTTGATTCCGTAGCCAAATGGCAAAAAACGGAACCCTTATAGATGTGTCATGTCTGTCTGTCCGTCCGTATGCCACAGCTTTTCTCCGAAACTATAAGACTTATACTGTTGAAACTTGGTAAGTAGGATTTGGTGAACCGCATTAAGATTTTTTGTCTATCAGAAGCATGGATCATCTTGTCTGATAGTCATGTGATCAGCCTGCAATGTTTCATCAATATAGGTGAGTAGGTTGTTATCATATCTTATCACAGCATCCACTGATAAGGGCATTCTAGAACAGGTGCTATAAATAACTTGAGACTCCAAGCATCTACATACCAAATTACATCTCAGCCATTTAAACGTGAACAGCAAACAGAGAAACTCTCACATTTACAATACTACATGGCGCCTGAAAAACGACGCGCGACGCGACCCCTTCACAAATATTAATTAGCATTCAATCAATATATTATCATTTTTATATCAAGGACTTTTAATTTAACAATCATCTATCATAGCACAAAAAGTGTGTAGTCGAGTAAGCAGCTCGTACATCCACTTTTTTGGTCCTTCGAGCCGGATATGAACCAGCGACCTATGGATTAGTAACTACTAATTACTAATTAGTATGGGTTGTTCCTACACTTCTAAAAATGAATTGCTAATGTACATTGCGTAGTATGATCTGATAATGATTCTTCAACACGGTCTTGCGTAAGCATTGCACGTATATGTTAAAACGATTGTGTAGGTACTAGGAACTAGATAATATTATGTTACAAACGTTTTACCATATAAATTAATTCTAGTATTAAGATAAAAAGTAGATAATAATTAATAACCTATTCTCAGGCCTAACGAATTTACATACAAAATTTCATTAAAATCGCTTGAGCCGTTTTGAAGGAGTTCGTGCACATACACTGTGAGTTGTGACATGAACATACTAAAATCTAATACATTAGAATTTAGAATAGTTTCGTACTAGACTAGTAGCACAGAATAGATAAAATAGTATACAAGTATGTACTAGTAGCTTGTTTTCTCCATTGTGCAGAGATGTGCAGAGAATCGTTTATCTTAAGGGACCCGTGCATTTTTCCGCGATAACAACTATCCTATGTCCTTTCCATTTTCCAATCTTTTAAACTTTAAAGCATGCCAATATCCCTATTAAAAGGCCGGCAACGCACATGATGTGGCTCTTCTGATGTTGCGAGTGTCCATGGGCGACGGTAGTTGCTTTCCATCAGGTGACCTGTTTGCTCGTTTGTCCCCTTATTTTATAAAAAAAAACAAGCCCATCTTAAAATTTTCTACCATTTTTGGCGTGGAAAGGTAAGAAATAGGTCATAAGCTATGTCCACACTACGCGCTTTTGTCTTCAATTTTCGTCATCTTCTTTCATTCAACTTTCGTTTTGGCGCATTCAATAATTGCGTCAACGAACGCAACGCCAACATTGTCATTTTTGTTTTTTGGATACGGTCATGCATGCGTCGCGTCGCGGCCCGCGGGCATGCCTCACGTTCGCTGTTGACTGCGCTATAACGCATGCCCTTGACGAACAGGAAAAGGCACAGTGTGGACAAAGCTATAAAGTATAAACACAGACCTTCGCATTTACAATCACATAGGTAAGTTTTTTGCGGAAAAATGTAAGGTTTCCGCGCGATATAAAATTGCACACGTCATATCAGACAGAATATTGACAGGAACATAGCACATAAGGCGTGAAACAGCGCTTGCGCTGTGTTTCGCCGAGTGAGTGAGTTTACCGGAGGCCCAATCCCCTAGTCTATTCCCTTTCCTACCCTCCCCTATCCCTTCCCTTCCCTACCCTCCCCTATTACCCTATTCCCCTATTCCCTCTTAAAAAGGCCGGCAACGCACATGCAGCTCTTCTGATGCTGCGAGTGTCCATGGGCGATCGAGGTTGCTTTCCATCAGGTGACCCGTTTGCTCGTTTGCCCCCTTATTTCATAAAAAAAAAAGGAACGTTGTCAAACGTCGAACAAAACTTTGTGTTTACTGTCTGTGCTGGTACTGCCTCCAGCGTGAAAACATTGCAGTAATATTATGTCCTACTACCATAAAGTTAATAATATTATTAACTTTATGCCTAAGCCTACTACATGACGCCCGCAACTCTGTTTCGTATCCTATGTCTTTTCCAGGGACTCAAAGGGTAAAGGGTAACGCCTCCGTGGTCTAGTGGTATGGAGCGCGGCTCTTGACTCGGAGGTCGTGGGTTCGATTCCCGCATTGGAAACATGTTATTTCCAAGTTTGGTTAGGACAAAGCAGGCTGATCACCTGATTGTCTGACAAGTAAGATTATCCATGCGTCGGATGGGCATGTACACTGTACAGTCTTGAGCCTGATCTCTCGCCAGTCGTGTCGGTCTTCCGTCCCACTGGGTTATGAGAGTAAAGGAATAGAGAGTGCTCTTGTGTACTGCGCACACACTTGGGTACTATAAAATTACTCCTGCGTAGCTGACCTGGTTTCAATGAACCGGCTACCGTCACCGAAACCGGTGTGGGAGCTATTAGGGACTCAAAGTATCTGCATGCCAAACAGTTATCGGTTTAGCGGTTTATACGTGAAGATTTAACAGACAGACAGACAGACACACTTTGACGTTTATGCTGGTGTCGCCTCTAAGGCATCCATTAGACGGTAGGTTTTGCTGTCAGTTTTACCACAGTCATGACTGTGAGTGATGGGTAACCTACCGTGTAAGAGCGTGACTGACGGTTGCATGAAGCTGATTGACGGAATTGACTGACGCTTGCATGAGCGTATGATGGATGCCTAACTTGAAAACATTGCAGTAATATATTTGGTCAATTTTAAATTTGTTTTATGACCAAAATGAATCGAAAAGCATTGTACCAATTACCACCAGCCATTAGGTCAATGATCGTCCCAATTTCTAGGTATTGACGTAACACAGATCACATCAAAATAAACTAGGCAGTTTATGGCGGTAATATCTAGGTTTTAGGTTTCTATGTTAACACAATAATTACTATAGTGAAGTTTGTCTTGGGTAGGACGTTGGCCTGATTCAGCTGTTCTTTTTTTTTTTAATGAAATAAGGGGGCAAACGATAAAACGGGTCACCTGATGGAAAGCAACTACCGTCGCCCATGGACACTCGCAGCATCGGAAGAGCTGCAGGTGCGTTGCCGGCCTTTTAAGAGGGAGTAGGGGAGGGTAGGGATGGGAAGGGAAGGGAATAAGGTAGGGAAGGGAATAGGGATTGGGCCTCCGGTAAACTCACTCGGCGAAACACAGCGCAAGCGCTGTTTCACGCCGGTTTTCTGTGAGAATGTGGTATTTCTCCGGTCGAGCCGGCCTATTCGTGCTGAAGCACGGCTTTCCCACGTCCGTTGCACCCATAGATATCAGAAAAAATAAACTTGATTTTTCGCATGAACCGTACACTTTTCCGGAATAAAAACCATCCTATGTTCTTACAGAAAGGATGGAAAGGCAAACAAAGGATTAATCTGCAGTTTTGATGATAATGACTCGTCAATCTCTAAGAACATTAGCAGTGACGTCACAACTCACAACCTAACTGATTATCTTAAGACCGAGTTTCCTCATGCAAAAACCGGTTTACCTTGACTAAACAGTTAACTCCAACCTTTAACTGTAACAATGAAATTTGCGATGAAACTACTGTCAATTGTCACAACATCCATACTAATAATATTATAAATGCGAAAGTGTGTCTGTCTGGTACCGCTTCACGCTGAAATGGCTAAACCGATTTTGATGGAATTTGGTGTGGAAATACTTTGAGGGACGGGAAGGGACATAGGATAGTTTATGTCGCGGAAAAATGTACGGTTATTATGTGATAACGAATTTTGGGACAGCGTACGGGTGCTTGCTACTTCGCTCGGAAAATACTAATAATAATACTCCCCACACCGGTTTCAGTGACAGTGGCCAGTTTCATTGAAACCAGGCCAGTTACGAAGGAGTAGTTTTATAGTCCCCAAATGTGTGCGCATTACACAAGAGCACTCTCATAACCCAGTGCGACAGAAGACCGACACGACTGGCGAGAGATCATGCGCAGGACCGACTTTTTACATGCCCATCCGACTCATGGATCATCTTACTTGTCAGACAAGTAGGAGATCAGCCTGCATTGTCCTAACCAAACTTGGAAATAATATGTTTTCAACGCGGGATTCGAACCCACGACCTCCAGAAGCGAGAGCCACGCTCTAACCACTAGACCACGGAGGCGGTATAATACTGTAAAAATACTGTAATGAACCATACAACGGATGCAAAGGCCTAAGTTATATTCAAAATACAATTAATAATAATTATTATTAATGCGATATATGATCGAACCCACGTACACCGTACATGGTGCGTGTCGCCCACATATCAATTATCCCTGACACACATTTCACTTGACTACAATTTGAGATTTCAGACTTAATCAAAATGACAACATTCTTACGCTGGCTTCTCACCGTGCGTTATATCACGAGCCGCGCCGCACCAGCTCGAGCCACGCGCCGTGTGACCCCTCACACGGCGTGGCACGAGGTGGCAAAGGGCAAGGCGCGGCTCGGCGCGGCTCTAGCGGCTCGTGATATTACGCGCCATGAGAACGGAAAGCGCGGACTCGCCTGTTGGCTCGTGCTCGCTCGTACTAATCGGCTCTGCGCGCCGTGAGAAGCCAGCATTGAACGCGCGGTTTGGCGGTTCCATCGCGAGATCACAAGCAATCGTATGTAAATGACAGCGCGACCGCGCCGCTATTTAAATAAATCGTTACTGTATAGCAGCCTTTCCCAAAGTGGGCGATAACGCCTCCTTGTGGTGGGTGATTGGCTGAAGGTGTAAAGGGGGGCAGAAAAATAATGGGGGCGTTGTGTAGAAACTTGGAGGGTGATTTATTTCATCAGGATGCATTTTAAATTGAAACAATGGAGGCGCTAAAATATAATTTGTTCTTATTAAGTGGGCGGTAGACAAAATAAGTTTGGGAACCTCTGTTGTATAGTGTATACTATTGCTTGTGATCTCACGGCTTAGCCGCCAAACCGCGCGTTACAAATCCAGCCTAAAGTGAATAGGAACGGACCACATTGTGTTATGACATGACCTCAGACTCAGAGTATCCAAATCTTAAACAAAGACACATTTTCTTTATTAAGGTCATTACAAACGTTCAGGGTTATCACATATACCCACACTAGATGGCTGCCGCAACTCTGTTGCGCCAAAATTAGTTTATTGCGCCGGATTCGTACATTTTTCGGGATCAAAATATCCTATGTCCTTTACCGGGACTCGAAGTATCTCCATACCAAATTTCAGCTAAATCGGTTCAACGGTTTGGACCTGAAGAGGTTATAGACAGACAGACAGACAAACGGACACACTTTCGCATTTATAATATTAGTATGGATATACGCACACACACACACACACACATTTGGTCACGACAATTTAGCAAGTCACGTCAGAAGCATATTCTTTGTCTTTACGAGACCGCCTAAGGGCAAAACATACGGAGCGATTGCAAATGAGTTTAGTTCTTGGAAATTAGAATATACCTAATGGAAGTAGAAGATGCCCGCAAGGATTTTTGGAACGATATTCCTTATCGCGCGTTCGGCGTAAAGAAGGCTAGACAGAATTTGACCTCGACACTTTTTTATTAGTACCTGCATATTAGAGGCAGAGGGCGTTGATAGTATTCCTGTGCGTCAACTAGATGGCATTTTTTTAGTATAAACAGCGTTGTTAGTATTCCTGGGCGTCAATAGATGGCGTTTTAATTAAATATTTTTTTGTGTATATGTATTACAGGTTTTTTGAGCATAAGAAATAACTTCGTTCCATTTTTTTATTAGGCAAACGAGTAAACGGGTCACCTAATGGAAAGTAACTACCTCTTGTGGACACTCGCACGTCAGTTGCAGGCACGGTGCGACGAAATTCATTTTTTCGCCCGCGAATCGCAACCGAACCCCCGAACCGTAAAACAATACTGCAATTAACAACTTTATTAATTTGTAACTGCCAATGCATCTATTTTAGGTACCACAGGTTACACCTATAGAATTGCTATTTTAACCCCGCGGGGGTAATTACCCCAAGGTTCGGAACCACTTTGCTAGTAGCATTACTTATAATAATGCACTGCCGTTTCTGTTAACATTATAATCAGTTGGAACTAAACGGAGTACACAGAATTGGCCCAGATTTCTAGGAGCAGATGGTTAGATAGTGCTAATTGTTTCCTAGAATGCCTAGCGAGCTACTAAACCTAGACATTCCAGGTCACCTAATAGTTTAGTAGAATTCTGATACATACTTGAACTATCAGGGAAGTTGATTCCTAGGCAGATGGCGGACCTACATAATCTGGTCGCGTTACGTCAAACGACGACTAGGTCAGACCCATATAGTTAATATACCTAGCGGAATAGAGAAACAAAGGCCGGAGCAAGCGAGATGTCTCTATCAGTAACACTGCGTGGTAAAAAGAGACGTGTCATACATGACAGCAGAACTCTTTTTTTGACGTCCAGTCGGCACTTATCGGCACGTTGACAATTTAATCTCATAGGATTCATGTTCAATCATGCTTGTGTAGGTAAGTGCATTATAGGTAGTAGGAAAACATATTTTTGCACACAGGTGTAAATCAATTTCGGTTTCGTTTGACAGCTCGAGACTTTTGCTCTATTCCGCTAGGAAATTATCTTTATAGTCAGACCACGACTGATATTGAATTGACATAACTCGACCAAATGACGTAGGTCCGTCATCTGCCAAGGAATGGTACACATAATTATCTTTTATCACAAAGCTGAAAAATTGTTTGTTTGAATGCGCTTATCTCACGAACTAATATACCGATATTCATGTAATTTTGCATATACATAGGATAGTTTTTATCGCGACAAAATGTGCGGTTCCCGCGCGATACGCTAATTTCCGCGTTATCTAGTGTCAAATGTTTTGTGTGCTGTCGCTCCGTATGAAAGCAGCCCTACGTCCTTACCTATCATTAGCAGAGTAGACAGAATTATAGAGTATGCCGTCTTAGAACTGATGTTGAAATTTTTAAATTTGACGTATTATGATGAAAATCGTCGCTAGGGTTGTTAACTTGTCACCTACGAATTTAAAACTATGACATATTCGATGGACGTGTTCCTCTTTGGTCGTATTGTTGTTTGTGTTTTGGCACATGCGATTAAAATTGACAGAATCCAATTTTGAAATTTTTATTTTAAATATTTAAAAATAAATTATATCAGCCACCGCGAGGCACATTCCGTTCATAATCCTAGTGAAACCCGACGAATTTGACAGATATTGAAACCTGTCCGTCTCTTTGCAGTCGAACTACTGGTCGTTATGTCTATTGTATCATTAGATAAATTCGACCTTACGTAACAGTGTGGTAACAGTCATATTGTGTCGAATTCTTAGGGTAGGTTGCACCAACTTACTTTAACTATAACTGTAACTTTAACTATAACTACAATGCAAAATGTCAAATCTTTGACGTGGCGAAAAAAGGAACTAACGCTGTCATCATACAAAAACGCCATTTTTGACAGTTCTCCTTTACCAGCAGCGCCCCCGCCCACGTTCATTTCAAGCCTTGTCGGACCAACTGTCATCTGTCAAATTCTGTGGTCAAAGTTAAAGTTAAAGTTAGCCTTATCTATAACCATAACTTTAACTTTAACCACGCATCTGGTGCAACCCACCGTTATTGATATGATAATAGTATTTCATCATCTTCTAATGTAACAAAGATTTTTATCGCAGTCAGTATTAAGCTATTGTATAGTTTTTAACGCGGGCTTTGAGCGCGGCGACCGAATCAAGAAATTCCGTAACGAAAAAACCTAACACACCCCACTCCGACCGGCACGGCCAGACTTTGGCACGGTGTTTGTGTGCGTGCGGCTAGACGTATGCGAATTGCATAAAATCGCGGCAGTCCCCGAGTGCCAGACGTGTTTTTCTTAAACTTTTCTCCATAATGCTTCTATAGTCCAGTGATTTAGAGCTCTTGGCTCGGAGAACGTGGGTTCGATTTCCGATATTGTATTTCCAAGTTTGGTTAGGACTTAGGATGCAGGCTGATCGGGTGATCAGCCTGCATCCTAATTCCTAAGTCCTAACCAAACTTGGTTGGTACAATTTTTTGCTAGTTAATATTGTTACGTGCTAGGGTTCGAAGGATTTGGAGAGAACGACCTGCTGACTCTCTTGAAGACTTTATTCACAAGCACTGGGTCTAACACAAAGCACTAGGTCCAAAACACTAAGCACAATCAGGTAATTGTCTGACAAGATGATCAATGCGTCGGATGGGATCGGCTCTCGCCGGTCGTGTCGGTCATCTGTCCCACATGGCTTGAAAGGAAAAGAAACCGTTTTAGGATACTGCGCATATACTTAGGCATTATAAAACAACTCCAGCGTAACCATTTCGATGAAACCGACCAATGGCCACCACATTGAAACCATAAAGTTAATATACCTAGCGGAATAGAGAAACAAAGGCCTGAGCAAGAGAGATGTTACTATCAGTGACACTGCGTGGTAAAAAGAGACGTGTGAATACACGACAGCAGCACTCTTTTTTTGACGTCCAGTCGGCACGTGCCACACGTTGACAATTTAATCTCATAGAATTAATGTTCAATCATGCTTGTGTAAGTGTATGTACGTACACATATTTTTCACACAGATGTAAACCAATTTTGGTTACGTTTGACAGCTCGAGATTGTTGCTCTATTCCGCTAGGTATATTAACTTTATGATTGCAACCGATAGGCAGGTAGGGATATAGGGGATTTCGGGGGCGATAAATCGATCTAGCTAGGAATCATTTCTAGAAAATGTCATTTTCATCGGATACCGAGCAAAGCTCGGTCAAACAGCTAGTAATATAATAATTAATAACGAAACCTCATTTCAAAATCCCACCAAAATTGTTCACCCGTGAAATTATGCTGGAAACTGATTTCTGCATTTTAATGTCCCATTGTAAGAACATTTTAATCTCCATGATAAGTTTTATAAATTTTTTCGTTTGAATAAGGGTCGGGTAACATTGAGACGATACAACGGAGCTGCCACTTGCGGACGTCCGCATCACAAGTCACAACTCACAAGTCATAACTCATAAGAGTCACTAGTGACACGCAGCGATATGCCTGGAGGGGCAGCACAGCGTCACGTTGTAAAACGCACTTTGAAGCATATCAAAGAAATGTGTAATCTTCTTGTGTAATGAATAAAGTTCAAGTTTGAATAACTAGTTCAAAAATTTCAAAATACTTCGCATCGTCGCTTTTCGTCTCGTCTTTAAAATATGTCATCTTCTTGTGTAGAGAATACAGTTTGATTTTGAGTGGCAAGTTAAAAGTGCAACATCGACGCGTTTCGTGTCGTCTTTGATTTATTTGAAAAGAAATGTGTCAGTCATCTTCTAGTGAAGTGAGTTCTTTGAAAAGCAAGTAAAAATGCGGCATCGCGTTTCGTTCCGTTTCGTGTGACTTACCCTTATTCTAAATTTGTTTAACCCACTTCCTAAAAAGATAAGTTTGGTATAAGAATGGATTGCATAAAAATGACCATGATAAGAGATGAGAGTTGGTTTTTGGAGTGAAAACTTCTTTTATGCCCGGTTTCTAAATATTTAACCGACTTTCAAAAAGGAGGAGGCTATTTTGACATGAGTTTATATCCTCTATAAGACGGCCGCAACTCCTGTGCGTCAGAATGTCGCGCGGTAACCGTACATTTTCCGCGATAAAAAGTATCCTATGTCCTTCCCCGGGACTCAAAGAATCTCCATACCGAATTTAAGCAAAATCGGTTTAGCATTTAATATGTATGGACTTAACAGCGTTGTTGGTCGGTTAATTTTGACGTAAGCCAATCAAAATCCTCATCAATTAGATAAACTTTCGTCAAAAGCATTAGCCTGTTAATGCTTTATTAGTTACTTCCGTTTGCTGAAGCGGTCTTAATCTAGTGGCCTAAGTACCATACTCTATGAATGGCGCTAGAGCGAGATGGCTAACAAGTTCATTGACGTAGAAAGAGAGGGCAACACAATCTTGTTATTGTTTATTATAGGTCTACCAGAATCTGATGGCAAAAAGTGAGAAATTAAATTGACTTTTGCAACACCGGGGTAATTGGAATAAAACATTTTGATCCTTTCTTTTTTTTATAGCGGCTGATTATGTGTGTGAAACATGCAATTATATAAAAAATTATCCAATGATCTAGTTCTAGGATATTATTTTTTAGAACATCTGCTGTCAAAAATTGCCATCAGATTCTGGTAGACCTATTGCCGCACTGGCGAATATCAATTACTTAACCTTAATTAAGTAAAGATTTTGACACAAACCCTATAACATTATTAAGTAATTAATTATTTGTCTCTGTGTGCGAAATAAAATATATTGTTTTTGGCAAACCATATTGAACCAAAGACCAAATTTGCAGAAGCGTGCCAAAATGTTAATAATATGGATTTGGAACAGATTTTATGTCAAAAGGTTTTACGCCCATAATCCATTCTATATTCAAAATAACAGTTATGTAACGGAAATCACGCTTCCCTTCCATATTTGAAATTCAATGTTCGAATTTTAAACGGGTCCTTAAATATAGCGAGAGAGAGTCACGAAACTTTCTGTCTCTATCTTATTACGACTGTTCTTAGAGACATTATGATTACTCAATTTTAATTTAATTAAGATTTTGCATTAACTCCTTTCATTTGTGTCAAACTCTTAAATTAATACTAAGGTAATTATTAGTAAATGATTGCGGCTGTTAAGGCTCTATTACGCTGGCGCGTTTGCGCGGCTGCCACACATCTAGTGAACGCCGCGAATTCGCTGCGAATACGCCGCGTTCTCGCTGCGGTCAAACCGCGTATGGTCTAGTGACCGCCGACCGATCGACCGAGACCGCACTAAAGCGACACAACAATTAACCCATCAATATCCACATAAGCTCACCGGTGAGCGAGACACAATAGAATAATAATAGATTTCCAAGAATCCACCATCGAAGGATTAAGTTCCATAGAAATGACGTTTGTAAAACGTCAGATTCACCTTTGCTAAACGTCAGTTCTATGGAACCAGCAGGATGGTTACCATAGAAACGGTTTCTTTCTATGGAAGAATAGACAAAGGAAATCCGCCATTTTGTCACTAAAATCTGTCAGTATGGCCATTCTTTCCCGTTTCTAATGTTGTATTGCCAAGCCTGCTGAAGTGTAGCGTCGTGTCGTATCGCGTAGTGCTGTCTCTCCTAGCCCTAATTAATAAATAAAAAAAAGACGTTAGCGTCTATGTTCTATGATGTGTGTTGTCTATGGTCTAACCCGCCATCCTGTTGCAGGTGTCGCGATGACATGAGCGATGTCGGGGCTGCCGAGCCGCGGGGATGACGTCGACGTACGCGAACAGGGCAGCGCTTTGAGGTGAGACCACAGACTTGAGACAACCGGGGAATGAGGGTTTTTGGAACGAAGTTCCTCATCGCCCATTACGAAAGGAGGCTAGACGGAATAAATTAAGACCAAAAGTTGTAACGACACTTTTTGATAAAGTTGTGAGCCGTGCGGTTGCGCGTGTTTTTAACACCTCTCAAGTTTTATTTTTGATATTTCATATGCCACCAAAAAGGGTCTTTCATATCAATTGTCGTGTAAAACAAGACAAATATATCGTGACACATGAATCATGATAGATCGTGGCTTCGACACGCGCCCGCGGCGTGTCCGCGACGTATTCGCTGCGCGCCCGCTCCGCCTGCAAACCGTCAATGTGATAGGGCCCTTAGAATGTGGCTGAAATACACAAATTTCTTTAAACTAAGCGTATTTTGACCCGGTTTTTCTGACAGCCCATGGCATCCATTGTATTGTGGATATGTGATGTGACTAAAAGCATTTTTCTCGCTTGTCAGACAGATAATGTAACTGTAAACGCTAAACAGTAATTTCAGTAATTTGCTTTGTAGATTTTGTAAGAAATTTCTTAGAATACGGTATTTATTGTTGCCAAGCAATTTTGAATCGTATCTCGTTAAGATTAAATTGCTTTTCGCTGTCGTGTTGACTGAAGCGTGAAATTATTGTTTACCATAATGTTTTTCGATTATGAGTTGATCTTGTTTTTGGGGTTCGTTAATTTATTGTGTAACTAGATGACGCCCGCAACTCCGTTGCGCCAAAACTCGTTTATCGCGCGGGGATCGTACATTTTTTCGGAACAAAAAGTATCCTATGTCCTTTCCCGGGACTCAAAGTATCTCTATGCCAAATTTCAGCAAAATCGGTTCAGTGGTTTGGGCGTGTGAAGAGGTAATAGACAGACAGACAGACAGACACACTTTCGCATTTATAATATTAGTATGGATTGAGCTGGGGTCCGATTTTCAAGCGTCGAATCTTATTTCGATTGCTGTCACTCTCGTGCGTAAGACATCATAATATTGTGAGTACGCGAGGAAATGCCTGTTATTATCAGATGAGAATTGAGATTCGATGTTTGAGGATCGGGACCCTGGCTTAAAACATCAGCAGACTTAGCATGGCGCAATTGAAATAGCAAAAATAGGAACACTGGCAGATTTGAGAGACAAACTGTCAGATTACCGAGTTGTCAATCTGTCACTTTTTGAAGTGAAAACTCCCTTAGCGGCGTTGTAAAGTTTTAATGATGGTTAAAAAAAATTTAAGCTAGCGCCCGGATGACCAGCACTCGTAGCATGGCTACAGTAGAAATACGAAAGTATAGACAGACAGCGGAGAAGGTGCCGTTCCGATCTTTACCGTCATAAAGTAGGATTTTATTTGAATTTTTAGGACTATAGTCTATGTCATAAAGTGGCATTATATTTGATTTTTTGTCAATCGCGGCTAGCCGCGGTAAAGATCGGAACGGCATATAATATGCACCTTCAGTTTATCTCCGCTGTTTGTCTATACTTTCGTATTTCTACTGTAGTCTGAAGGCATGCTACGGGTGCTGATCAAAAATTCGTAAGATTGAGGAAAATAAGATCGCCGGCGCGGCGTAGGAGAGAGCAAGTATACTTTTCCAGTTCCTACTCTCTTTCTATCACGTGCCGAATATGTTTGTCTGCTTCTGCTGTTTCTTTTCACTTCTGTCGGCACTCGCGGAGTGCAACTGTTTTTTTTTCGTAAAAAATATTTTGTTTTTGCTGCAAAGAAATAAAACGTCAGTTTTTTTATGAAATAAGGGGACAAACGAGCAAACGGGTCACCTGATGGAAAGCAACTTCCGTTGCCCATGGACACTCGCAGCATAAGAAGAGCTGCAGGTGCGTTGCCGGGAATATAGTGGGGAATTGGGCCTCCGGTAAAGTCACTCACTCGCACTCGGCGAAACACAGCGCTAGCGCTGTTTCACGCCGTTTTTCTGTGAGAACGTGGTATTCCTCCAAGACATACATACTCGTAGATATACTAGCCATCTCATAAAACCGAGTAGTTATAACCAAATAAGATTGTCTGTATGGTTATCTAAAACATACAGATGCTTCCAAGGCCGAAATTATTTGCAGAAGTTTTTAAAGCGCAAATATACTTACTCGATTTTGAATAAAAATTGCGAGTCTCCAATATGCAGGTAGTTTTGACAAATTTCTAAATTCAAATTATGAATGTTTCCTTCTAATTTATTCCAGAAAATGTGAAAGAATCACATGTCTTGGTGTTTTTTGCCATAACTCTATAGACATTTTGTCATGGCAAATATGAGAAGGCTGAAGTGTTTTCCTTTTGAATGCGCTAATCTCTGGAATTACTGGTTGGAATTGAAAAAAATCCTTTTGTGTTCGATATTTAATCCATCTATCGAACAGGGTTTGGGCTAGATAACATCACGCTGCGCTGTGACCAATAGGAGCGAAGGGTCAGTAGAAAATGTGGAAAAATTGAGAACATTATGTGTTGACACTTCACGCCGACAAAGCCTCCAACAGCAACTAGTTTTCTATAAAACCCATGCATGAGACACTTAGGGCGGATTCGACCAAACTGGGGTAAAATTTTACTCGAGTATAACTGTCTCCTAAGCTAAGAGTAAGCTGGTTTTGCGTTTTTCCAACTTCTAATCGAAGAATGAGGTAATTACACGGGAGTAAATATTTACACGGGCTATTTTGGTGGAGTAAATATTAAACTAAGAATAGTTGCACAACAGGGTGTCAACTGTCACGGTCGGTGTCATTGTGAACTATAATTGACATTTTATTTCATACTCTTTGAGTAACTTGGTAAAATGCAAACGATAATACCCTAGAGTAAATTAAAGGAGTAAAATTATTCTCATGATAGTTATACTCGTGTAACTTCAAGTTTGGTCGAATCGGGCCTTAAACGAATAAACAAATATAAATAAAAAAAACTTTAAAGAATCTTCCTGCAAATTGTACGAGTATGATTGCACCTTAACACCTTCTCAAGGTCAAGAACCATTTACTATTTACACATTATGGGCGACCATTTAACGTTTGACGTCAAGTGATGCAATCCGTATTCCGTACTAATATAAATTATACGAATGTCTGTCTGTCTGTAACTTCTTCACGCTTAAACAGCTGAAAATCGGTATCCAAGATTTTTCGTTTATCGCGTGGGAACCTGACATTTTTTGGTACGCAAACTATCCTGTGTCCTATCCTGGGACTCCCAAGTGTTTTTGGAACAGAGTTCCTTATCGCGCGTTGCGAAAGTGGGCTAGACCGAAAAAGTTGTAACGACACTTTTTTATTTGTACCTGCATGGTATGGGGCAGAGGGCGTTAATAGTATTACTGTTCGTCAACTAGATGGCATTTTTGAGAATAAACAGCGACGCGTTGTTAGTAATTCCTTTATTTCCTGGGCCGGCTGGGCGTCAATAGCTGATGGCGTTTTATTTTTAATTTTTGAGTGTATATTATATTATTATGTATGCAGGTTCTTTGGACATAAGAAATAACTTCGTTCCATTCGGGTGTCCCTTGACACATCTCAAGTATTTTTTTTCAAGTTTTGCATCCTTACTAAACCGCTGAAACGATTTAGATGAAATTTGGTGTAGATGTATACGGCGTTATCTAAACATTTCATTGGTTACACTTCAATCAGGCGATATCTCTGCTCGTTTTCATCCACTCAGCTAGCTATTACGTTCGTAACAAGTATGTAATTACATATTACGAGCTAATCACGTCACTCAAGGGCCCAGAGCCCTACAAGTGCATAATGCTCTTAGCTGCACGCGACTTAGAATACGTACTAATATTATAAGTGAGATAGTGTGTCGGTCTGTCTTAAAGATAGCTTGTACGTGGGAGAGCCATGCTTCGGCACGAATGGGCCGGCTCGACCGGAGAAATACCACGTCCTCACAGAAAACCGGCGTGAAACAGCGCTTGCGCTGTGTTTCGCCGAGTGAGTGAGTTTACCGGAGGCCCAATCCCCTACCCTATTCCCTTCCATACCCTCCCCTATTCCCTTCCCTTCCCTACCCTCTCATGTTTCCCTATTCCCTATTAAAAGGCCGGCAACGCACCTGCAGCTCTTCTGATACTGCGAGTGTCTATGGGCGACGGAAGTTGCTTTCCATCAGGTGACCCGTTTGCTCGTTTGCCCCCTTATATCATAAAAAAAAAAAAAAAGACGCTTTCTGTGTCTATGTCTGTCTCGAAGAAATTTTTTTTCTGATAGATAGACAGGGCTCGGAAACTTAATCTCGCGAATCTGTTCGTCAGAAACGCCATACATTTCCAAAAGAGCGTTTTCATTTCGATTCCGCTCTGAACGGACCGAAATTATTCCTGGTTTGATCAAAGAGCAAAATGAAACTCCTGCTCAAAATACCGGTTAGAACCGTTCGCGATATCGTTCGCCCCGTCCACTCACACCATAGATATCAGAAACAAACGGTATCCTCTATGACACACACACCACGACCCTCACCCATTGTCCACACATGAACAAGTTATGGCCTATTGGCTATTAGATGGTGCACTAAAAAAAGATAGAAGATATCACTTCACTAGTTACTTTCCGCGAGGAATTAACCAGGTTAATTTCAGAAGCAATACCGCTCGCATCTCGTATTCGCTCCGAGCGAACACTTAAGGAGTGAGCACACTGAGACGGGCCGTGCCGGGGCTCAGCGTGCCGGGGCTCATCGCAAAAATCAGCTTCCATACAATTTGTATGGAAGCGGAAATCCGCTGCGCCCCGACACAGTGTGCGATACGCGCATCCGCTTCCATACAAATTGTATGGAGGCGGATTTTTGCGATGAGCCCCGGCACGGCCCGTCTCAGTGTGCTCACTGCTTTAACCAAAAACCTGGCTAAAGAGCGTTTTAACCTGGTTAAAATATACCGGTTCCGAGCCGTGCACGCGACTTAGAATACGTACTAATATTATAGGTAAGAGTGTATGTCTGTCATACGGTCTGAAAGACAGACGGTTTCTGTGTCTATAGCTATATCCACTTTCTGTATCTGTACCTTTTTCATCAAGGGCATGCGTATAGCGCAGTCAACAGCGCACATGAGAAATGCCCTCTGACCGTATCCAAAACTTTCGCTTTGTTCTTCTTTTTGGAATTTCTTATGACCAAATAAGTCGCACATATTCCACCCAAAAGTGTTCTCGTCGCACATGTTACAATAATCTGACAGACGCTGCAACTGAACAAAAATGACAATGTTGGCATTGCGGTCGTTGACGCATGCAATTATTGAATGCGCAAAAACGAAAGTTGAATGAAAGAAGATAACGAAAATTGAAGATGAAAGTGCACAGTGTGGACTGTGGACATAGCTTATCAGAAAGTCTGATTCTCTGTGTCTGTCTATTACCTCTTTACGATAAAACCGCTAGATGGATTCTGAAGGAATTCGGCATGCAGATACTATGACTCCAGGAAAAGGATATTGGATAGTTTTCAGGGTTCTTTTACCCAAAAGTAAAATCGGTATCCTATTACTAAGACTTCGTTGTCTGTCTGTCTCCAGGCTTTATCTCAAGAACCTTGATAGCTACACAGCTGTCACAACTTTTGTGCTTCTGTCGCCGCTATAAGGAGTGAGCACACTAGAGATGAGCCGTGCCGGGGCTCAGCGTGCCGGGGCGCATCGCAAAAATCCGCCTCCATACAATTTGTATGGAAGCGGATGCGCGTATCGAACACTGTGCCGGGGCGCATCGGTGCGGATTTTTGCTCGGCAATAGAAATATATTTCCGTCAATGCGACACGGCCTGACAAGACCCGCTGCGCCCCGGCAACAGTGTGTGCGCGCGGATGTGATGCGATGCGGCCCGGCAAGCCTCGGCTCAAAATCCATCAATGCATTGCGCGCCGACCTGCCCCGGCACGCCCCGGCACAGTGAGCGTTAAAATCCGTCAATGCGATGCGACCCGACCCAGCAATAGTGTGCTATAGCGCATTTTGCGCTGCGCTGCGCCCCGACCCGCCCCGGCACGCCCCAGCACGCGCCGACAAAGTGTGCGCGAACCTATAACAAACAAATATTTATTTGTAGTATTTGTTTATCAAAGGAAGGATGAGAGGAAGGAAGGATTTTTAAAGTTACTGTAGAGGAATTTCTTTCAAAACATCCATTTTAGACCCTGCTGTTTGTAATTCTTTCAAAACACTTGTAAACCAACAGTGCTGTGTTCTATCACATTAGCGTCACTTAGCAGTAAGATAGATCAAAGACTCATTACTAAACACCAGTTAAATGTATAGCAAACGAAAATCCACTCTAAATTCATAAGTGTAGTGTTGAAAATTGACTAACCCCACTCTATTAATTAAAGGATGATTTCTGTCAAATAGCCAAAAGCGACCCCAATTTGAAAGTGTTAGAGTACAAATTGATTTGACACGAATTAGTGTGAATTAAAGTTAATTTTTGTGCTAAGCTGAATTGTACTTTAACGTAAAGGGATGGAGTTGATATTTATCTGGCATAGACGTTAACAATTTGACTGCACCAACAATTAAATGCGAGCGATGAACCTATTCCTGGCGCGTCATAGATTAGGATGCAGAGGTGACATGCAGTAGTGATTTAGGAATAGGGTATGTTGTTCGAATATTCGAATACTCGTTTTATTCGAATATTCGACGATTTTATTATTCGAATATTCGACAAATTATTTTTCGAATAATTCGAATAGTAAAAATATTTTTTATTTTTATTTAAAATGCTATCAAACATAAAATTAACATCGAATAAGAACTTATATATATAAATATGTTTTTGGTCTAACTAATGAGTATACGTCCATTCATCGTCGCCGTTGACCATGTTTTAGACGTTACTTTGCGTAAAGACATGCAAATGACGATATAAACTCCTTTCAGTCATGAATTTCAGTATCGTCAGTAATGGTCAATCGACAATCTGTATCCATTGACTCCTTTCAAGCTTTCTCAATTTTTTTGTCTATTGTGATAACTATATATCGCTGACTTTCCCCACCTATACCTATCAATCCCCAAGCGGCACCCGGCTGTCGTATAACAATTGAAAGTCTATTTCAAATTCAAATTCATTTATTTTTGTGTCTGCGATTCCCACGATCGAGGTATTACGCCAGAAGGGTGTATATAAAACAAACTTGTTTTTTTAAGATGGTGATAGACGTACCTAAGTGCAATATTGAGAGTTTGAAAATATGTAGTTAAAATACAAAAGATCATTTTTTATACGCCCTTCTGGCTTGAAGCTCACGATATATGAAGATATCTATAATTCGACAAGTTGATAAAAAATTGCTATTCAATAGCTTTACCGCAACAGTCATCGACTGATAATTGAATCAGTTAGTACAGTATCAAAAAATTTCGATAGCTCCTTAATATCATGTTATTGGCGTTATCAAACTTCAAGTTACTAAATATTGTTTCACCCTCCCCAGCTTCGTTGTAATTTTTTTCTTTGTTGTGGTGTTTGTTTTCTAGTGGCCCTTTTTTATAACTTTGAGCCACATTGACACAGGTGAAGCCAACTAGGTGAACTAGGTGAACGTGGATTGAAAATATCAAATTATAATTATTATTATAGATATCATAACGTCGAATATCATACTATTATTTAATCTCAACTGCTGTCTAACAAGACTAAGCATAATCACATGAGAAAAGTAAAAGGTGCTACGATCAAAAACGGTTTACACTTTACAGCCTTTCTTTCTCAGCTGTAACCTTAAAATATACAGTGTTTAACAATAAAAATTAACTATGTTATTTACAAAGATTTATGTTGATAAAAGTAAAAATAAGAATTGCTTGCTTCATAGTATTAACAAAATAGGTTGTACATGGATGTACGAAGCTTTTTGTTACATTTATTCAGAGTTTTCAGCATTTTTCATAATTTTTGAATTATTCGAATAATATTCGAATTATTCGAAAACTTTTGTAAAATATTCGAATTATTCGAATAGTAAATTTGTCGAATAATAACATTCCCTATTTAGGAATAAACCGTGCATTAGGGCTCCCGCACACGGGCCACCACCGGCCACAAGCCCACAATCAAAAAACGCGCGTAACTCGTACCGCAAAAAGTCGTACAGAAATGCGATTAGGTAGTAATGGGGTATGAAGATTTTGGCCGCCAAAGTTTTAAGATATTGCAACTTTGGAAGCTCAAATCTTCGAAATGTGACACTTTACGCGGTTTTGTACAAGATTATTAACTATTGTTTGTATTGATGTTAGCCACAATAGACATAACTACCAGTAGTTCGACTGCAAAGAAACGGACAGGTTTCAATATCTGTCAAATTCGTCGGGTTTCACTAGGATTATGAACGGAATGTGCCACGCGCTGGCTGATATAATTTATTTTTAAATATTTGAAATTAAGATTTCAATTTGATTCTGACAATTTTAATCGCATGTGCCAAAACACAAACAACAATACGACCAAAGAGGAACACGTCCAGCGAATATGTCATACAACAACCCTAGCGACGATTTTCGTCATAATACTCAAATTTAAAAATTTCAATATCAGTTCTAAGTCGGCATACTATATAATTCTGTCTACTCTGTGTTAGCTATCCATTGTTGAAAAAAATATTCGTGAACGCGGTAAAACACAATGGCGGGCGGTAGGTCGGTCAAGCTCACCCTTTTACTACTTTTGCCGTAAATTTTCACGACGCGACGCCGCAGAATTATTGTGGCCTGCCGTGCTAGCATACGCCAACGAGATATCTCACTCTACACATTTATTTATATTATTCTATATAAATAAATGTGTAGAGTGTGAGAGAGAGTGTGTGAGTATATATTATTCTCGATGTTAACTGGTTTATCTCTTCATCTCTATTGACCCTAACATGACATACATTTTTTCTCGTACGTCTGTCGTCAAAATTAGAGATAATTTTGTTTTTTTATATGTGCTATTTTTTTATATGCTAACGAACTATATACGAACGAGGAATTTATCTCTCGAGTCTCGACGTATGCATGTTAGCGAAAAAGAGATATATATCGATATCGACATTATCACTACGCTCGAGAGTGAGATATCCACGAGATATCTCGTTGGCGTATGCTAGGGGGGCATGCCAGAACTGAGTCTATGACGTTGTAACTTTTTACTCCAAGCTACTCTTTGCGCTGTGGGATTTATTAGAAGATGTGTTTGGATCTTGTGATCTCGTGAGTCATTGTGTCGGCAACCGCATATCCGTTCCATTTTATTTCACAGAATAGCTCCTAGCGGTTGAGAAATTGTAAACATTACTATCAGCCCCCCTAGACAAGCGGCAAGCGATTATCGTAAACGCTAACGCTAACGCCACAAAATGTATGGGATTTGACATTAGTATTTGCTAGCGAAGCGATGATTTATGTCAAATCGCATACATTTTGTGGCGTTAGCGTAGCGTTTACGATAATCGCTTGCCACTTGTCTTGACTGGGGGGATAGGCTGTCCACAACTTTTTGACAGATTCTCCATACTTTATCTGTCAAGTAAGGTGGTGGATAGCTTATTTGTCACTTATCACTTATCAGGAAGTGGTGAAACAGGTATCCTGGGTTCGTATCGGATCGGAATCGTATCGGACTTCGTGCAAAACCACTGTAATGTATGTGCTCCATAAATGACACGCTGTCTAATATTATCCTGCGTTACTCACGGAGAAAGCTTCAAGAAAGTTGACTCATGTTCCACTTGCTAATGCATAAGTTCTGTTGTTACTGTAGGCCAGCAAACGGTTATACTGTAGCGTTTGTTAAACACCCAGTACATACAACGCCTCCGTGGTCCAGTGGTTCAGAGCTCGGCTCTTGACTCGGAGGTCGTGGGTTCGATTCCCGCGTTGGAAACATGTTATTTCCAAGTTTGGTTAGGATAATGCAGGCTGATCACCTGATTGTCTGACAAGTAAGATGATCCATGCGTCGGATGGGCATGTAAAAAGTCGGTCCTGCGCCTGATCTCTCGCCAGTCATGTCGGTCTGCCGTCCCACTGGGTTATGAGAGTAAAGGAATAGAGAGTGCTCTTGTGTACTGCGCACACACCTGGGCACTATAAAATGACTCCTGCGTAGCTGGCCTGGTTTCAATGAAACCGGCCACCGTCACCGAAACCGGTGTGGGAGCTATTATTATTATACATACTAATATCATAAATGCGAAGGTCTGTCGGTCTGTTGCCTCTTCACGCCTAAGCCCCTGATTTTAAATCGATTTTGTTGAAATTTGCCCGTCTCAGTGTGCTCACTCCTTTAACCGTGAGTCCGTGAAGAGTTGACAGACATACACTTTAGCATTGACTATAGCATGACGACCTCTGTGGCTCAGTGTCCTCTGTGGGCTGTTGGTAGCTCAAGCCGGGGGTCGCGGGTTCGAATCCCGCCGACGGAACAAAAAGTTTTCAAAGTTCCTGGATCACGGTCATGGATGTGTATCATAATAAAAATATTAAATATAAAATTATTGAATAGATTTCCGTTATCTGATACCCGTAACACAAGTCCTTCAGATACTTAGCACGGGGCCAGAGTCCAGACTGACGCGGTATGAAGCGTCCATAGATATTATTATAGCATTTATAATATTAGTAAGAGCACAATAGACATAACTACCAGTAGCTCGACTGCAAAGAAACGGACAGGTTTCAATATCTGTCAAATTCGTCGGGTTTCACTAGGATTATGAATGGATTGTGCCTCGCGCTGGCTGATATAATTTATTTTTAAATATTTAAAATAAAGATTTCAAAATTGGATTCTGACAATTTTAATCGCATGTGCCAAAACACAAACAACAATACGACCAAAGAGGAACACGTCCAGCGAATTTGTCATAGTTTTAAATTCGTAGGTGACAAGTTAACAACCCTAGCGACGATTTTCGTCATAATACGTCAAATTTAAAAATTTCAACATCAGTTCTAAGTCGACATAGTCTATCATTCTGTCTACTCTGGTAAGGGTGATGATGATAATGATGATCATGATATGCATGCCAATACCTGTTCGATATGCGCCGCGGCCGACTGTTATGTCATAATGAAGTCACTGTAATGCCCATAGTACAGTCAGTTCAATCACAGTCGAAATGTGGGCCATGAACGGTCCCAGTGGGGGTCATGGGTTACATAACCCCCCCTGCCTTAAACCAAGTTTTATCTATGTTAGGGCCTGTTTAATAATATGGTGCCGGATATATCCACAACTTTTCTGACAGATTCTCCATTGAGTCCATACTCTATCTGTCGAGTTAAGTGGTGGATAGCCTATCCGGCACTTATGAGGAAGTGGTGAAACAGGCCCTAATTCTTATTTCGCGAACCCCCGCGAAAATAGTGAGCCCCTCAAAAATTTTGTGACCCCCTTCAAAATTTTAGACTGCCTGATCAAGGCCCTAATTCTGACACATCGAATCTCGGATCGATTAATGGATTACTGCAATCTTTTCACGCTAGACAGCAGCACCAGCCTAAGTAAAGTAAACAAAAATTTTTGTCCGACGTTAGACAACGTTTCTGTCAATATTCTGATATTATGACACAACATATTGTCGGATTTTGGTCGGATTATTTACTGTATGTGCTAGTAATATTCCCTATTGTAAATCACGATATCGAGGAAAAATGAAATTACAATGGAACAAAGATTGATCGAATTAAATCGAAACGATCTGCCTTCCTACTTACTTCCTTTTCACTTCTGCCAGCACATTAACCGAAACAATCCTCTGCGGCTGCCTACCTACTTTTACCGGCACTCACGGAGTGCATGTTTTTACCCAACTGCGGAAGGTGATGTGTTTTTATTCGTGGTTGAGTGTACACCGCGCCCTCTAGTACATATTTCGTTTACCGAATGTTCATTATGTAAATGTTACGAATATAGATAATATGTAACAATTTACATGTTTTGTATGCTGTTCAATACACATGCATTGCTATAATGTAAATTGCACACTTTCCTGCAGGCTAAGCATGACTGCAGTAGATTTGAAAATAATAGAAATACTGTCATTTTGGTGACTCTGTCACTTTGTCTACCCTCCGGCCTCCCGTTGAAACAAACTCTGAGCGCCGAGAACTAATAGAATGTCGCTTCGATCTCAGGCTATCGCACTCGCACGAGAGACTGCCAGCGATCGCGGTGAAACTCGGAATATGAGAATTGGACCCTTTTTTTTATATACGCAGGGAAAACCCTTTATGGGTGCCCCGAGTTGGGGGTGTGTCTCAGTTAGCTGAAGCACCCCGGGGGTTCGCGAACTTACTCGGCTCGCGTCGGTGACACACGAGAATCGCTCACACTGGATTACCATGCCCCCAGGCTCGCGGCTCGTGGCTCTTTGCTGACTCACAGGCGATTAAGATCGTCGAGACTCGAGCCATAAGTCCGTGTACTTACTCGCACGTCTGTCACCCCTTTAAGACTCCCGACAAGCGCCGGGCTTACCCACTAAAACCACCTGCGGTTTGCCTTCAGCCGTATACTTACGGAGAAATGTCCTGGATCTGTCTAACACAGGACTCCCTCCACGAACCGCCGGTCTACCTCAAAAGGGACCGGACTTCCACCAAAGTAAGGGAATACTGTGTAGCCATGCTACGGGTGCTGTTATTCAAAGTATATTCATACCCAGCAAAATCGGTTCAGCGGCGTGCGTATGGATGGACGGATTTTGTACCATCCACTGTTCAGAGATCTTACTGGTAGCAACTGGTAATGGTAGTTTGTATGAACTAGGCACTGCAGATAATGTTGCTTTACGTAATCCGCATGGTCGGTGAAGCTTAACGCTCTACCTGGCGGACCGTGGTTAGGTTACCTAGAGTGTCTAAGAGTTTAGACCAGCCTTTCCCAAAGTGGGCGCTGAAGGTCTAAGAGGCTTGGGGTGATTTATTTCATCGGAATGCATTTTAAATTGAAATGGGGACGCTAAAACATATTTTGTTCTCAAAGTGGCAGTAGACAAAATGAGTTTGGGAACCTCTGTACTAGCAGGTGAGTATAAGGTAACGACCGACTGAGTGTGGCTTATCACTACTCGACCAAAGAGTCTGATGAACACGTACTTATCGTGAATCTTTATTGATTTCTTCCACATTACAAAAGTACAACCAAGATGAGGAAATCAAATAACAAGCTAAAGACACCTTAACCCATCAAGCCCCATAAGCTCGCCGGTGAGCGAGACACGATAGAATAACAATAGATTTACAAGAATCCACGATCGAAGGATTAAAATCGAAAATTACGCCTTCCGTTTTTGCTGAGCGATCCTAAAGTTGTGCGTGGTCTGTACAAATTATGACAAGACGCAGCGGAGCGGGCCGTATCTCCACACACTTTATTCACATAAAACATATTTTCACATAATATAACATCTGCTTTTTTCATCGGGAGTTCAACATGCGGCCCACTACGCTGCGCCTCGTCCCAAAGTGTTATTATCACGCCGTGTGAAGCGTCAATATGCCTAGTCATAAAACATGAAAGTAAAATGCGGCTCGCTCCGCTGTGACTCTTCCTAATGTGCCCTGATCACCCCGTGTGATTTGTGAAGCGTCAACATAGTCATAAAACATGCATGTTAAATGCGGCCCGCTCCGCTGCGCCTCGTCCTAATGTGCCCTTATCACGCCGTGTGAAGTATGAACTGTGATTTGTGAAGAGTCAACATCGTGAGCAGCAAATGCCGCGTCTATTTTCCAAACGATCGTAAAGTTTTGAGCGGCCTATTGCTACGCGCACATTATGATGCGTGCTGTGGCGGAGCCGGACGCGACGCATGTTAACAATGATTATGAACCACCGCGCACATTAAAGGATTGAGCACACTGAGACGGGCCGTGCCGGGGCTCAGCGTGCCGGGGCTCATCGCAAAAATCCGCCTCCCTACAATTTGTATGGAAGCGGATGCGCGTATCGCACACTGTACAATTGTATTTATAATCATAGATATAAAAATATATAATCTAAACGGTTGCTTATTTTATGTGTCCGCGGTATAATTGGGGTCCTGGTGATCTGTAACACAGGCTACAGCTGCCTAATTCAGACACCAGCTCCTCACTTTCTAATGTAATGCAGCATAATAATTAGTAAATTAGCCGTTAAGTTAGATTGTTGAGAGAAAATAAAAGATTTATTATTACTGTGTCGGGGCGCAGCGGATTTCCGCTTGCATGCAAATTGTATCGAGGCGGATTTTTGCGATGAGCCCCTGCACGCTGAGCCCCGGCACGGCCCGTCTCAGTGTGCTCACTCCTTTATCCGTGTGAACTGTGAAGCGTCGACACGTGAGCAGCAAATGCCGCCGTTTATTTATAAAACTCTATTTCGGGAATGCATTTACATTAGATAAATAGGGGGGGGACTATGACAACGATGTTTGTTGACTTAGATATGAGAGGTAATACTCCCCACACCGATTTCGGTGACGGTGGCCAGTTTCATTGAAACCAGGCCAGGTACGCAGGAGTAATTTCATAGTGTTCAAGTGTGTGCGCAGTACACAAGAGCACTCTCTATTCCTTCACTCTCATAACCCAGGGGGACGGAAGACCGACACGACTGGCGAGAGATCAGGCGCTGGACTTTTTACATGCCCATCCGACGCATGGATCATCTTTAACTTGTCAGACAATCAGGTGATCAGCCTGCGTTGTCCTAACTAAACTTGGAAATAACATGTTTTCAACGCGGGAATCAAACCCACGACCTCCGAGTCGAGAGCCACGCTCTTAACCTCTAGACCACGGAGGCGATATGCTAGCACTATTATATAACATACACTAGCATCGAATGTCCATGGGCGACGGTAGTTGCTTTTTATCAGGTGACCCGTTTGCTCGTTTACCCCCTAATTTAAAAAATCGAGTGAAAAAATCGGCCAAGTGCGAGTCGTACTCGCGTACAAAGGCTTCCGTATCGTTTATTGATGTCGAACAAAAAAATAGGCAAAAATGCCGCTCTTTATTTTAATTTTCGGGTTAAAGCGACAGCTTCTATGGCTGCGCACACACTTAGGCACTTTGAGATTAGTCATCGAAACCAGCGCAGCATCTACTTTACCATGGTCTCTAAGAATCTTCCTCCTTATTCCTAGCCTTGTTGTTCTAAGCATATTTAAAGCATGTGTTATAGAGACAGACAGCGGGACTCAATTTTGTGTTATACATATGTAGTGTTAGGGTTAATTCAGACCGCTACGCGACGAGGCGAGGCGAGGCGTGGCATTGTATATGGATTTGACAGATTTCAATTGCGTGAGTCTTCTTGTGAATCTGTCAAATCCATATTTTAGAAATGCATCTATGCGTCACGTTGCGGTCTGAATCAACCCTTGAAGTAAATCCGACCACCAACCCAGCTTCCGGTATGTTATTTTAGTCTTAGAGCATACAGCGACTTAGTCTAGACTCTAGAGCTTAGACTAACGTCACGCTTGGGTGTGTAAAGCCAACAGATGGTGTGCAATTTGTAGCGCTTATAGCTTTGTCCACACTGTTCATTTTTCTGTTCGTCAAGGGCATGCGTTATAGCGCAGTCAACAGCAAACGTGAGGCATGCCCGTGACGCATGCCCTTTGACCGTACCCAAAACTTAAAAAATGACAATATTGGCGTTGCGTTCCTTGACGCATTCAATTATTGAATGCGCCAATATGAAAGTTGATGACGAAAATTGAAAATGAAAGTGCACAATGAGGACATAGCTAATGATATATTTAACCGCTTGTCTGCTTGTCTCTATCTGACATATTGAAAATGTCATACGATGATCTGGGATACGCTGGTCTCCGGTAGCTAAAGAGCAGTTGACAGTTTCTTCTTCTTCACTAGATGACTCCCGCAACTCCGTTTATTATACGGAAACCGTACATTTCCGGGATAAAAAGTATCCTATGTCCTTTCCCCGGCTCAAAGTATCTCCATGAATAGTAAATTCGGTTCAGAGATTTGGGCGTAAAGGCAGACAATATTAGTAATAATAATAATATAATATAATATCTATGGACGCTTTACACCACGTCAGTCTGGCCCCGTGCTAAGTACCTAAATGACTTGTGTTACAGGTACCAGACAACGGGAATATATTTAATACTTTTATACTATACATATACAGGGTGTAACAAAAATAAGTGATAATACTTTAGGGTGTGTACGTGTTCCTTGTAGAGAGTTCACTGTGAAAGTAGCAGCACTGAAAGACGAAATTTTTTTTTCACTTTTGTATGGGTAAGAGCCCGAGCGTCACGAGTTTCCCAATACAAAAGTGAAAATTTTTTTGGTCTTTCAGCGCTGCTACTTTCACAGTAAACTCTCTATAAGGAACACATACACACCCTAAAGTATTATCACTTATTTTTGTTACACCTTTTATTTAATATTTTTATTATATCATACACATATTTAATACACATCCAGACCCGGGAACATTGAAAACTTTTTGTTCCGTCGGCGGGATTCGAACCCGCGACCCCCGGCTTGAGCTACCAACGCGGTCACCACTGAGCCACAGAGGTCGTCAATTAGTATGGATGTACCCTATATTTGGGGCTGGGCCTTTCAGTTTTCTCTCTCTAGTATACTTAAAAGTCCTTATTTTGAGCATCCACACGCCAAAGAATCCTTGGAGATTACCTGTCATCTGTCAACGTCATAAAATTTGACTTTTTTTTTATTTCCAGGGTGGCGACCAACACGCCTCATCTAGTCAGCCTGGGCACGGGCCGCTTGAGCACCGCGGTGACGCTGCATCCCATCAAACAAGGTATTGTAGCGGACCAAACAGCAGCCAGACTTAAAAGTGAACGTAGCTGTAGCATAAAGTATAAGTTATCAAAACTCAAAATCAATGTATTCCGCATTTTTAATGTTATAAATTATAATATATGTAATATGTGTGTGTTGCGGCCTTACCCATTGCGAAGCCCCGAGCGGAAGGTCTTTGCGAGGCCCTGGGAGGCAGGTTTTTGCGAGGCCCTTTGTCTTCCAAAAAAGCACCTTGCGAGGCTCCTGCAACCGTGAGGCCTCGGCGATTGCCCTGTTCGTCAACCCCTAGAGCCGCCACTGGATATGCACGTGCAAAATAAACGTGAGAACGACGAAAATCGGTCCAAGGTTTAATCGTGAAGCCATTACAAACAGGCAGACAGACATAACACGCTTTCGAATCAAAATGTTAGTAATGATTAAGAAATATAGCCTCTAGCCTCAAAGATTTCGAAAATAAAGCCCCCTCCCCTCATTACAGGTCGCGTCACAATCGGCTCGGACCCGACGTGCGACATCTACGTCGTCGGCACCGGCGTCGCCAACGTCCACTGCCGCGTCGAGAACTCGCACGATGTCGTCACGCTGTACCCCATCAGCGGGACCACGCTGCTCGACGGCCTGCCGGTGGACAAGCCGACGAGGCTGTCGCAAGGTGAGAGAAATGTGTGCCACAAATTGGCAGGATGTTTGTTAGTCTTTTAGGTATCCCATTGATCGAAATGAAGACACTTCTGGCAAGCTACTAGTGGACAAACTCATGAGGCTGTCACAAGGTAGGGGAAATGTAACCTATAACATGGGAAGATTATAGGTTTGTAACAGTTTTACGGTAGCATCAGCCTGAGAAAGCTGCACGATGGGCTGCCGGTGGACAATTGACAAACCGACGAGGTTGTCGCAAGGTAAGAGAAACGTATGCAATAAGTTGGCAGGAGGACACTCTTTGGTGTATAGTGGACAACCTGTTGACGCTGTCGCAAAGTAAGAGGGGTGGCCAAAGGGGTTAATTGGATCTATTTTATTTTTTCTTCACCACACGTGCCGAGGTTTGGCTCCACCACTATATTGAACTATATTGAATTTTAGAGATAAAGTGGGGTTGTGGTTACAATTTGCTAATCAGATAATCAACATTTTCAGGCAGCATGCTGACGATCGGTCGTTCCAACTACCTCCGCTTCAACCACCCCGAGGAAGCGCTTCTAATGAAGTCGGTGCTGCCGGCCGGCCACGTGTCCATGGCGCCCGCGCAGTTCACGCCCAACGAGGCCTGCGAGCCCACAGGTGGGTCTAGTCCTCAGTCAGCCTATGGGCCTGATTACACCTACCGAATATATTGGCGGGACAGTGCTCTTAGCCAAGCACTTGGCATGTTTATTGTGGATGTGCTCGGCCGAGTGCACTGTCTCACCACTACTCGGTAGGTGTAATCAGGGGCCGTACCACGAAACGATTTTGACACTCAAACAATCGGAAAATAATGCCGCGTCGTACTCTAACAAACGTTAAATGACGTTGTTAGAGCAGGACGCGGCATTCTAGTAAAAGTAGATAAAAACTAAAAACTCAGGCCTAACGAATGTACTATCAGAAAAGTGGATTCCTAGGCAGATGGGGGACCTACGTAGTTTGGTCGCGTTTAACGTCAAACCCAGCCGACAGATCACAATTAACATTGAATTGACATGATCCGACCAAATGACGTTAGTCTGTCAACTGCCTAGGAATCAATTTCCTCGATGGCACAACATACAAAATTTCATTAAAAATCCCCGTTTTGGAGGAGTTCGCGTACAAACACTGACACGAGAATTTTATATATTAAACCTACTATCAGTATTTTCGTTTGCGGTTTGACAGCATAATATATTGTACATTTTTCACCTGTTCGGTTGCTGTGGCAAGATACAAAATCATTTTAAAACCTTGGAACTTAGAAGCTAGAAACTTCTGCTATAGATCATATCTGCTATACCAGTCTTAACTGATTATAAATGATCTTGTGCAATGTTACCTAATAAAGTTTTCATCTATTTCCAGGTTACGTTAACCACCAATTCGAAAACCATTGTTACCAGGAGAAGTACAAAGATAACACACTCATGCAGTTGGATCAAGAACTTGATCTGACGCTGAAGAGCATGTCCAAGAGGAAACCGCCCGTTGCGCCAAGAAAGCCCTATAAAGAAGACACAGACTCGAACTCCGACCAAGAATCTAGACCCAAAATTGGCAGTATTATGGCCAAAGTCTCCAAATTCGAATACTACGCGAAGCAGCAGAAAGTCGGCAAAAGCCAATTTTTCACCAACGACCTTGAAATATCCCCAAAAGTCTTCAGTGCGAACTCCCTAACCGTTAACACTCCTGCCAAAGACGTGCTAGGCGGCAGAAACGTACCGAATTACATGAAGGTTAAGCAAGATCCCAAAATGATAGTTCTAGAGAATAACCTGGAGACAAAAGTTCAGCAGAGGAACAAGACTAAAATTGATGATCTGGTGAGGAATTTCGACGATCGAGAGAAGCTACCGAAGAAGGTGAACAACGATGTGAATGATTTTAAGAGTGATGATTACGGGAAGATCTGCGCTCATGTCGGCAAGATGGTGTGTCTGGCGTCTCCGACTTATGCTGGACAGTATAGTCCGGTGTATTCCAACCTGGATAGGAGTAAGGAGGCCGAGAGTATGAGGATAAAGGTGTGTATAAACTAGTTGACCCGGCAAACGTTGTTTTGCCATAATTTATTATGCATGTTATAAACTAGATGCGTCTGCGTCGAAATAAGTTTTACAGAACTCATATTAATATCTCCTTTCCGAGGAATCAAAGTATGTATCTCTGTACCAAATTTTATCTAAATCACATATATATATATATATATACTCAGCTGATCACAGACTGGCCGTGTAAGCATTGTCTAATAGTATCTTAGATTCAATGAAAAAAAACTATAATCCAATTTCAATTTGTCAACTTGTTGTCAACAGACTTCAACCATAAATAAAAGAGTATAATTCGTATGTACAGGCTTGTCACTCAAAAATCTGTCAATTTTCCTAGTGTGTGTGTTGTAGTGTGTGTAATGTTTTATTTATTATTTGTTAAAAAATTGTATGATTAAAGCATAATTTCAAAATAATATTAGCTCGATGCACTCCTTCACCATATAATCTATAACTGTGCAAAATTTCATTCTACGTTTACCCATTTTTCGTCAAAAGGGATACAATGTTTTTGGCTCACGTATTAATATATAATATACTTCGAGTCCCGGAAAAATGTACGTTTCCCGCATGAGAAACGAATTTGGCGCAACGGAGTTGCGGGCGTCATCTAGTATTATTATAAACGCGAGTTCGACAAGGCTTTATATGAACGTGGACTGGACGCTGCTGGTAAAGGAGAACTGTCAAAAATGACGTTTTTGTATGATGGCAACGTTAGTTCCTTTTCTCGCCACGTTCATTTAAAGCCTTGTCGAGCTGTACATGTGTATTGTACGTTCGTCTTAATTGTTTTTACGAAATCGTACATTTTTCCACAACAACTGTCCGCTTTCTCATCTTTCAAAGTATCTTCATATTGAATCTCATCTAATTCGATTTAGACAGACAGATAAGTTTATATGATTGCCTTCAACTTGTTTTTCAATGTTATTGTAAAACATGCAGTATTTTTATCTTCATCCTTCACATGATTCTGTTTGCTTTTTTTCCGCGTTTTTATCTGTCAGTTAAGGCTGGTTTAGACGACAACACTCAAAAATATTTAAAGTGGAGAACGTTCTAAGACTTTTTTTAAATAAAAATTAAATAGCCAAAATGTATAATTAGCATTATACATTTAGAATTACTGTTTCAACAAAATTTTAAAGCATGACCATGTTGTTAAAAATTGAAAAACTAAATTTTAAATAAAGAAAGGTATTTATCATTTTGATTACTTTGCTGGCAATCCAACATCTGCATCTGTATTCTGTTTCCTAATACTAATGTTTATCTATTTTTATAAAAAGACTAGCTTTTGCCCGCGGCTTCGCTCGCATTAAGAAGTATTATTATATACAAACTTTCATCCCCTATCTTAACCCCTTGGAGGTAGAATCGATTAAAATCCTTTCTTAGCGTACGTCATATCATCTACCTGCATGCCAAATTTCAGCCCGATCGGTCCAGTGGTTTGGGCTGTGCGTCGAAAGATCACCATGTCAGTCAGTTACCTTTGAGTTTTATATATATAGATTTACACAGCGAATAACTAACTCAAGGCTCGTCGTTGTTTAGCATATTGGAAACGTCACATGATAGAGAAAGATAACGCGCCTTGAAATAATTTCGGTGCATTAATATTTTAAATTTGTATACACAAAAGATACCCTCTTATCAGGGCCGGATCTACCATATGGCTATTTGGGCTTAAGCCCAGGGCCCTATGAATTCAAGGGCCTCCGCCGCTCAGCTAAGTCCGATAATGCGAAAGAGTTGATAATTATTTTATTTATTATATATTTTTGTTGGTATCCCTGAGAATCCTACAATCAAGGTTTATTTAGGTGCTGGTACTACGAAATGACAGTTAAAATGTTGTAGCCCTAAGTAGTTTCAGCCCAGGGCCCCGTAAGCTCACGGTCCGGCCCTGCTTCTTATGAGCAAAACGAAACCGAAAGACGTCTCATCCAACATGCTCGATAGTGTATACTACGCTTAATTCACAATCAAACACTATAATTGAAAGAACAATGCCCTTATCAGATAATGTAATACGTTAGTGATAATTGCTATTTGCTACCTAGGCAGAGGCCATAGTTAACAGTCGATTTGAATACGGAATAACAATTTATTCTATGCGGCCAGTGTTTCAAAATTAAAAATGTATTTGTTAAAAAAAAGTTGATTTCAATATGGAATATCATTTTAATCTGTTCTGCTGCTAGTGTTTCAAAATTTAAAATGAATGTGTTCGAAAAAAGTGCTTCAAATTAGAAATCCTATGTATATATATATATATATATCTATGGATCTGGATGTTCCTTATTTAGAGTTTGAAAATGATGTGGAAAAGTGCATAAGCTGTTTAAATAATGTTGACTTATGAAGAAAATAAATAGTGTTAAGTACTTGTGAAATGAACTTTAAAATGAAACATTGTGATATTTAAAAAATAAGGAAGTTTAATATATATCTTTGTTTGCTGACATGTAAATTGTTAATATTATTAACTTTTAAATTTATATTGTGTGAAGAACCAGAAGGTAATTAAATTGTAATCTAAATCATTATAGAAAGGTATTTAGAAAACTGCCTTATTATTCACAAAGTACAATAGTTCACAGAGAAAATGTGTGCACTCAAGAAAAAGAATGTTTCAACCAAGAAACTAATAAAAACTTTCATAACAAATATCAAAAGGAACACTTTGGCGCTAAAAGATTTGAAAACGTCATTCGCGAACCATAGACTAGAGAGAAACGTCATAGACTATGCGAAATCTATGAACGAAAAACTCGACATTGTCCATAAACTGCGAAACGACATCAAAATATACAAAACTATAAACACAATACTAACCAACCATTACATAAAAGAAACGAGGGATCACGAAAATACGATAGATGCAAAGATTTTAAAATTGGAATCTAAAATCAAAGAGTCGTATGACAGTTTGAAAGATGACATTTCCAAGATGGCGGATGTTTTGGTTGCCAGCAATAAAAATGCTGCAGATGGGGTTGCCAGTAAAAATGTTATTATGATTGGCCAAGATGTGAAATGCAATTTCAATGAATTGGCTATGAGGAATGACATTTACAATGATATTATTCGTAAGATTGACAAGTTGTTTTGTGGTATGGTAAGTTTCAACGAAAATTCCTAAACCTGTTACATATTCCCCCAAAAATTAAACACAGGAATATGATGTACTTATGTCTCAAAGAATTTTCAAAAAATAAAATCCCGCCGGGTTTTTTTCAGTAGCCCGCGTTTAGTTAACCATGTTTTAGTTTCATCCCCCATCCCCCCACCGGCAAAGTAAAGCAAAAAAAAAAGCAAAGTGGCCGTGAAAATCGTGTAAATGACACTTTTGAATCGCTAATTTTAAAGAACGTTCATATTTTAACCCTTAGCACCTCCATCGTGGGTATCGCAGGCACAGTAGATTTTCATTGTTATGCGGCAGCCGGCGGCCGCTTGGAAATTGATGGGTTAAAAGTTTTGGTTGCGGCCCGCGACTACAAGACCAAAACGTGTGTTAAAAAAGGTTCACGACCACTGTCATACGCCGATATGTCGCTCTCTATCTTATTCTTAACGTGAAAAGAGGAAAGACATAATTTTAACAAGATTGATATAATGTTTCAGGCTTACCAGGACAGAGTGAAAGAGGAAGAACAAAAGGAAGCGGAAACGGCGAGACTCGAGGAAATACTGAACATGTGCGCCGAATATGAGAAGCAGATTACATCAGGTAAGATGACAGCCATACTCACAGATATTTAGTGATACCGAATTGCCATTTAGACAATCGATTTTCGCCGTGCGGCGTAAATCGTGCGGCTATAGTCATCCGTAAAAACCCCGCATTACAGTCGGTCTCGACCATAATAATAATAATAATGATTTATTGCATAAATGTGGTACAAAAATATCTTACAATATTATTTAAATGGATCCGACATTCCGCCTATAAGTGGCGTGCAAAATAATTTTAAATTTTATGACATTAACATAATTATAAAAAGTAATAAATTTAAATAATAACTCATTACATTATACATATTCCATTTCATTAAATTATTAAGAATTATTTAAATATAGGCATTACATGAAATAAATTAAAAAAGAAGAAAAAAAATGTCAGCATCTGTCATGACTCATGTGTCAGTGTCATACAAGGTTTGTAAACATAATTTATGTATACCTAGCGGAATAGAAAAACAAATTTTTTTGACGTCCAGTCGGCACGTGCCGCACATTGACAATTTAATCTCATAGAAATCATGTTCAATCATGCTTGTATATGTATATACGTACACATATTTTTCACACAGATGAAACCAATTTTGGTGTCATTTGACAGCTCGAGATTGTTGCTCCATTCCGTTAGGTATGTATATTAACTTTATGGTCTCGAGTGCAACTTGCGGTCCGTAGAGTTACCATAAACTTCTTATCGTTTCAGGTGTGCCCCTCACCCCGCCGGAGAAGCGTCCACACAACAAGATCATCACCAACGGGTCCCTGCCCCGCAGCGTCACGCTCACACACAACCTCGTGCAGACCAACGACGGGTATTACAAGTGCGTTACATCTGACCTACTTTATTGAAGTGAAAACTTCTTTAACGGCGTTGAGCACTTTTGTGGGATGGGTAAAAACTGTGAAACTCGCGTCAGATTCTCGTGCTGATCGAAAAACCGTAAGAAGGTTGGAGAGTAGTGTTGTTACATCGAAATCGATTAATCGAACAATCGATTGTTTTTTTTCGATTGTCGATATTTTTTAATCGATTGTAAGGGTTTCGATTAATTTAAAAAATCGATTTTTTAAAAATCGATTTTTATAAAAAATGGGTTAAAAAAAAATGCATAACGTTAATAATCAAGTTTTCACTTCTGCCGGCACTCCCGGAGTGCAACCCGTCTTTTTTTTAAATTAAATAAAGGGGGCAAACGAGCAAACGGGTCACCTGATGGAAAGCAACTTCCGTCGCCCATGGAGACTCGCAGCATCAGAAGAGCTGCAGGTGCGTTGCCGGCCTTTTAAGAGGGAATAGGGTAATAGGAGAGAATAGGGAAGGGAAAAGGGTAGGGGATTGGGCCTCCGGTAAACTCACTCACTCGGCGAAACAGCGCAAGCGCTGTGTCACGCCGGTTTTTTGTGAGCCCGTGGTATTTCTCCGGTCGAGCCGGCCCATTCGTGCCGAAGCATGGCTCTCCCACGTCACAAATGTTGATACTAGATCAGTGTTTCCCAATCTGTGATCGCGGACCCCTGCGAATCCGCGGTGTCGTCCCTGAACCATACAGAAATGCTAGTGTCTCTTAGCACGGTGAATCCGATTTTTCTTTATTAAGGGGGTCCGTGAAAACGGTGCTTGATTTTATAGGGATCCGTGGCTGAATAAGATTGGGAAACACTGTACAAGATGACGCCAGCACCTTCGTTGCGTCAAAATTCGTCTATCGCGCCGGAGCTGTACATTTTTCCGCTGTTAAAAGTAGCGCGGGAACTACTTTTTACGTGATGAAAAATATCCTACGTCCCTCCCCGGGACTGAGAGTATCTCCATGCCGAATTTCACCAAAATCGGTTCAGCGGCTTGCGCGTGAAGAGGTAATAGACAAACAGACACACATTCGCATTTATAATTTTAGTATGGATTTGACATTTACAACATTCTTGGCAATGTTTACAAATGACTCACGAGCCACAATTAATAACGACACAGAAAATCTTATCTCCTTATCTACAAGTATTCCATGTCCTAAATCTAATCGATGCTCCTAATTATTTCAGATTTGATACCAGTCTAAACAAGAGCTGCAGTCAGTCCTTACCTGTGCATAGCACATATGAAAATTACGACACCACTCCTGAAGTTAAAATTAACGATTACGAAAATATCGGACGAATGGATGAAATAGGTATTCCGTATGAGAAGGAAACAAGCCCAGCAGTTAACAGAAAGATGTCACCAATAGGAAGCCCGTACGAAAACATGTATTTCAAGAATAGCTTCAAGCCAAAATCGCCGAATACTCATAGTCCGAGGACGAGGATAAAGACGACTTTCGCTCACAAGAATCTACCGTCGCCTCAGTACTTTATATTCCCACCTCCGCCTCAAAAAGAAGATAATGAAGGAGATAAATCTAAAGAAAGATCTAGAGATACAGAAGCTGAGAAAGTAAAAGATAGAAATCAAAGTGATAAAGATAAAGAAAGATATAACTTAGATGATTACGCAAAAGAAACAAAAGATGCTAGCAAAAGTAAAGTTAAAAATACAGAAAATGTTAAGGCAGAAGCTACATACGATGGTATAGAAAAACAACTAAGCATAGAAGAAGATATACCGATGATAGATGATTCTGATATTAGCAATGATTTAGAACTGAGATATTCTAAAGACTTTAGTGAAAAAGAAGAAAAAGTGATAGAGAATAATTTAAGTTTTGATGAAGTTAAGAAAGAACTGATGGCAGACATTCCAGAGTTAGAAGAATTCGAAAGAGACATAAAAGAAAGAAAGACAAAGAAGATAGAGCAGAAAATAGAAGAAGTGTCAATTGATAGCGTGTTAGATGATAATTTAGATGAAATGAAGAGTAGATATGAGAAGTTGAAAGAGGAAAGAAGGAAGTTAGTGAGTGAAATTCATGAGTTGAAGTGTAAAATGACAGAAATCAGATCACAAGAGGATGATATACTTAGAGAGGTAAGATGTTATTTTTAATAAACAATAATTCAGGTTTCGATTGAATAACAAAATAATATTCTCTTAATATACGTTAAACAAACAGTAATACTAAATTTCTTTTAGCAAGAAATAAATGAATTGATAGCTTTGACTTTTTATATATTTGTTTTCTCAACAGATATTGTAGTTTTTGGCCACGTCTAAGCTATCAAAACCGTAATCAAACAGTTGAACCGATTTTGATAAATTTTAGCCCAAATATGCAGTAAACCACTGAGCATAGGCTTCTTTTGACCCCTCAAATAATGTACGATTTTTGAATATAATATACAATGGTTTGTGATTTTGTTGTACAGAGCCAAAACTGCTCTGTCACGCGGATGCATATAATCTGGCGCAACTTTTTCTTATTTAAAAATATTATAATAATATTGTCTACAGTTGGAAATGGAGAAAGCCCTCATCAAAGGTGAATACGACTCCGAGATCGCCATCTTGAATATAGAGCAGAAGAAGAGGACGGAGCTGTCGGAGAGAGCGAGACAGATAGAGGACGAGATCAGACAGATGAGAGAGAGACAGGAGACGCGACAGAACGAGATGAGGGATAGGGTGGAGATAGCCACGCTAAAGGTCGAGAGGTATGTTTGAGTATGAGTTTGAGCAATGATTTACTTCGTCTTGATGTTAATGTAAACGTGCTTTAGTATCTCCAGCTTTGTCGAGTAATCTTAAAGTTTTGCGCGGTCTATACTATCTTATGCTGGCACTTCACATTGTATTTGCGTATTTGATGTATTCGCCACGCCAAACAATCATTTTGTGTAGACGGTATGTTTGACAAAGTATTGGCCTTATTTGCCTATTTGACAAATATGACCAATACCAAATACACATATCCGTACCTTCGTCGGTTTTTGACGCACATCAAAAGAGTCAAATAGGCAAGTAACAAATAAACCGGTCAGGACCGGTGTCAAGTTGACAGCCAACTTGACAACAGACGTATATTTTCAAATTTCAGGTGATTTTCAGCAAATTTTCTGTAATTTTCAGCATGTAATACATTACATGCAGTTAAATAATAAAGTCCAGCTGCCACTTGAATCACATCCATTGTATTGGTGAACACAAACCTGATTTAAAAATTCTGAATCGAATGTTTGTAAGTTTGCTATTTGACGGCCATGTGTGGAAGGTCGTATTTGCCTTTATTTGCTTGTTTGCGTATTCGTCAATAATGTTGCCAAATACAACAAATAGCCAATAGCAAATACAAATAGCCATGTGAAGTGCCAGCATTATATACGCAATTCTCGTGTCGCGTTGTTCGTTTTCTTTAAGCGACTAAACTGATTGTGATGGAACTTTATGTGTTTATTCTGTGGGTCTGAGAATCGGCCACCGTCGTGTAGCATAGACAAGCGTTGTATATACATTTTTCCTAATTGGTCAGGTTTTTTTGAAGTAATAATAGTGGGATATTAATATTATTTTTTAATATTAGTTAGGATCTATACTAATATTATAATGCGGAAGAGTTTGTTTGTTTGTTTGAACGTGCTAATCTCAGGAACTACTGGTCCGATTTGAAAAATTCTTTCAGTGTTAGATATCCCATTTATCGAGGAATGCTATAGGCTATATTTTATTACGCTAAGACTAATAGGAGCGAAGAAATAGAGGAAAATGTGGAAAAAACGGGGGAGATTATTTGAAATTGCTTATTATCTTAAGAACTACTGGAGCAATTTTTATGTTATTTGGCACACATGAAGAATAGACCACGTGAAGGGACATAGGCTATTTTTTGCGGGAAAATTTACGGTTTCCGTGAAATTCCTAAATTACGCGGGCGAAGCCGCGCGGAACATCTAGTACACTTTTAACTTTTTAAATGTTTTTTTCTCAGAATCGAACGAGACATGAAGCAGCGCGCGGCCACAGTAGAGGAGTTACAGAACGCGCAAGACATACTCGACAACGAGACCAAGTTGTACGAGGATCTCGAGTTTCAGCATTTGGAGGAGGAGTCTGAATTGTGAGTAGAGTTAATAGCCATTGAGCCATAGAGGTCGCCCCTGTAACTCAGTAGAACTAAAGGGGTCCCGAGACGATCAAACGGTTTGATTCAAACCTTACGTGTTTAATGCAACTATTTGATGTCAGTTTGAACGGTTTGTCAAATGACACTGCGCAGTTTTATTTCAATTTTGCGTGCACTTTTTCCACTATATTAAGAAATTATTAACAAATTACACGACCGGTTTCGAAATTAATCATCTTCAGGTGTACTTAGTGTATAGTGGAAAATTGTGTTTCATTAGTGTTCAACATGAATTTCCACCAAGAACCAACAGTACAATCAATTACATACAGTTTAATTCAATCCGCGCTGTCGAGTACACGTCTTGTGATGCAGACAAGATGCTCTAGAACAGTAGTCTCCAACCTTTTTTCATGCGGGCCACAAATATGTTTTGGTCTTGCTGTCGCGGGCCGCAACAATTTTTTTAGGGCTAAAAAATAATGTTCTTCAAAATTAACGATTTAAAAATGGAAAAAAATTCACGTTTACCCACGAACAACTTTGAAACTACAGCTTCTTTCTTTTTTTCTTCTTCAAATCCAGCACTAAACTAAGCCGAGTTTGTTCAAACGCCTCAGAACACGATCAAACGGCGTTTCAAACACGTAAATGTTTGACAAACCGTTCAAACTAGCTTTGTAAACGATCAAAATGGTTTGAGCCAAACCAAAATTTATGTGTTTGAATCAAACCGTTTGACCGTCTCGGGGGCCCTCGACTTCAAACAAACGGGTGAATATACGTGAGTTGGGCGCGACTGTCACTTTCGACATGTTTCACATTGCTGAGTACGCATTATATTCGGGGGGTGCTAATTTTGTAGTCACTCGAGCGTCATGGAGACCTAGTAGGAATTGTACATTAGGTAAAACTGATAAAAAAATAATGAAAAAGAGCGTTTTTTATTTTAGCGGTGGGTTCAGAAACTGCGGCCATTTTAAAGTTTTGAAAAAGAAAATATATTCAGAAAATTGCTTTTTTAGGTTAATTATAAATATATTTTAGACAACAAGGACTAAATAATTTAGTTTAGTGCAAATTAAAATATATCTGCAAAGCTTAGTTAGGAAAATATGAAGCTTTATTTTCGTCAGTGCTTTATATAGAAGCTTCTTTGGGGTATACTATCTTAATCTGACAGATCCGATGACATTTCAATATAAAAAAAATAACTCTAGTTGTAATATGAATTCTCTTCCTTTTATATTTAATATATTTATATATTGTATTTATGTTTATGTACTCTGTGTATATTTAAAGGCTAAGAAACAATATTTTGCTGTATATTTGCTTGTTCTGGTTTTTTCTGTTTCATTATTATATCTTGTATTTGCATGGTCGCATGAAGTCATCACCCGTGCCCACTGCATGGCAATCAGTTTACGTTATAAGTTATAACTGTTCACATTTTTCGCCTCAACTCTGACGCTGGCAACTCCTAAATGGGGAGGCTTACGCCAAAAGAAGAAGAAAAAAAAAATAACCTACCATGTGATATCTTATTTTTATACCATGATAACTAGACACATGTTGACGTGGGAGAGCCATGCTTCGGCACGAATGGGCCGGCTCGACCGGAGAGATACCACGTCCTCACAGAAAACCGGCGTGAAACAGCGCTTCCGCTGTGTTTCGCCGAGTAAGTGAGTTTACCGGAGGCCCAATCCCCTACCCTTTTCCTTTCCCTACCCTCCCCTATTTCCTTCCGTACCCTCCCCTATTCCCTTCCGTACCCACCCCTATTCCCTTCCGTACCCTCCCCTATTCCCTTCCCTACCCTCCCCTATTACCCCTTAGAAGGCCGGCAACGCACCTGCAGCTCTTCTGATGCTGCGAGTGTCCATGAGCGACGGAAGTTGCTTACCATCAGGTGACCCGTTTGCTCGTATGCCCCCTTATTTCATAAAAAAATAATAATGTCGGAAGCCTATATCTGACACGCTCGAGCTTAACTCAAAACCCCCTCTTCCCCTCCCCAACTATTAGTACGGCGCGCGCCGGCCGATATGACATACTACTTCAAACGTATTTTCGAGATCTCTTCTGAGTCGGCCTACTCGTTTGATAAATTTCTAAATATTTGTTAGTTGTAAGTAATAGTTTCCTTGTTTTACAGATTAGCGAACAGAGAAGACCTACAAAACGAAATTACACTGCTCACGAAGAAAATCGAAGCGCAAAAAACAAGAATATTAACATTGAAATCCGAAGCAAACAACAATTTGACTTCAGCGCTGGGTGAAACTAAAGTATTACATGCCGAGTATGTGAAACTGTTGAATCAAGTTGAAACTTTAACAGGCAAAGTACAGATGGTTGAAAAAGAATTGAGGCCTATAGTTAATAAACTAAACGATGTAGAAAGAACCCAGTCACCTGATAGTGCGTTTTATACAGACCAAACACGAGCGAAATCTGGCGAATTCGGTTACTCCCCCCAAAGCTCGGATAGCGATGATCTAGATCTAGCCAAAATCAAGCTGGAAGATCAAACTAAGATCATCAATGATAAATTCAATTCTATAGATCAAATGTCTCAATCGATGATCGTTGATATCGAAAGAAAAGAATTCGACAGTCCGTCCAAAGTTAAAGAGAAGAAAGGCTTCTGGGAGAGAAATTTTGATTCATTAAAAAGAAAAGGTAAAGATAAGAAGAAACCGGAAAAGATTGATATTATGTCGCAAAGTTTGAATGAGAATATTTTCTATAATGATAACATAGAAGTAGATACGACAATGGATAGGTTTAATAGTCTACGAAATTCTAAAAAGAAAGATAAGAAAGAAAACGGTCCAATCAAAAGTAATTCCTCTTCGAAGATACCGACTTTTGCGGCGTTGGGTAAAATTATTAAGAAAGATTCCATAAAAAGAAATAAAGAAACAACAAAGGATACAAAAGAAGACGACGCTAAAAACCGATACGTCAAAAATACAATTCCAATTGCCACCGAAAATAAGTACGTGAAAGCCAAATCCTTGTCGCCAGACAAAAGTAACTCGATAAAAGAAGAAGACGAATTAAAAAATATAAACGTCACCGACGACGTCAAACTGACAGAACGAAACGTCAAAATACGGCACAGGAAGAGCTGTGGGGACGAACCGAGTGTCAAAATTGGGGATTTAAAAAAAATAACGGATTCGAATAAAATACCCTCTCAGGACGACATAGATAGGATATCTAAAGTGACTATGGACGCTCCGATTCTTTCGAGTGATACGGACATGAGTTCCCTTGGGAAACGAACTTTGGACAGCCTAATGGAGATTGAGAGGAAGAGAATGGAAATGCTGGAGGAGCAAGGTATGTTAAAATACTGGAATAATCTGGTCGTTAAGCACGTAAAAATAAGTACTATCAGAGAAGTTCATTCATAGGCAGATTGCGCGGACCCACGTAATTTGGTTGCATCATAAAGTATTAATACCTAGCGGAATAGAGAAACAAAGGCCTGAGCAAGATAGATGTCACTATCAGTAACACTGCGTGGTAAAAAGAGACGTGATACATGACAGTAGAACTATTTTTTTGACGTCCAGTAGGCACTTATCGGCACGTTGACAATTTAATCTCATAGAAAGATGCTTGTGTAAGTGTATACGTACACATATTCTTACACACAGATGTAAATCAATTTCGGGTTCGTTTGACAGCTCAAGATTGTTGCTCTATTCCGCTAGGTATATTTACTTGGGTTGCATATTGAATTGACATAAACCGACCAAATGACACAGGTCTGTTATCTGCCTATGAAACAATTTATTTGATGGTATATACGAGGAAATTAATTCCTAGGCAGTCGACGCAGTCGGATAACGTCAACGTCATTTGGTTGCATCATGTCAATTCATGTTAATTGTGATCTCTCGGCTGAGTTTGACAATACGCGACCAAATAATGTAGGCCCGCCATCTGCCTAATGTCGGCACTACGTATTATAGGCGAACGCGTTGGCCGGCGCGCTGGCCCAATGTGTAGATTGGGCGTTCGCGCGATGGCGGTAGGTGTTTCGCCCGTTCTACACATTGGGCCAGCGCGCCGGCCAACGCGTTCGCCTATATGTAGTGCCGACGCTAGAAACCACTTCTCTGACTTAAGTAGGTACTTACAATATTATCCTTGTCTATTCCAATGTAAGGACAAAACGTTGTATAGGCTCTGCATTAATATTAGTGTGAATCTTTTTCTCCATACTTACTCTGTCAATATTATAATGCCTTTATCATTCCGTCCGCTTCCGTGGTCTAGTGGTATAGAGCTCGGCACCTGACTCGGAGGTCGTGGGTTCGATTCCCGCGTTGGAAACATGTTATTTCCAAGTTTGGTTATGACAATGCAGGCTGATCACCTGATTGTCTGACAAGTAAGATGATCCATGCGTCGGATGGGCATGTAAAAAGTCGATCCTGCCCCTGACTTCTCGCCGGTCGTGTCGGTCTTCCGTCCCACTGGGTTATGAGAGTAAAGGAAAAGAGAATGCACTTGTGTACTGCGCACACACTTGGGCACTATAAAATTACTCCTGCGTAGCTGGTTTGGTTTCAATGAAACTGGCCACCGTCACCGAAATCGGTGTGGGAGCTATTATTATTATAATATTCTATGTTACTAACGTAACTAGATTGGAAGTTTGCGGTAGCAACGCGTTGCCACTTCGAAGATGCCTGCAGGCATATCTCACATACATAATGACATAACGAATATATGACTTGACATTGTCTTTTGAACAAAAAAGTGGTTACGCATTTATGAGAATCTTTTGTAAGACATTGCTACTCTAGTATTTTAGAAACTCATTGATTATTATTTATTATTCCCAGGTTGCCAAGTGATCGAAAACGAACGAGAGAAAATATCCGAACTGAAGAAACGCGCTCAGGACGAGACGAAGAAGCTCTGGGATCAGCGCAACCGCGACCGCAGTGACAGCTGTCAGCTGTCACCTGTTGACAGATCGCCGGTGGAGTTTGACAGGTATGTATCTTCTTCTTCTTTAAAAAAAAGCCTCCCATAAGGATTAGCCAATGTCAGTAATTTGACGAGATAAAAAAATACTTTGTTGCCATTGGTAATAACTTTATAATAGAGCTGGCCTTTGTGAAAGTACAAGTGAAAAAAAAATCCGAAAATATTGTCATGAAACGGTTTCAATTAGAATAAACTAATCAATATCTCCTTGCTTTATATCTGAAACAATATAAAACATCCATACTAATATTATAAATGCGAAAATGTGTCTGTTTGTCTGTCTGTCTATCTGTCTGTCTGTCTGTTACCTCTTCACGCCCAAACCGCTAAACCGATAGCTGAAATTTGGCATGGAGATACTTTGAGTCCCGGGAAAGGTCATAGGATACTTTTTGTCCCAAAAAAATGCACAGTTCCCGCGTGATAAACGAGTTTTGGCGCACCGGAGTTGCGGGCGTCATCTAGTACAAAAATAAGTTTACTATATTAGTATTTAAAGAGACACAATTCTATAATTTAATGTTATTATCCATTTATACTAATATTATAAATGCGAAAGTGTGTCTGTCTGTCTGTAAAACAAACCGCTGAACCGATTTTGCTGAAAATTCATACATACTTACGACTTTTTATCTCGGAAAAATGTACGGTTCCCACGCGATAAACGAGTTTTGGCGCAACGAAGTTGTGGGTGTCATCTATTTGTCAATAAAATTACACAGAATATGTATAAAAGGAGTTGATGATGCTGAACTAATTATGAATTTTGACATTGACAGGTGTCAGGTTGACAGCCGTCAGTTTGACAGGTGTCAACTTGACAGCCCGCGCGAATACGTCGAGGACGCGAGCTATTTGGACGGGAGCTATGTGATGACTAACTCGACGATATACGAGGATAGGTGAGTGCAGGATGTTTCTATTAGTGCGGTACATTGAGATACCAGTTTGGCCAGATACCCGTTATTCTTAGTTCCTACAGAATATTATTTTGAAGGTTAATTTAAGCTAATTAATAATAATTAATTAAGCTAATAGGGAATGACTAGTACTAGTTATTCCCTCTTAAGAAAAGAAATTGCAAGGTCACTTCTCAGACAATATAGTCTGAGAAGTGACTTTTCAAAATTCAAATACATACGTCAGATAAATGCAGACTTTGTATAGTAAATAGTAATTTGCTTTAAAAAATGTTTATTGTCATGGTCGAAGTTTAGGGCCTAACTTTTTATACAATCTTACTGCTTTTTGCTAAATAAAGGTAGCACACTAATTTAAGATTGCTTATCTAAGGAATATGCAATGTTTGATTTTTAGTCGAGTTTCGCCGATCGATCTTAAAGTAGTGCGCAACCTATATACAATTTGGAGCTCTAATTACCTATCAAATCCTAACGACCAAATACTAGGCGCATTGGAAATTTTACATTAAGAGCCTACTGTCAAAACGCTAGCCCCGCCTACACACACCGCTATCCTCCAATCGTGATACAATGATTCCATTAATCGTGCTTCCGGGCAATGTGCTTTACACTGCAACTAATAGTGAACAACGTCGCGTAACAACGGTTCCCGCATTATATCATGAAAGTAAAGGTCGTAAGTCCTAAAAATGTTTTTGATGATTACTTAAAAATTAAATACAAATTACAATACTAATATTTCCTTTAGCTATTATTTTATAAAGTGTGTGATTGTAGTAGTGCAAGTTATTTAATGATATTAACTCAATAAGTGTAACAGATATTTGTTAAAAAGCCCAGAGAGATTCATAATAATTTCGAAAAATAAAACTATCGATTCGAAATAAGTGAATCGTGTTTTCGGTTAGCTAAATATCAGATAAATATACAATGATCAATCGATAAGTCAATAGTCTTCCGGGATCGTAATACTTATTAGAAAACACAGCAATTTGACAGCCCGCTCTTAAGGGGGATATTAGATTATCATATACAAGGTGTAACAAAAGTAAGTGATAATAATTTAGGGTGTGTACGTGTTCTTTGTAGAGAGTTAACTGTGAAAGTAGCAGCGCTGAAAGACCAATTTTTTTTTTCACTTTTGTATGGGGAAACTCGTGACGCTCGGGCCCTTGCCCATACAAAAGTGAAAAATTTTTTTCGTCTTTCAGAGCTGCTACTTTCACAGTTAACTCTCTACAAGGAACACGTACACACCCTAAAGTATTATCACTTATTTTTGTTACACCCTGTATATTGGATCCGAGATCATTGAGTCAATGATATTGGATAATGTAATATAGACATATGATTCATTTCTTCCTTGATCATAGATTTTTGACATTTGCTGAGAGATTGGATCCAATACGGTCATAGAAATAGGTGTTGCCAGTTATTTAATATGAAAAAGAGTTTTTAATTTCTTGTTCGTTAATATGTTTCAAATAATGTAATGTAATTATTTTTCTAATTACATACTTGGATAATCTTGCTGAAATAACAAAAAACAAGCCATATTAAAAATGACGATGTCTTTTGACAAATCGAATTCTCTGAGATCTAGTAACCCTGACGTCAATACCTGTCAGCGTTAGCGCTCTCCATTGGCTATTGAAACCACATATGACGTAAAATAGGATCAATGAAATATGATAATGTAATATTCAGATATGATCAAATGATCATATATATTGGATCCTATATTTGATCATAGAAATGATCATATATAAATGATAATGTCTTCCGGGATCGTAATACTTATTAGAAAACACAGCAATTTGACAGCCCGCTCTTAAGGGGGGATATTAGATTATCATATACAAGGTGTAACAAAAGTAAGTGATAATAATTTAGGGTGTGTACGTGTTCTTTGTAGAGAGTTAACTGTGAAAGTAGCAGCGCTGAAAGACCAATTTTTTTTTTCACTTTTGTATGGGGAAACTCGTGACGCTCGGGCCCTTGCCCATACAAAAGTGAAAAATTTTTTTCGTCTTTCAGAGCTGCTACTTTCACAGTTAACTCTCTACAAGGAACACGTACACACCCTAAAGTATTATCACTTATTTTTGTTACACCCTGTATATTGGATCCGAGATCATTGAGTCAATGATATTGGATAATGTAATATAGACATATGATTCATTTCTTCCTTGATCATAGATTTTTGACATTTGCTGAGAGATTGGATCCAATACGGTCATAGAAATAGGTGTTGCCAGTTATTTAATATGAAAAAGAGTTTTTAATTTCTTGTTCGTTAATATGTTTCAAATAATGTAATGTAATTATTTTTCTAATTACATACTTGGATAATCTTGCTGAAATAACAAAAAACAAGCCATATTAAAAATGACGATGTCTTTTGACAAATCGAATTCTCTGAGATCTAGTAACCCTGACGTCAATACCTGTCAGCGTTAGCGCTCTCCATTGGCTATTGAAACCACATATGACGTAAAATAGGATCAATGAAATATGATAATGTAATATTCAGATATGATCAAATGATCATATATATTGGATCCTATATTTGATCATAGAAATGATCATATATAAATGATAATGTTATACCCCCCCTAAGCAAGAAGGATGTATGGCTAGTCCATAAAGTTAATATACCTAGCGGAATAGAGCAACAATCTTGAGCTGTCAAACGAAACCGAAATTGGTTTACATCTGTGTGTAAAAATATGTGTACGTATACACTTACACAAGCATGATTGAATGAATGAATGATGAATGATCATGAATTCTATATAGTGGAAAAAGTGCAAGAAAAGTGTGTTTTATTAGTGTACAACATGAATTTCCACCAAGAACCGACAGTACAATCAATTACATATGAATTCTATGAGATTAAATTGTCAACGTGCGGCACGTGCCGACTGGACGTCAAAAAAAGAGTTCTGCTGTCATGTATCACACGTCTCTTTTTACCACGCAGTGTTACTGATAGTGACATCTCTTTTGCTCAGGCCTTTGTTTCTCTATTCCGCTAGGTATATTAACTTTATGGGCTAGTCTGGTATCTCAATGCACAATATCTATTTAGTAGATGTATTAACTCGGCTTGTAATATAAGTGATGTGGTGTGATGACATAGGTTCAATCAGAGGTAGAATAATTCTGAACAGAGTATTGGTGGAGTTTTTTTCTATTTTAACATTTTTGCAAATGAGTGATAGTAAAGAACGACAGATGCGCAGGTTAGTTATTGTTGATATTTTATTGCTACCTACTTCTTATTAATAGAGCAAAGAATCTCTTAATTATTATTTTATTATTATTTTATGAAAGAAGGGGGCAAACGAGCAAACGGGTCACCTGATGGAAAGCAACTTCCGTCGCCCATGGACACTCGCAGCATCAGAAGAGCTGCAGGTGCGTTGCCGGCCTTTTAAGAGGGAATAGGGTAATAGGGGAGGGTAGGGATGGGAAGGGAAAGGAATAGGGGAGGATAGGAAAGGGAATCGGGCCTCCGGTAAACTCACTCACTCGGCGAAACACAGCGCAAGCGCTGTTTCACGCCGGTTTTCTGTGAGAACGTGGTATTTCTCCGGTCGAGTCGGCATATTCGTGCCAAAGCATGGCTCTCCCACGTATAAAGCAATTATTCCATTGGAACTGTACCTCAACATAATTTAAGCGCGTGTAAGCCTAATATCCCTGTTCCCTTAGCTCAAGATTTTTATTAAGAAGTAGAATCGACTAAATAGATCTTTCTCACGTCATGATGTGCAAGGTTTTTGACAATTTAAACTTTATCTAGGGACAATGTCCGTCGGGTCCGCTACTGTATAGTGTATAATACTTACTAATAATATTAATAGCTCCCACACCGGTCTCGGTGACGGTGGCCGGTTTCATTGAAACCAAGCCATCTTAGCAGGAGTAATTTTATAGTGCCCAAGTGTGTGCGCAGTACACAAGAGCACTCTCTATTACTTTACTCTCATAACCCGGTGAGATGGAAGACCGACACGACCGGCGAGAGATCAGACGCAGGACCGACTTTTTACATGCCCATCCGACGCATGGATCATCTTACTTGTCAGACAATCAGGTGATCAGCCTGCATTGTCCTAGCCAAACTTGGAATTAACATGTTTCCAACGCAATTCCACTAGACCACAGAGGCGTCTTACTAATATTATAAATGCAAAAGTCTGTCTGTTACCTCTTCACGCCCAAACAGCTAAACCGATTTTGCTGGGCATGTCCGTCTGTCTGGCTGCCTACCTGCCTGTCTGTCTGTTACCTCTTCACGACCAAACCGCTGGACCAATTTTGCTAAAAGGTTTGGAGATACTTTGAGTCCCGGGAAAGGAAATAGGATACTTTTTATCCCGGCAAAATGTACGGTTTCCGATACATTTTGGCTCAACGGAGTTGGCGTCATCTGGTACTGCCTACTGGTATTGTGTATGGCAAAACAACATCTCCCGGGTCAGATCATCACACAAATATTTAAAGTTAAATATGCAATTAGCTAATGATAATGGCTATCGTTTGGTGACCTCATCGGCTTATCTTATACGTATTTTGAACTTTATTATTATAGTGATAAGGTAGAGTGGGAGGCAGAGACTATATCTCTTGATAAGCTATCAGTATGTGTGATTTCAGTGCGAATAGTGGACGTGTTTAAAAAAATAGTGTCCTAGTGTTAACAAAAAAAATCACAACTTTTTTATAGTGTCCATATTAAAAAAATGAAGTGATTAGTGAATTATAAAACGTTCAAAATCAAGATTAAAGTAAAAGATTAAGATTAAAGTTACATTATTTTGAAGTTTATGAATTATGATAGGTTGTTAATGTTGTTAATTGTTATGTATGAGTTTTAACTAACTTCCAAAGAAGCGATTATGTTTGGCTGTGGATTTTTAAAAAGCATTAATATGAAGTGATATTACTTGACAAAATACAATATACATGCACACAAAATTCTAGGAGTGACTAAGCTTATCAGAATTCATTGACTAAAATCTATAACAGTTGATAAAATATTATAGTGACCAATAAAATATACTTTATAGTGGCTATAATATATCTTATGTTATAACTGTTACTAATTAAAGTGCTAGCTATTCTTGTGACTTTGTCGAATTATAAATTCTTTATTCGTTTATCGCGTGGAAACCGTACATTTTTCCGGAATAAAAAGTATTATAATATGTCCTTTCCTAGGATTAAAATTGTTTCAATACCACACCAAAATCGATTCAGCCATTTGAGTCTGAAAAGTAAGACTCTTTTGCATTGCTAGTATTAGTACCGTAAGATACTAATTATGTATTCTGTGGTATTAGTATAATATGGAAGTCAGTTCTGAATATCGTACGAATGTAATAGAGCCGTTATCAATTAGTAATGTATGGTAGTGAAATCACAAATGTGTGACACAGATACGACTATTATGATTGTAACATACAGGCTGTTAGCGTTTTACACGTAAATTACTGAACCGATTTTGATGATATTAATAATTAAGTAGACAAAGCCCGCAATTCCGTTGCCGGTTGCGTCAAAATAGTTTGTCGTGCGGGAACCGTACATTGTTCCGGGATGATCATAATATGTCATTTCCCGGGACTCAAAGTATCTTTCGGCAAAATCGATTCAGCTGTTCGGGCGTGAAGAGGTGACAGACAGACACACTTTCGCACTTTTATGGATCTAGATAATAACTAATAACTATGCAAGTCTGTTATTCGCCGTCTCATACTATCTTCTCCGAAAAGCTATTGGTAGGAACTAGGAGGGACATAAGCTGCTAATAATTCCGTAAAAATGTACGGTTTCCTTAATTATTATAGGGTTAATTCAGACCGCAACGTAACGCGTAGATGCATTTCTAAAGTAATGGATACAGATTTCATGAGCGCGAGACGTCGTGCAAATCTGTCAAAACTCAAATCCATGCAACACACGCGTGCAGTCGAGAAATAAGTCTATTATTTTTGTAACACCCTGTAGATGTCATTGCGCATCTTCTATGTCTTACTAGTTGATGGTACATTACACAATTGTCATCAGAGTGACTGTCAATTGGTAGTAGTTATGTCAACGGCGATGTGGACAAAATTAGCTGTGCTCGTGTCAATATAGTGGACCAAGTTGACAAGATTTTTTGCACTATGGGGAGGACTTAATAAAATGAGTGCTGCAGTTGTTAGGCTATTGCATTTTAACCCGAGTTTTGAGCGCGGTGAGCGGTGATCGGATCAAGAAATTCCGTAACGAAAATAAACCTAACACGGCATACTTCGGCACGCTGTTTGTGTGCATGCTAATTATAATTGCAAAAGTTAATAAAAATGCTATGCAATAGCTTTATCGCGGCAGTCCCCGAGTGCCACACCTTAAATTAATATTTATATGATTTTGCTCAGACTGAAATACATTGCTGAGTAAGTACTGAAAAGTATTCACCCAGATATTTTGTTGTGGCAAAATTAAAAATTGATTTATGCGACAGTTCTGTCATATCGTTCGGAATAAATCTAGTTTTAGATTGTTATGTGACCTAGAAATCTAGTTTGAAGACTTTAATATAGGTCGTGATCGTTTAGTGGCAAAAATGTTTTGACGTGGGAGAGCCATGCTTCGGCACGAATGGGCCGGCTCGGCCGGAGAAATACCACGGGCTCACAGAAAACCGGCGTGAAACAGCGCTTGCGCTGTGTTTCGCCGAGTGAGTGAGTTCACCGGAGGCCCAATCCCCTACCCTTTTCCCTTCCCTACCCTCTCCTATTTCCTTCGCTACCCTCCCCTATTCCCTTCCCTACCCTCCCCTATTACCCTATTCCCTCTTAAAAGGCCGGCAACGCACCTGCAGCTCTTCTGATGCTGTGAGTGTCCATGGGCGACGGAAGTTGCTTTCTATCACGTGACCTGTTTGCTCGTTTGCCCCCTTATTTCATTAAAAAAAAATTGTTAGTAACTAGATGACGCCCGTAACTCCGTTGCACCTAAATTCGGTTATCGTGCGGGCAACGGCAATCGTACATTTTTCCTATGTCCTAGGATAAAAAGTATCCTATGTCCTTTCCCGGAATTTGAAAGTGTCTCCACACCAAATTTCAGCAAAATCGGTTCAGTGGTTTGGATGTGTAGAGGTAACAGACAGACAGACTGACAGACACACTTTCGCATTTATAATATTAGTATTAATTACTATAGATTTTAAAAAATATTCCAAATTCGAACGTGAAAAAAATGCAGTTAAATGTTAAAAAGAGATGCAACTATCTTGTGTCTCTTTCAGAGGATTAAGTAAATAAGTAGCCATCATTAGATAATATAAGGATATAGTTTATGTAATGCGTGATTATAATAATTATTAATTTGCATACATCATAATTCATAACGTATTTTACATTCTAAAGACTAGCTAGTACTTCAATAAGTATAGTTTTTTTTTTTATTTTTTATGATATAATGGGGCAAACGAGCAAACGGGTCACCTGATGGAAAGCAACTTCCATCGCCCATGGACACTCGCAGCATCAGAGGAGCTGCAAGTGCGTTGCCGACCTTTTAAGAGGGAATAGGGTAATAGGGTAGGGTAGGGAAGGGAAGGGAAGGGAATAGTTGAGGGTAGGGAAGGGAATAGGGTAGGGGTTAGGGGATTGGGCCTCCGGTAAACTCACTCACTCGGCGAAACACAGCGCAAGCGCTGTTTCACGCCGGTTTTCTGTGAGAACGTGGTATTTATCCGGTCGAGCCGGCCCATTCGTGCCGAAGCATAGCTCTCCCACGTATAGTTTGAATATGTGGAAAAATTATAATTAGTGATATATTGATCATGATTTTGTAAAACGTGATAAAAAGTGATAAAATACTTTAGGATGGAGAAGAAACAAAAAAGTTCTCTTTGTTGTTGGTAAGTTTATGAAAAAAAAAAAAAAAGTAAAAGAAAAATAATAACATTCAGCCAGAGATATAGCATTTACTTTATTGATATTTATCACAAAACTTTAATATTTGTATCTGTGAATCGGTAAATACATTTTTTTATTTATTTATTTATTAAAGTTAATTAAAACGGGTTACCCCAATTACAATAATTAACTACAATCTTGACTTAAAATTAAAACTTAAAATTAATTATGACATTGTTACAATACATAAACAAATTAGATTAAATAGTAATAGAAGAAACCCTTTCGTACTTACTTTCACAAAATCCTACACATGCTCTCTTCACATCCAACCACATTGTATTATTTACTTTGTATTAAACTTAACTTTTGTTTGTTTCAGTTCTGGATTCCTTTCATCTTCAATCGAAGAGGTATGTTTATTTTTTGTATTCACAAAATGTAGATTAAGTAGAATATAAAAAGATGGCGCCACAAAAAGTATCATTTTTGAACAGTGGCGTATTAGCACTTGGGGAGCCCATTTCTTTTTGACCTTAGCCCGATTGCCCGAGTGAGATTTTTTCCTACAAACTTTTTGGATCTGTAGCTCTAATAATATTAATTATTATTGATACCGGAGTACTAGGATGAAGTATGCTTTAGATTTCCTACTATTACTACCGTGTGTGAACGAAATCACAACATACGAAAACTGTAAGGAATGAGAAGGACGGAAACATTTTTTGTCTTTGTCAGAATTTCTGTTGGTCACAACTGTCACAAGGCAAACTTGCGACCAACGAATCAGTTGCGAACGATATTTACTTCGTTTATTTATGTGATTTACTGTAATTCATGTGGTGAAACAAAGACGTAGTTGAGTGTTGCATAAACTTAAGGTGGGGATTAATCTCAATCCAAAACGATAACTTTGCACACAACCAAAGACCAAGCATGTACGCATCGCAATAAGATTCATTTTAGCTTAGCATAAAACTGCAGTCACTCGAGCGGATTTTCTCTATTTTTCATGTTTTTTTTTTAAATATCTTTGGAAATAAACATTAAGAAACAAAATTGTTCGGTTAAAGAATTTTTAATATAGATTTACTAACAATTCATTCAAAAAAATGTATAATTATCCTAGTTAATACTTATATTTCGATGAAATAGATTTTTATCGGAGGTGAGTTTGTAAATTAATTACAGCCAAAGTATTAATTACTTCAGCAACTTCCGTCGCCCTTTTAAGAGGGAATAGGGTAATAGGGGAGGGTAGGGATGGGAAGGAATTAGGGGAGGGTAGGGAAGGGAATAAAGTAGGGGATTGGGCCTCCGGTAAACTCACTCACTCGGCGAAACACAGCGCTAGCGCTGTTTCACGCCGGTTTTCTGTGAAAACGTGGTATTTCTCCGGTCGAGCCGGCCCATTCGTGCCGAAGCATGGCTCTCCCACGATTAAAAAATTATGTGTTCTTTCCTGGAATTTCAAGCATCTTCATTCCAAATTTCATCTAAATCAGTTCAGCCTTTTATGCGTGAAGAGGTAACAAAAAGATACATTTTCGCATTTACAATATTAGAAGTGATTTTACCCAAAATATTAAGGCTATTAATCAGTCCACTACTTAGTCTTTACCTACAATTTACAGTAGTTTCCTCTTAGAACAAATATCCTAGTGTTCTATTTTTAAATTTTAATTCACGATAGCGTTTAAAGGAAGAACACGTCCGTTCCTACAAGGAAATAATTCGTCTATGGTCTATGCCGGATGCGGCCACAGACAAACAGTTTGACACCTTGACGTTTTTATTAAAGTGATGTGAATAGGCAAAGAAATTTATAGAGGTGCAGTTAATTTTGATTGACTTATCCTTTAAGATATTTATAGGTCGAGTTGTGTGGGCTCGCGTGATTATTTTTGTTCTGATGATCGTATTTTTGTCTCACAGTTATAAACTGACATTCTTTATGTACTTTAAGATTTGAACATTTTAATTAACTTTTTTGTTTCTTGGATTAAATTATGAGATCTAGATGTCGCCGGGCCTTCATTGCGCTAACGTTTGCTTTAAAATCGCGCGGGAACTGTACATTTTTCTGGGGTGAAAAGTGTCCTATATCCTTCCCAGGGTCTAAACTAGTCTAAAGAAATCTACACCCACCAAACTCGCCTTTAATATGGATTACAACGGTAATATTAAGTTACTTTGTAATTATCAATGACTAATTACTTAAATTAGTAATAGTAGGATTACGATGGACGCGTCATACTAGTAGGTGTTGTACGCTGAAAGCTGCACGTGATTCAAATTTTCAATATACACGGAAAACATTCATTGCTCTGTTATTAGCCGTCTCATTAACAGAAAATCTGAAACAAACCGACTTGCGTACGACCCGCCCACGCCATCAGAAAATAAACTTATATTAGTAACCGAGTGGCAGTTTACTGAACGCCCGTGTCGTGTCAAGGCGAAAAAAAAAAAGCGCGCGAGTTTAAAAAACAGTTGAAATTCCAATTTCGATTTGGCGCGAGTGCGTTTCAGTGTTAGGAGTTGAAAGTAAAATTGTAGCAATTTTTTATTTTTACATGAGAGTGATGAAAGTTTTTCTAAGTTTAATTTTTTTAATTTACTAGGGTAGATTATCTATCGTCAGATAAATAAGAAATCTTGACGTTTTTGTTAATCGTACAAAATCTGACAAAGTGTCTTTATTCCACTGAAATAAATTATAGACTGAACTTAAAGCATTAACGGCCGAACTCATTGATATTTGATGATGAATAATCACTTAACAATTACTTTATTTAATAAAGATTCTGTCATAAACTCCATACTTTATCTGTCAAACTTTTTATTAAAGCTAATCAATAATTAATTGTCTCTGAATATGACCGTAGAGCCTTATCTGTGAAATATTTTTAAGTTTATATCGTATCGAGAAAATTCTAAAATTGACAAAAATAATAGCAATGTATAATATTTCGGTTTACAAAGTTTTTTTAAGCATTTCAACAGTGCTAAAAATGAATTTAAGTTTCTGACTTGTGAAGATACAAATTTTTGGGTTTATTACATTCTTCCCGTTGAAATTATAATTGGGCTATTAAATTTTCAGGGTTGTCACTTGCCGGATTTAAAATATAAATATTATATTTAGTCACCAATATGACAAAAATGTTTGATGATCTTTAAAAATCTTAAAGGATATTATGACTTCAGGATTTTTTTTCAAATTATTCATCAATCATTTTTGTTATGACGTTACAGCAAGTAAAGTTTCAGTAAAGCGTCTACCACTGTACTAAATTAACCGACATGACTCCTTGATTGCTTTGACTTTTACTTGCCTTTCCCAAAATAGGCGATAACGTCCCCTTGTGGGCGCTGAACGTCTAAAGGGTGTGGGACCCAGAAAAAAATTGGGGGAGTTGTGATTAGGCTTTGGGGGCGCTAAGACACAATTTGTTCTCAAAGTAGGCAGTAGACAAAATAAGTTTGGGAACCTCTGACTTAGACTCTGACTAGATTTTAGACTTGACGATATAGTAAAACGACGATGAAAAGTATTGTAAGAAGAATATTGTTTTCCCGCCATAATTAATTTGACACTGGCCATTGTTAAAAAGCCGAATCTAGTGCTTAAACTATCACTGAATTATTAATTCTGTGACTACTATAGAATAGAATTAATATTTCGACTTCTACCTTTGTCTCCGGATTGAGATCGGACGTTGTACGAAACCGCACCTGCTGCCTTACTCCCGAAACTGATATCGATTTCGATTTTCGATTTCAACGGTTTTTTGAATTTTTTTTGACATATTTTAGATGTCTAAAGTGTCAAAAAACCGTTGAAATCGAAAATCGAAATCGATATCAGTTTCGAGAGTAAGGCACCTGCTCATGTTTGTCGAGCGATCTTAAAGTCGTGCGCGTCCTGTACTGTTGATGGTGAACAATATGTCGGAATTCGCCTGTACGCGTCATGCAGTGTTTACAGCAAAATGATTGTACTGCGCGTAAGTTAGTCGTTAACTAAAAATATATTGTTTGTAGGAAATTACTCAGTTAATGAGTAAAGATAAAGACAACGCACTAATACCTCTAGTATGGAGTGAAGAAACACTTAAAAGTTTTTCTTTTTATAAAATAAGAGGCAAACGTGTCACCTGATGGGAAAAAAACTACCGTCGCCCATAGACACTCGCAACATCGGTAAAGCTGCAGGTGCGTTGCTGGCCTGATTTACCTGAACATTTATTTTTATTCATATTATACGAATCCCTACGTAGATCTTCACATCTTTTCACATTAGGGACTACAACTTCAAACCTGATACAATATTGTTTAATATCACTAAACAATACTTGTTATGAAATACTGTCGTATCAACAAAAAGCCTAGGTATAAAACATAAGCAGTAGGCACATGAAATTTCACAGATAAAAAATTGATCGAAATAAAATTTGAGACAGCTGAGATTTTTTCCGGAAAAACGTAAACTAAGTGAAATAAAGATTAAAGCTTAGGCCAAACCTACGCGACCAGGCGACTGCGAAGCGGAGCGTTAAGTTGTCGAATGTATTTTTGTATACAAAACACACATTTGACAACTTGACGCTCCGCTTCGCAGTCGCCTGGTCGCGTAGGTTTGGCCTAAGCTTAGATGGCCCTCATTATACAGTGTGTAACAAAAATAAGTGATAATACTTTAGGTTGTGTACGTGTTCCTTGTAGAGAGTTCACTGTGAAAGTAGCAGCGCTGAAAGACCAAATTTTTTTTCACTTTTGTATGGGCAAGAGCCCCAGCGCCACGAGTTGCCCCATACAAAAGTGAAAAAAAAATTTGGTCTTTCAGCGCTGCTACTTTCACAGTGAACTCTTTACAAGGAACATGTACACATCCTAAAGTATTATCGCTTATTTTTGTTACAACCTGTATACCAAGTATATTAGGCATGTAATCGGTCGCGATTATGAACGAGAGACAAAGAAAATCTATCCTGTAAAACATTACTTTAATTTTCCTACGCTTATTTTGAAAGAAGATCTATCCTGTCGAAACCACACATTTTCCGGATAAATCGTCCTACGCTCAATCTATAAAATCGTGTCATTCATCCCACAAGTTCACGAGTAATCGCATCAAACGCGAATAAACACATAATTATAATGTTGTAAATAGTTTATTGCCGCGAGATACAGATGTTAAATTTATTTACACTTCCTTTATAAACATGCTATACGCCCGGCTTTGCAGGCAAGGTTTTTGGTCACGCATAAGTGTCTAAGATAGAAAAGTTTCTAGTCTTTTAGGAACATTTATTTTGCTGATTAATCGACAGAATTTAGTACGTTTTCAAAAGAGTCAATTGTCAAAAGTCTTGAATTTAGTGACAAAAAAAATTTGCTATGGGCCCCCGTCAGACTAGCTACGCCACTGTTTTTCTTACAATTTTTGTATTATTTTTAAAATTGCAGTTTTGTTCTAAATGTTTAGGGTTCCATATTACTATTAGAGAATTATGACACTTTAAGCCCGGCCGCACATTGTCCGAATTCTGATCAGAAACAGTTGAATTTCGCCGGACCGCCACCCCGCACACTATCCGAAATATCCTTCCGGCGAGTTCGAGCTCACTCGGCTCAGTACAAAATGTAAGAGACAGCGCGGACGTTCAACTGTTTCTGATCAGAAATTTCTGACAATGTGCGGCCGGGCTAAAAAACCAAGAATTCCGGAAGTGTCGGCAGAATAACTTAAAAACACGCTTTTTTTTTCTCAAAAAAAAATATTATTGCATTGTCATTGGCTGTTAATACGTGTGTAAAGTTCGAATTAATTAGACTACTCGAGATGGGTAAAAATCGTGTTCAAAGATTTCGTGACATACAGTCCAAGCTTATAAAATCGTGTTACAAAACACTGCCACTCCCAAGCTTCGCCGGCGGTCTACGTCTTTCGAATTTCGATCAGGTCACGTGCTCTGACCTAAGCTAAAAATTGTTAAGCCATCCGAAAAGAGCGCTACGATGCTACAGGGTGTAACGAAACTAAGTGATAATACTTTAGAGTTAAGCGTCTTCCAGACAGACGCGGCCTGCAGTGGCGGTGGCGGTGGCGGTCAGTTGGATGGCTTGGCCGTGTGGCCGCCTGTGTCTGTGTCGTTCCTAGAACACTCAGTCATCCAACTGACCGCCACTGCCACCGCAGGCTGCGTCTGTCTGGGAGACGCTTTAAGGGTGTGTACTATGTGTCCTTTATATAGAGTTGACTGTGAAAGTAGCAGCGCTGAAAGAGCAACTTTATTTTTAACTTTTGTATGGGAAAATTCATAACGCCAGGGCCTAGGGCGCTTGCCCATACAAATCCCAAAAAAAATTGCTATTTGGCCGCTGCTACTTTCACATTGAACTCTCTACGAAGAACACGTACACACCCTTAGTTATCGCTTAGTTTTGTCAGATCTTGTATACTACTTGGTAGTGACATTTGACAAGTTCTCACAGTTTCAGATGCCAGGGCTATTCCTGTTATTATAATAAATCGTTCGGCCAGATGTCTTATTTTAGACGCTAGGGTTGGTACTTTGTAGTTTTTGAAAATTTTAAAAACGTATTTTGACTGTTAGGTTAGGTGGTTAGATTTGTAATTTTAAATTTTGTTAATGTTGGTAACAAAAATAACTGAACCAGAATGACTTATGGAGGTTTATATTTACCGTGATTATCAACTTCAAGATGGATTTATTTCTTAAATCCTTACCTTCTATCGGACAGACAAAGCGAAATTTAAAGTCTCCAGTAGTTACTACGATACCTTAAAACACAGATTAAATGCTATCATATGTCCCTTTCGATTCTAAAATATTTCGAATCAAATTCGATAAAATCGGTTTAAGTGTGACAGACATTTATATTAGTATGGATGTGTGTTAAAACAAGGTTAAAACCTAGTTCTTGGTCCATGCTAAAGACAATGTCCATGCGCCAAAACATTATTGATAGCCTACAACAACTGTCAAAGAAAACAATAATTATTATTATTAGGTAACAAGTATTGAACTGATGTAAAGCTGTTTAATTAATTTTGCTAATAAGGAAGGGCGGAGATTTCTGGCACAAGTGAAGCTAATACAAAAATACTTTGTTTTAGCTTCGTACAACTAATCTATACTAATATTATAATTCTGCAGAGTTTGTTAGTTTGTTTGTTTGTTTGTTTGAACGCGCTAATCTCAGGAACTACTGGTCCGATTTGAAAAAGTCTTTCAGTGTTAGATAGCCCATTTATCGTGGAAGGCTATAGGCTATATTTTATCACGCTAAGACTAATAAGAGCGAAGAAATAGAGGAAAGTGTGGAAAAAACGGGGGAAATTATTTGAAAGGGCTTATTTGAACGCGCTAATCTCAGGAACTACTGGTCCGATTTGAAAAATTCTTTCAGTGTTAGATAGCCCATTGATCGAGGAAGGCTATAGGCTATATTTTATCACGCCAAGATTAATAGGAGCGAAGAAATAGTGGAAAATGTGGAAAAAACGGGGGAAATTATATGAAAGGGCTTATTTGAACGCGCTAATCTCAGGAACTACTGGTCCGATTTAAAAAAAATCTTTCAGTGTTAGATAGTCCATTTGTTGAGGAAGGTTATAGGCTATATTTTATCACGCTAAGACTAATAAGAGCGAAGAAATAGAGGAAAGTCAATGCTGTACATTGAATATTTTTGTACAATAAATAATACTTGGGACGTGATCTACTATGCTAACGCGGACGAAGTCGCGGGCAACAGCTAGTATAATATATTCTGTGGCTTCGTGGAAATCTCCACCAATGTTTTGTAAAGCTGTAGGTATTATTTTTTGTGAATAAATATATTTAATATTATTGTTATTATTAAACGGTCATGACAGCGGTTACCTCCAGTACTGGCAACAGCACAAAAATGCAATAAGCATTTTATGTTTTGTCAGCCCTACGCGTTCCAAAATCGTTTAACATAAAAGCGTTGTTTTTGTAAAATGACAAATGTTTTAGTGGCATATAAAAAGTTTGCTCAATTCGCGAAGTTTATAAAAAGAATTTTAAAATTTAGCCGACTACGGTGAAGCTAAAAGGGGTTTTGATTGTGTCAGTTATTTGTTGCTCGTAGTGAGGGCCTGTTTCACCACTTCCTGATAAAGTGCCGGATAGGCTATCCACAATTTATTAGACAGATTCTCCATACTCTGTCAAGTTAAGTGTTGGATAGCCTATCCGCCACTTATCAGGAATGTTGAAATAGCCCCTAAATAACTATACTCGTCTGCTTGACTTTATCCGGCACTTTCGAAAAGTCACGGGATAGACAAAAACTGTTTACATTATTCCAATCCAGTGATCCAATCCAGCGCTGTTTACTTTTGGAATCATGTAAACGGGCATTGGAATGTAGTGGAATGCTAATCAGTGCTTTCCAAGGTATTCCAGTGCCCGTTTACACTATTCCAGTAGCAATCCAGGGCTGGATTGGAATATTGTAAACCCGCTATAATCTCTTTACACGTAACTGTATTTTTTGACAGTTTTATAACACAACTAGGAATTTCACAGACAAATTAGCCCACAAAAAATAACCTATATAATACTTCACGTGGTCTATTTTTTATCTGTGCCAAATAACATAAAAGTTGCTCCAGTCGTTCCCGACATAAGACCTTTGAAATAATTTTCCCCGTTTCTTCCAAATTTTCCTCTGTTTCTTCGCTCCTATTTGTCTTGGCGTGATAATATATAGCCTATAGCCCTTCCTCGATAAATGAGCTATCTAACACCGAAAGTCTGATCATTAGTTTCTGAGATTCAAACAAACAAACAAACTCTTCAGCTTTATAATATTAAAGTATAGATTGTTTATTAACAAATGCCAGTGGCATTATGTCTATGTGGATAACTCTCATCAAAAGTTCTCGTTGGGGCCTCCAGTACACACCGAAACCTATTCTAGTGAGTATAATTCTATAATTCTAGGGACATACATGTATAATTACATACAAGATGTTAGTGTAAACACCGTTATCCTTGAAACCATCAAATGAGCCCGTCAACAACAAATGAACAACTTTTTCTATGAGAACAATGCTGGGAACTCAAAACGTGTCAAGGGACACCCGGATGGAACGAAGTTGCTTTATATGAGAGACAGAAACAGACAGAGAAACACGCGTACGCTACATGGCTTGAAACTATAGCAAAAAGTGTCGTTACAACTTTTGCTCTTAAATTTTTCCGTCCAGCCCCCTTTCGCAACGCGCGATAAGGAACTTCGTTCCAAAACTACACGGCAAAAGCATAACCCCACAAAAATATTCTTCCTGCTAAAATACTAATTTAGTTCTCACTTGTCCACAGCTCCAAGTTCGTAACTCCCAAACTGAATCTACAGAAGATGACAAGCGCAGCGATGACAGTAGACCGCTCAGCCACGCGTCAGACTTCAGCCGGGATAACATGTGTGAGTGTTCCGTCCCTCTCTCTCTCTGACACGCGTGTGCTAGAGCGAGACGGCTAGTGTACAGCAGACCGCTCAGCCACGCGTCAGACTTCAGCCGGGATAACATGTGTGAGTGTTCCGTCCCTCTCTCTCTGACACGCGTGTGCTAGAGCGAGACGGCTTGTGTACAGCAGACCGCTCAGCCACGCGTCAGACTTCAGCCGGGATGACATGTGTAAGCTCTGATTGGCTGATACAGTTGCGGCCGCGCTGCCATTGGTGGGATATCTCACCAATGACTGAGCGGCCGCAGACCACTGCCGTCTGCCAGACACCCTTAAACTCCAAAAAAGTTTAAAAGTGTCTAGCAGTAGGAAGCAACTGTCAAAAATAACCGGCACTGGAAGACGAGATTCCTCCACTTACCGTGAAGAATATAAGCTATGAAATTGAGCTTTACTCTTTCTCGAAGGTCAGGTAGACCTTCAGAACTGGATACCTAAAGTAACCGCAACCGAAACTCCATAGTTGCTGGTCGTTCTTACCTCTGTAAAGGTCATAAACAGGTAAACTTTCATAAAATGAGGCAAGTCTGCAGGCCGTTGCTGGCTCTTACTTTATATCGTTGTCCTTTTAACAAAGATAGAGTCATGTAAAATATGAAGGGGCATCCCTATTGGTGCTTAATGTGGTCTACATATTCTGTCCTCAGTGTCCCTCGCGTCGGGCCCGCGGCGCAGTCGGCGTACGGTTCCCATGGAGCAGAGGCCTCTTACGCGGTACCTGCCTGTTGACAGAGACGACTTCGACCTACGACGACACGTCGAGTGCGCTGGTGAGTGTGAGAGAAAGCTATACGTGTGCGAGTGTGTGTGTGTGCGGCTTTTCCAACCCGAGTGCGCTGGTGAGTGTCAGTGATAGAGAGAAAGAGTGATAGATGTGTCATGTGAGTGTGTTTTATTGAGACCGGTATAACTGCCATGTTGAGTGCGCTGGTGTGTGTGTGTGTGTGTGTGTGTGGTGACGCTTGCATGCACACTCTAATCTAGACTTAACGTTGAGTGCACCAGTGAGTAAGAAGTTGAGTGCGACAGTAAGTGAGACGTTGAGTGCGATAGTGAGTAAGACATTGAGTGCGAGAATGAGTAAGATGTTGAGTGCACCAGTGAGTAAGTCGTTTATTCCGAGAGTGAGTGAGATGTTGAGTGCGACAGTGAGGTACACGCGAGTAAACGTCAATATTACACAGGGAGATGAGGGCGTGTGAATACGTGATCACTGATCAGCTTCAATCAATATATTTAACCCATTAAATATAAACCATCAATGTTAAATCCATCAATTTGACATCTGTAAAGAATTAGTAACGGAAACATTAAATATTATATTTTCAGGTCACCAGGTCGACTTATGCCCCTACGTGACGGTGACCGCGAGCGCGTGTCGCGGCTACCTGCACAAGCTCGGCGCCAAGTTCCACACGTGGTCCAAGAGGTACACACACACACAACACACACACACACACAGACACACACACATACACACACACACACACAGACACACACACATACACACACACACACACACACACACACAAAGAGAAATAGAGTGAGAGATAGAGACGCACATGCATGTGCGTGTGCGCAATCACCCACATACAAGCACACTCGCACGGGCGCATGCGTATTCATCTACACACACACTCAGGCACGCACAGACATAGGCGCGACGTGCGCATTCATCCACACAAAAGCACGCTCACACGCACTCACGTACACATACATACACTAAACCTTTTGTGTTACGATCTGAAATTAAGAAATTTAAAAACAACCCCGATTCAAAAGTCTTAAAATATTGACCCGATGGAAGTTGCTTACGTGTCAGCCTTTCATGAGATAGATCAACCCAATTTTATAGCTAAGAACACTCTCGATCATTTCAGCTTGTGAGCACAAGAAAACTTGATCATAAGTTAGATGCTATGATGCCACAGACAGACACACGTAAGCGGACAAACATTTAAAACTTTACCACCCCTTTTTTGGCGAGTTACAAAAACCTTTCTAAATCGCACGAATTATTTGATTCTACAAAACGTCACTTTTTACAGGTGGTTCGTTTTCGACCGCGAATCGAAAACGTTCGTTTACTATTGGGACAAGAGCGAGAAGAAACCACGCGGAGGCGCTTACTTCCAGGTAATCCATACTTAATATTATAAATGTGAAAGTGTGTCTGTCTGTCTGTTACCTCTTCACGCCCAAACCGCTGAGCTGATTTTGCTGAAATTTGGTATGGAGATACTTTAAGTCCCGGGAAAGGACTACGTTTGACGACCTCTGTGGCTCAGTTGGTGGGGTGTTGGTAGCTCAAGCCGGCGGTCGCGGGTTCGAATCCCGCCGACGGAATAAAAATATTTCAATGTTCACGGGTCTGGATGTGTATTAAACATGGTGGTACCTGTAACACAAGTCCTTTAGGTACTTAGCATGGGGCCAGACTGACGTGGTGTGAAGCGTCCATAGATATTATTATTATTACTTTGTCACGAATTAACGGTGACGTGACGCTCGCTTCATTCCGGAGTCTCCCCCGGAACCTTCGGTAGACCACATCAGTCGGCCAGAATTCCTCCGCTTCAAAGGTGGACAGAAGATGCGTCGGACTCTCACTCTATAATAAACTCTTATAATAAACTACCTTCCCACCACAGGTAATAGAAGAGGTATACCTGGACCACGGCAACACGTCCAAATCTCCGAACCCACAGACCACTTTCATAGTGAAGACGCGCCAAAGGCGATATTACCTAATGGCGCCATCCGGCGAAGCGGCAAGGATATGGATAGACGTCATATTCACCGGAGCACAGGGGTATACGGAGTATTTGGAGTGAAGTTGATGGATATTGATTGATTATGGAGGTAAAATTGATAAAAGTAATATTGATTGATCAATATGATGGTAATATTGACGTGACGTCAATTTTTATAAGCACTTGATATATCAAGTTTTGTTATATTGATGGATATTGATTGATGGTAATATTGATGTGACGTCAATTTTTGTGAGCGCTTTGAATATCGAGGCTTTTTGTAATATTGATAGAGTATATTGATTGATAGTAATATTGGCGTTACGTCAATTATTGTAAATGCTAAGAATATCTTGCAGCTTTATAATATTGTTGATGGTAATATTGACGTTTACGTCGATTTTTGTAAAAGAGGGTATATATTGGAGTTGATGAATATTGATGAACTTAATATTGATATTCCTGGAGTGTAACATTGATAAAATTAATATTGATGTATACGTCGAGTTTTGTAATTTCTTAGTTCTGTTTCTAGAGTGGTTTTTATTGGAGATAATATTTATAGAACGTTACCTATTTGAAGAAGTTGAAGGGTTTGTCAGCAATTGGATGGAATTGTGTAGGAGTTAAGAAAGTTTTTGGAAAAAATTTGTTGATGGAAAAATAAGAATACTTATTGATAATGTTGTAATTGTGCATGCTACATTTTTCGATGGAGTCCAGAATAGCGAAGTAATATTATTACGATTATGAAGTCAATATTGATGATTGATTAATATTGATTGCTATTATTTTTATTCGAATATTAAATTCCTACTTCACTGTAGGGATGTCAATTATTCAGAATAATTTCGATTCAATAACGAATAAACGTGTTTTGTTTATATTAGATTTATAATTGATTTGAATATAATAAATAATAATTATACCGATGAAATAACCAAGTCAATATTAAAGTATAATATAACTATATATTAAAATATGTTGAAGTATGTTGAAGTATGGTGATTTATACACTAATATAATATATGAAATTCTGCATGATAGTAATAGTTTAAAAGTTTAAAGTCTATTAAAATTTTGTGAAGTGTCAATTATATATTGTGTGATTGGAAAAAAACAGTATTATGTGTTAGTGCGAATTTTATAACCTTGGATTTTATTATTATTTATGTAATAAAAAATATTGGTTAAAATTAATTATCTACTTTACAATTATCTACTTTTTCATAAATATTTGTGCCTACATTTTCAAGTGACACATAAATAATAATAAAGTTCAAGAATATTTAGGAATTGATATTTAGTATATAAAGACAATAAAATTCAGTGCCAATAATATTGAAATAGGCAGCTACTTACTTGGAAGAATAATAGTGGAGTAAATTTTGTGCCTTGTATAAGACTGAACGCCGAGAGAGCAGAGAATAATGCCGTGTTATACAATAAGTATAACAATTGGTGTATAGTGTATTATACATTGGCCGACTATACTTTGTATAGTGTATACCAGTGGCCCCCAACCTTTTTTTCATGCGGGCCACAAATATGTTTTTGTCTTGGTGTCGCGAGCTGCAACAAAAATGTTTAGGTTTAAAAAATAACATTCTTTAAAATTAACGATTTACAAGTGAAAAAAAATTTACGACTTTCACGATGACTTAACATTATTTTGCTGGTGAGCGTAAATTTCAAAATGGTTTAACATCATGCGGGCCACAAATAAAGTCCCTGCGGGCCGCACGCGGCACGCAGGCCGCGGGTTGGGGATAGCTGGTGTATACTGTATATGTCAGGGGTACCCAAACTTAGGTGCGCATGAATAAAAATCGCATAAACGCGAATAAAACTAAATAAAAATGTTTTGACAATAACTGAAAATTGATTTTGACTTCGAACAAAATCGTGCCAATGCGTTAAACCTATTGTTATGCTTGTTGTAAATTGAAAAAATTACGACAGTAATATTGCACCTTTCATTGCATAGAAAAAAAAGTGTATACTAGCTTTAGTATTGTGTTCTATGGAAAAAAAAACAAAAAGTACACTGGTAGAAGCTAAAATATATATATCACAATCGGAAAAGTCGTCGATTCAACGCATGTACAACATTTATAAATATATATTTAGATTTTAGTAATATATATATCCTGATGCACGCTTATTAAAATAATGTTACCATGAAATTTGGTGATTACGCCTTTGCAAATCGAATATATTTAAAAATTACCATTAATATAGTATACATTTTATATTTATTAAGAAATAGTCACACGTGAATAGATTAAGTGAAAGTAAGTTTTAACTAAACGATTTCTATGCGCCCGCCTAAACGCAAGATCACAAGCAATTGTATATGTATAGAGCGACAAGTCGACATGGCTTGAAATGAACGTGGGCGGGGGCGCTGCTGGTAAAGGAGAACTGTCAAAAATGGCGTTTCTGTATGATTGCGGCGTTAGTTCACTACGTTCATTTAAAGCCCTGTCAAACTTTAAATTACAGCGCGGCTGCGGCGCTTTAAATAAATCGTTCCATACATTTACGCGGACGCGTATAAATCCAGCAGCACTTGGGGTTTATTCTGGTGTGTTTTGTCACTTTTTTTAACTGTGAATGTAATATTTGTAATTGATTTAAAACTTGTAAGGAGGGTCCTAAAACCTACTGTTTTACCCCTAAATATTTGCATTTAAAATGGCTTATCATTCTTTAGACTGGGTTGCACCAGAGGCGTGGTAAAGTTAAAGTTAAATATGGCGTCCAAACACCCCATATTCTCATACGACATCTGTCAATTTTTCCGGTTATAGTTAAGGTTAAAATTAAAGTTAGTTGGTGCAACCCACTTTTAGTGATTATATTTTTTTTGATATCGAAATCATTAAAAGTTTTTGCTTGCAACATCACATATTTTTTTTTACATAAAACTGTGAAATATTGACATAAATTGTATACGAAATCTTTTTTCTCATATTTGCTTATTCCTTATTTTAACTAATGAAATTGAGTATGTATGGTTTGTAAATTTTAACATAAGTTTTAAGTACAAATAATTTGATCACCAGTGTATATTTTAAGGCTTGCAACATTTAGTAACGGCTGAATACCATTGTAACTAAGGTCACAATACCAGAAATAAAAAGTCCAATTAAAATATATTAAGTTTTATTTTGAATGAATGAATGAAAAAACTTTATTGCACCAAAACAAACATGACATACAATACTTAATAACTATAAAAGTAAAAAGTACAAAAGGCGGCCTTATCGCTACAAGCGATTTCTTCCAGACAACCCTTATTGTAAAACTATAAAGTAACAGTAGTAATAGATGGTAGGTGACTACATAGACAGCTAAGTGTAAACTTTTTAAAATATATAAGTATATTACAAATACATACATACATATAATATAATATATATACATACATACATACAAAATAATACATACAAATAAAAAATAAATAGAAATAATACAATATCGGTAATTATGAGTTAATATGGACTAATTGTGACAAAAAATGTTCCTTCACGCCATTTTTAAAAATGTATGAGGACTGAGCACGTCTCAAAGATGTGGGTAATTTGTTCCACAGACTGACAGCACGAGCTGTGAATGAAGAGTCATAAAATTTTGTATTACGAGTGGGTGGTATTAGTGACAAATTAGTGTTTCGAAATGTTTTAACATTGTCATCTAAAAATGTAAACCTTTCTTTTAAGTAGGGTGGTGTCTTAGGGTCATATAAAATACTGTATAAACACGACAGTATATGAGCATTCCGCCGAAGTCGGATTGGCAGCCACTTGAGTTTGACACGAAATTGGGAAACGTGATCATACTTTCGCAAACCGAAAATAAATCTAATGCAGAGGTTTTGGAGGCGCTCAAGTTTATTTAGCTGCTCTTCTGTAATATTTGTGAAGCATATGTCAGCGTAATCGAGTATGGGCAATATGAGTGATTCTGCAAGCAGGATTTTAGTCGGGATCGGCAAAAAATTCTGGAAGCGCCTCAACGCACTCCACGCACCAAAAACTCTTTTGCTGGTCTCACTAATGTGCTTGTTCCAAGACAACGTTGAGTCAAGATGAATCCCAAGGTTTTTAACGGTTTGCGAGAATGGAATAATTTTACCATCAACCATTACGGGACAAAGGTTATGAACTTGAGCCCTTGTCAGAAGCCCTGGACTGCCAATGATGATTGTTTGAGATTTGACAGGGTTAATAACCAGTCCACGAGACTTACACCAAGCGCAGATACTTTTAAGGTCTTCATTAGTTCTTGCAATAGCTGATGGCAAGTCATTAACAGGTGCGTGAAGATAAATTTGCAGGTCATCGGCATACATGTGAGAGCAGGAGAAAATAATTATTTTTATTATGTTATTAATAAAGATACTAAACAATAAAGGTGATAAGACACCGCCCTGAGGGACTCCATCCTTGACTGTTGACCACTCAGAGGCGTCATCCTCGACCACAACACGCTGTTTACGGTTATTCAAATAGCTCCGGAACCATCCCACTACGGTAGGGGAAAAATTCATAGAGACCAGGAGTTGCAGGAGAATATCATGATCAACGGTGTTAAAAGCATTAGTAAAGTCCAACAGTGTTAAAATTGTTAATTCGCCGTTGTCCATGGCACGACGAATATCGTCGGTTACCTTTATTAATGCTGTTGAGGTGCTATGGCCAGGACGGAATCCAGACTGCAGGGGGTTAAAAAATTCCAACCTGTTTAAGAAGTTTTCAACCTGCTGATGGACTAGACGCTCCAGTACTTTTGATAAAAATGGCAAAATGGAGATTGGTCGATAGTCTTTACAAGATTGTGGGTTAGATTTTTTGGGCAGAGGGATAATTTTAGCTCTTTTCCAAGATTCTGGAAAAGTACCTGTTATTAATGAGTGATTTAGTATATCTGTTATAATGGGACAAATTATGTCTACTATTGGCACAATCATGTTTCGACCAAGTTCATCGCTACCAACAGCACTGGATGAAATCGACATTATATTTTTCTTAACCTCACTGAAAGTAACTGGACTGAAACAAAAAGGAGAATGACTTTCAGGAGGCTGCAAAGATAGTTGATGTAAGGTCTTAGTCTTGTCAGTCGCGCTCAATGCTGTTGATGCCGATGAGAAAAATTTATTAAGTTCCTCAAGTCCTGTGTTGATTGGAACCTGCCCACTTCGATTAGCTATACCAAGCGACTTTAAAAATTTCCAAGTTTTAGCTGTCCCACCACTTTCTACCGACGAATGAATGTAGCGCCTCTGTGCATCTCGACACATAGTGTTACAGCGGTTGCGAATTTTGATGTATTTTTCGTGATGTTCATCAGTTCTATGTCGTCTGTAAGCAGCCTTAGCACGGTGTTTGCTAGTTATTAATTCTTTAATTTCATTAGATAACCAAGGGGCAGGTAGATGTTTTAATTTAACTGGCTTAAGTGGTGCATGGATGTCATATAGTTTTGTAATCATTAATGTAAAAGTTTCTATCTTATCATCGATGTTATCAGCTGAAGTAACCGGTGACCAATCCAGACTTTTTGCATCAACACGCAACTTGTCCAAGTCGATTCCGATAAAACTACGAACCATACGTATCTTATGTTTCAGTTTGGGCGGTTTTATCTTGCATGATGCAAAAATGAGATCATGACATGAGAACATGTCAGCATTGTACTGACCATGTTTGGAAATAGCTGTCGAGGATGCTACAATTATTACATCTAGAAGAGATGGCTTACTGTTGGGAGCACAATGGGTTGCATTTAAAGGTAGTAATTGCATATTACATGAGTTTACGATAGAAACTAACTTGTTGCACCTGGTATCATTTTTGAGTAAACATGTGTTCAGATCTCCCATGATGACTGTATGCTTATATGCCGGTGTTAGTTCTTCAAGTAAACTTTCAAAAGCTGTAAAATAATTAATCTGGGAAGAAGGACAATACAGAACACCAAGTAGAACCTTTGTGTGACACAGTGTTACTTCTATAAACAAATGTTCTGGAGCATTTTGCATTTATTTCATACTTATTTTGTCAAATCTTCTAGTAAAAAATCAAGTTCAGTATGTTGAGAGCCTCTCTTCTAATACAGAAATCCTATCTACAGTTCGACAAGGCTTTAAATGAACGTGGCGAGAAAAGGTAAGGTACTTCTATCATACAAAATCGTCATTTTTGACATGTGTTTGAGAGTTCTCTTTTACCAGCAGCGCCCCGTCTACATTCATTTAAAGCCTTGGAGCAAAGAGGATATTATAAACTACGTAACACCTTGAGCACTGTAATGTCGATATACTAAAATTGTAAAGAGAAAATATTTGGATTAAATAGGCTCCGAAACTCTTTATTTCATGTTTGGGACTACACAAACACTATCCCACTATCTGTTGGATAGTGTTTGTGTAGTCTAAGTGTAATATAAGTAATCTTTCGCAAATCTTGCGAGAGCGGATGGTCCCACAACCAGGTTGAGGAGATCAATCGTATTTACGTGCCTCAATCGGTACTAGGGAATGCAATCTCGTTCTAGCGAGATCTCGGTCTTTTTTAGCGAGATTGATCTCGGACGAAAAAAAGGCGAGATCTCGCGAGTTTGACGAGATTGCACTTGAGCATAAAAACGTCATATTTGAAGCGCGGACTGACAAGGACAGAGTTGCGATCACGGAGTCAAAACAAATAGGAGCTGGCCTAAGCAACTGTGCACTGTGATTCTCAAGTAGGTCCTGAATTTTGACTTTTCGTTGTTTTGTTAGTTATAAAAGTTATCGTGGACTCCGGCTTCCTCGATAAAACATTGGGTGTACGTTAAATTCCCTTCTGATTTTACGCACCGCGGACGTTTTGTGCGGTTCAGAAGAGTGTAGACATCGCGCGTCGTGATGTCCCCGAACGTGCACGTTAAAAAGGTTAACAAGTTATCGTCGACGGAAATTTTAAATCGTCTCCATATATTTTCATACATTTTTCTTCCCTAACCCTATGTTGTAGTTTTACCGCGGACGTCCACGATATTACCGCCACGTCCAAAATTATAAAAGCGCATTAGAAGAGAAGACTGGCTGTTTCTTTCATTTGTTATTTGATAGATAGTATACAGTCAAAGTTTACTACATGTTTGGTGCATAAAATTCTATTGAAAAAAATCGTGAAAATGAATGTTAATCTTATAATATTTATTACTTTTTTTTCGTAATTTATTCAAATATTGAGATTATTTGCAAAAAAAACCACCAAACTGCTAATCTCGCGAGATCTCGAAATTGGCGAGATCTCGCGGTATTGTATTCATAAACTCGCGGGATCTCGCTTGAGCCCCATTCTCGCGAGATTTGCATTCTCTAATCGGTACGTGTAGGTATAATGAGAAGAAATAATAAGCGATAGCATAGCTGGCGAGAGCTGTTACACCAGACGAGAGCGAATGATCCCTCAGTTGTCTACGAAAATAATTGTATCAATAGTGTCGCGGTCAAACCCATCCGACCGATCACAGCTAATATTAAATTGACTTAAGCCGACCACATGACGTATGTCTGCCAACTGCCCAGAAATCCATTTCTTCGGCGGTACAAATGTCTACGAAATCTGCACAGACGTGCCTTTTTACGCATTGCATCCCCGGCGGATTGGGGATATCGGCCGGGGTATTTAGGATTATTGAGGTGTAGGATCTACCCACCACAACACAACATCGTAGTGTCATCCCTTTTTTCTTAGATTGATTTGAAAGGGATGACACTACGATGTTGCCAATTTTTAATTTCTTCACTTTCTTGACCAATGATATTCTATGTTACTAACGTAACTAGATTGGAAGTTTACGGTAGCAACGCGTTGCCACTTCGAAGATGCCTGCAGGCATATCTCACATACATAATGACATAACGAATATATGACTTGACATTGTCTTTTGAACAAAAAAGTGGTTACGCATTTCTGAGAATCTTTTGTAAGACATTGCTACTCTAGTATTTTAGAAACTCATTGTTCTTGACAGACTATATTTGAAATTATATAAACAGTTTATTGCTGCTAAACTTTGAAATATTAAAAGGATATAACGTCAACGTCAATCAGCTAAGAGAATCTGCTGTCAGCTGTGAGCTATCAGTGTCAGTACCTAGATGAAACTTCACTTTGCTGCGAAAACACTGTTCGTGAAAAACATTCCGAAATTTAAAATTCCAATAGAATAGTAAATAAGCTTTATTATAAATACAACTATTACACTCAGTGATATATCATACCAGAGATAGAAGATCACCAAAATTAGCAAGTGTTATCTGCCAAGAAAGATGGATCTAATCAAGAAAGTTTACCAGCTTATTAATCAGTGGTATTTACGATATTCTTTAGCTACAGAACTCTACATGGTGGAACCCTGGGAGAAAATTACTATTCGTATCCTTTTCTAAAGCTATAATGTGTGTTGGTGAGTTATTATTAGTAATCCTAAGATTGTATTATTCAACAAATATTATCCAGTTATTGTGTCTTACTAATGATTGGGCTGAATAATAACTACTTTTTTTGTCTTAAGACAGTAATATTATAAGGTAAAACATTTGATGTAACAAAAAATATTTGATGTAAGTTTTTTAGTACTTAGTAGAAAACAGTAAAATGCCTGATAGACGTACGAACTTAAAGTACGCGGGTTTTAAGTTCGCGAACTTCGTCGAACCATAAGTCCGCGTACTTCTGTCAGCCCCTTAAGCTTAAGTGTAATAGCTTTCTATAAAGTTAGGAAAAGCATCTGTGTCTGTGGGAAAAGCTGAATCATAAACTTTCTATTTGTTTTGTCTATTTATTTAAGCTAACATCAATGTCTATTGTAATAACTTGCACAAAACTTTTACTATGCGAAGCATTCTTATGTGCTTACATAGAAAATTATATTAATAATGGAACAGTTTTTTTTAACCTTATAATATTAGTAAGTATTCATAAACCGATTTTAATAGGTAACTTCTAATTTATTACATGTTTTTTTGCATGGGAAAAACCGTTCCGTAAATAGGGCGGTTCCACCGGTGCCCAGGCACAGGGCGTAGACTCTGGGGGGCGCATAAATGGCCAAACCAAGCAGGAGTTGATTTTTTTCGGTTTGCTCCCTATAATAGTTCCCGCTGCGCCCCTAGAGCACGATTCCAACAGTAAAATAGACCTATACATTGCTTTGGGTAATATAATATCTATAAAAGCAAGGGTGCTGATGTATAAGCTCGCACAGGGCGCAAAAAGACTATGGCACTGGGAAAAACCACAACAAAAAACAATTAATGTTGAATGGTGTTCCTGAGGTGTGAAAACCATGGCACACTTTCCTGTTTACATTGTATTTACCATTATTAGTATATTATAGACTGTGAATCATCAATTTTATCACATTTACGTACAGGCGGAATGTCCCTGCTTATGGATAATAATAATAGCTCCCCACACTGGTTTCGGTGAAGGTGGCCAGTTTCATTGAAACCAGGCCAGCTACGCAGGAGTAATTTTATAGTGCCCAAGTGTGTGCGCAGTACAAAAGAGCACTCTCTATTCCGTTACTCTCATAATCCATTGGGACGGAAGACCAACACGACCGGCGAGAGATCAGGCGCAGGACCGACTTTTTAAAACATGCCCATCCGACGCATGGATCATCTTATTTGTCAGATAATCAGGTGATCAGCCTGCATTGTCCTAACCAAACTTAGAAATAACATGTTTCCAACGCGGGAATCGAACCCACAACCTCCGAGTCAAGTGCCGCGCTCTATACCACTAGACCACAGAGCCGTTCTGCTTATGGATAATGTAAAATAGGTATTGATGTTAGAAACTTTTAGGGTTTTTTGAACTTCTATTAAGGTGTGGGCAAGTAGGTACTATTCTCTAGAGTAGCCACTCTCAGTGTGCTACAAAATTAGTTTCTAGAAATATCATCAGACACCACCATTATTTTTTGGGGGTCCACCAAAAAAAACCCTTGGGAACCGCTACACTAGAGTATTAATATGCTTGTGTATTTTTTTAAATTTAATACCTCGATCAATCGTGAGAAAACCAGACACAATGCCATTCAATTGTTATCGTGGTCGCCGGTGACCGCTTGGGGGTTAAGGCGTTAATGATTTTTAGATATTTTAAGATTTAATATTATGTTTCCATAACTACAAACTCAGATGTACTCTACGCCACAATCTTCATTTTCTTCTGGTATTTCAACTACTCCATCATATTGAATGGAATATCGCAGTTGCGGGATTCAACACAGCAGGTTGAGAGCATAATATAATAAACATATCGTTTTATCCTTGTGTTTTATTTATTCTGATACTAGATAACCGCAACTCCATTACGCCAAAATTCGTTACAGGCGCAAGGGAGTTAGGGCCAGGAGGGCCAGAACACACAAAACCAATGAGTTTCTAAAATACTAGAGTAGCAATGTCTTACAAAAGATTCTCAGAAATGCGTAACCACTTTTTTGTTCAAAAGACAATGTCAAGTCATATATTCGTTATGTCATTATGTATGTTGCCGGCTCTTGATATAGGCGAACGCGTTGGCCAACGCGTCTGCAGACGCGTTGGCCCAATGTGTAGAACGGGCGTTCGCGCGTTGGCCGTAGGTATTTAGACGTTGGCCGACGCATCTGCGAGCTTGCCGCGCGGGTCGGAAATGTCGGCAAAAGATCAAAGGACATTTGTCGCAAGCTTCGCGCTCCATCCACACATAGGCCGCGCGATTAGTTTGCCCGGAGTTATAATTATGATAATTATTATAATATGTAATAATTTTTGTATGTAATAATTTAATAAATAATAAGTAGGTAATAAAATAATTACTTATATTATTTTAATATTATAAAATATTATGTAAAAGTGAGTTTATTTCTTTGTTTGTTACGTTTTCTCGCCTTTTATTTATTTATTTCCAGAATACTCTTTAAAAACTTTTTCTTGTCCACATTTACAAAGTAATTATAAGCTGTGAATAAATAAACAGCTGCAGCTGTTAGCGACTAAACATCCATTTTGAATCCGTCCGCACATTGGCGCGATCCAAAGCATACTGAACGACCTTTCTATGTGTGGATTACTCACAAACGCCGTTGCAAGCGCACTGCCAACGCGTCTGCAGACGCGTTGGCCAACGCGTTCGCCTATATCAAGAGCCGGCATTGGAGATATGCCTGCAGGCATCTTCGAAGTGGCAACGCGTTGCTACCGTTAACTTCCAATCTAGTTACGTTAGTAACATAGAATATCATTGACAAAAACACGATACGACGTCGCATCGTGAATTCACGATGCGACGTCGTGTCGTGGTAATCTACGACGAGCATCGTAAAAAACTACGACACGACATCGTAACATGCCACGGTACAAGGCACGACGTCGCGTCGTAGAAACTCACGATGCGTCTTCTTTGAATTTTGAATAACAACTGTCGTGAGTTTCTACGACGCGACGTCGTGACTCGTGCCGTATATCGTGGAACGTCACGATGTCGCGTCGTAGTTTTTTACGATGCTCGTCGTGGATTCCCACGACGCGACGTCGCATCGTGAAACGACGTCGCGTCGTGGACCGTGAAACGACGTCGCGTCGTGGACCGTGGTACGACAAGACGTCGTATCGTGTTTTTCTGTCCCGGCCCTTATACATATAGAGGAGGATGGAAAGGACATAGGATATTTTTTTTACGCTTATACGTCCTTTCCCGGGACTAACCTCCATACTAAATTTCAGCTAAATTCAGGGTTCAGCCTTTGGGTGTGAAGAGGTAACAAACAGACATACTTCCGCATTTATCATTAGTATGAATTAATCAACATTCAACGTCTAGGAAATATACGCAGCACATGTCAAGTAGGTGTACAACGGCAGACTTAGGATAAAGGAAATATTAAAAACCCCCTTTTAAATATAATTAGATGTGTGTGAATGATCAATAATTATCGAACACACACACATGGGCGTACCAAGGGAGGGGGGCAGCTTATAAACACAAATTCATTTGAGGTAATTTATTCAAAAATATACATCACCATTTTCATTTACATTAAATGTTCATGGTTCATTCTGAAGATGCTTTATTTAGGTAAACATTTATAACATTTTTTTACCAAACAAAATTCGATTCACACAATCGCAGATTCGCTAATACGGCACGGTGTTTGTATGCGTGCGACTAGACGTATGCGAATTTTATTTGCAATAAATTGATAAAAAGTGCTATGCAATAGCTTTACCGCGGCAGTCCCCGAGTAGCACACATACTTATTTTTTTACTGTCTGTGCTGGTGATCCCGCTATAGTCTAACGTAAAAAGCATTGCAGTAATCCCATTAGACATTTAAGTAGCTCACAGAGTACCCGTTGGTAAATCTAAAGGATTCTGGAACTTTTAACGACATATTCTCCAAATGTTTGAGACCGTTACAAAACATACTCTTGGATATGTCCGTATTCACTACGCTCGGATCCGTCAACCAAGTTTCAACTTCATCGTTCAAACACGGCTCAATTTTGTATAACAACTTAGTAAGTCTGCTCGAATGCAGTTCTATTGTATTTGTATCTATTATGTCTGAATTGCGGAGCACCTCCAAATCTTTATCCATGATCCAAATGAGCAAATATTGTTTTGTTGTCGCCGTCACTGCACATTCTAGAACAATTTTACACATCATTGTGTACTGTAAGCCCAAATTGAATTCCTTCGTCATACATTCTATGGTATAAATAAAATCATCTGTACTTATATCTGTCGTTGAGAACACATGTTTGAAAACATGTTTAGTTACTGTACCATGCTGTATTTTAACTTCGGAGTTGTATAATTTCACATTATTTTTCTCTTTTGATCCCAACCACGCTAGGCATCTATTGCAATGATACACGCTCCGTTTTTGGTTAAACTTATTGGTTTTCTCTGATAAGTGGTTATTGTTGATGACAAAGAATGTGAGTCGGTATAGAAAATCTAGTTTACTAGGCTTTAGCATGTTCGAAGTATGCCCGTGACCATGGCAGAACCATTCTGACATATCCAAATTTGACGTTGGCAATTCCAAAACACGATCAAACTTAATAAAACCATTTGAGACGACATTTTGACAATTTGCACAGAGTATCTTGACTTCGTCACCTGAATTTAAGTTAATTATGAGTTTGTTCAATTCAATTCTATTTTCTTTTAACGGTGCAAGGAGCTCTTTATAAAAGTTCCCACCGTTCTTTGCTTCGGTTAGTATTCTAAATGTGATAGTATTCTTATCTACCTTCAAACATGACATCGAATTCGGTATAATCGAGCAGAACTCCTGTATAGGTATTGTACAAGTGACATTATCGTCTTCAGACTCCGATAGACTTTCAATAGACGATAGACTGTCCCTACGTCTATAATCCTCATTGTCATAATAATTTAATACAATACAGTCCGACTGTATGCTGACTTTCAAATTACAATCCTTCTTAAAATCAACATTCGTAATGATGTAAACATTACAACAGCGAAGGCGTTCCCTTAACTCTATAAATATATCCTTAACCAACATTTTCACTAAGTTTACACTAGAAATTATTTATCAATATCCGATATAACCTTATTAACGTGTCCGTTCGTTTCATACACTTTGAAAAGGTTGTCCATTTCACGAATAGTGAAAGGTAGGGTAGCTTTCTTATAGTAATCACTCATCATTTCGATGTTGTCAATAACCGTGTCAAGGAGATGTGCCTTCTCCGCATAAATTCCAGGTGCTTCGTGCAGGAGATATGTAAAATGGATGTGTAGATGATAGAACGACGGTTGGTAGTGAAGATACACACGTAGTTGGCTGCCGGGGACGTTGTACTTGTCTACTATTGCTTTCTGAAATTGAAATGAATACTGAATTAGTTTCTGAATAGTTTTAATATTTTTCCTTCATAGAAGTTTTGAATAGCTTTCTGCAATCCTTTACTATCGTTCCTGTTAATATAACTGCATAAATTTGCGACAAAAGTGCATGTTGCATTGCAGTTTTGGCAGGCCATTTTCACTGAATTCTGACTTTGCTATGGAGGAAAATTATAATATTAGATGACACCTATGACCAGGGTTGATTGATTTAAATCAAGTGATTTTTTAAATTTAAATCAGTGATTTAAATCAAACTATACTTTTCTATAAAAATCGTTTATTTGAAATAACAATGTTATGGATCTCCTACTGTCGCACTGATCTCCATTGTACAAGTACGCTGGATAGATGATACCCAGCTGTTTTTTGTGCCTATTTGAAGCGTAATCAGCGCTCCCAAAATCGGGGAAAGAGAACTAAATCTGACGTAAACATGACGTTTAAGTCGCCATATTGGCGCTGATAGCAGTAGTGGGAGTACTTGGAACTAATACTAGTTTCTACCACCGTAGTGATTATATTCTCTTTGGTTTCTACAACCAATAGCGATTGAGCGGCCATTTGCAAGTTACGTCAGATTAAGTTCTCTTTCCCCGATTTTGGGGGCGCTGATTCCGCTTCAAATAGGTACAAAAAACAGCTGGGTATCATCTATCCAGCGTACCTACTTGTATAATGGAGATCAGTGTGACAGTAGGAGAACGAATAAACGTTCGGCGGGAAAATGGGGAATCCCCATGGTTTGTTGGTTGTCATTCATTCGTTTGAGTATTGCTAGTACAAAAAAATGGTAGTTTTATTAAAAAGTTATTAGTTATTTAGTCAAACCCACATATTTCGCTAAGGAATTAAATAAATCATAATTTAATTGATTAAAAAAAAAAAAAACAAAAAAATCTGTCATAAAAAAAACAATCATGATTTTTATAAACCCTGCCTATGACATTGCTCATATTAAACATTTATAGCAACAAAATCATGTTTGTTTCATTTTATAATTTACTAGCTATTCGACTGAGCTGTAGCTGATCGGTATTCGATAAGACACGAATTAAATGACATTTTCTAAAAATGATTCCTAGCTAGATCGATTTATTGCCCTCGAAACCCCCTTATTAAGTATACTTAACAGGTCCTTTACCTTTCCTTCATTCCTAACTCTCTTCAACAGCGGCAAATGTGTCTCATTTAAATCCCTCAACGACTTGATATTCCTCGGCCTTACTATGGCCAACAAGTAAAGAGTTTCCTTGGTTTTACCGTCCCACTTAAAATCCGGGAGCAAAACGAAGCCTTCCTTTTCGCACTTATTGTCATGCACTACCCTATCTTGCTCGCTCTTGCCGTCTAAAATGTTGTGTACCCACTGAAACACACCAGAAGCATCATTTTATAAATAAGGTAATAAACAAAGAAGTTTGTACACACAATCCCTTTTATACCTTGACCAGAGATCATAAAAAAAAATATAAGTCTTATGGTAGGATAAAAATAAACAAAATGAAATGGTTACTTTAACATACAGGAATGTAATCTTCTTATATATAAAAATGGATTTTCAAATGTGTTAGTCGCGCTAAAACTCAAAAACGGCTGAACAGATATCAGTCCAATCTGTTCAGCCGTTTTTGAGTTTTAGCGCGACTAACACATTTTAAAATCTTTATTCTTCAAATATTCATAGAAATCCAGGGAAGGTTTTAAAGTGACACGAAGTTCACCGGGACAGCTAGTTAATGGATAAAGTCACTTTGCCATATCCATTTCTACATAATTTATGTACAGCCTGCCTAGCATACGCCAACAAGATATCTCACTCTACATGTTTTCTCGATGTTTGATGGTTTGTCTCTTCATCTCTATTGACCCTAGCATGACAAACATTTTTTCTCGCGTAGATCTATCATCAATATAAAAATTATAGAGTTTGGTTGAGACGAGATTATGAGACGAGTAGTTTTTAATTATCTCGAGAGTGAGATATCTCGTTGGCGTATACTAGGCAGGCTGTACAAAACTTTGTAGTCTCATTGAACATTACCTGTAAACTAAACTGCTCTTTTTGTAAAAAGGGCAAAGTCAGTTTATCATAGCACTCTGGAGTCTCAAGTATTACATGTTTCACTTGTTGACTAAACTTGACAATATGCTTCTCTGTAGCGGGGTATATTATTGAAGTTTTCACACCTGGAAACATATTAAATACATTTTGGCTGTCTTCACATTACGTCGCGAGCACTGCGGCAGCAGCACTGCAGCCGCAGTGCTTGCGACAAGTGGTTGATCATTTTTTCAAGTTTGAAAAGTACAGTTTTAGGCCAAATTGAGCGTGAAAGGTGTAAACGCTCTTAAGGCTGCGTTTCCACTGAAGCGGAGCAGATCGGAGCGGAGCTTATCAAATTAACCAATCACCATACTCAAAATCTTCGCTGTCATTCCGCTGGAATAGCACGATTGGTAAATTCGGGCACCGCTAAGCTCCGCTCCGCTTCAAAAAAAAACGCAGCCTAAGTCGCGAGCCGCGCGGCTCGTTTGGAGCATCGTTATAGTATAGAAGTCGCGCGGCTGCCGCACTACTCGCGACTTAATGTGAAGGCAGCCTTAGATTGTAGTCACCATATGTTTCAAAATCATCTTTCTGAGAAAACTTTTCACTAACAGATAATATTTATCGCAAAGAATAAAGGTCATATACAATTACTGAGTGAAAGGGCACGAAAATCATGAAACATACAAAGAAATCAAATTTAGAATGAGTAAATCTGTGACGTCATTTTACATTACATTTTGGAAACGTTACTGATTTAACGCGATAAGAATGCGAGAGCCAAATACTATTAATATTAATGCTAATTTAATGAACCTTGAATTTTAGTGGCTCTTTATGTGCTATGACTTACCATTAATCTCAGGCTTCGGGTAACACTCAAAGTTGCCGTAAATATCGTTTTGGAAGAGCGTACGCAGTTCTGTAGCGTCCGAAAAGTAGCCGGAGTCATTCAATTGATCCCCTGAAAATGCTTTCTTCTCTAGAAGTACGACCGCAACACCACTTTTGTCTTTGAAACTGCCGAGCACACACACAGTTTTTCCATTCGTATTGTTATTTATTATCTTTGTCGGTATAAAGTCCTTCAGATGTACATGCAGTTCTGTTACTGGATTACCGTTTTGCTCATCTTTTTTGATTTTCTTCGCGGATGGCTCAATATCATCACTTTGGCATTTAGCGTCGGACATTTTGTGAAAATGTTGCAATAATTAAAAAATCTAAATTGGGATGGCCGGTGCTGCCAGCCTCAAATATTGACCGCCTCATTAGCCGCGTTCTATTCTGTGATACAACTAAAAATTATTACACTTGGCCGATTATTTTACTTGAACATAATCAATAGCATCATAGCTATACCTGCCTCTTCAAGAAGACCACCTGATGGTGCGAGTGTCCATAGGCAACGGTGGTTGCTTTCCATCAGGTGACCTTTGCCCGTTATTTCATAAAAAAAAGTTACAAATAAAAATAAATTCAGGTATTTGGTTAGTAGAAAAATACAAATAAATAATTCGTACCGTTATAGAGTTATTACTAAGACTTCGTTGTCTGTCCGTCTGTCTGTCTCCAGGCTGTATCTCAAGAACCGCTATAGCTAACTTCTGAAATTGTCACAGATTGTGTATATTTGTTGCCGCTATAATACTAAAGGGGGCTCCCATGCAACAGTTGTGATTTTTTCGGCCTTTTTCGCTCTATAATATAAATAATTGCAAGAGGTAGGCACTTGAATTTTTCACACATTCTTTTTTTTATATGTCTACTTTACTCGTAATATTTAATAATAATAATAAAATTAAATAAAAATTTCCCATACAAAATTCACAATTTTTAGTCCATTTTTACTCTGTATCGGTACGGAACCTTTCGTGCACGAGTCCGACTCGCACTTGGCGGATTTATTTACTCGTAAGTAAATCATAATCAATACAATGGCAACAGGTAGGCTGGATAGGCACTTGAAATATTTACTAAATACTTACTTAAAATATATTTTGTTCTTTAATATTATTAATTATTATTAATAAAATTAAAATAAAACAAAAATTTAAAGGGGGCCATACAAAAAACACAATTTTTATCTACTTCCGCTCTGAAGCGGTAGGTACGTAACTCTTCGTGTCAGTCCGACTCACAGTTGGCCGATTTTTTAAACAAATAACACTAATTATTGTGTTAAATGGAAATACAGAAACCTGAAAGAAAAGGTCAACTTTCCTCCCCAGCCATAGGCTGCGCTCAACTTTAAGGTCGTTCGGCAAAAATAAAACGGTAGCACTTCGTCTCCCCTTCTACTTCTTTCAATTTTTATATTATTCTAGTCGCCCATGTAGACTGTAGTCCCCGCCCATTGTCAAAAGCGATAAGTCCGAAGATCTTTTTAATATGACTAATGTCCATCTCCTTTGTATAGGTGAATCTTAATTGACGGATATCTTAAAGCTGCGGGTACACAGAGTGCTCAAAAAGTGTTTTACTATAATATTAAAACTTTACATATTAGGTAAATGGCCATGCTTAATATTATATTGCATAGCTTTTATCTCGGGCTTTGTGTCATCCCTTTCAAATCAATCTAAGAAAACAAAAATTCCACAGCCGATCATAAAACCTCCTCGTTTTATGGAAGTCGGATAAAAAAAGGGATGATAAAATTAAAAAGTGGTAACATCGTAGTGTTTCACAACACCCTTTCAAATCAATCTAAAAAGAAAGGGATGACACTACGCTGTTGCTACTTTTTAATTTCTACACTTTCTTGACAGACTATTCTTGTTGCGTAATTTTTGTATGGGAGCCCCCCTTAAATTTTTATTTTATTTTAATATTATTATTAATTATTAAAGTACACATAATATAATTAAGGCCTTGGTGAAAATTTCAAGTGCTACCTGTTGCCGTTATTGATAAAGAGCAAAAAAAGCCAAAAAATCACGTTTATTGTATGGGGCCCATAAGCGGTCACGGGACTGTTAGCGGGACTCGATATTTTTCGAAACTTTGAATGCCTATATAATCAAAACTACTAGGTATTTTTGACTACAACAAAAACTAGTGTATTTGTATACATATTACATACGGGCTTTATTGTCACAAAATTTCAAGCAATTTGGCATAGGTACCTAGTAGGGTACTAATAGTATGCAATCCCGTATGAATCACGCTTCTTTATAATCCCGCCAGTCCCGCGGGATCCCGCTAAATTTTCGACCGGGATTAGTCCCGCAAAATGCATGCGGGATCCCGGTATTTCGGGATCCCGGTATCCCGGTATTGCATTCCCTAGTACCTAGTAACATTCTCCATTTTTGGCCTATTTTTGCTCTATAACGGTACGGAACCCTTCGTGCAAGAGTCCAACTCGCACTTGGCCAATTAGTACAAACATTTAAACAATTATTGATAAAAAATGCTATGCTGAGCTGCGGTGTAGCAGTCCCCCAGTGCAACACGTTTAATTTATTTTGATTTATTTATACTAAAACTAGCTAAACACAACACAACTACGTGAACACGATTCACCAATCAGCGAAAACTTTGAAACCCAAAGTGATCGTCCTACAGAAGATATACGCAATTCATTTATTGTATTTAATTGGACAAGTGCAGTAGCACCCAGTGTACCCAAAGGATCCCATTTCACTCATTGTGTTAGCGCATACGCAGCGAGACGTGTAACGTGTTACATTCATGTCAAACGCTAGGGACGTGCGTCACGTTATTATTAAAAAATAAATTAAAAAAAAAAACTATTTTTATAAATTATTTTTGGAGGGAAAATTTTTTTTAAAAGTGTAAGAATATTTTGCTCTAAATTCGAGCGTTCAATTTTTAAAAATCAAAATGAGAATTTTATTTTTGTTATTTTTGGCGAAACTCGTTACTTGTGATAAAGTGTTGAAAAGTGTACCGGTGATTGTTAAAAGTTATGAAAACGACACAGTTTTGTTGCCGTGCTATTTGGATGATTCAGGTACTTAAAATATTCGTACTTACACAGTGTGTAACAAAAATAAGTGATAATACTTTAGAGTGTGTACGTGTTCCTTCTAGAGAGTTAACTGTGAAAGTAGCAGCTCTGAATGACATGACGAAATTTTTTTTTTCACTTTTGTTTTTTTGTATGGGCAAGGGCCCGAGCGTCACGAGTTTCCCCATACAAAAGCGCAAAAAATTTTTGGTCTTTCAGCGCTGCTACTTTCACACGTGAACTCTCTACAAGGAACACGTACACACCCTAAAGTATTATCACTTATTTTTGTTACACCCTGTATACTTACATAGAAAAAAATCATAAATTTTCGCAACTATTATACTAACTAAAAACTAAAGAAAAGGATGAGTTTAGAATTACTAATAAGAAAATGTTGCAGTTTTATAAGTCAAAATTCAGAACACCATTTCTTACGCGATCGGATCGTTAACATCGACATATATTTTGTCAACGGTAATTAAGACGCCATAATGATTTCGTTATGGTAGCAGAGTGGAGTTAAAAGTTAAAACTGCATTAAGAGATTCTATAACGTAGTTATCTGCTTTTATAAACGAAACCTAATTTCAGGCAAATTTTCTATAAGGAGCTAAATTTCAAAAGTCTAGTTAAAGCGGTTCATGAGATACAGCCTGGAGACAGACAGATACATACAGACAATTAAGTCTTAGTATTAGGGTCCCGTTTTTACCCTTTGGGCACGGAACCCTAAAAACGGCATTTTTTAAACATCGTAAAGAACCCTTCGTGTGTAAGTCCGACTCGCACTTGGCCGATTTTTTTTTACTTTTTCCTATACAAACAATAATTAAGTTTAATTTAACATGCCGTGTACAATACACGCAATCACATCATTACAAAGTACACAATATTATGACAACGAGGTACTTATTATTTGAAGTTGGACATAATGTTATGGCCACAAAAAACCTGCCCTAACATAGACGTACCATATCCACGGAGATCGTAATCGTAATCGTATCCATGTCGTATCCGACAGCAACGCAACAGGCGCTCGACAGATGATGTTGTGCAATATTTGCAGCATGTATAATGTATATACAGTTCGACAAGGCTTTAATTGAATGTGTCAATGTCACTCAATGTGCGCTGCTGGTAAAGGAGAACTGTCAAAATGACGTTTTTGTATGATAGAAGCGTTAGTACCTTTTCTCGCCACGTTCATAAACAGCCTTGTCGAACTCTATAGTAATAATTTTGTTTGTTTAGCAATTTTTGACAGACTATTGTGCAATATCTGCTGTCAAACGCCTGCTTTTTAAACCTGTCGCTAGGTAATGTAATCGTCCTGCCAAAGTACCAATTGGCTTTAAAGACCAAGCTTTACTTCGAAGTCCGATTCTGACATAATTACTGTATAATTTTTTATTTTATTATTTATTTAGGATAATAATTTATATTGATAATTTACTACATCTCAGAAATTGATTCACAGGCAGATGGCGGGCCTACGTTATTTGGTTATGTCAAAACTAGCCGACAGATAACTGATCAGCATTGTTGATTGGTTTAAGATTTTGACGCTAGCCAATCGAAAGTGAAAGTGAATTAAATCCCTCGATCGCGGATTCTTGGAAATCTATTGTTATTCTATTGTTATCGCGGTCGAATTCGACCGCTTATGAGTTGATAGGTTAATAAAATACTGTCAAGGAAATTCAGAAACTGCGCATGTTATGACGTACTAGCTATGCCTTACGATATACCCGCCGTTTATTAGGGAAAATAAATTGATATTTTCCCGTAGTAAAAAGTAACCTATGTGTTAATCCAGGTTATTAACTAACTGAGTTAGTCTAACTCCATACCAAATTTTATTCAAATCGCTTCAGCCGTTTAGACGTGAAGGAGTAACAAACTTACAAACTGATAAACTTTCGTCTTTAAAATTAATCATAGTTAACTTCTCTACTTTGAGAATTAACATTAACTCTCGCTCAGCGGTCAGCCCACCTTGAATCTATCGTTTGCGACATCCCTTGATGGTGCGTCCATGGTTAAACCTATTATAATAATGAGCGTATTATTATATTTCTCAAAAACTAATGTTTATAAATTATTGTTTTAAGTACATCGTTTTAAGTAATCTGTTTTATAGTTAAGTAGGATTAAAAAACGACTGTTTATAATAAGATCTACGAATAAGGCCCAGCACAGATTACATGGATAAAATATCGAGTGAATTATATTCGTCATCAATCATTATCATTATCATTAGTCGCTATTTATGTCAATGCACTTTTTACATGTAATTTTATAATTACTGCTAAAATTGAGTGACAGGTGAGAAAGTAAAATAATACGAACTATACAGTGTAGTACAGAAGTCAATGTAATAGCAGAGGCAGGCATCCTTCCGACTTCCGTCTTACCAATTTTCCATCAGGTCTAGCCCTAAACCGACTTTCACATTTTCTACCCATGCCAAAAAAGTGCAAAACGCCGTTGTAAATTTTCAACTCGCTCAGGCTATCGAAAATTCAAATTTAGAATCTACGACGCCATAGACTAAAATAAATTGTGTAACAATATAATGAAAGTAACTTTATATTCTATTTTTAAATGTTTTTAACTGATAAAGTGGTATTACCTCATTTAATAAATGCAGTGCGATTAAAATGACACTTTCAACCTTCAACTGTTTATTTTATGTTGGCGTAAAACTAATTGCCATGCACCGCACTTACGATAGATATATTGCATGGCTATGCAATATTTTGCTTGGCTCCTTTTTGTTTTGGTGGGATTTTTATATAAAACTAGATGTCCCGCGCGGCTTCGCCCGCGTAAATTAGAAATTTTACAGAATCCGTAGGTACATTTTCCCATAAAAAATATTTCCCCAGTTTTTCCCACATTTTCCTGAGTTTCTTCTGTCGTATTAGTCTTAGAGTAATAATATAATAAAACCTTCTCGATAAATGATGAGTCTTACTCGATAAATGATCTATCTAACACTGAGATAAGTTTTTAAATCGGACCTGTAGCTTCTGAGATTGACGCGTTCAAGCAAACATACTCTTCAGGTTTATAATATTAGGTAGATATAGATTTTTTTTAATTATCGCTTGACAAACTCGAGTCTCGATCTAAAAGACTATGAAATGGTATAATATGGTAGTGATGATGATGATGATGATGATGAAGAATGTAATTTGCATAGTAGTATATGCTTTCTGTTCTTAAAACAACGCCGAAACTCCCAAACTTGTATCTATAAAGAATCAGGAATTCTCTCAGCACCTTCCGAACCACGGTATACCAGGTATATCTCGGTGCAAAATCTTACTTGTTGGTAGCATATGCTTAGAATACTTCTCACGAAACCGAAGTCACCATATGTTTCCCTATAAGTTTTGAGGAGTTCCCTCGATTACTTATGGATCCTTCATCAGATCACCACTTTTCTGAATATAATACCAAATTGGGATGATACCCTATATACCAAAAGAAAAATTTTGAAAATCGGTTAACAAACGGCGGAGTAATCGTTGAATATAAGAAAACGAACATAACACCTCCCCCATTTTGAAAGTCGGTTAAAATTGTAGCCTATGTGTTATTTATTTAATATTTTAATCAGCACATGAATTGAATAACAAAATTTTTTTCAAATTAATCGTAGCACCATCTGTCAGGACAAACTAAAATTGAAATAGAATAATATTGAATGCGATGATAGCGCCGTCCGCCGGATCTAATGTAAAACATTCCAAAATCAACAACTCCTTATAAATAAGAAATTAATTGAAAAAACATTTTCCAGTAGACCAAACTGTAAATCTAAACCATTCTCGAATCTCCACGAACACACACAAAAAATTTCATCAAAATTGGTCCAGTCGTTTAGGAGGAGTTCAGTCACATACACACGCACACAAGAAATATATATATTAAGATATTTAGCTATTCGTATAGGGGACTAAATAAGCAACAATTTCTTTGTATATTTATTTTCCTTAGTTCAGTGTATTTAGCTATAATGGTACCTAATCAAACCCTATTTTTTAATATTTTGCGATTATTATGATGGTTAAAACGTATTTATTGTGAACATTTTGTATGCGGCTATAAAATTTTTATAGTATAGACGTGGAGATGAATATAATATTATCTTTCATTTGAAACCAAAATATCCTTGAATTGATTAAGAGGAATTGCTAAATGTGACCATTTTAGCCCCGCTGTACGATTGCATTAGTGATTAGAGTTATTTATGCATCGTGTGGACAGTCACGTCGTATAAAAGACCGACAAAAAGCCGACACCATTGTCAAACACACGTACACTAATTGATATGGTTTTTTGGGCTTTTTGTATGGAATTGAATGGGTTTTGTGCTGTGAAACTAACTTGGTGTTTAATGGAATCAAATTGTGAATGATTTGTCTAGCTCAGGGGTTCCCAATCTTTTTCAACCTACGGCCCAGTATACTGTATAACACGTCACAATATTTTGTCATGGCGCCGTACTCTACTTTTTTCCGATTAGAAAAAGATACGTACTTAAATAAACACTTGTAATACGTCTTATATCTAGTTAGGTTTAGCACTTGTAAATAATAATAAACAAATGTTGAATCATCTACCTGATATACACAGTACAATTATAGTAAGTATGTTATTAATATAATATTTGTGGTTTCGGATAATGATGGAAGATCGACCCACAGGGCCCCTCTTGTCATTCCATGGCGCACCAGGGCGTTGCGGGCTGCGGCGCACAGTTTGGGAGCCCCTAGTCTAGTTCATTCTCAAAGTGTATCTCCGCAAAGGCCTTGTAGCTAGGGCCCCGCGAGATACAAAAATTGTTTTTGAAATGTCATCCAGCAGCATGGAGAAAATATTTCATTCAACGACAAAATATTATTTTTTGGTGGTCCGTTTCGTCTTGGACCTTGGTCTTCTTCGTCACCAAAAAGTTTGAGAACCGCTGGTCCAGTTACTTACTATTTACTAATAATAAAGGTGAAAGTGTCTGTCTGTCTATTGCCTCTTTTCGCTTAAACAAATAACCAATGAGATGAAATAAAATGGGGATACATTTTGAGACGGGAAAGCCACCTTAAAAAATTCCTCCATCCCTCTGGGCTACCTAATGGCAGGTACTTATTACACGCATCAATATTATCATGATTCTAGTATCACGCGAATCACAAGTACTGCGATACTATGATTCGGCCTATTACACTGTGGGAATATTCGTGGCCACCTCAAAGGAAGATCTTCCGACCGAGCGAGATGCTCGGTCAGGCCGGAGCCCACGTGATACATTTCAGCTGTCGTATATATACCGACGCACTTAGAAAACTTCGAAAGCGCGATGCAGGAATGTTAGACGAATTGTGGGTACCGCCACATCACCATCAATATTATCACGGAATCGTGATAATATTGATGCGTGTAATATACCCCAATATAGCTGCGCACACACTTTGGCGTGCTACCATAATCTAAACCGGAGTGGAAACGGGAAGGCATTTTAGCAGATTAATAATGCTAAAACCGTTCAGTGGTTTAGCTGTGTAGCTGCTATTTTAAAGCTATCACAATAAGATATGATCACACTAAAAGGCAGGAAGCTACTAGATTCGAATCTTTGTGTACCAATTGTGGCATTCAATGTTATTTTGCCTTATGAGTAGACCTTATTGTAAGCATGTAAGGCTCAATACGTAAAGGTTTCTGAACCATTGTATTGTTTGGATGTGACAGATATAAAGTGTAAAGGTTTATTTTGAGCGTTAATATGGGGATCGTGCAGGAACTATAGGTACATTTTTTTTATGAAATAAGGGGGCAAACGCGCAAACGGGTCACCTGATGAAAAGCAACTTCCGTCGCCCATGGACACTCGCAGCATCAGAAGAGCTGCAGGTGCGTTGCCGGCCTTTTAAGAGGGAATAGGGTAATAGGGTAGGGTAAGGATGGAATGGGAAGGAAATAGGGGAGGGTAGGGAAGGGAATAGGGTAGGGGATTAGGCCTCCGGTAAACTCACTCACTCGGCGAAACACAGCGCAAGCGCTGTTTCACGCCGGTTTTCTGTGAGAACGTGGTATTTGATGACGACGACCTCTGTGGCTCAGTGGTGAGCGCGTTGGTAGCTCAAGCCGGGGGTCGCGGGTTCGAATCCCGCCGACGGAACAAAAAGTTTTCGAATTTCCTGGGTCATATAATAAAAATTTTAAATGTATGTATAGTATAAAAGTATTAAATATATTTCCGTTGTCTGGTACCCGTAACACAAGTCCTTCAGGTACTTACCACGGGGCCAGACTGACGTGCTGTGAAGCGTCTTAAAAAAAAAAATCTCCGGTCGAGCCGGCCCATTTGTGCCGAAGCATGGCTCTCCCACGTATGTTAATAAATAGTAGGAGTTTCGGAACCGTTCATTTTCCGGAATAAAAATTCCCTATGTCCTTTCCCGGGACTCAAAATATTTCCATACCCAGCCAAATTGCTTCAGCGGTATAAGCGTAAACAGACGGACGAACGAACAAACGGACGGACGGACAGACGGACGGAGGAACTGTCGAACTGTCGGACCGACAGACAGATTTTTTTTTTGACATTTATAACATTAGAAAGGATAACAATTTCGGCTACTAGTAGTAGAAGCGTGCTGGGCCCATAACCTATTAAAATACGCACTTTCGGTTAACGATTACTGACTCGTTATTTGACAGATACTTGACATAATATTTAGAATAATATAATACCCCCGTCCCCCACACCGGTTTCGGTGACGGTACGAGTATCTGGTTCCATTGAAACCAGACCAGGTACGCGGGAGTAATTTCATAGTGCCCAAGTGTGTACGCAGTACACTAGTGCACTCTCTATTCCTTTACTCTCATAACCCAGTGGGACGGAAGACCGACACGACTGGCGAGAGATCTTCGCCAGTCGTGTCGGTCTTCCGAACTTGGAAATGACAATATGTTTCCAACACGGGAATCGAACCCACGACGTCCGGGCTCCGAGTCAAGACTCAAGAGCCACGCTCTTAGCCACTGGAGTCTGGACCACACCACGGAGGCGTTATTTAGAATATGATATGGCACTAGCAAACTGAATATGGCGCTAATAACATAACTATTTTGGTATTTAATTAGACCGACAGACAGACAGTCGGACAGACGGTGAGACGGACTGACAGACAGACAGATAGACAATTTATTGGCATTTGTAAGTTTTGTAACATTAATAGTAAGGATAATAACTTCAGCTGCTAGCAAATAACAACCAAACTCTTTCCAGAGATCAAAGTCCGCGTCCGCTGGTACAAGAACAACCAGCTGCTGGGCGACAGCCAGGATCCGAACCACCTGCTGCCGGCGCGCACCAGGATGTACGCCAACTACAGCCTGCAGGTCGATGACCTCACTGCGGCCGACACGGCTGATTATACTTGCGAGGTATGTCGAACATTTCGATAGCGCCCGTGTGCCACACTATGGTACTGCGTGCACTGGAACGACATTTTATGCAACTGACAAATTAATAAGTATAAATGACGACGCTCTGTCCGCACCTCAGGACAGGAAAATAAGGAGAAGTGATAAGTAGCGCCGTTTATATGGAAAACTATGTCGCCGACTTGTACCGCCGAATAATTGATTTTTAAATTAAAAAGTTGTATAAATTACAGTTGGCTGTAATAGGTGATCCCGCTATTTTTGAAATTCACAGTATCGCTGCAATTTTTGTACGTAATTATAACACAAGTCAGCATTTTATTCACAATTTACGGCGCGGTGAAAACGTGTAAGCCGTGGAGTGATTGACATACGACTGACAATTTTTGCTCATATGAGCAGGAATTGGCGACATGTGCCACGGCCACATAACATAATTATCTCTTACTTCTATAATGGGGGGATTGTTTATTTTGCGTAGGTCGCAAAAATACAGTTTTTTACATTATTACTGCGGTTATAAAATTGTGGTCGAAATAAAGGTAGGAGCTTAAAAAAAAATACCAGTAACACCGACGCGACGTTCCTCAAAATACCGGACATTGTTCTGTACGGTATGACCGTTTATTTTTTACCGGACTGTACGCTTAAATACCGGACATCTGGCAACCCTAATTACAACCCGGTGGACGCGCAGCTTAAAGGTACTATTAGATAACGCCCAAAATTGGTTTATTGCGCGGGAAACGTACATTTTTCCGGGACTCAAAGTATCTTCATACCGAATTTCAACAAAATCGATTCAGTGATTTGGGCGTGAAGACAGAGGTAATAGACAGACAGATTTATAATATGTGTATGGATAATGCCAGAGGTATTCTAGCTTATCATTTAAAGTTCATCTGTGTGTTAGAATATATATAATACTTAATTGGATCTGTGTACTAAAGAAACTATAGTCGAAACGGTGGGAAGAGTCTCGGAATAATATTCCTAGACTCTTCTCACCGTAGTATAATAGTTTCTTCAGTACACAGATCCAGTTAAGTATTATATTATATTATACTTATTGTAACAAGTAAGTACCACGTCATAGTAATCTATTTTAAAATGTTTTTAAACGATCAATTGAGATTCTACATGGGCGATTTTAAATTGCGCAGTGGGTGTTAAGCCCTTCGATCTCAACTAACATTATTTGTTAGTGAGGGGAATAATAATAGTAGTGCCGCGCCGGCAGAAACGCAACAGCAGAGCTGCACGCAGAGAAAGAGGAGGATATTACTTTCTCTGACCTCTCCTAATATGAGGGACATTAGGGCCGGTATAAATAGTCAGTACCTACTCGAGATGCATCTCGGTATCAAGACACGGTTCGGCTCTATGATTGGTCCAAATTTTGACTGCCAACCAATCATACAATCTAAGGCCGGTGTAAATAGTCAGAACTCAAGATGCATCTCGGTCTCAAGACAAGGTTCAGGCTCTGTGATTGGTTGGCTTTCAAAATTTGGACCAATCACAGAGCCGAACCGCGTCTTGAGACCGGGTCGCAACTTAAGTACTGACTATTTATACCGGCCATAGAGCCTGAACCGTGTCTTGAGACCGAGATGCATCTTGAGTACTGACTAACTCGCCGGAAGGAGTTTTATACGTGGGAGGGCCATGCTTTGGCACGAATGGGCCGGCTCGACCGGAGAAATACCACGTTCTCACAGAAAACCGGCGTGAAACAGCGCTTGCGCTGTGTTTCGCCGAGTGAGTGAGTTTACCGGAGGCCCAATTCCCTTCCCTATCCTCCCCTATTCCCTTCCTTTCCCATCCCTATTCCCTACCCTCCCCTATTACCCTATTCCCTCTTAAAAGGCCGGCAACGCACCTGCAGCTCTTCTGATGCTGCGAGTGTCCATGGGCGACGGAAGTTGCTTTCCATCAGGTGACCCGTTTGCTCGTTTGTTCTTTCATTAAAAAAAAAAGGATATTTCGGATAGTGTGCGGGGTGGCGCGGGCGGTCCGGCGAAATTCAACTGTTTCTGATCAGAATTCGGACAATGTGCGGCCGGGCTAAAACGCGATGATTTTTTTTTATTACAGCAGTGTATATAAATATTATTCAAGGTCTATTTAGTTGATCGTGTAGTAGGTGGGATTAAATGATTGCCCAAAATACAATGTAAGTATCAAAGTGTCAGTAAACTGATTGCCATAAGTGGCAAGCGGCTAAATTGTCAGGAAATTTTTGAATTTTAGATACCTATACCTACAATGTTTTTTCCTTGTCTATGAAGGATATTTTCCAAAGAATCAGATATTGACAAAATGTTTTCCGGCGTTATCATTGTTAATATTTTGGAATTGAAATTAGCGGCGTTGTGCACCTTGTTGGGATGAGTAAAAATGTTAAACTCGCATTAGGTCACGTGACCTGATCGAATATTTGTAGGACGTAGACAGAGTAGACCGTTATCATATTATACCTCTAACTTTCTACTGCGTCATGCGTGGCGTATGTACCTGAAAGAATATCGTCTATCGACTGTCGTCACATTATATCGATAATCCGTTCTTCCCAACCCTACTTCGGTTCTTTTCAACGCGACCAATTACGTCATTAATCAATTAGAGCTTCGCGTTTTTATATCCACAGCCTATTGCTGTTTACTCGGGTAATTAAAAAAAATTAAGGCCATTGTCTTTGGTCAGAGGGGTCAAGATCTTGTGAAAAAGTTTATAGTTCCATTTTCAAATGCTTTCGAAGGACGATGAAAAATAAAGCAAAAAAATACATACTTACCTACAATATGATTCTTAACTTTTGTTACTTACCCTTGCCTCCATAATAATCATAGTTTATTGTCTGTATAGAATCGATTTACATAATATTGTTTTCAAATCTTGGCAGGATTCGATGCGCTTTCTTTTATTTGGAGGTAGCAAGTTACCAACTAGCAAAGCTACTGCTGCTGCAGCTGGGCTTCTAATTTATAAACCGAAAATAATAAACTGTAAAGCACTGGTGATTCCACTAGATATTATTTTACAAAAAAATGGGACACCTTCTACTGTTTGTCTCAGTCTAGCACGTTGGAAAAGTCATATGGCAGACAGGAAACCTGATTTTTGATTGAGTGAGTTTACCGGAGGCCCAATTCCCTTCCCTATCCTCCCCTATTCCCTTCCCTTCCTATCCCTACCCTCCCCTATTACCCTATTCCCTCTTAAAAGGCCGGCAACGCACATGCAGCTCTTCTGATGCTGCGAGTGTCCATGGGCGACGGAAGTTGCTTTCCATCAGGTGACCCGTTTGCTCGTTTGCCCACTTCTTTCATAAAAAAAAAAAAAACTTTAATTATATGCTGCATAAATAAAGGTTAATACTCAAATAATTATAATTTTACTCATTAATTAGGTATTATACAGTAGTAAATAGTAATATAATTATTATATTATTTTGCAGATAATCCGTCCAGAACCATGGGGGCCAATAAGACAGACCCATGCCATAGAAGTTCAATGTAAGTGGAAGAAAACATTTATTTTATCACCTAGACTTTTGTCTCGTGTAGGTATGATATGGTGTAAATTCTTAGTTTAGAGTTTTTAAATCCTCCCTCCATTACTACAGTCTACATTGTAAAGTATTTTTCTCATCTAACCGGCTACCTTATCACGTAAAATAGCGATCAACAATCCACTAGCAATAATCGCGCGAGCAATTGCTGGGTGTCATGAATGTCACAAACAATGGTGTCATGTATAGTGATCGATTGCAATCGTATTGTTTTGGCTGATACGTAATACGAAATTGCGATTTTGGAGCAATTATCGCGCAATAATTATTGCCATCGCATTGCTTTCGCAAGATACGGGGCGGATATCCAGCACATTTACTCCATCTACCCGCGAATCAATTGCAACGTTTTGAACCTACCCGCAAATCAACTACAGTTTTCTGCTAATAATATAAGTATCCACAAATCAAGCACGAATTTTTTACACCTGCCTAGCCATACTAATATTATAAATACGAAAGTGTGTCTGTCTGTCTCATGTCTGTTACCTCTTCACGGTTTATCCTATGGGCAGATTTTGCTTGGAGATACTATGAGTCTCAGGACATAGGATACTTTTTATCCCAGTAAAATGTAGGGTTCCCATGTGATAAACTAATTTTGGCGCAACGGAGTTACGGGCGTCATCTAGTATAGTAAATCCACTTACCTCTTTTATACAAGTATAATGGAGGTCAGTGAGTAAATCTGACTAAGGGTCAATTAATACTAGTGCAGAGTCGAAGCGCATCGAAGCGAATTATTAAAACTGAACTTAACAAATTCAACCTTAACTCCAAAGCGTTAACGCACATATTACTTTTGAAAATTTAAAAAAGGCGCGCGCGCACTTTTTGGTGCGCGCACATTCTCGCGCATCCAAGCGCACACAAGCGAATCTACGCGTCATCACTGTAGGCACTCTGGCGAATCCGCGCGCATTCGTTCGACTTGTTGCGAATATGACGCTTCGACGCGCTTCGCTGCGCTTCGACTCTGCGCTAGTATAAATTGACCCTTAGTCAGATTTACTCACTGTGTCACAGTGGATTTACTATGCTAGACGACGCCCGTAACTCCGTTGCGCCAAAATTAGTTTATCACATGGGAAACCTACATTTTACTGGGATAAAAAGTATCCTACGTCCTAGGACCCTTATAAATTGACCCTTAATGAAGTAATAATTTCTCCATCTACCTCCCATATATTTTTCTATCTACCCCCAGATCCGCCGACAGTCCTGACGGTGCCCGACGACGGGTACATTGAAGTCCGTAAAGGCGAGTACGTGGACATGGGGTGTGAGGTCACCGGGACACCCACACCGGTCGTGAACTGGTGGAAGAATGTAAGTGAAGGGAGGATCATGGGGTTAAGCAGGAGTTAAAGAGAACCATGGCTTTTACGGGGGTTTTAAGTTTCATCTCGAGCCAGAAGGCCTACTCCGGACTCCGGCCCGTTTCAGGAAACGGCTAAAATTCGGGGATTAGACCGATCGAAGTATGTCATGGGCCTACATAGGGAGCCATGTAACATCGCAGTAAGGTCATTTCTAAACTACGGACGGCTTTCGGTCGGATCCAAAGATTACGGAGTAGGCCTCTTGGGCCGTTCAATTTATTTCGGCCAATGTTCCCAAATCCCAATCTATCAGAAGCGTAACGCGAAGGGCGTTAATACCTATAGCCATGTTGCATGCAATAAAATTGTTAACGCTACATTTCCACCGCATGATTTAGGCTGGTTTTATCGTTAAGCGTTTCGTAGAGCCGTTGGAGCGCGCGCGTTCGAAGCTGTGACAAACGTATGGATGAACGACGCTGCTCAAGCGCGCGACTACTACCTCCATACATCTTCGAACGCGCGGCGCTCCAACAGTGCTGCGAAACGCTTAAGACGCTGACAACTGCCAATGACCTTGAGGATTCGCATTTCTAAGCCACGCCCCCTAATTGTCCGATAAGACAGCGCCAGCTTTGCTAGCGGCTAAACCCGGAAACTTCTAAAAGATAGGTTTGATTAATATTGAGCTGTCGCATAGAGATTTCAATAGATGGCGCGTAATAAATAAATACTATGTACTATACTTCCGTGAGCGAACTATAAGAGTGCGGAAGATTAGTGCAGAATGCAGATAGAACGGAGCACAGCGGAGAGGTAATATTAACGCACTTGAAAATAAACTTTATAATCATTACACTAAAGTGCATAAATGCTTGAACCTTACAAAAAATGCACGTTTGTCCTCGAGGATACGCGGGAATCTTTAAAAGTTTGAAGTCGATATTATACTGATTCGTTATGTCTATTGTGGTAGTAATGTAAGCCATACACGTTACGCAGGTAGACCGGAATGTGTGTGGGAATATACCTGTGCAGTTTTTTGGACCTGCGCAGGCGACCAGGTCCCACACACATACCGGTATACCTGTGCAGGAATACCTGCGTGCTGTACAGGTGAATCTCTCCCGTCCCCGGTAGACCGTAGCGTGTAAGGCTTACTTATGGTAAATAAAACACAGTTATTCTTTTATAATATACCTATTATATTATAAAATAATGACAAAACCCAACTGCGTAAAAACATTCAATTTTTTTAATAAAATTTTTTTCTGTTACATTACAATTTACATTAAAATTACAATTACATAAGTACAGCAAGAAATAAAACAAAATTCAGGAATCGTTTTTTACTGTCCCGGCAAACGTTGCTTTGCCATAATATTATATTTACGATAATATTATTATTTTAATTAAGTGACTAACGGCCGTTCCCAATATATGATCTATCTCTGGTTTTGCCCTACTAGAGATATGAATAGCTCACATTAGACATTAGAGACATATATTTTGTCAATTGTGAGCTATTCCTATCTCTAGTAGGGCAAAACCAGAGATAGATCAAATATATATATATATATATATATATATATATATATATATATATATATATATATATATATATACATAGCTGGGCACCGTTAATCACATAGTAAACTTCGTTAATCGTTAATCCGTTAAAAAAAATGTTAGCTTCGTTAAACGTTAAAGCGTTACACTGCGGACGAATTAGCGCAAGTTAACGTTAATTGTTAATCCGTTAATATGTGTAATATGGCCTTGTTGTAACTTATATCATTGCGTTAGTGTACATACAAAACCTGTTGGTTTAAGGTTTTGGAAGTTAACAGGTTAGGGACAAAACAAAATACTTCTATAATAATTATTGTATTCTAGGTAGAAATTACAATACAATCATTATTATAGATATAGTTTATTGTTATTATAAATCATTTGCATGTTGATAAAGAAGAGTGCAGTATAATTTAGTTAGGTAACTAAATTATACTGCACTCTTTTTTATCAACATAATGAAATGATAAAACGAAACAAATATCTTCTCACTCGCATGCGCCTGAAAATGTATATCTAGTATTATTTTTGTTTCGTCTGAACCTGTTTTCGCGCGGCGCCGCGGTGCCGTGCGGTAAATAGTAGGCATTGGATTAACGATTAACGGACTTCTGCATATTAACGGAAGTTAACCAGTCCGTTAATATTTTTAAAAGTTAATCCGTTAATCAAAATGTTAACTTCGTTAATTAACGATTAACGGATTAACGAGTTAATGCCCAGCTATGTATTACTTTAGGGTGTGTACGTGTTCCTTGTAGAGAGTTCACTGTGAAAGTAGCAGCTCTGAAAGACGATTTTTTTTTCTTTTGTATGAGCAAGGGCAAGTGTCACGAGTTTCCCCATACAAAAGAAAAAAAAAATAGGTCTTTCAGCGCTGCTACTTTTACAGTGAACTCTCAACAAGGAACACGTACAAACCCTGTGTCGAGAAAATTGAATGCCGAAATCACCTACTTCGGAACTTCTGTAATAGGCTAAAAATTTACAAACTGATAAGAAATACCCCATCAAAGACACAAATTTGACCCAAAGCGTGATCATGATGAAGTTATTAGAAAATTATTAGAAAACTTTGGCCGGGTGATAAAAAGAAGACCCAACACTGCAAGTGCTAACCTAGTAAAAGACATTTTATATAAAAAAAAATAAGCTTCGTTTCTTCTATCAAACATGGCCAAGAAAATTAAAAACAAGCAATAAGAGATTTAGAATTACAAGAAGGAATTAAAGTAAAGCCTTGCGGGCTATTTATAGATACAGACTTGCCATTTTTAGGAGCAACGCCCGATGGAATTTGCGATGAAAAAACTATTTTAGAAATTAAATGTCCCATCACAGCATATAACATTGGAGTAGACGCTGCTGTAACACAACAAAAAGTTCCATTTTTGAAAATAGATAAACAGGGCAAATTAAATATAGACAAAAATCACTCCTGGTTTTATAAGGTGCAAGGGCAGCTCCATATTTCAGGTTACGAATATTGCCTTATTATTATTGATAGGCATGTAATGGTCTTCATTTGAGTCACTATCAATTATCAATATTAGATTGCAAAGTATGCATAGAAATGTGAATTTTGAATTGAGGCCATCTTGCTTTTCACCTACTAGTTCTATGTCAGTTAAAGCACATCCAAAAGGACCATGATGAGAAATTTCTTGCAACCTCTTATAAAAATATGAAACACTTATAATTCTTCTTCCGACATCAGGTTTCTTCTGAGGAAGTGCAGTTTCAACAATAAGCTTTTCAGCATCACATTCAGCCTCCAAACTACATAGTCCAGTGTCATGGGTACTTTTTTCTTCCAGCCTGTAAGTAAGTTTATACTTTGAGACATCGACATATTTTAACAACAGTTTAAAAACTGGATCACCACAAAATTTCATAAATTAAAATGATTAACTTTTCGATTATTGGGAAATAGGAATTAGGATAAAATTATACAGAACTCAATATTTAAAAAAGCCTTTTGCTCGTTTGCCTTCTAATTTCATTAAAAATGTATACTAAAAATTTTATTAGGCTAATACGCTGCACTCCGCAGTAGGGGTGGGTCGTTATGTGATTTTTAACCGACGAAACAAGTTGTAACTGTACGACGCGGGCGCCCGGTAACGGTGTGACGTCATATCACAATTTCGCCGCGCGGGCCCCATACAATAAACGTGATTTTTTGCTCTATCTCAATAACTGCAACAGGTAGGCACTTGAAATTTTCATCAAGGCCTTAATTATATATGTACTTTAATAATTAATAATATTATATTATGTTACTAAACTTTTCGATTATTGGGAAATGGGAATTAGGATAAAATTATACAGAACTCAATATTTAAAAAAGCCTTTTGCTCGTTTGCCTTCTAATTTCATTAAAAATGTATACTAAAAATTTTATTAGGCTAATACGCTGCACTCCGCAGTAGGGGTGGGTCGTTATGTGATTTTTAACCGACGAAACAAGTTGTAACTGTACGACGCGGGCGCCCGGTAACGGTGTGACGTCATATCACAATTTCGCCGCGCGGGCCCCATACAATAAACGTGATTTTTTGCTCTATCTCAATAACTGCAACAGGTAGGCACTTGAAATTTTCATCAAGGCCTTAATTATATATGTACTTTAATAATTAATAATATTATATTATGTTACTAAACTTTTCGATTATTGGGAAATGGGAATTAGGATAAAATTATACAGAACTCAATATTTAAAAAAGCCTTTTGCTCGTTTGCCTTCTAATTTCATTAAAAAGGTATACTAAAAAATTTATTACGATACGCTGCACTCCGCAGTAGGGGTGGGTCGTTATGTGATTTTTAACCGACGAATCAAGTTGTAACTGTACGACGCGGGCGCCCGGTAACGGTGTGACGTCATATCACAATTTCGCCGCGCGGGCCCCATACAATAAACGTGATTTTTTTCTCTATCTCAATAACTGCAACAGGTAGGCACTTGAAATTTTCATCAAGGCCTTAATTATATATGTACTTTAATAATCAATAATAATATTATAATAAAATAAAAAATTAAGGGGGGCTCCTATACAAAAATCACAAATTTTGGCCTATTTTGCACTATAACGGTATGTGTATTCATAAGGGAGTCCGATTAGTAACATAATATAATATTATTATTAATTATTAAAGTACACATATAATTAAGGCCTCGGTGAAAATTTCAAGTGCCTACACAGGTAGGCACTTGAAATTAATTAAATAACGGCAACAGTGCCGTTATTGAGATAGAGCAAAAAATCACGTTTATTGTATAGGACCCGCGCGGAAAAATTGTGATATGACGTCACAAGCGGTCGCGGGACTGTTAGCGGGAATCGATATTTTTCGAAACTTTGAATGCCTATAAAATCAAAACTACAAGGATTTTTGACTGCAACAAAAACTAGTGTATTTGTATACATACAGGCTTTACTGTGACAAAATTTCAAGCAATTTGGCATACCTAGTAACATTCTCAATTAAACCTTCCTGCCCAATTATTCCAGCGGCGCTAAAATGGTCGCTTTGTTGAATCATGAGACGAATCATAATATGATTCATTTCTCTAATATCGCAAAATGCAACTCTGCTTGCAATTCATTTTTGTATTTTTGCACTGATTTGACATTTGTCAGTTTTGACAATTCATTTGCTGAATTGATTGAGAGGAATTGCTAAATATTACCATTTTAGCCCCGCAGGGCTTAGGTATCATTAGGAGAGCCCATTTAACCAAAAAAATGGGTGTTATTTTTTTTTAAATGACAATATTTTATCCCATTTAAAATCGTTGCAGAAAGGTCACTCGCGGCGCGGGGGAATGAAAGGGGGTGACGCCGGGATGAGGCGCGCGCGCGGGCCTATAGCCTATAGCCTTTTTTCAAATCGGACCAGTAGTTCCTGAGATTAGCTCGTTCAAACAAACAAACAAACTCTTCCCAATTATAATATTAGTATTGATATAAACTAATTAATATTTTTGCTAGGTAATCTGCGCGGAACTAGTTGGCCGCGCCGCCGGTATGCTCACATACCGGCGGCGCGGCCAACTAGTTCCGCGCGGACTATAGCAAACTCGCTGTCGCTCGCTAGGTCGACCGGTGCAGTGGGCGGCGGGCGCTAGCTGCGACTCCAAACGAAACAACGCGACGATCGCTCGACGGTACTTCATACCACCCAATGCAATAAAAACGTTACAAAAATCACTACTCTACTATATAAATACGACTCGAAACTAGTTATTCGGTTACTGTATGTAGCTAGTTATTGTAACTATAGTGACGTGAAATAACGCTCACCCCTACTCCGCAGTGAAGCCGCACCCTATTAGGGCCGGGACACAAAAACACGGTCCGGCGCCGTACGACGTCGCGTCGTCGTGCCGTGATTTTGTGTCCCGGCCCTTACGGAGCATGTCCTTGAATAGAGCTGAAAGAATCGCGCAATCGCATCGCGCTCAAATAGTAATAAACTTATTATATCTATATTTACCTAGCCTATCGTAATTGTAAAAATATACTTGCCTTTTTAAAATACTACCCGTCGCTATATTGCGATCGGCATTTGCTACATTTTCCACTGTGTTATTATCTAATTCCATCGTTTTCGGTCGACTGGAAAAAAATTAAATCATAATAATATCATAAAAAGGCTAAAATAGCTTGTAATAGATAAACTGGATCATAAAAAATACAATGAATGAGCCATGCTTTGGCACGAATGGGCCGACTCGACCAGAGAAATACCACGGACTCACAGGAAAACCGGTGTGAAACAGCCCCCGCTGTGTTTCGTAGTCGTGAAGGACGTTTGGTTACAACTTATAATAAGTAGATAAATAAACTTATATTACCTTTCCAACATACTACCTGCCGCTGGATCTGAATTGGCATTTGGTGATTCGTTTGGGTTATCAATAATTGCACTATCCATGGTTTTCCGCCGCCTGAAATAAAAATTTAAATAATAAAGGCCTAAATAAAACTTCAGATTCAAAGCAAAAGGAACTTATAGTACCTAATTATAGTACTTGTACTATTATTTATTCTGTGCTAATAGTGATAAAAAAAAACCATAAAAAGTATTACGAAAATTCTCTGAAACTCGATCCATAGACCGATTGAATATTGATTTATCAGAACGATCCCCGACGCGCGACGCTAAAACTTATTTAGGCGAACGAAATAATCAACTTTATGAGTGGTGATTTTTTAACTTTTTGAACATTTATTTTGGAGTGCAAAACTCCAACATAAATGTTCAGATACAAAGCAAATTTATTATCAGTGATAAAATAAAACATAAAAAACTGTATTACGATTTACGAAAATCCTCTAAGATTCGAACCATAGGCCGATTGGAAATTGATATAATGTTATCACAACGATTGTGATAACATTATTATGTCAATTTCCAAGGTCTATGGTTCGAATCTTAGAGGATTTTCGTAAATCGTAATCAATCGTAATACAGTTTTTTTATGTTTTATTTGACACAACGATCCTGGCTATCCTAAAACACATTGAGAGTGACGAAATATTTTGATTCGGGGTCGTAATTGTTCGTTTTTTTTTTTAATAAAGACGTACGCAACTAGAAAGTAGATAAAATTGAACTTACTTTTACTTCCATCATGTATTTGTGGCTTTCACGAAGCTTTTCCTTTTTTGCTGGACGTCTTTTCTTTTTCTAGTCACTCATTTTTACAGACGCGCAATATAATTTCAAATATTTACAGAAAAATATTTACAGAATAAACTTAATATACTATAAAACAATGAGAAATACCTATATACAAATTTTAAGAACTAAACGCTTCAATTACACTAAAATCACAATATCGGCAGAGCGAAATCCGTCAGACGTCCACATAGCACCGCGCCTCAGCGAACACTGTCGGTTTTCATGCGAGAGAGAGAGATGTGAAATGTTCACTCAGAAGCGTGGATATATTTTTCGTTTGTTAGAGGAAAAATAAATATTGTGGGAAATCTAGATGTCAGAGCCGAAAATTAAATCGGGCAATCTTTGGATTTTTGTAAAAGGTATCAAATAAACAAATTTTTAAAGCATAGATTGTATTATTACTTTAGTTAGAACTGTTTAAAGTTCCCGAAAGATGTGACTTTGGTATTTTTTTTCATCCAGTAGGAGTACATTATTTTATTATTTAAATCGGACAAGCTTTTCCAAATATAATCAAAAATCACATATATTTTTTTTGTGCCAATCAATGAAATACATACGTCTAGAAAACTGCACAAAGATGTCAAATTGGCAGCTGTCTGCGCCTTAACGATAAAACCAGCCTTAAGATTATTTTCTTCTATTACAAGGTTATTTTCTTCAATCTGAAGATTATTTTCTGCAATCTGAAGATTCTCTCCTGTAATGTAAAGATTCTTCTTCTAATTCTTTAATTTAAGCACATTTCTTCCTTCAGGGCGAACAGATGGCGCTGCTAGAGCACAGGTCGCGCATTCGGTTCCGCGCGGAACACCGACTATTAGCCGGGGTGTATGAATGTGTGGTGAACAACGGGGTGGGAGACCCTGTGAAGGGGGTGATACGGGTTGTTATACATGGTTAGTATTATATAAAGGCTTGGTTAAATCTACTACAGAAACTATTATACTAAGTAAAGAAGTTTGATAAGGAAATAACATTGAAATAAAACATGGATAATGATAACAAATAAAAATATTTGGTTATTACATAATATGCTCCTCCCATAAAGTTAATATACCTAGCGGAATAGAGAAACAAAGGCCTGAGCAAGAGAGATGTCACTATCAGTAACACTGCGTGGTAAAAAGAGACGTATGATACATGACAGCAGCACTCTTTTTTTGACGTCCAGTCGGCACGTGCCTTACGTTGACAATTTAATCTCATAGAAATCATGTTTGATTTCTATGAGATTAAATGAAAACCAATTTCGGTTTCGTTTGCAGCTCAAAATTGTTGCTCTATTCCGCTAGGTATATTAATTTTATGGCTCCTCTTTACTTTCTTCTGATTAACTTCGTTGCGGGTCCCAAGACAGATTTAGCTTATCCCTCGGGCACCACTGAGATCATATCAAGGGGATTTCGTGGTTGGTCACCAATCACCACTGTCGATCCTGGCGGCACTACACTACCTGGAGATACAGTGGTGGAAATGTGTGGTGGGCCAATTGGACGTCTAAGAGCCTGTTTCAACACTTCCTGATAAGTGCCGGATAGGCTATCCACAACTTAATTGACAGATAGAGTATGGAGCATATTCTGTTGATCTTTTCAGACGCACCAGTAGTGACCACAGAGCGGAGTTTCGTCCATACCGCGGTGGGTCTACGCGCGGCGTTGTCCGCGAAACTGGAGTTCGCTGTACCACCGGCTAGGACTGCGTGGTATAGAGACGGGAAACCTGTGAAGACTGATGACAGGTTTGTACCATCGAGGAAATTCGTTCCTAGGAAGTTGACAGACCTACGTCATTTGGTCGGCATATGTCAATTCAATGCATAGTCCCACGCGAAAAATATGCCATCCTTATCACCTTGATGAGTGGCAGTCTTCCAACTTGCGTTTCTCGCGTAACACTGCAAAACTCTAGAACGAACTGCCACCAGCAGTATTTCCGGACCTATACGACCTGCAAACCTTCAATAAGAGAGCGTATTCCCTCTTAAAAGGCTGACAACGCACCTGCAGCTCTTCTGATGTTGCGAGTGTCCATGGGCGACGCTAGTTGCTTTCCATCAGGTGACCCGTTTGCTCGTTTGTTTCATAAAAAAAAGTTTATGATCAACAGGGTGGTAATGATGGTGCAAGACAACGTCCACCAGTTGATCTTCCGCTCCGTCCGCAAGGCGGACCTCGGAAACTACACCTTCAGGGCTGAGAACAAGCTGGGCATGGCCGACATCGCCTTCAAGCTGACCGGTGAGAATTAGCACCTGCATCGCGCTATCGAAGTTTTTAATGCCCAGAATTGTTTTTTTTTTATTGGATAGCGTCAAAAAGTTAACCAGTCAATAATGCTAGGAATAGATAAACTCCTATCACCGCACTTGGTCGGAAGACCTTCCTTTACGGCCGCCACTCATAGCCCCACAAGTTAAAAAAAATACGATTCCAGTAGGCCATGGGCGTAGCGAGTAGCGCTTGCCCCACCCTGGCTCTGACCTATAAGGTATAAACTAAACATTTTTTTTTTCTTATACTAACAACAACCATAATATCCGTAAGAAAGTTACACAAAAAAAATTAGTCGACATGAAAAAAAGTGCGATCAAAACAAAAAGCGCGGGGGAATGGGGATAGGTTGACTGCTCAGCTGCCCCAGGCTGGCTACGCCCATGCCAGTAGCAGTCATACGCGACAAGCTGTAGGCAAGAATGTAAACGATAAATACGAAGGTGCTTAGCTTAAACCTTGTAGCACTCTCGACTACACAACTATGGTTTATAAACGATAAATAAAATAAACAACATTGACCCTATTCAAGATCCCTGTAGTACCCCAAATTTATTTGATTAGTTTACAATCATGTCACTCGCTTAGAATGGAACACTTATTGAAGTTTATTGATTACGCATTTCCTGTGTAACGCTCTCTAGTTATTATTTAAGGAACCTTAGCTTATTTTAGTAAAACCAGGCAATAAACTACTCTAAAGCATAAGATAATTTCGTAATAAACACTTGGAGGCTTTAAAATTATTAATTGCACGGATCTTTCTGATGAACATAACACCGATGAATCGTTATTGTTTATTTCATTGTATTCTTGTCTAAATATTTTTATTTATTTTGATAATTCTTCCAAATTATCTTTGCAGGTGTGCCAAACATCGCGTCGTTCAAAGTGGACTCATCTCTCAACAAGGCGACTTCAACAAGCTTCAATCTTATCTGGGAAGTTGACTCTTACTCTGCCATTATTGGTTCGTTTACTATAATATGTTCTGTTTCTATGCTACAATGTTTTTCCTCTCCTCTGTTTCTCAAACTTTATGTACGTTATTTTTCTTCTGTTACTTTGCCATTAAATGTTCTTTTACCTCTGTTTTTCTGCCATGATATTTTTCTTCTCTTAATGTCTTCTCTTAAACTTTCGTTTTCTTCTTTTATTATTCTACCGTGTCTGTCTTATTTTCACTAATCGTTATAATTCTAGAATACAATCTCTGGCTCCGTCCATACTACGGTCGTCTTTCGACGCTCGCGCCTGATTCCTTCACCACGGAACCTCCAGCCAACGCGTGGAGTAAGATCGTTGTGCCGGGAGATTCCAATGACGGTGAGAAAAGTTTAATTAGGGTCAATTTATAGAGATTTGGGGAAACTCGTGACCTCTCGGGCCCTTGCCCATATGAAAGCGAAAAAAAAAATGGTTTTTCACTTTTGGTTCACAGTAAACTACAAGGAACACGTACACACCCTATTAAAGTACCTATTATCACTTAGTTTTGTTACACACTGTATGTGAATGGTATCACTATGGATGTGTCGAAAGCTTTCCTAAAGACAAAAAAAATTGAGATGATCTCGTACCCCTAACTATGGAGTGTAGATGTAGGAGAACTATCTCTGTATGTAAAAAGTATCCGCTGAAATGCGTTAAATTAGGGTGCCGCTACAGTAGCAACAAGGTAAATTTTAAATCATTTAGCAGCTTTGATTTCAGCTATTTTAGGTTATATTTTAATATACTTCAATTTATATTTTGTCACCAATGGCTACAATCATTCCATACCCTTTGCTGCAGCTAGCGCCACTCTTGGAGGATTTTTCAACTGTTATTTACTGCGTACCTACAGCTGGACAATTTTTCAAATATCCCCCATATAAGATAGTTCTCCTCAATCTACCCTCCATACCTCTAAGTTCTAACGCACCTCTTTATTATTCTCAGGTCCCATCCATAGCGCAATCTACAAGGTCCAGGGTCTGACTCCGTCCACGGTGTATGAGGCGATCGTAACTTCTAGGAACAGGTACAAAAGACACTACTTTTTTTAGTCGAATGAGGGTATTTCATATTCTATTTGCCACCACGTACCGCTATTAAGTGTAAGTAATGTAGCCGTAAGGTCTATCGTGTCAGACTGCTGTCATAATATTATGTCACGATGTAGCTGTCATGAGTCACGATAATATGTCTATTTGACATCGTGTCACACTAGCCTTTCCCAAATTGGGCGATAACGCCCCCTTGTGGGCGCTGAAGGTCTAAAGGGGGTGGTGTGGGACCCAGAAAAAAAATGGGGGCGTTGTGTAGAGACTTGGGGGTGATTTATTTCATGTGTTTTAAATTTAAACAATGGGGGCGCTTAAACATATTTTTTCTCAAAGAAAGCATGGGCGTACCCAGGTTCTGGGCCAGGGGGGGGCAAATTACCCAGGTTCTGGTGCCAGGGGGGGGGGGGGGCAAATCAATTTTTCATAAGCTAGGTGTTTATAAGGAATAAAAAATTAATAATTTTTAGTTGTAAAAATATCGTTTTCTTATTTTTTAATTTTTATAGATAAAAGCACTAGATAATATACTTAGTAGGGACGTCAACATGATCCAGGGGCATGATTTTTGACTCTCTTTATACGACTATTATAAAATGTTTATAAGCCTAATATTCATATTTTGAGAACCTTAATAACTAACTATGATTTTAAAATACTTTTAAAACTTAATGTTATAAAACATTTTAGTTATTTAATGATATTTTCATCTTTCTCTTTTACGACTTCGGCCAAGAAATAATCGGCCAAGTGCGATTCGAACTCGCGCACGAATGGTTCTATACCGTATAATATAGAGCAAAAGTTGGCCAAAAATTGTTTTTCTTATGGGAACACCCTTAAATATTCACTTTATTTTAATTTTATTATTAAATAACAAATATAATTGAAATTTTGGGAATATTTCATGTACCTACTTTTTTGATCTATTACTAATATTATAAAGGTAAAGCTGAAGAGTTTGTTAGTTAGTTTGTTTGTTTGAACGGGCTAATCTCAGGAACTACTAATCCGATTTGTAAAATTCTTTCAGTGTTTGATAGCCCATTTATCGTGGAAGGGTATATGCTATATTTTATCACGCTAAGACCAATAGGAGCAACGATTTAGAGGAAAATGTAAAAAAAAAACGAGGAAAATTATTTAAAAGGTCTTAATATCTCACGGACTACTGGAGCACTTTTTATGATATTTGGCACAAATATACATAGTAAACTAAGTGAAACTTCGGTTATTAATTTGTGAAAAACGTACGGTTTCCGTGAAATACCTAATTTATGCAGGCGAAGCCACGCAGAACTAACTAGACGTTATTAATGTAGAGCAAAAAAGGCCAAATAGTCATGTTTATTATATGGTAGCCCTCCTTAAAATATATAAATAATATTTCGTTTTTATTATTTTTCTGTGAATATTTTGAATGAATTAAATCTGTAAATATTTCATAAGTCAAGCTATAGCGGTTCTTGAGATACAGCTCCTGAAGACAGGCAGATGGACAGACAGAAGGATAGACAGACATCGAAGTCTTAGTAATTATAGGGTCCCGTTTTTACCTATTTGGCACGGAACCCTCAAATATAGAACTTACCAATTACTTCAAATCATTAATAATTAGTTAAAAATATTTCGACAACAGAAATTATCACCATATTGAGAATTCGATAAAATGCATGGGTTTCCACTTTGTTACGGTACCCAAAATGGTGGATGATAAAATAAATAAATGGTAAGTTAAGCGACTTATAAGTTATAGTCATGAGACATCATATACAAGTCATCATCATTACCTAAAATCGTGTAATTATAAAATAACAGGTAATCTTGGATTAAATTAAATTCATAAATATTATTTTGCAATTATTCGAAGGGGGCGTTAAATATTTGTTAAAAAACGTATATATACCTACAATCGTCGAGAAATTTAATTTCCCTTAGAAAGGTAGATAGGTACTGTTACCAACTAACACCAAATACATTATAGTCAATAGCATTAATTCAATAATAAATATGGCAGACAAACTTTTACCAACATGATGGCTACTTTTTCTTTTATCTTACTTCAACAGAACTGTAAAATAATTAGTGTCCGCAAAAAGGTCGCTATGCAAATAAAAGTTATGTATTTTGCGCCTATTTCGCGTCATATAAAGGTTAATACGAATGTTATATAACCAAAAAGGCCTGACCTCAAGTTATAACCAAAACGTTGTCTCGAAACTTATTTAACCAAATTTTGTTAGTTGGGAATTTGGGATATCAAACTCCTTCTTATTAATTAGAACCAAGTACCTTACTTTGTGTATTTTTCCAGATTTGGTTGGAGCAAACCATCGGCCGTCCTACACTTTGCTACTGAACCCGGAGGTAATAGGAATTTGATAATATGTATCTTCTTAAAAGTCATAAAACATTGTTATTTAAAAAGAAAAATACGTTTTTTCGGATTAGTTCCCTGTAATGTGCATCCATGATGTTAGTGCAGTGGCGTCCTTTTCGCGAGGCCCTTTCCCTTACGAAAAAATAACTCGCGAGGCCCCTGCAAGAGCGAGGCCCCGATCGATGCCCTGTTCGCCATCCCCTAGACCCTAGGGCCGCCACTGTGTCAGTGCATCAATATTCCTAGTAGTGGTGCTAAAGGCTTTTTTAATTTTTCAGCCGGAAGTACCTACTACACCACAGAGAACTTGTATTTGACTCCGATATTGGAAGAGGAAACGGAAGTGGATCTCAACTTGACTCAAGCCCACGAGCTGCAGCGCGCGCTGTCAAATGCAAAAGCGCGGGACACGCCATCTTTGATTTTCATTGTAATTCTATTTATTTGTAGTTGTGCATATCTAAATAAATAGTTTGTATTATTCGTTTTTATTCATGTAACTAAAGGCAGATAAAATGCTATAAATTTAGATGTCTCGTATTACCAACACAATAAAGAAAAATGGCAAACACAAAAAAAATTTGAGACACGGGTAGCAAATGAAAAAAAAAACAGTGTGATACGATTATTTATTTCATATTAATACATATATATTTATTTGTAACGACATTTATAATTTTTTCTCGTATTATGATTTTGATTGTAAATACTAAACACATATCATAAACTCCATATTTTGTCTCTTTATATTTCTAATTTGCACTTACTCTAGAAAGAAAATCTGGAATGTACCGCTTAATAGAATGGAAATATTCAAACATCATATTCTGTGATATCTATTTAAATCTGTGAGACAAGCTGCCACACAGTTCCTTAGTCCTTACATCTCAATGAAATATTTTGCTACCCCTAATTTTCAACCCTTTGCCTTTAAGTAGGAACAGGGTTCTAGGGATCAAATATACACCACATTCTATGAATTTATTCTTAAATCTTTTTCGACACAAGTTTATCTTTTCAATAGCGACCACAGCGTTAGCCAATCACTAAGGAAATACATATGTCTATAATCTCTCAGTTTCAATTATTTCCATTACTATTGACCTAACAGTTCATATTTAGAAAACAGTTAAAATACACTTTCTCATATAGTTAACATTCAATACATTGACTTAACGTTTGAGATTGGGTTAACATTTCAAATACACTTTAGTTCGCGGTTGAGATGCGCGCGTTGGTTTATAAAATTCCTGAATAACGATCCCGACCTTCGTGGCTACAATGTCAACAGGCATTATGGCCACAAAGCTGTATAACCCCGTGAAAATCTAGAATAAGTGAGCCCTATTCTCAGTCCAAACTTTGACGGGTTACACTTTAGTATTATTTACAAACGGTATGTTTATATGTAGTTTTGATCAACGAGCGCAAAACAATGTCTAACTAAAACGTATTAGATTAAAATATTGGTCATTGGATAAAGGAACAATGATATAAATATGATTTCTTAGATTACAAAACATATTTAGATGAATAAGTATTCAAAATTTTCAACATCGTTTAAAATCTAGTTTAAATAGTGACATTACGAAATACTTATGCTAGAGAAAAGAAATATTTTACACAGGTAACGATAAACCCGTAACAATAAGCTTAGATTAAGGTTTAGTCGGTCCGTTGACTCGACTAACCTCAAACAAATTAATAGTATGGTCATTGAACAGAATCAAAATAGGTCACTGACCTTTTTAATATCTGTCCTTGTCTAGCAAGGGACTGTCGTGAGACATAAGATACGTGAATGACTTACATCAATTCTGTTCGTTGACCAAACTACTCGTTTGTAACTAAGCCATATTAAAAATGCATACAGACATCTTAAAAAGCGTTTAGCATACACATCGAAGCGAAACTCACAAGCTCATTAGCCTATATACATTATAAGACAACATATTTAAATATATTGAAAACGAATAAAATAACATTAAGATATGTTAACTTGAAAAGTACGGAGACCGTACAAACGAACCATGGAAGACAGAAATAAAATATGACGTGCTTTGGACCATGAAACATTAATACTGGTAAAAAACAGACACACATACTTAGGAGCTTACGTAATTATCTTTGCATCTCCCTCTTTCGCGTAAAATTTAAAGTACGCGAAGATAGGATTCATATCTCAATAGTTTGTGCAGTAGCACTTTTGATTTTGCACAAATGACGCGATTTGATATATAAATCTTCTCTAAGTTGCCATCTCACTTGCACACTATTCGTGTAAGTGAGACGGCATAATCTCCGTCTTTCGTGCAAATATACATGTGTGAGCGGGACAACATGATTTCTAAATTTGCTGCCTTGCACACTGTTTTTAAGTGACAAGCGACTAGCGGGACAAAAATAATTACGTGCCCCCTGTTATTTAAGAATTATAATCTATGTTTTGTGAATATAATAAACCTCTTTAGATACTATAACTTGTCATGGTCAACACTTGTATCACTTGTCCTACACTTTTGCAATGTTCAACAATTGCAGCATTCAACACTTGCAACGTTCAACACTTGCAACATTCAACACTTGCAACATTCAACACTTGCAACATTCAACACTTGCAAAGTTCAACACTTGCAACGACCACTTGTGATATATGACTAGTTGTTATGTTCATGTGCATTTAATGCACACACTTTGTGCACTTTTGTGCGCATGACGCTTTGTGCATTCATTGCTTGCCACTTACAATGTCATTGCATTGAAGCGTCAATTTGACTTTCGCCTTGGCAGTAAATTATAATTATCCAACGCCATAACATTCTTCATTTTAATTTTGTTCTGTACCTTTTCTGCTCTCTTCATAACTTTTATTTCCTGTGCTCTTCACTTGCATTCCACTTAGACTGACTAGTCCGTGTCTTACATTTTAAATTTTATCCTCTTCACTAACTGTGCAGTTCAAATATCACTTTAACTTGTCTTGTGTTTCTTCAACTTGTCAAAGCACAGCACTTCCTATGCATTGCATACTCTGCTTAATTTCCTGTGCATTTCATAGCACATTACCTTCCTGTGCAAATCATAGCACATTACCTTCCTGTGCAAATCATAGCAACTTACTGTGTATTTTATACACTTTACCTTCTCATGCATGCTATAGCCACTTTAACCTCCTGTGCATTTCACAGCACTTACTGTGCACTTCACAGCAATCCAATGCGCTTCAAAGCATTTCAATGCGCTTCTCAGTACTTAATCGCGCTTCACAGCGCTTCTGTGCACAACTTACTGTGCACTTCACAACTTACTGTGCGCTACACTTCTGTGCGCTTCACAACTCCACTTACAGAGTAAGCGATCTCCTCGTGAGCTGGCTAGTCTGAGGACTGGCCTGCCCACGAGCTTGCCCCTATTGAGGCGCGTGCTGTCCCCCCGCTAAACGGAGGTGCTTGGCCAGCCGGTGGGTGAGACGAAGCGGCGGGTAGCACCACAGACACGGCATTATAAACGACATCAGCGTTATGGCGAACCATCTGGAAAAAGAGATAAAACATTTATTTTCTTTCTTTCTTGTTGTTTATGAAAAAACTAAACCGACTTCAAATATTTACATACTAAATTGTAATCGTTCATATTTTTTGGTATGTAAATATTTTGCAGTGAATCTTTGTACAGGAATCTAGACAATTACTATCTTAAGCTGTATAATAACTCAAATATGGTAAAAATTCTCTTACTTTAAACAAAAAATAGAATATGATAATTAATTACGCTTGTAAAAAATTATTTATTATTATACTTGTAGTTATTATACAATGTTTATAATGGTATATCGTGTCAATTGTAGTGTCAAATATTTGACATTACAATTGACACGACATACCCTACGGCTACAAAGCTTCACTGGTACCAAAAGCGCTTACCGTTTGGAGCAGTGCGTATCGGGCGGCCCGCAAGCGCAGGGCTGGTTGAAGTTCCCCTCAGCATCAGACATGCAGTGGTACATCACGCACTGGAACATATAAATGATATTCGTTAAAAGCCCGCTGTATTTCCCTCTAATCTTTAGTGGCGGCACTAGGTTGTGACGAACCATAAAGTTAATATACCTAGCGGAATAGAGAAACAAAGAGCTGAGCAAGCGAGATGTCACTATCAGTAAGTGTTTAAACCATAAAGTTAATATACCTAGCGGAATAGAGCAGCAATCTCGAGCTGTCAAACGAAACCGAAATTGGTTTCATCTGTGTGTAAAAATATGTGTACGTATACACTTACACAAGCATGATTGAACATGAATTCTATGAAATTAAATTGTCAACGTGCGGCACGTGCCGACTGGACGTCAAAAAAAAGAGTGCTGCTGTCATGTATCACACGTCTCTTTTTACCACGCAGTGTTACTGATAGTGACATCTCTCTTGGCTCTTGCTCAGGCCTACATACAAAATACGGACGGAACCCCGAACGCGACAGAATAGTGTGTCATCGGTAATTTAAAAATTAAAATACATTCCGGACGTAATCATGCGGAATTTACGCCGCGTAACTTCGGCCTAGTGTGTGTATCAGCAGGCTAAATTTCAACACCAATCACCGACTTATAAGAGCTGAACTCAAAACACTAGAACCTAGAAAACACAGACCGGAAATCAAACCAGGAAAAAAAGAGAACTTTAAAGGAGAAATTTAATAATTTCAAGTCAGAAACCATAGACCTAAATATTCAGGAAAAATACAACTATTATGAGCGCACAATAACAGAGCAGCTCCAACTCACTGCGAACACTATTAAACTATTGGAGCAAAGGAAAAATCTAATCTGTTCAAGAAATACTTCAGACAGGAGAAAACTCATAACAAAAATAAGCAAAGAAATGAAGGAGAGTATGCGCAAGGATAGGAAAAGGAACAGACTGGAAATAATCGAAAAATATATACTGAAAACCGGTGGCATCAAAAAAGCTTACAAAGAATTAGAGAATTCTAAAGATTGGATAGTAAAAATGAAAAACAACTCAAGAAAGCAATGTCACAACAGGTCTGAAATACTGTCAATTGCAACAGAATACTACAAAATGTTATATATGGATGTGAAAACAGTACACTGGAAGACAGCAATATAATGACCACCAACAATTGCAACAACCTCTCAGGCCCCAGCCCACCGGCCCTAAACGTTCCCAACATATTGCAAGTAGAAGTAGAGAATGCTATAGATAGCTTAAAAAAGACAAAGCACCAGGCCCTGATGGCATAGATAACGATATCCTCAAACACAACAAGGAAACAATTATACTGACAAACATTTTGTAATGACATACTGGTCACCGAAATTATACCTCATCAATGGACCGAATCTAACATTATTTTACTACACAAGAAAGGAGACAAACATGACATAGGAAATTATAGGCCAATCAGCCTCATGTCGAATACCTACAAAATCTTGATACTTGCTAAGATCCTACTAAACAGAATGGAAAGAACATTAGACGAGCAGCAAACAATCGAACAAGCTGGATTTCGTAAGGGCTACTCAGTCCTCGATCACATCCACGTGGTCCGCAAAATACTAGAAAAGTTCAGTGAATATCAACTTACCTATTATATTGTTTTTGTTGATTATAGTAAAGCTTTTGATTCTATATCACATTCAAGCTTATGGAATTCACTAGCAAGCCAAGGAGTCGAACAAAAATATATCCATATGTTAAAAAAAAATTACAACAATAGTACAGCCAGAATCCAACTAGAAAAGGCGAGCAAACCATTTAGCATTCGCAGAGGCGTAAGACAAGGTGACCCCCTGTCGCCAAAGCTATTCGCAGCTGTGCTGGAGTCAGTGTTCAGGCATCTGGACTGGGACAAATTGGGTATAAACATAAACGGTGCAAAACTTACCCATCTAAGATTTGCAGACGACATCGCGATTTTCGCCAAAACTCCACAAGAAATAAATAAAATGATACAGGAATTATCAAAAGAAAGCGAGAAAGTAGGGCTAAAATTAAACCCTGTGAAAACAAAATTAATCACAAACAGTGAGAAATATCCCTTACAGATACAGAACACACAAATAGAATATGCTGATGAATATACTTATCTAGGACAACTGATAACCAGTGGAGCCATGGTGAATATTTTCGGAAGGGAAGCCGGAGTAAAAAATCTACTTACCAAAATATAATTGAATGACATGCTTTTTATTTTCAAAACTAAGTTTGGAAAACAAAGTTTCTATCGACAGCAAATAATCTGTCAGACAACAGTCTTTCTGAATTAATGCCATATTTTCCGAACTACACGATTACAATCAGTACGACTCACAATTCACAAATCACAATACAAATTAATTTAATTCACGACACTCTTCTAAAACAAATAAAATTCGACCAAACAAAACCAAAACCAAACAAAACGAACAACAAGTTGTTTACAAACACACTATCCGCCATATTAAATTCGAATAATAACAATTTTACTTCATGACTCATCTTTCTCGTTTGCACTTGTGCATTGCTAATTAACCTTTTTCCGTAATAATATTTGTAGGCGATTCAATATTATTAAGTAATTCAAACTATTGATTTCAAGTGAGAGAAAAGTTTATTGAATATGTCATTGTGAATTCAAAGTTTTTAAGTAGATCGAATGTAAAATATTTATTAAATAAAAATGCCGTTGGCCCATAGATTCGATTTTTCTAAGGGAAGCCGACGGGAATCGGGTTATATGGACTCTTCGCCACTGCTGATAACACCTATCGAACCCATACGCAAAGAAGTAGACAGAAGAATAACCAACGGATGGAAAAGATACTGGAGCCTGAAGGAGGTAATGAAAGACAAAACTGTAAGTACATACAAAAACAAAAAGCAAAATATTCAACTCCTGTATTCTGCCTGTGCTCACATACGGCCTTTAACACAGAAGACAATTTCAAAACTCAGAACATGCCAACGAGCAATGGAAAGAAGTCTTCTAGGAACAAAAAAATCAGACAAACTGAACAGTTATGTTATCAGGAAGAAAGTAACAGATAAGTATAACAAACAAAATCAGAAGGCTAAAATGGAAGTGGGCAGGCCACATGATTAGACAAAAAGATAGATGGAGCAACATGGTATCTCTATGGTATCCCAGAGATGGGCAAAGGAAAAGGGGCAGGCCCCAAAAGCGATGGGATGATGATATCCGACAAGTAGCTGGAGTGACATGGCATAGAGTAGCACAGAATAGACAAGAATGGAAAAGATTGGAGGAGGCCTTTGCCGACTGGCAAACTGATCTGCAGAGATCAAGCAAATTACAAATATTAGATACCTAGGATAGTTAGTAATAAATATAATTTTGTTATTTAGGATGGGTAATAGTATGATATAAATTATATCATAACATATTGCTATCTAAGTTAGCACCACTTTAAGCGGTAATATTTTGATAGCCATGATTTAGTATTTAGTGTCTAGAAACTTTAAATTGTAAGTAAGCAGATCTGAATAAAGGCTTTTATTATTATTATAATTATTAACTTCGGCCTAGTGTGTTTAGACGCACTGCGTGGTAGAAAGTGATGCGTGATTTGAAGTGGCAGAACTCTTTATCTGTTGTGACATTCAGTATGCACTTATCGGCACGGTAACAATTTGAGCCCTAAGAAAATGTGTGTAGGAACATCATTTTCACGCACACGTGATTTGTACACCGATATAATGCAATTTCGGTTTCGTTTGACAGTTTGTTGCTCTATTCCGCTAGGTATATTAACTTTATCCTTTCTACTATCTCTCTCTCACCTTTGCGTAGTGTGCGTCTGTCACTCTCTTTCTCATGTGTGTGTGTGTGTGCGTGAGTGTATTGTGTTGTGTGCGGGTGTTTGTGTGTGTGTGCGCGTGAGTGAGTGAGTGAGTGTGTGTGTGTGCGTGAGTATGTGCGCGTGCGCGCGCGTGCGTGTGTGTGTGTGTGTGTGCGTGAGTGTATTGTGTTGTGTGCGTGTGTTTGTGTGTGTGTGCGCGTGAGTGAGTGAGTGAGTGTGTGTGTGTGCGTGAGTATGTGCGTGTGCGTGTGTGTGTGTGTGTGTGTGTGTGTGTGTGTGTGTGTGTGTGTGTGCATGTACGTGGGAGAGCCATGCTTCGGCACGAATGGGCCGGCTCGACCGGAGAAATACCACGTTCTCACAGAAAACCGGCGTGAAACAGCGCTTGCGCTGTGTTTCGCCGAGTGAGTGAGTTTACCGGAGGCCCAATTCCCTTCCCTATCCTCCCCTATAACCCTTCCCTTTCCATCCCTACCCTCCCCTATTTCCCCTTTTTTCCTCTTAAAAGGCCGGCAACGCACCTGCAGCTCTTCTGATGCTGCGAGTGTCCATGAGCGACGGAAGTTGCTTTCCATCAGGTGGCCCGTTTACTCGTTTGCCCCCTTATTTCATAAAAAAAAAAAAAAAAAATGTGTGTGTACCTGCGCGCCCTTTATGCAGGTGACGGTCTCTATGCAGGACTTGAAGCAGTCCGGGGCATACTCGCACGCGCCCGCGCCGTTCGCAGACTCCATGTACCACTCGTGGCAGTGTCTGGAATATACATACATATATAGATTTACAAATTAATTACAATAAAATATGTTTATTTCAGGCTTAGACTGGCCAATTCGGAAGCGGCGTAAGGCGTGGGCGGTGTGGGCGACCGCCCACGGCCTAGCGGTCCTGGGGCCTCGCGTTTTTTTAGGATTTACAAGTATCAAAAAAATCTTTGAACAAAATCCGTCTTCTTGCATCATCCATATGGGGAAACTCGTGACGCTCGGGCCCTTTCCCATACAAAAGTGAAAAAAATGTTGGTCTTTCAGCGCTGCTACTTTCACATTGAACTCTCTACAAGGAACACGTCCACACTCTAAAGTATTATCACCTATTTTTGTTACACACTGTATTTTGCCCACATAAAATTTAGGCCTTGCGCCGCCATTGCTGGCCATAGACGGACCGCAAGTTACAGTCGACTGTCGAGACCGACCGTTCAAGAACTGCTCGAGCGGTCCGTGTATTGCGGATGTGAATTTAGTATGAAAACAACGTACAACGTTTACAAGTGGTAGAGCCATGCTTCGGCACGAATGGGCCTGCTCGACCGGAGAAATACTACGTTCTCACAGAAAAACGGCGTGAAACAGTGCTTGCGCTGTGTTTCGCCCGACCGGTCCGGCTCCGACCGGTCTCGAGCAGTCGGTCCCAAGTCCCGACTGCAACTTGCGGTCTGTCTATGGCCAGTTTAAAAAACTTAATGTGTTCCTAAATTTCAAACATGTACACTGGCCAGTCCCACATGATATTTCGGTAGCCAACCAAAATTCCTTACACATTCTAGCCAATATACTGTTGCAGTTTCGTAACACACTCTGTCAATTGTAAAATTTGTAATACGTAAGGGGCCATCCATAAAGTATGTCACACCTAAACGGGGGGAGGGGATCGACGAAGTGTGACAAGGAGGTACCCTAATAATAGTAATATTAATTGAATAGCGAAATTTAAAATATTAAGGTGTATTTTAATGTTTAAAGATAATTGTTATATTACCTGCACTTCAGCCTAGCGGGTATTGGCGCGGCGCCCTCCTTCTTCGTTGGCAGTGGCGGCGACTTCTTCAGCGGGTCTGAAACGTACAGTTAACATGTTATGTTGCAAGTTACATACGAGGAAACTATAGGTCAGTGTTTTTCAACCTGTGGGTCGCGACCCCCTAGGGAGTCGCGATGCTTCTGTAGGGGGTTCAGCAGAGGTCGAAAAAACTATTTCATTAAAAAAAACAAAGATCAAAACGATTAATATTATAGTAAGTATAAGAACTAATAGTCAGCTTGCTGATCACCAATAAGTTTCAAATCGAGGGTTGTTTTGGAATTTCATCATTTAACATTATATAGTGCCCAAGTGTGTGCGCTTATACTCACCGGAATCCCGTCGCAGCAGCGACGGCTTATTAGGCGACGAGCGCTCGCTGTGTCCGCCTGGATACGTGTACTCGTGCACCTGAAATGTACACACACTTTAGCACTCATGTACCATCGAAGGAACAGATCTACGTGATTTGGTCGGATTATGTCAATTAATGTTTGTGATATTATTCCATATTTTGTCACCAGGTGCTGCTATGTGGGATTAGGGTCTATCGTGTCAAATAGGCATATTATCGTGACACATGACAGCTATATCGTGAGATCTGACAGCAGTTTGACACGAACCTAAGGCTACATAGCGGCACCTGTACAATGTACAAGTACAAATGCAATGTCGGCTTGTCTCTAACGGCCGTTCCCAATATTTGATCTATCTCTGGTTTTGCCCTACTAGAGATAGGAATAACTCACATTAGACATTAGAGACATATATTTTATGTCAATTGTGAGCTATTCCTATCTCTAGTAGGGCAAAACCAGAGATAGATCAAATATTGGGAACGGCCGTAAAACAGTGGTTCCGAACCTGGGGGTAATTACCCCCGCGGGGGTAAAATAGCTATTCCATAGGGAAACGGAGGTGATACCTAAAATAGATAGATTGGCAGAAAAAATTATAAACTGTACATTTTGGACTGTACAGCTTCAGAATATCCTATCATTGCTGATAGAGCTCTGAAAATGTTGGTACCATTGCTACCACTTATAGATGCGAGAGCGGCCTCTCAACTCTGGTAACATTTTTAAAAATACCAGAAACCGCCTGAGCGTGGAGCATGATATGAGATGCGCGTTAAGTGTCACTGAACCTAATTTATTAGAAAACTTGCGAATTTAAGACAATAATAAAAAATCAACCTTAAAATAAAGTAGTTTTTAATTGCAGCATTGTTTTCTTTAAAAAAATTAAAGGGGGAGGGGTCAGTTTCTCTAAGTCATAGAGGTAATAGCTCTGAAAAGGTTAGGGGAACCATGACTGCTCTAAAACATTGGGAAAGTCACGTGACCTTGAAAGACCTTGAAATCGCCACTGAATTTGTCGTTCGCTACCATAAATATTGGTAAGGGATAAAAACATAATAATCAGGGTTTCATTTGTCAGGTGGAGCTGTGTAGCCGTAGGGGCTTTCGTGTCAATTGTCATGTCAAACATCCGTCATAAGTCAATGACGTGACTTATGAAGGCTGTTTGACAGCTGTCACATGTCAGTTTGACACCAAGACCCTACGGCTCTATCTGCAGCATCTGCAGGCTTACCATAACAACATTACAAACGGGAAATATTAGTAATTTTAGTGACAAAATGGCGGATTACCTTTGTATTTAAACGTCATTTTGTCTATTCGTCCGAAGAAGGAAACCGCTTCTATGGTGACTGGTGACCATGCTAAGCCTACTGGTGATAAATGAAATACCAAAAACTCTCATTATCATCATCATCTACTCACCGCCTGTAGATGCACGTAGGGGCAACCCTGATCAGAATCATCGGCATCGTTAGGCGGGTTCATCGTGTCTGTAACAAACATGAGTTCAGAGGCGTACTACGACAAATTCAGGTGCGTATCTAAGACAAGTATAGCTACGCAAGTTAGAAGAGCCAACTTATTATAAATTTGGTTGCGCCGAAACTTCATCGCAGAAAACATACAATTTTCCAGGATAAAAACTATCTCATGTCCTGTCCGAGACTTAAAGTATCTGCATAGCAAATCGTTATATATCATTTTTCACCAATTGAATGTAGGTTACAAATTAAAATTGGCCAAGTGCGAGTAGGACTTGGTTGTGAAATTCTCACTGAAAAGTAGTTGTTACATACGGACGGACAGACAGGCATGCAGAATCCATAAGGGATCCGTTTTTTGCCAATCGGCTACGGAACCTTCAAAAGAGGGGTGTTATAAGTTTAATGTCTCTCTCTCTCTCTCTCTCTCTCTGTGTACAGGTACACACGTAAGGGGTCCGTTTTTACTTTTTTGCCATTCGACTACGAATTCTTCAAAAGAGGGCTGTTGTCAGTTTGATGTGTCTGTTTGTCTGTCTCTCTCTCTCTCGTGCGTGGGTGTGTATGTGTGTTCGTTTATGTGTCCCTCTCTCCTCTCTCTCTCTGTCTCGTGTGTGTATGTGTACCTGCTAACGGGTGGCGGGGCGCGATGGGCGCGAGTATGGGCGTCTGCGAGAGTTGCGAGCGGCCCCGGCTGGCGGACGAGTTCTCGGAGCTGGAGCGCGACTCCGTGGGCAGGTCGAGACACTGAAAGATTAATTGTTGAGTTACTTATGTAAAAGGGATGACAGAAGTGCGAGTAAATACGCGGACTTATGGCTCGACGATCTTAATCGCCTGTGTGTCACCAAAGAGCCGCGAGCCTGGGGGCATGGTAATCCAGTGTGAGCGATTCTCGTGAGTCGTGTGTCACCGACGCGAGCCGAGTTCACGAACTTAAAACCCGCGTACTTTAAGTTCGTACGTCTATCAGGTACTCAAATGAGACACCCCTAAACAGCGTCCTTTGGGGGGTGGCGAACAGGGCAATCGATCGGGGCCTCGCTCTTGCAGCCTCGGCCTGCCCTTTAAAACAAATTAAAAGAGTAACTCAAACAATTACCGGCAATGGAAATGTTTTATTGCCGGTTACTTATTACTCTTTCTTTTCCATCGGAAAAATAGATTCTTGCGGTTGGGCGACCCGCCCAGGGCGCCAGATGAAATGGTGAAGGCAAACAAAAAGGGGCGCCTGGTGATTGTACTGAAATCTCGCCCAGGGCACTAGTGGAGCTAAACCCGGCACTGCTCTTAGGGGACCATCCATAAAGTACGTCACACGATTTTCATGATTTTAGACCTTGTCACAGATGGTCAAATTGGTATAACATACGATTTTACATCTAACAATTAATATTTACAATTTATTACATTTGAAAATGTAATTTCACAAATCTTAGGACCCTTTAGGTTTGACATACTTTATGGATGACCCCATACCTCAGTCCTCCCTGGTCCTCCAGGTCACGCCACAAGACATACTCAGTAGCGGCTTTAGAGCAAAGCTCGGTTGGGCTACCGCTCAGGGCGCCAGTAGTGCTAAAGCACAGCTCGTACTTATACTCACTTCAAATATATTGTTCTCCTCGTCCTCCTCCCTGTCCAGCGGTCGTTGTCCGTCTGGGTACGGCAGTGACGGCCACAGACCGCTGCAGCCTGCACACAACATCAATACTTATAGTACTACTGAATTTAATGAGGGATGTTTGGCGCTATGTAGCCGTATCCGGCGCTATCGTGTCAAACAGCTGTCAAACATGAAATGGCTTCCACATGTCACGATATAGTTGTCATGTCTGTCTGACACGACATTCACGAAAGGCCCTACCGTCACTCTGATGACAAATCATACAGGGTGTAACAAAAATAAGTAATAATACATTAGGGTGTGTACGTGTTCCTTATAGAGAGTTCACTGTGAAAGTAGCAGCGCTGAAAGACCAAAATTTTTTTTAACTCTTGTATGGGGAAACTCGTGACGCTCCGGCCCTTGACCATACAAAAGTAAAAAAAAAAATCGTCTTTCAGAGCTGCTACTTTCACAGTGAACTCTCTACAAGGAACACGTACACACCCTAAAGTATTATCACTTATTTTTGTTACACACTATCGACTAACCTCAATCACGAAAAATATGATGAAAAATTATGTAATTAGGCTCAGATAATGGACCACGGGGAAGGACATTGACTACATTTTGGGGGAAAATGGTCGGTCCGCACGAAATTCCACATTGGCGTGGGCGGAACCGCCGAAGGCAAACAGCACCCTGGGCGCCAACGAAATCTCGCCCGGCGCTGGTAGTGCTAAAACCGGCTAAGTAAAATAATGTGTTAGGTTTATTTTCGTTACGGAATTTCTTGGTTATCTAGGTAGAATATGCTCACCAGATTTCCCCTCAGTGAGCACTCTCACGACCTTATCGAAGGCTCTCGCGTCGGCCGCCGTCTGAAAGGTCAGGCCGAACTTCCGTCCGTCTGTCACCCAGTGGTGGAATGTTGGCATCACCTTGTGATAATCGAAGTCTCGCATCAACGTGCATTCGAGCACGACCTGGGGAGATCAGAAATTGATGTCAATCTTTAAAAATACGTGTGGCACTGGAAGACTGCCGTGGTTACGGTAACGGGCGCGTTGCCGTGCATCTAACTACGTTTCAGTTCGACAGACTTCGACACGATGTTTGTGTGTGTGCAACTCCACGTATATACAGGGTGTAACAAAACTAAGTGATAATACATTAGGGTGTGTATGTGTTCCTTGTAGAGAGTTCACTGTGAAAGTAGTACCGCTGAAAGACCAACATTTTTTTCACTTCTATATGGGTAATTAGCCCGAGCGTCACAAGTTTCCCCATACAAAAGTGAAAAAAATTTTGGTCTTTCAGCGCTGCTACTTTCACAGTGAACTCTCTACAAGGAACACGTACATACCTTAAAGTATTATCACTTAGTTTTGTTACACCCTGTATAATATTATAATCGTATAAGTTGATACAATTTACCGCGGCATTCCCCGAGTGCACGATTTTTTTTCATCGTAGGTGTCTGACGTAATGTAAAGATTTTTACATAGGAAGGGTATAGTTACGCCACTGCATGAGAAAAATTATTATTGATCTAAAATCTAAATGTAAAATATAAAACTCAGAATGGGTTCCTTTATGTAATTAATTAAATGTTACATTATTTAAAACGTATTTGTCAACAAAAAAAAAATTAGAACACAATTCTTTCTTAGTTCAAAAAAATTTGATCTTGTATTAAAAAAAATACCAAAATTGAAATAAGTAAATTGAAATAATGTACTACTTAAAAGAGTTAGGAGTTAGGACTGAAAAAAAATACTTTTTGTAAACATGAATGTAGGCACTGAGGGTTGTCCACATATTACGTCACAATTTTAGACGCTGGAGTTACGACATTATTAATGTTAGCAAAAGTTTTTTTTTATCAAAACCTTTTCTCATGACATATTTTTTTTGTGTAGTTTGGTTACAGCTCGATAAGGCTATAAATGAACGTGCCGGTAAAGGAGACTGGAGAACTGTCAAAAACATGTAAAAATGGCGTTTTCGTATGGTGGCGGCGTTAGTTTCCTTTTTCGCCGCGTTCATAAAGCCTTGTCGAGCTCTAAAGTGCGACAAGGCTTTAAAATTTTAATGAACGTGGGCGGGAGCGCTGGTGGTAAAGGAGAACTGTCAAAAATGACGTTTTTGTATGATGGCAGCGTTAGTTATTTTTTTCGCCACGTTCATTTAAAGCCTTGTCGAGCTGTATCTTTAATTGTTAGCAATTTTTTTTAACAAAAGCTTCTGTCATGGCCATGAGTCATGACTCATGACGTAATTTTTTTTTGGTTATTTTTTTATCCACTTACCACATTGTCGCTGATCCGGCGTCCGTGGATGTAGTACTCGTGCGAGGCTGACGAGGTAGCGGTCTCGCACGCCACTGAAACAGAGAAGTTGATATATATGCTGTACCACGACCGCCACCTGTCATAGGCAGGTGGTGGTCGTGGTACAGCTCGACAAGGCTTTAAATGAACGTGGCGAAAAAAGGAACTAACGCTGCCATCATACAAAAACGTCATTTTTGACAGTTCTCCTTCACCAGCAGCGTTCCCGCGCACGTTCATTTGAAAGCCTTGTCGAACTTTACTACGTAAATGAGGATTGTTTGGCGCTATGTAGCCTATCGTGTCAATTGTCGTATCAAACAGCTGTCAAATGTCACGAAATAGCTTACAAATGTCACGATAAAACTGTCATATGTCAGTTCTAACACGGCATTTAACACGAAAGACCCTACCGTCCCTTGGTCGCGTCATGTCAAATCCAGTTGACAGATCACAGCTAACATTGGATTGACATAAGCCGACCAAAAGAAGTAGGCCCGTCAATCTCTTCGATGATACTGGAAACATCTAGCGTGACAGAGAACGTGCAAGAGAGGTGACAGCACATTATAGATGTTGTAAAGCCGACGTGTTGGTTTGAACGCGCTAATCTCTTAAACTATTAGACCGATTTTAATGTAGTCTGGCATGCCGCATGGATGTAAAATAGACCACGGGAAAGGACATATTATGCAATTTTTTTCGTGAAGCCGCGTCAAACGTCTAGTGTCAAATAAATCATATTGTATAGTATATCACACTAACATTATAAACGCGAAAGTGTTTCTGTCTGTCTGTTACATCCTCACGCTTAAACCGCAGTTGCGAATAACATCTAGTTGCAAGAAGTTTAGTTTCCAAGAAGATATTGGGTGTTTTATTGTCTGAAGAAATTAAAAAGTGGCAACATCGTAGTGTCATCCCTTTCTTCTTAGATTGATTTGATAGGGATGACACTACGATGTTGCCACTTTTTAATTTCTTCACTTTTTGACAGACTACCTTATTTATTTTATTTTTGTGATTAATAAATAAGGTAGTCTGTCATATATTGGACACGAGATTTTGAAAACAAAATCTCGTGTCCAATATATTCGACAATGGATTTAGGTGGCAAATAGAATTGAAGACGTGAGTGGATGAACACAACTAACATTTTGTAATATACGGACATTTACTCTTTTTTTCCCTTATAAGTAATTTAAAACAAACCTTGTAACCTTTATTCGACTATGTCATCAACATACCCGAGGTCCGTCGCCGGGCGCGCCGGCCGAGCACGACGTCGGCCAGCCCGCCGCCCCCGAGCGCCACCCAGCCGCCCGTCGCCTCGTCCCGGCACATCACCTGCGCGCGGACCCGCACCAGGCATTCACTGCAACGAGAGGGCTTATAGTGCCGGAGTGTGCGCGAAATACACAAATAGAATATCAGGCATTCACTGCAACGACAGGGCGCTTACAGTGCCAAACTGTGCGCGCAATCTACAAATAGTAGTTTATAGTGCCCGTATGATCGCAGTACAAACGAGCAACGGGCCCGCATCAGTCATTTACTGCAACGAGATAGAGGGTTTATAGTGACAAGGTGTGCGCGCAATACACAAATAGTGGCCGGGTGAGCGCAGTACAAACGAGCAACGGGCAAGTATCAGGCATTCACTGCAACGAGATAAGGGGTTTATAGTGCCAAAGTGCGCGCAATACACAAATTATTGTAGGTTTATGTTGGTGCCCGAGTGAACCAATTAATCCTATTTGATATCTATTTGATTTGATTCGCGATTGTGTTAGTGGTAAGAGAGCAGTACCATTAAAACCAAGACAGAGTAATTCATAATGCCCAAGTATGTGCGCAGAAAACATGAACACTTTATAATATTCATTCTGGTAACCCAGTGGGACGGATCTGACATAAATAGCGAGAGATCTGTTGCAAGACCGACATTCATCCGAAGCATGGATCATTATTGCTAAAACTAGCATCAGACGATTAAATTAACATAAACTAAAGTCAAGTAAATTTGACTCAACTCCTTGGTGTATGACAAAATAGAAAACTGTGTATTAATATTATGCTCTGTAATGCTTGATGAATATGACCAATAGATCAAAATAATTACTTAATTCTATGCTAATTTCATGCGAACGAACGTGTGAAATACGTTAATTAAATAAATACCTACATTATTTTATTTCCCACAAAATAGCAACACAATAATGTAATTTTTAACAATCAAAAATACTATATATATTAAGTATATGAATGAGTATATGAATGAGGATAAAATTTTTGATTGTTAAAAATTACATTATTGTGTATATATATATATATATATATATATATATACATTTCGGGATAAATTTTTCCTCAAGTGATATTCTGGACATAGTAGCTACTTGACAAATTCGTAATTGAACAGATTCAGAAGTGGCCAAAGATATTAAAATTCAAGAGTGGCGCTAGCTGCAGCAAAGGGTATGGAATGAATGTAGCCGTTGGTGACAAAATATAAATTGAAGTATATCAAAATATAACCTAAAATAGCTGAAATAAAAGCTGCTAAATGATTTCAATATTACCCTGTTGCTACTGTAGCGCCACCCTAATTTAACGCATTTCAGCGGACACTTTTTACATACAGAGATAGTTCTCCTCCATCTACACTCCATAATATGGACATTGTAGCAAAATTTAGAAAGCTGATGTTGTAAATTCATGTGACGTAAATTATGAATGACCCTTCACCCTTATATGTAAAAGTTTGATAACCATAGAGAAAGTAATGTTAAGAAAAAAAAATTAAACATTAATACTCTGACTGAGTCCCATTACACTTTATATGTTTTGAAGTTTCCTTGGAGATATTATTATTGTATGTTGCTCAAAAACTAATACTTAATATGTAAAAGAAAAAAAATATTCTGACTAGCTTAATTTTATCAAAGAAATAAATTTAGTGAAACTTAGCATATAAAATATTATTTTAAATAAAAAATATCTAAGTAAACATCCTTTGCAAATAGATAAATAATGGTTACTTATATCTAGTTTATTTCATATTTTATAGAAACATTATTGATTGTGTTATTCTGGTGATAAAATAAAAAATACAACATTTTTTTATTAGCATTATTAATAATAAAATAAGTTTATTACTTAATATTTTAGTACCAAAAAGTACTTACATCATAGTTAAAGTATTATAGACTTACATATTCTTTTTTTAATTAATCTTTTTTTTATTAAAAAAAAATGTGTAAGTATAGTATGTACGGCGCAAATCTTTTTGATACTTGAATTTTGTCAAAAATAATTCTAAGCATTACATCGCGTAATTTGCCATTATATTATTCATTCAGGCTGCAGAATGAATCATTGAAAACGACTGTAAGCTGTCTACAAATGGCCCGGAATAGTGTTACTTATGTACTTTATAGTGAATGAACACTAGCTCATTGATTATATCTATACACGAAGCACATAGGGTGGCCTAAAGGGCGGCGGTCTATGCACCAATATCTGCCATGTAAGGCAACTTGTGACCAATTTAGTACGCCCACGATGTCTCTTATACTCATTGAGCCCATTATTAACGCTTTATTCACCACATTACATACATTTTGAGCTAGAAAAATGGCCGGGGTAGGGCCCTACCTACTCCTAACTGGGCGAAACATGTCTCGTTAAAACTATGTAACAGGAGGAATACTTACTTCTCAGATGCCTCGGTCATGATTCGACACGTCGAATATTCTAATTTCTACTCGCCACTTCACAGATTTCACCATTTTTATAACATAAATACATCAGATTCACTTACAAACCGTTCCTAATTCGGCCCTTTGTTGGGCCTCAATGCGCGTGCGTCAATAATAAAGTCCGGGCAGGTTTTCAATGAACGCAAAGTACCGGAGCGACAGGTGGCGCGGGGGTCGTGCGGCGGTGCAGACCAGAGGCTCTCGATTGGCCGTCTACGTCACGGTACCGGGATCGACAAATCGGAGAGCTGCGCTGACAGGGCAGCCAATCACGGAGATTGTCAAATTAAATTTCGCTATAAGCGGGGTTTTTGAATGAATTTCATTATTCACCAATTTTAGCGCACAGTTTTTTATATTTTTTGAACGAAAAACTAACGTGTTATATTATAAAATTCACCACTTATATCAAAGAAAAACGCACACAGAACACTCTAGATGACTCGAAAATTATGTTTTAAGCCGGCACGGAGCGAAAATTTAACTGGGTCACGTCGACCTCGAGGCTTGGAGCGTTACTGAATGGAGGCTCGAATGGGGCCCGTTCGTTCATGCAGCCAACCATTGAAAAATAAATAGGTCAAATCATTGCAGTGGTGTGGTGTGTCCCACTTGCATGGAACTTGCACCATTCACGTCGTAGAGCCCTCGCTGCTAAAAATAGATGCTCTATATTTGGGCAGGTCATTCGCTGCAAACGTAAATGCAAGCCTCTGTAAACTAGGTTACCTGATTTTCTTTGTTATTAGTCGTCGCAGTGACGTCATTGCAATTCGTGACGTGAGCAAAGATATCCTCATTCGAAATTCAATTATTTCAAGTATATTTTTCAAATTTTTGTTACTTACCTTAATTTAAAAAAAATATAATTTACAGTAATGTTGAGGAGTACCATTATGCATTATGATATTAGGATTAACAACAAAGCGGACTTTGACTATATTTTTATTATAATTAAATTTGCAGTTACTTAAGAATTATTTATAAATTATTATTTATACTTAACACACTTTGTATTTATATTTTATACATACATACATATTAACATACAATCTTCTTATTTTTTTGAGAATAACATTAATTTCTCACACAGGCACACTTTATAATTGCTTACATGGTTGATAATTAATTATTTAATTAAGTTTATTTAAGTACGGTCTACGAGTTAAATTTAATAAACAATTAATTTTAATTTTATTTCTGATTTTTTAATTAAATTGCAAGTATCAAAATTACTCGTCCGAATATTTTTCAATTTTTTATTATTTAATAAATTTTTTTAATAGGTATGTGAGAATTTAATTTACATTTCACAAGACAATCAAAAAAGTATATTTTAATTATAAACTGCTTTTGGTTTTTCTTATAAAATAGATCTCGAATATTCCATTCCTGAAATTCAAAATATCTAAGCAATGAATTGTCGAAGGTTTCTCTCATTCATGCCCAAAACGATGAAGGGACTGACCCTGATGTACGTCCTTGGCCCTAAACAATAATCGGAGCCCTAAAATCGATTCACAAAATAATAGTCTATTTGCGAACACTTAAAAATACTTACACGAAATAAATCAAATTTGGAACAGTTTATATTTTGTATGAAGAAAGAAAAGCAAGCCAAGGACGCATCGTTTTTTAGATTTAAATGTTGACTGTAAAGTAAGTATTTAAAAGTAATTTAAGGTATATTAATTCAAATCTGAAATAAAAGTTCATTTTTCTAGAATTTATAGTTATGCAAGTAGCTCAAATGTTGGCGTATTCCAATCTAACGATTCTATTTATTTTTTGTCAGTCTTGGACCCAGAGCAACTCAATGGTTTGGCATATTATCTACTCACGGAAAACGGAAGGTTAAACCCTTTGTTTTTGCTCCGTGGTTAAACCTATGTTTGAATTACCATTTACCAACTAAGTAGGTACATATATAATCTAGTAAGTACTTAGGTAAGTTTTGAACGTTACAAGATTCTTATAAGATGTCATATTAGGAGATTAGACTTGAACAAATCGGCGAATATGAATTAATTTATTGCCAAGTAGGACTTGCATTAAGTTTGACGAAGCAACTAGGTCAACGGGGGTCGTCCTTGGATTTCGTTCCCGCCCATTTTACGTCACAACTTCAAGTGATTCCACACCTAAAACTAGATGGCGCTTTTCTGGTAGTTGACAGCTGTAGATAAGTTTGAATTTCAAAAATAGATGGCGCTAAATGTCGAAGAGATGGGCAAGGGAGGCCTCACCGCTAGCGGTGAGGCCTCCCTTGTCCAAAAATTTTAGTAACATTATTGTAGTTAGTGTGAGCAATAACTAATAAGGAATACTATCTATCTAAATTATAAAACTCTAGATGACGCCCGCAATTCCATTGCGCCAAAATTAGTTTATCGCGCGGGAACCGTATATTTTTCCGGGATAAAAAGTATCTCCATACCGAATTTCAGCAAAATTGTTTCAGCGGTTTGGGCGTGAAGAGGTAACAGACAGACAGATACACTTTGGCATTTACAATATTAGTATGGATTGAGCCTTGATGTATGTTAGCGCTCTTACAGACGAACGGCACGTGTCGGCGGCAGTCGACGGCAGTTGACGGCAGCTGACGGGCGACGGCAGCCGTTGACAGTTTATGACGCTTGCAGGGGGCCTACCACGACCTTTCCTAAAACGATCATGTTTCCAAAACACTTTGTTGTAAGATTACAATAACATTACCGTACTCACTTTTTAAACATAATTTTACTAAAAAACAGTAAAAAATGCAAAACATTATTAAATCCGCTGTGAAATATCAACTTTTTTAACATCGCTAGCTTGACGTTAAAGTAATTATTGCATAGCTGTCAAACGTAGTCGCTTAGTAGAGGTGGTGGTAGGCCCCCAGTTGTGACGTACCGCCCAAAGGTAAGCATCCACAGGTGGGTATCGTACGCAACGGACGTCTTACATGAAACGGATAATTTTTTCACAGTACATCCGCTGAATCGGCAGCGTACGGATTACCGACTAGCCTAGTAAATGAATTCTCAAAAGGGAGGTGTAGATCGAAAAGTCGAAAGCGGAAATTTCGACTTAGGAACTTTGTTTAGACTAATTTGAAGATAAACATACTGGCTAGCAGGTAATGGGCGATTTACACGGGTGAATAAAGCCGCACGATTTACGCCGCACGGCGAAAATCGACCGTGTAAATGGCAATTCGACTACGCCGCATGCGGCTAAAGTCGCAAGCCCCAAAGTCGTGCGGCCAATAGCCGCATGCGGCTGGTGACTAAAATCGACCGTGCAAACGCTACTGCGAATACTACTGTTGACTGGTAACTTGCCGGGTGACTAAAATCGACCCGTTAGTCACCCGTGTAAATGGGGTGGCGATTCGACTTGGACAGGCGATTCGACTGGTGACTTACCTTGTGACTAAAATCGACCCGTTAGTCACCCGTGTAAATGGGGTGGCGATTCGACTTGGACAGGTGATTCGACTGGTGACTTGCCGGGTGACTAAAATCGACCCGTTAGTCACCCGTGTAAATCGACCATTAATCGTACGCTGCCGATACAGTGGACGTACTGTATCCGTTTGAAGCGAGACGTCCGTTGCGTACAATACCGACATGTGGACGCTAACCTTTACGCGTTACGTCATAACTGCACGCGTGATAAAATGTCGACGGCTGCCGTCTACTAGCGCCGACTGCCGCCGACGCGTGCCGCCGACACGTGCCGTTCGTCTGTAAGGGCTCTAAGTGGTAACACTATACTATGCTTCACCCAATACCAACGTTAAAGAATATAGAATCAGGATCTGAATTTTATTTTCTAAGGATATTATTATCTTATATCTTTAAACGAGCCTACCGGAATCGGCTCCAACGATTTTCATGAAATTTAGTATATAGGGGGTTTCAAGAGCGATAAATCGATTTGGCTAGGAATCATTTTTAGAAAATGACATTTTATTTTTGTTTTATCGAATACCGAGCAAAGCTCGGTCAAATAGCAAGTTAAAATTAACAACACCAGCTATAGTTTTTATCCTTTCATGGGTGAGTGTTTACAAGCATGTAAAAAACTTATTTAAAATATGTAGGAGGTTAGACAAAAAATTCAAAACATAAAATACTTTATTACAAAACACGATGCTTATTTAACCTTATTTACATACTTTGCATGAAAAATAGGTAAACACAACCGATATTTGATAATTTACAAAAATATAAATATAAAGTTATTTACATAAATATTCTTCAGTTTATAGCGCGCGATGTCAACAAAATTGGTGTCAAAAGCTTTTATTAAAAAAAAGACGGGTTGCACTCCGGGAGTGCCGGCAGAAGTGAAAACTTGATTATTAACGTTGTGCATTATCTTTTTTAACCCATTTTTTATGAAAATCGATTTTTAAAAAATCCATTTTTTTAATTAATCGAAACCCTTAAGTACAATTTTTTAAACCCATCTTTTATGAAAATCGATTTTTAAAAAATCGATTTTAAAATTAATTTAAACCCTTACAATCGATTAAATTTTTAACCCATTTTTTATGAAAATTGTAACAGAACGCACCCGCGTAAAATTTTGAAATGTACGCGACTGTGAAGCGGCAGTGGCGTGGTCCGCGCTCAACCAATCACAGCGCAGCCCGCGCCACACACATTTTTTTACGGCCACCATATTTTTTCAGTTAGTTGACCGGTGTCCGCTAGAGTGATTTTAGTAGTTTTGTGCAATGTTTAATACCATAGTTGTTAAACGAGTGAATAAAGTTTTGGAAAGTACCTAGTGGTTATTTGTTTTTTTTTTTAATAGATTCAGTTACTTAACAATCTCCACTATAAAATCGATTTTTTAAAAATAGATTTTCTTAATTAATCAAAACCCTTACAATAATCGATTAAAAAATATCGACAATCAAAAAAAAAAACAATCGATTGTTCGATTAATCGATTTCGATGTTACAACACTACTCTCCAACCGTCTTACGGTTTTTCGATCAGCACGAGAATCTGACGCGAGTTTCACAGTTTTTACCCATCCCACAAAAGTGCTCAACGCCGCTAAAGAAGTTTTCACTTCAAAAACCCTGGTACGGTACCCCTAAAATCAAAATCAAACCAGTGATACCACCTCACCTAAAAACGTTTGAGCAAGCGTCAGCGCGATGTAGGAGACGCACGGCGCCATCTATTATGAATTTTTGGGAACTGACTTAATTTGAACAAATTTACGCATTTTCTCCGCCTTACAACCCCTTTGTCCAGTTACAAAGTAGCCTATGTTCTTTCTCAGGCTTTAGACTATCTGTGTACAAAATTTTATTGCAATCGGTTAAGTAGTTTTGGCGTGAAAGCGAGACAGACAGACAGACAGAGATACTTTCGCATTTATAATATTAGTATAGAAGTATAGATTATCATATCATTATAGTCTTACAAAACCACACAATAGCAAGGGAAGGACTTAGGACAGTTTACGCGACAAAATGTACGGTCCCCTCACAAATTAAGATAACTAGTTGTTAAGCTATTGCATAGCCTTTATCGAGGGCTTTGAGGGCGGCGAATCGAAGAAATTCCGTAACGAAAAACACCTAACATTCGGCTAACGTCGTTTTAGTTCGGCAGACTTCGGCTCAGTGTGGCTCAGGGGTGGTGCTTGCAAGACTTCGGCACGGTGTTTGCGTGCGACTAAACGTATGCGAATTGTAATTGCATAAGTTGATTAAAAAATGCTATGGAATAGCTTTACCGCGGCAGTCCCCAAGTGCCACACGGCTTTGAGCGCGGCGGCCGAATCAAGAAATTCCGTAACGAAAAACACCTAACATTCGGCTAACGTCGTTTTAGTTCGGCAGACTTCGGCTAAGTGTGGAGCTCGGGGGGTGGTGCTTGCCAGACTTCAGCACGGTGCGGTGTTTGTGTACGTGCGACTTAACGTATGCAAATTAAAAATTCTATACAATAGCTTTACCGCGGCAGTCCCCGTATTTGCATGTAATATAATAACTAGTAGTCTTCAAATTCAACTTGCGTCTTCATGGCAGAGGCCATTGCTGATTTCTTCAGGTCCTCACTTTGCAAAAGAGCTTGGTTGTGGTACCGCTGCAAAATAATAATATTGTTTTTTTAACCGACTTCCAAAAAGGAGGAGGTTATATGTTCGGCTGTGGAGTTTTTTTTATTCTATTATCTTACGGCCGTTCCCAATATTCAATCTATCTCTGGTTTGATATGCAACCGATCGCGGCTAACATTCAATTGACATAAAATATATGTCTCTAATGTCTAATGTGAGCTATTTCTATCTCTAGTAGGGCAAAACCAGAGATAGATATAATATCCATACCTCCTAACGGCCGTTCCCAATATTTGATCTATCTCTGGTTTTGCCCTACTAGAGATAGGAATAACTCACATTAGACATTAGAGACATATATTTTATGTCAATTATGAGCTATTCCTATCTCTAGTAGGGCAAAACCAGAGATAGATCAAATATTGGGAACGGCCGTAAGTCAAATTCAATTTAGGTACCCGTCTCGTACCCGTAGTAGCTCAACATTTGATACAGCTGTGTGTAGATCAAATTATGCTAAGAATCGCTTTATAGTGAGAGCGTGTGAAAAACATAATCTTAATTTTAATGAAATTGATATATTCAACTCAAAATTTAAATCATTTGCTGCCACAATCAAAGAAATATAGATGTTTTCTTGTAATGTAAGTATATTTTTGTTTTCAACACTATTGTATAAAATTGTGTGAAATTTTCTTAACCAACTTGAACATTGTGTTATTTATAATTATTATTAACTGTCAACCGTTGCATAAACTTCTTGTATCACAAATAATTCATCCATGTTACTGTAATATTTATCTGTGAAAACTTTATTGGTTCATATGTGCTACTTTACTATTTACAGTTGTTATGTGTTAAAATGCTGTTTGTTTTCCAATAAATAAATAAATAAATATTGGGAACGGCCGTTAAAAATCAATAGTCAGGGTTCCCTAGAACATTTTTTTTATTACAAGCTAATTTTTTGTGTGTAGCTTCATTTTGATAAGACGAACGCTAACAGAAATAAATAGTAATCAAAAAATAATCGGCCAAGTGTGATTAGAGACTTGAGGCTCGCGCCCGAAGGGTTCCGTACCATTATAGAGCAAAAATAGTAAAAAATTATGATCCATGTGCACGTACTTTGGAGTCCCGAGAAAGGACATAAAATAGTTTTTATCGCGGCAATATGTTCGTTTTCCCCATAAAGTTAATAATAAGTTTCTCTATTCCGCTAGGTATCTAGCGGAATAGAGAAACAAAGGCCTGAGCAAGAGCCATGAGAGATGTCACTATCAGTAACACTGCGTGGTAGAAAGAGACGTGTGATACATGACAGCAGCACTCTTTTTTTTGACGTCCAGTCGGCACGTGCCGCACGTTGACAATTTAATCTCATAGAATTCATGTTCAATCATGCTTGTGTAAGTGTATACGTACACATATTTTTACACACAGATGAAACCAATTTCGGTTACGTTTGACAGCTCGAGATTGTTGCTCTATTCCGCTAGGTATATTAACTTTGTGGTTTTCCCCCTATTTTCATTAAAAAAGCCTTGCAACTTACAATATGATCCAAGCCGTCCTGGTTTGGTCTGCTCTGCGAATACACGAGAGACACTTTAGTCATTTGTACTGCCACAGGACTCTTAGAGGCAATCGTTGTTGCGATATCCAATACCTCCTTGATGGCACTGAAAATTAAAGAAATGTGTAATTGGATGGGCCCTAAGGCCGGGACACATAAACACGATACGACGTCGTGTCGTACCACGATGCGGCGTCGTTTCACGATGCGACGTCGCGTCGTGGGAATCTTCGACGGGCAAAAAAACTACGTCGCGACATCGTAACGTGCCACGATACACGGCACGACGCCGTCGATACAATGCAGGGTGAATTGTCGCAGTTAAGAGGAGTCCACACCGCCCTTTTTTCCATACAAACGTTGTCTCCTGTTTCCTCCCTGGATAATGCTAGTAGAGATATAATTTTTTTCCTGAATATCTACGGCCACTAATACAATGTCCCTATGTTTTCTTTTTTTTCATAATTTAATTATTAAATAAGATATGAACGTTCAAAAACCCAAAAAAATGGCCAGATTTTCCACTGTGTTCAAACGTCCAGAAAACAGATTTGGCTAGATTATACAAAAAAAGCAAAACATAGGAACACAGCTCAAGCCTTTTTTTAATCTTTAATGAAAAAAGTACTTAAATCGGTTAAGTTTTGAAGAAGGAATCAGGGGACAACGAATCGTTGATTTTCTGGATTTTCTGCAGTTGTCTCTATCGCGTTCTGCGGTATAGGCTTGAGGTAAGGGAGACAGCTATAGATATTACACGTACTTTTTTTTCATTTCTCTAGCCCCTGTTGTATCCTCTTAATTTCTTTGAATTTTGAGTAACACGCATCGTGAGTTTCTACAACGCGACGTCGTGCCGTGTATCGTGGCACGTTACGATGTCGCGACGTAGTTTTTTACGATGTCCGTCGAAGATTCCCACGACGCGACGTGGCATCGTGAAACGACGCCGCATCGTGGTGCGACACGACGTCCTGTCGTGTTTATGTGTCCCGGCCTTTATAGCCAACAGTTCACTTTATTGCTTCTTTATGGAATCCATACTTACTAATATTATAAATGCTAAAATGTGTCTGTCTGTCTGAAACCTCTTCACGCCCAAACCGCTGAACCGCTTCTGATGAAATATGGCATGTACATACTTCACTGTCCCGGAAAAAGATATAAACGTCTTACTGGAAACCTAAACTCTACTAAGCTTCGTGCACATTATGACGGGCCGCAATTTTCATAAAAGTTCTAGGATGCGGACCCTTCCGCAACACCGCATCACAACATGTGCGTACTCACGCATCTCTATCGAGTATCGGGCTACAACTCTATAATATAAAACTTGTACGAAAATCTATCGATCTACACTTTATAAAACTTGTACAAAAATGCGGCCCCCTCCGCCGCGGCTCCTCACAATGTGTACTCACGTGTCCCTATCCGGGTACACTTTATAAAACTTGTACAAAAATGCGGCCCCCTCCGCCGCCGCTCGTCACAATGTGTACTCACGTGTCCCTATCCGGGTATACTCTGGTGACGAGGCCGAGTTCCAGAGCCTCTTTCGCGTCCATCTTCCGAGCGGTGTAACAGAGCTCCCTGGCCGTGGACGTGTTGCCAATTACCTGAAAGCAAGTCAGCGGTTTGAGCCGAAAAGCGGTATGAGTGGATTAATTAAACTTGCATTATAATTAAACTTTTTTAATCGGGACTTAACGCGACTTATTTAAGTAGTAATGCTACTACGAGTACATACTTTTTCTCGACGTTTCGGCCGTGTTGCAACGGCCGTGGTCACGAGGGGACTGCAGGAGCGCGACGCCTTCGTTTGCACCGGGCGGTCGTTCAAGAAAAAGTATGTACTCGTAGTACTCGTAGCATTACTACTTAAATAAGTCGCGTTAAGTCCCGATTAAAAAAGTTTAATTATAATGCAACGCGAAAGTTTAAAATATTATCTTAATAACCGATACGGGTTGAGTGGATTAATGTTTTCATAGTTTCCGGGTCATATAATAGTCATGCTGCGACTCCTCGCGTATTGCACATCCATATTATTAATATTATACTAGCTGTCCCGGCAAACGTTTCTTTGCCATATAAATTATTTCGCCCGTATTATTTTATTGAAGTGACTAAATAAGTGTCACCATGGCAACGTATATCGTTATCCCGTCGCACAAACAATGGTCGCCGTCAGCCTCGAGCTGTAATAATTTACTATTATTTATTCAACAAATGCACTTATCAATATAAAAAGGACCCACTGAATAATATGCATATTGGTTATAAAATCAGTAAAGCCGTTTCGGAGGAGTACGCGGCCTAACATTGTGACAAAAGCTTGTCACTAATTTGTAATAGACGTGCCATCAAATATTACGAGGAGTACGCAGCCTAACATTGTGACACGAGAATTTTATATATAAGAAGATTATGGATGTGAATTACGCGAGCATATTCATACTTCCATTCCATAGTTACTATAATATTATAAACTATAGATACTCCGTTGCGCGAAAATTTGTTTATCGCGCGGGAACCGTACATTTGACAACCGACAAAAAATGGGGGTCCACAATTGTAGGCGGGGTCCATGTAAATTAATTTGGTTAGATCTTTTGTGTAGTCTTGATTTCTCTTATTAGAAAGCATAGACCAGGGATGGCGAACCCTGCCTTATCAACGTGTTACGTGCCACTTTTCTGAATAATCACTAATATGTCATAGACATGAAATCAAAGATTATATTAGACGCGCATTTTTAAAAATATAATGCCCCTAGCCTAACTTGGTTGTTGAACAGCACAGCGATTGTAACTTAAAATTATTATTTTAAGCCAACTATTGTAGGCCACGAAACAAAGGAGTTTGGTAACCTCTGGTCTAGGCCCTATAGGGGCCGGCTTAGTCATAAGCTGACGCTATCTCACCTTGGGCAGTCTCTGCAACGTGCCGACGTCGGCCGCCAGTCCCACGTCCACCTCCTTCACTTGGAACCACGAATCGGCTGTGCAGTATCTGAAATGTTAAAAATATAATCAAGTGAAATATTATTTTTTTATAACTATTTTTTTATAACATTGTGACAGTACCCACAATTCGCCTAACAATCCTGCATCGCGCTATCGAAGTTTCTGAGAACGGCAAAATATATACAACGTCTGAGATGACGTCAGTGGGCTTCAGCCTGACCGAGCATGCCATCTCGCTCGGCCGGAAGATCTTCCTTAGAGGCCGACATTCACAGTGTTAAAATAATATTTATCTCCTAATATCTACTTAAAGGCGTTAGTCCGTTTGTTTGTTAACACTTCACGCCCAAACCGCTGAACCGATTTTTCAAAAATTTGGTATGGTATATTGCTTTTTGAGTCCGGGAAAAGGACATAGAATACTTTTAAAAATGAACGGTTCCCGCGTGACTTTGTCGCAACAAACTGACGAGAATCGTTTATTATAATATAATAAGCTTAAAAATCACCTGATGTCAGCAGCAGTAATCAGGTCTATTCCAGCCCCGACACACGCGTTATGTGTCACAGCTAGTACGGGCTTCACACACTCCTCTATCGCTGATATGCCGCGCTGAAACATGTACGGTTATTGTTGTTAACGTTATAGGTAGGTAAGCAATTTTATTGGAACGAAGTTCCTTATCGCGCGTTGCGAAAGGAGGCTAGACGGAAAAAGTTGTAACGACACATTTTTATTAGTTCGGACTGCGCTGTAGGGACAGAGGGCGTTGATATTATTCCTAAGCGTCAACTAGATGGCGTTTTTTGAGAATAAACGGAGAATCTGCCGGACGTTTAAATAATTTTTATTACAATTCCACAAAAGTGTCGTTGTTAGTATATACTTATACGAATATACCAAGTTATGAAATGAAAAAATGCCATCTTGTTGACGCCTAGGAATATTCCTAGGCGTCAACAAGATGGCATTTTTTTATAACATCGTTCCATCCGGGTGTCCTTGATCTTGACACCTCTCATTTTATTTTGATGAAAATGTTCGTGTTGGGCAATAGTTCATGATCATCGCCCTTCCCAGTGTTGAAATAAGCTATTGCATAGAATTTATCGCGGGCTTTGAGCACGGCGACCGAATCAAGAAATTCCGTAACGAAAAACACCTAACACACCCCCCACTCCGACCGGCACAGCGGCAGACTTCGGCGCGGTATTTGTGTGCGTGCGACTAGACGTATGCGAATTATAATTGCATAAGTTGATAAAGAATGCTATGCAATAGCTTTACCACGGCAGTCCCCGAGTGGCACACGTATTTTGTTACAATTTTACCTGGCAAGTCAGAATCATCCGATGGAAGAATCTCGCCTTGCGCGCAGCATCCTCTATATCGTGAGTCTTGCTTTCTTCCTCTACCAGACTGTTTAAGTCTATGCCTGGAATAAGGAAGATTTAATTTCAATCCTTTGAAATTTACTAACGTGTAAGTAGGTTGTATGCCTATAAATACCCAAAATTACCAAGTGCTTCAAACGTTACGTAAGAAACCCACAATTTGAAAAATCTCACGTGAGATTTGTGGGGGGGTTGAACAAAATCTCAAAAAATCTAGCCTTTGTAATTTGTGGACGCCCCCTTAGTAGGAAAAGTAAGTATTTTGTAGTACTATCCTTCCTTTGCGACCTATCATAATGTGCATGATAGAAGCATACACAAAAAATAATTACCTCCTGTAAAGTGTTTCCCCTGTCCAGACAAAACAATGGCTCGGCACGCTGGTGTCTCACTCAGCTTCGCAAAACACAAATCAAGCTCTCTGTAATCACACAATCCATACTAATATTAAAAACCTACCTGACGCCCGCAACTCCGTTGCGCCTAGGGTTGCCAGGTTGCTAAACCGAAAAGCCGGACAAAGCAGCCAGCTTGGCCGGACATTTGTACGAAAAAGTCCTGCTATCAAATACTTAAAATCTGAACTTGTGTAGGAATATGTTTGTATTTTACGTGGAAGAGCCATGCTTCGGCACGAATGGGCCGGCTCGACTGGAGAAATACCACGTTCTCACAGAAAACCGGCGTGAAACAGCGCTTGCGCTGTGTTTCGCTGAGTGAGTGAGTTTACCGGAAGCCCAATTCCCTTCCCTGCCCTCCCCTATTCCCTTCCCTTCCCTCCCCTATTACCCTATACCCTCTTAAAAGGCCGGCAACGCACTTGCAGCTCTTCTGCTGCTGCGAGTGTCCATGGGCGACGGATGTTGCTTTCAATCAGGTGACCTGTTTGCTCGTTCGCCCCTTTATTTCATAAAATAAAAACTGTTTTATTAAAATAATAATGTAACATACAATTTTACATTTTATTAGGTGTAAAACCTTCTAAAATTAGTAGATTTTCATATAAAATTATTGATTCAAAGCTCTACAAAAGCCGGACTCCTCTTAATTTTGGCCGGACACGCAATCAAAAAGCCTGACAGTGTCCGGCTTTATCAGGACGCCTGGCAACCCTAATGGCAATAATACTTACTTCCACATAACTGTGTTAAATGTATTAAGCTTATTAGGACGGTTTAACTCAACATGGTAAACATTTTTCTTCGGCACCGACACAGCTAACGTTTCAAATTGCGGCAAATCGGACACAAATCTAATAAATTTTCCTAAAAATAAAACAAAGTTGTATGATTTGGTGTTTACTGTACAATTTAAATAATTTTAAGTTTCCTGCTAATAATATGCTTTGTTTTTACTAACAGACATTATTGAAATCCGAAAGACTATTGAGGCTTGGCTTGGCTTAAAAACTGTATTTATGATAAATATTAATTTAAGAGTATTTTAGAAAATTAAACTTACCAGATTGCCCACTGTTTAGCCTTCCGAACAGTTTTGCAGTATTAAATATGAGAGCCATAATGAAATTTAGTAAATCCAAAAATGGGATATACCTAGACAAGCTTACAAAGTTCTGTAAATTGTTTGTGAAATGAAAAATCGAGTATCGACTGTTCCAATTTTTTTTCTATATGAATACAAAGACAAGTTAACTGCTAAAATCTTACAATGTATTGATAAAAAATTGTAAGTGTAATTACATTGGTCCAAAATGGGTCCAAAGTTCAGGTTTCAGAGAAATTGTACCAAATAACCATACACATTCCAAATACTTTGTTATTATTCTTCTTCTTTAAAATTTGACAGATCATTTTTTTAATGAACTGCTTACTAAAAATGGCCAAAGGACATAACATGACCGAGTACCGACGTGCTGTGGCCTGTGGCGCTGGCGCAAAAACCCGTCCTATCGAAAGGGACCCCTCAACCCCCGCTCCCCGGTCAGTCCTGGATTTAAAATAGGCCATATAGGCTGCAGCCTAGGGGCGGCAGCATCCTAAGACCTAGGGGACGAATCGAAATACGACCAATCAGAAGAGTCAAAACAAAAGTTTCGCTATTCGACACCATGTTGCTAGTCGCTAGTCGCAACTCGCAAGTCACAACCAAGTTGCCACAGTCTCGCCAGCAGCCAGTCGCCACTCCACTCGGTAGGTGTAATCTAGATCAGTGCTTCCCAACGTGCGGACTGCGATCCGCGGATACCTGGGGGTCCACTACGTCCATTTTTTTTTTCATAGTTTTCGTTTAAAACTGCACAGTTTTTTCACAGACCTGCACAGTTTTTTGAAGAAAACTGGTCTGTTTTCCTAGAGCACTGCACATTTTTTTAAAGAGGTTTGAAATTTTTTTTTAAAGAACAGAACAGTTTTTTTGAAAAGTATTTTACAGTTTTTTTTCAAGAGAACTGATCAGTTTTTGAAGAGATCTTTTTTTTTAATGAAATAAGGGGGCAAACGAGCTAACGGGTCACCTGATGGAAAGCAACTTCCGTCGCCCATGGACACTCGCAGCATCAGAAGAGCTGCAGGTGCGTTGCCGGCAGGGGAAGGTAGGGATGGAAAGGGAACGGAATAAGGGAGGGTAGGGAAGGGAATAGGGTAGGGGATTGGGCCTCCGGTAAACTTACTCACTCGGCGAAACACAGCGCAAGCGCTGTTTCACGCCGGTTTTCTGTGAGGACGTGGTATTTCTCCGGTCGAGCCGGCCCATTCGTGCCGAAGCATGGCTCTCCCACGTCTAAGATCTCTATAGTTTTTGTTTCGAATTGGACAATTTTTTTTGTCACAGACTTGCACAGTTTTTGGGAGAGGACTCATCAGTGTTTGTTTAAAACTGCACAGTTTTTTTAACAGAACTGTACAGTTTAAGTCCCCCCAAAAACTGTGCAGGGCATGAGCTCTTAAATCCATTCACTTTACGTCCTTATAAAGTAAGGGCATAAACTGCGTTAAGCGGGCACCCGCGACGGGCGCACGTCGCTTGAGCACGCGCGTGAACACGCAGCGGTCCCCGTCGCGGGACCCGTCGCGGAGACCCGACTTACGCAGTGTCGCCAGTTTAATTTTAACATTGTGCATGTACAGTCGTATCAATGGAGAACTTAATATATTATTACTTAGCAAAACGACGACTAGCAAAAAAAAAGACAACCAGTGAGCTCTTTCGTTGAATCTAGGTTGCTATGCGTTGAATTTGTTGTAAAGTTTAGTCAATGGAGAATGTTACCTAATTTTGATTATTAGCAGTCCACATTCTCTGTCAAAAATAAAGAATATTATATAGTGAAAGAATTACTTGGATACGTTAATTAGTTTCCGATTTATAAGCAAAATAAGTTGTAACTGTACGACGCGGGCGCCCGGTTACGGTGTGACGATCACAACTGCGCCGCGCGGGTCCCATACAATAAACGTGATTTTTTGTCTTTTTTTGCTCTATCTCAATAATGGCAACAGGTAGGCACTTGAAATTTTCACCAAGGCCTTAATTATATGTGTACTTAATTAATTATAATAAAATAAAAAACTAAGGGGGGCTCCCATACAAAAATCACAATTTTTGGCATATTTTTGCTATGTAGCGGTACCAAGAAGTTTACACGGTACTGAACACTTCGTGCGCGAGTCCGACTCGCACTTGGCCGATTATTTATTTGTATTTTTTTAACCGACTTCCATAAAGGAGGAGGAGGTTCGTCTGTTTATATATTTTTTTGTATGATCAACGATCACTTCGCCGATTGTGGACCGATTTTCAAGATTTTTTCGCTATTGTATCGGGTTTAACCCGAATTTGGTACTATGTTCATAAAAAAGGTGACTTCATGATGGGATCCATAAGTAATTGAGGGAATTCCTCGCTATCTTTACTAAAACCGCATATTTATCTGGCTGATATTGTGATTTCGATTCATAATCTGAAGTAAGTATTTCAAATGGAAACTTATAGTGATTTTGGATAAATAATGAAGTATTCCAAGTAAATCTTACCAAAAAGTAAGATTTACTTGGAATACTTCGTCGCGCGGGGAGACGGGCTCCGTTGCGCGGGCGCGGGGCCCGCCTGCCCGCGACGGTTTGCCGCGCGGCTTCCCGCGACGGGTCACTTTTGTATTGTTACGTGCTAGGGTTCGAGGATTTGGAGAGAAAGACCTGGTGACTCTCTTGAAGACTTTATTAACACTGCACTAAGCACTAGGTCACAACACTTAGCACTAAGTCCAAACACAAATCACTGGTCCAATCACTAAGCACTATCACTGTCCTAGGTCGTAGCCAAGTCGCAGGTTTCACTGGTTCACTCACTATTGATCACTCCGAAATCGCCTTGATGAAAGCTCGAAACGAAACTGACTTGCCGGACCTGCCTGCGGCTCTTTTTATATGGCGAGACGAATTCCAGAAATTTCCCGATTCACGTAAACAAGTAAACAACCGTGGGAAATTTCTAGGCGGCTCGGGCATGTACCACAATAAAACTGCCGTCCTTGCGATAAGTGCAGTAAGTTGAATTTAATTTAGACCTTATGGACTCAGTCATAAGGTCTAAATTCAAACACGCTAACAAATAAAGGGTAAACACGTAAACAAACATTGGACCTTCCTAGAAGGTTCGAGTATGTACTTGCGCACCACGTGTCCGTATACCATGTACCGTAACACTACTCCCCTCTTAGAGATGCTCGTCCCGAGCATCATTGTTACTGCCATGGTAACGCGCCAGACGGTCTATGTGTACCACTTTGAATGTCCCTCTTGGTTGCTTTTGAATCCTGTAAGTCACATCATTCAATCGGGTAACCACTTTATATGGGCCGTCCCACTTGGTCTGCAACTTTGGAGATTTGCCTTTTCGGCGAGTTGGGTTATGCAGCCACACCAGTGACCCTTCTTCGAAGCCGCTTGTATTCCCGGATTTCCGGTCGTATCTGGTCTTCATGTTCTCACTTGACTGTAACCCATTTTCCCGAACCATGGCGTGTATATAGCGCATCTTTTCCCTTAAATCGCAGACATAATCTGGTACGGTCTTCGGTTCCTCCGGTGACCCTCCTGTCAAGAGGTCTACTGGTACTCGCAGTTCTCTACCGTAATTGACATACGCCGGGGTAGCTTTTATGCTCTCATGCTCGGCGGTACGGTACGACAGAAGGAAGAGCGGTATATACTTGTCCCAGTCCTTTTGTTTGTCATCTACCAATTTCGCCAAATGCCTCTCAAGGGTCTGGTTAAATCTCTCAACCATTCCATCAGACTGTGGATGGTACGCGGTGGTCCTCGTTTTATGCATTCCCAAAATTCTGCACACTTCCTGGAAGACCTGCGATTCGAAATTCCTGCCCTGATCAGAATGGATTTCCAGAGGCACACCAAACCGAGATATCACTTCTTCGACTAATTTAGAAGCGACTGTTGTAGCTTCTTGGTTTGGTATGGCGAACACTTCGGGCCATTTGGTGAAGTAATCCATGACGACCATAAAATACTTGTTTCCCGATTCCGTCACGGGAAATGGCCCAGCTACGTCAACTGCAATTCGTTCCCACGGTGCGCCAACGTTATACAACCGCAGGTTCCCACGGCTCCGGGTCTGTGGTCCCTTCACTGCAGCGCAAGTAGTGCATTTGCGGCACCAATCCTGTACATCGTCTCGACAATGCAACCAGTAGAATCGTTCTCGCACTTTTGTTAACGTCCTCTTTACTCCTAGATGGCCTCCTGATACGCCATCATGCATTTCACGGAGAACATCCGGTACTCTCGTTCTTGGGACAACTATCTGAAGATGGAACTCTCTGCCGTTGGTCTTCTCCCATTTCCGGTAGAGTATTCCGTTTTGAAGTATCAGGCTGTCCCATTGCGCCCAGTACGCCTTAGTGACAGCGCCAGTGGGTGCAACCTCACTCCAGATTGGTTTTTCATCACCCCGTTTCTTCCATGTGATGATGTGCCGAAGGTCGTCATCTGTTTCTTGAGCCTCCCTCATAGCATCATTCTCCCATGGGCCCAAAGGACTTGTTTTCGTTAACTTTAATGTTACTTCATTAGATTCCTGCTTAACACAATGTTTGCAGTCTTCCGAACACGGCCTTCGCGAAAGTGCGTCGGCATTCCCATGTGCCTTTCCGCTGCGGTGTTCCGTCTTGAAGTCATACTCCTGGAGCTGTTCAATCCATCGAGCTACTTGACCTTCTGGGTTCTTGAATTGTAGTAGCCACTTCAAGGCTGCGTGATCAGTTCGCAGTAAAAACTGTCTGCCAATGAGATACTTGCTGAAATGTTGTAGCGTCTTTACGACAGCCAAGAGTTCTCTTCTTGTCACACAGTAGTTTCTCTCTGGCTTAGATAAAGATTTGCTGAAATATGCAATTACAACTTCTCTTTCACCCTGTTTTTGAGATAACACCCCTCCAATGGCCGTGTTGCTTGCGTCCGTATCGACTATAAACTGACCTTCAGGTTGTGGATACCCCAGGATTGGTGTTTCACAGAGATGTTTCTTCAGTTTCTGAAAAGAATCTTCAGAAGTCTCGTCCCAAATAAACTGTCGTTTATCTTCTGTCAGCCGATGTAATGGCTTGGCTATCTCTGAGAATCCCTTAACAAAACGCCTGTAGTAGGAGCATAGGCCAAGAAATGCCCGCACTTCGGTTTTGTTCTTAGGGGTTGGCCAATTTTGGACTGCTTCTAGTTTCTCCGGGTCCGTCTGAATTCCATCACTGGAGATAACATGGCCGAGATAGTTCACCTTACTCCTGAATAAACGACACTTTTTCGGATTCAACTTTAACTTGGCCCCCTCTATTTTGGCGAAAACTCGTTCTAAGTTTCGCAAATGGTCCTCGAAGTCGCGGCCAACAATGATGACGTCGTCCAAGTAGACTAAGCAAGCCTCTCCAACTAAGCCTGCCAGTACACACTCCATGAGTCGCTCAAATGTGGCAGGTGCGTTGCACAATCCAAAGGGCATGACGTTAAACTGCCATAGACCTTTACCGCTGGAGAACGTTGTCTTCTCCTTGTCTTTTGGATGAATTTCCACCTGCTAGTATCCAGATTTCAGGTCCAGGGTCGAGAACCATTTCATGCCACTCAAGGTATCCAGAGTGTCGTCGATTCGAGGTAATGGATAGCTGTCCTTCTTAGTGACATCATTGAGACGTCTGTAGTCCACACAAAATCTTGTGCTGCCATCTTTCTTCTTCACTAATACAACCGGTGAGCACCACGGACTTGCAGACGGTTCAATTATCTTATTCCTTCTCATGTCCTCCAAAAGGCCTTCAACTTCTTTTTCCTTTGCAATGGGTATCCGTCTTGCTCGTTGACGAATTGGGTTCTCGCTTCCGGTATCTATCCTGTGCTGAACCATCGACGTTCTTCCAAGGTCGCCTTCCTGACTGGAGAAGATATTCGCGTGGCGTTGTAAAAACTTCTTAGCTTTCATGCTCTGCGAATAAGTCAGATTACTCTTGCAGTCATCGAGTAGCTCAGTCACTATTCCATAGTTGCTGGTGTTTGCTGAGTCTGAGCCTGTGATCGAATTACACTTTCTCATCCAGACAACTTCCTCGCACTTTCCAATGACATCATCTTTGTTCAAGCAGAACTCGCGATCACCAAGATTCAAAACTCTGACCACAGCGTTACTGCTTCCACTAACAAGGGTTCTTGCCGTCATCAATTTATGCGCTGATGTCTTGGTAGGTGTGTCTTCGATTAACACGCATCTGTTTGACTTCTTCTTTCCAGCTGGCGGTAGTTTCACCAGCACCCGAGCTTCCGCACGTCCAGGTATTATGACTTTCTTTACACATTCAACTTTCCCGCAGGCGCCTCCAAGGATGAAAATTTCTTCTTCGCCACACTTGAACACTCCGTCGGCGACATTAATTCTGCAGTTGTGCTTCTTCATGAAATCCAAACCCAAGATGCAATCATCCATAATCTCAGCCACGATAACGTAATGAGGGTATGAGGATCCCCCTACATTAATCGTAACTGACATTTCTCCCAGGACGGGTATTGGCTGACCGGAGGCAGTAAGGAGCCGACAGTTAATTCTCCTCTTGTGTCTTCTTGCGGCTTTTACCAGATTTGGGTTCACTATCGTTCTAGAGGCTCCTGTGTCTAGAGTCATTTTGCAATCCGTCCTGTTAATAGTCCCCTGAATCACAAGACTGTTCCCGCTGCATGCTTGGGAGATAACAGTTATCGGGGCTTCCTCCACGTCAGCCAGTACTCGCCCCTTAGTCCTGGCTTTTATTCGTTTCCCTGATCCCGGACAGGGGATGAAGCTCCTTGCTTCTTCAGCTCCTCTACTTGTTCCTCGAGCCTTTTCATCCTTGCCATCTGGGTCTCCTTTTGCGGGCAGTTGAGCTGAAGATGGCCCCTCTCACCGCACTTGTAGCACATGGCTCCAAAACTTCTCTTCGCGGGAGCCTTGACCTCCTTAACTTCCTCAGAGACCTCGTGGACCTTATGGGTCTGTCGTATGTCACGGCGAACAGCCTCGACCTCCAAAGCATGCGCCAATGCTTCTTTTAGCGAGGTGTGGTGACGTAGCCTCACTACAGCTCTGACCTCTAGGTCCCTGATTCCGTCGACAAATGCTTGCACAATGTTCGTGTCGATCATCTTGGAATCGGCTCCTGGGTGTGCCTTCTTGACCAGTTTTTCTATTTCCAACGCCCATTGTTGTAGTCCTTCTCCTGGGCGTTGGACTCTGTCACGCAGTTGGGCACGGAACACGTGCTCCAGGTGTCGCTCCCCGTATCTGGATTCAAGTGCCTCCATCAGGTCTTTAAACCCATTTCCTGTATGCGCTTCTAGGACCGACAAAGCTTGCCCTCTGAGCGCAACTGTGAGAGCGGTCAGGCATTGTTCATCATTCCATCCGTTGGCAGAAGCAACCGTCTGGAATTGCTGACGATAAGCGTTCCAAGAAGTAGTACCGTCGTATGGTGGCACTTTAACTCTTGGTCCTTGTACCACTACGGAAGTTCCACTAGACGTCGCGATTCCTGTGGTTTCCATGCGCACTTTCCACTTCTGTAGTTCTGTGAGGCCAGTTTTCACATTTTCCATATCCACTCCTAACCCCGTAACTCGTTCGTCCATTACGTCGACATCTTTTCGAAGCTTAACCACCGTGTCACTGACATCCTTTATAGCTCCAAGCGCTTTTTCTTGGAGGTCTTTTTGTTGCTCTTGTGATTCTCGAATCGCTCTGATTTCAGCACCGAGCTTGCGTTCTTGTGACTCTTGTAAAGCGCCGAGCTTGCGGTCTTGTGACTCTTGTAAAGCGCCGAACTTGCGGTCTTGTGATTCTTGCAGAGCCTGAATTAACTCAATTAGGCTTTGTAATTGGGGAGCCACTTGAGGGGCCGCAGAAGCTACGGGCGATGCATGGTGGCTGGAGCCAGTAGGCAGGGGTTGAGCAGACGGAGCTCGGTGGGCGGAGCTAGTGGGCGTGGCCTGAGTGGGCGTGGCCTGGTGGGCGGAGCCAGTGGGCGTGGCCATGCCCAAAGTGGGCGGAGCCTGAGGGGCGTGGCCAGTGGGCGTGGCTTCAGCCAAAGTGGGCGGAGTCTGGTGGGCGTGGCCAGTGGGCGGAGCCATGTGGGCGGGGCCAGTGGGTGGGGCCTGTCCCTCAGTGGGCGGAGCTTGGTCCCCAGTGGGTGTGGCCTCCGCAACTCCTCTCTCGGAGTCAATGGCAGCAGCTCGCTGCGCCCTTGTCCTGACACTCCCCTTGAAGTCCTCTCTCGGAGTCAATGGCATCTCCAAATCGCACTTCTGACACCAGTTGTTACGTGCTAGGGTTCGAGGATTTGGAGAGAAAGACCTGGTGACTCTCTTGAAGACTTTATTAACACTGCACTAAGCACTAGGTCACAACACTTAGCACTAAGTCCAAACACAAATCACTGGTCCAATCACTAAGCACTATCACTGTCCTAGGTCGTAGCCAAGTCGCAGGTTTCACTGGTTCACTCACTATTGATCACTCCGAAATCGCCTTGATGAAAGCTCGAAACGAAACTGACTTGCCGGACCTGCCTGCGGCTCTTTTTATATGGCGAGACGAATTCCAGAAATTTCCCGATTCACGTAAACAAGTAAACAACCGTGGGAAATTTCTAGGCGGCTCGGGCATGTACCACAATAAAACTGCCGTCCTTGCGATAAGTGCAGTAAGTTGAATTTAATTTAGACCTTATGGACTCAGTCATAAGGTCTAAATTCAAACACGCTAACAAATAAAGGGTAAACACGTAAACAAACATTGGACCTTCCTAGAAGGTTCGAGTATGTACTTGCGCACCACGTGTCCGTATACCATGTACCGTAACAGTATGAAACCGCGCGGGTGCCCGCTTAACGCAGTTTATGCCCTAAGTATAAGGACGTAAAGTGAATGGATTTCTGTGAAAAAAACTGTGCAGATCTGTAAAAAACTGATTTTCTTCTTACAGGTCTATAAAAAACTGTACAGTTCTATGAAAAAAAACTGTATCCTGTAAAGAATACTGTACAGTTCTGGGAAAAAACTGTGCAGTTTTGTGAAGAAAACTGTACAGTTCTGTGAAAAATACTGTGCAGATTTTAACGAAAACTGATCAGTTCTGTGCACTGATCTCCATTACACAACTACGCGTACTTGTATAATGGATATCAGTGGTTCTGTGAAAGCAACTGTGCGGCTCTCTACGAAAACTGATCAGTTTTCTTCAAACAAGTGTGCAGTTCTGTGATGAAAACTGTACAGTTCTGTTTATAAAAATCTGTGCAATTGTGTGAAAAAACTGTGCAGTTTACAACAAAATCTGATGAGTTCACTCCAAAAACTGTGCAATTCTGTAAAAAAGCTTATCAGTTCTGTAAAAAAAAACTGTGCAGAGTGTGAAAAACTGTACAGTTCTATGAAAAAACTGCAGTTATTATGAAAAATTATTCATTCACTTCAAAAACTGTCCAGTTTTGTTAAAAAAAAACTGTGCAGTTCTTTACGAAAACTGTGCAGTTCTCCACAAAAATTGATCAGTGCTCTTCAAAAAACTATACAGTTAAAAAAAACTGTGCAGTTCTGTACAAAATACTATGCAGTTCTTTACGAAAACTGTTCAGTTCTTTTAAAAAGACTGTGCAGTTTTGTGAAAAACACTGTGCAGTTTTCTGCAAAAACCTTTAAGTGCTCTACATAGAACTGTGCAGTTTGTGACAATGACTGTGCAGTTCACTGCACAAAATGACCAGCTCTGTGGAAAGAACTGTGCAGTCCTGTTCAAAAAACTGTGCAGTTCTGTGAAAAAAACTGTGCAATTCCCTATAAAACTGATCAGTTCTCTTCAAAAAACTGTGCAGTTTTGGGAAAACAACTGATTAGGTCTTATCAAAAAACTGTCACCAGCAGTATTTCCGGACCTATACGACCTGCAAATCTTCAAGAAAAGAGCGTATTCCCTCTTAAAAGGCCGGCAACGCATCTGCAGCTCTTCTGATGTTGCGAGTGTCCATAGGCGACGGCAGTTGCTTACCATCAGGTGACCCGTTTGCTCGTTTGCCCCCTTGTTTAATAAAAAAAAAATGTAATACTTTACATAAACTGTTCAGTTTGACGACCTCTGTGGCTCAGTGTTGAGCGCGTTGGTAGCTCAAGCCGGGGGTCGCGGGTTCGAATCCCGCTGACGGAACAAAAAAAAATTTAAAAGTTCCTGGGTCATGGATGTGTATTAAATATGTGTATGATATTATAATAAAAATTTTAAATATATGTATAGTTTAAGGTATTGAATATCTATACTATATTAATATTATAATTGGGAAGAGTTTGTTTGTTTGTTTGTTTAAACGCGCTAATCTCAGGAACTACTGGTCCGATTTGAAAAATTATTTTACTGTTGGATAGCCCATTTATCGAGGAAGGTTATAGGCTATATTTTATCACGCTAAGTATAATAGGAGCGAAGAAATAGAGGAAAATGTGGAAAAAACGGGGGGAAATTATTTGAAAGGGCTTATTTAAACGCGCTAATCTCAGGAACTACTAGTCCGATTTGAAAAATTCTTTCAGTGTTAGATAGCCCATTAATTGAGGAAGATTATAAGCTATATTTTATAACGCTAAGACTAATAGGAAGGAAGAAATAGAGGAAAATGTGGAAAAAACGGGGGAAATTATATGAAAGGGCCTATTTGAACGCGCTAATCTCAGGAACTGCTTATCCGATTTGAAAAATTCTTTCAATGTTAGATAGCCCATTCATCGAGGTAGGCTATAGGTTACATTTTATCACGCTAAAACTAATAGGAGCGAAGAAATAGATGAAAATGTGGAAAAAACGGGGGATATGAACTACTGGAGCAAATTTTATGTTATTTGGGAAACATAGACAAGAATAGACCACGTGAAGGGACATAGGTTATTTTTTGCTGCAAAATGTACGGTTGCGTGAAATTCCTAAATTACGCAAGCGAAGTCGCGCGGAACATCTATATATAATAAAATCGTAGGAAAGTCAATTCTGTATATCATTGAATATTTTTGTACAATAAATAATACTTGGGATGTGATCTACTATGCTAATGCGGACGAAGTCGCGGGCAACAGCTAGTAATATATATTTCCGTTGTCTGGTACCTGTAACACAAGTCCTTCAGGTACTTACCACGGGGCCAGACTGACGTGGTGTGAAACGTCCATAGATATTATATTGTAGTTCTGTGAAAAAAACATTTGCAATTATCAAAAAAATGTGCAGTTCTGTAAAAAAACCTTGCATTTCTCAACTAAAATTGATCAGCCCCCGTAGACAAGTGGCAAAACGCTAACGCTAGCGCTAACGTTGACGCTACAAAATGTATGGATTTGACATTAGTATTCGCTAGCGAAGCGATGACTTATGTCAAATCGCATACATTTTGTAGCGCTAGCGTTAGCGTTAGCGTTAGCGCTTTGCCACTTGTCTACAGGCCCAGTGCTCTTTAAAAATACGTCTAATCGCACGCACATAAATATCGGCACTTGCCGAAGTCTGCCAAGTGCCAACGTCGCACCGACGACCGTCAAATAACATATGACCACACCCCGGCGAGCCACACCGAGCCGAAGTCTTCCGACCGACGTTAGACTAATATTAGGTGTTTTTCGTTATGAAATTTCTTGATTCGCTCTTGAAACCAGCTATAGATATGCCGTTTAACAATATAAAATAAATATGTTATAAAGCGCTAAAAATGTATGTATGGGTCCAAGTGACTTGGACCAAGTCGCACTTGGCCGATGATTGATCCCGATTCACGTCCGGACAAACGATTTGGCAATTTTAGTAGTTAAATCTTTTAAGAAGAAGGAGGTGAAGTACTGTTATCGAGGACAGACCATGGACAGACGAAATTTGACAATTGACAGTTTAATTTTCAATTTTATATGAATTTTATGTTTATTTCTAAAATGTACTTACTTTTTTAACAAAATGTTAAAGTTAACTTGTTGCTATTTATGTTTATCTGTAAATAAAAGACCATTCAATGTTTATAAGACTGATCTTCAATACATTTATGAGAAGCTCGCAGACACAAAGGTAAGGTTGTATGCTTTGAGTTTCTCATCATTGGTTGTATGTATAAAACCCCCCGGCCCAGTCCCTAGGTACCGTACCCTACGTCCATATTTCTCCGTAGGGAGAACCGGTAGATTTTCTAAGGCTCAAGGCTGGAAGCGACTTTTTGCAACGAAACTGTACACAACACAATGAACTTTATGTACTTACACAAAATACGAGCCAAAAAATTGTACGTTCGTCTTCTCCAGAATTCCCTGGAAGACGCGCGTATCGTATCGTATCGTATTTAATTTGAATGTTATTGTGTTAATTTGCCTTTAATCCTTCGAGCGTGGATTCTTTGAAAGTTTATGGGGCTTGATGGGTTAAAACAGAAGAACCAGATTTTGTCAATTTTGCTGAATCCATACTATAGTAGAGGAGGGGAGGGTGCTATTTTTGTAATCACTCGAGCATCATGGAGACTACTAAGTCTCCATGACTGTACATTAGGTAAAGCTGATAAAAAAAAAAATAAGAGCGTATTTTATTCTAGTGGTGGGTTCAGAAACTGCAGCCATTTTAAAGTTTTGAAAAAGAAAATATATTCATAAAATTGCTTATTTAGGTAAATTATAAATATATTTTAGACAAACAAGGACTAAAATATCATTTAGTTTACAGCAAAATAAAATTAGTTAAGAAAATATGAAGCTTTATTTTTTTATATTTTAAAATGCAGGCTTACCTAACCTTTGAATCGTCAGTGCTTTATATGGAAGCTTCTTTGGGGTATACTAAACATCCCCTATCATAATCTGACAGATCCGACGACATTTCAATATTTGAAAAAAAATTTTTTTTACCCACCACGTGAGAAATCTGATTTCTATACCATGATAACTAGACACATGTCGGAAGCCTATGCAAGCTTAATTTGACACGCTTGAGCTACTCCCGAAATCCCCTCTTCCCCTCCCCAACTATCCATACTTCTATAGTCCATACTAATATTATTTGTATATGCAAAAGTGTGTCTGTCTGTCTGTCTGTTACCTCGTCACGCTCGAACCGCTGAACCGATTTTGCTGAAATTTGGCATGGAGATACTTTGAGTCCCGAGAAAGGACATAGGATAGTTTTTATCCCGGAAAAATGTACGGTTCCCGCGCGATAAATAAATTTTGGCGCAACGGAGTTGCGGGCGTCATCTAGTAATACATATTTTTATTTTTGTCTTTATTAATAGGTCCGAGACGGTGAATGTTGGATGTGCTACATCTGTCGCACGAGGCTGCTGCAGTGTCTTCGGCTGCAGCAGTTGGCTGTGAAGACAAAAGGTCTTGCTGATGGTGCTTGGGAAGAAAAGGTACTTTATTAGATACAATTGAAGATGTGGGTTGATGAACACGAAAACTAAAATTGCCATTTTTTTTCCTAAATGGAGGCTTAAGGGCCCTACCACATAACGTTTTTTTGCGTGCTGTCGACGGGCGTTTCTGATGCGCGTGTCATCTGCGCTTTTTCATCGTCTTTTGGCGCAAATGAAGCGCGCGTTTGTATCGATACAAACACAAGATGAACGCTTATGAAGCGCGCTTTTAACGCGCGTTTGTATCGATACAAACGCAAGATGAACGCTAATGGAGCGCGCTTTTAACGCGCGTTTGTATCGATAAAGACGCAAGTTGAACGCTATTGTAATGTGCTTTGAGCACGCGCTTGTTACATCGATACAAATACACTGCGACTCAGCGGGGAACTACGGGTGGAGGAAGGGCGCCCGCGCCGTGTCTCCCACCGCAACACGAACGCGATATAAATGCGATACATACGCGACACAAGCGCGCGCTTACAACAAGTCCTAGTTGCGTTCGAAAAACGTGCGTTTGTATCGATACAAAAATAAGGATCGTGTGTAAAGGTTAAAACGTGTCGGCTTCCTTGCGTTTGCTGAGCGTTCAACTTGCGTTTGTATCGATACAAACGCACGTTTTTCGAACGCAACTCGGACTTGCTGTAAGCGCGCGCTTGTATCGCGTCTGTATCGCGTTTATATCGCGTTTATATCGCGTTCGTGTCGCGGTGGGAGGATAATAGGACTTCCGCGCAACAAAGTTGTGGGCAACAATATAATTTGTATGCAATATTAATATTGGATAATAAAATTAATATTCTGTACTTTCAGATCAAGATAAGTGGTCCATTCAAATCTTTGGTGGAATTGTCAATTCACAAGGAAACATTGATTAATGAGCCAAGTTTGATCAAACCGGAGCCAGACAAAAAAGGGTTAAGGGCAGATAAGGAGCACAAAGGTGATTGGACACTAATAAAGAATACTGGAGAGTAAGGGAGTCGAAGAAATTATTACACAAAATGCATACTAAGGGCGTTCGCTGCGTTAAGCGTGCGCTCGCCGCGAGGCGTGCTTGTTTCATGTCATCCCATAAGCTTTGTCCACACTGTGCCTTTTTCTGTTCGTCAAGGGCATGCGTTATAGCGCAGTCAACAGCGAACGTGAGGCATGCCCTCTGACCGTATCCAAAACTTCAAAAATGACAATATTGGCGTTGCGTTCCTTGACGCATTCAATTATTGAATACGCCAATGTGAAAGTTAATGACGAAAATTGAAGATGAAAGTGCACAGTGTGGACATAACTATAGAGCAGCGCTGCGTTGAGGCGGGTCAGTCCGTATGGCGCGGGCGCTCTCGCCGGGCACACGCTCAACGCAGCAAACGCCTTAAGATTGGCCATATGTGGACCGCAAGTGGTAGTTGGGACTGCTCTGGAGTGGTCGCGTTGAAGTCATTCACAACTGCAATACGACCGCATCGTGCAGTCGACCGTAGTTTACCTTTGTTGTTCGACCGCAGAGCGACTGCTCCGACTGCTCAAGATCAAGAGCTTGAGCTGTCCGTGTATTTTTTTTATGAAATAAAGGGAGCAAACAGGTCACCTGATGGAAAGCAACTTCCGTCGCCCATGGACACTCGCAGCATCAGAAGAGCTGCAGGTGCGTTGCCGGCCTATTAAGAGGGAATAGGGTAATAGGGGAGGGTAGGGAAGGTAAGGGAATAGGGGAGGGTAGGGAAGGGAATAGGGTAGGGGATTGGGCCTCCGGTAAACTCACTCACTCGGCGAAACACAGCGCAAGCGCTGTTTTACGCCGGTTTTCTGTGAGAACGTGATATTTCTCCGGTCGAGCTGGCACATTCGTGCCGAAGCATGGCTCTCATGACGTCTGCCGTATTGAGAACCAATAAACTAGCTAGCTTAATCTTGCACGAAACACAATGTTTCTATTGTAAAACATTCCTTGCAACGCAGACTCTATTGATTAATTTAAAATCTCATTTTTGCAGGTTTAGAAGAAGATAAAACTCAAGAGAACGCCAAGTATGTGTCTACAGATACTTGTCATATAGAATTTGAAGGTCCCATATTACCAAATGATACCACTCCGTGTGCAAAACTACAAGGCATAGGACATGTGAAAATAAAACAAGAGATTGAAGATTTAGGTAATTTTTTATAGTAGTAGCTGTCCTAATGAACTTCGTGTCACTTTAAAACCTTCCCTGGACTTCTACGAATATTTTAAGACTAAAATCAGCCCAATCCGTTCAGTCGTTTTCGAGTTTTAGCGTTACTAACACAATTGAAAATTCATTTTATTTACAGAAAGTAAGTTACAATAGATTTCACAATAATATACATAGTTCAATGTTTCTTTTTATAAGTTAGAGTTTAGACATACAAATAATATAATTATTGATTGAAATATAAATAAAAATTTACCAAGTGCGAGTTGAACTCGGGTTCTGTACCGTTACTATAACAGTACAGAACCCGAGTTCCACTCGCAAGAGCAAAAATATGCCAAAAATGGTGTCAACAATTCGTTTCAGAGTATACTGCTGGCTACAGTTCGTTTCAGAGTATACTGCTGGCGACAGTTTGTTTTAGAGTATACTGCTGGCGACAGTTTGTTTCAGAGTATACTGCTGGCTACAGTTTGCTTTAGAGTATACTGCTGGCGACAGTTCGTTTCAGAGTATACTGCTGGAGACAGTTTGTTTCAGAGTATACTGCTGGCTACAGTTTGCTTTAGAGTATACTGCTGGCGACAGTTCGTTTCAGAGTATACTGCTGGAGACAGTTTGTTTTAGAGTATACTGCTGGCGACAGTTCGTTTCAGAGTATACTGCTGGCTACAATTCGTTTCAGAGTATACTGCTGGCGACAGTTTGTTTCAGAGTATACTGCTGGCGACAGTTTGTTTCAGAGTATACTGCTGGCGACAGTTTGCTTTAGAGTATACTGCTGGCGACAGTTCGTTTCAGAGTATACTGCTGGAGACAGTTTGCTTTAGAGTATACTGCTGGCGACAGTTCGTTTCAGAGTATACTGCTGGAGACAGTTTGTTTTAGAGTATACTGCTGGCGACAGTTCGTTTCAGAGTATACTGCTGGTGACAGTTCGTTAGCTAACCTTATCTTAACGCAACGTTTCTATTGGTTCAAAACATTCCTCGCATAGCAGCTTAGCTTGGATTCGGTAGAAGCCTAACCTTTATCTATTGATTACTAGCTGTCCCGGCAAACGTTTCTTTGCCATATAAAGTATTACGCCCGAATTATTTTATTGAAGTATGTCTAAATAAGTATGTCACCATGGCAACGTCCATCGCTATCCCGATTCCCGTCACATAAACAATTCGTCAGTCTCGAGTTGTAATAATTTACTATTATTTATTCAACAAATGCACTTATCAATATAAAAAGTACCCAGTAGCCGATTCTCAGACCCACTGAATATGCATATAAAATTTGGTTAAAATCAGTAAAGCCGTTTCGGAGGAGTACGCGGCCTAACATTGTGACACGAGAATTTTATATATAAGATTATAAAATCTCATTTTTGCAGGTATTGAACATGATGAAACTCAAGAATACAAAAACTATGCGGCTACAGATACTTTTCATATAGAATTTGAAGATCCTCTATTGGTAAAAAGTAAAGTAAGCAGAACATTGGTTGATGATGGTAAGCAGAACAATGCTAGGCACGAGTCAGATATAACACCATGTGCAAAACAAGCCATAGAACATGTGGAAATAAAACAAGAGATTGAAGATTTAGGTAATTGTTTTTTTTTTAATAATAGTTATTTATTTACAGTTTACAACAGTAATAATATACATGGTTCAGTATTTCTGTATAGACCATAGAGGTTAAACATACGAATAATATTATGATTAAATAAAAATAATTATCTAAAAGGATTTAATTATTAGTCTAGTCAGTCCTACAACATACAAATATAACTAACAAAAAAATAAAATTATTTTCACTAAGTGATAGAAGGCATTCCATTTAGTGTCTAAACACACTAGGCCGAAGTTACGCGGCGTAAATTCCTCATGATAACGCCTGCAATGTATTTTAAATTACCGATGACACACTAATTCCGTCGCGTTCCGCCCGTATTTTATATGCGTTTGACATTGCGGGCGTAATCATGCGGAATTTACGCCGCGTAACTTCGGCCTAGTGTGTTTAGACACTTTTATGGAAAATCGGTGAAAAAGGACTATCAGAGAAGTTGATTCATAGGCAAATGGAAGACCGACGTACTTTGGTCACATTAAATTGACACATATTTTATGCTAAGTACTCATATGCGGTTTTGCTCGATAGTTTTACTTCAAATCGAGTAATAATTACTGTGTGGACCGCAAAACTGACAGCTCGAAGGCTCGCATCGAGCCAGCTCGATGGAATTAAATATATCGATTTAGAGTAAAACTATCGAGCAATGCTGAATGTGTGGACGAAATCCCGAGCCGCGGGTTTTCGACGTTATTGCTCTTGTATAGAACTATGGATGTGTACTTAGCAGTACTCATCCATAGTTCTATACAAGATCTACGCCTGGCAAACTTGAAACGTCACATGATTGACAAAGATCCAGAATGAAATGAAAATGTAATACTTACCCATGGGCGTACCGAGGGGGGGGAGGGGGGGGGCAGCATTTCTCTACTCGGTTACCGCGCTCAAAGCCCACGATAAAAGCTATACAATAGCTTTAAAATATGACTTATTCGAAAATGCTTTATTTACAGGTATGGGAGTAATCGAGCAGCACCAAAACGTCAGTGAAGCACAGGCCAGCGGTCGCAAGACACTGTCCAGGTGGGACTTTTGTTGGAAGTCGTTCACATATACGTGGGAGAGCCATGCTTCGGTTTTCCATCCATTGCTTTCCATTGCATTCCATTGCTTTCCATCAGTTGAGTCGTTTGCCCCCTTATCTCATATAAAAAAAAAGAACATGCACAAGTCAAATGCTACGCAGTAGGACCCACACCGGTGACAAACTGTTCAGCTGTAATATTGACGCTGTAAACTGTAAAGCATAACTATATACATAAATTTATGTACTATCAGAGAATTTGATTCCTAGGCAGATGGCGGACCTAAGTAATTTGGTCGCGTTAAGTCAAACTCATCGGACAGATCACAGCTAACATTGAATTGACATAAGCCGACCACATGACGTAGGTCCGTCAACTGCCTAGGAATCAATTTTCTAAGGTACTAACCTACAAAAATTACGTACTGATTTATGAATGCGTTTATGGTCTTTAGATCATTTAGAACAAGACTGCATTCAAAATGCAACAATTTTTTTTGTGGGTTAGGACACAAATGCTTACTGAGACCATATTTGCTCCAAGAAATTTTCATAAAAGAACAATTTTGATGAACACAAATAGTGTAATAAAGTAATATGATTGTAAAATAATATTATCACGCCTTCAACAGTTACTTAAAAAAATTATGAGATCTCATTTACTTAACTAGTCAAGGCGTTAAATTTTACAGTCAACGTCGTAATGAGTTTTCCGTTACATTCAATAAACATGCTAGTCGTTCAATCGAATTGCAGATTGTAAATTCTCTTATACCTAATAATTATTTTACATTTATACCTAATTATTTATACCTAGCTTTCGTCTTATAGAGAAGAAGAACTAGAGTTAAAAAGAAGAAGAAATCGTGAACGTCAAAGAGCATATTATCATCGTTGGAAAGATTTGAAGAAAAAGGAAAAGAAAATTAAGAAAAAAGAACCAAAATCAAATGCTGAACGCCAAAAGGAGTTTCGTCGACGTAGGTAATGCTGAAAAATTTTAAGTGGATAATAATACGTAATTATAACATTCGCCCCGCATCCCTTAAAATAGAGGGATGGAGGTTTACATGAGACTTTCATCAATTCTATGAATTAGGACATAACAGTTTACACGGGGTTGTAGACAGTAACTAAAAACCTATTAATTAATAAGTATTTACAAGAACCAACTTACAAAAAGAACTGAAATCCCACCAAAAACATTTTATGTAAAATGTTGCCGAGACGACCACATAAGGTTTACCCTGTGAAAAAGATATGAGATCTCATGTCGAGCCAAGCTTCTGAATCTACACGGCTCTACTGACCCTAACTTAAACAAATTCTACATTTTAATATGTATGGCTCGGCTGTTTCGTTACTAACTTCAGATCAGAAACTAAATATTCGCATCACCTCGATAGTGTCACCACATTTACTACTACATACATATTTTACATGAAATGTTTTTGGTGGAATTCAATTTACTAATTGTAATTGCCTCAATATTATTCAACTTCACGATTTTCACATTATTTTTCACAGGAAAATACAAAAATTGGGCGGTATTGAAGAGAATCTCGTGCAATGTGGGCCTGTTGAAAATATAGTGCATGTAACAATACAAGAAGATCACATTCACAGCCAACAACTTATTAATGTGCAGCATACTGAATGCATTACTCCCGAAGTTATTCTACAGAGGAGCACAGAAATTCCTAGAGATGGTAATTATCTATATCGATACTGATATTATAAATGCGAAAGTGTGTCTGTCTGTTCACTATTGCTGGCGATAGTTCTTTCCAGAGTATACTGCTGGCGACAGTTTGTTCCAGAGTATACTGCTGGCGACAGTTCGTTCCAGAGTATACTGCTGGCGACAGTTCTTTTCAGAGTATACTACTGGCGACAGTTCGTTTCAGAGTATACCGCTGGCGACAGTTTGTTTCAGAGTATACTGCTGGCGTCAGTTCGTTTCAGAGTATACTGCTGGCGACAGTTCGTTTCAGAGTGTACTGCTGGCGACAGTTCGTTTCAGAGTATACTGCTGGCGACAGTTTGTATCAGAGTATACTGCTGGCGACAGTTCGTTCCAGGGCATACTGCTGGAGACAGTTCGTTCCAGAGTATACAGCTGGAGACAGTTTGTATCAGAGTATACTGCTGGCGACAGTTTGTATCAGAGTATACTGCTGGCGACAGTTTGTATCAGAGTATACTGCTGGCGACAGTTTGTATCAGAGTATACTGCTGGCGACAGTTCGTTCCAGGGCATACTGCTGGAGACAGTTCGTTCCAGAGTATACTGCTGGAGACAGTTCGTTCCAGAGTATATTGCTGGAGACAGTTCGTTCCATAGCTTAGTTTGGATTCGGTAGAAGCGCAACCTTCGTATTAATATAAAATCTTGTTTTTGCAGGTTTTGTACAAGACAAAACTCAAGAAAATTCAAAGCTGGCTATAGATACTTGTCATATAGAATTTGAAGGTCCCTTATTACCAAATGATGGCGGAAGTAACCAGGACAATGCTAGGCCTAAGTCCGATAACACCCCAATACAACAAGCCATAGAACATGTGGAAATAAAACTAGAGGTTGAAGATTTAGGTAATTATTGTTTTTTTATGGTTCCGTATCTAAAGGGTAAAACAGGACCCTATTACTGAGACTTTGATGTCCGTCTGTCTCCAGGCTGCATCTCAAGAACCACTATACCCAGACTTTCGAAATTTTCACAGATTGTGTATTTCTGTTGCCATACTCATTCGAAAATTCTTTGTTGCCTAGGTGTGGAAGAAAACGAGCAAGCAACAAATGTCAGTGAGGAACAGGCCTACATCAGTGAAGCTCAAGCCAGCGGTCACAAGACACTGCCCAGTGATATTTGTTGGGAGCCGGTCACGTCCACAAGTCAACTGCAACGACACAGTGACAAACGGTTCAGCTGTAATATTTGCTCCAAGGAATACTCGCAGAAGCACAATTTAGTTAAACACATCTTAACCCACGGTGACTACAAACCGTTCAGTTGCAATGTTTGCTCAAAACGTTTCTATCAGAAGGAAAACTTGGATACACACATGAGAATTCACGGCGGTGAGAAAACTGTATTCAAATGTGACGTCTGTGAAAAGACGTTTGCGCACAAAAGAACCTTGGACAATCACAAGGAGACTCATTCGACCGAAAGGAAATTTAGTTGTGAAGTTTGCTTCAAGGAATTCTTTTTGAAGAGAGTTTTGAAAGCACACATGCGTACTCATACGGATGAGAAACAGTTCAGTTGTGAGGTTTGTGATAAAAAATTCTCGGTAAGAGATTATATGTTGAAACATATGAAGACTCATAGCGGTGAAAAACCATATACTTGTCATATCTGTCAGAAGCCATTCTCAGAAAAGGGAACTTTGAACGCTCACATATATACGCATACAGGTGACAAACCATTCGATTGTAACTTGTGTTCCAAGAAGTTTTCGTTGAAAAGCACTTTGAAATCACACATTTTAGTTCACATAGGTGAAAAACCATTCGCTTGTACATATTGCGGTACGAAATTCAGAGAGCAGAAATCATTGAATCGTCACATGAAAAAGCATTTAAACTCGGAAAAGTCGTTTATTTGTGACATGTGTTCTAGGACGTTCGCATCAAAAAGTACTTTAAAATCCCACATGCTAGTTCATGTAGGCGATAAACCGTACACTTGTGATACTTGTGGTAATAAGTTTAGAGAACAGAAGGCATTAAATCGTCACATCAAAACTCATATTGGTGAGCTGGTGCCGATTGAGAAACCATTCTCTTGTGGCACTTGTGGAAATAGGTATAGAGAACAGAAAGCACTAAACCGTCACCTTCAAAGTCATGCTGATGAGATTATGAAGCTTGAAATTACTTAAAACGCCAGCTGATCCCAACAGACGATTTTGTTTTGATTTAGCCCTGTACATATGGGCGTAGCTAGGTACGGGCAGGGGGGGCAGCTGCCCCTCCTACAAGAGCGATCGGTCGCTAATGCTCACGAGTTTCATACCTAAACGTGCAGCGGAGAGAGTTGTGGGTTCAAGCTGTAATAGAGGAGATGAGATTATCTTGTAAGAAAGGTCACTGCGTAGGTAGATAGCAACACCGCCGCCGCATTTCAAGGCATTCAATCCCAGTTCGCTCCCGCCCCATATAGCATCCAGCTGGCTACGCCCATGCCTTTACATATTATAGTTCAAGGAAGAACCAATCCTGCGACATAAAATTTAGAGGACACCACTGGTCTCGAAATTAGTGTGTGGGGTAAAGAAAGATCTTCAGACCGAGCGAGATAGCATGATCGACTGTCAGGCCAAATAGATTTGTGTATATTATAGAGATGTATGTATATTACATTAAAATACTTGTGGCACTCGGGGACTGCCGCGGTAAAGCTGCGTAGCATTTTTTATCGGCTTATGCAATTATGATTCTAGTCTAGTCGCACGATAACAAACACCGTACCGAAGTCTGGCAAGGTCGCACCGAGCCTAAGTCTGCCGAACTAAAACCACTTTGGACGAATGTTATGTGTTTTTCGTTACGGAATTTCTTGATTCGGTCGTCGCGCTCCAAGCCCGCAAAAGTTATACAATAGCTTAAAAAGTTAATTGAAAGTAGTTGCATACGAGATTTCGGGTCCTTGTATCCTTATTGATGCGTGAAGCCGAATTGTTGTTCAGACAGAGGTCGTCATGCTTATGACGACCTCTGTGGCTCAGTGGTAGCTCAAGCCGGGGGTTGCCGGTTCAAATCCCGCCGACGGAACAAAAAGTTTTCGAAGTTTCTGGGTCATGGATGTGTTCTAAATATGTGTATCATATAATAAAAATCTTAAATATATGTATAGTATAAAAGTATTAAATTAAATATATTACCGTTGTCTGGTACCCGTAACACAAGTCCTTCAGGTACTTAGCACGGGGCCAGACTGACGTGGTGTGAAGCTTCCATAGATATTATTATTATTGCTTATATTTAACTTTGTATCATAAAGTTTGTGAACAAGCTTTGCTCAGTCTACCGTCCTTCCATACGCGGGGAAACACCCTCTTGGACACATCGCCTAAACACCCCGGTGTTGTGTTGTGTTAATCCCTAACTATACTCGCGATCACTTCGTCCGTCGAAGTAGCAGCATCTTCTCCTGAAGCAATCGTCGCTGCCACAAACTGCACTTGCCGGTGGTACTCCGTCTCTTTGGACACATCGACGTCCGGACACAGAGCATTTTTTTTTTTTTAACGGGCAAAAGGCCCACCACACATTCCCACCACTGCAACTCCTGTGTCGCCAGGATCAACAGTGGTAACCAACCACGAAAACCCTTTGATATGATCTCAGGGATGCCCGAGGGACAAGCTAAATCTGTCTTGGGACCCGCAACGAAATTAATCAGAAGAAATGTAGGAGGAGTAGGAGATACCAATTTCCCTCCCCAAGCAAAGCGGGAGACAGCCAAATTGTAATGACATTGATGTCCGAACAAAGGGGGAAGCACCACGGGAAAAAATTTGGTTATACTTAATACAATATGCCTACTTCATAAAAAAAATAAATAAATAAAAAATGACATTTATTTATAATGGCAAACTTGTGTTCGGTTGTTTCCAATAGTATTTATGACAAAAACGTTTGAAAGCACGGAAATTCCTTGCGCTGCCTACGAGGTCATCGTAATATACGACTCCAGAGACACATTGGAGGCTGTTTAACAGATCGGTTCTTTCCTCATGCCAGAGACCGCACTCCCAGACTCTGGGAGTGCGGTCTCTGGCATGAGGACACAGAGCATGCATGAGGCTGTGCATGGCTATGCTCCAGCATGACCTTCAGCATGTTTCGTGCCATTAATTACATTGCTAGAAGGCCGGAACCTCGCCGCCACACGGTACGCCTGGCCCCAAGGGTCCTGGTTTCCCGATTCTGTTACGGACTTGAAAAACTTAAGTTGCTCCTCCTTCATGGCTACCATATCTACGCCTAAGCTCATTGAAGCGTTGCTTGTCAGTCCCCTCGCTCGGGCTGTTACCCTTATGACTCGCGTGCCAAGCTCTGCGCGAGGTCTCGCGGCTAAGTCAGTCCAGGACCGGCGTCCACCACTAATACCCCTCTGTTCTCCCGCCCTTAACAAAACCCAAAACTCTCTTGGCTGTGCTCGCGACCATCTTGGTAAACTTCGCACATAACACCTCTGCAGGCGCGGTCCACGGGATGTTAGCACCAAGTACGTAATCAGCCTATGGTCTATGGTGTTTATGCACTCTCCACCCTGTTACCAGGGTGCCTAATGCCTATCGTCAAAGTCGGGTCGATGTTGGACGTTCCGTTCGTCCCGGCGAAGGCCGGCTAGTCTGAAGCGTTTAGCCAAGCGGAGTCCATGTGCCACGTTATACGATTTCATCGACTCCCGACGGTGCGTGACGTCTGATCCGCGTCCAATGTACTGTCTCTCGGAATACCACATCGGAGAGCGCGCGTTTTCGTCGCTGTACTGAAAGTATACAGAGACAAAGTATAATTCTTTGTCGTTGAGTACATAACATACTATAGAGACGGTGTGAGACCAACATGTTGCAAGACGGCGCACGCCAGGTCCGACCACCTGATCCGAAATCACGGACTGATGGAATATCCGCCGCGTATAGGCTTATGGATATTTTTAACACGCTTCTCTTAGCTAATAGGCTGTAGACGTTTTGTGGCCTGCTGCTTTTAGCCAAAACCTAGCTATCTAGCTGTCACACACTAACACCTTGTCCTGGTCGCCACTAGCCTTACTGTTATGCTCTGTAGAAGTAACCCTCAATCAGACAGGGCACCATAAAACACTTCTGAAGAAAGTACAGACAACACTTAAGCCTCAAAGTATAACCCAAATCTCGTATTGCATAAAGCTTTCAATTTACATTTGAATTTTGATTTATAATTGAACGCTGTTAAACATTAGTGTACTAACCCACAAACAAATTGCAGCAGATATGTTCTTTAGTTCATTTAGAACAAGACTGCGTTCAAAATTCAAGTTCCAACAAAAAAATGTGGGTTAGGACACAAATACTCAACAGCGGCCAATTATAAATTAGATTTTAAAAATGTATTGTGTAAAAATTTACTTAATACTTTTATGTAGATAAACAACAATAAAAAGCTTGTAATTCACTTGACTTTCATTTAATCACAGGCCATTTATATAACGATTAAACAGAAAGTTTGTATAGATAATATTATAGTCTGTCAAGAAAGTGAAGAAATTAAAAAGTGGCAACATCGTAGTGTCAGGGATGACACCATTTTTCTTCATTTTCATCATTTTTCTTAGATTGATTTGAAAGGGATGACACTACGATGTTGCCACTTTTTAATTTCTTCACTTTCTTGACAGGCTATAATAGGCTTGGCTGTCTTTTTACATTTTATGTTTTCAGTGGGATTTAAATTATTACATAATATATAAATAAAATCTCTATAAAATATATTTACAATTATTTTTATTCATGATTATATTTCTCTAATGCGGGGATTCGAACAAATACGCAGCCGCAAAACCCTGCACACTCGCGGTTCGCGGGCTTTCGCTCCGCGAGGGTGGAGCCTATTCTATATCCTTAAATAATACTTCTACAGACTACAGACTTCCTTCTACTATTTATCTATTCATCTATACATATAAATTAAATTGGAGTGTCTGTTTGTAATATTGAAATAACCGTTTTTTACTACATGCATATGAATATTTAGATGGTACAGACACCAAAATAACAATTTTTAAAATGTTTGTCTGTCTGTTTGTTCCGGCTAATCTTCGAAATGGCTGGACCGATTTTGAAGGGACTTTTATTGGCAGATAGCTGATGTAATAAGGAGTAACTTAGTCTACTTTTTAACCGACTTCCAAAATGGAGGAGGATATTTTTTACTTTTTTTATGTTTTACCTATGTATTTTACTCCGCCGCGCCGTTTGTGGACCGATTTTCGAAATTCTTTTGTTGTTGCATAAGAAATGGTCCAAATTAGATACTATGTTCATAAAAATTATCTGATGATGTAGATAGGTTGAATGAAATTTTGCACAGTTATATTTAGTTTATATGATGAAGGAGTGCATCGAGCTAATATTATTTTGAAATTATGCTTTTATCATACATTTTTTTAACAAATAAAACATTACACACACTACAACACACACACAAGGAAAATGCCAGATTTTTTATTGACAAGCCTATGCATACGAATTGTACTCTTTTATTTATGGTTGAAGTCTGTTGACAACAATGTGACAAATTGAAAATGGACTATAGATTTTTTTTATTGAATCTTAAATACTATTAGACAATGTACACGGCCAGTCTGAGATCAGCTGAGTCCCGGAGACGAGAGTTGAAAAAAATATGATAAAGTCATTTTTTACAAAATATAGATAGCAGTCCTAATATCGTTGAAATTAAGGTCGAATTTCGACCATTGGGCGATCTCTAGTCACTATAATTATGCCATGCATCGTCACAACCTTAAGTTTGTTGACTGATTTTCAAAATTCTTTTGTTGCTGTTATAGGGTATAATCTGAATTTGGTTAATTTTCTGTCTTTGTTATCAACTTTCCACATTTTGTTGACGCGGACGAAGTCGCGGGTAACAGCTAGTATAATATAATATTGTTACGGTACATGGTATACGGACACGTGGTGCCATCTAGCGACAAACCAGCGAAGCTTACCGAGGGAGCACAGGCAACATAAATCCCCTACACTAAATACTCGAACCTTCTAGAAAGGTCCAATGTTATACTGGAGATCAGATACCTAGATGCTAGAGTGAGCCTGCGTTTCCACCAGAGATGTGTTTTTGAGAATCAATAGAATCGCTTCATTGACGTGAGCTTGCCATCTTAAAAACACATTCCTCGCAACACATCTCTGGTGGCAACGCAGGCTAATGCTGTTGACTACTTCTACCAGAGCAAACAGAACTAACGAGTAAGCCGACTCAGATGGTAACGCATTAGTAAGACTCGGCCGGCGCCCGCCTTACTAATGCGTCACCATTGTGAAACATGTTGAAAGTGACAATCGCCCCCAACTCGCGTATATTCGCCCGTTTGTTTGAAGTCGAGGTACTCCTTAGTTCTGTCTACTCTGCTACCATGCCAGTCTACTGCAGCAGATGACTATATTCGAAATGTCACATCTGCAAGGATGATTGGCGCGTGGATGACAATTATTGTCAATAATTGATCATGATATCAGATAGTTCATATTAACTCGGCCAAAACGATAGCTAAATTAATAAATAACAATAAATAAATCAGAATGAATAGTTAAACATGTTTTACATACTACGTCAAACGTAATACAGAGATCTCTTCTGAGTCGGCCTTCTCTCTTTAATTCTGTTTCCTCTGCTTCTACTATGCCAATTGCCAGTCTACTGCGAAAGATTACAATAATCGAAATATCACATCTGCAAGGATGCTTGGCGAGTGGATGACATTGTCAAAAATTTGTCAATTATTGTCAAATTTGACAGTTATTGTCAAATTTTCGGCCAAAACGATAGCTAAATAAATAACGTAGATAAATAACAAGTCAAGAAAAATCAGAATAAATAGTTAAAGATGTGGCGTGGTCATTTATATGGTGACTGTCTTTGAAGTGGCATTTTGGCCACGCGCCAAATCAGCCTTGTTCCTTGTGTCTGTACCAAGAATCACAATACACAGATGATTAATTTGGAACCTTTTAATTTACATGAAAATTATGTTTGTCTGTTACCTCTTCATAAAAAGTTACAGAAACGACATATTACAAAGTATTGCCCGCATTTTGATGCAATTTCTAAAAAACTTTTACATCTAAATCGGTTTAGTAGTTAATATAATCATTAATAGATAACAGATTAACACAGCAAAACTATTTGTGTTCCTTGAATCAAGATTGTCGAGCCCCACTGGTAGACATTGGTCATTGCACTTCCGCGCCAAGACTAACCACATCGACTATAGCGCAACTAAATGGCTTTATATTAGAATGGATGAGTGTGTGTTTCTTTAAGTTACTTTTGTGCGAGAACTTTTTGTGACAGATGTGACAGCCATGCGGTCTCTCACCCGTATGTACTCTTAAATGTCTATTCAAATCGCCCTTCTGAGCGAACTTCCTATGGCAAACATTACACGTGTACGGCTTAACGTTCATATGGGACAATATATGGTATTTTAAAGTCTTCTTCTGTGAAAAACTTCTGCTACATATGTCACAATTGAACGGTTTGTCACCTGTGTGTAGCAGCTGATGGGTCTTTAGGTAGCCCTTACGGGAGAATTTGTTCTGACAAACCTCACATGTGAACGCTTTCTGAAACGCGTGTGTTCTAATATGCTTACTGAGATTAAACTTAGCTGCGAATTTCTTCGGGCAGATATGACAGCTGAACGGTTTTAAGCCACTGTGGGTCTCTATGTGTGTATTTAAATTCACCTTTCTAGTGAACTCTTTCTGACAGATGTGGCATCTAAACGGTTTCTCGCCGGTATGTTTTCTGGCATGTTGCAAGAGGAGGCTTCTGCATGTAAACGTCTTTGAGCACACTTCGCAGTGGTGTGGTTTTTTCTTGCTGTGGGATTTTGATTCCATGAGATTATCTCTTTCCTGTTCATTGGCATCTCGTTTGTTACCTAAAAAATATGATGATATAAATATAATATGATGATACCTGAATGGAACGAAGTTATTTCTTATGTTCAAAAAACCTGTAACATATACACTAAAAAAAAAATTAAAAACGCCATCTATTGACGCCCAGGAATACTAACAACGCGTCGCTGTTTATTCTCAAAAACGCCATCTAGTAGACGCACAGGAATACTATCAACGCCCTGCCCCTACCATGCAGGTACTAATAAAAAAATGTCGAGGTCAAATATCGTTCTGTCTAACCTGTCTAGTTCGCCGAACGCGCGATAAGGAACTTCGTTCCAACAAGGTATATCACCTGGAAACCGTATAATATACGAGAAAATATTATTTTATCCGGATAAGAAATAACCTATGTGTGAGTCAAAGTATCTCGAAATTACATCCTAATCAGTGCAGCCCGGGAAAGGCGCAGGTATTTTTATTCTCAGAAAAATGTAAGGTTCTGGCGCGATAGACGAATTTTGGCGCTTTGTTGCGGGCGTCTTCTAGGCCGGTATAAATTAGGGTTGCTGAGGATTCCTCTTCCTCCTCCTCATAATGAGGAAGTTCCGCAATATTTTGGGTTCCTCAACCGTTACCGCATCCTCATAAATAAAAATAAAAAAATCCTCCTCCGCTATCGCTTCCTCAAAATTTAGGAGGAATTTTACTGCGCATGCGCGTCGCGTATCCAATCATGGCAACGCACACGCCAGAGCGCGATGCCGGACCGAACGGGCGAGCGAGACCTCCCCTCTCGCCACCCGCGCTGAGCAAGCTTGCTTGTTTGTTTTAATTTTATTGACATAGCCACAGAATATATATTAGTAGTACCAAACATAGCAAGCGTTGTTTTGTTTACGCGTGTACGCAGCTACGCAGTGCGAATAATCTAATAATTTGATTTCTTTTATCGAAAATCGAAATGAGACCGAAGTGTAGTGCTATATCAGGGGTTCCCAGACTTTTTTTGTCCACTGCCCACTTTGAGAACAAAATATGTTTTAACACCCCCATTGTTTCACCTACTTTCTTTTCCTAATTTAAATTAAGGAGCTCTTGCCACAAATTTGTTGGTAATAAGAAGCCTCTACAAAACACCGCCATTTTTTCTGAGTTTCACACCGCCACCCTTTAGACCTTCAGCGCCCACAAGGGCGTTATCGCCTACATTGGGAAACGCTGAACTATATGGACGTACTTCCTCTTCCGCTTCCTCATCCGCATCCTCTTCCTCAAAAAAATATCCTCTTCCTCATCCGCATCCTCTAAATTTGCGCGTGACAATTCCTCTTCCTCCTTCTCTTCCTCATAATCACTTCCTCAACAACCCTAGTATAAATAGTCAGTACTTAAGATGCGACCCGGTCTCAAGACGCGGTACGGCTATGTGATTGGTCCAAATTTTGACAGCCAACCAATCACAGAGCCTGAACCGTGTCTTGAGACCGAGATGCATCTTGAGTACTGACTATTTATACCGGCCTTAGTGTTGTAACTTATAAGTAAAGATGAATGTAAGTGCACATACCTAAATATTCTATCTCCACTTCTATATGTTGTTGCATTTCTTCTACACTCCGTTGTTCTGTGCACCGAGCTGCATTTTGTGATCCGAGGCCCTCAAAATATTCTTCCTTGATTGTATGTGTTGTCGGGGTTTGCTGCACATATTCATAATTAACTTGGCTAACCTCTGATTGAACCTCGTTTGAAGAGGCGTTTCGGTCTACTGGTAAATCCGTTTTACAGTTATCATTGATTAATAGAGGATCGTCATATTCTATAAAGAATTGTTCATATCCTTCGTAGTCGCATGAACTTTCCACATTATGATCGATCACTGAAATAATTTTGATAAATTAAAATTCACAACAACAGGTTGCACCCACATACACTTTTTTTTAAGTGGTCTGCAAAATAAAGAGGTTTTGGAACCTCTGCTCTATTGCCACTTTTGTTGGTTCTCAAACTATCATTGTTTGCTGCACACTTTTTTACTTTAAATTATATTATGAGATGGAACAGCCCTTTAAAGTTCTTCTTATGGTAAAAAATTATGGTATCATACGTTATTGGTTCTTATTATTAAGAAGTTTACTAGTAAGTTTATAAATTGTGTTTAATTAGATAATTTTTACGCCAAAATAATGACATAAAACTATATATTAAGTAATTAATTTTTATTAGGGTTCCGTACCCCATTCATGAGATTTCGATGTCTGTCTGTCCGTCTGTCTGTCTCCAGGCTGTAACTCAAGAACCGCTATAGCTAGACTACTGAAATTTTCACAGATTGTGTATAGTTCTTGCCGCTATATTTTTGCTCGTAATCAATAATGGTAACTTAATAATTAATAATAAAATTAAAATAAAGTAAATATTAAAGGGGGGCTCCCGTACAAAAAACACAATTTTTTGTCTACTTTCACTCTATACCGGCCTTCGTGCGCGAGTCCGACTCGCACTTGGCCAATTTTACTAAATTATATTATGTAATCTATATTACCACTGTCATTGGTAGATTCAAGCTTCAAATCTAGCTGGTTCTTTGCTTCTGGCTCCTGTATATCACGTGAAGTATAATGTGGTATTGAGATGTTTTTCGTCCTATAGATTGATAATTCTAACAAGGATCCAAGCACTTTTAGATCGATATTGATCTGAAAACAATAGAATGCGTCATTATAATAGAATCATCTGCAATTTTTAAGCTATTGTATTGCCGTGTTCACACCAAACTGACTGTGAGCCGCCGAATGTGCGCAGGCTCACTGTGAGCCCCAGTGTGAACGTGAACATAAACGGTATCGAATGTCCTTGCGGCTTGTATGTGTGCGCCATAGTATCAATGCGTCGCCACAGTATCAATGCGTCGCCACGTACGGCACACAACAAAATCTCGGTGGTACCAGCCTTATAAAACTGGTCGAGATTTTGTTGTGTGCCGTACGTGGCGACGCATTGATACTATGGCGCACACATACAAGCCGCGCGCGGTGCCTTTGTATGAAGATAACTTACTTCCTCTCCTTTTACTATGCCTAGTGCCTACACTTAGCTTAATAACGTATTGTCGGTTAGGTGTTCTGAACGAAAAAGTGAATATGTATGGAAATAAAAAAAACTGCGTATCGTTCGCTCCACCGACCACACAACCACGTGGTTGTGTGGTCGGTGGTTCGCTCACACTCGGCGACTTACAGTCGGTTTGGTGCGAACCTAATCGCGGGCTTTGAGCGCGGCGACCGAATCAAGAAATTCCGTAACGAAAATAAACCCAACACGAGGTCGTCTAACGTCGTTTCAGTAGGCATACTACGAAACCGTTTTGAGACTCAAACAATCGAACGAGAATGCCGCGTCCCGCTCTAACAACGTCATTGCACGTTTGTTAGAGCAGGACGCGGCATTCTCGTTCTTTTGTTTGAGTCTCAAAACGGTTTCGTGGTACGACCCCAGTTCAGCAGACTTCGGCATGGTGTTTATGTACGTGCAACCAGACTACACGAGACTAGATGCTATGAACTTTAATGTTTGTGGCACTCAGGCTGAGTGCCACATATATTTTTTTATCAAACTCAACATACAGAAGATTTAAAAGAGGTGAGTTACATATTATGTTAACGAATATGATATTTCAGAGACAAGGAAAACTTCCAAATATGTACAATCAATGAAACAGATTCCTAGGCAGTTGACAGACTAACATCATTTGGTTGGATCATGTCAATTCAATGTTATTTGTGATCTGTCAGCTGGGTTTGACTACGTAGGTCCCCCATCTGCCTAGGAATCAACTTCTTTACCTTATTGTGGCCATCAATGAGACCCCGTGTCTGCACAGCCAACTGCTGCAGCCGGAGACATTGCTGAAGCCTCGTGTGACAGATGTAGCACATCCAACATTCGCCGTCTGTGATCTATTAAAACAAATGAAAGTGTGAGTCATTTCGAAAACAACTGAACTAAACAATGCTTATTGGCTAGCAAGTAAGTAGTAAGCACCTAAGAAGACATCCTTTAAAATTATGCCAAAATCCCAGCAAGAACTTACCTAGAAGGCACTTTTTACCTAACCGAGTGAAAGTGGTCTGGAACAGACTTCCTGAAAGTGTGGTAATGGCAACCTCTGTGAACTGCTTTCAAAACAAACTGGACCAATTGGGAGATGAAATCTTCAAACGATTTGACACACGCATCAGCTTAATGGCTGATGGTGTGGTTACACAAATAATAATAAACAAGCTATTTGACTGAGCTTTGCTCGGTATTCGATAAAACACGAATAAAATTACATTTTATAAAAATGATTCCTAGCTAGATCGATTTATCGCCCCCGAAACCCCCTATATACTTAATTTCATGAAAATCGTTGGAGCCGATTCCGAGATTCCAATTATATATTTATATACAAGAATTGCTCGTTTAAAGATATAAGATAAGATAAGAATAATAATAATAGTAAATTCATAAACATTAGGCTGCGTTTGACGCGGAGCGGAGCGGAGAGGAACTTAGAGGTGCCGAATTGACCAATCACCATGGTCGAAATCTTAGCTAGCTTTGCTGTCATTGCGCTGCGCGCTGGAATATCATGATTGGTCAATTAGGGCACCGCTTCAGTGGAAACACGGCCTTAAGCATCATATCATAGATCAGACTTTCCCAAAGTGGGTGATAACGCCCTCTTGTGGGCGCTGAAGGTCTGAACCCAGTTAAAAAAATGGGGGTGTTGAGACTGATTTATTTCATATGGATGCATTTTAAATTTTTAAATTGAAACAATGGGGAGCACTAAAACATAATTTGTTCTCAGAGTTCATAAAGGCCGGCAACGCACCTGCAGCTCTTCTGATGCTGCGAGTGTCCATGGGCGACGGTAATTGCTTTCCATCAGGTGACCCGTTTGCTCGTTTGCTCCCTTATTTTATTTAAAAAAAAGTGGGCAGTGGACAAAATAGGTTTGGTAACCCAACAGGGGTTCCCAGTAGATTAATATTATTATTGGTCTGTTGCTAGTGCTGACTGAAATGAGACATTTATTTTATGCACTGCAGTTACAATTTGCATATTAAACTTTTCTAATTGTAAATGATTTACATTGCACTGTTTTTTTTGGTATAGGAATAATTAATTTTGCTGGAATAAAAATTATCCTTTATCTATTCCTGCTCAAAGTATTTCAATACATACCAAGTTTCAGTAAAATCAATTCAGTGGTTTGGTCGTGGATTGTGGAAAACTAATAGACTAACAGATAGGCAGACAGACACTTTCTAAATTAAAATATTAGTATGGATATACAGAGTAAATGTCCATTTTTATCAAGAGAAATTGTAAACATAGCAAAGTAGGACACCTACATGAAATAGGTACCATATTATTCATATCACTTTTACAAGGAATGTCGGGTGTTAAGCCCGACATTCCTTGTAATGTGAGCTCTATTTATGGAAAAGATGTAGTTAACTATTGATTTCCACAGTTCACAGGTAAGTGCCCCTCTATAAAGTCTTAACCGATTCAGTGGGGATGACACGGGAGCTGTGTTATACATGTCTTTAACGTGTGGCATATGACATGTGAGCCGGGTCAATAAAAAAACGCCTGTATCCCCCTCAAATTACACTTTAGAAGGTTCATCTTAATTTTCCATGTAGAACAAGCCTATAGGCTTCGCCTCTGAATATTCTGTGAATTGAAAGAAAGTAGGGGCCGTCAACCTTTTTTAAAAGGTGCATTCCGCGTTTTATGGGTTTTTAACAATTATTGTGGCGTGTGACACGTGAGCCGTGTCATTAAGAAAGCGATTGTATCTCTCTCAAATTACACTTTAGAAGGTTCTACTCCGAACCGTCTTAATTTTCCTCGTAAAACAAGGTTTAATGAAAGTATTGTCCACAAAATATTATGGTCATTCAACATTGTTACAATAATTTGAAGAATGAGTCTTAAGATTTGTCTAAATAGTTATAAGACTCTTGGTGATCTTGGTGTTGGCGCAACGGAGTCGTGGGCGTCTAAAGGAATAAATAAGACTAAATGAAATTATTATCTTCATATTGTTGCCATTGCAGTGCGTTACGATTCGTTCCGTTTAAGTACCTTGTAATACGCGAGGCTTTCATAAACGTACTGTAGGTCCGTTTTATAAATGTTCAGTGTTCTTCTATTTGCCGCTAAGCATAAATAGCAGAAGGTATTCTTCATATTTTGCGATAAAATCCTGAAATACCGTCATTGATAAACAGTGCACCATCTTCTGAAAGTTGTCAACTTCTTCCTCTTCTTTGTAGTATGTACTTCCTCTTCTCCTTTAGTGAATACAAAGAATAATTATTTATTTCGGACGGGTCCGTATTTAAGGCGGAATGTCAACAGCCGTCCCCTTACGCGATCTCATCACCGCAGACATGTTCTGGGCGCGCTGAGAGTACCTCCCTGACCTCCAACACCAGCGGGACCCTCACGGGAGTGGGAGGGCCATCATAGAAGGGGGACGTCGTGCTGATGGTGGACAGCAACCTCCCGAGAAACACCTGGGGTCATCGCAACCTACCCGGGACAAGACGGTGCAGTTTGAGTGGTGCACGTGCGGACCAAGGGAAGAGTGCTCCGGCGACCGATGAAGCGGCTGGTGATCGGGCTGATCCTGACAACGTAGTGCATCGTCGTATCATCGTAGTGCACATACAGCGCCGACTGTCGAGGCAGGAAGCTACATCGCTGCAAAGCGGGATAATTGTACGAGACGATGAAATCGTATAGTTCACTTTATTTAAATACATAGCAAAGTTTAGACTTTAGATTCTTTAAAAATACTAAACAATCATAATATAATTGATAATAAAAATTGCGAATTTACGTTTCATAAAAAAAAAATAGAATCGGATAGATTTGCACCATTCTTGTTTGCAAATTGCACCTGACCGATAATTGAAGCATAATTATGGAGAATGTTACTAGGTATGGCAAATTGCTTGAAATTTTGTCACAGTAAAGCCTCTATGTATACAAATATACTAGTTTTTGTTGTAGTCAAAAATACATAGTAGTTTTGATTTTATAGGCATTCAAAGTTTCGATGAATATCGAGTCCCGCTAACAGTCCCGTGACGCGCCGCGCGGGCCCCATACATTAAACGTGATTTTTTGCCTTTTTTTGCTCTTTATCAATAACGCCAACAGGTAAGCACTTGGAATTTTCACCAAGGCCTTAATTATATGTGTACTTTAATAATTAATATAATAATGTTAGGATAAAATAAAAAATCAAGGGGGACTCCCATACAAAAATCACAATTGTTGGCCTATTTTTGCTATGTAGCGGTACGGATCTCTTAGGGGGGTATTACATTATCATTTATATTGGATCATTTCTATGATCATATACAGTGTGTAACAAAAATAAGTGATAATACTTTAGGGTGTGTACGTGTTCCTTGTAGAGAGTTCACTGTTAAAGTAGCACCTCTGAAAGACGAAATTTTTTTTCACTTTAGTATGGGCAATGGCTCGAGCGTCACGAGTTTCCCCATACAAAAGTCATATTATGTGGTTTCAATAGCCAACGGAGAGCGCTAACGCTGACAGGTATTGACGTCAGGGTTACTAGATCTCAGAGAATTCGATGTGTCAAAAGACATCGTCATTTTTAATATGGCTTGTTTTTTGTTATTTCAGCAAGACTATCCAAGTATATAATTAGAAAAATAATTACATTACATTATTTGAATCATATTAACGAACAAGAAATTAAAAACTTTTTTTTATATTAAATAACTGGCAACACCTATTTCTATGACCGTATTGGATCCAATCTCTCAGAAAATGTAAAAAATCTATGATCAAGGAAGAAATGAATCATATGTCTATATTACATTATCCAATATCATTGACTCAATGATCTCGGATCCAATATATATGATAATCTAATATTCATCATATATATGATCATAGAAATGATCCAATATAAATGATAATGTAATACCCCCCTTAGTGCGCGAGTCCGACTCGCACTTGGCCCATTATTTACTTGTATTTTTTTAACCGACTTCCATAAAGGAGGAGGTTATATGTTCGTCTGTTTATAAATTTTTATGTATGTTCGACGATCACTTTGCCGTTTGTGGACCGATTTTCAAGATTTTTTCGCTATTGTATCGGGTTTAATCCGAATTTGGTACCATGTTTATAAAAAAGGTGACTTCATGATGGGATCCATAAGTAATTGAGGGAAATCCTAGCTATTTATACTAAAACTCTCTCTAATGTGGCTAAGTGCTCTGTCCTTGTATGTTTAATAAAGATGTTTTTATTTTATTTATTTATTTAAAACCGCATATTTATCTGGATGATATTGTGATTTCGATTTATAATCTGAAGTATTTCAAATGGAAATTTAGGTATAGTGATTTTGGATAAATACAAATACAATACAAATAATTTATTTCCAGAAAAATACAATATTATACAGCTTCAGATTAAGACAAATCCCCACACTAGGCATAGCCTGTCCTGTGCGGCCAGTAGGAACATTCTCGTGACTTTTACACTTAACTATATTAAAACCTTTACAACAAAAGATTAAAGGTAAGATTATATGTATGTCTAGTGTGTGAGTGAGGGTGTGCGTTTATGTGTGTGTGTTGTGCTTTTATTTGTGTATATATGCGGACGTTGAACGAATTAAGATCTTATGTACGTAACCTTTAGTATGTTTTCAGCTTCTTCGTGTAAGAAGTACTGAGAAGCATTTTTGTAATTATTTCTTTAGATTTTTAATATAAATAATGAAGTACCTATTCCAAGTAAATCTTACCAAAGAGTAAGATTCTTCTACTAATATTTATTTTTTAAGAGACTTCTACGAATATTTTAAGACTAAAATTAGCCCAATCCGTTCAGCCGTTTTCGAGTTTTAGCGTTACTAACACAATTGAAAATCCATTTATATATATATAGATTTTATAATTATTAATATAGATTTGAACAAAACCGGAAGCTAGCTTAAATAGACAGGAACCAATAATTATTAGGAAAATAATTCAAATCATTTAATTCGGGCATCAGGGCATATAACAAATACCTTAAATCTAACATACATATAATTATATAATAAATACCTTAAAACTAACATACATATTTTATATATACTTAAAAAACTATCACTGTCACATTTTGCCGGCGACGTGACTCGCTTCGTTCCGGAGTCTCCCCCGGAACCTCTACTACATCCATCGGCCAGAACTCCGGCGCTTCGAAAGTCGACAGAAGATTCGTCGGTACTCTCACCACAAAGGAGCTAAAGTTAACCTTGTGGCGAGACTGCAGACGCTCGACCCTCAGGCGCAGTGTCGTCTTCTTCTGGATGTAGTCCACGACGTCCTCGACCTCCATGGACCAGTGATATTATAGGTGTCATCACAGGAAGTCAGTTTTGTAACAATAGGTCAGACCACTCCGAGCCAGCCTTCAGCAAGCATCAAGGAGAAAGAAAACCTAGAAGAAAAGAAGCCAGTTCTTCTTTCTCAGGAAGATTCCGTAGAAAAATATAGAATAAAAACTTGAGAGGTTTTAAGGGACACCCAAATGGAACGAAGTTATGAAAAAAACCGTATACATATATACACTCAAAAAAAATTAAAAAAAAAAAAAACGCCATCTATTGACGCCCAGGAATACTAACGCGTCGTCGTTTATTTAAAAAAAATGCCATCTAGTTGACGCACAGGAATACTATCAACGCCATCTGCCCCTAACATGCAGGTACTAATAAAAAAGTGTCGAGGTCAAATCAAGGTCAAATGTCGTTCTGTCTAGCCATGGTCTAGCCTTCAGTTTGACGCTGAACGCGGGATAAGGAACTTCGTTCCAAAAAGGCCGAAAACCTCGCTATTCCTCGACTCCGCTATTAGTTCATCGTGAAGACGTGTTTCATTTTGATCACCCCAGTGCAGAAGCCGTTCCCGAGTTAATTCATAATCTTTATTTGCCAAAATATGGCAAATAAAGATTATTATATAAAGATATAATTAATTCTCGTACGGCAATACTTAAAGATATATAAAGATATAAAAAAGATTATATAAAGATATAGGTAATTAATTCTCGTACGGCAATACTGTACAGCTTAGCTTCTCTAAATTACATGTTGTTGAACTCGTTTGGCTTGCGGCTTGTTGCCACTATGAGTACGCATGTGTTTTGTTATGCTATCCCTAAGATGGAATATCTTGTTGCAAATATCGCATATAAAAACTTTCACCTTTTTTATCATATGCATACTTATTATGTGTCTGTTTAGACGATTTACTGAGACAAACTTCCTGTGACAAATATTACAGGTGTAAAGTAAAATTTCACCATGAACATCGTTTGTATGTTTATCAAAACAATCCAGTTTTATAAACTTCTGTGCACATATAGGACAGCTATATGGTTTTAATGGTATTATGCGTCTATGAACTTTTGCATGAAATTTTAATTTACTCTTCAATGAAAACTTCTCATTACATACAACACAGCTATATAGATGTACTTTATGGACCACTCTTCTATGCATATTTAAATGTCTTAAATGCATAAACTCCTCTGGACACATATTACAGGAATGTCGTTGGTCGTATGTATGAACTTTTGCATGTTGATTCAAATTACCCTTTACAGAAAACTTCTTTTGACATACATCACAGTTAAATGATGTATTCGAATGAATCATTCTTGATGTATTCAAATGAATCTTTCTAATGTGTCTTTTTAAATATTCCTTCCCTCGGAATTTCTTACAACATATATCACAGCTGTATGGTTTTTCACCTGTATGAATTTTGATATGTTCTCTTAAATATATTTTTTGTGTCAACTTTTTATCACAAATGTGGCAGGTTAGTTGTTTTTCATCTGTATGGATGAGCATAATATGTTCATTTAATCGAGAACGAAGGGAGAATTCCCTATAACAGATGTTACAAATAAACTGTTTGGTATCAGAATGCTTATACTTATTATGGTTATATAAAGTGCTTCTATGGGCAAAGCTCTTCCCACAAATATCACAGCCGAATGGTCTGTCACCTGTATGAACTATTGTGTGTGAGAACAAATCAGCCTTGTTGGTAAACATCTTTGAACAAATGTCGCAGCCAAACTGTTTTTCACCATGAGCTCTTTTAATGTGATCCAATAAATGTGCTTTTTGTATCCATTTCTTTGAACAAATATCACAGCCAAACTGCTTTTTACCATGAGCTCTTTTAATGTGATCCAATACATGTGCTTTTCGTATCCATTTCTTTCCACAATAGTCACAGGTGTACGGTCTGTTATGAGTCTTCATATGCCGTAGCAATTTTATTTCATTTACAAACGTCTTGGAACAAACATCACAACTTCGCAGATTCTGACTGTGGGACCGAGCCCCTCTATTTCCATTCTTGCTGTTTGTTATTTGCTTGATACCTGAAAAAAATATTTTTTGAGAATTTTCCTTACAGTATTTTACAGCATGTGGTCACACAAAACTTGCAGTGCAGGGCTTCAACCAATAATGTCAAACAGCTACCAATATCTACCATTAAACTGAACACTGAGTGACTAATGTTCAAAAAATACCTTCATGTCCTATCTTGTCTTCTATTTTCTGTCTATCCTTATCATCTTTATTCTGTGCGTCTGTATATTTAGCTGCAGCTTGGTTATCAAGACATTCTGTGACTTGATGTCTTCTAGGACTTTGATTAACATATTTGTTAATTTCATTTTGGCTCAGCTTAACAATGTTTACTCTAAGCAAGGGTCTTAGTTCATTTACTTCAGCACTCAGTAAATCCCGTGGACCGTTACCACATTGATTGTCTTCTCTGAAATCTATTACGGCTTCATCATTTTCCTCATAGTCATTATATGTTGTATTGTCTAGATATTCAACTTCGTCCTTGCCTAAAACAGTTTTATTTTTAGCTACAGATATCAAATACATCACTTATTTTTATGTACTAGATAACACCTGCAACTTCGTTGTGTCGAAATTTTTTTATCACAAAGAAACTGTATAGACAGGGAGTCCTAGAACAATTTTTTTTAATTACTAACAAGCTAAATTAAGCTTCTCAATTTTGATAAGACAAACAATTTTTTTATCTGCGAAAAATCTTGAAAGTGGTAGCTAACAGAGATAGAAAGGATTTCATAGAATTCATACTTTGATTTGATGGTCCTAAAATATGGATTGTTTTATTTGTAGGACAATGTTACTCTTAAATTATATAACTATTAACCTACCAATATACAAAAAATCAGCTGGTTAGGGCTCCGTTTTAGGGTTCTGTAATCAACAAAACTTGGTTGACTATGGTACCCTAAAACAGAACCCTAACCAGCTGATTTTTAGGGTTCCGTACCTCAAAAGGAAAAAACGGAACCCTTATAGGATCACTTTGTTGTCCGTCTGTCCGTCTGTCAAGACCCTTTTTCTCAGGAACGCGTGGAGGCATGAAGCTGAAATTTATATCAATTACTCAGGTCTACTGTCCCTTGAAGCTGTGAAAAAATCAAACTTCTAAGCCAACGCAATCAAAAGATACAGCCGTTTATGCCGCAAATTTTCGACACTTGCAAGGGAATCAAAACCTACAGGTGCTTCCCGTGAACTCAGAATCTTGAAATTTGGTACGAAGCAACGTCTTATAGCATAGATAAAGGAAAAATTACGAAAACCATAAATTTTTAGTTACATCACATAATATATTTTTTTTTAATAATTTTAAACTTACTACCCATTTCCTCATAAACGCGTAGAGGTATTAAATTGAAATTCATACTAAATACTCAGGTCTATAATACCTTTAAGCTGTCGGAACCCTCGGTGCGCGAGTCCGACTCGCACTTGGCCGGTTTTTTGTATATTGGTAGATTGGTAGTTATATAATTTAAGAGTTCCCTTCTATCTCTGTCAGCTACCACTTTCAAGATTTTTCGCAAATAAAAAAGTTGTTTGTCTTATCAAAATGACTACTCACAAAAAATTTGCTTGTCAAAGCTACTCAAAAAAAATTGTTCTAGGGCTCCCATACTATTATATTATTTTATAACAAAAAGTATACAAGACCTTATACATATAAGACATATAAGTATACAAGTATACATTTTACCATCATCATTGTCTGGTTCTGTCTTTACATCTGGCTGCTGTTTGACATTGAAGGCATTTTGTGTTATGGAAATATTCTTCCTTTTATAGGTTGTCAATTCTAATAAAGATTCAAACGATTCAAACTTATTATTGATCTGAAAATAAGAAACATTTCAATTTTAATAATAGTCACAGAAAAACTATTTTTTCAGTGCAGGCACATTTTGTATAATAAACACGATGATACAGTTTTTGTTATCAAACAATAAAATCCAATAAACTTATTATTAAATTATTATTTTTCTGAACAAGAAATATATGCAAAATGTTCTGAATTTGGTACCTTATTCTGGCCATCAATGAGACCCCGTGTCTGCACAGCCAACTGCTGCAGCCGGAGACATTGCTGAAGCCTCGTGTGACAGATGTAGCACATCCAACATTCACTGTCTGTGATCTATTCAATTAAATAAGCAGTTTAGACAACAAATTAAATTAACCTGAAACTACATAATGGCTGGCAGGAAGTCATGTGTACCGTGTACGCCATATAAAAGTGTATTTGCCATGTATTTGCTATTGTATTTCAATTTACACACTTTTAACATACCGTATATTGATTGTTTAATGTTTACATACCGTATAGTGCGCCAGGCTCTCGTAAAAGTATTGCAGATCCGTTTTATAAATGTTAAATGTTCTTTTATTTGTAGCTAAACATAAATAGCAATAATTGTTAAACATCATTTTGTCAAAAACTTCTATCTATTTGCATTTGGTAAGCTCAGTGGAGTCTGGCCGTGAGAAATCTACAAATATATACTAGACTTCTTCTATTTGCCGCTAAGCATAAATAGCAGAAGCCAGAAGGTACCTATTCTTCATATTTTGAGATAAAATCCTGAAATACCGTCATTGTTAAACAGTGCACCATCTATATTTAAGTTACTCTATGATCTACTGCTCCACAGATTACTAGTATAAATTTGTAGAAACTAGAAATACGATGTAGTTCAGACGCTTACTATCAGACGGCGCCACTAGTAGATTTAAGTTACTCTATGACTAGTAGTTTCCCGTCTAGGCCGTTGAGTTATATCTCTATTCCTAATAATAATAAAGTACTCTGTGCCGTAAATAAAAGAAGGAGAAAAAGAAGACCATAGACATAATATATACTGTCGTAAGTTTATGAAGAAGAAATAGGGTATTTGACAATTTTTGAAAAATATTTTTAAACTATTCTTTGTTATGAAATAAACTTAAACTAGTAATCTGTGCATATTTTTTTTTTTTTTTTTTTTTTTATATCTATGGACGCTTCACACCACGTCAGTCTGGCCCCGTGCTAAGTACCTAAAGGACTTGTGTTACAGGTACCAGACAACGGAAATATATTTAATACTTTTATACTATACATATATTTAAGATTTTTATTATATCATACACATATTTAATACACATCCAGACCCGGGAACATTGAAAACTTTTTTGTTCCGTCGGCGGGATTCGAACCCGCGACCCCCGGCTTGAGCTACCGACGCGCTCACCACTGAGCCACAGAGGTCGTCATATTGTATTAATATTTCCGGGAAATATTTTGTATTAGCAAAGAAAATGAATATTAAAGTTTAAATTCTCCAAGTCGCGCGAAAAACGCTATTTAGAAAATGGCGACGATCACATGACGTCGATGACGTCACTGGCAAGTAAACAAAGTTACAATTAAAAGAGCTAAGCTGTTTTTCCGTGGTTTTTCTTTAATTAATCCGTGATAATGGTGTATAAATGGTGTGCAGTGCCAGAATGTAAAAATACGTCTTTAAAAACTCCAGAAAAAATATTCGTTTCTGTTCCAACTAATCCCAAAAGACGAAAAATGTGGTTACAATTAGCTCGAAGAGACCCAAAGAGCGTTTTATCGCATTCAAACATTTTTATGTGTGAAGATCACTTTGATGTAAGTAAGTATTTAAATTAAGTTAATAAGACACTAGACAGAAGTTATCTAGAATTTCATACCAGATTATCATAATAATAACCTGTACTTAATGTAGGTATTATGTTTTGAAAATATTGTCGCATATTGTTGACTGTTGATAGTAATATTATTGTCTTTTGTGTCACATTGATAAATAGGTACCGTACGGTACGGTACATATAACATTGGCAAATGTTTGTAAATTAGATATAAGTAGGTCATAGTTGGGTCTTAGAGAAATATAAACATACCATGTCATAGGTACTGAATCCTAAATACAATAACTACTAATACAATAAATAGAGGTATCGGTTGGCCTATAGGAAAACGGGGCACTATGGGAAAAAGATCATCAATCAAAACAAAAAAACCTTTAATATTATTATGTATTATTTTATTACAGATAGAAAAAGATACAACAAACTACTTGAAATACAAAATGGGCTTCAGTCAGAAGATATTTTTGACAGATGAGGCTGTACCGACAAAATTTCATTGTCAAGAGGATCGCAAGAGACGACTGTCCCCTCAAGCTGGACCTTCTCGAGATACGTCCCTTAAAAGGCAAAGAAAAAGTCTTGTTGCGGAATGTTTGGAAAGTCAAAGCACTACTGAAACGGATGTTGAAAGTATGAATCAACAACATGACAGTATTACAGTACAAGATACTGTTATGCTGGAAGGTACATGCCATTTATGTATTTATTATGACATAATACTGAAACTTAAAAATTTGTTGTATGAAATAATCAATATTGTGCGTTTGTCTTTTCAGAAATACCAAAAACTCTAGACATGTTTTGCTATTTATGTTTAGCTACAAATAAAAGAACATTTAATATTTATAAAACGGATCTGCAATACTTTTATGAGAGCCTGGCGCACTATACGGTATGTAAACACTAAACCATCATAATTCACAACTACTCACTCATCAGCTCTACTATCGTATATCAAAGTATGTAAATTGAAAGACAACAGCAAATACATGGCAAATACACTTTCATATGACGTACACATGACTTCCCACCAGCCATTATACATATAGTTTCAGGTTAGTTTAATTTGTTGTCTAAAATGTGTATAGGTTAGAGACAGCGAATGTTGGATGTGCTACATCTGTCACACAAGGCTGCAGCAATGTCTCCGGCTGCAGCAGTTGGCTGTGCAGACACGGGGTCTCGTTGATGGCCAGAATAAGGTACCTTTGGAACATCTATATATATAAAACTCAAAGGTGACTGACTGACTGATTGACATAGTGATCTATCAACGCACAGTCCAAACCACTGGACGGATCGGGCTGAAATTTGGAATGCAGGTAGATGTTATGACGTAGGCATCCGCTAAGAAAGGATTTTGATAAATTCCAACCCAAAGGGGTTCAAATAGGGGATGAAAGTTTGTATATAATGATACTTAATGCGAGCGAAGCCGCGGGCAAAAGCTCGTTTAGCATATATTTCTTGTGTGGAAAAAATAATAATGTTTATTGGATTTTATTGTGTTAACAAAAACAGTATCATCATGTTTATTATACACATGCCTGCACTAAAAGTCAGGTTTTTCTGTGACTATATTAAAATTGAAATGTTTCTTATTTTCAGATCAAAATTGAGTTTGGATTGTTTGAATCTTTATTGGAATTGACAACCTATAAAAGGAAGAATATTTCCATAGCAGAAACTACCGTCGATGTCAAACAGGAGCCAGATTTAAAGACAGAACCAGACAATTATGATGGTAAATGTATTATTGTTCCTACATAACAATGTGTAAGTCTGTCTGATACCTCTATCCAAACCCTATCTAAACCAATTTAGACATAAGTTCATGGGCGTACCCAGGTTCTGGGCCCGGGGGGGGGGCAAATTACGCAGATTGTGGGCCAGAGGGGGGGGCAAATCAGATTTTTTATAAGCTAGGTGTTTATAAAGAATAAAAATTAACAATTTTTAGTTGTATTGCAAAGAAATCGCTAAAATTTGTTATTTTTATAGATGAAAGTACTAGATAATATACTTAGTAGGGACGTCAAAATTATCCCGGGGGGGGGGCGCAGCCCCCCCCTGCCCTTCCTCGGTACGCCCATGCATAAGTTTACTTTGAGAGATGGTGAAGGACATATTTTTTGTTGCGAAAATTGTAGTTTCTGCTTGATAATTTGGCACAACAGAGTTGCAACTTGCAGGTAAATATAAGCTATTTGATTTCTGCAGCTAAAAATAAAAATGTTTTAGGCAAGGACGAAGTTGAATATTTAAACAATACAACATATAATGACTATGAGGAAAATGATGAAGCAGTAATAAAATTCAGAGAAGACAATCAATGTGGTAACGGTATACGGGAATTACTGAGTGCTGACCTAAATGAACTAGGACCTGTGCTTAGAGTAAACATAGTTAAGCTGAGCCAAAATGAAATTAACAAATATGTTAATCAAAGTCCTAGAAGACATCAAGTCACAGAATGTCTCGATGACCAAGCTGCAGCTAAATATACAGACGCACAGAATAAAGATGATAAGGAAATGACACAGAAAATAGAAGACAAGACAGGAGATGAAGGTATGTTTTGAACATTAGTAGATAAACTGTCACCAGCAGTATCTCTGGACCTATACAACCTGCAAACCTTCAAGAAAAGAGTGTGTTCCCTCTTAAAAGGCCGGCAATGCACCAGCAGCTCTTCTGATGTTGCAAGTGTCCATGGGCGACGGTAGTTGCTTTCCATCAGGCAACCCGTTTGCTCATTTGCCCCCTTATTTCATAAAAAAAAGTTTAATGGTGGATATTGGTAGCTATTTGACAAAATTGGTTGAATCACATATGCACCATGCTGTAAAATACTGTAAGTAAAATTCTCAAAAAATTCTTTTTTCAGTTATCAAGCAAATAACAAACGGCAAGAATGGAAATAGTGAGGCTCGGTCCTGCAGTCAGAAGCTGCAAAGTTGTGATGGTAGTTCCAAGAAGTTTGTAAACAAATTGAAATTGCTACGGAAATATATGAAGACTCATAACATACCGTACACCTGTGACTATTGTTTAAAGGAATGGAAAAGTAAATCGAGATTACTGGATCACATCAAAAGTGTTCATGTTGAAAAACAGTTTGGCTGCGACATTTGTTCAAAGATGTTTACCAACAAGGCTGCTTTGTTCTCACACACAATAGTTCATACAGGTGACAGACCATTCAGCTGTGATATTTGTGGGAAGAGCTTTGCCCATAGAAGCACTTTATATAACCACAATAAGCATATGCATTCTGGTACCAAACAGTTTAGTTGCAACATCTGTTATCGAGGATTCTCCCTTCGTTCTCGATTAAATGAACATATGCTCATCCATACAGATGAAAACTTGCTAACCTGTCACATTTGTGATAAAAAGTTGACAAAAAAAGTATATTTATCGGAACATATCAAAATTCATACAGGTGAAACACCATACAGTTGTGATATATGTTTAGAAAAATTCCGAGGGAAGAAATGTTTAAGAAAACACATTAGAATGATTCATTCGAATACATCATTTAGCTGTGATGTATGTCAAAAGAAGTTTGCTTATGAGAGTAATTTGAAACGACATGCAAAAGTTCATACATACGACCAACGACATAGCTGTAATATGTGTCCAGAGGAATTTATACATTTAAGAGATTTAAATAGACATAGAAAAGTGGTACATAAAGCATATCCATATAGCTGTGTTGTATGTAATGTGAAGTTTTCATTGATAAGTGAATTGAAAGTTCATGCAAAAGTTCATACAGGCATAGACCCATTAAAACCATATAGCTGTCCTATATGTGCAAAGAAGTTTATGAAACTGTTTTGTTTTAAAAGACATATAAGAGATGTTCATCGCCAAATTATACTTTACACCTGTAATATTTGTCAAAAGAGGTTTCCCTCAGTAAATCGTCTAAATGGACACAAATTAAGTATGCATATAGAAAACTAGCTGTCGCCCGCGAGTCCGTCCGCGTGGACTTCAGCTTGTAGCGTGCGGTGGTTCCCGTTTCCGTGGGGATGCCAGGATAAAATGTAACCTATATTACTGCCTTTCCATGACAGAGCTACTTTTGCGGCACGAAACGGTCCAAAATTGATGTCTTTAAAGGTTAAATTGATTTCTGGTAGTTTAATTTCATAATTTAAAAGAATATCATAAAAATAATATTATATTTAAGTATTTGAAGAATAATCATTAAAATTATAATTTTGTAATTGTTTTGCAAACGCCCGAACAAGGCATAAGTTGTGTATGTCGTCAATGTATGTTGATTTATATATGTACTTGGTTGCAAATAAAAATTTTGAACTTTGAACATTTTTTTATTTAGCCTTTTTTTCCGAATTATCTGTTTTGCAGCGTTATAAGGATTTTCTTGTTATATAATATAGTCTCTTAATTCGGTGTGCCTGTTGGCAAAGGCCTCCTCCAGCTCTTTCCAGTATTTTCTATCCTGTGCTACTCTTGTCCAGTAGGGCCCAGCAGTAAGTTTCATTTCGTCTTCCCATCTCATGGCGGGTCGACCTCTTGTCCTTTTACCGTCTCTTGGATACCACATAATGACTCTCTGACTCCATTTACTTTGTTTGCATCGTACAGCCTACCTAGCCTACCTGCCGATCTCCATTTTAGCATATCTATTCGTCTGAGGATGTCGACTACTTTAGTGTTCATCCTGATTGTTAGGCTAAGCTGTCGGTCTTGCAGTTTGCACCCCATCATGCTGCGCTCCATGGTTCTCTGGCATTTTGCTAGTTTTTCTCTATGCGTTTTGGTAAGGGACCATGTTTCAGAGCCATAAGTTAGACAGGGCAGGTCACATGTATTAAAAGTCTTGCTTTTTATACGCAAGCTTAGGTCTTTGCTTTTTAGAATCTCTTTTAGTGACCAAAATTTGTTCCAACCATGTGCTATTCGTTTTTCTATTTCTTTGGTCATTTGGTCCTCGAAGGAAATTATCTGTCCAAGGTAAGTATAGTTTTTGACATATTCTAGTTTGTAGTCATTGACTGTTATGTCTTGGTTTGCAGAGTTTGTCATCACCTTGGTCTTACTGGAGTTCAATTCTAAGCCTACACAACGCAAGTTTCTATTACCACGCGTACTACAAAATATTTTTCTTTTACTAAATCACTGCATAACGTGTTTATCATTACTTATTATATACGACCGGCCAGTTAAGGCAGGGCAGAGGTAGGGCCTGATTCTCCGCCAGTGTTCACTCTGGCTGGCCGGTGAAGGCAAGGAGGCAGGGGCTTCCCTGGGAGCACTCGGATACGTGGGGTCGCTACTCCCCAACAGCTCGTCACAAGCTGCCCTGCGAGCAGATTATTATTATTATTGTATATCCTTTCCAGGGACTCAATATATCTCCATATCGAAATACAGATAGACAGCCAAATGTTCGCATTAACACCTGGATCGTGAAAAATGGGAGTTGAGGGGTTAACCAATGTTTAACTCCGCTAAAAATAAGAACTAGATCAGAAAAAACTGTTTTTGAAAATTATACTTGTTAGGAGTTAGGCTCAGGACTTAGAACTTAGGCTTAGGAGCAGTGGCGTAACTATAACATCCGGGGCCCGTGGCAAATTGACCCAATCAGTAAAAATCGTCATGTTAATAATAAAACAATGTATAAAAAAATCTGACCTCATGGAGCCCCTTGGGCCGAGGCCTTTTTGGATCGGGGGCCCTGCATGGCATTTTGCCAGCCCTGCCACCCTATAGCCTACGCCACTGCCTAGGAGTTAGGACTTAGGAGGCCGGGTGCCATCAAAATTCTCATACGAAGAAAGTTTGAAAGGAGCATAAAGGAGTAAGGGCAGAAAAACAACATCAAAATATAATATTATCATTAATTGTTCTTTATTGCTTTGTTTTCTTTTGAGAGTTTTTTCAATTGTTGGTAACACTGCTTTAACCGGAATGCAATTAAGCTGCTCCCTGACAGGGAGCATTCTCTTATAATGTAACCTTACAGCGTCGAGCACATCAGTGACGGAGGAGAACAGAGTATGCAACGCACCGTGTGGACTGGCTCTCACTGAATTGACTTAAAACGTCTGTAAACTGCCTATGAATCAATTTCATTAATGGTACATTTAATTACAGTCAAGGTAGCAATCAAGTAATTAATATTCGTCTCTGAGTGCGGTAATAAATGTGTACATTTTAAACCTTTCTTGCACGGTATAATTTAATTAGAACTAGTCGACTACACAACTAACATTCACATAACCCGACCAAACGATGTAGTATCATAAATATTTATTTAATAGTACATGATAACCCTACCAAATTATGTATGATGTTAAACCTGCGCTCGGCCTATACGGTTATGAATATTCTTCCTATGCCTCGACAAATGACTGGTTCTTGAGAAATTCTTAAAGCATATTTCGCAGCTAAACGGTTTATCACCCGTATGTGTTCTCATATGATTATTCAGAGCTGCCCGCATGGAAAACTTTTTAGAGCAAATGTCACACATGAACGGTTTCTCGCCTGTATGTGTCTTTATATGGTTCAACAGCGTACTCCGCTCTATGAATTTCCTCTCACAGTAATCGCAGGAGTACGGCTTGTCACCCGTATGTATTTTCATGTGGATCTCCAGCGACGGTTTCATAGAAAACTTTTTTGAGCACACATCGCAGGAGAACGGTTTTTCACCAGTGTGTGTTCTCATATGATTAGTCAGAGCGCTCCGTTGAATGAATTTCTTCGAGCACACCTCGCAATTATATGGTTTGTAACCAGTGTGCGTTCGTTGGTGCTTCTTCAAATTGTTCTTATCTGCGAATTTCTTTCCGCACACATCACAGTTGTGGGGTTTTTCATTGATATGGATAATAGTATGCCGTACTAACTGGCTTTTGTATGTGAACGTTTTCAAACAAACTTCACAGGTCAGCGGCTTCTTGTGACTCTGAGAATTGACTCCTTCGCTGTCGTTTGCGATTTCTTGCTCGTCTTGTTCTGTACCTGAAGTAAAATGTATGTCATTTGTTATTATTTTAAATCTCAAAAACTCTTTTAGTTTGTGAAACATCAGTCTGGCCCCGTGCTAAGTACCTGAAGGACGTGTGTTACGGGTACCAGACAACGGAAATATAGTTAATACTTTTATGCTATACATATATTTAAGATTTTTATGATACACATATTTAATACACATCCATGACCCGGGAACTTTGAAAACTTTGTTCCGTCGGCGGGATTCGAACCCGCAACCCCTTCTACACTCACTTGGGTACTATAAAAATCACTCTTACATAGCTGGTCTGAACGCTGGCTGAACCGATTTAGGTGAAATTTAAGATAGTTTGTATCAAAGCAAAATGCACGGTTTCGGAGAAATGAACGAAATTCGGTGCAATGGAGTCATGCGACGTGTTTTTTTATAAATGAAATAAGGGGGCAAACGAGCAAACGGATCACCTGATGGAAAGCAACTCCCGTCGTCCATGGACACTCGCAACATCAGAAGAGCTGCAGGTGCGTTGCCGGTCCTTTAAGAGGGAATAGGTGAGGGTATTGAAGGGAATAGGGAAGGGAATAGGGTAGGGGATTGGGCCACCGGTAAACTCACTCACTCGGCGAAACACAGCGCAAGTGCGGTTTCACGCCGGTTTTCTGTGAGCCCGTGGTATTTCCCCGGTCGAGCCGGCCCATTTGTACCGAAGCATGACTCTACCACGTGTAGTATTAAATAAGACATACCTAGAGCTTCTATTTCTATTTTCATAACCGCATGTAAATTCTGTTCCGGCCAAGCTGTTTGCTCTCTGCCCTCTAGATATTCCTGTTTCACTGGCTGCACTTCAAATTTTATACATTTCTTTTCTTCTTTTGAATTACTCGCATATTGTGTTTCATTGTGATCTGTAAAGATGCGATAAAGTATAAAGCTCATGTGTTATAGACTATGTAATACAGTTATGTAAAGTCACAGTAAAATGTAAAGTGACAGAACGTAATGTGGTTCTGTAAAGTGTAGCCAAAATAGTATCACCAGTCATGTTGTTAAAATGTTGGCTAGGCTTGGCTTGCCACTTGATATCCACACTAAAAGTGTCTTTTTTTTATGAAATAAGGGGGCAAACGAGCAAACGGGTCACCTGATGGAAAGCAACTTCCGTCGCCCATGGACACTCGCAGCATCAGAAGAGCTGCAGGTGCGTTACCGATAGGATAATAGGAGAGTTTAGGGAAGGGAATAGGGGAGGGTACGGAAGGGAGTAGGGTAGGGGATTGGGCCTCCGGTAAACTCACTCACTCGGCGAAACACAGCGCAAGCGCTGTTTCACGCCGGTTTTCTGTAAGAACGTGGTATTTCGGTCGAGCCGGCCCATTCGTGCCGAAGCATGGCTCTCCCACGTCTATCTGTTACCTCTTCACGTCCAAACCGCTGAAATGAACTTTGGTATAGAGATACATTGAGTGCCAGTAAATGACTTAAGATACTTTTTGCTCCAGAAATATATGTTGCCCGCGCGATAAATGAATCCTGGCGTAACTGTATTGCAAGCTTCATATTAATATACTTAATGTGAACCAAATAAAGAACCTCAAATGTCTTTTGTAGGGCTTGGGAACTATCAATATAAGGCATGGGTTTCCAAACTTATTTTGTCTAGTACCCACTTTGAGAAAAAAAAATTGCGCCCCCATTGTTTCAATCTTAAAAAAATCTAAATGAAATAAATCACCCCCCAAGCCTCTACACAACACCCTCATTTTATCCTGGGTCCCACACCTTTAGACCTATTTTGGGATAGGCTGATTTAAGGCTAGGCAAGTTTCTCTCTCTCTCTCTACTCACCGTCAACATATGGACGATCTATAACAGCCTCCTGTTTCACACAACTCGAAGATGTGTGAGTTTCAGAAGTGATTTTCGTCTTGGACTGTGATAGTTCCAATAAAGATTTGATGGCTCCACACTCGATTTTGATCTAAAAATATAATTTAGGCTAGTAAGTAGTAAAAACCTATAATATTATCCTGACCCATGAGAAAGAGGCTTCCAATGACACCATATGTCTGATTATGTTAACTAGTTAAGCAGTTATGAGGGAACAGTTAAACATCCATAGACACATAAATACAGGTCAAAATTTTTGCTTAGACGTAGGCGGTTAAAATGTAATCCAGTGTTGGAATGCTACTGAAAATAATTAAAAGGGTACTGGAATGTTCTGAATTGCATTCCAGTAGCCGTTTATGTTATTCCAGTAGCAATCCTGAATTGCCTTACTGGATTTGTTGAGTGTTGTTTGTTGGTAGCTCAAGCTGGGAGTCACAGGTTTAAATCCCGCTGACGGAACAAAAAGTTTTCAATGTTCCCGGGTCTGGATGTGTATTAAATATGTGTGTTATATAATAAAAATATTAATTATATATATATAGTATAAAAGTATTAAATATACTTCCGTTGTCTGGTACCTGTAACACAAGTCCTTAAGGTACTTAGCACGGGGCCAGACTGATGTGGTGTGAAGCATCCATAGATATTATTATTATTATTATCCCTATGGGACAGATAACAATATTTTTTAATGATTGTTTTTGCATATTATTGTTCTTCTTCTTCTTCTTTAATGGCAGTTTCGTAGATTGCCAATGTCAGAGTGTATTGACAGATAGACTTTGCTCTGTTGATTTGTAGGTCAGGGTCAAGCAACAAGGGTATGGTTAATTACAAATTATTGTTATTCATTCTAATAACTACCTTATTCTGGAAAACACCATCGATGAGGCCTCGAGTCTGCATGGCCAACTGCTGCAGCCGGAGACACTGCTGCAGCCTTGTGTGACAGATGTAGCACATCCAACATTCATTCTCGGTTAGCTATAAATAAAGATTATGTTATGTTGCAAAGAATGGGTAAGAAGCAACCATAGTAGTATGAAAATTTGTATAAAATACCAGAGACAAAAACAAAACCACCCATTGCTTAAAATGTGAAAAGAAATAAGAGCCCTGCTGTCTTACGCATGGAAGTCTGAAATACTGTAATATTCCATATCCATGTAAAGAAGAAAATGGTGCAAACAAGGGCTTAATGTAATCATATAAGTTAAACGTGGGAGAGCCATGCTTCGGCACGAATGGGCCGGCTCGACCGGAGAAATACCACGTCCTCACAGAAAACCGGCGTGAAACAGCGCTTGCGCTGTGTTTCGCCGAGTGAGTGAGTTTACCGGAGGCCCAATCCCCTACCCTATTCCCTTCCCTGCCCTCCCCTATTCCGTTTCCTTCCCATCCCTACCCTCCCCTATTATCCTATTCCCTCTTAAAAGGACGGCAACGCACCTGCAGCTCTTCTGATGCTGCGAGTGTCCATGGGCGACGGAAGTTGCTTTCCATCAGGTGACCCGTTTGCTCGTTTGCCCCCTTGTTTCATAAAAAAAAAAAAAAAAACTTTACTTAAATTAGGTAACTTAAGGCAGAAAATAGCAGTGGACTTATGGCGATAAGAGATATTATGTTTCCTACTATTTTGATTCAGATTTGATATAATAAACATTCCTGGGGGTAGTCAGAACTCAGAAGTCACTAGTCAGTACCCACTGTTTATTTCTCATGCTGCTCGAAACTCTTAGTAGGGCTGAATCAAGCCTTTATAAGTTTTTTTACAACAGATATCAAGATTTGTGTTTACTTCATAGTGTTTACGTCTAGGTACCTTTAAGTCTGCGAGCTTCTCATAAAGACACTGCAGGTTTGTTTTAAAAATATTAATAGTTCTTTTATTAACAGACAAGCACAAATAGCAGTAAGCTTTCTTTAGCATTTTTTTAAGAACCTTTTTGTTGATAAAGCTAACCTATAAAATAAACAATACAGATCTTCTTCTTCCTCTTCAGCATTAAACAACTACAGATTATATTTGACATCACCGGACACGTCCGGTGCAATCATAGATTAAGTATTATGTACCAATGATTTATTTTTATACCATAATCATCATCCGCAGCATTGCACCCATTGAGGGTGCAATGCTGATGATTATGGTCATAGACTTATAATATATACTGTCGATCTTTAACATTTTTTGTTATTTTTCCGGATAGAATTTATGAGAAAGATTTAATCTTTTTGTCATTCATCTTTATTGTATAACAGCTTGATAAAATCACAGTAAGTATAACTGGTCGCTTGCTTTCGAAAGTAATTCACGTAAAAAACTAAGAGGTTTACTATTAATAATTCATTTCAGGGTTCCGTACCTAAGGAGTAAAAATACCCTATCGTCGCTGCGCGTGCGATACCGCGTATGAGCAGTTGGTAAATACCGTGTATCTGCTTTTTGATGATTTTACAGGAGGAAGAAAAAACTGAATATCTCAGCTATTTTGACTCCTATTACCGACTGAACTTAACAGCTAGTTCTTTGTACTTTCCTTTAGTGATTAGTAAGGTAAATTTGTTCGCAATTTGCTTAGGTTTTGTGTAAAGTCAAGTCAAAAACACTTACGCGTTTTTGTATTAAGTAATTACAAAATAAATAGGCTTAATATTAAAGATACGTGGTTTTTAAATCAAACAATTTAGTAAAATGTTGAATTTTTTTATTAGAAAAATCAAATATTTTATATTTTGTTTCACTGTAACTTAGCAAAAATATCACGTGTATAGCAAATAATAATAATAGTACACAGGTATTGCATTGAGGCAACGGCGTACAGCCTCAATGCCAAAGCACTAGCTAGATTTTGTTAATAAAGTATAAAAAGGGGAAGAAGGAGTTTGCCGCGGAATTTTAAAATTCAAATAAAAAATAGAATAGAAGGATGAGAGAATTTTCCGAGCTCCGCGCGCTAACTTGTTTTCGCATATTTTATATTTAATTTCATTAGTTTAATATTTACAATTTTGTTTTATTGTCATAATTGAGTGTTATAATGTGTTTCTTTCAATATATTTTAATTAACTTTTACGCGAGTGTGTTTCTTATGACAAAAAGTCCCGCCACCCGTGTACAGACACCAGCACTAAATTTTCATTTACAATACGTGTTAATTACCAAAATCATTTGACAATATTATCTATTCTTATTTTTAATTGATATCCCAATTTTTCATAGATTTTTGACTTTATCTGACAGAGATCATAATAATCATTTAAAATAAAAAACATATTATATTGATATATAACGTACATACTTAAGCCCTGCTCTTCCATGGACCTGAAGAAAAGCACCCCCACCTGGAGCACTTGTTATCAGAGGGTCGAAGGTCAAAATGAGTTCGACGCTTAAATGTAGGGACCACAGCGCAGCTATACTCTCCAGAGTATAGCCGCCAGAATCCAGTCTGTCGAAGCTTAGCGCTGTACGGTGGTTCAATATAGGCAGATTCCGTTACTAATTTCGTAGTAATAAGGCGGGCATTTGCCGGGCGGCAGCTACTCTTCGCAACGTAGTGGTGAGGGTTACTAGGAGGTGTCGTACGGTCTCCTAGGCGGCAGCTACTGCCCTAGCGGGAGATCCATCGTGACAGCTGGTTACGAAGGTCTTCGCCAAGTCACTCATCCTCGTTCCAGAGAGGACGTCACGGCCTGCAGTGGGAGTTCCGGAGGGTTTAAAGAGAAGGAAAGCAGCCACGAGGCATACGATCGCTGGGCCATAGAGTAACAAAGATAATGAATGAGCTATTCTCTAATCCGCATCGGGAGTGGGGAGGCATCATTATGCGAACCTCCAAATTTCAATGCAATTGGGGCTCCGGGTGAGGCTGGAAACCTACCCGGCTTAGCTGGTCCCGACGCCGAAGGGAACTCTACAATTCACCTACGCGTTTCCTTACTTTGGTGATAGTCTGCTCCCTTTTGGAGAAGACCGTCTGGTCGTGGAGGTAGCCCTGTGTTTGACAATTCCAGAACATCCCTCCGTATACGGCTAAAGGAAAATCGGTATGGCTGGGACCTACCCGGCTAATAGCTAGTTTCGACGCCGAAGGGAACTCTTCAATTTGCCGAAGCGTTCTCTTACTGTGATGGTAGTGTGCTCCCTTTTGGAGAAGACCGTCCGGTTGTGGAGGGAGTCCTGTTTTTGACAAATTCAGAACATCCCTCCGTATACGGCTGAAGGCAAATCGCAGGTGGTTTTAGTGGGTAGGGTTAGCACAACTAGTCGCCCATATTGCCGGCGTGCTTTAGTTTAACTGAACTACTTCCCCAACCTGGTGATCATATTCAGTCATGGCGATTGATTGCCGCATGTATTTTTAAGGTGAAGATATAATGATCACGTCATGTAACCTTCCTTGATCTTCAAAGCAATGGAAATGGTGGTAAATTAATTGAAACATTCTAGCATGAATACAATACATATGAACAATATTAAACAATAATTAAAATATACTTACGTGGTGGTTTATCTCAGAAAAAATGTTATTTCTGGGAGCACTTTACTATTTTCGATATATTTTTCTTGCCGCTGTAGTAAATACGCGGAATTGCTTCTAACTTCCGGCCGCCTACTGTTCCGCGGTATTGTTTCGATGGCAAAATGTACGTTTCTAATTGGATAATTTAAATTCTGCGAAGCCTAATATAAGCCAATATGCGTTTCGAATCGGCTGGAGCAATATCTCAATTTTGCGCATTTTGCTGTTACGCGGTATTTACCAACTGCTCATACGCGCTATCGCACGCGCAGCGACGCTATAAATTGTCTTCGTTGTCTGTCCGTTGACGTTACCTGCCACTAGATGGCACTTTGTCATTTCTCCTACAGCTGAGTCAGCTAAACCTTCATTAATTTTTTTTTAAGTTCAGTTAAGTTAAGTTTCATTAATTCCTCCTTACACTAAAACAATATTATTAGGACAAATGCGAAAGCGTGCCTGTCGGTCTGTCTGACTAATACCTCTTCACGATTAAACCTTTGAACCGATTAAATGATAAAATTCGGCGCCGAGCATAAAGTTAATATACCTAGCGGAATAGAGAAAAAAGGCCTGAGCAAGAGAGATGTCACTATCAGTAACACTGCGTGGTAAAAAGAGACGTGTGATACATGACAGCAGCACTCATTTTTGACGTCCAGTCGGCACGTGCCGCACGTTGACAATTTAATTTCATAGAATTCATGTTCAATCATGCTTTTGTAAGTGTATACGTATACTTAAATATTTTTCACACAGATGAAAACCAATTTCGGTTACGTTTATATTCTAATATTCCATACTATAACGAATTTCCTTTTATTTAATTGCGTATAGTGTTGCTAGTATGGCCTTGCATGTATTATTTCCGCTATCAGGCAGAATATGATACTAGGTATATCAACACACATCCTTATTAAAATTAAAAATCGGCTAAGTGCGAGTCGGAAAGAACTTAAAACAAAAGTCTAGTTTGAATACTCCATCCGGACGATTAACCGACTTCCAAAAATGAGGAGTGTCTATGTCCGGCTGTATATAAGGGTCCTTCCCGATTCATACCACAAATTTTTCATACCGCGGTATGAAACAGCAAAGTACTGTTTTTGAATTGCCTATTTTATACCGCGGCGTCCGAAACAGCGAAGACCTTTTTTGAATTAGTAGATTCGTACCGCAGCGCAGATTTTAGTACAGTCAAGCTCAAAATATCTATACATATTATATAAATTATTTTATTATTTATTATTATTATTTATAACATATTATTATTTTATTTTATTATTTAAATTAAATAAATTCATCTCAGAGAAACCAAATACATAGTGAGCAATTTATTGACGGTTTACGAAAAGTTTAAGTATTATTGTGCTTTATTAAAAAAACCTGATGATGTAAAAAATTCAAAATGATCAACCCATTCAATTGAAATAAATCAAAGAATATGAAACGAGCAAATGGGTCACTAGATGGAAAGCAACTTCCGTCGCTCATGGACACTCGCAACAACAGAAGAGCTGCAGTTGCGTTACCATCCTTTTAAGAGGGAATAGGGTAATAGGGCAGGGGAGAGTTGGGAAGAGAATAGGGTAGGGGATTGGGCGGTGGGCCTCCGGTAAACTCACTCAATCGGCGAAACACAGCGCAAGCGCTGTTTCACGCCGATTTTCTGTGAGCCCGTGGTATTCCTCCGATCGAGCCGGCCCATTCGTGCCGAAGCATGGCCCTCCCACGTCACAACCATACAAAAATTTAAAAAAACTAGCGGTACTACGGAACCCTACCTATATTGCGTTTTTTTATTAATATTTTCTAAACTATCTATTTTCATCAAAAAAATCAATGCACACTATGAGGGCACTTTTGAGATTGACAGCTCCCGGACCATAAGTACATTTATTATTTTTTTTGATAATTTAAAATTAATTATACTATAGTGTTAGGCTACGAATAATAAAAACTAAGGAAAAGTAACTCCGTCAAAAAACATGCTCCACCATACTCGTCAAAAAAGTGTACCTTAGGTACACATTTCAATTTTCAATACATTTGCAATATTTAGGTGACCTTGAGCCGTACTAGGCTGACGTTACATGACATAATATCAAAAGGAACCAAATTTAAAACGGTAATAGTATGGGAGTTACGATTCCTTAGTTTTTATTATTCGTAAGTGTTAGGTTAATTTTAAAGCTCTTTGTGTAATCAAGCTGTGATTCTATTGCTAGAAGTCTGATAGTATATAATATATTTTTTGATTTTGAAAGAAATGACATTTCTTTATACAAAATATTTTTTATTTCTTCTTGTTACCACTTTTCTATACGCCAGTATAAATAACTGATTAGACTAAAAATATTTAATAAAATTCATGGTACGAATCCACCCATACCAAAAAAGAATTCGTCGTTTCATACCACTCCAAGCACCGCGGTGCGAAACAGGCAATTCAAAAACAGTACTCCGCTGTTTCATACCGCGGTATGAAAAATAAGTGGTATGAAACGGGAAGGACCCGTATAATAATATATTTTTAGGGTTTCGTACCCAAATAGCAAAAAAACCCTTATAGATTCGTCATATCCGTCTGTCCGTCCGTAGAAGGGTTTCTATAAGGGTTCCGTTTTTCCCATTTGGCTACGGAACACTAAACATGGATAAAAACATTGCATAATATTTCTTCCTTTAGTTATGGAACTTTTCGTAAGCGAGTGCGACTCGCACTTGGCCGGTTTTTAATTTAAAATAGGTGTAGGTCATAATATTTATTAAAATATATGACTTACTTACCTAAGTTACCTTACTCATATGTACCTACTACCTAGTTATTGTTTAAAAGCCTGTGTCATAGTTATACTATTTTTATTATTGCTAAGAATTGTGACCACACCTGGGAAAACCTAGAAAAGTATGAATAGAACTTGCATTGAATAAGTACTTATGTCATCTGCAGTTTTAAAATAAAAATTTTATATTTAAGTACTTACTTAATACTCTAGCGGCCGTTCCCAATATTTAATCTATCTCTGGTTTGACATACAACCGATCGCAGCTAGCATTGAATTGACATATTAGGTATGTCTCTAAAATTTGAGCTATTCCTATCTCTAGTAGGGCAAAACCAGAGATAGATCAAATATTGGGAACGGCCGTTAATGACGGCTCCAACTCTTTTGCACAAAAATTCTATTATCGCACGGGAGACGCACATATTTTGACCAGAATAAAAATAATTTCCTATGTCCTTTATAACTCACTCAAAGTATGTGATACCTAGCAAAGTATCGCAGCAAAAAATTAAGTGCGGCAGACAGACAGACAGACACTTTTGCATCTATTCTATCTATATATTTTATACGTGGGAGAGCCATGCTTCGGCACGAATGGGCCGGCTCGACCGGATAAATACCACGTTCTCACAGAAAACCGGCGTGAAACAGCGCTTGCGCTGTGTTTCGCCGAGTGAGTGAGTTTACCGGAGGCCCAATCCCCTAAAACCTACCCTATTCCCTTCCCTACCCTCAACTATTCCCTTCCCTTCCCTACCCTCCCCTATTACCCTATTCCCTCTTAAAAGGCCGGCAACGCACTTGCAGCTCTTCTGATGCTGCGAGTGTCCATGGGCGACGGAAGTTGCTTTCCATCAGGTGACCCATTTGCTCGTTTGCCCCCTTATTTCATTAAAAAAAAAAAAAAATATTCTATAGATCTATAATATTATCTAAGTATATATATACATATTATAAAACAAAGTCGCTTTTTAGGGTTCCGTAGCCAATTGACAAAAAACGGAACCCTTATACGTCCGTCCGTCCGTCCGTCCGTCCGTCCGTCCGTCCGTCCGTCCGTCCGTCCGTCCGTCCGTCCGTCTGTCTGTCTGTCTGTCCGTCCGTCCGTCCGTGTCCGTCCGTCCGTCCGTCTTTCAGTGTTAGATAGCCCTTTTATCGAGGAAGGTGAAGAAAAAATGGGGAAAATTATTTAAAAGGGCTAACTTGAACGCGCTAATCACATGAACTACTGGTCCGATTTGTAAAATTATTTCAGTGTTAGGCGCAGCGCAGACGACAGACTATCCGTGACGCACTTTTTAGGCTGTGGAAAATGGAAATAGAACGTATGCAATTATATGCAGTAACGCACACGTCTGCGCTGCGCGTCGTGTGCGTTACTGCATACATATTTAAATTAAATTGAATAGGTTCTATTTCCACGGACTAAAAAGTGCGTCACGGATAGTCTGTCGTCTGCGCTGCGCCTAACACTGAAATAATTTTACAAATCGGACCTTTTCGGATAGAGATTAGCTACATAGACCGACGGACAGACAGGCAAACGTAACAAGGTTGGTATGGTTGGAAAATAATCGGCCAAGTGCGAGTCGGACTCGCGCACGTAGGGTTTCGTACCATTATAGAGCAAAATTAGGCCAAAAATTGTGTTTTTGTATAGGAATTTATTATTTTTTTATTTTATTTTAATATTATTATTAAATATTAAAGTACACATATAATTAAGGACTTTGAGAAAATTCAAGTACCTACCTGTTGTCATTATTGTTAATTGTTATAGTAGAGCAAAAAAGGCGATATGAGACTTGAGAGCCCACCTTAAAATATATTAATTTTATTTTGTTTTTAGTCTTTGTTGTTATAGCGGCAACAGAAATACATAATCTGTGAAAATTTCATTTCTCTAGCTATTACCGTTCTTGAGTTACAGCCTGGAGACGGACAGACGGACAGACAGACATCGAAGTCTCAGTAATAGGGTCCCGTTTTACCCTTTGAATACGGAACCCTAAAAATGTGTGATTTCCGCAGGACGAATTTCTGCTATTTCGGTCTCAGTCAGGGCCCTCGCTTCCATATGTGCAATGTGTGCAATGCACACGGGCGCCATCCTCTAGGGGCGCCAAATGACCATCTTTAGGGGCGCCAAAACCAAGGACCCAAAAAATTTCCCTTAAGGGGCGCCAAAATATTTTTTTTGCACACAGGCGCCAGTAGCCCTTATGGGTGCCCTGGTCTCAGTAATAGGGTCCCGTTTAACCCTTTGGGTACGGAATCCTAAAAATGTGTGGTTCCCGCAGGACGAATTTCTGCTATTTCATTATTCGCACTTCCCAGCCTTACGAAAGAGTACAAAAAGGTTCTAAATAATCTTGCAGTGCAATTTGTTGAAAACACCTACATTCCTTGATTAGAGCATTTTGATCTGTATTGTCATTAGTTAAGGTTGAGTTTTCTAAGGCACAGGTGTGAAGCTTTAAGCTCTAGTTGTACGTATGTGTGCGTTCGGCGAATTTACGCCAGTGTGATAGTGAAGGGACAGTGTGTTGTCGAGATTTTTTAAGTAAAAAGTTGTCGATATTTTAGTGTCGTCGTACACTTGTGTTCCTTTAGATTGAGAAAAAAAATGTCGACAGTTGACCGGGCGGCGGGCGGCGTAGGAAAGGAAGTATTATTTCTTGCTACCCCTTAGCGAAAATGGGTACCTGCTGAAGTAAAAACGAAATAGCAGGTCAAGCAATTTTGTAAACCCCGAGAATAAGGGGGCTGTTATAATTTTGACGTGTCTGTCTGTCTGCAGGTGTGTGCGTGTGTATGTCTCTGTCCATGCATCGTCTTTTTTTGTTTTTCGTTGGGGGAATACTTTTACGCATCCTCGGGGCCTGGGGGCTGGGGAGGACCCCCAGCAGCACAGTGTTTGTGTGCGCGCGACTAGACGTACATGCGAATTATAATTGCATAAGTTGATAAAAATGCTTTACTATAGCTTTACCGCGGCAGTCCACGAGTGCCATACGTATTTTGTTTTTAACATACTATTACCTACCTATTTTAATTTTTTACCCACAAAAGTGCACAACGGAGCTAAAGAAACTTAATTTCAATAAATTTACGATTTTAATACTTAGGTAGTACTGATACTTTTAAACGTAATAAATACATTACTACGTTTAAAAATAATAAATACATTATACTTAAGTTGTTTATCATGACTGTTTAATTAGCACTTAAAAATTACACCACGTAATGTTTACTACTGAATACTGATAATATTGTAATCAAACATATACTTCGTTACGATTCATTTAAATCTAAATGCCTCTTAAATTGGTAACATTATTGCCATTTGTCACCCATATTTAATTTTCTTACCCTTCTAAATATATTTGGTCAGATTATGATAATGTACCAAAATACTTAAATGAATAATAAGTTTTATATATAAGTTTTATACGTGGGAGAGCCATGCTTCGGCACGAATGGGCCGGCTCGACCGGATAAATACCACGTTCTCACAGAAAACCGGCGTGAAACAGCGCTTGCGCTGTGTTTCGCCGAGTGAGTGAGTTTAGCGGAGGCCCAATCCCCTAACCCCTACCCTATTCCCTTCCTACCCTCAACTATTCCCTTCCCTTCCCTTCCCTACCCTCCCCTATTACCCTATTCCCTCTTAAAAGGCCGGCAACGCACTTGCAGCTCTTCTGATGCTGCGAGTGTCCATGGGCGACGGAAGTTGCTTTCCATCAGGTGACCCGTTTGCTCGTTTGCCCCCTTATTTCATAAAAAAAAAAGAATACTGAAATTAGTTATCAATATTAATTTGCAGTAAATACTAATACAGCTTAATTTTGGTCTATCGATAGATTTTATCGATACAACTACCGTCGTTTCCCCTCACTAAATGCACACAGTAACGTACTGTAAGCTATGCGCTCAGAAATAAGCGGCGAACATTCGAAACTCAAAAGTATTCTCAGTTGATTTGTAATCGCGACAGAGACTACGCGTCCACGCCGGTACGTGAAGTTTTTTCGAATTGTGTTCCATTTTTTAATTTTATTTTTTTATTGTGCTCTATTTTAGTGTTGTGAATATATCGATGTTGTGTGTTTTTTTATTGGTTTCAAATGCGAATTATGCGGTAAGATGGCAAAATGCGTGTACCAAAATAAATTCAGATAAAGTACGTCTTGCGTATTTTATAGGTGCATGAGGAGGCTGTATTTTCAGTTTTATGACTTCTTCGTGTTATAGATTGTGGCCAGTTTAGTGTTATGGAGAATTTATGAAGGAATAAAAAACTTATATTTTTGGTTAATAATTTATTTTTTTTGCCCTATGAACAAAATGAATATAAAAAAAAAAAATGAACCTAACGAAATACCTAAAAATAATAATTTATACAATCAATAGGTATATAAGGTATATCTAATAGGAGAATTGAACATAGATTTTAAATGGTTTTTTATAATATTATATTGGCACAAAATAAAATTATACTGTCGGCACCCGGTTTAATCATATTACTTAATTAGTTAGTAGTAGAGGTGCCTACAAATACCTAGTTTTTCTTTAATTAGTTTTTTTTTCATTTCCCATTTTTTTTACTTAATTTGAAACATAAGATTTTATTCTATTTTTTAAATTAAAAATATATTACGAAATGTAAATGTGGGTTAATATATTATGACCTACAGAATTGAGGTACGTAAAGATAAGCGCATAGATACATAGAGATATATGATATCTAGTAGATAATATGATTAGATATAGGGGGGAAAATTTGCTGAATACGATTGTATGTTTAGAATATGCCAAAAATGCTGGACGAGATTTTTGCTTATGAATATTTTAAACTGTTTTTTAGGGTTTCGAAGGGTTCCCAAAGAGACTTCGATGTCTGTCTGTCCGTCTGTCTGTCTACAGGCTGTATCTCAAGAACCGCTATAGCTAGAGTTCTGAAATTTTCACATATTGTGTATATCTGTTGCCGATATAACAACAATTACTAAAAACAAAATAAAATTAATATTTAAAGGGAGGTCCCATACAACAAACGTGATTTTTTTGGCCTTTTTTGTTCGATATGAATAATAGCAACAGGTAGGCACTTTGATATTTTCACAAAGGCCTTAATTATATGTCTACTTCAATATTTAAGAATAATTTTACTTAAAATAAAAAAATAAGGGGGGCTCCCATACAAAAACACAATTTCTCACACTTTCACAATCTATAACAGTACGGAACCGTTCGTGCGCGAGTCCGGCTCGCACTTGGTCGTTTTTTTATACATGATATTTATTTTTTACGCATCTATCATCATCATCAATCATCAATCTATATTAGAAACTATTTCGTACTTAGGAAAAAATGTTATCTTTTAATTTTAATAGTACTTAATAACTTTTTAGTTATTACCCGGCACTTAAAATATCTCTTTTCAAAAATTTCAACAATAAGAAGACAACAGACAGACACACTTTCGCGTTTTAGTTTTAGTTTGAGTCTGATGATAATGCTAGAATAGGAATCTGGATCATGAATATTGTACACCAGTAAACAGTCTAAGCAATTGTTATTCTGAATGGCTAATGCATTTCTCAGGTAAAATATACCAATAGCATAAGGTTGTTTAAAAAAAGTACAAAATAGTAGCGCTGAAAATTAAGAAATATAATATGAAAAAATACGCGTTGTATTTTCAATCTTGAATAGGAATGAAACTTTGAAAGAAATATCGTTTAAATGTTAATTTATGAATAATAAAATTAATATTACTATAATTTATATTATGATAAAATATCATAAAAATAAGTACTTAACAGATTTTTTTAAATTTATTAAGTATAAAAAAAAATCGACAGCCAAAAAGTGACGATACTTCCAATCAAATGCAATTGTTATTGCCATTGGCATCTTAAAAAAATATACCGCACCACCTCAAAAAAAAAGTTGATCGTTAATGTGTCATCCATTTTTTGTGAAGAATATTTCTTTTATTATTATAAAGGGTGGCGCTTAGTAACTTATTACATTCATACAGGAAACTACACGCATTAGGTTACATTAAGCTCATTTAAAAATTACGATAGTGGTCTTTTTGACGCCTGTTTTAAGAATAGAGGGAAAAAAAGTTTTTTTTTTTATGATTCCCAATTAATACCTCGCTCGTACCAAAAACAACGATATCGCCTTTTTTTTACTTACTTACTTATAAAATTTTTAATGGAATATCAAACTTTAAAAAAAATACTTGTTATTTTACACAAATAAAAAGAAAGTGTAAAATCTGGAAGTATAAAAAAAATCTGGAAGTAAGTATTTGGTGTCGCTGAAACGGAATATCAAATATGACTCGGGGGAAAAATTATGCAAATGCTATGATAATATGATGCTAATACGCAATTGTTTATTACGCATATTGCTATTTAGCCTTGGCATTCAATTATTATTTATTATACAACCAGAAATAACAATAGGTTATTGACATATTAGCGGAGTGGCGCCAATTTGAAATTTAGAATCTTTTTTTGTTATTTGAAAGTATTTTTTTACGATACACATTAATTATTTACTAGATGACGCTTGGTTGCGCTGAAAATCGTTTATCATAACCGTACCGTACATTTTTAAGGACAAAAAGTATTGTATATCCTTTCTGGGGTCTCAAAATACCTATCCTAAAATTCTCGTGTCAGTGTTTCTGTGCGAACGCCTCCAAAACAGCTCAACCGATTTTAATGAAATTTTGTATGTACATTCGTTAGGCTTGAGAATAGGTCTCTATCTACTTTTTATATTGATACTAGAAATAATTTATATGGCAATACGTTTGCCGGGTTAGCTAGTCTTTCTATATAAATATGTTCAACGGCTTAGGCATAAAGAGGATACATGCAGACAAACACACTTTTGCAATTATAATATTATTATCTACTTATTAGTCATGAAATATTTTTTTTATTACAAATCAAAATTTTACGAACGAAAATCAACAAGTCACTTAAAATGGAATTTTTTGATTGACAAGTGTATATTTTCTTAGTGTGGCCATGAACTTATGGCCTTTTAAATATTAATGTACCTTGACCAGTACCAAATGCGTTTCACACTCGCACCACCCACGAAGAAAACACAAAGAATAAAAATACACATTCACATTATGGTACACAATGCATCTCTTTCTATTTATATCCTTCTCTTTTCTACATGATTAGGCAGTTCTATACATACGAGTAAAATTCATTTACAATTACAATAGGGCTGCTGCATGTAGGTACCTATCGATAAAATTAAATCGATAAGTGAAAAGTTAAGTATTCTTTATATAGCCAAGCGTTTTACAAATTTATATGCAGATGTATAAAATGCGAAAATAAGAGTTAATGAAATCTACTTATTTATATTACAGCTAACAGCGTATACGAGTAAGTGATAAAATTGGCAATAAAAATTGAAAACTCGGTCATTGTCATTAACGTTCGTTGACATTGTTGGAGTTACACAATTTTAAAATAAATAATACCTTATAATATTATTATTATGAAGATTTTAATTTGATGATAAATTGTTAATTGTGTGTGTTATAATTTATAACACACATAATTAACAATTTAAAATTAATAAGCATTAATATCATAGTAATGTGTATAATTATCTTATTATTCTAATCGCAGAAAAATAACGTAATTTATTATTAGTACCTGGATGACGGAGCTTTGCTCGGTAAGTATAGCAAACAAAAAAAAAAAAAAGATTATTCACCGATTACACAAGCTCAGCAGACACGATTAAATGACGATGACATAGGTATTTGTAGTGTCGAACTCTCGCATTTTATCGATAACTACAGCCCATCACTACTAACCCTATGAAATCATGGTCCTTTTGCCAGTGATTTATTTTAACACCTTTATCTTCTTTGTTTTCAACCCCTCATGTTTGCTAAATGTCTATTTATTTTCAAGGTTAGGGTGTAATTTTTATCCCACGACGTCAGCTGTGAAATTTGATGATTATGAAATATTATAATCAATGTCGCGCTGGTTAGGGTTAAACGGAAGCATCAAACCTGTTTATCCTACTGACACTGCGCTTTTTCCGGCTTCAAATTGGCCTTTTACAAAATATGATTACAGTGTGGTTACAATAGGTCTACCAAAATCTGATGGCAAAAAGTGTGAAAATAAATTGACTCTAGCAATACCGGGGTAAGAGGAATAGAACATTTTGATCCATTTTTTCCTTATGCGGCTTATTCTGTGTGTGAAACATGCAAATATAAAAATTTATCCAATATTTCCTTGATTATAATCGACCTATAATTTCGAGTAGGTGTATCAAATTTTTTACTTTCTAGAAGGAGTTTATTAAGTGAAAGAAACAATGGTTTGTACTCCAGCAGGGCTAGCATAACAACAGTAGACATGGGAAAGAATTGGGAAAGAATCGACGTACTGACAGATTTTATCGACAAAATGGCAGATTTTCATTGTCTGTCTCTTTGTCTTGTCTAACTGTCACTTTGTCTATTCTTCCGTAAAAAGAAACAGTTTCTATGGTGACCATGCTACGCCTGCAGGAGCGTCTGCAGAAGCAAGTAGTTAAGGCACTCCCCCTACGGAGATGCCGTAATTTACCGTTTTTAGAGTCTTATTAACTCATAATTTGAAAGCTACAAAATTATAATAAAAGTACAGCAATAAACATTCCTTTCTGCGTTATTAATTTCCTATTTTTGTTTATTATACTCATGATATAAGCTTCCAAAGTAATACCAATTTATTTAAATTCAAGCATACATTCAGTATCTCCCTAGTATTTACAAATTACGTTTATTTGAAACACACTCCAGTAGATCGACAATTTCACTATCATATTTGCCGTTAGAATTTTGTTTAGGTCAATTTGGACTAAGATAATTAAAAAAAAAGGATTTTGGTGCGATCTCGGCAACGCGGCAAATGTATGGTCAAGGTCGTTTGCTCAGCGGATGGCCTAGAATTTCATTATGGAAAATTACTACGGAACCCTAAAAATATCTACTAATTGTAGAGCTCAATATTTCCCAGGCATTATCTACAACACACTGCAATATTATCATGTTTTATTGCGTTTATCTATTACGATTTACAGTATTGCAACATAAAATATTATGTAAATACAATATCATAAACTATATAACTAGCTGACCTGGCAAATGTTGTTTTGCCATATAAATTACTAGCTGTTGCACGCGACTTCGTCCGTGTGGACTTCAGTTTATAGCGCGCGATGTCAACAAAATTGGAGTCAAAAGCTTTTATAAAAAACCCTGGTACCCCTTAAATCAAAACACCCAAAAACAGCTGTGCAGTGTGCACATGATATTAATTTTTTTTAATTATTAAACTTTATTTATGCCAAATTTTAAAGCTTATTTAGCCCCCCAATTACACAACTTTACCCATAAACTATTTATCATTGATAGGTTTAAGGTTACGTCACTGCACAGATAAAATACTGAGTTATATAATAATAATGTAAAATAGAAATAACAATCGAAATAACCGCAACTCGAGTGTCAGATGATACCACCTCTTATAGAAAGACGTTAGAGCAAGCGTCAGCGCGATGTAGGAGACGCACGGCGCCATCTATTATGATTTTTTGGAACTAACTTATTTTAAACAAATTTATGCATTTTCACCCCCCTACAACCCCTTCGTCCAGTTAAATCTGAAAAAAAAAAGCTTTAGACTATCTGTGTACAAAATTTCATTACAATCGGTTTAGTAGTTTTGGCGTGAAAGCGAGACAGACAGACAGAGACTTTCACATTTATAATATTAGTATAGATTTCTAGTATCAACACAAAAAGTAGATAAAAACTTATTCTCAGGCTTAACGAATGTACATACGTACAAAATTGCATAAAAATCGGTAGAGCCGTTTTGGAGGAGTTCGCTCACAAACACTGTGACACGAGAATTTTATATATTATTATAGTCTATAGAAGATTGCATCCAAACTTGTCTTTCGCGTGGGAACCCTACATTTTTAACCGACTCCCAAAAAGAAGGAGGTTTCTCAATTCGACCGTATATAATAATTATTATGTTACTTTCCGGGATAAAAAGTATCAGGATACAAAATTTCAGCAAAATCTGTATAGCGGCTCGACCTCAAGGAAATAAACTACATGAAAGTTGCTATAGAAGAATTGGGTTATTGATGAAGAATATGCCTGTCTGTCTGTATGTCTTGCACAAAAACGGTACTTTAGCTCATGTTTTTAGGTCCCAGTGCCTTAAGATAAACACTAAAGAACTGTACAGTCGTTGGCAAAAGTATTTTAAAATTAAAACTTTTTTAAGGCGAGAATTACAGATAATAAAGAATTGCGACAGGTTTTTAATGCTAATAATATGATACATGCAAAAGTGTGTCTGTCCATCTGTCTAGTAATGCTAAGCCGATAAAGATGGGTGTGGAATATGGATATATTATTTATGGACCGGGAAAGGATATTGGATGGTTTTAATAACGTCAGAACGCCCGGTTAATGTGAGGTTAACTGAGTTTCAGCCCACTGAAGTTGAAAACTACAAACAATACAGCTAATAAATAATAACTTATTACTTTACCCTCTTCCAAAAAATAGGTTCCTTGTTGGATGTGGATATTTTTTAAGGATGGAATATTTAAACCTTTTCGCTCCAACTGTACAGTTTACAAAACAATTATTGTACAAATACGGCTTATTGTGTCATTGATCGATGCGCGAATCAAATTCGCAGCGACGACTTTATAGTTAGGGGAGGGGAAGGTGCTAATTGTGTAGTCACTCGAGCGTCATGGAGACCTAGTAGGTTTTTACATTAGGTAAAAGCCGTAAAACTGATAAAAAATAATAAGATCGTTTTTTATTTTAGCGGTGGGTTCAGAAACTTCAGCCATTTTAAAGTTTTGAAAAAGAAAATATATTCAGAGAATTGCTTATTTAGGTAAATTATAAATATATTTTAGACAACAAGGACTAAATAATTTAGTTTAGTGCAAAATAAAATATCTGCGAAGCTTAGTTAGGAAAATATGAAGCTTTATTTTTTTATATTATAGACAAGCTTAATCTGACACGCTCGAGCTTGTCCCGAAATCCCCTCTTCCCCTCCCCAACTATTATAAGTTTTTATTATTATTATTAAGTTTTGAAGACATCTTTCTATATGTTTTGTATTTCTACAAAATTCCAAATAAAACATTAAGAGCTATATTATGATTTATGAATGCCAAAGTATGTCTGTCGATGAATACTTCTTAACTCCAAGATCACTGAAGCGACTTTCATTTGGTGTCTCTACACCAAAGTGACATTTAGAGTTTAGACCAAAGGAGAAATGAAATCGTAGTTTCATTTTATGCTAGTAAAAATAAGATTTCTGTGTAATCTCTCGTACAATGACAGAACTCACTAGGTGCCACCGGTTCGGTAACTAGCCCCACAAATACTAGCATAAGAAACTCGCTGAAAGTAGTATTCGAACCTGAAAAAAAAACGCTGCGTTTTTCTTACCATTATCGACCACAGTCTTAAACGCATTGTTCCCAAATTGTTAAAAAGGCCATCTTCTTTTTGAAACTTTTTAATCGGGACTTAACGCGACTTATTTAAGTAGTAATGCGATTAAAAAGTTTCATTATAATGCAACGCGAAACTTTAAATGTCATCTTCTTTTTGCTAGAATTCTTCTTAAACCAGTCAGCAGGTGTAGATTGTAGGAAGTCCGGGTGTTTTTGTTATTCTCTTTATTCTTTATTTGGGGGCACGGTAGTGTTGTTGCCAAAATGGGGTCAACGAGTAAACGTCCTTACAAATATCTGTCTGTTACCCCTTCACGCTTAAACCGCTGAACTAATTTGATGGGTATGATACTTTAAGGGAAAGGACATAGGATACTTTTCATGAGTGCAACCCGTTGTAATTTCCGGTCTATTAGATTGCTGATCATATTAATAGTAATTATTAAGCTCGATTTACATGCGTCCGCTCGAATGCGCGGTTTGGCGGCTACACCACGAGATCACAAGCAATATAGTCAGGGATCCCTAGTACATTTTTTTTAATAATTACTATCAAGCTAATTTTTTGTGAGTAGCTTTATTTTGATAAGACTAAAAAGTAAAAACAAAAAAAATAGAAAGCGTATAGCCTTCCTCGATAAATGGGCTATCTAATACTGAAAGATTTTGTGAAATAGGACCAGTAGTTCCTGAGATTAGCACGTTCAAAAAATTGTTTGAAAAACAAACTAACAAACTCTTCCGCTCTATAATATTAGTATAGATAACCTATCAATATAAACAAAGGATATAGGCGGACAGCCCATAGACGGCCCCAAATTATAATAATAATAAAAAAAAAAAAAACCTATTGACATACAAAAAATCTGCTGGTTAGGGTTCCGTTTAGGGGTACTGTAATCAACAAAACAAAACAAAAATCAGATAAAAATTTTGTTCGTCTTATTTAAAATGAAGCTACTCACAAAAATTTGCTTTATAGTAATAAAAAAATGTTCTAGGGCTCCCTGACTAATTCACGGTTGTCTGGAAGAAACCGCTTTTAGCGGTAAGACCGCCTGTTTGTACAGATTCCTATATTGTTTCATTTTCAATTGTAATTTGTAGTTTAGCTTGTACAAATAAAGAATTTTCTATCTATCTATACTAACGATTTATTTAAATAGCGGTGCGGTCGTGCTGTCTTAATACAATTGCTTGTGATCTCGCGGTGTAGCCGCCAAACCGCGCGTTCAGGCGGACGCATATAAACCCAGCCTTATAGTGACCACTGACCGATCACTATTGACTATTGCTATTGCGAAAGTATGAAGTAACTCTAACAATCAATACAAATATGAGATAAATATGTTGACATCATAGATAAGACGTGTATTTCATAACCGCTACTTATAAAGTAGGTACTAGATGACGCCCGCAACTCCGCTGCGCCGAAATTCGTTTATCATGGAAACCGTACATTTTCCCGGCATAAAATGTATCCTGTGTCCTTTCCCGGGACTAAAAGTATCTCTATATAAAATTACAGCAAAATCGGTTCAGCAATTTGATCGTGAAAAGGTAAAAGGCAGACAGACACACCTTTACTTTTATAATATTAGTAAGATGGTGTAAAGCGAGAAACAGATTAGCACGTTGGGGTCGTCCAAAAATTACGCAAGGCATACACGACAAAATTCCCCGAATCATGTATCAGAAAAAAATTACAGCATAATTTTAATTTTTACAATTTACAGTAGGATCGGCTTACACTTAAATCTTATGTCTTAGGAAAAATCAGAAATTTTTTGACGCATAACTTTTACAGTAGGATTAGCTTAGGGGGCGTCCACAAATTACGTGAGGTGCTTTTTCAGATTTTCTGACCCCCCCCCCCCTGGTGAGATTTCGTGAGATTTTATTTAACCCCCTCCCCCCAATCTCACGTGAGATTTTTCAAAATATGGGTTTCTTACATAAACGCGTTGGATTGTTTGACAGTCAGTAGATGTACATATAACTAACGTGACCATTAATTTTTTTGTCTGAGCGGGACATCGGCGGAATAATACATAGAATAAAAAAAAGTCAGCCAAAAGTAGGACTCGCGCACGAACGACACGAAGCAAGCCCTAGTAAATATATTCAATAACCTGAACATTTTGTGGTAATCTTTTTTGTAACAATGAGAAAAAAATACGTGAGATTTGCCGAGACCCCCCCTCTCCCCAACGTAAGATAAGATGAGATTTGACCCCCCCCCCCACTGCACGTATACATATGGTTTCCGAGTTCCGATGCTACTACCAAATCACAGTAAAGATAAAGTACATAAATCTGGCTTATCTGTCCTACTAACCTCTTACACAACGAAAGCATTGTAAGTTTGTAACAGTCATAAGTCATAACTTAGGACGCCATCTTGGAAATTACAGAGTCTCCGCGTTCCATTTGATGTTAAAAACGATCAAAACGCTCAAAATAGGAGGCATTTTGAGCGTTTTGACCGTTTTAACTTCAAATGGAACGTGGGGAGTATGTATAACATAGAGCAGCCATGGCACCATGCATGCACCAGCAGTATTTCCGGACTAATACGACCTCCAGAACTTCAAGAAGAGAGTTTATTCTCTTTTTACTTAATAATACATGATCTCGTCTTGGCAGAAATTTACATGATTTTGGTGTCATGAAAAGTTATTACAGATTTTAATAAATCTATTTTGGCACGATGTTACGGCCTATATTCGAGAATTAGTTGAAACCAAGGATAGCTAGCAAGGTTGCAACATCTGTTACTGTTATTCTATTGACTATTCTTCTACTCTGGCAAAGTTTATAAAATACTAGACGATCCGCACGGCTTCGCCCGCGTAAATTAGATATTTCACAGACAAATTAGTTCACAAAAAATAGCTTATGATCCTTCACGTGGTCTTATTCTTATTTGTGCCAAATAACTGAAAAATTGCTCCAGTAGTTCGTGAGATTAGCCCTTTCAAATATTTTCTCCCGTTTTTTTACACATTTTCCTCTATTTCTTCGCCGCTATTAGTCTTACCGTGTTAAGATTTAGCCTATATCTTTCCTCGATAAATGGGCTATCTAACACTGAAAGATTTTTTCAAATCGGACCAGTAGTTTCTGAGATTTGCGCGTTCAAACAAACAAACTGACTCACTCTTCCGCTTTATAATAATACGAGCATTTGCCCGCGGCTTCGCTCGCGTTAAAAAGTATTATTATAAACAAACTTTCATCCCCTATTTTAACCCCTTGGAGGTAGAATTGATCAGAATCCTTTCTTAGCGGATGCCTACGTCATAACATCTACCTGCATGCCAAATTTCAGCCCGATCGGTCCAGTGGTTTGGGTTGTGCGTTGATAGATCACCATGTCAGTCAGTCACCTTTGAGTTTTATATATATATAGACGAGCTTTTCCCGCGGCTTCGCTAGCGTTAAGAAGTATTATTATATACAAACTTTCATCCCCTATTTTAACCCCTTGGGGTTGGAATTTATCAAATCCTTTCTTAGCGGATGCCTACGTCATAACACCTACCTGCATGCCAAATTTCAGCCCGATCGGTCCAGTGGTTTGGGCTGTGCGTTGATAGATCACCATGTCAGTCAGTCAACTTTGAGTTTTATATAATATATAGATTAGTATAGATAGTAAGTATAGATAATAATTAAAAAAAGTGTAATTGACAGCCCTAGATCAAGTAGCAATAAATTAATTTAGCATCAGCCCTGCCCAGCCGCTCCTACTATTGATTAGTGGAATTGGGAGAAATAATTGAGGAAATTATTCGTATAGCTTCAGGCGTCACTCAAGGTTCTTCAGTATCGCTTCCATGTTTCTATTCTTCTTCCGTTAGACGTTCGGCGCACAAAGGTAAAGCGTTTTTTATCAACTTATGCAATTATTATAATTGGCATACGTCTAGTCGCACACAAACATCGTGCCGAAATGTAGCAACATCGCACCGACACACCTAGAACTGAAGTCTGCCGAACTGAAACGACGTTAGACGAATGTTGGTGTTTTTCGTAACGGCATTTCTTGATTCGGTCGCCGCGCTCAAAGCTATAACAATAGCTTAAGAGGAGTCCACACCGCCCTTTTTTCCATACAAACGTTGTCCCCTGTTTCCTCCCTGGATAATGCTAGTAGAGTTATAATTTTTTTCCTGAATATCTACGGCCACTAATACGATGTCCCTATGTTTTCTTTTTTTTCATAATTTAATTATTAAATAAGATATGAACGTTCTAAAACCCAAAAAAATGGCCAGATTTTCCGCTGTGTTCAAACGTCCAGAAAACAGATTTGGCTAGATTATACAAAAAAAGCAAAACATAGGAACACAGCTCAAGCCTTTTTTTAATCTTTAATGAAAAAAGTACTTAAATCGGTTAAGTTTTGGAGAAGGAATCAGGGGACAACGAATCGTTGATTTTCTGGATTTTCTGCAGTTGTCTCTATCGCGTTCTTTATAGGCTTGAGGTAAGGGAGACAGCTATAGATATTACACGTGATTTTTTTTCATTTCTCTAGCCCCTGGTGTATCCTCTTAAGCCCGGCCGCACATTGGCCGCAAATTTCTGATCAGAAACAGTTGAACGTCCGCGCTGTCTCTTACATTTTGTACTGAGCCGAGTGAGCTCGAACTCGCCGGAAGGATATTTCGGATAGTGTGCGGGGTGGCGGTCCGGCGAAATTCAACTGTTTCTGATCAGAATTCGGACAATGTGCGGCCGGGCTAAACCTCTATCTTACAATGCTCTACTAAGTAGCTATTACAAAATCGATTATTTATCAAACCTTAAGATTTGACCTCAGACTACTATAATTAAGTATGACCCAAGACCCACATTAACGATCATTAAGATTGCTGTGTCATAGAGATAAGGCACACTCTTATACCGTCTCAAGTCTACGGTTCCTCAAAAGACATAAAGTACTTGGTTAAGGTTTAATCAAAATGTTCCGTAGGACTCATCCTTTCTTTAATTTTATTACCAATTTGGTAATGAAATTAAAGTAAGGATGAGTCCTTATGAACGTTGAGCATAAAGATTAAACGCGTAAGGGTCAATTTAGACCCCAACGAGACGCGTAGATATGCATTTATAAATTTGTATTGAAGTGGCAGTTTTGCATGACGTCTCACCGCTCACGCAGTTGAAGTCTGTCAAATCCATACAAATTTAGAAATGCATTTACGCGTCGTGTTGCGGTCTGAAATCTGAATTGACCCTAAAATATGTATCAAGGATAATATAATAGAATAGAATAGAATAGAAATTAGAATACGTTTATTTTTTCCAACACACAACATATACAGAATAGAAAATAAAAAGTAAAAAGGACTTAAGCTATGTACAATTATAATTATAGGTATATGTTATGTGATGTCAAAAATTGGCCCCAGCTCAGCTATACGCAGCAAGCAAGCCTGCTGCACTGGTATTCTGCAGGGGCCAAAGAGTGACTTCACAACATAACATGCAGGGATAAACAATAAATAATTATGACTACAACATAAATAATATATAAAATAAATAATAATATAATAAAACTTCCTTACGATTAAAAATATATTATAAACAACAAATAAAATATTATAATATTATAAGATTTGGTCTTTATCTTGCACGTTGGATATGTTACATTCTAGACTACGACAGTAAGATTTTCTACAGTCTTAGCTATGTAAATGTCTTTATTATTAAGAGTTAGATCTTTTAAAGACTTTTCCGGGACTCAATACCAAGTTTCATCCAAATCGGTTTAGCGGCTTAACCCGATCATCAAACGGAAGGAAGGGCTAAGACAATAAATTAGTTATTTTTAACCCCCCCATCCTTTACGGCTTCCTGGATCAATAAAGATAACATTTTGTTTGATTATAATAGGTGCTTTGAAATTTAGGAGCATTAGTGAAGGTTTACGGCAAAATGACAATGATTTTAAAGTAAGGATGAGCTGTAACGAACATTTATAATTACTAATATTTTGCGAAAGTTTTTGTAGGTCTGTCTGTCAAATTGATTTTATTTCAATATTTTATAGAATAATGCCATCCTTACTATTCTTAACAATAATTTAAATGAGAAAGTTTGTCTGTGTTTCTGTCAATAGGCTTTCTGTCTTTATCCTAAGCGGCTGAACCGAAAAAAATAAACCTGAAGTTTGGTATGGAGTTACTTGGAGAGACGGGAAAAGTCAAAGAATAGTGTCTGTTGCGGAAAATTTGGCACGATGCAGTTGCAGGCGATAGTCTAGACTCTAGTGTAATATTATACTGAGGAGCTGTAGGTATGTACTATCAGAGAAGTTGATTCCTAGGCAGATTGCGGACCTAAGTAATTAACATCCGACCGATCACAATTCACAGCTTGTTTGAATTGACATAAGCCGACCACATGACGTAGGTCCGTCAACTGCCTAGGAATCAATTTCCTCGGGTATAGTTTAATAGTAATTATATGCCAAATAAAAAACCATCTATGCCAAGCCCTCAGTATTCCAATGTCAATCATTAGGCAAGTGACATTGACCAACGAACCATAGGAACCTTGGGCAGGCAAATTAGACCATTACTTGCAGGCATTTTGTACCTTATGTCCATTGGTTTAAGGTTGATGATATTATGATAATACCATGATATTCTAAGAATTAAATAGCATAATAATTAATAACTAAGGTTTCTGAAGCAATATGACCATAAATTCGTTAATCTTCTGGGAAGCATACATTTTCCCTGGAGTCACGTGTTCACGTGACTTTATAATTTTTTACCCATAAAAAATACTTAAACAAAAAAGATAAAAAAAAAACAAAAAAATGAACATCAAAAATTCTAATAAAGAACAAAAAATCTCGATATAAATGTTGTAATCTTGTTATTTGTAATTAGTAATTACATATCTATGTAATATACTGTAGTTTATACGTTCAAAGTACGATATACGACCATAGATAATAGAGCATTTTAAAATCGGACGATGTTACTCTGATTTATTGATTCCTTTTAACGGCCAGTTTTACTTTAATTTATTACCGTAATTGTAAGTTTCAGAAGTTATTTTAAGTTTATTATTAATTAGTCATCGTTAAAATATCATTTTTTACCGTTTAAAGGGTTCTCAAATTGATATTCATTTACGCAATGCCGCCAAATTCGCATTCGAAACAAGTTGTAGGTACGCAATTAAAGGTATTTTATAATTCGAAATAAATATTTTTGTAATTTCTTTTAATTTAATGTTTTTTTTTCAGATAAAGTGCCTGAGTGATGTGCCTTTTGTGAAGTTAAGTGGATTATAGTCCAAGTTTACCGATTGTGTTTATTCAAGTGTTACAAGATCAAGATGGAGTTAAGGTTATGTTTGGTGCTGGCGTTAGCGATCGGGTGCTTCGTTAAATGTTCAGGTATTTATTTTATTTTGTTACCGTAAAAACCATAAAATCTTTAGACATAGGACCTGCCTTTAGGATGCCAGTTAAAAATAGAAGAGTTAGAGCTTTCAAGATAGCCAAGATAAGCAGACCTTCTATCTAATGCCTAAATATTTGGATTTGAATTAAAAAAAAACATGTTTTTTTTTAATTCAAATCAAAATATTGCTTAAAGCAAACATAATTTCACAATGTACCGTTAGTTGCTTTCATAAAGGTCGTTTGAAAAGTGATACTTTAGCAAACAATGGCTTTGAGATAAGGCAGAATTTATGGCTTATTAATCTTGTACAGTATCAGAATTCAGTAGTTCTATTTTGCAGTACCCTTGCTATATTTTGTCTCACTCGCACGCGTTAGATTTGACGCGTGTGCGAATGCGATGGTTCGTAGACGCTCAGCTACTACAGATTTTTGATAAGGACCAAGTTTTATCAAAATCGATTGGTCTGTTTTGGGGTGAATAGGAATGGGCAGGTGGCACTAGCAAGGAATAAGAGAAGCTGTAATATAAGATAAAAAGTTTTGCAATAGCTTAAAAGTGTACGGAATTCATGTCTAAATTTTGTTATATTATGTTCACATAAAGGATATTTTAGAAGTACTTACGCATGCGTACACTCCATTGATAGTAAGGATTAAAACATCACACCTACACATTGCCCTACAAATCCTCTTTTATCTATGGTATTAGTAGATTACAAGCGCGCTGTCATGGCTACCTGTCAAAGTGACAGCTGCCGTCAGTTTTTTGCCGCGTTCTAAAATTGATTTAAGAACCGTTAAGAATGAACATAGTTATTTTGAAAGTAATGAGTTTGGTTACCCCTTTTTAAATTCGTTTTATGGTGATGAGTATTGAGTGGTAATAAATTAGATCATAATAGAGTAATAAGAAATTAGATTGAAGACGTTTAAAAAGAGAACAGCAACATGCATCCTTGTTTTTTTTTCATAAAATATCTAACCAAAGACATTAACATTGAATTTTGTGCACGCTTTCTCAATGAACAGAGGCAAGTTGAGACAAGTAGACGCGGATTCATTAAGACTAATCAAGTAATCAATCCTGCAGACTTATTAGACTAATGACTGAAAATGCGTAATCGTTGACTAGATGAAGACAGATGTTATAGCTAAGCCCCAGTTGTAACTGTAATATACTAGTAAGGCTTGGCTGTTTCCTTATTTCAGATCGAGTACGGTGGGTTTTCCTCATCCAACCCATCCCTCCTCAACCCATCTTATCACCAAAATCGTGGGGCATGGTTCTAAACTTTAGCCCAGATCGAAACAAAATTTTCGCATCACCTCCACGACGGTAGCGAAACGGCGAAGCCATACATACATACGTATTTACTGATATTGTAGAATTTGTTAAAGTTAGGGTCGGTAGAGGTAGGCAGTGTAGATTCAGAAGCCTGACTCTACAATATGAGATCTGATGTCTTTTTTTACAGGACAAACCTTTTATAGTCGTCTTGGCAACATTTTATATGAAATGTTTTTGGTGGGATCAAATTCGAAAACTAAATTAAACATTTACGTTACTACACACGATTGTATTAACTCATAAAAATTCTATTATTGTATTTGCCGCGCCATTGTTCGTGTTTTCATTCATTCATCAGTCATCACTCATCACTCATTCACTTGTCACCATTCATTACGAATAGAAAGTCAAATCGTACCGCCCTTTTAGGTTTTGGACAGCCATTCAAAATGGAACCAATTAGAATGCCAAAATATTTTACGAAATCGAATATACGACAGAATGTAGATGGAGTTTAAATGTTAGTTATTGTTTGCAGGGTAATTAAATTTTGCATCAACAATAGTAATCATATTATGCAGTTCAGTCAGTGACATTTTTTTTTATTGGAAAAAACTGCTATATCTTGCGAGGCTCTGGTTTTTATTACGTCTATTGTCATCGACACAATTTAAAAAGTAAACATTTTTTTAATACAAGTTGACGCGTGGTTTTCGAATATCGAACGAATGTTTTTTTAATCTGCCAGTGACAGATAAAAAATGTCGAACAGCCGCCTAATTAATAGAGGCGTTTGACCTGGGTGTGACTATTGATCGATGCGTCTGCTAATTCCTAAAATAACAGGGGCCATAACAACAACATTGAACGATAACGAAGTTTACGAATAACGTTAACTTAGCGACATGTTAGCGACATAATGTTGTTATTTTATTGGATGTTGGCCGTAGCCCGAAACTTTATCGTTTTTACGTAGACCATAAAATTAATATACCTAGCGGAATAGAGCAACAATCTCGAGCTGTCAAACGAAACCGAAATTGGTTTACATATGTGTGAAAAATATGTGTACGTATACACTTACACAAGCATGATTGAACATGATTTCTATGAGATTAAATTGTCAACGTGCGGCACGTGCCGACTGGACGTCAAAAAAAGTGTGCTGCTGTCATGTATCACACGTCTCTTTTTACCACGCAGTGTTACTGATAGTGACATCTCTCTTGCTCAGGCCTTTGTTTCTCTATTCCGCTAGGTATATTAACTTTATGGTAGAGACATTCACATCAGCATTCATGATGACTCTCCATCTTTTATAGATCTTGGTATAACCTTCCACAAGACGATTTTTAAAATACTTTTCCATTTATATTTTTAGGTCAACGACGATTCAGTCTTTTCAATTCATTGAATATGCTAACATCTTCATAACTTATCAGCGTCATTCAACTCACTCTTCACTTCACCAAAGAGACCTAAAATCTATTATATTTTGCGGATATTAAAGTTTTGTGCGGCTAATAATACAATATGTCACAAAACGAAGTGATAACACTTTAGGGTGTGTATGAGTACCGTGTTTAAACTTCACTGTAAAAGTAGCAGCGCTGAAAGAGCCAATTTTTTCACTTTTGTGATGGAAAACTCGTGACGCTGGGGCGCTTGTCCATACAAATCACAAAAAATAATTTAGGGTAGGTTGCACCAACTTACTTTAACTATAACTGTAACTTTAACTATAACTACAATGCAAAATTTCAAATCTTTGGTTAAAGTCAATAATGGCCGCCATATTTAACGATAATCATAGAGCTCGACAAGGCTTTAAATGAACGTGGCGAAAAAAGGAACTAGCGCTGTCATGAGCCGCGTTCCAGAAGACGTTAATTTTGACCAAAACGGTCAAAACGTCCCCTTCTGCCGTTCCCTTTGGCGACCGCGGTCGTTTTGATCGCGGCTATGACGTCATCATTTTCGCTCAAAACTACCCTCGACGAAGATGGGTCAAAGTGGGCATTCTAGTTTTTTTTTAATTTTAACGTAACTATATCGCGAAAGCCATGTTCGGAAAGTTTTCAGGAGAGAGTAGAGACAAAAAAACTTCATATTATTTAATTACAAATAATATTTTAATTGAAATATATATTAATTTATATAACATTATAAAATATTTGGTTGGAAAATAAATTGTTTTAAATGAAAAGTCAAAATATGATTTCTCATAAAATAAAATAGGTAAATACTAATTTTCATCTCTACTGTACCTGTTGACCTAGCATTACCCGGTATTGTTACCTAACGTTTATGTGACAATAGTCAATATGCAAAGCAGGGATGTTGCGGAACCCGATTTTTTCACATCCGCGGATGCGAATGTGGATGCGGATTTCTAGATGTTCACATCCGCGGATGCGGATGCGGATGTTCAAAACTCCCTATCCTACATAAATATAGTTTACAAAATGAAAAAGTATTATTTTAATTTTTTTTTATTTTTCCCTAGAATATTTTTTTTGATTAATATCAAGCTAATTTTTTGTGAGTAGCTTCATTTTGAAACCCATTTTGAATAGAACAATCCATATTTTAGGTTCATCAAATCGAAATATTAAATCATATTTATCTCTGTTAGCTACCACTTTCGCAGAGGAAATTGTTTTTCGTTTTATCAAAAAAAAAAAAAAATGTTCTAGGGAGCGCCTTTACTATAATAATACTTTTGTATGTAAATGAAAATTACATTAATTAAGTATGTAATTTTCATTTAAAAATTATAGTAAATGAAAATTATTGGATTAACCTCTACTACTTTTTTGTTAGTTACACGAAGTTATAAATAGGAGCATAAAGCATCTATAATATATACGCAAGCGAAAAACTTTGTATCCCTTTTGACGAAAAATGCGGAAACGTAGGTGAATGAAATTTTGCACAGTTATAGCTTATATGGTGAAGGAGTGCATCGAGTAATATTATTTTGAACTTATGCTTTTATCATAAAATTTTTTAACAAATAAAACATTACACACACTACAATACGCACACTCAAGAAGATGTCAGATTTTTGAGTGACAAACCTATACATGCGAATTATACTCTTTTATTTATGGTTGAAGTCTGTTGACAACAAGTTGACAAATTAAAAACGGAGTATAGTTTTTTTTATTGAATCTTAGATACTATTTTGATTTTATTAGACAATGCTTTAAACACGGCCAGTCTGAGATCAGCTGAGTCCTAGAGACAAGAGTTCTAAAAATATGATAGTCAATATTTTTTTACAAAATATAGGTAGTAGTCCTAATGTCGTTGAAACTAAGGTCGAATTTCGACCATTGGGCGATCTCTAGTTATACTTAAATTATTAAATAGTAATAATGACGCTTTTTATTAAGTATGAAGCACAAACAAAAACGTAATGATTAATTTACACAAGACAATTAATGCACCACAATAAACGAGTCGGATCCTGTGACCGTTTTTAGGGTTCCGTAATCCACAAGGGACCCTAATATTTTCGGTCTATCTGTCCGTCTGTCTGTTATCTGTGTCTCTGCGGTTTCGCTCAGAGAATAGCCTATAAAGCCGAATTTCGGCATGAATGTCGACATCGTTTATGTGACATATAAACGATGTCGATAAAATGGTATATAAAACCTTTTAAAAATTTATGGGACCTCCCTTACACAGCAAGCGGGGATAAGTCTTTTTATTTCGCGTCAACTCCACCGTATGTGTAGGTGTCGTTCGATAGTGTTTTTAAAAATATTATGAGTATTCCAAGATCATTTTCCGATTTAGGGATCCATTTGTGAAATACGCAAAGTTTTAAAGTGGAAGAAATCGTTAGTGTCCAGTGTCTCCCCCTTCTACCAGCTATTAGCTAAACGGTTGATTCTGAAAAATATGTAGAAAAATTCACGGGAGTAGGAAATATAGTAAACTTAAAAAAAAAAATATATCACGGCTAAGAAGACTTCATAAGTTATTGAGAAGCACAAAGAAATTTTTCGTTCAAATTCCTTTGAATGTACCTGAGATGATGTTGTTAGTAGTGTAAAACATGTTATAATTGTACATTCATTAACGATATAAAACTTATCAAAAACTGGCGGTACTACGGAACCCGTGCGTGGCCGATACGCACTTGGCCGGCTTTTTCATTATGATTACATAAGTAAAAAAAGTAATACTAAAAACGAAACAAATATATTATTATTAAGTATGTATTTTATTTGTAAAATAAATGTATTATAAACAATTATGTACTTTTATTTACGAGTTTAAGAAAAAGATCGTAATATCCAAGTTCTGTTAAATGTATATACTTAACTATAAAAAAAATATTATATGTTCTTTTTTTAAACTTTTCTCAAAACGCTCCATTATCCGTTCCACTTGGGTTTGTATCACTGACGCTCACATGCTAGTGGAACGTTTTTAACGTCATCTAGAACGCGGGGATGATGTCATCATAGAAAAACGTCATTTTTGACAGTTCTCCTTTACCAGCAGCGCCCCCGCCCACGTTCATTTAGACCCTTGTCGGACCAGCAACAGACATCTGTCAAATTCTGTGGTCAAAGTTAAGGTTAAAGTTAAGTTAGCCTTAACTATAACCATAACTTTAACTATAACCACGCCTCTGGTGCAACCCACCCTTAGTCTTTCAGCGCTGCTACTTTCACATTGAACTCTCTACAAGGAACACATACACACCCTAAACTATTATCACTTTGTTTTGTTACATTCTGTATACAAAATACATATATTATCTAAGTATAAATGCGAAAGTGTGTCCGTATGTTACCTCCTCACGTTTATACCACTGAACCAATTTTGATGAAATTTGGTATGGAGATAGTTTGAGAGTCCCGGGAAAGGACATAGGAAAGAAACCTAAAAATCTATTCTATTTTGGCGAGCGATATTATAAAGTTTTGCACTGCCTATAACTTATAGTACAGGCCAGGGATTCCCAAACTTATTTTGTCGACTGCCCATTTTGAGAACAAATTATGTTTTAGCGCCCCCATTGTTTCAATTTAAAATGCATCCAGATTAAATAAATCACCCCCCAAGCCTCTACACGACGCCCCCAATTTTTTCTGATATAGACCTTCAGCGCCCACAAGGGGGCGTTATCACCCACTTTGGGAAAGGCTGGTATAGGCCATAGCTACACCCAAATTCACGAAGCGATTACATATAAAATCCCAATATAAATTCATATTAAGCGATTGCGTAACATAATGGGAGCAATCTCGCCAGATTTGAACACAATACTCGTTCAACGCTAATCTGGCCACTGAACGAATGATTTAACATATCGTTCCTGAGATAACGTTAACTGAACAATGATCGATAATACAAGTTAGAATTTCTTAATGCAAATTAGGAAAGCCAGTCCTACGTAAAGTGGGAAAAAGGTAAGAAAAAATTGAGTTCGTTCATGGCATAAATAGTGCTGAGTGAGCTGACTGGGTAGTGGGTAGTGACCGAACGATTTAAAATATCATTCGTCGATTGGATTAATATTATATTCCTTCATTGGGTTTATAGGACTAAAGGTGGCTTTCAGATCTTTGCCGCGAGCGACCGAGACCGACGAAAATTCAAACGAAATGCCACTTTATGACATAGGCTATAGGTTTCATTTTACTCTACCACTAACTTTTACGCCGACGCCAGCGGCAGCGTGGGTCGCCACGAAAATGTCAGTAGAAAATGATACCTATATTCTATATCGTAAAGTAGCATTTTATTTGAATATTTACCGGTCGCGGTCGCTCGCGGCGAAGATCCGAAAGCCACCTTAATTAGATTCATCCGAAATTGACACGTCATATTCGAAATTATTTTTTAGATACCAAATGACCGAATGAAAAATTATGTTCGTTCTCGAAATTCCTTAGTTACTTTTTGACATACTTACATAAATGATAAATATGATGTTCATTCGTTTTAAGTTCAAGTTTGCGAATAAATTAGATGAAAATTCCAAATATACTATTTTGTTTATGCTCCATCACTATGATTACATTGATTACACAATTTATTCATAAAGTGATAATATGATATACAATATTTGCATATAAATGTTCGTAAACCGGTTTGACTGGTATATGAACTCTGTTGCCAACGCCGAGTAAAGAAAAATGTTCATAAACTGATCCAACTCAATCTAAAAACTTAAGAGCTCATATGACCCTAGCTTGACTACATACTTTAACCTAGATCTCAAAATCTGTAAGGTCTAGAAAACTGATTTTTTGACACAAGTAACTTCAGTTCATAAAGATTAAATGCTCAAGACGAAAACACGATTACTCAAAAAATGCTCGATAGTTTCTTTTTTACAAAAAACCTTGTTTTAGACACATTTTTGCTTGGATCTTCGAAGTTTGCTGTCTTTTCTTTAATATTTTTTAATATCTAAAAAGGTATTGATAAAACCTAAATTTGCTCAAAACACTTTTTTCATAATCATTATAGTTCGTCTTTTATTCAAGTAAAACTAACTCGGCGATGATTCCGCGCCGTCCTTTTTCACCTGGCATATGAAAGACGGGCGTGAGTGTGAAGAGAGAAGGACGATGTTTGATTTTTAGAGTCAGGTGAGCTCTTAAATAAGTACCATTATGATTCTAAAAATTAAATACATACTGTAATTATACTCGTATAGCATCGGGAAACTTTTTTTTTTTTATGTGGGAGAGCCATGCTTCCCATTCCCTTCCCTACGCTCCCCTATTACCCTATCGCTCTTAAAAGGCCGGCAACACACCTGCAGCTCTTCTGATGCTGCGAGTGTCCATAGACGACGGAAGTTGCTTTCCATCAGGTGACCCGTTTGCTCGTTTGCCCGTTTGCTCGTTAGTCGACAATTTAATGTCATAGAAATCATGTTCAATCATGCTTGTGTAAGTGTATACGTAAAAATATTTTTCACACAGATGAAAACTAATTTCGGTTTCGTTTGACAGCTCGAGATTGTTGCTCTATTCCGCTAGGTATATTAACTTTATGGCTGTTACCGTAGCCAAAGTCCCTTTCGTTAAAAACGATGACGTAATTCTTTATCAAAATGTATGGGATTTGACATTATAGTCTTCGCGAGCGAAATGTCATTTAGCGATGACTTATGTCAAACCGCATAAATTTTGGTAACGAATTTCGTCATCGTTTTTAACGAAAGATACTTTGGCTAGGGCCTTTTCGTTAATCGTTTTCACTTGCAGGAGCCTCTTCAAGATGATGATGATGATGATCATGTTATACACATATGTCACAAAGATTCTGGGTCAAAATCCGATAGCACAATTCGCAAGGGACTGGCAAAAAGTGACCCAGAACTGTCAAGTCACAAAACAGATTTTTTGATGACTTCATTGTAAATGATAAGATTTGACTGATAAGACTGAAGTAAAATCTTAAGGTTTGTTATCTGTGGTATTTCACTGCTTACTGCGTCCACTCATATTATCTGAAGTGAACATTTCTTTAGTGGCGTTCTGCGGGGCTAAAATGGTCGCTTTGGAGAATCATATTATGAATCATAATATAATTCATTTTTAAAAAAATCTCAAAATTGACTCTCTGTTTGCAATTCAGACGTCTAAATTTTGTACTAATTTGACATTTGTGAGTTTGACAGTTTTGACAATTCATTTTGTGAATGCCTTCGCGTGCTATTTGCGCGTGCGCAGTACACTAGAGCACTATTCCTTTACTCTCATAACCCAGTGGGACGGAAGACCGACACGACCGGCGAGAGATCAGGCGCAGGACCGACTTTTTACATGCCCATCCGACGCATGGATCATCTTACTTGTCAGACAATCAGGTGATCAGCCTGCATTGTCCTAACCAAACTTGGAATTAACACGTTTCCAACGCAGGAATCGAAGCCACGACCTCCGAGTCAAGAGCCGCACTCTATACCACTAGACCACGGAGGCGTTGAAATGCTATAATGTCGTCTATTGTCTAACCATACTTAATATTATAAATGCGAAAGTGTGTCTGTCTGTTACCTCTTCACGCCCAAACCGCAGAACCGATTTTACTGAAATTTGGTATGGAGATACTTTGAGTTCCGGAAAAATGTACGGTTTACGCGCGATCTAGTTCTGTATATTTATTCTGTGTTGATATGGCATAGGATGTAAAATAAATTGGTCGTCCTCGTTATTGAATCCAAATCTTCAGAATACGAAATAAGCCAAGCCACACTATTGTTCGTGATTCCTTTGTTCACGGCCTAGGTGTGTCCAAGGATTGTTCAAGGTCAGCATAGATTTGGTAGAAATATCTAATGTGTGTATTATAGAGGACTGCTATTGAAACAACTACACAGGTTTTTTAAGTATCTTTTATCGCGGGCTTCGAGCGCGGCGAATCAAGAAATTCCGTAACGAAAAAACCTAACACTTGTCTAAAGACGTATGCGTGTAGAGTAGCTGCTAACTGCAATAGCCTTACCGCGGCAGTCCCCGAGTGCAACACGTATTTTTATAGTGCCCAAGTTACTCTATGTCCCTTTGCTCTCATTAAGTGGGACTGACGACTGATGCTATTGACGAGAGATCAGATGCAGGGCCAACTTTTACACGCTCATAATGATTCGGTCATTTAAGTACAATAAGGTGTTCTGCCTGCGTTACCTTAACCAATCTTGAAAGCAACAACATCTTCCATCTATCCATATTGCATTATTATAGATGTCCCAAAGCGGGATTGAACCAACTATTTTTAAGACCAATCTCGACCATTAGATGACGAGTTTGTTGTAAAAAAACCAACCTAAGTAAGCCTCTATTGACATAATCTCGTAGATAAAATTTTTATCTTTTATCGCGTCATCATAGTTTTGTTTCTAGGTACCAAAAGTAATAGACAAACAAGATTAGAGAAATTTATAAAACAATAAACTTACTCATGTCTCTTATTCATTAGTTACACATGATTAAATTGTTTATAGCAGCTGTTTCATATTATTTTTCATAGTTATTCACCATAGCAAATATTTTTTATTACTTTAAACTACTCTTTACAATAAACAATAAAACATAGGGACCCAAAATACCCCCCTGGGGCACTCCAAAATACTGTATTTTTGCTTAAATTCCTATAAATTTTTCAATATCACACAAATATTTATTTTGGCATACTATTAACTTAGAGCAGTTATGAATAAGATCGTATTTATTTGAATAATTAGGTTATGCTCATAATAAATGAGGTTGTTTAATGCAATCGCAAGCCTCAGCATGTTCCGTTTTCTAACCTGTTCTATGATCATAATAAACTTATTAGCTGCTAACTATCTTGTCACCCGTAACCGATCTGTGGTAATCACTAGGAAATGGATCTTTATTATCATCATCAACATCAGCTCATATATTTTTAGATGTCTTACATCTCATTACCGAGAAACAAAATCAAGATTTTCTCTAACTTCCTGACCCTTTGAAATTCGTGGGACCATTTCGCAAAACTCGTTTGATCGCATCTCTAATATTGTCATGTTGTCTACTCGGCGTTAATATAATATCTATAGACGCTTTACCACGTCAGTCTGGCCCCATGCTAGGTACCTGAAGGACTTGTGTTACGGGTACCAGACAACGGAAATATATTATTTAATACTTTTATACTATACATATATTTCAAATTTTTATTATATGATACACATAATTATTTAATATACATATCCTGACCCAGGAACTTTGATAACTTTTTGTTCCTTCGGCGGGATTCAAACCCGCGACCCCTGGCTTGAGCTACCAACAGCCCACCAACTGAGCCACAGAGGTCATTAATGTATCAATTCGAATGATTTTTCCGGTACTCAAAGTATCTCCATTACATACAAAATTGCATTAAAATCGGTTTAGCGGTATAGACGTGAAGAGGTTGAGGACAGACAGACAGACAAACAAACACACATTCGCATTTTGATTAGTACGTAATATATTCTTTCCCATCACTTCCCATGATTTCATCAACGATGTCCTATCAGCACCATTCCCATAATTTCTATAAGATCCATTCCCTAAATCCTTTTTTACTTCTTTTAAATTTCCTTTATCACCACCTTTTACTTACTGCTAATCTATATTACGTTAAACGCGGAAGAGGCTGTTATCATTAACTACATCCAACTTCATAATAATGATAAGAAAACCCCTACTAAGCGTACTCGATCGTGTCAGGTGACTTCGAGTTCGTTTCGATTAGCATGTGTAATGATTTAAAATTATTCTTATTGTATTTCATTATTTATTTATTTATTTATTAACACTTTATGCAAATTTACAAAGGCGGGCTTAATGCCTTGTGGCATTCTCTACCAACCAACCTTAGGGTGATACTGAGAATGTATAATACAGGCGCATTCGTGGTAATGAGACACAAAGGATTAACGATAAAATAAATAAAATTATTCAATAAATAATTTTTATTTACGCAGATTTATAAAAGGGAAAATCTTAGAATTAAGTATATTATGTTTGTTATTAATTATTATAATCGGGTTAAGATTGCTACCACTCTTAAATACGACTTTTTCTCTCTTATCCTTCTTGTGTTGCAACTTGCAGTCGCTACATAATTTTCTAGTGGCCACTGAAACACCGTAGTAAAACAACATAATCCAATCGAGTTTGCGCTCGTTTGATACGTCTTGATGAGTAATTTCCAGTAATAAAAAGTAGTTTTTAAAAAAGTTCTCTCATTATAATAATAATAGCTCCCACACCGGTTTCGGTGACGGTGGCCGGTTTCATTGAAACCAGGCCAGCTATGCAGGAGTAATTTTATAGGGCCCAAGTGTGTGCGCAGTACACAAGAGCACTCGCTAATCCTTTACTCTCATAACCCAGTGGGACGGAAGACCGACACGACCGGCGAGAGATCAGGCGCAGGACTGACTTCTTAAATCTTACATGCCCATCCGACGCATGGATCATCTTACTTGTCAGACAATCAGGTGATCAGCCTGTAATCTCCTAACCAAACTTGGAAATAACATGTTTCCAACGCGGGAATCGAACCCACGACCTCCGAGTCAAGAGCCGCGCTCTATACCACGGAAGCTCTCATTACTTATTGTTTATCGAGTCATTCGTCATAAGGAGTACAGTTTTCCTGTAGTAATGGCTTGTTTTCGAAAGTTATTTATTAGTTGTTATCGAGTTTGCGTGGTAGGGGTGCCGAATTGATGTCACATTTTTGTGAGAGTTGCGACATAGATAGCGTGTGTTTGTCCAGGACTTATCTCCCAGATGTTTGCTTAACACACTAATGAGAAGAAAGCACACTCTTACTCCTTACCATGTTTTTGGAGATTTGTCCGATTTTTGGGAAAATTTTCTGTTTCAAGAGTTTTGAATTACCTGCAAGGGCTATTCATATTTCTTACTATAGAGTATAGACTATATTAGAGGTTCCTAAATAGTAAAAACGGGACACTATCATTTTCTGTCTAACCTTCCGTTCGTCTGTTCGTCTATCACCACTTCTCAGCTTGTATCTGAAGAACCGTAATAGTTAGACATTTATTAGTTCCACAATATATGAATTTTGTTGTTGACATTAAATCTTAAGAGTTTTAAAAATACCTCAATATTTTATTACTTTTCATCTGTTTCAGGTAAAATTTCTTATCTCGAGGGCACAACATTCTATGTAATGTGTAAGTACTTTTGTAAATATGCCGGGCACTTCAATAGTGCTGGTACAATTGAAAAACGTTGACGAAAGGATCAGGGGGGGTGAGCCAAAATATTTTCGTTTTCGCTTCGTTATAGAATCACCGATGAAAATGTATGAAATTGACAATACCCTAGTCGAACATCGACTTCATTATTATCGAACGCTTTAAATTCCATACATTTTGATTGTTGATTCTACAATGAAGCTATAAAGAAAACGTCTTAGCTAAGGGCTTAGGCATAGTGCGTATTATATAGCCCGGTAGCGTCTCGTCTCTTCTCGGTGTGACTGACCCTAAGTGGCAAACAGTTTGTTCAAATAACTTGTGCTTAAAGCATGACGCCCTCAGTATGAAATTCTAAATATAATCCAAGGTTACTCCTTAGTCTGTACTATGTGGCTTATGGTAATCGATTCCACGAGTATATGAAATCCATCCGTACTTCTAATTCATCTATACTTCTAATACGTATATAAAATTCTCGTGTCACAATGTTTGTGCGCGAACTCCTCCAAAACGGCTCAATCGATTTTAATGATTTTTTTTTACGTATATTCGCTAGGCCTGAGAATAGGTTTTTATCTACTTTGTACATTGATACTAGAAATAATATTAGCTTTCCCGTCTCTCAATAGTCAATACCAATCCATATAATCTTAATTGGTTCAGCCGTTTAAGCATTTGTAGTAACAGACTGACAACAGACAGACAGACACATTTTCGCAGGATAGAAAAAGAAATCCATACATGACGTAAGATAATCCGAGCGAAATTGGGTTATTCACTCATTACGTTAGTTTGTTTTGGCTTTCGTATGTTTGAAGAAAGCAAATTGTATATTTAGGAGTGCGTCATAAAGTGGCCTTCAAGAAGTGTGCGATTCTGTACAGAGCTAGCCGACATATTGTTTTCTTTATCGCTTCTTTATAGAATCGCTGAAGAAATTTATGTTATTTACAATAAGCATTCGTTAAGTCATGTCGATTCCATACATTTTGATCGGCGATTATGATTAAAATAAAGAAAACGTGTTGGCTAAAGGCTCAGTTTCGATATAATTCAGCAGTCTCGCAAAATAAGGCTATAGATACCTATTACAAAAGGTACATTTTTTTTAAATTTAGAATTTTGAAACTTGTAATGACGTAGGGTCAATTCAAGCCGCAACGCGACGCGAAGATGCATTTCTAAAGTACTAAATTGCCAGATTTTAATTGTGTCAGACGTCTTGCAAATCTGTCAGATCCATAAAAATTTAGAAATATATCTAAACGCCGCGTTGCGGTCTGAATTGACCCTAAGGCCGGTATAAAATATAGTCAGTACTCAAGATGCATCTCGGTCTCAAGACACGGTTCAGGCTCTGTGATTGGTTGGCTGTCAAAATTTGGACCAATCATAGCGCCGAACCGCGTCTTGAGACTGGGTCGCATCTTAAGTACTGACTATTTATACCGGCCTTAGTGTGAAGCCAAACGAGCTTTGTGAGTCGTGACTCGTGAGTCGCAGAAATTCGGTCGTGAATTTTTTTTTCATACTAATCATGAGTCATGACTCATGACTCACAAAATTACGCTCGTGTAAATGAAGTAGGAATTTTCTATGAAACTGAATGCAGCAGAATTTCTGCCAGCCGAAATTCTGCGACTCACAACTCACAAAATTACGCTTGTTTGGCTTCACCCTTAAAGGAGAAAACTTCTTGGTACAAGGCACAGTAGTTAGTAAAGAAAACGCTAGGAGTTAGGACTCAAGGTTACATATTATTTTTACCGCCACATTTTTAACGATTGTCGATTACTCATTTTGACGTTTGTTTTAACCATGGACGAATGTTTTAACTTTGCAGCTGTGCCGTCTATATTGAGATTTAATGCCATATTTAAACATGATTTGCAACGCTTGGCTCCCCTAAAAACAACGGGTTGTACATTGGAAAGACGAAACAGCAGAAGCAGGTAAAAATTCCGCCGCTTTATTATTTATTCTTGTTTACTCTCTCCGTCTTACGAATTTTCGATCAGGGACACGTTTGATGAGAGTCAACATTTTGTACCTATCCCAATACTCGTAACGTTGAATTAAGAAATTTTAAAACTACCCCCAATAGTCAATACAATATCAAACTTTGAACAACCCTCTTTTGTGTCGGAAGAAATAACTTCCTCCCTTTTGGAAGCCGGTTAAAAATATAATATATAAATAGACAAATAGAAAATAAATAGCCCTGATAATGTTAGGGGGACGAAATAATAATAAAAAAAAAGCCGGTTAAAAAGGTTACAACGCCGCAAAACCCGAAAATCTCCCACTGTTCATTCCAGTTTTGCCCAGCGATCTTAAAATCATGAACCACCTATATAAACTAATCAACACATGCGGTTGCCATTGTTTATATAAAGGGGAACATTTATTTACAATTGACGTTGAGAGCAGTGGGTTTTATTGTTTTCAAGAATATTCCTGCCAAAGCAAAAGCATGGTGTTTTTGTTCATGGGAAAATTCTTTGCCTGTCTCCTTACTTAGTATGTTTTAAGCTGAGAACTCCGCCGGAACCCTACGTTTTCCCGAAATAAAGTTAGCCTGTGTCTTTCAGCATGGCCTTCTCTACATCTGTGTCAAATTACATACAAAATCGTCCAGTAGCTTGTGAGATTAGTGCGTTCAAATAATTTCCCCGGTTTTTACCACATTTTCCTCTGATTTTTGTTCTTATTGGTCGCAGCGTGATAGCTAAAAGCTTCTTCGATAAATGGAGTATCTAACACAAAAATAATTTTTCAATTCGAACTAGCTATTCCCGAGTTGAATGCGTTCAAACTTCAAACTCTTCAGATTAGAATCTGCAGTTTGGGCGTGTACAGGTAACAGACTGACAGACAGACACACAGACAGACACACTTTCGCATTTTTAATATTAGTATGGTTAGATTTTAGTCCGCTTTTCTGTGAGACCGTAGTGCACGCCTAAATTCCAATGACTTTGCTGACTCATTCTCGAAGCATGTCGTTCGCATGTCATGTCGGACGGTCAGCAAAAGAAGTGAAGAATAAATGAATGAATGAACGAACGAATGAATGAAAGAATGAATGAATGAGTGATTTAATGTCAAATTAATGTCCATTTGACGCTTCTAATTGCTATTTGATAGCTTCCGAACTTGATTAAAGCTGTATTTATGTAGGATTATAATACAAGAATAATAAGTTATATTTTATCTTTCGATCTTTGTCTGTCATATGCATTTTCCAATGTGCTAGACTGAGACAATATAACTGTATTATTCGCTGTGGTAATATTTTAGTAGCAAGAGGTTTTTTGCTGACTTTACCCAATTTCTTCGAAGCTGGTTTCAATTTCGGCTAACGGTTGAATTATAATTATAACTTTGCTTGTAAGTAATATAAGAATTTAAATTATATAATTAAGAGTAAAGAAAACCGCCTAATGCTCTGAAGGCTTATTATATTTTTTTTTTCTTTTGCCTTCATAGCATTAGCTTATAAGCTTTATTGAAACACTAGATGATGCCAGCAACTGATGAGCCAAATTCGTTTATTGGGATGAAACCGTACATTTTTCCGGGATAAAAATCCTGTGTCCTTTCCCGGGACCCAAAGTATCTGCATACCAAATTTCAGCAAAATCGGTTCAGCGGTTTGGGCGTGAAGAGGTAACAGACAGACACACTTTCGCTTTTATAATAATACTAGCTGTTGCCCGCGACTTCGTCCGCGTGGACTTCAGTTTATAGCGCGCGGTGTCAACAAAATTGGTGTCCAATTAATTTTCCAGTTAAAAAGTAGCCTATGTCCTTTCTCAGGCTTTAGACTATCTGTGTACAAAATTTCATTACAATCGGTTCAGTAGTTTTGGCGTGAAAGCGAGACAGACAGACAGACAGAGATACTTTCGCATTTATAATGTTAGTATAGATCAGTATGGATTGGGGTTAATATCCTCTTTTACGTATCACTTCAAGCTTAACGCGAATAAAATATAATCCCATCAAAAACCTTTCATGTAAAATGTTGCCAAGACGACCACGTAAGGTTTGCTCTGTGAAAAAGATTTCAGATCTCATGTAGAGCCAAGCTTCTGAATCTACACGGTCTAACTCTACCGACCCTAACTTCAATAAATTCTATGTATACCAGTAAATATACAGTACGGTATGGCTCGGCTGTTCCGTTACTAACTTCAGATCAGAAACTAAATATTCGCATCACCTCCGCGACGGTAGCGAAACGGCGAAGCCTCAAGCTATACATAATATTTACTGGTATGTAGAATTTGTTTAAGTTAGAGTCAGTAGAGATAGGCCGTGTAGATTAAGAAGCTTGGCTCTACATTAGATGTCATATATTTTTCACAGAGTAATCCCTATTTATGTCGTCTCGGCAACATTTTACAAGAAATGTTTTTGGTGGGATATTTAGTTTCTGATCTGAAGTAAGTAACGAAATAGCCAAGCCAGTCGTGCCCCCAGATCTTGACATAGTTTAAATGTTATGTCAGTAATCATAATAGAGGAAATTTGGCGTATGTCCTAGCTTTCTAGGAAAATGTTACTGTTTGGCGTAACTCCAAATAGAATATAATATTGTATAGTGTAAGACGTGCGACGAGTTTGGAACTGCAGTAGTGCCTCGTCTTAAAGTTTTTACTATAGCTAGAGTTCTGAAGTTTTCTCTGATGAAAAATTATATAATAGGCTTTTCTTTGCAATCTGACAGATAATAATAGATTTTATCGTAATATAGGCTCTTTCACAAACAACGATTGATTTTGATATTAAGAAACACAGACAATATTTATCGCTGAAAAATGTTCCCACGGTTGTTTTAGCATAAAGACTAATTGTAATTAAAACATATAATTTTATGTTTTTATTTCAGTATAACATATGATGACACCTTTTTTTTATGAAATAGGAACTATTGGTACATTTTTTTTTATGAAATAAGGGGGCAAACGAGCAAACGGGTCACCTGATGGAAAGCAACATCCGTCGCCCATTTACACTCGCAGCATCAGAAGAGCTGCAAGTGCGTAGCCGGCCTTTTCAGAGGGAATAGGGTAATAGGGGAGGGTAGGGAAGGGAAGGGAATAGGGAAAGGTAGGGAAGGGAAGAGAATAGGGGAGGGCAGGGAAGGGAATAGGGTTGGGGATTGGGCCTCCGGTAAACTCATTCACTCGGTGAAACACAGCGCAAGCGCTGTTTCACGCCGGTTTTCTGTGAGAAGTGAGAACGTGGTATTTCTCCGGTCGAGCCGGCCCATTCGTGCCGAAGCGTGGCTCTCCCACGTATCCGTAATCTTTTAATTTTGTTTGCTATTAAGCCATGACAAAGATTTCTATGAAAGCTATGTTTACATTTACTCATATTACATACTATGTCGGCTTAAACATTCTTTCCCAGATACTATATGTATATCTAAACTAACAACCATACAAATAAAAGCGAAAGTATATTTTGTCTGTGTGTCGGTTGGTTACCACTTCATCGTTTCTTACCTACCCGCTGAACCGATTTTGCTGAAAGTTTGTATGGATATGTCGAGTCCCGGGAAAGAACAAAGGATTTTTTAACGGAAAAATGTACACTTTTTTAGGTTACACAATTTTTTTACTCGCGTCAGGACTAAAGGCCGGGACACATAAATACGATACGACGTCGTGTCGTAACTCGTACCACGATGCGTTCATCGTGAGTTTCTACGACGCGCGTTACGATGTCGCGACGTAGTTTTTTACGATGCTCGTCGTAGATTCCCACGATGCCGCATCGTGGTACGACACGACGTCGTATCGTGTTTATGTGTCCCGGCGTGGTCCCGGCCCTTAGGTCACGGGATTGACATAACGCAACCAAATAACGTAGGTCCGGCTTGCCTATGAATTAACTTCTCTGATACATAAATTAACACAGGCAATAATTCATATTTAACCATATTTGGTAATGCGGGTGGTTAAGAAAGGAAACAAAATGGCTGCTCGAACTCTACTTTAAGGCGACGCGACGCCTTGATAATTTAGCTGTAGCGATATCATTTATCTCAGCAATGACTAAAGCTAAGAAATTAACGTTCATTGTCAGTATTCATCATGTCTTTGTCATCGAATTACCCATAGCATAACGCGATTGGTAAATTTTAATAACACAGAATAATCAATCAAAAAGACCTCTGTAAAAAAGGGCTTCTAATTTTGCCAACAGAGGAGAGTGATTTAAGCTTCCAAAATTTGTACATAGATTGGTTCAAGCATACACTTTAATTTGCCCATAGCTTATATGGGCAAATTAAAGTGTATACGCGATAAAAACCATTTTGTCGCTTACGCCCTTTTCATTTTTTGCTGTTCCATTTCTTGTTTTCTATGAGAGGCCGGCCCGTCCTCTCATAGAAAACAAACAATCTAAAACGTATCCAACACGGTTTTTTAATTTAACTAGGCGTCACCTTAAGCCACATGAGAAAGAGCCACTGTACCGATTTTGCTGAAATTTGGTATGGAGATACTTTAAGTAGACGTGGGAGAACCATGCTTCGGCACGAATGGGCCGGCTCGACCGGAGAAATACCACGTTCTCACAAATAACCGGCGTCAAAAGCGCTTGCGCTGTGTTTCGTCGAGTGAGTGAGTTTACCGGAGGCCCAATCCCCTACACTATTCGATTCCCTACCCTTCCCTATTCCCATCCCTACCCATCCCCCCTATTACCTTATTCCCTCTTAAAAGGCCGGCAACGCACCTGCTGCAGATCTTCTGATGCTGCGAGTGTCCATGGGCGACGGAAGTTGCTTTCCATCAGGTGACCCGTTTGCTCGTTTGCCCCCTTATTTTGTAAAAAAAGTCCCTAGGATAAGTACTTTTTATCCCGGAAAAATGTACGGTTCCTGTGCGATAAACGAATTTTGGCGTAACGGAGTTGCGGGCGACATCTAGGACTAGTTCCGATATGACGTGTGCAACATCTCGGATTCTGTTCGGATTATTTACTGCATTAAGTGCTAGTAACGCCCTCTGCTCCTTTGAGTAGGTACCTAATATTCCCTATTCCTTGACACATTTTGGAAAGAGACCGGACATATCGCCATCTCTGTCTAACGCGTGGGAAAGGTTGTTACGCATTTGTTTATATAAAGTGGCATACTCGTCTTATTGGGTGCTAGGGAATGAATTAACCAAGAGCGTGGAACATCAAATGCATTGACAGGAATTTGAGTTTCGAACTATGGTATGACATTTTGTTTTTTTTAATCGAAGCAAAGTTCATAGGAAGTGACATTTTTTAAGCAAAGATCAAAGGTTTTTAGGTCTTATTTACAATGTTTTGTTATGTTTTAATTTATGAATGAATTGTCAGTTTTCGGTTTTGTCATTCATAAACATTGCGACAGCACATCGTAACTTGCGAAGGCTGTGTCGTCACTATTGCGTAGCATTCTTCGGCTCTTTAATCCTCACTGATATTATTAATGCGAAAGTGTGTCTGTACGTTACCTCTTTACGCTTAAACGGCTGAAACGATTTAGATGAAATTTGGTATGGAGATACCACATTACGATATTTTTGTTGCTGAAAATGCAGGCCCACCACCCGGCGGGCGTTAATATTCGCAAACTTGTACTTATTTGCGTAATTTTGAGTATTTTCTGGAAAATTCTATTGTAATCAAAGTAATTTCCTCCTAAACGTGTCATTTATTTAAGTTTGATGTTTTTTTAACCGTGGGAACACTTGACACCATAACCTCAAAATTTCACAACCACTTAGCGAACATGCTGGCGTTTAAAATGTTGTTTCTGATGACTAATGTAGCTTCAAACGAGTAATTATTAATTTATGGTTAAGCGTAAACGTTTAAAATGGTATATAAATATTTTTAAAGAAATTGGAAACTTTAACTAGTGCCGGGTTAAAGCAAAAAAAAGTCAAAATTATGACATACATTTTTAAAGAGTTTTAAAAAGTTAATACTTACGTCAAAATGTAGATCTACTTGAAGGCAGAAACTTACAGTGCGGATTCTTAAAAAAATGCATCCTATTGTCTATGGTCTTTGGCTGAATGATGTAAGTTCATTGCATCTACCTGGGAGACATCAGACAAGTCTAGTGCGTTCTATATTTAAATGTTCTAAATTTAAATTCTGTTCGCACTATGCGTAATACATTTTGCCAATGAAGATGGTTTGAAGATATTAAAGAGAAGGAGCGGGGCTAAAATGGTGACATTTAGCAATTCCTCTCAATCAATTCAGCAAATGAATTGTCAAAACTGTCAAACAGACGAATGTCAAATTAGTACGAAACTGGACATGAATTGCAAGCAGAGTGACCATTTTGCGATTTAAAAAAAGAATCATATTATAATTCATAATATTATTATGATACTCCAAAGCGACCATTTTAGCCCCGCTGATAGAGTATTTGTTGCGTAAAAATGTACGGTGTCAATGCGATCATAGTGTCATGGCAATGACAAATCCCATACAACGTTTTATGAATGTCCTTTGCAATTAGTCTAGGTCAGGTCGCACCTCTTAAGAGGTTAAGTAGAGTACAATGTTAAAGGATATTGTGGAATATAATTAGACGAAAATTACACATGGTAAGGTCCATTATAGAGCATAACTGGTGAGACGTGATCAATACTTAAGGAGAGTACTCGGTACTCGATTCTCATTATAATTATGTAATAAAATTATGTACTTAATTTCTGACCAAATTTCCCTTTAAATAAATGAATCATGGACAGTTAGTAAATATACGTTAGTAACTATACGTGGGAGAGCCATGCTTCGGCACGAATGGGCCGTCTCGACCGGATAAATACCACGTTCTCACAGAAAACCGGTGTGAAACAGCGCTTGCGCTGTGTTTCGCCGAGTGAGTGAGTTTACCGGAGGCCCAATCCCCTAACCCCTACCCTATTACCTTCCCTACCAAGGGCGTCGCCAAGGGGGGGCAGGGAGGGGCAGCTGCCCCCCCTAGAGATTCTAAAAAAGTTGCCAAATATAATGTTGCCTAATATTAAAATCTGGCGTAGAGAATGAGAAAAGTATGAACAATTGTAGTAGGTAAAGTCAACTTGCCCCCCCTTGCGCCATCGGCTGGCGACGCCCTTGTTCCCTACCCTCAACTATTCCCTTCCCTTCCCTACCCTCCTCTATTACCCTATTCTCTCTTAAAAGGCCGGCAACGCACTTGCAGCTCTTCTGATGCTGCGAGTGTCCATGGGCGACGGAAGTTGCTTTCCATCAGGTGACCCGTCTGCTCGTTTGCCCCCTTATTTCATAAAAAAAAAAAAATACTATGCGGCCGCGCGTGCTACCCCTTCCGCGCGCGGTGTCCGCGGCGTTGGGTAAATAATTATTTAACTTTAAGCTACACATTTTACTCAGTGGACAGTGATCAATTGATTTTTTTTTCAACTTATTTAATAGCCAAATATCAAGTCCTCGAGTATTGAACATGTCTCCAGTCAGCACCAGTCATGCTGTAGAGTAAGAGCCTACGACGGCCAGACCTTCCTCAGTTTCGTAAAGCTGAAAATTTACCTGTTTGTGCAGCCTCTGCAGAGGTAAGAACGACGAGTAACTATCGAGTTTTGGTCGCGGTTACTTTAGGAGTATCCAGTTCTGAAGGTCTACCTGACCTTCGAGAAAGGTACATTCTTCGCGGTAAGTGGAGGAATCTCGTCTTCCAGTGCCGGACATTTTTGGAGTCTCGGAATTTTGGAATCTCGGAATCAGCTTCAACGATTTTCATGAAATTTAGCATAAAGGGGGTTTCGGGGGCGATAAATCGATCTAGCTAGGAATCATTTTTATAAAATGTCATTTTATTCGTGTTTTAACGAATACCGCGCAAAGCTCGGTCAAATATCTAGTACTTTAATAAAATTTAAGGGTGTCTGGTAATAACTAGATGACGCCTGCAACTCCGTTGCGCAAATATTCGTTTATTGCGCGGGAACTGTATTTTTTTTTTAATGAAATAAGGGGGCAAACGAGCAAACGGGTCACCTGATGGAAAGCAACTTCCGTCGCCCATGGACACTCGCAGCATCAGAAGAGCTGCAAGTGCGCCGCCGACCTTTTAAGAGGAAATAGGGTAATAGGGGAGGGTAGGGAAGGGAAGGGAAGGGAATAGTTGAGGGTAGGGAAGGGAATAGGGTAGGGGTTAGGGGATTGGGCCTCCGGTAAACTCACTCACTCGGCGAAACACAGCGCAAGCGCTGTTTCACGCCGGTTTTCTGTGAGAACGTGGTATTTATCCGGGCGAGCCGGCCCATTCGTGCCGAAGCATGGCTCTCCCACGTATAAATTTTTCCGGGATACAGAGTATCCAATGTCCTTTCCTGGGATTCAAGTTTCTCTATACCAAATTTCACCAAAATCTGTTCAGCGGCTTGGACTTGGAGTCACTCTTCCTGAAGATATTTATAAAAATAATTTGATAGGCTCTATTTTGAAGGAGGAATCAGAGGACTACGTTACCATAGTAAAAGGAGGGGAAGTAAGTTATCTTCATACAAAGACACCGCGCGCGGCTTGTATGTGTGCGCCATAGTATCAATGCGTCGCCACGTACGGCACACAACAAAATCTCGGCCAGTAGTATAAGGCTGGTACCGCCGAGATTTTGTTGTGTGCCGTACGTGGCGAATAGGGGAGGGACGAGAGGGGAATAGGGTAGGGGATTGGGCCTCCGGTAAACTCACTCACTCGACGAAACACAGCGCAAGTGCTGTTTCACGCCGGTTTTCTGTGAGAACGTGGTATTTCTCCGGTCGAGCCGGCCCATTCGTGCCGAAGCATGGCTCTCCCACGTATTCCCACATATCCCATTGTACAACTTGTACATTCTTGTAGGGAGAGTAAATTAAACACAGAATACCGTTATATCACTCAACACTACCACTCTGGCTCGTCAGCTACGAGAAGAAGAAGAGAACAGAGAACACTAATACTCCAACCGGAAGAAGAGAATGTCGAATGTCATCGAGATTCTCTTCTCCGCGAAGAGCGAACATCCCTTTACATCAACCCCACCACAGCTAGTGGGCATGTCTGACTTTATTTATCAATACACTACAGCAATGGTTTCTTCGTTTTATTTCTACTGCACCCGTGTTCCCTCATTCTCCCGATATCAAACTATTATAAGTGTCAAAACTCAGAAGTGCGTATCGATTTTCTATCTCATTAATATTAGTGGATGGTCCGACCCCCATACGATGTAATCAATTGAAGCAATGATAGGGGTATCGAATAACCGAAAAACAGTTGAAAATATCCTGTAGACAGCGGTTCTCAAACATAATTGTTGGCAGAATCTTAGCATCTTAATTAAAGAGGAGTCCACACCGCCGTTTTTCCATGCAAACCCCTGTTTCCTCCCTGGATAATGCCGGTAGAGTTTTGATTTTTTTTTCTGAATGTCTATGGCCACTAATAGCATGTCCCTATGTTTTCTTTTTTTTTTCATAATTTTATTATTAAAAAAGATAACAACGTCCAAAAACCCAAAAAAATGGCCAGATTTTCCTCTGTGTTCAAACACCCAGAAAACGAAACTGGCTAAAATATACAAAAAAATAAATAAAACATAGGAACACAGCTCAAGCCTTGCTTTAATTCTTAATGAAAAAAGTACTTAAATCGGTTACGACATGTGTTTGACAGTTCTCCTTTCCCAGCAGCGCTCCCATTAATGTCACCCCCGTTCAAATAAAGCCTTGTCGAACTGTACTACAGTTTGACAAGGCTTTAAATGAATGTGTCAATGATGTCAATAGGCGCTGCTGGTAAAGGAGAACTGTCAAACATATTATGTCAAAAATGACGTTTTTGTATGATAGAAGCGTTTAGTTCCTTTTCTCGCCACGTTCATATAATGCCTTGTCGGACTGTATGTCCTTTCCCGTCGCTCAAAGTATCTTTATACCAGCGTAGCCAGATGTCCCGATTTTGGCGGGCCGACCCGATTTTTTCCCGTGCCGCTTTTCGGGGATAACTCGAACGTACGTGCAGCGTGCCGACTGCTGAGAAAGAAAGGTGCGTAATGAAGATAAGAGTGGGGGAGGTAGAGGGGTGGATTTACTTTGGCTACTTTAGCTATCTTAATTGTCACGTAAACGTTATTTTAAATCAAATAAAAAGATAAAAATTTCATTTTTTTTTCATTTTATACTTTTTTTTACTTTGTCCCGCTTTTGACTGAAGAATCCCGCTTTTTCGCTCAAAAAGTTCCAGAGTCCCGACTTGGCACAAATAAAATCTGGCAACGCTGCTTAATACCCAATATCATCTCAATGGGTTTCGTCGTTTGTGCGTTAAGAAGTTCCAAACAAACAAACCAACACTTTCACACAATATTAGTAAGGAATTAATAATGTTAGTCAATTTATAGTACCTCCCCAATTTACTCGTAGTGACCACATGTTATCTTATTAATTCAAAGTCAATTCATCGCGCTAGCGGCTAGGGTCTAACTTTTAAGGGTGGAAAATTCACAAAATACGGTAAAGGGGCCTTCTATGGTAGTTTAGGGCTCGAAGGACCATATTGTTTTATAAGGGTGCATTTAACCAAATGGCTGGTCAAAAAAAATGGGTCAATTTATATTGTATTTTATGTATTTCAATAAGTTTGGGAAGTCTTCTAAGTAGTCGTGAATTGATGCACACCCTTATCTTATTTTATGGTAAAATGCGCCAAAAACCCAAAAACATGTTTTTTTAATTTGTCCCGGTCGGCACAGGCAAAAGGAGCGTTGCCCATACAGCCATTTCTATGATTCTCTATTAAATGAATGATAGTGAAGGCCGAAGCCAATTATTTTATATTAACCATCTGAAATAGAGTTTTCATCAGGCCAAAGCCAATTCTTTGATACCAATAATATAAAATAAGTTTTTACATCAGCCATTTCTCATGTACCCAAAAACAATTTAGACGTTCTGTTTTAAATTTTTAAAGCGCGTTCTTCTTTGTCCTCTTTTTCTTGGCTGCACGGATTTTTTGCCAATTGCAAATCCATTGTGCCGCAATTCATTTATCACACAGGAATCGTACATTTTTCCGCAACAAAACTAGCCTATGTCCTTTTCCGTATCTCAAAGTATCTCCATAGTGAATTTCATTTGAAATCGGTTCAGCCGTTTAAGCGTGAAAAGGTTACATATACAGACATACATTTTTATTATTAGTAAGGATTAACTTGGCAAGTTATGAAGAAATGACAGAATGACTTATTATTAATTCCGAGTATTGCAATTGGCAATATTTTGGGCATGCCGGCATATCAAGGGGGCCAAAATTAGATTCAATCTGCGATGCAAAAACAACCATAATCTTATTGCCATAAGGTTAAAGATTGATACGCAAATTCTTTTTAAAAATTATTTCATGAGCGTTGGAACTTCATCCCTATGCGAAGAAACATTAGGTTGAAATTTTATCGTCCTAGTTTTAGAACAAGCCGAATTGTAAGTAGTCTTTATTTACTATAACATAAGGTCGAAAATGGGGTGGTCGCATCGTGTAATTAATTTAAGGAAATTAGTAGTTTAGGCCACGCGACCAAATTATATGGGTGCGGAAACTTCTTGTTTTCGCAATCCGCCGTGAAGTATGTTTTTACCCGATTACGAAGGCAAAAGGAAGAGTAATGATTTTTGTGTGTCTGTCTGTTACATATTAAAGTCTCTGGTCTGTTCTAAAACTATTCTGACGTTTCATTTTCTCTTTCGTTTCGTCTGGTTTCGTTCCAATATGAAAACTAAATACGCGTCAAAAGGAACACGATCGGACGGTATTCAAATTGTATTCTAATTTCAAATTCGAAAAAGGAAGAGTTTACGCGTCTATTTTATGCCTTCTCACGTACGTTTGTGGACATTTAAATTTAAAAAGTTGGAATGTCATTTATGTTTTATCTTTTTTATGCGTACTGCACCTGACTAAGATGAATGATTGTGATGCCTTGGAATGTTTTCCTGATCGAAAAATGATGATGAGGCACAGCAATAAATGTTAAATAGTGTTTTAATGGTGGTAATGAGTAATACGGAACAGTTTATGTGCTAATGTAGTTACAACAACTCTCTAACTTGTTAACTTTGAAAGTTTCGGCAGTCTTTGGTTTTTAACCGCTTCAAAACTGGAAAACGGTTAAATGTTGTACATGTAATATTTATGGTAAAATGTTTGTTTCAGGTACGTACCAAATTGGGTTTTGGTCTTATCACGCAGACCTTTGTATTTTAATACTATCGCAAGAAAAAAATAAGTAACAGCACGATAATTAAATAATTTCAATATTATGTAAGTATCTTTGAACACAAAGCTGTAAATAATTTTTATTGGTCGCAAAAATCCATCCGTAAAATTCGCCTTTTAGTAATTAATACCACAGTCCATAAGATTTTTATACGTGGGAGAGCCATGCTTCGGCACGAATGGGCCGGCTCGACCGGATAAATACCACGTTCTCACAGAAAACCGGCGTGAAACAGCGCTTGCGCTGTGTTTCGCCGAGTGAGTGAGTTTACCGGAGGCCCAATCCCCTAACCCCTACCCTATTCCCTTCCCTACCCTCAACTATTCCCTTCCCTTCCCTTACCTACCCTCCCCTATTACCCTATTCCCTCTTAAAAGGCCGGCAACGCACTTGCAGCTCTTCTGATGCTGCGAGTGTCCATGGGCGACGGAAGTTGCTTTCCATCAGGTGACCCGTTTGCTCGTTTGCCCCCTTATTTCATAAAAAAAAAAAAGATTTCCAACATAATGATAATAATATTATTATGTATAGTAGAGGAGAGGAGGGTGCTATTTTTGTAGTCACTCGAGCGTCATGGAGACTTAGTAGGTTTTGTACATTAGATAAAAGTGACTAAAAAATAATAAGAGCGTTTTTTATTTTAGCGGTGGGTTCAGAAACTGCAGCCATTTTAAAGTTTTGAAAAAGAAAATCTATTCAGAAAATTGCTTATTTAAGTCAGTTATAAATATATTTTAGACAGCAAGGACTAAATCATTTAGTTTAGTGCAAAATAAAATATCTGAGAAGCTTAGTTAGGAAAATATGAAGCTTTACTTTTTTATATTTTAAAATGTACCTACAGGCTTACCAAACCTTTGTATCGTCAGTGCTTTATATGGAAGCTTCTTTGGGGTATACTAAACATCCAGTATCTTAATCTGACAGATCCGATGACATTTCAATGTTAAATATATTTTTTAACCCACCATAATATGAGAAATCTGATTTCTATACCATGATAACTAGACACATGTCGGAAGCCTATACAAGCTTAATCTGACACGCTCGTGCTACTTCCGAAATCCCCGCTTCCCCTCCCCAACTATTATGAATGTCAGATAACTAGATCCATTGCATCACGAAAAAAACAATATTTTGTTTTCGAAATTTAAAACTGCTAGAACATGACGCGCTTTGGAATGTCATAAATTATGACTTCCGGTCATTTCAAAAGAACAAGAAGAAACACTTTTTGGTTGAACCATTGTAGGTACATTTCTTAACATTACAGGTACCATTCAAGAGTGGTACAGGGTACTTCAGAACTGTTAAGAATATATTATGCTATTCACTGATTGTTTTGTTACTATTCATGAAGAAAGAGAGAAATAAAGACAACTATGTATTTCTTTCACTTCATCATCAATGTAAATACGTAAACTTAGAGCTTTTTGAGTTCCGTTTCAATAAATCGCTCTAAGTGCTAAGATTATACTCAAGACCATTCTTGGGATGTTGTTTACCGTACGTTAGTCTTAACTCTTAAGTGTAGTGTAATTAACTTAGTGCGAACCTATTTATAAACGAAATTTTGTTCTCAAATGTTATCAACATGATATCGTTGGTTATCAATACTTAAGGGGCCGGGTGCCATCAAATTCTCATATATACGTAATACCAAAATCATTTTCTCATACGAAAATATTTAACATGTTTGAGTTATTTTTCAGCTTAAAATAGTAATTACCTAGGTTCCTGCGCAAAAATTTACTACATAATATTTAAACACTAAAAAATATACTAAAAAACTAAAAAATATATAAATAAATAGTATATATAAAATATATAAATTAATAGGCTTCAGACAAGTGTGAGTCTAAAATAGCAACAAATATAAATATCTATGGTTGTATCAACCCATGTATCAACCATATGGTTATTTATATGGCCTTTATAAAATGCATTTTATCAATTTTATCCGCGCACCGCGCCCTATCTATTTCATATGTAAATCTCCATTTAAAACGACCGCAAAAGCGTATAATATATGGTAATTCTATATTTATTATCTTATATTAGTTGTGTCGTTTTTTTTAAATTAATTCAGCGTTAAATTATTATGATTAGATTACAGTTCGATCTATGTTCACAGTTGTCAAAATGTTGTAAAGATTATTGCATAATATTCTATGGCCGGTATTCATAAACCGCTCTTACTGTCTTAAGATGGTCTTTAATAATTAATATTAGATTAAATTTTTTTACTGTTTTCCTGACAGATGAATTTGAATTATTTTTCTGATCGTGGTGTATAGTAATAATACCAATGGTGATAACTGAAAACTGAAAAGTATACGAAAAGAAATTTAAGCTAGACGCCATTTTTAAATAAAATTCAATAATGTCCAATTAAGAAATTTAATACCACTCCTCAGGGGCGTATATATAGCTTTCATAAGGGGGGGGGGGGGGGGGCCGGGGGGGGGGGGTCCCCTAACGTAAAAAAGCGGCCAAGTGCGAGTGGGAATGCCCATGAAGGGTTCCGCAGCAGCAAATAGGCAACGTGTTTAGGAAATCAATTTTTTTTTACATTTACATGTACCACACCGATTTTAATCGGCGAGGTACATATTATATTATTGTCGAAATTGGACAAGTAAGATGGATAGTAATGGGGAAGGTCCGGACCCCCAGGACACCCCCCTTATATACGCCCATGCCACTCCTGATTTCAAAACTTTAATAAGACGTCTCAGAAGTCTGGGGTTGAAAAACCATAGACCGGAAATGTTTTTTTACAAAAATTGCGTGACTTGAGTAAGTAATCTTAAGCGGCTTTTAGGAAAGATAGTTTTGTTGCAATTTTATTACGCTTTTATGCTCCAAGCCATAACCTAAGCCATTAGTGGTATCCAAAACACTAGCTATACGTGGAATAAGGAATTGTGATTCTCATACCGTACGTGTTTAGGATGTCAACATCGTTTTTTTATGAAATAAGGAGGCAAACGTTTTACGTGGGAGAGCCATGCTTCGGCACAAATGGGCCGGCTCGACCGGAGAAATACCACGTTCTCACAGAAAACCGTCGTGAAACAGCGCTTGCGCTGTGTTTCGCCGAGTGAGTGAGTTTACCGGAGGCCCAATCCCCTTCTTTACCCTCCCCTATTTCCTTTCCTTCCCATCCATACCCTCCTCTATTATCCTATTCCCTCTTAAAAGGCCGGCAACGCACCTGCAGCTCTTCTGATGCTGCGAGTGTTCATGGACGACGGTAGTTGCTTTCCATCAGGTGACCGGTTTGCTCGTTTGTCCCCGTATTTCATAAAAAAAAACGAGCAAACTTTCTATCAGATGACTCGTTTGCTCGTTTGCCCCCTTATTTCATTTAAAAAAAAAAACGGGTCACCTGATGAAAAGCAACTTCCGTCGCACACTCGCAGCATCAGAAGAGCTGAGGGTGCGTTGCCGGCCTTTTAAGAGGGAATAGGGTAATAGGGGACGGTAAGGATGGGAAGAGAAGGGAATAGGGGAGGGTAGGGAAGGGAAGACGGTAGGGGATTAACTCCGGTAAACTCACTCACTCGGCGAAACACAGCGCAAGCGCTTTTTCACGCCGGTTTTCTGTGAGCCCGTGATATTTCTCCGGTCGAGCCGGCCCATTCGTGCCGAAGCGTGGCTCTCCCACGTCATATTGCTATACTGTGCCCACGTATAAATCGTAGTGTCATCCTTTTTTTCTTGAATTGATTTGAAAGGGATGACACTAAGATGTTGCCACTTTCTGATTTCTTCACTTTTTTGACAGACTATACATGCACCGGCCCTTCTTTCTCCTCAACCTACTTGAGAGACCTAAAATTTCTTACGCTTTCTATTTTTGCCAAGCAATCTTAAAGGGCTGACACTACGATATTGCCACTTTTTAATATCTTCACTTTTTTGACGGACTATAATTAATATATTTATTATTATATAAGTGTGAAAATGTGTATGTCTCTCTGTTACCTCTACAAGCTTAAACCGCTGAACCGATTGAGATGAATCAGTATTAAGATACCTTAAAGCTGCGCGTCCACTGCATCGGAATCGGAGCGTACGGAGCGTCGTCATTTACGAAATGCCGATGGGGTGCGTCCACTGCATTCGGATTCCGCATCGGCAATTTAGTTATTAATGTATATATGAAATGTGTGCGTTAACGCTTTGAAGGTTGGATTTGCTATGTTAAGTTTTGATACTTTGTTTCGATGCGCTTTGACTCTGCACTAAAGATATAAATTGACCCATAGACGCGGCTGCGGATGACGTCATCGGCATAAATTCCGGTCTCAGGCGCAGAAATGCCGATCCAGTGCACGCGCAGCTTAAAAGGGCGACTAACCCCAAAAATCAAACATCGTCCTTCTCTCTTCACACTCACGGTGAAAAAGAACGACGCGGATTCATCGCCAAATTAGTTTTTTCTCAATAACTCGATCAATAATCAACATTTTAAAAATCCGCTAGGTCGATCTCTCAATGATAGAATTTTATACAATGTGTTAAAATATTAACTTAGTTCAATGCACGGTTATCGCAATAAATGAAAAATTCGTGAAAATTAGATGCATCTTTGCGATTTTTTTCTATCGAGAAAATTTTAAAATATTATCGTGTTTTTGCTCAGATTGAATTCTCGGAAATATAATGTACACAATTCGGGGCTTATGTTCAAGTATAATGTTAGAACTATAAGTAGTTATTATATAAGACCTGTATAGTATATATGTACAACATTCTGGCAATAAAGACAATTGATTTGATTTGATAAAAATGAATTATAAAATCGATACTTTAGGGGATAATTTTCATCGGCAAAACGTAAAGTTTCACGGGATTTCTTATTTACGCAGAGCCGCGTGGCTTGTCTCATGACTAGCAGTCGCACCACCCAGATGTATGCAGCTGCGTTTACAGCTCATAATCGTCAATATTTTCCTCCCATATCGCTTAGTGTGAATCTAAGTACTGGCCTACTTTCTCCTATTACTATAGGGTCAACACACTTGCAGTGTTAGCCAGGGACAGTCCTGAATTCCGGATATACAGGACTACCTCTTAAGTAACCGTTTGACATTATTAATCTTAATAACAATTTAGTAATAATAATAATAATATATAATAATAATATCTATGGACGCTTCACACCACGTCAGTCTGGCCCTGTGGTAAGTACCTGAAGGACTTGTGTTACAGGTACCAGACAACGGAAATATATTTAATACTTTTATACTATACATATATTTAAGATTTTTATTATATGATACACATATTTAATACACATCCATGACCCAGGAACTTTGAAAACTTTTTGTTCCGTCGGCGGGACTCGAACCCGCGACCCCCGGCTTGAGCTACCAACGCGCTTACCACTGAGCCACAGAGGTCGTCATCTGTTACTTAAGTACGGTATTTAAATACAATCTATCATTTAAAATCCCAATAATGATCTTAAGCATTATCTTAGCGGTAAGAGTGGTATATTAATATTGGCCTTATTAAACAAGTAACATACCGTAAACCACTGAACTGATTTTGTTGAAATTTGGTATGGACTATGGAGATACTTTGAGTCCCGGGAAAGGACATAATTATTATACTATTTATCTCGGAAAAATCTACGGTTCCCGCGCGATAAAACGGAGTCGTGGCCGTTATTTTGTTTTCAAATTTTAATATTAGTATGGACATAAGAAATCATAGACAATAATTTTCCCGTTCTATCCTGAATAAAGCTGTAGCATTGTCACCCTCGGTAACCATGACAACGGACCGCGTCCTATTGGCGCCTCTACCCCCCGAAGATGCAATAGAGGGCTTATACAAATGTTAAAGGCCATGAAGAACTATATTATGTATAAATTGTTTCTCTAAGATCAAAGATTAAAAAAATCGGTACATACTTAAACTTAAAAAAAAAATTAACGGTAACCGTACATTTTTCAGCAACGCCAACTATACCATGTTCGTTGCGCCGAAATTTGTTTATCGCACGAGAACCGTACATTTTACGGGATAAAAAGTATCGTTTGTCCTTACGGTCAGACACATAGATAGACACACTTCGCATTTATAATATTAGTATGGAAGTAAGGAGGTAACGATGACTATTATTCTTTAACCTTCCCAGCCCTTTTAATTCTGTCCTAAATAGTTCAATCAGCTTAAGTAGACATTTTTCACTAGAATGACTTTATTTACATATTTTACTTTTCACCCCAACAGATGGCGTTAATGAACAACAATTAAAAAACACGCAATATAACTAATTGTCATCGTTAAAACATCATTTAATGATAAATTGGCTGTGAAAAGTAATGATTGTTTTAAACGGTGTCTCTGATAAGAATAAGGATTATCCCAAAGTGACTTTTAATGGCACGTCTTGAATATACTATTAAAGTGCTACAAAGCTTTAAATAAACGTGGACGGGGTGCTGCTGGTAAAGGAGAACTGTCAAAAACATGTCGAAAATGGCGGCTTTGTATGATGGCAGCGTTAGTTCCTTTTTTCGCCACGTTCGTTTAAAGCCTTGTCGAGCTGTAAGTAAAATGATATTTAGATGACATTGACATTTTACAAGATGGCGGCATTCCTGTTTTAATGTCAAAATCCTCGTAGAGCTATAAAATGCTTCAAATTGATACCTGCTACAGTCTACAGCTCGCCAAAAACGAGTAGACACAGAAAATAATTTCATAAAATAAAAAGTCTTATTAAATCTTATTAAATCAAATAATATTTTAAGTGTATTAACGTTGCCTGTGGCGAAAAACCATTAGCCAAATAAGTTCAGCGTCTACACTTTCGAATTTGCGTACACATTATTCTTGTCTATGGTTTAACCATCGACAATACAGAAGCCAAGTCCCGTTGGGGTCGTGAGCCTATCTGATATCGATAGGTTAAGCGGACAATCTGGTAGTAAATTTGAGACTAGATTTAGCTTAGGATATACTGGATATTGAGTGGAATAAAGTAAAAGAGGCAGTTTCTAAACCAACAAAACATGGCGCTAATTAATAGTACTTTGCGCTATTTGTATACAGGAAAAATGTTAGATTTGATCTAAATAATTTTTAAGATTTTTGGATGATCCGACAATATAACTAGATGACGCCCGCAACTCTGTTGCGTCAAAATTCGTTTATTGCGCGAGAACCGTACATTTTTCCGGGATCAAAACTATCCTATGTCCTTTCTCGGGACTCAATGTATCTCCACGCCAAATTTCAGCAAAATCGGTTCAGCGGTTCGAGCGTAAAGAGGTAGCAGACAAACAGACAGACAGACAGACACACTTTCGCATTTATAATATTAGTATGGATTCACAAAGTTCTTGTTGTATGGGTTGAAACTTCCACTTTAATAGTGCCTGCAGAAGTACAAACGCAGGCGTACATTTTCGGTCTACGGTTGAAATAGAGGGGTAAAGTGGGGGTAAATTTATCTCCTCCCTTACTATACTTCCTCTGTGTTTGAAACGTTTGATCAGGTCCACGTGACCTGACCAAACATTTATGAGCACGTGCTCTGACACTAAATGTAAAATTTTTACCTATCAAAAAAGGGCAAAATGTCTCTATTATAGGTCTACCAGAATCTCATGGCTTTGGATGGGAGATTTTCAAAAAACATCCTTAATCATTGGATATTTTTACAAAGCATGTATCAGTCGCTATAAGAAAAAAAAAGTATCAAACGTTTTGCTCCAATTTCTCGAGTATTGGTAGCGTCAATTACTTTTACTATTTTTGCCGTCAGATTCTGGTAGACCTATACTTCAAAATATCACCAAATGATACTTTAAATTATCATCAATAAGACAAAAGTTCATCTTGTATCTTGCCAGTAGCGACGAATGATTTAGTATACCCTTAAAAATTCCACAATAAAAATATCTTCACAAGTCAGCGTAGGTGTTTTTCTATGCCGCCCGCGGCGCATGCTATTCCTTTTATGTTTATTCTTTTATTTTTATGCCTTTTTATTACCATGACCCTTGTTTTATGATATCCTTTTATTTTTATTGATTGTAATTTATTAATGGTATCGTAGCTTATCGTAGTTTTGCGTAGAAAGCTTGTAGACTGTAGAGTTTAGATTGAGCTCATACGTACATATTTGTTTGTTATTTCATACCTATTTTTTTTTGTATTAATATTTCTACAAAATATTATCGATTTTTTGCTGTATTCTAAATGCATATTAATATTGTTTATTATTTTTACCGACATTGATCTAGCGACCCATGCCGTCGCGAATCAATAAATTCCGTAACGAAAAAACCTAACACTAGTCTAACGTCGTTTCAGTTCGGCAGACTTCAGCACGGTGTTTGTGTGCGTGCGACTAGATGTTTGCGTGTAGACTAGATGCTTTGCAATAGCTTTACCGCGGCATTCCCCGATTGCCTCACGATTTTTTTTTGAATTGTTGTCGGTAGCGGTAGCTAGCTGCAAAGATCGGAACCTTAACGTTTCTATTATCAAGTTTGACCTTTAAGCCTCCAAGCATTGTTCCAAATGTCTCCGTCTTGTATTTGTGTCAAGCGACTCGGTAATCTTCGACGTTTCATAACAATGAGTTAAAAGATATTTCAGTTATCTCCCATACAGTTACTTTAACTACCGCTGCTGACACACAAACACACACAGCCCATTGCGTTTCATCATTTAATCCTGGCACACAAATACTAGATGTTTTAAAGTTCTCATTATCTATTGGCAAACAAGAGTGCGTTTTAAATGAGGGCGCTTTTCTTTTATTATAGGCAACCGTACTCAACTCTACGTACGACACAATATAAGTACAGTCACAATAAACATAACTACCAGTAGTTCGACTGCAAAGAAACGGACAGGTTTCTGTCAAATTCGTCGGGTTTCACTAGGATTATGAACGGATTGTGCCTCGCGCTGGCTGATATAATTTATTTTTAAATATTTAAAATAAAGATTTCAAAATTGGATTCTGACAATTTAAATCGCATGTGCCAAAACACAAACAACAATACGACCAAAGAGGAACACGTCCAGCGAATATGTCATAGACCATAGTTTTAAATTCGTAGGTAACAAGTTAACAACCCTAGCGACGATTTTCGTTATAATACGTCAAATTTAAAAATTTCAACATCAGTTCTAAGTCGGCATATTCTATAATTCTGTCTACTCTGGTACAGTGCTCCCAGAGTGATAATTCTCATAGACATTTTCATAATTTTTCGGCAACGATTGTATTTCCCAAGCGTCGGAAGACGTCGCTGCAAGCGCTGTTTTAAACTTAACGTTAAGAAAAGGTGTTTTCGTGATTACGATAATTAGCGAAGATTTCCATGCGCATTATTAATTTGGGAGTACTGTACTAGAGTTGACAAGTAATTTAAAGTTGCCATAAATGAAAACGTTCAGTTTCAGCTGTCACCGCACCAGACTCTTTTTTCCAATCTGTAATTCACTGCATTTTCTACGCAGCTGACATTTTAATCGGTACCACTATGACCGTTGACCGCTAACTAGCCCTTGATTAAATTCAGATGATGAATTACTTTAATTGTTTTATGTTATACAATTTTAACATTTAAACAATAATGATTCTCTGCAATTTCTACGTGAATGGAAATAGGTAATTTAATGAGTTGAAACTTGAAGCAGCTTACGGATGAACAAGTTTCGAGGAACGCAGGGAATAGTTATAAATCACGAAAACCCATAGTCATTTAGTTGAGTACGTTCGATAAAATCGACTTCTTAATTTGCTACTGAAGTTCAACCAACAAACAATTTTCAACTCTGCCATTTAGTTATTTAAGTTGTGATTCCTCTGGAGTCCTCTCGGAAGTGTGAAAGTGCTTATACCTCTTTGTTTCCTTCGTGACGATAAAATCGACGTCAAGTTCGCCCATTGTTGTAATCCGTTAGCACAAAGAAACCGCAGTTTTTGTGTGTTTTTTGTTACAAATTCTCCATTTTGTACCTGAGCAAAGGTGTTCCACAGGGCGCTGTTTTGGGTCCGCTGTTTTACACTCTATATACAAGTGGTAGAGTTGATGGTTCATTGATGCGGTGGTATACATTTGGCATATTTTAAATCTTTATATTGGCGCCGACCAAAATTACCTTTTAGACAGGAATGTTATGATAACAGTTAGATACGAATAAACCTCTTGATTTAAGAGACCACCGATAAATATATTTTGTAACTAGTTAGATGTCTCACGCGATTTTGTATCCACAAAATAAAAATAACCACCTAAATAAACAAACAAATCTTTTCTCTATATACATATTTGTTTTAAAAGCCGAGTCGTAAATCAACGAAATATGTAATAAAGTTAGTAATGAATTATGAATGTTAATTGTAATTTTTCGTTAAAATATTTTATTATGTTCCTGTAATTTAAAATCAAATCATTCAAACGGAACATAATATGCAGTTCAAAACACACTTTTGCCGATGGTCAAGATTCCAACTGATATGGCTATTTGTAATTTTTTGGACTATTGTAAGGCCTTTGACCAAATGAAACATAATGCGATTCGCAGAATTGAAGCAAATCTAACAATGAGGTAAAGGTGGGCTTGCAAATCTGCCATATGCCACGGCCCACGATGGCAACCATGAGTTTGAAAAATTTTGGACAAAACTTTTTTATTTTAGGGTGAAGCCAAACGAGCGTAATTTGTGAGTTGCGAGTCGCAGAATTTCGGCTGGCAGAAATTCTGCTGCATCAGATTCATACAAAAGTCTGTTTGATTCACACGAGCGTAATTTTGTGAGTCATGATTTGTATGAAAAGATATTTACGCGGCAGAAATTCTGCGACTCACGAGTCACAAAATTACGCTCGTTTGTCTTACCCTTAGACAAAATATAAGTGATTTATAAAGACTATGAAGTTAATTAGCGTGGTTTTAGATTATATTTTGTCTCTAGGTAAAGTAGTTCAAGATCTATGCTAATATAAAAAAATAAGTATGGCTGTATGTCAGTACCTTTTTACGCCCAAACCGCTGAACCGATTTTGCTGAAATTTGGTATAGAGTCCCAAGAAAGGACATAAAATATTTTTTGTTGTTAATTTTCTATAGGTAGAGTGGTACAAGATAGTTTTATAAATTGGATTAAATTATTAAGAAAAAAGTTTCCAAAAATCACCAATATAATACATAAATAAAGAATATGTACAAGAAATTTTCTTGCTAAGTATACTTTTTAACTGAAAAGAATTCGTAGTATTTGTATTCGAAAATGTATTTCTACACGCCTTGAACCTGAATTGAGATGTAAAGCAGCTCGAACAAAGGAGTTCATTGAACCATGCGGTAAAAATATTGGTTTTGTAATAGTAAGTGTAGCATTGTAAAGCTTCGGCCAACGAGTCGACGGAATGCCTCATGGCAAGCGATTACGAGAATCTAAAATTAAATATGCGAATATGTATGTCAGACTGAGTGTCTCTTCACGCTTAAACAGATAAACCGATTCTGATGAGATTATGTATGGAGATACTTTGAGTCCCGGGAAAGGACATAGGATACTTATTATCTCGGTAAAATGTATAAACGATTGTCGGTGCGACCCGGCGAACTTCGTATCCCTTTGTTCCTGACATTAACCTTCCCTGGATTTCCACAAATATTTTAAGACCAAAATTAGCCAAATCGGTTCAGCCAGTTCTCCAGTTTTACTTAAAAAAATGAACATTCATCTCAATTTATAGAGAGCTTAAAAAAAGTAAAACAGAGGTCAATGATGGTTAGTTAATATTTCTCGCCAGTTTTCTAAGAGCCCGCGATAGACAGTGAATGCGGAAGCATCCGACATTCCTACTACATTATTATGTAACATCTATATTTAGTTGGGCAAATGCTTTTAACATATATCATGGACTATATTTGTTTGCCCCAATTTTTTGTTCGTACTCACTAGTTAATGGTTCTCAAAGCTCTTTTATCTGGGTTTTGCGCAATTTTTAATGCCAATCTGTATACTCAGTAACGTCACGCTTAAGAGCCGCTGATGAAAGTATTTTTTGTATGTTCGCTCATATCTTTTGAAATACTCAATCGATTTTGATGTGGCTTCAATTATTTTACGGGATGATTCATGGCAAATATTGTATTAGGAGGTATGAAGTTGTGACAATTTCACTTTCCTTTGCTATTACTTTGATTCAACATTTCTTAGGATTGTTACCTGTGTACTTTACATTTTAGAAATTCTCCCGAAAAATTCAAAATGTTGGTCACCCTAACAAGATGGCGTAGGCAGGTGATGGACACGCGTCACTCACAATAGGGGATAAATAATAATTATTTTCATGCTTCGTAGTTTGATGATATTATTTTAGTTCATTAAAACAATTTTGATGGGCAGTTGATTAGATCCGTACTAATATAATAAATGCAGAAGTGCCTGTCTCTCTATCTGTTTGTACGTCTCTCTATCTGTCTGTCTGTCACCTTTTCACGAACCGATTTTGCTGAAATTTGGTATGGAGATTCTTTGAGTCCCGGGAAAGGACATATGATAATTTTTATTCGGGAAAAATGTACGGTTCCCGCGCGATAAACTAATTTTGGTGAAATGGAGTTGTGGGCGTCATCTAGTAATATAAATTAAAAATTTGCAACAAATATTGTGTGAATATGATTTTTTATTCATAGAGAATGCATTATATAAAATTCTTCAGAATTCAAAAATAATTGAATTAATAAAGGTGACCCCTATAAACATTAGTTAAAATAAAATACCGTACCCAAAATTAAATTTAATGTTAAATAAAGGTTATTTACATAATTTGAGCAACAAAATAAAATATTTTGGTCGTAAAATGTATGTAATTAGAAGATAAAATTTAAACATTAAAATATAATTAGATAATAAATTGAATTATACCTTGAATTATTTAATTTTTAAACCATTTGCACCAACTATCTTTTGCACCTTAAAATTGCCTTGATATAAATATCCGATAATAGAACTTAGTTAGTAGTTACCTACAGGATAAATATTGAATAGTCCCATGTCTTTTGTGAGACTCAAAGTATAGTAAATTTCATCAAAAGGACATCAGGCATTCTGGTCTAAAAATAAATAAATTCGGCCAGAACTAAGAATATTTCCAATAGCTAGGTTATTTATAATTAAAATAAAAAATGTTTTATTTCTGAGTTTGAATCAATTTTTTTCAGGATGTCTACCTGATGCCTACCACCATAACTATACATACCTTAAACTAATTGTATGAATTTAACACTGTTACTATACGTCATTTAGTAGTTATTTAGGTTTTCGTACGTAGGTAACTCATAAAAATAATATATAATACCTGATATAAAAAAATGCAGCTACAGGGTTAAGTCCACATATTTTTTTAAGTTCTTAATATGGCCTAGTTATTTTAAATAATCCTAGGTCTGGCCGCGCAGTTTTTTTTAGACCAACATTGTATGGAAATTACCTCATGTCCTTTGTTCAGCGGTTTGGGTGTAAAGACATAATAGACGTATGTCTATTATGTCTTTTGCATTAATAATATTAGTATGGATATATTATATGTTACATACTATGAGATATTATGAAACTGCATAGTTAACTAGTTAGTCACAAAAGGGTTTCCTATTGTACAATCAAAAGAATAATAGTATGCAAAATATTGGTCCCCTGCGTACGCCTGATTGGTCTTTCCACTGGTATTTTGTGAAGCGTTGGACCATTTGGTAACGATATTATTATTGATAATGAGACCGAATTGCTGGACCCAGGACCACCGGAGCGTGAGGACAGTTGTGTAGAGAAGTGGTTACAGAAATAAGAAATATTTGAAAAAAAGTTTTGGTTAGATCAGCGATTACTCTGCTTTTACAGTTATTTTTTTATATTTGTCGTGCACTTTCTTAATTTTTATTTTCTCTACAAATTTATTTATTAGTCATAATATACCCGCAGTTATTTTTTTATCCGACCTGCTTTAATACTTTGATGGATTATCATCGCTTTCAACATCTTTACTAAGTTATTTTCTTGCTCTAAATATTATATTGATTAAATCTTTAACCCTTCTTAAAACATAAACATTATTTTTGCCAGTACAATCTTGGACTTGTAACTCTTTGGGACCTTACAAATATTATTTTTTCTATCAATACATAATACCATGTCCTGCGGGGCTAAAATATGTAGTTACATTTAGCAATTCCTCTCAATCAATTCAGCAAATGAATTGTCAAAACTGTCAAACTGACAAATGTCAAACTATAGTTAGTGCGTTTTATGATGATATGCGTGACACATTTTAATTGACAATAGTAGGGAAGTTACCTAATAAAAATTTATCGATAATTTAAAAATATCGAATCACTTCGTAAAGGAATTGCAATCGAAATTATCGATTTCGTACTGACATTTCAGTGGTGCCGGCGATTTAAGATGGCCGCCCTTTTTTATCGATTTGATTTCGATTCAACAGAGTCAATCTCTATTGACATAAGTTCCGTTTCATGCATCTGAAATTTTTCAAATGTTTTCGTAACAATAATTTTTCACAGTTAATATTTATAATTTTATATTAATAAGTTAGCATTTAGCAACTTTCGTTTTTATTCATTTACAATTATTATAGGAAACATTTGTTTTTGTAGATGGAATATAATTTATTACATTTAGATTTTTTTTGTTTTCTTGTAAAAAAAAACCCGTAGCAAGGAATATGAAATCTGTCACCCATATCATCTTAAAACGCACAAACTATAGTACGAATTACTACAGATCGACAAGGCTTTTTATGAACGTGAGCGGGGGCAAGCACGTAAAGTTCTCCTTTTTTCGCCACATCTATAAAGCCTTGGCGATCTGTAGACATGAATTGCAAGCAGAGTGGCCATTTTGCTATTTTAAGAATCATATTATTATGATTCTACAAAGCGACCATTTTAGCCCCGCTGTTTTAAAATCTTTAGAACTACCACTTTTCATCACAAATGTACCCAATCACTGGGAAGGTGTGTCCTCATTATTTTTATTTTTCCACGCACGATACCACAAAAAGGATTCTGACGTGCGCACGGTTTGATAAATTTGACAGTTCCATCACGAACGCGCTGACATCTTCCGTCTCCCTCTAACGACACGTCATGCAAGCTTTACATGCTGTTAAAATGCAAGCTTTACATGCTGTTAAAAAAAAAGCAGAGATACACTAGATGCCGGCTTCGGTGCACCAAAATTCGTTTATTGCTCGAAAACCGTTCATTTTACGGGATAAAAAGTATCCTATCTCCTTTACCGGGACTCAAAGTATCTCCATACTAAATTAAAAAAAAAGTTTGGGCGTGAAGAGGTAACAGAAGGACAGACAGACACACTAACACACTTTCGCATTTTTAATATTAGTATGGATTAAGGTGTCTTATTATCTGTAGTAACTATTAAGGTTGGGTTGCACCAGAGGCGTGGTTAAATTTAAAGTTATGGTTAAAGATTGTTAAAGTTATGGTTATAGTTAAGGCTAATTTAACTTTAACCTTAACTTTGACCACAGAAGACGTTGCTGGTCCGACAAGGCTTTATGAGAACGTGGGCGGGGGCGCTGCTAGTAAAGGAGAACTGACAAAAATGGCGTTTTTGTATGATGACAGCGTTAGTTCCTTTTTTTGCCACGTGCATTTAAAGCCCTGTCGAGCTCTATGGTTATGGTTAAATATGGCGCCTTAATGGCGTCCATTTTTAACTTTAACCAAAGATTTGACATTTTGCATTGTAGTTAAAGTTACAGTTACAGTTATAGTTAAAGTGTTATAGTTAAAGTAAGTTGGTGCAACCCATCCTTATTAATCTGTGGCTTTTCATTTCATTCATTTCATCATCGTTTCATGTGAAACATGTATCTAAATTGAATTTGCAGATGCAAAAAACCCTAAAATTCCAAGAACTCCAGGTAGGCGTCCTGTCACCGTTTTTATCCAAGATCGATCATTAATATGCAAAAAACTTTCGCCAGAGAAATCATGGGCCGACCGGTTGAATTCGCGAAGGGCCATAGCTCATAAAATGCATTTCACCGACTTGGCTGGTATAAATAGTCAGTACTTAAGATGCGACCCGGTCTCAAGACGCGGTTCGGCTCTGTGATTGGTCCAAATTTTGACAGCCAACCAATCACAGAGCCGAGATGCATCTTGAGTCTAAAAGATGGTGGTTATATTTTGTCGGGAAATATTGCTCATCGTCATAAATTATGGTATAAGCTAAAATTTTCTTTGGTGTAATTTTAGTGTAAAACACACACTTCCGAGACATTAAAAAAATACTAGATGACTCGGCAAACGCTGTTTTGCCATATAAATTATTTCGAGTATTGACACTATAAAAAGTAGAGAAAAACCTATTCTGAGGCCTAACGAATGTAAATACAAAATTTCATTAAAATCGGTTGAGCCATTTCGGAGGAGTGCACTAATACTGTGACACGAGAATTTTATATATTAGAGTTTTTGTTGATTATCCCCATGAGCTTCAATTGCATCAAATTTTATTTCTTACAAATTGGTTCCCCAATTTTTGCTTCGGGTAAAAATGTGATTCTAAAATTCTCATCACGACTTGCAATTCGTAATTCCAAATTGGAATTCCAAACCCACTTCCTTCCTCAAACGCATATTTAATTATTTATTCGTGTTTCTTATCACCGAAATTATTTGATTATTAAAACCCTTTCTACGAATTCGTTGGTTGCTATTTAAAAGTTGATTTGTGTAATAACCCAAGAGCCAGTGACAACCAGGCTAACGTCATTTTATAAAGGCTGAAGTTTTCCCGTATATTTATGACACCTTTATAAGACAGACACTCTTAAAGTTTAGATTTTATTAGACACTGGCCTGACCACCTCAAAGTCTAATAAAATCAGTTGTTTCCCACTGGAAACAACTGTCAAAAATATCCGGCGATGGAAGACGATATAACTACCTACAGTTATACCGAATAAAATAAGATAAAAGATTAAGCTTTACACTTCATCGAAGGTCATGTAGACCTTCAGAACTGGATACCTCCTGAAGTAACCGCGACTGAAACTTCATAGTTGCTTATCGTTCTTACCTCTACAGGGGTCATATACAGAAAAACTTTCAGCTTCTATCTGGCTGTCCCTGGCTCTTAGGTTATACGTTTGACTTTGATGCAATCAAGCTAAGTAAGATTATTCAAATTTAATATCAGGTCAGGAATCAGGATTGAGTCATGCAAGGCCTGATGCAATTTCACAGGCAAATGATCATTCCAATATGATTAACTACCATCTTATAATCCTTTAAATCCGTATTTTATTCGCTGTGATGTTACAAACTGAAACAAACCTTGCGTCAGTGCTCCAGAGTTTAATTTTCAACAACTCAAACGTTCGAATGTGGAAATCTAAATTTCATCTCTAATACAATGTATAAGAATTTATTTTCAGTTGAATCTTTAAGCCTAGAGCTTTGCGCTGAAATGTTATTGATTAGTGTACTAAATAATTTATGTTTCCTTAGTTGGTTTTCTTCGATGTATTTACTTTCTATCTCTTTCTTTTCTTTGATTCGGACGTGAACAAGCATTAAATAGTTCATGAGATCAAATGTTTCTAAAACTACAACCTTGGAATTACTTAACGTTTAAATTCTTTTACACTTTATACAATAATCCCCTTAAAAATTAAAATACTAACACAGCAAATAACTACCAGATCTGCTTGTTTATATCTAGCATATTGCAAAAGTCACATCACAGATAAAGTCAGCGGATCTTCAACAGTAAATTTCTTGATGACTAAGAGTGGAAATCTTATAAAAGCACCTACAACATATCCGGTGTATGCGATACTTCCTATTAAGTGCAACAAACGCTCGTTTGCCTCTTAAGATGCCAGTACCACGTGCGTTCTAAAAATAAATATAATTACAGCTCCTGATCGATCTAACGAAGCATAAAATTAAAATAACCTCTGACCAAGTGGCTGTACGTCTGTCCGTCACAATATACTATGTTATAATACATCCTCCCAACGTCTATCATTAATTTAACCGTATGATCATCCCAATAATTAATCTTACATGCATTAAAATAGATACGAGTTATGACTGATCTGATATAGATAGATATTTTGAGATGAAAAAATTGGATGAGTCTTAAACGTGGGAGAGCCATGCTTCGGCACGAACGGGCCGGCTCGACCGGAGAAATACCACGTCCTCACAGAAAACCGGCGTGAAACAGTGATTGCGCCGTGTTTCGCCGAGTGAGTGAGTTTACCGAAGGCCCAATCCCCTACCCTATTTCCTTCCCTACCCTCCCCTATTCCCTTCCCTTCCTTACCCTCCCCTATTACCCTATTACCTCTTAAAAGGCCGGCAACGCACGCGCAGCTCTTCTGATGCTGCGAGTGTCCATGGGCGACGGAAGTTGCTTTCCATCAGGTGACCCGTTTGCTCGTTTGCCCCCTTATTTCTATTGAAAAAAAAAACCTTTGAAAAGTCTAGACACGTGACCATTCGTAAGATGTGGAAGTGTGAACCGCCGGCGTGGCGTAGGAAAGAAAGCAATATACCTTTCCACTTATAATATGTATGCCTGTATCTACTGATTTATTGGGACAAGGACATAGCTCAGATATTTTATAGTGTGGCTATACCGTAGTAATCGGCGGGCCAAAACTATACATTATAAATCTACAGTCTATACGTCCATTACTAATAATAAATCTCGTATAGATCCAGTGGATATCAATATGAATTCACAGAACGATATATTAGAAATAAATCATTGCTTTGAACTAAAATCTGTGAGTGAATGTAATGAAAGGTTGAAATTTGGTTTGATGAAAGGAAACGTGTTGATCGAAATCATTACTGCAATGTTTACTTTTATATACTTGCAATTTTAAAAAACGACACTTTAAAACATAGTAATTTTATAATATACGAAAGGAAATGTACCAAGACTTGACCCTGGTGGCACACCGGACGTTTAATATGATTTATATACCGCTATTGTAACGAGCAAAAGCATTTTGGCAAGCAACGCAGCTCAGTTTCAGCGCGAATCAATTATCTTGAGCATAAAATGCATGTTGCAATTTTTGGCATAGTTTCATATTACGTGGCACACTATATCGAATGCTTTCCAGTGTTCGCTATAATGTGTCATTACTCATTCCTAATTCTGGTACTGTAATGTTTTGGGACTAACAAGTAAACTTTGTATTTTATTGTAAATAGTTGTAATGATTTATTGTTTGCTGGATTTGTTACATCACTGCTTACAATAAATAAAATAACTAAAATTACACAGTAGTTGGTATGAGTCACTTCTTTTCAAAATACCCGCTTTAATTCATTTTTTACTTTTCTCGATAATGCATTTAAATGTTAAATTGATAGCATTATAGTCGCCCATAATGAATTACGATTATTGTAAATGAAAATTTAGTGCTGGTGTCTGTACACGGGTGGCGGGACTTTTTGTCATAAGAAACACACTCGCGTAAAAGTTAATTAAAATATATTGAAAGAAACACATTAAAACACTAAATTATGACAATAAAACAAAATTGTAAATATGAAACTAATGAAATTAAATATAAAATATGCGAAAACAAGTTAGCGCGCGGAGCTCGGAAAATTCTCTTCATCTTCTTTTCTATTTTTATTTGAATTTTAAAATTCCGCGGCAAACTCCTTCTTCCCCTTTTTATACTTTATTAACAAAATCTAGCAAGTACTTTGGCATTGAGGCTGTACGCCGTTGCCTCAATGCAATACTTATGTACTATTATTATTTGCTATACGATTAGTTTTAGAAAATTATACCAATCGTAAATAATAAATATCGTAAAAAATCAAAAAGTGTTGACAATCAAATTCACGTCCACATAAGTATACAGATCGTACTTAACTCTGTATCAGTTTCTAACATCAATATATCTTCTGATTAGAATTTTGAATGTCTTTATTTACATCCTAAAACATACCTACTTAAGTCAATCGCTTCATTGAACATGCACCAATTCCTGTCCATCTTTTCAACATGTACCACCCAAAATTTCGATTGAAACGTCTTTCCTTTCGTAATCACGTGTAAATTCAAATTTTAGAAACTCTTATTCAAGATTTGAATGTCTTCTTCGAGTTTGAGATTTTTAAGAGCCTCTTTTCTAGGAAAGTTTTATTCAATGTACCAAAATATCACATAATATTATTGCTGTCTTTTTTTTTTACAATGTAGTAATTTGTTTACAATGTAGTAATTTGTGGGAGACTTGGAGCCCAAACTAAGCCGAAGCCTGTATATTGGTGCCCCAGGCCCCTCCTAACAAATATTTTAACTTATTTTAACAATTTAGTGTAGGTATTTTACTTATTTTAACAATTTAATGTATTTTTAACATGTCTGATTTCTTACTTCATTGCCACTGCTCGGCATGAATGAGCTAGCTTCAGGAAATACCACGACTTTACAAAATACTGGCGTACCTAAATTTTTATGGTTAGATAAGGTTTTGGAGACTTCGGCACTAAGCGGTCAGCTTCCGGAATAAGTCTACAGTTTCTTCAATCGGCTCGAGTTTTCCAAGATATAGATGCACTTGTGACTTCCAAGTTCCAGGCTAATCGCTGCAATCAGGCCATCTGTCTGCTCGTTGCCATAAAAAAACTCCTACGTGCTCAGGGCATAATTCCTGAGGGCTAACATCAAAGGGTTTGCCGCGATGCTATCGGTTTCAAAGAACGTAGGCGGCCAGTTCGGGATTTGCCTCTGATTGTGCTTTATTGCGATGGAATAAGTTCCATTTTACGCTAACTCTGGTCTACAGTACATTGACTTTTAGTTTTGACTGTTCTAAAAGTGGCTATTCTTATTGTGATCGATTGTGTACAACGCATAGGAACTATCGAAAAATGTAGTGTGCCCATGGGATATGTACTAGCTAGCCGCTTATAAAAGGAAGGTCATATCCATACTAATATTTTAATATTAGTATGGATATGACCTTATAAGTGCGAAAGTGTGTCTGCCAGTCTGTTACCTTTTCACGATTAAACCACTGCACCGATTTTGCTGAAATTTTTATGGATATACTTTGAATCCCGGAAAAGGACATAGGATACTTTTTATACCGGAAAAATGTACGGTTCCCGCGCGATAAACGAAATTAGTAAATAATAATTAATAATTAATAATTGACACAATTTGATAAGTACTGTCATTCTAAGGGTCAGACCTAGTTGTCGGTGTGACAAAGGTGATGTTTCGCTGCACAGCCGTGGTGCGAATTACGAGCGGAAGCGGTGAAAATAATGTATAAAAGCTGAGCATTGACAACTTCAAAACAGATAAGAAATAAAGAAGTCGGGTAAAGAAAATAAAACAAAAAAAAAATCCAGGAATTTCCAGCTGTTGTCTTTACGGATTTATTTTGTAAAATATTGTACAGCACAAATTTTTTTCGCATTTTTTTTCGTGCCCTTTTAAGCACCTGCAATCAAACTACATATTTAACTTTGAAACCCCTCTTTCACAATTATTCAACTTCGACTGGATAAATCATTGCTGTAACTCGAAAGTTACAGCAATGTTCTCCGTCGTATCGCTTCCGCCTAGCGTAAGCGTTTTCAAACCGCGTTCTCTTATGAATTGCGCGGATTATAAAAATACATTACATCATTGTACACAGATAGCGAGGGTTATCAAGGAGATAGCTTTTCCCCCGGCTGTTTCTGTGACCAATTTTACTGACCCTATTCTTATATTAGCATTTAAGATTTTATATACTCGTCCCGAAGAAACTATTGCACTCCGGAAGTGCCGGAGAGAAAATTTTACAGGTGTAGTAGAAAACTAGGATTTTACTTCCTCTCCTGATTCTCGCCAGTGGTCTACTTCCCTCCTTTTTTGAAGAATTTTTTAAACTCCTATGAAAAAGTGAACAGCACTGCTAAGGAAAGTTTTTCTTAAAAATATTTCTCCTTAAGCAGATGGATTTCCTTATCATTAAGGCGACGCCTTGATAATTTGGCCGTAGCGATATCGATTTTTCTCAGCAATGACTGAAGCTAAGAAATTAAAGTTCATTGTCAGTATTCATCATGTCTTTGTCTTTGAATTACCCAAAGCATAACACGATTGGTCAACTTTTATAACACAGAATAATCAATCAAAAAGACCTCTGTAAAAAAAGGGATTCCTATTTTACCAACAGAGGAGAGTGATTTAAGCTTCCAAAATTTGTACATAGATTGGTTCAAGCATACACTTTAATTTGCCCATAGCTTATATGAAATGTATTTATTGTTTTTAAATTACGCGACAAAAACCATTTTGTCGCTTACACCCTTTCCATTTTTTTGCTGTTCTATTGCTAAAACGTATCCAACACGGTTTTTTACTTTAACGCGGCGTTACCTTAAAAGGATACAAGTAGACCTGTAAATCTAGAAGTTTGAAAGGATGTTTCTTAAAATATGTACGGTTCCTACGCAACATAAGAGTCTATTAAAGTAAAATTACTATGATTGTACCTTGTAATACGGCAATAAGTAAAAACCTTTTTTGGAAGTCGGTTAAAGTTAAGTGCAGTTTAATAAGCCCTTATGAAGCCCTTAGGGTTAACAGAGCAGAGACCCCACCCACGCTATGCTGGACCGATTTCGATAAAATCATTCCGAGTAAACCATTGTGAGTTTAACGTAAACAAATGACTGTTATTTTAACTACGATTTTAACCGAAAACCGGAAACATTACGCAATTGTGTATCACCTGAATGAAGTGGGGTGACGATGATTTTGGTGGTTTTTTAGGACAATCCTACAAATTTTTTTCTAGAGAATGAGTAATTTAAATATTTTTGGGACAATATCTTGTAAAAAATTGTATACATGTTATAAATTGTAAACATAAAAAAGTGTAATAAGTTAAATCAATTTTACAAATAATAAAATCTTCGTGTTTTTGTTTGATTTCAGATACTTTTTTAAATATTTTAGTTTGTAGATTTTTTAGAACGTGAACTGTTATAAAAATTCTAGTGTACTTTTGTCGAATGAAGAAATAAATTTAATTAAGAAAGTCTACTACAAAAATGTTATAAATCCATATTTTTTCACGCAATTAATGTCCAAGTAAACGATAAGGTCCACATAAAAAGTGTCCTATAAAATTTAAATTTATGGTGACAATATATCCTAAAATTCGTAATGTGTCCACATTTAATGGACAGTTAGTTACGGACAATGGCGCGTTGGTGCATAAATATTGTCTATGGTGACATCAAACTATTTTCTAAAATGACCCTTATGCTACTGACTTTTAAGTTCCTGTCAGAGGTACTACACGGTTAATTGTGAACAAACAATTTCACTTTAATAGTAATGTTGTTAAAAATTCATTCGTTCTTTCCGACTTGGAAATTGATAAAATTGAGCTTTTTCATTTGAGTTTCTAACTGAATGCGAAATTTTATGAAAAGGTTTCGTTTGATAAAAAAAAAAGTTGGAAATCAAGGAAAGGTAGGAATACCTTATTAGAAACTTGATGTCTGAAAATCGCTTACTGCGCTAGAACCGTACATCTTTGTGGGATAATAACTATCATACAGTGTAGTTTCCCGAAAGTTGAAGAATTCCATACCAAAGTTTTAAATCGGTTCAGTGTTTTGAGTTAGACAGAGTAACAGACAGAAACACATGCATTTATAATGGCTAAACTGCCGAAATATGCACGGTAAATGGCCGAAATATGCACAAAATATGCATAATCAAAAGTCAGTTATCATAAAAAAAAATATTTTTTAAGAGTTGGATGGTGGTGCCCATAATGAATGCTCCAATTCTCATCATTCATTATACAGTACCAACTACCAATAATCTTCTACCAACATTTTCCAATTGTAATCTTAGTGCCCATGGAAGTCCATTACCTACTTTATTCAATTTTTTTCTGATGTTGTCAGTCACAAATTTCTAGTCATTAAATAGGGATGGGGCCACGTCATATTTGGAGTATTTTGATCTATATTTATGTAGGATAGCTACTTCGGAGACTATGAGAGCATAATGTGACCGAAATAGGCACTATCGTCTATCAACGAAAAATTGCCAAAATATGCACTTTCGCTTAAAAAGTGCCATTATATGCATTGGCATATGCAAATATTCAAATGCATATAATCCGATGTCTAATAATGGCGTATAATGTTAGGACGAATTTGTAGTATGTTGACGATCGTGATTTTATTGCAACTATAACTTTAATCTTGATAGATCTTTTAGACTTTCAATGTTTGTAGATCGTCTAAACACAGATGCTCTATTTACTTCTTGCACTAGATAAGGATGAAAAGTAAAATAAATAATTGTTGAATAATAGTTTAACTTGCTCTAATTCTCATTTTTCGCCAAACAGTTGTTTCTATTATGTAACAATCTTTGGAGTCTAATTAGGTTAGTTGTTTAGTGCGCAATAAATATATTTTTTTGTTTTTCAAAAATTTTTGTTCACCACCTTTTCTGCTTGGAAAGAAACAATTATATAGCCTTTTTCGCACCTAAGAAAGAGACAAAGATTTTAACCAGTTGTTGAATTTTGTAAATACATTTAGAGGAGAAAATGTAGCTAGTTGTTATCTTTACAAAATACAAAAATCTTTATTCACGAACTTAAAATACAATATAATAACAGTGTTTGAGACCCCCTTTTAAGTAAAGTTACCTGTGTCAGGGGAATCTCGCTCTGCCGAAAACAATAAATTTGGGAAGTAAGTACCGTATATTAAGTGAGGCTAGTAATTATTACAAAGAGAAATTTAGAGTTTACTCATGGACGTATAAAAGTTTACTATTTTTATTTTTTTATTTTTATTTATTTATTATAATTACTAATATCTTAAAAGCTATTCGGAAAGCGAGCGCGTATGTACTTCTGTCGGTGAAATGTGGGTGTGAGTGTTGTGTGTATGTGTATTGTGTGTATGTGTGTTGTGTGTATGTGTGTTGTGGGTGTCTGTGTTGTGTGTGACGATGTTCGGTATAATATGTGGATGTAAATAATTTTACGAGACCGCACAATTTTTTTTAACACCGAACAAAACTCGGTCTACCAGGCAATGTTTGTTGAATGGAGCTCTAGAAATGAAATATTAGCTCCCACACCGGTTTCGGTGACGGTGGCCGGTTTCATTGAAACCATGCCAGCTACGCATGAGTAATTTTATAGTGCCCAAGTGTGTGCGCAGTAAACAAGAGCACTCTCTATTCCTTTACTCTCATAACCCAGTGGGACGGACGACCGACACGACTGGCGAGAGATCAGGCGCAGGACCGACTTTTTACATGCCCATCCGACGCATGGATCATCTTATTTGTCAGACAATCAGGTGATCAGCCTGCATTGTCCTAACCAAACTTGGAACTAACATGTTTCCAACGCGGGAATCGAACCCACGACCTCCGAGTCAAGAGCCGCGCTCTATACCACTAGACCACGGAGGCGTTATAGAAATGATAATATAATTTATGGAACTATATAAATTATCATTTGGGAAAGAGTTTATTATTTACTAGATGGCGCCCGCAACTCCGCTACGCCGAAATTCGTTTATCGCGCGGGAACCGTACATTTTTTCGGGATAAAAAGTATCCTATTCCTTTTCTCGGGACTTCAGGGAAAATCGATTCAGCAGTTTGAACGTGGAGAGGTAATAGACAGACACACTTTCGCATTTATAATATTAGTATTTAGTATGGATAGCGGTTCATCATAAAATGCGGTTAAAACCGCAATTTAATTCAATATCAATTCGACGGTGAAGCGATTTGAACGAGGTCAATGAACTGTACGGTGACCATGACTGATCCGATTGCGGATAAGTCTCATTCGTTCTAAAATCTAATGAATGAATTAAATCAGATTTTTAGGGTACGTACCCAAAGGGGAAAAATGGTACCCTATTACTGAGACTGCGTGTTCTTGCGCGAACCCGACTCGCACTTAGCCGATTTTTAATTTAAATAAATATGTTGTATGAACTAATTGTTCTTTTCTTATATTTCAGGTAAGTACTAGTGAAGAGAAATCATGGATTTTTACTCCACCGTAAAGTACTCGAACGGGTAAGCCGATTTTGATAGCGTCGTTTGATTTGTATAAGCCTTACGATGCAATTTGCAAATGTCAAAAAAAATAATGTAAAAATCAAAATAGTCGATTTTGAAGTCGGTGCCAGTTTCAAAAGTTTCAAATATTCTGTCAGAGAACTGAAGATTCAGCTATATCTGGTACCGACTCGAAAATTATGAAGATTGACTATTGAGTACAGAAATAGTTGAGGTTTAGCCGAATTCGGAAAAAAGCACTTTTAGATAGGAACAATTATAAAAATACTTTTTAGTTCATAATAAAATGATGTTTTTAGTGTTTTTACCTTAGAAGTCGGTTTTAACTTTTTGTTAAAAATAATTCAGTCAAAAATACCGTTTTGGATGGTGACATTTCAATGTCTATGTATGTCCCACAGATCGGCCTGCAATCATTCCGACCAGAAAGATCGGCCTTAACATCATATTGCTTCTTATAATTGCTCCTTCATAACCTACTTAAAACATGATAAGAGAGGAAATGACCCTGTTCTATCGATTCATTCATTCGTTCACTCATTCTCAAAATGCATTATTATCAGTCACAAAGAATGTATTGTAAATTGTAATATAACTTATTGTCTTCAGATATCCTATAACGAGAAAGTTTGTCTGTCTGTGTTTCTGTCCGTCTGTCCTATTCACGAGTTTGGTTTCCGATAAGAAGTTTTTCCGTGGAAACATGTGTATTAACCCAGGATACCAAATTTCATCAAAATCACTTTAGCCATTTGGACATGATTCATGAAGAAGTAACAAACATTAATACACTCACCGCATTTATACATATAATACGAGTAGTAAAGTATTATTATATACAAACTTTCATCCCGTATTTTAACCCCTTGGAGGTGGAATTGATCAAAATCCTTTCTTAGCGGATGCCTACGTCATATCATATACCTGCATGCCAAATTTCAGCCCGATCGGTCCAGTGGTTTGGGCTGTGCGTTGATAGATCACCATGTCAATCAATCACCTTTGAGTTTTATATATTACGAACTTTTGCCCGCGGCTTCGCTCGCGTTAAGAAGTATTATTATATACAAACTTTCATCCCCTATTTGAACCCCTTGGGGTTGGAATTTATCAAAATCCTTTCTTAGCGGATGCCTACGTCATATCATCTACCTGCATGCCAAATTTCAGCCCGATCGGTCCAGTGGTATGGGCTGTGCGTTGATAGATCACCATTCACCATGTCAGTCAGTCACCTTTGAGTTTTATATATATAGACGAGCTTTTGCCCGCGGCTTCGCTCGCGTTAAGAAGTTTTATTACATACAAACTTTCATCCCCTATTTGAACCCCTTGTGGTTGGAATTTATCAAAATCCTTTCTTAGCGGATGCCTACGTCATAACATCTACCTGCATGCTAAATTTCAGCCCGATCCGTCTAGTGGTTTGGGCTGTGCGTTGATAGATCACTATGTCAATCAGTCAGTCACCTTTGAGTTTTATATATATAGATAGAAGATAGATTATTATGATTTATGACAAGTGTTCCGAGGGACTCATCCTTGTTTATAAACATTTTTCCTACAACTACTATTAAAAATATGATATGATTGTTATGAGTAATGACGCAACATACATACACATCTATTTCAGGAGCCATCTGGCTGGCCCCATTTCGATTGTGTTACTTCATGGGTATTTCGGTTGTCGCTTGCGATGGTACATGTTATTATTTGTAACAAGATGACGCCCTCAATAGGGACGATGACAAGGTCAAAGATTAGCGAATTTTTTTAATAAAATAAAGAAATCACGGTAAAAAATAAGTGTTCCCAAAATTTCAGCTTGATAACATTTGTATTTTTTTGATATGCGCCTTCAAAGTTGGATATTCAAGTCGAATTTTTTTTCAAATAAATTTCTTAATATTTGTATACAATTCGATAACATATGCAATTAAAAGCAACTTTTGTTATGAAACCACTTTCATAAACGCAATATTTAATATACCTGTCGAACAACGTTGTCTCCCGATGCGTACAAACTACGAAAGACTGACGTCATACTTTCGTAGCACTTTGTATGGAGCGTTTCGGGCAGGTTTTTTTATGAGATATTTGAATTGTCATATCTTGGTGAATTTTTAAGCTATCAGAGTCATTCTTTCAACGGTGTTTCTATTTTTTAAGTGTCTTTCAATTACCGATAAGAAAAAAAAAATAGTCATCATGCCTATTCTTTTTCATCTTAACTAATTTATCGCGCGGGAACCGTACATTTTTCGGTTCTGTAGGTACCTCTTCATGCAAAACCGTTATCCGATTTTGCTGACATGAAGGTTTGGTATGAAACTTCGAGTCCCGGGAAAGGACATAGGATACTTTTATCCCGGAAAATGTACGGTTCCCGCGCGATAAACGTATTTTAGCGTTATCTGTACGTATCTACTTACTTCTTCTTCTTTTAAAAATGGCCGCCTCGGTGAGTTGCCAATGTCAGAGTGGCTTAAAGGACTTTGCTCTATGTAGCGAAGGTCTGGTGAAGTAACAAGACGTGTACGGTTAAAAAACACTTACAAACTTTGTAATTTGTATGACACTGACACATGAGTCATGACTGATGCTGACATTTTTTTTTCTTCTTCTTTTTTAATGTACTTATTTCATACAGTAATGCCTTTAAATAATTCTTAATAATTTAATGAAATGGAATCATAGACTTATTTATAATGGAATATGTATAATGTAATGAGATAACATTTAAATTTATTATTTTTTATAATTAATGTCATAAAATTTTAAATTATTTTGCACGCCACTTATAGGCAGAATGTTGGATCCATTTAAATAATATTGTAAGACCTTTTTGTACCACATTTATGCAATAAATCATTATCAAATCATTATCAAATCTATATCTATACTAATATTATAAAGCGGAAGAGTTTGTTAGTTTGTTTGTTTAAACGCGCTAATCTCAATAACTACTGGTCCGATTTGAAAAAATCTTTCAGTGTTAGATAGCTCATTTATTGAGGAAGGCTAAAGGCTATATTTTATCACGCTAAGACTAATAGGAGAATGTGGAGAAAACGGGGGAAATTATTTGAAAGGGCCTATCTCGCGAACTACTAGAGCAATTTTTATGTTATTTGGCACAATGGCACAGAAGAAGTAGACCACGTGAAGGATCATAGGCTATCGATTTTAATCATTTTTTCAGTGGCTATATATTTTATACCCGTGCGACGCCGGGGCTTTTTATATATTTAAGTACGAACTTTCAATCCTTATAAAGTGGCCTCTAATAAGTGATCGAAGCCTCTATAAGACTATGGTAGGCTTTGAGCTGAGTGCCGACCCATTCGTCCCGAAGCTACATAATAAGTTCCAGGTTTGAATGACAAGATCGACCGTAGATACATATTGTATCAGGGTGATTTGAATACAATAATTGTATGTGCGATGTTTCATACTAAATCCCATACATGATTGTAATATTGAGTAGTTTGGATTTGGTGATGATATTGCTGATGAATTGATGAATGAATGGTTTAAGAGTGAAAATACGTGTGGCACGCGGGGACTGCCGCGGTAAAGCTATTACATAGCATGTTTTATCAACTTATGCAGTTATAATTCGCATACGTCTAGTCGCACGCACACAAACACCGTGCCGATGCACGGCTGCAAGCGTCGGCTTTTCGCCTAGTGAGTGAGTTTACCGGAGGCCCAATCCCATACCCTTTTCCCTTCCCTACCCTCACCTATTTCCTTCCCTACCCTCCCCTATTCCCTTCCCTACCCCTATTACCTTCTTAAAAGGCCGGCAACGCACCTGCAGCTCTTCTGATGCTGCGAGTGTCCATGGGCGACGGAAGTTGCTTTCCATCAGGTGACCCGTTTGCTCGTTGCCCCCTTATTTCATTAAAAAAAAACCCTTAACGGAAAAACTATCACGCCCATTGATTTGGGCTTTAACATGGTATTTTTTATTTATATGTAGTTGTGTTATCATCAGTCAGTCAAGGTGTGACGACGCGAGCCCTCACAAAGCTCGGCTTTTAGCTAATGTACTGAAACCCCGATTTGGTGAAACTCTCGGCCGATTAAAAGTCTGTAGTTTTTTTTTATTTTTATGAAATAAGGGGGCAAACGAGCAAACGGGTCACCTGATGGAAAGCAACTTCCGTCGCCCATGGACACTCGCAGCATCAGAAGAGCTGCAGGTGCGTTGCCGGCCTTTTAAGAGGGAATAGGGTAATAGGGGAGGGTCGGGATGGGAAGGGAAGCGAATAGGGGAGGGTAGGGAAGGGACTAGGGTAAGGGATTGGGCCTCCGGTAAACTCACTCACTCGGCGAAACGTAGCGCAAGCGCTGTTTCACGCCGATTTTCTGTGAGAACGTGGTATTTCTCCGGTCGAGCCGGCCCATTCGTGCCGAAGCATGGCTCTCCCACGTATAGAAATAGTGTACTGAAACCCCGATTTGGTGAAACTATCGGCCGATTTAAAGTCTGCAGTCTGCGGGGGCTGTAAGGATGAAAAGAGAAACGGCCATATTTGATGAATAGGAGAAAGTGCTGATCCAAAAGAATAAGATCTATAAATAAGATATCAGTCACTGGCTCTAGGACTTATAAGAACTCATCTTATAAGGTAGCTACATTTTTTACTATCTTTAGTGATGTGACAAGCAATATCGATAGAATGACAATATTATGTATTCTAAATCTAGATAATATTTTTTAAATATTATTGACAGATTTATACAATCCATATTTAATATTATAAATGATAAAGTGTGTCTGTCTGTATGTCTGTTACCCCTTCACGTCTAAACGACTGAACCACTTTGCTGAAATTTAGTCTGAAAATTCTTTAAAATAGCATTAAAGTACTAAGGATATTTTTTATACCACAAAACGAACGGTTCTGTAAGTAATTATAAGAATTTAAGACAAATTGTTCAAATAATTCACAAGAAAAGATAAATTCTTAAGACGTTTTTGGACATTAACTCTTTAATGGTACGCATTAAACAGTTAACAAAATTACCTGAAATTGCCAGAGTCGTGTACCAATTATTTAACTGTGTAACAACTTTTTTATGTTGTGGCGTGGCTTACTTTATCAGAAGATTCTTTCCTTCAATCCTGCACCTTGGTTCTTTGTAGGTCCTGACTTTCGTCAGGGCTGTTTCAAGTTTGATGTGTCTGCTATGTGTTCCTAAACTCCCTCGATATTTACAGATCATAATATTTAATAATCCATACTAATTATATGTGCGAAAGTGTGTCTGTCTATCTGTCTGTCACCTCTTCACGCTTAACCGATTTTGCTGAAATCTGGTATGGAGATACTTTGATCCCGGGAAAGGACATTGTCCCGAAAGAATGTACGGTTCCTGCACGATAAACGAATTTTGGCGCAACGGATTTGCAGGCGTCATCTGGTTTGTGTAATTAATTTAAAATATATTAAAAGCCAGTTATGACATGAATTTTTCGTTTTGTTTTTAAATAACCTTCCATTGTTTATCATAATACTAAACAGTTTACGTGTTTTCATTGTAAATTGTTTACGTTTCTTGTACGTTATGAAACATTAAGATAAATTGTGAGATATGTTGTAATTATAGTTCGCTGGTAAATAATTGAAAAATAACAGTTTTTTAGCTTAGCTACTGATTTACCGCTGGGCCGAATTTTATCCATACTAATGATGTAAATTAGAAAGTGTGTCTGTCTGTCTGTAACCTCTTCACGCTTAAACCGCTAAAGCGATTTTACTGAAATTTGCTATTAAGATACTTTGTGTCCCGGGAAAGGACATAGGATATCCTATTTAGTATATACTATTTAACCTGGAAAATGTACGGTTCCCGCGCGATTAACTAATTTCAATGGAACGGAGTCGCGAGCGTCATTTAGTTATTTTAATACTACATGACTTTTAAACCATTCAAAAAGTGCATTAAAGAGTTTTTATCGAATTATCGATATCGATATCTCGTTTGTCCCATCACTATAACCCACAGAGCGAACCAGTCAACTCCATAAGGCGGCATTGTCAATGAAAGTTGTACTTCCCCCAGTTTTTTTGCACAATTAAGCTCTCTATGTTAATTGTTTGTCCTTTTGTGGATGGGAATGAAAATTGTGTTGAGAAAAGTATTCTGACTCAGGTACTTTAGTTGCATTAAATGAAATTGAAAATCAGGACTCATTATGCTTGACTTGATAACGCCTGCCACTCCGTTGAGTCGAAATTCGTGCGGGAACCGTACATTTTTCCGGGATGAAAATCATCAAAATTGGTTCAGCGGTTTGGGCGTGAAGTACAATGTATTTTATTGGTCTATGAGACTATGACCTATGTACAAAGACATTAGATAGACACACTTTCGCATTTATAGTATGTGCGGATGAAAATTTAGGTAGTTTTAAACAACTTAAGACCCTAACGTCTTACCAATTTTCGACCAGGTCACATGTCCTGACACGAACATTTTTTCCTATCCCAAAGAAGTGTTTTCACTCCAAATACTTTGTAATTTGTATATCAAAATGTTTTTTTGTTTGTATGTTTTCTGCGAGGCTTTTCCGGCCTATTTAATTTGGTCGGATGTTATAAATTCTTGACCTACTCGCATGAAACAGTCATTATGGCACGAGTTGTAACTTAACACTGCCAGATGCCAGAACAGAAAGCGTCTGTGTTCACGCCCATGCCTATGTTGCGGTCGATTTATGTCATGATTTAAAAAAGGATTAAACGTCAAAAATTTAGCATTGACAAGGTATTCACTATTATGAAACTTTTTAATCGGGACTTAACGCGACTTATTTAAGTAGTAATGCTACTACGAGTAAATACTTTTTCTCGACGTTTCGGCCGTTGCAACACACAAGTATGTACTCGTAGTAGCATTACTACTTAAATAAGTCGCGTTAAGTCCCGATTAAAAAGTTTCATTATAATGCAACGCGAAAGTTTAAAATGTTATTCACTATTCTTACACCAAATTAAATGGAATTAAATTATTTGTCCTAAATGAGGTCTTTAGCTCTTCGCTAGAGTAATTTTGACTGTGTTGTCAATTTGTATTTGATATTTTATCACAACTTACAGTCTCTAGTATGAAACCTTGATTACCCTCCAACGCTCTAGTACTTAAGTAAAATTTTCGTGATTCGGTTACTAAACAAGTGGCCCTTTTGACATACTTACCAAGTACTTACGTCACTAAGTTACTCAATACCCAGGGATTTAAGATTAGAAGATACACTTGACATTGCGACTATCCTCTCGACGTGATGGACTCAAGTGTGTTGACTCGTGCCTGACTAATAGCTCTCTCAATAAAAAAAATTGTCTATGACACGCTCCATATTCGAAATTCGCCCGCGCTTTCAAAATTCTAATGTGACTTTTCATTGTTCTCTCTTCTTTTATAAATTGCGTGTAAGCTTTTGCTATTGCTATTCTCGCTATATTTTTCATGAAACTACCACTAACCAAGTCTCAGTAACGGAATTATTGCCGTACATAAATCTAAATTCGTATAAACAGACCACTGTTACAACACTGTAACCCGGTCATACGGTTTTTACATTTATTTTCGGGCCTAAATCATTGTTCGTTATTTTAACCTACATAAGCTCTTTGACTTTACTGTTTAAAAAATCAACACGTCATTTTGACATTTGCATTACTCTTATGGCATTCTAGACATTAGACGTTAGATTTTTTTATTTAAAACACATTGCTTGCGTTACTAATTTGAAAATTAGAAAGGAGTATTTTAGTTTACACATTTAAATCTAAATTGTAATGTTTTTGATGACATTGACATTATTGCATAATCGGAATCAAAAGTTTACATTACAACAATTTTATCGCGATATTTTTGTCCGGATTCCAACTTTTTTTCTTGTTTTTATAGCGCTATAATTTAGGTTTATCAAATGTTTATAGTTTACAAACATTTCAGTTATTTGTGTTGGCTGAATATCGTCTTTTGATCCCGAAATATCCATTCAAATGCAGATACTGATCTAGTCGTGGCTGCCAGAGTATACATTGAGTTGGGTTTTAGTATTTTTTTACAGGCAAATGTCCACATTCAACTTCTGTGTACAGTTTATCAACAAAAAAAAAACGTCATAAACAAAAATGTTTTCAATGTCTTAATTTTTTTTTAATAACAAAATAAAGTTAATTTTATTAACTCGTTACGGTGTTAGCGAAAAAGTTTCTGTAACTTTTTTTTTTCTTCAGTTCTATTTTCATACCTGTAACCCGTCAATCGAACAAGACGGCCGCCTAACCGATTTTTTTTCAAAATGACGGCTATAAACATAATCCGTTTTTCATTTAGTCCATAGCCATACGTGAATTTAACGAGAGTTTAATTATAGAATGATGTAATAGACAGGACAGTGTGTTTTGGCGCAGTGCCAACGCGGACGTCTGTCTGTTCACTGCCGAAATAGAATTATTTTTTATATGTGGGTTTAATTGACGGGTATGTTTATCCGTGTTGCGGAAAAAGGATAAATTGCATTTATCTTTAAGGATTGAATGAAGTCTTAGATTTTTCTCTTGCTTTTACAACCCTTTTTGCCAAAAAAAAAATATGCGACTCTACCTATTTTCTATCTAGGGCTATGTTGTTGGCTTTTCCTGTTCTGAGTTGGCTGCTGTATTTTTTTTCAATTTAGCAACAGCAATTTCAATTCCAATATCGAATCATCATTCGAACTTTGAACACCAATGATATAGTTATAAAAGATTGAGCTTTACAAGGAGAGGTTTAGGTTGCACTGATTACTTATTTTAGCTTTTAGCAATGATTACTTAGCTGCACTTACTCGTATAATAAAGGCTAAGCGCTCACCTGAAATATGACAGTATTCGACAGTCAGTCTTGAACTCTTGACTCTTGACTTTGTTAGACACATTTTAGGAAGGGTTTTGAAGATACGAGGCAGTTTCTTATATAAAATGTTTTTGTTTTGAGCACGATAGTTTACCCAATAATCAGTCTAAGTCTGTTTTCTTTCTGTCTGTGTGTTTTCGTTCTGTTGTTGGTAAGCGGTGAACGTTATTAAATATTAATTTAGATTTTTCGTCGGCTCACAAATATAGATTTTGAACATCTTAACTATTTTAATAAGTCATTCAATTCATCTCAATGAGTTCTTGATTATGAAAAATCCTTGACGCAATGACACAATTTAAAAAATAATAAAAGGATGATTCAATACTTATGTCATCATCGTCATTATTATGGTAAGAAAATATTTTATCAAAAAGGTCATCTTGGTTACTGGTTAGTGGTTACTTCCTAGTTATAATAGAGTACGTAGTAAGTATTACAATTTAATAAGCGATTTTAAGATGGAACACTTTCAAGATGTCCTTTCCAGGGACTTAAAATATCTACATTCCGAATTTCCCCAAAAACGGTCCAACGGCTTAGGCTGAAGAAGTTGCAGACAGACACACTTCCTCATATACAGGTTGTAACAAAACTAAGTGATAATACTTTAGGGTATGTACGTGTTCCTTATAGAGAGTTCACTGTGAAAGTAGCAGTACTGGAAGACCTTTTTTTTTCAATTTTATATGGGGAAACTCGTGACGCCACTGCGGGGCGCTTGCCCATACAAAAGTGAAAAAAAATTTTGGTCTTTCAGCGTTGCTACTTTCACAGTGAAGTGTGAACTCTCTACAAGGAACACATACAATATACATACCCTAAAGTATTATCACTTACTTTTGTCACACTCTGTATAATATTATTGTGGATTTACGAATGAAGAAGTATCCCCTGAAAAAAACTCATTACAAACTCAACGTAACTTTTCAATTAATCTTCAGCGGAAACTATAAAAAACAGGAAGCTCAATTCAGGTACATTACACCAGTTTAACGAGACCTCGACACACTAACAGTTACTAGGAATTGGCGGGTCAGCGTCGTTGGCAACGTTTTTAGGTTTTTAGGTGAGCTAGAATTGGGACGGGAGTTACTCATTGATAATTTTAAGGTTAATTACATTGTTTTTTTTTATACCGTACGAGGAAAGATATTTTCATTCGTCTTATTTTAAAATGTAGTAGGTATATTCTTGCTTTAATGCTTAAAAAAACATGTAAATAGAAGACACCGCAACTCCGTACGTCAAAATTGGTTTATCGCGTGAGAACCGTATATTTTCCGGGATAAAAAGTATCCTATGTCCTTTCACGGGACTCAAAGTATCTCCACACCAAATCACAGCAAAATCGGTTCTGCCGTTTGGGCGTGAAAAGGTAAAAGACAGACAGACACTTTCGCAATTATAATAATATTATTATAGTATGGATATTCAAAGAAATCCCTAAAAATACTTGCCTGAAAGTAACCGCGCCAAAAAAAGTAAGGAGAACCGCGCCAATTCTTCTCCTACTTTTTCGTAACAGTTATATTTTAAACTTGTCTATGGTATCACATTCGTATATGGAACTCTCACCTGATACTCCAGGGCCCAGACACACATCGCTTACAAAATAGTCGGCCTACTTCAAAATTCGAACGATGATCTCATGTCGTCGCGACGTCACAGGAAGCGTCACGTCACAGAACTCAAGGACAAGAAAGCACATGTTTAATTACTGTGCCATTAATTTGTGTTTTATGTTTGAATGATCATAAATAACTCTGAGCAACGTTTTTCTGGGATTGTTAAAACGTTTCGATTTAGTTAGAAAAGCGGTAATTTTTTTTTTATATATTATGTTAACTGGTTACTTTCAGCTTTGTCAAGCAGTGTCATCGTGTAAATATCGATCTAACTCTGCATTCCATTTACGTAGTAAAAGCGCTATTTTCATAATTTTCAACCATTTGTTACAATTTACAATATTCCTGTCAGTACATTTTTTAAATAAAAACAACATTCACAAATCATTTTCGTTTTCGCAATTTTTATCGGTTAATTTTTTTTTGAACCGAAAATAAAATTTCGTTTCCCTTATTCTATTATCTATGGTCTTTGCTCAGTCCATACATTTTATATCCATGGTAATTCCATTTGTCTATATATATTTGAATTCTTCTATAATAATCTATGGTATTTTGCTTAGTCCATTTATTTTATATCCATGGTCATTCCATATTTGAATTCGTAGAAAAATATTCGATTAGGTATTTCGTTTTGAACTTCGCAACCTCATTTCGGTTGTTTGTATTCAGTACAAGGAAAATGTCTCTGAATGGTTTCTTGAATATTAAGCATATTAAATTATACAAACACATTTAAATATTGTTAAACACATAAACATATTGTTTGTTCTGATAGGAAAGTTGTCTTTCGAATTCTTGAAAAAATATTCACAGCCGAACATTTAACCTCACACTTTTTGGAAGTCGGTTAAAAATCGGGTTGCACTCCGGGAGTCTAGCAGCGGGCTTAGCGTGGTCACCATAGAAGCAGTTTCTTAGGGAAGAATCAACAAGGTGATAGACAAAGAAAATCCGCCATTTTGTCACTTAAATCTGTCAGTATGTCCATTTTTTCCCATTTCTACTGTTGTTATGCTAAGCCTGCTGGACTCAGGAGTAAAAAGTAAACAGCTGAAAAAAGAGATAAGTATTATTTAATACTTACTACTATTACTTACGAATTTCGATTTGGTCACGTGTTCTGACGTGAGTTTAAGCGCTGCTAGTTCTACAGTGAACTCTATACAGGGGACTCATACGTGCTCTTAAGTATTATTATTTTGTGACACCCTGTAGAAGTATTTTAATACTTCAGCAGCTACTTATTTCAACTTAATGAATTACCAATTAAGGAAACCTCGAATTTTAAATTGTTCAAACGTGGCGTTTATAGTTTTCAGTTGCTGTGATCTGTGATTGTGAATAGTAAGCTGTCATTAAGTAAGGATAGGACATTACGTGCGTAAAAACGTCACCAAAACAAGTGCCCCAAAATAGCACGAGACAAGAGATTATAAGGAGTGTCTTTTCTAAGGACTCATTTTACTCATTTGTTTATTTTTTCAAAATACCAAAAACCTTATCGGTACCCGACTGCTCCAGAAGGAGGGTTATGTTTATATAATGTTTTAGTATTTTTCTAAAGAGTTTATGGAAAAACTTTTTTTATTCCAGTAACTTGGCACAAGGTATAGACTGACAAGGCTTTAAATGAACGTAGGCAGGGGCGCTACCGGCAAAGGAGAACTCGCTACGTTCATTTAAAGCCTTGTCGGTCTATGTGGGTATTTTGTGCCACAGACATTTTTAAAGTGACGTATTATATCATCACGTGAGTTCGAAATTGAAATCTAGCGATTTTTTTTTTTCAGTCAGCAGCTGCGTATGGCAATAACTTTCAAGGCCATATTGAGTCACTGTGTAATTTAGCTAGGAGCTACAAACGCCCACCTATATTGATCTTTCGCACGCTATTATCCCAGTGTTTGCGAAATCAAATATTATGTGTCACTTTTTGTTAGACGTGTCATGTTACGAAATGACAGATGACACAATGTCGGCTTCTGTTAATTAATTAGCAACTTTATTACTTAAGTTTTTTGACAGATTTTGTTGAGATTGACTACATTTGCATATGTGACAGTACACATGCAAATGTAGTAAATTGTTGTTGAAATATCTGAAAAATGTGTTTCTTTTGATTAGTACTATAAAGGTACACATTTATGTTTAGTCTGTTGATCTGTCGTTGGAATTATACTTACTTTGAATCCCAATAAAGGACAAGACATATTTTTTTTTCAAGGAAAAATCGTGTGCAATAAATCGGCGCTATGAAGATGCGTATGACATCTAGCTAGTAGTAATATTTTAATGTTCCAAATTCGAATTGTGAAAGGTATTAACACCTTAAATAGTCCTTCCCACATTTCTGCGCGTAGGCATTTACAAATTCAACTAAGATCCACTATGCTTGAGCACAGAATACTAAACGCAACTTAAAATTCAATCCACGTTGTCTATATAAATAATAGTATAGATTCGGACTTGGATTGTGACTCTCTACGTTTAAATAGATGGCGCCAATTTTTTTCAAAATGGCCGCTGTTAAAAACTCATAGAGAATAGAGTAAAGACCATGGAGTATAGTACACTATAGAGTAGGTATAGACATTAATAATCTGTGATAGGAGAAAACAATAAATGTATTACCACTTACTAAATAATCAGGGTATCTCAAAAACTTTCAAAAATGTCAAAAACTCTACGAGTTTGAAATTTTTGGAAACTCTTCGCATGTTTTTATGCAAGTCCTATGTATTTTTTGAGCTAGAAGGGATAGAAAATGGAATTTCAAGTCGAACGGGACGAACTGTTAAGTGTTGAGTTTTATTGATTTCGCCTTATATGGAAATAAACAGGATGTATAGTATTACTAAGAGATCAATAGAATATTCACATCACGTCCAACAAATTACCAGATTAGTGATACTATGTGAGACAAAAAAATTATATGAGTTGAGGCAAGGTTAAAGTGCTTGTTAAAATATATTTAAGTGGCTCTAGTGATTTTGATTGGCTAACAGAAAACATTTTGATGCAATTTGAAAAGATTAACTTCTCAAAAAACCCTAAAAACGTAAATGTCAAAAAACTTTCTTAAACTGCGGACCACCAAACTTATAAAAGAAACTAGATGGTACGACAATTATTCTTTTGCGCCAAAATTCGGTTATTTCGCGCCGTACATTTTGCCTGGATAATAAGTATCCAAAAATCAAAATCGATTTGGTAGTTTGGGCGTGAAGAGGTAGCAGACAGACAGACACACTTTTCAAGTAATGTTGGTTGTTGATTGATAATGATGATGACGATGATGATTCTGCCACTGAGTCATTTAAAGCGTAATGATTAGTTCCGCATCGCTATAAATTACAATGATAGAATAAATTATTAATTTATAGCTATCGGTCACCATCTTTGTCACACCTATCGAGCACCTATCCATAATTGTACTGATGTCTCTTTCACAGACGTGAAAGTTAATACGATTATTAAATCCTATCCTATTATCCTATTCCTATTAATATTATAAAGGCGAAAGTTTGTATGGATGTATAGATGTTTGTTACTCTTTCACGCAAAAACTACTGAACGGATTTTAATGAAACTTTACAATAATATAGCTTTATGTTTGCTTGAACGCGTTAATCTCGGGAACTGCAGGTCCGATTTAAAAACTTATTTCAGTGTTAGATAGCTCATTTATCGAGTAAGAAATAGGCTAAGACTAATACGACCGAAGAAACTCAGGAAAATGTGGGAAAAACAGGGGAAATATTAGAAATTACGAACTACTGGAGCAATTAGTTATACGTGGGAGAGCATGCTTCGGCACGAATGGGCCGGCTCGACCGGAGAAATACCACATTCTCATAGAAAACTGGCGTGAAACAGCGCCTGCGCTGTGTTTCGCCGAGTGAGTGAGTTTACCGGAGGCCCAATCCCCTAACCTATTCCCTTCCCTAACCTCCCCTATTCCCTTCCCTTCCCTACCCTCAGGTGACCAGTTTGCTCGTTTGCCCCCTTATTTCATAAAAAATAATAAAAAAAATTATGGCAATATTTGGCACAGATATAGAATAGACCAAGTGAAGGGAGTAGGGACATAAGAGCTATTTTTTATGGGAAAATGTACGGTTACCGTAAAATTCCTAATTTACGCGGGCGAAGCCGCGCGGGACATCTAGTTATTGACTAAGCTTATTCCATATCCATACTAATATCACAGAATACATACTAGTACAATAATATTATAAAAGCGACAGTGTTTCTGTCTGTCTGTTAGCTCATCACGACTAAACCACTGAAGCGATTTTGCTGAAATTTGGTATTGGAGATACATAGGATACTTTTAATCTCGAAAAAAAGTACGTTTCCGGTTTCCCGCACGAAAAACGAATTTTGGTGCTTAGGAGTTTTGGGCGTCACGCGTCATCTAGTATTCTAATATTCTTTAAATTTTGACTTTTTTTTAATTCTACCCTTTTTAGCCTTAAAAATACGTTAGTAAATCGATTCCCTCTAAAATAACGAACAAAAATTCTAGAAACCAATCGTCCCATCTGTAAAGTCAATTACTTTAATTGAACTGACAGAAAGAAATGGCTTCCCTTCGATTGACAGCTTGAGATTTCCCGCCTTTTTCGAAAATCTCCTCACAGCAAAATACACTTTAATGCCTTTCTTTAAGGTTCAAATTTTAATTTAGGATTTTTAACGTCTAAAATAACATTCTAAATTTGAAATCAAAGTAAATTCTAATTATAAATTGTGATGTGTTAGCTGTGTGAAATAATAACTGTAGTAAGGACAGGCCATCTCGACCCGACAATATTAAAATTAAAAGATCACTCGAAAAAAAATCTCGTAGCCAAAGAAGCTTGCTTTACTGGGTCATACGAACGAAAAACGTAATTGATTAATCAGATAATAAGTGCCGTTATAAAAGTGACTATATTATTATACCAAGATTGTCAACATTTGCTGCTATGCCTATAGATAAAGTAGTATTAGAAAATAATGATGTTACTTATGTTTTTACAATATAAATTAACTTTTTACACGTATTAGGCCTCATATTTTTATTAGAAACTTGATCGCAGTCTCCATCAAGTGTGTCACTTTTTTCTGCAGTTTTTTTCACTCGCCAAAGCCGCTAAGTAGTTTTTATGTGACGTATCAGTAGGATAAAGTTTCTTCAGGGAGTCCAGGGATAGAAATATTATACAAATTAAGCCTGATTAGATACAAGTACTAAGTAGTCAGTTTTTTATAATAATTGTAAAATCGTTTAAAATTCCAAACCAAATCATTGAACGATTAAAAAGAAACTATAATAAGATGATGTCGATGCATCTGTATCATTCCATCAATCAAAACCAATTAATTCGTTCAATCTTTCATCAATGTTCTTCGAAGTAATGAAAAAGTAATGAATGATTACATTTGAGACATTGCAACAAGATAATCAATTATTATAAGTAGCTTTATAATTTGGTTTTCTATTTCAACTCCTTTGTTAGGGGTCTAATTTTGAAAAAAACTTTCTTAGTGGTCACCTTGATTTTTTTTCCTCTTTTTAATATTAAATAAAGTAAAGCTTCAAAAATACAAAATCTTCAAGATGATCGATTGAGTACAAAATTAAAGCAATACAAACATAACTTGCAATTTATCCATATCCACACTTCCATAATATTATTATAAATGCGAAAATGTGTCTCTCTGTAGATTCTAAAGTCTAGACTCTAGATCAAAACCTTAACTCTTATCATAAAAATTAACAATTTTATACGTGGGAGAGCCATGCTTCGGCACGAATGAGCCGGCTCGACCGGAGAAATACCACGTTCTCACAGAAAACCGGCGTGAAACAGCGCTTGCGCTGTGTTTCGCCGAGTGAGTGAGTTTACCGGAGGCCCAATCCCCTACCCTATTCCCTTCCCTACCCTCCCCTATTCCCTTCCCTTCCCTACCATCCCCTATTACCCTATTCCCTCTTAAAAGGCCGGCAACGCACCTGCAGCTTTTCTGAAGCTGCGAGTGTCCATGGGCGACGGAAGTTGCTTTCCATCAGGTGACCCGTTTGCTCGTTTGCCCCCTTATTTCTTTTAAAAAAAAAAAAAAAAAAAAAAACAATGAAGACTACGGATATGTAGCGTTTTCAAAGATTAGTAATTTCACCCTAGTAGGGCTTCAGTATCATCTCTAGAACAATGTGTCATTACTATTACTACTTACTGCTTAATAGTACTATCATACTCATCTTATTTGGTAAGATGACAAATTAATAGAAGTCGTTTGTCATATAATAGACCTTGACTTGGTATTGAGTCAAATATGAAATCGTAAGGACAGGCTCTACGCTACTGGTTAATGTGTCCATATTGAGAATTTTGGGGCCATTGTGACTTTTCTTCTTTCATGTTCAGTTTCTGTGTAACGTACTGAGCTTAGATTATAATATTATTTTAAACGATTTACATTATTATTTTATCAAAATTATAATATCAACGGGAACGGAACTGTATGAGAGTAATTAGAAACCATATTATTACATATTTTTGCAATCTTAAATCCTTTCCTGGATTTTTTTTTAAATTCCAAGGTTTATTAGGATTGATTCGGGGATCAAAACATGACATACAAGATGACCACCACAACTCCGTTGTGTCAAAATTCGTTTATTGCACTGGAACCGTACATTTTTCACAACAAAAACTCATATATCCTTTTCCGGGACACCAAGTATCTGCATGTGTATCGTTTTAGCAGTTTAAGCTTGAAGAGGTAACAGACAGAAACATTTTCGCATTTATTATGTTGGTATGGATGGACTGTAGGAGCTTATCCTTACTTTCGAAATATGTGCTAAAATCACACGACGTAACTCAAGGCTAGCACGTATAGCAAACAATTTGATTGCTTACTCAATAGGATTAATATTAGTAATGTTTGTCAAACGCCTTCGTAAATTCGACTATTAGAAGTTGATGAATGAAGATATTATATGCGATTAAGATATTGTGAAGTTAACTAATAAGTACTTAATTAATATTATTTGGGTACAATTTTCCCAATTAAAAATCGGCCAAGTGCGAGTCGGACTCGCGCACGAAGGGTTCCGTATCGATAAAAGCAAGCAAATCGATAAGAGCAAAAATGGGCTAAAAATGTTTTTTTTTTAATATGGGAGCGCCCCTTATTTTTACTAATTATTATTATTAAATATTAAAGTACACATTTAACAAAAGAATGTGTGAAAAATTCAAGTCCCTACCTCTTGCCATTATTGATATAGAGCGAAAAAGGCCGAAAAAATCACGTTTGTTGTATGGGATCCCCCCTTAAATATTAATTTTATTTTGTTTTCAGTATTTGTTGTTATAGCGGCAACAGATATACACAATCTGTGAAAATTTCAGAAGTGTAGCTATAGCGGTTCTTGAGATACAGTCTGGAGACAGACAGATATACGTGGGAGAGCCATGCTTCGGCACGAATGGGCCGGCTCGACCGGAGAAATACCACGTTCTCACAGAAAACCGGCGTGAAACAGCGCTTGCGCTGTGTTTCGCCGAGTGAGTGAGTTTACCGGAGGCCCAATCCCCTACCCTATTCCCTTCCCTACCCTCTCCCCTATTTCCTTCCCTTCCCTTCTCTACTCTCCCCTATTCCCTTTCCTTCCTTACCCTCCCCTATTACCCTGTTCCCTCTTAAAAGGCTGGCAACGCACTTGCTCTCTTCCATGGGCGACGGAAGTTGCTTTCCATCAGGTGACCCGTTTGCTCGTTTGCCCCCTTATTTTATAAAAAAAAAAGACGGACAGACAACGAAGTCTCAGTAATAGGGTCCCGCTTTTACCCTTTGGGTACGGAACCCTAAAAAAACTCCTCCTGCAACTCCGTTGCGCTAAAATTACCGTACCGTAACCGTACGTTTTTCCGGAACAAAATATGTATCATAATATTATGTCCTTTCCCGGGACTCAAAGTATCTACATACCAAATTACACAAAAACCGGTTCAGCGGTTTGATAGTGAAGAGGTTACAGATAGTCAGACAGAAACATTTTCGAATTAATAATATTACTAGTAAAGATAATATTATTAAATTGGCTAGTTTCCTCTGAGCTTGAAGCGGGAGGTATGTCAAAAGTTCAAAACAAAGTGTCCACAAGTAAAGTTCCCTAATTTTTTTTAAGAAGGGTCTTAGGAATTTTACGTTAGCATTATAATAATACTAGCTGTCCCGGCAAACGTTTCTTTGCCATATAAAGTACTAGCTGTTGCCCGCGACTTCGTCCGCGTGGACTTCAGTTTATAGTACTTTATAGCGCGCGATGTCAACAAAATTGGTGTCAAAAGCTTTTATAAAAAAACCCTGGTACCCCTTAAATCAATACAGCTGTGCAGTGTGCACACAATAAGTATTTCATTTTTTTATATTAAACTTTATATTTTATGCCAAATTTTAAAGCTTATTTAGCCCTCCGATTACACAACTTTACCCATAAACTATTTATCATTGATAGATTTAAGGTTACGTCACTGCACAGATAAAGTACTGAGTTATTTAATACCGTAGAATAGATATAACAATCGAAACTTAAATGTAAGATGATACCACGTCTTATAGGAAGACTTTTGAGCAAGCGTCAGCGCGATGTAGAAGACGCACGGCGCCATCTATTATGAATTGTTGGAACTAACTTAATTTGAACAAATTTACGCATTTTCACCCCCTTACAACCCTTTTTTCCAGTAAAAAAGTAGCCTATGTCCTTTCTCAGGCTTTAGACTATCTGTATACAAAATTTCATTACCATCGTTTCGGTAGTTTTGGCGTTTGGCGTGAAAGCGAGACTGACAGACAGACAGACAGACAGAGATACTTTTGGCGTTTGGCGTGAAAGCGAGACTGACAGACAGACAGACAGACAGACAAAGATACTTTCGCATTTATAATATTAGTATAGATTATGTGCACACTGCACAGCTCTTTTTGGGTATTTTGATTAATTAAGGGCCGCGCTACACCGGAATGGCAGCGGCGAGGCGAGCACTTTCAGCGCTGCCATTCCGGTGTAACGCGGCCCTAAGAGGGGTACCACTTACCAGGGTTTTAAAAAGTTTTTAAATTTGACACAAATTTTGTTGACACCGCGCGCTATAAACTAAAGTCCACGCGGACGAAGTCGCGGGCAACAGCTAGTTAGTTAATATTAACGTGTATAACAATCGAAAGAATCGTAAAACCTACCTCAACATGGTACCACCTCTTATAGAAATACGCATGAGCAAGCAATAGCGCGATCTAGGGGACTCTTGGCGCCATCTGTTTTGAGTTTTTTGGAACTAAGTTAATTTAACCAAATTTACGCATTTTCACCCCCTTACAACCCCTTTTTCCAGTTAAAAAGTAGCCTATGTCCTTTCTCAAGCTTTAGACTATCTGTGTACAAAATTTCATTACAATCGGTTCAGTAGTTTTGGCGCTGTTGTTTTTGAATTTGATGTCTAAGTTGGTAGGTGAGTTATTAGTTAATAACGTGTATAACAATCGAAAGAATCGAAAAATCTAGTTCAATATGGTACCACCTCTTATAGAAATACGTATGAGCAAGCAATAGCGCGATCTAGGGGACTCATGGCGCCATCTGTTTTAAGTTTTTGGAACTAAGTTAATTTGACCAAATTTACGCATTTTCACCCCCTTACAACCCCTTTTTCCAGTTAAAAAGTAGCCTATGTCGTTTCTCAGGCTTTAGACTATCTGTGTACAAAATTTCATTACTATCGGTTCAGTAGTTTTGGCGTGAAAGCGAGACAGACAGACAGACAGACAGAGATACTTTCGCATTTATAATATTAGTATAGATAATATTCTAACGTATTTAAAACTATAAACAAAAACATACTAACTAATAAGTATGATTAGTTCTATGTTACAATAAAGTAAAAAATAAAACGCCATCTGTTGATTCGTATTAGAACTAAAATGTTCATTCCATCGATATATTTCTGGATTTTTTATAATATTATACATAAAATATGTTTAAGATTTTTGAAATTTTATTTTAATACACATCCAAGACCCAGGAAAATTGAAAACTTTTTGTTCCGCCTGCGGGACTCGAACCCAGGACCCCCGGGATGAGCGCTGGCCACGCGCAATGCGAATTCATTTTCATCGAAATTTTCATGGAAATAAGATATTTTCCCACATCAAAATGTAGCCTATGTCCTTTCTCAGACTCTAGAATAACTGTATACAAAATTTCATTGCAATCGGTTCAGTAGTTTTGGCGTGAAAGCAAGACAGACAGACAGACAGACAGACAGACAGAGATACTTTCGCATTTATAATATTAGTATGGATTAAACATCATATTCTAACGTATTAAAAACTATAAACAAAAACATACTAACTAATAAGTATGATTAGTTCTATGTTGCAATAAAGTAAAAAATAAAACGCCATCTGTTGAATCGTATTAGAACTAAAATGTTCATTCCATCGATATATTTCTGGATTTTTTATAATATTATACATAAAATATGTTTAAGATTTTTGAAATTTTATTTTAATACACATCCAAGACCCAGGAAAATTGAAAACTTTTTGTTCCGCCTGCGGGACTCGAACCCAGGACCCCCGGGATGAGCGCTGGCCACGCGCAATGCGAATTCATTTTCATCGAAATTTTCATGGAAATAAGATATTTTCCCACATCAAAATGTAGCCTATGTCCTTTCTCAGACTCTAGAATAACTGTATACAAAATTTCATTGCAATCGGTTCAGTAGTTTTGGCGTGAAAGCAAGACAGACAGACAGACAGACAGACAGACAGAGATACTTTCGCATTTATAATATTAGTATGGATTAAACATCATATTCTAACGTATTAAAAACTATAAACAAAAACATACTAACTAATAAGTATGATTAGTTCTATGTTGCAATAAAGTAAAAAATAAAACGCCATCTGTTGAATCGTATTAGAACTAAAATGTTCATTCCATCGATATATTTCTGGATTTTTTATAATATTATACATAAAATATGTTTAAGATTTTTGAAATTTTATTTTAATACACATCCAAGACCCAGGAAAATTGAAAACTTTTTGTTCCGCCTGCGGGACTCGAACCCAGGACCCCCGGGATGAGCGCTGGCCACGCGCAATGCGAATTCATTTTCATCGAAATTTTCATGGAAATAAGATATTTTCCCACATCAAAATGTAGCCTATGTCCTTTCTCAGACTCTAGAATAACTGTATACAAAATTTCATTGCAATCGGTTCAGTAGTTTTGGCGTGAAAGCAAGACAGACAGACAGACAGACAGACAGACAGACAGACAGAGATACTTTCGCATTTATAATATTAGTATGGATTTCGCCCGTATTATTTTATTGAAGTGACTAAATAAGTATGTCACCATGGCAACGTCCATCGCTATCCCGTCGCACAAACAATGGTCGCCGTCAGTCTCGAGTTGTAATAATTTACTATTATTTATTCAACAAATGCACTTATCAATATAAAAAGTACCCAGTAGCCGATCTCTCAGACCCTCTGAATATGCATATAAAATTTGGTTAAAATCAGTAAAGCCGTTTCGGAGGAGTACGCGGCCTAACATTGTGACACGAGAATTTTATATAATATATAAAATTCTCGTGTCACAATGTTGTATGGTGGTATGACAACATAATCTTATATTATAAGATTATGTTGTCATACCATATTATCTTTTACTGAACGCCTCCGAGGTCGTGGGTTCAATTCTCGCGTTGGAAACATGTTATTTCCAAGTTCGGTTAGGACAATGCAGGCTGATCACCTGATTGTCTGACAAATGATCAATACGTCGGATGGGCATGTAAAAAGTCGGTCCTTCGCCTGATCTCTCGCCGGTCGTGTCGGTCTTCCGTCCCACTGGGTAATGAGAGTACAGAAATAGATAGAGAGTGCTCTTGTGTACTGCGCACACACTTGGGCACTATAAAATTACTCCTGCGTAGCTGGCCTGATTTCAATGAAACCGGCCACCGTCACCGAAACCGGTGTGGGAGCTATTAATTTTTATATATTTTACTTGTAACTTGTATTAAGATTATTCTGTCATAGCCTACTTTAGAGAGTCATAGTCTAGTTTCAGATTAATCTAGGGTTCAAGTTGAAAACCCTGCCCTAAAACCTAGATAGCCTTATAAAGACACTACAATAATCCCTACATAGGAATGCTAAATTAAGACCTTTATTGGCATTACTGAATATGTATTTATGTGATTTCTTCGACACGTTCTAAATTTAAACTTGACAGATTTATCTTTGACAGAACAAGAGGTCAGGAACGTTTGCCATAAATATCGCAACATTAATGAAATCAGAATAGGTCAAGCATTTTAATTATTTATTTTTCATGAAAAATCATTTTGAGGGTCCTTCCTGTTTCACACCACAAATTTTTCATACCGCGGTATGAAACAGCGAAGTACTGTATTGAATAGCCTGTTTCATACCGGCGTCCGAAATAGCGAAGACCTTTTTTGAATTAGTCGATTCGTACCGCAGCGCAGTTTTTAGTACAGTCAAGCTCAAAATATCTATACATATTATATAAATTATAAAATAATAAATTATTAAATTTTATTTTATTATTTATTACATATTATTATTTTATTTGATTATTTAAATAAAATAAATTCATCTCAGAGAAACCAAATACATATTGGGCAATTTATTGATTGTATACGAAAAAACTCTAAGTATTATTGTGCTTTATTAAAAAAAACCTGATGACGTAAAAAATTCAAAAAGATCAACACATTCAATTAAAATGAATCAATCAAGAATATGAAACGCAAAAGCAAACGGGTCACCAGATGGCAACTTTAAGCAACTTCCGTCGCCCATGGACACTCGCAACATCAGAAGAGCTGCAGCTGCGTTGCCATCCTTTTAAGAGAGAATAGGGTAATAGGGCAGGGAAGAGTAGGGAAGAGAAAAGGGTTGAGGATTGGGCGATGGGCCTCCGGTAAACTCACTCACTTGGCGAAATACAGCGCAAGCGCTGTTTCACTCCGGTTTTCTGTGAGCCCGTGGTATTTCTCCGATCGAGCCCACCCATTCGTGCCGAAGCATGGCTCTCCCACGTCACAACCATACACAAATTAAAAAAAAACTAGCGGTACTACGGAACTCTACCTACATTGCGCGTGGCCCGACACGCACTTGGCCGGTTTTTTTATTTGTATTTTCTAAACTATCTATTTTCATCAAAAAAATCAATGCACACTATGAGGGCACTTTTGAGATTGACAGCTGCCGGACCATAAGTACATTTATACACTTTTTGATAATTTAAAATTAATTAAATAGTGTTAGGTTAATTTTAAAGTTCTATGTGTAATCAAGCTGTGATTCTATTGTTAGAAGTCTGAGAGTATATAATATATTTTTTGGTTTTGAAAGAAACGACATTTCTTTATATAAAATATTTTTTTATTTCTTCTTGTAACCACTTTTCTATACGCCAGTATTAATAAGTGATTAGACTAAAAATATTTAATAAAATTCATGGTACGAATCCACCCATAAGAATTCGTCGTTTCATACCACTCCAAGCACCGCGGTACGAAACAGGCAATTCAAAAACAGTAAGTACTTCGCTGTTTCATACCGCGGTATGAAAAATAAGTGGTATGAAACGGGAAGGACCCCATTTTGAATGGATAGAAAATAAATGTCGGGTATTAAATATTCGCTCTATAATGTCAAACGGACTGCGCCTAACAGGGATAGTTGAGGTGAGAACACTTTTTGGCCCTATCTATAAGCGATTTGGAATATTAGAAAAAAAAAATTAAAAAGTAGTCAATAACGATACAAATACGACATCAATGTAAAGAAACAACTGCCTTAAAATCAACAAATAACAATGAAGCAATAAAACAGTTAAAAAAGTATTTAACTCTAATCTAATAAAATAAATTGTCGCCTCACGCCATCCATAGACAATTAACATAAGGTGAATGACCCTTAAAAACAATATGGCGGAAAGAAGTTACCAAGTGTGTGGCGTTAAACATGTCCTTGGTAGGTATGAATGAAATTTATCATTACATGTGGGCCGCATTCACGGTTCATAGTTATTTTTCTTCAAATTTACATATTACTAGATGTCCCGCGCGGCTTCGCCCGCGTAAATTAGAAATTTTACAGAATCCGTAGGTACATTTTCCCATAAAAAATATTTCCCCCGTTTTTCCCACATTTTCCTGAGTTTCTTCTGTCGTATTAGTCTTAGAGTAATAATATAATATAACCTTCTCGATAAATGATGAGTCTTACTCGATAAATGATCTATCTAACACTGAGATAAGTTTTTAAATCGGACCTGTAGTTTCTGAGATTGACGCGTTCAAGCAAACATACTCTTCAGGTTTATAATATTAGGTAGATATAGATTTTTTTTAATTATCGCTTGACAAACTCGAGTCTCGATCTAAAAGACTATGAAATGGTATAATATGGTAGTGATGATGATGATGATGATGATGAAGAATGTAATTTGCATAGTAGCATATGCTTTCTGTTCTTAAAACAACGCCGAAACTCCCAAACTTGTATCTATAAAGAATCAGGAATTCTCTCAGCACCTTCCGAACCACGGTATACCAGGTATATCTCGGTGCAAAATCTTACTTGTTGGTAGCATATGCTTAGAATACTTCTCACGAAACCGAAGTCACCATATGTTTCCCTATAAGTTTTGAGGAGTTCCCTCGATTACTTATGGATCCTTCATCAGATCACCACTTTTCTGAATATAATACCAAATTGGGATGATACCCTATATACCAAAAGAAAAATTTTGAAAATCGGTTAACAAACGGCGGAGTAATCGTTGAATATAAGAAAACGAACATAACACCTCCCCCATTTTGAAAGTCGGTTAAAATTGTAGCCTATGTGTTATTTATTTAATATTTTAATCAGCACATGAATTGAATAACAAATTTTTTTTCAAATTAATCGTAGCACCATCTGTCAGGACAAACTAAAATTGAAATAGAATAATATTGAATGCGATGATAGCGCCGTCCGCCGGATCTAATGTAAAACATTCCAAAATCAACAACTCCTTATAAATAAGAAATTAATTGAAAAAACATTTTCTAGTAGACCAAACTGTAAATCTAAACCATTCTCGAATCTCCACGAACACACACAAAAAATTTCATCAAAATTGGTCCAGTCGTTTAGGAGGAGTTCAGTCACATACACACGCACACAAGAAATATATATATTAAGATAAAGTTAACTGTTCCTTATTACGTGGGAGTAAAGGTCCTTTTAGAGGTCTGAATGGCCGGTAGAGCATTAATCCATTGTCGTGAATCTATAAATTAAAAAATAAAACGTTCCATTTTTGAATCGCTGTCACATTGAAAAATACGTTCCGTTTTCAAATAGCAGCACATACTTTCTAATATTTTACGATGTATTATTTAAGGCATCTAAAGCTCTAGAATTTGAATACAATTGGACTTATTTCATAAGGATTTCAATGTTCCTTGCGACCTAAATCTACTAATAAGTATATTTTACAGTTAGAGAAAACGCGTCGGATGTGTAATATCTGAAATCTAGGTAAAAAGTGGGCAGATGGTTCCTAAAAATTAAGCACTTTCATAGATTATAGAATTTCTACTAGATTTGGCGCGAAATCATAATATTCCTGAATAATTATTTTTTTTAATTTCAAAACGAATGCCAGAAAGAAGCTTTCTATTGGTGACAATTTTAAATCGGTTCAGTATATCTTATGACTACCCCCTACAACGTCACAAAGACACAAACCTCTTTATATAAGGTAAAGGTATAGAATATGTACTTTATTGACTTAGTAACTGTATCATCACGCTTTCCTAGCCTTAAAGAGTTATAAAAAAACGCCTCTATTACCAAACCCTTTCAACTTGCCGAAGTAATTGGAGTATGACAAAAGAATCTATTAACCTATTTCTGACACGTTGTATTAGGCATCGATGCATCGATCTAGATTCAGCAACTTTTTTCTGTGCGAATATTTTGACATTTTTGACAATTCAAAAAGATGTTTATTATTTAGGTCTTGAAATGTAGTTGTAAAATAGATATAAATACTGTTTTTCCTTGGCTAATGTACACAAACAAAATATTAAATACCTGAAAAATTTTACTTAGTAATGCAACAATCTATGGTCTGTATCAAAATCTTGGACAATAACCTCCATCTTCTTAAAAGTCCGTTAAACTGTCTTGTCCTTAAACTATCGAGAAAGTTTTAAAACAAAAAATATTCGAATCACTTTGACAATTATAGATAGCCTTTACCCACGTGATTTATATAGCTTACCTTTTATATAGTTTTGGCAGCAAGCCATATTACGTATTTAGACGTAGACCAGATTTCTAGTTTATAAAGATTTATTTGCTTTCAAACTTCGGTAGTCATCAAACTCAATGTAGAAATTTTTCTTACATCTTCCCCTCTATTGCAATTATAACTTTGATTTCCGTAGAACTTGCATTTAAAATTATTAAGATGTTATAAATATTTGTCTCTGAAATAATTAGAGTAAAATAAACATTTTTGTCAACAATACGAATATAATAATTTATTTATCTATCTTATAATACAGCAATGGCGCTATAAAAGAGTTCGAAACTCAAATTATTAGAGTACCTTTGACAGTCATTTCAAGATGGAGGCTTTCATTGTCTATGGTTCGTAAATTTAAGGGCGAGCCTTCACGAGTTGTTAATTATGTTATCTGCCTTAATTTAGATATCACGATTCACGACCAAACATGTAACATATTCTTATATTAATTGTGCTACGTTAAATCGTAGAGAATCGTTAGTCTATGTAGAAAATTATTATTCAGTGTAAGCATGCAAGCAATTATTGAGTGGTTGTCTGCCAAATACTTACTAATATTATAAATGCGAATATAGAATAAAGTCTGTCTGTCTGTTACCTCTTTACGCTAAAACCGCTAAATAAATTTTGATGAAATGACCACAAGACGGACGACTATAGGCTGATATGATGATGATGATGATGACCACAAGATAGACTATAATTTTAAAAGCGGAAAAAATATATTAGACAGTTTCCCCGGGTTATATCCATACTAATATTATAAATGCAAAAGTGTGTCTATCTGTCTGTCTGTTACCTCTTCACGCCTAAACCGCTGAATTTAAGCTTTTGCTTGGTATAGAGATAACTTTGAGTCTCGGGTACGGTTCCCGCGTGATAAGTGAATTTTGGCGCAAAGGAGTTGCGGATGTCATCTGATGAGTCATACATATTAAAAAGAGTCGCAAACTCTGTCTTCTTTTTTATGAAATAAGGGGTAAACGAGCAAACGGGTCACCTGATGGAAAGCAACTTCCGTCGCCCGTGGACACTCGCAGCATCAGAAGAGCTGCAGGTGCGTTGCCAGCCTTTTCATAGGTAATAGGGGAGGGTACGGAAGGGAATAGGGTAGGGGATTGGGCCTCCGGTAAACTCACTCACTCGGCGAAACACAGCGCAAGCGCTGTTTCACGCCGGTTTTCTGTGAGAACCTGCTATTTCTCCGGTCGAGCCGGCCCATTCGTGCCATTTCCCATCAAAAAGAGATTATCATAATATTATTCAACTTTTAAACCGAAAAAAGGAGGTCTATGTTAAGTTGTATCTTTTTTCTTGAAATATTCAAAATGTCAAGTGCAACGGAGCAACCTGTTCTGTGGTTACTCACTGTCATGGGCAATAAAAGTTTTTTCAAAGATCTGGGCTTCGTAAAATGTGGTGGATGCTGTTTTGACCTCCAAAACCACAGTTTCCGTCGTTATTCGTCAGTTATTCTTATTACATACTCAACCGACTTCCAAAAAGGAGGTTATGTTATGTTCGACTGTATATTGTTTTAGTATAGCACTAGATGACGCCCGTTTATCGAGCTAAAACCAAACGTTTTCGCAAAAAACCTATCCTGTATTCTTTCTTACCTTTTAAAGTTTCTCCGCACCAAATTTTATCTAAATCGGTTCAGTCGTTTATACTTGAAGAGGTTACAGACAGACAGACACACAGACACTTTCACATTTACAATATTAGTATTTAGTAAAGATACTTATTATATGTAAGCTGTAGTCCACTTATAATGAGTCTTGACCATCCAGAAAGTGCCAAAAGAAATTTCCACTTCAAAGCTTGAAATTCGAAAATCAAATGCACCAATTCTCAGCCAGTTAGTCACTTCTCACTCCCCATCAACACGGCACAAACTACTTGACATGACATAGTCACTTTTTATTCACACAAATCGTAAGAGTTCATTTATTCCACATTAAAGCCCGTATGGTCTTAAATTTATCAATTGAAAGTTTTTTGACCTGCATCGTTTTAATCGGTTCAATCAAATAAAAATGATTTATCAAGCAACACTGCGTATTCGATATCAATGTCACGAAAAAAAAGTATAAACGTCAGATGCAGCGGGTCAAATTCCATAGACAATTGTTTTTTTTTTGTTTTAATCGTGACACTTGCATTTGGAGTGCGTTCTAAAATATCTTTTATTTAATCAAGAGTAATTTTACCGACGATTTATAAGAGAATCCAATATGTGAAACTTCTTCCAATTGATAATATTGCAGTAATCTTTCCCATGATGACTTTAATGAGCATAATCACAACGATTATTAGTATAGCACTTACGTCTGTGAGTTGTTACTTGTGACCAATCACTTGTCCCCATAAAAAAGTCCAGATGTCAATTTTGAAAAAAGATTTTTATATCTTTCTTAAACATTGTAAAACTAAATAATTAACTACAGTCTGTCAAAAAAGTCATGAATTTAAAAAGTGGCAACATCGTAGTGTCATCCCTTTCAAATCAATCTAAGAAAAAAGGGTGTTGCCACTTTTTAATTTCATGACTTTTTTGACAGACTGTACGGTACTACTTTTATCAGTAAGTACCAAGAATTTGGTCCAAAAACAAAGCAAAGAATTTTCACAACAAAATTCCTGGCATCTAAAGATAGTAAATAAAAAAGTAAACAGCAGTTGTTTTGTAATTTCGAGGTTATATCTGTTGGCGGGAATTCTATTTCGACGCCATCTTGGGTCATTGACCCGTTTGGCGCGCGTTTATAGAACGAGTTTGCATTTCACTATAAAATGTATATCATAATATTATATTGGTACGTAAATCCATACTTACTTCTTAGTAAGCAATACGACAAAGTTATATGACCTAGTTATGTTGGCAGTGGTCAGTGCAAAAGTTAAAAGGTGCATTGACGGAACATTAACGTCAAAGTCATATTCTCTATCAAAATGGGCGGCCCTATTTTTTCGGCCATTGTTTGCTCTGTCTATAAACGTCAAATGCTAAAAATTCATGGTAAAATGTAATCCGACCAATCGATTATTGTGGCAAAATCATTATGCTTCTATCTTCGTAGTCGAGTAACAAATTACCTTAGTTGAGTTTTTTCAACTACATTTCCATCAAAATAAAGTTACCAAAACTTTCGTGATATCAGGTACAAAGAAACGTAATAAAATCCTTTATCACATGATAACAAAAGAAAAAGAGTAACTTACAGCTTTATAAGCTTTCTGTCTCGCTTTAGAATGGGTATTATGTATGTGTGAAAGAGATAGAAAACTGTGTTCATTCACAGCGCTGCATTCTAAAGTGATGTGCTTTTATGTTGTTATCGATGAAATTATGTATATCGATATTTCATTAAAATTAAATGTTGAAAGAAATTATGAAATTTTCGATATCGATATTTTCATAACAGTAATAATAATAATGTTTATGACATATTATTGTATCATTACATAATATTATTGCTGTTTAAATTAAATACATAACTTGAAATAACACCAAAGAATGTCATGTTTTATTTATGAAATGTAAGATATTTATTATTTACCCACGATACGGTTCACGGTGAGCGTAAAATTACTTGTTAAATAATTCAACAATAACATTATTTGTACAATAAGTAATAACTAATAACAAATTAATCAGTCTGACATCATTCTATTTGGTTCTTCTTTAATAAGAAAGTGTAGGCAGCATGATAATAATTTGATACAGGATTTACCCATTGGTCTTTAATATTTCAAGGATCTTTCCTTTATCAGGTTACCTGGGTACTTTGCTAAGCATTCGAAAATTAGGATGAAAAAGTTCGAAAATAAAATGTCACTTTATGGCATCTCAACTCTCAAGTCATAAAGACTTGTGACGTTAATTTCAATCGTCAAAACTATCCTTATTATGTGCATCATGAGTAAGAAGCCTGTTTCACGTCCTTAAAAAAATCATAATTTGTGACACCAAATTATCGCATAAAACCAATGTTTTGAAAATAACGATATTTTATTTTATCGACATGACCATCACTACAGTGAAACCGGTTTTCAGCTGAATTGGTGCAGTTTTTGCTCAGTCTAGATTCATTCAAGACCTAAAACACCTAGTTCTTTGTTTTAACCCCAGGGTTTTTGCTCATTTAAGATCTTATAAATCTTACAAGACGTGTTTTTGAGCGTGACGGAAATGAAAATATTGCCATCTTGCAATGTGTCTCTCGGGAGACAGTTCTTTTGAATGACAACTTTGTAAGATGGCGTTTGTTATACATAGGCTTTTATTAGGTTAGAACTTAGGTTAGACTGTATTTTGTTTCCTTTCATGGGACTCTGTGTCTTCATACCTTTTATCAAACCCGTCCAGCGGTTTTGCCGTCTAGTTAGAGGTAACCGAGAGACATTATAAAGTTTAGACTTGAGAATGATAATAATAATAGATCATGTTTTCTTGATTCTAACCTTATTATAACTATAGACATAAAGTTCAAAAGGGGTTGGCATCTCAAACCTCAAGTATTTCTCTACAACATACACATACGTTACATATAAAATCTGTCCGTCTGTCACGTACCAGATTACCGAGATAATATTACAGGCTCGACTTAACAACGCTACGATGTATAAGAACTAGATCCTTACTAATAATATAATAACCTCCTTTTTTAAATCGGTTAAAATTAGGGATTGCAATCCGGAAAACCGGATCCGGAAATTTGCCGGATCCGGCGTCATTTTTTGGGTATCGGATCCGGTCCCAATATACCGGATCCGGTGTTAGCGATTTGTGGCAATAGTTAATAGAATCAGGCATTACTTTGCGGAAATCCATAGCTTAAAATTTTGTATATTAATATTTTAGCAAAATTCCGCGAAATAAACATCAACCGGTAAGTAAATGTAAGTGAGTGTATGCCGTGCTGCGCATGAATATGCGTACACTCACTCATGTTTGCTAAAAATAATAATATACTTTAATTTGTGGCAAACTGATATGGTTATTGCATGAATAACTTACGTTAAATGCGTTACCCCTGGATAAGCTTTTTCTCACTTTTTTAGGGTTCTGTAGTGAATGAACCGTTATAGTTTCGGTCTGTCTGTCCGTCTGTCTGTCCGCGGTTTTGCTCAGAGACTATATATAGGATCTACATTGGGATGAATATACATATTAATGACTAGCTGTTGCCCGCGACTTCGTCCGCGTGGACTTCAGTTTATAGCGCGCGGTGTCAATAAAATTGGTGTCAAAAGCTTTTTCGAAACCCTGGTAGTATATACTACCAGGGTTTCGAAAAAACCTATATAGTATATATAGTAATATAGTATATATAGTTTAAAGTATATATAGTATAGTATAATAGTATATAGTATAATAGTATATAGTATATAGTATAGATTAACGTGTATAACAATCGAAAGAATCGTAAAACCTACCTCAACATGGTACCACCTCTTATAGAAATACGCATGAGCAAGCAATAGCGCGATCTAGGGGTTTCTTGGCGCCATCTGTTTTGAGTTTTTTGGAACTAAGTTAATTTAACCAAATTTACGCATTTTCACCCCCTTACAACCCCTTTTTCCAGTTAAAAAGTAGCCTATGTCCTTTCTCAAGCTTTAGACTATCTGTGTACAAAATTTCATTACAATCGGTTCAGTAGTTTTGGCGCTGTTGTTTTTGAATTTGATGTCTAAGTTGGTAGGTGAGTTATTAGTTAATAACGTGTATAACAATCGAAAGAATCGAAAAATCTAATTCCATATGGTACCACCTCTTATAGAAATACGCATGAGCAAGCAATAGCGCGATCTAGGGGACTCTTGGCGCCATCTGTTTTAAGTTTTTGGAACTAAGTTAATTTGACCAAATTTACGCATTTTCACCCCCTTACAACCCCTTTTTCCAGTTAAAAAGTAGCCTATGTCCTTTCTCAGGCTTTAGACTATCTGTGTACAAAATTTCATTACTATCGGTTCAGTAGTTTTGGCGTGAATGCGAGACAGACAGACAGACAGACAGAGATACATTTGCATTTATAATATTAGTATAGATTCCAACAAAATTGTATATCAAAACTTTTTTTTTTTTTATGGTACCTCCCATGCACATGAAGCGGGGATGATTTTTTTTCGCGTCCACCCCACCGTGCGGGGTGTTCGTTGGATAGGTTTCAAAAAATATTACGAGTATTCTTAGATAATTTTCCGATTCAGTTATCCATTTGTGTAATATAAAGTTTTAAAGTGGAAAAAATCGTTAGAGTCTAGTGTCGTCGTCCCCCCCTCTACCAGCTAAACGGTTGCTTCTAGAAATGTGAAAAAATCACGGGAGTAGGAAATGTGCTGAATTTAAAAGGAAAATTGTCACGGCTAAGAAGACTTTAAAGTTATTGAGTAATAGTCGATCAACTAAAAAAATGTATTCGACGAAGTATAAAGGAACTTTTCGTTCAAATTCCTTTGAACGTGACTGAGATGATGTTGTTAGTAGTGTAAAATACGTCATAAATGTATATTCATTGACTATACAAAAATTATCAAAAACTAGCGGTACTACGGAACCGTATCAGCTCTATTAGAAGTTATTTGCTAAGTGACGCTTTTAAATGATGAGCAACAAATGGATGTATATCGTTAAATATCAACTCACCATTGACAACAGCTACGTATGGTGGTGGGGAGGGTGCAATTAACCTGCTCATTCTTCTAGGCTAGGCCGACTAGGTTGCGATAATGCCGTAATGTGCTTGAGCACATACGGACATTTAAAATATTATTCCATGCTCTACAGTTTTTAAAGAGTGGTTATCTCGCTTTGAAAATATTGCATTAATCAGCTACAACTTACAAGTGATGCATATATGCCTTGTTTTTGAATTAGAAAACAAAAATACGATCATTTTCAGTTTTTAGTTCAATTTCGTCAATTTATACAATCCGGCCGGATCCGGCTGGATTGACAGTAATCCGGTCAAAACCGGTCCGGATTGAAAATGACACCGGATTGCAATCCCTAGTTAAAATACTAGATGACGCCCGCAACTCCGTTGCTCCAAAATTCGTGTATCGCGTGGGAACCGTACATTTTTCCGGGATAAAAAATATCCTTTGTCCTTTCCCGGGACTCAAAGTATCTTCATAATAAAGAGCATAATCGGTTCAACGGTTTGGCCGTTATTAGATAACACACAGACAGACAAACACACATTCGGATTTGTGATATTAACACAGAATACATATTAGTACAAAAAAAAAATATCCACAGCCGAATATATAACCTCCTCGTTTTTTGGAAGTCGGTTAAAAATATATAAGTATGGATGTGAAATTGTGTCTGTCTGTCTGTTACCTCTTTACGGCCAAACCGCAAAAAAATTTGGGACACGTACTTTACATAGGATATTTTTTTTTCCCAGACCAAAATTCCCGCGATAAACGAATACCTTTAATCTTTTTGACTTTGGAGTTACAGGCATCAACAGATGGTATTTTAATATTATTTTCTTCTATGTTTGAATGCTATAATGCCACAAACAGACACATCACACAGATCAATTTTATTGCACCTCTCTTTTTTTGTGGGGGCCTAAAATGTTTTTATTTAACACGCGTACAGGACAACATCTGTTGGGTCCGCTAGTTTTATCTAGTATTAAACATCAATGTATTTATTTAATAACATAGTGACGTAGACATGTGCTATACAGGGTGGAGTCGAGGTGCGGTGCACGAGATGACGTGGTTCTTTTGTTTATTATACTGGTTTAAATGACTAAATATGTAAATGACTAAAATATCGTGTAGCACTCGAGGACTGCCGCGGTAAAGCTGTTGCGTATCATTTTTTAACAACTTATGCAATTATAATTCGCATACGTTTAGTCGCACGCTCACTAACACCGTGTCAGTCTGGCAACGTGTGGCAAAAGTTGGGAGTGTTAGGTATATTTTCGTTACGGAATTTCTTGATTCGGTTGCCGCGCTCGAAGCCCTTGATAAAAGCTATGCGATAGCATAAAAATTACATGAAACCCAAATTTATTTTCCAGTAATGAGTGAATACTGCGATATGACCATAAAGTTAATATACCTAGCGGAATAGAGCAACAATCTCGAGCTGTCAAACGTAACCAAAATTGGTTTTCGTCTGTGTGAAAAATATGTGTACGTATACACTTACACAAGCATGATTGAACATGATTTCTATGAGATTAAATTGTCAACGTGCGGCACGTACTAGTCGGGACTGGACGTCAAAAAAAGAGTGCTGCTGTCATGTATCACACGTCTCTTTTTACCACGCAGTGTTACTGATAGTGACATCTCTCTTGCTCAGGCCTTTGTTTCTCTATTCCGCTAGGTATATTAACTTTATGGATATGACAGACCCATATTAGACAGACACGTCACACTTATAACACGCCTCTTTTTGTCGGGGATTAAATTACCACTTTGGGAGTAACATAGACAGTTTTGACAGAAATTCCTCGACAGTAACTTCTATCAGAGTAGACAGAACTAAGTTTTTTTTTTTTATATACAAGAATTGCTCGTTTAAAGATATAATAATATGGCATGTTTTATGAAACAGATCATGAAATGTAAGCAAATTCTGAATCAGTGTTTCTTTTATTATTCGTAGGTTTCAGCCATAGTTTCAGCAATGTAATTTATTGCTTTAACTAATTAAAGTTATTCTTTTGTTTACAGGTAATTTAACAACGAAAAGAGATAAGTTTTGTCAAAGAAAGGTTTACAAGGAAGTATTCCACCAAAAAAATATTATGTTGCCAAGATGACCATTTTTTTATGAAATAAGGGGGCAAACGAGCAAACGGGTCACCTGATGGAAAGCAACCTCCGTCGCCCATGGACACTCGCAGCATCAGAAGAGCTGCAGGTGCGTTGCCGGCTTTTTAAGAGGGAATAAGGTAATAGGGGAGGGTAGGGAATTGGGCCTCCGGTAAACTCACTCACTCGGCGAAACATAGCGCAAGCGCTGTTTCACGCCGGTTTTCTGTGAGGTATTTCTCCGGTCGAGCCGGCCCATTCGTGCCGAAGCATGGCTCTCCCACGTTTGAACATACATACTTAATATAAGCTTTGCCCTGTGAAAAAGATATCAGCCGGGCTAAAATGGTCACATTTAGCAATTCCTCCCAATCAATTCAGCAAATGAATTATCAAAACTGTCAAACTGACGAAAGTCAAATTGGTACGAATTACGTAAGACATGAATTGGAAGCAGAGTGACCGTTTTGCAATAAAAAAAATAATCATAATATTATGATTCTCCAAAGCGACCATTTTAGCCCCGCAGATCTGTAAGAGCCAAGCTTCTCAAATTTGTGATACCCAGTCAAGCAGACTTCATCTCGTTTGTCGATCACCACCTCTTGTGGTTGGGATAATCTGGTATTGTCATGTTATCATGTATGACGCACGTATGACTCACTCAATTGGTGATACTTACCGCGACGTGACGTAAGGGATAAGCGGTAGCGGTTTTAAATAATAGGGTATGGTCTAAACTCTAGAATCTAGATATTGCCCCCAAAGTTCCTTTATCGCGTGGTAACTGTACATTTTTTGGATAAAATCTTATGACTAAATATGACTTTGGTACTACGGTGACTAAACTTAGTCAGACTGTACCGTAGTAACCATTTAGTCATGAGATTTTATCCAAAAAATGTACAGTTACCACGCGATAAAGGAACTTTGGGGCAATATCTAGATTCTAGAGTTTAGACTTTAGACAAGCTAGAAATTCCTTCATCCTCATTGGAATTGTAAATGTTTGGGCTATTGCATATCTTTTATTGCTTTGAGCGCGGCGACCGGATCAAGAAATTCCGTAACGAAAATAACCTAACACCCCTCCACCCCGACTAGGTGCTCGTGTGCGTGCGACTAGACGTTATATGTATACAAATTATAATTTCATAAGTTGATAAAAATGTTTTTTCAGATTTGTTATGGTTTTCATTTTTCGCTAAGTTAATTTGATGGGCTTCATCGGTTCATTTCCATCTAGCTTCTGAAGTGCCTGATAGACGTACGAACTTAAAGTACGCGGGTTTTAAGTTCGCGAATTTACTCGGCTCGCGTCGGTGACACACGAGAATCGCTCACACTGGATTACCATGCCCCCAGGCTCGCGGCTCTTTGCTGACACACATGAGATTAAGGTCGTCGAGCCATAAGTCCGCGTACTCACTCGCACGTCTGTCACCCCCTTGACGTCATCTTTATTAATGCTTCCGCTACATTCCCTCACTTGGGCACCAGCCACACCATATAAACTGTCACGCAGTACATTCAAAGTTAAATACTCGATGAAAGTGCGAGACGCGCTGTAATGAACCAGAGCCCCTAGCCAAGACGTTTTCTATATCGCCTCTTTGTAGAATCGCAATGGAATTGACCAGGAATTGACATAGGACGAACGTCAACTTTATATTATCGAACGCTTAAGCCAATTCCATACATTTTGATCGGTGACTCTATTTAAAAAAATAAAGAAAACGTCTTGGCTGAAGGGCCTACAGCAATGTAGCACTCTAAAGTCTTAAAGGGGCATCCATAATTTGACGGTGAACTTTCTTCTCGAACTACTAGACCGATTTTGATGTTATTTGGCACAGACGTAGAGTAGGCCACGGGGGCATATGGCTGCTATTTTACGAGAAAATGCACGGTTCCCGCAAATGCTTTCTTTACCCAGGGCTTCGCAGAGCACACTTTGAGAGTATCTGATCGTCATTACTACATGACCTAAAGTATTTAATGAAGGAAGAAGTATTAACAATGTAAAGTGACTCCATTAGTAGCCTATGTGAATAGAATATTTAGTAGCTCAGAATACCTCCATGGTCTAGTACTCTCTAATCGTTGGTTCGATTCCCGCGTTGAAACAGCCTTATTTAAGCAGATCTTGAGACGCGATTTGATATTTTTGTGTGTGAGCAGCTTACGTCCTTTTCTGGGACATCACGGGTCCCAGGGAAGGACGTGAAATTTTTATTGCGACAAAATGCACGGTTACTTAGGGCTTGCGGATGAAAAAAGTTGTTGGCAGTTAAAAACTTAAGAAATTGGCTTTGATTTTAATAGAAGTGTGATAATCTGAATTTTTGTGTCTCATCTCACGTCTTACACTATAGACCACTTTACTGCACACATGTTAGACAATATTTAGGTCAAAGCTACAGTTTATTTTTTCATCTGCATTCTAAAACCGTCTTTAAAACATTCAAGATGCTGTCATCACCGTATGTCCCGAAGAGTCGTGCATTTTGCAACTATTTTAGCAAGGTGTTTAACCGACCGGTCACCTGATGGAAAGTAACTTCCGTCACCCATGGACACTCGCAGCATCAGAAGAGCTGCAAGTGCGTTGCCGGCTTTTTAAGAGGGAATAGGGTAATAGGGGAGGCTAGGGAAGGGAAGGGAATAGGGGAGGGTAGGGAAAGGAATAGGGTAGGGGATTGGGCCTCCGGTAAACTCACTCACTCGGCGAAACACAGCGCAAGCGCTGTTTCACGCCGGCTTTCTGTGAGAACGTGGTATTTCTCCGGTCGAGCCGGCCCATTCGCGCCGAAGCATGGCTCTCCCCATGGTTTCAAGTATAACGGTGTTTACACTAACATCTTGTATAATTACATATCACAAGCTTTTTGTCACGATGCAATGCTACGCCCTTTTTTTATAATAGAATATCATAGAGGCATTCTTTTGCTTTATAAAGTTCTCTAAAATCACAAATATTATGCTTGTAATTTAGACGGCCTAGAATAATACTATTATCAAATTGATTAAAATCCTTAACGGCTAGACCGATTTCGACGAAATTTTCGTCTGAGTTAACGTGACTTCGAGAAATCTATACGTGTGTATGTACCATCGAGGAAATTGATTCCTAGGCAGTTGACGGACCTACGTCATGTGGTCGGTGTATGTCAATTCAATGCTAGCTGTGATCGGTCGGATGGGTTTGACTTAACGTGACCAAATTACTTAGGTCCGCCATCTGCATAGGAATCAACTTCTCTGCTAGTACATAACAATCTGTCGGGTCTACTGTATTTATACTGCACTACTAGATAAGAATCTTGACAAGCGCTGTGGAGATAGGCTACTATTTATAGCCTATGTCCAGGGCAGATAGTCACGACTCTATAGGCGTGAGCTGCATTTCTATTGTGATTCTGATGTGTCCTGTGGCGGGATTTGGGCAAAATAAGACTTTGACATAACGGCGTCCTTACTCCGGTGCGTTAATATTCGTTTATCGTACGGGATCCGTACATTTTCCGGGATAAAAATTATCATAATATCATGTACTTTCTCAGGAATCAGGAGTTCAGGACGTGGGTCAAATCGGTTTAGCGGTTAAAGCGTAAAATGGTGACAGACAGTCAGACACATCAATTATGATAATATCAGGGATTATTTTTCCGACCCAAATATCGACCAATAGAATTGCACCATTCGACGTCACGTGGTACAACCTACATGGTATTATACTGATTATTTTTCCGACCCAAATATCGACCAATAGAATTGCACCATTCGACGTCACGTGGTACAACCTACATGGTATTATACTGACAATTTTTTGAAAATTTTCTCTGGTAGTTGCTATACTTATATAAAAGACAAACACGTCAAACTGACAGGTTGAATTCAATTGTGTCTCATGGTGCAATTATATTGGCCGACATTTGGGACGGAAAAATAATCCCCCGAATACCACACGAGCTTCAAAATTATCTGGCATTTCCCTCAAGGTTCCCTGCAAACAAATAAAGTCGTCAAGTTTTTCATAAAAAATCACTCGCGCTTCGCGCTCGTGATTTTTTAACCTGAAAAACTTGAATCCTTCATTTGTTTGCAACGAACCTATCGGGAAATATCCGATAATTTTGAAGCTCTTGTGGTATTATAAGTGATAATTTTACTAAGAACTTTAATAGGGTGAGCGGGGTGAGCCCTAAGTAAGCTACGCTAGTGATGCTATCTTCAGCAATAAGACGTAACCTGATCGGAAATTCGTAAGATAGATCGCCGACGCGTAAAGAAGAGGAAGTAGAATCAATCTACCAAGTACCAAGTAAAAATTCTGCTCCAGCTTCTTTGAAAAACAACGAAAATGCTTCTGGTGTAGTTTTATCACTAATACGAGCATTCTCGGAGTAATATACCTTTAAGTTTTTTTGGAACGAAGTTCCTTATGGCGCGTTCGGTAAAGGAGGCTAGACAGAACGATATTTGACCTCGACACTCTTTTTTTAATAAGGCGACAGAGCAAACGGTCACCTGATCGGAAGCAACTACCGTCGCCCGTGGACACTCGCAACATCAGAAGAGCTGCAGGTGCGTTGCAGGCCTTACGCTATCTTCTTGAAGGTTCACAGTTCGTATTGGTCCGGAAATACTACTAGTTCTTTCCAGAGTTTGCCGTTCCAATCGTGCCGAAGCACATGTAGATTTACCATTTCTGTGTGACGTAAGTCAGTCAACAAGGGAAAGAGGTCACAGTGTCAGATTGTGTTTGAGCGCTAATGAAAAACCAACAACTCTCGTTTCCGGAAAAACCCAGATGGCACTCGCGTATCCCCCGGTGCTGCACATACATACTAATCTATATCTATATCTATATATATAAAACTCAAAGGTGACTGACTGATTGACATAGTGATCTATCAACGCACAGCCCAAACCACTGGACGGATCGGGCTGAAATTTGGCATGCAGGTAGATGTTATAACATAGGCATCCGCTAAGAAAAGATTTTGATAAATTCTAACCCCAAGGGGTTCAAAAAGGGGATAAAAGTTTATATATGTTACGCTCAAAGACCGAAATCGTACAATGAGCGAAAAAAAGGCTCACAACGCGTTGTGGTCACAGTGAAACAGCCACGACGTGAATTTCGCGTCGTTGCTCTAATGAACACGGCCACGACGCGTTCTGGCAATCACAAAAAGACCATACCGCGAAATTCGTGTCGTGGCTGATATGCTATTCGTTTTTCTTGATTTGTTCTTGATTGATTAATCGTCCATAGGTATGGAAGATTATATTTAATTTACCACGCGTACTACAAAATATTTTTTCTTTTACTAAATCACTGCATAACTTGTTTATCATTATTATTTGAAAATATCCATAGTTCCATAATATCCGTGCTAATATTATTACTGTCTATCTGTCTGGCGCATCGTGTTATTGTTTGTTGATTTTTTTTAACGTCTCACATTTCACAACGCGTTGTGAGCCATTTTTTCGCTCATTGAGCGATTTCGGTCTTTGAGCGTAACATAATATATAATAATACTTCTTAAAGCGAGCGAAGCCGCGGGCAAAAGCTCGTAATATTATAAATGCGAAAGTGTGCCTGTCTGCTTGTCTGTCTGTCTCTTACCCCTTCACGCTTTAAAGTTTTACCGCTGAACCGATTCACGGCCAAACCGTTAAAACTATTTTGCTGAAATTATGCTTTGAGACCTGAGAAAAGAAATATATTGCTTTTCTTTTTTTTTTATGAAATAAAGGGGCAAACGAGCAAACGGGTCACCTGATGGAAAGCAACTTCCGTCGCCCATGGACACTCGCAGCATCAGATGAGCTACAGGTGGGTTGCCGGCCTTTTAAGAGGGAATAGGGTAATAGGGGAGGGTATGGATGGGAAGGGAAGGGAATGGAATAGGGGAGGGTAGGGAAGGGAATAGGGTAGGGGAATTGGGGCCCCCGGTAAACTCACTCGGCGAAACACAGCGCAAGCGCTGTTTCACGCCGGTTTTCTGTGAGAACGTGGTATTTCTCCGGTCAAGCCGGCCCATTCGTGCCGAAGCATGGCTCTCCCATGTATAAATTCATAATTTTATTCCGGAAAAATGTACGGTTCTAGTAATATTATAAATGCGAAAGTATCTATCCGTTTGTTATTTTTAGTATCAAAATGCTTAAGCCGCTGAACAGATTTAGATAAAATTCAATATAGAGACACTTTTGAGCTTTGGGAAGTTTCATTTATAGTTTTAGTAGCGGAAGAACGCACGGTTCTCGATTTTTAAACTAATTTAAACGAAAGATGCTGTAAACTCTAGTCTAATGCTATCACGTTAATACAAGAGTGGAATAGCAATATTTTTGGACTGAAAGAGACAAATAGCGATATGTCAACGAGTTCTACGTGTTCCACGACCGTTCTTTAGTTCGTTACGCTTTTTATGCCCCCATTATACTTTTAACCTACCCCTAGCATAAAATTTATGGTTGCTCGTAAAGCATATAGGTTAGCCATAAAAGCAGTGTTTTTCTTGTAAATGAAGACGCTAAAACCATTGAACGGTGTGCGCACCTGAAACTGATCTACCTTTGCTGGTGAATCTGGGTGCATACAGAATTACAGAACCTATTTTATTTTTTTTACGGGCAAAAGGCCCACCACACATTCCCACCACAGCAACTCCTGTGTCGCCACGATCAACAGTGGTAACCAACCACGAAAACCCTCCAGAATTACAGAACCTCCTTTTTTTGGAAGTCAGTTAAAATATACCAGCAGACTTAGCATGGTACGGAAGAATAGACGAAGTGACAGTTAGACAAAGGAAAACCGCCTTTTCCAATCTGTCAGTATGTCCATTCTTTCCCATTTCTAATTTTGTTATGCTAAGCCTGCAGAAGACCTTCATAAGAAGTAATTTCACCGTAAAAAGTGCACTTAATTACCATAAACTGACCTAAATGAGTCACCACTCACCGGGTCACGTCTCTAGTGGGAGCGGGGGCTTTAATTTATGGCAAAACTGACACTATTGTTTTATAGCTGTAACGTCACTATCCTAGAAAATTTACAGAATTAGAAACGGCAAACGTTCTTTTGTCATATAAAGTATTTCTAGTATCAACTATCATATTGTATATATATTGATAGTAGACTTATAAGTAATTGTTAGAAAAGTAGATAAAAACCTATTCTCGTTTCTCAGGCCTAACGAACGTACATACAAAATTTCATTAAAATCGGTTAGCCGTTTTGGAGGAGTTAGCGCACACATGGGCGTACCCAGGTTCTGGGCCAGGGGGGGGGGGGGGCAAATTACCCAGGTTCTGGTGCCAGGGGGGAGGCAAATTACCCAGGTTCTTGGGGGGCAAATCAGATTTTTCATAAGCTAGGTGTTTATAAAGAATAAAAAATTAATATTTTTCATTATAACTTATAATTACTAACATATTTACTAGATAATATGTTAGTAATTCCCCCCCCCCTGCCCCCCTCTCGGTACGCCCATGAGCGCACAAACACTGTGACACGAGAATTTTATATAGTATTATAAGACAAGGCTCTTTTGAGACGAGGCTAAAACTAGATGAAGCCCGCAACTCCGTTGCGCCAAAAATCATTTTTCCCGCAGGAACCGTACATTTTCCGAGATAAAACGTAACCTATGTCCTTTCCAAAGTATCTCCATATCAAATTTCAGCAAAATCGGTTCAGCGGCTTGAGCTTGACGCGGAAACAGACAGACAAACTTTAGCATAATATTAGTATGGTTAAACTAAACATGTTAAAAGGCCGACCAGTAGCTAACAAAAGAATTTGGAAGGCGTTAAAAACCGACCTATAAAATGCCCTAACTAATAAATACCTTTTGATCGTAAAATGAGCATAAAATAGGGAACAAAGCCGTCTAAATAAGCCATGTGTTTTTGTTGGAGAGAGCTAGTTCGAAAGAGTTAAGTTTAGTTTGAGATGGTCTTAGCTTTAGGAGGTACCTTTTTTTTTTTTTTTTTTTTTTTTTTCCGGAGGGGGAAATGCATTACGCATACCACCCAGGCGCAGGGGGCGACCCGAGTGGTTATGTGGGACTCCCGTAGCTAATGAGACCACGGTATACCCACTAAAACCCCCCCCCATCTTCCGCCACGCCGCGTATTGACGGGGCCACAGGAACGATACACACATCTGCGACCCCGCCAGCGGCCCGAAGACTCCACGATGGGCGCACAACACGTGCGCCCTCCTCCTCGGCCCCCACCAAGGCTGTAGCAGACGCCCCCCGAGTCTGCTACTTGGAGGCCATGTGGCAGATCAGGTCTGTGGCTCTGCCACCGACCACACCTCGGCCGCAGAGGATAGGGCAAGCGGCGCACCGTAATACCTACTTGCCTCTTCCTCTGCGGCCCCACCTCGGTGCGCATCCGCAGCGGACTCCTCCAGTCCGCTGGGAGCGCCCTCCTCGGGCCAGGCGGCGACACCGGCCGGCCCTGGTTGCCTCTTTGCTTCACCGCGGTTGTCCAAGCCGCGGTTACTAAGCCCCACCGCCACGACAAGGCGTGCAACCATCGGGGGGTTTAGGAGGTACCTAGGTTTCCAATCTTTGCCGCTAGCGACCCCGACCAACAAAAAATTACAGTACATAGAGATCATCATCTATACCAATATAATAAAATGCAAGAGTTTGTTTGTTTGTTTGTTTGAACGCGCTAATCTCAGGAACTACTGGTCCGATTTGAAAAATTCATTCAGTACTAGATAGCCTACTTATCGAGAAAGGCTATAGGCTATATTTTATCACGGTAAGACTTAATAGGAGCGAAGAAATAGAAGAAAATGTGGAAAAAACGGGGGAAACTATTTAAAAGGGCTTATTTGAACGTACTGGAGCAATTTTTATGTTATTTGGCACACATGAAGAATAGACCACGTGAAAGGACATAGGTTTCTTTTTTGCGGAAGAATGTCCATGTATATCATTTATGGCAAAACAACGTTAGCTGGGACAGCTAGTATAAGATAATTTTATCCACAGGCAGAGCAAGCAACCAAAAAACTAAGATGATTAATTCAGTTTTTATAAAGCGGCCTTCATCTTTCCTCGCGAATTTAATTTCATCCTAATATCTATGTCAAGATTAAATAAACATTTTCAGTTATAATAACAGGATCCACCTGGAATTTATTTTCATAAGAATTGGCTTGAAGCTGCGATTCAACATTTTGATATAGGCAGCGCAAAACTTTAAGAACTTTTGCTTAAAACTAGAAGAATGAGGGTTTGAAATTTATTTGCCACTAGGTGCCGCTGTGTAGACCTAGGGTCTATCGTGTCAAATACAAATAGGCATATAATTATCGTGACACATGACAGCTATGTTATTGTGACCAGCGTTGCCAGATTTTTTTGTGCGAAGTCGGGACTTTGGAACTTGCCCGTGTTTCATATGCCAGGTGAAAAAGGACGACGCGGATTCATCGCCTGGAAATTAATTGTTTCTCAATAACTCGATAAATATACAACATTTTAAAAATCTGCTAAATCGGTTTTTCAATGATAGAATTTTATAGAATGTGTTAAAATATTAACTTAGTTCAACGGTTATGGCAATAAATGAAAAATTCGTGAAAATTAGATGCATCTTTGAGATTTTTTTCTATCGAGAAAATTTTATAAATTGATCTAGCTAGGAATCATTTTTAGAAAATGTCATTTAATTCGTGTTTTATCGAGTACCGAGTATAGCTCGGTCAAATAGCTAGTGTAGTATGAAGTATCTAATTTAAAAAAATAAAATAATTCGGGGCTTATTTTCAAGTATAAAAATGAATTATAAAATCGAAAATTTTGGGTTAGTCGCCACTCGCCCCCTTATGGTGTGTATGAGAACCCTGTATAGAGTTCACCGAAAGTAGCAATAATAATAATAATAATAATATCTATGGACGCTTCACACCACGTCAGTCTGGCCCCGTGCTAAGTACCTAAAGGACTTGTGTTACAGGTACCAGACAACGGAAATATATTTAATACTTTTAACTATACATATATTTAAGATTTTTATTATATCATACACATATTTAATACACATCCAGACCCGGGAACATTGAAAACTTTTTGTTCCGTCGGCGGGATTCGAACCCGCGACCTCCGGCTTAAGCTACCAACGCGCTCTCCACTGAGCCACTCTGGTGTCACACTGAGGTCGTCAAGCAGCGCTTGAACATACAAAATATCGCAAATAAAAGTTCTTTCAGCGGTACTATTTTCACAGTGAATTCTATACACCCTATTATTGTCGCATTGTCTTGTTCCACTCTGCATATCTGTGTCAAATTCCAACCAAAATCGATCCAGTAGTTTCAGAAAATAATATTTTAAAAGCGTACTCAAAATAAATCAAATTCTTAAACGGTACTCGAGAAATAATTTAAATACGATCATTGTACTTACAATTAGTAAAAATAAACCTGAAAAAATCACTGTAAAATGTGTCTTAGCGCCATGTGATAGGATTTAAAATTAAATATCAGTTGTTTGAAGTGGGCCACCCTTTGGTTCAATGAATCATAAGCAGCTGTATAAATAGGTAAAGCAACGATTGACGGGATAATTTTATGATGGGTGACCGTACTATGGTGAAATTACAACCTGATTATAAAATGAAGACACCATCGGAGTGCCGGCAGAAGTGAGCTAAACAGGCAGTATCAGTAGTGCTAGCACGGCGACCAGCGGAAATGCGAAAGTATGGACAAACTGTGGAAATAAACTTAAGGTGCCGTTCTGATCTTTTTTCGTTCCGAAAAATTCAATTAAAATGCCACTTTACGACCCACTATAGTATATGTCATAATGTAGGATATTATTTGAATTTTTAGAACTATAGTCTGTCATAAAGTGACTTTTTAATTGAATTATTCGGAACTAAAAAAGATCGGAACGGCACCTTAAGTTTATCTCCACAGTTTGTGACTATAGTCTGTCATAAAGTGGCATTTTAATTGAATTTTTCGTAACGAAAAAAGATCGGAACGGCACCTTAGCTTTATTTCCACAGTTTGTCCATACTTTCGCATTTCCGCTGGTCGCCGTGCTAGCACTACAGGCATTTTAATCCAGTCTTGAGTAGACAAAGAAGGGATTTTTTTTTTACCCAATACCAAAAAGTGCTGAAAACGCCTCTAAAAGTTTCCACTTTACTAAAATTTAAAGACAGGGTTTTTAAAATAATTACAAAAGGGGATCAAAATTTGTATAACAGGAATACCTGTATTATAACTTATAAGTTATAATCTCCAACTTTCGGTCAACATGAAGTCTCTACTATTTAAGTAATGAATAACAACGTTATTAGTTAATTAATTGACCTAGTTTTTGTCATAAATAGCGCTTTTCGTGTTAATGGTAGCCATCTTGACAAATTACTAATTTCTTAAAGCAATTCCGTTGTTTTGGACTAGGGATGTGCGTAGTATCGATATTTTTGAGTCTTTTTTTTTTTTTTGTTGATTTTTTTTTCTGTGATTATACCTAATTCATATTTTGTTATAAACATGAATTGAAAAATGAATTGTTATAATGTATAATGTATTGTAAATTGTAATGTTTTAATTATATTTTCTTATTATTTGATAGATTCTATATTTTGTATTATTTTTTATTTATTTGACGAATTATTTGCTTCGATTTATTAGGTTATTATTGACGTATACAGGGTGTAACAAAAATAAGTGATAATACTTTAGGGTGTGTACGTGTTCCTTATAGAGAGTTCACTGTGAAAGTAGCAGCGCTGAAAGGCCAATTTTTTTTTTACTTTTGTATGGGGAAACTCGTGACAAGTGAAAAAAAAATCGTATTTCAGCGCTGCCACTTTCACAGCGAACTCTCTACAAGGAACACGACACACCCTAAAATATTATCACTTATTTTTGTTACACACTGTATAATATTTTAATTTGAAATAATAACTGAATTGATGTTGATGACATAAAAGTAAGGTAACAAATAAGTTTCACACACCATGTTTTTAACATTGTATTTATGAAATGTATGCGTTACGAATTACGATGCAGTGGGCATAACTCCTCCTAAGCTACACAGATTTTGTTGCAATTTTATGTGCTGCATAGATTTAACACTTTCGAGGACAGAACGACATTATACGTCATAGTTCGAAATTTTGATACGCCACAACGTACGATGACGTCCAAAAAACATGTGTATTTTACGGCAGAACGTTCATTTCCGATTAACATTCAAGTTAAAATCCCATTGAATGTATCTTTTGTCACAACATGTAAAATTCCCGAAGCTTTACTGTCACGGAGAGTAAGTTTTAAACGTGTTAAAGTTTTAAACGATGACGTGATAAAACGGTTGTGTCATGATGTGTATAAAACAATATATTTTAATTTAATTTATTTATTTAAATCAGGCATCTTGGCCCATATTATAAATACCTTATAGACTAACATACATACAATTATACTAAAAACTAACACTAACACTAAAACACTAAACACGTATTGTCTGCGACGTGGGGCGCGACGTGTTCGGAAGTCGTCCTCGGAACCTCCTGTAGACGACTCCAATCGGCCAGAACTCCTCCTTCTCGAAGGTCGGTAGATGGTGCGTCGGGACTCTCACCACAAAGGAGCTAAAATTCACTTTGTGGCGGGACTCCAAGCGCTCGACCCTCAAGACGTTTGAGACGACATTTTAATGGGACGCTACGTACTCATACGTCGTATAATTTGTATTGTGTCATTTGTCATACAGTCTCAAGTTATAACGTCCTTGAAAGTGTTAAGAGGATACACCAGGGGCTAGAGAAATGAAAAAAAAGTACGTGTAATATCTATAGCTGTCTCCCTTACCTCAAACCTATACCGCAGAAAGCGATAGAGACAACTGCAGAAAATCCAGAAAATCAACGATTCGTTGTCCCCTGATTCCTTCTCCAAAATTTAACCGATTTGAGTACTTTTTTCATTAAAGATTAAAAAAAGGCTTGAGCTGTGTTCCTATGTTTTGCTTTTTTTGTATAATCTAGCCAAATCTGTTTTCTGGACGTTTGAACACAGCGGAAAATCTGGCCATTTTTTTGGGTTTTTGAACGTTCATATCTTATTTAATAATTAAATTATGAAAAAAAAAGAAAACATAGGGACATTGTATTAGTAGCCGTAGATATTCAGGAAAAAAATTATAACTCTACTAGCATTATCCAGGGAGGAAACAGGGGACAACGTTTGTATGGAAAAAAGGGCGGTGTGGACTGTGGACTCCTCATAACGCGGTTGCATTATGCTGAAACGCGCCTTTCAAATTATCTGAGATCGGTGTGACATAAAAGCCTCCATGTGATGAATTCTGAAGTTATAACAGTAGGCTATTAATTATATTCCCACATCGTAAATGGCAAAGCAACATTTGCTAGTTTTATATATTTTCTTAGAAATTGCACCGAGTAAATGCAGTTTATTTTCTGTGATGTGGCAATAACGATAAGAATTCCGTAACTGCGTGAGTCAATACAATAAATACCTTGTAAACACATTGTATAATTACTATGACATTGATGCATCGACCTCTGACATGACATCAGACCATAGTATGTTCTTGTAAGATTAATAAATCCATACTAATATTATAAATGCGAAAGTATCTCTGTCTGTCTGTCTGTCTGTCTGTCTGTCTGTCTTGCTTTCACGCCAAAACTACTGAACCGATTGCAATGAAATTTTGTATACAGTTATTCTAGAGTCTGAGAAAGGACATAGGCTACATTTTGATGTGGGAAAATATCTTATTTCCATGAAAATATCGATGAAAATGAATTCGCATTGCGCGTGGCCAGCGCTCATCCCGGGGGTCCTGGGTTCGAGTCCCGCAGGCGGAACAAAAAGTTTTCAATGTTCCTGGGTCTTGGATGTGTATTAAAATAAAATTTCAAAAATCTTAAACATATTTTATGTATAATATTATAAAAAATCCAGAAATATATCGATGCAATGAACATTTTAGTTCTAATACGATTCAACAGATGGCGTTTTATTTTTTACTTTATTGTAACACTAGCTGTTGCCCGCGACTTCGTCCACGTGGACTTTAGTTTATAGCGCGCGGTGTCAACAAAATGTGTGTCAAATTTAAAAACTTTTTAAAACCCTGGTAAGTGGTACCCCTCTTAGGGCCGCGCTACACCGGAATGGCAGCGCTGAAAGTGCTCGCCTCGCCGCTGCCATTCCGGTGTAGCGCGGCCCTTAATTAATCAAAATACCCAAAAACAGCTGTGTAGTGTGCACATAATCTATACTAACATTATAAATGCGAAAGTATCTCTGTCTGTCTGTCTGTCTGTCAGTCTCGCTTTCACGCCAAACGCCAAAACTACCGAACCGATTGTAATGAAATTTTGTATACAGATAGTCTAAAGCCTGAGAAAGGACATAGGCTACTTTTTTACTGAAAAAAAGGGTTGTAAGTGGGTGAAAATGCGTAAATTTGTTCAAATTAAGTTAGTTCCAAAAATTCATAATAGATGGCGCCGTGCGTCTTCTACATCGCGCTGACGCTTGCTCAAAAGTCTTTCTATAAGAGGTGGTATCATCTTCCATCTAAGTTTCGATTTTTTTCGATTGTTGATCTATTCTACGGTAGGTATTAAATAACTCAGTACTTTATCTGTGCAGTGACGTAACCTTAAACCTATCAATGATAAATAGTTTATGGGTAAAGTTGTGTAATTGGGGGGCTAAATAAGCTTTAAAATTTGGCATAAAATATAAAGTTTAATATAAAAAAAATTAAATACTTATTGTGTGCACACTGCACAGCTGTATTGATTTAAGGGGTACCAGGGTATTTTTATAAAAGCTTTTGACACTTATTTGTTGACATCGCGCGCTATAAACTGAAGTCCACGCGGACGAAGTCGCGGGCAACAGCTAGTTCTAAGTATTCTAAGTAGTCGCGAACATTATATTATGAACACTATTATAATATGTTGCCCGTAAATTCGTTTATCATTGTACATCGTTCATTTTTCGGGACTAAAACTATTACAAAATATGTTTTTCCTTTTTCGGACTGAAAGTATCTCTTTCTTCATACTAAATTATAATCTCATAATCGCTTCAGGTTTTAATAGGCGCTTTAAGTGTGTAGCTAAAACGGATAGACAGATATAGACGGACATACATTCGCATTCTGACTTATATTAAGTATTTTCGAATTTCAAACAAAGCATTTTTAAACATCGAACAAAACTATTTAACATTTTCGAATTACAATTTTACATTTTCTAAACTGTATTTTCAGATTTAGAATAAATTTTCGAAATCCAAACAAACATTTTTAAACTGCATTTTCGAAATTCGAATAAAACTTTTTTATAAACTGCATTTTCGAAATTCGAACGCCAGCTTTTTAAGCGTGCAGACGATGACCCAGTCGGGTTTAATTGACGTTAATAGAAGTGCCCCGTTTCTGTCAAATTGTTTCTACTTCCTTAATGTTCGCATCACGCATCTGTGCGGCGTGCTTATAGTGGTTGAGGTCATTACCATCGACTTAGAATAGTTGACGCTGCCCAGTAAATACTGGGCAGCTTTTCTTTCCTTTCCCACTTTCCCATGAAATCATCGGTAACCGTACATTTTCCGGCAAAAGATAGCTTCTTTTCCGGGACTCAAAGTTTCAAAGTATCTTTAATAAAAATTTAGAAAAATAATTAATTACAACTACATGACGCCCGCAACTCTGTTGCGCCAAAATTCGTTTATCGCGCGGGAACCGTACATTTTTCCGGGAAATAGTCTATTTTGTCCTTTTCCGGGACTTTGAGTCTCGGGAAAGGACAAAGACACATTTTAAAACTGCATTTTCGTACCAAATCTTCATACCAATTTTTTTCAAAATCGGTTCGGTGGTTTAAGCGTGAAAAGATCTACAACAGACAGACACACATTTGCATTTATATTGGTTTCGTTTATATATTTCTTAGATTCTGACCTGTCTGTCATCGTTTATGTCCTTGTTGCTTTAACAATTTCACATGTAAATCATTCCGAAAATTCCATCCACTCTCATCAGTATTCCATCCATCCACCGACACGCAGTCTTCCCTGTCCATACATGCTTCCTGTTCGTACATACATACAAATTGACGCACAGACACACCGATGCTTTCCCGATGGGTGTGAGATGAATGTGCAATCGGTTAAGGCTTGTTTGAACATTTTTGAGACCTTAAATAGCTAGATTTTATACTAAGCTATATTTAAGCTAGCTTACTCTACAAGTGTAACTTAACTAAACTAAACTTAACTAGTCTATAATATGGACCATATCGAGAAAGTAGCAGTGCCGAAAGAGCATTTTTTTGTGATTTGTATGGGCAAGCACCTCAGCGTCATGAATTTTTCCATATAAAAGTTTAAAAAAGTTGCTCTTTCAGGTTGTTAATTTCAGAATTCAGAGTCAAGTCTATACAATCACTTAGTTTTGTTATACCCTGTTTATGAGATAAAAAAAAATTATAACTTTGGAAATGGTCTTGGTTCTTCTAAGAGGTATCTTGTTGTTCAGTAAAAAAAACATTTTTTATAATTAGTCAAGAAGGTTTAAAACCTTCTTGACTAATTATAAATATAGCTGCAGGTTTTTTTCATAAAATAGATTGAAAACGAGCTATGTTCACTGATGAATAGAGAGACCGTACCGCCATTGTGATAGAAATAGTAAACAACAGAAAAACATAACAAAGTATAATTATTATGCCAAGCGTCCTTTTCATTTGTTTTGTTTCAATTAATATTAATTGCCTTAATTATTACAACTTTAATGTGACACCTAAAACTTCTCTGATGCATTGTAGTGTGACAATTCTGTCACGCGATACAAAGTTTTTATGGCACTGTTTAAGCCTCAATGATGTCATTTCTAACGGATAAGTGACTCATCTATCGACAATCGTGGCACGTCTCTAAACTATTTAATGATTTATCGATAGTGTCACTAGTTTTGTTTATGCATTTTAATTTAATTGAAAGTATTTATTTATCGATATAGGATTGCGGACAGCGGATCACTAGTGTATTTCTTGTCATCATTTTTTTTAATTGTCTTCTTCTTCTTTTTGAAAATTGGCTCCGCGGTAAAGCTCTGAATGAAAAAAAAAATAAACTACAATTTTGAAAAATTGTAGTTTCAATTTTTGTGTTTAAGTTATGTGTCCCCTATACTATAAAGTTCACTGTGAGAGTAGCAGCGCTGAAAGAGCAAATTTTTTGTGTGATTTGTAAGGGCAAGTGACCCCACGTCATGAACTTTTCTCTTTCAGCTCTGCTACTTTCACAGTGAACTCTATACATACAGGGGACCCATACACGCCCTAAAGTATTAACACTTAGTTTTGTTACACCCTGTAGTTTTGCGTTTCTATCAGACGTCTATTTGACGTGGGAGAGCCATGCTTTGGCACGAATGGGCCGGCTCGACCGGAGAAATACCACGTTCTCACAGAAAACCGGCGTGAAACAGCGCTTGCGCTGTGTTTCGCCGAGTGAGTGAGTTTACCGGAGGCCCAATTCCCTACCCTATTCCCTTCCCTACCCTCCCCTATTCCCTTCCCTTCCCTACCCTCCCCTTTTACCCTCTTCCCTCTTAAAAGGCCGGCAACGCACCCGCAGCTCTTCTGATGCTGCGAGTGTCCATGGGCGACGGAAGTTGCTTTCCATCAGGTGACCCGTTTGCTCGTTTGCCCCCTTATTTCATAAAAAAGAAAGACTGCATAATAAATTATGTAAGCTGTAAATTGTTGAAATTTGTTTCCCAGGGAAGGCTCTATGTTAGACCAAGGCACTGCTGGGTGGTAGGGTCATTACGTCCATTATATTCCAAATATGAAACAACATCTTCATCCGAGTTTAACTTTGGTTTTAACAAGGCTTATTACGTGGTAGATAAATCTGTAGTGTGGTCCAAGTGATGACAGAAGCGATTTTACTACGAGAGGTAGCTAATAGCGATTTTGTTTTGACAACTTGATGTTGCCCTTAACTTTATTTCGCTGTAATTCGTTGGTCGCACAGAAACCGTACATTTTCCGGGATAGAATGTGTCGTGGCCATTAATGGGACTCAAAGAATTTCAACAGCTTTCATCAAATCAATTTAGTCGTTATATGTAAAGAGGTTTTTTGCAGAAATTATAAAAGAATGAATTATAAAAATGTACTTGCATGCTGTGACCAATTGTAATTAGTTATTGCATGAAGCGTGTATTTTTAATGTCTAAAACCTAATGTTGTAATTAGTGCAAAATTGTTTTTAGTCCTAAATAAATAAATAAAATAAGAAACAGAAAGAAAAATTACCCACTGTGTAATAAATTAATAATATACGTGTACAACAATAAACATTTTATTATTAAAACGCCTTTGTTTCAGTCACAAAGGTACATTTACTAGAGAATTACTCAAAACCGCTACCGCTTCTAACCTATCCCATACATTACTCATGTTTGTCCAAGTGGCATTATGTTCTATATATGGACATATGATTTGTATGTCCCGTATAAGGACATAAGTGATTATGTTCCATTATACACGCTAAAAGCTTAACTTTGAGGTAGGTGATACAGGTAGGAAAAATGCCGGTTGAATGGAATACTGCATTGTGATTTGTGGCTTATATTTTAAATCTTTATTAATTTAATTAATTATTTTAAATTCTCCCATGCATTCTAAGAGAGTGCTGAGTGATACTTCGACGCGAATGAGCTGGCTCTATCAAATAAATACCAACATACTCGTACACAAATGGGGGTCATGATTTTAAGGACCGTAACTGTCATTATTATTAGTATTGTTACGTATGTTTTTAGGCATGGCTAATTGCTCAACATGAAGTGATCCGTTTGCTCGTTTTATGCGAAAGGGTAATAAACTGATCAAGCACTTATAGTAGGACACCACACAGAATATTTCCCCCGAAACATATAAAATACTAATACCTCTCAAGTTTTAAAATTTATCTAATAATAATAATCTGTTTGTCCACAGAAGCGCGACACTCCGTAGCCCGGCGGTCCAATGACGTCAACTACGTCGATGATGAGGCTGGTGATGACTTGCTGGCTGACGCGGCGAGCGATGATGACACACAGAACGACGCTGAAGGTAATGATGATGATGGTGATGATAATAGTGATGATGAAAATGATGATGATGATGGTAACGCTAGAGTAAAAGGTACAGCGGTGAATGATAAACGAGTAGGTACCTGTAACGGACAAGTAATACTAGGAATCGCAGCATTGCACAAATATCATTGTTTTAAATGTTGTTTAAGTTAAGTTCAATAAATTATTTGTTTAATATGTTTTACTTGGTGAATAAATAGATGAATGAGTAAAAATCTGAGTGTTTGATGATCAAGCATAGAATGGTGGTGGTGATTATCTCAATCATACAGAAAAACTAGAGTAAAGGAACAACAGATGATAATTAATGATCAAATAAATTGTAATGAAGATGTATACAGGGTTACAGGAAAAGTCGATGTAGATCCATTAAGGGCGTGTAGTCGGCATCGTTTCTAACTGATTTGGCTATGAAACACCCTATCCTAAACCTAACCGTTTTCGAGATATTCGACTTTAATTTTTTTTCATAAATTTGCCGAATTTTTAGATATTTGATTGTATACTATAAAATTCAGAAGTCAAAATTGTATAACTTTTTGCTTTTTTTAACTAGGACAAGATGCCTTATGACTTCAATAACCAAAATTGTAAGTAAATTAACTTAACGGATCGTACTAAGACATTGAAAGTTAAAAAAAGAAATATTTATTTTTTAAGTTTATTTTTCTTTGAAGGATATCCAAAAAAAAAAATTATGGAAGATGTTCTGCAGGTCTACTTTAAAATATCTACTTAATCTCGAAAACGGTTAGGTTTAGGATAGGGTGTTTCATAGTCAAATCAGTTAGAAACGATGCAAACTACACGCCCTTAACGGATCTACATCGACTTTTCCTGTAACCCTGTATAAAACAGATTTCTATAATATCCTTTCTTAGTCTTATGCAAATATTTATATAAAAAACAGTCTTAAAGGTAACGTAGTTTCAACTTTCAAGTAAACTTACAATACTAAAAGCCAGTCCTAAACATATCTTAAACAAAGAACTTCACAATAACTTTTTTTTTCTCATTTCTCTTCTGCCTTTTTCATGACAACTCTTCTTATTCTCTTCTAACTTTCCTTCCAGGAGGCGATGAAGAGGAAGAGGTGGAAGATGCCATCATCATCACCCAGTCCACCAACTACAGCGTCGACCTCGGCAGTAATGTGAGATTGGCTTGCCAGGTGTCACCTTCAGGTAATGTATTAACTTTAAATTATAAATGCGAAATAGAGATAGACAGAGAGGCAGACAGAAGGACAGACAGACAGATAGATAGACCGACAGGCAGACAGACTGACAGACGGATGGACGGACGGCCAGACAACGAAGTCTTGTAAAAGTGTATGTTTGTTACCTCTTCACGCCCAAACTGCTAAACCGATTTTGGTGAAATTTGGTGTGGAGTTACTTTTAGTCCCATAGGACATAGGATACTGTTATCCCGGAAAAATGTACGGTTCTCGAATAGTTTTATAATTTTAAGTTGGGACTGCGCCAATTTTAATAAAATGCATCAAAAGATTTTGGTCCGTTGCTTTAAAGAATTTAACACGGCTTTGATGGATTACAATAATATCACATGTCTCAACAATAAATCATTGATTAATGAATAATTCTTAATGCATTCAGTGATTAATTCTATTACGTAATAGTGACAACATATCCGGTGGCGCCAAAACCGTGTTTCCGCCTAACGGTAGACATCTCGTCGGTTCGATATTTGAATTTTGTATTTGGAATTATATGATGCTTGTTTTGTTTGTCGGTCATTTGGGTTCCGTATCCAAAAGGTAAAAACGGGACGCTACTACTAAGATTTGCTGTCTGTCCGTCTGCCTATCTGTTTGTCTACTGGCTGTATCTCAAGAACCGCGGTAGCTTGCATTCTGAACTTTTCACAGATTGAGTATTTCTGTTGCCTGTATACCAAAAAGTACTAACAAATAACTCTAAACTCATCTATTTACTATGCTAAAGTCTGAAGAATATATATATACTATCTATACTAATATTATAAATGCGAAAGTGTGTCTGTCTGTGACCTCTTCACGTCCAAACCGCTGAACCAATTTTACTGAAATTTGGTATGAATATACTCTGAGTCCCGGGAAAGGACATAGGATACTCTTTACCCTGGAAAAATGTACGGTTCCGGCGCGAAAAATGAATTTTGGCGCAACGGCGTACCGGGCGTCATCGAGTGTCATAAATATACGTTGGATTTAAGTTCTAAATGTAGCCTATATAATCTATGTCTCATATTTAACCTAGGATTTAAGTTCTTAATTTAGCCTATGTCCACAGTCGGAGTGGTGGTGCAGTGGAGACGAGGAACTGTAAAATACTTCCTCGGCACCATGAAACCCACGGAGCAGCTGCTGCAGACTTATGGGATAGACGAGAGATTCTCCATGTGAGTATACCAGAAAATAGAGTAGAAAGAGTTTGAGAATCTGATGGTGTTGGATGAATGGTTGTGGGACTGAAGCGAATGAACAGAAGCTAAATTATTATTGCACAGTTCTTTGGGTTTTTGAATCGAGTTTATCTAAGCAACAAGGTAACCCTAAAAATGATTAACGACGAAAATAACAAAACAATTGAGATCTGCAAATAATGCAATCTTCTCTTTTATACAAGGTGTTTATTTGAAACAGGTAAAAAAATTTGCTTTTCCACAGTAAAAAGCCATTATTTTTATCGCAAATTTCCCAGTCGCAAAACAAAAGATGTTCAGAATGACCCCCTGAGTCACTCCTTTTCGGCTTATTATACTTTGTTTGTAAAGTGCCCGTGCGAGTTTCTTACGCCGGTTCTTTTCGCCGTGTTAGTTCCCGAACCGGTGGTAGGCATCATGTAGACTTTCAGAGAACATTTGCAAACATTTATTCTGAATTAAAAAAAATGAGTTTGAGTATGAGTTTTGAAACATCCTGTATAGCTTACGCAATAATATTATGTAAACGAATTAAATCAATTCAATATCTTGACAAAAAGCTTCTAGAAATTAAAATAAATCTCGAATCTCACATATATACCTCAGGAAAATCTAAAGTAATCCGAGTCTCATCCACATTTCCTTCAATTCCAGTGCCCCCAACTCCACGGACCTCCTCATCAGGGACGTACAGCCTGACGACAGCGGGGTATACTCCTGCGAGATCCTTCAAGAGAACCTGCCGTCCATCCACCATAGGGTCGCCGTTTTGGAATCACCGAGGATCAGAGGTGAGGATCATCCAAGTAAAGAGGTTCTTGGGAACTTTAACTCTGCAACGTGATCAGACATCTGAGTGAGTGAGATAAAAAGGCCTATAAAGACAGAGATCAGAGATGTATTATCTTAGTCGGAATGTCTTTGCAAAAGCGAGAAGCCTTTTCAGATCCCCGTTCGTGGAAAATACCACTTAAGAGGGTCGAATCCAGTAAGGCTATAAAATAAGTTTATTTAGTAAGCGTTTATTACAACAATAATTCAAATTGGTGGGTGCTATATCCCATAATTAGTATACAATCAAAATATTCTTAGCATCTAGAAACTTTGTGCAAGTAATTCTTGTACACTTAAAATGTATCCAAACTTACTATATATTCCAGAATTAAAATTTATCCACCTTCCTATTCCAGAGTTCATAGCCACCGACAACGGACGCGTGACAGAAGGAGCGGATCTGGTGCTGACCTGCGACGTTACTGGCTCCCCACCGCCGAAGATCGTCTGGTCTAGAGATGGACCGAACGGCGTAAGTTCACGAGTTTGTTACTAGATGGCATTGTTTTGGTTTTGCAATCGCGCTGTACTAATTTTTGGTCTTGATAATTTATAGGTTAGAAATACTATAATATTATGTTCAGTAAGTAATAATAATAATAAACATATATTCACCAAACATTCACATCACACTACACTTAAATACACATAATTATTACACAGATACAAGGTACAAAAAAAAAAACAAAACCAGGGAAACTAAAAAAAAAGACAAAAATAATAACAACATAAAAGACTTACTATTAAATATGGACCAGGTACCCTGATGTAACTGTCTGTGCCTATTAATTAATTTCTTCGATGGTATAAGTACAGGCATAAATAGTTAAACTACTACGGATAGGTGACCTATCGATAAGTCAATCACTAAGAGGAAGTACCGTACTGTCTAGATAGCGTTTACGCAAGTCTGGACCTAGGGCATTTAACCGATTCGTGGCCACTGCCGCGCCCAGCGCGTCATTTAAAAAGATTCAGTGAGGCCGATGACGCGCCAGGCGCGGCATACAAGGATTGTTAAAAAAACACGTTAAAACTAATTGATTATACTGTAATTACAATTTCTTCGTCTAAATGTGCATAAAACACAACCAGTGGCCAATGCCGCACGTGGGGCGTCATCGTTTAGCAGGGCTGATTACGCTTATGGCGTGTCATCGAACAAACTGCTTGGCCTGTGGTAAGAATTCGTGAAAATGAAGGTGGCAACGAATCGGTTAACTAGACCTAGCAAAGACTTACTACAAGAGTAAAATTATTATTATATTTTTTTTACTAAAATTCAACTTCGAAACGCCATCTATCGGTAAGTGTTAAGACTAACAATTATTTAATAATGTCACAATCGCGATAATAAAAAATTTTTGTACCATTGAGGAAATTGATTCCTAGGCAGACCAACGTCATTTGGTCGGAACTCGAATCATGTCAATTCAATGTTAATTATTGTGATCCATCGGCTGGGTTTGACGCGACTAAACTACGTAGGTCCCCCATCTGCCTACGAATCAGCTTCTCTAAAAGTACTCAGTAACATTACTTAATTATTTTTTATTAATTAATATTTATTTTGAACAGCCTATCATAATTATTATAATATTATAATTATTATTTCCTGCCTTCCTATGTTACGCTTATTTTCTTGCTCAAAAGTAGGTCATTTTGCGGCATCCTTTCCTTTGAATGAAAACATACATCAATGAATTAATATTTATATTTAGAATGAATGAATGACGTACGCGATAATGGACTCACACGATGAAATTGACCTGTAGACCTTCTGACCTATAAAATACGGTTCAATATTGTGTGCGGATATTTTCTAATTAAATTGTTTATTACGTGCCATTGGCAATGTCATTTTGACGTTTCAACGACAAGTTCATATCGTGTCTATAATTATTGAATTATATTATTTAGTATTTACATAGTCTGTGTACAACTAGCTCATATTTTTGAAACGTTCTGAAGTGACAAAAGTATTTAATATATTAACATTTTTCTAATTCAAAAGTTTTAATGCAGTATTAAGTAATTTTTCAAACGTATTGCACTAAAATAGGGTCTATAAACCATTTTAAATTACCCTACTGAAATATTTTTAGTTTAAAATATTATCATATAATTAAACGCCATATATCGCCAAATCCTCGCAACTAACTAGCACCATCTATCGTTTAAATCCCGAAGCAAATGAACGCCATCTATCGTAAAACCTTAACAACTAAGCCAACTATCATCAAACCTCCCCAACAATTACTCTATCCATCTGTTCTAAGCTATTGACAGGCTTTGACAGACTACGGCACGGTGTTTGTGTGCATGCGACGCACAATGTGTTGATAAGAAATGCAACAGCTTTACCGCAGCAGTCCCCTAGTTCCACACGTATTTTTTATCACAATCAACGCCATCTATGCCAAATATTCGCAACCAAGTTGCACCATCAATCTTTAAATCCCGAAGCAAACCAGCACCTCCACAACAAATACTCCATCCATCTATTTTTCTTTCGCCAGTGCAATCATCTGTCTCTTTCTCGCGTTACAGAACGAGCGTCTGCACGAGAGAGACGGCGAGTTTTTCAACAACAGCGTCCTCATCAGGAATGTGAATCGCCAGCACACCGGAAAATACTACTGCTACGCTTTCAACCCGATCGGCTCGAATCAGGCCGAAGTTAATGTGCATGTTAAAGGTGAGAACCATACTAATAAAGGGTATAAATATCTGTATGTTTGTTTTTGAAGAGCGGGATTTATGAATAAACACAACGTTATGTCGTAATAAAAGACTTTATTATCTGTATAGCACATAGTGAAAATATTTTAGGAGCGGTCGGGGGTATCTCATATCCTTTGTGACTAGTGCCATTGGATATGTCACTACTCCTTAAGCCAGAGAACCGCTTTTGATGAAATTTTGAATGGAAGTAGGTTAAACTACTCCATCATTAACAGTCATTGCATTATGGGGACTTATCACGTCTAACACTGAATTGACATCACCCAACCATAATATAATGTCGTTATAATGTATTATGTCGGCTTATTATCTTAGATGGTACTAAAAATACCAATGATAGGATTTTCCTTAGTATAAAATCTTAAAGTACCATTATTAACATGTTTTACCATAGTCATCCTTATATTGTAATTCCAGGCAAGCCCCGCGTCCACGTGCACCGGACTGTGGTGAACTCCGCCGTCAACGTCGAGGCGGTGCTGCAGTGCGCCGTGCACGATGATTCTGAGTGAGCATACCATCAAATAATAATACATTACATAATTTCGTGGCGTATCCAAACTCTACGGATGTCGTCTTCAAATATGGGTGTCTTTTTGAATATGAGTTTGTATTCATACTTGAAAACGATACCCATATTGAAAGACGACATCCATTTAAAGATGACATCGATTTATTGTCAGCGTGTTTATCTGGATGTTATTTTAATTATTTATTAGTATTAGCCCCGATTTCACCAACGACTGTTAAAGTTAACGCCGGAATTACTATGACCTCTTTCGATTTTCATATGAATGAAAGAGAAGACATAACATTTTAACAAGCTGTTAACACTAACAGACGTTGGTGAAATTGGGGCTTAATATATTACTTATTAGTACACCATAAGTATAGACATAGCTGGGCAGCGTTAATCAAATAGTTAACTTCGTTAATCGTTAATCCGTTAAAAAAAAGTTAGCTTCGTTAAACGTTAAAGCGTTGCATTTCGGACGAATTAACGCAAGTTAACGTTAATCGTTAATCCGTTAATATGTGTAATCTGGCCTTGTTATGATTTATATCATTGCGTGAGTGTATATACGAAAACTTTTGGTTTAGGTTCTGGAATTTAGCAGGTTAGTGACAAATACTTTTATAATTATTGTATTCTACCTAACTAAATTACACTGATCTCTTCTTTCTCAACATGCAAATGATTTATAATAACAAAAAACAAACCACTCTTCATTCTATAAGCACCGGTGCTGAGTAATGAAATGATAAAATGAAACAAATCTCTTCTCACTCGCAAGCTCCTGAAAATGTATCTAGTATTGTTAGGGAGATCGCAGACGACGATCACACAAAAAGTGTGTCGTCTGCGATCTTTCTTATTGTTTCACTCTCTGTTGCCGTGCCGCGGCGCCGCGCTGCCCGCCCGCCCGGCACTTGTCGTTTCATACTGTCTGAACCTTTTCGGGCCGCACCGCAGTGCCTTGCGAGTTGCGGTAAATAGTAGGAATTGGATTAACGATTAACGGACTTCTACATATTAACGGAAGTTAACGAGTCCGTTAATATTTTTAAAAGTTAACTTAAAAGTTAATCCGTTAATCAAAATGTTAACTTCGTTAATTAACGGATTAACGAGTATTAGCCCAGCTATGAGTATAGAGAGGTCATAGAGAGATAGTAAGTAGGCAAGGCAGACTTTACGTGGGAGGGCCATGCTTCGGCACGAATGGGCCGGCTTGACCGGATAAATATCACGGGCTCACAGAAAACCGGCGCGAAACAGCGCTTGCGCTGTGTTTCGCCGAGTGAGTGAGTTTACCGGAGGCCCAATCCCCTACGCGTTTCCCTTCCCTACCCTCCCATATTTTCTTCCCTACCCTCCCCTACCCTCCCCTATTACCCTATTCCTTCTTAAAAGGCCGACAACGCACCTCCAGCTCTTCTGATGCCGCGAGAGCCGCGATGGAAGTTGCTTTCCATCAGGTGACCCGTTAGGTCGTTTGCCCCCTTATTTCATAAAAAAAAGGCAAGATAAGTGCCGGATAGGCTGTCCACAACTTACCTGAGAGATAGAGCATTTAATACTTTAAAGACAGTACGTGACATATATTCCAAAACTTTTATGCCATTTTGGGTAACAAATTGTAACTTATCATTACAGTGTCCGAATCCGCTGGTACAAGGATGGCCAGCTGGTCTCCAACACCGGCGCCTACGCCGTGGTCTCTGCGGGATCGCGCTCCAATCTCACTGTGATACCGGAGAGCGATGCGCACTTCGGCACTTACACTTGCGAGGTGAGATTTTTTGTAGTGCCCGAGTGTGTGCGCAATACACAACTTTCTTCTTTTATAAAATGAACGAGCGAGCGACGTGTATCTCTGGATTAGCTTACCTAATACTTAACAAATTTTAAGCGACGCTTTTTGGTTGCTCCAAAGCAAGAATCAACCTCAAAACCACAATCTTTAATACTCGACATAATATTTTCAGGCGGAGAATGACCTTGGCAAGCACAACCGTTCCATCGACCTGGTTCAGTCTCCTGTCGTCGAGAACCTTGATGCCGATGGCCCCAAGCTGTCCTGGACGATCCACTCCCACCAGCCGCTGCGCCAGATCGAGATACAGCTGAGACAAGCTGGCGGGGTGAGTACAGAGAGAGTAACTGTTGCATGGTAGAAATATGGATAACAAACAAGAGACAAGGGAATATGACTTGAGTTATAAAGAGGGTTTGATTTAAAAAAAAGTAATAATTCTAGTTAGCTAGAGGTGATAGAAAGAGATAACAATACATTTTGGATAATGTATATTATATGTTAGAAAGAATCTTAGTAAATTTACAACCAAAAGTGACAGTCACGGAAGAAACACTAGAAATAAGTATAAACTAGAAATAGCGGTGATCAGACTTAGTATATATATATATATATATATATATATATATATATATATATATATATATATATATATATATATATATATATATATATATATATATATATATATATATATATATATATATATATATATTATATATATAATTGGAATCTCGGAATCGGCTCCAACGATTTTCATGAAATTTAGGGGGTTTCAGGGGCGATAAATCGATCTAGCTAGGAATCATTTTTAGAAAATGTCATTTTATTCGAGTTTTATTGAACACCGAGCAAAGCTCGGTTAAACAGCTAGTATAATTTTAAGTTACAACATTGTAAACCTTATTTTAAAAGATTAATTTTTTCTCACTTTTTTTGCTAAAAAAGTGGGCCCCGTGCGAGTTTCTTACGCCGGTTCTTCTCGCCGGGCTAGTTCCCGAACCGGTGGTAGGCATCATGTAGACTTTCAGAGCATATTTGGAAAAATTTATTCTGAATAAAAAAGTTTGAGTTTGAGTTTGAATAGCGATAGTGGTAGGGTAGAGGGAGATAGCAATAGTTGTAGAGAGGATTTGAGCTGATGGCCCCAAGCTGTCCTGGACGATCCACTCCCGCCAGGACACAGCTTAGACAAGCTGGAGGGGTGAGTACAGAGAGATAGAGAGAGTTACTGGCGCATCCAAGCCACATGTTTCTTTCCACCAGGGAAGGGACTATGTTAGATGTCTTGTATAACAAGTAAATAGTAATATTCGTAAAGAAATGTAACTCGAGCTAAAAAGAGGCGTCGCTATAAAAATAAAAAGAAATAAGTCTAGTTATACATGTAATGTGAAAGTTACTAATAGAGGTGAGATAAGAAGAAATACAAAAGCGCAAGTGGGAGGATAGAGGGAGATAGAAATTATGTTAGAGAACCTCGTAACGCACGACATAATAATATATCGCGTGACAAATCATTATATTCATAAGGGAATATGCATTCCGCACGGCTTACAAATAGCAAAATGTCGTCACAACTTTTGGTCATAATTTTTTCCGTCTAGCCTCCTTTCGCAACGCGCGATAAGGAACTTCGTTTCAATAATAATAAACATACGTCCCATTAATTTCAGGAGGGAGAATGGCGCACGATCACCGTGCCGCTGCCCGAGGAGCGTCGTCACGTGTACAACCAGGTCTATCTTCTAGAAGACGTCGAGAGCGGGAAATACGAGGCCACCGTCAGAGTGCAGAACGATAAGAGCTGGAGCCATAGTGACAGCGCGCTATTCGATATCGGTGAGTGGTGGTGATGATGATGAAAGGAAGTTGGAGGTCGTAGATCGCTTTCGCACTGATTATGATGGTGATAGTAATGATAATGATGTTGCTGATGATGATGATAGTAATGATGATGATGTTGATGATCATGATGATATTAAATATAATGATGATGGGAATTACGAGGTCGTCGATCGATTTCCCACTGATGATGATGATAGTAAAGATGATGATGATGGAGACGACGATGAGAAGTATGTGGTCGTAAATCGCTTTTACACTGATGATGTTGATGGTGATGATAATGATAGTAAGGGTCAAATTAGACCGTAACACGACGCGTAGATGCATTTCTTTGTAATTACTGAATAATTGACAGATTTGCATGACGTCTAACGCAATTGAATTCTGTCCAATCCATACAAATTTAGAAATGGCAACTCACAAAGGAGCCATAAATAAAAAAGAAGAAGAAATGCATCTACGCGTCGCATTGCGGTCTGAATTGGCCCTATGTCTGACACATTGTCGATTCGAGGATTGGTCAAAACAATAGACTACACCCTATTAACTTTTTTAGCTTTTTTACTTTAAATTTCGATTATTACAACAATCATGATTTCTTTTTTTTATTTATTTTTTTATTCATATTCTTTCATTATTTCAGTTATCATAGTCTAAAAATTCACGTAACTGTTTGCTCCATAAATTAATGGAATGTTTTTATTTTATTTTTGACACTCGTGTTACTTTTTTTTAACCATTTTAATTTTTTTTCTTTTCTTTTCTTTTCATTTGTAGAAGTTCAACCGGAGTTAATCCAGCATGCTTCAGGTGAGATTTGTTTGTTACGCCAACGCATAACACATTTTTTACTTACATTACTTACATTTTTTTTACTTTTAACTGTAGTGTACACAAAATATCATCTATTTTGTTTTGTTTTGTAGTTTCTTTTATGTCCTTTCTTATTTAAACTCCAATTTTGCCAACGATTACTAGTATTAAAATACCATTCCTTTTTTATTGAAACGAAAATTCAAGAACGCGAAATTGTCACCAAAAATGTTAGCAGTAAAAATATATATTATTTAATATTTTAGTACGCAAGTTATTAAAACAGGCGTAAGAATTATAGTAAAGTAACACAACTTAAAGTCGCTGCTATAAAATATGTGAAATGTAATTTGTAAGACTTATAAATTATAATACCTATTAAATTAAAATGTTTTTTTCTTTTTTTTACACGTTTATTTTTCTTTTTTCAGTGTACCGAGGCGGCTCCGACTCCTTACGACCAACGATGCTCGCGCTCACCACTCTCATATATCTCCTCGTTCGAATGTAAACTCCGTAGCTCTATTTATTTATTTAGAAAACAAGTATTCGTGCTATAAGACCGCTTAAACAGAAATAGTTTAATTAGAAAAGAGCTTTGGCGAAAATCTGGCTTTTCACTTCGGCAGAAGAAACATGCATAAAAAAGTAAAAAAAAAAAATAATTATCCAGAAATTTTCAAATTTTTAAAAATGGAAAAAACTGCCAGTTTTTTTGCCAAGTCAGAGGCTGTTTAAAATAAGTACAATCCCAATTTTAGTTGGACGCTGAGCTACTTAATTTGGCATCTTAAATTATTCTTAACATTTTTTTTAAACTCGAAACTTAATCGGTAACTTTTATTTTATGTAAATATTATTTTATAATACCGTCGACTAATAGGTAAATAAATTGATAAACGCATTTAAACGCTTATTGATTTATTTAAATTTATTTTAAGTTTTTTAATGTACTAAAATTATAGGTATTACCAAAGTGTAAGTAAGTTAATATAAGTGTTGCTATTGGCTAATAATGCTTAAAACTTTCAGTTTAATTGAAATCATTTTTTTTTAATTTTCTATATTTTTTTCGAATTTTCCTTTTTTGTTACCAATACGAGTAATTTGACATTTTAAAGTATTTTAATGTACCATTTAAATAGATATAATAAATAATGTGCCTATAGTAAATCAATAGTTCCAAAAGGTGCTGTACCTTTAATATAATATTAGTTTAGTCAAATATCGTTGTGCTGTCATAATGAATTATTCGAAAAAAAGTACAAATTTCGTTTCGACTTAAAATTGTATTTAAATATAACGTTATTCGATCTAGAATATTAATTTATTACTTTTATATTTGCATTTAAATTTCGAAATAAACTGGAATTATTGGAGTATTTTTTTCAAAACAATTCCAGTTCAATTCGAAATTATTCGAAAACCTATTCCATTTTGTTCTGATGGTTCAACGATTCGATGTACCAGCTAGTCTTATTCTAACAGCTTGAATATCCCAGTAACATGCTTATTTAGTTAATAAATAGACATAGTTAACGCTATAGTAGGCCTGTATTCTCAAACGACTATATAGAATAAATTAATAATAATTTAACAATTATTATTCTTCAGAAACGGATTTTTCAAATTGAAAGTACAATTTTTTGAAATAATTGTAAGCAATTATTTACTTCGAAATGAAATATGATTATGATTAAACATGTAATTAGCTTACGCTTGTAGTATTATGTATTTTTATGGCGCAAAATATGTGTAATCATAGATTTTGAGAAATTCGGAAATCATTTCCAATAAAGAAGGTTTGTTATGTGACCATTTTCGTTAATTGTTCGAAATAAATTGGAAAATTTTAATTGCTTATTCGAAATTTTGAAGAATTATTATTTAAAAATCGTGTTGAATAGTCTGTGCTGCGATATTATATCGACGAATTATTCCAAAATATTTCGAATAATTTACTGTCTGGATGTAATCGATTTTCTTTATTTAAATATTCAAAATATTTTTTTGTATTAAAATTTCATAAAAAATTAAGAAGTGTAAACGCAGAATTTGAAGAAAATAATTTAAAAAAAAACGATGTAGGGCCAATATTTATGTAAAATGGATTTTCTGTGCCTTCTCCGTATGGACGGAAGGTGATATTTTTGTCGTAAATAAAAATGATTAATGTTTGTAAATAATTATACTCGAATAATTTGTTTTATTTCATCCCACTCTATAAACTGTTACAATATTAAAAAAGAGGATCGACTACCGGACCCATCTCCATACAAAAAGCCATAAGGTTTTGCTACCCCTAAAACTTATCCGATTTCAACGATTTTTCACTATGTTATTGCCTCTAGTGAAAACTATGCTTCTACGTTTTTATTTTATCAACATTTTTGTTAGTTTGAAAGTTACGAGCGTCTGAAATCTAGGTTTTTAGGCTCAAATCTTTCTCATTTTAAATGGTTTGTATTTGAAAAACAACACATTTTGCTAATCTACCCTGGAGATACCTGCGGGGCTAAAACGGTCGCTTTGAAGAATCATGATATGAATCATAATATTATGATTCATTTTCCTAAAATCGCAAAACGCAACTCTGCTTGCAATTCATTTCTGTATTTTTGTACTGATTTGACATTTGTTAGTTTGACAGTTTTGACAATTCATTTCCTGAATTGGTTGAGAGGAATTGCTAAATGTGACCATTGCTGCACCGCTGGTCCAGGGAATCTACTTTCTTCTGGAGAGTCAAATCAAATCAAATCATCTTTATATTTTCGGGCATCAGAGACCCATATAAAAATACCTTTAATCTAACATACATATTAATTAATAACTAGACGTTCCGCGTGGCTTCGCCCGCGTAAATTAGATATTTCACAGACAAATTAGTCCACAAAAATAGCCTATGATGCTTCACGTGCTCTACTACTTATCTGTGCCAAATAACAGAAAAATTGCTCTAGTAGTTCGTGAGATAAGCCCTTTCAAATAATTTCCCCCGTTTTTTCCACCTTTTCCTCTATTTCTTCGCTCCTTAATAGGAGCGAAAAAATAAAGGAAAAGGTGGAAAAAACGGGTTAAGTGACTAAAGCGCTTATCCCACTTATCTAGCTAGGATAAGTGGAATAAGCGCTTTAGACATTTGTCGTAGCTTGATAAAATATAGCCTGTAGCCTTCCTTGATACATGGGCTATGTAATACTGAAAGAATTTTTCAAATCGGACCAGTAGTTCCTGAGATTAGCGCGTTCAAATAAGCCCTTTCAAATAATTTCCCCCCGTTTTTTCCACATTTTCCTCTATTTCTTCGCTCCTATTAGTCTTAGCATGATAAAATATAGCCTATAGCCTTCCTCGATAAATGGTAGTTCCTGAGATTAGCGCGTTCAAACAAACAAACTCTTCCGCTTTATAAAATTAGTAAAGATATAATAAATACCTTGAAAGTTACATACGTATTTTATATTATATACTTATAAACTAACACTGTCACTTGTTGCCGGCGACGTGACTCGACGCTTCGTTCCGGAGTCTCAGCCGGAACCTCCGGTAGACCACATCCATCGGCCAGAACTCCGGTGCCTCGGTACTCTCACCACAAAGGAGCTAAAGTTAACCTTGTGGCGAGACTGCAGACGCTTGACCACAGAAATAAATCAAGATAGAACGGCGACGCGCGTGCGTCGCTAAGGAATCGCTCGTGTCAATTTTGGCTTTGCTTTTAGTTAGAACAAAATATAACTTACCCGTGGAAAGAAATACCTCCTTTTGACCGATTCACTTTCTTACTTCTGTTTTTACAATTAGACACTGCACAATAAGGCGTTTTTGCACAACCGCTCCGGTGTAATCAAGTCGAGACGTGGGCGCTGACTGAATGAACGTTAAACGAATCTTGCACACTTGTGCAAGATTGAAACACGCGTACTCCACCCGCTTAGCCGTTCTCTCGACCCTCAGGCGCAGTGTCGTCTTCTTCTGGATGTAGTCCACGACTAATCGTGAGCATCGTGACACATGGATACAGACAGACAAACTAACTTATTAGTATGGATTGCACAACATTTACGTTATGAAATATTAATTAAATAATGATTTGATAGTCGGGTCAGAGATACCAGCTATCTAACGCCTGACCTCCGATACTTCGCCTAAGGGGTTTGAATTAGATATAAAAAAACACGTGAACCCGAAACGTGAAAATAAAATGATAATGGGTTTGAGACTTCTCAAAACATTTTAAAAAAAGTTACTATGTACCCCGCGTTCCATTTGATGTTAAAAATGATCATAACGCTCAAAATAGGAGGCATTTTGGGCGTTTTGATCGTTTTTAACATCTTACATCAAGCGTTTCGATCATTTTTAACATCAAATGGAATGCGGGGGCAGTGTAGCTTCCTGTGAAAATCCACCGCGGCCGCACATGTGTCTATCGTACGAAGCTTCGTGCTATGAGACGATATCATTGGACGATACACGCAGATCGTCCAATGGTATCGTTTTAAGCACGCAGGTGCGGCCGCAACATAACGAAGTTTGATGTCAAAATGAAAACTTTATGACCATAAAGTTAATATACCTATTAACTTTATGTTTATGACAGACTTTAGTCCTAAGAATTCAAATAATATCCTACTTTATTACAAAAATACTATAGTCTGTCATAAAGTGGCATTTTAATTGAATTTTTTGTTGGTCGCGATTAGCCGCGGTAAAGATCAGAACGGACCTTAAGTTTATGTCCACAGTTTGTCCATACTTTCGCATTTCTACTGGTGGCCGTGCTAGCTCGGCTGGACGATACACGCAGATCGTATACATTTTTGATTTTTAACATCTAACTTCGTTGTCTGTTATGTCAAAAACGCCTAAATTTTTAACATCTAACTTTGCTATCGAAACTAAAGAATACATTTTGGCTATGCGACCCAGAGTCTATCTGTAACCTCATCATGCTAAAATCAGTAAATCAAAAATTATATTTGGTATACCTACTGTGAATTCTGGGATAGAATATAGAACAGTTTTTAAATGTGTAAATATGAACGGTTCCCATGGGCCACGTGACAAACAAACTTCGATGCAAATTAAATAATTATAAAAAATAATAAAACATATTATGTCCCATACGATCTTAAAGATACTATAATAATATGTAATTATGTATATAGTTTATAGGTCTACCAGAATCTGATGGCAAATTTTGAAGGCAAATTTTCAAAAAATATCCTTGATCATTTTATACATTTTTATATTTGCATGTTTAACACACATATTAAGCCGCTATAAGGAAAAAAGGATCAAGATGTTTTATTCCAATTACCCCGGCATTGGTAGACTCAATTGAATTTCTCACTTTTTGCCATCAGATTCTGGTAGACCTATAAATGCCTATAATACATACTTTTTTTCTGTTATCCTAACTTGGAAACAACATTTTTTGCAACGTGGGAATAGAATCCACGACCTCCGAGTCAAGAGCCACCCTCTAAACCATGAGGAAGGATAATATTATAGTCTACTACTGTTTACTAAGAATGATGATCCATGCGTGGGATGGGCAAGTAAAAAGTCGGTTCAGTGGCTGATTTCTCAACAGTAATCTGTCTCACTGGCTTAAGAGAGTTAGTTCCTATTTCACCAACGATTAATTGTTAAAGTTGTAATGCTCGAATTAGTATTATATTTTAACAACCTATTAACACTACAAGATGTTGGTGAAATTCTACTAAGAAACCGTTTTGAGACCAAACAATCGGAGAATGCCGCGTCCTGCTCTAACAACGTCATTTCACGTCTGTTAGAATAGGACGAGGCATTCTCGTACGATTGTTTGAATCTCAAAAGTCAAAACGGTTTCGTGGTACAGCCCCTGGATAAACCACGTTTCAATGAAACCGGCCACCGTCACCGAAACGGGTGTGTTTACTTCCTTCCTAAGTCCATTTCGAATGTTTACACGCGGAATTGGCGAAGTTCTTCGACCTCTCGACCATTGCCAATTGCGAAAGTTATGTAACAACTAACAAGGTTTTGCATTCTGCAGGCTTACTATCAACGCATAATACGATTTATTTTAGGACCTAAACTGAATGGCATTTGATATTTCGTACCATCAACTTCGTTTTACGAACCAATTTAGGTCGACACCTAAACTAAGCCGCATTTGAATATCATTCGTTCTTTTTCTAAGTAAATTCGTACCATCACCTTACTCTAACTGACGTTCCAGCCTAAACAAAATCGCTCAACTGTCAAAACTTGCGATTCAAAACAAGTTAGTAATTTTGATGCTGATTTTGATTCTTTTGTTGTTAGTTTTAATTTTTACTTGTTTAAAGTGAAAAAAGCAGTGAATTTAAGTGTCGCGAGATTGGTCGCGAGGTAAAAACATGAATTGGTATCAAATAGCATTGATTTCGATAGTTCTACTAAAAGTTAAAGTGCAGTTTTATTCGTAGGATGTGTGACGAGGAATTGATACTTTTCGAGTTCTTGGAAGCCGATAGTGAGGAAAACTCTATGAGGAGAAGGAGACTCGACGCTCGAGCACAATTCGACCCATTCGATTTGGAAGATAATGAATTTATAAAACGTTATCGTCTTTCCAAAGAATTGGTAGTCGGATTGTGCGACGAGATAAGACCGGCGATGAAAGCGCCAAGGAGGTCCACAGATATATCTGTAGAAACAAAGGTAAGGCCAATATGCAATATGCAAAACCTATGTCACACAATTAGTTGCTTTAAATGTGTCCTATTTCTCACTTTGATACGTAAGAACTTGGTAAGTATCTATAAAGCAGTAAGTACTATTATTTTTTTTAGGTTTTAACAGCGTTATCATTCTACGCAACTGGCTCCTACCAAAGACCCGTAGGAGATATAAGTGCGCACTCAATGGCACAACAGACAGTTTCTTCAGTGATTGCTCAAGTGACTGCGTGTATAGACTCTGTTGAAATGCGAAAAAAATACATCACTTTCCCAAAGAGCAATGACGAAAGAAATGAAATTAGAGTAAGGTAAGTAAATAAATAGACATTTTATGAAATAAGTCGTAATTTTCATTTTATAGTAACATACTTATTTAATTTTTCAGGTTTTATCACAAATTTGGCATACCAGGTGTTGTGGGATGCATTGACTGCACACAAATTGCAATAGTCAGGCCGAATAGAAATGAGGAGCGTTATTTTTGTAGAAAACACTATCATTCCCTTAATGTCCAACTTGTAAGTAATACCATAATATCCTAATATTTTCTTTCTTAATATAATAAAATAACAGGAACATACTTTCTAATTAATCTCACATCAACTTATGTTTTATATTCTAAAAATTATCACACCTAGTCTAGTTTCAACTTAAAAAGAAAACAAACAAGAAACCATCTTAAGATATTGATAGTTCACTTAGATCTATAATAATACTTTGTATAATAAAACTTTAAATAATTTCAGACCGATTAGTCAAATTATCAATTAAAAAACAATTTCTTAATTTTCTAATCTTACACAGGCACATAGGAACAAAAAATCAACAATATCTATAACTCAAAACTGTATAAAAAACTGCTTTTCCCTACTAGCTTTCCACCTCAAATTTCATAAAGAACCTGAAGAAAAATATGTTATTCTTCCTTGGATATCAAAATACATATCAACTTAAAATTTCATCAAAATCGGTTCGTCCGTTCTGGCGTTAAAACACAGCATACAATTTAACACACATTTACTTTAGTATTAGTTTGTGAGTGTCGTAGAGTCTGTTAATCTAATAAAAACCTTTTAATTTAGTATTTTTCTTTGAATTGCAGATTTGTGATGCAGATATGCAAATTATAAGTGTGGACGCTAGTTTCGGTGGAGCTACACACGATTCTTTCATTTGGAATGACCACCCTATAAAACAACATCTTGAGAATTTACAAGAATCAACTTGGTTGCTAGGTAAGTGAGAAATATAAATCATGAAACAATTTATTCATTGGTGACATTTGATAGATATGTAATATGTATTATTATTTTCAGGTGATTCTGGATATCCCCTAAGGAAATATTTAATGACCCCGATTGTCAATGCTATCCCGAACACACCTGAAAGCCATTACACAGACATGCATGTTCGGGCTAGGAATGTCATCGAGAGAACTATTGGTCTCCTAAAAGCACGCTTTCGCTGCCTTCTCGTGCATAGAGTTCTCCATTACAAGCCACGGGTTGCTGCGTCTATTGTAAATGCTTGTGTTATATTACACAACATTTGTAATAGAGCCAATCTTCCTGCACCACAATTAAGTAGTAGGGAAATAATGGAGGAATCACAGATGCAATTAGGTGTTGCATTTGAAGATGCAACCAAATACCAGTAGTAATAACCAGGCACTTCAACAAGGAGTTGCTACAAGGAACCAGTTAATTCTTCGGTTGTGGGAAGCTCGCCGTTCCTGAAATATAAAATTATAATTTATTTTTACATATAGTTTTTATTTAGGTATATTTATATTGTTTTAGTTTTTAAATGAATTATAGAGTGGAAAGACCCTGATTATTTTTTCTACTACTTATTTTTACACTATATACTTATTACACTATACTATAAACAATATTAAATATTACCGTGATCGCAAAACTTCTTTTATTTCTCTGAGCTCCTGAACCAATTGCTCCAGCAAAGTGCTTCTACGCTCCTCCATTTCAGCTCGTCTATTTGACATTTGCACAAGCAAACGCCGAGCTGCTTGCTGCGTCATAGGTGGCTCCGCAGGCACCCTCCGGCGGCGGGGGGAGAAGATTCTCCGCGGCGGGTGGGTGGTGCGCTCGCGGCGCGCGGTGGGCGACCTGCGCGGAGGAGTCTGCGGCGCGCCCGCCGAGGGCGACTCCTCGGCCTGCGCTGCACCCGTTGCGTGTGCTGTACCTTCAGGACCGGGAGCATCATTTGGTGGAGGCATTATTGTGCTGGATGGTCCTGGCACAGGTTCTGGCATTAAAATGCTCTGAGACACCTCAGAACTTTCTACAGCCTGTGTAATTATTATCAAGGGTGTCTCACTCATCTCAGCATCAGTTATTCCAACTTCAGTGACCTGAAAGTATTTTTTTTAAATAAATAGATCAACAACAATAAAATCTAAGTTTTTCATCTGATAAGTATATTGGTACCTTCACTAACACAACTATTTTATTTAATAATTATTAAATAATAAATAACTATAACTACACAAACAAGTTGGATATAAGTAGTTGTAATATTTGTTGCCACTTGTCACACATTTTCTGTTGTGGTGCACACAAAAGTTGTAAATGAAAATAATAAACAAATAAAGGTAATTATACCTCTTCAAATGGCTCCACTCTTGCTCCTGGTACACCTTGACCAAAGTCTTCTCCCAACAAGTTTAAAAATTTTTTTTCTATTTCATTCATTTCCCTGACTTGGGATGGGCCACCTCCGGTCCGCTGCTGGGAAACCCTCAGCGCTGCTGTCATTTTTTTTAATTTTGATTTGTAATCATTCCAATACTGAAAATTAAGCATAAAATTAGCATCATAATTCATTATTTGTATACCATAATAATAAATTAATAACAATATCACTTTTACAGAATACTTGAATGTTGTCCTCTTTGGAATAGTTCAAATTCTTATGCTATGATTACACTTTATGTTTGACTTATAAAGTAGGTAATTTAAATACTGTATGTATGTATGACTATGTACCGTCGAGGAAATTGATTCCTAGGTAGTTGACGGACCTAAGTAATCTTGTCGGCTTATGTCAATTCAATGATCGTCGGATGAGTTTGACTTAACGCGACCAAATTACTTAGGTCCGCCATCTGCCTAGGAATCAACTTCTCTGATAGTACATACATATTATATACTTACATATTACATAGGTACCTATAGGCTATAGGTACTCAGTAAAATACTTACTTTGCACCATCCTTTCCAGTCCTTTATGGCTCCATCTCCATGAGAATTTAAAGTTTGCGTAATTTCCTCCCACATTCTCTTAGAGAATTCCCTAGCTTGAGCAGTTTTATTGAAACCTGTGGCAATATGCCTATTTCTATTTAGGAATTCCCACAACTGCTCAAGCTGGGCGTATGTGACCCTGCGACGCGAAGGAATTCCACTGTAAAAAAAAAACACTTTAACCACTTGAAAACACCCAGTCGGTATGCAGTCCCGGCTTGAAAAAGTTTAGATAAGAACTATACTGTTTATGCGTTTGTATTAAACACATGAAATCGCATTTTATGAATAACTAAATATATTTTAATAACTTACCTCATTATTATTTCAATCTTTTACACAAACAATCACAACTTATATACTTAATGTAGTATTCTCACTATTCTATTTGTTTACAATATTTCGAAGTCGCCGCCACCAATTCTACGCTACACTCACGTCCAGGGTTGCCAGGTCATTTTCAAATAAATACCGAACAAACAAAAATTAATTTTATTTTGTTTTTAGGATTTGTTGTTGTAGTGGCAACAGATATACACAATCTGTGAAAATTTAGAAGTCTAGCTATATAATAGCGGTTCTTGAGATACAGCTTGGAGACAGACAGACGGACAAACAACGAAGTCTTAGTAATACCCCTAGGTTCCCGTTTTTACCCTTTGGGTCCGTACCCATGGAATGGAACCCTAAAAAAGAGTTATAATAATAAGAAATAAAATAATAATTATTAACTTATAATACAAAAATACCGAACCGTTCGGTAGAATACCGAACACCTGGCAACCCCGCTCCCGTCACGAATTGTCACACAACACCCGTTCAAAAACTTGATAAAATTTTGTGTCCGGTACAAGAACTATAAATAAAATATTTTTTTTTATAATATGTAAGTATATCATTAGAAAATTTGTGTCACTTTATAACTAGAATTTATAAAATAATACCAACTGTATACAATATTATGAAAACGATACAAAGTTTTAGAACGCGGCATTCGAATCAAGAGAAACAGCCTATTCATTATTCTCGTTGTCTCTTTCCCACTTCGACCTTGGGATTGCGGATCAGAGACAAAATGTGTTTTTTTCAACGATTTCGTTCGTTCTTTTCGGCTCCGTAACGTTTCAATTGAGGCGCGGTTTTAATAAGGTGATGGTACGAATGTTAGCGATTTTGTTTAGGAACCCAAATTAAACTGCTCTGAATTTGAGTCGTCTTTTAAAAGTTGATAGTAGGCCTGCAGAGCGTGACCGAGCTTTATCTAGCTAATTACATCATTTCTACTATGTATTTGTTTATAAATAGCTAATATATCAGTTTGAATTGAATATTTTACTTCTATAACATGGAGTTATTTAAAAGAATCATTTGTGTAGACAATAAAAGGAAATGACGCTAAAATGGATCCTTGGGGAACACCATTCTTTATTTAAGCCGCGCAATAAATCTTGATTTTTTTTTTAATATTTAGGGTATATTTTAGAATTTTGGTATGAAGATAGTAGGATCAGTGTAGACAGAGTAGTTATGTCTATTGTGGTAGGAGTCCCGGGAAAATACATAGGATACTTTTTATCCGGGAAAAATATACGGAATACGGACTATACTATGATACGAATGTATAAATTTGAGCGCGGAGTTGCTAATAATCGCGATTGTAAACTAAACAGGGTGTAACAAAACTAAGTGAAGATACTTTAGGATGTGCATGTGTCTTATGAGAGTTCAATTCACAAAAAAGCCCATACAAATCACAAAAAAGGTATTTTTTTGTGATTTGTATGGGCAAACGCCTCAGCGTCTTGAATTTTCCCATACAAAAATAAAGATGCTGTTTCAGCGCTGCCACTTTTACTATGAACTATACAATACAGGGGACTCGTACACACCCTTAAGTATTATCACTTAGTTTTGATCATAAAGTTAACATACCTAGCGGAATAGAGAAACAAAGGCCTAAGCAAGAGAGATGTCACTATCAGTAACACTGCGTGGTAAAAAGAGACGTGTGACACATGACAGCAGCACTTTTTTTTTGACGTCCAGTCGGCACGTGCCGCACGTTGACAATTTAATCTCATAGAAATCATGTTCAATCATGCTTGTGTAAGTGTATAAGTGTACACATATTTATACACACAGATGAAACCAATTTCGGTTTCGTTTGCCAGCTCGAGATTGTTGCTCTATTCCGCTAGGTATATTTAAACTTTATGGTTTTGATACACCCTGTAGGTACGCTTCAGATAAAACTTACACATGAAATTATTAAAATATAAAAAAAAAACATTGTCAAATGTTATCATCTAACAAGTGAACTGCGACCAGCAAAAATCGTGATACTGATAGCGTATCAAATTAAAAACAAATGCTAATCATTTCTTAAGTAATTAAAAAATATATAGAAAATAAAACTTGAGAGGTGTCAAGACACCCGGTTGGAACGATTTGGGACTTACGACCTTTGCTTTCGTGCGGAAACCGTTGTTTAACTTGTTACGCGATATTGTTCACTATTAGCTGCAGCGCAAAGTACAATCCTCGCGGGCATGATTCATAGAATCATTATATCACGATTGGGGCTATCGTGCTTTGATATTTTTGGCAGCAGGATCTTAATTTGTCTAGCCCCAAACTTCGTTCCAATATATTTATGAACAAACTTTTTTATCTTTTACATTTTTTCTACCATGATCAATATAATCAAACGCTTTGCTATGATCAAATATTTTTTGGCTTTGTTCTCGAATTTTCGGTTCAAATCCCGCGTTATAATTGACAATAACTTTGAACAAGAAACCAATGCTCTATCTGTCGACAATACTATAATTGTTTCCATGTTTTGTTAGGACAACGCAGGATAGAGTCGAGTCACTCGCGAGACAGTGTCCTGAGAGTGTTGCCAGATGGTCTCGGCGCCGTACCCCTGAACTAATTTGATTTCCCCCTAGAAATCCCCTAGATTACTTTTTCTTTTAATCTATATTCGACGGATCGGGCTGAAATTTGGCATGCAGGTAGATGTTATGACGTAGGCATCCGCTTAGAAAGGATTTTGATAAATTCCAACCCCAAGGGGTTAATAGGGTTAATATAAATAGGGGATGAAAGTTTGTATATAATAATACGTTAAGAAGTACGCGAGCGAAGCCGGGGGCAAAAGCTCGTATTCAATAAAAATATATTACTGAACTTTATTACAGCTCGACAAGGCTTTATATGAACGTGGCGAGAAAAGGAACTAACGCTTCTATCATACAAAAACGTCATTTTTGACAGTTCTCCTTTACCAGCAGCGCCCATTGACATCATTGACATATTCATATAAAGCCTTGTCGAACTGTATTCATCTTTTCAACATCTCGAATCTCGACCTCGATTAGTTGTTGTGGCGCTCAAGTAAGTAATTTAAAGATGGTAAAAAAAAATTAGGAACGTGATATTTGGCATAAAAACTGTATTTGTGTATTTTGAATTTCCCCTAAAAATCCCCTAAATATTTTTGCCCCCTAACTTGGTCGAAAACCCCCTAAATCTAGGGGGAAATCCCCTGATCTGGCAACACACTCCTCCGCCGCGCACGTGATGGAGCACAAAGGGACAGTTCCCAAACGAGCAGTCTCCCTTCGCTCTTTCGGTGTTGCGTACTTGCTTGTTACGGTTTTTTTATGAAATAAGGGAGCAAACGAGCAAACGGGTCACCTGATGAAGCAACTTCCGTTGCCCATAGACACATCATCATATCAGCAGCATCAGAAGAGCTGCAGGTGCGTTGCCGGCCTTTTAAGAGGGAATAGGGTAATAGGGGAGGATAGGGAAGGGAATTGGGCCTCCGGTAAACCCACTCACTCGGCGAAACACAGCGCAAGCGCTGTTTCACGCCGGTTTTCTGTGACAACGTGGTATTTCTCCGGTTGAGCCGGCCCATTTTCTCAGATTGTATATTATTGTTGCCTTACACAGAGTGTATATTATTGTTGCTGCTATAACAACTACTAAAATAAAATAAATATTTAAGGGAGGCATACTCGACTCGCACTGGGCCGATTTTTAGTCTTTAAAGCCTTCCTGGAGGTTTTCTGTAGCCTTGGTGAGTAAAATGGTAAAAAATCCAGCTGACCCGTTCGTGCCGACCGCCCTCACGTCTGAATTCCCTTTGTGTTACAAGTCCATCGGCGGCGACGCCAAGTCAATTTCAATGTCACCGTCTCCGATCACGGCCACCTGTTATATAACTAAGCTGAGGTCGCAAAAAGTTCTTTGGCTCAGGGTTCCGTAAACAAACAGTGAATGAACAAATGTTATCCTTATCCTTACTAATAATCATCATCTTCATCATCATTAGCCTATTGCCGTCCACTGCTGAACGTAGGCCTCCCCCAATGAGCTCCAACCATCCCGATCTTGGGCAGCCCTCATCCATCCGCTGCCACCATCCATCTGCTATCCACCGTGCTGCGGGACGTCCTACACTACGTTTGCCTAAGCTTGATCTCCACTCTAACACTTATCTGCTCCATCTACCGTCTTCCCGTCTGCAGACATGACCAGCCCACTTCCACTTCAGCGTGCTAATTCTATGAGCAATATCGGTGACTTTAGTTCTCTGGCGAATGATCATATTAGGAATTTTGTCTACCAGAGATATACTCCCAACATAGCTCTTTCCATAGCACTAATAATATGCTAATATTATTATAAATGTCACAGTGTATATTGTCAGCTACCGCCCGATCCTTAAACGACAGAATCAATTAAGATATAGATCTACCAGAATCTGATGGCAAAAAGTGAGAAAATAAATTGACTCTAGCAATACCAGGGTAATAAAAATAAAACATTTTGATCCTCTTTTTCCCTTGTAGCGGCTTATTCTGTGTGTGAAACATTCAAATATAAAAAATTATCCAATGATCAAGGATATTTTTTGAAAATCTGCCATCAAAATTTGCCATCAGATCCTGGTAGACCTGTAGGTGTTGAGATACTTTGAGAGACGCGGAAAGGATTCAGGATATAAGGGTATGTCCCTGTGTTCCTCCCCGTTTCTCAAAGCATCTTCGGTAATGGGCTTAATTGCATAAAAATGAAGGATTAAAGGGGTTCTTACAGTAATAAGTCATCCATACTTCTAAATTGAATATTATAAATACGAAAGAGTGTCTACCTATCTGTGGCGAAACACAGCGCAAGCGCTGTTTAACGTCGGTTCTCTGTGAACCCGTGCTATTTCTCCGGTCGAGCCGGCCCATCTTACCGAATCATGGCTCTCCAACTTATTTAATAAAAGTTCTCTTTATGACTCGTTTTAAAATTGTGTGACAATTCTAGGTTGTCATGCGTACGGAAACAAATTTTAATTCGTAAGTTCGCTCTTGTCTGGGTGTCCTTACCTCGCTTAGGGGTCAAAGTCAAGTTACTTTTTGTAACAATAATAACGCTACTGACATAACCGACATTGTTATACTTAGGCTATAATTGGCCATTTACATTATTCCAATCCAGTGATCAAATCCAGTTCTTTTTTTGCAAAATTGCGTTCCAGTGCATTTCAGTACCCGTTTACATTCCAGTCCAGAGCTGGATTGGATCACTGTGTTGGAATATGTGAGCTGGCCTTTAAGTCTTTGGAATGGATATCTTATGCTAAGTAATAATAATAATTAATAATAGCTCCCACACCGGTTTCGGTGACGGTGGCCGGTTTCATTGAAACTAGGCCAGCTACGCAGGAGTAATTTTATAGTGCCCAAGTGTGTGCGCAGTACACAAGAGCACTCTCTATTCCTTTACTCTCACAACCCAGTGGGACGGAAGACCGACACGACCGGCGAGAGATCACTCTCCGACTTTTTACATGCCCATCCGACGCATGGATCATCTTACTTGTCAGACAATCAGGTGATCAGCCTGCATTGTCCTAACCAAACTTGGCAATAACATGTTTCCAACGCGGGAATCGAACCCACGACCTCCGAGTCAAGAGCCGCGCTCTATACCACTAGACCACGTATGCTAAGTACTCAAATATATAGGTACGGCTTTGCTCGATCGAGCAATAACGTCGAGCAAAACCCGCGCCTCGGGATTTTGTCCACACATTCAGGCTTCAGCATTGCTCGATAGTTTTATTCTAAATCAATTTATTTAATTCCATCGAGCCGGCTCGATGCGAGCCTTCGAGCGGCTCGATGCGAGCCTTCGAGCTGTCAGTTTTGCGGTCCACACAGTAATTATTACTCAATTTGGAGTAAAACTATTGAGCAGAACCGCAGAGGTATGGTTGAATTTTTTAAGAATGGATGAATCTTTTAAGCCTGATGCTCCTGCTCTTTCGTTTTCATTTCCCTCGGCACTTCCTGAATCCTCCAGGATCCAGATCAAATATAAATCTTCTTGATTACCTACCACGGGGATTTCTTACCACGGGGCCAGACTGACATGGTGTTGAGCGTGAATTGTTATTATCTCATCAGGTCATGGCGTTGACAAAGACCTAATTTTCATCACAATCTGTCAGCCGCACGCAATCATCGTTTTCCTGTGTAGTTCTTAGAACCGATAGACTATCCATTGGTCTTGCCGCTTGCGGTCGAAATACTCAGGTTTGTCACTATTCATTTCCTTGGTTTTTTACGCACGTCAAAACTGAGTGTATGTTTTGGAAAAGGGGCATTAATTTGTAGCTTTTATATTGGTACTAGATTTGTATACTAGGTTTGTCGCACAGAAAACGTACATTTTTCGGAGATAAAAAGGACCCAACCCAAAGTATCTTCATACCAAATTTTAGTGTATTTAAAATCTGAGTGTATTTTTTTTTTTTTTGACATAAGGGGGCAAACGAGCAAACGGGTCACCTGATGGAAAGCAACTTCCGTCGCCCATGGACACTCGCAGCATCACAGGAGCTGCATATGTGTTGCCGGCCTTTTAAGAGGGAATAGGGAGGGGTAGGGAAGGGAAGGGAATAGGGGAGGGTAGGGAATAGGGTAGGGGATTGGGCCTCCGGTAAACTCACTCACTCGGCGAAACACAGCGCAAGCGCTGTTTCACGCCGGTTTTCTGTGAGCCCGTGGTATTTCTCCGGCCGAGCCGGCCCATTCGTGCCGAAGCATGGCTCTCCCACGTATATTATGCCACGTATGTTATGGAATAGGGAACATTGCTTTTATATTGGTAGGTACTAGTCACTAGATTTGTCTACTAGGTTTGTCGTGCGGATGCTGCGGTCGTATATCACGTGTTTCCCGTAGTCCCACCTTCAGGAGCAGGAACACCGTTGGGGTTTCAGTGGGTAGTCCCGGATACTACGTCCGCCCCGGGGAGTCCCACATACCTCGGTGGTCCTCCCCAGGCCCCGGGGAAGCGTAAATACATTCCCCCAACGATTAAAAAAAAAAGGTTGGTCGTGCGGAAACCGTACATTTTTCAGGGATAAAAAGGACCCAAAGCATCTTCTGCTATATATACGATAATGAAGTTATAAAATCATATGACACTGAAAGTGCTCGCCTCGCCGCTGCCATTCCGGTGTGGCGCGGCCCATAGCCGATTATTACGAACCCGCTCACGCTTCGTCTCGGGGGCTGCTGCGACGACGCACCGCTCCGTGTGAACACCTTGGATATATTTTGTATGTAAAACAACGCAATGGCAACGCTGTGTCGACGCAACGCTGACGCAAAGCGCTGTGTGGGCTGGCTCTTAGTTTTAGCATCGCATTTACTCATCGCACCAAAAAGTCGCAGTTCATCATAATCTGTCTAAATATTCCGTTACTGAATTTAGGACATTTTCCGTAAAGATAATATTTGTTTTAATTAAAATTATTATCATTATATAAACATTATTGTGATAAACGCTAAGCTTTCTTCGGTAGTTCGTTGACCTCTTGATATATTTTTTTGACTAGATGACGCCCGCAACTTCTGTGCGCCAAAATTTGTTTATCGCGCGGGAACCGTACATTTTTTCCGGGAGCACAAGTAGCCTATGTCCTTTCCCGGGATCCATACCAAAATTTATCAAAATCGGTTCAGCGGTTTGGGCGTGAAGAGGTAAGAGACAGACGCACAATCGCATTCATATAGACTTCAGTTCATAGCGCTCGATGGTTCCCCTTTCCGATGAGTGATTCTAATGAAGAAATTACAAGACGCGAAAAACATTTGTGATGTTTATGGACCTAATGGACCTAAACTATGATACTTGAGAGTAGCGCAAATTTGGTTTCAATCCCGTTTATACGTGGGAGAGCCATGCTTCGGCACGAATGGGCCGGCTCGACCGGACAAATACCACGTTCTCACAGAAAACCGGCGTGAAACTGCGCTTGCGCTGTGTTTCGCCGAGTGAGTGAGTTTACCGGAGGCCCAATCCCCTACCCTATTCCCTTTCCTACCCTCCCCTATTCCCTTCCCTTCCCTACCCTCCCCTATTCCCTCATAAAAGGCCGGCAACGCACATGCAGCTCTCTGATGCTGCGAGTGTCCATGGGCGACGGGAGTTGCTTTCCATCAGGTGACCCGTTTGCTCGTTTGCCCCCGTAATTTCATAAAAAAAAAAACGGAAATTTCGATATCAAAGATGCACGTCGCTCTGGTCCCTCTGTTACGGACAAAACTGATGCCATTTTTGAAAAAGTGGAGCAAGATCGGCATATTAGTAGTTACGATGTAGCTGAAGAACTGGGGATTGACCACGAAACTGGGAGACCTGACCTTGCACCTTGCACCTTCCACCTGTTTCGGTCGCTGCAGAATTCCTTAGGCAGTGTCAGGTTCACATCACAAGAGGACTGCCAAAACCACTTGTCGCAGTTTTTTCATCAGAAGCCCCAAAATTTCTATAGCAATGGGATCATGTCCCTACCAACAATATTGGCAAAAAGTTATCGAAAACTTTATAAAAAAAACCTTTTGAATCTATCTATATATATAAAACTCAAAGGTGACTGACTGACTGATTGACATAGTGATCTATCAACGCACAGCCCAAACCACTGGACGGATCAGGCTGAAATTTGGCATGCAGATAGATGTTATGACGTAGGCATCCGCTAAGAAAGGATTTTGATAAATTTCAACCCCAAGGGGTTCAAATAGGGGATGAAAGTTTGTATATAATAAAACTTCTTAGCGCGAGCGAAGCCGCGGGCAAAAGCTCGTTTTTATATAAAATGCGAAGAAACTTTTTCCCAGACCTAATTATATATTATTGCAAAGTTTCCATGTCAGAATTACATAAATAAAATTGGTGTCGAATTTCAAAGCTTCGTAAAACCTTTGAACCCCCCACATTACTTCTCCCTTAAAATCAAAATACCCAAAAACCGCATTATAAATTATATTAGACAAAATAATTTAATTAACGTACATAGTTCTTTCTGAATCTTCTTATCTTCTTTAATTCTGAGTTCTGACATGGTTCTTTCCATAGACTTATTTATATACTGTCGTATAAGTTTATGGTTCTTTCTAAAAAAACTTTAATTTTAAAAATTATTAACTAATGCGTCCACAGGTTGTGGATTTTTTGGGACATGGATTGTGGCAGTTTTTTTTTCAATTTTGCAATTTGATGAAACTGCAGTTGTTATTATTTCGACTGCTAGCCATATTAATATAATAAATGCAATAGTGTGTTTGTCTGTTACCTCTTCACGCTCAAGCCACTGAACTGACTTTCATAAGCCCCGTGACATAAAATGGTTTTTAACCCGGAAAATTGTAACTTTTCCTAAATAATCAATTAATTTCACGTAATGTTATTATGGGGAACATATTATAACATATTCGTTATAATTATATAATATTACAGGTCAAAGTCTTTCACGTTTTGAACATAAGTGTAGATAACCCCACCAAAAACTCGTGACCTACCCCAAAACCTTAGGCTGCCACGGCCTATGCAGTATTGTTTGAAAGCAGATTCGTTTCTAACGGTTTCAGTAAATAATAATACTCTGTGTCTTATTATAATTGCACAACATTAAATCATTAAAAAATATTTTATATAAATCAATGAGCGACCAAACGCGGGACATTTGAAATTGGAACGCGAGCGGCGCAGCTCGTCCCAATAATTGAAAAAAAATTACGCTCACCTTGACCGAGCCTTTCCCGCTCTATTTGTCGCCATTGCCAAGTGTCAAAGTGACGTACGCGCTAATCAGACGTATTTTTTTAAATTAATTTCGAAAAATGAAGGAGTTAGCCGTTGCGTCCAGCCAGTGCATGGAGAAGAATGGAGCTGTCATCGTGAAAAAATCTGGGAAATCAGACAATGGTGAGTTTTTTTTTTTTTAACTTTAGCCGTAGTTTTTGGTGTCATTCAATGATATTCAAAAGTGGTGTCATTATTTTAAGTTTTTGCTCTCAAAATGGAATCTTAAACTAGAAAAAACTATTTTACAGACCATAGTTTTCGAACGAAGAAGACATAATATTGTACGATTAATTAGTTTTGGTAGAAATTAGATGTCGACTTGCGAGTTGCGACTCCTCTGTTGTTGCTTGTCTATAAGCAAAGGAGACTGTTGTCCATCTTTTGCTCTTTTCCTCCTAACTTTAATAAAAAAATATTTGCGCACAATATTTAAAAAAAAAAACTTGATAGAAAAAATATATTTTTTAATATCTCTCGTACTTGATATACATTTTTTTTGTATACAAAAAAACTAATTGCTACTATTATATAAAATGACTGTTAAAACTGAACAAAAAAATATAACAGAACATGAAAATTAACATTAAAACTAAATAAAGATAATATTTTTTCCTGAAGGGATACAATTGTACTTCCTGTATGCAAATTTTTTGATAAGGTTTCTTATTATTATGCCTAAAACTACGCCTAAAATGAAGTAAATAATACATTTAATTGCTAGCAAGAGATTAGACAAAATATTAGCAAGGTTATCAAAGTTCGTGTGCTATATTATGTTCTAATTCAAATCAGTTATTTACATTGTAATTGTTATGTTTTAAACAATAGAGCATGATCAAGATGTGATGATAGCATGCCAAGATAATACGCTACCGTGTTCTAAGCTCAAGAATGCTATTGCTTGGAAGACAAATTCTTTAACACATTAGAAAAATTACATGTTAGATAAAGACAGCGGACTTTGAATTATTATACGTCGCGTAAATATTTCTGTTAGTGAGACGGTAAATACCTACCTTATATAAATTTGCAAATGACGTAAACGTACTGAAAATTTTTCAGCAGCATCACAAAATATGAATCATAGGATGACGATGAAGAATCCAAACATTAATGATGAAAGATTTCAATGTGATCAAATAGCTAACTGAGCACGAACATAATATTGTTGCTGACTTAGCTATGTTTATAACAATAATAGATAAGGATTAAAATGTGTTTTTTTCTGTTAAAACCGCTGAAACTATTTCGAATGGCATGGAAATATTTTGAGTCCTGCTTAGTTTTTGTTCCGGAAATAAATAAAAATTAGTTTTAAACTTTGTTAGTCTCGCTAAAACTCAAGAACTGCTGCACCGTTGTGGCAAATTTGAGTCTTGACTCTTGGAATATTCGTGAAAATTTAGGGAAAGATTATATGAGGAGGAAAGAGTGTTTAGTCTCTGGAGATACGAAGTTCACCGGGACCGGCGGATCATCTAGTCAGCAATAAAGTGTGGGACGGATGACCAACATGACTGGCAAGAGATCAGGCGCAGGACGCATGGATCATCTTGTCAGACAATCAGAAGATATATATTAGCCTGCCAATCCTCCTCCAGCATTTTTTTAGCAACCCACAACCTCAAGAAGCTCTGATTTGTATATAGATCGTATAGGCCACTGCCTAGGGAGGCAGCAGCGTACATATGAGGCCGGCAGATTTCATACATGGGCCCGCGGAAACGAAGTGGCTTACACTGTGCCTACACTCATAAAAAATATAAATTCGGCACTGTCTCAAAAACAAAAACCATGATGAAACCTCTGGAACACAGAGAGTATACGTGGGAGAGCCATGCTTCGGCACGAATGGGCCGGCTCGACCGGAGAAATACCACGTTCTCACAGAAAACCGGCGTGAAACAGCGTTTGCGCTGTGTTTCGCCGAGCGAGTGAGTTTACCGGAGGTCCAATCACCTACCCTATTCCTTTCCCTACCCTCCCCTATTCCCTTCCCTTCCCTTAACTACCCTCCCCTATTACCCTATTCCTTCTTAAAAGGCCGGCAACGCACTTGCAGCTCTTCTGATGCTGCGAGTGTCCATGGGCGACGGAAGTTGCTTTCCATTAGGTGACCCGTTTGCTCGTTTGCCCTAGCCCCCTTATTTCATAAAAAGAAAAGATTATCATAATGGTAAATATGATAATAGTGATGTTGATGGTGATGTTGATATTGATGATAGTGATAATGATGATGATGTTGCTGGTGATAATAGTGATAATGATGATGTAAGAAGGCGCTAGGTTCTGGACAGTTACTCCAGCATGGTCTGATAACCACAAGGTTGTTAATCATTGAAATACAATTATTGTTGGTGACCACGAGTTATGGTGTGAGACAAAAAAATCCAAAAAAAAACACGTCTTTTTTTTATTCATCGGTTAAACTCATGTTACAGTGATTTGAGAAGAGAAAAAAATGTTTGAAGTAAAACCATGACATTGTACTCCGAGAGTGCAAGAAAATGTGGTCATAAAACAGCAACATTTTTGACACTCAGTAGAAAGAGAGAGAGATATCCTTTTTTTTGCCACATCGGCAAATTATTTCCTATGTCACATGTCCTGAAGCGAGCTTTTTAATTTTTTGCTCGTTCTTAAAAAGTACACAAGGCTGCTAAAAAAAATTTCTATTCAAAACCTTTATCAAATTAATTTATAAGAATCATGAAGTCGTCATAATAATAATTAATTGTACGTCATCTTTACTCAATAGCCAATATCTGGTACAAAAGAAAAAAAAACAGGACTAGTCCGGAATTTCCAAAAATTGTTGTCACACTTCTATCAGTGATTATTTCATATTAATTATGATGACTAACGACTTGAGCGCTTAGCCTTGACTATGGCAACACTAGTAGCGGGTTCATATCCCGAATACGTAAAGGCTGAGCCTATTTGGATGTAACTTAGCACGTTACAATAAAAATTATATTGGTGCCAAAATATTATGTGTGGAAACCGTACATTTTTCCGGGATAAAAAGTATCCTATGTCCTTACCCGGGACTCACAGTATCTCCATACCAAATTTCAGCGAATTTTTTTTTTTATGAAATAAGGGGGCAAACGAGCAAACGGGTCACCTGATGGAAAGCAACTTCCGTCGCCCATGGACACCCGCAGCATCAGAAGAGCTGCATGTGCGTTGCCGGCCTTTTAAGAGGGAATAGGGCAATAGGGGAGGGTAGGGAAGGGAAGGGAATAGGGGAGGGTAGGAAAGGGAATAGGGTAGGGTATTGGGCCTCCGGTAAACTCACTCACTCGGCGAAACACAGCGCAAGCGCTGTTTCACGCCGGTTTTCTGTGAGAACGTGGTATTTATCCGGTCGAGCCGGCCCATTCGTGCCGAAGCATGGCTCTCCCACGTATAAATCGGTTCAGCGATTTGGGCGTGAAGAGGTAACAAACAGACAGACACAATTTCGCATTTAATAATATTAGGTATGGATACTTTTGTAGAAGATAATAATAATAATAATACTCCCCACACCGGTTTCGGTGACGGTGGCCGGTTTCATTGAAACCAGGCGAGATACGCAGGAGTAGTTTTATAGTGCCCAAGTGTGTGCGCAGTACACAAGAGCACTCCCTATTCCTTTACTCTCATCACCCAGTGGGACGGAAGACCGACACGACCGGCGAGAGATCAGGCGCAGGGCCGACTTTTTACATGCCCATCCGACGCATGGATCATCTTACTTGTCAGACAATCAGGTGATCAGCCTGCATTGTCCTAACCAAACTTGGAAATAGCATGTTTCCAACGCGTGAATCGAACCCACGACCTCTGAGTCGAGAGCCACGCTCTTAACCAGTAGAACCATGACCCAGGAACATTGCAAACTATTTTTGTTCCGTCAACAGGATTCGAACCCTCGACAGCGCTCAACCACTAAGCCACAGAGGTCGTTAGATATCGGCAAAGCTTAAGAGTTAAGCCTGCGGTTACAAAAGGCTCTGAAATTCCATCCTTATGGGATAATGGCATAGCATGGGATAGCTTTCAGCTATGTAAACACTAAATAGGATTAAAGTCCACTCCAGTCTAGTCTAGGGGTTCCCAAAGTGTGTGAACAGGTCGCAAAAATAACTAAAATAACTAACGGTCGGTCCGGCTCGAAGGACCAATCATCAAAATGTTTAATTCCAAACTAAAGACAAAATTCAAAAGATAAAAAACCACGTGTTAATTCAAACCGAATACCGATATATTCTCATAATAATTTCCAATTCATTTACAACATCAAATGTCAAAATAATATAGTAGCCCAGCACCCGTAGCATGGCTACAGTAGAAATACGAAAGTATAGACAAACAGCGGAGATAAACTGAAGGTGCCGTTCCGATCTTTACCGCGGCTAGCCGCGATCGATAAAAAATCAAATATAATAAAATCAAATGACATAGACTATAGTCCTAAAAATTCAAATAGAATCCTACTTTATGACGTAGACTATAGTTTATGTCACAAAGTGGCTTTTTAATTGAATTTTTGTCGATCGCGGCTAGCCGATCGCACGGCACCTTCAGTTTATCTCCGCTGCTTGTCTATACTTTTGTAGCCATGCTACGGGTGCATGGGTAATGGGTACCGTACCCAAAGTAAAGTAAAGATACGAATCAAATGACAAAGTAATATGACAGTCCAGAACGATGACCCCCGTAGCACCGTTGCGCCAAAACTCGTTTATCACAAGGAAACCGTACATTACCGTAATCAAATTTCATTAAAATCGGTTCAGTGGTTTATGCATCAAGAGGTAACAGAAAGACAGAGATTCCTGCAGAAAATTGTATATATTCTTGACATAAAACTAACAATTAAGTTAGCTGGTTCTGACTGAGAAGTCTTGCATATCTTGGGAGCTTGCTAAAATCGATATTCAAATTCAAATTCTTTATTGAGCATACAATAATATACAATAGTATAAAAGCTAGGTAGCGTACATCACGTCGTCTAATCCCATGCTAAGTAAAAACTTGTGTTATGGCAATCAGACAACAGATGCACGCCGAACAATTATATCCTAATATATATTATTTACACATTCACACACACAATCACACTACACTTTATCACGTAAAGTCTCTTTCGGCGACGTGATGCGCGCTTCGTTCGGGAGCCTCCCCCGGAACCTCCGGTAAACTACACCGGCGCGGCGGGCCAGAACTCCTCCACCTCGAAGATGGATAAAACTTGAGTCGGCACTCTCACCATAAAGGAACTGAAATTCACTTTGTGGCGAGAGTGCAGACGCTCCACCCTCAAGGTGTAGGTGGTCTTCTCGCGGATGTAGTTTACGACGTCTTCGACCGTCATGGACCAGTGCAGGCGCGACACGTAGAGCGGCACCTCGCTCCGCAGGCGCAGCTCGGGCACATAAGGTGCGGTGCCGCGGTGGTTGCGGACGGTGGGCTTCCTCTTCTAAAATATTATATAATAATAATTAATAATAATTATAATGACGTAACTCCAAAATTCCCTATGGGGGATGTAGGTATACAATGTGTCCCGACACCGGTCCTCATCCTTTAATGTCGTGATGTATGACATACTCGTAACATTTCGTCGACAAATTGGCTCTCAATTATTTTCTCTCTCTCACGGTTGTAAACTGGCAGCACAATAGACATAACTACATCATTCTGTCTACTCTGCTGGCAGCCATTTTAGTTTTTCACGGGCTTTCACACTAATCTTACCAATACTTCTCATGTAAATATCCTATGAAGATAAAAAAGATCTTATTTAATAGATTTAATAGCTAAACTTATGAACTACGCTTACACAGGCAATACGTTATGAATTTCGTGGAATTGAACATAGAAAAACCATAATTTAAGAAAAAAATGTTGTGTATTTTGTAATTAAGGCTTTTTGTGAAAAATATAGCGCATTGAACTGCCTCTTTTTCATTTTAAAAAGATAGAGGAGGTTTTCATCTTATATAAATTCCTTTACTTCTATGCTCTAAGTCAGACAGTATTGGTCAGATTAGTATGAGAACCATTGAAACAATTTTTTTTCCAAAGGTAGAGAAAAATTTTTGAGAGCCAATTTGACAATAATTAAAGATAAAAAATGCTATGCAATAGCTTTACCGCGGCAGGCCCCGAGTGCCACACGAATTTTTTTTTACTTTTTTTAAAGTTTTCCTGTGTCATTATTTAGCATGTCGAGTCATCTTCCCAGTGTTTTCCTGCTCATGTATTTTCAGGTAAGTATATCATTAACTCTGGGATTCCCAACCATTGGAATGTTTGTGTCGGTAATTCCCCAGTGCACTAATCCATTTCCTAAAGCAAGGTTATGCCCGCCTTCTAACCAGCCAGTATACAAGAATAAAGCTAGTTGAGTTCACACAAGATACTTGCCAAAGCTGTAAAAAAATTGAAAAACTAATCTTGCAAATGTTGTAATGTAAAACTGTGACATTAGCGTTTTTTTTTTCGAATAAATTTTTAGACCTTTGTTATATAAAAAAAATCACCTGAGAGCGCCTCGCCATACGTAAGTTTATTTCTGTGACGTGCCTGATATTTTTATGCGGCAATCTCAATTGTTTTTGTTGCATAATTATTTTTTTTATGCAATGTTTATACTTTTTTTTCGAAAATTTGAAATTTCATACAGTCCTGAATCATGCCTATGAAAGTTTCTGAGATTAAAACGTCAGTTAATATGACAATTGACAACTTCTACCTTGGTTGGGAAATCCTCCTTTGCAGCCAGCACTCACATTCCCACTAAATCTTTAGGGATTATTATTATTTATTATTAGTTACTACGAATAATAACCATCTTATTGTTGCGAAGTAGACAATGAGTTATCTTATATATATATATATATATATATATAAGTTGATATTACGTATATATATATATATATATATATATACGTAATATCAACTCCGGGGTGGAAATATATATATATATATAAAATTCTCGTGTCACAATGTTAGGCCGCGTACTCCTCCGAAACGGCTTTACTGATTTTAACCAAATTTTATATGCATATTCAGTGGGTCTGAGAATCGGCTACTGGGGGTACTTTTTATATTGATAAGTGCATTTATTGAATAAATAATAGTAAATTATTACAACTCGAGAGTCGAGACTGACGGTGACCATTGTTTGTGCGACGGGTTAGCGATGGACGTTGCCATGGTGACATACTTATTTAGTCACTTCAATAAAATAATGCGGCCGAAATACTTTATAATATGGTAAAGAAACGTTTGCCGGGACAGCTAGTAATTAATATAATATTTCTACCTTACACATTTATTGTATTAAATAATATTATGCAACATAACTCATAAATCGTAACATAAGGCTCACGATTTCGTAAAATTTTATATTGCACCCATAAAATTTCACAATTTACACAAATTTTTGTTAAAAATTTTTGAAAATTGCTCAGCGTCCAATTATTTGACAGATTAAAAATGCATTTTTTTATATTTTAAGTACGCAAGACCTTTTTTGTTTATTAAAAAAAAGATTAATATATACTAACTTAAATAAAAAAATTAAAAAAATATTAGAATGCTGGCTTCAGGATGGACTTAAAAATCCTTTCTTGCAGGAATTAGGTATCATGTAATGTGCATGTAATTTCTCTGATGATAGCACTTTCCATCAGGCTAACTTCTTATGGCGGCTCTCGACATAGGCGAACGAGTTGGCCAACGCGTCTGCAGACGCGTTGGCCCAATGTGTAGAACGGGCGTTCGCGCGTTGGCCAACGTCTAAATACCTACGGCCAACGCGCGAACGCCCGTTCTACACATTGGGCCAACGCGTCTGCAGACGCGTTGGCCAACGCGTTCGCCTATGTCGAGAGCCGCCATAATGTTTCCGGTTAATAACGTTTTCCGAGGGAAAAACCTTTTCTAATTTAAGTATATTGTACAACGTAAAGCCCGCACTTGGCAACGATTAAATTTTTTTGTTCAAATTGTATTTTTAAAATCTCTTTGATAATAATTATTCTTATATATTTGAAATAAGGATAATTATATTATTGGTCTTTTGCTACTATTAAATGCAATTTGACTAAGAACCTGTTTCACCACTTTCTGATAAGTGACGAATAGGCTATCCACCAAGTAACTTGACAGATCAAGTATGCAGAATCTGTCAAAAAAGTTCTGAATAGCCTATTCGCCACTTTATCAGAAAGTGGTGAAACAGGCCCTAAGAATCCGAATCCGGGTACGAATCGTTAAAAAGCTTATATATTTTGACAGGTTTGACAGCTAAATCAAAATGGGATTTATAAGTGTCATGGCGCTTTCGTCGCCTTATGTAAATCCCATAGATATTATCTAACTTCGTTGTCGAGGCCGTCGAATGCAACTTGACTAAGTGCATGACTACTGTGCAGTGTGCACACCGGTTTCGTTCGAACCAGTTCTGTCATTGTTAGTGACCTCATATCCTTTCACGATTAAAAAAAAATTTAGATTTTAACTATTTTTTTACTATTTTTTTTTATTTAAACATACTTACTAGAAAAATGTTCATGACTAAAATTTAAAGTTTCACTATTTAGAACTTTTTATTTCTTTCAATTTTTAATTTTTGTTTTGATTTTTTTGAATTGGTAACGATTAATCATAATTGATCGCAATGGAAATTTTAATAAATAATATTAATAAAAACTATAATACATAATATTTTAATAATAAAACTGGGTCGTGAGTAAAACACCGTATTTTTATGCATTATTCATGCATTCGACGCTACATTTGACGTATAGTTTTATTCCATTTTTAAGTGACGTATAAAGTCAATCTTTTCTCAAAAATTCAAAAAAAAATGTGACGTCAAAAATAAGCAATATTGAGAATTCGAAAATGGAATCCTTCGTTTGAAAAACCCGCGAACCGTATGACGTAGGCCGTTCTATTGATTTTCCAGTTTTCGCGCGCATACAAAAGACATCTGTTGCTCGTACCAAGACCAGTCAGCCATACGAAGTCCTACAGTCAACGTGCTTTTTTTTAAATTGTGCTTAAACGTAAGTGATATTTTCCGTGCGGATTGCAATAAAAAATAGTGAGTAAGGAAGTGATTTGGAACCTTGGAGTCGAAGGGACAAAGTTTTTGTTAACATTTTTGTCAGATGTCAAATTAAAAAAAAATTGCGCGCCATTTATTTCTTTAGGAGCTACATGTTCCATTTAAAAAGTCATCAATGGGTTTTATATTTTAATGAATTGAAAATATAGGGCATTTTTTATTTATAAATTATACACAATTAATGTTTTAAAAATAAACTTTTAAAGTATATCACAGGAATTTATATCTAAATTGAGTTAAAGCCAAACTAATAAATTATACCAATTTGGAAACTCATGCCCAAGATAACAATAAACATTAAACATCAATGAAACATCAGAAAATCTGGCGCCCAAATTATAAACATCATACGTCCTTACTAAGTGTCAAAAATTGGCAAAAAATATGTTTTTTCAAATGCACAAAAGTATTTCAATTTTTTTTCTGTCAAAAACATGGGATAAGAGGAAAATTTGGATCCTTGTAACAATTTAATTATTATATGCTATGAATCTGTACTAATAATACAAAAAGGTAAAGTTTGTCAGTTTGTTATGTTTCTGGGGTTAATATCTGGATCTTCACCAATAGAAATCCTAGCTTTCTGTCATAGGTTCAGAAAAAAAATAATTATAACCGGCCAAGTGCGTGTCGGGCCACGCGCAATGTAGGGTTCCGTAGTAACGATAATTTTTTTGTATGGTCAATGAATGTACATATTTTGTAACGTCTTTTACACTACTCACAACATCATCTCAGTTACGTTCAAAGGAATTTAAACGAAAAGTTCCTTTATACTTACTTTGCCGAATACTTTTTTTTAGTTTATCGACTATTATTTAAAAACTTATGAAGTCTTCTTAGCCATGTCCTTTTAAATTCAGCATATTTCCTTCTCCCGTGAATTTTTTCACATTTCCAGAAGCAACCATTTAAGTGTTTAAATTTTTTTTTAGTTGATAGACTTATTACTCAAAAACTTATGAAGTCTTCTTAGCCATGATAGTTTTCCTTTTAAATTCAGCATAATTATTTCCTTCTCCCGTGATTTTTTTTCACATTTCCAGAAGCAACCGTTTGTGTGGTAGAAGGGACTGGACTCTAACCCAATTTAAAACTTCATAAACCCCTTTTCCATTCATGGAAGTCCAGTGAAGATTATGAGGAAATGATACGAAGTTTACCAGGTCATCTATGTAGTCTATCATATAAGTATTTACTATGACGCCCGGAATTACGTTGCTAAAAAAATTTTATCGCGCGAGAGCCGTACATTTTTTTCGGGATTAAAGTATCCTATGTCCTTTCAATGGACTTTACCAAATTTCACCAAAATCGGTTTAGCGGTTTGGGCGTGAAGAGGTGACGGACAGACAGACACAGTTTCGCATGGATGACGCCCGCAACTCCTTTGCGCCAAAATTTATTTATCTCGCGGGAACCGTACAGTTTTTCGAGATAAAAAGTATTCTTTGTAAAGGACAAAGGGAAATCCGGGACTCAAAGTATCTATAAATAAGCGCCTCCGTGGTCCAGTGGTTAAGAGCGTGGCTCTTGACTCTCAGGTCGTGGGTTCGATTCCCGCGTTGGAAACATGTTATTTCCAAGTTTGGTTAGGACAATGCAGGCTGATCATCTGATTGTCTGACAAGTAAGATGATCCATGCGTCGGATGGGCATGTAAAAAGTCGGTCCAGCGCCTGATCTCTCGCCAGTCGTGTCGGTCTTCCGTCCCACTGGGTTAGGAGAGTAAGGGAATAGAGAGTGCTCTTGTGTACTGCGCACACACTTGGGCATTATAAAATTACTCCTGCGTAACTGGCCTGGTTTCAATGAAACCGGCCACCGTCACCGAAACCAGTGTGACAGTTATTATTATTATACCAAATTCCAGCAACATCGTTTCAGTGGTTTGGGCGTGAAGTGGTAATAGAAAGACCGACAGAGAGACAGACAGATAGACACATTTCCGCATTAATAATATTAGAACGGATTAGTAATTAGTAGAGACCGGATTATATGCAACATAAAAAGCATGTTATATGCATGAAAAATGCTTGAAATATACACGAATTTTGGCAGAATATGCAAAATTATATGACAATATGCAAATTCAAAATCTGCATACAATTAATAAATTGACCGTACAGTAACATTATAATATTATGACATTAAAATTATTCAAAATTTTTGTAAAGGTAAGCAATCAAAAAATTTTTCTTCTGGGGGGTGAGCCAAAATCTTTTCGTTATCGCTTCGTTATAAAATCGCCGATGAAAGTGTATGGAATTGACATAAGCGTTCGTTGACGTTCGACTCGTCTTATGTCAATTGCATACAATATATTGATCGGCGATTCTGTAACGAAGCGAAAACGAAAAAGTTTCGGCTAAATACCCAGTAGTAAGATTGTGTCGACGATAATTTAGATTTTTTTTTGTAAATAGAAAAGGTTCGCTCCACATTCACCGAGGAAACTAAGCAGAATTTGAAATTGGGTGCTATTACAGTTTCTGGAAAAAGTTCTGCCGCTTAATTTGTGGTTAGCGAGCGCGACTTTCTTCTGTCTCTTTCGTTTTATTATCGTAACTGTCAAAACGTTTATGCGTGGGAGAGCCATGCTTCGGCACGAATAGGCCGGCTTGACCGGAGAAATACCACGGTCTCACAGAAAACCGGCGTGCAACAGCGCTTACGCTGTGTTTCGCCGAGTGAGCGAGTTTACCGGAGGCCCAATCCCCTACCCTATTCCCTTCCCTACCCTCCCCTATTCCCTTCCCTTCCCATCCCTACCCTCCGCTATTACCCTATTCCCTCTTAAAAGGCCGGCAACGCACCTGCAGCTCTTCTGATGCTGCGAGTGTCCATGGGCGACGGAAGTTGCTTTCCATCAAGTGACCTGTTTGCTCCTTTGCCCCCTTATTTCATAAAAAATATAATCACAGCATTCGAAATGCAGTAAAAAGTCACAACCATTAGTCGATAGCCCGTAACGATTATGTTTCGTAACTGTTTTGTCGCATTAGTGAAAAATGTTGTAAATGTACCGATAATATGCATAATGCATTATAACTAGATCTTAGGTAAAATATGCTTTTACTGCTGAGAATGGCTAAAATATGCAAATACATAATTATGCAAGTATGCAAATGCATATAAATCCGGTCTCTAGTAATTAGTATACCATGTTCTGCCTTCAGAGTTCAGACTTACGTAGGGGATTCCTTCACAGCGTCATAATAATTATTATTGTGTGTATACAGTGACTAAGCTATCCCTTATTACTAATAGCAAGCTATTAACCTACTCATTAATAGTAATAGTTATTTGAATGTCGTAGTAATTAATACGTCAAAAATCTTTAGAAAAACTGATAGACTTGTAGGCTTTTACTAATATTCGTGATGCAACTTTTTTTTTTATTTATGACAAAAAATACAGTACTTAAGTAATAAAAAAAGACATAATTTAAAAAAACTTACTTTAAGAGTCCGGGTGCCATCGCAATTTTCATATAAACGTAATATATCATTTCCCATACGAGAATATTTACCATATTTGAGTTATTATTCAGCTTAAGATAATAATTACCTAGGTTCCTGTACAAAGATTCACTGCAAAATATTTACATACCAAAAAATATGAACGATTACAATTTAGTACGTAAATATTGTTATCGTTCATATTTTTTGTATTTGGTATGAACCCCCCCGGGTTGAGTGGGCACGACCCACCCTAGGAAAGTCACATGATTATTGGGCTTCACTAGCCATTGCATCTGGAAGCCCTCTCACATAGAAAATGTATTAAAATAAGTAAGCAGTTGGTGCAAAAAATTCATAGAATTCTCGAAAAGTGACTTTTGAGTGAAAATGGTTTGAGCACTTTACGTTGTTTAAAAGATTTCGTGGATATTCCATTTTTTTCGCTTTTACCAGAAAATATGTGGTCAAACGAGCAGGCTAGTCACAAAACTTACTTAGTTTTTTTGTGAAGAGCCTGGTGATATGAATTTTGGATCATAAACAAGATCATATTTCTAAATCAGGCTTATAACATTATTTATAGCAAATAAAATATATTAGCACCGCAATTTTTGAACTATCACCTATAAAACATCAATTTATTGGACACTTAACAACAATTTGCATAAAATTTGAATATTTTAACACATAATAAATAAAAGTGATACCATATTTTATGATATTTAGTATAACAACAGCATTTTTAAATAAGATTTTAAGAAATATTTCATATTTTGAATTTGCGAAGATTATGTATTACCGCTATTTTAACTGGCTTTTTCTCGCGGTTTTGTTTTTATTGTTTTTATTATTTATTTAACCTCCAAGGTGAAATTTTTAAAATATTTTAAATACACAGATAACGTGACTTTCTATTGGTATTTTTTAAAATCAGTTCAGTCCATCGAGAGATCCTTAAAAGATGACAAATTCAAATTTCTGTTTTTTTTTTTTTATTTGGTATTGGTTTTTTGCTATTGTTCAATTATCGGGTTTTTTTTTATATTAAAAAAAGGTGGCAAGTGACTATTAATATTTTAGGGCTACAAAATTTAGTGTGCAGCACTGTACCCAAAATTGACACTTTTAGTGTTAAATTAGTATTCAATTTAAATAAATAAGGATACAGTTGCATAAAAAATAAAAATACTCGTTTGTGTTATTTGGGATATGTTAAAACGAGTTTGACTTTTGATATACAAATACCTGTTTCTTAGCGCCACTTTAGGAACTCACTAAATCGTTTTATTCCACAAATCAAAGTTTGAATTATTTAATTACTGAAAATTTACTTGAACATAAAGAAGTTAAAAAATATTGTAAAAAAAAAAATTTCACAATTTTTTTATTACTCCACGTGCATTTTTATTTTATGTAATGAGTATAATGTTTTTTCACAAATAAGTATATTTTTCATTTCTCCCAAAAAAAAAAATTTTTACATTTTTTTATTACTCCACGTGCATTTTTCTTTTATGTAATGAGTAAAATTATTGTTTCATACAGCGTAGGGCTCGTAAAAGGCGTATAACTATTCTTGCCCTTTTCCTCTAGACAATTTTAAACGTGTACAGAATATTTTAATTTGCGTAAGTGGTAAAAGTGACACACATTTTTTAATAACTTTCTTTTTGTTGGATGTTCTAATACTTTAAAATCCTTCAATATCTGATTAGTGATTTCTGATTATCAAAATATAATATCTTTAAAATTGTATATTTTTAAATAATTTTAAGCGAATTTTGACTACAGAAAAAAATCTACATGGTCAAAATTGCTTTTAATTATAATTACTTAGGTATTTTAAAATTTTTTAAATCTATTGTTTTTTATTTGATTACTATAACGTGTCAAAAAGAATTATAACTTACATACATACTTGACAAACGTTACCATCTTTATGCAATCGGTTAATGATAATAATCAAACTATGTACCTACTAGAGATCTAAGTACTTAGGTAGTCACTTTAGACATGCAATAATGGCAGTATGATTAGTAATTACAACTATAAGGACAAAAACTAGTCATTAATCAAATGTTGCCAAGGTAACATGCAGATGCATAGTAGGTACATAGTCATATAGCAAAAATAAATACTCTTTCAATGAAAGATGCATAAAAAATAGAAAAAAATCTTATAAATTGCTGTCGTAACTATTTTGAAATTGGAACAACTTTTTTTTAAATTGCAATGAATATATTTATATTAGATTTACGTTTATTTGTGGTTTCAAAATAAAAGCATATTGTGTATAATATTGAAATGTTCTATTGTTTTAGGCCGTAAAAGTATTTTTTTTGTTACGTAAATAGCAAAAAGTAATGACGATCGTATTACGTCGTAGATATTATAACCACACCATTTACATCAATAACATTCTATTGTTCGAGCTACGAGGGAAATGTCACGTAACAGAAAATTTGTTTTGGCAATTAAAATATCCTGGATGAGAATCATAATAATTGACAGATGTACTTATACCAGAATCTGACTAATAACTTTTTATTAATTATAAAACAAAGTACTTACTAAAAGGGTAATTTAATTCAGACAGCTGTTTACATGGAGATAATTTATTGTTGACGATGTTATACGAAACTAGCTGTACCGGCAAAACAATGCCATAAAATTATTTTCCCTGTTTTCCTGTTTTTCTCTTGAAGTTTTTTCAGATTTTTTTTCCATAGACCTCACGGAGCCCGAGACCTTTCCAACGAATGTAAAACCGTGAAAATCGGTTCGTGCGTTCTGGTCAGTTATAGCGTCAGGAAGGTCTCTGAATAGGGTAGGCGTAACTTAGTCCAATTCAACCCCGCCAAGACACAAGTCTGCGCGTTCACCACTAAAAAGTCACTAATGCTCGTTTATCCTCGTTTCGAGGGCACATCTTTAACCATCTCCCCTAGCATTGAGATACTTGGCGTCAACATATCGAGCGAAGTCCAGTTCCGATATCATCTTGAGGGTAAGGCCAAATTAGCCTCGAAGAAGCTTGGTGTTCTTAACAGAGCGAGAACTGTCTCGCCATTCTTCAGTCCGCACCAACGCCTACAACTCTACAAGGCGCAGGTTCGGCCTCATATGGAATATTGTTCTCATCTCTGGGAAGGGGCGCCAAAATACCAACTGCTCCCTCTGGATCGTATCCAACGAAGGGCCGCTCGAATTGTTGACTGCCATAGTGTTTCAAACAGCTTGGACCCCCTGGAATTACGCCGAGATGTAGCTTCACTCTGCATCCTCTATCGGTTGTATCACGGAGAGTGCTCTGAGGAATTGTTCGGAATCATACCACCTGCAACTTTTCGCTATCGTCCCACGCGAAAAACATACCATCCTCATCACCTTGATGAGTGGCAGTCTTCCACAGTGCGTTTTTCGCGTAACTTTCTGCCGCGCACTGTAAAACTCTGGAATGAACTGACACCAGCAGTATTTTTGGACCGATACGACCTGCAAACCTTCAAGAAAAGAGCGTATTCCCTCTTAAAAGGCCGGCAACGCACCTGCAGCTCTTCTGATGTTGCAAGTGTCCATGGGCGACGGTAGTTGCTTACCATCAGGTGACCCGTTTGCTCGTTTGCCCCCTTATTTAATTTAAAAAAAGGAAGGAAAACCCGACTTATTTTTATATACTAGATTAAGAAAATAATATTCAGTTACTTATACAATAAGTTGCACTTTTAACCTACAATATAATCTACTAAAAGAACTTATTTTCATAAAATAAAATTACACTAATTTTGTGAACTCTCACATGGACGTCAATTTAGACCAAGACAAAAGGACAGACACATTTTCGCATATTATATTAGTATGGATACAAAATCATGAATATCCTTACACAGTCGGTCAAAAACAAGGTTTAGAGTTAGTGAATGTGAGAGGTTATATCGAAGGTCGCTCTAAACTAAACGGACTCCGTTCATGTTTGACCGTGGTGCTCAATTAAATATAGAACAAGAGGTAAGTATTAAACAAAATAAAAAAAAAAACATAAATCTGCATTTTTTTTATTAAAAGCAATGCATCATTGTTATAATGCAAAGAACCTGTCAATTTTAAAAATTGTTATTTAAAAAAATAAACTTTTTTTTAAAGCTTCGGAATTTTTTGTCTTAATAAAAAAAAAAATGTTGTAACTTACTACATGTAAATTACATATTAAAGGTGTCACTTCTAAGATTGGTTACTTATTAACAATATGCATGTCCAAGTTATTAATTCTAATATTTACTTGGTCAAGGTTGTCAAGTGTAGATGTGATATAACTAGATAAAGTCAACCATCCTGGATATCATATCCATACTAATAATATGAATGGGAAAGTGTGTCTGTCCACGGGCGTATATATAGCTATATATATAGCTATTTAAGGGGGGGGGGGGTCCCTAACGTGAAATAGCGGCCAAGTGCGAGTTGGAATCGCCCATCAAGGGTTCGTACTCGAAATTGGACAAGTAAGATGGATAGTAATGGTGGGGGTCCGGATCCCCAGGACACCCCCCTTATACTATACGCCCATGTGTCTGTCTATCTGGAAATAACTCTTCGCGCCCAAATCGTTAAAATGATTTTGCTGTTTGGTATGAAGATACATTGAGTCCCGGGAAAGCATATAGGATACTTTTTGTCCCGGAAAAATGTACGGTTAAAAGAGTTTTGGCGCAACGGAGTTGCAGATATCATGGTATGGATTATAACTTATAAGTTAACTAGATGATGCCCGCAACTCCGTTGCACCAAAATTTGTTTATCGCGCTGGAACCGTACATTTTTCCGGGATAAAAAGTATCCTATGTCCATTTCCAGGACTCAGAGTATCTCCATGCCAAATTTCAGCAAAATCGGTTCAGCGGTTTGAGCGTGAAGAGGTAACAGACAGACATACAGACAGACAGACACACTTTCGCATTTATAATATTAGTATGGAAGTATGGATTGTTTGCGGATCTACAATGATGCATCGATGTAGATCGTTTTATAGATCATTATCCAGCTTGCCCATAAATGGAAATATACAGACCTGAATTGTTTAAGATAAATGCTAGGAGAATTTAAGGTGACTGGCCAGTGGCCTTCTAGTCTAGCTTTATAATTATTATTGTTCCTTATATTTCTGAACTTATAGGATACTCCATAGATGACGCCCGCAACTCCGTTGCGCCAAAATTCGTTTATATTTTATGTGCTCTAAGATTCTGTTACAAAATAATACAGCCCTTGAAGCTAATAAAGGCGTGTTAAAAAGTTAGATCAACAATAATGGTGATGATGATGATTATGAATGTAGATTCCAAAAAAAGGAAAAAGTTTATACTTAGAAACCCACTCAAGTGATATAACCCCCCTATAATATTATCAATCAATAAATGATAATATTAATTAGGGCAAAGATAATAATTAATTTAGTTAATTGTAATCTATTAAGTTTAATAGTGTCTTATACATTGTCGCAAAGACGGCACTACTGAAGACGTCAATACTTAACGAAGACCTAAGTACTAATCTTAGTTTATAGTTTAAAATTGTACTACGAATATTTAAGGCTATTTTACGAGCCTATAGCAAGTCGTTGGTATTTTAAGACTTTCAAAAATGAGAAGGTTATAATAAATTATAGTATTATTATATATTTTGTCTGTCTATACAGGGTGTAACAGAAATAAGTGATAATACTTTAGGGTGTAAATAATGTAATTTTTTTTTCACTTTTGTATGGGGAACCTCGTGACGCTCGGGCCCTTGCCCATACAAAAGTGAAAAAAAAAAAAGTGTCTTTCAGCGCTGCTACTTTCACAGTGAACTCTCTACAAGCAACACGTACACACCCTAAAGTATTATCACTTATTTTTGTTACACACTGTATTTTTTAAAATATTACATCAATTATTTCCAATCTTTGCTATGTTATACAAAATACCCCTTTTGTTATTTTCCATGTAAGCCTATCAGGAAAACAAAAAAATAATACTAATCATTTTACCCATTTAACCCCTCCTAAGAATCCATAAATATCATCTAAAAAAACCCACCCTGGAAAAATCTGTAAACAATTTTCAAGTATCTTTTACATTGTATGCTATCCATGGAGGATTCCTTGAGCCTTCAAAAGTTTGTTACCCCCTGCAATGACCATAGGTCATAACGTGTATAGGGCTGCTACAAAATTATAGATTTTCAATTTAAGCTATATTTAAGGAATTTCTAAAATTTAAGCTATATTTAAGGAATTTCTAGAAATAATATATTGTGAAGTTGAAAAGACCTCATGGTCTTTATGGTTATGGTCATGGTGAAACCTTGAAACGCACGTATGAACGCACAGTCTGAAATTCCGTAAAAATTGGCTCCGCAGCGAAGGTGTTGAAAATAGGGATGTTTTATTTTTTGTGGGGGGTTCTCTAGTATTTTATAAAGATTTTTTCTTTCTTTGAGATCAAAGTTTTATTTTATTAAGAAAATTGGGGTGGAAGAGTCATTGATGATATTAATTAGGATTTTTGTAAAAATTCATATTAAATAAATAGAATCTGTGTTAGTAGTTGGAACATGACTTGAAAAATACTGAATAACACATAATAATAATGCGCAAAGACTATTTATTAAATTTTGACATCTGACAATATCGATATAAAATTATCGAATTTGCAAAAATTAAGAAAAAATTTTTTCAAATTAATTCCAAGTTTTCATAACCCTTACACGCAATTTAGGGTTATCGTTTGACAAGTAATTATATACAATGTACACGATAACACGGCATATAAACGACAAATTGCCTCATTATACGTCAACATCGCAATCCGCACACAAGTAAATTACAATTAAATATCAAAAAACTTTTTTAACAATAAAAAAATTTTAGAATCTATGACAAAATGGCTGCCGTGAATGGAAAAGACGAGCAACCGATCCCACCATCTTCCCTAATCCGTCGCGTCAGTTCACGCTCGATTCGAAATTCGATTTCCGAGGACAAAGAAAATGGCGACGTTTGCGCGGGAAAGGGTTCCTTCGTCAGCAAATACAAGAAGACACCAGAGGCACTAAAGAGTTTTAACATGAATGACATGGAAAGTGAACTAGAAGTGCCCGGAACTCCGATGACACCAAGAACCTCCACAACACCTGGTTTGTATTTGCAGCAAGTTTTTCGATAAAAAAATTTTAATTTTTTTAAATATGATTTTTTTGTGTTATTTCTCTAGTATTGAGCTGTACTCTAATAAATGGAATTTCATTTAGTCTTTCTAGACTCTGTCTAAATTATTGCAAATTATTCGTCGAAATATTTTGAAACATCACGCCATCTCTTTCGTTAATTCTTAAAACGAAAGAGAACCTGATATTTTATCCACGATTAAGTTTAATCCGTTAGTGAACCTGTGTGAAACTGTGTGATACTAACCTTTCTATCATTTAGGACTTGTGGTCTCAGATAACATAATAACTAACAAATATATTATAATTGCAATGCGATTAATTACTATTATTATAAGCAGAACATCTTCATGTACAGCTCTATAATAGTTCTATAATTTTAAGTTAATTTATTTTGCTTAAGCGAAAATAATTTACACAAAAGTTTTTAATAACGCATGATAGTCAAAATCCTTATTACTTATTGCTTAAAATGATTACTATCACACCACTAAAATCCATCAATTTGTATGGCTTCGTACATAGATTCTCCTCATTGTCAGGCAACGGTCAGGTCTAAGGTCCACCTGTGTCACCGTCAGCAAGTCTGGCTGGTATGCCTTCAACATATTATTATCTTTCTTCGTGGGGAACAAATATTTCTCGTATAGGCATGCTGGTCTCGTGATATATTTTACTCAATACGACAATGTTTCCTATTTGACCTGGAAGCGGCTTAGATTACATTCTCAGGCGCCTTAACCTGTAATGTCAATAATTTCTTATCATGTTTACTCTATTCTGAATTATCTTTCCGCATTTACAATGTATTTTTGTAATAATATGTACATTACGGCTTTGTACCTTTCACTTGTTACTGAGCAAAAGTAAAGGGGAAGAATAATTATTATTTTCAGTAAAATAATTAGTTTTTACTGAAAATAATAATTATTCTTCCTCTATTTTAAATTAAGTGAAATATATTTTACATATTATATTTCATGTTTATTGATAACTCATGATAAGGAGTATTACAAAATAATAAAAAAATGAATTGAAGGCTTCATCTTTTCCAAGAGCCGATACTAATTTAACCCCCCCGAAAAAAAACTGAAATCAGGGGGGTTCTCAAAATTTTCATTCTATCAACTTTAAATATACTTTCCAGTCAAACCAAAAAGCAAATTTTCGCCAAAGTAAAAATAAAATAAAGTAAGTAAGTGCCCGGAACTCCGATGACACCAAGAACCTCCACAACACCTGGTTTGTATTTGCAGCAAGTTTTTCGATAAAAAAATTTTAATTTTTTTAAATATGATTTTTTTGTGTTATTTCTCTAGTATTGAGCTGTACTCTAATAAATGGAATTTCATTTAGTCTTTCTAGACTCTGTCTAAATTATTGCAAATTATTCGTCGAAATATTTTGAAACATCACGCCATCTCTTTCGTTAATTCTTAAAACGAAAGAGAACCTGATATTTTATCCACGATTAAGTTTAATCCGTTAGTGAACCTGTGTGAAACTGTGTGATACTAACCTTTCTATCATTTAGGACTTGTGGTCTCAGATAACATAATAACTAACAAATATATTATAATTGCACTTCTAGTAGTAAGTAATAAAATAAGTAATATTTGGTCACAATTTAAATAAATAACGGTATTTAGAACTTGTAACTTTAGAAAATGTTACATCAGAAAATCGCCAAGTCATGGTGATATTAGAGAAAAGATATTTATTACAGATCATTCACATTTAGAAAACAGTTTGTTTTACTACTCATGTAGTAGATAGGTGGTAAATAAATATTTACGGATTATAAAAATAATACAACTGTACAGTTTTTGGGATAATGTGTTTTAAATGCTTTTTTCCGGACTCAAATTATTATCTTTATTCTATTTTTTTTATTCGTAGAGTGGTTAAACTTTAACCGTTATTAAAGTGTCATCCGACTTTTTAATTTCCATTTTGAGAGCAAAAACCACTTGTGTAAAAATATTTTGTTTATTACCATTTGTATCACCAATAAGCATATTATATACCAATATATCTAGAATTAGTAATATTACAATCTTACGGTATTTCCAGGTCACGAGAAGTGCACATTCCACCATGACCTGGAGTTGGACCACCGGCCGCCGACCCGCGAGGCGCTGCTTCCCGACATGGCCAACTCCTACAGACTGCTGCTTACAGGTAAGGTTCCCAAATTTTAGATTGGTTCCTAGAATTCAGATTGGTTCCCAAAATTTTGATTACACCCAGGAATTTAGATTGGTACATAGATTTAAATTGATTCCTAGAATTTAGATTAGTTCCCAAAATTCAGATTGGTCCTAAAATTTAGATTGGTTCCTAAAATTCAGATTGGTTCCTAAAGCCTGTATCAGTAATTTCCGCTCTTATCACTAAGATTATTTTCAAGATGAGTCCTTTGTTCAGGCAGAGTATGGATAAATATGCATTGTTTATTTAATTGCAAATCTTTTTATTGGCAATCAGCCAAAAAGTAAACAAAAACTGTTTGGTTCGCTATTTTTGGAGGAAATTTCTTATTTGTTCCTTACTTTTCAGGTCTGGGTGAGGATCCAGAGAGGCAAGGTCTCCTGAAGACACCAGAGAGAGCAGCCAAAGCAATGCTGTTCTTTACAAAGGGATACGACCAAAGCTTAGAAGGTATGGTGACATTTATGTTGGACAGACAGTTCGTAATTTTCTCTCAAAAACTTCAGAATTCCTAATTTGACATCTATATATATAAAACTCAAAGGTGATTGACTGACATGGTGATCTATCAACGCACAGCCCAAACCACTGGACCGATCGGGCTGAAATTTTGCATACAGGGAGATATTATGCCGTAGGCATCCGCTAAGAAAGGATTCTGATCAATTCCACCTCCAAGGGGTTAAAATAGGGGATAAAAGTTTGTGTATAATAATACTTCTCATCGCGAGCGAAGCCGCGGGCAAAAGCTCGTTCTTAAAATATAACAACACTAGATGGCGTCCAAAAATCATTTATTGCACGGACAAATAGAAGAAACGTTCCTATGTCCTTTCCCGGTATATATTATGAGAATACTTTGAGTATCCTCATACCCAGCAAAATTAGTTCAGCGGTTTGGGCGTTAAGACTACAACACACAGATTTTTTTTTTAATGAAATAAGGGGGCAAACGAGCAAACGGGTCACCTGATGGAAAGCAACTTCCGTCGCCCATGGACACTCGCAGCATCAGAAGAGCTGCATGTGCGTTGCCGGCCTTTTAAGAGGGAATAGGGTAATAGGGGAGGGTAGGGAAGGGAATAGGGGAGGGTAGGAAAGGGAATAGGGTAGGGGATTGGGCCTCCGGTAAACTCACTCACTCGGCGAAACACAGCGCAAGCGCTGTTTCACGCCGGTTTTCTGTGAGAACGTGGTATTTATCCGGTCGAGCCGGCCCATTCGTGCCGAAGCATGGCTCCCCCACGTATGAATCCATTGTAGACGAACTTCAACCCCGTTAAGTTTCAATCTTTGGATACATTTAATAAAATAAAATAAATTTTATTACACATTCTCTGAGCCTAAGATTTGAATACTATAAAAATAGTCCTTAATTAATATGTTAACCCTAATGTCCTAAAATAATTGTTAAATAAGCCGACTTACGGCCATTCCCAATATTTGATCTATCTCTGGTTTTGCCCTACTAGAGATAGGAATAGCTCAGATTAGACATTAGAGACATATATTTTATGTCAATTGTGAGCTATTCCTATCTCTAGTAGGGCAAAAACAGAGATAGATCAAATATTGGGAACGGCCGTTAATCTTCAGAATGTAAGGCTTATAAAATAAATAAGATTAAAAAAAAAAAGACCTGTTGCCAGACCAAGCATATTTTTATTGGACTTTCGACCTTATGGCTAGGTGCAGGCAGCAGGACTTTGTCGTCCATAAAACATAAGATTTAAGAGGATTATGTCTGTTATTTTTCTAATGCACTATATCTTTGCGAGCGTCCTCATGAAAAATTCATGAGGATAATATTGTGATATAGTGTTTGTTTTGAAAGTGAATTATCGCATTTCATTTTAGAATGACGTCTTTTCTAAAGCAAGCTTACTATCATCATCTTATTTAAAACATTTCCTTGGAGCTCTCTGAAGATAAAAGCGTATTTTTGTCATCTAAGAAATTTCTTCCTTTTAACGATTAGAAAAAGTGACAGATTGACATAGGCCGTGTTCGTCGGCGTAATTTTTAGCGCATTCGCTGCAAAACCTAGTTATTGCGCATGTCCAAATCATGTCATGCCATGGCAACGACAACTGTTTACGACTTGACATTTAACCCAATTGCAATTTGTTGCAATGAACAAACCAGTGGGAGAGCCATGCTTCGGCACGAATGGGCTGGCTCGACCGGAAAAATACCACGCTCTCACAGAAAACCGGCGTGAAACAGCGCTTGCGCTGTGTTTCACCGAGTGAGTGAGTTTACCGGAGGCCCAATCCCCTACCCTATTCCCTTCCCTACCTTCCCCTATTCCCTTCCCTTCCCTCCCCTGTTACCCTATTCCCTCTTAAAAGGCCGGCAACGCACCTGCATCTCTTCTGATGCTACGAGTGTCCATGGGTGACGGAAGTTGCTTTCCATCAGGTGACCCGTTTCCTCGTTTGCCCTCTTATTTCATAAAAAAAAACAATTAAATTTTTAAAATTTTCCAAGTAATCCATATCCATATTTTCCAAAATAAAATAATCAAACACTATCATACTGTTAAATAAATTATTTGTTCGGCTGTTAGACAATTTTTGGTTATATGTATTTATGTTTAGCTTTTATTATTTTAATCATGTATAAACAATTAAGACGTTGTTTACGACTTGACCAGCAACTTGTTATGGCGTTGCCATGACATCTTTTGGACATGCGCAATAAAAGGTTTGTCCAAAAATACGCCGACGAACACGGCCATACATAGGCCGTGTTCGTCGGCGTAATTTTTAGCGCATTCGCTGCAAAACCTAGTTATTGCGCATGTCCAAATCATGTCATGCCATGGCAACGACAACTGTTTACGACTTGACATTTAACCCAATTGCAATTTGTTGGTGGCGTTGCAATGAACAAACCAGTGGGAGAGCCATGCTTCGGCACGAATGGGCCGGCTCGACCGGAGAAATACCACGCTCTCACAGAAAACCGGCGTGAAACAGCGCTTGCGCTGTGTTTCACCGAGTGAGTGAGTTTACCGGAGGCCCAATCCCCTACCCTATTCCCTTCCCTACCTTCCCCTATTCCCTTCCCTTCCCATCCCTACCGTCCCCTGTTACCCTATTCCCTCTTAAAAGCCGGCAACGCACCAGCATCTCTTCTGATGCTACGAGTGTCCATGGGTGACGGAAGTTGCTTTCCATCAGGTGACCCGTTTGCCCTCTTATTTCATAAAAAAAAAACAATTAAATTTTTAAATTTTTCCAAGTGATCCATATCCATATTTTCCAAAATAAAATAATCAAACACTATCATAGTGTTAAATAAATTACTTGTGCGGCTGTTAGACAATTTAGGCTTATGTATTTATGTTTAGCTTTTATTATTTTAATCATGTATAAACAATTAAGACGTTGTTTACGACTTGACCAGCAACTTGTTATGGCGTTGCCATGACATCTTTTGGACATGCGCAATAAAAGGTTTGTCCAAAAATACGCCGACGAACACGGCCATAGTCTTTTTCAAAGCGTCAAAACGCGATGATATTTTATATGTATGATTTAATATAAATCATCGCGTTTCCACTTTCTTTCATTTTATTTTGCGTCTTATCTTCTTTTATTTTAATTAAGCCAGCTTTCATTACATTTACGCCCTTTTCATTTGTGCCTTCTTTTACATTTTCAAGTTCTTTTATTTAATTTCTATCTTCTTTCATTCCAGAGGTCCTCAACAACGCTATCTTCGATGAAGACACAGACGAGATGGTGGTGGTGAAAGACATTGAGATGTTCTCCATGTGCGAGCACCATCTGGTGCCATTCTACGGAAAGGTGTCCATCGGATACCTGCCGCAGGGCAAGATCTTGGGTCTGAGCAAGCTGGCCAGGTGAGATTTTTGGTCACTTGGTATTTTCGTTTGCTGGGCTGAGTAAGTTGGTCATGCAACTTGTGAGCTTGTTGGTCAATTATTTGTTATCTAGTTTGCTGGGCTCAGAGAGCTAAGTGACCAAGTGTCACTTAGTTATTATGTTTACTGGCCTGAATAAGAACGCCATGTTGAGGTGTTTGGCCACATAAGTTTTTGGAAATTTGGCCAGCTTCTTTAGATATCTGCCGCAGGACAAGATCTGTAACAAATTTTGGTTTTTGCCAGAGGATGGTCGTTGGTAAAAGCTTCCGTAGTAGCATACTCACTCACTTTTAAGCATATTCACTATTCAGTTCAGGTGAGATTTTTTCGGCCTTTTCATGATTATTAATTTTCAGAATCGTCGAGATCTACTCCCGAAGGCTTCAAGTACAGGAGCGCCTGACCAAACAGATTGCGTTGGCTGTCACCCAGGCGGTCAGACCCGCCGGTGTGGCGGTCGTCATTGAGGGAGTGTAAGTAGAATTGTATAATATTAATAACTCCCACACCGGTTTCGGTGATGGTGACCGGTTTCATTGAAACCAGGCCAGTTACGCAGGAGTAATTTTACAGTGCCCAAGTGTGTGCGCAGTACACAAGCGGGGCCAGACTGACGTGGTGTGAAGCGTCCATAGATATTATTGTTATTATAATTAACCACCAACTCTTCTCCAACAGACACATGTGCATGGTTATGCGTGGAGTTCAGAAGATCAACAGCAAGACCGTCACATCCACCATGCTCGGAGTCTTCCGCGATGATCCCAAGACCAGGGAGGAGTTTCTGAACCTCGTCCACTCAAAGTGAGGCCATTTTGAGGTCGCTTGTCAGTTTTACGGGTCATTTTCGGTTGGTCACTTATAATTTTCGGTTGGTCAGTTTTGATTTTTGGTTGGTCAGTTTTGACGTTTGATTTAAATGTAGTTTTTAATGGATCACTTCTTCAATAAAATCATCAATAAGATGGCTAATGAATTGTATGAAATTGTGATCCCTAAGCCTAATTTTCCAACTGTAGGACACAAATTTTGAAAAAAAATCTGTAATAGTACCTTATAATTATAATCCAAAACGATTATAATCCTTATATCTGAATAATCCAAAACGAAGAATTTAAAATGACCTATAAAACTGACTTTAAAGTTGTAAATAAGAAAAGGTTTTATTTAATACAGCCTTATGACAAATTAGTTTTAGTTTTTAGTTTTAGTTAGTTAAGAGAATGCAAATTTTTGATTATTTTTTGATGAACATTTTAAAAATTTTTGGTTAATTTTTGATGTAGATTTTTTTGTTAAAAAAAATGTGATTTTGTGCGATATGCAGCATAAATTTAAAGCGCTATATTTTATTGTATGTTTGTTTGGGAAAATTGATAGATATTATTGCCCAATCATCAATTTTCTCAAAATTTTGTGGACCAAAAGTAAAAATCTCGGGCTGTTATGGCTGACGTTCGACATTTTTGCTCACTTTTTTGACACATTTGTTTATTTTCTCTCGAAAACTCCATGACGTTGCCTTAATGTAAAGGATTTTTATAATATATTGTACATTATTTTAATAAAGTTTTTTTAAGTTATCACATTTGTTTTTTTTTTACACTTTCTACTCTGTATCAGAAAAAAATTATTAAAGGCAAATCAAATTTCGTCAAGTCCAAACTACGCCATAACCCGACCAAATGACGTAGATCTGCCATCTGCCTATGCATCAATTTCTCAGATCTCAATTAAATACTGGAACCTTAGAAAAAAAAACTTTTTGACTCTTATGGTTTCTTGCCTTTGACGTTTAACTAAATTGCTGCTTGCTTTTTGCTTTCGTAAACGTTTTATATGAAACATAACAAATACTAAATATTATGCAAACATTTTTTGATGATATTCCGATTTTCGACTACTGAAACTTTTTAAAAAACAATGTAAACCAGTTCGAGTAAAATTGGCACTAAGCTATTGCTTAAAATAATGAAGCAAGTGCATTTTTTGTATGATGTTAATGATAGTAAGTTTTAAAAAATACACAAACGAGAAATAAACGAAATTACTAAACCAGGGGTTTCCAATTTTATCAGCCTATGGCACACTTTCAAGTTTAGTATTCTGTTGCGATATCCTAAAAAATATCCCCTTGAAATCCTAGCTTCATATTTTGCATTAGGGGAATCCCCCCCACCCCACCCCTTAATCTAGGTACACTTTGGGGACCCCTGCTCTAAATTGTACCTATTTCAGGAGCAAGACGGATGTACTACACGACATCATAGCGACCGGACCAAGGTGCTGCAAGTCCCATCTATGAGAGAACAACTTCGGAGGAAGAAAAAATTGAGACACATGAATAAGACAAATATGACCAAAAAAATGTTTATAGTGCTAGTTTCCTAATTTTAAACAGAAATATACTTTTGTATAAAGAAGCTAATTTCATTAAGTTTATTCATCTATTTTCCATTAAATATCCATAAAAAGTTTATCAGAACAGCAAAAGCCAGCAAAAGGACAGTCAAGCCGCTTAGAAAAAATATTGCTATTCTTATATTAAAGGCACTATAGAATTATGATAAATAAAAATTCTACTTTCAAATTTTTTCATTCATATTTGAAAAATCACCTAACCGCACGCCACACTTCAAACTTCACACCTAAAAGTAGGTTTATAATTTTGCTATAACAGGCGAACTGGTTAAAATGATGAGAATTTTCGGACTCCACGCCGTTAATATCTAAACCAATGTACGCCTAGTTTATAAAATTTAGAGCACTTGTTGCACATGTTCATGACATACGGGTACGACACCGCGACCGCAACTCCACCAGCGGTCGTCTGCCTGGTGGTCGGCAGACCCCTCTTCGGAGGGGCGATTACTCGCCCCCCAGGCTGAACAGAGGCCCCAGTGCGGGCTTGTCTAGGCCATTCCTCTCCTTTTGTCGCGATGCGCGGGAGCACGTTGCGCATCACGACTCTCGCGGGGGCTCGGTGCAATGGGTGACGGCTTCCCCTTGCCGTCACCCTGAGGTCACGCCGTTGTGGGCGCGACGTCTCCGCCTGGGCCGTCTTCTAGAGTCGAGCGCCTCCCTTTCTCTCGTGCGCTCGGCCTCTTCCTTGGCAGTCATCACCTCCTCTGCGAAGTGTTCGACCGCCCTCCACTCCTCCTCACCGCACAGCATCGAGCGGATCAGTGCTGGCAGTGAGATGTCATTGCCAATGACAGCCCTGAGGGCCGTCCGTTGTCCACTCCAGGAGGGACAGGCCGTCAGGGTATGCTCAGCCGTGTCCCTATCCGCGTCGCAGTGATGGCAGCTTGTTGTTTCCTCTCTTCCAACGATCTCGCAAAGGTACCGACCGAAGCATCCGTGCCCGGTCAGTACCTGTGTCAGTCGGAAGGAGAGGGCGCCGGTCTCTCTGCTGATCCAGTCCCTTAGCACTGGGCGGATGGCCAGTACTAGGTTGACACTCGCTTGCGGCTCTTGCAGCCGTTCCTCCCATAAGTCTATGACACGCTCTCGTGCATTGTCCCTCCACCGACGTACGGCGTCTGGTAAGAGGTTGCTGCCCCCCGCGCGAAATGCTGCCCCCCGCGCGAAATGAGTTATGACCTACGAATAATAAAAACTAAGGAAAAGTAACTCCGTCAAAAACATGCTCCACAATACTTGTCAAAAAAGTGTACCTTAGGTACACATTTCAATACATTTGCAATATTTAGGTGACCTTGAGGCTTGAGCGGTACTAGACTGACGTTACATGACAGATCAAATCTTATAGGTATCTAATCTAATATCTTGATCTAATAAGGTATTCATAATATTTTTTATGTGATTTCAAAATTGTGTACAGCGTCTACTCTTTTTTGATAAGCGCCTATATTTTAGGTTAGGTTAAAAAAAATTGCATCTCCAAAAAACTGTCTAAAAATATTAAAAGCAAAAAACACTTTAAACGCCTTTTCTTTCAAATAGCTTTTTTACTTTATGTAAGTTTGCCTTTCCAGTGACGATAATGATAATGTTTTAACTATACAATGCTCAACTAAAATAACATTTAATACAAAACCACACATACTGTATTGATAGACAACTTTTTGCAGTTTTTTTTTTTATTTCAGTAGAAAAAAAATTTGAAAGTGCTAGTAAAAAAGTTAATTGAAACAAGTTTTGACTGACCTTGTATAAGAATATTCACTTTGATCTAAGTACTGACTAAAATCCTTACAAATAGACTAATTTGTGTTTAAGTTTGTTACGCTTTTACAGGATTAATAATAAAAAAATCACGAAATTAAAATTTTTATATAAAAAAAATACAAATATCATAGTAAAAACAATATTTTAAAAACGCGCTAACCGCCATGAAAGGATTTTTCAAAATTTCACCCAAAGTTGTAAAATAAGGAATCAACCATTTGTTTCGGAGTCCTGATTCACATGAGCAAAGCCGTGGTGATAAGGTAAGTAATGTTATATTACATCATCAAAGTTTCGTTAAATAATCCTTAAGTTGCCACAAAATGTATGGTTCTCAGGTAATAAACATATTTCTTAGCAAACGAAGTTGCGTGCCATTTTTATTACTATCAAAATAGTAAAATAAGTTTTGGTTTCACCCTGTATATTCTCTATCAACAATAATTATAAGGTCGTGGATGTTTTGTTGGTCGTCACTAGCGGATCAATCGTCGGTATGTTCAGATGTTTTTTTTTTAATTTTTGACATAAAAAATCTACAAAAATAATAAAAAATATTTTTTATATTACTTATTATTTTTGTAGGTTTCATCTCTAATCTTCTTTTTTTCTTTTGGTACGTGTAACGTGTTGAAAGCATTTATATTTTATAATATTTACACTTCGACTAACAACGTTTAAATATTATTATTATCAAGGGGTTTAAATGCTGTTGCTTGTTGCTTTATGAACATTAAGATCCGAAGAGTAACATAAAATTGACTGCTTTCCAACAAACAAGGTTAAAAGTAGCCATTTTTAATAGGTAGCCGCAATTTCAAATTAGATTGATATTAATGTTTACCATTTCAATCTGACAAATACCTTATCGTTGTGCCCTCTTGACTTTATGTTAATTACTTACTTTATTTACTTAGATAAATATAATTTTAACATACATTTGTATTTCACTAATCTAAAACTTCAGAGAAATTAATTTCGCAAAATTTCCACGAAGCTATAAAAAATACAACAGGTAAAAATTTACAACCGATCTCTCTCCTTCTCTCTCAACTCTCCTTTTTTTGAAGTTGGTTAAAAATAATTTCATACAACATAAAGTAATAAAATCCCGCTTAAATTCGAGAACGGCTGAATTTATTTAATTCTTATGTGAACAGTCCAGTGAAGGTTTAGGAGGGACGTGCTACGAAGTTCACCTTTTTTTTTATGAAATAAGGGGCAAACGAGCAAACGGGTCACCTGATGGAAAGCAACTTCCGTCGCCCATGGACACACGCAGCATCAGAAGAGCTGCAAGTGCGTTGCCGGCCTTTTAAGAGGGAATAGGGTAATTTTGGAGGGTAGGGAAGGGAAGGGAATAGTTGAGGGTAGGGAAGGGAATAGGGTAGGGGTTAGGGGATTGGGCCTCCGGTAAACTCACTTACTCGGTGAAACACAGCGCAAGCGCTGTTTCACGCCGGTTTTCTGTGAGAACGTGGTATTTATCCGGTCGAGCCGGCCCATTCGTGCCGAAGTATGGCTCTCCCACCTGGTCATCTACTTTATTTTTTTATTTACAGAAAATGAAGGTGCTCGCAATAATACTATTCGTTGGCTGCGTTGCCGCCAATCCGATTGCGGACGATGACAAGAAACCTATTGTGATTGACGAGAGATTCTACCCAAAAGAATGGGAGGTCTACAAAAGTGACCATGATATAGTCAGCATCCTCGTACCATTAAACTCCATCAATTTTGAGGAAGATACACCGGATGAGAAGGAAAGCAATGTCGTTATGTTCTTTTCTGAAGCTGACATTGTAGATGGCAAACGAGTGGACAAAGGCGTATATGTATTCCAAAATAAGGTGGCAACAAAGGTTTTAGATAATGGCAGAGATATGGCTGCTTCGGGAGATGACAGCAGACTAGTATTCATAGCCGCCAGCGATGGACTTTACGTGTACAAAGAGGAAACAAAAACCGCTGAAAAATACGGCACAATCAATGATGATATCATCGGTTTAGCTAAAGATAAATCTGGTGATGTTATCTACATTCTAACAGCCAATAAGGAAGTGTACAAAGTAACTGACGACGGTAAAGCTAAAGAAAAAATTTTAGACAAAGCGGATCAAATCGTTCTGGATTATGAAAGTAATCTTTATTATACTAGCGATAATAAAGTATATGTCCTTAAAGGTAACGATAAGAAAGAAATAAATATACCACAGGGTGCTGTTACCTTGATTAAGCCACCATACGTGCTGGACGAAGGTGTACCTTGTGTGGTAGACGATAAAGCCTACATCGTGTACCCTAATGGTACCAGCGAAGTGTACGGAGTGGAATTCAAGCCAAACTTTAAGCCAACAGCTTATGCTATGGAAGCTGCCTTATTACAATATCATGCTCACGACAAAGCTATTTACGAATATAATTTGGTTAAAGTCATTGAAGAAAACATAGTCAGTTTGGACAGTGTGTTTGGCGATAAGAAAAGTGAGCTGCGCTCTATAGCTACAAGCAAAAAAACTTTCAACTGAATTGCTAAAAATAATCTAGATAGCGGTTTCACAGTAAGACAGGACTTTACTAAAGAAGATCACATTTTCATTGCAAGAGTATTATGAAATTAAAATGTTATCTGATTGAAAGTATGTCTTATTCCTACCTTGTTAAATTACCTGTTTAATCATTAAAAATTGCAGACACATACAACTAAATAACATAAAATCTACAACACAATTTTGATAATTTTTAAAATTTAAAAAAATAACCGAATTTCTACGTAACAAAGTTGTGGGAATTAACTGGCAGTTATACACTTACAAAAAAGTAGTAACACTTGGTGTATGTGTCACTTAAATTATTATTGAGTTCACCGTGAAAGTGGCAGCGCTGAAAGATTTGCTTGGGTTAGCGTCATGAATTTTCCCATAAATAATGGGGATTGTCCATTTTTTTTTAATTTTGCTCATTACAAAAACATTTCGAGGAATAAGGTCAGTGATCGTTTTTCTGTATATAAACGAAAAAAATACCCATTACTTATATTTTTGAACAAATATGTTTAACCTTTGTTTGACCTTCAATTAGCAATAAATTCGACCAACATTACGTTTCGAACTTTAGATAAGCTTCTCATATCAGCTTTCAAATAATGAGAACTTGCATTTGACGGACCAGTCATTATAAATAAGATTGAAAGGAAAAAAACATACTGCAGAGGTCAATTATTGGCCGCCGATGATGACGTCAGAGCAAAACTTTAAAAATTTATTGAGAAAAAAATAGCCAATGAATTTCAAAATTATTTAATTTATATTCTTAAAATACCCTATTTTAGCGAAAAAAAATATAAAAAGTACATGTGATTTTTTTTGGACAATGCCCATTAAAACAAATACGTGTGACACTCGGGGACTGCCGCGGTAAAGCTATTGCCTATTGCATAGCATTCTTATGCAAATATATCGCATACGTCTAGTCGCACGCACACAAACACCGTGCCGAAGTCTGGCAACGCCGCTGTGCCGGTCGGAGTGGGGAGTATTAGGAAAATCGTAACGAATTTCTATATAAGGTCGCTGCGCTCAAAGCCCGCGATAAAAGCTATGCAATAGCTTAAAAACCGGCCAAGTGCGAGTTGGACTCGCCCATGAAGGGTTCCGCAGCAACAATAAGGTTTATTTTTTATGAAATTAAAAGGTTTTTGATTTATTTTTATGTTTCAGTTGATTTAATGAAAGTTAATTTAAGGTTTACCATTTATGATTTATAAAAAAAAAACTACTGTCTAGATCTGGTTCAAACCAATTTTCGTTGGTAGTTTTTATAGTAATGTATATCATATATATTTTTTAGACTTATCATGCCCTTACTTTAGAAGTTAGAGAGGGGGGGACACATATTTTAGCATTTTGGAAGAATCTCTCTCGCAAACTATTCAGGTTAGAAAAAAATTATGTTAGAAACTTCAATTTACGATTTTTGAAGACCTATCCATAGATATCCCACACTATGGTTAGATGAAAAAAAAAATTTGTTGGTTTAAGGTTTACCATTTCTGACGTATAAAAAAAAACTACTTGCTAGATCTCGTTCAAACTAATTTTCGTTGGTAGTTTTTATAGTAATGTACTCCATATATTTTTTTTAGACTTATCATGCCCCTAATTTAGAAATTAGAGGGGGGACACACATTTTACCACTTTGGAAGAGTCTCTCTTGCAAACTATTCAGGTTAGAAAAAAATGATATTAGAAACCTCAATATGATTTTTGAAGACCTATCCATAGATACCCCACACGCATAGCTTAGACGATTTTTTTTTTTTTGTTTCAGTTGTAAAATTTTTAATAATTATTCCATTTTTGTATCAAAATCTTAATGCGGTTCACAGAATACATCTACTTACCAAGTTTCAATAGCTCTTATAGTTTCGGAGAAAAGTGGCTGTGACATACGGACGGACAGACAGACAGACAGACAGACATGACAAATCTATAAGGGTTCCGTTTTTTTGCCATTTGGCTACGGAACCCTAAAAAGTTAATCTTCCGCTACTAATTACACATGAATTCATACACATTAGACTCCCTATGCATAATGAGTTTGTTTTGTCACAACTTTTGACTGAGGCATTACATAATCATGCTATACCGAAATATCTAATTCGAATAACCTCTGTCCTAAGATACGTGTAGCAGAGAACAGTATTTTCCAAAGAAATTTTTATCTGAGGTGTCACCCCAACTTACTTTAAAGTAGAATCAACACAACGATAGTAAACCAGGGACGGATTTAAAATTAAAATATGCCGTAGTGGTCTACGGCATATTTTAATTTTCTTCTTACGGCATATTTTAATTTTCTTCTTTTGCTTCTTACAGAATAAACGGCACTGGTGTGCCGTTTATTCTGTAAGAAGCCTTAGGGTCCATTCAGACAGCAACGCGACGAGGCGAGGCGCAGTGCGGCATAAAGTATGGATTTGACAGATTTAAATTGCGTCAAGACGTCTTGCAAATCTGTCAAATCCATATAAATTTAGAAATACATCTACACGTCGCGTTGCTGTCTGAATCAACCCTTACGGCTTACCCCCTTACTAATAAACGCTGTATAGGCTTTGAATAGTTATACAGTGTTTTGTCTTCTTCAATCCAATTAAAAATGTCACTTGTGTGACAGGAACAAAACACAGTATAACTATTCAAAGCTTATACAACGTTTATTAGTAAGGGGGTTAGTCTTTACTAGATGATGTCCACAACTCTGTTGCGCTAAAATCAGCTTATTAGCGCGGGAGCCGTCATTTTCTCCGGGACAAAAGTACGTAATACGTGGGAGAGCCATGCTTCGGCACGAATGGGCCGGCTCGACCGGAGAAGTACCACGTTCTCACAGAAAACCGGCGTGAAACAGCGCTTGCGCTGTGTTTCGCCGAGTGAGTGAGTTTACCGGAGGTTCCCTTCCCATCCCTACCCTCCCCTATTACCCTATTCCCTCTTAAAAGGCCGGCAACGCACCTGCAGCTCTTCTGATGCTGCGAGTGTCCATGGGCGACGGAAGTTGCTTTCCATCAGGTGACCCGTTTGCTCGTTTGCCCCCTTCTTTCATAAAAAAAATCCTATGTCCTTTTCCGAGACTCTAAGTATCTCCATGCCAAACTGCAGTAAAATCGGTTTAGCGGTTTGGGCGTGAAGAGGTAAGAGACAGACAGACGGATAAACAGACCGACAGGCACACTTTCGCATTTATAATATTAGTATGGATGCTTCACGTGATTAAGCAGAGAAATAACCTGTATACAAGTTGTCAGGCTTAACACCGTTAATCGTTATCCTAAAATAAAATAAAATTTTAGTTTGCTAATTATTAATAAGTAACCAAAATATTATATCTAAGATGCTGTTATGTACCTACTGTTTTAGGTTAGTAATAGACTGTACTTAGATAACTTTTATATTATGTTAATGTCACCAATGCCTTCAAGAGTTGTTTTATTATAAACTTATATACTTACTTATTTTTTAAAGTAGCTTTAAATACAATAATATGTTGTCACATTATGATTAGTAAGGATTTTTATAATTTTTATGTTTTTAAGTAAAAGTAAGGTGTCCATTGAAAATCAGCGTTGCGGATCCGTTCGCAACATTGCTGAATGGGAACCAATTTGGTATTACATAGGATAGTATTAGTAGTTAAGAATTATTTTTGTAAGATGCTAAATACCAAATAAATTTATTTTTCTTTCTTTCTTTCTTTCAAAAAGCATCAAATAAACCCGTCAAAATAAAGACGGACTTTTCGAGTTGCCAGCATTGTTCTCATAGAAAAAGTTGCTCATTTTGATGGGCTCATTTGATAACGGTGTTAAACCTAACACCCTGTATAATGCTTGGATTGCACTCCAATAAGTGCCAGTACAAGTGAAATCGAAACAGCATCAGCAGCAGACATTTTCGCGTTACGGTAGAAAATGAGAGAGACATAGCTTTATTGCGATGGTGTTCTACTCATCCTCCATTTTTTGGATGAAAAAACTTGAGAGGTGTCAAGGGACACCCGGATGGAACGAAGTTGCTTTCTATGAGAGAGTGTGAGACAGACAGAGAAACACGCGCCGCACGGCTTACAACTATAGCAAACAGAGTCGTTACAATTTTTGTTTTAAATTTTCTCCGTCTAGCCCCCTTTCGCAATGCGCGATAAGGAACTTCGTTCCAAAAAAATGTTATGCTCGCGTGGTGAGTGGTGACCACATCAACCATGACCGCCGTCTACGAGAGGAAATAATATCCATCGCGTACTACCTACACTTACTGTAGGAAAATTTATACCTGCCACTGCCGCTTCGTTTTTACTTCTACCGGCACTCCTGAGCCCCTAGCCAGGACGTTTTCTTTATCGCTTCTTAATAGAATCGCCGATCAAAATGTATGAAATTGACTTTAGTCGAGTCGAACGTCAACTTTATAATATCTATTTACCATGAGTATAATAATAGTTATCACTAAGCGTTTGCTATACGTTTAATGATAAGTGATAACTATTCTGAGTGAGCGCTTACTTAGAATTCATATATCCTTATGTCTTGTAGCTTATTGTAAGTCATATTATTATGTTGTGTTTGTCATGATTTGATGCTTCGTATGTTAGATTTAAGTGTAATTTATTACTAATACACTAGTGGAAACTTTTAAGGCGACGCCTTGATAACGCGGCGTCACCTTAAGAGGATACACCAGGGGCTAGAGAAATGACAAAAAAGTACGTGTAATATCTATAGCTGTCTCCCTTACCTCAAGCCTATACCGCAGAACGCGATAGAGACAACAGCTGCAGAAAATCAACCATTCGTTGTCCCCTGATTCCTTCTCCAAAACTTAACCGATTTAAATACTTTTTTCATTAAAGATTAAAGAAAGGCCTGAGCTGTGAACATAGGAATGTTTTTATTTTTTGTATAATCCAGCCAAATCAGTTTTCTGGATGTTTGAACGCAGCGGAAAATCTGGCCATTTTTTTGTGTTTTTGAACGTTCATGTGTTATTTAATAATTATAAATTATAAAAAAAAGAAAACATAGGGACATTGTATTAGTGGCCGTAGATATTCAGAAAAAAAAATATAACTCTACTAGCATTATCCAGGGAGGAAACAGGGGACAACGTTTGTATGGAAAAAAGGGTGGTGTGGACTCCTCTTAAAAGGTATATCGCTGTGTAACGTGTATCTCACTGTTGTCTTAAAAATATGCTGTAAGTTTTCCTAAGAAAATAAAATAAATAAATAAAATAAAATATTATAGAACACTTATTAAATCAAAAGGTTTTTGATTATTTTTATATTGCAGTTTAATTTATGAAAGACATAGGTTTACCATTTATGATTTATAAAAAAAACTACTTGCTAGACCAATTTTCGTTGGTAGAAATAGTAATGTATGTGCATTATAATGCTTATCACCCCTACTTTAGAAGTTACTTTGGAGGGGGGGGACACATTTTATCACTTCTTCAGTCTTCAGTCTCTCTCGCAAACTTCAGGTAAAAAAAAAATATTATATTTATTTCACTTTTTATTGTACACAAGAAAAATACATAAGGATAGAGTTAACACAAAAAGACGACACAGAGGAACTGCTTATTTTTAAAAGGAATCTCTTACAGCAGCCCTACGAAGAGATACAATGTAAAAGACAGCAGATAGTTATTAACTAATTAAACTAAATCTTATATCGTTAAACGAGCAATTCTTGTATTGTAATATATATATATATATATATATATATATATATATATATATATATATATATATATATATATATATATATATATATATATATATATATATATATCGTCAAATAGCTAGTTAACTATAAAATATACAACTAAGTACTTATCAGTCAGTTTTAGTATAAATCAGACTTATAATTTATACTAAAACTATGACTGACTGATTGACATGTGATCTATCAACGCACAGCCCAAACCACTGGACGGATCGGGCTGAAATTTGGCATGCGGGTAGATGTTATGGCGTAAGCATCCGCTAAGAAAAGGTTTTGATAAATTCCAACCCCAAGAGGTTCAAATAAATGAAAGTTTGTATATAATAATACTTCTTAACGCGAGCGAAGCCGCGGGCAAAAGCTCGTATATATATAAAACGCCTCCGTGGTCTAGTGGTTAGAGCGTCGCTCTCGACTCTGGAGGTCGTGGGTTCGAATCCCGCGTTGGAAACATGTTATTTCCAAGTTTGGTTAGGACAGTGCAGGCTGATCACCTGATTGTCTGACAAGTAAGATGATCCATGCGTCGGATGGGCATGTAAATAGTCGGTCCTGCGCCTGATCTCTCGCCAGTCGTGTCGGTCTTCCGTCCCACTGGGTTATGAGAGTAAAGGAATAGAGAGTGCTCTTGTGTACTGCGCACACACTTGGGCACTATAAAAATTACTCCTGCGTACCTGGTCAGGTTTCAATGAAACCGGCCACCGTCACCGAAACCGGTGTGGGGAGTATTATTATTATATATAAAATAAATTTATTAGAAACCTCAATATAATTTTTGAAGATCTATCCATATAATATATGGATAGATCTTCACACGCATAGATTACATGATTTTTTTTGTTTCAGTTCAGTTTTGTATCAAAATCTTAATGCAGTTCACATACTACATCTACTTACCAAGTTTCAATAGTGTAGCTCTGATAGTTTCGGAGAAAAGTGGCTGTGACATACGGACAGACAGACAGACAAACAGACAGACAGACAGACTTGACGAATCTATAAGGGTTCCGATTTTTGCCATTTGGCTACGCTACCCTAAAAAGCGATAAAGAGAAAGTCTTGGCTAGAGGCTCTGGTCAGATTATATCGCCAATAATATTTTAGCTGAATGCGGCCCTGTGACTAAGACAGAGGTTGTGATAAAACCTTATATTTTGAGTCTACATAATCATTTGAACTCTGGGGACCAAGCCGGTAAGTTGCCTTAAAATCTTAGTACTTTTTAAATTATTCTTATTAAAATTTATTAAAAATTCTTCAGTTTTATTTGTTAAAAAAATATTTTAGAGTTATATTTACCTTTTGCTATTAATAAACAAAAGTATTTGCTATTAATAAATAGCAAAAGGTAAAAAACCATCCCCCTAATCTTTTGATAAACAAAAAATGTAAGTCGCGGTCACAATTATAACATTATGATTTTTAAAGCCCGATTAAAAAAAAACAATATTTTGAAGTTTTACCTTTTTAATTGAATCAATTTGAAAAAGTACATCGTCAAAATTGTGACCATTGCCATCGAGTGCATTTTAAAAAGTTGAGTCACTTCGTTGTTTGAGTTTAGAAATGTAATTTATTTCAATTCACAACATTTCAAAATTTTCTTAGATTATCTTCCCGCTATAGTTCTCATCATTCGTTTGACAATCATCATCAATATCAACACCACCTTAACCTTTATTATTTCTAAGATCTAAATCAGTAACCTTGACAGCTTTGCCAATTATTAGATAAAGTTTTTTTTGCATTTGCTACATTCCAGTCTAGTGTCTTCATACAGCAAACTTATAGTCCAAAATTTGACAGTTTTGTAAATCAAATAATGCTTGCGATGTCTAATGTCAAATTTCATACAATTTTGATTTCTAGCTTCGCTTTTAAAACTACAATGCCATTTGACTAGGTACTGAAGCTATCTCCTATCTCTTCGTAGTTACAACTTCCACATAATTTCAAATATGTACAAACGTGGGAAAGCCATGCTTCGGCACAAATGGGCCGGCTCGACCGGATAAATACCACGTTCTCAGAGAAAACCGGCGTGAAACAGCGCTTGCGCTGTGTTTCGCCGAGTGAGTGAGTTTACCGGAGGACTCTTAAAAGGCCGGCAACGCACTTGCAGCTCTTCTGATGCTGCGAGTGGGTCCATGGGCAACGGAAGTTGCTTTCCATTTGCTCGTTTGCCCCCTTATTTCACTAAAAAAAAAAAAAAAAAACTAGTGAGCAAAACGATGCAGTATCTCGTGACTAACGGTCACACTCAAAGACATAATGATAATTAAACTTTAATTTAATGAAGACTTTGACGGATAATGTATGGGGCTAATGTCAAATTAATCACAGTTAAGTAATTGATATTTGAGTGCAGCAGGTACTGTGTTATGTATTGTCAGCTTAGGTTGCGTTGCACCAACTAACTTTGTCTAATGTCAAATCTTTGGTTAAAGTCAAAAATGGACGCCATATTTAACCATAACCTTGAGCTCGACAAGGCTTTGAATGAACGTGGCGAAAAAAGGAACGAACGCTGTCATCATACAAAAACGCCATTTTTCTCCTTTACCAGCAGCGCCCCAGCCCACGTTCACTTTTTATTGTACACCTTGTCGGACCAGCTGTCATCTGTCAAATTTTGTGGTCAAAGTTAAGGTTAACGTTAAAGTTAGCCTTAACTATAACCATAACTTTGACCATAACGTTTACTTTAACCACGCCTCTGGTGCAACCCAGGGTGGGTTAGGTTAGTGAATATAGTTAATGCACAATGTTTTGCTTTGATATTATCTACTTGACCTCTGCGAGTTGATGTGATAATGTCATGAGATCATCACATGATATATTTGTTTTTATTTATAACCAGCGGGGCTAAAATGGTCGCTTTGGAGAATCATGATATGAATCATGTTATGTTTCATTTTTCTAGAATCGCAAAATGCAACTCTGCTTACAATTCATTTCTGTATTTTTGTACTGATTTGACATTTGTCAGTTTGACAGTTTTGACAATTCATTTGCTGAATTTATTGAGAGGAATTGCTAAATGTGACCATTTTAGCCCCGCTGAACTCGACTACAGTACCTTGGTATTCAAACAGAAATTAGGCGAAATGAGGAATCAAAATCATAAGGGTTTTCATATGGTAACTTATAGACGCCTTAAGGCGAGGATAAACCCCAATTTGCTATTCCGCGACTTCCGGTTTACCTAGTTCCAATATAATAACGAAGTTTTAAAAAATATGAGGTATAAAGCACAATATTTAAAATACCTTAAACCATAAACATTTTAATAAAACTTAATACTTTGGCTGTAATTAATTTACAAAGTCACCTCCGATAAAAATCTATTTCATCGAAATATAAGTATTAACTAGGATAATTATACATTTTATTTGAATAAATTGTTAGTAAATCTATATTAAAAATTCTTTAACCGAACAATTTTGTTTCTTAATGTTTACTTCCAAAGATATTTTAAAAAAACATGAAAAATAGAGAAGATCCGCTCGAGTGACTACAGTTTTATGCTAAGCTAAAATGAATTTTGGTCTTTGGTTGTGTGCATAGTTATCGTTTTGGATTGAGATTAATCCCCGCCTTAAGTTAAACCTGAATCCAGGGCCCGATCTAAGGGGGGGCGAGCTAGGCATTTGCCCAGAGCGGCAAAAATGAGGGGCGGCGATATTGACTTATTCCTATCTTCCAACCTAGCCATCCACCACTTAACTTTGAGATAAATACCAGCTAACCTACCTTAAGTTTGCTTATTTTACTTAAATATTCCTTTCATTTTCCCCCAACGAATATGTTTTCTGTATATGTAAAGGGCGGCGAAAATGATCTTTGCCTGGAGCGGCTAAATGGCTAGATCGGGTCCTGCCTGAATCCACTTTATAACCGACTTCCAAAAAACGAGGAGGTTATATGTGCGGCTGTGGATATTTTTTTTATTTTATTTCTAACTTTGCTTTCGAAACCATAGAATACAATTGGTCAAATCTAAGGTGTAAGAAATTCACCCTTAATTTTTAGTGACCATCCATCCAAAAGTTCAAAATGTCTATAATTACAATAATTTTCATTGGCTGCTTTCACATTATTAATACTGTTGTTAATGAAATCTTATTACTTTTATTAAAATGACGCCTGATCAATTTTATGAGCAAATAAAATATGAACCATTGCCTTTAACATTCGATTAAATGATAACTATATTAATTAGACTTGTTTAAATAGTCAAGGTATAAGTAATAGGAATAGTACGGGAGTCCTAGAACATTTTTTTTATTACTATCAAGCAAATTTTTTGTGAGTAACTTAATTTTGATAAGACGAACAACATTTTTTTGCGAAAAATCTCAAAAGTGGTAGCTAACAGAAATAGAAAAGATTTCATACTTGGAATAATTGATGGTCCTAAAATATGGACAGTTTTATTTGTAGGACAATGTAACTCTTAAAATATAATATGACTATTATCTATCAATATACTTACAAAAAATCTGCTCGTTAGGGTTCCGTTATAGGGTTCTGTAATCAACAAAACTTGGTTGACTAGAATTAAATGTTTTCTTTAATATTAACAACAAAAGTCTAAGTAATTAAAACATTGTTACAAGAGATAATAATGATAATAACCTATATATACAGGGTGTAACAAAAATAAGTGATAATACGTCTTTAGGCTGTGTACGTGTTCCTTGCAGAGAGTTTACTGTGAAAGTAGCAGCGCTGAAAGACCAAAATTTTTTTTCACTTTTGTATGGGGAATCTCTGCAGGGCACTGTATAATAAGAATAATATAGTATTATGACAGAGACGAAAATATATAATAGGTTTTTCCTTATGAAGGATTGAAATAAGCTTTCGAGGAAAAGACAATAATATTTATTTAGTATCCTAACTTTATAATATTATTGTTTATTAGATAACCAAATCAATTAGGTAAATCACAACATAACAAAACAATTTTTGCAAAATCCAAGTTTAAATAACCTATTATACAAAACAATTTGTTGCAGAATTCAAGATGAAGGCTTTCCTACTCTTACTAGTCGTCGGTCTGGCTGCAGCGGCTCCAACAAGCAAGGAGGATGAGGACATCGTCATCGACGAAGAATTCTACCCTTCAGAGTGGGTCAAATACACCTCCGAACATGACATCGTAAGCCTCTTGGTTCCCATCAACTCTCTCAACTTCGATGAAAACGACTCCTCCGAATCCAACTCCAAGGAGGAAGATGTAGACGTCGTCCTATTCTTCAGCGAAGCTGACATCATTGACGGCAAAAAAGACTACAAAGGTGTTTCAGTGATTAAGAAGAATAAGGTGACCAAGCTTCTGGAGAACGGCAGAGACATGGCCGCTTCCGGAGACGACAGCAAGCTAGTCTTCATCGGAGCCAGCGACGGCATCTACGTCTACAAAGATGAAAAGACCGCCGTAGAAAAGTACGGTTCCATCAACGACGATATTTACGGTATCGCCAAGGAAAAGGACGGTGATATCATGTACATCCTCACAGCAAACAAGGAGGTCTTCAAAGTAAGCGACAACGGAAACAAGAAGGAGAAACTCGAAGGCGTCAAGGCGGAACAGATGGTGCTGGACTACTCCAACAACCTCTACTTCTCTGACAGCGACAAGCAAGTCTACGTTCGCACCAGCGAAGGCATCAAGAAGATTGAGGGTCTGCCAGCCAACCCCAAATTCATCCAACTCCTGCGACCCGCCTTCGTTATGGACGATATGGTTCCCGTCGTCGTCGACGAGACTTCTTACTTGGCCTACTCTAACGGAACCAGTGAGACCGGTGATATCACCTTCAAGAAACCAAAGTACAGACCAACCGCGTACTCGATGGAGGCAGCCATTATTCAGTACTATGCCATAGATAAACACATCTACGAGTACAACATGCTAGCGATCCTCCTGGGAACTATGTTGGAAGAGATCAAGAACTTCCTTGGCAACCAGAAAAGCACCATTGAGGAGATCAGCTCGAGCCGCAAAGCCAGCGTAAGGAAATACGTCTAAATTACAAGCTTTAATATAATACACGTTTTATAACCTACTGTTTGTTTCTCTCTCCCTCTTATTGACATTCGATGAACAGGGTGCTGCTTCCTGAAATGCCCACCCTTATAATGGCGGGGGTGGGGAGGTTTATATGAGACTTTCACCAATACCAATAGGACATAAGAGTTTACATTTTTTTTCTTCGCCATTTCGCTACCGTCACGCGCGTGGAGGTGATCTGAAGTTAGTAACGAAACAGCCGAGCCATACATGATACTGCAAAATTTTGCTCTTTCAGCACTGCTACACAGTGAACTGTGAGAACATTATCACTTAGTTTTGTTACACCTTGTAGATCTGGCGTAGGGATTACCAAAAACTATTATGATCTAGATTTTAGTACATTCGGTTTTCAATTATGCAGCGAGTAATATCACCTCATGACCTATATGTTATTCTATAAAAATAATACAGATAATAGAAAGTACGAGCATACCTTATCACACAATATGATAACCTACACCTCTTGCACTTGTGACATAGTGTGTTTACAATATCAAATTTCCTTTGTATAAATTACTGGATGAAAACTTAAACTCGATAAATTATAAACTTAGGTAAATGGTCTAGCTATTAAGCCTAATTGACATTTAGAAACAGTTGAGCCCTAAGCATAATCCTTGCGGGACACCACTTTTAAAATAAAGTTCCTTTTGCGTTGCGAAAGGGGGCTAGACGGAAAAAATTAAGACCAAAAGTTGTGACGACACTTTTTGATATAGTTGTAAGCCGTGCGGCGTGCGCGTATTTCGTTTCCCTGTCTGTCTCTCTCTCTCTCATTCTCTGTCTCTCATAGAAAGCAAGCCAGTTATTTGCATTTCTTCGATCCATCCGGGTGTCCCATGACATCTCTCAAGCTTTTCAATTATTATCTTTGGGATTTTTCAATAATCATAATATTGTTACGGTACATGGTATACGGACACGTGGTGCCATCTAGCGACAAACCAGCGAAACTTACCGAGGGAGCACAGGCAACATAAATCCCCTACTCAATACTAGATGGCATGAGGTGCGCAAGTACATACTCGAACCTTCTAGAAAGGTTCAATGTTTGTTTACGTGTTTACCGTTTATTTGTTTGCGTGTTTACGTGTTTTAATTTAGACCTTATGACTGAGTCCATAAGGTCTAAATTAAATTGCCAAAAAATTCAACTTACTGCACTTATCGTAAGGACGGCAGTTTTATTGTGGTACATGCTCGAGCCTCCTAGAAAGTTCCCACGGTTGTTTACTTGTTTACGTGAATCGGGAACTTTCTGGAATTCGTCTCGCCATATAAAAAGCCGCAGGCAGGCCCAGCGAGTCAGTTCAATCTGAGCGATCTTCGAGGCGACAACAAGTGATCAATAGTGAGTGAACTAGTGAAACCTGCGACTTGGCTACGACCTAGGACAGTGATAGTGCTTAGTGATTGGACCTAGTGATTAGTGTTTGGACTTAGTGCTAAGTGTTGTGACCTAGTGTTTAGTGCAGTGTTAATAAAGTCTTCAAGAGAGTCACCAGGTCTTTCTCTCCAAATCCTCGAACCCTAGCACGTAACAACTGGTGTCAGAAGTGCGATTTGGAGATGCCATTGACTCCGGAGAGGACTTCAAGGGGAGTGTCAGGACAAGGGCGCAGCGAGGTGCTGCCCCACCCACTTTGGGTGAAGCCACGCCCACTGGCTCCGCCCACCGGGACACGCCCACTAGCCACGCCCCTCAGGCTCCGCCCACTTTGGTCACGCCCACTGGCCCCGCCCACCGGGACCCGCCCACTGGCCACGCCCCTCAGGCTCCGCCCACTGGCTCCGCCCACCAGGTCACGCCCACTCAGGCCACGCCCACTGGCCCCACCCATCGGGGCCCGCCTGCTCAAGCCCCGACCACTGGCTCTACCCACCTTGACTCGCCCGTAGCTTCTGCGGCCCCTCAAGTGGCACTTCAATTAGAAAGCCTAATTGGATTAATTCAGGCTTTGCAAGAGTCACAAGACCGCAAGCTCGGCGCATTGCAGGAGTCACAAGACCGCAAGCTCGGCGCTTTGCAAGATTCTCAAAGAGCTGAAATTCAGGCAATTATGGAATCACAAGACCGCAAGCTCGGCGCTTTGCAAGATTCTCAAAGAGCTGAAATTCAGGCAATTATGGAATCACAAGACCGCAAGCTCGGCGCTTTGCAAGATTCTCAAAGAGCTGAAATTCAGGCAGTTATGGAATCACAAGACCGCAAGTTCGGCGCTTTACAAGAGTCACAAGACCGCAAGCTCGGCGCCTTGCAAGAGTTTCAAAAGGCTGAAATCAGAGCGATTCGAGAATCACAAGAGCAACAAAAAGACCTTCAAGAAAAAGCGCTTGGAGCTATAAAGGATGTTAGTGACACGGTGACAAAGCTTCGTAAAGATGTCGACGTAATGGACGAACGCGTTACCGGGTTGGGAGTGGATGTGGAAAATGTGAAAACCGGCCTCACTGAACTACAGAAAAAAGTAGTGCGCCTGGAAACCACAGGAGTCGCGACGTGTAGTGGAAATTCTGGAGTGGCACATGGGCCAAGAGTAAAAGTGCCACCATACGACGGCACTACTTCTTGGAATGCTTATCGTCAGAAATTCCAGACTGTTGCTTCTGCCAACGGATGGAATGATGAACAATGCCTGACCGCTCTCACAGTTGCGCTCAGAGGGCAAGCTTTGTCGGTCCTAGAAGCGCATACAGGAAATGGGTTTAAAGACCTGATGGAGGCACTTGAATCCAGATACGGGGAGCGACACCTGGAGCACGTGTTCCGTGCCCAACTGCGTGACAGAGTCCAACGCCCAGGAGAAGGACTACAACAATGGGCGTTGGAAATAGAAAAACTGGTCAAGAAGGCACACCCAGGAGCCGATTCCAAGATGATCGACACGAACATTGTGCAAGCATTTGTCGACGGAATCAGGGACCTAGAGGTCAGAGCTGCAGTGAGGCTACGTCACCACACCTCGCTAAAAGAAGCATTGGCGCATGCTTTGGAGGTCGAGGCAATTCGCCGTGACATACGACAGACCCATAAGGTCCACGAGGTCTCTGAGGAAGTTAAGGAGGTCAAGGCTCCCGCAAAGAGAAGTTTTGGAGCCATGTGCTACAAGTGCGGTGAAAGGGGCCATCTTCAGCTCAACTGCCCGCAGAAGGAGACCCAGATGGCAAGGATGAAAAGGCTCGAGGAACAAGTAGAGGAGCTGAAGAAGCAAGGAGCTTCATCCCCTGTCCGGGATCAGGGAAACGAATAAAAGCCAGGACTAAGGGGCGAGTACTGGCTGACGCGGAGGAAGCCCCGATAACTGTTATCTCCCAAGCATGCAGCGGGACCAGTCTTGTGATTCAGGGGACTATTAACAGGACGGATTGCAAAATGACTCTAGACACAGGAGCCTCTAGAACGATAGTGAACCCAAATCTGGTAAAAACCGCAAGAAGACACGAGAGGAGAATTAACTGTCGGCTCCTTACTGCCTCCGGTCAGCCAATACCCGTCCTGGGAGAAATGTCAGTTACGATTAATGTAGGGGGATCCTCATACCCTCATGACGTTATCGTGGCTGAGATTATGGATGATTGCATCTTGGGTTTGGATTTCATGAAGAAGCACAACTGCAGAATTAATGTCGCTGACGGAGTTTTCAAGTGTGGCGAAGAAGAAATTTTCATCCTTGGAGGCGCCTGCGGGAAAGTTGAATGTGTAAAGAAAGTCATAATACCTGGACGAGCGGAAGCTAGAGTGCTGGTGAAACTACCGCCAGCTGGAAAGAAGAAGTTAAATAGATGCGTGTTGATCGAAGACACACCTACCAAGACATCAGCGCAAAAACTGATGACGGCGAGAACCCTTGTTAGTGGAAGCAGTAACACTGTGGTCAGGGTTTTGAATCTTGGTGATCGCGAGATCTGCTTGAACAAAGGTGACGTCATTGGAAAGTGCGAGGAAGTTGTCTGGATGAGAAAGTGTAGTTCGATCACAGGCTCAGACTCAGCAAACACCAGCAACTATGGAATAGTGACTGAGCTACTCGATGACTGCAAGAGTAATCTGACTTATTCGCAGAGCATGAAAGCTAAGAAGTTTTTACAACGCCACGCGAATATCTTCTCCAGTCAGGAAGGCGACCTTGGAAGAACGTCGATGGTTCAGCACAGGATAGATACCGGAAGCGAGAACCCAATTCGTCAACGAGCAAGACGGATACCCATTGCAAAGGAAAAAGAAGTTGAAGGCCTTTTGGAGGACATAAGAAGGCATAAGATTATTGAACCGTCTGCGAGTCCGTGGTGCTCACCGGTTGTATTAGTGAAGAAGAAAGATGGCAGCACAAGATTTTGTGTGGACTACAGACGTCTCAATGATGTCACCAAGAAGGACAGTTATCCATTACCTCGAATCGACGACACTCTGGATACCTTGAGTGGCATGAAATGGTTCTCGACCCTGGACCTGAAATCTGGATACTGGCAGGTGGAAATTCATCCAAAAGACAAAGAGAAGACAGCTTTTCCCACCGGTAAAGGTTTATGGCAGTTTAACGTCATGCCCTTTGGATTGTGCAACGCACCTGCCACATTTGAGCGACTCATGGAGTGTGTACTGGCAGGCCTAGTTGGAGAGGCTTGCTTAGTCTACTTAGATGACGTCATCATTGTTGGCCGTGAATTCGAGGACCATTTGCGAAACTTAGAACGAGTTTTCGCCAAAATAGAGGGGGCCAAGTTAAAGTTGAATCCGAAAAAGTGTCGTTTATTCAGGAGTAAGGTCAACTATCTCGGCCACGTTATCTCCAGTGATGGAATCCAGACGGACCCGGAGAAACTGGAAGCAGTTCAAAATTGGCCAACACCTAAGAACAAAACCGAAGTGCGGGCATTTCTCGGCCTATGCTCCTACTACAGGCGTTTTGTTAAGGGATTCTCAGAGTTAGCCAAGCCATTGCATCGGCTGACAGAGGATAAACGACAGTTTATTTGGGACGAGACTTCTGAAGATTCTTTTCAGAAACTGAAGAAACATCTCTGTGAAACACCAATCCTGGGCTATCCACAACCTGAAGGTCAGTTTATAGTCGACACGGACGCAAGCAACATGGCCATTGGAGGGGTGTTATCTCAAAAACAGGGTGAAAGGGAAGTTGTAATTGCATATTTCAGCAAATCTTTATCTAAGCCAGAGAGAAACTACTGTGTGACAAGAAGAGAACTCTTGGCTGTCGTAAAGATGCTACAACATTTCAGCAAGTATCTCATTGGCAGACAGTTTTTACTGCGAACTGATCACGCAGCGTTGAAGTGGCTACTACAGTTCAAGAACCCAGAAGGTCAAGTAGCTCGATGGATTGAACAGCTCCAGGAGTATGACTTCAAGACCGAACACCGCAGCGGAAAGTCGCATGGGAATGCCGACGCACTCTCACGAAGGCCGTGTTCAGAAGACTGCAAACATTGTGTTAAGCAGGAATCTAATGAAGTAACATTAAAGTTAACGAAAACAAGTCCTTTGGGTCCATGGGAGAATGATGATGAATGATGAGAGAGGCTCAAGAAAGAGATGACGACCTTCGACACATCATCACATGGAAGAAACGGGGTGACGTAAAGCCAATCTGGAGTGAGGTTGCACCCACTGGCGCTGTCACTAAGGCGTACTGGGCGCAATGGGACAGTCTGATTCTTCAAAACGGAATACTTTACCGGAAATGGGAGAAGACTAACGGCAGAGAGTTCCATCTTCAGATAGTTGTCCCAAGAACGAGAGTACCGGATGTTCTCCGTGAAATACACGATGGCGTATCAGGAGGTCATCTAGGTGTTAAGAGGACGTTAACAAAAGTGCGAGAACGATTCTACTGGTTGCATTGTCGAGATGATGTGCAGGATTGGTGCCGCAAATGCACTACTTGCGCTGCAGTGAAGGGACCACAGACCAGGAGCCGTGGGAACCTGCGGTTGTATAACGTTGGCGCACCATGGGAACGAATTGCAGTTGACGTAGCTGGGCCATTTCCCGTGACGGAATCGGGAAACGAGTATTTTATGGTCGTCATGGATTACTTCACCAAATGGCCCGAAGTGTTCGCCATACCAAACCAAGAAGCTACAACAGTCGCTTCTAAATTAGTCGAAGAAGTGATATCTCGGTTTGGTGTGCCTCTAAAAATCCATTCTGATCAGGGCAGGAATTTCGAATCGCAGGTCTTCCAGGAAGTGTGCAGAATTTTGGGAATGCATAAAACGAGGACCACCGCGTACCATCCACAGTCTGATGGAATGGTTAAGAGATTTAACCAGACCCTTGAGAGGCATTTGGCGAAATTGGTAGATGACAAACAAAAGGACTGGGACAAGTATATACCGCTCTTCCTTCTGTCGTACCGTACCGCCGAGCATGAAAGCATAAAAGCTACCCCGGCGTATGTCAATTACGGTAGAGAACTGCGAGTACCAGTAGACCTCTTGACAGGAGGGTCACCGGAGGAACCGAAGACCGTACAAGAATTTAAGGGAAAAGATGCGCTATATACACGCCATGGTTCGGGAAAATGGGTTACAGTCAAGTGAGAACATGAAGACCAGATACGATCGGAAATCGAACACGAGCGGCTTCGAAGAAGGGTCACTGGTGTGGCTGCATAACCCAACTCGCCGAAAAGGCAAATCTCCAAAGTTGCAGACCAAGTGGGACGGCCCATACAAAGTGGTTACCCGATTGAATGATGTGACTTACAGGATTCAAAAGCAACCAAGAGGGATATTCAAAGTGGTACACATAGACCGTCTGGCGCGTTACCATGGCAGTAACAATGATGCTCGGGACGAGCATCTCTAAGAGGGGAGTAGTGTTACGGTACATGGTATACGGACACGTGGTGCCATCTAGCGACAAACCAGCGAAACTTACCGAGGGAGCACAGGCAACATAAATCAGGGGATTTATGATTTATGTTGCCTGTGCTACTTATGAGTAGGGACTCAATACTAGATGGCATGAGGTGCGCAAGTACATACTCGAACCTTCTAGAAAGGTCTAATGTTTGTTTACGTGTTTACCGTTTATTTGTTTGCGTGTTTACGTGTTTTAATTTAGACCTTATGACTGAGTTCATAAGGTCTAAATTAAATTTGCCAAAAAATTCAACTTACTGCACTTATCGTAAGGACGGCAGTTTTATTGTGGTACATGCTCGAGCCTCCTAGAAAGTTCCCACGGTTGTTTACTTGTTTACGTGAATCAGGAACTTTCTGGAATTCGTCTCGCCATATAAAAAGCCGCAGGCAGGTCCGGCGAGTCAGTTCAATCTGAGCGATCTTCGAGGCGACAACAAGTGATCAATAGTGAGTGAACCAGTGAAACCTGCGACTTGGCTACGACCTAGGACAGTGATAGTGCTTAGTGATTGGACCTAGTGATTAGTGTTTGGACTTAGTGCTAAGTGTTGTGACCTAGTGTTTAGTGCAGTGTTAATAAAGTCTTCAAGAGAGTCACCAGGTCTTTCTCTCCAAATCCTCGAACCCTAGCACGTAACAATATTTCTTTCTTGTCAATCGTATAACATACATTAAATTGAAGTGGCTTCTTGGGAAGCCCTCTTAACCTAATAGTTCCTTGAATATTTACGTAAAATATTTTGTTTTGCAGGAAATGAAGATAGCGATATTATTGTTGAGTCTAGCTGGTCTTGCGCAAGACACAGCTAAACACAATGTGATTAATAGATGAGGAGTACTTTCCTGATGAATTAGTAGTTCACAAGTCAGAATATGATATTGTCAGGTTGCTTTCCATTGAACTCACACAAGAAGCCAGATAGCAAAGAAATCGTAGGAATAGCACCAGTCGCGTATATATTTTTTGTAGAAGCCGACATATTACGACGTAACGACAAGCGAGAGTACCATGGACATTTTGAAGACGGATAAGCCAAAGAAGCTTCTAGATAATGGCAAAGATATGGCTACTCCTAGTGACAGAAACCATCTTGTTTACTTAGCTGCAAACGATGGTTTCTACGCATACTACGAAACGACAGGTAAAGTAGAAAAATACGGTAATACCAATGATGATATAGTAAATATAGAAAAAGAAACAGTCGGAAAAATAATATATATCCTAACATTTATTATTTTTCCGACTGTTTCTGTCTGTCACAGACAATGGGAATACCAAACAAATAATCAAAGATACAGTTGATGCCGATCAAATTGTTACCGATTACGAAAACAATATTTACTTTAATAAAGGTAAAGAAGTGTATGTACGTACTAAAGATGGTATCAAGGAAGTAACTGGTCTTCCAAAGAATATATCAACTCCTATGATTGAGAGGCCTACTATTAAAATATCCAATGTAATCCTCTGCCTTATTAACAATGAAATGTATCCAATCAAAGTAGACGAATCTCGCGAAGCGAATAATATTAAATTCAAAGAAAACTTTGAGCCTACAGCACTGACCGCAGAAGCAAGAATCATATTTGGCTCGACAGAAAAAGATATACGAATATAGGTTAGTATAGTCAAAGGCAATCAGATAGAAGGAATAAACGATCTTATATCAAGTGACTTGAAAGATGCCATTGAAGCAGCTATAAAACTTGGCAATTAAAAAGCTTTAGATAAGGGCCGCCCTTATCTAAAGCTTTTAATTCCATTAATCACGTGCTATTGAAAATATTTTCTTAATTTATAAGATCTCCCTCCATCTGTATAATGCTATCTTAGAAGTGGCACTTAAGAAACAGCTGTTAAACCTTCAAATCTTTTTAAAGTCATCCAAGTGACACAATATATTTGCATATATGCAAATGCATATGATTTTTATGGCGTAAATATCTTTTCATTGGAAAACCATATTAATATAATTTCAATGTGAAAATAAACTTAAATTATCAATAGTTACTTGCTTTTGATTCTGCATATTTCGGCATTGATTTCGGCCATTTTACGTTCATATCCATTTCATATCTCATGCCTACTTAAAAACTTTGAAAACAGTTATTTCTAGATATTCGATTATATGTATGCATTTACTTATGTTACTTATGTAAATGTATTTGCATATGTACGGTCTACATAATTCTTTCAATGGCCGTTAAAAATTAAAATTATTAAATCTTGTATTAACTTCATTTATATTTATTTGGACAAAACATACGATGTAACATGTCGCATCGATTATCATTAATTCTTTTTCTAACATTATGAACATTGTAATAATAGTTTCACCATCTGTTGTGGCTCACGCGATCTTGTTACTATTATTAATTGAATGTCGGGCTTACATTATTCCAATCCAGTAATCCAATCCAGCGCTGGATTGCTACTGGAAATTGGAATAATGTAAACGAGCACTAGAATGAACTGTAATGCAATAATTTGCATTCAGCAATAATTTGCTTTCAGTGCTTTCCAGTGTCCGTTGACATTATTCCAGTAATAATCCACTGGATTGGATTACTGGATTGGAATAATGTAAGCCCGAAATTCAATTACTTATTAATCGTAACAAGATCGCGTGAGCCATTGTATGTCGGCCATAAATGACATAATTCGTCGCGCAAATCTTAGATCGTTTGCCAAATCGAATTGAAATGTGAAATCCCCCTTATGGCTTCCCCCTTTTGGACTCTCCCTTTAGGACTTCCCTTTTGAACTCCCCGTTTTGGATTTCCTCTTTTCAACTCTACATTTTGGAACCCCGTCCCTTTTGACATCCTCCTTTTGGCTTCGCCCTTTTGGACTTCACCTTTTAGACTCTCTATTTTGGACTCCACCTTTTTGGATTCCTTGAAGTTTGAGATCTCAAATTACTATTCCGATTTTGATGTTTCACATCTGCCGCGCTTCAGTATGTACTATTTCCTAGTAAGTCTGTCTTATCTAATGTATTGAGTAACGCACGAAACCACTCAGCCGTAGAATAGTTGTGTGTGTCCATTGTTTATACTTCTTTATTCTTTTTAAGCAATTGCTGTACTATTATCTATTCTGTGCTATTGCTTAGCTAGCGGGTTTTGAGCGCGGCGACCGCATCAAGAAATTCCGTAACGAAAATAAACTAACACCCCCACTCCGACCAGCACAGCGGTGCGTTACCGTGCTTCGTCTAACGTCGTTTCAGTTCTGCAGACTTTGGCACGATGCTAGTGTCGTGAGTCTAGATGTATATGCGAATTATAATTGCATAAGTTAATCAAGAATGCTATGCAGTAGCCGCGGCACTCTCCGAGTGCCACACGTTTTTTTTTTAAATTAACAAAATTCTGTGCGAGCAATTTTCACATAGCTCCTAGACTAGAAAGATCAATGACCGCTGGTGCCAACTGCCACCTTAAATTATGTTGACTATAATTGGTCGCTGTTAAGCATTAGTGTCCTAACCCACAATTTTTTTGTTGTTAAATTTTGAATGCAGTCTTGTTCTAAATCATCTAAATAACATAACTGCATTCATAACTCAATACGTAATTTTTGTGTGGGTTAGTACACGAATGCTTAACAGCGTCCAATTATAGCGCTCCAAATTTTCTCCGTCCAGTGAGATTTTGGTTAATTTTGGACGAAAACATCAATATTTGTACGTACAATGGACATACTCTTATTATAAAATACTTCCTTACAAATGCGATATATACAAGTTATTACCCTGTTCGCACGCACAAGTAGAACACACGGACAGACAAACACATGTTATATATACGTGAAATTAAATAGGACTGATAAGAAGAGAATTATCACATAGTTATGTTTGTGAGTTTGTTGTGAGCGAGCATAAAATGGGTATGTTTTATTCCTTTTTGTGTCTGAGAGAATATTTTGCATGCATTTACAACTGGGGCGTTCATAAATTACGTCAGGTATTTAGGAGGAAAATCTCACGTTGTAGAGTTTTCGGGTCGCTAATAGTTTGGATTGTTTTAGAAGTAAAGACATAAAAAAACATCTATAATAATAATAATAATAATAATAATTCTTTATTTGCACATTAAAACATAGCTCAATACAAATATTATAAAAATAAAGGACTTGCGCAAATTGGCGGTCTTACCGCTGCTAGCGGTTTCTTCCAGACAATACTAATATTATAAATGCTAAAGTGTATGTCTGTTTGTCTCTCTGTCTGTTAGGCGGCGTCCACAAATTACGTGAGGTGTTTTTTTGAATTTTTTGACACCCCCACCCCCCCTGGTGAGATTTCGTAAGATTTTATTCAATCCCCCCCCCCCACAAATCTCACGTGAGATTTTTCAAAATGTGGGTTTCTTAACGTAAACGGTAAACGTTTGTTTGACAGTCAGTAGATTTTCTTTCGAACGAATTTGTGAATGATATTAATCGTATAACGATTACGATTAAATCTTAAGCATACGTACAATCTGGATGAAATGGACTAAAATAGTATTATTTTGTTGAGAAAAAAATTACGTGAGATTTGACTCGACCCCCTCCCCTCCCCCTCCCCCCTGAACACCTCACGTAATTTGTGGACGCCCCCTTACCTCTTCACGCCAAAACGGCTGAACCGATGTTGCGGAAATTTGGCATAAATATACTTTGATTCCCGAAACATAGGATATTTTATCCCGGAAAAATGTACGGTTCCTGCTTCAGCAGCTTAATTAATTTAATAAGTTAATAACAACACACACAGTACACTTCTCGTTTGTAACATTCGTATAGATTTTTTTGATGTTCCATATTTAACCGACATTTTTTTTTTATATAAAGTAAGGGGGCAAACGAGCTAACGGGTCACCTGATGGAAAGCAACTTCCGTCGCCCATGGATACTCGCAGCATCAGAAGAGCTGCAAGTGCGTTGCCGGCCTTATAAGAGGGAATGGGGTAGGGAAAGAAAGGGGCAAGCGCTGTTTCACGCCGGTTTTCTGTGAGAACGTGGTATTTCTCCAGTTAAGCCGGCCCATTCGTGCCGAAGCATGGCTCTCCCACATATACGTGACTTTTAAGAAATGCAGTTTTACTTTAACTTTTTAATTAGTATGGTAATGTTCAAGTGGATTGTATTAATTTAACAAACATACATACAAACTTTTACATAATATTCATAAGTGAAAAAATTATTACATTACATATTATACCAATACAATTTCCTATATTTCACATTTTCCTTATTGGTACTTCCTGGTTTTGTGGATTAAATAATCCATACAGCATACTAATATTATAAATGCGAAAGTGTGTCTGTCTGATACTTCTTCAGGCCTAAAACCAATTTTGCTGAAAGGTAAAGAGACACTTCGAGTCCAAAGGATATAGGATACTTTCTATCCTGGAAAAATGTACGGTTCCCGCGTTATAAACGAGCTTTTTGGAGAGGCAGGACCATCATAGACACTAAACGAAAAGTACATTTTACGTTATTAATACTATTATATGTACTTTTCCAATACTTGAGTATCAAATTTCAAAAAATAATCAGCCAAGTGCGAGTCGGAATCGCGCACGAAGGGCTCCGTACCATTATAGAGCAAAATTAGGGCAAAATTTGTGTTTTTTTGTATGGGAGCCCCTCTTAATTTTTTATTTAATATTAATAATATTATTAAATATTAAATTACACATAAAATAAAAGAATGTGTGAAAAATTCAAGTGCTTACCTCTTGCCATTATTGATATACTTAGAGCAAAAAAGGCCAAAAAAATAAAGTTTGTTGTATGGGAGTAAATACAGTGTGTAACAAAAATAAGTTTAGGGTGTGTACATGTTCCTTGTAGAGAGTTCACTGTGAAAGTAGCAGCTCTGAAAGACGAAAAATTTTTTTCACTTTTGTATGGGCAAGGGCCCGAGCGTCACGAGTTTCCCCATATAAAAGTGAAAAAAATTTTTGGTCTTTCAGCGCTGCTACTTTCACACTGAACTCTCCACAATTAACACGTACACACCCTAAAATATTATCACTTGTTTTTGTTACACCCTGTATAAATTTTATTTTGCTTTTAGTATTTGTTGTTATAGCGGCAACAGATATACATAATCTGTGAAAATTTTAACTCTCTAGCTATTACCGTTCTTGAGTTACAGCCTGGAGACATACAGACAGACAGACGGACAGACAACGAAGTCTTAGTAATAGGGTCCCGTTTTTACCAATGGACACGGAACCCTAAAAAAGACGGACAGACAACAAATCTTAGTAACAGGGTCTCGTTTTTACGCTTTGGGCACGGAACCCTAAAAAAGCCGGACAGACAACGAAGTCTTAGTAATTGGATACCGTTTTTACGATATGGGTACGGAACCCTAAAAGACACTTTCGCATTTATAATATTAGGTTGGATGCATTATCTGTATCCTGTGTTATGTTTGGACTGATTACAAAATAGCACGGAAAAATATATCAACATATTATCGCTACTACCATAGTTACTGCCTTATCAAAGTCGTGGGTTATGCGGGGCTAAAAATATGGTCACATTTAGCAATTCCTCTCAATCAATTCAGCAAATGAATTGTCAAAACTGTCAACCTGACAAATGTCAAATCAGTACAAAAATACAGAAATGAATTGCAAGCAGAGTTGCATTTTGCGATTTCAGAAAAATGAATCATAATATTATGATTCATAATATTATGATTCATAATGTCATGATTCTTCAATGCGACCATTTTAATTTTTAGCCCCGCTGGCCCAAACAAACACTAGTTACATTGTCTCAACGGCGTTCGATTCATTTTTATCTTAATATAAACAAGAACATCAATACATTGTGCTATTGTTTTTTTTTATGAAATAAGAGGGCAAATGAGCAAACGAGTCACCTGATGGAAAGCAACTTCCGTCGCCCGTGGACACTCGCAGCATCAGAAGAGCTGCTGCGTTGCCGGCCTTTTAAGAGGGAACAGGGTAATAGGGGAGGGTAGGAAAAGGAAGGGGAGGGAAGGGAATAGGGGAGGGTAGGGAAGGGTATCCCCTTCTTCTTAAGGGTAGGAGATTGGGCCTCCGGTAAACTCACTCACTCAGCGAAACACAGCGCAAGCGCTGTTTCACGCCGGTTTTCTGTGAGCCCGTGGTATTTCTCCGGTCGAGCCGACCCGTTCGTGCCAAAGCATGGCTTTCTCACGTTAAAAGGGGAGGAGGGGAATCAGGTCTTGATTTTACAGTAATATTTAAACTAGTTGTATTATTGTCACACATACTGATTTAGATCATATTGAATCAGAAGAAAGTAAAACAGAAGATAAAGAAACAGTTGGTACAATATTTTAAAATATTGCTCTTATTTTCAGAAGTCAAGATGTTGCTACTACTCGTCATCATCACCGCCGTATACGCCGAAAACTGCTCCTACATCTTCGACAAAGCCAATTACCACAAGCATGAGATACTAAAAGCGGACGGACTACCAACGAATCTGGTCTACAACCCCAACACGAAAGATCTACACTTCACCCTAATAGACATAGAGACACTGCAGAACGACAATGTACAGACTAAAATGGATCAATATGTTCTGAGTGAGGGTGTGGCTATCAAAATTGATGAAATCAATGGCCAAGCCGCTGCAGTTGATGTGAAAAATGATAAAGTGTATATAGCAAGTGATAAAGGACTTTATACGTTAGAAGGAAATGAAACTAAGCTGATCGGTCTAAATGATGAGGATATTGTACAGGTGAATATAATTAATGTTATTAAAAAGTTTAAAGTATATTACATATGTGAGTAAAAAGTTATAATAGAATAATTAAATTATTAATTAAAATTATGGTAGCCAATAGAAGGTTGTAAGCATATACCATAAGCATAATAGGAGAAAGAAATCGATTTCAAAAAAGCCTTTGGTACCTGTCTCGTTATGGTCGATTTACACGGGTGACTAACGGGTCGATCCGCCGCACGGCGAAAATCGACCGTGTAAATGGCAATTCGACTACGCCGCATGCGGCTAAAGTCGCAAGCCCCAAAATCGTGCGGCCAATGGCCGCATGCGGCTGGTGACTAAAATCGACCGTGCGTTTGCTCAGTCGCAAGCGATCGCTTGCTGCGAATACTACTGTTGACTGGTGACTTGCCGGGTGACTAAAATCGACCCGTTAGTCACCCGTGTAAATGGGGTGGCGATTCGACTTGGACAGGCGATTCGACTGGTGACTTATCGGGTGACTAAAATCGACCCGTTAGTCATCCGTGTAAATGGGGTGGCGATTTGACTTGGACAGGCGATTCGACTGGTGACTTACCGGGTGACTAAAATCGACCCGTTAGTCACCTGTGTCGTTTTGCAATGCTAAGCAAGATATAGATCAGAATAATCTTAACATTTACTCTATGCATGGCATTAGCATTGATCATTTCTTTTTGCGTACAAGTTAGGAGTTAGGACCAAACTTTTTATTGAGAGTTTGTCAGGGGTCAGCTCTATCTCCACTATGATTTGATACTTATGCAGTTGATGTGAAGTTTTTTTTTCAAAATAATTGACAATTTATTTTTTTACGTTACAGGTATTCAAGCCGGCAAACAGTGATGAGATCTACACAGTCCTATTTCCTGACAGTGAAGTATACGCTGTGGATCTAAAAACGTTCGACAGGAGACGAATTGAAAACATACCCTGTGCATTCATCGTCATTGTAGATGAAGACGGTAACATATTCTACGAGTGTGACTCCAAATACGTCAAAATGCTCCTCAGAGGCTTCCAGGAAGCAATAGAATTTGTTGGCATACCCAAAAACTCGGCTAGAGCACTTGCTCTTGATGACAAAAACCGAGTAATTTTGGCCGCAAACGACGGAGTGTATTGGCTAAAAGCAGACTCTATAATACCTAAGAAGCTAATGGATTTAGACTTTGTGCCATCCGGTATCGCTGTAGGAGATAATAAGATCTTCCTGTCAACGAGCGGTCATATTTATGAGTTCAGTAGTGATGATTGTTAAATAAAGATTGTACAACCTAAATGTCTGTTTCTTGTTGATCAATATTTTTATGCTCTCAGCAAAGAATACAAAACAAGGCTTTTTGGCGTGGTCAAAATCAGAACTAACACTGCCATAATATTGCAAAATTACACTAACTGAGAGGCAGTTGTTTCACAATTTACTTACCGGTGTCATCGTAACGCTGGACTCTGAAGTCATTGTCTACTACATTTCATTCAGGCCGCCATGACTGCATCATCCAATCTATATACAAGTCACAACAATTTAATACAAATAATCATTCCAGTTTATGTTTATAAAAGCAAACACTTCTTCATATTTTGATACAGAGTGCTTAAATAATGTCTGAGACAATTTTAAAATGTAAAACTAAACATTATATGGTAGTTATTAACAACTGTAAATCATAACAGTTAATTTTTGTTAACCTTACAAATACTATGTCTATCCGTTACCATTTCACACTTAAACTGCTAAACCAATTTTGGACAGGAAAGTTTTGTGATCCGAAAAAAAGTAAGGCTTCCAAGTTCCATGCGATAAAAGTAAAAGAATTTCTGCGTTTATAACGTTGCGATAGATATTATTATCTTTTTAAAATCATATCATGTAGAACACCCTATATTATCTTGTATTTATAAATTATAACAACTATTTTAAATGGAACAATAAGAAGCATTGTCTTATAAAACACTCCCCATACTAGAATAAGTTTCATTACAGAATACAATACCAATGTGACACTCTTTCATCGATATAAGTATTTATCAAAGGTAAGAATAAATTCATGAAAAGAGCAAATGATTCGACCGATGGTTAACGATTCAATAAGAGCAAGTGTGTTGCCGACTTCCATACTAATATTGTATCTGTGAGTGTGTCTGTCTGTTGCTTTCTCACGCCCAAACCACTGAACCGATTTTGCTGAAATTTGGTTGAAAAAGTACGGTTGCTGCGCTATAAACGAATTTTGGTTAAATGGACTTACGGGCGTCTTCTAGTTGAAAATACTTCACGAATCTTTGATGCCCTTTCCCCGACTATAAAAGTCACGCTGGTTTTGCGTGAGACCGTGGTATAATTCAGCTAAATACACCCTATCAAAATTATAATTACTTAGTAATAAATGCTTGATAAGAATTTATTTATTTTTCAGAAATTAATAGCAATAGACATGCTGATTATTGCTGTAATATTTTTCTCAGTAGTCGAAGCAATGGACAAATGTGACAGAGTTCAGATAGACAATTCATACTACAAACGACAGCTAATATCCATAGTAGATGGAACCCCAAGTAACATAGCCGTGGATTCGAGCACTGGAAATATATATTTCATCCTAAATAAGCGTAACTATACCAAAGGGGTATTCGTAATAAGGCATGGTGCTTTAGGAGCTAAGAAACTACATATCTACGAAGATAACACGCCACAATGTATAGCTATAGATGATAGAAATGATAAAGCCTACATTGGAACTAATTCTGGTATTCTCACTTATGATTTCGCCACAGAAATGATGTCCCAAAGACCTATAGGTGATGATGATATAAGAAGTATATTTATCGATAAACATACAAACAATATGTATATAACTATTGGATCAAACCATGAAGTATATAAGTTTTTGAATGAAAGCGCCGCTGTTAAGCAATTCGATAAGGTACCGAAAGCGTACAACTTCGTTTTAGATGGAAGAGGCAATGTATTCTATGAACATGTAGATGGAAGAATTTACTTCTATAACAGTGACTATTTTGAAGCCATACAATATAAAGGATTTAGCAAAGAATTAAAATATATCATCAGAATTGATAATGAAGATAAAGCGATGGTTACGGTTAAGGAATATCTGTTTAAATTACTCAGTAAATGCATTTTGCCAGTAAAAATAGCAGATTTGGAGTTCAAAATCACAGGCTTGGCTTTTGACTCGAAGAATGATATAATAGTTGGAACCAAAGGGAAGATATACAGGTTCAAACTCATAGATCAGAATGAACCTTGTCACGCAGAAGACTTTTACATGGCTAACTTAAAATAATTAATGGATCAGTAGCGCGTAGCTATTTTAATGAAAAATTAGGTCACATTTTTATAAGCCTAACTCATAAATCAAAATTATTGTTCAAGAAATTTTAACTTTTCGGCTCTAATAGTTTGGCTTGTACCTCTCAAGTAAATCGGTCGTATTTCTTATTTCAATTTTGTGGATTTAATAAAAATATTATAATTATGATCTATGCAAATTTTTATTAAATTATTTTGTTTTTAATTATAACAAAAAAAGACATAAATACAAAAGCGCCATCTATTGGGCGATTCGTAGTGTGTGATTTGAACAATAGATGGCGCTTTCTTATATTTCCTAAGCATGCGAAGTAATGCATTAGTAAAATAAAAAATAATGTTTTGTTACCAATATTATTTAAATTTATAACTAATAATATTAAATAGTAAACACTGATAATATTATATTAATATGTAATGTCCGTAATAAATTACAAAATATGTTCCCCACTTTGTATACGTTAGGAAGTCCCGTAAAAAACCGTACCTTATGGCGTCCTTAAAAACCTATCCTATGCAGCTATTTCCCCATACTCTGTGTTGAATTTATTATGAAGAGAATTGGGTCGAAGTTACATTTTTCCTTCAAATATTACTTATTGTAGGAAATAAATAAATTATTTTTTATTTTTTTATGATTTTATTCAAAATTTTGTTAGATAATAATAATAATCATAATGAAGATGAAAGAAAAAGTACCAAAAAAATTAAAAAAGCATTTGGGCTCGTCCGGGATTTGAACCCGGGACCTCTCGCACCCTAAGCGAAAATCATACCCCTAGACCAACGAGCCATTGAGTGATTCGTCGAAATTATCAAACAAAACCTTTTACGAATTGAATGCTGCAAGTTTTGGCCATAGACTAATAAAATTTCTTTATGGTTTTGACTAATCCTTGCCTTTGACTCTGTCTGTGCTAAAACGATAAATGCGAAAGTGTGTCTGTCTGTCATCTCATCACGTAAGCTAAGTCGAATTTGATGTGGTATGCAAATTCATAATTTGAAATGTGAAAAAGTTCACGGGAGTAGGAAATATGCTGAATTTAAAAGGAAAACTATCACGACTAAGAAGACTTCATAAGTTATTGAGTAATAGTCGATCAACTAAAAAAATGTATTCGTAGAAGTACCTACAAAAAAACTTTTCGTTCAAAATCCTTTGATCGTAACTGAGATGATGTTTAGTAGTGTAAACACGTTATAAATGTGCTGCATTCATTGACCATAAAAAAAATATCAAAAACTAGCGGTACTACGGAAACGGAACCCTATATATAGCGCGTCGTACGACACGTGGGAGAGCCATGCTTCGGCACGAATTGGCCGGCTCGATCGGATAAATACCACGTTCTCACAGAAAACCGGCGTGAAACAGCGCTTGCGCTGTGTTTCGCCGAGTGAGTGAGTTTACCGGAGGCCCAATCCCCTAACCCCTACCCTATTCCCTTCCCTACCCTATTCCCTTCCCTACCCTCAACTATTCCCTTCCCTACCCTCCCGTATTACCCTATTCCCTCTTAAAAGGCCGGCAACGCACTTGCAGCTCTTCTGATGCTGCGAGTGTCCATGGGCGATGGAAGTTGCTTTCCATCAGGTGACCCGTTTGCTCGTTTGCCCCCTTATTTTATAAAAAAAAAAACACGCACTTGGCCGGTTTTTAAACCTCTTCATAGTTCCATAATATTATCATACCAATATGACTGTAAGTTGGAACAAACTTTTTATGATCAATTCAGAATTATTTTCATACACACTGTATGAATAATAATAATATTCTAAAAAAGAGCCTTGAAATTTTAACAAAAAGAGCCATGATAGAGGCAAAATCACAGATTAATAAATTTGAACTTTTACAGTTTATTACTCAAATTAAAGATTTAAGTGTTCAGTAGGTTTAACGTAATCTAGTAGGTCAGTGCCACAGTATAATAGAGTACGCCATATTTAATCATATTCTATACTTATAGTACAGAGCTGAAAAGTTTGTCTGTTTGTTTAACGTGCTAATCTCAGGAACTATTGGTTCTAATTGAAATGTTCTCTCTGTGTTGGATAGTCTATATTGTAGGCTTTAGGCTATATTTAAAAACATCATGCATAATATGTCGCAGGCAGATTGTACAATCGTTTTACATTACGGCTAGCTGTTTTAAAAAAAATGGCCGTTTTATACAATTCGCCTGCGACACATACACCGTATCTTAGAAGGAAGAATCAGAGGAAAATGTGGAAAAAAACGGGAAAAATTATTTGCGCGCGCTATTAATCTAACGAACAACTGAAGCGATTTTTAGAACGAAGTTCCTTATCGCGCGTTCGGCATAAAGTTATGCACTCAAACTTATAACACCCCTCTTTTTGGTCGGGGGTTAAAAATGGGGTTTCATCTCGCCTTAAGGCGCTGTAGTTGTTGCAACTACGTAAAATGGGTTTTTTAAAACACGTGTATTATTATTATTATATTATTATTATTTTCTATTATCAAGGCACGCGGCGAGCGCGTAACAGCCACTGTACAAGGCGCGCTGATATGAATGTTATTTTAATATCCTTAACGTCGATATTCGTACTGACACTACAGACATCGACCTGCTAATTTTTGGGACTACTCAGGGCCGGCCTTAACCGAAAGCAGCCAGACACAATTTTGCGTTTATGTGTGTTCCGGATACGAATTTAGATGTTCCAAATTAGATTAGATTTAATTAGTTCGCACGACAACAAAACACTTATTTCCAAACAAAGGTTTATAATAGAAACCGGTCAAGTGCAAGTTGGATTATAGCACGATGGGTTTTTGTACCTACCTATACAGTGTGTAACAAAAATAAGTGATAATACTTTAGGATGTGTACGTGTTCCTTGTAGAGAGAGAGAAAGTAGCAGCGCTGAAAGACCAACATTTTTTTCACTTTGTATGGGGAAACTCGTGACACTCGGGCGCTTGCCTATACAAAAGTGAAAAAAAAATTCGTCTTTCAGCGCTGCTACTTTCACAGTGAAGTCTCTACAAAGAACACGTACACACCCTTATTTTGTGTCCACTAGTGACTAGATGAGGCCCGCAACTCCTTTGCGCCAAAATTAGTTAATCGCGCGGGAATCGTACATTTTTTTGGGATAAAAAGTATCCTATGTCCTTTTCCAGCACCCGTAGCATGGCTACATTAGAAATACGAAAGTATAGACAAACAGCGGATATAAACTGAAGGTGCCGTTCGGACCGCGGCTAGCCGCGATCGACAAAATATTAATATAATGCCACTTTATGACATAGACTATAGTCCTAAAAATTCAAATAAAATCCTACTTTATGACGTAGATATAATAGAGAGATAAACTATAAAGTTTATCTCCGCTGTTTGTCTCTACTTTCGTATTTCTACTGTAGCCATGCTACGGGTGCAGGGCTCAAAGTATCTCCATACCCATCAAAATCGGTTCAGCGGTTTGGGCGTGAAGAGATAACAGACAGACACACTTTCGCATTTATAATATTAGTATGGATTTAAGCCATTTTTGAGTCGAATCGATCTCTAAAGTGGTTAAAAAAACCGGCCAAGTGCGTATCGGGCCACGCGCAATATAGGGTTCCGTAGTACCGCTAGTTTTTTTGATAATTTCTGTATGGTCAATGAATTTACATTTATAACGTGTTTGAACAACATCATCTCAGTTACGAAGGAATTAGAACAAAATGTTCCTTTATACTTTTTTTTTTTAGTTGATCGACTATTACTCAATAACCTATTTAAAGTCTTCTTAGCCGTGATAGTTTTCCTTTTAAATTCAGCATAATATTTCCTATTGCCGTGAATTTTTGCGCATTTCCAGAAGCCGTTTAGCTGGTAGAAGGGCTCTAACGATTTTTTCCACTTCATTTTTTTTAATGAAATAAGGAGGCAAACGAGCAAACGGGTCACCTGATGGAAAGCAACTTCCGTCGCCCATGGGCACACGCAGCTTCAGAAGAGCTGCAGGTGCGTTGCCGGCCTTTAAAAGGGAATAGGGTAATAGGGTAGGGATGGGAAGGGAAGGGAATAGGGGAGGGTAGGGCAGGGAATATGGTAGGATATTGGGCCTCCGGTAAACTCACTCACTCGGCGAAACACAGCGCAAGCACTGTTTCACGCCGGTTTTCTGTGAGAACGTGGTATTTCTCCGGTCGAGCCGGCCCATTCGTGCCGAAGCATGGCTCTCCCACGATACCTATCCCTAAATCGGTAAATGATCTATCAATACTCGTAATATTTTAAAAAAACCTATTCTACGAGATACCACACGGTGGGTGGGCGCGAAAAAAAATCATCCCCGCTTGATGTGTAGGGGAGGTAGCAAAAAAAAAATAAGATTTTATACCATTTTGTCGGCATCATTAATCGGTTCATGCGAATTACAGCTTTGTAGGCCTTATAGTCTCTAAGCAAAACCTCGGTCAGACAGACGGATGGACAGACCGAAACGTCCCTTATTGACTAAGGAACCCTAAAAAGCCTTCCAGCATTGCTACTATATTAAGCGAGTAAGAAACTTAAAATATTTCCTGCACGTGATAGAGGTTTCTGTGGAACCCTCCAATTTTTTTAAGAATAAGAATGGATTTATTTTTAGTTTTTTAGCATCACACAATACATCATAATATTATAAGTATACAGTTCGACTATAATATTATAATATTATATTTTTCGTTTCCTGGCACGCTCTTGGGTGCGGAGTGCGGGCCACTAACCGGCATTTTAGATTCGACGATAATATTGTTAAGTTAACATTTAGTATGCATTGCTTCTTTTAAGTGATATGAAGCTATAAAGTACCAAAGTAAACGCGCAATGTATTATACGTAAATTCGTACCCACTCCACGCATAAAACATAAAAACTATTCTACCACCTTGAAAGCGACAGTGCACTACAGACTTGTGTTTGGCGCGCAAGCTCATTCCATTTTCAAATTTGACAGATATTTTTTTACGTACAAGTGATTGATGCAAATGATTGTGCTAATTTCGGATTTGTAAAAATGTAAGTTTATAATTTTTTTGGAACTTAATTAAAGTTAGTTAATTAAACTGTGTTTAAAATAAATTAAAAACTGTATCTACCTCAAAAGCCCTTTACATCGGTTTGAAAAATTAATTAAGTACCTACTATCTATTTCAATAAAATTAATTTTAATTATTTTTATGACAAAACAAAATATCTCTAAAGAAAAAAATACGGAAATAATAATTATTATTATAGACTTTAGCTTCGCAATACATCCAGTATTTAAGCTTTTCGATCATTTGGTAATAAGCTATAGAATATAGATTAAGTTGTGCAATTTTTTTTATTATGAATATGATGCCAAGTTGCAAAAGCCATGCTAGAAATAGACCTTGTTGATAACGACTTCCTAATAACTTTTCGCAAGCTTGATTGATTATAAACATTCTAATAGTTTTCTTCTGAGATTAGGGGGCGTCCACATATTACGTTAGGCCTTACGGGAGGGGAACAAATGTAAAAAAATCTCACTCGCGGAAGGGGGATAAAAAAAGTATCGCGTCATTAATGAACGAGCCTTATCAACATTAACCGCGTTTGTTAAGCCGGTTAATTGTTATTGACATTCCTAAAAAAGTTAAACTTGGCAATAAAACTCTTCTTTCTGAATATTATTAATGTCTTATGAAAATACAACGGTTATTACATGAAATTTCTCCTCCTTTTAAAACTTCTCGATTTTTGCAGACGATGATCCATATTTTGCTCCTTGTAAAATGTGTTTACGCTGGTATTCTGTCCGTGGTATTTATCGAGACTTCGTATTCATAAAAAAAACTTAATTTATCTAGCAAATAAATGTTCGGCAAACCTTTGACTTCAAATCACGGCCAAGGCGGCGAGGCCGTATTACGCCGAACATGATTATGACCTAATTTAAATGACTTAAAGCTGAAAGTGGTCGAAGCCGAATCCAAAGAAGGCCGAAGCCGGCACTAAAAGCACAGGCGGCAGGACCAGATTGTGTTGGTGTAATGCAAAATCCCGCCTACCTTGACACACTAGAACGCCATATTATAACTTGAAGCTTGGAGCTTTATATTGAGGTAACCGTGCATTTTGCTTAAAAACAAGGTAAAGTTGAGCAGTAATACCTTAGCCGTTAATAATTAGATATCATGGGCGTGCCCAGGTTCTGGCCCAGGGGGGGGGCAAATTCGCAGGCAATGCAGATTTTATTTATGCTACAATGATATTCTATGTTACTAATAAGCTAGGTGTTATATAAAGAATAAAATATTAAATTATAATAAATATTTATTTCTTTAACCAGGTATACATTGTCTATTTTAAAAATAATTTTCAAGGGTCTTCGACAAATCGATTTATTACGTCTTCCAGGTGAAAGAATCGCTCATATCTTTTATAAGTTTTCTATGAAAGTACTAGATTTTCGATAAGAGTACCTACTGTACTAGATAATATATTTAGTAGGGATATCAACATGATCCAGGGGGAGGCAGCTGCCCCACCCTGGGTACGCCCATTACTATTATAGTCGTCTTTTTATTGTAGCGTAGCTCGTAATTAGTTTATAGCGCGGTTACCATAGTTTTTGTCGCGATAAAAAATATATTATGACCTTTCCCGGGACTTTAATAATATCCATACCAATTTCCATCAAAATCGTTTCAGTGGTTTCGACAAAGCACACACACTTTTGCGTATTGCAAAACGCTATTCATCTATGAATCCCGAATAACAATGGAGTACCCTAAAAATTGGTTGTTTTGGGGCCATTCACGTCACGTCGGGGTCATCAATGTGGGATATGCGTGGTGGCCACAAAGGAAGATCTTCCGACCGAGCGAAGTGTTATGCTCGGTCAGGCCGAAGCCCGCGTGATGCATTTCAGCTGTCGTATATATACCGACACATTTAGAAAACTTCGATAGCGCGATGCAGGAATGTTAGGCGAATTGCAGTGGGTACCGCCACAATATTATGGAGTGGAGACATTTGACATTTGGAGATGATAATGATGGTGGTGATGACAGAAGCGGACAAGGATCCAGCTGCGCATCACGAAAGTTGTGCTCCTTGAACAAGTGACCTACAGAAAGTTGCATCGCAGGCTATAGATGTTCCTATACACTATACAGGGTGTAACAAAACTAAGTGATAATACTTTAGGGTGTGTACTGTGCATGTGTTTTTGACGTGGGAGAGCCATGCTTCGGCACGAATGGGCCGGCTCGACCGGGGAAATACCACGTCCTCACAGAAAACCGGCGTGAAACAGCGCTTGCGCTGTGTTTCGCCGAGTGAGTGAGTTTACCGGAGGCCCAATCCCCTATCCTATTCCCTTCCCTACCCCCCCCTTATTCCGTTCCTTTTCCATCCTTACCTTCCCCTATTACCCTATTCCCTCTTAAAAGGCCGGCAACGCACCTGCAGCTCTTCTGATGCTGCGAGTGTCCATGGGCGACGGAAGTTGCTTTCCATCAGGTGACCCGTTTGCTCGTTTGCCCCCTTATCTCATTAAAAAAAAAATGTGTCCCTTGATCTAGTTCACCGTGAAAGTAGCAGCGCTGAAAGAGCAATTTTTTTTCACTTTTGTACGGTTAAACTCGTGACGCCGCGCTGGGGCGCTTGCCCATACAAATCACAAAAATTTTGTTCTTTAAGCGCTGCTACTTTCATAGTGACATATTTCATTAGTTCTTTTTCACCTTATACAGTGTGTAACTTTTGTATGGGCAAGGGCCCGAGCGTCACGAGTTTCCCCATACAAAAGTGAAAAAAAATTTGGTCTTTCAGTGCTGCTACTTTCACAGTGAACTCTCTACAAGGAACACGTACACACCCTGAAGTATTCTTATTTTTATTACACACTTTTCCTATAATATAACTATGTAGAGTACTAGATAACGCCCGCTAGTCGCAACCAGGGCCGGACCGTGAGCTTACGGGGCCCTGGGCTGAATCTACTTAGGGCCACAACATTTTAATTGTATAATAAACCTTGATCGTAGGATTCTCAGGAATACCAAAAAAAATTAATAAAATTATGAATTCTTTCGCATTATGGCTGCGTTCCAGAAGACGTTAATTTTGACCAAAACGCTCAAAACGTCCCCTTCTGCCGTTCCATTTGACGACCGCGGTCGTGTTGATCGCGGCTATGACGTCACTCATGACGTCATCATTTTCGCTCTAAACGACCCTCGATGAAGATGGGTCAATGTGGTCGTTCTAGTTTTTTTTTAAATTTTAACGTAACTATATCGCGAAAGCCATGTTCGGAAAGTTTTCACGACAGAGTAGAGACAAAAAACTTTATATTATTTCATTACAAATAATATTTTAATTGAAATATGTATATTAAATGAAATAACATTTTATGAAATATTTTGATTGGAAAATAAATTGTTTTAAATGAAAGGTCAAATGATTTCTTATAAAATATAATACTAATTTTCATCTCTCCTATACCTGTTGACCTCGTACTTGACTAAGCATTACGCGGTATTGTTACCTAACGTTTATAATATGTGACAATAGTCAATATTCAACGTATGTGGTTTTGTTATTAAAATATGATTCAATGTGAAAACTCAAATACATATACTTAAGTAATAAAAGTTTAACTATATTAAAATATTAAAAAATGTAATACTAAAAACGAAACAAATATAATATTATGTATTTTATTTGTAAAATAAATGTAACTATAAACAATTACTTTTATTTACGACTTGAAGAAAAGGATCGTAATATCCAAGTTCGGTTCAATGTACCTATGTATAAAAAAAAATTATAGTTCTTTTTTTAAACTTTTCTCAAAACGCTCAAAACGATCCATAATCCGTTCCACTTGGGTTTGTATCACTGACGCTCACATGCTAGTGGAACGGGAAAAACTACAGTCTTGAGCGTTAGCGTTTCAACGTCATCTGGAACGTAGGGAATATCGTCTATTTTTGACTTGACTTAGCTGGGGGACGGTGGCCCATGAACTCATAGGGCCCTGGGCTTGACCCAAATAGCCATATGGCCCATATGGTAGATCCGGCCCTGCCCACAACTCCGTTGCATCGAAATTCGTTCTGAGAACTGTTTTAGACAAAAAACTATCCGGGAGTGCCGGTAAAAGAGGAAAGGAAAGGTACTTACAAAGATAAGGGGGATATTATATACCTCTAGAATACCGCACCGGCGATCTACTTATCATCCATCTTACCAATTTTCAACCAAGTCACGTTCTGACGCGATTTAAACATTTGACCTATCCCAAAAAATTGTACTATGCTGCTAATGAAGTTTTCACTTCAGTAGGCCACTAACTTTTTGCGGAAATTCGAAAATGGAAATAAATCGTTCCAAATTGAAACCGGAACGGTTACGTCACGTGCGTGTCATGTCAACCGGTAACGTTCGATATTTAAATTCGAATATCGAACAAGAAAGTGGCACGGTTTAAATTTGCGACGTCATTCGAACACATAATAAGTATTTATGTAATTTAAGTACTTCATACTTAACTTTAAACCGATTTTCATAAAAGGAGATTACAAATAAATCTAACTAATGCACGCTTTCTTGTTTAGTTTTTTGACAGAAGTTTATTTATTCAAAAAGCGATTAAATTCATACTGATATTATAAATGCGAAAGTTTGTCTGTCTGTCTGTTACCTCCTCACGCTCAAACTGCTGAACCGATTTGCATCGGTGGCCGCGCTCAAAGCCCGCAACAAAAGCATGCAGTAGCTTAAAAATTATAAACAAACATATTTTTTAAATAAGTAATACATTTGAAATATTTCACGCAATTTAAAAAGAGTCTCGCGGTATTGCACCAAGGGGGAATGGGCCAGGGGGTCAAAACACAAAAACACCTCACGTAACTTATGGACGCCCCTACGTTTAGTATGAAATGAAGTGAAGCTTTAATAAGATGTAGTTTTTCAAAATTAACATTTTATTATTTAAACAGCGAATAACAAATAACAATACAAAATCCTCTTGTCTGTCTATGGCATAATATTGGAAACGTCACATCTCAGACTATATGGGCCTATATTATAGGTACACGGTGTAACAAAACTAAGTGATAATTCTTTAGAGTTTAGGGTGTGTACGTGTTCCTTGTTGAGAGTTTAGTGTGAAAGTAGCAGCGCTGAAAGACAAAAAAAACTTTTGTATGGGCAAGGGCCCGAGTGTCACGAGTTTCCCCGTACAAAAGTGAAGTCTTTCAACGCTGCTACTTTCACAGTGAACTCCCTACAAGGAACACGTACACACCCTAAAGTGTGATCTCATAGTTTTGTTACACCCTGTATACCAGCAGGCTTTACAACATTAGAAACGGGAAAGAATGGACATACTGACAGATTTTAATTTTTAGTGACAAAAAATGGCGGATTACCTTTGTCTTACTGTCACTTTGTCTACCGTAGAGTCCGTAGAAAGAAACCGCTTCTATGGTCGCCATGCTAAGCCTTAATATCATTATTAGTAACAGGGTATAAGATTTAATAACATTTTGTTAACAATACTTAAACTAATTAAATTAACAATTACATAATTTGGTCGTGATGTATTCTACATTGTTAATTTATTTCAAGGCTACATTGTAAAGGAACTTCAGACTGAATGCGGTTTCTTCTTATAAGTTTACAAAAAAATGTGGCTTTATTATAATGAAATGAAATGAAATAGTTTATTAAATCAAGTTACATAATAATAACGTTGGAGAGCCATGCTTCGGCACGAATGGGCCGGCTCGACCGGAGAAATACCACGTTCTCACAGAAAACCGGCGTGAAACAGCGCTTGCGCTGTGTTTCGCCGAGTGAGTGAGTTTACCGGAGGCCCAATTCCCTTCCTTATCCTCCCCTATTCCCTTCCCTTCCCATCCCTACCCTCCCCTATTACCCTATTCTCTCTTAAAAGGCCGGCAACGCACCTGCAGCTCTTCTGATGCTGCGAGTGTCCATGGGCGACGGAAGTTGCTTTCTATCAGGTGACCTGTTTGCTCGTTTGCCCCCTTCTTTCATAAATGAATTTGATTTTTAAATTTTATGAATAATTATCTTATATATAAAATTCTCGTGTCACAGTGTTTGTGAATTGTGCGCGAAGTCCTCCAAAATGGCTCAACCGATTTTAATGTTTGTATGAACCATCGAGGAAATTGATTCCTAGGCAGCTGACAGACCAACTTCATTTGATCGGATCATGTCAATTCAATGTTAGTTGTGATCTATTGTGGCTGGGTTTGACGTAACGCGACCAAACTACATAGGTCCTCCATCTGCCTAGAATCAACTTCTCTGATAGTTAGGCCTGTGAATAGGTTTTTATCTACTTTTTATATTGATTCTAGAAATAATTTATATGGCAAAACAACGTTTGCCCGGTCCACTAGTTATCTATACATACTTAATTTATGAAATATGCGAAATTGAAAGTTAGAAAGCATTGTCCTCGTGAAACGAATCCCTAGAGCTAAGAGTATGAATGTCTAGGTTATAACTACTTAGTAATTCTAGGTGTGAAGCTACATTATTAATATTACTATTACGCCTCCGTGGTCTAGTGGTACAGAGCGCGGCTCTTGACTTGGAGGTCGTGGGTTCGATTCCCGCGTTGGAAACATGTTATTTCCAAGTTTGGTTAGGACAATACAGGCTGATCACCTGATTGTCTGACAAGTAAGATGATCCATGCGTCGGATGGGCATGTAAAAAGTCGGTCCTGCGCCTGATCTCTCGCCAGTCGTGTCGGTCTGCCGTCCCACAGGGTTATGAGAGTAAAGGAATAGAGAGTGCTCTTGTGTACTGCGCACACACTTGGGCACTATAAATTACTCCTGCGTAGCTGGCCTGGTTTCAATGAAACCGGCCACCGTCACCGAAATCGGTGTGGGAGCTATTATTATTATTAATATTACTATTTTAAAGTTTGATAAAATCTATAAAATAATAATGGCCTCTGATGCCTGAATTAAATGATTTGATTTGATTTGATTTGATTTGAATAAATATAATGTAAAAGCTGTGAAAAAAATCATTTGTTCTATAAATTTCATGACAATTTTTTCAAGACTTTCATGAGGAAATATTTTTTCACACAATTTTACAGTTTCTTTTTTTTTATGAAAAAAATACGTGATATATTTGCTACGACTCCCCCACCCCACCACCCTAAGTGAGATTTGAAGATTATGCTTCACAGCCCCCCCCCCCCCCCCTCGCCTCCCTCGATGGCGCCCGCAACTGCGTTGCGCCAAAATTCGTTTGTCGTTCAGGAACTGTAAACTTTCCGGGATAAAAAGTATGCTATCCAGAAAAGGTATATTTTAGTCCCAGGACTCAAGGTTTAGCAAAATTTAGCAAAAGTCGGTTCAGCGGTTTAAGATATGACAGAGGCGAAAGTATTACTAATAGTAAGTAAGTTTTAGATCCCACTAGGTGTGCCTCGCGATGTTACCCGCGGTTTAAGTGATGTATAATAAAATACTATGAAAAGTATCAATAATAGGGTCAAAACGCGACGATACATGGTTCTATAATGGTTTATGGTAGTGAATAGTTATGATGATGATGATGATAAATGTATTTGCATGGTAGCATATATTTTCTTTTCTTAAAACAACGTCGTAACTCCCAAACTTGTATTAAATAAAGAGTCAGGAATTCTCTCAGCACCTTCCGAACCATGGTATAGCTTGGTGCAAAATCTTACTTGTTGGTAGTATGCTTAGAATATTGCTCACGAAACCGAAGTTACCACATGTTTTTTTTTTTTTTTTATGAAATATGGGGGCAAACGAGCAAACGGGTCACCTGATGGAAAGCAACTTCCGTCGCCTATGGACACTCGCAGCATTAGAAGAGCTGCAGGTGCGTTGCCGGCCTTTCACGAGGGAATAGGGTAATAGGGGAGGGTAGGGATGGGAAGGGAAGGGAAAAGGGGAGGATCGGGAAAGGAATTGGGCCTCCGGTAGACTCACTCACTCGGCGAAACACAGCGCAATCGCTGTTTCACGCCGGTTTTCTGTGAGAACGTGGTATTTATCCGGTCGAGCCGGCCCATTCGTGCCGAAGCATGGCTCTCCCACGTTTGAAATACATATAAATTTTGAGGAGTTCCCTCGATTACCTACTTATTGATCCCTTCATCAGGTGACCACTTGTATGAATATGGTACCAAATTGGGATAATAACCTATACACCAAAAGATTTTTTTTAATAGGTTCACAAACGGCGGAGTAATCGTTGAACATAAAAAAACGAACTTAAAACCTCCTGTATTCCGAAAGTCGGTTAAAGTTGTAGCCTATGAGTTATTCTGATGTATAAACTATTTCATTGTAAAGTTTCATTAAAATCCGTTCAGTAGATTTGCGTGAAAAGTAACAAACATCCATACATTCATACATACATCATAATACATCCAAACTTTCGCTTTCATAGTATTATTAAGAATTAGGATTAGGATTCATAGATCATTTTCCGATTTAAATTCATTTAGTTTCAAAGCGGAAAAAATCATTAGAGTCCAGAACCCTTCTACCAGCTAAACCGTTTCTGGAAATGTGAAAAAATTCACGGGAGTAGAAAATATGCTGAATTTAAAAGGAAAATTCTCACGGCTAAGAAGACTTCATAAGTTATTGAGTAATAGTCGATCAACTAAAAAAAATATTCGCTGAAGTAGTTAATAGAGGAACTTCTCGTTCAAATTTCTTTGAACGTAACTGAAATGATGTTGTTGGTAGTGTAAAACACGTTATAAATGTACATTCATAACGTCAGTAGTATAAAAACTGTATTAAATATATTTCCGTTGTCTGGTACCTGTAACACAAGTCCTTCAGGTACTTAGCATGGGGCCAGACTGACGTGGTGTGAAGCGTCCATAGATATTATTATTATTATTCATTGACCATACAAAAATTATCAAAAACTAGCGGTACTACGGAACCCTATATTGCGCGTGGCCCGACACGCACTTGGCCGGTTATTTTTACTAATTACATTTCTTGAACTCTTAAGAACGCAAGTCTATACTGTCCAGACTTTACTATTCTCAGTTCTTATTCAACTAATTCATGTAACTGAATCCCACGAACCCGCGTAAACCGTACAAAAACCCACTTTCAATGCTCTTTGTGAGTCGTTCCCATAATATTGTTCATATCGTTACGTTAGCTAAAGATCTTCACACTGAGCGCGATTGTTGCATTTTGTTGTGATTCTTCTTTAATTAATTTAAAAACAGTTCTCAGTTGGACATAAAGATATAATTATTATTGTTAATATTATTATTTTTAACTATCAATTTAAATCCATAACTTTCATCTAAATTGGTTAAGCGGTTTTGGTGTCACGTAAATGACTGATGATCTTTTTTACCTATCAACTCCCAAGCGGTCGAACTCGACCGCGTAAACAATAGATTTCTAAGAATCCGCGATCTTAGGATTAAAATTGATAGTTATTAATTATTATAAGTATGGAATACAAATTTAAACAAAGCTAAACATTGAACAATCATTTACATAGAAAGAGGGGGAAAATAACTTCCTTCCCTACTCCCCACGTCGCGTCGTATTCCTCCGTCTTACGAATTTTCACGTGTCCTGATGCGAACTTACAAACAAAAGTGCACAACGCCGCTAAGATAGTTTCCACTTCAAAAACCGCCGCGTAGCCGCATGAAGTATGAAAGTACATTATACACGTCATGTGAATGCTCAAACCTTCGATTTAATTAAAGATTAACAATTCAATACCTCGTGTCTAAACACATAGGCCGAAGTTACGCGGCGTAAATTACGCATGATTACGTCAACGCAAACATTAACATTATAAAGGCGAAAGTTTGTGAGTTTGTATGTTTGTTACATCTTCACGTCTAAAATTTGGTATAGAGTTAGTTTACATACTTTTTACTCATAGGGAATATCACAATTTATTTTCCCTAAAAGCCGCGTTTAAAACCGCGGGGCACAGCTAGTAATACATAATTTGTTAAAATTTGAATTGTCTAGCTATCGCGGTTCTTAAGATACAGCCTTGACAGACGTACAGACAACGAATTCTTAGTAATAGAGTCCCGTTCCTTTGTGTGCCCTAAAAAAATTTCATCGAAATAGGTCAAACCCCCAGTTTCTTCTATACGTGTCGCAGTGTTTACATTTCATTGATGGTATCCATTTTAGTGATCCAGAGCATGACGACCATCAAACTACGTTACATAAGCACATAATGTAAACGCCACATTAAGTAGGTAATTGCGTTAAGCACGAGTAGTGGCAGCAAATAAAATAGCGTTAACAGAAATATAATTTGTGAACATTTCAACTGTTTAGAATCTCTGAGAGATAAATTTAAAGAAATTGGTATTCTAACTGTTGCTTCTCAATACATTTTGGATAATATAATATATGTTAGAAAAAATATAAGTAAATTTAAAGCTAAAAGTGACATTCATTGTAGGAACACCAGAAATAAGCACAAGCTGGATTTGCCGGTGATCAGACTTAGTAAAGTCAGTAAATATTTTAAAGGTCAATGTATACGCCTTTACAACAAAATCCCAGAAAACGTTCAAAATCTTTCCATTAATAAATTTAAAAAAGGAGTTAAAGAACGTTTGTGTGCCAAAGCCAATAAGGTCAATGATTTCATAAACGATGGCACACCTTGGGAGTAGGATGGCTTCTTGCAAGGCTACTTCTTCATTATTATAGGACTTACAATTATGTATGTGGATATTGTTTATAATATTTAATTACAAAATTGTAAACTTTATTTTAAAAGATTAATTTTTTTCTCACTTTTTTTGGTAAAAAGGTGGGCCCCGTGCGAGTTTCTTACGCCGGTTCTTCTCGCCGGTTTAGTTCCCGAACCGGTGGTAGGCATCATGTAGGACTTTCTGAAAACATTTATTTTAAATTTATTCAGAAATAAAACAATTTTGATTTTGATTTTTGATTTTGTTTAGCTATTGCGTGTCAGACAGGAAAACGGGCAAACGGGTGGACGGACGGACAGCCCTACTAGACAAGTGGCAAGCGATTATCGTAAACGCCAACAGAATGTATGCGATTTGACATAAGTCATCGCTTCGCTAGCGAATACTAATGTCAAATCACATTTTGTTGGCGTTTATCATAATCGCTTGCCACTTGTCTCTAGGCCCAGACAAACGGACTCCCTAAAAGGCCCAGCGCACCTGCATCTTTTCCGATGTTGCGAGTATCCACGGTTGACGGTCGTTGCTTTCCATCAGCTGGCGTAGCATGGCGTTCAAGATTTGTTTCCAATCTTCGTAGAAAGGATATAACTATATTTTCTTGGACAGAAGTTCTCGTTTTAAGGGGGCAGCAGTGGCGATGGAAGTAAAAACGAAACAGCAGCATTTTTTAAAGCCCCACATAATATTAAGAACCGCTAGTACTTTTGTTTAATCTTAACTTTTGTCTACTGACAAAGGTTATAAATTTTTTCTTTCGTTTTAGCGCTCTCGTTGTCTAGAATGCATCCGCGCCATCTTTAATGCTACGTTTCCATGCTTGCCAAAGCTTGGCAAGCATCCACAAGGCACAAGCGTCCATCTCGCTTGGCATTTTTTGCTATCTGTACCGGAAGTCCTAACCTGTGTTTGCATTGAGGCAATAAACGGACAAACGGACAGTTTAACATATGTATATGTATACAGTGAAAGTGGATATATTCCACATGTATTGGGCATTCGTTAAACGTTTAAGATTAACGCACTCGCAACTCCCTTTTGTAGTTAAGGCACGTTCACAAATTACGCAATTTAGAGGTTTACCCGAATGCTATGTTTTTTAATAAGTATTTTATTTTTTGCTAAATCTCTCATGAAATTAGGCAATCCCTTCATCTATCAGAACTGTCCTGTGGCTTTTCCCAGGACTCAATATATCTAAAATGTTTCATCAAAATTCAACGGTTTAAGTTTGAAGAGATAACAAACACACTTTACATACTAATAAAAATATCCTTACTAGTATTTTAAATGCGAAAGTGTGTATGTCTGTCTGTTTCATATTCACGCTTAATCCGCTCTACCTATATGGATGATATTTTGCATGTTGATAGTAGTTACTTTGGGTCCTAGGAAAGGATATACAGGGTGTAACAAAAATAAGTGATAATAATTAAGGGTGTGTACGTGTTCCTTGTAGAGAGTTCACTGTGAAGGTAGCAGCGCTGAAAGAACAACATTTTTTTTCACTTTTGTATGGGGAAACTCGTGACGCTCGGGCCCTTGCCAATACAAAAGTGAAAAAAAGATTTCGTCTTTCAGAGCTGCTACTTTCACAGTGAACTCTCTACAAGGAACACGTACACACCCTAAAGTATTATCACTTATTTTTGTTACATACTGTATAATTTTCAATCCAGGAAAAATATTACGGTTCCAGCGCGATAATTGACGCCCGCGACTTTGTTTATTTATCGCTCAGGAACCGTACATTTTCGTTCAACAAAAACTATCCTACGTCTATTTCTCCGCATACAAAATTTCATCTAAAACGGTTCAAACTTCAATTATAGGTGGCAACAGACAGACAGACACACTTTAAAATGTAGATTAGTACGGATCTAAAGTATACTAATAACATTGATGATATACCATTAGTATCATCCACAGGTATCATCTAATATTATAAATGTGAAAATGTTTTTGTCTGTCTACGCCCAATCTCTTCACGCCCAAACCCTTTAACAGATTTTGCTGAAATTTAGTATGGAGATACTTTGAGTCCCGGGAACGGACCAAGGATTTTTATCCCGGAAAAACCCACGGTTCCGGCACCATAAACAGTCAACTTTGGCGCAACGGCGTTGTGGGCACCATCTAGATTCTAGTCCATACTCCATGGTAAACACTAATACTATTTAAATGTGAAAGTATGTCTGTCTATCTGTTACCGCTTCACGCCCAAACCGCTTAACCGATTTTGCTGTAAAAGGATAATTTAAATACTTGAATAAGTATCATATTCATATAATTACCAGTGTTAAGAGGTCAATAGTTTAACTAGCAGTCTTCTTAAGTAACTGTTACATAAGCCCGCGCACATTATACATTATAATATTTTAGACGTAAATGAGCCGTAACGAAAATCCGCTACGTGTGAGTCGGACGACGTAGTTTCGTATAATTAATTGGGTAGATAGACACTTTGTAAAATTTGTGAATATTTCTAGTGAAAAAGGGGAAAACATTTTTTGTGGGATTCTAGAATCGTAATGTTTTAAAAGAAGTTGTTCCACAGTAAGTTCTAACAATTCATCTAATTAATGTTTCTCCAGTCGTTAATTTCAATTAATTAATACTAGCTATTTGACTGAGCTTTGCTCAGTATTCGATGAAAATGACATTTTCTTAAAATCACTCCTAGCTAGATCGATTTATCGCCCCCGAAACCCCCTATATACTAAATTTCATGAAAATCATTGGAGCCGATTCCGAGATTCCAATTATATACAAGAATTGCTCGTTTAAAGATATAAGATAATTTTAAATTCTGTGAAAATTTATTCATACTTCAGTTTCACTCTTGTTAGCCTTACGCCTTTAGTTAAAATTAACCCTGAGTTAAATTTTATGTTATTTCTGTCGTTCCTTCCACTTTAATATGAAAGACATGATAATATTTTAATTTAAAATCAGATAAGCGTAAGTGGACCTAAGTGGCCATTTACTGTCTATAGTGTGCGCGGGCGCTGACATAATACCTGCTAAGTGAAAGTCACGCTGTTTTATGCCGGCTCACGTGCGATTATGTTCTTGGTCAATATCCGTTTAGCTTACACCATGTGACGTCACGTTGTGTCAGCTTTAATGACATGACATCCCCGGAAACTATGAGACTATACACCAAATTCCATACTTTTGACATTAAAATTAATAGGGAAAATATAGTCGGAGCAGAGGGCGTTACTAGCACATACAGTAAATTATCTGACCAAAATCCGACATGTTGCGCACGTCATATCAGAATATTGACAGAAACGTTGTCAGACGAACAAAACTTTTTGTTTACTGTCTATGCTGGTGCTGCTCCTGCAGCCTATTACAGTATCTTATATTAAATCCTTTTGAAAAAATAATAATTCGGAATGATAAATTATGAATTGAATAGCTATATAAATTACTTTGACAACTTAGAATGTAAAACATCAGGAAATGATAACACTTTGAATCTAACCATACTTTTTTTTCTTTTCAGATCATAATGTTATCCATTTTACTTCTGACTCTTCTCACACCGAACCTCTCATCATCAGCAAAGAACCAGGCCAGTCCAGTATACGAAGTAGTTAACGAGCAGGCCAGGAGTGATGACAGAATCAGAATATCCAGCAACTCTGGTCTACCATACGGCAACCCGTTGGCTGGAAACCAAAATGCCAGACTCCATTTCAACAACCAACAAGCCATGTTCAATGCTGAAAGGATGAGACAGCTTGCAGCCCAATTACAGAGACAATCTAGAGGACCTAAGCTAATAGACAGTTATATGCAAGCGTACCACGAGTCCCAGGATAACCATCAACTGGCCTTAGAACAGCAACAAGCTAATATTCAGAAAGATAAAGTAAAAAACAGAGAAGAATATATACGAGTGAATCCACAAAGAGAAACAAAAGACAGGGATGAGTATGTCAGAGAGTATACACGTAAAACTGAAAATCCTCAAAGTACTTATGGATTAAAAACAAGAACAGAATCCAGGAAGACTCAAAGAACTGAACCGATCAGAGAAAGCGCCAGAAAGACACAAAGAAGTGAAGTTAGAGAACTATCAAGAAGAACTCGACCCGAAATGATGAGGATAACAAAAGCAGACGCCAAAGACGTGAGATACAGAAACCATAGATCGTACGGTTCCGTTGATTATTACCAACAGTATTTAGAACCTCAGAGGTACAAAACCGTATATCTATCTCCTGGGCCAACTTACGATCAGGGAGTGACAATCAAGCCTAATGGTAATCTCGGCGTTGCTCAAGAAACTAAAACAAAATTGCTGACAGAAGCGATACCTAGTGAAATAAAATATGTTTATCCCAAGCAGTATCACCAAATGCAAGATTATAAATCGATACAGGAGATCCAGGCAAACAGTCTGCTGAAAAATCAGGAAATACCAGACTATTCTCTATCTGACACAAATGAAGCGCCTTTAGATTACTACTTCTATTTAAAAGATCCAACACAATTATTACCACAGAATTACGATCAGTATAGATATGCTCAACTAGCGAATACTTATCACACTACACCTTTACCTGCCACAGATTACAAACCTATAACAGAAGATGTTGATGATATTGAAGATCCAAATGCCAAAAACCCTCAAGCGTTTACACCACTACCTCCGTCGATTCCAACTGTACCTACAAAAGATGTATCAGTAAAAGTTGTGCCTAGTCTATCTACGATACCAGTAAACTATAAACCACAAGAACAAACACACATCTATACATTCGATGAAGGTATTAAGCAAGAGGAGACGCCAGTAGCACAAGCCGTACATTATTATCAACCGTATTACGAAGATAGAGAAGAGAAGAAGAAATATTTACACACTAACGTAGATAGCACGGGGGTACAGCATTTAACAGAAGACGGAAGTGTTTCAGCATATGGAAATGATGATGTAAGTAAAAATAGCACTAGTAGAATTAAGAGATCCAATTTAGACACTGAACCTTTTTCCGTGGGAGATAGTTCTACAGAAAAAGATGATAAAACTGATATCCCTGATGAAATTGAAGACAAATCCACTTTAGAACCATCCGAACTTCCTACTCCTGAACCCCTTATAAGACTTAAGAAAAGAAGGAACCATAGATATAGAACAAGTCCTATCATCGACAATGATGATGACGAACTTTATATACCAGTAAGAGTTAAAAACCACGAACTGGAGTCATTTGATGAAGACTATAATGACTACGACGATACAGATTATTCCGCCACTAACATAAAACCGATTATAAACGTAGATACCACTTATGTTTCTCCAAAAAGGAGTCAAGTAATATATAGTCCACCCGCTGCATCTTACGGGTACCCTATAAATTATCCAATACAAAAATTGCCTTCAAATCTCCACATGTTAAACTCTTTATCAAGTCTACACGATGTTTTAGAACCGGTGTACATAATATCAGAATCTCAACTGAAAGAACTCATGGGAAGAAATTTAAATATAGAACATTTAGATGTGTACCAACTGTCTAAACCAAATAAGGTTAAAATCCCTGCACATATTCCTAGACGATACAAAAAAAGAAACTCCCAAAAGTACAGGAATTTTAAGATTAAAAATAAATTACATAAGCTAGGTAAACTACTTAATTAGGTATCGTTGTTTCTAAAACTTAATATGCTTATTTATTTACTAATTTGCACTAATATTTTTTTAGGTTAAATGTGTCTTCACAAAAATTAAGTCAGTTTAATAAAAAAATATTTTAGCAGTAAGGTGAAGTAACCATGATTTATTTAAAAGTTGGGTGTTTAAATAAACTTTGACAGTTCTATTTTCCAACAAATCATGGTTAGGTTAGAAGAAGATAGACGTGTTTTCGGGATAGTTAAGGCTGTTCTTATTATAAGAATGCTATGTAACTAAGAATATTTAGCACATCCTTTGGTTTCTTCTTTCATCTTATATCCATCTTTATTCCTTCCCATTTTCTTTTATTTATTTTTTGTCTATAAGATAAGAGAATAAATTATTATTAGTTCTAGAATAGAATAAATAATCATATTATTATATTATCGTGTATTTTTAATTTTTTTTTCTTATCAGGATACAAACTTTAAAAAATATATATTTTTTAATTATATTTTTTTTGTATTGTGACACTATTCACTTCATAAAATATTATTATGGTTTCTTTATGAGTTTTATCATTATTACTTAATTTGTCTAATAGTTAACCCTTATCTACTTTGACTGCTCTAAAATTCAAAACAGACAAAAGAAAAATATGCACTTCAAATAAGTATATTTTTTAATGTATGAATAAAAAAAATATATTTTTAGGAGTAAAAAATGAAAAAATAGGATTCAAAAAATATTTTTAGGATTCAAAAATAAAAAAAATTGCAATAAGATTTTTTATTATCCAATAAATAATAATACTATTTGTGGGTTAATTAAAAACCTTTGCCTTAATAACTAGAATTAAATATACATAATAATTATTATTTGTGGGTTAATTAAAAACCTTTGCCTTAATAACTAGAATTAAATATACAATGTGTCCCGACACTGGTGTCCGACCCTAAAGGCCAATTTGTCGATAAAATATAGGGCATATTTTATCGACAAATTGGCTATAAATTTTTTTCTGTAACTTTTGAAAAAAAAACTGGTTCTCATAGTTATCTGACCAATACTTCATAATAGTTATTTAGTTAAAAGCGTTATAACTTCTAAACTATCTGACTTAGAGCATATAAAAAGGAATTTGAAGAAACGCTTCTCTATCTTTTTATTAAAATAAAAATATCCAGTTTAATGCGTTAGATTTTTCACAAAAAGCCATTTATTAAAAAATACGTTTTTTTTTCCAAAAATTTGGTTTTTCTATATTTAATTCCACGAAATTTATAACATATTCCTGTGCCTGTGTAAGCGAAGGTACTTGTACTATTATCTATTCGGTGTAGTGTCCACAAGTTTAGCTATCAAATGAGATCTTTTTTATTTTCATAGGATATTTACATAAGAAGTATTCCTTAGTGTGAAAGCCCGAGAAAAACTAAAATGACTGCCATTTTACAACCGTGAGAGAAAGATACAATTTGGGAGCCAATTTGTCGATAAAATATGCTATGCATATGACATTTAAGGATCGGCCACCGGTGTCTGGACACATTATACATAAAATATTATATTAATTAAAATTTCACACATACTTACATAAAAATATAACACACAACTGTTAAAAATAAAACGAGGAAAAATTATTAAAATATGTTACAATTATGAAATTAAAAAGTTCAAGTATGTTAAAAAGTGACTTGTAAAAAAGTTTACTGTAAGTATTAGGTTCTATAGTAATTATCTAAAGCTCTTCTTTAAAATAAAATTCTAAATAAGTAAGAGAATTACTACTTTATTTATTACCAGGTTTTGCACTGTATAAAAAATCATTTATTAAAAAAAACTATAATTATTTCTTCTCTACGAAGACTGGAAACATATTATAATCGTCAAACGTCATGCTAAGCAGGCTGACATACAAACTTTGATCAGTACAAAATCTACCGAATTCCAATACATTTTTGATTGACAGCAGAGAGCCTGTTACGTTGCTGCAAGAAACAAGATCACCTTGCCGTATAAAAAAAAACTTTCTTGCTGATTTCGAAATTTCTTAACCTTTGGCACTGAGACAACGTGGTAGCTTTTCTATTGGTGTAAGAATTTTTAAAATCGGTTCAGTCATCGTACTAACGCCACAAACATAAACACTTAAGAATCCGGGTACATAAACACTTAAGAATCCGGGTGCCATCGCAATTCTCATACTTACAAACGTAATTTACTTACCAAGATAATTTCCCATACGAGAATATTTTACGTATATTTACCAAAAAATATGAACGATTACAATAATTTAGTAAGTATGTAAATATTGTAATCTATATATATAAAAATGGATTTTCAATTGTGTTAGTAACGCTAAAACTCGAAAACGGCTGAACGGATTGGGCTAATTTTAGTTTTAAAATATTCGTAGAAGTCCAGGGAAGGTTTTAAAGTGACACGAAGTTCACTGGGACAGCTAGTCGTTTATATTTTTGGTATGTACATATTTTGCAGTGAATCTTTGTACAGGAACCTAGGTAATTATTATCTTAAGCTGAATAATAACTCAAATATGGTAAATATTATCGTTTGGGAAATTATGTTGGTATTACGTTTGTATGAGAACTGCGATGGAACCCGGACTCTTAATATGAATTTATCCCACCTTCTATTTATTTCATGTACCGATTTTAATGAAACTTTACATTGCAGCTCCACTACGCAGCGAACTACGAATTCGGCTACCGAGTCCACGACGAGGAGGCTGGGAACTACTTCGGTCATGCCGAAGCCAAGAAAGGTGACAGCACTGATGGTCACTACCATGTCCTGCTGCCTGATGGTAGGATGCAGAGCGTCAAATACCATGCTGGACCAAGTGGATTCCATGCTGATATAAGCTATGATCATATACAGTGAGACAAAAAATAGAGTGAGAAAACAATAATTATTATGATATACAGCAAGGAAGAAAATTAGAGTGAGATACCAATATAAGTAGTTAATGTAAATAAAGGCTATCTAGATGTGACCTTTTTGGCCCAACTGTGCCAATTTGGGCCCTTATAATGAACTTCAATCAGCGCCTTTATTTTGACGTTTAAACTTTTTAGAACAAAATAATTTGAAAAGTTCAAATGTCGAAATGAAGACAACGGATCAATAATATAATTATTGAAGTTTAAAGGACTCTATATTTTTATTATTCAGTTGCTAAAATTCGCATTAGGCATAAGTGGAACTTAATGTTATTACTGAATGTGACAGGCTTTAAAAAACATAATTTTTTTAATGTGTTTGTTTAAAAATAGTTTAGGGATATTATACCAGAGTTTTGATGTAATTTATAAATTACTTAAATCTTATAAATTATACTTAAATAAATTAATTATTATAATGATGTAAATAAAACCACAAGTATAATTATATTTATTTACAGAACACACAATAGTAGGAACATAATGAAAATAAAATATTTTTGTAGATTTTAAACAGTAATTTCTTCAGTCACAAAGTACACTTCACAGCACTTATTATGCAAAAAAAAGTTTTACTTTTTTTTATTTTTTTTAAGCACAACAATACGCGCCTAATCCAAAATTCAAAATGGCGCTTTGACATGTGACAGCTTATTATAAAGCATATTTTCCCGCCATGTAAAGAGAAAACGTTAGAAAGTGTACATTTTATTATTTGGTGCGATGTGTCTTACGCAATGCCTAATTATATTTGTTAAACTATAATATTATATTATGGTTATTAAGTACATTTTAATGAATGTGAAACATGTTTTGAGTTGTTCGCACTTTATTAATGTTGATTAAATTACATATTTAAATGGTTGAGTAAAACCTTTTTAGAGCGAGAAGAATTTTTCTTCTTGATAAAAAACTTTTTTCAATTGGCGAGTTTTTGCTAGTCAGTGAAAAGTATTTTTTTTCCTTCCTACTTATTTATTATTTATACGAACTTAATACTCGTTTAAAATCTGCATATTACTTAAATTATAAGGGGTAGATTTTCTTTTTAATAATTTACTGTTTCTTTGGGAAAAAGGGTTTAATAAACAAATATTTTGCTCTATTTCTTAACACCTTTTGAAATTTGATGCTTTTGGGATTGTGCAATCTAAAATCAGTGCAATAAATATTTCGAATTATTTAACAAGAAATTAATTTTAATTTAAGTTACATAATGTAATATTTGTAATTATTGTAAAGCTTTTTGTAGGAATAATTTTAAGAGTTTTTGTTATTAAAAATCAACATAAAATTTGCTTCTTTCATTTCTTTCCTCTGCCAAATGTCATTAAAGATTTGTCCTACATCTACAGAGGTCTAAAAATTTGATAAACAGACTTACAAAAGATTACAATAATGTGGTCACGCGCCAAAACATACTAACGCTGTCGCATGATCCTTTATTCGAAGTCATCCAGGTTATAGGATATCCCTGTATAATATGAATAATTATTATGAAGGTTTTTAGTAAGAGCCATAGAATGTCCCAGAAATACGAAGAAATAAGAATGAACTTTAACTATATAGGTACTCAAATTAAAATTAATAGTACATTAATTCGAGTTTACCTTTTATACGTGGGAGAGCCATGCTTCGGCACGAATGGGCCGGCTCGACCGGAGAAATACCACGTTCTCACAGAAAACCGACGTGAAACAGCGCTTACGCTGTGTTTCGCCGAGTGAGTGAGTTTACCGGAGGCCCAATCCCCTATCCTATTCCCTTCCCTACCCTCCCCTATTCCCTTCCCTTCCCATCCCTACCCTCCCCTATTACCTTATTCCCTCTTAAAAGGCCGGCAACGCACCTGCAGCTCTTCTGATGCTGCGAGTGTCCGTGGGCGACGGAAGTTGCTTTCCATCAGGTGACCCGTTTGCTCGTTTGCCCCCTTATTTCATAAAAAAAAAACCTACGGCCGAACTTGGATCAGATCAGATCGGCCGTATAGTTACTCGCAATGTTAAACAACGCCGTTGTGTGCCGTAGTAAGCCTAAAGGAGTTACGAGTATAGTTACTTTATCTAGCTATGACTCCCACAACTCCGTTGCTCCAAAATGCGTTTATCGCGCGGGAACCGTACACTTTTCCGGGATGAAATCCTATGTCCTTTCCCGGCACTCAAAGTATCTCCATGCCAAATTCCATCAAAATCGGTTCAGCGGTTTGGTCGTGAAGAGGTAACAGACAGACACACTTTTTCATTTATAATACTAGAATGGATAATAATTTATATCTCTTGGGCACCTACTAACTTTCTTTTATTTTTTTGAATATTTTTTTTTCACAAAAGCAAAGAATACACGCATTTTTCCCTAGCTTTCCCCGAATCGGAATTTTGAGGTCGCAAGATAAATAAAGCGCCATCTTATGATACTGAGAGTTTCAGAGACAAGGTTCTGTCAAAGGGAAAATAAGAATGATCTAAATTTTCGACGACCTCTGTGGCTCAGTTGGTGGGCTGTTAGTAGCTAAAGCCGGGGGTCGCGGGTTCGAATCCCGCGGATGGAACAAAAAGTTTTCAAAAAGTTCCTGGGTCATGGATGTGTATTAAATAGGTGTATCATATAATAAAAATCTTAAATATTTGTATAGTATAAAAGTATTAAATATATTTCCTTTCCTTATAGGGGCCCGAACTCCGAACCCCAGGACCCCCCCCCCCCCCTCCCCCTCCAAACTTGCTGAAGTTTAAACTACCCGAAGATTCGTTAATATTATTATTTGCATTGATCGGAACTTCGGAAGTGGGAGAACGGGGTTCCTTATCGCGCGTTGCGAAAGGGGGCTAAACCGTAAACGGAAAATATCTCCATAGCTTTTGTGGCGTGGACGGAAGACCGACACGACCGGCGAGAGATCAGGCGCAGGACCGACTTTTTACATGCCCATCCGACGCATGGATCATATTAGTTGTCAGGCAATCAGGTGATCAGCCTGCATTGTCCTAACCAAACTTGGAAATAACATGTTTCAAACGTGGGAATCGAACCCACGACCTCCGAGTCAAGAGCCACGCTCTTAACCACTGGATCACGGAGGCGTTTAGTTAAGTTAGACAGTTTTCGTAAGTTTAAAGACTAAGTTACAATGACAGTAAAACGAACACAACAAATCTAAGTATTTTATTATAAAAGAGTATTAACAATAATACTTAACTTTCTTTTAGCTGAAATTGATATATTATTATACTAAGTATATGAAATACACGTTTTTACATAATATTTTTTGTCAGTTAGCGAGCTATATACGCTGAGTTGTGTATGGGTGCAATTAAACATTCCGGCCAAATTTCGATATATTGATGCTTGTTAAAAATAAAAATACACGTATTTTTTCTTTTATAATCACACAGTATATAAATGTTGAGAAAGCATCCGAAAGTTATCCTAAAAAAACACCACATTTACTGGACACTACGCGTCGCCCGCGCGTGCCTCTCCCCCGCGACACCCCCGCTCATACCCACCGGCGCGAAGTGACCGTTCTGCAACTATTTAAGTGGGATAAAATATGTTATTGTAAAAAAATAACACCCTATTTTTTGGTTAAATGAACTCTCTTAAGAGGGCGACTAACCCCAAAAATCAAACATCGTCCTTCTCTCTTCACACTCACGCCCGTCTTTCATATGCCAGATGAAAAAGAACGACGCGGATTCATCGCCAAATTAGTTTTTTCTCAATAACTCGATAAATATACAACATTTTAAAAATCCGCTAGGTCGATCTCTCAATGATAGAATTTTATACAATTTGTTAAAATATTAACTTAGTTCAATGCACGGTTATATATGAAAAATTCGTGAAAATTAGATGCATCTTTGTGATATTTTTCTATCGAGAAAATTTTAAGATATCGTGTTTTTGCTCAGATCGAATTCTCGGAAATATAATGTTGTATCTAATTTTAGAAAATGAAACAATTCGGGGCTTATTTTCAAGTATAAAAATGAATTATAAAATCAACCATTTAGGGTTAGTCGCCCCCTTAATGATACCTAAGCCCTAAAAAAATTTGGCCGGTAGGTTTAACTGCACCCCGTATAGATCGCGCAAAACTTAAAGATTGCTGAGAAGATAATATTAAATATTTAAAATAATACACAAGTTACATGTTTCTTCTTTTTAAACGACTTAAAAAACTGATTGCACTCTTTAATAAGAAAATTACTGAACTTTTTCAATCATGGCTTGGAGTCAAATAAAATCAGTTTATTTTAATATTATTTGATACTATGTATTTACAAAATAAATCAAGGCTAAGTCTATTATATCTGAAAGAATGAAAAAGAAAAACATCACACTCTCTTACAGAGAAAGATTTAACTATTACAAATCTGTAATCTAATTAATGAAGATCTTAAACTATAGTCTGTCAAGAAAGTGAAGAAATTAAAAAGTGGCAACATCGTAGTGTCATCCCTTTCAAATCAATCTAAGAAAAAAGGGATGACACTACGATGTTGCCACTTTTTAATTTCTTCACTTTTTTGACAGGCTACAAGCTCCATTTTCGGTCAAACGGTACATCAAAAAGTAAACATCAAATATGTCTCTTGATTGTGGTCGTTAATGAAATAACATAGGAAGACTTTTTCATGAACTAATAACTTATATATACTAATTATTTTCTAAAGAATTACTGATCTAAGTTAGAATATTTTCAAAAATGAATATTTCTCACTTCACACAAAATTAAGCTAATTTTTAGCATCTATCTTTTACTATTAAAGTAATTTAATCGCAAAAATTGGATTAAATATTACAATTTTTTATCATTTACATTATTTTTTAACTGTATGTATATTTCATACACACTATACAAAATTTAGAATATTTTATCTCTTTTGCACAAATATTCTGTCACTACACTAGTCAATCTTAAGCACTTTTAATCTCTCTCTTTCTTGCATGCTGCTGTCTCTCTCTACCATACTATCTCTCTCCAAATTCAATTCAATCTTCATTTACGATAAATATTATTATCAAATTTTACTTATAATAAGAACTTTTGCTAACTCACCTAGCTCTTTAACCAACTTTTACAAAAGAAGATTATATATTAATGTGAATTGACCCCCGGGTCAATTCACATTGCGACGATGCGAAACGATACGATGCATTTATTTTTAAATAAAATTGGGAGGGGTGCATGTCTGTCAACTCCACGTGTATCTATTTTAACCGACTTCTCATAAATGAGGATATTTTTCAATTTGACCCTATATATTATGTTCTATGACCGTGTGGAGGTACCACAGACATAGATCAAGATAGATACCGCATGTTCCTCTATTTGTATGAAAACGAGCGTGCCACTTTTTTCCTACCTACTGTGACGTACCGATAATAAGAAACGTGTCCATTATCTAAGGTAACGTTTCTATTCGCATTTCTACAGCTCAAAACGTTTGGGAACGCGATATGGCACGCGAAGTACATACACATGCGGCATCGATCTAGATCTATGTCTGTGGGCGGTACCCACAATTCGCCTAACAATCCTGCATCGCGCTATCGAAGTTTCGTAGAACGGCAAGATATATACAACGTCTGAAATGACGTCAGTGGGCTTCGGCCTGACCGAGCATGCTATCACACTCGGTCGGAAGATGTTCCTTTTCAGCCGCCACTCACATCGCTAAAACCGTATAATAAGGTCTTAAGGTAATTTTTTTTTATTTTATTTATTTATTTATTTCTTTTAATCTTATAATATACATAACAGTTACACACTTCCTGCAAAACTGCTTATGCAGTTTGACTGCAAGTTACAGTCTCTTTAATGTTTAAATATCTAAATAATTATATTATAATGTTAATAAAATTGTTTCTGCTACATATATATGAATTAAGTAGGTACTTGTGCAAAACTAAAGCGTCCCCAACAAAAACTCCCTCAACATTATTTTAAATTTACACAAATTAGATTCCAGTCTAATGTTTTCAGGTAAGCTATTTAGTAAGTACAAAATAAAATTGTATTTTGAATGGCTTATTAAAAATGCATCGCATCAACTTTTCCCGAAGCAATGTAAACTGACCCTTACAACTGGTTACTTACATACCTGAAGTGGCAGTATAATAAATTTCAAACACATTCACTGTCTCTTTCACACATTTTGCATCTCTTTCCAAGACTTAGCCGGCCTCAGACAATCAATTGTATTGTGCAATACAACGCTTCAATTTTATTAAACAGTTTATTTGACAATTAGATTGAAGGCCCGCGGTGTTCAATATCAACCCTGGACAGTCAATGATATTACGCAATACATGGTATTGCGCAATAAGATTGCTCGTCTAGGGCCGGCTTAAACACTAATTTCCCATCTCTTTCTCACTATATCCTCTATCTCATTCCCTCTTCATTTTCTTGGCTTCCACTTCTTCATCACCAGGGTTAGTTCTCTTTTTGGAGATGTTACTCAGGTATCTGATCTCGTCCGTGGTACATCTCATTTTGGAGAGTGTCTTCCGAGGAGTGGACGTGGATGGCTCATCGTCGGAGAGGGATGGCAACTTGATTAGAGGTTTTCGCGGTTTGATGTTTGGTAGTGCTGAAAAAAAGGTAATAATTTTTATTGAAAAAATTATTAGTTGTAGGAGGTACTATAGTTTGTGTGTTTTAAGATGATATGCGTGACACATTATAATTGACAATAGTAGGGAAGTTACCTAACAAACATTAATCGATAATTTAAAAATATCGAATAATATCGACTAGTGAGTGACCCCCCCAAAATTTCAGGCTGCGACCGCGCCTGCTTCAAAGTTGGATATTCTAGTCGGATTTTTTTTCAATATTTTTTTTTAATATTTGTATACAATTCGATAACTTATGCAATTAAAAGCAACTTTTGTTATGAAACCACTTTCATAAACGCAATATTTAATATACCTGTCGAACAAAGTTGTCTCCCGATGCGTACAAACTACGAAAGACTGACGTCATACTTTCGTAGCACTTTGTATAGAGCGTTTCGGGCAGGTCTTTTTTATGAGATATTTGAATTGTCATATCTTGGTGAATTTTTAAGCTCTATTTTTTAAGTGTCTTTCAATTACCGATAAGAAAAGAAAATAGTCATCATGCCTATTATCGATTTCGTACTGAGATTTCAGTGGTGCCGGCGATTTAAGATGGCCGCCCTTTTTTATCGATTTGATTTCGAATCAACAGTGTCAATCTCTATTGAAATAGCTTCCGTTTCATGCATCTGACATTTTTGAAATGTTTTTGTAACAATAATTTTATACTCCTATTTCGCAGTTAATAATATCTATACTAATATTATAAAGCGGAAGAGTTTGTTAGTTTGTTTGTTTGAACGCGCTAATCTCAGGAACTACTGGTCCGATTTAAAAAATTCTTTCAGTGTTAGATAGTCCATTTATCGAGGAAGGCTATAGGCTATATTTTATCACGCTAAGACTAATAGGAGCGAAGAAATAGAGGAAAATGTGGAAAAAACGGGGGAAATTTATTTGAAAGGGCTTATTTGAACGCGCCTATCTCAGGAACTACTGGTTCGATTTGAAAAATTCTTTCAATGTTAAATAGCCCAGTTAGTGAGAAAGGCTATAAACTATATTTTATCACGCTAAGACTAATGGGAGCGAAGAAATAGTGGAAAATGTGGAAAAAACGGGGGAAATTATTTGTAAGGGCTTATTTGAACGCGCTAATCTCAGGAACTACTATCCGACTTGAAAAATTCTTGCAGTGTTAGATAGCCCATTTATTGAGGAAGGCTATAAGCTTTATTTTATAACGCTAAGACTAATAGGAACGAAGAAATAGAGGAAAATGTGGAAAAAACGGGGGAATTATTTGAAAGGGCTTATCTCACGAACTACTAGAGCATTTTTTCTGTTATTTGGGTAAGATAAGCAGTAGACCACGTGGTTTTTTGTGTACTAATTAGTCTGTGAAATATCTAATTGACGCGGGTGAAGCTGCGCGGAACGTCTAGTAATTTTATATTAATAAGTTAGCATTTAGCAACTTTTCATTTTTATTCATTTACAATTAAAGGAAACATTTGTTTTTGTAGATGAAATATAATTTATTACATTTTGATTTTTTTTTTGTTTTCTTGTAAAAAAAATCCGTAGCAAGGAATATGAGAACTGTCACCCATATCATCTTAAAACGCACAAACTATAGGTAGCACCTCCATCGTGGGTATCGCAGACACAATAGATTTTCAATTGTTATGCGGCAGCCGGCTGCCGCTTGGGGATTGATGAGTTATTTACTTTCGTAAATGTTACGTTTAAGCAGCTGAATCGATTTTAATAAAATTTGATATTATAAACTTTACATTTCGGGAAACAATAGTTTTTTTTTTTGGATAAAAGTTTGTTCAAAATCTACAAAAAATTCTTGGTAAATTAGGGAAATTTCATATACCCAGTACCCTAGGGGGTATATTCAATATTGTCTGTTGAAGTTATTTAATCAGCATATTATTATAACTTTTTATAATACTACGTTAACATCTTTAATCTTTTCAATTTCTGCTATCTTTCACTTTTCCAATATACCAGACAAGGCCAAGCAAAAACCTTAAATTATTTGCTGTGCTTATTTGCTGTGTAAGGGTGGATTGCACCGTGGGTGGCGTTTTTGTATTATGACAGCGTTAGTTCCTTCTTTCGCCACGTTCATTTAAACCTTGTCGAGCTCTATAGTTATGGTTAAATATGGCGTCCATTTTTGACTTTAACCAAAGATTTGACATTTTGCATTGTAATTAAAGTTACAGTTATAGTTAAAGTAAGTTGGTGCAACCCACCCAAAATATTTAACTAGTAAAAAGGATAATATTATGTATTATGGACTCATCACTCAATTACATAAGCATCCAAAACGTCACTTCATACTCACATTTGCTGTTCCTTTTAGAAGTCCCAATCGGCAGCACTGACAGGTCTAACTTGATTTGACTGCCAAAATGTCGTAAGGGCTGACCACTGCTGCCATCATTGCTAGCGGCAGCTGCTGACATATTAAATATATAAATTACAAGTGCAAGATGCGCGGGTTCCAGAGGGATGGTCGTAGAGTACATGACAGACATTTTGGTAAGTAATTGGCTGATCACTGCTGCCGTCAGTGCTAGCGGCAGCTGAAGACCACCGGTTTCGGTGATGGTGGCCGGTTTCATTGAAACTAGGCCAGTTACACAGGAGAAATTTTATAGTGCCCAAGTGTGTGCGCAGTACACAAGAGCACTCTCTATTCCTTTTAATCTCATAGCCCAGTGGGACGGAAGGACCCATCCGACGCATGGATCATTGTCCTTGACTTGTCAGACCATCAGGTGATCAGCCTGCATTGTCCTAACCAAACTTGGAAATAACATGTTTCCAACGCGGGAATCGAATCCACGACCTCCGAGTCAAGAGCCACGCTCTAAACCACTGGACCACAGAGGCGTTACATATAATATTATGATGGCTGAGTGACTGTGTATCTAAAGAGTACTTTTTACTTTCACTCAGCCACAGTCCTCACTTACTCCTATAACCATAGTAAAAGGAGGGGAAGTAAGTTATCTTCATACAAAGGCACCGCTCGCGGCTTGTACTCGTATGTGTGCGCCATAGTATCAGTGCGTCGCCACGTACGGCACACAACAAAATCTCGGCCAGTTTTATAAGGCTGGTACCGCCGAGATTTTGTTCTATCATTTTACTTTACACGACTTATAGCAAGTACGCTATTCAATTTTTTATTTTTAAATTCAGCCAAGAACTTGGCTAGTAGGACGATAACTGCTTCTGTTGAGCAGTTTGGTCATAATGATATGACATCTAATGACAGCTTGGACTATGTTCCAAATAAAAATAATTTAAATTAGACTATAAGACAACAGAGGATGTCTCTAGCACTGTAGATCTAATTCAAAATAGTAAACTTAGTTCACTTACGCTGGTGCATCAAAATATACAAGGAATGTCAAATAAGGAACAAGAAATTAATTTATTTTTAAATAACAATAATGTAGATATTTTATGTATTACTGAACATTGGTTCAAGAAAAATGAAATAATGTTAAATTATAGTATGCACCAGCTGGCAAGTTCTTTCTGCAGAGAAAAAGCCATAAGAGGTGGTTCACTCAATACTAATTAACAAGAATTTAAAATATAAAGAACTTAAGGACTTAGTGAGCCTCTCTACAGAACGAACAGCTGAAATAGCCTGCGTAGAGGTGGGAAACTTTATTATTATATGTGTATACAGGCCTCCACTAGGATTATATGATATATTTGAAAAGGACATGGAGATTTTATTAACAAAAATAAGTGCATCTAACAAACACATTTTACTTTGTGGTGATTTTAATATAAATATTTTAGACAATAATTCAACCACTGTTAGATTCACTTCTTTGTTAAGATCATATAATTTGACAAATTTGTTTTATGAACCCACAAGGATCAGTGGCAACTCTGCTACATGCATTGATAATATTTTTACCAATATAGACTCCTTAAAGAAAGAAGTCTTAAACATACTAAGCTCTGATCACTTTGGACAACGAGCTATTTTCCCCATGAACAAGAATTTCAAAAAAGTATGTAAAAACAAAAGTACTTGTATTCCAATTAATGATAAACGTATTGAGAAGTTTAGGGGTGAAATTATATCTAAGATTGGAAATTTAGAATATCATAGTAGTCCAGATATGACATTTGGTAATCTTTTCAAATTAATTTAAAAAAAAACCATTTTGATACTACCTTCACCTCTAAGACAGTTGGAAAAAACAATAAGAGTAAATTTAGTGAATGGGCTACACCAGGTATTATGAAAAGCAGATTAAAACTGTATGACCTTTATAATTAAAGAACTATAAATCAAAGTGAACACTTTATAAACTATGTAAGATTATATTCAAAAATATTTAAGCAAGTCTGCAGGGCTGCCAAATCTATTCACATTAGAAATAAAATTAAGAATTCAAAAAATAAAGACAACGTGGCAAATAATAGCAAGTGAAACTGGAAGAGTCGCCAGTCACAACTCAGATTTTAAATTACATATAGATAACAAAAATATAACTTCCGACAATGATGTTGCGACTGCTTTTGAGAAATTTTTCGCTGACATTCCAGTTTCAATTACAAGTAACCTAAAGGACTCTCCTGATGATGCTATATTGTTACTTAAAGAAAATGTAAATGAATGTGATATCGACTTCAGATTTAAAGAAGTAGGTCCTGAAGACATTTTAAAAACTTTCAATTTACTAAATATTAAGAACACTACTGATTTGTGGGGCCTATCAATGAAAGTTATTAAATCTATAATCGATGTTATCGCGCCCTACTTAGCGACTATATTTAATGATTGTATAAAAAGTGGCGTATTTCCTGATCTAATGAAACACAGTAAAGTTTTACCTCTTTTTAAATCTGGTAGTAAGTTGGACCCATCTAATTTCCGACCTATATCTATTTTACCGACATTGAGTAAAATTTATGAAAAGATAATACTGAATCAATTACTAACGCACTTTAATATAAATAATATTTTACATAATAAACAATTTGGATTTACAAAGGGACGGTCTACTACAGACGCAGGCGTTGAATTGATCAGTAGTATTTTTAATGCCTGGGAGACGTCGCAGGATGCTCTAGAAGTTTTTTGCGATCTCTCAAAGGCCTTTGATTGCGTGCAACACAAAACATTGGTCAGGAAACTCTGTCACTATGGCATAAAAGGCACAGCACTCGCCCTCCTAAAATCATACTTGTCAAATAGAACTCAGAGGGTTGAGATAAATGGTAAAAAATCTGCTGGTGCAAAAATTGAAATGGGGGTCCCACAGGGGTCTATATTAGGACCCTTCATTCTTAATTAGAGATAAACATGGGATAGTATTATTTGCTGATGATACATCTCTTACATTCAATATCAAACGGCATAATGCGTGTTATGACGAAGTAAATAATGCTCTCTCAAAGATTGTACATTGGTTTAGTGTTAATAATCTTTTACTTAATAGTAAAAAAACAAAATATATTAAATTCAAATTGCCCAATGTAAGGCAAACGGAAACCAATGTGCTTTTAAATGGTGATGTTATGGAGCTAGTGGATACAGCTGTATTTTTAGGTATTACACTAGACTCCAAGCTTCAGTGGGGCCCTCATATTGCTGGGTTGGCCGACAGACTCAGTTCAGCAGCATATGCAGTAAGTAAGATTAGACAATTTTCAGATCAGCACGTCTAGTGTATTTTAGTTACTTTCATAGTATTATGACTAGTCATTCGAAGTGTTGTCATTGCGGCCCGTGCGAGCCAGAAAAAAAAATATTGCGCGTCAGTCAACTGTCAAACTAACGTCAAGTGTCAACAAACTAGCTTCAAATGAGGTCCAAGCAAAGTCGTGTTCGTGTGTTGATTATTACTTTTCTGTGTGATTTTGCTCAGTTTTCTTCGCTTGCTAGATATTATAGTAATAAATAAAATGTAAGTGATACATTACTATAAATATTTTGTAACTAAGCATCAAGTATTAAACGCAGCTATGGACCTAGTTGCCGTGCCGTGTTGCTATGATGCCGTGTCCAAGGGATTCATTTTTATATGTATATTGTAATTTGTAGGTATAGACAGTACATAAGTAAGTGATAAGTGATAATATTATACTTAAAACCTCTTACTTTTTTCAGGGACAAGAACATTCCATTCATATTAAAACACTTCTTCAAAGACATTATAAATGAACCTGGAAGTGATGTAAATGTATCTGGAACTTGCAAAAAGTGTTCGAAAACACTGAAAGGAAGTTTGAATTCTACATCCAACTTTTTGAACCATTTAAAAGTAAGTAAAACTTAAAGTTTTAATTGAATTTTATTTTGTTAAACAAATAATTCGATTTCAAAACTGATTATCTTATGAAATAATTTAATCGCAGATATTCTATTTTTTAACCTATTTATTATACTTTTGCAGAGAAAAGGACATGCTGATGTATTAGCAGAGTATGAAAAACTCAAAGTCCAAAATAACAGGAAGAGAAAAGATGTTGGTGATGCTGGTGAGGGATGCAGTTCATCTAAAATATTGAAGCAATCCACTCTTCCAGCCATGTTACCAAAGTCAGTTCATTTCGACAAGTTACTTGTGAATTTTTTAGTGGATACCATGTCACCTATATCAATTGTAGAAAATGAATCCTTCAAGGCTCTAATTGAAGGTGCACAGCAATTAAGTGTTCCACCGAAAATAATGTGCAGGAAAACATGTAACAAAAAAATTGCAGAACAATACACAGAATATATAGAAAATACAAAACAACAAATGAGAAATGTTGACTTTATATGCACAACAGCTGATATATGGTCATCATCCAAGAGAAGCTATCTAGGCGTAACTGCTCATTGGATTGATTGTGATAAATTTAATCGGAAAAGTGTAACTTTGGCTTGCAGAAGATTTAAGGGAACACATAGTTATGATAAAGTAGCTGAGCTGATTGCAGAGATCCATTCTGAATTTGATTTGAAACTGTCAAAAATAGTAAAGACTATTACGGACAATGGATCAAATATGGTCAAAGCGTTTAGAATATATGGACAAGATTCAGATACAGGAATAACTGAAGGATCTCTCATCCAAAATATTAATGTAATGCATGATAATATTGACGATGGAGATGATGATAATGTGTTAACCCTAACACAATTTCCGGAGGCATTTGAAGAATTTGAAGAGTTGCAACTGCCTAAACATGAAAGGTGTGCCACACACACATTACATTTAATAGCTTCACAAGATATGGATAAGGCTAGATCGCAAAGTAATTCATACAAAAAAATTTATGATGCAGCTATGGCAAAATGTCGAGCAGAATGGAATCTATGTTCGAGGTCTCCTAAAGCCTGTGAAATATATCTAGAATCGACTGAAAAATCCCCTACTTCTCCATGTCCAACCAGATGGAACTCATACTATAATTGCATTCAAGATCTATTGGCAGTTAAGGGTACCCTAAATGAAACTTTAAAGAAACTGGGATTGACCACTTTTAAAGAAATTGAAATTCAATTTCTGATTGAGTATGTAAGCTGTTCAAAGCCTATTGCTGATGGCATCAGAAGTTTAGAAGGGGACAAAGATACTTACTATGGATGTCTTATACCAGAACTGATGAGAATGCAAATAATTCTAAGCACTTTGAAAATGGATAACCTTACATATTGTGATGTATTGATAGATGTTATTAAAGAAAGTCTCAATAGGCGTTTTGAGATGTTTTATAAATTAGAAGCGCCAAAAGCAAAAGATGGCATAATAGCAGCAGTATCTTATCCTTTTTTCAAAATGAAATGGGTGCCAAAAGCCAACAGAAAATACATCAAGGAAGTATTTGTTTCAGAAGTTAGAAAGATAAAACAAGAAAACGAAAAGAGTTCCCAAGTCCAACATACTGACTCTGATAAAGAGAAGGAAAGGGCAGAATCTTATTATATGTTTCTTGAAGACTCATCTAACTCTTCAACAGCCAGTAATAATGTTAATACTACAATAGATCTGGATCTGGAAACACTACAATATTTAAAAGATGAAGACAATACCTTAGAATCCTTGAACAGGTATCCAAATGTAAAAAAACTCTTCCTTAAATATAATACCTGCTTACCGAGTTCTGCCCCTGTTGAACGACTATTTTCTTTTGGTGGAATGATAATGAGGCCCCATAGGCGGAACATGAAAGATGAACTCTTTGAACAAATTGTAGTTTTAAAATCTGGGAAATAAAATATATAAGTGCTTATGCTTAACAAGGTATTTTATTTTCAAAACCTATTTTGAAAATACGTATTTTGCATTTTGTATTTAAATACTTTTATTTAAAACTATTTTGTATTTATATTTGAAATAGTCCTAACAACTATGCATTTGCATTTTGTATTTAAATACTTTTCCTAAACTATTTTTCACATCTCTGATTATGTCCTACGGCATTTTGCTGTGGGGCAATGCTGCAGATATAAATACAATTTTTGTGCTGCAGAAGCGAGCTGTGCGGGCAATCTACAAGTTGGCCCGTAATACTTCACTTAGAGAAAAATTTAAGGAAACTGGAATCCTAATTTCTCAATATGTCCTATCAAATGTATTATATGTTAAAATGTGATACCCATGGGAGAAATACTCGTAATAAACATAAGCTTGAAATTCCGGTGACTAGACTTACTAAAGTCAAAAATTCTTTTAAAGGTCATATGCCTTTATAATAAGATCCCAGAAATCGTTAAAAATCTCTCAATTAATAGATTTAAAAAAGTTGTTAAAGAACGTTTGTGTACCAAAGCGTACTATAAAGTTACTGATTTCATGAATATCATTCATACACCATGGGAATAAGGTCGCCCCCTGCAGAGCTGTTTCATTATAATATGTATAATAATTGTACACTCGTTGTATTTTATTTAGTCATAATGACACTGTTATTTTATAATATATTTTTTGTAATTTTCCATCTTTTTAGAAAAAGATGGCCCCGTGCGAGTTTCTTACGCCGGTTCTTCTCGCCGGGTTATTTCCCGAACCGGTGGTAGGCATCTGTGTAGCCCCGACGTTCAGAGAATATTTGAAAAAATTTATTCTGAATAAAAAATTTTGAGTTTGAGTTTTGAGTTTGAGTTTGATTAGTTTGACGTATTATATATCCGTTTCTATGTGTGTGTGTGTGTGTATATCTGTGTGGCATCGTAGTACCCAAACGGATGAATCGGTTTTGATTCATCCGTTTTGGGTACTACCGCGACCGGCGACCTCTGTGGCTCAGTGGTGAGCCGGAGGTCGCGGGTTCGAATCCCACCGACGGAACAAAAAGTTTTCAAAGTTCCTGGGTCATGGATGTGTATTTAATATGTGTATCATAATATAATCAAAATCTTAAATACATGTATAGTATAATGTATTAAATATATTTCCGTTGTCTGGTACCTGTATCTAACACAAGTCCTTCAGGTAGGTACTTACCACGGGCCAGACTGACGTGGTGTGAAGTGTCCATAGATATTATTATTATTATTATCACAACGATGATCGAAATGATCGAAAACTACGAATCTGGGATGCGAACAAACAACCCTCGGCTTGGGCCACCATGATCCACTGAGCCACAGAGGTCTTCAACAATAACACTTCTACCTCAGTTGTTCTTTTGTACTTACCAGCGATTCCCTTGCTGCTGGTCGCCTGGTTGGTGTGAGTCAGTTCCTGTTCTATTCTCTTCTTCAGATCAGCTGAAATTAAAATAAGATCTAATATTAATATTTAAAATCCGAAAGTGTGTCCGTCTGTTTATAGGTGCCTTCTGGTCCGAAAATGCAAAAGTCTGTTTGTTTTTCTGTCTGTAACTCACCTATAGTAGCATCTTGGTCCTTCTGTCTCCGTGTCAGTTCTCGGATGGACCGGCTCTGCATCCACGCTATCCGCTTGTAGTCCACCATCTGGAATCATCCATCCATTCATCATTATTATCATCCATCCATCCTTATTAAAATATATACGAAACAATGTCTATTATCTTTAGAGAGAACCGATTTAAATGGGTATGGAAATAGGTACTTTGAATTACGGGAAATGAGGTTGAGTTTTTATGGAAAAAAATGCAAAAGTTGCCGCGTGATAACTAGATAATTTCGGCGTAACAAAATTGGAGGTAATAGCAACTCAATGAGGTCGTATCAGTATCTTTGAATCTGATAATACATTAAAGATATTTCCTGTTCTGTAGCAACTTTAAGAAACCCAAAAAAAATATTAGGGATGTTGCAATGAATAAGGAAACAGATGGAGGCGACATAACTATAAAAAAGTGTGGCCGGCGCCATATTGCCAAGAACTAAACATGGCGGTCTATAGTGATGGGACACTCGGTTGATATTTGTCGAGGACATCGATAAACTAACATGTTATAAGTGAGCGTCCTGTTATATTATATAATATATTGATATCAAAAAAATATTTTTTTATATTATATAAAAAAAATATCATTTTTGCCTATTTTGTCTCTATGTATTATAGTACATAGAGACAAAATAGGCAAATATGTTTTTTTTTATGTAGGAGCCTCCTTAATTTTAATAAAACTATTTAATTTATTTTAAGTTTATTAATTATTATTTAAGTTGCCATTATTGATATCGGGCAAAAATTACCAAAAAATCGGACAAATACTAGTTGTACTCGCGCACGAAGTGTTTACAGTTTATTTTAATTTTATCATCAATTATTATTATTATTAAAGTATGTATACAACTGAGTATTTTGTGAACATTTCAAGTGCCTATTTTTTTCGCGATATATCGAGACCGATATTGATATTTTTTCAAATATCGATGTATCGATATATCGATATTTTCTTTCAGTTTCGACATCCCTATAATACGACACTTTGACAGTTTATGTACCTCGGAGAACCGGAACATAAAATGGCGGACCGGCCACAGTATTTTGATTTGGTAGAGAGTAGAGACCATTATGCCGAGTCCACTTATAAAAGTCAATGGGATGTTGCCACTTACCCCTGTCAATGTCACATTGCTATGACACCTATCAATGTCACATTGCCATGACACCTGTCACTATCATGATGATGACAACTGTCACTGTCAACGCGACCGCAGCTGTCACTCACCCGTTTGTACAGCGTCTTGTACTGCGCGCGGAGGTACAGCGACAGTTTGGCGGTGAGCAGCGACCTCTGCCGGAGTTGGACCATCTCGCTGTGCACAGCCAGAGGGGCCATGGCACCTGGGAAGAGGTGACAAAGAATTATAACCCGACTAAGTAAAAAAAATAACCTACATCATCATCGCATAACTAATGATACCTTGTGTGTTACAATAGGTACAGCAGTTTAACCGCTACTATAAAATCATTGTTAAAATTACTGTGCCATTGGACTTCGCCCTGGTTAAGTAAAAATACTGTGTTCGGCAGACAAAGACGCACGTTGTAAGGGGTTTACCCATCGCGCATTCGTACATAAAACTGGTATGAAAAACGCAGCCAACAGACAGTAATGGGGCACCATTACTGTCTATTTTAGTTCAATTCCATTCTATCCCATTCCCATCTAATTCCATTCCGTCCCATCAAATCCCATCTCATCCCATACCATCCCATATCATCCCATCCCATCTCACCCCTCCCACCTTCTCCGACACTATGCGTCGGTCTTTCAGCCACCCGCGCGAGCAGAATCTTCCGGAAAGCCGGTGATATTATCTTGTCGTCGAAATGCTCTATGGCCATACTGGATATTATGTCAACATGGCCGGATGTGTACCATATCCCATCTCATCGCACTTCACCCCATTTCATCCCATGTCATCCCATCTCATCTCATCCCATGTCATCCCATCCTATCCAATCCCATCCCATCTCACCAAAAGTCCCACCTTCTCCGATCGTATGCGTCGGTCTTGCAGCCACCTGCGCGCCCTCTTGCAGCCTCTTCCGGAAAGCCGGTGATATCTTGTCATCAAAATGCTCTATAGCCATGCTGGATATGTCACGCAGCTCTTGTAGCACCTCGTGAGCTCGGGGTGGCTGCTTAGATGACTCCACTATGTGGAGGACACGTCGAATCTCGTCTATTACCTGAAAGTTGTTAAAAAAACTTGAGAGGTGTCAAGGGACACCCGAAAGGAACGAAGTTATTTCTTATGTTAAAAAAAACCTGTATATACGTATTTTACACTCAAAAAAATATTTAAAAAAACGCCATCTATATCATCTAGACGCCCAGGAATACTATCAACGCCCTCTGCCCCTACCATGCAGGTACTAATAAAAAGTGTCGAGGTCAAATATCGTTCTGTCCAGACTCTAGCCTATCTAGCCTTTACGTCGAACGCGCCATAAGGAACTTCGTTCCAAAAAATATATGTACCATCGAAGAAATTAATTCATAGGTAGTTGACGGACCTACAACATTTGGTTGGATTATGTCAATTTAACGTTAAAACACAAATAAATAACACAATATTACTTGCACTTTTTCCACTATATTCATTAATTACTACAAATTTAACTTAAACACGACCGGTTTCGATATAAATCATCATCAGGTGTACTTAACGTGACCTGATGATGATTTATATCGAAACCGGTCGTGTTTAAGTTAAATTTAAATTTGTAGTAATTAATGAATATAGTGGAAAAAGTGCAAGTAATATAGTGTTTTATTTGTGTTTAAAATGAAATTCCACAAAGAACCGACAGTACAATCAATTATATAAATTTAACCTTAACAGTGAGCTGTCGGATGAATTTGACATAACGCAACCAAAACCCGTAGGTCCATCATATTCCTATGGCATCCATTACACGGTAGGTTTTGCTGTCAGTTTTACCACAGTCATGACTGTGATTGTTGAATAACCTGCCGTGTAATGCAGTGAAAAAGCAGGTGGATATCATAAGTCCAGCGTATTTGTATAATGGAGGTCAGTGAATATCACGTATTGTGTTGATACCTATCTAGGGTTAGTGTTGGTAAAAATAGCATTAGCAATAAAACTTAATTGTTAAATGCCAATTAGCAATAATAAAATTAATCGTACTTGCTAAAAATACGATTGCCAATATTATCGTGCTTAGCAATAGTCAGCGATCATGATAAAAATCACGTCCGCGCTGTTTCGCACCGCGGTGCTAACTGTTAATGAATTATTATGAATTGCTATATTTCACTCGATGCGAAATAATACTCGACACGAGCGGTGCGATGCGAACCGATAATTCACGATGCCGCGTTTTTAGCAAATAGCAAAGCAATAATACTTAGCATGCTGTGACATCAAAATTAGCATGTTAATGAAATTAATAGATAATAGGTTGATATTGAACTGGGCGCCTTTCAATCTTATTGTCCTAAAGTTCAATAATATTGTCCAATGATATTGCACAATAAAATTGATCGTCTACTTAACTTACCCTCCCCGGTATGAAGCAGCATAGGCCATTATCAATGAACTTGGAGTATGTCATATTGAGCATTGAGATCCGCGTTTCGATGGATGTAAGGATGTCGCAGTGACGCGCGAGGGGGTGGTATCTGAAATTTGCACGTTAAAAATATAATATTGATACATTTACTAACTTGTGGAAACCCACAGACATAGATCAAGATAGATACCGCATGTCGCTCCATTTGTATGAAAACGAGCGTGCCACTTGTGCCGGTCAGTGCGACGTTGCCAGACTTCGACAAGGTGTTTGTGTGCGTGCAACTAGACGTATGCGAATCATAATTGCATAAGTTGATACGCGTGCCACGCGTATTTTTGATTTCTTAATTTACCTTTATGAATAAAAACATTCTGTATTCATCTCACCTGCGCTCCGACTCCCGTCGCGGCAGCTGCGCCTTCACACTCTTCAGTGCGAGAGCATGTCTCCTCTCTATCATGAGGAACCCTCGGTTGAGTAGAGTCATGCATATCTCGTTGAACGATTTTGACACCTGAAAGCATAATTTACATTTATATTATGTAACAGCTCGATCGCAGGATTTTCAATTGTTATGCGACAGTCAGGTGCTGCTTGGGGATTAATGGGTTAATAATAAAATGAGTTTAGACTGTATGCAGATAATATGATGTAAGAGACGTTATCACGCGGTTCATATATAGTATATATAGTTTGCATATCACACGGGAACCATAAATTTTTCTGTGATAAAAAGTATCCTATGTCCTTTCCCGAAAGTCGTATCTCCATATCGAAGTCAAGGGAAAGATTTTAAGTGACACGAAGTTCACCGGGACAACTAGTTAAATAATACATTAGATATCAGCTGATAAATACTGGTCTAAATTAAAACATGCATACAGCTATTGGTAAAGAACAAAACTGATCAAATAATATTATATGGATGAGGATGGAATATATCACATGCATACTATCAAACAAGGATTTTGGTAGGTGAGACTAAATTTGTAAACAATATGAGTGGTAATGAACTTAGAATTGTACAATACTATACAATCTGTATTTGACTAATTTTGCCAGCCCTGCCACACCATTGTTAGATGGTGTGGCAGGGCTGGCAAAATGCCATGAGCCCATTGCCAACCCAAGAAGCCATGAGCTCAGAATAAAAAAAAATAAAAGAGGCTGCAAGCTCAGATATTTTTTTAATTGTTACTGTCTCATTATTAATTCATCAAGCCCCATACGCTCGTTGGTAAACGAGACACAATAGAATACCTATTTTGTCTGGTTTTGCCACGATCGAGGTATTAAGCTTCAGAGAGAGGTACATTAAGTATGTACCTCTCTCTGAAGCATTGTAAAAATATTGTATTGCAAACAAATGGCAAGAATTTGTTTTCTTAATTTTTAATTTTTATAGATAAAAGTACCTACTAGATAAGATACTTAATGGGGATGTCAATATGATCCAGTGGGGCAGCTGACCCCCCCCCCCCCCTGAGTAAAATCAGACATACCAAAATTTCTGCAGTCTGTAAGATTATGGGTTTTCTTAAATCAGAATCTTACATAAATAAACCTTGCTGTGTTTGTGATTTAAATACAAGTAAATAAAGACATTTTTAGCACATCTATACTGTCATAGGAAGTGGAAGAAAGAGCAATAAAATTTCGTTCTAATGTTGAAATTCAATTTAGTAAGTTGTAATCTATTTTAAAGTTCTCTTTACAGTTATGTACTAAATGAATAAAAGTTACAGTTTAGTGATTTTATTTAAATTGTATTCTAGAAATATCTGTACAGTTATGTACTAAAAGTTAATAATTTTAATTGCAACTCTGAGTCAAACTTTACGATAACTAAACACATAAAATTCATAAAACACAAAACATTTAAGTGTCGCATTTTCATAGCACTTTCTAGACTTCAAGAAGCGCTAAGTAGTGATAATGGAAGTATATTTAGCTGGAGGCTGTCGCTAATTTGTAGGAAAAATATCATATCTATAAATAAAATAGCTTACCAGTCTGTTCTTAGCGATTTCATCGTACGTTAGATACGAAAAGATATTCTCAATAACCAGCGTTGGAAGGTCCAGAAAAGCCATTTTTGGAAACTCTAATTTACACTAATAAGTTTCCATTGCACGCACTACCTAAAATAATCCTTTAAGTTTATATTTCTTGCTTTTAAATCGGTTAATAACGAATTATTCGCGAGTATTCTGCGAATTTGACAACTATTGAGCCTTTGTAATTATCCATCAATGGAGTCGATTCATTTCCTATCCTTTTCACTGTTACGTATTATCGAACGGTGTAGAAAAGAATAGAAGATCCAAGTCAAACCCAAACAAAGCCTACGCATGGGCGTTGGAAGTGTCACTGTCACTGTCAATTTGATATGACATTTGTTTTTCTTTTACAAATAGTTAAAGCTTCAGCGTATATTATAATTCCCAAAAAATAATGTTCTGCAGACCTTTCTCCTCGATCCTCACTCATTAGAAGAATATTTACCCAATATAAAATGTTTTATTCTTGTGGTCTATTGGAAAATACCCTTGATAAACAATCACAAAACGTTGTATCCATTAAATAACCCTACTCAGTAGTCAGTATACTACCTGTTTTTTTAACCATTTGATACGTACAAACTAAAAAATGTTTCTTTTATGTATAATAATATATAGTTTCCTTTACATGAGTTTAAGTATTCAGGACTTTGGGAATGGGAGATGGCTAAATTGGGACCATCTCCAATACCAGCAGTACTGGAAATGGTCCCAAACGCATAATAATACTAGATGACACCAGCCACTCCGTTGCTCCAAGTTCGTTTATCGTGCCGGAACCATACATTTTTTCAGGATAAAAACTATCATATGAAAATAATACTCGGGACACCAAGTATCCGCGAACCAAATTTCATCAAAATCGGTTCAGAGGGTTTAGGGGGGAAGAGTAGGTACTGAAGAGGTAAGTGGTAACTGGTAACAGAGAAACAGACTTTCGCATTTATAATAACTAACAAGTATGGATGCATGTTGTGGTTTATATTGTCCATGCTGATAAAACTTGCTAAATAATCTTTAGAAAAATATTGGAAAATATCAGACAACAATATTTCGTTATTTGCAAAACTAAAAAGCTCTGTCTTCTATGTACCATCGAGGAAATTGATTCTTAGGCAGTTGACGGACCTACGTCCGTCGCACAGTGGATCGAAAATCGAGTTTCATAGACATAGGAACTTGAGTTTCCAGATGTCATTTTTTAGGCTGAAATATGTTCTCCTAGTTGTTATTACATAACAAAATGTAAAAAGACTCAACTACGTGTGATAATAAAGGAGTTATAATTTTTTAAAGAAATTTTTGTATGGAGCCGACAGGAAAAATGAGCATATCTCTGGAATCGCATGGTTGGCCGTTATATCCTCACACACTATTATAGTACTAATTATTACTCACATTTTGGCATATTTTGTATTACGGCACCATTTGCGATTTTTTTTTTCTAAAATTCAGCAAAATTAAAAATATTTATTCCTCAAGTTCCTATGTCTATGAAACTCGATTTTCGATCCACTGTGCGTCGGCGGCTTATGTCAATTCAATGTTAGCTGTGATCGGTCGGATGGGTTTGACTTAAGCCGACCAAATTACTTAGGTCCACCATCGGCCTATGAATAAACTTGTTTTTTTTTTTTTATTAAATAAGGGGGCAAACGAGCAAACGGGTCACCTGATGGAAAGCAACTTCCGTCGCCCATGGACACTCGCAGCATCAGAAGAGCTGCAGGTGCGTTGCCGGCCTTTTAAGAGGGAATAGGGTAATAAGGGAAGGTAGGGATGAAAAGGAAACGGAATAAGGGAGGGTAGGGAAGGGAATAGGGTAGGGGATTGGGCCTCCGGTAAACTCACTCACTCGGCGAAACACAGCGCAAGCGCTGTTTCACGCCGGTTTTCTGTGAGGCACGTCCTCACAGAAAACGTGAGTGAGTATTTCTCCGGTCGAGCCAGCCCATTCGTGCCGAAGCATGGCTCTCCCACGTCTAATGATAGTACATAAAATAAAACAAATACTTATAACTTTTAAAAACTGTATTTAAAATACAACAACACCAAATATTTACATTTATTTGTACACTAATTTGGGAGATCACAATGTTTTTTCTTAACGTGAAAACGTAAAGAGGTATTATACTTCGTTGCAAAAGGACAAAACTCGCATCTAAACCGCTTTTCCGGAGAATGTTTGTACTTATGTTGCACCAGATTAGCTGGCAATATTGTTGCGTAGTCGCACTGGTCACACATATATCTTTTTTTCCCCGTAACATGTGCTTCCTCGTGATACCGTAGTATATATTTATTCATAGTCTGGAACGGACATTGCGTACATTGGAATTTTACACCCTGCTCGCTGTGTTTAGCCTTATGCTTTTTCATAGCGCTCTCATAGTACGAATTGTATTTGCAATTCGGAAAATCACAAGTTAGGGTTTTAGCGTTCTTATGCCGTAGGAGATGTTGGGTCATACTGGTTTTATTATTTGTCTCATAGTCGCAGTACTGGCATGTTAACATTTCATCATGGCTCGCTTTGATATGCTTCTGGAGCTCATTTGACAGGACCATCTCACCGCACATCTGGCATTGAGTCTCTTCCACGATCTGATGACTTTTATTATAATGTGCTCTCAAATCTTCGAAAATTTCAAAACTTTCAGAGCACTTAGGGCACTGGTGTACCTGTTTTTCCATTTCTTCAGTTTTCACCTGTGCTTTTGCTAGATTATCATCACCTTTGCAATGTGCGAGGTTGACGTGGCGACACAACTCCAACTCGTCGACAAATACTTCCGAGCATTGTTCGCACTTTTGCCCGTTTAGGCTACATTCTTCTTTTACTGGATGTTGGTAGCGCACATGTCGTTTAAAGCTCTCCCTCGCTTTGAATATCTTATTGCAATAGCGACAAGTGTAGGATGCTTTCAGATGCACCTTCAAGAAGTGTGGCTTTAGCTGCCTCTTATCATAGAACCCTTCATTGCATGTACTACAGAAGAACTTCTTCGGCGATTGCAAATTGTGGGTACAACGCAAGTGCTTAGCTAGCCCCCCTTGAGAGGCGAATATAAAATTGCATAGATGACACTGGTTAACCATTGGTCTCTCGTGCGAATGGTTCAAATACTGTTCTCTATTAACAAATTGCTTATTGCAGACTTCACAATAAGCGCCCTGATCATGTTTCCTACGTATATGACGTTTCAAACTTTCCTTTTTATCATAAGAGAGGCCACAAATCTTACATTTGAGTCTGAAGTTCTCCTTAAACGCATTGTGTTTTCGCCTCATGTGTAATTTTAGGGAGTTTAAGGTAGAGAAGACTAATCTACATTCTGTACAAGTGAATTCTCCAGTATTTTCATCTACTATAGCGTTTAACAGTAAATCCTGATTATTACTCTCATTAATCGTATGATGTCTCTGCACATGCCTCGCGTACGTCTCACGTTTAGTATAAACTTTCGGGCAGAATGGACAGCTGAACCATTGGTTTTCAGGTTTTTTAACTTTGGAATGTTTCCGTTTTATATGCACAGTCAGACTTCTATATTTATCATAAGTTAGACCACAATATTTGCATGCATGTTCAAACGAGTCTTCGAATGAGCCATGCTTTCTGCGCATATGCATACGGAGTCTAGTTACTCCTTTGAAGACTAGAGCACAAAGATCACATGTCTGTTCTTCATTATCATCTTTTTCTGCGTTGGGACCATGTTTTCTTCTAATATGAGCGATTAAACTGTTTTTAACTTCATAGGACATGCCACAATCATCACAGGAATGTTTGAATGCTTTTTTAAACAATTTATGCTTCCTTCGTTGATGCACTCTCAATGTTCTTTCCATTCGGAAGACCAAGTGGCATATGTCACATACAAAATTCTCTGCTGAGGTATTTTCCTCAATCATCTTTTTTGTATTTCCTAGAATCTGATCAAAGATTGGATGTAGTCCATCGTTTTGTTGCTCTAATTTTACTTCCACCTGTTCGTTTTCTTCACCTTGTGGATCTTCCGGCATAGAATCATTAGCAAACTGAAAACCGACAAATTAGGTGCCTTATTATCAGAGATCGGAATTGGGTGTGTGAAAATACCTAAAGTTTGCAACGGGACATAATATGGAGCTGTTACAACCACTTAAGTTAAACCGGTTTTGGATTTTACCGGTTCAGTTTTGTATTTTTTTTTAACATGTTCCTTACCTTTGAAACACCGAACTATAAACATTTACAAGCTGCTTATACAGTTCTAAATTAATTTTTTAGTCTCAATTTTTCTTTGTCGGCCAAACACAGAATTTTACATGTCTGCAAAATGCTAATGTGGTTTTAATCTTTTTTTCGGTGTGTGTAATCGGTGTTTCAAAGGTAAGGAACATATTAAAAAAATACAAAACTGAACCGGTAAAATCCAAAACCGGTTTAATTTAAGTGGTTGTAACAGCTCCATATTATGTCCCGCTGCAAACTTTAGGTATTTTCACACACCCAATTCCGATCTCTGCTTATTATATACATACTATACCAATATTGTTCAAACAAGATGGTCTTGAAACATTTGAATAACTAAACCAATTTACATTATATTTAATGCAAGAGCCAAGGGAAAAAACATTAGAAAGTTTCTATAGTGACAAACAACTTGAATGCAAAAAAAAACTAATTTAAAATGATTAATCCATTATTTATTAGGTAAAAAAGCAATAAAACTCTAAAGTACTCAATAGTTATTTTGAGTATACCAAAACAAGAAGAGAATAAAGGAGAATGGATAATTTGGGACCAACTGCAATGGCAATTAGATTTCAAATACCTATCAATTTTTTAAATTATAAATGTATAATTGAGGAGCTGGCAAACAAAACTGGACACGTGGGAGAGCCATGCTTCGGCACGAATGGGCCGGCTCGACCGGAGAAATACCACGTTCTCACAGAAAACCGGCGTGAAGCAGCGCTTGCGCTGTGTTTCGCCGAGTGAGTGTGTTTACCGGAGGCCCAATCCCCTACGCTATTCCCTTCCCTACCCTCCCCTTTTACCCTATTCCCTCTTAAAAGGCCGGCAACGCACCTGCAGCTCTTCTGATGCTGCGAGTATCCATGGGCGACGGAAGTTGCTTTCCATCAGGTGACCCGTTTGCTCGTTTGCCCCCTTATTTCATTAAAAAAAAAACGGACAAGACCACCTAGAGTGTGAAAGTATTTTTTTTCGAATCGTCTTTCTCTTGACCCATCTACGGCTATCCTTGTGAATATTTCAATCAAAACCGGTTGGAAAGACTTCAAAAAGTCCATTTTCAAACAAAACTGAATTAGTTCAGTAGTAGTAGTAGTTGATACTAGTTTTTTAGCCACTGTGTAAACTTTTTTCTCATGGACTAATCCAGTTCTGTTCGCAAGCTCCTCAATTATAATGAAAGCAAAAATGGCACCAGCTTTTGAAGTTATTATTTACTATAATAGGCCTATGCTGTGCAGCAAACAGATAATAAATAGAAATATGTAATAGGATATTATAGGAAAGTAGAAATTAGAATCATCTAGGATTAAGTAAATAAACAAAACAAAATGTCATGTAAAAATGTGTTATCTGAATAAAGACTATAAAAAAGTCCGCGACACACTATACCTATCTATATTGAGTGAGGCACGATAACCATTTTTTTATTAAAAAATCTTGAAATGTTTTTGGACTACATTTAAATGCCTTTATTTTACTCATGGCATTAATTCTTATCAAAATAAATTATTTCATTACTACATATACAGTTAATGTAGATAATATTTGGTCTTTGAATGATTAAAATTGGACGTTTGGTTTTAATGTTATGGCGAAATTAAAATATTACGATTTCTGCTGCACGTTGCGAATTGGGCGTCGTCAAGGCGCGCCGCGCGGGTGTGCTCGCCCGGAGAGTCCACGTAAATATTAATTATTATTACCTCGATCATGGGAATCGCAGACACAATAGATTTATAATATAATATTTATGCGACAGCCGGGTGCCGCTTCATTGATGGGATAATATTATAGTGCTTCATTAATTCATTACATTTTGAATGACTATTATTTTTTATTGCTATTATAATTAACAGCGGCCCGCCCCGGCTTCGCACGGGTGGACATTGATTTTTAAATATTTTTTTTTAAATCTTTATTTAAAAAAAAAATTACCGGATGAAGCCGTTTAAATGGGATTGGCATAATAGTATCTTCTGTAGGTAAGGATAACATAAAGATTGATGCGAAGCCGGGGCGGGCCGCTAGTATATATATATATATATATATATATATATATATATATATATATATATATATATATATATATATATTAGGAATCTCAGAATCGGCTCCAACGATTTTCATGAAATTTAGTATATATACTATAATATTCCTTTTTGTGCAAAAAATACTCACGTCATTATAATCGACTTCAACTTCTATATTCTCAACTTTAATCGCAATGCCTGGCTCATAACCCGTTTCCGTGGGTAAAACTACCTCAGTTGCTGGCACGCATTCTGTCAACAAATCATCACTGACTGGCTCGTACACCGTCGGAGTTGGCAACTTGACTTTCTCCTCAATATCTTTGAAGGGATCCACTTGTTTCTTCTTTTTCTTCTTCTTTTTGGGTTTTATTTCATAAGACATGGGTTCATCTGGCAGAAACGATGTCGGATCCTGTCTTGTGTCAATTACATCCGGCTCCAGTTTTAAATCAATACTTTCATTCATCACCTCCATTTTAATACCTCGATCGTGGAAAAACCAGACACAATAGCTATTGTTATCGCGGCCGCACGTGGCCGCTTGGGAGTTGAAGTATTTTATTGGGAGTATTTTAAACAGAAGAATTTCCTAAAATAAAATCTTAAAATAATAATCAGTTTTATAAAAACAAAGAAGTTGTAGTTTGGTGGATAGAACATTGAAAAATGTAAAGTTGTATTACATTTCTGCATGGTGCAGGCAATTATTTTTATTAAGGTCATATTATTATTTTGGTTATAATGATAGATCGCTCAAAGATAAAACAAACCGGAAGGGCAAATGTTTGTAAAATAATAATAATGACATTTTTAATATGAAAATATAATGAAGAATTTACTTAAATTTACAAGTTAATGTTGAGAAAAACACGTCACATAAACTTACCGTCAAAATAAAAGAAATCACAACATGAAACTTTGTAAATTACTTAAGTGTAACCTTAAAATTATCCACCATATTATTAATAGTTAACAAAATTAAGTACAAATTCTAATATTTTATATTAATTAATTTATTTATTTCGACATTTTAATTTTTATGAAGCTATGATTTATGAATGAAAAAGTCTTGAAAGGAAAAAATAAAATCATTGACATGTAAAATATCGATGTTGCTATTTAAATTTTTTTAGAAATATTATAATTTTATAAAAAAAAAATTCAAACATTGTGTCTGCACGTCATCTTTAGAATAAAATTATATTATAGACTTTATAAGGATTAAAATAGAGTCTAGTTCTCTGCAAACGTGGTAGTTTTCATAGGAAAACTACCACGTTTACCACGATTCCGTATTTTGTGGAGAAAAATTCAGTATGGTCCAAGTATGGTCCATGGAGATACTTTGAGTCCCGGGAAAGGACATATGAAACTGTTTATCTCGGATTCTATTGCACATTAATTTTAAATGTGTTTTAACAAAATATTATTAAAGGGCCCATTCACATTAATTTTAAATGTGTTTTAACAAAATATTATTAAAGGGCCAATTCACTATCCTACATGGCAGTCCGCCGTATAGGACTGTGAAGCTGGACGTAGCTCACACATTATACTGCTTTGCCGTCCATCATCAGTACTGTTGCATACATCTTTAGTGTCGGTATTCTTGCAATGATGTTCCGCGCTATTTCTAAAAAAAAGAAGATAGCTATTCTGCTATGTTTATTTCTGTTATAACTTTATAAGATAAAAATAATTTTTATCGTTTATTACTATAGTTTGTGCGTTTTATGATGATATGGGTGACACATTATAATTGACAATAGTAGGGAAGTTACCTGAAAAAATTAATCGATAATTTAAAAATATCGAATCACTTCGTAAGCGAATGGGGATTGTCCATTTTTTTTTATTTTGCTCATTACAAAAACTTTTCGAGGAATAAGGTCAGTGATCGTTTTTCTGTATATACATGAAAAAAATACCCATTAGTTACTTATATTTTTGAACAAATACCTTTAATGGCGTTAAATTAGCAATAAATTCGACCAACATTACGTTTCGAACTTTTGGTAAGCTTCTGGTATCAGCTTTCTCATAATGAGAACTTGCATTTGACGAACCAGCCATTATAAATAAGGTTGAAAGGAAATTTAAAACATATGCAGAGGTCAATTGGCGGCCGATGATGACGTCAGAGCGAAACTTAAAAAATTTATTGAGAAAAAACTAGCCAATGAATTTCAAAATTATTTAATTTATATTCTTAAAATACCCTATTTTGACGAAAAAAAATATAAAAAGTACATGTGATTTTTTTTGGACAATGCCCATTGCAATCTAAATTATCGTACTAAGGTTTCAGAGTAGCGCCGACAATTTAAAATGGGCGCCCTTTTAATCGATTTGATTTCGATTCAACAGTGTCAATCTCTATTGGTATAAGTTCCGTTTCATGCATCTGACATTTTTCAAATATTTTCGTAACAACAATTTTACTCCTGCTTTCACAGTTAATATTTATAATTTTATATTAATAAGTTAGCATTTAGCAACTTTTCATTTTTATTCATTTACAATTATAGGAAACATTTGTTTATGTAGATGGAATATAATTTATTACATTTTGATTTTTTTGTTTTCTCGTTAATAAAACACGTAGCAAGGAATATGAGAACTGTCACCCATATCATCCTAAGGGGGGTATTACATTATCATTTATATATGATCATTTCTATGATCATATATAGGATCCACACACGTAGCTGTGCGGCGGCAGCATAATAATTTAGTGATTAAGTGTGGAAAATATAAACACACACGTCAATTTTTTAACATTTGACAGTTGACTGTTCACTCTTGACATCAATGGTTGATTGACATTAATCAAAAAGTCAATGACATATGACATTAATCATCTGATTTTTAGGTTCTATTGACAAAAATAATTACTATTTTCAAATGTTAATACTAATGTAAATAGAAAAGATTAAATATTTACTGTAAACTATGCATTAATGGTGACCATGTATCGGGCGATTCAGATGTTCAGACCATTCGTCTCTATAGCAAATAAGAAAAAGCTACTTGATAATGTAGCAAGAAATTTCAATGTTACAACAAGTAAGTTTTTGTTTGTTTTGGATGTAATAAAGTAGCCTAGGTGTTCCTATGTCATAGTAAAGAAATAGGGAACAGTTAGCTACTATATTACTGCCATATTGACGTGAAAGAATAACGATATTTATACTTTTACACTTCTTCTATGACAGTATGTATGATAATGGAATTATTTAAATTATTAATATATTTCTAGGTTTGCGGCACGGAGAATATGAGTGGCAGGACCCGAAATCTGAGGACGAAGTGTATGTATTATTTTTACTTTAATACCTCACAAAATGGTCTGGGGCCTGGGCGTACTCGACTGAACATCTACAATATTTATTGCATAATATTTATTATTTACAATATATTTTGTTACAATATATTTTAAGTCTTTTGATAATCCAATTTCAATTCTCATTTCTTATGATAATAATAGTAATTAAAAATAACACTGTATTAGACAGTTGCAATAATTGTTCTACAGAAAAAACAAATTTTATTGTAATAAACAGAAGATCTTTTTTTTTTTCAGAGTCAATGTTGTTTACATAGACAAGGATGGCAAACAAACCAATGTAAGGGGCAAAATTGGAGATAATGTTTTATATCTAGCTCATAGATATGGCATAGAAATGGAAGGTAATTATTATTTTTGTGTTTAATAGATTTTGTATAATTTACACTAGAACATTGACTATTGTACAGACTCCGGTCTAAAATCTCTAAGGGTGGGTTGCACCAACTTACTTTAACTATAACTTTAACTATAACAAAATGTCAAATGAACCGTCAAATCCCCAGTAAAAGTCTATGATAGACGCCATATTTGACGATAACCTTAACCTTAACTATAACTACACCTCTGGTGCAACCCCCCCTATATATATTCATCCAAGTTTGTGTCGGACTTGTAAGAACATAGGGCTCTATTTACCATTAATTTGTTACAAGCACAAATGGCAAGATCTGTTTTTGTTTAGGTATCATTTTATATATTTTTCCTTTTTTTTTTTTCAATAATAAAAATCACAAAAAGAGCATGTTGACGTTATTTCCCATTAGATGGCGCTTCACGTAAAACTCGTGTTAATGATTTTCACACTAGATGGCGCCGTAGATTACAAAAATTAAATTATCCTAGTTTACTTACAATATAATGAGAGCACAAGTGTGTCGGTCTGTCCGTAACTTCTTCACAGTGAAACCGATTTTTTATGAAATTTTGTATGGAGACTCCTTGAGGCCCGGCAATTTATACTTTTTATCCCGGAAAAATGTATGTTTCCCGCGTAGTTCCCGCGCGATTAACGAACATTTGTACAACATAATATGTTATCGCGCATTACTAGTTAATGCTAATAACACAACATCTAAAGGCAAAGGGTGCAGCATCATACCCGAAGAAATCCCAGATATGGGCGACGACCCTAATTATTGTAATAAAAAAAGCCCTAGTAACCAACTAGTCACATTTCTATGGAACCCTCCTTTGAGCCGTGTCCTGACTCACTTATACACTCTTCGTTAAGTATTTTACAATTTACAAATGTCGCATGTTTCACATTTCAGGTGCATGTGAAGCGTCGTTGGCTTGTACGACATGTCACGTATACGTCGACCACAAATACTTAGACAAGTTGGACGAACCTCAGGAGAAAGAGGACGATTTGTTGGACATGGCGCCGTTTTTGAAGGAAAATTCTAGATTAGGTATTTTTAAGCTTTTATCGCGGGCTTCGGCGACCGTATCAAAAAATTCCGTAACGAAAAAAAGCTAACCCGTTGCGGCGTTGCCAGACTTCGGCATCAGAAACTAGAACTAGAAAATGCGTATTATAATTGCATAAGTTGGTAAAAAATGCTACGCAATAGTTTTACCGCGGCAGTCCTTGAGTGCCACACGTATTTTTTTATTTTACACTACCCGTCATTTAAAATAGAGTGTGACTAAACAAAGTGTTAATACTTTAAAGTTTAGGTAGTGTGTATTACTACACGACGCACAAATTCGTTTATTGCGCGGGAACCGTACCTTTTTCCGTAATAAAAAGTATCATATGTCCTTTTCCGGGATTCAAAGTATCTCCATACAAAATTTCAGCAAAATGGGTTCAGCGGTTTTGTTGTAAAGACTAAAGAGGTAACAGACAGACAGTCACAAACTTTGTTCCATCACTTGCTATCAGAAATGAGAGAAATCTATACTAATATTATAAGTGCGAAAGTATCTCAGTCTGTCTGTCAGTCTGTCTGTCTTGCTTTCACGCCAAAACTACTGAACCGATTGAAATGAAATTCAGTACACAGATAGTGTAAAGCCTGAGAAAGGACATAGGCTACTTTTTAACTGGAAAAAAAGGTTGTAAGGGTGTTTATGCGTAAATTTGTTCAAATTAAGTTAGTTCCAAAAATTCATAACAGATGGCGCTAAGAGTCGTCTAGATCGCGCTGGCGCTTGCTATTACGTGTTTCTATAAGAGGTGGTACCATCTTAAGTTATATCTTTCGATTGTTATACACTTTTTCAGTACTTTATCTATGCAGTGACGTAATCTTAAACCTCTCAATGATATTTTTTTAGTTTATGGGTAAAGTTGTGTAATGGGGGGCTAAATAAGCTTTAAAATTTGGCATAAACAAAGTTTAATTTAAAATAATGAAATATGATGTGCACACTGCACAGCTGTTTTTAAGTATTTTGATTTAAGGGGTACTAGGGTTTTAAAAAGCTTTTAACCCATCTGGCATATTATTATTAGTGAAGAAATTAAAAAGTGGCAACATCGTAGTGTCATCCCTTTCAAATCAATTTAAGAAAAAAGGGATGATACTACGATGTTGCCACTTTTTTTTTATTTCTTCACTTTTATGCCAGACTATACTATGAATTTTTTTTGTATTTTTTTTTCAGGTTGTCAAATTGTTTTAACAAAGGAATTAGAAGGCATTAAACTGACTCTACCGAAAGCTACTAGAAATTTCTATGTGGATGGTCACAAGCCTACACCACATTAAAGCACAATTTTATTTAAGTATCACAGAAGTACCTAGATGTAAATATACTTATGAACATTAAACAGCTTTTATTTCCTAAGACTAATCCAAGGCTGGATTTATTTACACTATGATATTACAAGCAACTGTATGTAACGATTTATTTAAATAGCGGCGTGGTCGCGGTGTCATTCATATACATTTGCTTGTGATCTCGCGTTGTAGCCGCCAAACCTTATAAATCGATACTAGCATTCTTAGCAATGTATATTGTATAGTCTGGCATAAAAGTGAAGAAATTGAAAAAGTGAAGAAAAGTGGCAACATCATAGTGTCATCCCTTTCTAATCAATCTAAAAGGGATGACATATTTTGTCACTTTTTAATTTCTTCACTTTCTTGACAGACTATACTTATGAACATAAAACAGCTTTTATTTCTAAAAAATAAAAGGCTGATGGCCGTATGAATTTACCACTAGAGACGCTAGTGTCGCTTAAAAGTTCGAAAAGCAATTTGTTCTGGTTTTAGCTGACTGGCATAAATTATCATTTGTTGTATTTCCCTGTAAAGACCTATTTTATAAGTAATCGCAATAATAATTTATTTGATAGCTACACCGCTGGACCTTAGTTAGTAGAAGAGCCAACTTGTGAGCAAAAAACTATTGTCCTCACTGTGAAGAAATAGGTACTGAAAGTAAAGTTAAAGCACAGAAAATATTGCGTATATTTAGTTGACTATTTAGGTACACTCATACTAGTATAATAAAATGGTTCTTTTGTTAATTGTTATGATCTTTTTGTCGCTTTATTTATAGAAATTAAAATGGTAATTGCTTGTTATTTAGTTTTAAAGTTAAGCTATTCTCTAACCAAGGTTACAGTGTAGCATTTTTTCCGTTGAGTATTATTTAACAGCAGCTTATCGTAATAATTGTAAACGTTAAAAGCGGATTTTGTATGAATATTGAATAAGCCTCTTAGTTTTTTAGTATTTTTAAAATTGTTGGTACCAATAAGAGAAAGGATGAATAATATTTAATTGTTTACCGCTATATATTTTCAGTGTCCTAAATACAAACTGTCAGTTGTCATTGTCTGTGGTTTGAGTGAACGCAATTCTGTCAAACTTCCATTCACGATTCATTCAATGATTCATTCACTCCCAATTCGTCGCTCCTATTTTCGTTCGTTCATTTAGTCTGCTTGAAACCGTCGCGAGAGGTGGATTGTTCGTGCTCGCAAAAGCTAAACGCGTTTCGGTGTGGTTTGTGTTTATATTATAGTGTACAATGGCTTACAACGGTGGTGGTGGCGGCAAAAGACTGTGCACAGGATCAGAGGTCGACGTCGAACGGGTAATTATTGCGAATCATCCAAAATTGTCAAACTCCTACTATACACCGATACGAAAATGGCCGTGTTTTCGTCTTTACGCCGTACCCGCGTGTTTATACCGTGCCCGTTGAATATAATAAATATTCGATCGTATAAATTACAATTTTAGCGTTCCGTGGCTTTGTGTACATAGCGCGTTAGTTGTTTGCATTTTGAGGTTACAATTGACAGATGACAATAATATTAGAGTTGGCGATGTTGGATGCTCGTTTCTGCGACAATAGATTTTTTCCGTGGATATTTAGCGGCGGGAAGGACGAAAATAGATGAGCTAGGCTGTCAATTATTGTGATTGACAGCGTTAGTCATTAGTTTGTGTCCCGGAGCGCGGGAAATATCAAATAACCGAGTTCCAAGACCGGGAGTTTAATATTACTTAATATTGCAGTACTGAGTCATTTTGGCACAGGTATCTTGGAATATCAAGTAGGCTATCTCGTTCGGAAACACGAGAAAACAATTTCATAATAAAGGTGCCTACTTTTAGTTTGTTTACGTCGTTTATACTCCTAAACTACATGACCGATTTTGTTGAAATTTCGCCCACATACAGAGCTGACCACGGGAAAGGACATAGGCTATTTTTTAGGAAAGTGTCATATTTAACACCTCTAATATATTATTCACTTTGGCTCCCTAAGCTGAAAAACTATAAAAATTGGTACTTATGTATGTAGTTGAAAAACCTCTTAAAACAAATCACAGCAAACTTTATTCTTATTATTATGTAGAGTCTGTGAGAATGGACAGACGGTTAAAACAACTTTAATTAAAATAACTTCAACTTATAGATATAATGCAATAAGTTTTCCATTTTTCTTAGTTTATAAATCCTCGCTCAAGATTATTGGAATCATTCATCAAATTAAAAAAATTAATTATATGCATTATATAAATTTTTAGAAAAAAGTTATAAGTGTTACAAATTCTAAGGTTCACTCGGCGTAACTGGGCAGTAGCGGTCATTGACTCCCTGTCAAAAACTTGTCATTTTCTATATAAACCGCGATTGACAATAAGGTGTAAGATGTTGTCAATCCCGGCTTTGTATAGAAAATGATAAGTTTTTGACAAGGAGTCAATGACCGCTACTGCCAAGTTATGCCGAGTGAACCTTAGTCTAGGCTTGTCTGAACATGTGCTCATTTTAATCACATTCATTGTTCGTAGCACATGTTGAAAGATTTCTAGTAAATTAAATTAATTCCCTAAAAGATTTTGACAAAAGAATAACTGATTGCGTAGTCCGCATATGGTTAAATGTTACGGGCTAACGTTGAAATTTATTTGCTTTCTGTTTGTATAATTCTGTTAGATTATTTGCATGGATCTTTAAGATTAATATTAATAGCATATATATTTTAGAAAAGTATGACCTAATAAAATGCATATTTTACAATACCTGTATATTTTTTAAGCCTATTGAGTGGACACATTTTCTTGGTTAAAAATATTTTTTTGGCTGTCCCGGGCATCCGGACATCATACCAAACTAAATAATATGTACATTCATACCAAGAAGGAATACCAAATGTATACAGGCAGACAGGCAGACACACTTAAATAAGTATGTTTCACTTTTAAAAATCCACCAAAACCTATGTGAAAGCTAAAAGATAAGGAAAGAAAGAGAGGTCTCTTGACTATTCTTCAACTATAGATCCCTAACTTTTAATCCCTTGATCGTGGAAAAACCAGACACAATAGCTTATCTATTGTTATCGTGGCTGCATGTGGCCGCTTGGAGTTTATTTGAATTATTTATTTTCCTGAATGCAGTGACCCATAGATTTGTCACTGCATTTAAGGACATTATCACATTTTTTCACAAATATCAGCGATTTTCAGGTACCATTTTAAAGAATTAGGAGTCACACTGCAAGGATATGTTGGTTTCAAATGAAAGATAATATATTCATCTCCACGTCTATACTATATAATATTTAGACGTGGGAGAGCCATGCTTTGGCACGAATGGGCCGGCTCGACCGGAGAAATACCACGTCCTCACAGAAAACCAGCGTGAAACAGCGCTTCCGCTTTGTTTCGCCGAGGGAGTGAGTTTACCGGAGGCCCAATCCCCTACCCTTTTCCTTTCCCTACCCTCCCCTATTTCCTTCCGTACCCTCCCCTATTCCTTTCCGTACCCTCCCCTATTCCTTTCCGTACCCTCCCCTATTCCCTTCCCTACCCTCCCCTATTACCCCTTAAAAGCCGGCAACGCACCTGCAGCTCTTCTGATGCTGCGAGTGTCCATGGGCGACGGAAGTTGCTTTCCATCAGGTGACCCGTGTGCTCGTTTGCCCCATTATTTCATTTAAAAAAAATTGATAGCCGCATACAAAATTTTCACATAAATACGTTTTAACCATCACAATAATCGCAAAATATTAAAAAAAATGGGGTTTGATTAGGTACCATTATAGCTAAATACACTGAACTAAGGAAAATAAATATACAAAAAAATTGTTGCCTATTTAGTCCCCTATACGAATAGCTAAATATTTTATATAAAAATAAATAACATTTCCATTTATAAGAAAAATAAGAAACGCTCTCAAATTTTTTCATACATTTTCGCCCTATCAAGAACGCGGCCAGCGTCGTAACCGCCACTGTACAAGGCGCGCTGATATTGAATGTTATTTTAATGTTGTTAACGTCGATATTCGTACTGACCTGCCAAAATTTGTCATAATTTTTGTGATAGCGTCCTTAAGAAAATCTGTCCACCAAATATCTAACCATCTGTTTTTGAGTCCTAGCAAGACATTTGAATTACAGTTTCTATTATTCTATCATCAATAATGTATGTTACAACTGCGCCTTAGCAAAATTAATTACACAATCAATCAAAAGAGGTTCGTTGAACTTTAACTATTTTTGGCCGTTTGATCTGACAACAAAGTGCCTGATGGATGCTGATACTATTGTGATGTTGTTTTGCTCGGTTAGCAGTTAGCGCAGAGTGTAGTACACATACATTTTTGGCAGCTTATAATTGTATTATTTGTTTAATGCAATACAATTAATTTTGATTTAAAGGTGCTCCCTCACTGCAAGCATTCCAAATCAAATCAAAATATTCTTTATTCAGAGTAATTTTTTTATAAAAATATTTCTGAATGTTGCTACTGGGGCCTACCACCGGTTCGGGAACTAACCCGGCGAGAAGAACCGGCGTAAGAAGCTCGCACGGGGCCATCTTTTACTAAAAAGATGGAAAATTACAAATTACAATTTAAACATATATAGTGCACCAAGGCTTTAAATGAATATGTCAATGGGCGCTGCTGGTAAAGGAGAACTGTCAAAATTTTTTTGCGCGGGAACCGTACATTTTTACGGGATAAAAATATCATATGTCCTTTCCCGGTACTCAAGTATCGCCATATCCAGAAAAATCGGTTCAGCGGTTTGGGCGTGAAGACGTAACAGACACACTTTCACATTTTTTTTATGAAATTAAGGGGGCAAACGAGCAAAGGGGCCCCCGGTTTTAAACTTCCCTCGCCCATGGACACTCGCAACACCAGAAGAGCTGCAGGTGCGTTGCCAGCCTTTTAAGAGGGAATAGGGGAGGTTAAGGAAGGGAATAGGGAAGGGTAGGGAAGGGAATAGGGTAGGGAGGGTTTGGGCCTCCGGTTAAACTCACTCACTCGGCGAAACACAGCGCAAGCGCTGTTTCACGCCGGTTTTTTCTGTAAGCCCGTGGTATTTTTCCGGTCGAGCCGGTCGGCCGGTCAAATTTATTTCTTACGAGCTATTGACCGCGGCTTCGCTCGCGTTAAGAAGTATTATTATAATATAGAAACTTTCTGAATCCCCTATTTTAACACCTTGGTGGTAGAATTGATCAAAATCCTTTCTTAGCGGATGTCTACATCATACCATCTACCTGTATGCCGAATTTCAGCCCGATCCGTCCAGTGGTTTGGGCTAGATAGATCACCATGTCAGTCGGTCACCTTTGAGTTTTATATATTTAGATTTGGCATCTTTAATATTAGTATGGTTAAAAGTATAATCGTATACTATTAATATACTTACATATAATTATTAGTAACTACAATTATTCTGATGTAATGTGGATTATTAATATAGATTGCGGAATTCATCTCACATATTCTGAATTCTGTGATTCATAATTCACTCTAATTATATTGAGCGAACGGAATTATTTAGTTCTCGAGTATGCAGCGAAGATGCAATAATAGGTGCTCCGGCAGACGTTGTTCGTGGTTATTTCGGGTATGAAAATATTATGTCTAAACTGAATATATAATATAGAACTTTTTTTTGGTAGTCGTTAAAAGTAGTGGGCTGATTTTCAGACCTATTAGGGCCGCGCCGCACCGGAATGGCAGCGGCGAGGCGAGTACTTTCAGTGTCATATGATTTTAAACTTTATCTTCAGTATTGTAATTTGTAATACATAGTATCGTTTGAGAAATCGCGGCCGCCACCGGCCACGAGCGGCCATGATCGCCCACGGGCGGCAGTAGACTTCTCAAGCGATACTGTGTATAAATTGTAGTACAATAATGAAGATAAAGTTTAAAATCATATGACGCTGAAAATGCTCGCCTTGTCGCTGCCATTCCGCTGTAGCGGCGAGCGCGGCCCTTACATTGGCACACAAAATCGGCGAAGAAGTTTGGTTACAAACAATACGATAAGTTGTAAGAGCGAAAGTGTGCCTGTCTTTCACCTCTTTACGCCTAAACCACTGAAATGATTTTGATGAGGTATGGATTGAGAAACGATGAATCCCGAGATGTGATGTAGGGTTGTTTTTAACCCTTAAGGTGTCGCCGCGTTTAAGTAAAAAATCGTGTTGGATATGTTTTAGATTGCTTGTTTTTTAGATGGAACAGCAAAAAATGGAAAGGGCGTAAGCGACAAAATCGTTTTTGTCGCGTAATTTAAAAACTATAAATACATTTCATATAAGCTATAGGCAAATTAAAGTGTATGCTTGCTATATAAATTTTGGAAGCTTAAATCACTCTCCTCTGTTGGCAAAATAGGAATCCCTTTTTTACAGAGGTATTTTTGATTGAATATTCTGTGTTTATCACAGTTGACCAATCGAGTTATGCTATGGGTAATTCAAAGACAAAGACATGATGAATACTGACAATGAACTTTAATTTCTTAGCTTTAGTCATTGCTGAGAAAAGCCGATATCGCTACAGTACAGCCAAATTATCAAGGCGTCGCCTTAAAGAGGTATCAGACAGACACACTTTCGCATTTATTATATTAGTATGGACGTTTGTTTAAAATGTTTTTTCTTTAGCAAACACACCATGATACCACAGTCTATGCAACTTATAATAATTACGCTGTGATAATATACCTATATAATAACGCTTATAATTCGTAGAATGAGCTTAGTTATATTTTGAGCGTATCCAAAATAAGAGATGATATTTTAAGTATAATGGTGATGTGATAAATTGGTCCCGTCAACCCTTTCCGAATTATGAATCGTGTGATGACAAGTGACAACTATGTTTGTATGGTTAGCAAAAAAATGTTTACTGAAAACTTTGAACGAATGAAGAAACTGTCAGAAAACGAACTACAGGCTTAGCATGGTCACCATAGAAGTAGTTTCTTTCTACGGAAGAATAGACAAAGTGACAGACAGATGTATTACATGCTTAGCATGGTCACCGATCACCATAGAAGTAGTTTCTTTCTACGGAAGATTAGACAAAGTGACATACAAAGGTTATCCGCCATTTTGTCGCTAAAATCTGTCAGTATGTCCATTCTTTCCCCTTTCTAATGTCATGCTAAGCCTGCAGATGTGAATAGGAAACAGCTGAGCAGGCATACATTTTTCCGTGCAGTAAAAGGGACATTACTTCCTTTACGCCGTGCACTCCAAAAGTGCCGGTGGAATTGAAAACGAAGCAGCTAGAGTTGGACTAGAATTAAATAATAATATAATCCGTAATATAAATCTTAAATCAAGGACGACCTCCGTGGCTTAGTTGGTGGGCTGTTGGTAGCGTAAGCCGGGGGTCGATAGAACAAAAAGTTTTTCAAAAGTTCCTGGGTCTTAGATGTGTATTAAATATGTGTTACATCAAAATATAATAAAAATCTTAAATATATGTAAGTATAGTATAAAAGTATTAAATATATTTCCGTTGTTTGGTACCTGTGACACAAGTCCTTCAGGTACTTAGCACAGGGCCAGACTGACGTGGTGTGAAGCGTCCATAGTTATTATTATTAATGCTTCTTTTTTGCTGACTGTACAACAAGTGAACTTTCATACTAGGTACGTCTTGTCTTCATGTAGTGTAAAATATTACATCCTTATGTCGAAATGAAGTACAGTATTTGATGTGGGAGAGCCATGCTTTGGCACGAATGGGCCGGCTAGACCGGAGAAATACCACGGGCTCAAAGAAAACCGCCGTGAAACAGCGCTTGCGCTCTGTTTCGCCGAGTGAGTGAGTTCACCGGAGGCCCAATCCCCTACCCTTTTCCCTTCCCTACCCTCTCCTATCTCTTCCCTACCCTCCCCTATTCCCTTCCCTACCCTCCCCTATTACCCTATTCCCTCTTAAAAGGGCGGCAACGCGCCTGCGGCTCTTCTGATGCTGCGGGTGTCCATGGGCGACGGAGGTAGCTTTTATCAGGTGACCCGTTTGCTCGTTTGCCCCCTTATTTCATAAAAAAATTTTGTATGAATGTTTTAGTAGGGTGTAGGGCTGAGTCTGACTAGGAGGATTTTGACATTAGCGACTGTTTCTTCAAACTCTCTATTAAAGTTAAGTAATAATTAAATCTGAATGCGGCCGGTAAGTACAAGAACCGGTATGAAATGGTTTTAGCGACTGTTTTTGTTTTTTGAAGTCTACATGATGCCTACCACCGGTTCGGGAACTAGCCCGGCGAGAAGAACCGGCGTAAGAAACTCGCAGATTACTGGTATTTACGTTGTGAATACCAGTTTGCTGCTGCAATAATTGTTTGGCGTAAAAATACTTTGTTTCCCGGTAAACAACAGATAGTTTGTATCCTAGAAAAATGTACGGTGCCTCGCGAATAACAAGCGGTGAACAGCTTATAATATTGGCAGTTAGCACGTATTCCAAGCGACAGCCCTAACCACATGAGTCAGCTATAGGCGTTGCCAACTGTGTCTATTCACTATTGGTAGTTGGTATGTGGGACGAACCGTACCTTAAGCCCCTCCCCATGTTGGATCACCAGGATTGCCACCATCGAAGCTGTCTATAGCAGTAATCATCTTTTTTTTTATGAAATAAGGAGGCAAGCGAGCAAACGGGTCACCTGATGGAAAGCAACTCCCGTCGCCCATGGACACTCGCAGCATCAGAAGAGCTGCAGGTGCGTTGCCGGCCTTTTAAAAGAGGGAATAGGGTAATAGGGGAGGGTAAGGATGGGTAGGGAAGGGAATAGGGGAGGGTAGGGAAGGGAATAGGGTAGGGGATTGGGCCTCCGGTAAACCCACTCACGCGGCGAAACACAGCGCAAACGCTGTTTCACGCCGGTTTTCTGTTCGTCATCATCATACTAAGATTATAAAGGCGAAAGTCTTTTTCACCGCTGAAATTTGGTATGGCGATACTTTGATTCCCGGGAAAGGATATAGGATACTTTTATACCGGAAAAATGTACGGTTCCCGCGCGATATACGAGTTTTGGCGCAACGGAGTTGCGGGCGTCATGGGTTCAGCGGTTTGATCGTGAAAAGGTAACAGACAGACACACTTTCGCATTTATAATAAGTATTAGTATTTATTCTGGTGACCAAATTATTGTGACTACTGTAGACAATAATAGTTGCTGTCTTTTACCTGTTCTTAAGAGGAGTCCACACCACCGATTTTCCATACAAACGCTGTCCCCTGTTTCCTCCCTGGATAATGGCGCTAGAGTTATGATTTTTTTCCTGAATGTCTATGGCCACTATTAGCATGTCCCTATGTTTTCTTTTTTTCATAATTTTATTATTAAAAAAGATAAGAACGTCCAAAAACCCAAAAAATGGCCAGATTTTCCTCTGTGTTCAAACACCCAGAAAACAAAACTGGCTAAAATATACAAAAAAAAATAAAACATAGGAACACAGCTCAAGCCTTGCTTTAATTCTTAATGGAAAAGTACTTAAATCTGTTAAGTTTTGGAGAAGGAATCAGCGGACAACGAATCGAAGATTTTCCGTTCTTTTATTAGAACTTTTGTCGTGTTGTCTCTATCGCGCTCTGCGGTGGGAGACTTGAGATTGGTGAGGCAGCAATACATTTTCAAATACCTATTTTCAATTTCTCTAGCCCCTGGTGTATCCTCTTAAACGGCTGAACCGATTATAGTACGGGAGCCCTAGAACAATTTTTTTTGTTGATTACTTACTATCAAGCTAATTTTTTGTGGGTAGCTTCATTTTGATAAGACGAACAACATTTTTATCTGCGAAAAATCTCGAAAGTGGTAGCTCTAACAGAAATGGAAAGGATTTCATACTTGACTTGATGGTCCTAAAATGTGGATTGTTCTGTTTGTAGGACAATGTTACTCCTAAATTATATAACTATTAACCTATCAATTTACAAAAAATCAGCTTGTTAGGGTTCCGTTTTGGGGTTCAATAGTCAACCAAGTTTTGTTGATTAACATTGAGTAACATTAACATTAATACGAAGAGTAACATTGTCCTACAAATAAAACAGTCCATATTTGAGGACTATCAATTATTCAAAGTATGAAATCCTTTCTATCTCTGTTATCTATTGAGATTTATCGCAAATAAAAATGTTGTTCGTCTTATCAAAATGAAGCTGCTCACAAAAAATTAGCTTGATAGTTTATAGTAATAAAAAAAAAATGTTCTAGGGCTCCCGTACTATTATGATGAAATTTGGTATTGAGATACTTTGAGAGTCGCGAAAGGTTCCCGATGTCATATCCTACTGTACAATATTATAGTTTTTAAAGACAAAGATAAAAGTCCCCATCTGAAAGATAGACAAGTTGAGAAATCGAGTAAGCCCTCAAATACCTTAAAATAGCACGTCTGTTTTCGTTTATGTTAACAAGTCAATAATGTGACATGTTTATATGTTTACCCGGCGGTATGCAGGTGCTTCGAAATAGATGCGGTTAGCGTGATGTTGTCCAAACAAGCGTGTTGACTAACGTAACAAATTTCATCAAAATACGTTTAGTAGTTTTGAGTTTATGAAATTCCGGGCAATAGGTAGCTTTAAATATTATCTTCTTAATATATAAAATTCTCGTGTCACAATGTTAGTCACCGTACTCCTCCGAAACGGCATGCATATTCAGTAGGTCTGAGAATCGGCAACTGGGTACTTATTATATTGATAAATGCATTTGTTGAATAAATAATAGTAAATTATTACAACTCGAGACTGACGGCGACCATTGTTTGTGCGACGGGATAGCGATGGACGTTGCCATGGTGACTTACTTATTTAGTCACTTCAATAAAATAATACGGGCGAAATACTTTATATGGCAAAGAAACGTTTGCCGGGACAGCTAGTTATGTTATACGAGTATTATAGGCTTACACATTTTAAAATCGCTCGGCAAAAATTATAATCGGCCGTTTTAGCGGGCCCCTAGGCCAGCAATTTTATTGTCAATGTCACGTACTGCGTAATATTATTGACTGTCTAGGGTCGATATTGAACATTTTTTTTTTAATGTAATAAGGGGGCAAACGAGCAAACGGGTAACCTGATGGAAAGCAACTTCCGTCGCCCATGGACACTCGCAACATCAAAAGAGCTGCAGGTGCGTTGCCGGCCTTTTAAGAGGGAATAGGGAAGGGTAAGGAAGGGAATAGGGAAGGGTAGGGAAGGGAATAGGGTAGGGGATTGGGCCTCCGGTAAACTCACTCACTCGGGGAAACACAACGCAAGCACTGTTTCACGCCGGTTTTCTGTGAGCCCGTGGTATTTCTCCGGTCGAGCCGGCCCATTCGTGCCGAAGCATGGCTCTACCACGTAAATCGCGCGACTTCAAGCTGTTCAATTAAATTGAAGCGTGATATTGACAATAAAAGTGCTCGTCTAGGGGCCGGCTAAAAATTAGGAGGTAAAAGACAGACAGACATATATATCTTTGCATTTATAATATAATTTTTATTTTATTTATTTATTTAAATCAGGCATCTTGCCCCATATTATAAATACCTTATAGACTAACATACATACAATTATACAAAAACTAACAATAACACTAAACACGTATAGTCTGCGACGTGGGGCGCGCCGTATAATACTTGGATAACTTATATTAGGCATAGTCTGATGATGATGCTGTATGTCATATGTCAACATTTTGACAGCGCTCCCCCACAATGCGGTTAGGATATGCTAATGACCTAAACAGGGCTTAGATGGCATAATATTATAAACTAGATGTTGCGTAGAGTCCTTTTCCGAGATTCGACTACCGATGTGGGATTGAAAGTAAATCGGTTGAGCGGGTTTGGAGTTAATGACAGACAAAAAGACACATAGACACATCACACATAGTGTCTAAACACACCATGCCGAAGTTCCGCGGCGGAAATTCCGCATGATTACGTCTGCAATGTCAAACGCATACAATATAACGCGACGGAATTTCGGCATGGTGTGTCATCGACTCATCGGTAATTTAAAATACATTGCTGGCGGAATCAAACGGAACTTCCGCCGCGGAAATTCGGCAAAGTGCGTTTAGATACATAAAGTATCTCCATGCTAATTCATCAAAATCCGTTGAGTGGTTTGGGCGTGAAGAGGTTACTATAAAATCTCTTGGTCAATATGGACTAATGAGCAGTGTTAAATTTTCGTCCTTTACTGGGACTCGACACACATGTTCCTATTGTCTCCTTCATTTTAGCCCAGCAATCTTAAAGCTATGCCCGGCCTATCCTTACATTATGTCACTCAAACTGGTTTCTTTTCGCCCACCCATTTACTGAAATCGATACAATGAATAATGCCCTTGGAGAAGTGTAGGGATAAGGGTCTCCCTATGTCAACATCCACAATAGGACGAAGGGAAGGACGTCAGAGGTCAAATGTCCCGTTTGCTTGGTCCAGCGGACGTGGGTTCGATTCCGGAAAATGGCATTAGCATTCAACAGTGAAGTTAGATGTCAAAATGTCTATTTTGACAGCGTTGCTAGGTGGCATGGCGATTGCGATTCCAGTAAAAATTGTGCCTATTACCTCGCTTTCGATATTATCGAATGCAAGTCTAAGTACCCAGGAGCATTTCTGCATCATCTGGCACTAGATGACGTAATTCGCTGAAATAATTCGTATATCTCGTGGGAACCGTTCATTTTTCCGGAATGAAAAGTATTCTATGCCCTCTTCCAGGACTCAAGGTATCTCCATACCAAATATCAGCAACATCGGCTCAGCGGTTTGGGCGTGAATAGGTAACAGATAGACACATTTTCGCATTTATATTTATGGATGGACAAATTCCCATAAATGATCAAGTTGCAGATATCAATCAAATAATAGAATCTATGGCATTATATCGAGTGCTGGGGGTGTGTCAGAACTAAACGTTTCGGCGCACGTAATGGGCAGCCGGAAGTTGATTAGGACACGCAAAGGGCACGGGGTTCTCATATTTAATAATGACTCCCATACCGGTTACAGTGGCGATGGCAACGCACGTTACGCAGTTTTTTGTAGTGCCCAAGTGTGTGCTGCGCACACACTTGGGCACCAGAGCATTCTGTGTTCCTTTACTCAGTACGGATACAGTCTGTATTATTAAGTTCTAGATTCTGAAAAAAATATGTCTATCTTTTCTGTCTATCCTTTTCACGATGAATTTAGATGAGCATATTATACTATGAGAATCGATAAAGGACATAGGGTAGCTTTATCACGCAAAACTAAGCCCTTTCTTGGGCGATAAACGATCAAACGGGTCACCTGATGGAAAGCAACTTCCGTCGCCCATGGACACTCGCAGCATCAGAAGAGCTGCAGGTGCGTTGCCGGCCTTTTAAGAGGGAATAGATTAGGGTAGGGATGGGAAGGGAAGGGTATAGGGTAGGGGATTGGGCCTCCGGTAAACCCACTCACTCGGCGAAACACAGCGCAAGCGCTGTTTCACGCCGGTTTTCTGTGAGAACGTGGTATTTTTCCGGTCGAGCCGGCCCATTCGTGCCGATGCATGGCTCTCCCACGTATAACTTTTGTCTGACACAGCTGCAACCAATATCTAGTTTCATTTAAAAGAGATTAGTCTTCTGGTTCGAATCCAGAGTTGTACTCACAGAAATAAATCAAGATAGAACGGCTAAGCGGGTGGAGTACGCGCGTTTCAATCTTGCACAAGTGAGCAAGATTTGTTGAACGTTCATTTAGTCAGCGCGCACGTCTCGTCTTATGGCCGTTCCCAATATTTGATCTATCTCTGGTTTTGCCCTACTAGAGATAGGAATAGCTCACATTAGACATTAGAGACATATATTTTATGTCAATTATGAGCTATTCCTATCTCTAGTAGGGCAAAACCAGAGATAGATCAAATATTGGGAACGGCCGTTAATTACACCGGAGCGGTTGTGCAAAAATGCCTCATCGTGCAGTGTCTAATTGTAAAAATAGAAGTACGAAAGTGAATCGGTCACAAGGAGGTATTTCTTTCTACGGGTAAGTTATTTGTTCTAACTAAATGCAAAGCAAAAATTTACACGATTACTTAGCATCGCACGCGCGTCGCCGTTCTATCTTGATTTATTTCTGTGGTTGTACCAGATTAACGGAACAACTCGATAAGAGAACACCTAACGAGAGATCCGCCAGTTACCACTCCAAATGGTTACGTCAGAACAAAGAAGGGAAATCTGAATATATGTTTGTTGAACAACAAAGCACGAACAAAGGGGTTTCGCCGCTTTGAGGTGCCACGGGTGTTCGGGAATTGAGGGAATTGAGGGAATTGGAGAGAATTGGGGAGAATTTCGGTAATATTTGGAAATTCGGAAATTCGCAAAGCCGGATACGTAATAGTATATTTTGGTGCTAATTAACGGTTTTGATTGATAGCTGAGTACCGATATTATACTAGCGACCCGCCCCGGCGTCGCACGGGTATAAAATATATAGCCACTGAAAAAATGATTAAAATCGATAGCCCACGGGCCATGATCCTTCACGTGGTCTACTTCTTATCTGTGCCAAATAACATAAAAATTGCTCCAGTAGTTTGCGAGATTAAGCCCATTCAAATAATTTCCCCCGTTTTTTCCACATTCTCCTATTAGTCTTAGCGTGATAAAATATAGCCTATAGCCTTCCTCAATAAATGGGATATCTAACAATGAAATATTTTTTCAAATCGGACCAGTAGTTCCTGAGATTAGCGCGTTTAAGTTAGCCCTTTCTAATAATTTTCCCCGTTTTTTCCACATTTTCCTCTATTTCTTCGCTCCTATTAGTCTTAACGTGATAAAATATAGCCTATAGCCTTCGTCGACAAATGGGCTATCTAACACTGAAAGAATCATCAAAATCCGATGCGTAGTTTTAAAGATTAAAGGCAACAAAGGGATACGAGGGAAAAAAGCGACTTTGTTTTATAATATTATTGCGCCTACATTTGTTTATCGCGCGGGAACCGTACATTTTTCTGGGATAAAAAGTATCCTATGTCTTTTATCAGGACTTACAGGTTTTTTCTGTACAAACCTAGGTAATTACTATATTATATTTACATATCAAAAATATGAACGATTACAATTTAGTATGTAAATATTGTAATCGTTCATATTATTGGTATGTAAATATTTTGCAGTGAATCTTTGTACAGGAACTTAGGTAATTATTATCTTAAGCTGAATAATAACTCAAATATGGTAAATATTCCTCATATGGGAAATGATCTTGGTATTACTTTTGTACGAGAATTTTAATGGCTCCCGGACTCTTAAAGTATCTCCATACCTAGTATCAGAAAAATCGGTTTAGCCGTTTAAGCGTGAAGAGGTAACAGATAGACACACTTTCGTATTTATTATGTTAGTGTAGATAACAAAATTTTAAGAAGCGGGTAAGATCACTAAGAGACACAATATTTATCTTACTTAGGTAAGAGACAGACAAACAGAAAGACAGACAGACTGTTGCTTAATATTAGTACCTATTGATGTTTCAGAAATCTATTTTAATCTGAATTCAACATTGTTTTCAGGTAAGTTGCCGTCTCCATACGTGGGTGGAACAACTCCATTGAGGTTATGTGGGTATGTTGAAAACTCTGCGTGTGTGGGTAGCCTGGACAGGTAATAGTTGTGGGATTGAAAAGGGCATTGATTGCCCGACTAGAGCAAAAAGGAGGGTTATGATTTATGTATGTGGCAGTGTGGCTATGGATGTTCATCTCATAAAACTAGTTGTCATAATTAGACAAATGAAGTGTCGTTGGAAGCCTCTTGATGACGTCACGTTAAAATGGCTTCAGCATATTTAGGGGACATAATATTTAAATAGCAAAGAAGTTTCTAGGATTTTTTTGAGGTTGTCTTGAGTCTTGAAACCATCAAATGAGCGCGTCAAAATGAACAACTTTTTCTATGAGAGCAATGCTGGGAACTCAAAAAAAATCCGTCTTCATACCCACACGAATTGCCGATCCGGGCATCCATATGGGTATGAAGACGGCATTTTTTTTTAATTTCCAGCATTGTTCTCATAGAAAAAGTTGATCATTTTGACCGGCTCATTTGATAGTTTCAAGGATAACACTAAACACTGTATACGGAGGCCGTTCGTTCCGATAGGACTGATCGTAGGCCAACCTGACTGGACTCGTTTTGTACACATTTTTGAGAACCAATACAATGAGGGTGTTTGCCACCATGTGCTGCTATGTAGCCTTAGGGTCTATCGTGTTCGTGTAGATACGCCATTGGTGCGGTAGTGATTCAGTACGAGCCAGATTGTGTTGTCGCACCGCAGATGCTGCGTACCAACAACGTTGCGACAACACAACGGTGTATTTTGGCCACGCTTTACCACTTGCCAGTCATCACTCAATCTGTCGCCAAGCTCGATTTACAGCTCAACCCTTATGCTTTCATCAATCTTTAAAGGCTTAATCTACCCCTACGGATTCGATTAGCGAAATGGCAAATAGTGACGGGTTTATTCCGTGTTTGAACAATGGAGTTTTGTGTTATAGGAAGTGCTGTAAAATCTTAACGGAAACCGAATTTTAGACGGACGTTTGTTTGATTAGGTTTGATTTAAACTGTTTAACTGACGGTAGGCTTATGTTCCTAAACACATAAATCATAATAGCTCTATCCTCCTTATTTATATATTGGCACTTCATACCCTGCCTATTTGATCCCCTTGGCGACTTCTCGAAGGACGGGCATTTCGGTTCCAAAAGAGTTTTGTAAGTATTTTGATTGTAGCATTTTAAAGCATGTCGCATTATGTAGCAGCATTATTTCTTGTTAGATCCAGTTCTACCAAACAATTATTATATTCTTGTGAAATTTCTAGACATGTCACAATATTGTTTTGCACTTTGATAAGAAACAGACTAGATCAAAGCAACAAAGTTGCATTAAATAGCCGATGCAGCGTAAATACGTCACGACCGTTTCTTCTGATGGCTAATAAACATTTCTTCACGTCTTTATTAAAACTCTGAAGTTATCTAAGCATCACTAATATAAACTATTTTAATGTACAAGTTGGAAGTTGTAACCGAGCGACACGCGACAACTGCAGATAACACGTCGCGACACTACTGGTTTGTATGTATTTCTATGAAATACCCTCCGCAGCTAGCGACACGAAGCTAGCGACACTTCATAGAAATACATAGAAACCAGTAGTGTCGCGACGACTCGTCGTCTGCAGTTTTGCATGTCGCTCGGTTCCAACTTGTACCTTAAAGGTGATTTTACGATCTTTGACGTAAGCAACCGCGACCGACAAAGATTCAAATAAAATGCCACTTTTATATGGCATGGGCTAGCAGCCTTTCTCAAAGTGGGCGATAACGCCCCATTGTGAGCGCTGAAGGTCCAAAGGGGGCGCTGTGGGACCCAAAAAAAAATGGGGTCGTTGTGTAGAGGCTGATTTGTAATTTTTGTTTCATCTGGATGCATTTTAAATTGAAATTGTCACTCGCGACATCTGTGATGCTTTAAGTAGCGTAGGGCCTGTTTCACCACTCCCTGATAATGTGCCGGATAGGCTGTCCACAATTTATTTGACAGATAGAGTATGGAGAATCTGTCAAATAAGTTGTGGACATAACTTAAGTAGTGGATAGCCTATCCTGCACTTATCAGGAAGTGGTGAAACACGTCCTGCGCTACTTAAAGCAGCACAAATGTCGCGAGTGACGCGACTATAAGATGGTTCGGCCATATTTGCCCGCGTGACAGTTACGGACTGTTATTATGGTTTATGTTCCGCTTCCAACGATTTGTCACAAGTCACAACGAAAACAAAGCAGATATAGATGAGGTGGAAATAGAAGGGGGAATGTTGAGATTGATTCGATGGTGGAAAACGTCATCTGCCGTAAAGGTGGGAAGATATGGGAATAAAATCGGGGTATTTTTTTTATGAAATAAGGGGGCAAACGAGCAAACGTCGGTCACCTGATGGAGAGCAACTTCCGTCGTCCATGGACACTCGCAGCATCAGAAGAGCTGCAAGTGCGTTGCCGGCCTTTTAAGAGGGAATAGGGTAATAGGAGAGGGTAGGGATGGGAATGGAAGGGAATAGGGGAGGACAGGGAAGGGAATAGGTGAGGACAGGGAACGGAATAGGGTAGGGATTGGGCCTCCGGTAAACTCACTCACTCGGCGAAACACAGCGCAAGCGCTGTTTCACGCCGGTTTTCTGTGAGAACGTGGTATTTCTCCGGTCGAGCCGGCCCATTCGTGCCGAAGCATGGCTCTCCCACGTATATGATTATAGTACACGGGTATGATTTGCTGTTGTGACTTTTTAACCGACTTCCAAAAAGGAGGAGGTTATATGTTCGGCTGTGGTTTTTTTTTGTATGTTCAACGATTACTCCGCCGTTTGTGAACCGATTTCCAAAATTTTTGTTTTGTTATATTAGGTTTCACTCCAATTTGGCATGTTCACAAAAGTGGTGATCTGATGATGGGATCCATGAGTAAGGGAGGAACTCCTCAAAATTTATATGGAAACATATGAGGATTTTGGTTTTATAATTAAAGGTCTTTATCAAAATTAGTGTATGTAAATTAAAATGAATTTTAAACTTTGTTAGTCTCGCTATAACTCGAGAACGGCTGAACCGATTTGGCTAATCTTAGTTTTGAAATATTTATGAAGGTCCAGGTTTATGTTAGTGATACGAAGTTCACTGGGTCATCTAGTATCTAACTTAAATAAAAACGCGTGTGGCACTCGGGGACTGCCGCGGTACAGCTATTGCATAACTTTTTTTATCAACTTATGCAATTACAATTCGCATACGTCTAGTCGCACGCACACAAACACCGTGCCGAAGTCTTGCAACGCCGCACCGAACGGTACATTGTGGAGTGGGAGTGTGTTAGGTTTTTTTCGTTACGGATTTTTATCATTCGGTCGCCGCGCTCAAACTGTGTAAAACAAAATCTAATCATTACGCTAAATGATTAACGTGTATTTAGCGCAGCGGACAACAAGTGATGCTATTTTAAGTCTTTCTTAGATGCGTCTCATTTCAAAGTTTATACGCGTATCGAATTTATGCTTTACGTCCAGTTTAAATACTGAAACTGTGCTAAAACTAGACTAATATTTTAGTTGCAGATCGGATCAGTCACATAAAATCCATTTTAATTAACATGTACACAAATTTAGTGTCCAATAAAATCTGTACAAACATCTACAATTAATTAGAACAAGCAATTCATTCCGTAATAATAAAACTAACACGGAGTAAAACTAGCAAAGTTTATTGCGCAATGTGTAAAAACTAAAACATGTGTTTCATTAAATTACTTTTTGATTGATGGCGTTCAAGTCTGTGCGGAGCTTGGTGCGGAGCGACGCCATATTGTTTTATTGCGGTGCGGTGCGTTGTGACGACGCAGCGGCGAATCAACGATTAAAGGGTGCGTTTTAACGTGACGTGACTGCGACCGAATTCAAGGTCTCGCAATAGATTACTCGTAAATTGTATGTTTGGCCTATCATGTCTATAGGTTTATAACAGTACTTAAACACATACTTCTAAAATTTCACGTGACACGACTAATCTGACGCACCTGTAATCTGTATGACATACATAATATTTTATGACATGATGCGTCGGATGCGGGATGCAGCGTTTTGACGCAAATATTGACAAGAGATGGAGCGGGAGGAAGATTGATGCGAGGCGCTGTCATCGTCTTCAGTTGCGTTGTCGCGCGTCAACTCAACGCGGGTATACCATCCGTTGCGATAACGTTTTACGTTACGCAGCAAAGTTGCGTTGCTACTTTCTATGACCGGACCTTTACGTTAAGTCGGCACTACATATAGGCGAACGCGTTGGACGACGCGTTGGCCGGCGCGCTGGCCCCAATGTGTAGAACGGGCGTGCCGACATTACGTATAATACGGAAACTCCTAGGCAAAATAACACTGAACTCACGCGGAGAATTATTATCAAAGCCCCCGTGATAAGCTAATGTTAACTTTAATTACTGGCAGCTAGAGTTTCGTTTCGTCTGATCGAACTCCGGTGCAATTTCCTTGCATTAATTTAAAATTACGCTGAAACTTTGTCGGTTGATGGGAGTATAAACGGAGTGTTTTTCAATTAGGCACAATCGGAAGGCGGTATAAATAGTTTCTAGACGTGAAATGTTCGATATTGGTGCTTTAAGAGAGTGTTCTCTTGAGAAACCAGTCAAAAACTGAATGCTACCAAAATTGATGGTATAGATACTTTTTGTATGTCTGCCTTAAAATTTTAGATACAATATTAATGCAACTAGATATTGCAACTAGCAAATTAGATACAATATCTAATTTGCTATGTTGAACAACAAATTATGTAGGTAAATACTTCATTACTTAAATATATTTTAATTTTAATTAAATTAATTTAATTCGAACTTAATTATATTGTGATTTGATCGAGCAAATTGTAATTAGCAAGAAATATATATTTTTTTTATGAAATAAGGGGGCAAACGAGCAAACGGGTCACCTGATGGAAAGCAACTTCCGTCGCCCATGGACACTCGCAGCATCAGAAGAGCTGCAGGTGCGTTGCCGGCCTTTTAAGAGGGAATAGGTTAATAGGTAAGGGGAGGGTAGGGAAGGGAAGGGAATAGGGGAGGGTAGGGAAGGGAATAGGGTAGGGGATTGGGCCTCCGGTAAACTCACTCACTCGGCGAAACACAGTGCAAGCGCTGTTTCACGCCGGTTTTCTGTGAGAACGTGGTATTTCTCCGGTCGAGCCGGCCCATTCGTGCCGAAGCATGGCTCTCCCACGTCAAAAGGCTTTTTTATTGTTATTTATTACTAGCTGTCCCGGTGAACTTCGTGCCACTTTAAAACCTTCCCTGGACTTCTACGAATATTTTAAGACTAAAATTAGCCCAATCCGTTTAGCCGTTTTCGAGTTTTAGCGTTACTAACACAATTGAAAATCCATTTTTATATATAAAAGTGTTGTTTTTAGACTTTTTCAGGAAATTTAATTATTTTTTTAAAATATTCTCTCCGTAAGAACCATCCTCGTACTTCAAGGAATATTTAAAAAAAAGAATTAGCAAAATCGGTATATGCAATCATTTTAGACCATGTTTTTATAGCTTCCATCAAATTTAAACATTTATTGGTCTTCTTCTTCTTCTTTGTCCGCCCCATGCTCCCAGTTTATCTGGGGTCGGGTCTCCCTGTACGTTTGCGCCAGAATTTTCTGTTCTGGGTTGTCTCAGTAGTTAGGCTTTCCTGGTCCATCTCTCTCTTGATGCTGTTCCACCAGGTCGCGGGCGTTCTTCGTGGTCTCTTGTACACGTTTGGTATATTGAGGACTTTCTTTACGGCGTAGGCATCGTCTCTTCTTTGTATGTGACCGTACCATCTCAGTCTGGACTCTTTGACTTCCACAACAGAAGCTACCCCGAACGAGCCTTAAACATTTATCGGTATTCCCGGAATTAAAATATACGTGCCTCTTTTCTGTTCATTATTGATCTTATTTTTATTTGTACCCTCTGAAGATACGTCAAACGTCTCCGATTCAAGGAATGGTAATTACATTCCTTTTCCATATCTGCTCTCGAAACCAAATACGACAATATATTTGTCGAGAAAATCAGAGTCAAATCGTCGGGTAGCGTTCGGAGTAAGGATATACAAAGGCGGTGAAAAATATAAGATTTTGATTATATATATTTTTAGCCGGCTTAGCTAAAAGACAGCTAAAGGCCTGAGCCTGTAGCCAAGGCGTTTTCTTTATCGCTTCTGTATGGAATCGCCGATAAAAATGTATGGAATTGACATTAGACGAATCGAACGTCAACTTCATATTATCAAACTTCAATGTCAATTCCATACATTTTGAACGGCGATTCTATAAAGAAAAGTTCTTGGCTAAAGGGCCTGATCACACCGAGTTGATTAGCGAGGCAGTGCCCTCGGCCGGGCGAGTGCACCTACTTTTTGATTACACCTACCCCAGAAAGAGTTCTCTCGCCGCTATATTGGGTAGGTGTATATTATGTATATTGGATAGATCAGTGGGTAGTCGTGGGTTCGATTCCCGCGTTAGAAACATGTTATTTCCAAGTTTCAATGCAGGCTGATCACCTGATTGTCTGACAAGTAAGATGATCCATGCGTCGGATGGGCATGTAAAAAGTCGGTCCTGCGCCTGATCTCTCGCCAGTCGTGTCGGTCAACCCGTCCCACTGGGTTATGAGAGTAAAGGAACAGAGAGTGCTCTTGTGTATTGCGCACACACTTGGGCACTATAAAATTACTCCTGCGTAGCTGGCCTGGTTTCAATGAAACCGGCCACCGTCACTGAAACCGGTGTTGGAGCTATTATTATTATTATATTATCTTTTTAGCCGGCTTAGCTAATAAACTGTTCATTGGCTAACCCATAGGTTTGGTTGATTAGCTAACGGCTAACACCTAACTCTTTGTAAATATATTGCAAATATATTTGCTCGTGCACGACTTAGGGTGAAGCCAAACGAGCGTAATTTGTGAGTTGTGAGTCGCAGAATTTCGGCTGGCAGAAATTCTGCTGCATTCAGTTTCATACAAAAGTTTTGTTTGATTCACATGAGCGTAATTTTGTGGGTCATGATTTGTATGAAAAATAATTTACGCGACCGAAATTCTGCGACTCACGACTCACAAAATTACGCTCGTTTGGCTTCACCCTTTACGTTCCAATCGCTTTTGTACTAAAAAACCTATTGCACTATATTAGTCAACGTAAATATTCCTATAGACGTTTATTGCGTACACACTATCGCATTTGCCATAAAATCGGCTCAAAGATATTAGAGGACGGGTGTGTGCTACTGATAAGGTGTTATATCCGCGCATAGTTCAGGCACAGTATAAGTAATGTACAGTAGACCATTATACTAATAGATTGTCAGAATCGAAGGCACGCGCACATCAGCGTGATCTCTCGATACAGCTTGTAGTAAACTCAGTTCGTTTTCTTTTAGACGGAAACAAAATATAATAATATAATTAATATTTAATTTACATAAACGTCAATTTTTTTTTTACATCACATGGATTGGCTTTCCTATGGAGAATAATACCCTTTTGTAGTTTGATAAACAGCCGGTCTAGCCGAACAAGTAACAAAACAGCATAATATTGCATTCGAATAGATTCGTGGTACTGTAAGATCCTGCATCGCATGCAACTTGTTCTTGTGTTGCTTTGATTTCAAGATAATATGTTTGAGTTACGCTACTGTATAACATTTGAATTGTGGTTCAGGGTGGTTTTGCCTTGGGTTTTCTTCGATAGTGATCCTTACCTCCTCGGCATAGAAGTCCTCTGGAGGGAAGAAAACTCCGAATGCACTATTACTCAGTGATTTAGTGATATGTCACTATTAGATGGGATTTTTGGGGCTTTTTTTGCGAAGGGAATGTTGATTATGTTGTGAAAATGTCGTATTCTTACAACTCAGTCAAAATATCTTCAGTAAATATGCTGTTGTTTGTTTGTTTGTTTGGGGAGGGAAATTGGATATCTCCTACTCCTCTTACCTTTCTTCCGAATAATTCCCCAAAGGCAGATTTAGCTTGTCCCTCGGGCACCCCTGAGATCATATCAAAGGGTTTTCGTGGTTGGTTGCCACTGTTGATCCTGGCGACACAGGAGTTGCAGTGGTGGGAATGTGTGGTGACTGTAGTAACTGTAGTAAGTGTGGGAGGCATCATGAAAAGTGGTGACTGCATCATAAGCAACATGACATACGTCAAACTGTTTGTCAGAAATAACTCACCAGACGGACAGACTGACCAGCCCGACTGATGGGCGCGAGTGGATGGACGGAAATAGAAATATTTGTGCTAATTTTGGCGTATCTCGATACGCCTGATTGGCATGTTAATCGCTATTTCGGTCTGAGTGGCATAAGGTACGGATGATCGGGATTCTGTCGATACTTTATTGTGTATCTAATGGAGTCTGATAGAAAATGCCAATGGTTAAAGTATGCGTTCATTTCCTCATTGGTGGAGTTTGAATTTTGTTGCTTGTGTTTTATTTTTGGTATTAAAACAAACCTATTTCACCAAAATCCTCATACTTCTTCATATATTTTGTATATAACTTTTTTCGCCCCGATTTGAAAGGATCAGACGTCATTTTCCGGGTCACTTTATAAAAATATTTTATTTAAATACTCTTGGATGGTTACAGGAATTTTATAGATCCAGTGCTAAATGTGACCAATTAAGATATCTTAAGTATATTAAAACATGCTAATTACCACATGCTTTTTATCATGACTGGGAGATAAAAATCTGGCACCGATGATATGCTCTGAGTGGGTATTCCATCAATGCTTTAGTATCTAAAGGCTTAATAAACGAGGAGTCTGATTGTTCCTTTCAGATTGATCGCAGGCTGAACTGACCGGACTCGTGCACACACACAGACATAACTCCGCTCAGATCGGCCTGCGATCATTCCATTAAGAACTATCGGTCTTCCTGTATATGGGTGCCTTAATGGAGTAACTCTTGTAACAATCGGCATATCTTGAAGATAGTTAAACCATTTAGGCTTAAGTATGTACACATGGGTTGAATTCTGTGGATGCTTTATCTGTGTCTAATTGAGCTGTCGTAATTTACTTGATGGTTTCAAAGTTATTTGGGTTTAAGGAGTTAATGGGTACATTAAAATTGCTTAAACCAAAATACTAATTACTGTTTTGGCAAAAGCAATACCATACTTTAACCAAATAGTTCCGGTATTTGTTGTCGGTTGCTTTTGTTTTATAATTAAGATTAGAATGCTATACATTCTGCATTTATGTTTTATTTGCATTTACTCCCCACACCGGTTTCGGTGACGGTGGCCAGTTTCGTTGAAACCAGGCCAGTTTTATAATGCCCAAGTGTGTGCGCAGTACACAAGAGCACTCTCTTCCTTTCACTCTCATAACCCAGTGGGACGGGAGACCGACACTACTGGCGAGAGGTCAGGCGCAGGACCGACTTTTTACATGCCCATCCGATGCATGGATCATCTTACTTGTCAGACAATCAGGTGATCAGCCTGCATTGTCCTAACCAAACTTGGAAATAACATGTTTCGCGGGATTCGAACCGACGACCTCCAGAGTCGAGAGCCGCGCTCTAACCACTAGACCACGGAGGCGTTAACTTGTGCATTTGGCATAATATGCTTTTTGCACATTTCAACGCGTGGGGTGAGCATGTGTGCATGCAGGAGACATTGCACTTTTTTCAGAGGCAAAGTTTAAATATAATTTTATGACACTTTTAGTCTCCAATGCGTATCAAAGCATGCGTATGCATCATGTGGAATCAACGCTAATCCTGCTTTATGCACTCTTTAATGTGATGATCAAAAGTTTCTATTCTGCTTTGAAGGAAAGTTTTATTTTTAGGTGCATTTTGTGCTAGTGACCTGTATTCCTAGTGTGATATTTTAATGCAGCTTCGTTCCTTGTTCGATTCAGTTCGGATTTTATCAAATTGCTAAATGGTATTCTTACAAAATAACTTAACATTCATTGGCCAAATCTCACGAATATCGCAACTGAAGTTCCGCTTTTATTTGTCCAAACACAAAAAAAATAAAAAATTCAAGGGATATTAGCAGTTAAATATGAGAATTGATTTTCTGGGGCCCGACTCTCAAGCTTTCGTATTTCGTTTCGTCAAGTCTTATGCGAGAGTGAGATAGTCTGCGATCTAAGCTAAATTCGAAGCTTAAGAATCGGGTGCCTAATTTCAAACCCGATACATCAAACTCAAATTCAGTTTTTTACAAATGTTTTCTGAACTTCGTTACTACTGTAGCTCTACCATGAGTTTAAAGCTATAGTATTTATCGATACTCGATACCGACTACGTACATTTTTAGTATGGCAAATTTTACAGCGCCTCTAGCGGTCACTTGCGGAACTAAAATCGCCATACTAAATATTTACGTAATCGGTATCGAGTATCGATAAATACTATAGCTTTAGACTCATGGTAGAGTTACTGGTGCCTCCCAACAGTTCGGGAACGCGGCGAGAAGAGCCGCCGTAAGAAAATCGCACGGGCCATCGCATCGACTGCAGAATTACCACACTAGGTGGACTCGCCAGATAAAAGCAGCTTATGCAAACGAAAAACAATAAATTCGCATAGACAAAGCTAATTAATTAATGTATTCACAAAATAATTGGATGCTGCATGCATAATGAGTGTGTGCGGCGCTTAAATATAGCATAAATATCATACAGTAGAGTAACTAACTTAGCAGTGGCTATCGAAATTTAATACAGTATGCAACGATAACTCTGATAAATTGGACGGCTAGAATATCTCTCCGGTTACTGTCATAAAAACGTGGATAGGGCATTAAAAATTGTATGACTGACCCGAGTTTCACATGTAGAGCGTAGGTGTGCATTTCGTGAAACCATTTATTTCATTGAGTTACTCTTCTGTAGAATTTATTATTCGTAGACCGTGCCTTTGAAATCGCTTAACTCAGGCAATGTGAGTTTACATTGTTTTGTTTTGCTACTTAAGTGGTCGGGTACCATCGAAATTCTTATACATACGTAATACCAAAATCATTTTCTCATACGAAAATATTTAACATGTTTTAAAGTTATTTTTCAGCTTAAAATAGTATTTACCTAGGTTCCTGCGTAAAAATTTACTACAAAATATTTAAACACTAAAAAATATTTTTTAGTGTTTAAATATTCGATGACACCCGGTCCCTTGAAGTTGTCTGAAATCACACTTATTTGTGCATGCAGCCTCTGATTTGGATGGCAGGTGCTAATGTGGTTTACTGTATAATATTTATATTGTACTTCACATAAGTGCATTATCAAATACATTTGGTTAGTTCATTTTATATTCCCTGATGAAGAAACGTTTTGAAAAGTTTTTAAAATATTGATGAGGTCTAGTACCTACTCCATTACTTATCAAAGTCCATGATGATTAGAAAGATATCATCTTTGAATCCCGAGAAAGGACGTAGGAAAGGTTCCGTAGAGAAGAGAAGAAGAAAGAGAAGCCTTTTAAGAGTTCCCTCTTAAAAGGCCGACAATGCAGCTCTTCTGATGTTGCTAGTGTCCATGGGCGACGCTACTTGCTTTCCATCAGGTGACCAGTATGCTCGTTTTCCCCCTTATTTTCTAAAATACAAGGTTTTTTAGTCCCGGAAAAAAATCCGGTTCCCGCGTTAGCGAACACCGCGACCGGTGTAAGTTGTAACGAAATTGCGACTTGCGGGCAACATTTCAACAACATACACGAATCCCGCACAGTTCGTATACAGTGTGTAACAAAAATAAGTGATAATTCTTTAGGGTGTGTACGTGTTCCTTGTAGAGAGTTCACTGTGAAAGTAGCAGCGCTGAAAGACGAACATTTTTTTCCACTTTTGTATGGGCAAGGGCCCGAGCGTCACGAGTTTCCCCATATAAAAGTGAAAAAAAATGTTGGTCTTTCAGCGCTGCTACTTTCACAGTGAACTCTCTACAAGGAACACGTACACACCCTAAAGTATTATCACTTATTTTTGTTACACACTGTATATGTATTCAGTGCCAACAATACGAAATCAAGATATTTGAAATCGGTTTCCCGCCGCCAATATTTACAGACAGAATGGCTGTTTGTTGATCATGCCCGCGTGTACAGCGACGCAACAGCGGCAGAACTGTGTACGAATTGGACAGAAATTTAACAGATTTTGAGGCAGATATCCAGTCTGTTCAGGAGTTTAGATGTAAAGAGGTTACAGACCATAAAGTTAATATACCTAGCGGATTAGAGAAACAAAGGCCTGAGCAAGAGAGATGTAACTATCAGTAACACTGCGTGGTAAAAACAGACGTGTGATACATGACAGCAGCACTCTTTTCTTGACGTCCAGTCGGCACGTGCCGCACGTTGGCAATTTAATCTCATAGAAATCATGTTCAATCATGCTTGTGTAAGTGTATACGTACACATATTTTTACACACAGATGAAACAAATTTCGGTTTCGTTTGACAGCTCGAGATTGTTGCTCTATTCCGCTAGGTATATTAACTTTATGTTACAGACAGACTGGCAGACATCTTCCAATTAATAGTTTCAGTAAAAGCAAACGTGTTTAAGTATACGTGTTTATGCATACGTGGGAGAGCCATGCTTCGGCACGAATGGGCCGGCTCGACCGAATAAATACCACGTTCTCACAGAAAACCGGCGTGAAACAGCGCTTGTGCTGTGTTTCGCCGAGTGAGTGAGTTTACCGGAGGCCCAATCCCCTAACCCCTACCCTATTCCCTTCCCTACCCTCAACTATTCCCTTTCCTTCCCTTCCCTACCCTCCCCTATTACCCTATTCCCTCTTAAAAGGTCGGCAACGCACTTGCAGCTCTTCTGATGCTGCGAGTGTCCATGGGCGATGGAAGTTGCTTTCCATCAGGTGACCCGTTTGCTCGTTTGCCCCCTTATTTCATAAAAAAAAAAAAAGTATTTCAGTCTGTCTATTTAATATTTATTACATATTCAAGCTTTATTGGCTGAAACGTGGATAGGTGATATATTTAGTCCCGGAAAAGGACACAGGATGTTTTCTTTTGCTGAAAAATTGTGATTCTCGCGCGGTTATCGAATATCTAGATTCTAGCCAAATCCAGTCGAGAAAGCAAATTTTGACGCAATACAATTAGGGTTGCCAGATGTCCGCTATTTAGGCGTACAGTCCGGTATTTTCGAGGATCGTCCGGTAAAAAATAAACGGTCATACCGGACAGAATAATGTGCGGTATTTTGAGAAGAGTCGGTGTTACTGGTACCTAGTTTTAGGTGATTTTAATTTTTTTAGAAGCTCCTACCTTAGTATATGGCGACCACAATTTTATGACTGCAATTATAATAAGTATATAAAACTGTATTTTTGCCACCTACCATACAAACCCCCCCCCCCCCCCCCGCATTTGGGGTTGTCCGGTAAACTCAAACTCAAATTAAAATTTTTTTATTCAGAATAAATTTTTTCAAATATTCTCTGAACGTCGCGCGTCGGGGCTACACAGATGCCTGCCATCGGTTCGGTATTTTTTCGTGACTGACCTGGCAACCCTAAATGCAAAATATTATATGTTGCCAACTGCCAAACCAAAACCAATTTGTTGTAATGTAATGAATATAAAACTTCTGAAAATGTGATCATAATTAAATTGACAAAACAAAATATAGTAACTAACACGTTCCTTATGAAAGTTAGTTTTTTTTTTTTTATGAAATAAGGGGGCAAACGAGCAAACGGGTCACCTGATGGAAAGCAACTTCCGTCGCCCATGGACACTCGCAGCATCAGAAGAGCTGCAAGTGCGCTGCCGGCCTTTTAAGAGGGAACAGGGTAATAGGGGAGGGTAAGGAATGGAAGGGGAGGGAATAGAGGAGGGCAGAGAAGGGAAAGGAATAGGGGAGGGTAGGTAAGGGGATTGGGCCTCCGGTAAACTCACTCACTCGGCGAAACACAGCGCAAGCGCTGTTTCACGCCGGTTTTCTGTGAGAGCGTGGTATTTCTCCGGTCGAGCCGGCCCATTCGTGCCCGAGCATGGCTCTCCCACGTCTAAACGTTAGTAGTAAATTACGTAAAATGCCTACACTAACGCTGAAAACTTCGCATATATAACCTCTACGCGATCATCAATTCCAATAACATTGACAGTCGGCATACCTGCGTCGCTTTCGGCCTATCATCGTGACTGTCATCGTGGTTCGTGGGAGCATGACTCAGCACGGTATAAAAAGTCTCCGATTAGCGGCCCACTAGTAGGGTATGAATGATGTTTTACATCAGATAGAGCTATCTAAACTTCCATACTAATATTATATTCCCTTATAAAATATTTGCTAGCTTTTGCCGGCGGCTTCGCTCGCGTTCGCTTCGCGCCCTTTAAGGGTGGAATATATCAAAATCCTTTCTTAGGCCTACTTAGGTTCTTAGGTCCTTATGTCTACGTCAAAACATCTACCAGTAGCCCTAGCACGGCCACCAGTAGAAATGCGAAAGTATGGACAAACTGTGGAGATACTCTTAAGGTAGCGTTCCGATCTTTTTTCGTTCCCAAAAATTCAATTTTAAAATGCCACTTTATGACACGACTATAGTCCTAAAAATTCAAATAATATCCTACTCTATGACATATATATTTTTTATTTTATCTATGGACGCTTCACACCACATCAGTCTAGCCCCGTGGTAAGTACCTGAAGGACTTGTGTTACAGGTACCAGACATATATTTAAATAAATATATTTAATACTTTTATGCTATACATATATTTAAGATTTTTATGATATGATACACATATTTAATACACATCCATGACCCAGGAACTTTGAAAACTTTTTGTTCCGTCGGTCGGTTCGAACCCGCGACCCCCGGCATGAGCTACCAACGCGCTCACCACTGAGCCACAGAGGTCGTCAAACATATATAACTATAGTCTGTCATAAAGTGGAATTTTAATTGAATTTTTGTCGGTCCCGATTGGCCGCGGTAAATATCGGAACTGCACCTTTAGTTTATGTCCACAGTTTGTCCATACTTTCGCATTTCTACTGGTGGCCGTGCTCGGGCTACTGCATGCCAAAAAGCCCGATCCTTCCAGTGGTTAGGGCTGTGCGTTGATAGATCACTATGTCAGTCAGTCACCTTTGAGTTTTCTGCCTGTTGTCTCTTCACGCCCAATCCGCTGAACACATGGAGATACTTTTGAGTCTGGGGTAAGGACATAGGATACTTTTTATCCCGGAAAAATGTACGGTTCTCGCACGATTAACGAATTTTGTGCCAGATGACTGGATCTGCTGATGATACAAAGAGTCTTCAATTAGTCGCGGCCTACGAGTAGGGTATAACGATGTTTAACATCACAGCGCTCTTCTAATATGGTGGTTTTTGTTAGGACTTAGATGAAGGTTTAAAGTAGTAACTGAAGGGTAGTTGGGATTTTAGGGTCTTAAACGCAAATACGCATCACAAGAGGTCTAATTCTTGCGCAAGCTGACTGCTTAATGATGAAACTGAGATTATGGGCGCGAGGATTGCTCCCCGAGGAGTTGACAGTCTAAAGGACGGCTTTTGCAGAAGCTTCTTTTTGTGGTTGCTAGCTACATTATGTCTTCAAACGCCTAACCCCTCCTTGGTCTAATGGGATAGAGCACGGCTTTTGACTCGGAGGTCGTGAGTTCGATTCCCGCGTTGGAAACATGTTATTTCCAAGTTTGGTTAGGACAATGCAGGCTGATCACCTGATTGTCTGACAAGTAAGATGATCCATGCGTCGGATGGGCATGTAAAAAGTCGGTCCTGCGCCTGATCTCTCGCCAGTCGTGTCAGTCTTCCGTCCCACTGGGTTATGAGAGTAAAAGGAATAGAGAGTGCTCTTGTGTACTGCGCACACACTTGGGCATTATAAAATTACTCCTGCGTAACTGGCCTGGTTTCAATGAAACCGGCCACCGTCACCGAAACCGGTGTGGGAGCATTATGTCTTCAACCACCCGGTTTTCCTTTAATCAACTTCAAGACTAGACAACTATTTTTCCTATAGGATCTGCAAAACGATGTGTCCAATTTACAGTGTAAATCGACTTCGATTCGACCATTCATGCGCCATAATATGACCGAGTAGTAAATTTTTGAATATGGGTCGAGCGGGAATTGTGAATAACGCTGATAGAATTTAACTAAGCGCCCAATATGAAAGCTCTAAAGAATACCGCGCAATGATCGCTGGACAGTGAAATGTCTTTACGAGCTGGATGTCACCTGATCTCGAGTGTTTATGACGGATATATTGCTATACTTTAACGGCATGTCATGTACATCGTAAAATACAAGATGGCTCCGTCGTAGAATGTTATGTCGCGATGATTTATACGACGGCCTCCTTTGATAGCCGCTGTCCAAAGTAATTGGGCCTAGACGGTGTATTAAGTGATTACTTATTTAACTATTAACTGTATTTTATGGACGCATGTCGTGTTAATGCTCCGTGAATTTCTTTGACGAAACAACATGGCGGCATGGTCCCTCGACACCGGATAGCTCCGGTAGCCCAAGGTATTAAGTGATTACTGATTTAACTATTAACTGTACCGTTTTATGGACGCATGTCGTGTTAATGCTACGTGAATTTCTTTGACGAGAAAACATGGCGGCCCGGTTCTTCGACATCGGATAGCTCCGGTAACCCAAGGCAATAGGTGATTACTTATTTAACTATTAACTGTATTTTATGAACGCATGTCGTTTAATGTTCCGTGAATTTCTTTGACGGAAATACAACATGGCGGCCTGGTCCTTCGACATCGGATAGCTCCGGTAGCCCAAATATCCCGATTGCCGAGCAAACGTTCCGTGGGATTATTTGTTCGCGTTTGATGTATAAATACACCGGCGCCGGTATATTGAACTTTTGAGTGACGTGCTCTCGTAATGGACAAGCGATTGCGGGTATTTTTAGATATTCGCCTCTTGTTATGATTTACGCTTTGGAAAATACCGTGAAAAATGACGGGAATAAGCGGAAAGGTTGAAATGTGTCCAATTGGGTTGGAGTTTCTTTTTTCCGACGGCGTTTGGTTTATTTTTGGCGAGTGTTACATAAAATGTGTCAAGATTTAATATTATTTAAGTAATTATTTAGTTCCTTTGTTTGTTGTTTTACTAGATGACGCGTGGGAACTGTACATTTTTCCGGGATAAAAAATATCCCATGTCCTTTCCCGGGAATCAAAATATCTCTATACCAAATTTCACCAACATCGGTCCAGCGGTTCGAGCGTGAAGAGGTAACAGACAGACATACACACTTTTGCATTTATAATATTAGTATGGATATAACCATGATTATGGCCATCATTCTAAAATGTAGCTTAAGTTAGGGAAACACTGTAGTGTTTTTGGTTCTTTTTTTCTTTATGAAATAAGGGGGCAAACGAGCAAACGGGTCACCTGATGGAAAGCAACTTCCGTCACCCATGGACACTCGCAAGTCGCATCATCAGAAGAGCTGCAGGTGCGTTGCCGGCCTTTTAAGAGGGAATAGGGTAGGGGATTGGGCCTCCGGTAAACTCACTCACTCGGCGAAACACAGTGCAAGCGCTTTCTTTGAGCCCGTGGTATTTCTCCGGTCAAACCGGCCCATTCGTGCTGAAGCATGGCTCTACCACGTAAAACTTACTGCAAGTTATGTAGTTGCTATGCCATCACTCATTGAGGCAGCAAACGACGTTTTATAGTCTGTAGACAATATTATGTCATAATTCTGCAACGATGAATATAGCCAGGGTAAAGTTTCGGACCGCAATATCCTTGGATGTCTAATAATAAGGAAGAGAATCAAGTTCGGGCTTGGGACATATCAGAACTGGCCAAAGTGTTTCGGCGTCCGGAATCAGGATTCCTCTTATCTTAATTGCGTCCGATGGAGTCTCTCAAATCGTCCGGAAATATTTCTGCCCAAGAAGCCACTTTACACCCTAACACCGAAGCATAGGTTCCAAATTCAGAGAAAAGGGGAACTTGTCTTAATGCGTAGACACTAACCCCATTGAGTAGAGTTTAAATTGCTTTGCAGCAAATGTCTTAATGGACATAAATCATAATGTTTACATGGTGGTATTTAGTATTTACATACGCGAATCGCGAATTATCTGTATTGTTCGTTGATGTTATCTGATAAATTCTGATAAGCTGTGCTATGTATGCACCTGTTTTGTTTAAAGTGCATTAGCCTTTTTATTTATACATAGATGTTCCCGCGACTTAGTTTGCGCAAAGGAAAAACGGATTCAGCATTTAAATCGTTAGGAGCTATCAGATAGACTATTTTGCGACTACACTGATTTCAATCTTACAACGGAATTTCTAAAAACTATATCGAAAGGTGCACCACAATAAAATCAATTTCTATTATCAAACTTTATTTTCTTTTTGTTTTACTGAAAAACATGTTGGGGCATTCTCATCTAACGCCGCACTCACTCCTTTGCGCTCGCTCTTTACTCTTTTGCGACCTCAGATATATCTTGATCTATTTCTGTGTTAGCGACAAAGATTTTTGGTAATTACGATGAGATATGGTGAAAGATTTTATCATTCCAAATCTCTATAATTCAGGTTTCTTGATAAAAATTTATAAAAATGATCAAAATTCACTACTGTATTCTAATTTTATGGGTTAATAAATTTATTAATGATTCTTAAATAATTAATACCAATGTTGGCCCAATACGACTTGATTGGGTTAGGTTAGTTGACTAAGGCGGGAGCGTAGCGCAGCGTAGCTCCCGCCTTAGCCATCGTGGTTATTTTTTGTGAACCACCCAGAAGTAGGAGCCCCGCGTAGCGAGGCTCCGTCGACTCATAATTGTTGTTTTTTTCTTTTTTTTTCTTTAGTAGCTTGTCAACCCCTAGAGTGCAATTTTGCAATATATCGGTAGGGGTAGGTATTTGTGCGCGAATCCGACTCGCTCTTTGCCGATTGTTTATTATTATTGTTTATAAACTGAGTTACCATTCACTGTGCCAAAGTTTTGTCCATGTTAAGTTAGCACTTGATGATTTTTATGTGTCCTTAATTATATTATGAACATAACAGATTAAATTGGGTTTTATTTAGAATAAATGGTGTCCCTAAAAGTAATTTAGGTGATGATTTTCCTTTAAAAAGTTGTAGTATTTTTGTTGAACTAAGGAATTGTTAGATATACTATTTTAATAATAGTTATTCGTTCAGTAAAACAGTTTCGCAAATAACTTTAAATAGTATGCCGAATTCGCATTATTTAGGGTGCATAATTAGTGTGCAAGTCAGTATTTTTGGTGAAACTTTCAAATATTTTGATCGAGAAAAGGGAATATACAGATATTGATTTAAATACATGCCTTAAAAAATTACCAGTTAATCCTCATTGTCCTGACTAAATTAAAGCATTTTTAGTTCCAACGCGGATATTAAACCCCTAATTCGAAAGCCAAGCGTTTAGTTCCAACACGCAATCGAATCCATGTCCAAGGCAATCACCAAATCCTAAACCGCTGGACCGCTCGGCGTTAATACATCAGCAAAATGCCAGTTTGCCACATGAGGTCCGCGTAATTGAGGGCATGATTGATGCTCCCGATCCCTCATACACCCGATCCCGACTAAAGTGCTGGTCCTCTAATGGCAACAAACTTGATGAGGTGTGGGTAGACAAATAGAAGTTTTGCCAGAGTTTGATAGTGTCTTTGTAAGGAAGGAGCCTTACCAGGGAATTTGGTGAAGGCGCTTGGCTCTGGCATTTGCGCGTGAAAATGTTGTGTCACCGTCTGCTGAGCAGATATTATTATGATAGTATATTCTTGCGAATGTGCAGTGCAAATTATCTTGGTATTAATCAGTTTGGGCAACATAATGGTGGGTATTATCGGAACGGCCGTTTTGAAGACTTAGGGTGAAGCCAAACGAGTCGTGAGTCGCAGAATTTCGGCCGCGTAAATATCTTTTTATACAAATCATGACTCACAAACGCTCGTGTGGATCAAACAGGACTTTTGTATGAAACTGAATGCAGCAGAATTTCTGCCAGCCGAAATTCTGCGACTCACAACTCACAAATTACGCTCGGGCTTCTCCCTTACCTAAGTAATGCAATACGACATGGTTGACTTCCACCTAATCGGACGTACTTGCAGACATTTTTGCGTACGTTTTTGGGGTGTTGGTTGAATGGACGGAAAAAGCGTAAATGCTCAAAAAAAGTCAATTGTCTAGCTATCGCGGTGTTTGAGATGCAGCCTGGTGGCAGACGGACGGACCGACAGCGAACTATTGTCTAGCTATCGCGGACCGTGGTGCTTGAGGTGCAGACTGGTGGCAGGCCGGACCGACAGCGAAGTAGTAGGATTTTCTGCTATAATATTCCTTAAAAGGGTGACTAACCCAAAAAATCAAACATCGTCCTTCTCTCTTCACACTCACGCCCGTCTTTCATATGCCAGGTGAAAAAGAACGACGCGGATTCATCGCCAAATTAGTTTTTTTCTCAATAACTCGATAAATATACAACATTTTATAAATCCGCTAGGTCGATCTCTCAATGATAGAATTTTATACAATGTGTTAAAATATTAACTTAGTTCAATGCACGGTTATGGCAATAAATGAAATTTCGTGAAAATTAAATGCATCTTTGTGATTTTTTTCTATCGAGAAAATTTTAAGATATCGTGTTTTTGCTCAGATCGAATTCTCGGAAATATAATGTAGTATCTAATTTTAGAAAATGAAACAATTCGGGACTTATTTTCAAGTATAAAATGAATTATAAGATCGACACTTTAGGGTTAATCGCCCCTTTAAGGTACGGAACCCTTTTTTTCGCTTGAACGTTGAGCATACCATTACAGACAAAATAAGATATGACGTAGCAGCCACATTCGGCGCGGTGACCTACTGACGGGGGTGGTTTTTGCCCGTCTAGACTGCAGACTAACTACGGATGCGGGGCTAAAAATAAGGAGGAACTGCGGAAGAATAGGTTATTACTCTATTTGGGAACTGGAGTATTTTGTTTGGTATATTCCTCAGATCTTTAACGTGGCAGAGCCATGCTTCGGCACGAATAGGCCGGCTCGACCGGAGAAATACCACGTTCTCACTCACAGAAAACCGGCGTGAAACAGCGCGCTTGCGCTATGTTTCGCCGAGTGAGTGAGTTTACCGGAGGCCCAATTCCCTTCCCTACCCTCCCCTATTACCCTATTCCCTCTTAAAAGGCTGGCAACGCATCTGCAGCTCTTCTGATGCTGCGAGTGTCCATGGGCGACGGAAGTTGCTTTCTATCAGGTTGCTCGTTTGCCCCCTTATTTCTTAAAAAAAAAAGATAAAATACGTGTGGCACTCGGGGACTGCCGCGGTAAAGCTATTGCATAGCATTTTTTATGAACCTATGCAATTATAGTCTAGTCTAGTCGCATTAACACACCGTGCCGAAGTCTGGCAACGCCGGTGTGCCGGTCGGAGTGGGGTGTGTTAGGTATTTTCGTTACGGAATTTCTTGATTCGGTGGCGAATCAAGAAATTCCGTTACGCGCTCAAAGCCCCCAAACACACTTTAGCGTTCATAATATTAGTGCATACTAGTTGAATGGATATTTGATAACATATTTGCTGTGTACCGTAAAGGCTAACCATAGTCCATGCGGACGTCTAAATTTAATATTAACGTTTCGGTTCAGTTCGCTTGGCTAGTCGTTTCTCGCTATCGAGCTATAGATTTTATGAACAGCTAAGAAGGAATTTCTTAGTCTGTATTGCTTTGGAATATATGAGTATCAGATTTGGGAATTCTGTATGTGATGAAGAGTGTGTAGCGCACACGCTTGGGCATTATTAACTTATGTATAAGTGAGGAATTGTCTGTTTGACGTGGGAGAGCCATGCTTCGGCACGAATGGGCCGGCTCGACCGGAAAACCGGCGTGAAACAGCGCTTGCGCTGTGTTTCGCTGAGTGAGTGAGTTTACCGGAGGCCCAATCCCCTACTCTTCCCTACCCTCCCCTATTATCCTATTCCCTCTTAAAAGGCCGGCAACGCACCTGCAGCTCTTCTGATGCTGCGAGTGTCCATTGGCGCCGGAAGTTGCTTTTCATCAGGTGACCCGTTTGCTCGTTTGCCCCCTTATTTCATAAAAAAAACATACCGATATAAAAAAAATTGAGACTTGAGACGGCCTATGTAGCTCCTTCACGCCTTTTCATATAGTTACATCTTCTGAGGTTACATCTAATCGATTTTGATAAGATTTAAGCTGTGAAATAAATTGATTTCGAGATACTAGAAGAAGACGTAAAATATAGTTAATGGAATCAGGCGTTACTTTGCGGTCCTAAACTGAATCCATAGCTTAAAATTTAATTTGTTATTATTTTTAGCAATATTCCGCTAAATAAACTTCCACCTTTAAGTAAATGAGTGAGTGTACGCATGAGTGTACGAGTGTACGCATAGGCAGTGTGGGAGGAGGGAGGTGCTGTACGCATGCCTATGCGTACACTCACTCATTTACTTAAGAGCCCATATGACCCTAACTTGACTACATACTTTAACCTAGATCTCAAAATCTGTAAGGTCTAGAAAACTGATTTTTTGACACAAGTAACTTCAGTTCATAAAGATTAAATGCTCAAGACGAAAAAACGATTACTCAAAAAATGCTCGATAGTTTCTTTTTTACAAAAAACCTTGTTTTAGACACATTTTTGCTTGGATCTTCGAAGTTTGCTGTCTTTTCTTTAATTTTTTTTAATATCTAAAAAGGTATTGATAAAACCTAAATTTGCTCAAAACACTTTTTTCATAATCATTATAGTTCGTCTTTTATTCAAGTAAAACTAACTCGGCGATGATTCCGCGCCGTCCTTTTTCACCTGGCATATGAAAGACGGGCGTGAGTGTGAAGAGAGAAGGACGATGTTTGATTTTTAGAGTCAGGTGAGCTCTTAAAGGTGGAAATTTATTTCGCGGAATATTGCTAAAAATAATAACAAATTAAATTTTAAGACGTAAAATATGTCGAGAACCAGATGACGCCCGCAACTCCTTTGCGCCAAAATTCGTTTATCGCGCGGGAACCGTACATTTTTCCGGGATAAAACTATCCTATGTCCTTTCCCGGGACTCAAACTATCTCTATACTAAATTTCAATAAAATCAGTTCGTGAAGAGGTTTGACAGACAGACAGACGGATACGTATGTAACTATTACATTTAACATTTATTAGTATGGAATATGGATATTATTCCAAAGCGAGCAAAGTCGCGGTTATACGCTAGTTTAATATTAATTCAGTCCCGACTCCCAATGTAGTTTAAATTGAAACACACATTTTACACATTTTTGCCTAATTGTTTTTAAGTAAGTATATTGGCCTGTTTCTTTAATGGCAAATACTTTTCCATATGGGATTTAATTTTAAATTTGTTTTTGTAGACTATTTATGATTAGCCAGCAGTATTTCCGGATCAATTTCCTCCGGTAACGCACCTGCAGCTGCATGTTGCGATTGTCCACGGGCGATGGTAGTTGCTTTCCATCAGGTGAACCGTTTGCTCGTTCATTTTATTAAAAAAATTACTTCCTGATCTGACAGACGTTGTTTTTCCATATATAATATGCGTTGTTAAATTTTCAATGCTCTGAATTCTCCCCGGCTTTTCAGGTTTCAGATTATAGTCCTATTCTGTATCACTGCCAAACCAAACCATCCTTCACCGCTAATACAAACAGTCTTTGATTCGTGTCGTAACCTGGATTCGAACCCGTACAATAAAGTTTACGAGCCATCGGGAAGAGTTGCTTCCGGCGCTGGCTGTTTAGGCGAATGTAGAGAAGTTTCGGAGGCCTTAACCTGAATTTCATACATTTTGATTACTAACGCAGTCGAAATTATCGAATGCAAGTTGTCTACGTACACTGATCTATCTTGAAGTATAGACCGGTCACAAAACACGAAGAAATTAGGTCATTGACCTTTCGTTACTTGTCTCTTTCACTCACGTCATAAAGAAATGTGTAACGATTGGTTAATGACTGAATTTATACGTCTGTTCGGTGATCAGACTATAGTTGAACGCAAAGATATAGGATCCGAAAATACTGAACCGAATTTGATGAAAAATTGTTACATCGAAAGATCAAGTGCTTCCCATATCCGAGAAAGTATCCGCAAATATTTTATAAGCTCCAATTACTGAACGGATTGCGCGTCAAATGCCAAAGTTATTTGTGTATGAACCTGAAAGGTTGACAACCCCTGCCGATCGCGTGAGACAGGACAATGATTGCCGTAAGGATAGGTCCTTAGGTCAACTATACGTTGATTCTGCAAAATGATCTTACTAATTACCATGTATTGCCGATATGGTTTCTAATTTCTATGTTTATGGTATCAAGACGATTAGGGTTAAATTTAATGGCAGCAATTTAAAAGTCTTAGGGGTTGTTTCACCACTTCCTGATAAGTGACGAATAGGCTATCCACCAATTATCTTGACAGATCTAATATGGAGAATCGGTCAAAAAAGTTGTGAATAGCCTATTCGGCACTTTATCAGAAAGTGGTTAAACAGGCCCTAAGTTAAATACGAGAATTGGAGATCTGGTATCAAACAGATAAGCTTCGCATTTTTGAGGTCATGATACGAAATTAAACTTCGTTCAATTTACAAGTAGATACGCGTTTCATTGCCAGAGTTAAAATTTTGAGCTGCATGGGGCTGCGTAGCGATCTTACACCACTACATATGATTATCTATAAATAAAAAGAAAATGTTGAATTGCTATCTTAGGTTGGGTTGCACCAGAGGCGTGGTTAAAGTTAAAGTTATGGTTATAGTTAAGGGTAATTTAACTTTAACAGAACACGTTCCTGGTCCGACAAGGCTTTATAAGAACGTGGGCGGGGGCGCTGCTGGTAAAGGGGAAGTGTCAAAAATGGCGTTTCTGTATGATGACAGCGTTAGTTCCTTTTTTCGCCACGTGCATTTAAAGCCTTGTCGAGCTCTATGGTTGTGGTTAAATATGGCGTCTTGTTGGCGTCCAAAAATGGATGAACTTTAACCAAAGATTTGACATTTTGCATTGTAGTTAAAGTTATAGTTAAAGTTACAGTTAAAGTAAGTTGGTGCAACCCACCAAGGCGATGTGAGGCTGCTAAGGGTTTAGCAGCCTCACATCGCCTTTCGTTATGCTGTGACTTGAATCCTAGAAAGTTAAAACTTTTTTCATAATATCCTGCTAAATTATTCTGACATGAAACTGCAAATAATAATTATTTACTTATTTTAAAGCCAAGCTTTTTAGTTATGAAAACTAGTGCACCAATAGGGCACTTGCGTTAAAGACTAATCCACAAATGACTGACCTATCCTTTCGTTAGTCAATGCACGTCAAACGTCATATAAATTGGCCGAGCATTAATCACCTGTCCCTTTCTTTTGAATACCGCGCGAAAGAGACATAATTATATAGACTGCATTCGCTGCAATATTTTGTGCTTCTGTTGGCAACATTTCAAATAAAATTGGTGTTGTTTTCGTGTAAACAGATTTAATAAGGTGTATAAATTGTAAGAGAACAAGAAAATCTTTTGAAAATGTATTTCTTAATCAATTACTCCAACTAGCTGATCCGTCAGATGTTGTTCTGTTACATCTTGAAAAAAAAAACTTATAGACTCTTGATATAAGCAATTAAAAACATTATCTAGTTGACCGAATTTGTAATCTAACTGACTTTCAACATACTGAAAAATGCCATCAAAATTGATCCAGACGTTTAGAAGAATTTTAATTACATACACACGAACAGAAATTTGTAATTTCGCACACGTGTTCCCTTCCCTTGATGTAGGCATCCACTAAAAAAGAATTTTTTAAATTTTCACCTCCAACGGGGCTAAAACCGAAATCAAACTTGAAGTGGGTAAAGCCACGGTTGAATAGTAGTTAAACAAAGCAAGTGTGTTTTTGTGTCTGTCCTGTGTGAGAAGTAATACTTTTTTTACCGGGTATAGAGAATAGAGATGGACATACTTTGAGTCCCAGGAAAGGACATGGTATAGTTTTAATCCCGAAAAATGCGCGGTTCCCGCGAGATGATTTTCCGACGCAAGGATGGAAGGAAGGAAGTCCATTAGCTATGTCCACACTGTGCCTTTTCTGTTAGTCAAGGGCATGCGTTATAGCGCAGTCAACAGCGCACGTGAGGCATGCCCGCGAGGCATGCCCTCTGACCATCCAAAACTTAAAAAATGACAATGTTGGCGTTGCGTTCGTTGACGCATTCAATTATTGAATGCGCCAAAACCAAAGTTGAATGAAAGAAGATGACGAAAATTGAAGATGAAAGCGCATAGCTAATTAGCTATTCATATTTCTCTTGCGAAACTTTTATTTGATTAAGCGTACATCGATATATTTATAGTAAGCAATAACAATAATTAAAAAAAGATGGCCAGATAGTTGAGTGTTTGGCTTGCTTCCAGATGGCGTTTAGGCTATTTATCGATGGGCTATTGTGTGTATAAATAGTGGCCTAACGAGCTGAAGGATCGCCTGATGGTATGGTTCGAAGTGCGCACTTGAGATACGACAGTCTTAAGATAAACGCTTATAAAATACCAGGGCCCGTATAAATAGTCAGTAATCGGTCTCAAGACGCGGTTCGGCTCTGTGATCCAAATTTTGACAGCCAACCAATCACAGAACCTGAACCGTGTCTTGAGACCGAGATGCATCTTGAGTACTGACTATTTATACGGGCCTAGAAGTCCCGCGTGGCTTCGCCCGCGTAAATTAGGAATTTTACGGAAACCGTACATTTTCCTGCAAAAAATTGCTTAGATATGTCTCTTCACGTAGTCTATTCTAAATCTGTGACAAATAACTTAAAAATTAATTCAGTAGTTCGTGAGATGCCACCTTCAAATAATTTCCCCAGTATTTTTCCACATTTTCCTCCGTTTCTTCGCTCCTATTGGTATTTGAGTGATAATATATAGCCTTCCTCGTTAAATAGGCTACCTAACACTGAAATAATTTTTCAAATCGGACCAGTAGTTCCTGAGATTAGCGCGTTCAAACAAACAAACTCTTCGGCTTCATGATATTAGTAAGTATAGACTAGATAACGCCCGCAACTCTGTCGCCCCGAAATTAATATATCGCGCATAAACAGCTGTCCATTTTTCGGCAACATAAACAGTTCTATGTCCTTTCCTATCCGTCAAAGTATGTTTACAACCAAATTTCAACTAAATCGGTTTAGACAGAGACAGAGAAACGAAAGAAAAAAAAAATTGAAAAAAATCGACCATTTGTTGTGATAGCGGCAACAAATAAACACAATCTGTGAAAAATTCAGAGGTCTGGCTATAGCGGTTCTTGAGATACAGCCTGGAGACAGACAGACGGACAGACGTCGAAGTCTCAGTAATAGGGTCCCGTTTTTACTCTTTGGGTACGGAACCCTAAAAAAGAGGTGACACTCATAGATAACTTGGCTTTCTATAGATGAAATACTTTTTACCTTAAAAATATTTTTTACCCTATATTTAAAAAAATCTTATCATCAAGTAACCATGTACTTTATTATTCATCGACGACTAATGAAATTACTAGGCAACATCTATACTAATATTATAAAGAGGTAAACTTTGTTTGTTTGTTTAATTGTAATGAATAGGCTCAAAAACTACTAGACCGATTTTAAAAATTCTTTCACTATTCGAAAGCTACATTATTTACGAGTAACATAGACTACTTTTTATTTTGGAAAATATAGGGTTCCGTAAGATATTTTAGTTTTTCGGAAACAAGCAGAAAATTTACTTATTTTGCGTACGCTGCCTAAACTATAAAAGATAGAACCATACAATGTTCTAAGTAAATAAAGATCTTATAATTATCTACAAAAATGTCCGCGACACACTATACCTATCTATATTCTATGTCAAGTGAGGCACAACAACCATTGTTTTATTTAAAAATCTTGATTTTTTTTGGACTACATTTAAACGCATTTATTTTACTCATGCTAATAATCCTTATCAAAATAAATTATTTCATCATTAAGTAAATTTTATGTAGATAATATTTGATCTTTGAATGATTAAAATCGGACGTTTGGTTTAGAAGTTATGGCGAAATTAAAATACTACGATAGTGGGCGTCACCAAGGCGAGGGTGCGCCGCGTGCGGGAGGAAGACAATTGTGCAGTGTGCAGCCTGCGTAGGTACCTATAATGACTGCGTCGTCGTCGAGTTAGTGTCGGAGTCTGTGAATTGACCTGGCATTATCATTTTGCTGACCGAGTCTTAATGCTTTTTGCACCGGGCGGAGCCGCGGGCGACCGCTATAATGAGTATAAATCAAAACTGCTGAATCGATTTTAATAATTTTTTCAGTGGCTATTTATACTTTATACCCGTGCGAAGCCGGGGCGGGTCGCTAGTCTACAATAAAACATCGATGTCCGCCTAATATAGACGGAAAACGAAATCGCGTGATTGCACCGGACTAGAGTGATGTGGAGCTGGCGTATTGCCAGAGGCGGGTTACTCGCTCTCAGTGGCGTATATAGCGTTAGCGCCCATGGGCGACGTTGAGGGGGGATCCTGGATCACGCTATCAAGTTACTGTGATCGGCAAGGAATATGCCACGTCTGAAGTTATGATAGAGTGATGGAGACTTGCCGTAATGGCAGAGGCAGGTTAGGTACTCGCTCCCAGTGGCGGATATGGCGTTAGGGCGACTGTGAGGGGGGATATCCTGGCTCATGATATCGAGATACTGTGATCGGCAACGCATATATAGACAGCGTCTGAAGTTATGACAGAGTGTTGTGGTTATTGCCACGGGCAGGTTACTCGCTGGCAGATTTAATGGGCAATTGGTAGAGGGGGGGGGGGGGGGGGGGGGGGTAGTATTAAAGTGAAAATTTCTTTAGCGACGTTGTGCACTTTTGTGGGGGTGAACTGATGAAAAATTCGGAAGACGTAAGTAGTGCCTGCGAAGACCGAGCAACCCCCCTTCAGTCTATCAACAATCCCCTTCTTTCTACCGCGCGGTGTTAATAAGTGGTTGCTCCTGGTTTTTCGCTTCTGTGGGCAATCTGGGATTCGAATTCATTTATTTTTGCGTATGTGTGTTACAATAATTTAGGTCTTATATTTGATATTAGGTTGTTGTAGGGATTGCAACCCGTTGGTTTTCTACGGGACAAAGCTCAACCTTTGCCACTGTATCTTCTGTGGACTGAGTCACCAGCTGCCTAGTGCCTAGCATACGCCAACGAGATATCTCACTCTCGAGATAATTAAAAACTACTCGTCTCATAATGTCAAAATCTCGACATTATCTCGACAAAACTCTATAAAAACGTGTTATTTCGATGATAGATCTACGCGAGAAAAATGTTTGTCATGCTAGGGTCAATAGAGATGAAGAGACAAACCATCAAACATCGAGAAAACAATATGTAGAGTGAAATATCTCGATGGCGTATGTTAGGCAGGCTGATTTAATTTGATGGTGAGCATTGGGCAACATGTAGTTCAATATTCTGAAAGCATTTTCTTCATTCAGAAATAAAACATTTTTTCAACCACCATAATAAAACATTTTTTCAACAAACCAACCACCTGTTCTTTAATCCCGCTAGAGTTTTAACATAAAAGTCGGACATTCCGCCTTTCCCTTCCACTGCTCATACGTGGGAGAGCCATGCTTCGGCACGAATGGGCCGGCTCGACCGGAGAAATACCACGTTCTCACAGAAAACCGGCGTAAAACAGCGCTTGCGCTGTGTTTCGCTGAGTGAGTGAGTTTACCGGAGGCCCAAATCCCTTTCCTATCCTCCCCTATTCCTTTCCCTTCCCATCCCTACCCTCCCCTATTACCCTATTCCCTCTTAAAAGGCCGGCAACGCACCTGCAGCTCTTTTGATGCTGCGAGTGTCCATGGGCGACGGAAATTGCTTTCCATCAGGTGACCCGTTTGCTCGTTTGCCCCCTTCTTTCATAAAAAAAAAAAAAAAACTTTCCGAGCGATCTTAAAATCTTGCGCGGCGTCATCTCAAGCGCGCTCGCGTAGATTAAAACAATAAACATTACATCAATAATATTATAATTGTTTACCGAACGCGAATAGTGGGGTTCGGACGCGAAGCAGATGTTTGGCGATTGATTTCTGTGTTAAGTGCTTGGATGATTTTGTAATGAACTACTTTTTTAATCCTAAAGTGCCTGATAGACGTACGAACTTAGGCTGGTATAAATAGTCAGTACTTAAGATGCGATCCGGTCTCAAGACGCGATTCGGCTCTGTGATTGGTCCAAATTTTGACAGCCAACCAATCACAGAGCCTGAACCGTGTCTTGAGACTGAGATGCATCTTGAGTACTGACTATTTATACCAGCCTTAAAGTACGCGGGTTTTAAGTTCGCGAACTTACTCGGCTCGCGTCGGTGACACACGAGAATCGCTCACACTGGATTACTATGCCCCCAGGATCGCGGCTCGCGGCTCTTTGCTGACACACAGGTCAATAAGATCGTCGAGCCCTAAGTCCGCGTATTTACTCACACGTCTGTCACCCCCTTTACTAATATTACAAACTAGGTGTCCCGGTGAATTTTTTGTCATATCTAAATTTTCTCTCCACGATTATTACAAGACTAAAATTATCTAAATCGGTTCAGCCGTTCTGGCTACGTCTGTCAGTCTCCAGGCTGTATCTCAAGAATCGCTATAGCTAGATCTGTTTTGTAGGGTTCCGTACCCAAGGGGTAAAAATGGAACCCTATTACTTAGACTTCGATGTCTGTCTGTCTGTCTCCAGGCTGTATCTCAGGAACCGATATAGCTAGACTTTTGAATTTTTTACAGTAATGTAGGCCTATTAAATAAAAAAAAAAACAGTAAAATATATATTTAGTCTTATGTGATTGAGTCTTGAGGAGATCTTAAGTGCTTGAAAATGGTTAAATGGTTCTTTTAATCTTATCTTATATCTTTATATATATATATATATATATATATATATATATATATATATATATATATATATATATATATATATATATATATATATATATATATATATATATATATATATATATATATATATATATTTGGAGCCGATTCCGAGATTCCAATTCATCGGCTCCAACGATTTTCGTTACATTTCCGTACATATATATAAGGTTTTATTGTATTTATAGCGTATGCTTGTGATCTTGTAAAATCAAAAGACAAATAGGTACAATTCTTTTGGGGTAAAAAAGAGGTTGGTTGTTAATTTAAAAATAATATATTCCAAGTTAGTTTGAAGCTTCGAGAAAGGGCCTAGGATAGGTAACAAACAATTTCCACGAGATACCGTAAAGTTAATATACCGCGGAATAGAGCAACAATCTCGAGCTGTCAAACGAAACCGAAATTGGTTTTCATCTGTGTGAAATATATGTGTACGTATACACTTACACAAGCATGATTGAACATGATTTCTATGAGATTAAATTGTCAACATGCGGCACGTGCCGACTGAAAGTCAAGAAAAGAGTGCTGCTGTCATGTATCACACGTCTCTTTTTACCACGCAGTGTTACTAATAGTGACATCTCACACAAGCATGATTGAACATGATTTCTATGAGATTAAATTGTCAACATGCGGCACGTGCCGACTGGACGTCAAAAAAATTGTGCTGCTGTCATGTATCACACGTCTCTTTTTACCACGCAGTGTTACAGATAGTGACATCTCTCTTGCTCAGGCCTTTGTTTCTCTATTCCGCTAGGTATATTAACTTTATGCGAGATACACTAATATTGTTCAAAGGAAGTTGGGCATTCTCTACTCTCTAGTAAGATATGGAATACGGCTGTATGTTGTATATTTATATTGTGCTATCAAGACATACATTTGGACTATATCCAGTATAAACGAACGCCAGTCAATGTTTGGTCATCTATTCATAGTTGTGTACGCGGTTATTGTTTTATAGATCACGTCTTGTTCCTAACCTTTTCAGAGCCGTTACCCCTATGACCTGTTACAGATACTGATTTTACTTTATTTTAGACCGACAGACAGACAGACGGACAGACAGACACACTTACGGATCGAAGTGTCACCAGCAGTATTTCTGGACCTATACGACCTGCAAACCTTCAAGAAAAGAGCGTATTACCTCTTAAGAGGATACAACAGGGGCTAGAGAAATGAAAAAAAAAGTACGTGTAATATCTATAGCTGTCTCCCTACCTCAAGCCGATACCGCAGAACGCGATAGAGACAACTGCAGAAAATCCAGAAAATCAACGATTCGTTGTCCCCTGATTCCTTCTCCAAAACTTAACCGATTTAAGTACTTTTTTCATTAAAGATTAAAAAAAGGCTTGAGCTGTGTTCCTATGTTTTGCTTTTTTTGTATAATCTAGCCAAATCTGTTTTCTGGACGTTTGAACACAGCGGAAAATCTGGCCATTTTTTTGGGTTTTTGAACGTTCATATCTTATTTAATAATTAAATTATGAAAAAAAAGAAAACATAGGGACATTGTATTAGTGGCCGTAGATATTCAGGAAAAAAATTATAACTCTACTAGCATTATCCAGGGAGGAAACAGGGGACAACGTTTGTATGGAAAAAAGGGCGGTGTGAAATCCTCTTAAAGGCCGGCAGCGCACCTGCAGCTCTTCTGATGCTGCGAGTGTCCATGGGCCACGGAAGTTGCTTTCCATTAGGTGACCCGTTTTCTCGTTTGTCAAAATAATTCTTCATCACTCCAACCCACAAAACACCTAGGCATACTAGAAATGCTTTAAAACTGTTAGTCATGAGTCATGGGAGATATATTAAACGATCATAGATGTGATAGGATAGATACACATGTATAATGATTAATGAATGAAAAAGTTTGTTGTCTAGAGTAAGCGGTTATTGAGATAATGCCTGAAGACAGACAAACAGACCAAAATACAGACAGCCTAAAAGCTAAGTGTAGAATACGAGTTTCCAATCAAAAGGAAAAAATAAAACCTCACCTGGCCCGAGTTTTAAACCCGGGTTTTCTAGGTTCAAGACCGCTGACCGCTACATTTTTTATTGAGCCACCGTCCGCATCACTTGTGACATGACGGCGAAACATTGTATAATAATTTTAAGTTACAACATTGTAAACCTTATTTTAAAAGATTAATTTTTTTCTCACTTTTTTTGGTAAAAAAGTGGGCCCCGTGCGAGTTTCTTACGCCGGTTCTTCTCGCCGGGTTAGTTCCCGAACCGGTGGAAGGCATCATGTAGACTTTCAGAGAAGATTTGCAAAAAAATATTCTGAATAAAGAAAATTGAGTTTGAGTTGAGTTTTGAGTTTAGGCTGGATTTTGTATGCGTCCGCCCGAACGCGCGGTTTGGCGATAACACACCGAGATCACGAATCAATCCATACTAATATCCATACTTCCATACTAATATTATAAATGAGAAAGTGTGTCTGTCTCTCTGTTACCTCTTCACGCCCAAACCGCCGAATCGATTTTTCTGAAATTTGGTATGGAGATACTTTGAGTCCCAGGAAAGGACATAGGATACATTTTATCCTAGAAAAATGTACGGTTCCCGCGCGATAAACGATTTTTGGCGCCACGGAGTTGCGGGCGTCATCTAGTTGTATATATTATGTCGCAGCCAACTGGTTTAAATAGCCGTTCAATAAAACAGCTAGCGCTATTTGAACAAATCGTTACATTTTGCTTGTAATCTCGCGGTGTTGCCGCTAAACCGCGCGTTCTGGCGGACGCATAAATCCAGCCTTCATTCTTTGAAATTATCGCAATATATTTTCATTGCCTAAAAACGATTCAAACACCATTTTCCGAAAATTAGACCTAGGTAGATTGATTCGCCGAAACTATTTACATACGAAATTTCATCAAAATCGTTGAAACCGAATAAATATACAAGAACTGTTCGTTGTATTAGATGAATGTAAAGTCATAATTTTATATCGGTGACCAAAAAGAAACCTGTGTCATATCTAGTATTACCACATCGACGTCAATGTAATATGTTTTGCACAACGAATAGTATTTTAAAATATTTTTCTAGGTACATTTATTTTATTATTTTGTCTACGTACATCAATTATTCGTGTTGTCGTCTGTCTGTTCGCACTGACGGGTTCGAGATATATTGGTGGTAATTAGGTCAGGTGTAGCGAAAAAAAAGAAAAAAAAAAACTAAGTTGCGACGACGATTTTTTTTTAAGGTTGACTGCCATTTCGATTACTTATAAATAAAAAAAATACATATTATTATGTGTTCATTTCAGGTATCAATGACCCATAACATACAAAAAACTGTCGTACGTCTTTTTCTGGGACTCAAAGTATCTATGTACTAAATTTCATCAAAATTGCTTCATCGGCTTAAGGCGACGCCTTGATAATTTGGCTGCAGCGATATCGATTTTTCTCAGCAATGACTAAAGCTAAGAAATTAAAGTTCATTGTCAGTAATCATCATGTCTTTGTCTTTGAATTACCCATAGCATGACACGAGCTCTATAAAAAAGGGATTCCTATTTTGCCAACAGAGGAGAGTGAATTAAGCTTCCAAAATTTGTACATAGATTGGTTCAAGCATACGCTTTAACTTGCCCATAGCTTATATGAAATGTATTAATGGTTTTTAAATTACGCGACAAAAACCATTTTGTCGCTTACGCCCTTTCCATTTTTTGCTGTTCCATTGCTTATTTTCTATGAGAGGCCGGGCCGGCCTCTCATGGAAAACAAGCAATCTAAAACATATCCAAAACGTTTTTTTACTTTAACGCGGCGTCACCTCAAGATCATCTATCATTATTTTCTTCTTGTAGAGTTCTATGTAGCACTTCATAAACTTGAAAGAGTATGTTATACGAAAAGCCAAAATAATATTGTATAAAATATATTTGTTAAGATTACATTGCCAGTCTAAATGTTTATAATGATTTGTAAAATGCTAACACATAAATTTTTTAAAACGAAAAATAATAAATGATAGCTTTTATCGCGATAATAAAGTATGGCTGCGATGTGGTATAAAGTATTAGATGTTGCAATATTCTTTTAATGGTTAAAACGTACATTTTCCGGGACAAAACATGTTCTATGTTGAGGAGGTAACACAGACAGACATATAGACAGTCAGACAGACAATAGACACAATTTAGGATTTATAATATCAGTAACTAGATGTTCCGCGCGGCTTCGCCCGCGTAATTTAGGAATGTCACGGAAACCGTAAATTTTTCCGCAAAAAAAGAAACCTATGAACTTTCACGTGATCTATTCTTCATGTGTGCCAAATAACATAAAAATTGCTCCAGTACGTTCAAATAAGCCCTTTCAAATAATTTCCCCCGTTTTTTCAACACTTTCCTCTATTTCTTCGCTCCTATAATTAGTCTTAGCGCGATAAAATATAGCCTATAGCCTTCCTCGATAAATGGGCTATCTAACACTGAAAGAATTTTCCAAATCGGACCAGTAGTTCCTGAGATTAGCGCGTTCAAACAAACAAACGAACTTCCCAATTATAATATTAGTATAGATGATACTAAGTGTATTTGACGCACGGAAAATGATGAAACCTGTCCTATATCTTTTCCGTGATTTAAACTACTTACACACCAAATCGAATCAAAATCGATTCAGACTTTTTTATTGGACGAAGAGTTCGCCGATTTTGATGGTGTTTTAAACAGTTGGTAAAATAGATATTATTACAATTTTGTACCTCAAAGGAACTCAAAATATTAATAAGATGATCTAAAAGGTAGGTTCGTTAAAAGTAAAACATTTCAACACTGCACTGTTTTCAATTAATTACAAAGGGATTAAATTTAAATTGAATATTTATTTGCGAAAGCCCTTTGTAAAGGTCTTAACAGTTCCGAATTTAAACTTACAATCGGCTCATCGATTATATAATGGAATTTTCGTGACAAATGTAAGGTTTTGGGAGCTTTCTTTGGCTTCCGGGATAAAAGGTACCAAGTACCAGTATGTACAATGTACCTATTTTAAGGTACAAGGCCTAGGTACGAAGCGTTCACTTTTCCGGGATTAAAAGTATCCTGTGTCCTTTTCGGGGACTCAAAGTATCTCCATACCAAATTTCAGCAAAATCGGTTCTGCGGTTTTGGCGTGAAGAGGTAACAGACAGACAGACCCACTTTCGCATTGAAAATATTAGTAATGCAGCATGCATTACTAATATTTTGAATGCGAAAGTCTGTATGTCTGTCTGTTAGTTTTTCGTGCTTCAGCCGCTGAATCAATTTTGGCGAATAAAGGCATGGACATACTTTAAGTCCCGAAAAAAATATACAAATACATACTACTACTTAAAAAAAATTATACCAATTTTAGACTTTTGAGTTACGTAAAAACTTGTATAATGAAAAGCCTGTAACAATCCGTTACATGGCTTTGATTAATTAATACAAGTTGTTTAATTAAACGGCTAGCCCGCTCCACGGTCCGGAGTCGGGGCACGTGTTACACCGACTTCGGATCCCGCTGTGGGATTGTGTGGCAAGTGGTAACTGGTAGGCTAGATAAGTAAAGAGCAGGTTTCGGTGACGGTGACTGGTTTCATTAAAACCGGACATACGCAGAAGTGACTACTGACTATGGTGCCCAAGTGTGTGCGGAACACAAGAGCAATACGATCGAGAGCTTCTTTCCTCCAAACATAGCCGATATTCTTACTAATTCCTTCTTAAATAATAAATGCCAAAAGTCTGTCTGTTTGTTTGTCTGTCAACTCTATAATCTTACACGGCAGAACCAATTTAAATAGGCATGGAGATACTTTTTAAAGACGTGAAAGGACCAGCGGGGCTAAAATGGTCGCTTTGGAGAATCATATATTGAATCATAATATGATTCATTTTTAAACTTCACTTTGCGTGCAATTCATATAGTGATTCGCTTCGATTAATGATTGGTCGCCACGCGCGAGCGCCGCGCGAGATCCCAATCATTGATGTAAGCGAATCACTATATGAATTGCACGCAAAGTGAAGTTTAAAAGTGATTCGCTTCGATTAATGATTGGTCGAGCGCCGCTCGCGGGACCAATCATTAATATAAGTGAATCACTATAGGAATTGCACGTAAAGTGGAGTTTAAAAATTAATCATATTATGATTAATTATATGATTCTCCAAAGCGACCATTTTAGCCCCGCAGGATAATTGTACGGTTTCCGTGCGATAGATTAATTTCGCGCAACGAATTTGCATCATAGTTCACATACAGCGCAAATTATGCATGTTCTATAATTGCGGGTAGTCGGTAAATTTAATGTGTGGGTAGATGTGAAATCTGTCAGTTGTGACAGCTCTGCGGTTAGAGCAACATTGGAGATGGGGCCAGTGGGACCTGGTTCAACGCATTATGGTGAATGCTGGGAAATTAGTTATGAATTCTGAACTAAAACCTATTGATTTCGCGCCTAAACTGAACAGGAAACTGATTTTTATGCGTCAAATGTCATTTCGATCGAAGGTCTGCTCACTTGAAACAAAGGAGCAGGGCAGGCCGAATGGATACGGAATAGCCGAACAAAACCGCTGATCCACGAAGCACTTAGGCTGGTATAAATAGTCAGTACTTAAGATGCGACCCGGTCTCAAGACGCGGTTTAGCTCTGTGATTGGTCGAAATTTTGACAGCCAACCAATCACAGAGCCTGATCCGTGTCTTGAGACCGAGATGCATCTTGACTACTGACTATTTATACCGGCCTTAGACTCTAGTAGTGAGTCTAATATGTAATTTACGTGGTAATATAAACTTCGGCTATTCTTGTATCCATTCGGCCTGCCCTGGCCTGGGGCGGTTCTAGATGCCGAAAGCGCTACTAGATACGTCATTCGACGTTCGAGAATCGGGCACCTAATTTGCGGAATTCGAAGGTAGATAGTAATTTTAACGTTGCATGTGGGTAGATGCGAAATCTGACACATGACAGCGCTGCGGTCGCAAACTCGCAACGCGAGCTCTGTCGAATGGAATTAATTACGTAATGATTGTTGGAAAGCAAATTGAGAATGTAGATCGCGCGTAATTTTAAGATCGCTCGGCAAATGGAAGGGAATGAGCAGTCGAGTCTTAGGTCTTGTTGATGGGGGAGACAGTTAGCGGTGCGGGCGCTAGGCTCAGAGGATCAGCCCCCGTAGACAAGTGGCAAAACGCTTACGCTAACGTTAACGCTAGCGCTACAAAATGTATGGATTTGACATTAGTATTCGCTAGCGAAGCGATGACTTATGTCAAATCGCATACATTTTGTAGCGCTAGCGTTAGCGTTAGCGTTAGCGCTTTGCCACTTGTCTACAGGCCCAGGCTTCGCTATTTGTAGATTGCGAGCAGATGGTGACACGTTACTGTTTAAATTGTAAAAATGCACCCATTAACTCCAGTTTCGCTGAGCGATCTCAAAAATTGCGTGTGACTTATAGGAAATGTGCGTAACGGAGGTACTGCGATGAATCGTCGTCAATTCTAAACTTATTCGATTATTTACTTGACATGTGGTGCTTATAGTCTCTGCAAGTTCTCTTATGTAACAAAGAAAGTGCCACCTGCAAGTATCTTTTTTTATTTTAATAAGAGGGCAAACGAGCAACCGGGTCACCTGATGGAAAGCAACTTCCGTCGCCCAAGGACACTCGCAACATCAGAAGAGCTGCAGGTGCGTTGCCGGCCTTTTAAAAGGGAATAGGGGAGGGTAAGGAAGGGAATAAGGAAGGGTAGGGAAGGGTAAGAGATTGGGCGTCCGGTAAACTCACTCACTCGTCGAAACACAGCGCAAGCGCTGTTTCACGCCGGTTTTCTGTGAGAGCGTGGTATTTCTACGGTCGAGCCTGCCCGTTCGTGCCGAAGCATGGTTCCTGTGCGATCTCTAGTAGTGTTTGCGGGTAGATAGTAATTTCGGCGCTAAATCTGTCAACCGTTTGACAGCGCTGCGGTGTGCAGCGCGAGACGCCGAATGGTGATTAATGATTATTGGGAACTTAATTGAGAATTACCTGATGGGAATTGCGGAGTTGGGTGCATGTTGCATCGAGCATCATCAGCCTGTCCGGTGCGTATCCGCGACGTGTCCGCGACGTATGCAGTGCGGAGTCGCGGCGTGTTCGCTACGTATTCGCTGCGCAGTCGCGGCGTATTGGCTGAGAGCCCGCTCCTTCCCAAATCCTTCACTTGCTTGATCTTAGGCGTCAGCAGGGCCCCCGTAAGGGCTACTGGCGCCTGTGTGCAAAAAAGGATTTTGGCGCCCCTTTAGGCAGATTTTTTGGGACCTTGGTTTTCGCGCCCCTAAATATGGCAATTTGGCGCCCCTAGAGGATGGCGCCCGTGTGCATTGCACACATTACACATTTGGTAGCGGGGGCCCTGGGCGTCCGTCTCGAAATCAGCGGGCAGCGGGGCGGGAGCAACGGCGCGGCGGCGCCGCTGTTTTCGAAAACCGGTCGTATAACCGGAAAATATTTCGAGGCTGAGGCCTTATCAGAGGGTCTTATCATAATATTAGCGGTTGGCGAGTGGGACGGACAGCCGGGAGCACTGCCTCGCCATTCTACTCGGTAGGTGTAATCGAGGCATTAGGTGCGGTGGACGCTAAGCGTAACTTACAAATTGAATTGTACCGTGATAGATGGATGGACGGAGGGAGAATTATTAACTAACAACGGTCCTAAATTCATTGGTTCATTAACATTTATTTACAGATCGATAAAAGTGGCCACTCGCCATGCGACATTTACCAGCTGAGTAGACAGCCTAATTACATGGCATAATGAACCCTAATACCTGAGGAATAGAGTTAAAATTAATTTAGCAGGTGAAGGAAATTTGGCTAGGCGTAGAAGCGAACTCTATGGGGTGGTAATAGAGATGATATCGAAGAAAATAAAAAATGAAGTAAAATGAACTTTATGCGGTTAAAAATAGAATTTAAATTAGATTGTTGATTATAGAAATAGAGATATTTGGTTCGAATGAAAATGAATTTTATGGCCGAAGAAATACAGTTGAAATTTGAATGCGTGCGGTCGCTAAAAACGTGGTTGGCACGAATATTTAGTGTTTTATAATGAAGTGTTGGTTGCAACTAGTTTTTCGATTTTTATCGCATCTGGATGTCACCGGGTATTGCAGATACTTTGTTGTGATATGTTTATGTTGGCTAAATTGTGTTTTAAACAATGTTGCTTTGATAGAATTCATTCTACAACCTTGAGGAACGTGCTTACCCGATCATCCAAAAGAAAAATAAGTATTTTGGTTGTATCTGTTTATGTAATACTACGAGTAGATGTTCTGCGCGGCTCGCGTAAAAAATATTTTTTTTCGGGAACCGTACATTTTTCTATAAAAAGTATCCTTGTATGTCCTTCTCTATAATCTACTCTATATCTGTGCCAAATAACATAAAAATGGGTCGAGCAATTTGTTCGATTAGCGCGTTCAAACAAATAAACTCTTTACAATTTTAGTATGGATCGTAGTAACCCAGTCCATAGTCGTAAAGGTGTTATCGGTGTAAATTAATTGAATCTACCCGTAAACTCGACGGTATAGATCGGTAGTGTGGTGTACGTCATAGGCGGACGCGGATCGCTAATCGCTAGATCTTGTGATAGAGATTTACAAGATTATCGGACACTGTGCTTCCTTGTTGAAGTGAAAACTTATTTAGTGGCTATGTGCAGTTTGGCATGAAAAAAAAATGTTTAACCAGCGACAGGACTGGTTTTTTTTTGTCAGCCAAAAAAGTGGTTAAAGCTGCTAGATATGTTTTTATGTTTTAATTTTTTTTGGACATTAGTCCGTCTAAACATTTTATACATATAAATATTTTTTATTATCAATGTTCTTTGCTCATAATATTATGTATATTTAATTAAGTAGGTAATAATATCATGTTGCCGAGTTGAAAAACAAGACCAGTATCGTACCGGTCTGAGAAACAGGTCTGGATAATACCTAGGCTTAGAATATTATAATATAGCCACAGACATAGATCTATGTCTGTGATTATAGCCAAATCGTTATAATCTTGTCTATTTTCGGCCAATTCTCATGATTTTACCTAATTGGATGCAGTATTTTTGTATAAGTTGTGCAATGCTAAAAGTCTATTTTTGTACGCCACTTACTTTTTTCGTCATTTAAATATATTGTGGTGTATATTATGTAGTTTTAAAACCTTTTTTTAACATTCTGTCAAGCCAATGTCAATCGGCAATATAATAATAATCAGGGAGTGCGGGAAAAGTAAAGAATAAACTGCAGGAATTACTTACTTCATATTATGTTTGAGAGGCGCCCTTCGGCACGAACGGGCCGGCTCGACCGGAGAAATACCACGTTCTCACAGAATACCGGCGTGAAACAGCGCTTGCGCTGTGTTTCGCCGAGTGAGTGAGTTTACCGGAGGCCCAATGCCCTACCCTATTCCCTTCCCTTCCCTCCCCTGTTACCCTATTCCCTCTTAAAAGGCCGGCAACGCACTTGCAGCTCTTCTGATGCTGCGAGTGTCGATGGGCGACAGAAGTTGCTTTCCATCAGGTGACCCGTTTGCTCGTTTGCCCCCTTATCTCATAAAAAAAAGGAAAGGGAGAATATGACTTCCTCTCTTATGCCGTCCGTCCGTACCGTAATCCGTTCCTCCTCCAACTTAGTATCTAATTTTTTAGACTGGACTTTTAAATTAAAACCGCATGACGTCGCTAAAGGTTTACTTAAAAAAATCTTTGAAAATCTGTAATCGCTTCAGCTCATGCCTTACACCCCCCGATTCGAGCCGCTCCGAGTTTGAATCTTATTGTTAGTTAACTCTCAGGTTTATTTCGCGATATGAAATTACGGTTAATTTTATATTGGCTCTCGAGTCTCGGCATAATTGGAGTACGCCCGGGGAAATATAGTTTTGAGCGACGTGCGTTAATTTTTAAGTTCTTTCCTTGTGTTTGGGATTATGGAATTAAGTAAATGACGCCAGCAAATCCTTTCAATGTACACAGTAAACATTTTCTATTAATCTATACCAGGGGTCACCAATTAGTTTCGCTCGGGGTCCGTTTTAAGACATGAAATGACCTTCGCGGTCCATACTTTTTATATAAAATAAATATTAAACACAGGTAATTACGAAAATTACATCTAAGGTATCTATTTATTTAGATATCATTGAGAAAAGGCGGCGGAATATTATAATATTATAATAGTAAATATGTCCCGTGTTTTGTAGTGGCAAATAAAGCTTATTATTATTATGTTTTTTACATATTTATTTTCTCCCTTGCGGGGTGTACTAAAGTTGCTTGTGGCCAAGCAACTTCAGGTGATGGAACAGTTTAATCATTAATATTATTATTATTATTATTATTAAAAGTGACCATTTTTGTAGCCAATTATCTCTCTGAAGTTTGGAGTGATACATTGGTGCAAGCTGTAGATATTAAAATTAAATCCTGGAGATGTTGAAGTCCTAAGATGAACGAAGATCAACTTCGAACATGCTTGGTCCCGACACAATGGGTCGGCGGTCCGGATGCGGACCGCAGTCTGCCATTTGGTGACCCCTGATCTATACTAATATCTGTACTGATGCGTACTAGTTTTCATGATTGTGTGTCTGTCTGTTACCTCTTCGCGTCCAATCCGCTGAACCGACTTTGCTGAAATTAGAGCCCCCGCAGACTGCAGACTTTTAGTCGGCCGATAGTTTGACCAAATTGGGGTTTCAGTATATTATTATCGGCCGATACAAATCGTTTAGTCGTTTAGTGCGTGCACCTTCATACATCTTCGTACTGATTAAGCTATCGATCAAACTATCGGCCGACTAAAAGTCCGCAGTCGCCAGTCTGCGGGGGCTCCTAGGCATGGAAATACTTTGATTCACGGGAAAGGACATAATATTATTATTATGGTTCTTTTTATCCCGGAAAGTTTTTTTTTTAAATTAAATAAGGGGGCAAACGAGCAAACGGGTCACCTGATGGAAAGCAACTTCCGTCGCCCATGGACACTCGCAGCATCAGAAGAACTGCAGGTGTGTTGCCGGCCTTTTAAGAGGTAATAGGGTAGGAGAGGGTAGGGAAGGGAATAGGGGAGGGTAAGGAAGGGAATAGGGAAGGGTTGGGAAGGGAATAGGGTAGGGGATTGGGCCTCCGGTAAACTCACTCACTCGGCAAAACACTGCGCAAGCGCTGTTTCACGCCGGCTTTCTGTGAGCCCGTGGTATTTCTCCGGTCGAGCCGGCCCATTCGTGCCGAAGCATGGCTCTACCACGCATTTTGCAATTTCTCTAAAATCAATTCAGAAACTAAATCGTCAAAACAGTCAAACTGACGAATGTCAAATTAGTACGAATTACTAGACATGGATTGAAGCAGAGTGACCATTAAAAAAAATGAATCATAAATCATAATATGATTCTCCAAACGACCGTTTTAGTCCCGCAGACTCCAGCCCATAAAGTAAATATACCTAGCGGAATAGAGCAACAATCTCGAGCTGTCAAACGAAACCGAAATTGTGTACGTATTACACTTACACAAGCATGATTGAACATGATTTCTATGAGATTAAATTGTCAACGTGCGGCACGTGCCGACTGGACAAAAAAAGAGTGCTGCTGTCATGTATCACACGTCTCTTTTTACCACGCAGTGTTACCGATAGTGACATCTCTCTTGCTCAGGCCTTTGTTTATCTATTCCGCTAGGTATATTAACTTTATGCTCCAGCCTGAAGCTACTTGTACCGCACGATATTTATTTTGCGGTCCACACTAAGCGCTCTGTGTCCCCCTGTCGTATAAATTCTGTCCGTTGCTGTTTTGTTACGCTCGCGTAACGCGTTCAGCTGGCCGCGGTGGCAGCAGCCAGAGTCTCTTGTGGCGTGGTTTGTTTACGGCGTACCGTCGAGATAATTGACCGTTTAGCACGTGTACGGTCAGGGAAATAAAATGTTTAGCAGGTGTGCAGTCGGCGAAATTGACGTTTAGCATTTGTGTAATTGTGTATTGTGACAGTCGGGGAAATTATGTTTAGCGCACGTACTGTTGATAAAAATGACTGTATAGCTTTGTCCACAGTGTGCATTTTTCTGTTCGTCAAGGGCATGCGTTATAGCGCAGTCAACAGCGAACGTGAGGTATGCCCGCGACGCATGCCCTCTGACCGTATCCAAAAAACAAAAATGACAATGTTGGCGTTGCGTTCGTTGACGTATTCAATAGACATGATGACTATTTTTGTTTCTTATCGGTAATTGAAAGACGCTTAAAAAATAGAAACAACGTTGAAAGAATGATTCTGATAGCTTAAAAATTCACCAAGATATGACAATTCAAATATCTCATAAAAAAGACCTGCCCGAAACGCTCCATACAAAGTGCTACGAAAGTATGACGTCAGTCTTTCGTAGTTTGTACGCATCGGGAGACAACTTTGTTCGACAGGTATATTAAATATTGCGTTTATGAAAGTGGTTTCATAACAAAAGTTGCTTTTAATTGCATAAGTTATCGAATTGTATACAAATATTAAGAAATTTAATTGAAAAAAAAAATGACTTGAATATCCAACTTTGAAGGCGCATAACAAAAAAAATACAAATGCTATCGAGCTGTAATTTTGGGAACACCTATTTTTCACCGTGATTTCTTTATTTTATTAACAAAATTCGCTAATCTTTGACCTTGTCATCATCCCTATTATTGAATGCGCCAAAACGAAAGTTGAATGAAAGAAGATGACGGAAATTAAAGACGAAAGCGCATAGTGTGGCCATAGGTTTTAGTATTTTTAATGTCGTGGACGGTGGATATCGACTGCTTAGGGCGTACAGTGGTGGAAATTTGTTTATTTATCATTTCATTATGTACTGAACACATCAGATGTTTTAGTAATGTGTCGTCGTTTATAACGTGTGGGCTAAACATTTTATTTCCTGTGCTGTGCGTCGGAAGTAGTTTTAATAGTAACGTGTGTCCTCCAAAGATGTTAACGTTGTATTATTTTGTTGCAGGTAAGCTTTATAACTCCATATGGACCATTATCGAGATGTAAGAAGCCACAATGATCTACAAGGATGGTAGAGGTGTACACAAGATGTTAGTATAAACTGTAAACACAGTTATCCTTGAAACCATCAAATGAGCCCGTCAAAATGAACAACTTTTTCTATGAGAACAATGCTGGGAACTCAAAAAAATCTGTCTTCATACCCGTACAAATTGTCGATCCGGGCATCCGTATGAAGACAGCATTTTTTTTGACTTCCCAGCATTGTTTTCATAGAAAAAGTTGTTCATTTTGACGGGCTCATTTGATGGTTTCAAGGATAACGGTGTTTACACTAACACACTGTATAGGTGATATGGATGATTTCACTTCGAAAATATTGCAAGGTTTGATACTTTGCCAAACGCAAAGTATTTTTCTATAAAATAAGGGGGCAAACGAGCAAACGGATCACCTGATGGAAAGCAACCACCGTCGCCCATGGACACTCGCAACATTTGAAGAGTTGCACGTGTGTTTCCGGCCTTTTAAGAGGGACGCTCTCTTCTTGAAGGTTTGCAGGTCGTATAGGTCCGGAAATACTGATGGCGACAATAGATTATTCCAGACATATTAACAATACAATCATAATGTGCTTATGATATTAATTTTCACGTCAAACTAAGTTCCCACCTCCCACGATCTATTACAAAGTTTAAGTCCTTTAAGCGGACCCAAACGCGGCCCCAAGAGAGCTTCAAGTGCCATATGGTAATAGGTTTAGAAACTAGGGTTTCGGTTGCCGGTTTCAAGTAATTTTATAGTGCGCTAGTGTGTGCGCTATAACTCTTTTAACCCAATGGGGTGGATAACTGACACGACCGGCGAGAGATGATGCAGGACCTAAATAGGCGCGCAGGAGGTTGTAGTGCTCAAGTGTGTGCGCAGTACACATGAATCCTCTCTTAACTCAATGTAACGGATGACCGACACGACTAGCGAGTGATCAAGCGCAGGATTTTTTACATGCTCATTTGACGCATGGATCAACCTGACAGACAATCAGGTGACCAGCCTGCATTGTCCTTACCTTGCCAACGTCCTTCCCAACGCAGGGAATGTACCCACAGTCTTTTATTTTCCAGACCACTGTACCATGAAGGCGTTTATCGCAATTTTTTTGGCAAAAAACAAAGGAAATCATTGGTATTTCATGTTAAAAGATTTTTAGATTCCTCATGTCTTCAAAGCGACATAATATATTTTTGTATGTCTCGACTCTCGAGGCAGATTCGATTTGCATACTTATCAAGTGGGCGCCGTCATATAGCAAATAATGTCTTGATTTTGTAGTAGAATTTAGGGAAAATAATATCGTATATACATATTTAGGATTAGATTCTGCAAAGGGGGTTTTATTGCAGAAAATGTACGGTTCCCGCGAAATTCCTCATCATGCGGACGGAGCCTCCCGAGGCGTGTAGTAACCGTATGAATCGCCTCACATTTTGCTCTCACATCAATAATTTTAGTAGGGATAAATAACTTTTTTGGCATTTTCTCTAACTGGCCTAGCCGCCTTCAGCAAATCTTCGCGTCCCTGACGTCTCAATTTCCCATAACACGCCTTGAGGCCATCTTACCCCAAGGTGGGGTAAGAGCCAGTCCACACGGCGCGTTGCGTCGTAGCAATGCAAACATTTTGACGCATAGCCGGCCACACGGGCGCTGCGTCATCGCAGCGTTATTGCGAAGCAGTCTTAACGTCAACACCCCCTCCCGCTTCGTCTCGGGGGCTGCTGTCCGTCCTGCCCCCGTAGACAAGTGGCAAAACGCTAACGCTACAAAATGTATGAATTTGACATTAGTATTCGCTAGCGAAGCGATGACTTAATTAAATATGTCAAATCGCATACATTTTGTAGCGCTAGCGTTAGCGTTAGCGCTTTGCCACTTGTCTACAGGCCATGTTTGCGTTGCGTGCTGCTGTCATAAGTCACGACGCAACGCGCCGTGTAAACGTCTTGGTTATCAGTATGTAAAACAACGCAACGGCAGCGCTGACGCAACGCGCCGTGTGGACTGGCTCTTATGGGGTGTACCCCCATACCCCATGTGGGGTAATTAGATGCCGCTGTTTGAGTTATAAACGTTGTTTGTTTACCCCGAGGCTGAAGAACGGAGGGATGACGGAAATATTGTTTGTTTGTCTGTTTGTGGTTTCTTTGGAGTTGCGGTTTCACGTGTGTTGGAGGTTTACTGCGTTTTATGATGCTGTTATTTAATGTAATGTGATGACCGCGCGGAAGTTTAAGATCGATCGGCGATATTGGAGGACACTGGACAATCCTCAAACAACACATTTGTCTGAGGATTGTCCTCCAATATCCCAATTGCACCCGGTATACAAAACGCAATCGCAAAGGATTTTTCCGCTCAGCTGGTTCTATATTGGTGGCAAGATGCGATATTAAATTCCTATATCCTGGTAACTAATATCGGTAGTCGGGACTGATATTGTAGAGGACAAGCGATAGGTACTTTCCATACTAACACTAGCTTTTAGCTAGTATTAGTAGTACTAGTAGTACTAGCTTTGTGAGGGCTCGCGTCGTTTTTCTGCGTGGTAATAATCTTTAAGGCAGTTTTTTTTTATATTTTAATAGTAACGAACGTGATGATAATACATTTTTATATAAATTAAAATTACATATAGTTTTTTCGTAAAGTGCTCAGGTTGTGAGATATACTAGGGCCCGCTTCGCTCGCCCTGATTATAAATGCAAAAATCTGTATGTCAAGTCAGTCAGTATTCATAGATTAACGCGGGGTTTGGCCGCTATACCGCGAGATCACAGGCATGTATACAGTATTTAAATTGGGGCGCGGTCGTTCTGACATTTACATACAAGTGTGACTTCGCGGAGTTGCCGCCAAACCTTACGTTTGGGCGGACGCATATACATCGAGCCTAATGGATAAATCAATATCAATGTCCCAAATTGGCTTAAACGATAAGTCCTGCCCGTTAGCCCTAAAAAACCAATCGCTTTTAAACGATAGCATAAACGTTAAGGGCCCGTTAAGCACCTCCCAAGCGCCGCTTAAACGGCGAATAACCAGTTTATAGCCAATAATGATGGGGTCACTAATTCGTCGGCCAGCGGAGAAACGGGAAAATATTTATATTACCCCAACATCAACATAACATAAGCAGCAAGCTACGGAAGAATTCATAGAATCGTACAGTGGCGGTATCCGCAACTAGAATGAATTTGTGCGATGCAGAACCATGATTCTGCATCGCACTCTCGAAGTTTTTGAGAACGTCAGGACTTTTTTTAAACGGGCCTTGGCCCACCGCATGTTCACACCACTGTATCTCCTGTGTCGCCAGGGTCGACAGCGGTATCCAACCACGAAAACCCTTTGATGTGATCTCAGGGTGACATATTGTACAATGTTTGAAAAGACGTCAGTGGGCTTCGGCCTGACCCAAAGACTTCTATTTAAACTGAGGTAGACGTGGTGTACTTTACGAAATGTCATTTAAAAAGCAATGCTAAAACAATACACTCAAAACATTACATACACACCACAAAATAAAAGTATCTACGTAGTCAAGTGCGAGATGCCAATATTATTTTGTAACAAAAGTGACAAGGATGGCCTATGCACTATGGTATTCGATCATACCGAACGCAAGCGTAATTCCCCCAAAGATCAGGTAAACAAACTGCCGCAAATAGACTGCAAGAAAGTCTATTACAAATTAAGAAAAATTATCAAATTAATAATTACAATTATGTACAAATTAATAATAATTTTAATTAAATTTAAACTACAGTTAAAATGAGTTTTAGAATGAGATACAGCCTTAAAATGACACTTTTTTGTAGTTTCGCATACGACCGTCGCGTACAGCGCGTCAGTGAACACTGACCGCAACTGAATTATCTCTATTGGAACGGCGGAACATTTGGTGCGTATACCTCGTCTACCTCAGTTTCAATAGAAGTCTTTGGCCTGACCTAGCTTGCTATCTCGCTCGGTCTGAAGATCTCCCTTAGAGGCTCCCAAGTACCTACTGTTCGAGAAGTAGGTATTGGAATTGTCAGTGGACGTAAGAGCACGGGCGAAAATAATATCGCAGGTCGATGTAAGTAGGTGTTGGTGTGTTTTATTAGAATACCGCGTCGTAAAAATTTTACGATTTCCAACGCCACACTTATAAGGGGTCATCCATAAAGTGTGTCGCACCTCAAGAGGGGGGGGGAGAGTGTTGACGTGAGACAGGGCGTGACAAGGAGTCCAAAGTTTTGTGACATCACACTTTAAATTTAATTGATTGAATAGTGACATTTTTTATTGCGACGTCACACTGCTGGGTTCACAAATGTCACCACGTTATTAGTGTTTGCTTAGCTAGGTCAGAGAAATTGTGTCTTTTTTAATTCTGGGTGTTAATTTTCTAAAACAACAAATGTGGTGATCATCACCTGTTGGCATAGAAATAATACGTCGCCATGTCATATTAAAGATGTTTTCTTTTAAAGTTTGTTTGTTGGTGTTGTAGGTGCCACTCACACTGCAATGCATTAAACTTTTAAGAATCTGTCACAACATCCATACTAATATTATTTTGTGTGTCTGTCTGTCTGTTGGTTACCTCTTCACGCCCAAACCGCTGATTCGATTTTGCTGAAATTTGGAATGGACATACCTACTTTGAGTCCCGAGAAAGAACATAGGATACTTTTTATCCCGAAAAAATTTACGGTTCCAGCACGATAAGCAAATCTAGGCGCAACGGAGTTGCGGGCCTTATATAATAATAATAATAAACTTTATTCTCATTTTAAAACACTACACAACTAGTTTACCCATAATTATTCAGGACGACCTTCGGCTAGTTTGTATTCGGATATAGGATAACGCCTCCGTGGTCTAGTGGTATACTAGAGTGCGGCTCTTGACTCAGAGGTCGTGGGATCGATTCCCGCGTTGAAAACATGTTATTTCCAAGTTTGGTTAGGACAATGCAGGCTGATCACCTGATTGTCTGACAAGTAAGATGATCCATGCGTCGCATGGGCATGTAAAAAGTCGGTCATGCGCCTGATCTCTCGCCGGTCGTGTCGGTCTTCCGTGCCACTGGGTTATGAGAGTAAAGGAATAGAGAGTGCTCTTGTGTACTGCGCACACACTTGGGCACTATAAAATTACTCCTGCGTAGCTGGCCTAGTTTTAATGAAACCGGCCACAGTCACCGAAACCGGTGTGGGAGCTATAATTCAAATATCAAGTTATTATAGTCGTAGGGTTACAGTGTGTCTCTTTTATCTAGCAGAGGCTCCGTGCACACTGGCGGACATGTGAGTCACGGCGAATTTGGCCACGCGCCAAAATGTCATGGTGACAACACGACAGTGTTTGGTGGGATACGTCAGGACTCTGTCGTGACTGGTGACGTAACAACATTGAAAGTTAGGAATAGCCCTCTAGAATGGTTGTACCACAATAGACATAACTACCAGTAGTTCGACTGCAAAGAGACGGACAGGTTTCAATATCTGTCAAATTCGTTGGGTTTCACTAGGATTATGAACGGAATGTGCCTCGCGTTGGCTGATATAATTTATTTTTAAATATTTAAAACTAGCGGCCCGCCCCGGCTTCGCACGGGTGAACATTGATTTTTAAATAATTGTTTTTCAATCTTAGACTTTAGATCTTAGACTAAGAAAGTAGTCAATCTTTATGTTAAGCAGAACATAAAAATGTTTTACACTAAACGTAATGAATTAATAAAGTACTATAATATTATCCCATCAATGAAGCGGCACCCGGCTGTCGCATAACTATTATATTATAAATCTATTGTGTCTGCGATTCCCATGATCGAGGTAATAATAATTAATATTTACGTGGACTCTCCGGGCGAGCACACCCGCGCGGCGCGCCTTGACGACGCCCAATCCGCAACGTGCAGCAGAAATCGTAATATTTTAATTTCGCCATAACATAAAAACCAAACGTCCAATTTTAATCATTCATAGACCAAATATTATCTACATTAACTGTACTTAGTAATGAAATAATTTATTTTGATAAGAATTAATGCCATGAGTAAACTAAAGGCATTTAAATGTAGTCCAAAAACATTTCAAGATTTTTTAATAAAAAAATGGTTATTGTGCCTCACTCAACATAGATAGATATAGTGTGTCGCGGACTTTTTTGTAGATATTTAAAAGATCTACAATTACTTAGAACATTTTATGGTTCTATCTTTTATAGTTTAGGCACCGTACGCGAAAAAAGTAACATTTCTGGTTGATTTTTTACCCAAATATATATAATTATATTAAATAGATAAAATCCCAAATATCTTACGGAACCCTATTTTTTTTCCAAAATAAAATTTAGCCTATGTTCAGCAGAATTAATGTAGGATTCCAATGGTAAAAGAATCTTTCAAATCGGTCCAGTAGTTTCGGAGCCTATTCAAGACAAACAAACAATCAAATCTTTTCTCTTTATAATAGTGGTGTAGATTAAGATTTCAAAATTGGATTCTGACAATTTTAATCGAATGTGCCAAAACACAAACAACAATACGACCAAAGAGGAACACGTCCAGCGAATTATATGTCATAGTTTTAAATTCGTAGGTAACAAGTTAACAACCTTAGCGACGATTTTCGTCATAATACGTCAAATTTAAAAATTTCAACATCAGTTCTAAGTCGGCATACGCTAAAATTCTGTCTACTCTGGTTGTACCATTGAAAAAAGATAGAACATGAACTCAAAAAAAAGCTCAAACGAGAACAGCTATTTCTTTCACAAAATATCAATTCAAAAACCCATTCGGATGAAATAGATAGTCCGTAGTGAGGAAGCAAGATTTTACAATAAAAAATTATACAATCGGTTAAATGAATAATGATCCAGCAAGAATATTTTTTTGCATATTTTGGAAGGCTTTAAGCAGTCATAAATTCAAAACAACAAAGAAATAAAGAAATTGGTGGAGAGATCAATTCTAAGTTTAGAAATACCAACATTCCTACTTAACCATTGTAAAGTTTTTCAGCCATTCATCAGAAAATTTGAATATTAGCTCGTGTTTTCTATTAGTGACGTAATTTTAATTCGAAAAGCCGCATGACGACGTGAATATAGCGAACGAATTCACAGGAATTGTTTGTCACGCTCGTGTTTCGAAGAACACAATAATAGAGTGAGAGCTAGCGACAGACTTTTGTCGGTCTAATAATATAATAATATCTATGGACGCTTCACACCACGTCAGTCTGGCCCCGTGATAAGTACCTGAAGGACTTGTGTTACGGGTACCAGACAACGGAAATATATTTAACTAATACTTTTATAATATACATATATTTAAGATATTTGTTATATGATACACATATTTAATACACATCCATGACCCAGGAACTTTGAAAACTTTTTGTTCCGTCGGCGGGATTCGTCATTCGAACCCGCGACCCCCGGCTTGAGCTACCAACATCCTGCCAACTGAGCCACAGAGGTCGTGAAATAAAAGCTAATGGTTTTCTTGTATAATATGACTGTAGACCTGCGGGGCTAAAATAGCCACATTTAGCAATTCCTCCCAATCAATTCAGCAAATGAATTGTTAAAACTGTCAAACTGACAAATGTCAAGTCAGTACGAATTACTAGATATGAATTACAAGCAGAGTTGCATTTTGCGATTTAAAAAAATGAATTATATTATGATTCATGTCATAATTCTCCAAAGCGACCATTTTAGCCCCGCAGACTTTCGTCATTTTGCTGATGAAGATTTTCCTGTTTATGACCCCTAGGCCTTATAGGGGGAAGAACGACCAGCAAGTATGGAGTTTCGGCTACGGTTACTTATGCCTCTAGTACGCCGACGCTGCGAAACGCGAAATATCTGCGAAACAGGAATAGAGCGAGATACCGTATAACGAATTGCCGTGTGGCGAGTGCGACAGCAAGTCGGTTCGCCGCTGTTTCGCGTTGTACTAGAGGCGTTAAGGCAATCACGGAATTTCTAGAGGAATCTACAGAGGTCTATAGAGGTAAGAACGACCAGCAACTATGGAGTTTCGGTCGCGGTTACTTTCGAAGGTTTACCTAACCTTCGATAAAGTGTAAACATTTTAATTTTTTATTTAATTTTTTTCGTGATTACAGTGTGAATCTCCGCTGCCGGTAAGGTAGACCTACTAGATGCCTACTAACGTAACCGCGACCGAAACTTCATAGTTGCTGGTCATTCTTTTCTCCACAGGAGTCATATACAGGAAAGCTTTACGCTTTTATAAAATGACGAAAGTGTAGCTATCGCTGGCTCTTGGGCCACAGCAAACGTGAACAAACGTTATTTTTACCGAAGAAAACAAATGAGTTTTTACATGGATGACATAATTTAACGACGTGGTGTTTCTATTATTTTGCATGACCGTTTTATTTTTTTAGTTCAGTCACCCTGATGACGAAAGATCGGTTTCCTAAGGGATAGCTAGGTCGGTTTCGTTTTAACCCTCACGATACTAAATTTTGAGCGAATTCTTGCTGATGTTGCCTTGTGGAAATGTGCAAAATGTGTTATGCGTGGAAATGTGTTCTTGCAGAACTTGCTATCATAACAATCCAACAAAAGGCTGATCTTCCTCCTATGGTATACTATTTTGGAACATACCCATTAAATTAAATTCACGTGGCACTCAAAAGGTACTCGAAAGATGCTATGCGGCAGGCATAGCATCTTTCGAGTATCTTTTGAGATAGTTCTCAAGATACACGCTGGTGAGTGGTGATAGATGGACGGACTGTTTCACGTGGGCTCCGGCCTGACTGAGCATAACACCTCGCTCGGTCGGAAGATCTTCCTTTGTGACCACTACGCTAATTTCCAACAGGGTCCTGTTTGTACCTACCCTTTAAGTACGAAACCTTAAAAGTACCAAAAATACGTGTGGCACTCGGGGACTGCCGCGGTAAAGCTATTGCATAGAATTTTCTATCAACCTATGCAATTATAATTCGCATATGTCTAATCGCACGCCCATAAACACCGTGCCAAAGTCTGGCAACGTTTTTTTCCGGTGTGTTCGGTGATATGTTTTTTTCGTTACGGAATTTCTTGATTCAGTCGCCGTGCTCAAAACCCGAGATAAAAGCTATTCAATAGTTTAAAATGTCCCATCTTTATGTATATCGATGGTAACTCTAGTCATGTAACTTAAGATCGCTTGCAACTCCGAAAATTATAGTCATTCGATTTTTAGATCTTCATGTTAGTGAAGCTTGTGTTTAAAATATGGGGTTTATTTGAATAGAAGATGGTATTGTTTTGTTTCTGCTAAAGTGTGTTTATCACACGGGAACTGTACACCTTTTTGAGATAAAAGTATCCTAAGTCTTTACCAGTATTTTAATCCTGGGAATGGACTGGTACTTCTAATAAATCGTGTCTTACAAAATTAAAAAAAAACCGCTCACTAGTTCAAGCGTTACTGACTAACGGCCGGGACACAAAAACATGACACGACGTAGAAACTCACGTAGAAATTCAATGATGAGTTTCTACGACGCGACGCCGTACGACGTCGTACGATGTCGTGTCGTAGTACGAGTATTTTACGACGCGCGTCGTAGATTCCCACGACACGACGTCGCATCGTCGTGTTTTTGTGTCCCGGCCCTTACAGAAAGGCAGAAACTCTTTTGTTCTTATAATTATTATATCGTTTTAGGGGTTGGAAAGAGTCAATAATCGACCAAGTGCAACTGGCACTTGGCCCCCCTTGTTGTATGGGAGCCCCCCTTAAATATTGAAATTATTTTATTTTTAGTATTTGTTATAGCGGCAACAGATACGAGTATACACCATCTGTGAAAATTTCAGAAATCTAGCTTTAGTGGTTTTTGAGATACAGCCTGGAGACAGACAGATGACGTGGGAGAGCCATGCTTCGGCACGAATGGGCCGGCTCGACCGGAGAAATACCACGTTCTCACTGAAAACCGGCGTGAAACAGCGCTTGCGCTGTTTCACGCCGAGTGAGTGAGTTTACCGGAGGCCCAATCCCCTACCCTGTTCCCTTCCCTACCCTCCCCTATTCCCTTCCCATACCATCCTTACCCTCCCCTATTACCCTGTTCTTCCCTCTTAAAAGGCCGGCAACGCACCTGCAGCTCTTCTGATGCTGCGAGTGTCCATGGACGACGGAAGTTGCTTTCCATCAGGTGACCCGTTTGCTCGTTTGCCCCCTTATTTCATAAAAAAAAGACGGACAGACAGACATCGGAGTCTTAGTAATAGGGTCCCGTTTTTACACTATCGGTACGGAACCCTAAAAAGTAGCTTATGTCATTCTCCATTTCTTGAATTATCTCCATAATCACATAAATTCGTCACTTTTTTTGCCGTGAAAGACAGACAAACAGACATAGTGTCCCATTTGTAATATTAGTGTGGATGACCTTGACATAGCGAAAGAATAGTAGCAGGTGGCGGGGATCAACTCTGATCCCACGTCGTGTTTTACCATACGCTATTATTAATCACCGGATAGCCAGAGACGTAGGAAATGTGGAGATGGCAGAGAGATCTAGGAGAGGGGTGAGAGGTACTGGAGAGCGAATAATGGGGGTAGTTGAGAAAAATATCTATACATATTATAAAACAAAGCCGCTTTTTCCCTCATGTCCCTTTGTTTATTAATCTTTAAAACTGCGCAACGGATTTTGACGATTCTTTCAGTGTTAGATAGCCCATTTATTGAGGAAGGCTATAGGCTATATTTTATCACGCTAAGACTTATAGGAGAATGTGGAAAAAACGGGGGAAATTTTTGAAAGGGCCTATCTCGCGAACTACTGAAGCAATTTTTATGTTATTTGGCACAGATAAGAAGTAAACCACGTGAAGGATCGTAGGCTTTGGATTTTAATCATTTTTTCAGTGGCTATATTATATTTTCATATTTTATACCCGTGCGACGCCTGTGCGGGTCGCTAGTAGATTATAAAGAATGAAAAGTAAAGCTATTGGTTATCACTGGAAATGTTAAACTGACGAGACGCAGTACGAGAAAGATTTCATTCGAGGATACCTGACACGAGTCACGACAGCGGCAAGAAAAAAAAAACTTATTTACTTTACGTCCCCTAAAGGGCGCTGCAGTGTTTTGACGTGGGAGTGCCCTGCTTAGGCACGAATGGGCCGGCGCGACCGGGGAAATACCACGGGCTCACAGAAAACCGGCGTGAAACAGCGCTTGTGCTGTGTTTCGCCGAGTGAGTGAGTTTACCGATTCCCTTCCCTAGCCTCCCCTATTCCCTTATTGTAATTCGCCGTAGTCGAGTAAAATTAAAGAGATTGAAAAGCAATAATAAAATGGAAATGAAATAGCTCCAAAAGTCCAGCTCTTACTGTAATTTAGTTCTGTGGTCGTCGCGATTGCAGAAAGAATGCGACATGACAGTTGACACGAGTCGTTTTGTTTTTTTTTTTATTGCTCTGAACGGGGGCTTAGCCTAACTATTTAACAGCCAAACAGACGTTTAAGTAAGGGCCGTGCTTCGGCACGAATGGGCCGGCTCGACCGGATAAATACCACGTTCTCACAGAAAACCGGCGTGAAACAGCGCTTGCGCTGTGTTTCGCCGAGTGAGTGAGTTTACCGGAGGCCCAATCCCCTAACCCCTACCCTATTCCCTTCCCTACCCTCAACTATTCCTTTCTCTTCCCTTCCCCACCCTCCCCTATTACCCTATTCCCTCTTAAAAGGCCGGCAACGCACTTGCAGCTCTTCTGATGCTGCGAGTGTTCATGGGCGACGGAAGTTGCTTTGCATCAGGTGACCCGTTTGCTCGTTTGCCCCCTTATTTCATTAAAAAAAAAAAGTGGCTACTAACATATTTTATATAATCAATTAATGTCGCCCGCAACTTTGTTGCGCTGAAAAGTTTTTTCCCTGAAAGAATTGGAAAGGTACAATAAAAAAGTTCAAATAATTTAAAGTAAGCATTCAAGTTAATTAACGTTTGTTAAGAGGCCGACTAACCCCGAAAATCAAACATTGTCGTTCTCTCTTCACACTCACGCCCGTCTTTCATATGCTAGATGAAAAAGAACGACGCAGATTCATTGCCAAATTAGTTTTTTCTCAATAGCTCGATAAATATACAACATTTTAAAAATCCGCTAGGTCGATCTCTTAATGATAGAATTTTATACAATGTGTTAAAATATTAACTTAGTTCAATGCACGGTAAAGGCAATAAATGAAAAATTCGTGAAAATTAGATGCATCTTTGTGATTTTTTTCTATCGAGAAAATTTTATGATATCCTGTTTTTGCTCAGATCGAATTTTCGAAAATATATTGTAGTATCTAATTATAGAAAATGAAACAATTCGGGGCTTACTTTCAAGTATAAAAATGAATTATAAAATCGACACTTTAGGGTTAGTCGCCCCCTTAACTTCAAAGCTAGAACTTTTTTTTTTTTAATCAAAATTAGTCTATAGAGTCGAAGCCTGGCATCCAAATAGATTGAAAGTTTCTGACTTCCCGTCTAAATATAGATTCAGAAGTTAAAAGATATTAAATGGTAACAAACAAATCTATTCTCTATAATAGAGTTCATAAATTAGTATATCAGCGATCCAACATAATTTAATGCAACCGAACCATTTCAAAACATATTACCGGACCAACAAATGTAAGACGATAATTCTAAATCAAAGTGGTACATAAAATAGATATGTTACAACTAATGTAATATATAGACGTTATTTCATACTATTATAAATTTAATTCAATGCAACGCAGTACTCTTATTCTGGTATCAATCCTATATCACAGTTGCGATATCGTTTCGATGTAGTTTAGATAAAATATGTGACGTCCGAATTGGCTTATGATGGATACAAGCCCCAAACGTGTCAAGATTCGTGAGAATTGTCAATGATTGTTGATTGTGCCTGTCATAGGTAGCTTCGTAATCATCGTAATCCAACATAGACCAATGTAGAATGGAATCTAAACTACAAAATGGTAGTGACTAGTGTCATGAAATTAATGTCAAACCAACGTCAAAGCCATCTAATCGGTAAAATTTTTAAAGTCAGCATTTTGACGCATAAGATAATGCTATAATGTTACAGCAAACTTGTGTCACTTGGATGACATTGTCAACGGACGCCTCGTGACGCAATTTTGTATGCAACAGCCTGTCTGTAAAGTGACATTTTACAAGATGTCAGCTCAGATACAAAAGACTGACAAAAATACCTTTTGGTTTTTTTTAATATAAAATCCGGACTGCATCTAAGGGCATTCGCTGCGTTGAGCGTGTGCCCGGCGTGGCTGTCCGTCTCGCTCGCCATAGTAATCGTGCGACGGCTGACCCGCTCAACGCAGCGCTGCTCTATGGGATGACGTGGAACAAGCACGCCTCGCGGGTGGCCGCGCCGCCAGACGCACGCTTAACGCAGCGAACGCCCTAAGCTGTATTATTATTGCTGCATCTATATTATTATATTATACTGCGTCTATTATTATGGGTTGAACTACCAGAATAGGGGTACTGTTCTATTTCGGATGTGTTGATGTAATTATATAGAGCGCACTGCCATTCTGAAACGCACTTGGGATTCAGAATGGCATGTATGAGTCCCCTGTATTTTTTTTTATTCTATTTTATTAAATTTGAAAAACTTACGGCTACATACAGTTATAATCAAAAGAACACGTACATTAAGGCCAATTAAAAGTTTTCACATATAGACAGAAATCTGTTAGAAACATGAAGTCGGCAGATTAACAAACATAACAAAATATCAACTAAATAAATAAATAAATCACGCACTAAAGAATTTTTTAGTAATACATTTTTTTCGATGAAGAAACGCTGGTATTAAATAAGTCTACGGTTGGATGTTCGTGCAAGATTTCATTGAAGCTTCTACTGGCTCTTATCAGATAGCTGTTTTGCCTATAGATGCTGTTTACACATGGTATGTGTAAAAGCTTGGGCCTGCGTATCAGAAACGAGCGTGTCACTAAACCTATTTCACCTAGCAGCTCAGGACAGTTCACTTCGCTGTTCGCTATTTTAAAAAGGTAAGATAGGTCCGCTATGCGTCGTCGTTCATGCAATGGCAAGATATGGAACCTTTTGCAACGTGTTTCGTAACCAGAGACGTAGTGTGTATTATAGAGTTCACTATGAAAGTGGCAGAGCTGAAAGAGTAACTTTTAAGCTATTGCATAGCTGTCATTGCGGGCTATGACGCGGCGACCGAATCAAGAAACTCCGTAACGAAAATACCTAATCTTTCAGTTCGGCAGACTTCGGCACGGTGTTTGTGTGCGTGCGACTAGACGTATGCTAATTGTCGCGGCAGTCCCCGAGTGCCACATGTATTTTTTTTCGTCTGGGCAAATTCGTGGCGCTGGCCGGGGCAGTTACCTACTTCCAACGCTGCTACTTTTACAGTAAGCTCCTATATAAGGGGTGCGTATGTGTCATACGCACCCCTTTGTTACACCCTGAATATATGTGCAACGCCTCCGTGGTCTAGTGGTTTAGAGCGCGGCTCTCGACTCGGAGGTCGTGGGTTCGATTCCATTGGAATCGTTGGAAACATGTTATTTCCAAGTTTGGTTAGGACAACGCAGGCTGATCACCTGATTGTCTGACAAGTAAGATGATCCATGCGTCGGATGGGCATGTAAGAAGTCGGTCCTGCGCCTGGTCTCTCGCCGGTCGTGGCGGTCTTCGGTCCCACTGGGTTATGAGAGTAAAGGAATAGAGAGTGCTCTTGTGTACTGCGCACACACTTGGGCACTATAAAATTACTCCTGCGTAGCTGGCCTGGTTTCAATGAGACTGGCCACCGTCACCGAAACCGGTGTGGGGAATATTGTTGTCATTAAGGGCCTGTTTCACCACTTTCTGATAAGGTGCCGAATAGGCTATTCAAATTTTTTTGGCAGATTCTCCATACTTCATCTGTCAAGTTATGTGGTGGATAGCCTAAATTTATCAGGAAGTGGTGAAATAGGCCCTAAATATGCAAGATCGTCTCGTATAAAGCATTTATGTTTACATTTATTTGGCCTAGTGATTTGTCACCCATGATTCATGTCACTATTTCCGAGATCGCACAGATGTTCAAACTAAAATTAACTTCATTCACTTTTGTAATACACTGTATAATGGATGTCGTAGATTTTGTGTTAAATTGTGGGTAGTTTGTCTTTTTTTCGATAAAGCGATAAATTATTCGGGATTAATGTGGTGAAATGCGAGAATTTTTGGTATAATTAACAGTTTAACAGTTTCAATGTAATATTTTAAATTCGAAATGCTGATGTCTGTTAACTCTTCATGCTTAAACGACTTAACCAATTTAGATCAAATTTGTTACGGACATTCTTTGAGTCCTGGAAAGAATATTATAAATTTATCATCCTGCGAAAATGTACGGTTCCGACGCGACTTCATTTCGTAGAGTATTAATTTTGTAAGTCGACGCAAAACTTGTTACTTCTTCGCGCTCAAACAGCTGAACCGATTTTGCTGAAATTGCTGAAATCTGGTATGGATACACTTTGTGTCCCCTGAAAGGACATAGGATCCATTTATTACGGAAAACCGTACGATTTCCGCGCGGTAAACGAATTTTGGCGCAACGGAGTTGCTGGCGTTATCTAGTTAGTACTATTCCGCGATCCATCGCGTTGCGTCTTTCTGTGGACAGCCTAAAGGTGGCCATTTTCTACCGACATTTGTCTAGCGATCCATGCCGCCGCTGCTTTGTAATGGAGTAAAGCAAAATGAAACCTACAGCCTATGACCTAAAGCATTATATAGCATTTAATTTGAAATTTTGTCGGTAACCGTCGCTTCCCTTTGTGGACAACCCTAACCAGTACCGAAATTGTCTCCAGCCACTTAATTCAATGGTTTTCGGATACACCTGAACGTAATGTTATTTTATTCTGTGCGTGCGAGAGTAAGGTGGGTGAAAAGATAAGGTGTAGAGGGGACACTTTGTTAAAATAGTGACAGTCAATGAATAAGTTAACGTCAATTTGTTAAATTGTATGTTTTCTTTACGCTAAAGTAAAAAGAACTTGAGAGGTGTCAAGGGACACACCACACTGTTCAGTGTTCAGGAAACGAAAATAACTTGCTTTCTATGAGAGAGATAGAGAGATAGAGAGAGAAACACACGGCTTACAACGTCACAACGATACAAAAATTGTCGTTACAACTTTTTTTTTTTGTCTAGTCCCCTTTCGCAACGCGCGATAAGGAACTTCGTTCCAAAAAATATAAACAGACAAACCTATAATCTCCTCCTTTTTGGAAGTCGGGTAAAAATGATTATCATCATGGGGATTCTTTAAGCCCAATGAAGATACTCTGAGCCCAGAAAAGGACACAGTTTTCATACTCGAAAAATGTATGGTTTCCCACACAGACATAGATCAAGAATCAAGATAGATACCGCATGTCGCTCCATTTGTATGAAAACGAACGTGCCACTATTTTCATAAGTACTGTGACGTACCGATGATAAGAAACGTGTCCATTATCTAGGCTTACGTTTCTATTTGAATTTCTACAGCTCAATACAGCACTTCTAGGCATTTAGGCATTTTAAAAATTCCGATCGACGTCCGATTAACTAACCAGACTAAAGAACAGACTTTCGAAAGGCGAGCATTGCTCGTCGTTTGGGAGCGCGGTAACATACACATGCGGTATCTATCTTGATCTATGTCTGTGGTTTCCCGCCATAAACTAACTTCGGCGCAGCGGAGTAGCGGACATTAGACTAGCCGTAGCTGACGTAGTGATTTGAGACCTCTATATTATTATGTGAGGTGTTATCAAGTTGTACCTCTGTTCCCCCACTGTGTCCAGACCATAAAGTGAATATACATAGCGGAATAGAGAAACAAAGGACTGAGCAAGCGAGATGTCACTATCAGTAACACTGCGTGGTAAAAAGAGACGTGTGATACATGACAGCAGCACTCTTTTTTTGACGTCCAGTCGGCACGTGCCGCACGTTGACAATTTAATCTCATAGAATTCATGTTCAATCATGCTTGTGTAAGTGTATACGTACACATATTTTTACACACAGATAATGTAAACCAATTTCGGTTTCGTTTGACAGCTCGAGATTGTTGCTCTATTCCGCTACGTATATTAACTTTATGGTCCAGATTCAATAAGGTGTGATAACACCTACACTCTACACGCCGTGCGTGACGCGACTGACGATGGGCGGGCGGATTTTATATGAGTCCTGGGTGTAGGGTTGCCAGGCGATACTGCTGGGCATGTGGCGGTTTTATGTCAGAAGGAGGCTTTCTGTTTTTTACCGACTTCAAAATAGGAGGTTATCAATTCGACGCGTATGTATGTAATATTAGCACCAGGGCAATTTTCGCATATTATGTTAGTCTACATCAGCGTCTGAACAAATGTGCCTTTCAAAAGTGTAATATGTATGTTTATATGTTTGTGTTCGCATATCTCCGGAACTACAAGGCCGATTTGAGTAATTATTGTTTTGTTGTACTAGGTATGGTCAAAGTTCTGTTTCATCAGAATCGGTTCAGTAGTTTTTGAGATAGGGTCTAGGGAATTTTAAGTACAATTTTGAGGTTGGTTTTATTCACTAATTGTTCAAGAACTCTGCAGTCTGAGCGGGTTGATTTTAGCTCGTTAGATTCCCACTGCTGTATCTCCTGTGTCGCCAGGATCGACAACAGTACCCAACCACGAAAACCCTTTGATATGACCTCAGATCTGACACTGGGTAAATAAAGGTTCTAAATAATCCCAAGACGATTTGAAATGCCAAAGTGAAAACTTCTTTATTAGCGTTGTGCGTTTTTTTGGGATGTAAAAAAAATGTTAAACTTGCGTCGGGACACGTGATCTGATAGAAAATCGTAAGACGGAGTGAAACGAGAAAAATATCTTCATCTGATAAGTGCCAACCCTAAAGTTAGGGTTGATAGGTCGTAATAAATGTAGTGATTTTATATGTAGTAACCTGTAACACAACCCCGGGAATATTATATTGTGGGTCATATTTGCCCCACACCTTAGAGTTAGGGGTGTTTTGGCAGGTGGGGGTTGAAGAAATGTGTGGATAGTTTTTCTTAGTTTTTTGTGTTTACTTTTAACTGACTACGAAAAGAGGGGTATTTAAATGATCTGAGATCTCTCCAGTTGTCGCTGTCATCCGTTCAACTAGAATGATGGAAGAGTGCACTTGTACACTGCGCACACACTTGTGCATTATGAAATTACCTCTGCATAGCTGACTTGGTTTTAATGAAATCGGCTACCATCAACGAAACCGCAACCGTACATTTTCCGGGATACCAACTACCCTATGTCCTTTCCCTGAAATGGAAGTGTCTGCCCACCAAATTTTAACAAAATCGGTGTAGCGGTTTAATCGTAGTAATGAGAATTAATGCTATTTTCTATTCATTTCGTTAACATGCTAATTTTAATGTCACAGCATGCTAAGTGTGGTGTTTGTATAGAACCTTTTTATGAGTTTACCTTTTTGATAAGCATTGTATTTACTGTCAAAAGTTGTCATCGTCATTCTGTTAATAAACGTATTTTCGTTAGCATGTCCTAAGTTGTATTATTGCTAAATACGCATATATCTTAGTGGCGACGAGGTAAAACCGACAAAATGTCGGTGGGTAAGTTGACTGAATTTGATTCAGAGTCAGATTGCTGGGAATCTTACATAGACAGACTCGAGCAATACTTCATGTGCAATAGCGTTAAGAATGAGCTGAAAGTGGCAACGCTGATTACGGCTGTAGGCGCGGAGACGTACGAGTTGATGACCAACTTATGTACTCCGCACAAACCGGCCACGAAGCAATACGCGGAGCTTGTTGAGATTGTGGGAAAACATCTCAAGCCGAAACCGTCGGTTTTAGCCGAAAGATACAATTTTCGGAGACGGGTACAGAATCGCTCGGAGAATATTGCGAACTTCGTTACCGATCTAAAGAAGCTATCCAAAAATTGTGGATTCGTGAACGACTCTCTATTCGAAAATTTAAGAGATCAGTTTGTATGCGGGCTAAGGAACGACTCTATCAGACAAAGAATATTCACTGAGGAGGGTGTGACTTTCGATAAGGCCTATAAGATTGCTGTAGCGATGGAGTCGGCAGAAGCGGATTCATCCCTTGTAGCTAGCGGCCGGGAGGTGCCGATGACTCCAGTCGGTAGAGACCCCACAAACAGACTGCACAATCTTTATAATCTTGACGGAAACCCAGTTTTAGCTAAAGTTTCGGGAAGGCACAAGACATCATACAAAAATAATGCCCAGATATCATATAGAGACTCGGTGGTTACTAATGACAAGAATGAGAGTTGTCCCACTTGCGGGTATCAACATAGAGCAGAACCTTGCAGATTTAAGTCACATATTTGCAAGATGTGCAACAGGGAAGGTCACCTCAAGAGAATGTGTCCCCGCAGGAGGGCTGCTACGCGCCTTGACTGTCTCGAGGAGATCGGAAACGACAGCACGGGTACTTTAAATAAAGAGGTGGTATTTAACTATTCAGTTAGTACTCGCTCGTTTAAGGATTTCCCCCCCTACACTGTTAATATTACTGTTAATGGTAAAACATTACCAATGGAGATTGACACAGGGAGTGCAATTTCATGCATTAACAAAGAAACGTTCGACAGAATGTTTGAAAATTGTGAAGTCTTTCCTAGCGAGATTAAGCTAAGATACTACACAGGAGAGCTGAAAGATCCCTTTGGGAAAATTAAGCCTTTAGTTACATACAATCAATGTAAAAAAAAATTAGACTTGTATATAGTAGATAAAGGTAAAAGTAATCTTTTGGGTCGGCAGTGGATAAGCGAATTAAAAATATATCCGCAGCCATCTCAAATGTGTAGCATTAGCGAGGATTTTAATTGGACGTATTTCAGTTCCAGGTTCTCTAAGGTATTTGCGGACGGACTCGGGAAGTATACGGGTGGAACAGTCGGTTTTCGTTTACGAGAGGGAGCACAGCCGATCTTTTTACGTGCTCGCCCGTTAGCTTACGCTTTACGTGAGCCGGTAGAACGGGCACTCGAACAGCTGCAGCGTGATGGCGTCATTTCACCTGTGTCGAGCTCGGACTGGGCGACGCCTATCGTGCCGGTACACAGTGGCGAAAATACCGAAAAACATGGCAAAAACTAAAAATCTAAAAGTAATCCGAAACCAGTTTTATTTTTTGTGGGACTCAAGACAATAGACCGGGCTATCTACCTGCGTCGGAGTCGACCAATATCCCTGCTCCTCGCTTGTCAAAACTCAGTCCAAAGTTTGACTTGTCGAAGGGCGGATGCGTTTTGTGTTTTTTCAACTTGTTTTCAAATTAATTTTTTGTGGTATTTTCCTACAAATCCTGTTAACATCTGCTATGGATTCCATTCCTGGAGGTAAGATACATAGTTAAGTTTGCCTAGAATGTATGATTTATGACAAATTTTTGTTTTTTAGGGTTGCAAATGTCGTAGTGTCTAATTTACTATTAATTATTACGTTCATTGTATAAAAGTATGATTTCTTGCCATATCCATCGTTGAAAATGGTCATAATAAAAGCGTTATACATCTGTTAGCTAAACCAAGGTAATTTTTAATGCGACCAAACGATACACTAGAACAAAATAATGTATATTCTAAGTTTGTATATTTTCGAGCAAAACTTATTTGATGGTTTTTGTACAGTTTTCGATTACATTTCTTTATTTTTGGTAAAATATCGCATTTTGCTTCCTTTCTAAATTTTAATGCACGTTTTTAGGTTCAACTAGCAGACGAGACGACGATGGCGAGATATCTTCGAGGACTGATTTTGTTTCTGAAGGTAACATTAATAATTTTGTTTATCAACCCAATTAGGTATTTATACATACATACATACATAACATCACGTCTGTTGTCCTAATTTTTTTTATAAATGTAAAAAAGTTAACTGATGACATGCTGATCTGAAATGCTGGCCATGATTTTCATTTAATTGTGATAATTTTCATTTCAGGTTCTATCGAAACCGAAATTTCTCTGAGTAGACGGACTATTATAAGTTACTACCGACAATGTACATCAACCAAAGATTCGGATAAAATGCAGTACCTTTGTGAAGAGGTCAAAGGGGCCCTTAACATTGAGGTTTCAAGCGAAATAAGGAGCACGTTAAGTAAACTTGTATATAATTACAAGCAAAAGCTTGTAAAATCTCACCGGAATTTCGACAGATGTTTGAATAACAATAAAGATTGGTTCAATGCATTTGTGACGTTTGTTGTGCCACGCAAAAGAAAAAGCGGATCTTTAGGAGGTCGACCAAAAAAAGAGTTCGATGAATGCTCGGAAAGATCTAAGCGTCAGAAGACAAGAGATATACGAAATCAGTTTACTTCATCTGAATTATCTTATGCGGCACAAATGAATTTAAGGGCGGTTGGTGAGTTAGAGAAATCTAAAACTATTAAAGCTACTATTTCAGAAAAATGTGACTTGAAAAAATTGCCCCAATGTGGGCACGGCACCCATTCTCCAGAGAAAGCACTATCACTTTTAATAGAAGGGGAACTGACAAAGCATCAATATAACTTGTTTAGATCTACTGCGTTAGAGGCAAATTGTAAGTTATATCCCAACTATGAGACAGTCACAGATGCTAAGAAAAGATGCTACCCATCAGGAATGTTGTTTACAGAAGCTACGGCTGAAGTACCTCTTCAAAATTTACTTGACCACACAGTTGAAAGGTTATTGTTGTCATTAAATGAAGTGATAGCTAGCCTGGATGACAATAAAAAGAAGAAGCTTTGCTTAATTTCAAAATGGGGGTGTGATGGTTCAGGCTCTCATTCTCAGTACAAACAAAAATTTGAAGAAGCTGATTTGACAGATCAATTCATGTTTATAACATCCATCGTTCCAATACGCTTATTTTATCAAGATGAAGATAAAATGGAGTTAGTGTGGCAAAATCCCCGTCCATCATCTCCTCGGTATTGTCGTCCTTTAAAGCTTCAGATGGCACAAGAAACAAGTGCTTTAACATTATTACAAGCTGAAAACGTAAAAAATGAAATATCTCTTTTGACTCCTACTAATGGCGACAACTATACTGTGAGACATGATTTAAAATTAACAATGGTTGATGGGAAAGTAGTCAATGCTATCACAGGCACAAAGTCCGCAATGATGTGCTATCTTTGTGGCTTAACTTCAAAGGATTTTAACAGAATAAAACATTCCATCACTAGACCTGTTAAAAAAGAAAACTTAGAGTATGGAATATCAACATTGCACGCTTGGATTCGGTTTGCTGACTGCATTTTGCACCTTGCTTATAAAATGAAGCTCTGCAAATGGCGGTCAAGGAAGGAAAACGAAAGTATCATAGAGGCAGAGAAGAAGCGGATACAAAAGGATTTTTGGGAGAAATTGGGGCTACATGTCGATGAACCCAGACAAGGAGGAGGCACCTCCACTGATGGCAATACGGCAAGGAAAATATTTCAAAATGCCAGAGTTACTGCGGAAATCACAGGATTCAATTGAAATATAATTGAAAGATTTCACACTGTATTAAAAGTAATATCAAGTGGATATAAAATAAAAACTGAAACTTTCAAGGATTTCTGTCTTCAAACAGCTGCAGCATATATATTTAATTACCCATGGTATCCGATGCCAACAACTGTACATAAAATTCTGATACATGGACCGGAAATTGTTGACTCAATGAATGTTGCGATTGGATTGCTCGGTGAAGATGCTCAGGAGAGCAGGAACAAAGATATAAGAAATTTTAGAGAACATTTCTCCCGAAAATTTTCGCGCACAATATGCATGACGGACACCTTTCAGCGGTTGATGGTTTCTTCCGATCCATTTATAACAGGATTAAGAAAGTTGACGCCTAAAAAAGAATCTACTTTCACTACTTTAGACTTAAGCTTATTAGATGAAGAAACAGAAATATAAAAAATTTTTACCTATATTTTTTTTGTTTTTTTTTTAAGATAAGTGCAAATTTTTGACAAAAGCGTGGCTTTCGATCTAATTTACATAATAGAAAATAGCCATGGCTTAAAAATTTTTGTTATTTAGATTACTGAAATACTTAATTCATCACGTTTTTTCTAATATTATTTGAATAATCGACAGCCCTGCCCAGAAAACTGATCACGTTGAGCTATAAACTATTTATTCTTATTAGTTTTAACGTTCTCATAACAAATTAATAGAATTTAGGTTTTTGCCATGTTTTTCGGTATTTTCGCCACTGTGCGGTAATGAAAAAGGACGGCACAATACGGATTTGTGGTGATTTCAAACTGACGTTAAATAAGTGTTTAGAAATCGATCGTTTTCCGTTACCTCGGGTTGAAGATCTATTAGCCAAATTGCATGGAGGAGATAAATTTTCTAAAATTGACTTATCGCAGGCTTATACGCAATTCGAACTCGATGAATCCCAAAAATTCACAGTTATTAATACACATAAAGGTTTATTTAAGTATAATAGACTAATTTTTGGCTTAGCATCTAGTCCGGGAATTTTTCAAAGAAAGATGGAACAGATTTTTGCGGGATTGCCCGGGGTAGGCGTTTTCTTGGACGATATTATCATAACGGGTAAGGATGATGAGTCACATCTAGCTACCTTAAAGGAAGTTTTTACGAGACTGGAGAAATGGGGTTTGAGAGTTCGAAAAGATAAATGTACTCTTTTCGGCAACTCAGTTACGTACTTAGGCTTTGTTATCGATAAGAATGGAGTTCATACTGACCCTCATAAGGTTGAAGCGATTAAGGAAGTTAAAACACCAGCTAACGTTTCCGATTTGCGATCTTTCCTAGGGCTAGTGATCTATTATGCTAAATTTGTCCCCAATATGAGTACTATACTAGCACCATTATACGACCTTCTTAAGAAGGATTCTAAGTTTAGGTGGGACCAGAGATGTAAGCGGGCATTTAACGATGTTAAAAACATTTTAGCCTCTAGTGAAGTCCTCGTACACTATTCTTTAGACTTACCACTTATTTTGACGACAGATGCCAGTAGTATAGGTATAGGAGCAGTCATTTCGCATATTACGTCTCAGGGTGAGAGACCGATCGCATACGCTTCCCGAACGCTTAACTCGGCAGAGAAAAATTACTCCCAAATTGAGCGGGAGGCTTTGTCTATTATATTTGGTGTACGAAAATTCCATCAATATGTATATGGGCGTAAGTTTATTCTGAGGACGGATCATAAGCCCCTGGTTTCTATTTTCGGAGACAAGGCGGGTATTCCGGTCATGGCGGCTAGTAGGATGCAAAGATGGGCCGTTATACTAGGTGGTTACGATTATAAAATCGAATATGTTAGTAGCAAGAATAACGCGGCGGATGCCTTGTCTAGATTACCGGTTGCTCAACAGGTTAGCGTGAAACAAGAGAGCACATATCTTTCGTTCGTGCAATCTTTTTTACCAATTACTAGGAAGGAGATACAAAAACAGGTCAGCATAGATAGTATCCTTAGAAGGGTGATGTCATTTTTGCATTCTGGCTGGCCCGATTCGTGCCCAGAGGCGGAATTGCAACCCTACTTCGCGAGACGCAATGAGTTATATATCGACACGGGGTGTATCGTGTGGGGATATAGAATAGTTATACCGGCTAGTTTGCGATCTTATATTTTGAGCGAATTGCATGTAGGGCACATGGGGATAGTTAAGATGAAAAGTATAGCGCGCAGCTTCGTTTGGTGGCCGGGGATAGATACAGATATCGAAAGAGTGTGTAGGGATTGCGCTACGTGCGTAGCTGAGAGCTCGGCTCCACCTAAGGCGATGATACAGCCGTGGCCGCATGAGCCGGAACCGTGGTCGAGGTTGCATGTAGATTTCTTGGGCCCTTTAAATGGTAAAACATTCTTAGTGGTTATCGACGCGACCAGCAAGTGGCTGGAAGTTTTTCACATGCCGAGGACGACCGCTAGCGCGGTGATTAAGGTGCTACGGGAAACGTTTGCGCGGTTTGGGCTGCCGAAACAAGTAGTGTCCGATAATGGACCACCTTTCTCTAGTAGAGAATATCTCGATTTCATGACAAATAACGGTATTAAGATTTCGTTTTCGGCGGTTTATCACCCGGCCTCTAATGGTGCCGCCGAAGGAGCAGTCAGAATTTGCAAGCGGGCGTTAAAAAAATCAGCCCGGGATGGCTGCGATTTAGATGCAGCATTGCAGGCGTACCTGCTGGCATATAGGAACGTAGAGCACAGCACAACGGGTGTGTCGCCCGCCATGCTGTTACAACGTAGAACGCTACGTACGAGATTAGACCATTTGAGGCGGGGTAGACCGATTGAGGATAGGGTGCGGGTAGCTCAAGAAAAGCAAATAGGGTCCGCCGGGGGTCAAGTGCGAGCTTTTCAAGTTGGGGAGGATGTCGTGGTGCGCAATTACGCGCAAGGCGAAAAATGGGTGCAAGGGAGAGTAGAGGAAGGAGTAGGCTCTCGGCACTACGTAGTGAATACGGGTCTAGGGCAACTTAAAAGGCACGTGGACCAGATGAAACCGTGGGCAGTGCCGTATGAGCCTCCGGACACGCATACCCCGGGAACCTCAAGGGGTCCCTGTAGTAACCCAGCTGCGGGCGAGAGTGGCGTCCCTGTACTAGTAGAGACACCTTCTTCAAGCGACACTCCCGTGGCGACGAATCCACCGACCTCAGTTCCACCTGTACGCTTGCACCGACCCAAGCGCCTTACGAGGCCGATTGATAGGTTTGGCTATTAGTTGTTTAATATCATCTTATTAAGTCACTGAGGCTGATTATTTTGATGTTTGATAGATAGGGTTACTTAGGCTAGTTATGTAGTATTTTATAATTTAGTGTGAGGGTGTGGTGTTTGTATAGAACCTTTTTATGAGTTTACCTTTTTGATAAGCATTGTATTTACTGTCAAAAGTTGTCATCGTCATTCTGTTAATAAACGTATTTTCGTTAGCATGTCCTAAGTTGTATTATTGCTAAATACGCATATATCTTACTAAGTATTATTGCTTTGCTATTTGCTAAAAACGCGACATCGTGAATTATCGGTTCGCATAGCACCGCTCGCTTATCGAGTATTATTTCGCATCGAGTGAAAAATAGCAACTCATTAACAGTTAGCACCGCGGTGCGAAACAGCGCGCGGACGTGATTTTTATCATGATCGCAGACTATTGCTAAGCACGATAATATTAGCAATCGTATTTTTAGCAAGTACGATTAATTTAATTATTTCTAATGGACATTTTACAATTAATTTTTATTGCTAATGCTATTTTTATTAACACTATTTAATCGTGAAGAGGTAACAGACAAACAGACGCATTTTCGCATTTTTGATATTAGTAAGGATGAAATCAGCACTATCTTTTTCTTTGGCTCAGCCTTAACCACGTGAAAATAGATTATGTTATCAGTCGCCGCCCAACTGAGCTCCGGGAATTGATAATAAACCTTATCTTAATATTAATAGAGCTCTTATCTGCTCGGCAGTAAATTTTTATGATAGCTCCTTGCATGCGAATTTGTACCTTAATCCATAATGATAAGGTTGAGATTAGCATGAAGGGTAGTCGTACTAATACTAAGCTCGGAAATTGTTTTATGAGAATTTCCGCTCTATTATAAGGCAGTAGAGTTGATTTTTGTATGGCGTAACAAATTGCTCAACCTTTGCAAACTAGCATTATTTGTTTGGGTGTGTGAAGCATCTCTATTGTGTATGTGTGTGGAATAGTGACATTATGACGTCATAATGACGGCATACTGGTGATGTTATGGTAAACGAGAGAACACGATGCGGCACTTTTTATAAAGCGACCAAAATTAATAGCTCAATAGCTTTTTTCTGTAGCTCCACCCTTTACCCCGTGGTAACCGTGTATTTTCAGTGACGAAAAGTATTCTAATCTCTTTTCCATGGACTCAGAGTATCTACCACAGACATAGATCAAGATCTTGATCTGTTGATAATTGTTTTTTTTTAATGAAATAAGGGGGCAAACGAGCAAACGGGTCACCTGATGGAAAGCAACTTCCGTCGCCCATGGACACTCGCAGCATCAAAAGAGCTGCAGGTGCGTTGCCGGCCTTTTAAGAGGGAATAGGGTAATAGGTGAGGGTAGGGATGGGAAGGGAAGGGAATAGGGGAAGGTAGGGAAGGGAATAGGGTAAATTCGGCGAAACAGCGCAAGCGCTGTTTCACGCCGGTATTCTGTGAGAACGTGGTATTTCTCCGGTCGAGCCGGCCCATTTATGCCGAAGCATGGCTCTCCCACGTATAGAGTGATCTTGATATTATATTATAATTTATATGTCTGTGGAGATATCATACCCAGCATTATCGGTTCAGGGGCTTGATCGTGAAGAGGTAACAGACGAACAGAAAAAAATTCGCATTTATTATATAATAGCACTAGATGCAACTCCGTTTCTCCAAAATTCGTTTATAGCACGGGAATCGTACTATGTCCTTTCCCGGGACTCAAAGTATCCCTATACCAAATTTCAGCAAAATCGACTCAGGGCGTGAAAGAAAAGACAGACATGCACACTTTCGCATTTATATTATTACGAGCTTTTGCCCGCGGCTTCGCTCGCGTTAATAAGTATTATTATATACAAACTTTCATCCCCTATTTGAACCCCTTGGGGTTGGAATTTATCGAAATCCTTTCTTAGCGGATGCCTACGTCATAACATTTACCTGCATGCCAAATTTCAGCCCGATCCGTCCAGTGGTTTGGGCTGTGCGTTGATAGATCACTATGTCAATCAGTCAGTCACCTTTGAGTTTTATATATATAGATATAGATAGATAGATATAGATTAGTACTGCTAGATAGTAATTACTAATTAGTATTGATAGTATATTATCAATACTAATATTATAAAGCTGAAGAGTTTGTTTGTTTGTTTGAACGCGCTAATGTCAGGAACTACAGGTCCGATTTGAAAAATTCTTTCAGTGTTAGATATCTCATTTATTGAGGAAGACAATAGAAGCGAAGAAACAGAGGAAAATGTGAAAAAAACGGGGAAAATTATTTGAATAGGCTATAAATTATCACTCTAAGACCAATAGAAGCGAAGAAACAGAGGAAAATGTGGAAAAAACGGGGAAAATTATTTAAAGGCACTTATCTCGCGATTCGCGAACTACTAGAGCAATTTTAATGTAATTTGGAATAGATAATTTGTCTGTGAAACATATAATTTACGCGAGCGAAGCCGCGCGGAACGTCTAGTCTTAAATAAATTCGTACTTCTATGCTCTGAGTCGATAGTTTAGAAGTTATAATGATTTTCTTATCCATACTAATGATTTTCTTATCCATACTAATATTATAAATGTGAAAGTGTATCTGTCTGTCTGTCTGTCTGTCTGTCTGTCTGTCTGTCTGTCTGTCCGTCTGTCTGTCTGTCTGTCACCTCTTCACGCCCAAACCACTGAACCGATTTTGCTGAAATTTGGCATGGAGATACTTTGAGTCCCGGGAAAGGACATAGGATACTTTTTGTCCCGGAAAAATGTACGGTTCCCGCGCGATAAACGAGTTTTGGCGCAACGGAGTTGCGGGCGTCAACTAGTGAAGTATACTTGGGCAGATTAGTATGAGAGCCAATGCAAAAATTTTCAAAAGTTAAGAGAAACAATGTTTTTGAGAGCCAATTTATCAATAAAATATGCTATACATCATGGCATTACAGGATCGGACACCGGTGTTGGGACACATTGTATATATCGTCATAACATACAGTCTATAATAATCTACAGGGTGTAACAAAGATAAGTGATAATACTTTAGGGTGTGTACGTGTTTCTTGTAGAGAGTTCACTGTGAAAGTAGCAGTGCTGAAAGACGAAAAAAATTTTTCACTTTTGTATAGGCAACGGCCCGAGCGACACGAGTTTCCCCATACAAAAGTGAAAAAAATTTTTGGTCTTTCAGCGCTGCTACTTTCACAGTGAACACTCTACAAAGAACACGTACACACCCTAAAGTATTATCACTTATTTTTGTTACACCCTGTATATTATGATGACTCGACTGATAATATTTTCCCGCATATTATATAAACGCTACGATGATTTTTCGGCGATTAGTATACCGCGATTACTCATACTATGATAGTAACATACTAATCATAGTGTCGAAATTGTTCTGCAAGATATAAACATAAATATATTTCGATACATTTTTATCTAAGTGCAAAAGAATGTATAATTCTACCAATCCATAGTTTATAATGTGTTGTAACTAGTGTTTGCGAAAATAATTTACACTTTGATTTGGCCGGGTTTTATTGAATATGTTTAGATCAAAATGGATCGAAATGGGACGTAAAAGTGGCTGAGATTGTGATTCTGTGGTATGAAAGAGATGAAAAGAATTATTCTTATGTTACAGTCTTACAGTGTGTGAAAACTGCGGTGAAAAGTGCTTACATTGTTTGTTTGCACTATCAGAGAAGTTTATAAGGCAGTTGACGGGTCGCCTGAGTAATTTGGTCGGGTTAAGTCAAACGCATCGGACTGATCACAGCTACAGCTCGACAAGGCTTTAAAGTTGAAAGCAGTGTTTTTCAATCTGTGGGTCGCGACCCCTAGGGGGGTCGCGAAGCCTTACTCGGGGGTCGCCGACAGAGAGTAAAAGTTGAGGTATAATAGATAAATATACCGAACTAGGAAAAAAATCATTACCTAACGTAGATAGCCTTTAAATTATTTCTTTGTCTTTCTATGACACGAGGGGGTTGCCAGTATATTTCAATCAGTAAAGGGGTTTGGGAAATCAAAAAGATTGAAAAACACTGGTTTAAATGAACGTGGCGAAAAAAGGAACTAACGCTGCCGTCATACAAAAACGTTATATTTTTTGACAGTTCTCCTTTACCAGCAGCGCCCCGTCCACGTTCATTAAAAGCCTTGTCGCACTTTGATATTGAATTGACATAAGCCGACCAAATAACGTAGGCGGTAGGTCCGACAACTGCTAAGGAATCATTTTCCTCGATGGCACATAGTGGATGCGAAGGCGTTAGGAAGGAAGGAAGGAAGGAATTATGGTGAGTGCTGAATGACGCTTGCAAGTTGCAACGCCATAATTGGACACCATTTATCGCGCGGAAACCATGCATGTTTCCGGGATAAAAAGTGGTGCTACATGTTCTACGTGTTTGTCTGTTTATGTGCAATGTGTATGTCTGTCCGTGGCATTGTAGCATCCACACTGGAGGATAGTCCATTCATTAAGGATGGTTTTAGGCTGTGTAACGCCACGCCGCGTAGGGTTCATTTTCAGCTTAAATTTAAGCTATTTTGTTGCTTATTTCTTTTATTTCTCGAACAATTTTGTAAAATATACATTGACATGTATATAAATATACATACATATTTATATGTACCCTCATCAGAAACTCAAATTATCATATTGGCTCCAATACCGATTGGGACTGAGATTGGTATTGTGAAAAACTGGTGCCAAATCATAATTTCGCTGACCCTATCTTACTGTATCGAATCACTGCAATAAGCAATGATTTTGATAGTAAAGATGGGATGGTACGAGCAATTTGGTTTATTGCGCAGCAGATCTAATAGTGATTTTGTGAAACGTACAACGTTTTGAAAGAAGCTCCTCCACAGTAACTTATAATCATTCACCAAACGGCCATCGACATCTGCAAAAACTAAGGAGTTGCAAGTGCAGTGCCGAATTTGTAATTACAATATATCACTTTCGCCCACTCCTCAAATATGCCTCATCGTACTCGCCATTTGCCATTGCCATTGCCCATAAAATTCGTTGAAGACTAGAGTTAAATAAGACAATAGTCAAATAGTCAATAATTATACCTGAATTATATTGAATCATACTTACTGACATGAACTGACATTTGTGTATTAATTATTGTAAAATTGTAATTGTTATTTCAAATGTAATTGACTAATAATTGACAGAATTTATCTGTAATAAGCCGAGTGATAATTTTATTAATCATAATAATGGAATGAATAATTAAGTGACATATTATATTGTATTAAAATTGGACATTAGTAATTGATATTTAATTAAGTAAATTGACTAAATGACTATAATAATTTTAAGGATGTTGAGCGTTTATTTTAAGTAATTGTATTATTGATTGGTTAAAATGATTAAATTTAAACTTTAAATTTTAGTAGTAAGTCCGAAATATGTAGTAAATAATTATTTTATTTTCTTAAGTTTATGTTACCAGCAGGGACATAAATGTAACATTTCCACACCTCATTGAGGTAGACATTGTAAACGCGTTATAGACCTATGAACATCATTGTAAATGACAATTTCTTGGAAATAAAGGATATGAATATGAATATGAATATGAATATGAATATGAATATGAATATGAATATGAATATGAATATGAATATGAATATGAATATGCCCTAAGAACTAATTATTGCTACTACTATATACCTATAGTACTAAATAACGCCCGCAGCTACGTTGCGTGGGAACCGTACATTTTTATGGGTTAAAACCAGCCTGTGTCCTTTTCCGGTATTCAAAGTAACTCCATACCTCGCAAAATCGGTTTAGAGCGTTTAGTCTTTTTAAGCGTAAAGAGGTAACAGACAGACAGACATACACACTTTCGCATTTATTATGTTAGTATGGAATCTTGCTTTTGGGTATTTATGATTTCTAATTTCGCTATCGAATAACTAACGCAGGTTGTATAAGAAACCATTATATCGATTTGCTTCTGCGAATCATGAATTTGTAATACGATAACGTATTGTGGAAAATCCGGTGTTCCGTTTCGATAAATATTTGTTTGATTTCATACACGTGGTACACTATTAGTGGGCTATTTCGGGGTTTTACGGCTAGTTTAGGAAATGCGCCCTATCCTTGTAGCTTTTTAATTTCCGACGTTTCGGCCATTTTCAGGGGCCGTGGTCATGGGTGGTCTGTCCTATCCTTGTTAGTGAAATTCCTCGGACGGGACCCGAGAATCACTGAAAAAGTATTAATTTTAATACTATGATTATGGTGCCCATGATTCAAATAGAAAATTCCGCCTGTCCCCTAAATAGGGGAGCTCAAGAAGGGATTTCGCGACATTTCTCGTTCAACTTTGTGCTGTCTCCCGCTTTGCTTGGAGAGGGTAATTGGAATATCTTCTAATCCTACCATTCTCCTAATTTAATTCGATACTCGTACTAGTCCTACGTTTGTCATGTCCAACGGGCACAACTGAGGTCATATCAAAAGGTTTTCGTGGTTGGTTACCACTGTTGATTTTGGCGATACAGGAGTTGCAGTAGATGCCATTTATTAAAAAGAAGCCAGTTGCCCTTAAAGAGTGCCTCAAGTTGTGCTACAGAATATCTCTAGTTATAATAGTTTAAAAATCTGATTAATCTTATCTTTTTGGTGGTTTTAAAATATTTTTTGAAGTACTGAAATTAAAGATAGAACGAATTGAACTTCTTTTATAACGTTGTGAACTCAATGCCGCTATTTTAGGTCTACCTAGTGGGCTCCCCTACTCTCATTTCGTCGCATCGGAAAAATCTCGTCCAGAAACAATTTGTGCTTAAGACGTGACTCATAAAAGTATAACATAGCCCCGATATTAAATTCCTCGACGTCATGTGACGTCATACGCCGGATTAGTGTGCACGCCGCCTTATGTAAGGGTTGCACAACGGTCTGGCTTAAGAAAACAATATGTCAGAGTTATTATATTTTGAAGTGAAAACTTTAGCGGTGGTGCACTTTTTGGGATGGGTAGAAAATTGTTGAAGGTGATCGAAAGTTCGTAAGAAAGACTTGAGTACACTGCCTTCGCGGCTGATTTAAGAGCCCATATGACCCTAACTTGACTACATACATTAACCTAGATCTCAAAATCTGTAAGATCTAGAAAACTGATTTTTTGTAACAAGTAACTTCAGTTCATAAAGATTAAATGCTCAAGACGAAAACACGATCACTCAAAAAATGCTCGATAGTTTCTTTTTTACAAAAAACCTTGTTTTAGACACATTTTTGCTTGGATCTTCGAAGTTTGCTGTCTTTTCTTTAATATTCTTTAATATCTAAAAAGGTATTGATAAAACCTAAATTTGCTCAAAACACTTTTTTCATAATCATTATAGTTCGTCTTTTATTCAAGTAAAACTAACTCGGCGATGATTCCGCGCCGTCCTTTTTCACCTGGCATAATATGAAAGACGGGCGTGAGTGTGAAGAGAGAAGGACGATGTTTGATTTTTAGAGACAGGTGAGCTCTTAATAATAATAATGCTCTTCAATGTTAATCTAAAACCTGCTGCTCATGCTGTTCGTTTTCGCCTCTGCCGGCACTCATGGAGTGTAGGTACCTGTAGTATTTTTTTGTGGCCGGCCATGGCCTAAAATAAATTCTTTCATTAAAGTATATATTTTAGTGCTTTAAGCGAGAACAGGTAACAGACAGAAAACCTTTCGAATTTATAATATTAGTATGGATTTTACACAGATGTATAGGTCTACCAGGCTCTGATGGCAAATTTTGACGGCAGAGTTTCAAAAAATAGCCTTGATCATTGGATACATTTTTATATTTGCATGTTTCACACACAGTGTTGCTGCGTAGGGTAACCTCAATGAAACCACCACACTGCTGTTGGAACTCGGTTTATTCGAAAGTAACTCGGGCTTATATAGGCTCACATTAGGTTTTCGATAGCGCGATGTAGCGGATTACAAAATTTGTACAGTGCCATCTGTTATCACATCCTATAACTAAAATAACAACTATCGAACTAACAACTTCTATTTAACCTGCCTAGATATGAACCTATACTAGGTGGGATCTTTATATGTCAACGTTCTCAATTGGCAATATTATTTTGTGTACTTATGTCACCTGACATACCTCTAATTCGTATTAAACATCCCGCCCACCAAAAGGACTCGTTCCTTTTCAAACTTATAAAAAGAAAAAAGCTAGTTAACTTACATCTTGTTGCTATTACAATCACATGAAAATGTTAACTTTCTCAAACTTGACATTCACACATTTGACTTAATAATAAATATTAACAATCTCCTTGGTGTAAAGAGCAACAATGTAACTTAAACACATGAAACTTAAAAAGTAAACAATTTTACACTATCATTCAAACTCACATTTAAGTAACAGTAGACACACAAGATATAATGCAAGTAAAAACATAACTCAAATTAAACAAAACTTATTAGGCTTTTCGCAATGAACACAACTTATTATATGGACGTTCACAGATAGTATTTTTGATAACAGGTTTAATACTAACTACTCTGGTAAGGTTGTCTTTACCTGCATGGTTTTAACTACTCTTATCTCATACACAGTCATCTCTAGCTGATAAAATATTTTGATCTCAAATACTACAAAATCAATAACTTCTGGTACAGCATTTTATGGGAAACATTTAAGTATATTATTTAAAGTCACATTAACCATCTTTTGAGTAAGCTTTCATCGCTGAACGCCAGTAAGACGCGTCTCAGTAATCTGGCTCTGAAATTGTAACCAGTGGTTCACCGATCAAAAAGTGATCGGGCGTCAAGGGCATTGGATTATCTATACTCTCACTCAAAAAGTAGATTAGATATAAAACTTAAGCAACTTCCACCAGGGTCAAAAGCGGTTCTCAATTTTCCAAAGGTAAGTGTTGCTAGTACTCTCTCTCTCTCACTGACGTGCGATTACTAGGCAAATTGTTTCTCATTGAAAGAACAAGAACATTGGGTAATATAGCCGCCCACCCTGAACACTCCGTTCCAATGAAAATGGATGATAGGGTGTGCAGTTGGTTTTTCTTCGTAACGATTCTCGTAGTTCTCCGACTACTTAAATCTTCTTCGAAATAAATTTCTTGCGCAGCTTTTATACTTCTATTAGACTATCAAATACTTTACCCATTTCTTTAACTAGTATTACTTTTGTTTCAGGTTTCCGATTTTAATAATACTCTCAGAATTCACTCAAGTGTGGAAATCTCAGCTCTCTCTCTTCTTTAGGATAAATTGCCAGCACCGTGGTTGTTCTCGCTTCTATGTCAGTGCTGACATCTATTTTCTTACAGGGAATATCACTCACTTGCATTACGTCTGGAACATACCACCACAAATCGTGCTCTCAGTTCTTTGACCGAAGTACCTCTTGTTCTTGAGGCACAGTCAGTGGCTTTTGATCTGTGGCAATATGAATCCAGTGGTCGTAGTCTGGTCGAAATTTCGGAAACCTCTTTAATCTCGAATGTGGCCCAACAACTCGGTTCTCTTCTAAGCCAAGCTAAAATTAGAGTGGAATTGGACCAGGCAAATAACTTATCTTTAGGTATCTTCAGAATCTGTGAATACTTCAAATTACAACTTTGCTGCAAGCACGGCTGCACACAACCCGAAATTTGGAATAGTAATTAGCTTTTGAACACGTTTGGCTGCAACGATATATACGTAAGTATTACCACTTTACCTCTTAGACTTTAGGTACACGGCTGCAGCATATGCCACCTGAGACACATCAGTGAAAACGTGCAACTCTACGGGATTGTGCTACGTGATCAACATCCATCGTGGTAAGTACTTCCTTAAACTCATCTCTGTTAAATTTGTTTCCTAAGAACTGTTTAGATCTCTTTATTCCGACATCCTTGGATTTATCATACATACACTGTGGATCAGGATCTCGAAAGGGTAATCTCACAACATGTCTGCCTTTAGTAATTCTTGCAGCTGTAGTTTCATCTATTTCTTTACATCTCTTTTCTTCTTTACATAATTTCCTTTCCTTTATGTCTGGCTTTCTCTCTATATCTCGAAACTGTTTCAGCATACTATCTTCTTTTACTTTCAGGTGATAACTAACAGCTCTTGGTGTTTGCTCTCTTGTACGACCTGCATTGCCAGATATGATCCAGCCTAGCTGGGTATTCTGAGCAATCGGACCACTGGGTGATGAATGCTTAAGAAGACCACTTAATAATATTTGACTATAACCCTCTACTCCTAGAATAATGTCTATTTTTCCAGGTGAACCATAACAAGGATCTGCTAAAGGTAAGTGGACAAGATCTGGCCAGTTCAGGATGCAAGCTTTGGAAGATGGAAGAAATGATGTTAATGAATTTAAAACAAATGCATTAATCGATAAAGAAAAGTCACGATTATGAAGTGACTCTATCTCAAAAGTAACAACACTCTTAGATATATTCTCTTTGCTTTGACCTACACCTGATACTAAACTATTAACTGGTTTGCGGTTAAGACCAAGTGATTTCACTACACTCTCAGTAACAAAGGATGTTTCTGAACCTTGATCAATTAACACACGCGCACTTTGACAGTAGCCATTTTGTGATTTAATTCTCACTAAAGCTGTAGGTAACAACACTCTGTTATGCTTTTGGTAATTCTCACTGGCAAAATTAGCTACTACTTTCGTCTCATATTTTGGAGTTTCTCTCTCATGACAGTGAACTGCATCTACTGAGTCGGATGCAGTACCAGTGGATGAAGTTGGCTGGCTGGAAATCACTTGAGGCCGACTTCTCTCATAATGCAGCAGTGTGTGATGCCTCCTACCACAACGTCGGCAACACGTAATTTGATGGCAATTCTTGACGTTGTGGGTAAGTGCAAAACAATTGAAACAAAGCCTCTTGGATTTTATAAACTCTGTTCTCTCTTGGGGAGACTTAGATCCAAATTGTTTGCATTGGTATAACAAGTGTGGTTTCTCACACATTACGCAGCTTCTCTTAAATTGGACAGTTGAAGAATGATGGGCTTTAATCTCATTGGACAATGCAAAGCGGCGACCGGACTTGGAATCGGACAACATCTCTAAGGTTCTGAATTTCTTCTCTAAAAATGTAACTAATTCATTCCAGGTTGGGAAATCATCTGACTCTCTTCGGCTCACTTCCGACTCCCACTCCGTTCGTGTCTCATAGTCTAGCTTTGAGACGGTGATATAAATAATAATCACATCCCACTTATCCGTCTCAACTCCTAAATTCTGTAGCGATTTCAAACAAACGGCAGTAGTGTCAAGTAAATTCTTAATTGCGGCTGCGGATTCGCTATTTGCGGATTTCAATGAAAATAGCTTTTTCATAACCTCATTGGCATTATATCTCTTATTGCTGTATCGCTTAACTAATTTGTCCCAAGCTTCAGCGTAATTTGATTCGGTAGTAGTCATACTTCGCAATAGCATCTCAGGCTCGCCTCTTAAGCCGCACTTCAAATAATGCATCTTTTGCACAGCACTTAAAGAGTCATTGTTATGGATGAGCGACAGGAACATATCGTGAAAGCTTTGCCACTCTTCGTATGCTCCCGAAAATGTGGGAAGCTGGATTTGAGGTAATTTAACCTCTGGCTTTGCGGGATTACAGCTTTGGTTGCATGCAGACATCGCAGGTGCATCTCTTATCTCACTTTTCTTAATCATATCTAATCTTAATTTAGCTTTGTATTCAATGTATCTCTCTTCCACAGTGTCAAACCACTCTTCCTCAAAATAAGCTACTTGCGATCTTTCGGGCTCAGGTACAGCGCTTACAATCTTATAATGGTTTTCTCTAAATTTTGTCCATAATTGTTCTAAGCTTTCCAATCTGGTGTCAATATAAATTGAAGTTAATTTGTCTTTAGCTGTCTTTTTATAATTGGTAAAAGCTTTGCTTATCTGTGTACCAATTTCCTTTTGCTTCGGTAAAAGTGACTCCATTATGTCAATCGCAATAGCACCAAAATACTACTGTCATAAACTTCACGGAAGACAATTCGCACAGCTCATATAACTGACAAGTCCAAGCCACTTAACTTGAAGAGTCTCTTATTTACAATCTACTTACGGTCTATTGTCCTTGCACCTACTACTCACTGCAATCCAATTTCCTTGTTATTTGCACGCACTACTCACTGCAATCCGAATCTCCTGTCACTGCAATCCGAGCTTCCTGTCACTGCAATCCGAGGGTCCCTGTCACTGCAACTATTCACTTCACTTCTTCACTGTCCACTACACTTACTACTCACTCACTTAGATCCCTGGTTTCGGCACCATATGTTGCTGCGTAGGGTAACCTCAATGAAACCACCACACTGCTGTTGGAACTCGGTTTATTCGAAAGTAACTCGGGCTTATATAGGCTCACATTAGGTTTTCGATAGCGCGATGTAGCGGATTACAAAATTTGTACAGTGCCATCTGTTATCACATCCTATAACTAAAATAACAACTATCGAACTAACAACTTCTATTTAACCTGCCTAGATATGAACCTATACTAGGTGGGATCTTTATATGTCAACGTTCTCAATTGGCAATATTATTTTGTGTACTTATGTCACCTGACATACCTCTAATTCGTATTAAACACACAGAATAAACCTCTATTAGGAAAAAAGGATCAAAATGTTTTGTTCCAACTACCCCGGTATTGCTGGAGTCAATTTATTTTCTCACTTTTTGCCATCAGATTCTGGTAGACCATATTCTACACAAGTCTATCCGAATATCTTCATGTCGTGTCTGATGTTATTGTTCCTCTCGAGAGTCGACTGTCGGAGTCGCAATGGGAATAGCCGTCGCGCGTTATTACATTCCGCGAGTGTGAGCGCGCCTTTACAGTATGTGTTAGAGGAGTGAGCACACTGAGACGGGCCGTGCCGGGGCTCATCGCAAAAGTCCGCCTCCATACAATTTGTATGGAAGCGGAAATCCGCTGCGCCCCGACACAGTGTGCGATACGCGCATCCGCTTCCATACAAATTGTATGGAGGCGGATTTTTGCGATGAGCCCCGGCACGCTGAGCCCCGGCACGGCTGGTCTCAGTGTGCTCAGTCCTTTAAAGGACAACTCTACAGGGTTCTGTAGGTAGGGGGTGAATACTGGAATGATTTGTGGGCATATGCGTGGTGGCCGCAAAGGAAGACTTCCGGTCAGGCCGAAGCCCACGTGATTGATTTCAGCTGTCGTATACATATATATTATACCGACGCACTTATAATAGTTCGATAGCGCGATGCAGGAATGTGGCGCTAGTTGTGGGTACCGCCACAGATTATTGGGAGTTTGTTAGTATTTCTGTTACCGTACCCAGAGATAACGCATGAATAAATTATTCCTGAGGATTAATTCAATCGCACAATTTTTGCCTGATTTTGTAACACATCTATTATTTAATTTCAAGTCGAAGACAAGCGAGAAAATTGGCGGTTTCACTTAATCGCTAGCTGATTGGACCGACAATTTCCGATCGTTCTGGCTCAGCTTACCTCTTCCTGAAGAAAGGGACGGATGGATTATTCAGCTAACCTCAAACGGAAGAAAGAGACAGATAGATTCTTATTCAGCTAACCACTTCCTGAATTCAGCTAACCTCAAGCCAAAGATGGGTATGATTTCGTGATTAATGCTATTGTTCTTAAAAGTTTCGTATCAAAAATCAAAATCAAAATTGTTTTATTTCTGAATAAATTTAAAATAAATGTTTTCAGAAAGTCCTACATGTTGCCTACCACCGGTTCGGGAACTAACCCGGCGAGAAGAACCGGCGTAAGAAACTCGCACGGGGCCCACTTTTTTACCAAAAATAGTGTGAAAAAAATTAATCTTTTAAAATAAAGTTTACAATTTTGTAACTAAATATTATATACAATATGGGTTGACAATCTAGGTAAGAGTTGATATTATTTGCTCTTACACCAAGGAATTGGCTGCAGAGAGTGTCGATCTGTCTTTCTGTTTGTCTGTCTTTCTGTCTGCTAGGCACCTCTTCACGCTTTTTTACAGATTTTAAAACAATGCAACATATTTATAACATGAGGAAACAGTGCGGTTCCCGCGCGGTTATAGAATTTCTACGTAACGCGGATGCGGTCAACATTTAGTAAACATTTAGTTCAGGTCCAAACGGCGTCTAGCTAAAAAGGATAATATTTTAAGCTGCGCGTCCACTGGATCAGAATCAGTGCGTACGGAGTGTACGGATTTGTTGCTTTGTATTGATTACTATGGTACTGCGTCCACTGGATCGGCATTTCTGCGCCTGAGACCGGTATTTATGCCGATGACGTCATCCGCAGTGAACGCGTCATTCAGATTCCGATGGTTTCAAGTTCTGACGTGTTTGCGACGACAACGGCTATACATAAATACTTATTCACGATGAATGACGATATTTTAATTACTTTAGTGGAAAAATATGAAGAACTTTACAATCTTAAACATCAACATTATGATAACCAACTGAGGAGAGACAATATTTGGGATGAAATCGGGCAAATAATGAATTTCGTTTCCTCTTGTTTCTCTTCTCTTTTCCTCTCCTGATAAAATACAACAATATCCTCGTCACTATCCTCCATAATGCAAATGCTCGTTAACTGGCTATGACGGACTAAAAATAACTTAATTGCCGATGCTGAATGCGAATGCAGTGGACGCACCCATCGGCATTTCGGAAATGACGACGCTCCGTCCGCTCCGTACGCTCCGATTCCGATCCAGTGGACGCGCAGCTTAATACGACCTATATTATCTTAACATCGTAAATTATCTCTCAGTGAAAAATTTGCATAATTAAAGCTTTTCTCAAGCTGTGTCAGCGATCCTGAGTGGCTGAGATCCTAGTCGAGGAGGCGATTGAAAAAGTCTAGTCTAGTGGAGGAGGTGAAGGAAAAATAGCAAGCTGATAATAGTATAAGTCTCATAAAAACCACTTAACTGGGTTTAAGCTTGTTTAATAAGCTGCTAGTTTCCGTAATTTTTCTCCGATAAATATTTTGTGTTTCCAGCTGAAACCTTATATTTCTACGGTAGGAAATGAAGCAGCGATATTTAAGAAATGATGTAGCAAGATATTTAACTTAAAAATACGTATGGCACTCGGGGACTGCCGCGGTAAAGTTATTGCGTAACATCTAATCTATACGTGTGCACGTCTAGTCGCACGTACACAAACACCGTGCTGAAGTCTGAAAAATTTAAATGACATAGATGTCGTTTCATAGATATCTATGGACGCTTCACACCACGTCAGTCTGGCCCCGTGCTAAGTACCTAAAGGACTTGTGTTACAGGTACCAGACAACGGAAATATATTTAATACTTTATACTATACATATATTTAAGATTTTTATTATATCATACACATATTTAATACACATCCAGACCCGGGAACATTGAAAACTTTTTGTTCCGTCGGCGGGATTCGAACCCGCGACCCCCGGCTTGAGCTACCGACGCGCTCACCACTGAGCCACAGAGGTCGTCTATAGATCTATGAAGAACCCCCCAATGAAAGAATGTTGCCAGATTTCGGCACGGTATTTGTGTGCGTGCGACTAGACGTATGCGAATTAAATTTGCTTAGATGACGCCCGCAGCAACTCCGTGGTGCCAAAACTCGTTTATCGCGCGGGAACCGTACATTTTTCCGGGATAAAAAGTATCCTATGTCCTTTCCCGGGACTCAAAGTATCTCCATGACAAATTTGAGCCAAATCGGTTCAGCGGTTTGGACGTGAAGACTGAAGAGGTAACAGACAGACAGACACACTTTCGCATTTATAATATTAGTATAGTATGGATAAGTTGATAAAAAATGCTATGCAATAGCTTTACCGCGGCAGTCCCCGAGTACCACTCGTATCTATTCTTTTGATAACCATATTTTGATCCCATAACGGAATTTCCCGCCAGTGTATCCCAAGCGTTAGTCTACTACACTATAAATAAACAGCTGTATGTCTTTTAGTTATTCAGCGAGGCCATAATTCGCGGGCCGCGACGTGAGACGATTTATGGAGATAATGTGAGCTAAAACGGACATACACTCTTAAATTGGATCTCTACACTTTGGCCAATGATGGGCCAACAAGCGAACACATAGACGAATGTGCATACTAATATTATAAATGGGAAAGTATGTCTATCTACGTCTACTTCTTCACTCGTAAACCGCAGAAACAATTTTGGTGAAATTTGTTATGTTCGGGCCACACTAACGTCAAACGCCGTTAATTATCGCGTTGTTGGACGTTAGCCGTTAGTGTAGCCACAATTTAACGCGATAATTTTCAACGGCGTTTACAATGCCGTTTTCCGTTTGGCGATAGCTCTAGTGGCGGTACATCAAGAGATTAACGCGAGAATTAATGCGATGAAGCGGCCACACTACGTATCATCACTGTGCATTGAGAGCCCGACGGGATCACACGTGTTGGCTTCGACTTGTTTGCATTTAAATCACGTTTTTTTTTTTTATGAAATAAGGGGGCAAACGAGCAAACGGGTCACCTGATGGAAAGCAACTTCCGTCGCCCATGGACACTCGCAGCATCAGAAGAGCTGCATGTGCTTTGCCGGCCTTTTAAGAGGGAATAGGGTAATAGAGGATGGTAGGGAAGGGAAGGGAATAGGGGAGGGTAGGAAAGGGAATAGGGTAGGGGATTGGGCCTCCGGTAAACTCACTCACTCGGCGAAACACAGCGCAAGCGCTGTTTCACGCCGGTTTTCTGTGAGAACGTGGTATTTATCCGGTCGAGCCGGCCCATTCGTGCCGAAGCATGGCTCTCCCACGCATTGGAATATTTAAATACGTACTTTGGTTATGGAGCCTTCACTCCACTCTAGTTTCTCCTAATGAGAAAGTAATTGCTTTTTTTTTTAGATTTTGCAAACCGAACCATGTTTGTGGGATCTGAAACTCAAAAGTTACAAAAATCGTGGATTGCAAAGTGATGCTTGACGACGAATAATAGAATTATTGCCTTATGAAGAAATGAATTAACATTATAAAAAGATAAAAGCGACTTCAAAATTGTACGTAATTTAGAATTAAATCCCTACCTCCAAAACTACTGAACCAATTTTGATGCAACTTGCACTATTCCTTAAGTTGAACAATATCTAGTACAACAAAAAATGATTTACTGAAATCGCGATGGTAGTTCCAGAGATATGCGAACACAAACATAAAAACATACATACATACTTACATACATAAATACCTACACTTTTGAAATATTTTGGCACATTTGTTCAGACGCTGATATACGAAAATTAAGCAGTTCTGGAATATTACATACATACGCGTCGAATTAATAACCTCCTTTTTTTTAAGTCGGTTAAGTAAAATCAACGCCGTTTTCAATGCCGTTTTCAACGCCGTTGGGCATTAAACGTTGACCGTTCAAGTGTAGCCACCCACTTTAACGATTTAAAATTATCGCAATAATTGTCGCGTTGTTGGGCATTGACGTTAAACGTTAGTGTGGCCCGAACATTATGCTGATACTTTGAGTCCCGGGATAATTCGTTCCGTGGCTTAAGCGCGATGAGGTAACAGATTGACAGACACATTTTCGCATTTATTACAGTAGTATGCAAGCACTGATATTCGTCTATGTCCATGATCGTCGTTAAATGTGCGTGCTTTACATAGCTTCTAGAGATGTGCCGACTAGTCGATAAAGCCGACTATCCGGCCACTTTTATAGTCGCCGAATAGTCGGGAAAAATCGGCGCTTTTTCCCGGCTATCCGGCTTTTTTATTATTTTACTATTATTGAAATTACATTTAAGAAAAACCTTGATTAATGGTTATTTTGAAATTAAATGGATTGTGTGTAAAATTACTTGCTGGTATGTATAGAAATATCTATGACATCTACAAATAATTGTATCTTATAATACTTTGGTACAAAAATACTTTGGTTCAATAATCCTTAAAACCATCAACTGTATCATGACGATCACACGATTCGACACGTTCGCCGGCTGCGTATGCTGCGCAACCCGCGAATCAGCAGTACACGAAGCGTTACGGAAACATCCGAAACCATGATCGGTTTGGCCGATTAGTCGGCTGCAAAAAAGCCGACTATTCGGCGACTACAAAAGTGGCCGGATAGTCGGCTTTACCGACTAGTCGGCACATCTCTAGAAGCTATGTAAAGCACGCACATTTAACGACGATCATGGACATAGACGAATATCAGTGCTTGCATACTACTGTAATAAATGCGAAAATGTGTCTGTCAATCTGTTACCTCATCGCGCTTAAGCCACGGAACGAATTATCCCGGGACTCAAAGTATCAGCATAATGTTCGGGCCACACTAACGTTTAACGTCAATGCCCAACAACGCGACAATTATTGCGATAATTTTAACGCGTATGTATGTTTTTGTGTTTGTGTTCGCATATCTCTGGAACTACCATCGCGATTTCAGTAAATCTTTATTTGGCCGATTAGTCGGCTTTTTTGCAGCCGACTAATCGGCTAGTCGGCTAGTCGGCCAAAGTCATGATCGGCACATCTCTAATAGCTTCACAATCATGAAAGCAATAGTTTTAAATGCACCACAACACCGATGGTGGTAAATGGTGAGACGATGATGATCACAATCACAGCGAAAAAGCGCCTGTCAATTAATTTTGTTTCGCCCCAGATAATCTGATAATGCGATGGGATTCTCCCGATTTTAAACGCCTCATTAACACACGTTTTATTGTTTCAGGTAAGAGGATTTTCAAAGAATTGATCCAGAGAGTGGGCTTTTATGCCTGGAGCTGTTTGGTGAGAAGGTTCTAGGCTTTGGGCAGCGATTCCATGATTTGAGTTATAATCATTGGGTAGAAAAACTTATAGTGCCAACCCTGGTTTTGCATTTTTTAAAATGAAATAAGTGGGCAAATTAGCTAACGGGTCACCTGATGGAAAGCAACTTCTGTCGCCCATGGACACTACCAGCATCAGAAGAGCTGCAGGTGCGTTGCCGGCCTTTTAAGAGGGAATACGGTAATAGGGGTAGGTAGGGATAGGAACGCAAGCGCTGTTTTACGCCGGTTTTCTGTGAGAACGTATTTCTCCGGTCGAGCCGGCCCATTCGTGCCGAAGCATAGCTCCACTCCCACGTCTAAAATTTGTGCACAGCCAAGCAGACAATAGCATGCTCGCGGTTCCCTGGGTATACGCATTTTGATAAAGCCTCCCTCTTGCTTAGAAATAAAAGAGCAAATTATATTAAGCAATAGAAAACATCGAATTTTGACCTACCTTTATATGTGAAGATTTATCACAAATTGAGAAAATTTACAAGGAATATGTTCTAAATTAAGCCATTTCTGCAAGGGGATGATCTCTTGCGCTCCGTCGGCTCCCAAATTGGAGACAGGTGATAATTCTCCCTCATCCGCATCGCTGACGCGGCACAAGGTGACAAGGTTCGTCCCTTCGCTTGTTTTGGTGACATGTGTTTAAGGGATGGTAGAAGGGATTTCCTTGAAAGATTCTTTGAGTCCCATGTGTGATGTATCCCAAACATTTGTGTGAAATTCTTTGAGTCTTGAGAAAAGTTGTTAGCTGGTTATGGTGTGAATTCTTTAGCTTCGTTGGTTTTTTGAATAAAGGAAAGAATGGTGGATATCGTATGATTTGAAAAAAATACGTCTGAAACACTTTCGCGCTAAAAAAGTAAGAAATAACGGCAAATAATAGAGGCATTTATTCCAAGATTAACTTCGTAATTTACCAATTTTCTTCTTCTAAAATCGCGAACATCTGAACTTACCAATGAGGTAGCAATCAATCTGCCACATTAATTTGTGCGCATTTTCTCCCATGTGACAGCCCTACTTCATATCTTACGCTGCGCTATGGGCTATGGGCCGTATGGGGTGTATGGGGTGATTTCCCGTGTGCATGGGGCCGTGACTCTCCCACCTCGTTGTCGGGTTGTTTGTAATCTTTTATTATTGAAATTGCCCGTATTATAGGGACAAAGAGCAAGGAACCTAAGTGGTATACCTAATTGAAAATAAAAAAATAAAAAACTCATTTTGGCGACAATAGATGAAACATGAGCCAATCGATAGTCTTTGGAAGACTTCTATTTAAACTGAGGTAGAAGTCTTTGAGTACATCAAAATACAAGTAGGAAATACTCTTTGGTGAAATGTCGTAACTGATACGGTTTCGGAATAAATAAAGAGTTAAAAAAATGCTGCATAAAAATTATTTTTTTAACTCTTATTTATTCCGAAACCGTATCAGTTACGACATTTTACCAAAGAGTATTTCCCATTTATATTTTGATGTACTATCGATTGGCACATGTTTCATCTCTTGCCACCAAAACGACTTTTTTTTTAAATCGCGAATTTGTGGGTATACCAGGCTTCATACTAAAATGTCACATGCTCAAAGAAAAAACTTTAGACTATTCGATGAAACTGGAGTAGGTGATCGGTGCACAATATCTACCACCGTGTGACCGTCTCTCGCTCTACCAATACCGTCCCGTCTGATCACTGATCTACCGACAGCGTATGCCCACGCGACACAAACACTCACTTCAAGTTGAACACTTCAAATTGAACACCGCGCATTTTTCCTCCAGTTTGGGCCAGGCCACTACAGTGCGTTGCGGCGTCGCATCGTAAAAATTTACGACGTCGCAGAACGCATCGTAGAAATTTGCGACGCGACAGAGAGATGACATTTTTGCGTTGTGACCACTCATTACGCTTCGCATTTCTGTGCGATGTTGTTTTTGCGATACGATGCCGCAACGCAGTGTTGTTCCCTGGCTATTTTTTGAGCGATCTTTAAATTTTGCTTCGCTTTTAATATCTAAATCACGTACGACCATAAAGTCTTTATTTCAGTATTAAACGTAGCTACAACATAAACTCTATATATACGTCTGCGTTGAATCGTCTCATAAAGCTTCCCAAATTAATGAAACTCATCCCTTAATATTTTACGAATTTGGCTGCGAGAGTACAAATCTCTAAATCTAATCGCATCGCATTACGTCACACGTCTGTACGTAAGTTTGTAAGTAAGGATATGCTACGTCGACGCGTAAAGTGTCTACGTACGAAAAATGTCTGTGATACTTATCGACTTAATATATTTTGTTAGCAAGAAGCTAAAAAATGATGTACTGGTCCTGTTCATCTGTAGTCTTTAAGTCTCCAAAACATGTTGAAGCTGGAAAAATATTGTCTGTGACAGAATGTTCCTAAGGATAGCCTTAGTTTTAAGATCAATATGTAACGTGTGTTGCATAAATACGTAATTTAGTGCTTATAATTTTGTGAGTACACAGTAATGACACTAATACAATAATATGTCTCAAGTAGCTCATCTTTCCTTTGAAAGCATCCCCATGTTTATATTTGCATGAGTACGTGCGTATTGTAATATTATGTATGTGTGTATGTAATATGTATGTGTGTATAAGAATCCTTTATCCATCCGACAAGGGTTTATTAGCTCTGGCTTTAACGCTTCACTCGCCCACTGTACTAAATTCCAGCAGATAAGCTAGACGCTTTCGCGCTCAACGATACGACGTCGGATATGGTTTGGTCCTTCGAGCCGGATGCGATTTTTCTTGCGAAAATAATTGTAGACTCTTCTCTGTTGAACCGCTAATCCATTTTTGACGAAATTAGAATAGAAAGGACATATAATAGTTTTATAGTCCCGGAAAATACTACACTTTGAGGTCAACCTAGGTCAACAAAATATAGTACAATTCTGAAAGATTTATTTCCCAATCCTTTAGAAAAAAAATACATACTTTAATCAACTTATTCTTAGATGCAGATTTCATACAATTATCAAATTCACTTGTACACACGTGACACGTGCTTTCATCAAAATCGGTCCAGTCATTTACGAGCTTGATCAACAAGATTTATCGTATCGTGTCGTGTGAAAGACAATGGATTACTCAAATGTATCCTATCTGGGGGCTTACTATCTCGGCCGGGGGCTCCCAAACTTTCGCAATTTGAATATTTTTCGCGACTCCATTTAGTATCTTGGAAGAAAACTAAGATACTGCTTTACGAAATGTTATCATGTTACTGTTTTACTTACACTTTTTAACGGAAATATCTTTTGCGGCGTTGTGCATTTGACATGTGTGATGTGACCTGATTGAAAATTCGTAAGATGTATGGAAAGTAAACCGCCGGCGTGGTTGGAAGTAACATCCCCTTCTTTTTCCCGTCTTTCTACTTACTATACGTGGTAAAATGGTTAAGTTAACTTTAAATAAAATGGTTAAGTTAACTTTAAACTCACCCGTTGCGAGTTTTAATAGCCTCCTCCTGTTTTGGATATCGGTAATGTTTGCCTGCTACTTCTGTTTCTATCGACGGCATTTCCGATTTGCAACCTGCTGCGTTTCTTAAATAAATGGTTAAGTTATCTTCAAACTTAATTTTCCATAACCTATACTTACTTCTATACATATTTTATACGTGGGAGAGCCATGCTTCGGCACGAATGGGCCGGCTCGACCGGAGAAATACCACGTTCTCACAGAAAACCGGCGTGAAACAGCACTTATACTGTGTTTCGTCGAGTGAGTGAGTTTACCGGAGGCCCAATCCCCTACCCTATTCCCCTCTCTTCCCTCCCCTATTCCCTTCCCTTCCTTACTATATTAACCTATTCCCTCTTAAAAGGCTGGCAACGCACTTGCAGCTCTTCTGATGCTGCGAGTGTCCATGGGCGACGGAAGTTGCTTTCCATCACGTGACCCGTTTGCTCGTTTGCCCCCTTACTTCATAAAAAAAAATATATTATAAAACAAAGTCGCTTTTTTTCCCCTCATGTCCCTTTGTTCCCTCTAATCTCTATAACTACGCAAAGGATTTTTATCGACGCGCTAATCTCAGTAATTACTGGTCCGATTTGAAAAATTCTTTCAGGGTTAGATGGGCTATCTACTGAGGAAGGCTATAGGCTATATTTTATCACGCTAAGACTAATAGGAGAATGTGGAAAAAACGGGGAAATTATTTAAAAGGGCTTATCTCGCAAACTACTGGAGCAATTTTTATGTTATTTGGCACAGATAAGAAGTCGTGAAGGATCATAGGCTATCGATTTTAATCATTTTTTCAGTGGCTATATATTTTATACCCGTGCGACGCCGGGGCGGGTCGCTAGTATATTATAAATTCGAAAGTGTACCTGTCTTTCTGTCTGTCTGTCTGTATATTATTTTAAACCTTAAAAGCAACAGTTTGAGCACCACCCCATAGCTCACACCGCCGCATCCCCCTACGCTAAAAGGTGCTCGTGTTCTGGAGTACGGCGCTGTCCTGTTATAGGACATTACGTGCTTGCCACAAGGACTTGTGTAGATTCACGTAATCTATATCCATACAAATATTAAAAATGCGAAAGTGTGTCTGTCTGTTACCTCTTCACGCCCAAACCGCTGAACCGATTTTGCTTAAATTTAGTATGGAGATACTTTTAGTCCCGGCAAAGGACAATGGACACTTTTGTCCCAAAAAAATCGGCGTTGCGGGCATAATATAGTTCTTCGTAATCTCCAGAGTGACCACAGAGTGAATATTTAAAAACAGTTAAAAAAATTCTTTTGAAATTTTAAACCTTAAGAGGCCGCGTACCATCGAAATTCTCCTACATACGTAATACCCAAATCATTTTCTCATATTTTTTTAGTGTTTAAATATTTTGTAGTATTTTAGGCAGGTAATTACTAAACTTAAAATAGTAATAACCTAGGTAATTACTATTTTAAGCTGAAAAATAACTCAAACACGTTAAATGTTTTCGTATGAGAAAATGATTTTGGAATTACGTATGTATGAGTATTTGGATGGCACCCGGCCCCAGAACATTTTGAGCACCACTGCGTCGCTCACACTAGCGACGCTAAAAGGTCCTCGTGTTCAGCGCAGTCCTGTTGTAGGACATTACGTGCTTGCCACAAGGACTCTTGTGTAGTTTCACGTAATGGGGAAAACGGGCATGAAGATTCAAAATGGTATGATATTATAGGCTTTTGTTTTGCTGATGATAAAATGATCACATTTAGCAATTCCTCTCAATCAATTCATCAAATGAATTGTCAAAACTGTCAAACTGACAAATGTCAAATTAGTACGAATTACTAGACATGAATTGCAAGCAAAGTTGCATTTTGCGATTTAAAAAAAATGAATCATGTTATGATTCATATCATGATTCTTCAAAGCGACCATTTTGGCCCCGCTGATCTTTGTCTGTTTCGCGGCAACCGTAGATTTTACTGTGATGAAAACTATCCTATGTCTCTTGCCGGACCCTAATGTATCTCCATATAAAATTTCATCTGAATCGGCTCAGCGGCTTAAGGCTGCCTTCACATTAAGTCGCGAGTAGTGCGGCTGCCGCACTACTCGCGGCTTAATGTGAAGGCAGCCTAAGTATCTAAACCGTAAAGTTAATATACCTAGCGGAATAGAGCAACAATCTCGAGCTGTCAAACGAAATTGAAATTGATTAAGGTACGTCTGTGTGTGAAAATTTGTTTACGTATACTTAGGGCCTTATCGCACTGGCGATTAGCGAGCGATTTGAAAGCGACGCGACTGCGCAGCGCACGGCGTGCACGCAGCTTGCCTTCGGCGTTTTGGACACTCGGCGGCAAAATGGATTCTGACGTCACTCCCTAGACGAGTCTACTATGTTTAATAATGTTACGTGCTAGGGTTCGAAGGACTTGGAGAGCAAGACCTGCTGATTTTCTTGAAGACTTTATTCACTAAGTCTAGGTCACACACACACTAGGTCACAACACTTAGCACAAGTCCATCTGTGTAGACGAGTGTACAAAATGGCGTCCACGCCACGCCGCGACGACGCTGCGCTGTCGCGGCGTGTGCGCTGCGCAGTCGCGTCACTTTCAAATCGCTCGCTAATCGCCAGTGTGATAAGGCACTTACACTTACACAAGCATCCTTCTAAGATATTAATTTGTCAATGTGCCGATAAGTGCCGACTGGACGTCAAACAGATGAAAAAAATTGTTCTGCTGTCATATGTCATACGTCTCTTTTTACCACGCAGTGTTACTGATAGTGACATCTCGCTTGCTCAGGCCTTTGTTTCTCTTTTCCGCTGGGTACATTAACTTTATGGACTAAACACACCATGCCGAAGTTCCGCGGCGGAAGTTCGGTGTGAGTATACGTCTGCAATGTCAAACGCATACAATATAACGCGAAGGAATTTCGGCGTGGTGTGTCATCGGTAATTTAAAATACATTGCAGGCGGAATCATGCCGAACATCCGCCGCGGAACTTCGGCATGATGTGCTTAGACACTAAGTGTGAAGAGATTACAGATTGAAAGACAAACATACTAAATTATTGATACACTAGCGACCCGCCCCGGCGTCGCACGGATGTAAAATATATAGCTACTGAAAAAAATATTAAAATCGATAGCCTATTGATCCTTCACGTGGTCTACTTCTTATCTGTGCCAAATAACATAAAAATTGCTCCAGTAGTTCGCGAGATAAGCCCTTTCAAATAGTTTCCCCCTCTTTTCCTATATATTAGTCTTAGCGTGATAAAATATAGCCTATAGCCTTCCTCAATAAATGGGCTATCTAACACTGAAAGAATTTTCCAAATCGGACCAGTAGTTCCTCAGAACGCGTTCAAGTTAGCCCTTTCAAATAATTTTACCCGTTTTTTCCACATTTTCCTCTATTTCTTCGCTCCTATTAGTCTTAGCGTGATAAAATATAGCCTTCCTCGATAAATGGGCTATCTAACACTGAAAGAATCATCAAAATCTGTTGCGTAGTTTTTAAGATTAAAGGGAACAAAGGGACATGAGAGAAAAAAAGCGACTTTGTTTTATAATATGTATAGATTTTCACATTTATAATATTAGTTGTTATCTGGGACATTGTAACTAATCTATTAACAAAGTGATAAACAATGATTAAAATAGTATGTTACAAATAGTTGGTATTTTAATCAGAGTTTAAATTATCTATAACTAGTACCGAGAGAATTTAAACCGCTAAGGGGTCTTCCATTAAGTATATCACACGTAGAGGCAGGAGAGGGGGCCGATGAAGTGTCACATGATGTGAAAGAGTGAGAGGGGTCTTAAGTATTGTGACATCTCATGTCAAATAATAAAATAAATTGATTGGCGAAATTTTAAATATTCAGCTGGTTTTTTGCTTTGTGGGAAGGGGTTCTCACAAATGGGGGAGGAGTCTTAAAAATACGTGTGGCACTTCGTGGACTGCTGCGGTAAAGGTATTGTAGTTAGCAGCTAAACTCACACGTCTAGTCGCTCGAACACAAACATCGTTCCGAAGTCTGCTGAACGACTATAGACGGATGTTAGATTTATTTTGACGACCTCTGTGGCTCAGTGGTGTGCGCGTTGGTAGGTCAAGCCGGGCGTCGCGAGTTCGAATCCCGCCGACGGAACAAAAAGTTTTCAATGTTCCCGGGTCTGGATGTGTATTAAATATGTGTATGATGTAATAAAAATCTTAAATATATGTATAGTATAAAAGTATTAAATATATTTCCGTTGTCTGGTACCTGTAACACAAGTCCTTTAGGTACTTAGCACGGGGCCAGACTGACGTGGTGTGAAGCGTCCATAGATATTATTATATTATTATTTTCGTTACGGAATTTCTTGATTCCGTCGCCGCGCTCAAAGTCCGCGTTAAAAGCTATGCTTGCTTATTATAATTCGTGTGGCGTACTTTGTGGACGGCCCCCAAGAGTTTATAACGTGACGACGTGATGTAGTGCATTCGTTGTTAATTTATAGCTTAGCATTTAGCGATCTATTTGTGGGGCGGTTAATAACTCCCGCGCCGGTTTCAGTAACGGTGGCCGGTTTCATTGAAGCCAGTTACGCAGGAGTTATAGTGCCCAAGTGTGTGCGCAGTACACAAGAGCACTGTCTATTCCTTTTACTCTTATAACCCAGTGGGACGGAAGACCGACACGACTGGCGAGAGATCAGATGCAGGCTTTTACATGCCCATCAATGCATGGACTATCTTACTTGTCAGACAATCAGGTGATCAGCCTGCGGTGTCGTAAGCAAACTTGGAAACAACATGTTTCCAACGCGGGAATCGAACCCACCACCGAGCCAAGAGCAAAACCACCAAGTTTTTTTTAATGAAATTAGGGGGCAAACGAGCAAACAGGTCACATGATGGAAAGCAACTTCCGTCGCCCATGGACATTGGACACTCACAGCATCAGAAGAGGCTGCAGGTGCGTTGCCGGCCTTTTAAGAGGGATAGGGTAATAGGGGAGGGTAGAGAAGGGAATACCGAATAGCGGAGGGTAGGGAAGGAATGGAAGAGGGTAGGGAAGGGAAAAGGGGATTGGGCCTCCAGCAAACTCGCTCACTCGGCGAAACACAGCGCAAGCGCTGTTTCACGCTGGTTTTCTGTGAGCCCGTGGTATTTCTCTCCCACGTGAGGCGGGGCAGCAGGAGGCAGTTATTAGTGCAGTTAACCCTTCTAGGAATGGATTAGCCACTTGTAGAGGGTTGGAAGTAGCAGGGGAGGCATGAGTGTTCGATATCGGCTCTTTAAAGAGTTTTTCAGTGTATGAATGTTGTTTAAATGTTGTTGGCTGGATAATTTTACCAGATATTGCGACATATATATTTCCACATGTCATGGTCACGTTTTGGTCAAATTTGTACAGTAACTTCGGAGCTTTTCGATGTAATCAAATGAGCCATCGGGTTGCCTAATCCAGTCGGTTTACCATAAATAACGACATCTTAATGCGCGGATTTTCTGTGAGGTCAAAGTATCATCAATATTGCCACAGTAGAAGAAAATTGTGCACAAGTTATGTGCATAACAATTGCATAAAGCCGCGTCTCCACTAGGCAACATTTAGCGCGCGACACGTGACGCTCAACATGTACGGCAACGCTGCACAACAGCGCGCGATGTTGCCAGCTGACGCGCAACATGACACGCGGCTTGTTGTTTGTTTAAAGAGAATTGCATCAATTGTCGTCAAGTGGAGACGCGCGCAACAATGTCCGTAGTGTGGTCTAACGAACAAGTGCTCAAATTAAGCGAACTGTACCAAAACTATGAACGTCTATGGGATACTGCTCACAGATACTATAAAAAAAATTATAACCACTGCCACTAAAATCAACACAAGTTCCTCTGGCAACATGTTGGCGACGACTGACGTAAACTAGATGCGTAGACAGACAACGTTGTTCATCAAAAGTCCCGCGCTGACTTTCAACATGTTGGGCAACTTGTTGTCCAGCATGTTGCGCGTGAATTGTTGCTTAGTGGAAACGAGGCTTTATAATGTTGTAAAAGTAACAAACAATATTAATTTAAAATTTACGCTTCGTTCGTTTGTGAAGTTAAAGTTCAAATTATATTCCAGTAGTCGCGAAATCGTCGTATAATAAAAGTCTTGAGTTAATAATTTTGTCGCCCGCAGAGTAGCGACCCCGCTCCGCGTCAGGTAATTGATATTTTGTCCAAAAACTGTGTGTCGGAGATTTGCACTGAGGGTCCCGTATAAAGCCGAGTGAAGAAAAATTCGATGATCTACGCCAGGGGTCACCAAATTGCGGGCCGCGGTCCGCATCCGGACCGCCGACCCATTGTGTGCGGACCAAGCATGTTCGAAGATGAACTTCGTTAAAAATTAATTTCGATCTCGACATACTGATGAACATTGTTGCAACAAATATTGTCACTTTTCTCATTGATGCAAATTTCCGTAAGTAATTAAATTTGTTTAATTTTTTTTATGTGTGGACCGCGATGGTAATTTTATTTCTTAAAACGGACCCCGAACGAAACTAATTGGTGACCCCTGCTCTACGCGTTTGTAAGAAAAGGGGTAGTAGAATTATTGTGAAGTGTTTTTGTTATAGGAAGCAAGTAAAATAGGGGGGGTCCTTCTATATTTGTGCTATAAGAGGTTGCTTCGAAGCTAATGTTGGTGAATCTGGATTCACGAGAAATACTGTGAAGGTTTTGATTGCCTTGCGAGTATCGATAGGCTGTAATTTTTTTTTTAATTAAAAAAACGGCTGTATCCTTTGACTGCATTGTCTAGACGTTTGATATTTTCCACAACTAAAAGGGACAATATTGATTATTTGATACAGCTTGATCAAATAATGATGACCTAGAGTTCTTTAGAAAAAAGGTCTTTAATAGACAGACGGACGGACAACAGAGTGATCCTATAAGGGTTCCGTTTTTGCCTTATGGCCGTTCCCAATATTCAATCTATCTCTGGTTTGACATACGACCGATCGCAGCTAACATTGAATTGACATAAAATATATTATGTCTCTAATGTCTAATGTGAGCTATTTCTATCTCTAGTAGGGCAAAACCAGAGATAGATCAAATATTGGGAACGGCCGTTAGAGGCACGGAACCCTAAAAAGCGCAGTCGGCAGGATCAAATCGCTCGCGACCTCTGCGAGCCGCGTGCTCTGTGTCCCATAACTCGAAAGAATAACGTCCGTAATCCCAAACAAATTGCATCCTCGCACTCCAATTTGAACTGTATTACGCGGGAATTGAGTTGCAATTCGCAAAATCTGCTATGATCGCATGAGCCGTCGTGAAATGTGCTCAGCGGCATGGGAAATAGAGTTTAAATTGGATTGGAGCGGCGAGTTTCGCTTAAGGGGAGGCGTCTAGTTTATTGTTGGCGTCTGAAATATACTTTGGGATTATTTTTTTGAATTCAGGTTCGCGATAATTAAGTGCTAAGTGTGCCCCTTAAATGCTCTAAAAAGGGATCTAGGCCTGCAGTTTCTCTCAATCATTCCTATTAATGGTGAACTTTTAATTGGATTTCGAGGCTTTATGGCATGGTATGGTGATTTTATTGTATAAAGGTAATTAATAGATTTTCTGTACCTATAGAATTACTAGATGATACCCGCTCGGTTGCGCCAAAATTCTGTACGTTAATAACTTAAAGTATCTTCATACCAAATCTCCTCCTTCTCCTCAGTGGTCTAGTGGTATAGAGCGCGGCTCTTGACTCGGAGGTCGTGGGTTCGATTCCCTCGTTGGAAAAATGTTATTTCCTAGTTTGGTTAGGACAATGCAGGCTAAGATGATCCATGCGTCGGATGGGCATGTAAAAAGTCGGTCCTGCGCCTGATCTCTCGCCGGTCGTGTCGGTCTTCCGTCCCACTGGGTTATGAGAGTAAAGGAATAGAGAGTGCTCTTGTGTACTGCGCACACACTTGAGCACTATAAAATTACTCCTGTGTAGCTGGCCTGGTTTCAATGAAACTGGCCAGTGGCCACCGTCACCGAAACCGGTGTGGGAGCTATTATATTATACCAAATTTCAGCAAAATCGGTTCAGCGGTTTGGGCGTGAAGAAGTAACAGACAGACAGACGTATGCATTTATAATATCAGACGCGAGAGATCAGGATTCAGGCGTCTAATCGAGATGATGTCTATTTAATGATCTTGGATCATCTTATCAGACAATCAAGTGATCAGCCTAGCCTGCTTTGTCCCAACAAGGAAACTACATTTTTCCTAGCGGGGGTCGAATCCAGGATCCCCGAGTCTAGAGCCAAGCTCTAAAGTCTAAGGTCTATACAACTGGACCCAATCGCTAAATGTAGTGTGGACGGATTAAATGAGTTTCCTTTGATCACTTTCTGATGTGGTCCTTCGAGAGGAATCTGGGGTTTGTTTGGTGAAGCGTGACGAAGGAGATGAACATAAATGTATGTTACTATGAAGTTTATATGTTGGGGGAGACAAAAGAGAAAGCTATAGCGTTTTGGCTTTTTCTAAGGTTGTCATACTATTAATTTATAATGCAGTAATGTTATTAAAATTCTGCGTATAAGACCAAGTCTTTATTATGTCCAAGGAAGGAACCTATTATAGTGCTTTATGCTGTAATTATCTGAAATTCTTCAAAATGCTATTTGATTAATGATATCCTGTATCTTCAACGCTGAAAGGAATAAGTGTTCCATGGATTATCCGAAGGGGCTTATTAGCTGTCTCCAGGTCCAAAAGATCCAAGATTTATCTCAAATAATCCCAACAAGATCCAAGACACCGGATTGTCTTAATTAACAAATGTACCATCTTGCCGACTGCGCCAATAACAATCAATCCTACAGGTCTTACCCATTCAAAGTTGTTCTTGCAACTCTATTTCAATAAATTTAAGGATCATTTTCCTTTAAACTTCCAAGTACTAGAACCCTCGGACCGTACCCTACGTCCGGCAGGATAAAATGAACTCTATGTCATCAAAATAAGGTACGTTTTTGGAACTCTGTGAACGCGATTTGGCTATACCCATTGACTAAATCTGCTTTATATTTAAATTCGTGTAGAAGTCTGCCCGTAACTAAATTGAAGCACCCTATACAATTTCTTACCGATGTTATCGGGTAGGGCTTAAGTTATGGGATGAAGCGATACGCTACATTTAAATGATCAGACAGATGTCGTCCTGTACACGCGCCTTGAAACATTTTGAAATTAAGTTACTTACGAATTACAATAATTATTTTAATATACACTATCTCGTTGATTCAGCAGTTTAAAATTTGCATTCAAAATAAGTGGATGCAATTTTACCAACTGCTTTCCGGATGTAGTTTCAAAACCATTTCTTTTGGACTGTCGTTTTGAAAGTTGCTTCTTTTCGGAAGTCATTTTGAAGTTTGCTGCTTTTTAGATGTTATTTTACGGCCGTTCCCAATATTTGATCTATCTCTGGTTTTGCCCTACTAGAGATAGGAATAGCTCACATTAGACATTAGAGACATATATTTTATGTCAATTGTGAGCTATTCCTATCTCTAGTAGGGCAAAACCAGAGATAGATCAAATATTGGGAACGGCCGTTAAACGCTATCTTTATAAAGGCCTGCTCCTTTTCGGATGTCATTTAAAATCGGCTCCTTTCGAATGTCGTTCGGAGACAGCTCCTTTTCACGTGTCATTTTGAAACCTGCAGCCTTATTCCCGAAACTGAAATCAATCTGATATCAGATTTTTGACACTTAAGACATCTAAAATATGAAGAAATAGAATGTCTAAAGTGTCAAAAATCTGATATCAGATTGATGTCAGTTTCGGGAATAAGCTGCTGCTTCTTTTCGGATGTCATTCCGAGGCTGCTTCCCTATTAGAAGTCGTTTTAAAGACTGCTTCTTTTCGAACATCATTCGGAGGCCACCCCTTTTCGCTCCGCTCGTTCCTTGGACCACGCGAACTTCTATTCAGGGCGTGTCGGTGAATATTCATAAATACGCGCGTCTTACTGTGTTTGTTGAGAGTCGAGATTGCTAATAACTCCCGGTGTAACCTCCTGACTTTGTTACTGTGAATGCAGTGTTTTAACGTGACAATTAAAATGATAGGTCCCATTTTGATTTCGCTGTACGAGCTGGTTTCGTTGGAACCAGGATGATTTATACTGCCCAAGTGTGTGCGCAATCCATAAAGATATTTATTTATTTATTTATTTATACTTTTTGCACAATGTACAATGGCGGACTTAATGCCATATGGCATTTTCTACCAGTCAACCATTGGGTGGTAGCAGAGACAAAACTAAAAGACACAGGTGCTTCCTGTTTGGAGAAAATAATCGATGTTCAAGAAATAAATAATGTAAATATATAAACAATAAATACTGATAAATATAATAACAAATATTAGGCATTCTATATATATCAAGTTACACATATATTTACAATATACTAATACTACTATGGCGATATTATATATAACCAATACTATACAATATATACATTATACATATTATTATACATAATTATACATAAGTTCATATATACATCCATATAAAACACTGAGTAACGTATATTGTATTATACTTATGATTCTGCTAACTTATTTAGATAGAGCAGCCGGACTCTACGTTTAAACGTATCTCTGGTTGGGCTTAACCTGATTTCCGGAGGTAGGGCGTTCCACAGTAAAATAGCCTGGACGTGGAAGGAAGAATGGACTAGACTGGAGCGGTGAGGTGGACAACGGAGACGCGCATTATTTGAGGAGCGGAGGGTTCTTTCGTGATTATCGCAAAGGTATTGGAAGTGTGACTTTAAGTAAGCAGGAGAATTAGGGGAATTCAGGAATGTATAGAGCATACACAGGGCTCGCACTGAACGACGTTGTCGCACAGGCAACCAGTGCAGCTCGGTACGATAGGAAGATACATGGTCATATTTCCGGAGATTGTATATAAACCTAATACAGTTGTTAATGAGTCGGTCATATTTGTCAAGCTTGTCAGCATTGAGGTCCAAATAGCACACATCACCATAATCTATAATGGGAAATATAAGAGACTGGACCAGTAGAGTTTTAATATGTGTCGGTAAAAAGTTTTTGTGGCGGTAAAGCGAACGTAATATAGATATTGTCTGTTTATGTTTCTTTACTATCTTAACCCAGTGGGACGGATGAACAACATGATTGGCGGGAGATCAGGTGCAGAGCTTTAAATGCTGCTCCGACGCATAGATCGTCTTGTCAGACAATCAGGTGATCAGCCTGCATTGTCCTAAACAAACTATAAAATTGTGTTGCTGTATCGAACCCGCAACCAGCTGTCTAGAGCCAATCCCAAACCAATACACTACATTTTATGTACCAGAATAATGCTGGAAGACAGGATACTAGAAATGGCAGAAGTCCTATCTGGGGACCCCGAATCCAGCATGGACTGGGATATATTCGCGAAACCTATCAACTACTCGTGGGTCAATGGGGTTCCTGGATGTGGGAAGACAACTTGGATCATTAATAACTTCAATGAGGAAACAGACGTTATAATAACAACGACAATCGAAGCAGCCGAGGATCTAAAGCAAAGGCTATCGCTACGAACTGGCAACAAAGTTAAAGATAAAGTTCGTACCATGGCCTCTTTGCTGGTAAATGGGACAAAGGAAACCTACAAAAGGTTGATAGTTGACGAGGCCCTCATGAACCATTTCGGCTCAATCGTCATGGCGAATCAGTTAACAGGCGCCAACGATGTTATCCTCATTGGAGATATTAACCAACTCCCGTTTATAGAGCGTGAAAACCTCTTTAAACTTAATTACACTCGTCCAAACCTGGTAACCAGCATCACCCAGGAGTTGTCTTGCACACACAGGAGCCCTATGGATGTGGCATACGCCTTAAGCATGGTCTATAATAACATCTATTCATCGAAGGAAATAGTGCGGTCCCTAAAGCTAATGAAGTATTCAGGAGCGAGAATACCTAAAACCAATCTAAATACCCTGTATCTTGTCCACACACAAGAGGAGAAAGCAGCCCTCACTAATACAGGCTATGGATCGGGAACGGACTCTCGCGTCCTCACAATCCATGAAGCTCAGGGATTAACGAGTCCCTCGGTGATCATCATACAGACCAAGTCCCGAAAGCTGGCAATCCATGACAGCGTTCCTCATGCAGTTGTAGCCATATCCCGGCACACTAACACCTGTGTCTATTACACTGACACTGATGGAGACGCTGTGGCAAGCTTCATAAAAAGAGCCACGGAGGTGTCAACCGAACACATAAGAGATTATAATATAAAAATGGCTATAAAAGACAGGAACGATAAAGTCCTAAGCCACATGGCGGGTAGATTCGACACAGAACGATGTCTTTTTAACAACCTAGAAACTCCACCCAGCTTGAGTGACCCCTCTCCACCAAGCCAATGTCACAACATCTAAAGGCAAAGGGTGGAGCAGCATAAAATCTAAGGAAATCGGAAAATGTCGGATCTACTGGCCGCCACACCGACTGGGACCTCACCGTTCAAAACATTAATATTATTATTATGCAATTTATAAAACAATAAATGTATATATTTATTTATTATATGTATAACATATTATACTCTATTCTATTAAATATACATATACACACATATATATAATAAAAAAAAAAAAAAAAAAAAAAAAAAGTGTCCATGGCGTGATGGACCACAATTAATTAAAATTCATAATATTATTTCAATTATCCTTGGTGCGAAAAATCTAAATAATAAAATAACAAAAAAAGGATATGGACGAACAGTCTATAGACGGCCCCAATTTTATAATAATAAAAAAAAAAAAAAAAAAAAAACCAATACACTATGAAGGCGTTTTAGACAAGTATTTAAGAACTAGGTTCTGCCTAAAACGTTGTATTCAAAAGTTCATCGCTTATCATCGTATATCATCGTTTTTAGTTGCGATCGATCGTTTCGATCCATCGCAAAAGATCGCCTTGTGGAAAACGCGTGCTGACATAACTTTGGCGCGACCAAACACACATTTTCTAGCGGCTCCGTCATCATATCAACTCCTGCCAGTAAATATTAAATGATATTTATTAATACATTAAGTGATAATTTGTTGTTGGAATTACTGTCGTAAATATTCAGGAGTTTATTAATAGGGCTGATTATATTTAAGTCTATCTAAACATTTGTTTGAAATAAAAGAAAGATTAGAGTCTCCTAGACGCTTGCAAAGGAATATTATGGCATAGTTTCTAACAAGACAAAATCTCATTTACCAGTTCCTGATATTCTAGGTATCTTATACCAAAGGACATCAGGCAATTTCCATACAATGTTGGTCTAAAAAAAAGCTGCGCGGCCAGATTATTCAAAATAGCTAGGCCATATTAAGAACTAAAAAAAATATATGGACTTAACCCTGTAACTGCATTTTTATATTAAGTATTATTTATTATTATTATGAGTTGCCTACGTACGAAAACTTAAATAACTACGAAGAAAAACATAGTAACAGTGTTAAATGTATAGAATTAGTTTAAGATATAAAATCTAGCTATTGGAAATATTCTTAGTTCTGGCCGCGCATTTATTTATTTTTAGACCAGAATGCCTGATGTCCTTTCATCAAAATTTTTTCCAGCGGTTGGTGGGCGCGAAGAGTTGACATACAACACATACGCATTTATAATGTTACGATGGGAGATATTTATGTTGACATTTCTCGTTTCTGACAACCCTAGGCGCTGTGTCAACTACGTCTGACAAGCAGCTCTGACAGTAATGATGACGAGGTAGTGTAGTGTAGCTACGGATAGACACTTCACTGTTCTTATCAATATACAGTGTGTAACAAAAATAAGTGATAATACTTTAGGGTGTGTACGTGTTCCTTGTAGAGAGTTCACTGTGAAAGTAGCAGCGCTGAAAGACGAAATTTTTTTTTCACTTTTGTATGGGCAAGGGCTAGGGTTCCCTTGCCAAGGGCCCGAGCGTCACGAGTTTCCCCATACAAAAGTGAAAAAAAATTTTGGTCTTTCAGCGCTGCTACTTTCACAGTGAACTCTCTACAAGGAACACGTACACACCCTAAAGTATTATCACTTATTTTTGTTACACCCTGTATAATATTAATAGGACGTTTCATGAACGATCAATGTACCATACCAGATGAGCCAAAATTCGTTTACCGCACACTAGGAACCATATATTTTCCGGTTAAAAAGTATTCTATACTTATCCTTTTCTGGGACTCTAAGTATCTTCATACCTTTCAGCATTAGGTTCTGCGGTTTGGGCGTGAAGAGCTTACAGACAAACAGACACACTTTCACTTTTATTATATTGGTATGGAAGTATGGATATAGGGTAATTAATGAAGGAAAACATGTGGAGACTTCTTCTGAAGAAAAAGTTTTTTGTTTTTAAATTCTCGCATTTCTTTAGCTATCCCTTGCTCTTGAAATGGTTCTTAAAAAAAAAATCATAAATTATTGGTCCTCGAAAGTCCCAAGCGCCTTTTCCAGTCCTCAAATAAATATTTAAATGTCAAATTTCAAATGTCGAAGGGCATCTGCATGTGGCAGTATTGAATATTTAAAATTGGAAAATTCCTCTTCTATTTTTAATATGATTCACGCAAACGTATATTTGACATTTTGTTTTAAATTTCCGAGGGTATTTTTGATTTTGCGATCGATTCCCGGAAGGATGAATCTCATAATTTTACTATAGTCCGCGCAATCCACGAAGACGCGCCCCACTACTCCTCCTTATCGTTTATAGTATATGTGTGCAAGCTTTCGCCAATGTTTGAGTGTTATCGGTACACACTAATTACCTACGAGTGCACGCGCACACTACAATGAATAGACCAATTAAGAAAAAGGGTCACGGTCAAAGGGAAAAATGCTCACCCAAAAAGTGGTGGGGCGCGTCTTAGTGGATTGCACGGACTATAGTTCGATGCCTGCAACTCATAGAAGAGATCGTATCTTGGCTCGGCTATCTTGAAAGGCCAGCAACGAACCTGCAACTATTCTGATGTTGCGAGTTTCCATAGGCGACGGTGCTTTCCATCAGATGACCCGTTTGCTCGTTTGACTCCTGATAAAGATAAAAAAAATCGTCCCAACTCATAATACGTGGGAGAGCCATGCTTCGGCACGAATGGGCCGGCTCGACCTGAGAAATACCACGTTCTCACAGAAAACCGGCGTGAAACAGCGCTTGCGCTGTGTTTCGCCGAGTGAGTCAGTTTACCGGAGGCCTAATCCCCTACCCTATTCCCTTCCCTACCCTCCCCTATTCCCTTACCTTCCCTTTCCATCCCTACCCACCTGCAACTATTTTGATATTGCGAGTTTCCATAGGCTATGGTGCTTTCCATCAGGCGGCTCGTTTGCTCGTTTGCCTCCTGATAAAGAAATAAAAAAAAAACCGTCCCAACTCATAATATATCACAACAGAATCAGTATAATAATTTACGAGCTTGCACCTTTCCTGATCGCCGCTTTTGATAAGATGACAGGGTGCTAATGAGATGGTACCTATTCCACGCTTGACAGTGATTTGTTTGGCTTGGCGAAGAACTTTTTTTTTATGAAATAAGGGGGCAAACGAGCAAACAGGTCACCTGATGGAAAGCAACTTCCGTCGCCCATGGACACACGCAACATCAGAAGAGATGCAGGTGCTATGCCGGCCTTTTAAGAGGGAATAAGATTATAGGGTAGGGGAGGTAAGGAAGGGAATAGGGAAGGGTTTTGGGCCTCCGGTAAACTCACTCACTCGCCGAATATATTATAGGTTTCATTTTGCTCTAAGCCACTAAAAAGCAGCGGCGGCATGGGGTGCTAGATCAATGTCGGTAGAAAATGAAACCTATGTCATAATGTGACATTTTATTTGAATTTTTGTCGGTACTCGGTCGGTTAAATAATCGAGCGGCAAGAAGTCGTAGTGCGCGCCAGCTCAAGATGGCTCGACAAAAAAAAGGGAGGCGAAAGGGGAAGTGAGCGGATCAAAACACGTGCACGGGAACACGTTACTGGTGAATCAGTGATGATATTAGTGTAACTGTAACTTGAGAACGTCTTAACCGATTTGGCTAATTTAAGACTGGAAATGTTCGTGGAAGTCCAGGGAAGGTTTTAAATATTACCTAACCAGGAAGTGATACGAGTACGAAGAAATACCGGGTCATCTAGTTGATAGATATTGCATATCATTTCGATTGTCCTATCCAGTTTTTTCAAACGATCTTTAACACATGCGTTGCCTCAACCTATTCCTTAGATTTTTAATCCATCATGATCATCGCTCCCTTAACCAACTAATGTGGTATGTTTTTAAAGTCATCATGATCATCGCACCGATAACCGACTAATGATGTGGTACGTCTAGTGTTCCTCTGTCGCGCCCGTGCTCTACGTGTGATTTATCAGCCGCGAAACGCGCGCGCATAATTGCGTCCACTGCCGGAAAATTATTGATTTACTGCCAAAAGTGCCACGTGAGTCAGGTTTACATGACGCGGCAGGGAGGTGACCATCATCGTAGCAGTCATCATCAGCATAAGTTTTGTCGGTATCCTCATTATCATCATCGCCATCTTAAGGAGTAACTTGTTGCTTTGTTGTTACTGGTGGGAACAGCTATAGCTCGTAGTGAGGTGGCCCGTGGCCATCATCGTCACAATCATCATCATCATAGCTATCTTAGGAGTAACCTAACTGAGGAGTAACCTTTTTATACGTGGAAGAGCCATGCTTCGGCAGGAATGGGCCGGCTCGACCGGAGAAATACCACGTTCTCACAGAAAACCGGCGTGAAACAGCGCTTGTGCTGTGTTTCGCTGAGTGAGTGAGTTTACCGGAGGCCCAACTCCCTTTCCTATCCTCCCCTATTCCTTTCCCTTCCCATCCCTACCCTCCCGTATTACCCTATTCCCTCTTAAAAGGCCGGCAACGCACCTGCAGCTCTCCTGATGCTGCGAGTGTCCATGGGCGACGGAAGTTGCTTTCCATCAGGTGACCCGTTTGCTCGTTTGCCCCCTTCTTTCATTAAGAAAAAAAAAAAACCTAACTTATTTAAACTATTTAAACTAATAGCAGTGGCATGATCCTTACCATAAAGTTTATAGGCCATATAGACTTTAATATCATATATTTTTTTTTTATTTTTTCCCTTCTTAAATATCAAAAATATCATACACCTTCGAGTAACTTAGCAAACGCGCTCTAATCAGAGACAAATTTATATGTGGTCCTGCATGATTTTGTCCTCTTACGTTATCTAAATATCCTGTCAACTGCAGCAATTCCAGTATTAATATGATCATCACATTCTTTGAAAACCTCAATTGTATCTAATTATAGCAGTTGTAATCGCAGCATAGTGTCTTTAGTATTACCTACCAAATGGTTGATTGCATCCGGTGCGAGCAAATTATTATTGATTTACTGCCAGAGGTATGCTCACTATGTTGTGAGTCAGCTTCACATGACGATGTGTCTCGTGGCCCGTGGGATGGTTCATCATCATCATCTTCAACATCATCATAATCATCTTCTTCAGCATCAGCGTCGATACAAAATGTTATAGTTGAAGCAACATTAGCCAAGTTCTAGTTACTTTATGATGATGGAAAACCAAACCTTTTATTGGTTGTTTTATAGGAAGATTCTAGCTTGGTCATAATCAGGTCAGAGCGTCTTTTAGTTATTTAGTCTCCCAGCGATAATAGCTGTATCTTTAATATATATGCAACCAAATATATAACCTCCTCCTTTTTAGAAGTCGGTAGAAATAAGCTTTATATTATGACTAGCTTTTTTGCCATATAAAGTATTTCACCTATATTATTTTATAGAAGTGACTAAATAAGTATGTCACCATGCAACGTCCATTGCTATCCCGTCGCACAAACAATGGTCGCCGTCAGTCTCGAGTTGTAATAATTTACTATTATTTATTCAATAAAATATGCACTTATCAATATAAAAAGTACCCAGTAGCCGATTCTCAGACCCACTGAATATGCATATAAAATTTGGCTAAAATCAGTAAAGCCGTTTCGGAGGAGTACGCGGCTTAACATTGTGACACGAGAATTTTATATATATAAGATTAATCCATTCTTCTGGAACGTTTATATTAAAGCTTGCAGTTTTTGCGCTCGCTGCACCAGCTGGTAGTTTTTTCACCAGCTCTCGTGTTGTCACATTTGTAATGGCGACGCGTGCCTCTGACGGGGCGTTAAGTCGTGTAGACTGTGACGATTGTGGTGTTTTTGTGAGGGTTCCGTACTGAAAGGGGAAAACTGGTTATAACTGAGACTGTAGATCTGTCCGTTTGTCAGTCAGTCACCAGGCTGTATCTCAAGAACACTCTGATCGTTTGGATGCTCTATGGCACACACACATACTGGTTGGTTAATATTATAACTCTTTTTTTCGGCCGGGGGTTAAAAATAAAAGAAATAACCATTGCAGTCTCCTTTATATCAATAAACGTGATTTTTATTTCTCGTTTTTCTGAATAACCTTCGTTCACGAGGCTGATTCGCACTTGGCCGATTTTTTTAACCAGCTAGGGTTGTCGCAATTTTTATATCAACCATTGTGTTATCAACAAAACCAAATCAATGAGTATGACTGCAGCACTAGCTGTAAATAAATTGCCTAAATCGAGAACCCAAGATAGAATTTCTTAGGGCAAATGTACTAGAAGAACTAACTCTACGTAAGGTGTGAAAGAGCTAGGAAGATGATTGTGTTATGAAAAAGTGACAACCATTTACTAATTTTTTTTTCTTTTTTTTTTTTTCACAGAGTAACGGCAACAACTTCATGTCGGGCGAGCCGCGGCGGAAGCGCGAGTTGCCCGCCCGCCCCAACCACATCCTGCTCTACACCATCATCAACCCCGCCTACCCCATCACTGTGGTGAGTACCATTTTGTGTAAAACGAATCCACCGTCTCCCGTTTTCTCCTATTATCTAATACGGCGAAGCAGAAAGGAGGATTATGATTTTGTCCTATATGGATGTTTTATTGGTCCCTTCTAACTTCTTAATTCTTATCATAATTGGACAAATGATGTCATAGAAAGCCGAGTTGGGCTCCCTGAGATCATATCAAAGGTTTTTTTTTAGTTGGATACCGCTGCCAAACCTGCTGAAATAGGAGATTCACTGGAGGCCAAAGCCTGTTAAAAAAATAACACGAATCTACCGACAACTCTCAAGCTAAAACCCATCAAGCCGATCTGGCTGCAGAGCGTGACAAATAAACATAATCTCAAATAACATTACACCCTTTTGTTTGAGGAATTGTTCGAAATAATACCTCCTGCAACTTTTCTCCATCGTTCCACGCGAAAAATATACCATCCTAGTGATCCTCATTACTTTGATGAGTGCCAGTCTTCCACCGCGCGTTTTTCGCGTAACTTACTGTAAAACTCTGGAACGAACTGTCGCCAGCAGTGTTTCCTGACCAAAACGACCTGCAATTTGCAAACCTTCAAGAGGAGAGCGTTTTCCCTTCTTAAAATGCCGGCAACGTACAGCTGCACTATTCTGCGGCTATTCTGATGTTGCGAGTGTCCATGGGCGACGGTTGTTGCTTTTGGTGACCCGTTAGCTCGTTTGCCTCCTTGTTGAAAAAATCTTTCTGGCGCAGTCGGCTGAAAACAAAGCGTACAAGTTAGTGACGATGACGTATAGGCGAGGAGTTCTCGTGCGAGATTTTCCGCGATTCCCCGACGACGAATTGAATACGAAGCCGTTGTGGACGTGTTGTTACCGTGTAGGGTTGTCGACGAGGTGGTTATGTAAGGTGCGGTGAAATATGAATACTTGATTTACTGCCTGTGTAAAGAATAATCATATAAAAATTGTGCCTACAATATTGTATTGAAAATGCGAAAGAGCAAGGTACCTAATTGGTATACCTAGTTGGAACTTTTGGAAAAAACCTCATTTTGGCGGCAAGATATGAAACATGTGCCAATCGATGGTACATCAAAATACAAATAGGAAATACTCTTTGATAAAATGTCGTAACTGATACGGTTTCGGAATAAAAAAGGAGTTAAAAAAATGCTGCATAAAAAATATTTTTTTAACTTCTTAGGTCTTCTTCTTCTTCTTAAATTAGGCTTCATACTAAATTGTCACATGCTCTTTATTGTAAATACTTTGGCCTGAAATATTGCTTTAGTGACGCACATTTTCTGTTATAATACACACACTGGCAAAATTAGCGGAACATAGGTAAAAAGGGCCAAAACTTGAACTCAAGTGGGTCGGGCTGTCTGAAAGCCTTTTTTATAGCTTCTAAGCTCATTCAAGAAATAAAATATTGAACAAAACTGGCAAGTTGACAGGTTTTTATAGCAATTATGCCCTAATAAGTGTTTTTCGATTATTGACGTTGTAAGTGTTCCTGATAAGAATGGCGTTTTAGCGGGGTGAAAGGTATGCTTAGCTCATTTGATTGTTTGGTTTTTGGAAGAACACATTGCTTAGATACAAAATTAGTGATTTCCCAGCATCTGCGACAGCTAGAGCTGTAACCACGATAGAAAAAGGTCACACCTACCTTTCGGTCAGTCAGGCCTTAGGTGTGTCGGCTTCCGTGGTTCATCGTAACTTTCAACGCTTCAGAGAGACTGGATCTTACGTTCGGAGACGATAACAAGGCAGATATCGGGTGACAATGGTTCAGGATGACCATTTTGTAAGGAAACAAAACTTAAGAAATCGACCTCAAACTGCTATGCAGACACGAAACCTGTCGGAACAGGTCCAAGATGAACGTGTAAGTGATTGTACAGTAAGAAGAAGACTCAAAGAAGTTAAATTAAACTCAAAAGTGCCAGCAAGGGCAACAAAACTTGAGACAGGACACCGAAGAGTCAGGCTAAGATTTGCGCGTGAACATCAAAATTAGACAAGTGAGTGAAATCTTGTGCTGTACAGTGATGGGAGCAAATTCTGTGTACATTGTATTGACAGGCGATAAAGAATGTGGATAAATCATAAGGAAAGCTACAGGCCATCAAACTTACTGGAAACAGTGGCCTATGATGCAGGCTTCGTAATGGTTTGGAGTTGCATATGATTTGGAGCCCGCATGGAGCTGATGATTATAGATGATGGTACTTTGACAGTATAGTGCTATAGCACCGACATCCTGGAACTGCATGGTGTGCCTTTTACACAGTTTTAGGTAGTAATTTCAATTTTATGTGCGTCTATAGAGTAAGAAAATCGTGCATTATTACCTAAACGATGCTGGCGTAGCCCAGGTGGAGAGGCCAGCGTGGTCTACGGATGTGGATCCGATTGAAGACGTGTGGCACATCAATGGGTGAACGGTACGAGTTAAAACTCCAGCTCCAAAATGTGTCCAGGGGCTCGAGTTGGCGCTACTGGAGGAGTAGGAGAATATCCCACAGGAAATGATTGACAATTAAAATACAAGCATGGAATGGCGTATCCAGGCCCTCTTGAGATCCATAGAAGGCATTACACGCTTTTAACATGGCATTTCTTTAATAAAAATGGAGAATTTATCTTAAAAACTTACTACTGAAATTTCAAAGATTTTCTTAATTTTTTGATTTTTGCTGATTTTTTTCTATTTTTCACGTTTTTATGCCCTAAATTTATATAAAATTTATTTTTTAATAATCAATTAGTAAATAAATAAATAAATATATAAAAATCAGTGAACAATTTAAAAAATATTGAAAATTTTGTTATGTTCCTCTAATTTTGCCGGTGTGTTTAGCTATAATGAATCATAATATTCTATCGTGGGAATCAAAGTACAAGCATGACAAGCATTATAAAAATTGGTTGGCCGGCGTATGTTAGATACCACTTACTTAAACCGAGAAACTGATATTAATTTTAGTTACTTAGATTCTTTGGATCCTTTCATAATTTTTATTTCGCAAAAATGTACGTCGGCATCCACTGGCAATCTGGTTAAAGCCTAAGGGCGCGTTCAGACGTGCGCGTGTTCTGCGCGTGTTCTACTATAGCGTATGGGAAATCAGGTTCTGCGCGGCTTCAGGGCGTGCCGCGCGCGTTTTTCTATACGCTATAGTAGAACACGCGCAGAACACGCGCACGTCTGAACGCACTCTAAGGAATGGTAACATGTCAGTCGCTATTTGCCACGACTCGGACTTTGGACGTGGGAGAGCCATGCTTTGGCACGAATGGGCCGGCTCGACCGGAGAAATACCATATTCTCACAGAAAACCGGCGTGAAACAGCGCTAGCGCTGTGTTTCGCCGAGTGAGTGAGTTTACCGGAGGCCCAATCCCCTTCCCTACCCTCCCCTATTACCCTATTCCGTCTTAAAAGGCCGGCAACGCACCTGCAGCTCTTCTGATGCTGCGAGTGTCCATGGGCGACGGAAGTTGCTTTCCATCAGGTGACCCGTTTGCTCGTTTGCCCTCTTATTTCCTTAAAAAGAAGCAAAAAACTCAGAATCTAATATTAGACTCTAGTTCTTCTCTTCTAGAAGCAAGCAGCAATGTTAGAAAAATATATTTATTTAAACTCGTTTGTGCCAGCCCTAACTGCCGAAAGTCCGAACAATAAAAGCTGAAAGCTGTCCGAAAAGTTGGCTAAACGCTCCGGCTTAAACGCCAGTTGAAATTTTTGGTTGTCCATACTTATTTTGCCTCGCAGTTTTTAGGAAAATGATCCTTATGTGGTTAGAATTAGGGTTTCTCAAATGTATAACAGCCCTGAATATACTAGTGAAAGAGCTGACGTGTTACCTAATAGTAAGTTAAAAAACTCTAACTCGGTGGTAGAAAACGTAATGGAAGTAATTTTTGCGCGATATACAAGAGTGGGATGCTACCTCCTCTCCTACGCTACGACGGCTGTCTACGTAGAGTGCGTCTTACGAATTTTCCATGTTTCCACTCCGGGAGTGCTGGCAGAAACGGAAACGATACAGCAGAGATTTTACAGTGGCGCGTACCGTCCGCGCGGGTGGTATAGCGCGGCTCGCAAACACGCGGATGACCCGCTCGAAACTATAAAAAGGTCATAGACCTTACAGCAAATTTCTGTGTATGTATGGCTAATCCTCTGTGCTACACTACTCTGTCTGCGATGTCGCTTACTCTATCAATTTTATTTCAACTACCCACATTTTATACAGGACTATTTACAACATTCTTATATCTGATTTCTGTGTTACATGGGTAGCAAATCATCTGTGCTGGTCTATACCCTATCAATTTTATTTCAACTACCCACATTTTGTAGCACACTAGTTTATCAATAGAGTACCAGTAGCCAAGACTTCCTGTCTGCGAGCTATCAATTGTAGCATCCGGTTTCGAGTGGACCGTGTTATTGCCCTAAGGGCCGGGACACAAAAACACGATACGACGTCGTGTCGTACCACGACGCGGCGTCGTTTCACGATGCGACGTCGCGTCGTAGAAACTCACGACAGTTGTTATTCAAAATTCAAAGAACACGCATCGTGAGTTTCTACGACGCGACGTCGTGCCGTGTACCGTGGTACGTTACGATGTCGTGTCGTAGTTGTTTACGACGCGCATCGTAGATTCCCACGACACGACATCGCATCGTAAAACGACGCCGCGTCGTGGTACGACACGACGTCGTATCGTGTTTTTGTGTCCCGGCCCTAACTTGGGCCACAGTTTGTTGCCCCAAGATGTTGAGTTTAAGGATAGATGGAATGTGGAATTGTGTTTTTTATTGCACCTTCGTCAGCTCCTATACTATAATATTATAAATGTGAAAGTGTGTCTGTCAGTCTGTTACCTCTTCACACTCAAACGGCTGAAGCGATTTAATTGAAATTTGGTATGGAGATACTTTGAGACCCAAGAAAGGACATAGAGTACTTTTGGCAAACGAGCAGACGGGACACCTGATGGAAAGCAACTTCCGTCGCCCATGGACATTCGCAGCATCAGAAGAGCTGCAGGTGCGTTGCCGACCTTTTAAGAGGGAATAGGATAATAGGGGAGGGTAGGGAAGGGAATAAGGTAGGGGATTAGGCCTCCGGTAAACTCACTTACTCGGCGAAACACAGTGCAAACGCTGTTTCACGCCGGTTTTCTGTGAGAACGTGGTATTTATCCGGTCGAGCCGGCCCATTTGTGCCGAAGCCTGGCTCTCCCACGTGAACCCACCACCACCTCTACAAAGAAGTAGCGGGCGTCATCTAGTCTATGGCTTATATAAAATTCTCGTGTCACAGTGTTTGTACGCGAACTCCTCCAAGCGGCTCAACCGATTTTAATGATTTTTTTTATGTACATTCGTTAGGCCTAAGAATAGGTTTTTATCTACTTTTTATATTGATACTAGAAATAATTTATACGGCAAAACAACGTTGCCGGGTCAGCTGGTTAAATTTAATAAAGTGTTATTATAATAATATATTAATATATTTATGAAATTCGTCTCGTCATTTTGTCAATGGGCATTGTCCAAAAAAAATCACATGTACATTTTATAATTTTTTTTCGTTAAAATAGGGTATTTCAAGAATATAAATTAAATTATTTTGAAATTCATTGGCTAGTTTTTTCTCAATAAATTTTTAAAGTTTCGCTCTGACGTCATCATCGGCGGCCAATAATTGACCTCTGCAGTATGTTTTTTCCTTTCAATCTTATTTATAATGGCTGGTTCGTCAAATGCAAGTTCTCATTATGTGAAAGCTGATACAAGAAGCTTACCAAAAGTTCGAAACGTAATGTTGGTCGAATTTGTTGCCAATTTAACGCCATTGAAGGCCAAACAAAGGTTAAACATATTTGTTCTAAAATATAAGTAACTAATGGGTATTTTTTTGTTTATATACAGAAAAACGATCACTGACCTTATTCCTCGAAATGTTTTTGTAATGAGCAAAATTAAAAAAAAATGGACAATCCCCATTACAGTAAGTATACCATAAAGTTCTAGAGTTCTCCTTTACTTTGATAACACAGCTATAGTTTAGTCAATTTAGAATTTCCATCTCAAATCATGCGATTGATCTATGTTATGTTTGCTTATTTGGTTGTTTGTTTACAATCATGTTCACCGAGCTACATATTTACTACTATTTACCGATGTCGGTAAACTTGTTATGATGTGGTAGAGAAAATAAATAGTTACTACATATTAGATATTATCAATTTAAACTTAAGTATGTGTCGTTTAGGGGCAGTAGGTAGGATTCTTCTTATACTTTTGACGCTCAGAGTAAGAAAATTAAAGTGTATGTAGAGAGAGGTGAACTTGGAGTCCAAAAACAATGAAGAGACAAATATCTTTCTCTTTCACTCTTATGATGTTTAAATAGATGTTTTGTGAAACAAATAGTGTCACAATGCTTGGGAGTTGAGAGTCTTCCCACTGAGAGAGGATTTTTTTAACGGGCTTTGGCCCACCACTCATTCCTACCGCTGTATCTCCTGTGTCGCCACTCGCCAGGATCGACAGCGGACAGCGGTATGCAACCACGAAAACCCTTTGATATGATCTCAGGGAGCCGAGAGATGAGTTGCCATTTCTTGTATGTCACTGCAAATTTGAAAATTTTGATAAACGCGATTTAGAATTGTGCTCCAAACAGCGCCTTTGGTCCACTTCCACATTTTGGGACTGGAAAATAGATATTACCCAATTTTCCAAAATTTCAGCTGCGCAGCCGTTTACGTGTTCAACAACAAACTTCGCGACACGGGAACTTTTATACATATATTTTTATCCGTTCATTTGACGTTGACTGATCGACGTGGCCGCTGGAGCGCGAACTGGTGACATATAGTTGACGTCTCCATTACTGCGGTTCGTGGAATATGAGGGTTATTAGATTACAGGTCCTTAGATGTTGGAGTGGAAATAGCTACGAAGGTATCCTTACTAAATATTAAGCAGCATCTGACCATCAAGGGTGGCTGTCTGCTTTTGCCTGTTATGTGACTTTTCTATACACTGCACACCTAGTTGTAATAACCGGCTAAGATTATTATGTTTCGGTTAGATATCGAAATGCGGCATAATAAAACTCCAACGACAGATTTTTATGCGATCTTCCCACTTTAACCCATAAGAGTCCAATAAGAGCAATTAAATGTAGAGAATCTTCATCGTATGACTGCCATTCGCCAATGTCATCAATTGTGCATTACTAGATGTCCAATTTGGGTCACAACTAGAGATGAAAATTCCCCGGAAAGTTTCCATTTCTAAGGAATATTTCCTGAAAACTTCCTGAAAATTTCCAAATTTGGAAGTTTTGAAAACTGTCATTTATCTTATAAAGACAGTTGTGACGTTTATTTTTAAATGCAAATAACACTAAAATTAGGTACTTTTTATAGTTTTGATTAAGTTGAACATACTATAGGTATAAAATATGTGATATGAAAGCAGATTTGTCTACTTTATTATTCAGTCGCATGATTTGGATCTTTTTTATTATAAATATTTATATAAGATAACATTATTTTCAAACATATATTGCTCAGGATTGACTTTGCTTTACGCTTTTCGATTTTTTTATATTAAGTATATTTTTCTTTGAAACATTTGAAGTATAAGTGTCTCTATTAAGGGTCGAATTAACGGCTAAACTTCTTTCTAAAGTCAATCAGCTGATTTGATCTTACTCATACTTATATAAAAAAAAATACGTATTGAATTGAGTACCTCATCTGTTTTCGTCGGTAAAAATTACTATTTTATAGAGGAAAAACCATTTTTAAAAAATTCGCAAATGTTCCTGAAAGTTTCCAAAATTTCGGAAACTTTGGAAGTTTTCGCGGAAATTTTCCGGTAAACTTCCTAAAACTTTCCAAAGTTTCGGAAACTTTCCGAAATTTTCAACACTAGTCACAACTCACAGCACACATATCAACTTGGAAAGGGATCGTCACCGCCTTTCGCCTCGCCGTCAACCAGCCGTAGCCGAGTTGACGTCGCAACTCGGCTACTTCTAGGCGACGCCGCACTTACGGCTCGCCCACCGCTGGCTCCAGATCAGTTTGGTGGACGGTGGACGGTCGCTGGACGGAGAGACGTAAGCACGGGGTCGACGAGCCGTAAGAGCGGGGACGACGAGCTGTAAGCTAGTTGACCACGCCACGCTTCCCTGTTCGGAGCCTGTTCCGAGGCGAGGCGATTACGTTACGGTTCCGCTTAGTGTGCGTTGCAGTAGGGAGTTTCATACAAACAATATTGAACGGCTCGAGGCAATACGCTGCCGATCCCTTTCCGAGTTGATATGTGTGCTGTGACCTTTACGGCTCAACGTGACTTTAGAGTTTAGAGTTTTTACTAATGAGATCACGTTTATTGTAGGTTTTACTACCATTTTTAACCGACTTCCAAAAAGGAGGATAGATAGTTATATGTTCGGCTGTGGATATTTTTTTATTTTTTATTTTTATTTGTGTATGTTCAACGATTACACCACCGTTTGTGAACCGATTTTCGAAATTTTTGTTTTGTTGTATGAGGTTTCACTCCAATTTTGTACAGTCGCAGAGACGGCATCGTAACCACAACGCAGCGATATCAATATTGGATTAAAATACCAGAATCCACGTAACGGTGTTACGTGTATCGCTAAAGGAAGCACATTAGGGGTTATCACCTTAACGATGTCTCCGAGAGGGGCGTTTAGGGGGAGTGGGGAGAGTTGGGAAGGGGTAAATTGTATATTACGTCCCGGGAAAGGGGTTATAAGTATATTGGGTACGGGTAAAGGGGTTTTTGAGATAGAGTCATGTGTTATCGGCTGTTATGTGGAAATAGTCTGTCTTGGTAGGCATACTTCCATGTTATAATAATACCTCCTACACCGGTTTCGGTGACGGTGGCCGGTTTCATTGAAACTAAGCTAGCTACGCAGGAGTAATTTTATAGTGCCCGAGTGTGTGTGCAGTACACAAGAGCACTCTCTATTCATTTACTCTCATAACCCAACGGGACGGAAGACCGACACGGCCGGCGAGAGATCAGGCGCAGGACCGACTTTTTACATGCCCATCCGACGCATGGATCATCTTACTTGTCAGACAATCAGGTGATCAGCCTGCATTGTCCTAACCACTAACCAAACTTGGAAATAACATGTTTCCAACGCGGGAATCGAACCCATGACCTCCGAGTCAAGAGCCGCGCTCTATACCACTAGACCACGGAGGTGTGTTTGACTGTATGTCTGTCAGTATCTCTATTTGTCTGTTACATCTTCACGATTAAAATACTAAATCGATTTATAGATGACATTTAGTACTGCCTGCGACTCTGTATAGAAAACACCGAATCTCGTGGGAACATTTTTAAACAACGAACCTAATTGTCTGAAGTGTGACCATTAAAATCTGCCCAAAGTTCATTTTTGCATTGTATATCTCAACAATTCCCTCAGGAAGTCGATTAAAAACGCAGCGTCGTGTCCCGTTGTATCACTACCCTTATACACACCAATTAAAGTCGGCGTGGATCTGATTGGAGTCACGTGGGATAATCGCACAGAAACTATTGCGTTATGGTCCAAGTTTGGTAGGGTTGCCACAAATAAGTATTATTAAAGTAAAGTTGCGCAATAAATCGTTTATAACGCGGTAATTGTACGTTTTTTGGGGATTAAAACTATCTTACGTCTTCCTTAAGAGGGCGACTAACCCCAAAAATCAAACATCGTCCCCCTCTCTTCACACTCACACCCGTCTTTCATATGCCAGGTGAAAAAGAACGACGCGGATTCATCGTCAAATTAGTTGTTTCTGAATAACTCGATAAATATACAACATTTTAAAAATCCGCTAGGTCGATCTCTCAATGATAGAATTTTACACAATGTGTTAAAATATTAACTTAGTTCAATGCATGGTTATGTAAATGAAAAATTCGTGAAAATTAGATGCATCTTTGTGATTTTTTTCTATCGAGAAAATTTTAAGATATCGTGTTTTTGCTCAGATCGAATTCTCGGAAATATAATGTTGTATCTAATTTTAGAACATGAAACAATTCGGGGCTTATTTTCAAGCATAAAAATGAATTATAAAATCGACACTTTAGGGTTAGTCGCCCCCTTAAGACTTAAAGTATGTACGTAGCTAATCACGTCAAAATAGTGTACCTATTGCGGTTTGGGGGTGAAGAGGTAACAGACAGACAAATAGATTATATTACGTATAATCCCTTCGCGATATTTTATTTTTATTTTAGGATCTCCAGTTTCAACACACAAACTTAAGCATAATGTATTCAGTCAATTTAATGAAAATATCCACCAAAATATTCTACTCAATATATTGTAAACACTTTAAAATTCTCTTAAACATCACTTAAATTTAAGTACAAAATAATGAGCATTTTCCATAAAGCGCTCACATTATGCGCTATCTTCATAAAATATTTCCACGAAAAAAAAACTGCTTAAAATTCAAATTACATCATTTTATGTCTTCACCGTGCATGCTTTTCTTCGCGATGACAGCCCTGAAGACGCACGGCTTTTGTTATGGAAATATTATTGTTTAGGGTCAGGTCACATTGCAGGCGCGGCTATGCGATGCTTTTTTAACCGACTTCCAGAAAGGAGAAGGTTTTATGTTCCATTTTTTTAACGTTAGTTTAACTACATTTATGTTAAAAATACCAAGAAATAGGTTCAGAACGGCTTTTATCATTGCATATTATGCAATGATAGTTACACACATCGGATCACTCTTACTAACTTCTTTAAAGATTTATAATTACTTATATCTTTGTTTTGTTGTAATATTATAAATGCGAAAGTGTGTCTGTCTGTTACCTCTTCACGCCCAAACCGCTGAATCGATTTTGCTGTTTGATATGGCGATACTTTGAGTCCCGGGAAAGGACATAGGATACTTTTTACCCAAAAAAATGTACGGTTCCCGCGCGATAAACGAATTTTGGCGCAACGGAGTTGCGGGCGTCATCTACTGTCAATACAATTATACTAGCTGTTGCCCGCGACTTCGTCAGCGTGGACTTCAGTTTATAGCGCGCGATGTCAACAAAATTGGTGTCAAAAGCTTTTATAAAAAAAACCCTGGTACCCCTTAAATCAATACAGCTGTGCAGTGTGCACACAATAAGTACTTCATTTTTTTATATTAAACTTTATATTTTATGCCAAATTTTAAAGCTTATTTAGCCCCCCAATTACACAACTTTACCCATAAACTATTTATAATTGATAGGTTTAAGGTTACGTCACTGCACAGATAAAGTACTGAGTTATTTAATACCGTAGAATAGATATAACAATCGAAAATAATCGAAACTTAAAAATGTAAGATCATACCACGTCTTATAGAAAAACTTTTGAGCAAGCGTTAGCGCGACGTAGAAGACGCACGGCGCCATCTATTATGAATTTTTGGAACTAACTTAATTTGAACAAATTTACGCATTTTCACCCCTTTACAACCCTTTTTTTCAGTAAAAAAGTAGCCTATGTCCTTTCTCAGGCTTTAGACTATCTGTATACAAAATTTCATTACAATCGGTTCGGTAGTTTTGGCGTTTGGCGTGAAAGCGAGGCTGACAGACAGACAGACAGACAGAGATACTTTCGCATTTATAATATTAGTATAGATTATGTGCACACTGCACAGCTGTTTTTGGGTATTTTTATTAATTAAGGGCCGCGCTACACCGCAATGGCAGCGGCGAGGCGAGCACTTTCAGCGCTGCCATTCCGGTTTAGCGCGGCCCTAAGAGGGTTACCAGGGTTTTAAAAAGTTTTTAAATTTGACACAAATTTTGTTGACACCGCGCGCTATAAACTAAAGTCCACGCGGACGAAGTTGCGGGCAACAGCTAGTTATGAATAAAAACTAATAAAGTGGGTATGATTAGTTCTGTTACAATAATGAAGTAAAAAATAAAACGCCATCTGTTTTCATATATTAGAATTAAAATGTTGATTGCATTGATATATTTTCTGGATGGAATATAGGCCAACACGGTACACTCGAACTCCTTTATTTTAGAGCGCCTTCTGTTGTCAACTTGTCACATATATTAAAAATGCAGTAGGAGTAAGATAAGATAGATTGATTATTATTATACCAAGTGATAATATTATTAAACATAATATTCTAACGTATTAAAAACTATAAACAAAAACATAATAACTAATAAGTATGATTAGTTCTATGTTACAATGAAGTAAAATATAAAACGCCATCTGTTGAATTGTATTAGAACTAAAATATTCATTGCATCGATATATTTCTGGATTTTTTATAATAATATATTATACTTACATAAAATATATTTAAGATTTTTGAAATATTATTTTAATACACATCCAAGACCCAGGAACATTGAAAACTTTTTGTTCCGCCTGCGGGACTCGAACCCAGGACCCCCGGGATGAGCGCTGGCCACGCGCAATGCGAATTAATGTTCATCGATATTTTCATGGAAATAAGATATTTTCCCACATCAAAATGTAGCCTATGTCCTTTCTCAGACTCTAGAATAACTGTGTACAAAATTTCATTGCAATCGGTTCAGTAGTTTTGGTGTGAAAGCGAGACAGACAGACAGAGATACTTTCGCATTTATAATATTAGTATGGATTGATATAGATGGAAAACTTCGAGCGTTTACCCTAATTGACTACTTGTAATTGTGGAGCTATAATATAATTTGTGCAAAATATTTTATCCCTGTCGACAGCCCTGACGTATGGGGGCTCTTATTATGTAAATATTAACGTCGGCGGTGCGCCAATGATGCAGCAAAACGTTTACCGTCTGAGGGTCAATACATATTATTGCATCGACGGGTCACATTACAATGTTAACTGACCCTAAAGCTGTCTGTCGCTTCGGCGCTTAATTCCACGCCAGTTTAGGTGTTCCAACTATTATTGTAAATGGAAAAGTACTCTGTTGTAACTTGTAAGTGTCTGTCTGATAACTCTTCTCGGTGAAGAATCCCGGATATATAAAAATGCGCTGAATCAGGAAGACTAGTTACTTTGCTCAAAAAATTACGGTTTCCGCGCAATCTACGGATTTCACCGCAACAAAAATGCTGGCTACGTCAATTATAAATACGAAAGTGTGTCTGTCTGTCTCATAACTCATAACTCTTCGCGATTTAATCGTGAACTGCCTGCCTTGCATACGCCAACGAGATATCTCACTCTCGAGATAAATATATACTACTCGTCTCATAATGTCAAAATCTCGACATTATCTCAACAAAACTCTATAAAAGTGTGTTATTTCGATGATTGATCTACGCGAGAAAAAATGTTTGTCATGCTAGGGCCAATAGAGATGAAGAAAAATGAGAAAAGGAGAAAAATGTTTGATGAAACATTGAGAAAACGGTAGACTGAGATATCTCGTTGGCGTATGCTAGGCAGGCTGAATGTTTGGTATTAGAGATACATTTAGTCTCTATAGTCCATAGTTCTATACCATCTCGTAAATAAACTACCCGCTCTATAAGGTAATGAGGCAGACGTTTCGTAATAAAACTTTTCTCACGGCTCATCCGTCGCTCAATTTATTCATCGAAATACTCATCGCGTATGCAGTGTCAGCAGTGTGGGATAGTTGCTGACATTGATGGAAGCCAGTAGCTATACTACAGACCGTGCGATCCACGAAGACGCGCCTCATCAATTTTTGGATGAACATCTTTCCCTTTGACCGTGAAGCTTTATCTTAATTAAAAAAAATAGCTCCCACACCGGTTTCGGTGACGGTGGCCGGTTTCATTGAAACCAGGCCAGCTACGCAGGAGTAATTTTATAGTACCCAAGTGTGTGCGCAGTACAAAAGAGCAGTCTCTATTCCTTTACTAGTGGGGCGGAAGACCGACACGACCGGCGAGTGATCAGGCACAGGACCGACTTTTTACATGCCCATCCGACGCATGGATCATCTTACTTGTTAGACAATCAGGTGATCAGCCTGCATTGACCTAACCAAACTTGGAAGTAACATGTTTCTACCACTAGATCACGGAGACGTTAATAGGCGTTTCTCTTTATTGCTCTATTTATTGTAGTGTGCGCGTGCACTCATAGGTAATTAGTGTGTACCGATAACACTCGAACATTGGCGAAATCTTGCACACATATACTATAGATAGACGATTAGGAGAAATAAGAATAATTCATACGTGGTAGAGCCATGCTTCGGCACGAATGGGCCGGCTTGACCGGATAAATACCACGTTCTCACAGAAAACCGGCGTGAAACAGCGCTTGCGCTGTGTTTCGCCGAGTGAGTGAGTTTACCGTAGGCCCAATCCCCTAACCCCTACCCTATTCCCTTCCCTACCCTCAACTTTTCCCTTCCCTTCCCTACCCTCCCCTATTACCCTATTCCCTCTTAAAAGGTCGGCAACGCACTTGCAGCTCTTCTGATGCTGCGAGTGTCCATGGGCGATGGAAGTTGCTTTCCATCAGGTGACCCGTTTGCTCGTTTGGTCCCTTATTTCATAAAAAAAAAAAAATTGGGGCGCGTCTTCGTGGATTGCACAGACTATAATATACTGTAATTTGTTTTTTACAGACATACAATATTTTTTTAAGGTATTGTATAGCTTTTATCGCGGGCTTTGAGCTAATAATAAACAATAAAATAAAAAATATTTTATTTCTGAATAAATGTTTTCAGAAAGTCCAAATGGTGCCTACCACCGGTTCGGGAACTAACCCGGCGAAAAGAACCGGCGTAAGAAACTCGCACAAACACCTAACATTCGTCCAACGTCGTTTCAGTTCGGCAAAGTGCAGGCTTCGGCTCAGTGTAGGTCGGGGTGTGGTGATTGCCAGATTTTGGCACGGTGTTTGTGTACGCAGTACGTGCGACTAGACGTGTGATAAAAAATGCTATGCGATAGCTTTACCGCGACAGTCCCCGTGTGCCACGCGTATTTTCTTGTTTTGAGTATGTTCGAAATGAATGGGAACGGACAATTTTTATAGCGCAGTTTTTAGGGGACTACAGTAGGCTCTATCTACAATACCAATACAAAAGCCTTCATTACGCGAACCGATCCCGCTATATCCCAAATCCCGTCCAAAAAGTCCGGAAAAAACTAATATCAAATACGGTGTTCACTGATCTCCTAAATCCTGACGCTCTGATGGTATTATGTTAGATTATTTTTCCGACCCAAATATCGACCAATAGAATTGCACCATTCGACGTCACGTGGTACAACCTACATGGTATTATACTGATAATTTTTTGAAAATTTTCTCTGGTAGTTGCTATATATAAAAGACAAACACGTCAAACTGACAGGTTGAATTCAATTGTGTCTCATGGTGCAATTATATTGGCCGACATTTGGGACGGAAAAATAATCCCCCGAATACCACACGAGCTTCAAAATTATCTGGCATTTCCCTCAAGGTTCCCTGCAAACAAATAAAGTCGTCAAGTTTTTCAGGAACTTGAATCCTTCATTTGTTTGCAACGAATCTATCGGGAAATATCCGATAATTTTGAAGCTCTTGTGGTATTATAAGTGATAATATTTATGTATTGACAAAATATACTAGGTACGGTGTTTTTACGGAAGGCGGATACATAGGTACACTGGATGACCTATGTATGTGACATAATGAACTCCGTTACGCCAAAACTAGTTTATTTTTCCGGGATAAAAGTATCCTATGTCCTTTCCCGGGACTCAAAGTATCTCCATACCAAATTTCAGCAAAATCGGTTGAGCGGTTTGGGCGTGAAGAGGTAACATACAGACAGACGCACTTTCGCATTTAGAATATTAGTATGGAATAATAGCTGATCAGCGGGGCTTAAATGGTCGCTTTGGAGAATCATATTATCCTAGTAATATTATAAAGGCGAAAGTTTGTTTGGATGTATGGATGTGTGGATGTATGGATGTTTGTTACTCTTTCACGCAAAAACTACTCAACGGATTTTAATGAAACTTTACAATAATATAGCTTATACATCAGAATAACACATAGGCTACAATTTTAACCGACTTTCAAAATGGGGGAGGTGTTATGTTCGTTTTCTTATGTTCAACGATTACTCCGCCGTTTGTTAACCGATTTTCAAATTTTTTCTTTTGGTATATAGGGTATCATCCCAATTCGGTATTATATTCACAAAAGTGGTGATCTGATGAAGGATGCATAAGCAATCGAGGGAACTCCTCAAAATTTATAGGGAAACATGTGGTGACTTCGGTTTCGTGAGAAGTATTCTAAGCATATGCTACCAACAAGTAAGATTTTGTACCGAGGTATACCTGGTATACCGTGGTTCGGAAGGTGCTGAGAGAACTCCTGATTCTTTATAGATACAAGTTTGGGAGTTTCGGCGTTATTTTAAGAACGGAAAGCATATGCTACTGTGCGAATTACATTCATCATCATCATCATTACCATATTATACCATGCATCGTCCCATGGTTATGACTTCTGAGCCTATAATGACACTGTTATTGGTACTTTTCATAGTCTTTTAGATCGAGACTCGAGTTTGTCAAGCGATAATTAAAAAAAATTATACCTACCTAATATTATAAACTTGAAGAGTATGTTTGCTTGAACGCGTTAATCTCAGGAACTACAACTCCGATTTAAAAACTTATTTCAGTGTTAGATAGCTCATTTATCGAATAAGACTATAGGCTATATATTATCACGCTAAGACTAATACGACCGAAGAATCGCAGGAAAATGTGGAAAAAACGGGGGAAATATTAGAAATTACGAACTACTGGAGCAATTTTTATGGCAATATTAAACACAGATATAGAGTAGACCAAGTGAAGGGAGTAGGGACATAAGAGCTATTTTTTATGGGAAAATGTACGGTTTCTGAAAAAAATCCTAATTTACGCGGGCGAAGCCGCGCGGGACATCTAGTGAATCATAATATGATTATTTTTTTAAAAAACACAAAATGCAAGTCTGCTTGCAATTCATGTCTAGTAATTCGTATTAATTTGACATTTGTCAGTTTGATAGTTTTGACAGTTCATTTGCTGAATTGATTGAGAGGAATTGCTAAATGTTACCATTTTAGCCCCGAAGGAATGTTCTTAGCCACAATAATTTATCATCATCAACCCGCTTACTGTTGGATTTTGTTTAAATTACTTAGTTCATATGCAGTAGTGACTAGTGTTCATTTATACAGGGTGTAACAAAAACAAGTGATAATAATTTAGTGTGTGTACGTGTTCCCTGTAGAGAGTTCACTGTGAAAGTAGCAGCGCTGAAAGACCAAAAATTTTTTTCACTTTTGTATGGGGAAACTCGTGACGCTCGGGCCCTTGCCCATACAAAACTGAAAAAAAATTTTGGTCTTTCAGCGCTGCTACTTTCACAGTGAAATCTCTACAGGGAACACGTACACACCCTAAAGTATTATCACTTGTTTTTGTTACACCCTGTATAATGTATTGAATCTAATATCGCAGCTAAGTGTTTACCGTAAGTCAGGTTTAACTATCAGGTGTTAACTCCCAGTTAATCTGTCGTATTAACTGTATCGGCCGCGCGACAGCTCACTATTATTGTAATTGATATTGCGTTATTGTATTAGGATATAGAGCTTAGTAGCTATGTGCTTACGGCCACACTTAATTATTAAAAGCTTTTATTTAAATTGCTTTGTATGTATGTAAGTATGTATGTTCGGGTGAAATCTTGGAACTCAATTTTGGAGTAGATATATTTAACCGATCGAGCTGAAATTTTGCAGGCACGTTTAGTTTGGATGACAATACATGATATTGTATGTGACATCACTCTAAATCCAATATGGCCGACCATCCAAGATGGCGAAATAGTTATTTTCTATGCAGTTCTACAATATGGATATTAATTGAAAGGGCTTTTTAAGAGTAACTCGAAAACGAATGTCATGTCATACTACATCCAATATGGCGGCTCATCCAAGATAGAGGTATAGTTATTTTTAATGCACTTCTGCAATATGGGTATCAAATGAAAGGGCTTATTGAGAGTAACTTGGAAACGAATGTAATATCATTCTACATCCAATATGGCGTCTCATCTAAGATAGGGGAATATAGTTATTTTTAAAGCACTTCTGCAATATGGGTATCAAACAAAAAGGCTTATTGATAGTAAATTGAAAAGTCATGTCGTGTCCAGTCGTGCGGTGTCGTGTCGTGTCGTATCATGTCGCATCGTAACATGACGTGACGTGACGTGACGTGTCGTGACGTGTCGTGTCGTGTCGTGTCGTGTCGTGTTATGTCAAGTCAAAACCAGTCGGGCATTAGAAAATGCCTGGTTGAATCCGGTCATTTTTGTTAAGTGATATTTAACTTTTTAGTCGTAAAATTAAGTACGATTTCAAGACTTAAATTAAGTTAATCAGATTTTAACAAATTCTTGAAACAAAACAAACTACAATCAAGCAGACTTAAGAAATCTAGTCAGAGATTTAACTAAAAAACAAAAAATAAATTTTAAGCAAAAAACTTTTTGAAAAAAATCTTTTATTTAAATACTTTAAAAAGAAGAAAATAAATTTCCCCTTAAAAATTCTAACTATTAAGTTATAACCTCAATATATTACTTATACAATTTGCATTATTATAAAAGCTCGTCGCGAGACTTAACTATCTGTCAACATTTTAATTACTGTAATAAAATAAAAAATATAATATCAGTTTACTCAGTTAAATTGGCACTTACTAGTTTATTATTAACAAACCACGCGGCAAGCTTTTATTATCATGCAAATTGTATAATATATTGAGGTTATAACTTAATAGTTAGAATTTTTAAGGGGAAATTTATTTTCTTCTTTTTAAAGTATTTAAATAAAAGACTTTTTTCAAAAAGTTTTTTGCTTAAAATTTATTACTTTATTTAAAGAAGAGTTTGACGGAAGAAATGTTTATGTCATGACGGATGGACAAACAAACATGACAAATCCATAAGGGATCCGTTTTTTACCAGTTGGCTATGATAAACCAAAATAAAAGTTGTAATAAAAAAAATTAAACTGACTTTAAAATTACACTTAAAATTCCGTATCTACATATTAAAAACTACCGAACCGATTTTGATGTAACTTGCAGTATTCTCTAAGTTGAACAATACCTAGTACAACAAAAAAAGAATTAGGTAGGTACTCCCATCCGACTTGTAGTTCAAGAGATATTCGAACACAAACATTAAAACATACATACATATTCACATACATACACACATACAAACATACATGTAACACATTTATTTAGACGCTGATATAGACTAACCTAAACGAAAACTGGACAGTCCTGGAAATATTGCATACATACGAGTCGAATTGATAACCTCCTTTTTTGAAGCCGGTTAAAAAAAGTGTTCCTTGTCAAAATCCGTTAAAACATTTAGTAAACACAGCTAATAGGTAATTCTCGCCAGTCACCTCGCCTGATAAACGAGGTTCTAATCAATTTTATCAGCACTGAAGCAGCAGGGGTTTTTAGGGTTCCGTAGAAAAGGGTCAATAGCGCCTTATTTATTAAAAATGTCCACAGTCGAACTATCTCCTTTTAGTCACTTAGGTCTATTAATAGACTATTAATAGATTTTTTTTTGATTACTAAACCCTAAAACGGAACCCTTACCAGCTGATTTTATGTATATTGGTAGGTTAATAGTTATAACATAATTTAAGAGTTAGATTGTCCTACAAATAGAACAATCCATATTTTAGGACCATCAAATCAAAGTATGAAATCCTTTCTATCTCTGTTGGCTACCACTTTCAAGATTTTTCGCAGTTAAAAATGTTGTTTGTCTTATCAAAATGAAGCTACTCACAAAAATTAGTGTGTAGTACTTGATAGTAATCAAAAAATGTTCTAGGGCTCCCTGACTAATAGATTTTCAATTGTTATGCGGCAGCCGGCTGCATCTTGGGGATTGATGGGTTAATAATGGTCCGTAGAGATCCGCAGTGTAAGGAACCAACTAGCGTAGCCCAGCTCGCGCTTGGCTATTTTTTATGACAGTCACCGTCCGAGGCGGAGTTGTTTATGTTTTGATAAAAATTTTATGAAGCTCCTTTAAAATGCAAATTAAGGTTTATCACGTTGGCGGTGTTTTTTCAGATTCTATGTTTCGGAAGCTCTTAAAAATAATGTTTAAACTTAAGGAATGCTGACTAAAGTAAAAACGAATCAGCAGCAGAATATTTTTTCGCCGCGCGGTACAGAGCCGTCGCTGCGCCGGTGCGGGCCAGGGCCTCTATCATGAGCTCTTAAATCCATTCTCTTTACGTCCTTATACTGACTGTATAAGGACGTAAAGTGAATGGATTTAAGAGCTCATAATAGGCCCCCTGGCCACAACACTGCGTTGCGGCGTCCCATCGTATAAATCTACGACGCCGCAGAACACATCGTGAAAATTTCCGATGTAAAAAGTGCTATACTTACTATATGAAATTTTTGCGTTGCGACATCGCATCGTATTTCTGTGCGATGTTGTTTTTGCGATACGAGTACGACGCGACGCCGCAACGCAGTGTTGTGGCCTGGCCCTTACCTTCATCTTACGGATTTTCGATCAAGTCACATGTCCTGACGCAAGTTTCGCTAATTTTATTCACCCAAAGAGTGCACAGCGACTAAACAAGTTTTTTCAAAATTTATCTTCAGATAATTTGCTTGAACAGATTTTGATGGGGAACAAAATAATATACATTTTGAGTCCGAGGGAAGAGCATAATCTTTGTACGGGAAAATCCAGTGCGGTTTCCGCGCAATTACTGAACTCGAAGTATAGTAGACCACTAGAAACAGCATCGGCTACGTTTGGTCACCACAAAATGTACGGTTTTCGAGAGTTTTTTTTTTTTAATGAAATAAGGGGGCAAACGAGCAAACGGGTCACCTGATGGAAAAGAACTTCCGTCGCCCATGGACACTCGCAGCATCAGAAGAGCTGCAAGTGCGTTGCCGACCTTTTAAGAGGGAATAGGGTAATGAAATTCCCCGGGTAGGGAAGGGAAGGGAATAGTTGAGGGTAGGGAAGGGAATAGGGTAGGGGTTAGGGGATTGGGCCTCCGGTAAACTCACTCACTCGGCGAAACACAGCGCAAGCGCTGTTTCACGCCGGTTTTCTGTGAGAACGTGGTATTTATCCGGTCGAGCCGGCCCATTCGTGCCGAAGCATGACTCTCCCACGTATAAACGAGATTCATCACGGACACCACCAATCAACATAATGATGAATGAAGTGTCACCAGCAATATTTCCGGACCAATACGACCTGAAAAACCTTCAAGAGGAGAGCGTATCCCCTCTTAAAAGGCCGGCAACGCATCTGCAGTTCTACTAATGTTGCGGGTGTCCATCGGCGACGGTAGTTGCTTTCCATCAGGTGACCCGTTTGCTCGTTTGACCCCTTTTTATTAAAAAAACACCTTGAATATAATATTATGATATCTTTAGTAGGTTATATCATCGTCTTACGTAAGCAACTTTCAATAAAACCCACTTGAAAACTCGTGAGAACTCGCGAAAACTCGCGAAAAGTCGAGAAAACTCGAAAACTTTTCAACTGTTATAATTTAATTTTCGTGAACAATGTTATTTTGTGTTGTTGTAAATGTTTTGGATTTTATTTGAGGTGCTGCCTTCTTCGAGGTAATTTATTTATTTATTTTGGAAAACCAACAGCTTTAACTTACAATACAATAGAAACAACATTATAGAAAAAGAAAGCCAATGACAGGTTTTAACGATTAGAGAAATATGACGTAATTAAATAATTATACACTTTCCTTGCACTTATTTCACTTTGTTTAATAAAGTGGAATAAGTGCAAGGAAAGTGTATAATAATTATTTAATTGAAGATGAATTTCCACCAAGAAGTGACGGTACATTCAATATCATAAATATGACGTAGTTAACAACCTCTAGACATAACGACCAGTAGTGTTAGCACGGCGACCAGCGGAAATGCGAGAGTATGGACAAACTGTGGAAATAAACCTAAGGTGCCGTTCCGATCTTTTTTCGTTCCGAAAAATTTAATTAAAATGCCACTTTATGACACACTATAGTATATGTCATAATGTAGGATATTATTTGAATTTTTAGAACTATAGTCTGTCATAAAGTGGCTTTTTAATTGAATTATTCGGAACTAAAAAAAGATCGGAACGGCACCTTAAGTTTATCTCCGCAGTTTGTGACTATAGTCTGTCATAAAGTGGCATTTTAATTGAATTTTTCGGAACGAAAAAAGATCGGAACGGCACCTTGGGCTTATTTCCACAGTTTGTCCATACTTTCGCATTTCCGCTGGTCGCCGTGCTAGCATTACTGTAGTTCGACTGCAAAGAGACGGACAGGTTTCAATATCTGTCAAATTCGTCGGGTTTCACTAGGATTATGAACGGAATGTGCCTCGCGCTGGCTGATATAATTTATTTTTAAATATTTAAAATAAAGATTTCAAAATTGGATTCTGTCAATTTTAATCGCATGTGCCAAAACAAAACACAAACAACAATACGACCAAAGAGGAACACGTCCAGCGAATATGTCATAGTTTTAAATTCGTAGGTAACAAGTTAACAATCCTAGCGACGATTTTCGTCATAATACGTCAAATTTAAAAATTTCAACATCAGTTCTAAGTCGGCATACTCTATCATTCTGTCTACTCTGCTCATAGTGAACGTGGCACTACATTACATGTCTATTGTGACATTACTCATACAACACTAAAATATACATATTCAAATTTTTTAATTATTATTTATCCTTAACATACTAGTTGTTATGTACATTACTCGAAATATTATCTATATACATTAAACATGAAAATTAAATAAAAATTTTGTGATATAGAAATCCTATCAGTCACCCACTAAAAAACCTCTTATTGTAATCCGATCGAAATTTAGTACTTTTGGTAGTGTAAGGATCTAAGTAATTAAATTTGTAACTCTTTTTGCGTGTTTATCGCCTCTAGTCCACCGTCGCGTCGCTGTGAAATGCGAAACAGGAATAGAGCGAGATGTAATATAACGCACTGTCGTGTGGTGGAGGAGACAGTAAATTGGTTCGCCGCTGTTTCGCTGTTCGCAGCGTCGGTGGATTATCTAGGGCTTGGTTTTTAATTCGTAGGTTGTGGGTTCGATTCCCGAATTAGAGCGACGTTTCTTTGGCTGAGACAATGCAATGAAAATTAACGTGGGAGAGCCATACTTCGGCACGAATGGTTCGGCTCGACCGAAGAAATACCACGGGCGGGAAACAGCGCTTGCGCTGTGTTTCGCCAAATGAGTGAGTTGACTGGAGGCCCAATCCCCTACCCTCCCCTTTTTCCTTCCCTACCCTCCCCTATTCCCTTCCCTACCCTCCCCTATTACCCTATTCCCTCTTAAAAGGCCGGCAACGCACCTGCAGCTCTTCTGATGCTGCGAGTGTCCATGGGCGATGAAAGTTGCTTTCCATCATGTGACCCATTAGCTCGTTTGCCCCCTTATTTCAATGAAAAAAAAAACTGCAGGCTGATCACCCGATTGTCTGACAAGATGATCCGCCAGATCTCTCGCCATCATCCGTCTGGGCTGCGAGAGTGAAAGAAGAAAGAGTTCCTGCGTACTACGCGCATACTTGGGCAAGTTGCGTCACCATTGTGATGGTGATCAACTTGGATTACCCTAACTAAACTTGGTAGTTGGAAGTAACCAACGCGCTTTTGGAACCCACAGCCTCCGAGTCAATAGCCACGATCTAAACCACTGGAGCACGGAGACGTTAATCAACTGTGTTTCAATTTCTTTATAAAATAAAGGGGCAAACGAGAAAGCGGTTCAACTGATTAAAAGCAACTTCCGTCGCCCATGGACACACGCAACATCAGTAGACCTGCAGGTGCGTTGCCGGCCTTTTAAGGAGGAATAGGATTACAGGGTAGGGGAGGTAAGGAAGGGAATAGGGAAGGGAAGGGTAGGGAAGGGAAGGGAATTGGGCCTCCGGTAAACTCACTCACTCGGCGAAACACAACGCAAGCGCTGTTTCACGCCGGTTTTCTGTGAGCCCGTGGTATTTCTCCGTTCGAGCCGGCGCGTTCGTGCCGAAGCATGGCTCTGCCACGTAAAATCAATTATGCTGCGGTCGTTGTCCTGAAGTTATACTAGGAAACAAAATTTTCCAACGTGGGAATCGAAGTCACATCCTCCGAGTCAAATGCCTTGCTCTAAGCCATGGCCCACGGAGGCGTTAGTCAACTGTGTTTCAATTCTACTGTGGTACGTACGCTACTGCATGATAATTATACTGTGGCGTGTAACCCTAAAGTTAATGTCCTCAATTACGGCGTCGCGTCGCGTTTGAAAAATTGCCGCGCGAGGGGAGGCGACGCGGCGAGTGTTTTAATTAAAACGATATAAAACAAACGCGAGACAGGTGGGGGGAAAAGAGGAGGGAGAGGGGGGGAAGGTACAGGGAAGTTTCGAGTTTGGACTGTATTAAAGGTGGGAAGTTCAAGTACTGTAAGTATATACCTGGGTTTGGTAAGGAAGCTGACCCGACAGCTGTTGTTTTGCCAGGGTCTGGGAATAAGAATATGCTTGAGGCCTCAAAGGGTCTTTAGACAAAGGGTTTGCCAGTATGGACTTCATTTTAAGGTGGAAGTTTAAATACTGAATACTTTGGTCTATTGAAGAAATGACTAGCCCGCAACTGAGTCGCAGAAATACGTCGATCGCGCGAAGACCGTATTTTTGGGACAAAAAGTATCCTATGTCCTTTCCCGTGTTATAACTTATGTAATTCAGTACTAAGTTTATTGTTTTTAGAATACTAAATTATTATAACTTAACCTTTTTTTGACTAAATTAGATGGTAGTTTTAATATTTAAATCTGGCCACACTGACAATGTGCAATCCCTTCTACGATCGCTTCATTTGGAGTGGGGGTTGACGGGTAAAAATGGTGTATAAATACCCAAAAAGCGCAGTATGATGCGAATTTTGACGGAGCAACAATTGTAAGAGGAATCTCTGCCCGAAGGTGTACAATTGTATAATATTGTAGAATAAATGTACTAAAAAATCATTATGCAGTTTCTTATCACGCGGGACTCGAAGATTTCATATCAAATTTCATAAAAATCAGCTCGGCGGTTTAAGAAAGAGCGGCGCGAAGAGGAACAGGCAGACACATTTTCGCATTTATGATATTAGTATGGATTCGTAGTATTTTGTCAACCCTATCTCGCATTGCCAATATCGGTGTAATCGCTTGATTACAAAAAATCGGACCCAATAATGCCCCAAAGTTGGCGGGCCGCCAGCGATTTTTGTTCGTGTACGATCCTCGCTCCTAATTGCTCGTTTACGCGGTTTAGTTAAACGACTGTCGTTTACAACGTGCGACCTAAATGGTCCGATACGATATCGTTAGGTGATAATATTTATTTATTTATTTATTTATTCACCAACAGAATCACATTTAACAAAATACAAAATAATACAGCACAGTTTTTTATGGATGAAATGTGTTCCAATGAAAGGTGAAATACAACATGCTTTGCAACAATGGGATGAAATGAAATGAAATATTGTGAACGAAATGAGTATTATTAATTAACAATATTATGTTTATAATATATAGTAGGAGACAAGGAAAAATAAAATTGAAAAAATACACAATTTAAACTTCTTATAAACTAAATAAAAACATAGTTTTAACGCTTATTGGAAGTTTGTCGAAAAATATACAAATGTTGGGGCAGTTGGATAAAGCGTTGTAGGATCTACACAATCTTCTGAGTGGTGCGTAATGGCCCAGGTTGGTTCTTGCAAATTTGATTTGTAAATTATTTAGAAAGTAGTTGTAACTTTGTTGCACTGGAAGTTTATTGCGCAGAAAAGTTTTTTTCCTTCAGAAAAACTGTCCTAGTCATTAGAAATTGAATCAGTAGTTTAAGCGTGAGGTAACATACATAAATTAGACAGGAACGCTTGTCCATTTCCAATATTAGTAAGAGTATAAATATTGAGCGCACGTTAGCACAGAAATTCACGTATGGCGTACAATTTTGGACCAAATTAAGACGATATAGTTCATCTTCTTCAAGATCTGCTTGGATCTGTAAAAAATTCAAAAAATCCGTTTAGTACTTTAGGCGTCATTGCACAAAAAGTGCCAGAGCTACCTTTTGACAATTAGAACACCTTTCACATTAGACAATTTGAATTCGTTGATCGTGTCCGACTATATTCCTAGTTGCGATATCGTATCGCATAATCTAAACAACAAGGATTTAACGATACGGACTTATTGCATTGCGATGTAGTTAATGTGGCGTCTCTCCAAGTCATTGGCAGATGCACTACTGTTCGTTATCTATACTGTGGTCTGTGGCAGTCTTATTGAAGCTGTATAAAATTTGTGATAAATTGGGAAATTTAAGAGCTGCTTATCCGACTGTGCTAAAAAGATTAAGTTTTTAATGTCTTATGTGCTTGATGATGCCCGTAAGTTCGTTGGATCGATATTAGCCTATCGCCCGGGAACCGTACATTTTTCCGCAACAAAAACTATCCTATGTCCTTTCCCATCTCTTAAAGTATCTCTATACCAAACACTCAAATCTGTACAGCTGTTTAAGTCTGAAGATGTGACAGACAGACAGACAGACCGACAGCCGGATTCACTTTCGAATTTATAATAATAATTTAACCCCTACACCGGTTTCGGTGACGGTTTCCGGTTTCATTGAAACCAGGCCAGTTACACAGAAGTAATTTTATAGTGCCCAACTGTGTGCGCAGTACACAAGAGCACTCTTCTAACCCAGTGGGACGAAAGAGCGACACGACTGGCGAGAGATCAGGCGCAGGACCGACTTTTTACATGCCCATCCGACGCATGGATCATCTTACTCGTCAGACAATCGGGTTATCAGCCTGCATTGTCCTAACCAAACTTGGAAATAACACGTTTCCAACGCGGAAATCGAACCCACGACCTCCGAGTCAAAAGCCGCGCTCCAAACCACTGGACCACGGAGGCGTCATGTCCTGACTGCCTCTTCCAGTGTAACCCAACGATTTTAAAATTCCGCGCGGCCTATACCTTAATGTGAAATTAATTTATCGTCATCGCGTGTCCCTTAATCACATGTAGGGAGCAAAGGGTCACCCTCGTGGAACGTACGATGGAAATTTTAATATTAACAAGGGTGGAATTTGTTGGTTTTTCAGCGTATTACTTATGGTATTTTTGCTACCATAATGATACTTAATATGATGATGGAAGTCCTTAATATACAGCTATTTTGCCGGTTGGTGCGGGGTAGCCTTGCATCTTTTAACGTTATTTTAGTTCGGCAGACTTCGGCGCGGTGTTTGTGTGCGTGCGACTGGACGTATGCGAATTATAATTGCACAAGTTGATAAAAAATGCTATGCAATAGCTTTACCGCGGCAGTCCCCGAGTGCCGCACGTATTTTTGTATGAAGTAGTCGTACAATACAAAAAAATAACATTTTACTCTAAGGTATACCCTGGTTCCGAAGTTGCTGTACAGAACTATTGATTCCTTATAGATACATGTTCTGAAACACTGAAAGAATATGCCAATTGATGAATTACAGTAATCATCATCTTCACCATCATCATGGAATGTACCATGGAAATTTTTATTTTAACCAGGGTGGAATTTGTTGGTTTTTAGCGGTATTAGTTACTCGATGACGGAAGCAAGTTTATCATACCATTCATTTTTCCGGGATAAAAATATTCTATGTCCTTTCCCGGAAGTCAAAATATCTCCGTGCCGAATTTCAGCAAAATCGTTTCAGCGGTTTGGGCATGAAGAGGTAACAGACGGACAGACAGACACACTTTCGCATTCATTATTAGTCTGGATGAGATGTGAGTTGTGACTAGGCATCACAAATAATATTGTCGAATAGAATTTGACTAAGTTTCGAAAGTAACCATGTTTATTCCTCATTGTAAACGTTCTGAATTCTACCGAATTTCAGTTCGAAAATTCTACCATTCTCGATTTTCTTCGCCGAATCATTTATTAACCTCCCCCGCCCCTTCCCCCCAGCCCCTCTCCCCCCTCAATACCGAGTGAATAATGAAGACGAATGTTAATTAGGTATTCCCTTAATTTCATTGGGAAATTTAATTATTTTGGGAGTGCCATGGAGTTTTTACTTTGGGCAGTTGTAAAGTGGTCCTTAAGTGGAGGTTGTAAGGTTTAAGAGGAGGTAGATTAGTAATGAATGGACTGTTTTTGGATGCCAAGTATTTTGGCAATATTAATAGTAATAGTTGTCAAATAACAATGCGATATAATGATCATTAGATGATCACTAGCTGTCCCGGCAAACGTTTCTTTGCCACATAAAGTATTTCGCCCGTATTATTTTATTGAAGTGACTAAATAAGTATGGCACCATGGCAACGTCCATCGCTATCCCGTCGCACAAACAATGGTCGCCGTCAGTCTCGAGTTGTAATAATTTACTATTATTTATTCAACAAATGCACTTGATCAATATAAAAAGTACCCAGTAGCCGATTCTCAGACCCACTGAATATGCATATAAAATTTGGTTAAAATCAATAAAGCCGTTTCGGAGGAGTACGCGGCCTAACATTGTGACACGAGAATTTTATATATATAAGATATTGCATTGCTTTGTGCGAGTATCTATCACCTCTCACTTGTGATAAGAAACTGCATGATGACTTTCAAATACATTTATTCTACAATATTATACAGTGGTACACTTTCGGGCAGAGATTTCTCTTACAATTGTTCTTCCGTCAAAATTCGCATCATATTGCGCTCTTGGGGTATTTATATACAATTTTTACCCGTCAACCCCCACTCCAAGTGAAGCGAACGTAGCCTTGGGATTGCACGTTGTCAGTGTAGCCAGATTTAAATATTAAAACTACCATCTAATTTAGTCAAAAATAGTTAAGTTACAATAATTTAGTATTCTAAAAACAATAAACTAAGTACTGAATTACGTAAATCATAACACTTGTTTCTAAATGTCTATCTACAAGCTTGTACTTATTTCTACTTTCTATTGCTCCATCGAGATTCGAGCGGCAAATTTATCGATGGTAGGTACCTATTTTAGAATTCTCTTGTTTGAAGTAATTCCACATACAATCGGCTCGCCAGCACACACCACCATGACCAGTCCCTGACATAATATGTCAACGCCACTGTCATCCATGACATGTATGTATACCCTACAGCAGGGGTCACCAAATGGCGGACCGCGGTCCGCATCCGGACCGCCGACCCATTGTGTGCGGACCAAGCATCTTCGAAGATGAACTTCGTTAACATCAATTTCGCTCTAGACTTACTGATAAACATCTCCAGGATTTAATATCAATAGATTGCACCAATTTCACACCAAACAAGCAACAAAAATTATCACTTATCTCATTGATATGTCAAACAAAATATTTTTTTACAAAATGTGTGGACCGCGAAAGTCATTTCATTTCCTAAAATGGACCCCGACTCCCGAGCGAAACTAATTGGTGACCCCTGCCCTACAGTCTACACCTTTACTCTTCAGAGCCATTAGCCAAACAGCATTCAATATTGTTGACAGAGAAGTTAGAAATTCCGAATTGGCATGGCGCTTGCTATGCTGCCTCATATACAATTTTATTTTTCACTGTCGAAACTATCGAATGCGATTTGACTAAGCACAATAACTATCGAATGCAATTTGGCTAAGCGCCCCGACACTTACATCGCACGCATGTAACGCACCCGTGACGCGGTGCGTTAATTAAAGCGTGTTTACACGACGTCCCCTACGCCGTAATCACCGGAGTTATTCATAAACGACGAGCGGGGCCACGGAGCGGGCGGGGAGCGATTTGATTGAGCGGACTGGACGTGTTTGAAATTGTTTGAAAGTGGATGTTGCTAGCCAGAGAATAGTTTTTCGCGTGGAAAAGGATCTAGCGGGTAGCGATTTCATTGAGCGGCTGGAAATGTTTGAAAACGCGGAAGAGCGCGGCACATTTTTCGGGATTAGAACAACCAACGCTATGCTATTTGCAGGGATTCTAAAGTGTCTTCGTAACCAAATCAAATTAAAATCGATTGAGGGAAAAGGAAAGGGATAACAGCTAGACATATACATAGAGACGATATCGGGTAATGGTTTCATTTATTACAAGATTGTAAGTAAAATATGAGAATTTTCCTTTACATTTCGATTATGTGGGCACGCCGGCACCACGATGGGCAATCGTTTATAAACATCCCTTCAATTTGGATTTCGCTCGTATTTGTTCATTGTGGCTCGTCATATCTAGTGAGTGGGAGCTTTGTCACTTCAGAACGATAATGATTTTGTATGAGTCAAATTAGTTGTTATTGTTTGCCACTTGGGGCCGAAGTTTTTATACAAATTGCAGTCTCCATAATCATGTTAAGAAGTGACAAAAACTTACATTCAAGTCTCTGAAATCTCCTATTGGTAATCGCGAGTTTCGTGGCCCTACTCCAAGTATTTCACTTTATAGCTAACGTCTAATTTTCGTCTCGTGTGATTAACGCTTAAGTTGTGTAACACGTGTAAAGGCGGCTTTATTACTGAGTTCTTAGCACCATGTAATGTATATACAGCGCTTAATTTTACATACTCTAATCTTTTGTTAGTGATTAAACTCCTAAACGGCTAAACCGATTAAGATAAAATGTTTCGTACGTGTTTGGGCGAAAACGGAGAAGTGTTAAATATGTCTATTTGTGGCATCGTATCTCCAAAGGGGATGAAGCGTTTTTGACGATCCTTTTTTTTTAATGAAATAAGGGTGCAAACGAGCAAACGAGTCACCTGATGGAAAGCAACTACCGTCGCCCATGGACACTCGCAGCATCAGGAAAGCTGCAGGTGCGTTGCCGGACTTTTAAGAGGGAATAGGGTAATAGGGGAGGGTAGGGAAGGGAATAGGGTAGCGGATTGGGCCTCCAGTAAACTCACTCACTCGGAGAAACACAGCGCAAGCGCTGTTTCACGCTGATTTTCTGTGAGAACCAAAGAAGGCCCATTCGTGCCGAAGCATGGCTCTCCCACGTATAATCCTGGTAGCCTAGTAATATATCATGATCAGCCTGCTCACTGCTTTACATTTTGGGCGTTTTCTAATAATATGTTTCTTTTTCTGTTTCAGGTAAGTTCCATTCAGTATTTTGCTGTACATATTTTATGTGGTGAGTACAGAATATTTTGTTTGGTCTCTATTGTCACTTTGCCGAGGTAAAATGTACGATTCCTATGGGGTGGGGAGGAAAACATCTAGTTAGTAAATACAAGCTTTTGATGTTGTTGGCCTCGTTCTTTGAAGCTGGTGGTGAGTCATTTTTATAGTGCCCGAGTGTGTGCGCAAGTTGAGGGCCTCTAATTTATGCATATTTTGCCATTTTTGCTCACGCTTAGAAGCGACATAAAATTACTCTCACCATATTATAATAATTATTATTATTTTATGAAGTTAGGGGTCAAACGAGCAAACGAGTCACCTGATGGAAAGCAACTTCCGTCGCCTATGGACACACGCAACATCAGAAGAGATGCAGGTAAGTTGCCGGCCTTTTAAGAGAGAATAGGATTACAGGGTAGGGGAGGTGAGGAATGGAATAGGGAAGGGAAGGGAAGGCACACCCACACTATTAGTATTATGGATGGTAAGAAGTGACATAAACAAGTGACCAAGTACTCTGATGATACTCAGTACAAGATGGCTACGGCATCAGCAATCAGTCAACACTCATCAATTATTGTCAGCGCACGTCAGTCGCGCTATGATCAACACCGCCGGGCGCCCACACGTCACCGCTGACAGCTGTCAAAACTGACAGCTGTCAGAGTTGACGCGGCGGGAGATATGCGCGCGCGTGGGTAGGTGGGATTTTTTTTCCATCGATGCTGTAGGTTTGTGTTTAATAAATTAAGTACTAAAGTAGTAATATTATTATTTATTTATTTCAATAAATTAATAAATAATATTGTAAATGTGAATGTATGTCGAAGTTGTTGTCTTTACGCGTAACTTTGAGTCCTATGAAGCATAATATAGATTTATTTATTTATTTAAAGATACACCAACAACAACATTAATAACTTAAAAACTAATACATTTTTGTTTTAAACTAACACAATAGTTAATTACAGGCGTATGCAACTGTTTTAGAGATATTTGCTCCTTACATTAAAAATAAGTTTAGAATCATAATAGAGATTTTGTCTCGAAAGTATGTACGGTTCCTTGTGATAAACGAATTGAGGTTAATTCGAAAAAGACAAATGATGTTGATCTCTGTTTCCTTCGAGAAGAATCTTGTGTATCGCGTAGAAACCGTACATTTTCCGGTGATAATTGATTTAAAATATACTTTTCTAAGACCAAAGTAACCTCCATACCAAAGCCCATAATAATCGGCTTAGCTGTTTAAGCGTGGACAGGTAAATCAAACATTTTTACACTCAATATTGGAATCGATTAAAATCTTTCTTAAGATAATCTTCAGTATCCTTTCTTGTTATTAACTCTGAAGAACTATCAGCGTTAGATTGAAATATTTTTAGATCCGTCGCTCTGAGCTATTTTAAAACTAATCCTCCAAGAACAAAGTTGAAGCTAGGTATTAAGAGGAGTCCACACCGCCGTTTTTCCATACAAACGCTGTCCCCTTTTTCCTCCCTGGATAATGCCGGTAGAGTTATGATTTTTTTCCTGAATATCTATGGCCACTATTAGCATGTCCCTATGTTTTATTTTTTTTCAATAATTTTATTATTAAAAAAGATAAGAACGTCCAAAAACCCGAAAATGTCCAAATGGCCAGATTATCCTTTGTGTTCAAACACCCAGAAAACAAAACTGGCTAAAATACACAAAAAAAATTAAACATAGGAACAAAGAAGGAATCAGCGGACAACGAATCGAAGATTTTCTGTTCTTTTATTAGAACTTTTGTCATGTTGTCTCTATCGCGCTCTGCGGTGGGAGACTTGAGATTGGTGAGACAGCAATACATTTTCAAATACCTATTTTCAATTTATCTCGCCCCTGGTGTATCCTCTTAAGTTAGCTTAAGATAATCTAGAAACTATATTTTATTATCTGCCTGTAGGTCTAATTATAATCTTACTAAATGACGCCCGCAACTCCGTTGCGCCAAAATTCGTTTTTCACTCGGGAACCGTACATATTTCCAGGATAAAAAGTACTTATCCTATGTCCTTTCCTGGGACTCAAAGTATTTCCTTCTTCAATAAAAACTTGAGAGGTATCAAGGGACACCCGGATGGAACAAAGTTATAAAAATGAGATTATAATTGGAGATTCTATGAGAGAGAGAGAGAGAGAGAGAAATACAGAAAAACACGCACAGAAAAAAAAGCACAGAAACAGATCAAGATAGATACCGCATGACCCGCGAAGTACCGCATCTAGATCTATGTCTGTGGCAAAAAGTGTCGTGTCGTTACAATTTTTTCCGTCTAGTCCCCTTTCGCTACGCGCGATAAGGAACTTAGTTCCAATAATAAATAACAGCAAGTTTTCTAAACTTTTTTCATAACAATGATGATGATGTACCAACTCTAATTACAAAGCATCATCGAAACGGGGTCAGCATCCGACATCCACCTGATCGGAGATTAAAGAAACACCAAAATAGAACATTACGCGAGACCGGAACACATTGTGTGGTGTGATGAAAAATAAAACCGGCCAAGCGCGAGTCGGACTCACGCACTATGAGTTCCGTAGGCTTTTTTTATGAAATTAGGGGGCAAACGAGCAAACGGGTCGCCTGATGAAAAGCAACTACCGTCGCCCATGGACATTAGCAACATCAGAAGAGTAGCAGGTGCGTCTTATCCTTTGCTTTGTTCGGAGTTGAGCAAAGCTCGGTCTGTATAATATTTTACGACCGAGATATTCTACTGTCTGTATTATATTATGTTACAATAGCTGAGTAATCCTACTAGGTATATTATCTTATATATAAAAATGGATTTCCAAATGTGTCAGTCGCGCTAAAACTCGAAAACGGCTGATTTTAGTCTTAAAATATTCGTAGAAGTCCAGAGGTTTTAAAGTGACACGAAGTTCACCGGGACAGCTAGTCTATATATATATAAATGGATTTTCGAATGTGTCAGTCGCGCTAAAACTCGAAAACGGCTTGACGGATTGGGCTGATTTTAGTCTTAAAATATTCGTAGAAGTCCAGGGAAGGTTTTAAAGTGACACGAAGTTCACCGGGAGACCTAGTGTAATATACTTATAAAATTCTCGTGTCGTAATGTTTGTGCGCGAATTCCTCCAAAACGGCTCAATCTATTTTAATGAAATTTCGTATGTACATTCGTTAGGGTCAATTTATACTAGCGCAGAGTCGAAGCGCATCGAAGCGAATTATTAAAACTGAACATAACAAATTCAACCATAACAGATCTAAAGCGTTAACGCACTTTATTACTTCTGATAAAAAGGCGCGCGCATCCGCGCGAATTCGCCCGCCCAATGCTGATTGGTCTAGCAGAAGTAATGTATGCTCTGGTTAAGGTGGAATTCTCTATGTTCAGCTTTTGGGAATTCGCTTCGCTTCGTTTCGCTTCGACTCTGTTCTAATAAAAATTGACCCTTAGTCCTGAGAATAGGTTTTTATCTGCTTTTTATATTGATACCTACTATAAATAATTTATATGACAAAACAACGTTTGCCGGGTCATCTAGTATTTATATTTCTCCTTACCCAATATCCCATGGCGATGTGCCAGTCATCGGACGCGCCACATCAAAGTCGCCACGCCAATCGACTATAGTTCCGCCCCACATACACAGTCTTTGTACTGGAACACCAGCAGGATTAGCATGGTCGTCATAGAAGCGGTTTCTTTCTACGTAAAAATAGATAAAGTAACAGGTAGACAAAGGAAATCCGCCATTTTGTCACTAAAAACTGTCAGTATTTCCATTCTTTACCCGTTTTTAATGTTGCTACGCTAAGCCTGCTGGGATGTTGGAAGATGGGAGTCAGTTTACAAGGAGACACGACGCTGTGTAGCTCAGCGATTTAAATTTGACCTTTATTTACTTCGCAAGATCGTTTTTGAGCCGTACTGCTCAAGGCTCATTAGCAATATCGTATAAAAGCTTAAACATTGCTGACTATAGCAAATGGCCGACAAATCTCTGGAATCGAACCAGCACCCCCTCGATTGCGTACCAACTCGTCAGACCACGGCTGGTTTACATAGTCAGATACGGGTTGCAGCCCTTTGTGATAGTCAGTTAAAATCGGCTGCCTAAAGCAATTGACCCACCACAACTTCCGTCTCCAGAATCGAACCAACATCCTCTCAAATGTACCGCAAGGCCCACCCAATAGGCCACGGCAACTCCACACAGAGTGACTCAATAACGATATCGTATAACAGGTTTACCGGGTTACGGATTATTCCGTAAGGCGTTTCGCTCTGACGCCTCCATACGGTCAGCAAGTTGGATTGTTCCCTTTACGATAGTTAGCTGGTCGATTTTGCTGAAGAATTGGCAAAATCTACTGAAAAATCAGCAAATCATGCTTAAGAATCAGCAGAATCTCATGGGTAATCACCAGAATCTACTAAAGAATCTGCAGGATCTTCTGAAGAATCGACAGCATTCAGCCTCTAAGAGTGCCAACTATATAGGTTTTGGGCTGCAACTCTTGTGTGTCCGGAATCGAACCCGGTCTCCAGAGGGTATCGAGTGCGTACCGCAAGCCCACCCATCAGACCACGGCGACTCCACACAGAGAGGCTCAATAACGTTATCGTGTAACAGGCTTACCGGGTTACGGATTAAAGGTACGGGATTGTGCCGTAAGGCGCTACGCTCCGACGCCTCCATACGGTCAGCAAGTTGGATTGCTCCCTTTACGATAGTCTGGTTGATTCTGCTAAAAACCGTTGCGTAGGAATACGAGTGGAAGCTACAAAGGAGGATCATCCTGGAGGGGAGAGGAGTCATTAAAATGATAAAAGTGCAAGTCGACATTGGCGAAAGTTTGTTCCAGAGTTTTATTGTGTGTGACAGAAAGTTACGTGAAAAACGCACGGTTCGATTCCCGAGGTGGAATTTGGAAACCAAAAAAAAAATGTAACTTATTGCTGACAATTTAAGCTGATCACCCGATCCATGCCAGTCCATATGCTTAATCTTTTACCAATTATATGGCAGAAATGGAAGAGAGAATGCTTGCAATTTGTATTGTGTGCATACAAGAGCACTATAGAACAATTACATTTAAAATTGTCGCTCCGATGCCTATTTATCTCGTCAAGTATGTGTTTCCATCTTCAAGAAATGGTATTCCCTAAGTTCGCTTCTGCCGACGTTACAAGTTTTCGTAGAGCTGTGTGTTAAATAATTAGTTTAATGAGTGTTGGTATCGATTTTATCGGCGATTGGCTATTGTAGGAGTATTCGAATGATGAAAAATAAATGTGTATGAGTTTATTGTTCTGCTGTTGGGACTATTTTATGATTACTGCCACACAATGACTAAAGAAGTCAATTATATCTGTAATCTAAGCTTTGTCGAAGAATTGTCGGTAGATGAATGTTAAATTTAGTGGAGGCAGAGAATAAGAAAGCAGTGATTAATGGTGACCATGTATTTACTACTTGTTGATACCCCTAGCAACGTCTGTAACATTACAAAGCATTAATAAATAAAATGATTCCTCATTTTTATTTGTAACCAGCCCTATCAATTATTATTAATAATAATAATAATCTTTATTTAAAACTTTTAGCATCTGTTACATTATGTACAATACAGTTGTATACGAAGGCAATATTTAACAGACTTTACACATATTGTATAACTTTGGCGCCTGCACAAGGCTGAGCCTGTCCTGCAGATCACCAATTATACACTTAAAAAATATTTTCTGCTCCATGACAGCCTTAGCATTTATAGTCTGTGTAGTATACTTAACAAAGAAGGGAGACAAAAATCTTTTTCCCTAGCAATTTCTTTAACGTTTGCAGAGAAAGGAGACAATAATCTTTTTATAATAAACTTCTAGTCGGTGTCAACCCTATGAAATGTCCATCTTCATAAAAGAGTAATGAATTTATAAATCACGCATTTTCTTCTCTTTGCTAGCGCTATAAATATCTGCGACATCATGAAATATTAATCATCATCACATCAGTATATCCCACAACCTGTACATTTTGTGGTACACTTTACGGAAAAAACTATCACGCCTATTGATTTGTGCTTTAACATAGTAATTTTTATTTATATGTAAATGTATTTTTATCAGTCAGTCAAGATGTGACGACGCGAGCCCTCACAGAGCTCGGCTTTTAGCTAGTAAATAAAATAACCACTTATTTTCTGCTAGTTTTCAACCCTAGAAATAGGCACCATCAGAAACGGGTAATGAATTTATAGATCACGCATTTTCTCCTCGTCGCCAGCCCTATCGATAGTCTGTAACACAGTACGCGCACGGAATTAATTCTTCCCATTTTGCCGGCGAATCTCGTCCCGATATTACCTGTGTTGTTTGGACGTGGTCCGAAAACGGGGTAGTTTGATGTTGTGTTGGTGCTAGGGTTGGCACAAAGTTTTTTTTTAAGTTTTTAATTTATGAAGATAACTAAATGCCGTTCGCAACTCTGTTAAGACAAAAAAAATCGTGTGCGAACTGTACATTTTCACGGTAAAATATCATCTTCATACAAAATTTCATCAAAATTGGTTCTGCGATTTAGGCGTGACGAGGTAACAGACAGACCGACACACTTTCGCATTTGTAATATTATTATGCATAAGTTGGGGGATAAGTTACTCTTAAACTGAAAGGCACCAAGCAGCTGAGAGTTTATAGAATGCACTGTAGGCTTTACGTGGAAATTCATATTTTACAGTAATTTTACTCAGATTTCATGCTCTTATTCCGCTTGATAATATATTTTTCCATTATTTTCAATTTACTTCAACGACCTTTTCGATACAATCATCATCATATGTTATTTTTCTAAATTCTAGACCTAGAGCATGCTAAAAACAAACATTGCATTCCGGGAGTGAGTGGATAAGTGGAAACTTAACAGCAGCATTTACTTCACGCAGTAGAAAGAGAAAATATTAGTTACTCGCCTATGCCGCGCTGGCGGTCTACTCTCTCGTCTTACAAAGTTTTAATTCGTGTCATGACGAATGTGTGTGTGAATAATTTTACCCATGCCAAAAAAGCACAGACGCCACTAAAGAAGTTTTTGTTTACTTCATAAAAAAACGTGAAAATATGCCAATAATGTTTATTTCTTTATTCAATTTAGTGAAATAATTTTTCCTGAACGAATTGAAAACCACTTTGTGTCAACCCTAGCGGCCGCAGTCAATGGATAGTAGATTTATAGGAAGGGTCGTGTCGGCCGCGATTCGGGGCACACTTTATTGTTTATTTAGTTTATTTTGGGGCCGTCTTCGATGATAAGGGACGTGAAAAGAAAATATACACCTCCTTACTAATAAAACGATCTACAATAGGTCCATATACTAAAATTGTATATGCGAAAGTTTGTCTGTCTGTTTGTCTGTTAGGTTAGGTTTGGGCATGTAGATCTCTACACGCTGGACCGCTGAAACTATTTTGCTGAAATTTAGTATGGAGGTACTTTGAGTCCTGGGAATAGACATAGGATACTTTTTATTCCGGAAATATGTACGGTTCCCGCGCATTAACGGGTTTTGGCGCAACGGGCGGGCGTCGTCTGGTATACTTAAAATAGGATACACTAGAGCCGTTTTTCCATACAAACGTTGTTCCTATTTCCCCCCTGGATAATAAAATAAACTTAAAATACCTATATCAAAGACTTGTAAGCTTAGTAAAAGTGCATACATAATGATGCCAAAACTGTATAACAAACTACCCACTGACTTAAAGCAAATTGAAAATTATTATAGTTTTAAAAATAAATTATTTAAATTTCTCATAGATAAAAATTTCTACTCTGTTGCAGAATATCTAAACGATAAATATAATCAAATTTAATTATGTAAATAAATATTTAAATATATAGTTTAATGTAATGTATAATTTTGACATGATTTTAATATTTGTATATATACTGATGAGATAAGACCTAATTTTATAAACCTATTTAGATTTACATAATATGCATGTTACTTAATTAATATTACTTCCTTATTTAAAAACATTTGCATGCCATAAACAGGCAAAACATGTAGGTACCTATCAATGTTTGTAACACCTAATTTCACCATGTTTTGTGCAAATAAAGAATTTTGAATTTGAATTTGAATTTGAAATTTGAATTTGAATAATGCCAGTAGAGTTATAATTTTTTTCCTGAATATCTATGGCCACTATTAGCATGTCCCTGTGTTTTCTTTTCCGCTGTGTTCAAACATCCAGAAAACAAATTTGGCTAGATTATACTAATAAAAAAAACATAGGATCACAGCTCAAGCCTTGTTTTAATTTTTAAATGAAAAAAGTACTAAAATCTGTTAAGTTTTGGAGAAGAAATAAGGGGAGAACGAATCGTTGATTTTCTGCAGTTGTCTCAATCGCGCTCTGCGGGGGGAGGCTGGAGGTAAGGGAGACAGCAATAGTTATTGCAAGTACTTTTTTTTCATTTCTCTAGCCCTTGGTGTATCCTCTTAAAAAGTCTTGTCTGATGTCTGATATACCAAACACAAATATTTTCATCTGAATATGCTTTCATTTAAAACTCCTGATGGTATTCTCGTCTCGTTCTAGAATCTAGAATGTTCTAAAATGTCACAGGATCCCTAACAAAACCAATTCAATCCACCATCACAGAGCAGTATAAACTAACATTATACTGCTTTACTGCTAGTGAATTACACTATAAAACCACAGTATAAAAACACACAGTAAACCATCTTTATACTTGGAGGACTTGGTCCCACATTTATATGCGTGACTTCCGAAAACTTAAGAAAGCAACAGGTTTAAAATGGTGACATTGAATGAATGTTTTGAAAGATTTTGCTCCACAGTTACTTACGAAAATTCACTTAATTCAGTTTCCGAATTCGCTTCTTTTGTATGTCATATTGAAAACTATCAAAAGGTGTATTAAAATTAACTCAAATATCACCTTAATCCTGATACTCGCCTACCAAAAATATTAACACTGAAATATCAATTTTAAATCTCCAGAACGAGGTGCAATATCACTATATCGAGACTTGTTGCGCTCATTCGATTTCAAGGACACGTCCGAGTCGCACTACTGTATGTTTGTATTGTGGTAAAAGTGTAAAACAGTACGACCGCGTCAATTCAAGTCGAGTGGTGCTTCGTTTGAGGGTTGTGTGCAGAGCTAGGGAATAAATAGACATGACATAAACTTTGGTCACATGTCGCGTTGCACCCACAATCCACATCATTCCTCTTCCTTCCAAGGAGGGTATTGAAACGAAGTTCCTTATCGCGCGTTGCAAAAGGAGGCTAGACGGAAAAAATTAAGACCAAAAGTTGTAACGACACGTTTTGCTATAATTGTAAGCGGCGTGCGCCCTCTGTCTGTCTCTCTTTTTCTCTCATAGAAAGCAACTTCGTTCGATCCGGTCGGCCCGTGACACCTCTCAAGTTTTTTGTAGCATGTATAATTGTTTAACACGCTCTGCCACCTGAACGGCTTGTACATTATTTCTTATATCTTATGTCTTAATCAATACCTATAACGTGGGAGAGCCATGCTTCGGTACGAATAGGCCCGCTCAACCGGAGAAATGCCACGGGCTCACAGAAAACCGGCGTGAAACAGCGCTTGCGCTGTGTTTCGCCGAGTGAGTGAGTTTACCGAAGGCCAATCCCCTACCCTCCCCTATTCCCTTCCCTACCCTCCCTTATTACCCTATTCCCTCTTAAAAGGCCGGCAACGCACCTGCAGCTCTTCTGATGCTGCGAGTGACCATGGGCGACGGAAGTTGCTTTCCATCAGGTGACCCGTTTGCTCGCTTGCCCCCTTATTTCATTAAAAAAAAGACCAAAACAAGGAAAATCAACCTTTTTTTTTTCGGGGGAAGGCCAGGGGTATGTCGGACTCCCTCCGCAGAGGTTTACCGACTAAAACCCCCCCATGCCCTCGTCAACACTACACGCGGAGGAGCGGGATCGCTACGCATTCTACCGCGTCCTCCGCAGCGAAGGAAAATCAACCTAGAATTAACTGTTGTGTTTTAGCACTTTTAGCGAGACAATCAAATTGCGATTTTTTTAAAATAATAAACGGGGCACAACTGCACACCAATGAGACAATAGCGTAGAATACAACCTGCGTGGGGTGAAACCCTTGGCCAGAGTTTATCATAGGTCTGTCATGGACTGACATTTTCTGATCTCAAGTACATAATACGGACGCTCGTACGGTGAAGGAAAACATCGTGAGGGAACCCGCACACAGTTGGTGCCAGACGTATTGACTAGTTCTTTCCTCTGGACTAGGCCGACTATGATGCGAGAATGCCGTATGCGCTCGAGCAACCATACGGACATTTAAAAATCTTGTCCCAGGCACTACAGTATTTGAGGAGTGGTTACTTCGCTCTGAAAAATACTGTATTTAAATCATCCACAACGGATGTAAAGGCCTAGTTTTTGTCATGGTGGGGTAAAATGACCAATATTCAGAGCCCACTGCCCATCTCCATATTTTATACTTTCGAAACATAGTCTGCCATATCTAAAACTCCCATGTCTATAGTTTGCTGTCCCATTGGGAGCCTGTACTAACTCGCGCGCGACAATTATGAGTAGACAATAAAGGACCAGCCACACTGTTGTTTTAGTGCTGCATAAGTGTGATGGTACTTGACGAAAACTACCATGTTCACACTAAAAGGTACGTAAGGTAAGGAGGTAAGGTCTTTATCTCATTTTTTTTCTGCTCAGACAATGAACGTCTCTTCTTGAAAAGGTAATAAAGTTTATTTTGAAAATTCGTTTATAGCGCGGGAACCGTACATTTTTCCGGGATGAAAAGTATCCCGTGTTCTTTCCCGGGACTGAAAGTATCTCCATTCGAAACTTCAGTAAAATCGGCTTAGGAGTGAAGAGGTAACAGGCAGACAGATACTTACACATTTATAATATTATTTGAGAGTGAAATTTCAAGGTCGCGTCATGAAAAGGTGGGTCAGAATAATGCGTCACGACGCCGCGCACGATTTTGGTCAGAAGTTTAACTTCTGACATACGTGTGCTCTATGCACACGCTCTTTTTTATAGGGGTGATGATGATGTCTAATGATGGTGATGATAATGATAATGATGATGAATCGGCAATCATTAAACGTGTTCGCTAATTTAACAACGGGTGCGGCGATTGATTTGGATAGTGATGTCACAGGATTGCTGATGGAAATATCGATATCGATGAAAATATTATATCGATATTTTAGTAAGATCCGCACGATTAAATCGATGAAACAATTTTGATGAAGTATTAAGTCCCAGGAGAGGACATAGGATAGTTTTTATTCTCGAAAACGTATGGTTTGCTTATAAAGGAATTAAATATAAAGATTTGAGGCACTCCAGTACAAAATACATAACTGTTTCAATTTAAATGAAGACTATATAAGTCCTGTTGTTGGACACAGGGGAGTTTTTTCTTTATAAAATGAGAATACTCCGTTGAGAATTCACGGATCTGAATCAAATTTGTCAAGCCGTAGCGAATAAGCGACTTGAAAAGAAGTGCGAATGCAAGTAAATAACACAATATATTACGCAATAATTGAAAACGCGATTAAGCTGAAAGTTGGTATGTGATATACTTTGAGTAACCGAGACATAGGATATTTTTATCCCGGAAAAATATTATATTAGTACAGATTCCCAGATTTTTTATTACTATCAAGCTATCTGTCTATCTGTTATCTAAAATTGTTCTAGGGAACCCGGACTATAATAATAATTATCATTAGCGCGCGATAAACGAATTTCTCGTCATCTAGTCGATAAAATCTTATCGTAGTTTATCGATAAAATATTATCTATACCCACTACATCACTAGCTCTAACCATTCGATCTATTTTAGTCTGATGGAAAATAATTAGGTTTTTAATGTCTGGTCCGGTTGTTTCAGTTAATTAATTACTAACATTTTAATTAACGTGTGTTGTTAAAATGTCATTTGAAGTGAAAAATTCTTTTGTGTATTTTTTTGGGAATGGGTTAAAATTGTTAAACTTATGTCGGAAAACGTGAGCTGACCGAAAATTCGTAAGACGGAGGAAAAATAGACCACAAGTTGTATCCCTCCTTTTTAACCAACTTCCAAAAAACTAGGAGGTTATATGTTCGGCTGTGGATATATTTTTTATCTAACATGCGTTAAAAATTTATGTCTGCTCTGCTATTTCGTTTTCACCTCTGTGGCTCAATTGGTTGAGTGTGTGGCAGCTCAAGCCGGGGGTCGCGGGTTCGAATCCCGCCGACGGAACAAAACGTTTTCAATGTTCCCGGGTCTGGATGTGTATTAAATATGTGTATGATATAATAAAAATCTTAAATATATGTATAGTATAAAACTATTAAATATATTTCCGTTGTCTGGTTCCTGTAACACAAGTCCTTCAGGTACTTAGCACTGGGCCAGACTGACGTGGTGTGAAGCGTCCATAGATATTATTATCACTTCAGTCGGCACTGTCAGAGTGCGACTTTTTTAGGTTCAAAAAGGTAAAAACGGGACTCTATTACGCTTTCTGTCCGTCTGTCTGCCTCTCGCTAGCCTGTATCTCAAAAACAACTAGTTTTATTAAATAAAATAAAATAAAAATAAAAATTGTTTTATTTCTGAATAAATTTGAATCAAATATTTTCAGAATGTTGAACTACATGTTGCCTACCACCGGTTCGGGAACTAACCCGGCGAGAAGAACCGGCGTAAGAAACTCGCACGGGGCCACTTTTTAGTAAAAAAGTGGAAAATTTGTCTTTTAAAAAAATAAAATTTACAATGTAAATAACTTAATCTATACAATATGAATACACAATTGTAAGTCACATATAATAAATGTAGAAGCAGCCTTGCAAGCAGCCATCCTACTCCCAAGATGTGCTATCGTTTAGGAAATCTTTGACCGTATAGTAGGCTTTGGCACACAAACGTTCTTTAATTACTTTTTTAAATTTATTAATTGATAGATTTTGAACGTTTTCCGGGATTTTATTGTAAAGGCGTATACATTGACCTTTAAAAGATTTACTTATTTTGCTAAGTCTGATCACTGGTATTTCCAGCTTGTGCCTATTTCTAGTGTTTCTACCGTGACTATCACTTTTAGTTTTAAATTTAGTTAAATTCTTTCTAACATACAATACATTATCCAAAATGTATTGAGAAGCAACAGTTAGAATACCAATTTCTTTAAACTTTTCTCTCAGAGATTCAAAAGCTGACATTTTATAAATTGAGCGTATAGCTCGCTTCTGCAGCACAAAAATTGTATTGATGTCGGCAGCGTTTCCCCATAAAAGGATACCATAAGACATTCTGCTGTGAAAATAACTAAAATAAACTAGTCTTGCCGTGTCTTCATCAGAAATTTCCCTAATTTTTCTGACTGCATATGCTGCAGAACTGAGATTACCTGCAAGATTAGCAATATGAGGGCCCCACTGTAATTTACTATCTAATGTAATGCCTAAGATGGAATGCCTAAGATATAGTGGAGTCCACCAAATTCATTTTCTCATCATTTAATAGTAAATTGGTTTGAACTTGCCTAACATTGGGCAAAGTAAATTTTAAACATTTGGTTTTCTTAGAGTTTAAAAGTAAGTTATTAACATTAAACCAATGTACTATTTTTGAGAGAGCACTATTTACCTCGTCGTAATTTGACTGCCGTCGCTTCACTTTAAAAATAAGTGAAGTGTCATCAGCAAAAAGTACTATCTCATTATCCTTAACTAGATAAGGTAAGTCATTAATGTAGATGAGAAAAAGAAATGGTCCTAAAATGGATCCCTGTGGTACACCTAATTCTATTTTGGTCCCATTGGATCTTTTACTATTAACTTCAACCCTTTGAGTCCTATTTTTGAGGTAAGAAGTCAAAAGGCTGAGTGCTGAGTCCCTTATGCCATAGTGGTGCAATTTTTTGACTAAAGTAGCATGCTCGACACAGTCAAATGCCTTAGAGAGGTCACAAAAAATACCTAAGGCATCCTGTGACTCCTCCCAAGCTTCAAATATGCTACAAAGAAGACCTATACCAGCATCCGTTGTGGAACGACCCTTAGTAAAACCGTATTGGTTATTGTGTAATAAATTATTTAAATTAAAATGTAACAGTAATTGCTGTAAAATTATTTTTTCAAATATTTTACTAAGAGTCGGTAAAATCGAAATAGGCCGGTAATTAGTCGGATCTGATTTAATTCCCGCTTTAAATAAAGGTACGACCTTACTGTGCTTCATTAAGTCAGGAAAAACACCACTCTTAATGCAGTCATTGAAAATTATTGCCAGATGAGGAGCTATGATGTCAATTATCGATTTAATAATTTTTGTAGACATGCCCCAGAGATCAGTAGTATTTTTAATATTCAACAATTTAAAGGTATCAATAATATCTCTAGGGCTAATTTCCCTAAACTTGAAATTGACATCACATTCCTTTACATTGTCTCTGAGTAGCTTTTCAGCAGCTTCTGGTGAGGAATTTAGATTTTTTGTAGTTGAGACCGGAATGTCAGCAAAAAACTTTTCAAAAACCGTCGCAACTTCGAGATTATTTGTAATCTTTTTATTTTCAAAGTATAATTCAAAATCAGTGTTACGACAGGTGACGTTTCCAGTCTCACCAGATATAACCTTCCATGTAGTTTTGATTTTATTTTTAGAATTTTTAATTTTATTTTTGATATATAGAGCCTTAGCAGCTTTACAAACTTTTCTGAAGGTTTTAAAATAATTTTTAACATATGCTTTAAATGATTCACTACTGTTGCTACACCTCTCATCATATAATTCATATAATCTTTGCCTACCTATTTTAATTCCTTTAGTTGCCCATTCAATAAATCTGGTTTTTTTATTATCGTTTCTAACTGTTTTAGAAGTAAATACTGTATTAAATTGTGTTCTTATTACCTTAAACAAATTATTAAAAGCTTCATCTGAGCTATTTGATCTACCCAATGACTGAATATTTGAATTTAATTTACTTCTAAATTGCTCAATACGTTTTGTAGTCACAGGAACAAACACAAGATTATCCTTTACGTTAGTATCGCAATTGACATTAAATGATGCTAACTGTCCACAGTGATCAGAGCTTAACTTATTAATTATTTCTTTTTTATCGGGAATGAGATTTGTAAATATGTTATCAATACAAGTAGCTGTGGTCTCACAGACTCTTGTAGGTTCATGAAACAAATTGCAAAGGTTATATGATTTAAATAAAGATGTGAATCTAACAGTTGTGGAATTTAAATCCAATAAATTAATATTAAAGTCTCCACATATAATAACCCTTTTGTTAGATGCACATATTTTTGACAGTATTTGTTCCATAGTTTGTTCAAAGGTATCAAATAACCCTGAAGGAGGCCTGTATACACCCACAATAATAAGATGACTTAGCTCTATGCAAGCTACTTCAATTGTTCGTTCAATAGAGAGACTCACAATATCTTTACGTTCCTTAAATTTTAAATTATTTCTAATTAATATTAAAGAGCCGCCTCTAATGGCATTTTCTCTACTGAACGAACTAGCTATCTGGTGGTTATTGAAATTGAAAGTGAGTTCATATTGTCTGAACCAGTGTTCAGATATACAAATAATATCAATGTTAAATTCCTTTAAAAATAACTCAATTTCAAGTTCTTTACCTACCATACCTTGTAAATTTTGATGCACCAGATTAATCAAATTACATTTATTCTTACTTAATATATTTGAGTCTAACAAATTATTGGTAGGATTTTCAATACTAAATTTATTTCCGCAAGAGATGTCCTCCATTGTCTTATTATCTAATTTAAATAAATATTTGGAACATATTCCAATTCGTTAATATTATGACTAGTATAATTCTGCTCAATAGAAGCAGTAGTCTCTGAAGCCAAACACTTGGCTTGTTTAAAATCTAAAAAGTTAAATAGCAACCTGGCTATTCGTCTTTTATAAAAATTAGATAAGAAGTACTTATCTCTTGTCATGGTGGATAACTTAAAATCTAAATTATTAATGTCTACAACCTGACATTGCTTATGTGAGTCATTTAAAATGATACAATTATTATTTACAGCAGTAATCATTAGGCTGTTCAGTTGATACCTAGAATAGTTTTCTTTATTATATCTCTTTGGCAACATTTGTATATAGGGAAAAGTAAACAAGATAACATTATTAATATTTTCAATAATAAATAACTTATCTAGAAATTCGGTCATTTGTTTTTTGTTTAATTTTCCCTTCCTCCCAACTAAAACTATTAATGTTGTATTCGGACAATAAGTCATAGCCAAAGCCCTGCACATTATTTCACTATAAGTAGCTCCAGGCATACAGAAATTGGAAAATGATTGTCCAATACACATCCTATTTAAATAAATACCTAAGTCCTTACCTAATTCATCACTGAACAAAGCAATTTGTGGGCATTCAGTATGTACCTTCTGCCTGGAACATATATCAGTTATACTATTCAAAACAGAATGATTTACTTTGTCTGAGGAACCGTTGACTCTCAATAAAGAGTAAACCCGTTCCTCATTATAACGAGTCACTTCAAGTAAATCATTCATCGCTGATATATGCCTCTGCGTTTCTTGTTGTTACAAAGCATATTTTCTGTTTAAATTATCCAAAGAGTCAAGAAGTATCGAAATTTCTTGCTGTAGGTTACATACATCAGCCTCATAGTTACATTTTATTTGCTCTATGTCAAAATTACACTTTAGTAAGTTATTATTCAAGAGTTTGTTTTCATTTATAACTTTTGATAAATTATTTAAACATTTTTTATTTTTCTTTGAAAGTTTACAATAATTTTTAATACACTTTTTGATTTTAATATATTTCTTTAATTTCCTCTTACTATTCAATGTACATATTGGTAAGGTATCATCACTAGTTAAATCAATTGTAGAAATTGTATTAACTTTGTAACCAGACTAGATGACGCCCGCAACTCCGCTGCGCAGAAATTGGTTTATCGCGCGGGAACCGTACATTTTTCCGGGACAAAAAGTATCCTATGTCCTTTCCCGGGACTCAAAGTATCTTCATACCAAATTTCAGCAAAATCGGTTCAGCGGTTTGGGCGTGAAGAGGTAACAGACATGCAGACACACTTTCGCATTTTTTAGTATGGATATGACTTTATAGCGCCAATATAGAAGCACCGCCAATTATTTACAGTGTGTAACAAAAATAAGTGATAATACTTTAGGGTGTGTACGTGTTCCTTGTAGAGAGTTCACTGTGAAAGTAGCAGCGCTAAAAGACGAAAAATTTTTTCACTTTTGTATGGGCAAGGGCCCGACCGTCACGAGTTTCCCCATACAAAAGTGAAAAAAATTTTTCGTCTTTCACCTCTGCTACTTTCACAGTGAACTCTTTACAAGGAACACGTACACACCCTAAAGTATTATCACTTATTTTTGTTACACCCTGTATATTTGATATCGCACCGCCATATTAGAAGTTGTCGGGTTTATGTCAGTTCGTTCCAGGTGATATAATGTTATTGAGGTCGTATTTCTGTATGTTAAAACTTATAACATTTATTCAACAAGAATATTCTGTACTTTTGCTGTCTTGATTTATCTTGATGATTTATACAAACCTACTTATATTTGATCGCTGTTAAGCATTAGTGTTCTAATCTAACCCACAATTTTTTTGTTGTTAAATTTTGAATGCAGTCTAAGTCATCCAAAGAACATAACAGCATTCATAACTCAATACGTAATTTTTTTGTGGGTTGGTGCATGCACGAATGCTTAACAGCGTCCATTTAAAAGTGTGTCTGTCTGTCACTTACTTCTTCATGTTCAAGCTGCTATACAGATTTTCATGAAATTTCTCATTGATATAGTCAAATCCTAGGAAAGATCATAAGATAGTTTTCATGCATTCAATATGGTATAGTTTCTTGTATACCTCGATTAAAACTATACTTATGTCCTTTACCGGGATTCAAATATTATAAAAACGTATAACAAAATATCTTTAAAACCGATTCAGGACTTTGAGCGCGAATAAAAAATTAGAACACTCTTTCGTATTTATCGGATAAATCACTTTGGCCGTAGCCACTTTTAGGAACCCTTTTGTACTTTTAGTGGCTCCAGCGGTTAAAATTTCAATGAAACCGGCTACCGTGACCGAAACCGCGATGCTGTTTTTTTTTTAATGAAATAAGGGGGCAAACGAGCAAACGGGTCACCTGATGGAAAGCAACTTCCGTCGCCCATGGACACTCGCAGCATCAGAAGTGCTGCAGGTGCGTTGCCGGCCTTTTAAGAGGGAATAGGGTAATAGGGGAGGGTAGGGATGGGAAAGGAAGGGAATAGGGGAGGATAGGGAAGGGAATTGGGCCTCCGGTAAACTCACTCACTCGGCGAAACACAGCGCAAGCGCTGTTTCACGCCGGTTTTCTGTGAGAACGTGGTATTTCTCCGGTCGAGCCGACCCATTCGTGCCGAAGCATGGCTCTCCCACGTATGAAATCGTGTTATGATAATCTCAATCCTCAAGTCACCAATACGTTCGAATAGCGGGCATATTTGTACCCATCCGCGCTCGAAATTTTCATTTTCAATAGTCACCTGATTCTGCGATTTGAATGCGACGTCAATGCAGCTTCATTTGTCGGTCGATCCAGTCGGTTTCATATCAAACTATAAGATTATCGACTATCGTATGTCAAAGTGAGGTAGAACGCGTTCAGTTAAAACTCCAAAATGTCAAGGAGTTGACGTTTATTTGGTGGTATGATATCAAACGGACTTTAGGCTCTTTTCTTATGATCCGAACATCGCTTCAAGCGTAGGCTGTCTTACCGTTTTACCCAGCCATCAAGTGTCCCCTAGCCGTCTTCAAGATTTTATAATAATAACAAGATTTTTTGACCGAGCTTTGCTCGGTATTCGATAAAACACGAATAAAATGTCATTTTCTAAAAATGATTCCTAGCTAGATCGATTTATCGCCCCCGAAACCTATATACTAAACATGAAAATCGTTGGAGCCGATTCCGAGATTCCAATTATATATAATATTATATACAAGAATTGCTCGTTTAAAGATATAAGATATGTCCCCTAAATCCTAAGTAGAACGTAAGTGACACATCATTTGCTTTAAGACATACGTGGCCCTAAAATACCGCTAGAGGATACTTTGCTTTAGGGGCTATGCCTGTTTTTGCCAGCTTATTTCACGCGCGGGGCAGGCATAAAAATAAAGCCTGTTACTCCAATTTTAATTTCATGAATTTGATCACCGATCTTCTATGTTTGATGTTTGAGACAGCTCTTAGTTTACGAATCAATGTCTTGTATCGAACGATAAATGAAGCAGTTGTTGGATCATAATACGAGAATCAGGGTACAGCTTGTTCAATGCAGCATTGTTATAGGAACGCATTGTGTCGGCGCGGGGTCGCCACGGATTGGAGATTCTTTCAGCCGTTGCGATTAAATTTGAAAACGACATGTTTTTGAAGTGGAAATATAGTATTTATTGAATATTCTCTGTTGATGATATTGTTGTATAGTTTTTTTTTTTTTATGAAATAAGGGGGCAAACGAGCAAACAGGTCCCTTGATGGAAAGCAACATCCGTCGCCCATGGACACTCGCAGCATCAGAAGAGCTGCAAGTGCGTTGCCGGCCTTTTAAGAGGGAAATGGGGTAATAGGGGAGGGAAGGGAAGGGAATAGGGGAAGGTAGGGAGGGGAAGGGAATAGGTTAGGGGATTGGGCTTCCGGTAAACTCACTCACTCGGCGAAACACAGCGCAAGCGCTGTTTCACGCCGGTTTTCTGTGAGAACGTGGTATTTCTCCGTTCGAGCCGGCCCATTCGTGCCGAAGCATGGCTCTCCCACGTTTGAAATTGTGGTCTTGACACTTTGTCAAGGAAGAACATGGGCCGACATCTACTTTAGAGGTCGGCCCATGTTCTTCCTTTCAAGCGGCTGGTTGTGGAAACACAGGAAAACCCCAAAGGCAGATCTTTCGACCAAGAGGGCTGCTATGTTTGGTCATACTAACTTATTATAAATGCGAAAGCGTTCCCAATGTCCATCTATGCCATAGTTTCTCAACCTTATTTTTCTCACCGCCCACTTTGAGAATATGTTTTTTTTTCTAGAGCCCCCCATCTTAATTTTACTTACCATCTGTCGCGGATTTAAAACAGCTATTGCCACGATTATAATATTTAAACGTAAGATATTATTATAGTCGTAAGACAGGAATATGACCCCTATCTTATTTCTGAGTTTAAAATGAAGAATGAAAGAAAAGAATGTTTCAATGGGAGCAATTAAAACGTACATGTTTAGTTATATTGAGGAATATTTTTTTTGACATTTTTGATAGCAAAAAATGATTACAATACAGCTACAATAACGAAAGTAAAACGATATTAATTTTTATTTTACTTTAGTAAGTACGTGATTAGCGTGTATTTTTTTGTCTTTTTTGACTTTATTTTTTAATCTACCCACGCCCCATCTTTGCCATCTCAATGCCCCCTAATTTTCTCTGGGTCTTCTACTGCCCCCCTGAAAGTCTCAAACCCCCACAAGGGGGCGTTATCGCCCACGTTGAGAACCTATGATCTATGCGGTACGCGGTACCACTTCACTTTTAAAATGATCTACCGATTTTGATGAAAAAGTTATTTTCGTTCCGTTACATTCGTGTGTCCCTTGACACCTCTCAAGTTTTTTTTCTATAAAATGTAACACTGTACAGTTCCCGAGTGATAAAAGAATTTTAGCGCACCGGTATTGCTAGCGACAACACTATATTTTACGTGGTAGAGCCATGCTTCGGCACGAATGGGCCGGCTCGACCGAAGAAACACCACGGGCTCACAGGAAACCGGCGTGAAACAGCGCTTGCGCTGTGTTTCGCCGAGTGAGTGAGTTTACCGGAGGCCCCATCCCCTACCCTATTCCCTTCCCTACCCTTCCCGTGACCCGTTTGCTAGTTAGCCCCCTTATTTCATTAAAAAAAAAACTATAAAATCTAAAAACAGCAGATTCGTACTATCCGACACTAAATCTTGCTATTTTTATTGGACCCTTTATGGCCACCTTTATCTTTTATCTAGCTACGCCACTGGAAGGGGCGAAACTATTACGGTAGCGTATTTTTTACGCGGGCACTAAAATGTCTGATTTACGGTCGGACATTAAATGGAGTTATTAATTTTTATGCGAAAAAAAACGTATACAGAAATTAAAGGCGGTGATTTATAAAAGTCGGTCACGTGTGACGTGTGATAGGGAACATGCAGGAACTATCCATTTTAATATTATAAATGCGGAAGTGTGTCTGTCTGTCTCTCTGTATGTTAACCTCTTCACGCCCAAACCGCTGAACTGATTTCGCTGTGGTATGAAAATACTTTCGAGTCCCGGGAAAAGACATAGGATTAGTTTTGTAAGTGGAAGAGCCATGCTTCGGCACGAATGGGCCGGCTCGACCGGAGAAATACCACGTTCTCACAGAAAACCGGCGTGTAACAGCGCTTGCGCTAAACTCACTCAGAGTATACCGGAGGCCCAATCGCCTACCCTATTCCTCCCCTGTTACCCTATTCCTGCTTAAAAGGCTGGCAACGCACCTGCAGCTCTTCTGATGTTGCGAGTGTCCATGGGCGACGGAAGTTGCTTTCCATCAGGTGACCCGTTTGCTCGTTCGCCCCCTTATTTCATTAAAAAAAAAGTATCCTAATTATGTCTTTATCTCGAAAAAATGTACGGTTTCCGCGCGATAAACGAATTATGGCGCAACGGAGTTGCAGGTGTCAGTCATCTAGTAAATAATGTAGTACCTACAAGTTTCGTTTTAGCCACACCAAGAAGCACCTTCTCTCATCTCATCAGGACACGTGATCTAATCGATAATTTGTAAGACGAAGGGAGAGTGGACCGCCGGCGCAGCGTAGGAGTGGATATTCTCTCTAGCGGCGAAAATGCCCTCTCTTCTTTGTACACTCTTGAAGTTCAACTTTTTAAGCAATAGCTTCGAATCTAGAAATTCCGTAACGAAAATAAACCTAACCTCTAACTTCGACCGGCAGAGTGGTACGGCGTTGCTAAAGTTCAGCACGGTGTCTGGGTGCGTGCGACAGACGTATGCGAATTATAATTGCATAAGTTGATAAAAAATGCTATGCAATAGCTTTACCGCGGCAGTCCCCCAGTGCCACACGTATAGTTTTGCTAAGGAACCCTAAAATTCTTGGTCTCGATTTTTTGGGTACGGAACCCTAACTTGAACTGAATAAGTATGCTGCAGGGTGCAGGATTGGACCGACGTGATACGTTATAAATAACTCATACAAGTTGATAGGAAATTTTCAAATTATCATTTCTCCCGTTGCAATAATATGTGTCGATGCAAGCGAGTCACGATTTTCACCGCCCTGGAGGAAAATTCACCCCCTGGGAGTAGAGAGGGGGTGAAAATAAAATATAAACTTTTATACATGGATCTTGGTTAAACAGTTGAATGTAAACATTGATTGGTTGATTTTATTCATATCTGGGATAAAGGTAGCATTCGAATCAAGACGACCGCGACCGGCAACCGGTCGCAGGTCGCGGGGCGACAGCTACCTACGAATAAACGAATATACGCTATAGTCCGTGCAATCCACGAAGACGCGCCCCACCACTTTTTGGGTGAGCATTTTTCCCTTTGACCGTGACGCTTTTTCATAATTGGTCTATTAATTGTAGTGTGCGCGTGCACTCGTAGGTAATTAGTGTGTACCGATAACACTCGAACATTGGCGAAATCTTGCACACATATACTATAGACGATTAGGAGGAGGAATAGTGGGGCGCGTCTTCGTGGTTGCGCGGACTATACATATGAAAGTAATTAATATTTCGTCTTCGTGCTAAGAAAACACGGTCATTTTGTATCGGTCGCGCCACGGCACTGCATTGTGAGCGTCTGAGTCGCGCGACGCAAGTCAACGGCAGGCCACGCCCACACGTCGTCGTCGTCGTCGCAGTGCGTCGCGGTCGCCGGTCGCGGTCTCATGTCGCGGTCGTGTTGATTCGAATATTTATATATATTTAATGATAACTTTTTTCAGTGTTGACAGTACAACTGAAACACTGAAAAAAGTTTCAATTTGCCAGCACGATCCCCATAAACAAAATGATCCGCCATTTATTTAATTCGTTTGTTACAAAAATGTGATAAATGAAGAACCGATCGACCGATTTGACCTCTGTGGCTCAGTTGGTGGGCTGTTGGTTCAGCTCAAGCCGGGGGCCGCGGGTTCGAATCCCGCCGAGGGAACAAGAAGTTTTCAAAGTTCCTGGGTCATGCATGTGTATTAAATATGTGTATCATATAATAAAAATCTTAAATATATATGTATAGTATAAAAGTATTAATTATATTTCCGTTGTCTGGTACCCGTAACACAAGTCCTTCAGGTAGCATGGGGTCAGACTGACGTGGTGTGAAGCGTCCATATTCCATAGATAGATTTGTGCAAACTTCACATAAACCATCTACCAATTAGTCCGAACAAAGCCTAAACATTTGGTTTCGATAGGTGTTCTTGAGTTATAAAATTATAACGAAAAGTGGCATTGATTTTTATAGAGATAATAATAATAGCTCCCACACCGGTTTCGGTGACGGTGGCCGGTTTCATTGAAACCAGGCCAGCTACGCAGGAGTAATTTTATAGTGGCCAAGTGTGTGCGCAGTACACAGAGCACTCTCTATTCCTGTACTCTCATAACCCAGTTGGACGTAAGACCGACACGACCGGCGAGAGATCAGGCGCAGGACCGACTTTTTACATGCCCATCCGACGCATCGATCATCTTACTTGTCAGACAATCAGGTGATCAGCCTAACCTAACCTAACTTGGAAATAACATGTTTCTAACGCGGGAATCGAACCCACGACCTCCGAGTCGAGACTCGAGAGCCGCGCTCTATACCACTGGACCGCGGAGGCGACAATATTATAGAGATGTAGTAAGCGCCGTTCCGATTTCGTGACGAAAAGATATGTTGTGTCCTTTTCTGGGACTTTAAAGTATTTAAAGTATCTCCACACCAAATCACATCTAATTTGGGTGGATTGTTTGCGTGATGAGGTAACAGACAAACAAACGTGTATATTATATTCATAATATAAGTTTGAATCTCATTTTCGTAAGTCGATCAGCGCCACAACAGACAGAAAGCCCGAAACACAGTACATTGATTTTAATTCAAATCCACTTATTGTTTCCGACGCGTTGTAAAACCACAGTATACATTTTATACAGTAGTGTCAATAGACCAATTTCCTGTCTTGGATAACTTTGGAATTCTTCGGGTAAACACAAAAAAGTCATCTAATCTAATAATATATAAAAATAAGTCGGGTTTTCCTCCCTGACGCTATAACTCCAGAACGCACGAACCGATTTCCACGGTTTTGCATTCGTTGGAAAGGTTTCGGGCTGCGTGATCTCTATAGAAAAAAAAATCAGAAGAAACTTCAAGAGAAAAGGAGGAAAACAGGGAAAATCATTTTATGGCAAAACAACGTTTGCCGGGACAGCTAGTTTAAAATTACTTTAGATATCAGTAAACGTTGCCGTAATTCGTGTATCGAAAATCGTTCATTTTTTTGGGAAAAATTATGTATTTTATTTCCTTTCCGGGACTCAAAGTATCGAGATGCCTGAGTTTATCCCTATCGGTTCTGTAGTTCGATCTGAAATAAGTAATAGATTTAATATTGACACGCGTTCGCATTTATATTATTAGTTGAGAATCTTACTTTCATACTGGCCTTCAGTGATTTCAGATAATTTTAGAGACCAGAACGATGCAGTATTAATAATACTTACCGTTGAGTTAAGGCTGAGTTGTTCTACTGTGTTTATATTTTGAACTGTGGTTAAACTTCACTCAATGAACGTTACATTTTAAATGCGAGCTTAATTAACCACTGAAAGGGCTTTCTCCCTTTTAACCGACTTTAAAAGGTGTATTCGACTTTTGTTTGTTTTGGACTAGATGGCCAATAGAGTTGCCATGCAGACAGACTAAAAATATTAGTATCAATTCTGAACCAAATACAGGCTGACCATTTTTTTCATGAAATAAATATGCATCTTCTTGTGTCATAATTTATAAATAATAATAATAATAATAATATCTATGGACGCTTCACACCACGTCAGTCTAGCCCCGTGCTAAGTACCCGAAGGACTTGTGTAACAGGTACCAGACAACGGAAATATATTTAATACTTTTATACTATACATATATTTAAGATTTTTATTATATTATACACATATTTAATACACATCCAAGACCCAGGAACATAAATAAACCAAAATTTTTAGTAGCAACTAGATGTAGCCTATGTCCCTTCTCGTGGTCTATAAAAAATTTCTCCAGTAGTTCGTGAGATAAGCACTTTCAAATAATTTTCCCCATTTTTTCCACATCTGTTTCTTCGGTCCTATTGGTCTTAGCGATTATATAATTATTATATAGCATATAGCCTTCTCTTTTATATATATTAAATAAATGAGCTATCTACCATTGAAAGAATTTTTCAAATCGGACCAGTAGTTGCTGATATTAGCGCGTTCAAACAAACAAACAAACTTTATAATATTATTAGTACATATTAGTATAGATTAAACGCAGCGTCGCGTCTCTGTGTGAGCCAACCCTAAGACCCTCAAAGGGACTAAGTCATCAGGGAGCGTAATCTTTGAGTTGTTGTGTACAAAGCCAAGTCAAATATTAAGACCGATACAAAATTAATACAGACTTTGTAAAGTGTTTGTATGATTTCAGAGTAAGGAGAATTCCTTGATCTAGTCGTACCTACATAATAATATATTGGTGGATATTTGTTACGTAAAGAGACTTTGCAAAAGGAATATATATACTCTTGAATACAATTTTTTATGGTAGTCTTCAACTTAAAAAAATGTTTCATACAAAGCACTAAGCTAACTTTGGTAATTCAAACAGAATTTTTTTTTCTTAAATTGATTATTTGTAACTTGTAGCGCTTTAAAAGCCCAACCTTTTGAGCTAGATAAGTACTTTAAAAGTACCTCCTCTTTTATTTACCACTAGATGACGTCCGCAACTCCGTTGTGCCAAAACTCATTTATCGCGTGGGAACCGTACATTTTTTCGGGATAAAAAGTACCTATCCTATGTACTTTCCTGGGACTCAAAGTATTTCCATACCAAATTTCAGCAAAATCGGTTCAGTGGTTTGAGCGTGAAGAGGTAACAGACAGACAGACAGACAGATAGACAGACAGACACACTTTCGCATTTATAATATTATAAATATAAATTAGTATGGAAGTATGGATTTGTTATAGATGTCATGAATTCATTAAGTCTAATGGAATACTTTTTCGGATTATTCTGAGTTCAACTCCTTACGTCATCAGGCTAAAACACAAGGGTTTTAATGTGTAATTTTTTATAAATATATGTTGAAATGCATTGGCCCCTGTAGGGCACTCACATTAGAGACATTTCATCCAGAGGCACGACCTGTCCTTACGATGTTATTCTCCCCGAGCCGATGGATTTACTTTTGAAATAGGTATTACAATATTCATGAAAATAAGAAAATTCATTTTGTAGTCTTAATGAGATGAGTTTGTTGAAGGCCTAGAACTTGATAAAAGGCTTTTATTGGTTTAATTATAGCATACTTTATTTAAGAAAATCTTGTATATTTATTCATTGTTTGTCAAAACTTGTTTGTATCGCGGGAACCGTTAATTTTTCCCGGATAAAAAGTATCGTATGTCCTTTTCCGGGACTCAAAGGATCTCCAATATGAATTTTCAACAAAATCGGTTTAACGGTTTGGTCGTGAATGGGTAACAGACATACAGACAGTCAGACACACTTTCGCATTTATAATATGGATTTATTTTAAATAATAAATGCAATATGACCAAATTAAACGTGGGAGAGCCATGCTTCGGCACGAATGGACCGGCTCGACTGGAGAAATACCACGGGCTCACAGTGTTTCGCCGAGTGTGTGAGTTTACCGGAGGCCCAATCCCCCTACCCTATTCCCTTCCCTACCCTATTACCTTCCCTCCCCTATTCCCTGTCATTCCCTTCGCTACCCTCCCCTACCCTATTACACTATTCCCTCTTAAAAGGCCGGGACCGGCACGCACTTGCAGCTCTTCTGATGCTGCGAGTGTTCATGGGCGACGGTAGTTGCTTTCCATCAGGTGACCCGTTTGCTCGTTTGCCCCTTATTTCATTAAAAAAAATCGAAAAGAACATAATAACTTCTGAAATCGCCTGTTTAGCCTATTTAGCCACTGCAATATTTATATAGCCTTAGCTCGTAGCGCGTAACCATACTAAAAGGAGGGGAAGTAAGTTATCTTCATACAAAGGCACCGCGCGCGGCTTGTATGTGTGCGCCATAGTATCAATGCGTCGCCACGTACGGCACACAACAAAATCTCGGCGGTATCAGCCTTATACAACTGGCCGAGATTTTGTTGTGTGCGGTACGTGGCGACGTATTGATACTATGGCGCACACATACAAGCCGCGCGCGGTGCCTTTGTATGAAGATACTTCCCCTCCTTTTACTATGACGTAACGTTAAACTGACGTAGTATGTTCTACAACGTATTGCTACGGCGTAGCACATTATGCTACGGCGTAGGCTTGATGCTACGTCGTAGCAAGGTTAGACGTAGGCCGTAGATGATCTACGAATTTACAGGCTGTACTAACAGAACTAAGTGATACTAAGTGATAATACTTTAGTGTGTGTATGGGTCCCTTATACAAGATGTTAGTGTGAACACCGTTATCCTTGAAACCATCAAATGAGCCCGTCAATATGAACAACTTTTTCTATGAGAACAATGCTGGGCACTCAAAAAATGCCGTCTTTGCCCGGATCGGCAATTTGTATGACGATGGTTTTTTTGTAAAGAGTTCGCTGTAAAAGTAGCAGCGCTGAAAGAGTAAACTTTTTGTTCACCTTTGAATCGAAAAATTAGTAACGCGCTTGCCCATACAAATGTCAAAAAAATTTGCTTGTTCAGAGCTGCTACTTTCGCAGTGAACTGTATATAGGGGACTCATACACACCCTAAAGTAATAACACTATGTTTTGTTACACCTTCTAGATGGGTCCGAACTGTTATGTATGTTTATCCATCTGCACAAATGAAAACATGCTCGGCTTACATTTGGGCATTATTTTAATATTATGGATATGGAGGCATTTTCTTTAACTATTGCATAGCTTTTATCGCAGGCTTCGAGCGACCCAAGAAACAAGAGGTTCCGTAACGAAAACAAGCCTAACGCATCGTCTAACGTCATTTCAGTTCGTCAGACAGCGGCTTTCAGTTTTTGTGTGCGTTCGACTATATGTATGCGTGAAGACTAGCTGCTAACTGCGATAGCTTTACCGCGGCAGTCCCCGAGTGCCACACGTATTTTTTCCTTTTTCTAGTACTGGCTGAGTCGGCTAGACCGATGTCGATGGAGTTTGGCGCAGATATAGACTAAGAGTCTAGGGTCTAGACTACGGATTGGAGGATACCATAAAGTTAATATACCTAGCGCAATAGAGAAACAAAGGCCTGAGCAAGCGAGATGCCACTATCAGTAACACTGCGTGGTAAAAAGAGACGTGTGATACATGACAGCAGAGCCAATTTTTTTCATCTGTTTGACGTCCTGTCGGCACTCATCGGCACGTTGACAATTTAATCTCTTAGAAATATGCTTGTGTAAGTGTATACATAAATAAATTTTCACACACAGACGTAAACCAATTTCGGTTTCGTTTGACAGCTCGAGATTGTTGCTCTATTCCGCTAGGTATATTAACTTTATGGAGGCTACAGACTTTTTATCGCGTGTATATAAAAACTAGCTGTTCCGGCAAACGTTTCTTTGCCATAGAAAGTATTTCGCCCATATTATTTTTCTGAAGTGACTAAATAAGTATGTCACCATGGCAACGTCCATCGCTATCCCGTCGTCGCACAAACAATGGTCGCCGTCAGTCTCTGGTTGTAATAATTTACTAGTATTTATTCAACAAATGCACTTATCAATTATTATTTACATAAAAAGTACCCAGTAGCGGATTCTCAGACCCACTGAATATGCATATAAAATTTGGTTAAAATCAGTAAAGCCGTTTCGGAGGAGTACGCGGCCTAACATTGTGACACGAGAGTTTTATATAATATAAAAATGACACGTTTCCTACGGGATTTTATTTAAAAAAGTCGCGCGTTAGTAAATAAAAAATGGTGCGAATTATTGTCCTTTTCATCTCTCTCCCCTGTTAACGTGACACGGGTCCCGGGTGTCAGCTGTCTGTCTGTCTGTTTATTAGTATATAATGTCTTTTGTTAGCTTCTATTTAATTTGACGTGTGCGTTTGTATCTGTGAATAGGTTAATTTGGATAAAATGAAACAGGTAAAACTTTGAGAGGTGTCAAGGGACACCCGAATGTAACGAAGTTATTTCTTATGTTCAAAAAAACCTATATACATAATATAATACACTCAAAAAAATATTTAAAAAACGCCATCTATTGACGCCCAGGAATACTAACAACGCGTCGCCGTTTATTCTCAAAAAACGCTATCTAGTTGATGCACAGAAATAATATCAACGCCCTCTGCTCCTACCATGCAGGTACTAAGAAAAAAGTGTCGTTACAACTTTTTCGGTCTAGCGCCCTTTCGCAACCCGCGATATGGAACTTCGTTCCAAAAATGCTGTGAAAATTTGCTTGATTTAGTTAGGGTAAAATTGTTGATAATTATTTATTTACTATTATTATAAAGAGATTATTATTTAAAAGAGAAAGTGTGTCTGTCTGCAGACATACTGACTTTTGTTTGAAAGGTTTTTTTTATGAAATAAGGGGGCAAACGAGCAAACGGGTCACCTGGTGGAAAGCAACTTCCGTCGCCCATGGACACTCGCAGCATCAGAAGAGCTGCAGGTGCGTTGCCGCCCTTTTAAGAGGGAATAGGGTAATAGGGGAGGGTAGGGTAGGGAAGGGAATAGGGGAGGGTAGGGAAGGAAATAGGAGAGGGTAGGGAAGGAAATAGGAGAGGGTAGGGAAGGGAAAAGGGTAGAGGATTGGGTCTCCGGTAAACTCACTCACTCGGTGAAACACAGCGCAAGCGCTGTTTCACGCCGGTTTTCTGTGAGCCCGTAGTATTTCTCCGGTCGAGCCGGCCCATTCGTGCCGAAGCATGGCTCTCCCACGTCAAAACGTCTCCTCCTTCCCCTCAACTCCCACGTATGGAAAATATTTGAGTCCCAGAAGATGACTTTTATTTTCGGCAAAATTTAAGTTTTTATCGCTGTTAATATACTACTTAATATTGAAGAGATGAGAAACTTGATGATAAACTATCCTGAACACCCTTTACGTCAGCGTCGATCATAATTTGACCGAAATCGGAACTGAATCGGAATCGTGAAATGACAGGACTCTGCCAATTATAGTTGTGCTACAGTATAATATTGAATAGTAGACCGTCTTCATACTAGACCGCCCGAATGGAACGCACGAAGCGTGATCTTTGATAATAACTTTCATTTTATTTTATTTCATTTAAGTATATGTAATGTATTAATGTTAAGTATTTAAGTTTTACTTTTAGAGGTTATTGTAATAATTAAATAATAATATACTTTAAGCACAACGCCCTTTCTCTAGCAGCTTTTTGTGTCCTTACTTGCAAAGGTTGTCTGGAAGAAATTGCTATTTAGTAATAAGACCGTCTTTGTGTACTCGTCATTTTATGTGCTTCTGTTATACCTATGTGTGTTGTTATTGTAACTGTGTGCACAATAAAGTATATTCTATTCTATTCTAACTTTCAGTAACAAACATATATGTGTTATCGTGCACGATTACTTATCTTTGCGTTAAGCGAGCCTCAGAGAGAGAGAGAGATATCAGAACTAATATATAATAAATAAATATATATATATATATATATATATATATATATATATATATATATATATATATATTTCCACCCCGGAGTTGATATTACGTCCTACATGGCGGTTTTTACCGATGATATTGCGTCCGACTGACTTGTTGCATCCTGTATACGGACGCAAGATTGACCATCTCTCAAATTCAGCCAGAAGTAGTGTTAAGGTTAGTACAATGGCTGGGTGAAATATTGGCATGGACGTTGTTTTGTCACCGGAGTGCTTTTCGGCGTATTTCTTAGTTCCGCTATTTGGCGCGCGAATTTTGGAGGTCGCTACTGTGCGCCGTATATCGGTAGCGTATATTCGATACTTTGTTTACGTATAACACGCCGATAATGTGGATTCCTGTATATAATAAAGTTTTTATCAATTCTAATGTGTGATTTAATTACGTCCCACAAAACGACATCGTCCCAGAGGAGACGCGGGGGTGACAGAGGCGAGGGGGCGGAGTTCGCACGCGACATGCAAGGGCATGTTTTTGTTTATATTTTTTGCCGGCCAGCGCGGACGTAATGACGCTTGTGGTATAAATATTATGTAGTGGGGCGAATATTTGAGAGAGACTAAATTCATGTCTTCAAAGTTGGGTTCACAATGCCTTCGTAAATTATTTGATGTAACATTACACATTTCAATGTCTAATAACTTACAAAAATGCTGCTAAAACTATTTGAAAGTAGAGTTAATATTTCAAAAGTTATTATAAAAAAAAAGTACCAAATTATGAAATTTTTGAGTGTCGTTTCGATACTGCCGCTTACAATTTATTATTTATAAAAAAAATGAGCTAGAAAGGATTTAAAATTTAATGTTAATTTGAAGATAAAGAAGAGAAGAATCCGATACCAACAAATAACACATCAACTTACATTAAATAACTAAAAATTATATTTTTAAAATGTTCATAAAATTCGCGTCATTGTCCTGCGCATTGTTTGTTTTGAATGCCTTGCCGATATACTCAACGTGACGGGGTTGAAACCTATTTTGCGATAAAATCTGCTGGCTCACTTTATTTGATCGCAGTGCTTTGGTGTGGATAGAGCTCTTCGTTTTATGCTCTCTCTCTCTCTTTGAAATACGTTCTACAAAAATTTCCAAATAAGACGTCATTTACATTTCTCGATGTGTGCCAACATTTGTCTGTTTTTCACTACTTTTTTATACCAAGTTATAAAGGCCCGCAACATTTCTAAGTTCTTAATAATTTTCTTTATATCAATACTTAATCATAAACGAATTTAGTGAATTCCTCATTTTCCTGAACGTCTTTTTCCTGAATAGCCCTAAAAACATAATGACGATCATTCAGAATAATGATCAAATCTGTAACTGTATTTCAGGAAAACAGGAACAAATATATCGAATCGATGCAATGTCAATATTACAATTAGGTAGTTATTTGACACATTTTCGAAAAATAGTAGTAGAATAGTAAGAAAAGTAGTAAAAATGTTATCTACACTTCAATATTATAAAGCAGGAGAGGTTGTTTGTTTGTTTGAACGCGTTAATCTCAGGAACTACTAGTCCGATTTGAAAAATTCTTTCAGTGTTAGATAGCCCATTTATCGAGGAAGGCTATAAGCAATATTTTATCACGCTAAGAATAATAGGAGCGAAGAAATAGAGGAAAATGTGGAAAAAACGAAGGGAAATTATTTGAAAGGGCTTATTTGAACGCGCTTATCTCAGGAACTACTGGTCCGATTTGAAAAATTCTTTCAGTGTTAGATTGTCGTGTCAATGGTTGTCGTGATTGATGTAGATCGTTTTTTTTTTTAAAAGAAGTGATTTTAAAAACTATTTTAAAGACAAAATAAAATGGCCTTGGCCGTCAACCCATTTTGTAATACAAAAAAAAAATGTTTTAATTGTGGTGCAACGACCAAGAATAATATCAATATTATTACAAATCATTTTGTTCTACCTATGAAACGAAAGAACATAAAATCGCTTTATAAATCTTCATTTTTCTGGTGCAACATATTTATTTACAAATAAATATGCAATTTACGATCATTATCCTGACGTCCAGTGTCCTGTTTGTTGTTGAACTGTTTATATACTTACCTGTCTAAAAGTATTTTGGACCGATTGTATTAACTACTATGTCCCTACCTACATACCTACGTATATGATTTTCTTTGATAAGTACTTACCTATTGTATATTTTAAACAAAAGCCCATCAGTGACTGAGTTTAGACTGCGAATTGGGTTGGGACTAATGTATTTTTAAATATCTATTCTTACTAATATTGTAGAGACGAAATATTTAATCGTTTGCTTATTACTATTTAACTTACGAGTTACGAGACTACTGAACCAATTTAAATAATTCTTTCGCTATTAGAAAGCCACGGTAATGAGAAAATAGCCCAAACAAGTGCATCGAAACTCAACGTCAAGTGGTTACCGGGTCATGGGCTAGGCTGTACACTGTACAGTGTTCTGAGTTTTTTTTTTTAATCTTGACTTTCTTCATTCATAAATCGACACCCTTGACAAGATTTATAGTAACTGTGATGGCATACTTATAATAATAATAATGTACTTTTATTCAGCTCGATAACATAAAAACCTTAATCTAGACAATTACAACATGCAAACTATTTTATTTTCAATGGTTTTTTATATTAGAATGTTAAGATCGCAACCGGCAGCTTAGCTAGGTTACAGTATAACCTGTGTTAAAGCCACCGGACCCTTTCCCAACTACTGATTGCATATCGCTGATTTTACATTTCAGGCAATTAAAATTAGATTACAAATCAAATCAATGTTTAAAATTAATCAAACTTGATACAATAAACGGGGGCGGTGGTTACTCGCGTCCGTAGGAATTACCTTTTACTACCCTACACGTGTCCCCCGGGTGGTGCTAAACGAGTAACAACGCCGAGTCTCAGGCGGCGGATATGATAACCTGACTCCTAGGCAGTAGTGGCCTTGAGGACTAAATACCCTCAAAAAGTCTAGCGCGGAAAGCAACGGGAAACTACCGCGACTATAATCCCAAGAAAACCACCATGATTAAGAACGCCACCAGAGATAATATGATGTCATGCGACCCGACTAACGCTCGGCGCCAGCTTGGTTCCGGGCCGACTGGTGTGAAATTGGCTACCGGCTGCAGGTCAGTTAACCAGCAGGCTGCTTGCAGAAACTCTGCTACTGTTGGAAACATAACATCTTACTCTAGCAAACTAACACCCAAGGGAAGGGCAATAACAATAGGAACCTGGAATGTCCGTGGACTTTTAAGGCCAGGAAAAATCGAAGTTGTTGAAGCGGAGATGAAGCGCTATAATCTGGCTATACTAGGATTGAGTGAGACCCATGTCAAAGATAACGGATACCACATCACACCTGAAGGAAATATGGTAATCTACTCTGACAGGCAAGACAATAGTTTTAGTGGTGTGGGCTTCATAGTTGCTAGCTGGCTACGAGACAAGGTATTGGGGTATAATACCATCAACAATAGAATTTTATCCTTAAAAATTTCAGCCCATCCACACCCAATTAACTTTGTACAGGTCTATGCGCCGACCACTGCAGCCACCGAAGAAGAGATGGAGGAATTTTACCACGAGCTAGAATTAACCTGCAAAGCGTTACCAAAGAAGGAATGTACTATCATCCTGGGAGACTTTGGTGCTAAGATAGGGCACACTGATAATGATCAACACCTAAGGAATGTTATTGGGGAATACGGCTTAGGAGCCCGCAACAGTCGAGGTGATATGTTTTTAGAGTTTTGCATTGAAAAAGGACTATTCGTAACTAACACGGCATATAAACAACATCCAAGACGCTTATGGACATGGCGATCGCCAACATGTCATAAAAATCAGATTGACTTCATATTAATCAGCAGCAGATGGAAGTCGTGCATAATTCTCTCAAAGACTTTTCCGGGTGCAGATTGTGGCAGCGACCATCAGCTGTTAATAGCTCAATACAGAGTCCGCCTCAAAGTAGTTTCAAAGCCTCCACCATCCAAAAATATGCTTCTAACACAAGAAGCGAAAGCTTTTGAGGACACACTACAAACTCGACTGGACAGTGAAACGTATTGTCCATTTGACTCAGCCAATACATCATGGAATCAGCTTAAGGCCGCATTAGAAGAGACAACTAGAACAATCACAAATGGACGGAAAGTAAAACATCCTAGATCTGAGTGGATGACCACTTGGGAGGCAATCGCACAAAGAAAGGCTCTAAAGACTGGAGGAATTCGTTCAAAGGAAGAACAACAGCGATACTCTGAACTTGACTCACTAGTACAGCGTCTCTGTAGACATGACAAGAATGCATATATCAATTCCATATGTAGAGATATACAAACACACTCTGATACCCTACATCCAAGAGACATGTTCCAAAAGGTAAAAATTCTCACACGGGAACGAAAATCAAAATCTTGGAACATAGAAGATGAAAAGGGTAACCTGATTTTAGACAAGAACCAAGTGATGACAAGATGGAGGAACTACTGCCAAGACCTGTACAAATATGACGCTGATGAACCTGACACTAGATTAGATTTTACAGATAAAGAACCCGACATCGTTCTCCATGAAGTAGAAGCAGCTATTAATAAGCTCAAAACAAAAGCTTGCGGTGGAGATGCTATACAGGCACAAGTGCTTAAGAGCTTGGGTAAGTCTGGAATCAGAGTAATGCATTCAATATGTCTTAAAGTATGGAGAACAGGACAGTGGCCAGACGATTGGACAGAATCTCTCGTGATACCACTACATAAGAAAGGGTCGACTAAAAAGTGTGGAAATTATCGGACCATCTCACTAATTTCACACGCCAGTAAGATTCTTCTCCATGTTATAAACAACAGATTGGCACACTATATAACTAGACAGATATCCAAAGAGCAGGCGGGATTCGTAAAGGGCAGGGGTACCCGAGAACAAATCCTAAACATCCGTCAGCTGATAGAAAAGAGCAGAGAATTCAATGTCCCAATAGTACTCTGTTTTGTGGATTACGCTAAGGCCTTTGACTGCATCGTCTGGTCCAAAATGCTGGAGGTGATGAGAGAGTTGGGCGTCCCCGATCATCTCATATTTTTGGTACAAAACCTCTATCTGGAAGGTCGATCAAGGGTGCGATTAGACAATGATCTGTCAGAGCCGTTTGCTACAGAGCGTGGTGTCAGACAGGGTTGCATCCTCTCTCCACAGCTGTTCAACCTCGTAGGCGAAAAATGCGTCGAGTGTTGGAAGATTGGGAGGATGGTATTAAAATTAACGGATACCTTCTCAACAACCTAAGGTTCGCTGACCACGCTTATAAGTACTTGCGAAGTGAAACTTGCTGAACTTCTAGCGCGGCTCGAAAAGATTAGTCGAGACTTTGGCCTCCAAATCAATCGCAATAAAACCAAACTGATGTACGTCGATAAGCTGAACCAAATACAAAAGACATCCTTACTACAAGATCTTCAACCCGTAGAGGAGTTTGTCTACCTGGGATCGTTGATTAGCAACAATGGTAACTGCGAGAGGGAGGTTGTCCGACGGGCTCAGATGGCTAAATCTGCGGTTGGGCGCTTAGAAAAGATATGGAAGAATAAGAACATCTATCGTAGCACAAAAATAACACTAATGCGTTCCCTAATCTTTTCAATATTTTTATATGCCTCCGAGACATGGACACTAAAAGCACGTACTCGAGCTAAGATTGACGCTTTTGAAATGTGGTGCTGGCGTAAAATGCTCGGCATCCCTTGGACCGCACACCGGACCAACACGTCTATACTTCAGCAACTCAAAATTACCACCCGCCTGTCCACGCTTTGTCTACAACGATTACTTGCCTTTTTTGGCCACATAGCCCGCCGGGAGCCTAATAATCTTGAGAGTCTCATACTAGTTGGGCAATTAGAGGGGAAAAGAGGCAGAGGCAGAGTGGCTACACGATGGACAGACGCGATTGTCAAGGCTGCTGACTGCACGTTCCAGGAGGCATTTCATCAGGCCAAAAATAGAGACAAGTGGAGAGCCCTATCCCAGAAAGCAAATTTTGGTGGTCACGTCCCTCAGCCATGAGGATACGACTAGGAAGAAGAAGATACAATAAACAATACAAAAAACGATCGAAACGATCTACATCAATCACGACAACCATGATTGACTATGACTATCACAGCACAGAACGCAACGTCGCGTCGTGTTTGTTTACGCGCGCGCGTTAACCTACTACTTACGAAAAAAATTATTATTATTGTGAACTTGTATTATAATCAAATACCGTCCTCTTTTTGTACAAAACAAATAAACAGAAATAATAGGTACTATTATAGATAATAACCATAATTTAAATTTACAAACAAAGTATATATATTGTTGTGTAATTTTTGTGTAGTTGTGTAATTTTTTGAGATTTTGGACTGTTTTATGTTATTTTTGATAGGTACGTTAATAATTTTTTAAACGTTTTTATTTTTCTTTTCGACGCTTAAAGGGCCTTTTTTTGAGACTTTGTACTGATAGGTATGTCTGATATGTGATTCTTCAGGTTAATATTTTTCTAAGCATTTTTGTTTTATTTTTTTAACGCCTAAGCGGCTAATAACGAATTTCAATTTGTTAAATTTTATCAACTTGTCACGTGGGCAGAGCCACGATTGAAAACTAGTATTGCTTACATACACAAGTTAACTATAGTCAATGTCACAGTAAATTAGCCTCTCAACTGGTCGTTCTTAAAATTGTTAATTTCTTAAATTACTTTTATGTTCCTATTTCGGTGTATTTGATTTGTCCGACACTTTGATTATTATGACTATGGGTTTATTATTGTACCTACTTGATTTTAAACAATAAAACTTAAAAATACCTACTACCGAAACAATTGTTTTATTTTGTGTTCATACTTAAGTTCAGAAGAAACACGCTCACATAAATAAAATGATCATATCTATCATAATTATCCTTAATATTTTTTAGTTAGCCTAGCGGACTTACCTAATTATAATTTAAAATTTAATTAATCTATGTAATATAGGGATAACTTGTTTTTAATGTCTGTTATGTACTCCAAGTTATAGAAATAAGTATTTCATTTTAATCGACTTCATAAAGAGGGATGATTCTCTATTTATACATACATATCGTCACTCCTGTCCCTCATTGGGGTAGACAGAGACCACATCACGCAATGAATTTATTGGGATCTATTATATAGGTACCTATGTATGTATCGATATAACATATAAGGTTAGGAGGAAGCAACAAACTCAACAGTTTATGGCGTACATACAAAAATAATATACGGTACCGATATAATCTCAAATATAGTAAGGAGTCATTTAATTAGTAGAATGCATGGAATTAATATAGTACAATATACGGTATCAATATAACCATACATTTAAATGGATGTAGGAAAAACGATTAAATGCATGGAACGAATACAAAAATATACAATGTGTCACATGATTTCCATCGAGAACGGAAGCAACAAACCAGCGAGAATTATTTCAAATTGAATATCTAATTTTCGTACGTAAACAAAATTTCTCGTCGACAATAGAATTCACATGACAGCAATGTAACTATATTCGCACGAATAACAATTAAAAAGTCATTGGAAATGGTAGACGCCATAGGGTTCGACTTTGAAAAGACGCAACAAGTCTTCGGCGATTTAAATATATATATATATATATATATATATATATATATATATATATATATATATATATATATATATATATATATATATATATATATATATATATATATATATATATATATATATATATATATATATATATATATATATATATATATATATATATATATATTTCCACCCCGGAGTCGATATTACGTCCTACATGGCGGTTTTTACCGATGATATTGCGTCCAACTGACTTGTTGCATCCTGTATACGGACGCAAGATTGACTATCTCTCAAATTCAGCCAGAAGTAGTGTTAAGGTTAGTACAATGGCTGGGTGAAATATTGGCATGGACGTTGTTTTGTCACCGGAGTGCTTTTCGGCGTATTTCTTAGTTCCGCTATTTGGCGCGCGAATTTTGGAGGTCGCTACTGTGCGCCGTATATCGGTGGCGTATATTCGATACTTTGTTTACGTATAACACGCCGATAATGTGGATTCCTGTATATAATAAAGTTTTTATCAATTCTAATGTGTGATTTAATTACGTCCCACAAAACGACATCGTCCCAGAGGAGACGCGGGGGTGACAGAGGCGAGGGGGCGGAGTTCGCACGCGACATGCAAGGGCATGTTTTTGTTTATATATTTTGCCGGCCAGCGCGGACGTAATGACGCTTGTGGTATAAATATTGTGTAGTGGGGCGAATATTTGAGAAAGACTAAATTCATGTCTTCAAAGTTGGGTTCACAACGCCTTCGTAAATTTGATGTAACATTACACATTTCAATGTCTAATTAACTTACAAAAATGCTGCTAAAACTATTTGAAAGTAGAGTTAATATTTCAAAAGTTAGTATAAAAAAAAGTACCAAATTATGAAATTTTTGCGTGTCGTTTCGATACTGCCGCTTACAATTTATTATTTATAAAAAAAAATGAGCTAGAAAGGATTAAAAATTTAATGTTAATTTGAAGATAAAGAAGAGAAGAATCCGATACCAACAAATAACACATCAACTTACATTAAATAACTAAAAATTATATTTTTAAAATGTTCATAAAATTCGCGTCATTGTCCTGCGCATTGTTTGTTTTGAATGCCTTGCCGATATACTCAACGTGACGGGTTGAAACCTATTTTGCGATAAAATCTGCTGGCTCACTTTATTTGATCGCAGTGCTTTGGTGTGGATAGAGGTCTTCGTTTTATGCTCTCTCTCTCTCTTTGAAATACGTTCTACAAAAATTTCCAAATAAGACGTCATTTACATTTCTCGATGTGTGCCAACATTTGTCTGTTTTTCACTACTTTTTTTATACCAAGTTATAAAGGCCCGCAACATTTCTAAGTTCTTAATAATTTTCTTTATATCAATACTTAATTATAAACGAATTTAGTGAATTCCTCATTTTCCTGAACGTCTTTTTCCTGAATAGCCCTAAAAACATAATGACGATCATTCAGAATAATAATCAAATCTGTAATTGTATTTCAGGAAAACAGGAACAAATATATCGAATCGATGCAATGTCGATATTACAATTAGGTAGTTATTTGACACATTTTCGAAAAATAGTAGTAGAATAGTAAGAAAAGTAGTAAAAATGTTATCTACACTTCAATATTATAAAGCAGGAGAGGTTGTTTGTTTGTTTGAACGCGTTAATCTCAGGAACTACTAGTCCGATTTGAAAAATTCTTTCAGTGTTAGATAGCCCATTTATCGAGGAAGGCTATAAGCAATATTTTATCACGCTAAGAATAATAGGAGCGAAGAAATAGAGGAAAATGTGGAAAAAACGGAGGGAAATTATTTGAAAGGGCTTATTTGAACGCGCTTATCTCAGGAACTACTGGTCCGATTTGAAAAATTCTTTCAGTGTTAGATTGTCGTGTCAATGGTTGTCGTGATTGATGTAGATCGTTTTTTTAAAAGAAGTGATTTTAAAAACTATTTTAAAGACAAAATAAAATGGCCTTGGCCGTTGACCCATTTTGTAATACAAAAAAAATGTTTTAATTGTGGTGCAACGACCAAGAATAATATCAATATTATTACAAATCATTTTGTTCTACCTATGAAACGAAAGAACATAAAATCGCTTTATAAATCTTCATTTTTCTGGTGCAGCATATTTATTTACAAATAAATATGCAATTTACGATCATTATCCTGACGTCCAGTGTCCTGTTTGTTGTTGAACTGTTTATATACTTACCTGTCTAAAAGTATTTTGGATCGATTGTATTAACTACTATGTCCCTACCTACATACCTAGGGTCATGGGCTAGGCTGTACACTGTACAGTGTTCTGAGATTTTTTTTTAATCTTGACTTGGTGACTTTCTTCATTCATAAATCGACACCCTTGACAAGATTTATAGTAACTGTGATGGCATACTTATAATAATAATAATGTACTTTTATTCAGCTCGATAACATAAAACCTTAATCTAGACAATTACAACATGCAAATTATTTTATTTTCAATGGTTTTCTATATTAGAATGTTATGATCGCAACCGGCAGCTTAACTAGGTTACAGTATAACCTGTGTTAAAGCCACCGGACCCTTTCCCAACTACTGATCGCATATCGCTGATTTTACATTTCAGGCAATTAAAATTAGATTACAAATCAAATCAATGTTTAAAATTAATCAAACTTGATACAATAAACGGGGGCGGTGGTTACTCGCGTCCGTAGGAATTACCTTTTACTACCCTACACGTGTCCCCCGGGTGGTGCTAAACGAGTAACAACGCCGAGTCTCAGGCGGCGGATATGATAACCTGACTCCTAGGCAGTAGTGGCCTTGAGGACTAAATATTAATACCCTCAAAAAGTCTAGCGCGGAAAGCAATGGGAAACTACCGCGACTATTATCCCAAGAAAACCACCATGATTAAGAACGCCACCAGAGATAATATGATGTCATGCGACCCGACTAACGCTCGGCGCCAGCTTGGTTCCGGGCCGACTGGTGTGAAATTGGCTACCGGCTGCAGGTCAGTTAACCAGCAGGCTGCTTGCAGAAACTCTGCTACTGTTGGAAACATAACATCTTACTCTAGCAAACTAACACCCAAGGGAAGGGCAATAACAATAGGAACCTGGAATGTCCGTGGACTTTTAAGGCCAGGAAAAATCGAAGTTGTTGAAGCGGAGATGGAGCGCTATAATCTGGCTATACTAGGATTGAGTGAGACCCATGTCAAAGATAACGGATACGACATCACACCTGAAGGAAATATGGTAATCTCCTCTGACAGGCAAGACAATAGTTTTAGTGGTGTGGGCTTCATAGTTGCTAGCTGGCTACGAGACAAGGTATTGGGGTATAATACCATCAACAATAGAATTATATCCTTAAAAATTTCAGCCCATCCACACCCAATTAACTTTGTACAGATCTATGCACCGACCACTGCAGCCACCGAAGAAGAGATGGAGGAATTTTACCACGAGCTAGAATTAACCTGCAAAGCGTTACCAAAGAAGGAATGTACTATCATCCTGGGAGACTTTCATGCTAAGATAGGGCACACTGATAATGATCAACACCTAAGGAATGTTATTGGGGAAAACGGCTTAGGGGCCCGCAACAGTCGAGGTGAGATGTTGTTAGAGTTTTGCATTGAAAAAGGACTATTCGTAACTAACACGGCATATAAACAACATCCAAGACGCTTATGGACATGGCGATCGCCAACAGGTCATAAAAATCAGATTGACTTCATATTGATCAGCAGCAGATGGAAGTCGTGCATAACTCTCTCAAAGACTTTTCCGGGTGCAGATTGTGGCAGCGACCATCAGCTGTTAATAGCTCAATACAGAGTCCGCCTCATAGTAGTTTCAAAGCCTCCACCATCCAAAAATATTCTTCTAACACAAGAAGCGAAAGCTTTTGAGGACACACTACAAACTCGACTGGACAGTGAAACGTATTGCCCATTTGACTCAGCCAATACATCATGGAATCAGCTTAAGGCCGCATTAGAAGAGACAACTAGAACAATCACAAATGGACGGAAAGTAAAACACCCTAGATCTGAGTGGATGACCACTTGGGAGGCAATCGCATAAAGAAAGGCTCTAAAGTCTAGAGGAATTCGTTCAAAGGAAGAACAACAGCGATACTCTGAACTTGACTCACTAGTACAGCGTCTCTGTAGACATGACAAGAATGCATAATATATCAATTCCATATGTAGATATATACAAACACACTCTGATACCCTACATCCAAGAGACATGTTCCAAAAGGTGAAAATTCTCACACGGGAACGAAAATCAAAATCTTGGAACATAGAAGATGAAAAGGTTACCTGATTTTAGACAAGAAACAAGTGATGACAAGATGGAGGAACTACTGCCAAGAGCTGTACAAATATGACGCTGATGAACCTGACACTAGATTAGATTTTACAGATAAAGAATCCGACATCGTTCTCCATGAAGTAGAAGCAGCTATAAATAAGCTCAAAACAAAAGCTTGCGGTGGAGATGGTATACAGGCACAAGTGCTTAAGAGCTTGGGTAAGTCTGGAATCAGAGTAATGCATTCAATATGTCTTAAAGTATGGAGAACAGGACAGTGGCCAGACGATTGGACAGAATCTCTCGTGATACCACTACATAAGAAAGGGTCGACTAAAAAGTGTGGAAATTATCGGACCATCTCACTAATTTCACACGCCAGTAAGATTCTTCTCCATGTTATAAACAACAGATTGGTACACTATATAACTAGACAGATATCCAAAGAGCAGGCGGGATTCGTAAAGGGCAGGGGTACCCGAGAACAAATCCTAAACATGCGTCAGTTGATAGAAAAGAGCATAGAATTCAATGTTCCAATAGTACTCTGTTTTGTGGATTACGCTAAGGCCTTTGACTGCATCGTCTGGTCTAAAATGCTGGAGGTGATGAGAGAGTTGGGCGTCCCCGATCATCTCATATTTTTGGTACAAAACCTCTATCTGGAAGGTCGATCAAGGGTGCGATTAGACAATGATCTGTCAGAGCCGTTTGCTACAGAGCGTGGTGTCAGACAGGGTTGCATCCTCTCCCCACAGCTGTTCAACCTCGAAGGCGAATATATAATGCGTCGAGTGTTGGAAGATTGGGAGGATGGTATTAAAATTAACGGATACCTTCTTAACAACCTAAGGTTCGCTGACGACACCACGCTTATAAGTACTTGCGAAGTGAAACTTGCTGAACTTCTAGCGCGGCTCGAAAATATTAGTCGAGACTTTGGCCTCCAAATCCATCGCAATAAAACCAAACTGATGTACGTCGATAAGCTGAACCAAATACAAAAGACATCCTTACTACAAGATCTCCAACCCGTAGAGGAGTTTGTCTACCTGGGATCGTTGATTAGCAACAATGGTAACTGCGAGAGGGAGGTTGTCCGACGGGCTCAGATGGCTAAATCTGCGGTTGGGCGCTTAGAAAAGATATGGAAGAATAAGAACATCTATCGTAGCACAAAAATAACACTAATGCGTTCCCTAATCTTTTCAATATTTTTATATGCCTCCGAGACATGGACACTAAAAGCACGTACTCGAGCTAAGATTGACGCTTTTGAAATGTGGTGCATCCCTTGGACCGCACACCGGACCAACACGTCTATACTTCAGCAACTCAAAATTACCACCCGCCTGTCCACGCTTTGTCTACAACGATCACTTGCCTTTTTTGGCCACATAGCCCGCCGGGAGCCTAATAATCTTGAGAGTCTCATACTAGCTGGGCAATTAGAGGGGAAAAGAGGCAGAGGCAGAGTGGCTACACGATGGACAGACGCGATTGTCAAGGCTGCTGACTGCACGTTCCAGGAGGCATTTCATCAGGCCAAAAATAGAGACAAGTGGAGAGCCCTATCCCAAAAAGCAAATTTTGGTGGTCACGTCCCTCAGCCATGAGGATACGACTAGGAAGAAGAAGATACAATAAACAATACAAAAAACGATCGAAACGATCTACATCAATCACGACAACCATGATTGACTATGACTATCACAGCACAGAACGCAACATCGCGTCGTGTTTGCTTACGCGCGCGCGTTAACCAACTACTTATGAAAAAAATTATTATTATTGTGAACTTGTATTATAATCAAATACCGTCCTCTTTTTGTACAAAACAAATAAACAGAAATAATAGGTACTATTATAGATCATAACCATAATTTAAATTTACAAACAAAGTATATATATTGTTGTGTAATTTTTGTGTAGTTGTGTAATTTTTTGAGATTTTGGACTATTTTATCTTATTTTTGATAGGTACGTTAATAATTTTTTAAACGTTTTTATTTTTCTTTTCGACGCCTAAAGGGCCTTTTTTTGAGACTTTGTACTGATAGGTATGTCTGATATGTGATTTTTCAGGTTAATATTTTTCTAAGCATTTTTGTTTTATTTTTTTAACGCCTAAACGGCTAATAACGAATTTCAATTTGTTAAATTTTATCAACTTGTCACGTGGGCAGAGCCACGATTGAAAACTAGTATTGCTTACATACACAAGTTAACTATAGTCAATGTCACAGTAAATTAGCCTCTCAACTGGTCGTTCTTAAAATTGTTAATTTCTTAAATTACTTTTATGTTCCTATTTCGGTGTATTTGATTTGTCCGACACTTTGATTATTATGACTATGGGTTTATTATTGTACCTACTTGATTTTAAACAATAAAACTTAAAAATACCTACTACCGAAACAATTGTTTTATTTTGTGTTCATACTTAAGTTCAGAAGAAACACGCTCACATAAATAAAATGATCATATCTATCATAATTATCCTTAATATTTTTTAGTTAGCCTAGCGGACTTACCTAATTATAATTTAAAATTTAATTAATCTATGTAATATAGGGATAACTTGTTTTTAATGTCTGTTATGCACTCCAAGTTATAGAAATAAGTATTTCATTTTAATCGACTTCATAAAGAGGGATGATTCTCTATTTATACATACATATCGTCACTCCTGTCCCTCATTGGGGTAGACAGAGACCACATCACGCAATGAATTTATTGGGATCTATTATATAGGTACCTATGTATGTATCGATATAACATATAAGGTTAGGAGGAAGCAACAAACTCAACAGTTTATGGCGTACATACAAAAATAATATACGGTACCGATATAATCTCAAATATAGTAAGGAGTCATTTAATTAGTAGAATGCATGGAATTAATATAGTACAATATACGGTATCAATATAATCATACATTTAAATGGATGTAGGAAAAACGATTAAATGCATGGAATGAATACAAAAATATACAATGTGTCACATGATTTCCATCGAGAACGGAAGCAAAAAACCAGCGAGAATTATTTGAAATTGAATATCTAATTTTCGTACGTAAACAAAATTTCTCGTCGACAATAGAATTCACATGACAGCAATGTAATATTCGCACGAATAACAATTAAAAAGTCATTGGAAATGGTAGACGCCATAGGGTTCGACTTTGAAAAGACGCAACAAGTCTTCGGCGATTTAAATATATATATATATATATATATATATATATATATATATATATATATATATATATATATATATATATATATATATATATATATATATATATATATATATATATATAGATAATTTATGGGGCTCAGTGAAAATCTACGTTTAATAATTACAGTCAAGCAATTAGGCCGTGCAGGCCTCCTCACATTCGGCGGCTGTCAGTCAGTTCGGTTTGAACACGGCCTTAATATTCGTCTCTGAGTGCGCCAGTGAGTCACAATACTGTATTTACTATTTACACTGTGGTACTGCGGTTGTGGAAATGGGAGCGAATTTTACCTTCGTGCCAATTATTACGTTATTGGACGTAACAAGTTTCCGTGTGACTATCCACTGCTGATCATCGTCAGTATCGTCACTATCATCATGAACAACATCGTTATCTTCTTCTTATACAGGGTGTAACAAAAACTAGTGATAATACTTTAGGGTGTGTACGTGTTCCTTGTAGAGAGTTCACTGTAAAAGTAGCAGCGCTGAAAGACCAAAATTTTTTTTCACTTTTGTATGGGGAAACTCGTGACGCTCGGGCTCTTGCCCATACAAAAGTGAAAAAAATATTCGTCTTTCAGAGGTGCTACTTTCACAGTGAACTCTCTACAAGGAACATGTACACACCCTAAAGTATTATCACTAGTTTTTGTTACACACTGTATATAAAATTCTCGTATCACAATGTTAGTTACCGTACTCCTCCAAAATGGCTTTACTGATTTTAACCAAATTTTATATGCATATTCAGTGGGTCTGAGAAACGGCTACTGGGTACTTTTTATACTGATATGTGCATTTGTTGAATAAATAATAGTAAATTATTACAACTCGAGACTGACGGCGACCATTGTTTGTGTGATGGGACAGCGACGGACGTTGCCATGGTGACATACTTATTTAGTCACTTCATAACAAAATAATATGGGCGAAAAACAACGCTTGCCGGGACAGCTAGTAATTTTATGAAATGATGCCTGCAGCCGTTGCTGGGAAACCAATACAAATATAGTAGACTAGATGACGCCCGCAACTCCGTTGCGCCAAAGTTCGTTTATCGAGCGGGAACCGTACATTTTTCCGAGATAAAAATTATCCTATGTCCTCTATACAGGGTGCAATTAAACCTTCCTGCCAAATTTTTTCCAGGGCTTAGGTATCATTAGGAGAGTCCATTTAACCAAAAAAAATTGGGTGTTATTTTTTTGCAATGACATATTTTATCCCATTTAAAATCGATGCAGAACGGTCACTTGCGGCGCGGGGGAATGAGCGGGGGTGACGCGGGGGGAGACGCGCGCGCGGCTAAGCGTCGTGTTCATTAATTATTGTAGTGTTTTTTAGGATAACTTTCGGAAGCTATTTCTCAACATTTTAGTACTGAGTGGTTATAAAAGAAAAAAGAAGTGTATTTTTATTTTTAACAAGGACCAACATATCAAAATTTGGCAGGAAGGTTTAATTGCACCCTATATGAGAAAAGTCTCGGGACTCAAAATATCTCCATGCCAAATTTCAGCAAAATCGGTTCAGCGGTTTGGGCGTGAAGAGGTAACAGACATATAGACAGACACACTTAAAGAGAAATACTTTCGCATTTACAATATATAGGATAGTTTTTGTTGAGAAAAACGTACGGTTCCTCGCGATAACACGCGCCATCTCGTAATGATATATTTCGATTCCGAGCGGATTTACCGATCGATCAATTCTCAATCGCAAACTTTAATACTATTCATATTCGTATCCGAGTTGTATAACGTATTGGTTCTGTATGAAAACTTTGAGGTGCTAGTTTGAAGTTTGGGTTTATTATTATGAGGTTGAGAAGTTTGTGAAAACAGTAAGCAGTACTACGAAACCGTTTTGAGACTCAAACAATCGGCTGAGAAGGCCGCGTCCTGCTCTAACAACGTCATTTCACGTTTGTTAGAGTGGGACGCGGCATTCTCGTGCGAGTCTGATTGATTGAACCTCAAAAAGGTTTCGGGGTGCGGTCCCTGATTGTTGCCAGTGACTCCATAGGAGATCCGATAACGACTGTACATTTTGAAATGATGTTGCCCTATATTGCTTACTGCATTACTCCGGCAACCTCGTTGTGCCGTTCGCGTAAAAGTCGTTTTACGCGCGGAAACCGTATTTTCCCGGGATAAAAAGTATCCTTTGTCCTTTTCCGGGACTCGAAGTATCTCCATACCCAGAAAATCACTTAACGGTTTAGGCGTGAATAGGTAACAGACAGACAGACAGATAGATAAACACTCTTTCGCATTTATAATATTAGTATGGTAGTATAACGCCTCCGTGGTCTAGTGGTATAGAGCGCGGCTCTTGACTCGGAGGTCGTGGTTTCGATTCCCGCGTTGGAAACATGTTATTTCCAAGTTTTGTTAGGACAATGCAGGCTGATAACCTGATTGTCTGACAAGTAAGATGATCCATGCGTCGGATGGGGATGTAAAAATTCGGTCCTGTTCTGTCCTGAGTGCTTGCTCTTGTGTACTGCGCACACACTTGGGCACTATAAAATTACTCCTGCGTAGCTGGCCTGGTTTCAATGAAACTGGCCACCGGTGTGGGAGCTATTATTATGGTAGTATGGATTCTTAGGGTATAATAAAACTAATATTATTATAGCGGCGTTGTTTTCTTTTTTGGCCACGCGCCAAAACAGCCTTGTATGTCTATATGTACCTCATGGATGTGTTTTTTTTGTCTGAACAACTGGCGTTCAACTGTTAAGAGCTTAAATTAATTCTCTGTTCACGGGTAATTAAGTTTAAACTGCAGTTAAATACAATTGTTCGACTAGCTATTGTTTAAAAATAACGTTTTATTGTACCAGAGTGTGCTTCAGCATGAATGGGTCGACTTAGAACAATATTGGTTACACATTCAACTTTGACTTTAACCCATGTGGCTCAGTTGGTTCGCGCGTTCCTTAAGTAGGAGGTCGGGGGTTTGAATTCTGCCGCGGGAAAAAAATGTTTGATGTTTCTGGTTCCTTTTTTTTTCTAAAAGTTCTTTGAGAACTTAGCACGAAACCATCTGACGTGGTGTAAAACCTCAAAAATCAAATCTAATGTATTGTTTTTTTTTTGTTTCAGGTATGTACTTTTAATTTCCTGTCGGGATGAATATATGAAGCCTTTTGGTAAGCCAGAGCAGAGTGATGATGAATAGTTTATAATTACATTGCAATTTTTCACAAAATTTCAAAATCTATCCGGCTCGAATGACCAAAGTTCGAATCGTTTTATCGGTGAACAAACATACGTCCCTTCTTTGTCTTTCGCCATGAGTTAAGCGTATGTAATTTTATACGCTCCCAAAACTAGTTATCTCAAACTTCAAAGATTTAAAGCCTTATTATCTTGGTGCCGTACATTTAGAACCTTATTCCACCTGTGTTAAAGTTCATTTTACAGCGAACGCCAGTTTAGGTCACATGTCTCTAAATCTCATACTGAAACTTCGTAATGCCCTAGTTACGGGAATTTAAACTTTAAGTAGTACGTAATACGGTGTCTTTTGAAAGTTTGACGTCACAGTTTTGTAAATAACAAATGACGTAATTTCACTACCGTACCGTATGTAACGGATCTAGATGGGGTTCTTTTAATAGATAAAGTGATTCAACCGAAATATAAATGTGTGTAATACATGATATAATATATAATATGTAGTAGACAGATCTTTATTTTTTTAAATAAGATTTTATTACTAAGGTATAGGGAGTTTTGAAACTAAAATGATTAAAGTACTCATCGAGACGAATAAAACGAGCCCAAACTCGATGGGGTTATATTGTTTTGTTACGGAGTTCCTGTACCCACCTTCCGGCTCCAGCATCAGATTAGCTCCACTCAAATTTCAGCTCAGTCGGACACCGGATAGTGGATAAAATTTAACTAGCAAGATTTGATTACAGACATACACAACGGAATAGTCACAAAAAAAAAAGGAAGCTTGTAAAGACAAATCGAGAAATTAAAAAAAATGCGATAAACTTTAAATTTAAATTAAATTAATCAACCCGCTTAGACGCTACAATGTGAAACATGCAGAACGTCTTTTTTCATCGGGGGTCAAAATATATCAAGTTGCTGAGCGCTCCTAACAACCATACATACATACATACTCTCAAAAATTTTTCCTTTACCACTTTTTCTCGTACAGTCGGATAAAAAGTGCGATTGGCTAGTTCATAATGAATGTTTAAGTATGTTTCGCCTTTGTGTTATGATGCATTGTCTAGAAAGTTGTAAAGCCTAGCTTCTAAACTAGGCTGAATTGACATCATAATGACACTTAAGGTAGACCTACTTTAAGTTGGAGATTTATTTTATGGGCATCTATAAATAAGGCTCTCGGTATTTAGTGGGATGTGTGAGAATGAGGGGGGTTGCAAAGTATTTTTCTCATAAAATAAAATAAAATATATTTTTATTCAAAATGGGTATCATGATACACTTTTTGAAAGTCGAACGAAGAAACTACGTTGCCTACCACCGGTTCGGGAACTACCCCGCCGAGAAGAACTAGCGTAAGAAACTCGCACGGGGCCATCTTTTGCAAAAAAAAATGGAAAATTACAATGTTATGGCTTACAGCTATGTAACAAAATTAAAAGAAAAGTAACCTGCATGGAGCCACCCTATTCCCAAGGTGTGCTGTCCTCGAAGAAATCATTGACTTTATAATACGCTTTAGCACACAAACGTTCTTTAACTGCTTTTTTAAATTTGTTTAAAGGTAGATTTTGAACATTTTCTGGGATTTTATTGTATAGGCGTATACATTGGCCTTTAAAGGATTTGCTTATTTTGGATAGTTATACTCATAGGTATAATATCATCAAAACGAAGGGCCGCTCGAATTGTTGACTGCCATAGTGTTTCAAACAGCTTGGACCCCCTGGAATTACGCCGAGATGTAGCTTCACTCTGCATCCTCTATCGGTTGTATCACGGGGAGTGCTCTGAGGAATTTTTCGGAATCATACCACCGCAACTTTTCGCCATCGTCCCACGTGAAAAATATACCATCCTCATCACCTGAATGAGTGGCAGTCTTCCACCGTGCGTTTCTCGCGTAACTTTCTGCCGCGCACTGTAAAACTCTGGAACAAACTGTCACCGACAGTATTTCCGGACCTATACGACCTGCAAACCAACAAGAAAAGTTCGTATTCCCTCTTAAAAGGCCAGCAACGCACCTGCAGGTCTTCTGATGTTGCGAGTGTCCATGGGCGACGGTAGTTGCTTTCCATCAGGCGATCCGTTTGCTCGTTTGTCCCCTTATTTCATAAAAAAAAACACTTCGGTTGAGTAATAAATGTGTATCTTGCGACAGCGTTGCAAGGGGATTGACAGCAGATGTTCAATTTTCACCTGTTGCACTGCTGTCGCAAATCATCCCGTTGGCGAGCTGGCGGAAGTAAAAAAGAAACAGTTTCCCCGCGCGGCAAGAAGAGAGGAGAACGAAGGGGTGTTACTTCATTTCCTACGCCTCGCCGGCATTCTACTTTCCCTCTGTCTTACAAATTTTCGTTCAGGTCTCGTGTGATGATATCATAAAATTGCCCTAAAATCAATTCAGCCGCTTGGGAGAAGTTTGGCGATAAACACCGCTACACGAGAATTTTTTCAAATTTGTGGAAGAATTTTCCAATTGTGGACCAAAGCATAATTTCCTTCGGCATCGGTGCACAAAGTAAAAAGAGCTGATTGAATCACACGTAACATCTGTCACTCAAACGCGGCAATATTTAAATATGGAACGCCATCAATATTCATCGCCATGTTCGAACGTTTTAGGGGAATTACCGCCGCGAGGCGCGCGCCATTTTTTTTTCATCGACTACCCGCTTTTTTGCCAACTACCCGCGTTTTTTTTCGACTAGCGCGTTGTAAGCAATACGTTACACGGTTTTGCCATTTTTATTTTCGGTCGTAGTTTCCAATAAATACGTGTACGTGAAATAGAATTTTGTCATGAAATATTGTTGTAATAAAAGATATGTTATGAAATATTAATATTCCTCTTTTTCCTTCCTGAATATACGTTTTGTTTTTTTAAGTTAAAATTTTGTTTATGGGATTGGTTATGTTATACTGGTGTCATTATACGAGATCTGATCAAAAATTCGTGATTAAATTGCCTACGCGGCATAGGAGAGGAAGTCAATACCCATCTCTTTCTACCGCGTACCGGAAATGCTTGCTCCTGCTTTTAGTTTTCATTTCGAATGTTGTTACAATGCCACGGACATACACAGACAGACAGACACATCAAACTTATAACACCTTTTTGCTTTTGTCAGAGAGTATAGTCCGTACAATCCTCGAAAACGCGCCCCACCAATTTTTGGGTGAGCTTCTTTCCCTTTGACCGTGACGCTTTCTCTTAATTGGTCTATTTATTGTAGTGTGCGCGTGCACTCATAGGTACTTAGTGTGTATCGATAACACTCAAACATTGGCGAAATCTTGCACACATATACTACTGACGATTAGGAGGAGGAATAGTGGGGCGCGTCTTTATGGATTGCACGGACTATAAAAAGAACATATTATACGCGATCGAATTGAGAAACCTGCACCTTTTAGAAAGACGGTTAAACTAATAATAAAGCTTGATTCCTTATAATAAATGTCTCAAAATATTCATAGAAAATGACCTGACCCGACCTAAGAGTTGACCTTTTGAAATATCAAATGTCGTTCCAAGTTTACCTTACACACAAGTTGGGAACTACCCTCAATTATAATAGGAGACGGTAGACGTACCATCTAGGGATGTCGCATTTTAGTATAGCGGAAGTTAGTGAACGGATTTTGATTCGGACTGCAAAAGAACTTATGTGATAAGAAAAATCGTCATGGGAATTATTTCACTATTGCCTGCGTCGTCTTAACCCGACGGAGTCAAAAGAAAATTTAATTATTTTGACAGTGTACTATTTACCCGCTTAGGGTCATGTACTTCGGCATTATTGGTTTTAATATACTTGACTGGAATGTCCTCTTTAATTCGCTGATATAAAAAAAAAAACTTGAGAGGTGTCAAGGGACACCCGAATGGAACGAAGTTTTTTCTTATGTTCAATAAACCTATATACATATGCACTCAAAAAATTATTAAAAAGACGCCTAGTTGATAGCCCTACCATGCAGGTACTAATAAAAAGTGTCGAGGTCAAATATCTTTCTGTCTAGCCTCCTTTACGCCGAACGCGCAATAAGGAACTTCGTTCCAACTAGGATGGTTTTATGTCTTTTTACTCGGGAATCTTAAGTAAAATTTCATTTAAATCGGTTAAGGATAAAGTATGCATAGTTGACAGATAGACAAACAGACTTTACAGTTTAATATGGGTTAAAAAGCCTGAAATAAACGTATTTTATTTTATTTTTTATTTATTTAACTTTTTATTCAAAATTTTGCTGCTCAGTCAATGCGATATCCCTACACCGAAAATGGTACGTCGCTGCCGGTGCCCAATACCAGAAACATTAGGTTCAACTTAATTGGGAAGCAGAGCTCGCCCTCTGATGTAGGTCGACTCGCTTATTATGGGACAGGTGGCTTGTACTTCATGATTCGATCGTCTTATTGAGGTTGAATTAAAATTGGATTGAGTTGAGACTCGAGTGGGTAAGCATCGAAGTGTGATGTTGCTAGATGACGCCCGCAACTCCGTTGCGCCAAAATTCGTTCGCGCGAGAACCGTACATTTTTCCGGGACGTAAATGTCCTTTCTTGCAACTTAAAGTTTTCATACCCAGCGAAATCAGTTCAGCGGTTTGTGCGTGAAGAGGTGACAGACACTCTCTCATTTATAATATTAGTATGCATGTGCTCGGCCTAGAAAACTGTCTGGCCAATGTATTCGGTAAGTGTAATCACGGCATAAGTGCTTCATGATTCGATCATCGATTATTGAGGTTGAATTAAAATTGGATTGAGGGGATGAGCGGGAAATATGATATGGAAGTATAATAATAATAATAGCTCCCACACCGGTTTCATTGAAACCAGGCCAGCTACGCAGGAGTATTTTTATAGTGCCCAAGTGTGTGCGCAGTACACGAGAGCACTCTCTGTTCCTTTACTCTCATAACCCTGTGGGACGGCAGACCGACACGACCGGCGAGAGATCAGGCGCAGGACTGACTTTTTACATGCCCATCCGACGCATGGATCATCTTACTTGTCAGACAATCAGGTGACCAGCCTGCATTGTCCTAACACTCCTAACCAAACTTGGGAATAACATGTTTCCAACGCGGGAATCGAACCCACGACCTCCGAGTCAAGAGCCGCGCTCTGTACCACTAGACCGCGGAGGCGTCAAGATATGAAAGTATAACTACTGTGCCAAAAATCGGCTAAGTGCGAATTGGATACGTTAAACTTATAACATGTTTTAAGGTGTTGCATAGCTTAAAAGCTTGAATCGAGCATTTCCGTGACGAAAAAACCTAGCACACCCATTCCGACCGGCGGCGTTGACAGACTTCGGCACGGTGTTTGTGTGCGTGCGTTAAATCGTATGCGATGTAAAATTGCATAAGTCGACAAAAAATGCTATGCAATTGCTTTACCGCGGCAGTCCCCGAGTGCCACACGTTTTTTTTTCGTCGATGGTTAAATAGCAAAGCTGCTCCACTGTATGGGCCTTTAACCGCAAAAACTATTTAATCGTCAGAAGCGAAGCCCCGCGGCTATATGCCCACTTGTTGAATACGACCTCAGTCGAGGAAATAGGCTGATGCAACAACTGATATGAAGTCTCGCCGCAGATTATAAAAGTTAGGTTCATAGTTAGATTTGATCATTACTGAGCTCTTATTTAATGAAGAGTTTGAAAGAAAGTGTTTAAATGCTTAAGAAGCTCTTACACGGGCAACAATTGCGGCAATAATTGCCCGGCGACACGAATGGGCCGATCTGGAGCAATTAGTGGAGCAGTATGGAGCAATTTCAATAAATTGCGGCAATTATTTCGGCGATATTGCTCCAGATATTTCATATCGCTCGATGTCGCCGATACGAATTGACGAATATCCGATGGGCTCGTGTATGACAGTATTGCCTAGTAACTAGTTGAAGTTGCGCCATACCGCTCAATTGTATTGCAATGTATTGCGCAATATTGCTGCTTGTTGCCGAAAATTGCCTGGTGTAGTCGTGACGTCAAAGTTGACGAGAATTGACTGGAGTGGAGCAATTTTAGTTGCCCGTATAAGCGTACCTTTAGTGAAGAGTTTGATAGAAAATGTTTGATATTTATTAAAATAATAATCATTAAAGTAAAAGTATGTACATTAAATATCTTTAAGTGCAACCGTTAACCTAATGCTGCGTTTCCATGATTGCCAAGGCTTGGCAAGCATCCACAAGGCACAAGTGTTCACCAACTTATGCACTTATAATTCACCTGCATCTAGTCGCACGCACACAAACTCCGTGCCGTAGTCAGGCAATGCCGTACTGACGGCAGAGTTTTTCGTTACGCGATAAAAGCTATGCAATAGCCTAAAAATTCATGTGTCTGTCTGTCGCTTAATATTTCCATCAAAAAATATCGCCCCGAAAAAATCTTATTAAAATAATGATCGATAAAAATAATTGGGAGCGCACAAATGAACATTGCACAATGAATTTTTACGAACGAGCTCCATAATTTATTCAAAACCAAATCAAAATTGTTGCTTTATAGAATACTAGTTGACGCATGCAACTCGGTTGCGCCAAAATTCGTTTATCGCTCGAGAACCGTACACTTTTCCGGGACAAAAAGTATCCTATGTCCTTAACCGGGCCACAAAGTATTTTCATATCGAATTTCACCTAAATCGGTTGAGCGGTTTGGGCGTGAAGAGGTAAAACAGACATACAGGCCGACACAGCTACGTATTTATATTAATCATAATATTAAGCATAAATTGACGCCTCCCTGGTCTAGTGGTATAGAGCGTGGCTCTTGACTCGGAGGTCGTGGGTTCGATTCCCGCGTTGGAAACATGTTATTTCCAAGTTTGGTTAGGACAATGCAGGCTGATCACCTAATTGTCTGACAAGTAAGATGATCCATGCGTCGGATGGGCATGTAAAAAGTCGGTCCTGCGCCTGATCTCTCGCCAGTCGTGTCGGTCTTCCGTCCCATTGGGTTATGAGAGTAAAGGAATAGAGAGTGCTCTTGTGTACTGCGCACATACTTGGGCACTATAAAATTACTCCTGCGTAGCTGGCCTGGTTTCAATGAAACCGGCCACCGTCACCGAAACCGGTGTGGGAGCTATTATTATTATTAATATTAAGCAATGACTAAATGTTGAGGGTGAAGCCAAACGAGCGTATAATAATTTCTTAGGTTTACGCGAGCACAATAGACATAACGACCAGTAGTTCGACTGCAAAGAGACGGACATGTTTCAATATCTTTCAAATTCGTCGGGTTTCACTAGGATTATGAACGGAATGTGCCTCGCGCTGGCTGTTATAATTTATTTTAAATATTTAAATTTAAAATAAAGATTTCAAAATTGGATTCTGACGATTTAAATCGCATGTCATAAAAAAACACAAACAACAATACGACCAAAGAGGAACACGTCCAGCGAATATGTCATAGTTTTAAATTCGTAGGTAACAAGTTAACAACCCTAGCGACGATTTTCGTCTTAATACGTCAAATTTCAAAATTTCAACATCAGTTCTAACTTCTAAGTCGGTATACTCTATAACTCTGTCTACTCTGACGCGAGTATCACTCATTATATTACAAGGTTCAAACACTTACGGATTTTGTCGCGGAGCACTTTTATTAATCCCGACGTTTCGGCTACTTTACAGCGGCCGTGGTCACGGGTGGACTGAGGTGACAGGCGTCCAATTTATTGAGGTTCTTAGTGGCCTCTTTTATATAGGGCAAACCAAAAGGGCCATCAAAACCCGTATCAAGGAACACATTGCAGATGTCAAACACCGTAGGAACACCAAGTCTGCAATTTGTGAAATTTGTTTGTTTCTGCCAGCCGAAATTCTGCGACTCACAACTCACAAATTACGCTCGTTTGGCTTTACCCTAAAGGAGCAACATACATTATATTTTATATCTTATCTCTACACCAAATTTTATCCAAATTAATGCAGCTGTTTTGACCGAAAGCGGTGACAGACAGACATACTTTTGCGTTAAATATTAGCATTAATTATTAGATCGCATATTCCATAAAGTTAATATACCTAGCGGAATAGAGAAACAAAGGCCTGAGCAAGCAAGATGTCATTATCAGTAACACAGCGTGGTAAATAGAGACGCGTGATACATGACAGCAGAACTCTTTTTTTGACGTCCAGTCGGCACTTATCGGCCCGTTGACAATTTAATTTCTTAGAATTTAGAAAGATGCTTGCATAAATGTATACGTAAGCTAATTTTCACACACAGACGTAAACCAATTCCGGTTTCGTTTGACAGCTCGATATTGTTGCTCTATTCCGCTAGGTATATTAACTTTATGATATAATATTCTTAAGGAAAAGTCTCCTTGCATATTGGCTGTAAGAGAAGAGACCACATTTCCTTCACCTCACATCATTTTCGGCTCGGCGTACTCGATTTGAATAAAATATAAGGTTTCCTTGGAGCGGAATGAATGAGACTTTTCTAGGCGCGTTTTTTTCACCTTAATTATATTTCATAAGTTATGCACGAGTTGCAGAATGGAAATTTTTCTGTGGTTTTAGAATATTGTGGGTTTGAATTTTTTTACTCTGTTTTTCTCGCGGTATATGCTGATCATCAGGCGACCTGACTGCTTGTTTCAAGGCATTGTCATAATCAAAAGTATTGAACTATATTTATATTTTATGATGTGTGCGCAATACACAAACTCATTGGGGCAGATCGGTATAAGATCAGGTGCAGGACTGACTTAACATGTCCTTGCGACGCATAACGTGACTTAGATACGTCCCGCTTCAGGCAGTCTGTCCCGCTGTCCCCCGCGAGGCCGAAATTCGCAAACAGACCGCCCCGCTTTTGCAAACAGACCAAACGACAATTAAAAAGTTTTTTTATGTTTGAAATGTCTGAAAGTAACGCACTCCCATTCAACAAATGTGGTTATTCTGCCATATTGTGCTTATACAGATAGTCACTAGACATTTATAAACTACTCAATCAATTGTATTTACCTATCTTTTTTTTTTTTTTAATGAAATAAGGGGGCAAACTAGCAAACGGGTCACCTGATGGAAAGCAACTTCCGTCGCCCATGAACACTCGCAGCATCAGAAGAGCTGCAAGTGCGTTGCCGGCCTTTTAAGGGGGAATAGGGTAATAGGGGAGGGAAGGGAAGGGAATAGTTGAGGGTAGGGAAGGGAATAGGGTAGGGGTTAGGGGATTGGGCCTCCGGTAAACTCACTCACTCGGCGAAACACAGCGCAAGCGCTGTTTCACGCCGGTTTTCTGTGAGAACGTGGTATTTATCCGGTCGAGCCGGCCCATTCGTGCCGAAGCATGGCTCTCCCACGTAAATATACTTTAATTAATAATAAAATACATTTTATTTGGGGGTGATCCACATGTCCCGCTCTGACAAAAAAAAAATGGTTACGTTGTAAGGCAATCAAGAGATGAGCCTATAACGTCCTAACCAACTTATAAACAATATTTTTATTTTTTACAATTCGGAAATCGAACCCATGAAAGTCTTATAATCCACTTGATGATGCCCGCAACTCTTCTTTCATCGCTCCCTTTTCCGTCTCTCAATGTAATGTCTCCCTATGAAACATCATCTTAATCGTTAAGCCGTTTTATGGTAAAGGGGTAACACATAGACACATTTTCGCATTTATAATAATAGCTCCCACACCGGTTTCGGTGACGGTGGCCGGTTTCATTGAAACCAGGCCAGCTACGCAGGAGTAATTTTATAGTGCCCAAGTGTGTGCGCAGTACACAAGAGCACTCTCTGTTCCTTTACTCTCATAACCCAGTGGGAAGGAAGACCGACACGACCGGCGAGAGATCAGGCGCAGGACCGACTTTTTACAGGCATCCGACGCATGGATCATCTTACTTGTCAGACAATCAGGTGATCAGCCTGCATTGTCCTAAACGCGGGAATCGAACCCACGACCTCGCGAGTCAAGAGCCACGCTCTGTACCATTAGACCACAGAGGCGTACATTCGCATTTATAATATTAGTAAGGATCATGGGCTTAACTCAGCAAAAGACCCGCGAGGCTAAAATGGTCGCTTTTGGAGAATCATATTATGAATCGTAATATGATTAATTTTTTTAAATCGCGAAACGGTCACTCTGCTTGCAATTCATGTCTAGTAAGGGGTGACTATAGCTGAACGATTTACGCCGCACGGCAAAAATCGACTGTCTAAATGGCAATTCGGCATGCTACGTATTGCCATTTCGCCGTGCTGCGTAAATCGTGCGGCTATAGTCACACGTGTAAACCCCGCATTATTCGTACTAATTTGACATTCGTCAGTTTGACAGTTTTGACAATTCATTTTCTGAAGAGGAATTGCTAAATGTGACCATTTTACCCCCGCCGAAAACTCTAATAAATAACTCGCAAATCGCAATTCTTTAGCCCGCTAATAGATCTCACGGCAAAAAACTCTGAATTCCCTCCCCGGCTGGTACGCTCCTGTATTTTTATCCGGGCACTCAGTTTTCCGGGTCATTAGACCCGCTATCCGTTTATTAAGTCACTTGTTGAGTTTACAATTTATTCACCCCAAGACTCGAAAGTTGACTACGCGCTTAATAGCTTTGTCCACACTGTGCCTTTTTCTGTTCGTCAAGGGCATGCGTTATAGAGCAGTCAACAGCGAACGTGAGGCATGCCCGCGACGCATGCCCTCTGGCCGTATCCAAAAGTCACGCTCTGTTATTCAAAATGACGGTTGGCGTTGCGTTCGTTGACGCATTCAATAATTGAATGCACCAAAACGAAAGTTGAATAAAAGAATATGACGAAAATTGAAGACGCTCTTTCATCTTCAATTTTCGTCATAGTGTGGACATAGCTAATACGTGTTACTCTTATGACTTGAAAAAATTGGCACCAAGATTTTAGGTCAAATTGCATTCGTTAGTTTTGATTGTGAAGTTAGATAATCTATTTCAGTTAGCAGCTAGTCTCCACGCACATGTCTAGTCGCACGCACACAAACACCGTGCCGAAGTCTGCTTAACTGAAACGACGCCAGCCGATACACGGCTTTTAACACCGCGTCGCTGTACCGATCGGAGTGGTGGGTGTTAGGTTTTGGCGCAACGGGGTTGCGGGCGTCATCTTAATAAAATAATATCTATGGACGCTTCACACCACGTCAGTCTGGCCCCGTGCAAAGTACCTGAAGGACTTGTGTTACAGGTAGGTACCAGGTAACGGAAATATATTTAATACTTTTATACTATACAATATACATAATATATTTAAGATTTTTATTTTAAGATACACATATTTAATATACATCCATGACCCAGGAACATTGAAAACTTTTTGTTCCGTCAGCGGGATTCGAACTCGCGACCCCCGGTTCAAAGCGCTGACCACGCACCCAACCACTGAGCCACAGAGATCGTCTGGAAGGTACAAATAATTACTGTAATAGAACCGTGGTCCTTATTTTCGTTTGTGTCCTGTCATACCCCAGACATCTGGATATATTTTATTCGTGGAATCCAATCTAGGGAACTGATTACGGGGGTGAAATTCATTGGACGACGATCCGAAATGAAAAAGGGTAAGATTTACTGTTTGCGAGTGTGCAGGGATTGGTAATTTGGATAATGTTTGGAGTCTAATTAGACCCAATAATGTCTGACGTATGACCATACTACTTATGCGCATAGCAGACGACAGACTATCCGTGACGCTCTTTTTAGTCCGTGGAAATAGAACGTATGTAATTATATGCAGTAAACACACGACGCGCAGCGCGGACGTGTGCGTTTCTGTATATAATTGCATACGTTCTATTTCCACGGACTAAAAAGTGCGTCACGGATAGTCTGTCGTCTGCGCTGCGCGTAGAATAATATTATAATGTGAAAGTGGTGTCTGTCTGTCTTTCTGTTTGTTACCTCTTCACGATTAAAACGGTGAACCAATAATATTGATGTTTAACCCATCAACCCCCATAAGCTCACCGGTGATCGAGACACAATAGAACAACAATAGATTTCCAAGAATCCACGATCGAAGGATTAATATGGCGATACTTTGATTCCCGGGTAACGACATTGCATAGTTTTTATTCCGGACATATTTCCGCGTAAAAAACGAATTTTAGCGCCATAAACAAAATGTTTGCTGCCATAAGCTACTGCATACGTTAGTATTGTGATATTGTATTTGCAATCAGACGTTGCATGCCGTACACAACTTTATGGTTTAGTGTAGTAGCTCTTACTCAAAAACATATTTGTCTAAAACGCAAATGAAACAGAACTTAACTTGGTATCTTATAACCACAGACATAGATTAAGATACATACCGCATGTCATGTCATGCATTCATCTACTTATACTATCAGAAAGTCAATTAATAAAAATTGGTTTGAGGCTGGTTACTGATTGTTGGCTTCACTACATTTGTATTATTGATAACGTATGATGCTTTTGTAACGTGTTTTTGTATCAATTATAAATACTTGTCTACCTAAATGTAAAGCAAATTTGTTAATGTTTAGATTTCTAATTGTGTAAACATGTTAATAGTGCATATAAATTAATCAGCTTTAATTTTAATTTATGTTTTTCACTGTATGTTTTCCGTGCAAATAAAAATAAAATAAAATAAAATAAATGTGTATGTGCTTCGCGTGCCATATCGCGTATTAAACGATTAGCAATGCTCGTCTTTCGAAAGTCTGTTCTTTAGTCTGCTATCAGAATCGGACGTCAATCGGAATTTTAAAAATGCCTAAATGCCTAAAAGTGCCGTATTGAGCTGTAGAAATTCAAATAGAAGCGTTGGCCAAGTTAATGGTCACGATTCTTATCATCGGTACGTCACAGTAGGTAGGAAAAAAGTGACACCCTCGTTTTCATACAAATGGAGCGACATGCGGTATCTATCTTGATTCTTGATCTATGTCTGTGCTTACAACTCATAAAGAAGTAATGTCTGATTTTAGGAATAAAACGTTGGCAACACTACTCCAGTTGTGAACAATACACACGAAAACTTCGTAAATTGCAGATGCAGAGCCTGTAGCCGAGACGTTTTCTTTATCGTTTTCTTCTTTGTAGAATTGCCGATCAAAATGTATGGATTTCGTGCTCGTCGGTCAAGATATTAGTATCGGGTGCAGCCACGATAGTTTATTTAAAACCAGCTGCGTCTTTAAATATTTTCCCCAAAGCTAACTCTCCCTGACAGTCTCTCGACAGTCCCCTGACAGTCCTCCGACAGTCCCCCGACAATCCCTCAACAGTATCAGATCATTATCATAATCGTCGCTCGTTTAAATCCCTCAGCGTCATAAGCAGATCTTATCGCGCTGAACTCGACCGATCAATCTTTTGATCCTAGCCGGACGTCCGGAATGTGTACTGTTTTTCCTGAGTTTAGGCTTAGCGTTCATCTCAGACAGTGTTAAGTCTGTCTTGACTATATGCAACAGGGTTTGAAACTGTCGATAAGCATAAGCCGGCCCCTAAAGGATCAATTGTATTGTGCAATACCACGCTTCAATTTTGTTGAATATTTTATTTGACAATTAGATTGAAGGCGCGCGATATTCAATATCAACCCTAGACGGTCAATAGTAATAATAGCTCCCACACCGGTTTTCGGTGACGGTGGCCGGTTTCATTGAAACCCGGCCAGCAGTAATTTTATAGTGCCCAAGTGTGTGCGCAGTACACAAGAGCACTCTCTATTCCTTTACTCTCATAACCTAGTGGGACGGAAAACCGACACGACTGGCGAGAGATCAGGCGCAGGACCGACTTTTTACATGGCCAGCCCATCCGACGCATGGATCATCTTACTTGTCAGACAATCAGGTGATCAGCCTGCATTCTCCTAACCAAACTTGGAAATAACATGTTTCCAACGCGGGAATCGAACCCAGGACCTCCGAGTCAAGAGCCGCGCTCTATACCACTAGACCACGGAGGCGAAAACGGTCAATAGTATTATTAACATTGCTCGTCTAGTCTGACTTGTTGTGAGCCATCAAACTGTATGAAGGACCACCTAAACAGGCAGGCCGCTCGTTCCTGCCGGAGAGCCAATCTGAATGCACAATACAAGTCTGGTCAGTTTGGCCTGCGATCAGTCCAACCGAATAAATTGGCTTCCCCCTTAAGACATTTCGGTATTGCAATCATGTGAGTCTATTCACCGTTTTGTGGTGGATGAACGGTAAGCCTAGACACGAATTGGACAGAAAAGTCAGTCTTATATCCTTTAAGGCGCTTTGCAGACGAAGGGGCGGGGCGGGCCGGTCAGTTTCGCCGCGAACGATAGCATAAAGGGAATCCTATATTACCAACGCACACTGCGGACAAAAAGACCGCGTCGCTGGTGCCCGGCGGGCACTGGCGGCGCATGTCCGCGGCTGCCCGCCGTGGATCACACAAACCAGTTTAAATGCAGTTAACGCAGACGGCGTGTACTTTGTGTACGCGGCGCAGGCAGCCGCAGACATCGACGGGCCTACGCGGCAAAATTGACCGGTCCGCCCCGCCCCGTCGTCTGCAAAGCGCCAAAATGTAGACTTTAGTTCACGCTAAATAAAGTCCACTGTCCCACAAGATTGTACAGTACAGGAAAATAACCACGTTTTGTACGAAAGTTAACGCTATATCACCTGATTTAAAGTCGATAATTAGAAACGTCAAAGATATTTCCGTTGCCTTTCTGAGGTCCAAGGGAACGGAAGGCACCCTGAGGGTAGATAATTATAATTAACCTCTGAGGATCAAGAGTTGAAGGCAACCTTTTGCAGTCAATCAAAATGAGGGGTTTTTAAAGTGGAAAATGACTGTAATTAATATTTTCAGATAGATAAGACTGGATAAGACAAAGTATTCCGAGATAAAAAGTATCCTGAGATGTTCTTTTTCGGGTTTTCGGAATTTCGAGTTTCTACGTAGGTATCAAATGTCATCAAAATCTTTTCAGCTTTCAACGTGGGAGTGCCATACTTCGGCACGAATGGGCCGGCTCGACCGGAGAAATACCACGGGCTCACAGGAAACCGGCTTGAAACAGCGCTTGAGCTGTGTTTCGCCGAGTGAGTGAGTTTACCGGAGGCCCAATCCCCTACCCTATTACCTTCCCTACCCTCCCCTATTCCCTTCCCTTCCCTACCCTCCCCTACCCTATTCCGATTGACAACATCTGACACTTCAATGTCAATCGTGACTAGAAAATGACAAGTTTTTGACAGGGAGCTAATGACCGCCACCGCCATGTTTCGCCGAGTACAGTTACATATATTATAGATGACGCCTGCAACTCCTTTGCGCCGAAATTCGTTTATCTCGCGGGAACCGTACATACATGTTTCCGGGATGAAAAGTATCCTATGTCCTTTACCGGGACTCAAGGTGTCTCCATACTAAATTTTAGCAAATTCGGTTCTGTGGTTTGGGCGTGGGCGTGAAGAGGTACAGACAGACAGACACACTTTCGCATTTATAATATTAGTATGGAAGTAAAGGCTTTCAACTCAATTGAGGACAATAAATGGTCAGAATACTCATTCGACAATAGATTGATGCGAGTAAATGAGCCGTGAATTGAAACATTATCCTGGAGACGAAAATCCGATGAGTATAATTGAGGTGTAATGATTAATGCCGCTGTGTTAATGGTGGAGGAAAAAGTGCATGATGTAGTGGTGGTGGTAGGGGGGTAGTCGGTAGGCCGAAGCCGATTTAGTTAGACGCCGAAATCTCAATGGTGGTGTGATGTTTAATGCTACTGTGTTGGTGGTGGAGGAAAAAGTGCATGATGTAGTGGTGGGAGGTAGAGGGGTAGTCGGTAGGCCGAAGCCGATTTAGTTACATAGACGCCGAAGAGATTTATTGAAGTGTAATAAAATGCTGTATTGATGGTCGGGGAAAAAGTGCATGATGTAGTGGTGGGATGTAGAGGTGTAGGCTGAAGCCGATTCGATTGGCACTATGATAGACGCCAAAGTTTTCGAATCTCTGAAGGCTTTTCGATCTTCGCCGCAAGCGACTGCGGTCCGCGACCGACAGAAATTCAAAAATTCAAATGTCACTTTATGACCTAGGCTATAGGTTTCATTTTGTACCGACATTTGTCTAGCGACCCTTGCCGCCGCTGCTTTGTAGTGGCTTAGAGCAAAATGAAATCTATAGCGTAGGCACTGAATTTATAATACCTTGTACAGTGTTCCCAAAGAAGTGATAATGTGCACAGGAATTTTCATGATTTTTCGGCAACGGTCGAATTTCCTGAGCGTCGGAAGACGTCGCTGCAAAACGCCGCGCTGTTTTAAACTTAACTTTAAGAAAAACAGCGCTCTGCAGCGACGTAGAGGCGCCTGACGTTGCTTGGACGTTACCATGGTAACGCCGCGATGGCTTCCCGATGAGTTATAGCACTTATTGACGGACCGGCGACAGCGACCAGCCACCGGCTATACTTCTATTTCCTTTGAACAAGGTGCAAAAATATGCAAGTGCATTGTTTGGGGCTCTTACGTTTCATAGATTCGGGTGTTTTCGTAATTACGACAATTAGCGAAGATTTCCATGCGCATTATAATTTTGGGAGTACTGTCCTGGTGTAGGTCATAAAGTGGCATTTTATTAAATTTTTGTTGGTCGCGGTCGCTTGCGACTAAAATCGGAAAGTCACCTTAAGAAAAAAAGCTTTAGCCGAGTTTTTAAGAAAACTTAATTACATTGTCTTTCCCGAGCCCGTGTTGCAGACCGTGGGAAAATTGCTGCTATGTGTTTGTTGTTATGTTTACAAGATGTACTTATAAGTTATAAGAGAGTGCCGTTTGTGGGATCACAGACTGACGGGGCCACGGAAGATCAGGCGCCACGGCTCGCCGCGGTCGATGCCTGAGTGGATTACCCCTTTAAACATGCGGTGTGTGCATTGCACAGCCATAACCGAGTTTAATTTTAAGTAGGTAGTTAAATGTTGTATGCGTCATGTCAATTTACTTGAATTCCTTCTATTTCACTTCCTTCTATTTAACTCTGGCTGTGTTCTGTCCCTTTCACATGTTTAATAAAGTTATTTTTATTTATTTTTATTTATTTATTTATTTATTTTAATGAAAGCCGAAAGATTTGCCGAAAGCTTAGCCGAACTTTTGGCCGAAGCCGAACCTTCGATCAGACACTAATAATATGATTGATAATATCTGTTGTAATAGATGGCTTTCTTTGAAGAATATATCGACAAAGATAATATGAGAGACACGCCTATCGATATTGAGGACGAAAATTGAGTTTTTGTTCAATATTGATGTTTTCTTTTTCTGTAACTAGATGACGCCCGTAACTCCGTTGCGCCAACATGCGTTTATCGCGCGGGAACCGCACATTTTCGGGATAAAAGTATCCTATGTCCTTTCCCGGGACTCACAGTATCTCCATACCCCGAAAAATCGGTTCAGCGGTTTGGGCGTGAAGAGGTAATAGCAGCATTAATATTACAACCAAAACGACCTGCAAACCTTAAAGAAGAGAGCGTATTCCCTCTTAAAAGGCCGGCAACCCATCGGCATCTCTTTTAATGTAACGGTAGGCGACGGTAGTTGCTTTCCATCAGGTGACGCGTTTGTTAGTTTGCCCCCCTTATTTTATAAACAAAAATAGTATGGATGTAAATTGTAGTTAATAAACTCCGGTTACACGGTCCATTTAGATCCGTTGAGCCCTCTAATCTGGCGAACGGAGTGACAATTATTATCGTCCGATACAAAACGCTCGCGATTCGGGGGCGTAATTGCTATTTTGCAGTAAATTTCGAATCAGATTAGGCCGTTTGTCCAAAGCCGCCGTTACTGGGACGTCGCCGTCATAATTCACATAAGATTTTTTTTTATGAAATAAGGGGGCAAACGAGCAAACGGGTCACCTGGTGGAAAGCAACTTCCGTCGCCCATGGACACTCGCAGCATCAGAAGAGCTGCAGGTGCATTGCCGGCCTTTTAAGAGGGAATAGGGGAGGGTAGGGATGGGAATAGGGCAGTGTAGGGAAGGGAATAGGGTAGGGGATTGGGCCTCCGGTAAACTCACTCACTCGGCGAAACACAGCGCAAGAGCGCTTGCGCTGTGTTTCGCCGAGTGAGTGAGTTTACCGGAGGCCCAATCCCCTAACCCCTACCCTATTCCCTTCCCTACCCTCAACAATTCCCTTCCCTTCCCTTCCCTACCCTCCCCTATTACCCTATTCCCTCTGAAAAGGCCGGCAACGCACTTGCAGCTCTTCTGATGCTGCGTGTGTCCATGGGCGACGGAAGTTGCTTTCCATCAGGTGACCCGTTTGCTCGATTGCCCCCTTATTTCATAAAAAAAGTGGCATTTTATTTGCATTTTTGTCAGTGACGTCCCGGCGACGGTGGTATTTTGCAGTAAATTTCGCACCAGATTAGTTCCATGAAATGCAAATTGTGTGATGATTGCGCGTCGGGTGCAGTGTGGCGGATGATTTGGCTGCCATTTTCAATTAATGGTTTCGGTGAAGGTGATTTCATTTAAGTAACCAGCTACGTTGGAGTGATTTTGTAGTGTCCAAGTGTGAGTACCCCCTCTGACTTTAGTTTCGTAACCCAATGGGATGGATGCATGGCGAAAGATCAGGCGCAGGACTTTTTACATGCCCATCCGACGCATATATCAGCTTGCATTGTTATCACTAAACTTGGAAATAACGCTGTTTTACCACTTCCTGATAAAGTGCCGGATAGGCTATCCACAACTTATATGATAGATTCGCCATACTTGATCCGCCAAGTTAATTGGTGGATAGCCTGTTCGGCACTTATCAGGAAGTGGTGAAACAGGCCCTTAATAATGTGAAGTTAAGTAGAAACTAGAAACTGAATAATAGTAGCTTATGAATTATGATTAATGAATATGTCTTGTCAGCTTTCTACCACTCAATAACAAATCGAAATCAGTCTACCTGTTATTTCTACGATGCCACGGACAGACACAGATACAGACAGACAAACACATCAAACTTATAACCATCCTCTTTTTTCGTCGGGGGCTAAAAATGGTCATACTGGAGACGACAGTCTTCCCTCTCTTTTACTCACATTACAGTGATGAGAGTATACAGTGATGAGAGTAAACCCGCCCAACACGTAACCACGTGAGTGGGAAAATATTGCAGTAATCGGCTTAAGAACGGGATAATCCCCTTACGGGAATGCCGTTCTTTGTTCTCCGGTCTCCGCTCGTTCCGGTCTTTAGCTCATTTCGGTCTCATTCGCCGAGTAATTAAATCATTTTGGCTTTGCGAATTTGCTCTTTTCAGAAGAGTTTTGGTGGAGTTTTTAATGGGAGCGGTTTTGTTTGATGTGTCCAAATAGCTTTAGCGGGATTTGTAATGTTAATAACCAGGTTGTGAATGTCTATCTGTAGAAACAGACTGCTTTTTTAAGAAGCTTTACCAGTAAGGATGCTGGTTATTTAGATTGTAGTTATGTATATTAGTCAGGGAGCCCTAGAACAATTTTTAATTTAGTTCCGTTATAGGGTTCTGTAATCAACAAAACTTTGTTGACTATGGTACCCTAAAACGAAACCCCAACCAGCAGATTTGTTGTATATTGGTAGGTTAATAGTTATATAATTAAAGATTAATATTATCCTACAAATAGAACAATCCATATTTTAGGACCATCAAATCAAAGTATGAAATCCCGTCTATCTCTGTTAGCTACCAATTTCAAGATTTTTCGCAGTTAAAAATGTTGTTTGTCTTATCAAAATGAAGCTACTCACAAAAATTTCCTTGATCTAGATAAAGAAAAATTGTTTATATTACTTTCGAAACCAAAAAAGGATATAGGATAGATTTTATTCCGGAAAAATTTAACGAATTTGCGGACAACGCTTTATTCCATTGTTTTTCGGGAATCAGATTTCTTTCTTTTGAAATTTTTATCCCCACGCGGAATTTGAGTCCACGGCCTCCTGTTTTATCTAGAGCTAAGATGTGCAGACTGATTGAGCCATAAAGTTCACTAATAAACGCGTAGGTACTGCGTCTAATTTATACTTGTTCAAAGTAAAGCTAGTTAATTCATAAGACTTATGTAATGAGTACTAAATTAGTAAAACTACATCTCGCGACAGGAAATGAGCAGTAAATAATGAATGAGGACATTACGCCTGTCGTATGCTGTACTTAGTTGAGAAGACGCGACGTGGAAACTAAGATGATCACAAAGTTTGGAGTTTGGGTGAGGTATGTTCGTAGTTGGTGATGAAACTGTAAACATATTTAGTAACAAGTACATGATATATTTAAAAATAGTATCCCAAGGTAATTGTACAATTTACCGCGAATGTGTCTTATCACATTTTCGTGGTCTACTGTAAATCTATGGCAAATTTCGTCTTTATCACGCGAAAATCATACATTTATCTGAGATAAAAATATTTCATGTAATTTTTGGGGGCTCTAAGTACGAAGTACGAAAATTCATCCAAATCGGTTGATTCGAGTTAATTATGGGTGAAGATGAGTTTTTAGCAGCGGCTGTTTATGCCGCAATGGCGTCGTGGTCAAATAATGTCCTTAGTCAAAGACGCTGAGAGCCGAGAATAACAAAAGTGAAGAAAAGAAAGCGTGTCTAGTGTGCACTCACCCTCACTAACGCAAGGGTGTGCGGGGGTGCGCGGGGGTTGTGTCGACACGTGACGACCCGTTATTAACGCAGCAAACGAGGGTAGTTGTCAGTAGTAGGTGTGGTAGAGTCATAACGACCTACCTGATGGATGGATTGTGCTCTAGCTGAAGAGAGAAAGACTGTAAAGGGAGAAACGCCGTCTATGGTCTAGCTAAAGAGAAAAACTCCCGTCTAGCTTAAGAAGAGAAACATATTACAGAAACACACTAAGTTTATACGTAGGAGAGCCATGCTTCGGCACGAATAGGCCGGCTCGACCGAAGAAATACCACGTTCTCACAAAAAACCGGCGTGAAACAGCGCTTGCGCTGTGTTTCGCCGAGTGAGTGAGTTTACCGGAGGCCCAATCCCCTACCCTATCACCTTCCCTACCCTCCCCATTCCCTTCCCTTCCCATCCCAACCCTCCCCTATTACCCTATTCCCTCTTAAAACCCCGGCAACGCACCTGCAGCTCTTCTGATGCTGCGAGTGTCCATGGGCGACGGAAGTTGCTTTCCATCAGGTGACCCGTTTTTTTTATGAAATAAGCGGGAAGCCGTTTGCTCGTTTGCCCCCTTATTTCATAAAAAAAAAAGTGGTGTGAACCATACCCTAGTGTGCACGCACCCTCTCTAACGCGGGGGTTTGCGGGGGTTGTGTCGACACGCGACACCGCGATATTAATAACGCAGCAAACGAGGGTTGTACCTGTTAGCCGTGGGAGTCTTAACGACCTGCCTGATGGATGGATTGTGCTGGTTGGTGGGTGGACTTCTAATCCCCAACGAAAACGAGCTGCCTGTCTGCCGGTGTGTGAGACTTTCCGTGGCATCGTAGCGACTATACTAATATCATATTATGGCCCATTTATTGAGGAAGGGTGCTATATTTTATCACGCTTAGACTCTATTAGTCTAAGCGTGAAATAGAGGAAAATATGGAAAAGACGGGGGGAAATTATTTGAACGCGCTTATCTCAGGAACTACTGAAAATTCTTTCAGTGTTAGATAGCCCGTTTATCGAGGAAGGCTAGGCTATATTTTATCACGCTTAGACTAATAGGAGCGAAGAAATAGAGGAAAATATGGAAAAGACGGGGTAAATGATTTGAAAGGGCTTATTTGAACGCGCTAATCTCAGGAACTACTGAAAATTCTTTCAGTGTTAGATAGCCCGTTTATCGAGGAAGGCTAGGCTATATTTTATTACGCTAAGACTAATAGGAGCGAAGAAATAGAGGAAAAATGTGGAAAAAACGGGGGAAATTATTTGAATTTGCTTATTATCTTTAGAACTAAGTACTGGAGCACTTTTTAGGGTTCCGTAGCCAAATGGCAAAAACGGAACCCTTATAGATTCGTCATGTCTGTCTGTCTGTCTGTCTGTCTGACTGTCTGTCTGTCTGTCTGTCTGTCTGTCTGTCTGTCTGTCTGTCTGTCTGTCTGTCTGTCTGTCTGTCTGTCTGTCTGTCTGTCTGTCTGTCTGTCTGTCTGTCTGTCTGTCTGTCTGTCTGTCTGTCTGTCTGTCTGTCTGTCTGTCTGTCTGTCTGTCTGTCTGTCTGTCTGTCTGTCTGTCTGTCTGTCTGTCTGTCTGTCTGTCTGTCTGTCTGTCTGTCTGTCTGTCTGTCTGTCTGTCTGTCTGTCTGTCTGTCTGTCTGTCTGTCTGTCTGTCTGTCTGTCTGTCTGTCTGTCTGTCTGTCTGTCTGTCTGTCTGTCTGTCTGTCTGTCTGTCTGTCTGTCTGTCTGTCTGTCTGTCTGTCTGTCTGTCTGTCTGTCTGTCTGTCTGTCTGTCTGTCTGTCTGTCTGTCTGTCTGTCTGTCTGTCTGTCTGTCTGTCTGTCTGTCTGTCTGTCTGTCTGTCTGTCTGTCTGTCTGTCTGTCTGTCTGTCTGTCTGTCTGTCTGTCTGTCTGTCTGTCTGTCTGTCTGTCTGTCTGTCTGTCTGTCTGTCTGTCTGTCTGTCTGTCTGTCTGTCTGTCTGTCTGTCTGTCTGTCTGTCTGTCTGTCTGTCTGTCTGTCTGTCTGTCTGTCTGTCTGTCTGTCTGTCTGTCTGTCTGTCTGTCTGTCTGTCTGTCTGTCTGTCTGTCTGTCTGTCTGTCTGTCTGTCTGTCTGTCTGTCTGTCTGTCTGTCTGTCTGTCTGTCTGTCTGTCTGTCTGTCTGTCTGTCTGTCTGTCTGTCTGTCTGTCTGTCTGTCTGTCTGTCTGTCTGTCTGTCTGTCTGTCTGTCTGTCTGTCTGTCTGTCTGTCTGTCTGTCTGTCTGTCTGTCTGTCTGTCTGTCTGTCTGTCTGTCTGTCTGTCTGTCTGTCTGTCTGTCTGTCTGTCTGTCTGTCTGTCTGTCTGTCTGTCTGTCTGTCTGTCTGTCTGTCTGTCTGTCTGTCTGTCTGTCTGTCTGTCTGTCTGTCTGTCTGTCTGTCTGTCTGTCTGTCTGTCTGTCTGTCTGTCTGTCTGTCTGTCTGTCTGTCTGTCTGTCTGTCTGTCTGTCTGTCTGTCTGTCTGTCTGTCTGTCTGTCTGTCTGTCTGTCTGTCTGTCTGTCTGTCTGTCTGTCTGTCTGTCTGTCTGTCTGTCTGTCTGTCTGTCTGTCTGTCTGTCTGTCTGTCTGTCTGTCTGTCTGTCTGTCTGTCTGTCTGTCTGTCTGTCTGTCTGTCTGTCTGTCTGTCTGTCTGTCTGTCTGTCTGTCTGTCTGTCTGTCTGTCTGTCTGTCTGTCCGTCCGTATGTCACAGCCACTTTTCTCCGAAACTATAAGAACTATACTATTGAAACTTGGTAAGTGGATGTAGTCTGTGAACCGCTTTAAGATTCTGATACAAAAATGGAAAAAATATTAACAATTTTAGGGGTACAACTGAAACAAAAAAAAATTTTTCATCTTACCTATGCGTGTGGGGTATCTATGGATAGGTCTTTAAAAATCATATTGAGGTTGCTAATATCATTTTTTTCTAACCTAAATAGTTTGCGAGAGAGACTCTTCCAAAGTGGTAAAATGTGTGTCCCCCCCCCCTCTAACTTCTAAAGTATGATATTCATGATAAGTCTAAAAAAAATATATGATGTATATTACTACAAAAACTACCAACGAAAATTGGTTCGGACGAGATCTAGCCAGTAGTTTTTTTTATACGTCATAAATGGTAAACCTTAATTTAACTTTCACAACAAATCAACTGAAATATGAAAATAAATCAAAAACCTCTTAATTTCACAAAAATAAACCTTATTGCTGCTGCGGAACCCTTCATGGGCGAGTCCGACTCGCACTTGGCCGGTTTTTATGTTATTTGGCACACATGAAGAATAGACCACGGGAAGGAACATAGGCTATTTTTTTTGGACTAATTTGTCTGTGAAATATCTAATTTACGCGGGCGAAGCCGCGCGGAATGTCTAGTAAATTAATAACGCAGCAAACAAGGGTACCTAGCTTAGTAGGGTGTGTAGTAGAGTCTTAACGACCTGCCTGATGGATGGATTGTGCTCGTGTGGTGGGTGGACTAGAAATCCCCAACGAAAATAGGAGTGTTATAAGTTTGACGTGACTGTCTCTGTGTTTGTGTGTCTGTCCGTGCCAACGTAGCATCAAAACGGGTGGACTAATTTTTTTTTTATTGTTATTGTCTGAAGGCTGACATGGTCTAGAGCAGGGATAGGCGAGTAATTTTATGTGGGATCCGGATACTGTGGGAAAATTTTAACATGGTCCAGAAAAAAACACACTTGTCCTATGTAGCTTAAAAATATTATCTGAATTAATAAAGGTATACGTATACCTTATCTATGTATTAATAAATTGATATTTGGTATAAATTACATTACAATACGAGTATTTCGCGGTCCGAGATTTGATCTTTCGCGGTCTGCCTGTTGACTACCGCTGGTCTAGTGTTCTTAGCAATTCATCATTGTCAAGTCCGGTTTAAATTTCGGGTCAAACGAGGGTAGTTGTAGCTGTGGGGGGCTTAGTAGTTGGTATTACAGTCCCAACAAAATGGATGGATTGTACTGCTTAGTGGGTGGGTTTTCGATGTAGGTTTAGAAATTTTGAAGTGCCCAATGAAGGGGCATTCAAAGTTTCTTACTTAGGTTGGGTTAAGGTCATCGTCAAATATGGCGTCCATTATGGACTTTTACTAGGAATTTGACAGTTCATTTGACATTTTGTTATGGTCAAAGTTATAGTTATAGTTAAAGTAAGTTGGTGCAACCCACCTTTAGTTTAGTTTCATCACATATCAAGCAAAGTCGTACAAGTTTAACATTTTTTACCCATGCAAAGTTTTCACTTCAAAAATGTTTGACATCTGACATAACACGTCGCTAATTGGCTTGACGCGTTATGTCAAATCACATACCTACATTTAACGTCAAAACCATCGAATGCGAGTTGTCTAAAGCCCTTAATGTCAACGAATAGTTGTGGCCGAAATGGCCAAGCCACTTTCTGTCCAAAGACATAGTGCATTGTTTGGACGTCTGTTGTTTGTACAAGTTGCTTGAAGTTAGCCAAACTGTACTTGATATTGTTTAGTTGAGTTATTGGATTATGGTTATGACACAATATAAATTATAAATAGTAGTGCGTATTTACACTAGACTACCCGGATCGAACGCACCTATTTACATAATTTCTCACAGCTCAATTTTTAAACGCACTACTTACACTAGAATTTGTTTATCGCGCGGGAACCGTACATTTTTCCGGGACAAAAACTGTCCTTTCTCAGTAGCCTTAGCACGGCCACCAGTAGAAATTCGAAAGTATGGACAAACTGTGGAGATAAACTTAAGGTAGCGTTCCGATCTTTTTTCGTTCCCAAAAATTTAATTAAAATGGCACTTTATGACAGACTATAGTATTAAAAATTCAAATAATATCCTACTATATGACATATACTATAGTCTGTCATAAAGTGGCATTTTAATTAAATTTTTGTCGGTCGCGATTGGCCGCGGTAAAGATCGGAACGGCACCTTTAGTTTATGTCCTCAGTTTGACCATACCTTCGCATTTCTACTGGTGGCCGTGCTAAGGCTACTGGACTCCAAAGTATCTCAGTACCAAATTTCAACAAAATCGTTAACTTGTTTTGGACGTGAAGAGGTAACAGACAGACACTCTTTCGCATTTACAATATTAGTATGGATGAAATTAAATTAATAGCGAGGCGCCACAGTGATTCTACAGCGGCGGCAAATATTAATTTAAAATAGAATGTAAGTTTGTTTGTTACTGGAAGTTAGAACTAAAATTGCTGGAACTACAGTTTGTGATCGCTAACTTTAACGTAGTTTTACCGGGACTACAGTGTAATATCATACAGTATCTTTAACACTAGACAGATCGGATAGGGACGAGCGTGATTTAAGATGACTTTAGAAAACACAAAATTGAATGAATCAAGTGTAATGCTAAGTACTCACATACGGTTTTGCTCGATAGTTTTACTTGAAATCGAGCAATAACCACCGCGTGAACCGCAAAACTGACAGCTCGAAGGCTCGCTTTGAGCCGGCTCGTTGAAATTAAATATGTCAAATATGTAATTTTCTTGGATTCGGAGTAAAACTATCGAGCATAACCGTATGTGAGTACTTAGTATATTACGAGCAAAATTTCAGATAGGTAAAAAAGAGCAGAACAATGCAGCTGTGTCACTTCTTCCAAATGAGGCGTATTATAATCGTAATTTCGCATTATTTAAGAGGGCATAACAACGCAGTGACGAGTGGCGCGTGAGACACACTTGACTGCGCGTTAAATAAGTTTTATTTCAAGATTTTGGCTAAGTTACGCTACTGTATATATTTATAATGTGGCCGAATTGTGTAATATTATTTTATAGTTTAGTCACAGACAGTAATATTATTTTATAGTTTGCTCTTACCACTGCGCATAAAGGTGATATGGTGAATTCTAAAATAAGGATGGGTTGTGACAGACAATTTTTTTTGTGTATAATGTCAAACATAAATGCCCTAAAAATAAACAGAGGTGTAACAAAACTTTAGGGTGTGTATGTGTCCCTTGTATAGTGAATACAAGGGACACATACACACCCTAAAGTTACCCCAGTTTATTGTGAAACTAGCAGCTCTGAAAGATCAACTTTTTAAAACTTTTGTATGGAAAATTCATGACGCTGGGGCACTTGCCCAATGCCCATACAAATCACAAAAAATGCACTTTCACAACAAACTTCTTATAGGGGATTCGTACACACCCTGAAGTATGATCACTTAGTTTTGTTACACCCTGTATAATAGACGAACATAATATAACTTTCTCCATTTGGAAGTCGGTTAAAAAGTAAAATACGTCAAACGACTTCAAATTATGCATTCGCCACGGCTCGAATAGTGTTACTACATTTTTGTTGGAAAGTCTATAATTTCCCAGCGGTGATACAATATTATGATGTGACGGTGTGAAAGAGATAGCTATAGTGTAGAGAGAGCAAGGACGAGTGTGAAGTATGACGTAAGATAGGTCATAGGTGTGAAATAATAGTAACATTGCCACCTATACCGGTTTCGGTGACGGTGGCCGGTTTAATTGAAACTAGGCCAGCCAACTCAGTAGTGGGCTTATAGTGCCCCAGTGTGTGCGGTATCTCCTTCTTTACTCTAATACTGACACTGGCGAGAGATCAGACGCAGGACATTTTACATGCCCATCTGATGCTTGGATCATCTTGTCAGACAATCACGTGATCAGCCTGAATTGTCATAACCTTAAGGTAGGGGAGAAAGAGATAGCAAGATATGTAAACAAAGACAGCGTGTATAATTTATTAGATTCGAAGTTTGAAGTTGGCGCCCAATTTTGTACATAATTTAAGGCATAAAGATTGCTAGAGTATTTTTTTTTTAAATAAATCGTTTATTCATCTCTACAAATTACAAGGTACTTAAAAACTAATTGTTTACGCAGTATATTATTGTTGTAACTTGTGGGAGATCTGGAGTCTAAACTAGGCCATGCCTGTAATATAATAATATAATATAATGCCCGGAAAGACTTTTTTTTTTTTTTTACAGGATGTTTTTTTTTTTTTTACAGGATGTTTTTGATGGGATCTCACTTCTTTTTGTAGAGTTCTTTTATCCTTTTTGGTACCTATTACTACTATAAATATCAATAACGATTTTTATAAGAAACAAATAAAAAAATATAGATCTCCAGGCCACCACAAAACAAAATTATTATATCAGTGTACAGTTTGTGGACACCAGTTTGTTACACTCAAAATATTATATGATATTCGTTGACAGATTGATATTTATAGCCTGTTAATTTAAGTTTTACAGTAAAAAAGAATCTTATTAATTTAGTTGTGTGTGTATGTGTGTGTAGTATGTTTATTATATTACAATATTATATATTATACTTATTCTTATAATATGGCAGTAAAATTCACGTGTGAGTGACAAAGACAGCAATAGCGTTAAACAGAGATAGCATGAATGCTTCATGAGATTCGAAGTTTGAAATTGCCGCGCAATTTTGTAAATAATTTGAGGCGTTTGCTAGAATAGTGAAGTTGTTAATGTGGGTAGATGAGATTAATTATGTGTGGGTAGTTTAAAATTCTTGTGAGCTCTCGAGGGAGATAAGTTTTTGAGTTCCAATTGTAGGAAGACGTGATAGCTTGCAAGGCCCCATTTTGGTCTCGTTTTGGGGCCATTGAGGTGAAGTTCAATGAAAGGAAAACAGGACTTAAAAAAGGTCTAAGATTTCTAGAAGATAAGAGCTTTAATAAGCATAATTTTGTACTAACTTACAACAGCCTTTGCTAAAGTTCAAAAGTGTATATCTGTTGTCTCTTCACGCATTAAGCTCTGAATCAATATTAGATATGAAAGATGCTTTGAGTTCTAGGACAGCATATAGGATTAGTTTCATCCCGAAAATGTACATTTCCTACGCTAAAACGTATCTTGGCGACTAGACTAGATCATTTTTTCTCTCCCCAAAGTACCTTTGTATTAACTTTCATGGTTATTCTTGCAGCCAAGTTGCTAAAGTGCAAAAGAGTCTGTTGTCTCTTCACGTGTAAACCGCTGAACCGATTTCTATGAAATTCAGTATGTAGATGCATTGAGTCCTAGGACAGGATATAGGATTAGTTTCATCCCGAACGTGAACTATTCCCGCACGATAATCGTATCTTGGCGATAGATTTAAATAATAGAGTACCTAACATACAACTTTTGAATAAAGCTAAAACTTTTATAAAATTCAATTCTCTTCCCGGACTGGAATCTTTAACTAAATATCTAAGTGAGCTATTAAATATGTTCTCGGGGAAAAGGGTTGAAGTTTTATTACCTGTGGGGGGGGGGGGGGAGGTATAGGTGCAGCGCTGGACTGCAGGTAGGGTCGGCAGAAAAGTTTTGGATGAGTTTTGATAAAAATATGATGTAGATCAGTCTTTCTCGAAGTGGGCGTTAAAGCCCGCTTGTGGGCGCTGGAGGTCTAAAGGGGGGCGGTGTGGGACCCAGAAAAAAAATGGGGGCGTTGTGTAGAGGCTTGAGGGGATCAATTTCTTCTTTATCATTTAAAATTGAAACAAAGGGGCACTAAAACATAATTTGTTTACAAAGTGGGCAGTAGACAAAATAAGTTTGGGAATCCCTGATGTATAATGTAAGTGAAATAAAATCCTCGATTTTTTTTTTGTAGATTACCGAATGACTCGGAAAACTTTGTGTCACTTTCCTTCTAATGTCAGCTCAACCAGCTTTTATTTTAAGACTAAAAAAGCGGTTTTTTAGTTTTAGCGAGGCTTAAAGACTAACATTTAAAATTTATTGCTGTTTCATTTTCACTTCTCTTCTCCTTTACTTTCAACTCGCCGTTTTAATCAACAAGTAGTTGGTTTTTAGATATCAATTTTCGTCGTACTTTTTCTGCTGTCGGTACAAATAAATTGTCGAACTCAGTTCGCCCCGGGCCGAGTTCCGTACCGTACGTAATATATCCTGTAATAGAACTTATTCAACCTATCCGAAGGCTCACTTACATCTTCGTTTTCAAATATTTCACGAGCGAAAATAGATTCGGATTGTAGCACCTCCATCGTGAGTATCGCAGACGCAATAGATTTTCAATTGTTATGCGGCAGCCGGCTCCCGCTTGGGGGTTGATGGGTTAATGCAACGTAGCTATGCGGTTTTGTTTCTTGTTCGATCAGTCCGTTTCCTATCAAAGTATAACTTCCCACTTACATTATACGGTTTACGGTTTAAGACTTTATTTCTCACAAAATAATTTTACAAATTATTATACACGGCGAGAAACACGTGTTACAAAATTAAATTGAGTGATACATTTGGCGAACACTTCCTTAGTATAGACATTTACATTTTTTGTCTTTTACATGTTCTTTTTTTTTTTTTTAATTAAATAATGCAAACGGGTCACCTGATGGAAAGCAACTTCCGTCGCCCATGGACACTCGCAGCATCAGAAGAGCTGCAGGTGCGTTGCAGGGTAGGGAAGGGAATAGTTGAGGGTAGGGAAGGGAATAGTGTAGGGGTTAGGGGATTGGGCCTCCGGTAAACTCACTCGCTCGGCGAAACACAGCGCAAGCGCTGTTTCACGCCGGTTTTCTGTGAGAACGTGGTATTTATCCGGTCGAGCCGGCCCATTCGTGCCGAAGCATGGCTCTCCCACGTATTATACATCATACATACATTTACATTTTTTGTCTTTTACATGTTCTCACAAAACATTACATTTATCATCACTATTTCAAAATTATACATCATACATTCTCTGGAAAACCAACCAACCATTATCCCAATCCAGTAATCCAAACCAGCGTTGGATTGACACTGGAATAAAGTAAACGTCACTAAAATGCACCGAAATGGAATACAATTATAGAATCCATTCCAGTGCAATCCAGTACCTGCTTACATTATTAAGTATCTATCTGGCGCTGGTTGGATTGCTGGATTGTAAAATTGTAAACTCGTTATAAACTAGTATTCTAGTCAATCAATCTGTCAAACCAACGTCAAGACCGTTATTGGTCGACCCTTCAAAAGTCAACTTGAACCGGCATTTGACAGGACACTGTGAAATACGTGCTGTCAAATACCTGTTGCATTGCTGTCGCAAGATACAGAACCACCCTGTTGTTTGTTTAGACGTGTTTCTTGGTGGGGCCCAATCGTGCCGAAGATTGTAATTACATCCAACACTATCAATCTTCGAACAAAGTTAGTGTTAATAACGGCGTTCCTTGGATGGCGGTTTCCAACTTGGCGGTTTCTAACTTGGCGGTTTCTAACTTGGCGGTTTCTAACTTGGCGGTTTGGCGCAACTTGGCGGCTCCAATCTGAATAGTTGATCTTGATTGGTTAGTTATCAGATTAAACGGTGAAGGGTGTTGAAACGCTCTTGCAAGCCACACGGTATCTAAGACTGATGACGGTGTGTACTTACTAAGAAAGGAAATCGTGAGGGAACCGTACATTATGCTGTGATAATAAGTTTTTTTTTTAAATATAAAAAGGGGGCAAACGAGCAAACGGGTCACCTGATGGAAAGGAACTTCCGTCGCCCATTGACACTTGCAGCATCAGAAGAGCTGCAGGTGCGTTGCCGGCCTTTTAAGTGGGAATAGGGTAATAGGGAAAGGTAGGGAAGGGAAGGGAATAGGGTAGGGAAGGGAATAAGGTAGGGGATTTGGCCTCCGGTAAACTCACTCGGCGAAACACAGCCCAAGCGCTGTTTCACGCCGGTTTTCTGTGAGAACGTGGTTTTTCTCCGGTCGAGCCGGCCCATTCGTGCCGAAGCATGGCTCTCTCACCTGTAACTTATATTGTCCTTTTCGTTAATGAAATAAATATATGTACAAACACTACATATTACGAGAAAGTCTGCATTTTAACTTTCCACACGAAAACCACTTAACCGATTTGGATGTAATTTCGTTTTGAGATATTTTGAGTCCTGGAAATGAGATAATATTTTTAATTTAAGTAATCCAAAATAGTATTTTATTATAGCATGACTTTCATCGCATTAAGTTAATGTTAAGAAAATGTGGACTATGAAATTTTCTATACTCCCTCACATGTTGGCTAATGTCAACAAAAAGTCCGATCGATCATGCCACTTCCGATATAGTCTTCATCGTAATACTAGACTTGGCTTAAATCTAGATATGAGATGATAGGTTTTAAGCTTAAAACCTAAGTCTGGCTTAGTGGCTAGTTCTTATGAGTTTCAAATATATGAAGATGTTTTTAAGATGGCGGTGCAGTAGAGTGACTGTAAAGGTACGCGCATATTGTGAAGGGTCGCAAGGAACGGGGCTCCATTTTTCTTATCGAATTTCCTGGCTTAGTGACAAGTTCTTGTGTGTTTCATATTTTATGTAAATATGTTTTTAAGATGGCGGTGCCATCATAATATTGTGTCGCGGCGCAGCGTGTTTTATTAAGGTACCGTTCCGTTCAACGCGGAAAGCTACCACGACCGATAAAAATTAAAATAAAATGCCACTTTATGACCTAGGCTATACGTTTCATTTTTTACCGACATTGGTCTAGCGACCCATGCCGCCGCTGCTTTAGTAGCGTAAAGCAAAATGAAATCTCTAGCCTAGGTCATAAAGTGGCATTTTATTTGAATTTTTGTCGGTCGCTGTCGCTTGCGGCAAAGATTGAAAAGCCACCTTAAGAATCTAACGAGTAAAAGTTTTTCAAGTTTCAAAGCGATAACTGAAAGGAATATTTGGCAAAATCTTAGCAACTACATCTAAGTCCTATATGATAAGTTTTAAAGTACATAAAGGTACTTTAAGTTTCACAGGTAGCGAAAATCTTTGAAAGATTTTTCATATTATGTGAGACTTTGTCGAAGAAAGTAATAAAATGGACTTTCTGGGGTAGTTGTAAAACATTTTGTGTGTGTGTGTGTGTGTGTGTGTGTGTGTGTGTGTGTGTGTGTGTGTGTGTGTGTGCGTGCGTGTGTGTGTGTGTGTGTGTGCGTGCGTGTGTGCGTGTGTGTTAATCATCAACCGTCGCTTAGTGGTGGCTGTTGCAGCCATTCTCAAAGTGTTCGCGGTGTCCTGGGGCTTCGCAAAGTCCTTGTTGGTTTTTTTTTATGAAATAAGGGGGCAAACGAGCAAACGGGTCACCTGATGGAAAGCGATTACCATCGCCCATGGACACTCGCAACATCAGAAAACTGCGGCATTTCTAGGGGGTTGGGGGATTGGGCCTCCGGTTAACTCACTCACTCGGCGGAACAAAGCGCAAGCGCTGTTTCACGCCGGTTTTCTGCGAGCCCGTGGTATTTCTCCGGTCGAGCCGGCCCATTCGTGCCGAAGCATGGCTCTCCCATGGTTTAAAGGTTTAAAGGTTAACGCTGTACGATTTAATGTCGCAATTTGAAATCTGCTGGCCTTCTAGTCGTTATGAAACGATAAACTTTTGCGGGTAGATGCAAAAGATCAAGTTTGGCGGTAGTTGTGAATCGCATACAATAACTCGGTCCTGTAGAGTTCGTTTGCGGAGCTAAATGGGGATAGATAGTCACACAGGGTTGTCACTTAATAGTTAATTGAAAACTTATTATAACATTTAAGTGAACATTACTTTAATTAAAATATTTATTTACATATTTTAATATTGCGTTCACGACCAGCTTTTCCTTTTTAAAAGGCCCATTGCCCTTTTAAATTCTCTCTTTTTCAATAATTATCGTTCACTGTGCTTTTTGAGGTTATTTAGTTGCAAATTTGTATTTAATGTTGCATTATTTTTCTCAGTTATTACTAGATATTTAATGGTCCTTAAGTTTGAGCGGCCTAGCTGGATTTTTAGTTGTTTTCTAAACCACAAAAAGTGTAACAAGATATCAAACACATTTTTTAAAGATTTAGTCTATATCGTAATTTTGACCATAACTACCTTACAGGTAAAACTTTAAACTTAAACTAGGTATACAAGTATGATTTCATCTACTATACAAATATCTTTCAGCCGTGCCAAGAGAATATTTGTTTTTTTTTTTTTTTTTTTATGAAATAAGGGGGCAAACGAGCAAACGGGTCACTCGCAGCATCAGAAGAGCTGCAGGTGTGTTGCCGGCCTTTTAAGAGGGAATAGGGTAATAGGGGAAGGTGGGGATGGAAAGGGAACGGAATAAGGGAGGGTAGGGAAGGGAATAGGGTAGGGGATTGGGCCTCCGGTTGACTCACTCACTCGGCGAAACACAGCGCAAGCGCTGTTTCACGCCGGTTTTCTGTGAGGACGTGGTATTTCTCCGGTCGAGCCGGCCCATTCATGCCGAAGCATGGCTCTCCCACGTCTATGTCATTGAAAATTCCAATGTGCCAACCCTATTTCGTTGCAAACTTTAAACAATACCCATATGGAAGTTTCTCCAAGATGGCCGCCCGGGAGTTTTCGCATTACCCGCGCTATTGACTCCCGGATAGTACCCGGATAGTCCCGGATAGATTTTTAATATCCGGATGTCCGGATAACTTGGGGAATTGGGGACGTGATTGGATGAAGTGGGTAACTAAAGTTTTATAACTTATGAGCCAATACACATTTTTGCCTTCTAAATTGTAATGTAAACAAACCTTATAACTTAACTAGGTGCTTCATAATGTGGCTAATCTAGCTGTACATAGTATTCACATTTTTAAGCTATTTCATGCTCTGGCCACACTAACGTCAAACGCCGTTAATTACGAGTATCGCGTTAAAACTAAAACATGTTATAGCATTATCGCCTTTAATTAGTGGCATGTAAAGGCGATAATGCTATAACATGTTTTAGAATTAACGCGATAATTAACGGCGTTTCTCGTTAGTGTGGCCCGAACATTAGTCAATAAATTCCGTAGGTACTTAACTAAAAAACCTCACACACCCCACTTCGTGCGGCGGTGCAAGACTTCGGCACGGTGTTTGTGTGCGTGCGCCTAGACGTATGCGAACTTTAATTGCATGAGTTGATAAAAAATGCTATGCAATTAAAGCTTTACCGCGGCAATCCGCGAGTGCCACATTTATTTTTTTATTTAAAATTGTTTTCTTGGTCTTAATGGAGGCTCCATTTATGCAAAAACGAACATTTTCAAATTATTAGTTACCCACTTTGTCCACTCATGTCTTAAATTGCTTAATGCGAGTTCTGTACAGAGATTTTCCGAAGATGAAGTTGGGAATGCAGTGTTTTTGAAGTTTATTTGAAAATAGAATTTTCCGTGACTTCGCCCGTGTTAAGCTAATTTATTTCCGTTTTCAGATTTTGAAGAATAAACTTCTTTTTGACGTGGGAGAGCCATGCTTCGGCACGAATGGGCCGGCTCGACCGGAGAAATACCACGTCCTCACAGAAAAAAAAGGCGTGAAACAGCGCTTGCGCTGTGTTTCACCGAGTGAGTGAGTTTACCGGAGGCCCAATCCCCTACCCTTTTCCCTTCCCTACCCTCCCCTATTTCCTTCCTCACCCTCCCCTGTAATTCCCTTCCCTACCCTCCCCTGTTACCCCTTAAAAGGCCGGCAACGCACCTGCAGCTCTTCTGATGCTGCGAGTGTCCATGGGCGACGGAAGTTGCTTTCCATCAGGTGACCCGTTTGCTCGTTTGCCCCCTTATTTCATTAAAAAAAATATATATAAGCAACTTTTTCTATGGCAGCAACTTAAAAAAAATGTGTCAGTTGCTTGATAATTTCGTTTTCAGCGCTTTAAAATAAGAAAATTGCTGTCTAAAAGAGTTTCTTATGTTTAGGGGTGTAATCATTCTGCAAAGTGTCAAAATGGAAGAAAAAATACGTTAAATAATGGAATTAAGTATGCTATTGGAAAAATTCATACAAATTTTCAAAAATAAGAATGAATTTTTAATCTTAAAGGGCCCATTCACGGCAGTCCGCCGCGCAGTCCGCCGGCTTATGCAGGATAGTGAATGGTGTCGCAAACCTGCATGGCGGCCAGCCTGCGACACCATTCACAATCCTGCACAAGCCGGCGGACTGCAATGCAGGATAGTGAATGGGCCACTTTAAACTACTACAATATTTTATCCTTTCTAGATTTTTTAAGAATAACGAAAAACATATAATTATAAGTTACGATTGTTATATTATACGTTAGTATACGTAATGCCAGCCATATTCACAACCAGATGTCGCCCGCAACTCCGTTGCGCCAAAATTCGTTTATCGCGCGGAAACCGTACATTTTTCCGGGATAAGAACTATCCTTTTTCCTGTATCTCCATGTCAAATTTCAACAAAATCGGTTCAGCGATTTCAGCGTGAAGGGTTAAGAGACAGACAGACAGAAACACATTCGCATTTATAATAAACGAGCTTTTGCCCGCGGCTTCGCTCGCGTTAAGATGTATTATTATATACAAACTTTCATCCCCTATTTTAACTCCTTGGAGGTGGAATTGATCAAAATCCTTTCTTAGCGTATGCCTACGTCATAACATCTACCTGCATGACAAATTTCAACCCGATCGGTCCAGTGGTTTGGGCTGTGCGTTGATAAATCATCATGTCAGTGATGTCAGTCAGTCACCTTTGAGTTTTATATATATAGATAAATAAATAAATAAATTCTTTATTGTGAGCTACTAAGGCCCAAATTGTTAGTAACAAATGTCTCAAAAATTAGGTAAGTGTGTAGTATTTTATTAGTTTTGAGTAACATTTATTTTCTAACTAGAACCCTTAAATGGTTTTCTAGTATCGGCGAGTCGTATTTTTCAGCCAGTACCTTTAGAATACCATTGGTACTCGATCGCAGTTATAATATTAGTATGGATATCACACAGTGGTATTATACAAAGAGCTTGTGGCGGTACCCACAATTCGCCTAACATTTCTGCATCGCGCTATCGAAGTTTTCTGAGCGCGTCAGTATATATACGACAGCTGAGATGTATCACGTGGGCTCCGGCCTGACCGAGCATAACACCTCGCTCGGTCGGAAGATCTTCCTTTGTGGCAGCCACGCATATCCCACATTGGTGACCCTCGACAGAACACGCCTCCTTCATCATCATCACTCCCCGCCCCTCCGCACCGCGCCAGCCAGCATCGCCTCATCGGGTACATCGTCCACTAGCCGCAATGTACCGCGGCCTGGGCGACTCCGCATCGGCATCACCGGGCTTTCTCACTACACCGACCGATCAGCAAGCAGAGCACATCTCTCCTGGTCAGCACGTAGCATCGGCCCCGCACGGCAGCTTATCCGACTCACTGGATCCCGTGCAGCAGCTTACTAGTTCCGACTCACTGGGACTCACTGCAACAGTTTCGACTCACTGGAACTCACTGGCATTGGCGACTCAAGCGACAAGACTTCAAGATTCGACCTCCGGTCTTCGGGGGGGAGTGATGTGGCGGTACCCACAATTCGCCTAACATTTCTGCATCGCGCTATCGAAGTTTTCTGAGCGCGTCAGTATATATACGACAGCTGAGATGTATCACGTGGGCTCCGGCCTGACCGAGCATAACACCTCGCTCGGTCGGAAGATCTTCCTTTGTGGCAGCCACGCATATCCCACAAGCTTATACAAAGTTCAGTTTGTAAATATCACAGACGCAGAGTAAACAGTAAACAGATGGACGACTGCAAACACTACTGTTCGTCGCCTAGTTCCGATGTTAAGTTGAAGTTTTGCCGCAAAATTGTTGTTAGACGTGTGTGTAATAAATAATTTACACGTTTTAAGTTGATAAGTAGTAACTAAATTCTAATTATTATCGAGTTTAGTAATTACTAAATTTTAACTTGCTACTTGCTACTAAATTTTGTGTTTACATGCAATTACCAATTAGTAACTTAAAATTAAGTTAAAATTTAGTTAACTACTTATCAACTGAATACGTGTAAACTAGCCATAAAGGTACTGCCGCACTTAGCGACGAATGTCAGTTGATCAAATGTAATTAAATGAAGATTTTGACATAAGCGCTATACGTTATCTGTCAAACTCTTCATTAAATTGAAGTTTGATCATCATATGATGCCAATTGATGCTGTCTGGATCACGCCAAGCGGCAAAATAGTTTCCTTATAATGCCTAAATTTCGGATCCTAAATTCAGGTACCTGATGTAGATTCAAAATCCTGAACTTAGACGCAACATCAATGTTGCCTTTACATTGTCTCCAGACATTGTCGCGGTCACAAGTCTTTCTCAATCATGTCATATGACAAACAAAGACAGGTTTGTTAAATATTTTATTATTAAATGGTCTAACCGTGAAGTTCATTTTAGCACACCTCAAGTTGTGGTCATCTTAGGCATAATATCACAAGATTGTTTGCTCCGGTCTCTCTGACCGCTACTCTCGAGGGAGCAGTAAGTGCACTAACTAGATAATTAATTACGTTAGCTGTGCGGCCTGATGATGATGGACCCTCTATGATGATGTCAGCTGAAAGAAATATGAGGATGCAGCTATGATGACATGCACAGACAGACAGATAACAAGGGGTAAAATGGATGCTATGATGCCACGGACAGCTAGCACGGTAAAGTTTAAATTATGTTTATCCCCTCTTTTTTTGTCGGAGGTAAAAACATATATGTGTGGCACTCGGGGAATGCCGCGGTAAAGCTATTGATTAGCAATAGCTATTATCTACGCGTACGATTAGTCGCACGCACGCAAACACCGTGCCGAAGTCTGTAGAACTGAAACGACGTTAGTCCATGTGTTAAGTTTATTTTCGTTACGGAATTTCTTGATTCGGTCGCTTCGGTCTTGATTTATGTTCACAAAATATTTTTAGTTGACTTAGGGCCTGTTTCACTCACGTATAGGCTATCCACCACTTAACTTGATAGATAGAGTATGGAGCATCTGTCAAATAAGTTGTGGATAGCCTATCCGGAACCTTATGAGGAAGTGGCGAAACAGGCCCTTAACCTTACATTGTTGTCTACTATGTTAGGTATAACGTAGTTTGTGTACCCCGGTCTCTCTGACCACTACTCTCTGACCGTCGAGGGAGATGTAGGAGCACTAACTAGATAATTAATTACGTTGCTGTGTCCGATACACCCCCAGGGGGCGGGCGGTGCAGCTCAAAGTTGTGTTTGATTTTTTAAGAACAGTTTTGATAAATTTAACCTAAATATGTAAAAATATTTATATACCTATTGCATAGTTTTTATCGCGGGTTATGAATGCGGCGACCGAATCGTGAAAATTCCGTAACGAAAAAACCTAATACCCCCACTCAGGCGGATGGTGCGGCGTTGCCGTGCATCGTCTAACGTCCTGTCAGTTCGGTAGACTTCGCCACGGTGTTTGTGTACGTACGACTAGACGTATGCGAATTATAATTGCGTAAGTTGATAGAAATTCCTATACAATAGCTCCATTTTAAACTCATAATATTATGACTTTTCCTGTTCCTTAAATTTATCTCGTTCATTAAATTTCATCTAGGTACATCTGTTTACCTGTTTAAGGTGACGTCGCGTTAAAGTAAAAAACCGTGTTGGATACGTTTTAGATTGCTTGTTTTCTATGAGAGGCCGAAAACAAGCAATGGAACAGCAAAAAATGGAAAGGGGGTAAGCGACAAAATGGTTTCTTTCGTGTAATTTAAAAACCATAATACATTTCATATAAGCTATGGGCGAATTAAAGTGTATGCTTGAACCAATCTATGTACAAATTTTGGAATCTTTAATCACTCTCCTCTTTTGGCAAAATAGGAATCCCTTTTTTTACTGAGGTTGACCAATCGTGTTATGCTATGGGTAATTCAAAGACAAAGACATGATGAATACTGACAATGAACTTTAATTTCTTAGCTTTAGTCATTGCTGAGAAAAATCGATATCGCAACATCCAAATTATCAAGGCGTCGCCTTAAGCGTGAAGAGTAGGCAAACAGACAGACACGGAGACATGAGCTGGGAAAGATGATGATGATGTAGGTAATTTGTATTTAATAACCCGTGATCGGCGGTCGTTGGAGGATTCTCACGCGAGCGCCCCGTGCCGGTCTGTGATACCGCCGAGTATCGATTGGCACAGAAGGGTTAGTTCAGATTTATACTGGCAGTGCGTTTAGTATACAGATAGTACTGAATGCAATATTTCTTCTGACGTGTCACAAAATTGTGAACTGCGGAAGGAAAGAGGGGAGGCCTTTGTCCTGCATTTGGATAATGTACTCGTAGACTATTAATAATAGTAATAACTAATAAGTTTCTTCTGAATCAAAAGCTTATGATGATGGTGTTTTTCGCCAAGCACTCAATGGTCCAGTGGTTTAGACTTTAGAGAATGGCTCACTCAGATGTCGTGGATTCGTAACATTTTGTTTCCAAGTTTAGTTCGGAGGTCAGACTTGAATGCAGGCTGATTATTTTTATTTGACAAGATAATTCATGCCTCGGAAGAGCATGTCAAAAGTTCTGCGCCTGATCTCTCGCCAGTCGTGTCGGTCATCCGTCCACTGGGTTCTGAGAGTAAAAGGGGTTTAACGGGGTTGGCCCACCAAACATTCCCACCGCTGTATCTCCTGTGTCGCCCGGATCGACAGCGGTATCCAACCACGAAAACCCTTTGATATGATCTCAGGGAACCTCGGGCTCCCTGAGATCTAAAGCTCAGATGCTAAAGTTGTCTTGAGACTTAATCAGAAGAAGATAGAGTAGGAAGTATTCTTTCTTTTTTTTTCTTTTCTTTTCTCTCCCCATAAAAAGCGGGAGACAGCACAAAGTTGCAATGACTGATCGCTCCTGTATAGCTCCTGTAAGCCTAATTTTAATGAAACCGTCCACCGTCACGGAAACCGGTGTTTATAATATCCGATGCCAAGTTTTCACCCTATTAACCCGCCATATGTTTAAATGTTTATATCCTTAACCCTTTACCCGCGGGTCCGGTGAACCGGGGTCTTTACGACCGCACTTGTGATTATCGCGCCGAAGTTGTATCGTTACCGTTTTAGGGTTATGTGTGTTAGCGCGATTATTGTTTTGTGCGAGTTTTATTAGTTTCGGTATAGGGATTTTTGGGGTTTTAGGGCTAGGTCACACTGCAAAGCCATCATAATATTAATACGCGAACGAAAAACTTTGTAACCGTAAAAAGAAAAATGGGGAAACGTAGGTGCATGAAATTTTGCACAGTTATAGTTTATATGGTGAAGGAGTGCATCGAGCTAATATTATTTTGATCAACAAATAAAACATTACACACATACATGAGAAATGACAGATTCTTGAGTGACAAGTCTATACATACGAATTATACTCTTTTATTTGTGGTTGAAGTCTGTTGACAACAAGTTGACAAATTGAAATTGGGTTATAGTTTTTTTTTTTATTGAATCTAAGATACTATTAGACAATGCTTACACGGCCAGTCTGAGATCAGCTGAGTCCCAGAGACAAGAGTTGAAAAAAAAATATAAATTTAATATTTTTAACTAAATATAGGTAGTAGTCCTAATGTCGTTGGAACTAAGGTCGAATTGCAACCATTGAGTGATCTCTAGTTATATATAAATGAGCCATATAAATTTGGAACGGTCAGCCAGAATTTGTAGCGAGTCTGTCAATTCAATGTGCGTCTTCTTGTTTCAAATTTCAGCAAAGTAGTTTAAAGGGTTTGGCCCTGAAAAGGTAAAAGACGGACAGACACACTTTAGCATTTATAATATTAATATCGCTGAATGAAAGATATTTTACCGTGTTTTTCAGTTCGATATACAATGATTTAATAAAAAAAAACATAACATTCGTTTAAAAACAGCATCAAAAATTGTATTTTTTAACTAGCGATTCAGTTTCACAATTTTGTGTTTAAATGCATGACAGTCTGAATGGATTACGGATCAACTTTGGATGGATTAATTTTTTTTATCCGCTTTTAGGGTTCCGTACTTACAAGGTAAAAACGGGACCATATTATTAAGACTCCGCTGTCTAAAATTTAGTTAGTAGTGTTATTATTTTTAGCAATATTCCGCGAAATAAACCTCAACCTGTAAGTAAATGAGTGAGTGTACGCATAGGCATGCGTACAGCACCTCCCTCCTCCCACACTGCCTATGCGTACACTCGCATGCAAGAACTTGCAAACACCACCACCACACAAACAATAATGTTGGCAAATCCGTGTAAGGCCCCTCACCACCGTGCAGGTTGAAAACCTCGACGCGCGTTTCTTCTTCGCTGTCTGTCCGTATGTCCGTCTGTCTGACCGTCCATCTGTCTGTCTTCAGGCTGTAACTCAAAAACCACTGTAGCTAGTCTTCTGAAATTTCCACTCAATTTCTGATACCGCTATAAAAACAAACACTAAAATCAAAATTAATTAAATATTCAAGTGGCCGGGTTCCCATATAATTTTTGCTATGTTTGCTTTATAATGGCACGAACCCCTCGTGAGCGAGTCCTATTCGCACTTGGCTGATATTTTATTTGTTTTTCATTCGACCGTTGAAAGCGAGAGAAAAATGAATCCATTTTTTATGCACGTGCAACAACGAAATTTTATTTATTTAATGCCCTCGACGTTAAATATTTAAGGATGAAGCACTTGTTACTCTTTTGTGCGCGGGTTCTGAAATTCTTATCATTGATGCAGCTTTGTTCTCTAGCCCAGCCTTTCACAAAATAGGCGATATCGCCCCTTCTGGGCGCTGAATGTCTAAAGGGGGGCTGAATGTCTGGTGTGGGACCCAGAAAAAAAATGAGGGCGTTTGTAATTTAATGTCATCTGGATGCATTTTACATTTAAATCACGGGGGGCGCGGATATATTATTTTTTTCTCAAAGTGGGCAGTGGACAAAATAAGTTTGGGAACCCCTGCTCTAGCCAGTCACTGGATCACTGGATCTAATTCGACTCTATGGTTCAGTGATAGTGGGTTCAATTCCCGCGCTGGGAAGTTAGGACAGTGCAGATTACCTGAGAGTCTGATAAGATGATTCGTCCTGGAAATGCAGATACCTGAGAATCTGACAAGATGATCTGTACTGTAAAGTGTAGTGACTACCGTTTCAAATTACAAATTATTTGAATGTGAACCCCTATGATAAAGCGCGATCTGATTGGTAAATAAAAAACAAATAAATTTGAAAACAAATAAAAGAGCCTCTGGCTACAAATTCAATATTTTTAATTTTAAGTTTCTGTACATTTTGAATACGGTGCGAGTTCCTTGGAATATTACGTCGTTGCACTGAACTAAACCAATTTGTCCAAAATGTTAAATTGAATAAATCACTGCGTAAGAATTTTAGTTAGTGGTTTTTGTGGAATATTCACTTATAATACCACAAGAGCTTCAAAATTATCGGATATTTCCCGATAGGTTCGTTGCAAACAAATGAAGGAGTCAAGTTTTTCAGGTTAAAAAATCACGAGCGCGAAGCGCGAGTGATTTTTCCTGAAAAACTTGACGACTTTATTTGTTTGCAGGGAACCTTGAGGGAAATGCCAGATAATTTTGAAGCTCGTGTGGTATTCGGGGGATTATTTTTCCGTCCCAAATGTCGGCCAATATAATTGCACCATGAGACAATTGAATTCAACCTGTCAGTTTGACGTGTTTGTCTTTTATATATAGCAACTACCAGAGAAAATTTTCAAAAAATTATCAGTATAATACCATGTAGGTTGTACCACGTGACGTCGAATGGTGCAATTCTATTGGTCGATATTTGGGTCGGAAAAATAATCATTGTAATTATTGTAATATTTTTAATGCGAACCAATTTCTATAAAATGGCTTAGGCCTTAGAGCGCGGGTTTTGGCTAGGGGGTTGTGGACTTGATTCTCGCGTTGAAAAATGAATATTCCAAGATCGGGTTGGACAATGCCGGCTGATCACCTGATTGTGTAACAAGAAAGATGTCGGCATGTAATAAGTCTGTCCTGCACCTGCGGGGCTAAAATGGTCGCTTTGAAGAATCATGATAATATGATTCATAATATGATTCATTGTTCTAAAATCGCAAAATGCAACTCTGCTTGCAATTCATTTCTGTATTTTTGTACTGATTTGACATTTGGCAGTTTGACAGTTTTGATAATTCATTTGCTGAATTGATTGAGAGGAATTGCTAAATGTGACCATTTTAGCCCCGCAGATCTTTCGCCAGTCGTGTCTGATCATCCGTTCCACTGGGTTCCAAAAATAAAGGAAGACAAAGTGTACTTGTGTACTGCGCAAGTGCGCACACACTTGGGCACTATAAAATAGTGTTATTGGGCAATATAAATTTTGCGTTATCTGGCCTGGATTCAATGAACGGGCCAACGTCACCGAAATTGGTGTTTTTTTTTTAATGAAATAAGGGGGCAAACGAGCAAACGCGTCACCTGATGAAAAGCAACTTCCGTCGCCCATGAACACTCGCAGCATCAGAAGAGGCAGACACTGCAGGTGCGTTGCCGGTCTTTTAAGAGAGAATAGGGTAACAGGGGAGGGTAGGGATGGGAAGGGAAGGGAATAGGGTAGGGTAGGGAAGGGAATAGGGTAGGGGATTGGGCCTCCGGAAAACTCACTCACTCGGCGAAACACAGCGCAAGCGCTGTTTCACGCCGGTTTTCTGTGGGAACGTGGTATTTCTCCGGTCGAGCTGGCCCATTCGTGCCGAAGCATGGCTCTCCCACTTTTAGTGTAGAAGATATTATGTAACTGACGACTGATGACGAACTTTGTTTATCGCGTAGGAACCGTGCATTTTCCGGAATAAAAAGTATTCTATGTCCTTTTCAATTATCTCCATATTCTCCATTAGGATTCAAAGTATCTCCATACCAAACAGCGGTTTGGGCGTGAAGAGCTAACAGGCAGACAGACACTTTCGCATTTGTAATATTAGTATGGACGTAATACGTAGAAGCATCGCTAATGCAATGTGGTCTCATACACTTGAAATTAGCTGTGTGCATTTAGTTTGAGATTTTCCGAGTTGAATATTTCAGCGTGAGCCCGCCAAAGCCAACCGCGACCGAAATACCGGACTTATTTCGTCAAGTGGTTGCATATTAGCAGTCGCTACAAAGTTAAAGCATTGAGCAGATGCTATGTAGTGCATATGTGCAGAGGCGTAGGCGTAGCTAGGTGTGGGCAGGGTTGCCATCCGTCCGGATTTCCCCGGATTTGTCCTAGTTTGAAGTCCGGGGTGCGTCCGGCTGGTTTTTTGAAAAGCGTCCGAGTGAAATCCAAACACTTTTGATGAGAGATATTTGACGTTTAAGTCATGCAGCAATAAACGAATGATAAAAACTCGCCAAGCATACACACGGTTTCTTGCACGGACTTGAGTTAGTCAGATTTTTACAAATTCTTGTTGGAAAAGCAAAAATTGGCAAGACGTTATCTATATATATATAAAACTCAAAGGTGACTGACTGACATGGTGATCTATCAACGCACAGCCTAAACCACTGGACCGATCGGGCTCAAATTTGGCATGCAGGTAGATATTATGACGTAGGCAACCGCTAAAAAAGGATTTTGATCAATTCCACCTCCAAGGGGTTCAAATAGCGGATGAAAGTTTGTATATAATAATACTTCTTAACGCGAGCGAAGCCGCGGGCAAAAGCTCGTCGTAAATATTGTTTAAGAGGTGTCCGGGGAAATAACCACATTTCGGCCAAATGTCCGGGAATTTTGTCGTGCCTGACCGGCGAAGGGAATTTGGGTGATGGCAACCCTGGGTGTGGGTATAGGGCTAAGTGAGAGATGTGGATTGTGGAAGTAGTGTTGGTAGATGTGAAGACATTGAATGAAATCTGGGTATGAAAAGATTTGTAGATTAGCTAAATGTTTTTTTTTTTTTTTTTAATTTTGGTTGGCATTGGGAATATTAACAGGTTGCATTGTGAAGGCCGGCAGATGCAAAGACATTGTGACAGCATTAGCAGGCATATATTGTAGCCGCTCAGTAGAAAGAGAGGGGGATATTGCTTCCTCTTCTACGCCGTGACCACGGTCTACTCTCCCTCCGTCTTATGAATTTTCGATCACGTCGCGTGTCCTGACTATACGCCGTGACCACGGTCTACTCTCCCTTCGTCTTATGAATTTTCGATCACGTCGCGTGTCCTGACTATATAGTTTAACATATTTTTACCCAAAAAAGTGCTCAACACCGCTATAAGTTTTCAATTTAGGAACATTATTTATTTTATTAAAGTTACCATAATATTTATACTAATAACCGGTCACCCCAATTACAATAATTAACTATATCTAAGCACTATCTAACCTAAAATAAATTACAACATATTAATATTATATTAATACTGCTCTGTAATCTGTTCTCCAAGAAAAGAATTAGACCTAAGTAATTCTTTTCCTGTACATTTAGCTACATCGTATCTAACTTGGAAAATTCGCCCCTTGCCTTCCTCCAACCGGAATACGCCCCTGCACCGTATTATTGCCACATCCATGACCGCGGCAAAAAGACTCGCCCCCTTTTGATGCTTTTGCCTTTTTGCTCCCCCCTCCCCCCTTCAATCCCCGGAACTCCTTTGAGTGATATTAAACGGATAGGAAAATTAGGTGGTGGGTTTTTTTGTGATGCGGTATAATGGTATTTGGTGCATGGGTTTTGCATTTTGAATGAAAGAAGTCTGGCAACGACCGGCACAGCGGTCGAAGTGGGATGAGTTAGGTTTTATTCGTTACGAAAATTATTGATTTGGTCGCCGCACTCCCGCGTTAAAAGCTATGTAATAAACTTTATATTTTACACAATCCCACTCATCTTGATACTTTTATATTTAACGTGAACCGTCTTTAGACATTTTTATCAAACTGAAAACTTTCTGGGGTCACTTTTTTAGGTTCGTTAGAACCAATTTCTCGGTGAAAATGAACGTCTACTTTTGTGCCTCATTATCGGATCCATGTTAGCCTGCAGGCTGTGGAAAGGGGTGAAAATGGGGGCGAAATGGGGGAAAAGATAGATAGAGGTGTACAAGATGTTATGAGAGTTGTTTTGGTGAATGAGAGTAGAGAGATAAAGATATAGAACAGAGAGGTTTGTGATGTCAGTGTTTTATTTTGAAAAAAAAAACCTCAATAAATAACATTTAATTTAGTTGAATCTTGTTAAACATACCAATTACCATTAAAATCTTTGTGTAAAATATAGGGAATTCCATCTTATGAAGTTGTTCTGTATGTGTGTGGGACGTGTATGTGTTTGGGATGTGTATGCATGCGTTTTGTTATGTGTATGTGTTTGGGACTCCATGACATAAAAACTTCTATATTTATTTTGATCAAGTACGACAGAAATGTCAGGCTATATTAAACTTGGTTTTGACGTTTGGACCACAATATTCTAACAATTCAAAGACAACTCAACTAAACAGATAGGATTCTATCGTTTTCTGTTAAAACTCAACAGAAAGGAGACAGACACATAAAAAGAAGGAGATAGCAATGCTCCTCTAGTGATATTGCAGGAGCATCTGATATGGTCTGTAATGAATTTTTATTAGTTTCATTATTGGATCTCGCTCGGTGCAAAGTTGGTTTATTTTTAGAAAATTTCTTTGTTTTCTTTGCAATTACCTTATACAGGGTGAAACAAAACTAAGTGATAATACTTTAGGGTGTGTAAATATCTTGTAGCACGCATTGTTTGTTAGTTAGTTGTACAAAATTGAAAAAAAGTTGGTCTTTCGGCGCTGCTACTTTCACAGTGAACTCTACAAAGAACACATACACACCCTAAAGTATTATCACTTAGTTTTTTTACACCCTGTATAGTGTATATATAGTGCTTGTACCCATACAAAATTGAAAAAAAAGTTTTTTCAGCAGTGCTACTTTCACAGTGAACTCACTACAAGGAACACATACACATCCTTAGTATAATCACTTAGTTTTTTTAAATAAATAAATAAATAAAATAAAATATCTTTTTATTCAAAATGTGTATCATGATACACTTTTTGAAAGTCGAACGAAGAACGAGAACTACGTTGCCTACCACCTCTTGTTACACCTTGTAATATAGTGCTTGTTTGTTGTATTTGAGAACGTAGTCAAACTTTGGGGAGCGGAAAATGCCTTTTTAAAAACTATTAAAATTTATTAATTGTTTAAACTTAATGTTAATTACAACTATGACACGTCTGAGCAGAGTTAGATGCTACCAACGAATGCCCAAAGACCTCCTAGCTTCCTCTAACGATCCCTGTAGCGGTAGGACGGCGACCAGCGGAAATGCGAAAGTATGGACAAACTGTGGAAATAAACCTAAGGTGCCGTTCCGATCTTTTTTCGTTCCGAAAAATTCAATTAAAATGCCACTTTATGACACACTATAGTATATGTCATAATGTAGGATATTATTTGAATTTTTAGAACTATAGTCTGTCTTAAAGTGGCTTTTTAATTGAATTATTCGGAACTAAAAAAGATCGGAACGGCACCTTAAGCTTATCTCCACAGTTTGTGACTATAGTCTGTCATAAAGTGGCATTTTAATTGAATTTTTCGGAACGAAAAAAGTTCGGAACGGCACCTTAGGTTTATTTCCACAGTTTGTCCATACTTTCGCATTTCCGCTGGTCGCCGTGCTACCGCTACAGGTAATAGATACCTATTGGATCCTTAAAGTGCTTACGTTTCATTACTACATACATACACTAAGTTATAATTCTAAATTGTGGGTGGCCAGAGCCCAACATGACTACGTACCTTAGATACTAAATCTATGTTAATATTATAAATGCGAACGTGTGTCTGTCTGGTATCCCTTCACGCCCAAATCGCTAAACCGATTTTGGTTTTTGGTATACTTGGTGTGCCGGAAAAGGACATTGGATACGCGCGATTTGTCATCATAAAAACAATTCTTTGGATTTGTCATTATAATAACTGTATTTTCAAAAGATGGAACCGACTTGAAAATTGTACGTAGAGAATTAAAACTCCCTATCTCCAAAACTACTTAACCGATTTTGATGAAACTTGCACTATTCCCTACGTTGAACAATACCTAGTACAACAAAAAAAAGAATTGCTGAAATCGGAATGGTAGTTCCAGAGATATGCGAACACAAACATAAAAACATGCATGGATACAAACATACGTATACACTTTTGCTCAGACGCTGATATAGACTAACATATACGAAAATTGGTCAGTTCTGGAAATATTACATACATACGCGTCGAATTGATAACCTCCTTGTTTTGAAGTCGGTTAAAAACTATCCTAACTATGTCCTATTCTGTCTCTCAAAGGATCTACGTACCAAAGAATATCACCTAAATTGATTCAGCCATTTAAGCGCGAAGAGACGCACGATTTTCTTTATAATATTAGCAAGGATATCCGGTTCCGTTCAACCGGATGTACATAACAGTGGCAATAAAAACGCGAATAGCACTCGGAAGTACCGAAGTGAAGTTGTCGAAGTTGACGAGTGATTGGGATGGACCAACTTCGGCTAACTTCGGTAGGGTTGTCGATTGAAGTTTTGTTGGTGAAGGTATACATATTTTAAGCTATAACATAGCTTTGATCGCCAGCTTTGAGCGCGACGACTGAATCGAGAAATACCGTAACGAAAATAAACATAACACCCCCCACTCTGACTGGTCGGTGCGACGTTGCCGTGCATTGTCTAACGTCGTTTCAGTTCGGCGGACTTCGGCACGGTGTTTGTGTGCGTGCGACTAGACGTAAGCGATTAAAATTGCATAAGTTAATAAAAATGCTATGCAATAGCATTACCGCGGCAGTCCCCGCGTGCCACATTTTTTTTTTGCCCGCAACGTTGTTGCGTAAAAGTTATTTTTTAGCGCGAAAACTCTACATTTGTATCGTCGAGGATGAAAATTGGCCTTTACTGGGTCTCGAAGCATTTAGATGTGCTGTGCAGACTTAGGTATCACCTGATTGTCTGACAAGATGATCCATGCGTCGGATGGGCGTATAAAAAGTCCTGCGTCTGATCCCTCACCAGTCGTGTCGGTCGTTTGGGATGTCCCTGTGGGATAAGAGAGCGTGCTCGTGTGCACTGCGCACACACTAAGGCAATATAATTTACGCTTACGAAGCTGGCCTGCTTCATATTGAACCGGTTAAAAACTCGCTACCGGCAGCCCTGAACTCGATGTATTTCGAATGGGTGACTCGAGTCATAGCGGCCCGCGCGGAAGTTTTCACAAAGTATCAAACATTTTCAATCGCGGTAGCTTTTTATTGCGTTATAGCCATAGATCATCGAAATATTATGGTGCTTTCGAAATGTCACTTTCATACATTTGCCGTTTCGATTTTGGTCTCGTTTGAGCATTAATATTGTAGAAATGACAACGAATTAGAGTCCCTCAGAGCATGTACTATCAAAGAAGATGATTCCTAGTGAGATGGCGGACCTATTTATTAGTAACTAGCGGTCCCGGTGAATTTCGTGTCACTTTAAAACCTTCCCTGGACTTCTACGAATATTTTAAGACTAAAATTAGCCCAATCCGTTCAGCCGTTTTCGAGTTTTAGCGTTACTAACACAATTAAAAATCCATTTATATATATATATATATATATATATATATATATATATATATATATATATATATATATATATATATATATATATATATATATATATATAGATTTGCTGGCGTTACGCGGTCGCTTATATTGAATTGATGTAGGTCTGTCAACTACATAGTCCGAATCAATTTCCTCGGGTATATATTGTGTATATAAGTTTTGACGTGTTTGTCTGTCTTTGTGAGTCTATCTGTGGTATCGTAGCATCCAAACGGGTATAGACCTATTTCGATCTAGTTTTTTTTGCTTCAGAGCAGACATTATCGAGAGCGTTTAGTTATATTTGGAACACAATTAGTCTACTAGCTGCTGGAACATTTGAGGTTGATCTAGTTAACGTTTTTTCATTTCCTAAAATAAGGTGTCTTTAACTTTCGAGTTGTGTATGGGGGCTCTATCCATTCTCTATATCTATGGCAATACTTGTGGCGCGTTCGTCTGAGTTTGATACTTGCCTTTATTGCGTTTTCGTTAGTTTTAATGTAGTTTTTTGGAGGAGCCTTTTTCGATAGAAGTTTAGAGTTTTCAATCCTTGTGAGAGCTTTATAGCTTGAAGTTATAAAACTACGCACACTGTGTCACAGTTTTTTTTTTTTTTTTTTATTATAAAATTGGGGCCGTCTATGGACTGTTCGTCCATATCCTTTTTTTGTTATTTTATTACACATTGTGTCACAGATTTATCCATCTGTGTTTACTACCGTGCACATTTTGTTTGGTGACATTTTATTTTCTTAAGTTATCGGAACATTTTTTGACATTTTTAAGAGGCAAAATTGTATAATACCCACATAAGTTAATATACCTAGCGGAATAGAGAAACAAAGGCTTGAGCAAGAGAGATGTCACTATCAGTAACACTGCGTGGTAAAAAGAGGCGTGTGATACATGACAGCAGCACTCTTTTTTTTTTTAATGTCCAGTCGGCACGTGCCGCACGTTGACAATTTAATCTCATAGAAATCATGTTCAATCATGCTTGTGTAAGTGTATACGTACACATATTTCACACAGATGAAAAGCAATTTTGGTTTCGTTTGACAGCTCGAGATTGTTGCTCTATTCCGCTAGGTATATTAACTTTATGATAATACCTATTGCGACATCGAAAATATTTGAATGAATGTAGGTGAGTTTATAGTTTATACTTACTATAGATAGTTATCTAGTTAAGTCTATGTTACTACTCGATTTCGTAGATCATGATGATGATGATGATGTCCGATAGAAAATACCAAAATACATCACGGTAAGTCCCACAAAAATTCCGTCAAAACTAAAAACAAATTGTAATCATCACCTAATTATTGTCACTCCTACTAAAAGGATGCCGTAAGCGGGTATCCTAATGATGATGATATTGATGATGATGATGATGAAGACGGTAGATGCACCAGGAGCAGTTTCCGCCAGCTGATAAGTCGTGTCGTAATGGATTGCAAAAAATTAGCGCATAACGCGCGATCGCACGCGAGCGGCGCGGTGTCGGTCACAGGCGGCAGCGATAGGCGATAGCGGTAGCGGAATAATAGTTTTGCCCGCAACTTTGTTGTGCTGAAATTTTTGTATGTGTACATTTTTGTTCGGTATTATAATATAATTTTTTTAAAACATTTTCTCCTCTTGGCGGGATTCGAGCCAGCGACCTCTGGCTTTCGTCATGAGGTTTAAACTGTAATATTTTTGAGGGGGGCCTGGTGACCCCTTAACACAGGGCAACCTAGTTAGGGCACCAGTCTCCTGCGACAATTTGTATTCTACGTCTTGATAATTGTACTACTTTCTTTTGTATTTTGGGAGAAGTTAATAAAGATTTTGATTTTTTTTGAGGTCGTCATACTTTGACTTTGGGATGGGCATGGTACAAGTTGGTTTGTGCGAATTCGTGCAACAAAGTTTGCAGTGACAGTCGGAGAAAATAGAAGGAGTTTGCATAATGTTGCCAAGTAGCTCTAAAATAGCAGCCCTATAAAATGTGGCTTATGTTTGAATCAAGACAATCGAAAGACTATTGTTTGCTTAAATTAGGATTTTTGTATATTTAAATATTTTTGGGTAAAAAATCTGTTTTAATACATCTGAGACTTTTCACTATGATAAAATAATAATCTAGCTAAATAACATCCAAAACGTTTTAAAACCAAATAAATATATACTTACCTAGTTTTAAGACTTTAATCGCTGCATCTTATAAACTAAGCCACACCCGATCGCGGTTTTTCCTCACTATATGCAACAACTTTCACTGATTATTCCCTTATTAGATATCGTATCGCAATACCATCTCTATTACCGGGCGATAAGGCTCATAATGTATCGGTCGAAGATGCGATTAGATGTGCACAACGTGATTTGAATCTTATGGCCTAAAAATAAGGCTGGTATTGCCTTGAACAAGGAAGCGTTTTGTTGTATAATTAACAATAATTGTTTTCGTTAATTGGACATTCTTTATCGTATTACACGGCGGCCATACTGATGGATAACGTTAAAATGATGGATGGCGTTAGTTCGGCCATTTGTTAAATTATTTTATGGAGCAGATGCCCCTTGAAATAATTTAACATCTTTACGTTAGACAATATAGGCAATACCAATATTTTAAATTCGTTTATCGCGCGGGAACCGTACATTTTTCAGGATAAAAAATAGCCTTTGTCCTTTCCCGGGTCTCAAAATGTCCTGCGTGGTTTGGGCGTGAAGAAGTAAGAGACAGACAGACAGACCAAAAATTTGAAATACATATTAGTATGGATTCATACAAGTTTAAAAGTGTAGTTTAACGTTTTTAGGGTTCCGTTCCCTAACGGCGAAAACGACCCGGACCCTATTACTAAGATTTCGATGTCTGTCCGTCTGTCTGTCTCCAGGCAACTCAATCGTCATTCGCATATTATGAATATACGAATGACGTAGTTAGAGGATGCATGATATTTTAACCCCGATTTTTTATGGTTTATGGTTTATTTACTTAAACAAAACAAATTTACATTACAAAATAACATATTTGATTTTTTATTAATTTACTCATTTTCATCTTTTTTGTTACAGGTAAGTATCAACTTATCTAAATCGCGTCGTCTGAAATTCCAGCAGTGGACTGTGGAATATGCCAGCTTGTAAGTAAAAAAATATATTTACAACCGGAACATAGAACCTCCTCCTTTTTAGGGTTCCGTAGTCAACAAGGAACCCTTATAGTTTCGGTCTGTCCGTACGTCTGACCGTCTGTCTGTCCGCGGTTTTGCTCAGAGACTATAGGACCTACAAAGCTGTAATTCGGCATGTTTGCAGATATTAATGATGCCGACAAAATGGTATAGGTTAGGTTTAAAGATTCTTTATTTCTCAAAAGATTAAAAAATCGCTTACGAGAAATACATTTTGTGACTTACAACTAATTAACAATTTAAATGTGCAGCGAGTTCATTTAAATTACAACACAAAGATTACACATAATAAGACTGATAGAAGACTACCCACATTTTTTTGTTTTACCAAATATAATATAATAGATATTCAGTATAGCAACATTACAATAAATAATAACATTATGTTACTTGTTAGAATGAAAAGGTAAGATTTAAAATATTTTCTTTTGACAATATTTACATTTCATAATGCTTATTTTAATACATGTTTTATTATATTACAGTAATGTGTGAGTTTTTTAACATCATAAGAAGTGCGTGTCTGTGTCTCATATTATTGTCAGTGAGTACGTACGTATGTGTGTATGTGGTGTGTGTGTGTGTGTTTGTTTAGAAATAAAAAATTAGTTATTTAGACCCTATTAAATGATTAATTAACAAAGACTTAAAGTTTTTTAAACTTTTACAGTCTTTGATATTTTGTGGCAGTGAATTATATAATTTAGCGCCTTCAAAAAGTATAGTTCGCTTTCCAAGATCAGATTTAACGCTTTCAACATATAAGTTATTTGCTCTTCTAAGATTACGCTTGTTAATATCTATATTTCTTTTAAATGCTATTTGTGATCGAGTATTATTATTTAATATTTTATAAATAAAAATATAAAGTCTTAATTTTTTTTTTATGGTACCTCCCCTACACATCGAGTGGGGATGATTTTTTCGCGTCCTTTTAAGAGGGAATAGGGTAATAGGGGAGGGTAGGGAAGGGAAGGGAATAGGGGAAGATAGGGAAGGGAACTGGGCCTCCGGTAAACTTACTCGGCGGAACACAGCGCAAGCGCTGTTTCACGCCGGTTTTCTGTGAGAACGTGGTATTTCTCCTCATCCTCATCCTCGAAACTCGAAACTCCGGTCGAGCCGGCCCATTCGTGCCGAAGTATGACTCTCCCACGTATAAAACTTGGCCTGTTTTTAATTTGATGTTGATTAAAAACTAATAAAATGGTTGCAGCACTGGCTTGATACAGCTGATCAGTAAGGGCAGGTTCATAATGGATGTAGTTTTTGATGATCGACAATTTTTGTTTTTCACTTTTAAACATTCGTTGATTTCTTTTATAAAAAAATGCTTATAAAATCTAAACTCTATAATTAACGTTTCCATAATTAGATATGGATTTTGTAGATTCGTCGTTTTAATATACAGCGTCGCGCCTTGCGCTTTTGCTTATATTTTGTCTCAAATAAAAAGAAATGTCTCAAATTAAACCATAAAGTTAATATACCTAGCGGAATAGAGAAACAAAGGCCTGAGCAAGAGAGATGTCACTATCAGTAACACTGCGTGGTAAAAAGAGACATGTGATAGCAGCAGCACTCTTTTTTTGACGTCAAGTCGGCACGTCCCGCACGTTGACAATTTGAGAATTCATGTTCAATCATGCTTGTGTAAGTGTATACGTACACATATTTTTACACACAGATGAAAACCAATTTCGGTTTCGTTTGACAGCTCGAGATTGTTGCTCTATTCAGCTAGGTATATTAACTTTATGAATTCAACGAACATTTGTGATTAAAATTTGTAAATTTTCGAGTTTCATACACCTTATTTACTTACAAAAGTTTCGACAAAGTAACGGGAACACTTTGACGATCGGAAATCGATCGTATAATTTTTAACAAGCGAACTTTTGGTGTTTGTATCGACTGTCGATTCTTTGTTGTTACTCTTTGATGATTTTATGATCAAAATGACCTGATTGATGAGTTTTGTAGTGAAAACTTCTTTGGTGAGGCACTTTTTGAGATGAGTATAAATTTTTGATTCGTGACATGATCGATGAATCGTAAGACAGTGGGAGAGTGGACCGCCGGCGTGGGGCAGAAGAGGAAGTCATATCTATCTCGCTCTCTATTAATGTTGCGCGGGAACTTTACATTTTGCCACGATAAGAACTTCCCGTCAATCAAAGTGTCTCCATACCTATCTAAATCGGTTCAGCCCTTTCAGAGTGAGTGTCTAAACACACAAGGCCGAAAAAACGCGGCCGTAGTTCGGCATGGTTACGCCAGCAATGTATTTTAAATTACCGATGACACACCATGTCGAAATTACGCCGCGTTATATTATTGTATGCGTAGCGCATTGCAAGCGTAATCATGCGCAACTTCGGCCGCGTTTTTTCGGTCTAGTGTGTTTAGACACTTATAGACAGACAGACAGACACACTTTCGTTTTTATACTGTTAGTAAGGTTCTGCAAGTTACAACTACAATATTACATACAGCCCTAGCCCGGCTAACTCGAGCGTAACCCTAAAGCGCTAGTGGTTTTTTTGCGCTACTTTTTTTTTGCGTCAGCCTCGTCCCGAGAGCGACTGAAAAAGTTAAGCACAGCGACATTTAAAACCGTCCCACACGTATAGAAGACGAATAGTGTTGTTTAATGTGACTCTAGAGATCGTTGGTAGTCGGAATTTGTGGTTAGGTTTTTGGAGAGACAGTGCTTGTGTTGTCCTAAATATCTTCTATCTTCTTCGTCTTATATATAAAAATGGATTTTCAAATGTGTTAGTTGCGCTAAAACTCGAAAACTGCTGAACGGATTGGGCTAATTTTAGTCTTAAAATATTCGTAGGAGTCCAGGGAAGGTTTTAAAGTGACACGAAGTTCACCGGGACAGCTAGTTAAATATTAAAGTAAACATATTATAATTAAGGACTTTGAGAAAAATTCAAGTACCTACCTATTGCCATTATTGATATAGAGCAAAAACGGCCAAATAAATCACGTTAGTTGTATAAGAGCCCCCCTTAAACATTTATTTTATTTTTAGTATTTGTTATTATAGCGGTAACAAATATATACAATCTGTGAAAATTTCAGAATTCTAGCTATAGCGGTTCTTGAGTTACAGCCTGGAGACAGACGGACAGACATCGAAGTCTCAGTAATAAATCCCGTTTTTACCATTGGGGTACGGAACTCTAAAACTTGATTTTCAATTGTTGTGTTAATCGTCCTGCTATAACTCGAGAACGACAGAATTGATCTCGCTTAATTTAGTCTAGAAATATTTGTAGAAGTCCAGGGAAGTTTTTTATTCCTTATAAAAAACTTCCCTGGACTTCCGAATCCGGAAAGTGATACGAAGTTCACTGGGTCATCTAGTGATATTATAAAGTTTATTGTGCAGGAACCGTACATTTTTCCGGGATGGAACATGTATCCTATGTCTTTTCCCGAGACTCTAATGTATCTCCATATCCAATTTCTGCAAAATCGGTTTAGCGTTTTGGGCGTGGCAAACGGACAGACAGACACACTTTCGCATTCATAATATTAGTAAAGTATGGATTCAAATCTAACAAATACCCTACTATTATTATACAGGCTATCTTCTCTGTATCCAGACCTTAGCCACTGATTTAGAAATTTTATTTCCTAACTCCAACGTTAGTTAGGCTTCAGTGCTTCCGTTTAATACCTGGATCTAGACTGGAGATTAGCAATAACGCTTTGAACAACGTACGAGTTACGACGGACGTGGGGTATAAAGAGCCCGTTTTTACAGTGGCCAGCGAAGGGTTAAATGGTCAGGGTTGGTATTAAGTAAATTGTTATGGGTTAAAGGTATAAAAAGAGTCGGAATAATCTTCGCAATGGTGAGAGATTTAATGATTAGTTAAGTTTAATTTAATGAATATTTTGACATTAACGGTCTTACTACAAAAGATTTAAACATCGTTGAACAGTTGATTAGAGAAAAATTCAGTACAAAATGGTCTCAAAACAAAATTAAACGTGGGAGAGCCATGCTTCAGCACGAATGGGCCTGCTCGACCGGAGAAATACCACGCTCTCACAGAAAACCGGCGTGAAACAGCGCTTGCGCTGTGTTTCGCCGAGTGAGTGAGTTTACCGAAGGCCCAATTCCCTTTCCTACCCTCACATAATACCCTATTCCCTCTTAAAAGGCCGGCAACGCACCTGCAGCTCTTCTGATGCTGCGAGTGTCCATGGGCGACGGAAGTTGCTTTCCATCAGGTGACTCGTTTGCTCGTTTGCCCCCTTATTTCATAAAAACTGTTCAATAGATGTTTAATCTTTTGTGATAAGACCGCAAATGTTTGAACTTTGAAGTTAGCATCAGTTAATATCAAAACTCCGTAATGAGACAATATTTTATTTATGTCAATGTTGCCTCGCTCTACAATAATAATGTAAATCATAAATAACTAACAGCAACAGAAAAATAAAATGTAAAACGTGTCTTCACTACGTGGTCCCCTTTCATAACACTCGACCACAGCGTTATCGCAGGAGCTCGATTCCCATCCTTCGAATTTAACTTCGATCGCAGGCGAGCTTATACTCGCTCAACGCATTCGTGGTCCAGTCGTTTAGAGCGTGGCTCTTGACTTGGAGGTCGTGGATTCGATTCTCGCGTCGGAAAATGTTGTTTTCAAGTATGTGATATTGCAGATTTAGACTGATTACCTACCTGATTGTCTAACAAGATGATCCATGCGTCGGATGGGCATGCGCCTGGTGTCTAGTCGGTCGGTCATCCCACTGGGTTACCAGAGTAAAGCAAGAGAGAGTATTGTGTATTGCACACACACTTGGGCACTGTAAAAACAGACCTGCGTAGCTGGCCTGGTATCAATGAAACTGGCTATTGTCGGCAAACTCGTGTGGAAGCAATTAATATCTTACTCTCGCGTCTAAGTACCTATGTCTGCGCCTAAGTCACAAGCCTCGCGATCGAAGTGAAATTCGAATTACCAGAATCGGTCCCCAGGGTATTCTCAACAGTCGAGTGCATAATAAAAGCCATCGTGTCCAATAACTAATTGCTTCTTACACGATCCGTAATGGACACAATGGGTACAATAAGACCCACACGGCAATAGAGGGTTGAAACCCATATATGGGGGGATAGAAACGCATATGATAGGGGGGTTGGGAGACATGAAGAGGCTTCTTTCTTTTGCATGTTGTTTATTGTGGTGCAAAGTGTGAGAGGCAGCGAGTAGCGGACGCTGAAGCGATATGTATGTGGCTGTAGACTTAGGTATTTTACGTTTTTTTTGTACGTACGATTCAAGAATGCTATTGCTTCTTATAATGTAGTCGAAAATATTGTTTGTGTTTTTATTATTAATCTTGGCCATGATATTTAATATTTGTATATCAGAGTACACTGTACATTTTTTCTTGCAACTATGCTGTTGAAAACTTTGTCTATACGGTTTCTACAGTGTGTAACAAAACTAAGTGATAATACTTAAGGGTGTGTACGTGTCACTTGTAGAGAGTTCGCTGTGAAAGTAGCAGCGCTAAAATACCAATTTTTTTTTCACTTTTGTATGGGGAAACTCGTGACCCTGGGGCGCTTGCCCAAACAAAATGTAAAAAAAAATTGGCCTTTCAGCGCTGCTACTTTCACAGTGCTTTCACTCTCTACAAGGAACACATACACACCCTAAAGCATTATCACTTAGTTTTGTTACACCCTGTATAAACCGCATAGTTTTTCCACCATTTCATGTGAATCAATGTATTTCCATTTTAAATTTTAATTAAAATTGGTTCAACAGCGTGATGGGGTAACTGACAGACAGACACACACAACATTACTAATATAGATTCCGTTGTTTGGAGCCAGAGAAGGCTTTTTTATTATTAAAACGCTTCAGCTTGTAACTCAAATCTACCGCAATTTAACAAGACAATGCAGTGTCCGGCCAATCGAGTAATGGGACGCTTCAGCTAAGCGGACTACCGAGCGTCACGCCACGCTATTGTGAAGTGAAGAATTAGCGACTTTTGATATTATGGATGAGATTTTGCATGGTGTGTATTCGCGTTTGATAAAAAAAATGCAATGAAGTTTAAAAAGTATTCTTATAAGGTGACTTAAGTTCAATCTTAAATCGCTAAAATTGCAGCGCAGCTTCCCGTCTCTATGTTAACTTATCTTTTGTAGAATTATTCTCTACTAGATGACGCCCGCAACTCCGTTGCGCCAAAACTCGATTATCGCGCGGGAACCGTACATTTTTCCGGGACAAAAAGTAACCTATGTCCTTTCCCGGGACTCAAAGTGTCTCCTGGATGCCCAACAAGATCGGTTCAGTGGTTTGGGCGTGAAGAGGTAACAGACAGACAGACAGACACACTTTCGCGTTTATCTATATATTAATACGTGAGAGAAAAACTTTGTAACCCTTTTTACGAAAAATGGGGAAACGTAGATGCATGAAATTTGGCACAGTTATAGTTTATATGGTGAAGGAGTGCATCGAGCTAATATTATTTTAAAATTATGCTTTTATCATATATATTTTTAACAAATAAAACGTTACACACACTACGACACTACTACTAGGAAAAATGACAGATTTTTGATTGACAAGCCTATACATACGAATTATACTCTTTTATTTATGGTTGAAGTCTGTTGACAACAAGTTGACAAATTGAAAATGGATTATTGTTTTTTTTATTTAATTTTAGATACTATTAGACAATGCTTAAACGGCCAGTCTGAGATCAGCTGAGTCAATGATATTCTATGTTACTAACGTAACTAGATTGGAAGTTTACGGTAGCAACGCGTTGCCACTTCGAAGATGCCTGCAGGCATATCTCACATACATAATGACATAACGAATATATGACTTGACATTGTCTTTTGAACAAAAAAGTGGTTACGCATTTCTGAGAATCTTTTGTAAGACATTGCTACTCTAGTATTTTAGAAACTCATTGAGCTGAGTCCCAGAGACAAGAATTGAAAAAAACTATGATGAAGTCAATATTTTTTACAAAAGATAAAAAATATTGACATAGTCCTAATGTCGTTGCAAGTGAGATCGAATTTCGACCATTGGGCGATCTCTAGTAATATTAAATAAGTATGGATCTCTGCAGTTAGTACTTTATAATTCCTAGGTACTTTTCTTCTTCTTCTAATTTTTTACTTCGTTGTAAATTGTAAATGTTGATATAAATGCGAACAAAACTTGAAACTCGACCGCCAAGTTAAGTCTTCTAACTAGTGAAAAAATCGTCCTTAACAAATGCAAGAGCCTGAATAAAAGGTTTATGTCAGAAGTAAAATATCTCCGAATTAATATGCCCTAGTCTAGAACACGTTAGTAGTACTAGGTGGTAGGTAATGTCTGAATATCTGAGCGGACCGGAAATAGACTGTAATCAATAGGGGGAAGTGTGCCGTGGATATAGATGGAGGATTGAACGTTGGTAGTAGTTTTAAATACTACGGCGAAAACTGTTAGGAAACTATTGAATCCATAGTAATTTTATTTATTTATTTATCTATATCAGGCTACATGGGCCCATACAATATATACCTTAATGATACATACATATAAATTATATACACTTAATAACTACACTTTATCACGAGTTATTGGCGACGTGACGCGCGCTTCATTCCGGAGTCTCCCCCGGAACCTATTATACAGGGTTACCTCGTAAGTCGACCTAGATCCTTTAAGGGGCTATAATTTAGATCATTTCTGACTGATTTGACTATGAAACACCCTATCCTAAATCCAATGGTTTTCGAGATAAACTAATTTTAAGTATTTTTCATAAAAAGTCCATTTTTTGCCTTTTGTTGTATCTCCTTTTTGTAATCTGAGGCTCTGGTATGTTTGTTTATACGTTTTATTTTAGAAGATAAATTGCTTTATCCATTACAATAAAAAAAAATACAATTGCAGAATAAAATGAGTCGTAAAAGATGGAGAAAAGTGAAAAATCAAACAAGAAAAAAACCTAAGATGTGTCTTTCTTTAAGCGATACTTAAAAAAAATCTATGGAAGTCTGTTTGCAGATGAGCTTAAAAACATCTCCGTTTTGTCAGCTATCCAAAAAGGTATAACATTATAGGGTAATAGCAGTTTTTATTACAAAAAACTCAGATGATAGCCTCCCCGGGCATTGAAATAAAAATATTAGTTAGTTCTAAAAATTAAACAAAAAAATGTAAACAGTAAATATTTATTAAATTTTGTTTTTACAGTTCATTTTCTACGTGTCCGCCTCTGTTTCGGACACAAATTCGCATTCTTTTTCTCAAAGCACTTTTAACTACTCCAGTTGTTAGTGTAGTTCGCATTCTATCAGCTGCATCAATAATCTTTTGGCGTAAAACTTCTACACTCGTTATGGGATTGGGGTCGTCATACACCAAAGTCTTCATGTGTCCCCATACGTAATAGTCCATGGGGGTTAAGTCGGGACTTCTGGCTGGCCATGGTGTAGGTCCACCTCTCCCAATCCACTTATTGGGATACGTCGTATCTAGCAATTGTCGGACTGATCTTCGGTAATGTGCAGGACAACCGTCGTGTTGAAACCACATATTTTGGGTGATTTCCGCCGGTAAGTCCTGCAATAGTTGTGGTAATTCTTCAGTCAAAAAGTTTTCATATGTTTCTCCATTTAAATTTTCGGGTAGAAAATATGGGCCAATTAAATGGTTACAAACTATACCCATCCACACATTCAAACTAAATCGCCTCTGGGATCCCTTTGCTCTTTTCTTTTTTGGATTTCCGTCTGCCTTTGAGGCCCAATAGTGAGCATTGTGGTAATTTGTTATACCATCTTTGTCAAATTTGGACTCATCAGTCCACAAAATGCGTTTAAAAAAATTTGGGTCTTCTAAATCGGCATGCAGCATAAATCTGCAGAAATCCAATCTCCTCACAGGATCGCCTTCTTCGATGACTTGTACGGGCGTGTAATGGTATGGGTATAAGCCAGCTGTATGGACGGTGGACCACACTTTCCACTGCGAGCATCCAAGATCTCGGGCAACAACACTCGTTGTTGTAGTTGGATCTGATCTAAATCGTTGTACTATATCGTTATCTTGTTCGTCGTCATCATTAACACGTGGACGACCCAGGTCAGACCGTCGTCTTGAAACTGAACCAGTCTCTCTAATTCGTCGGTAAACTCCATCAAACACACTGACATCTGGGGCGCGGCGGTTAGGAAACCGTCGTGTGTATTCGGCACGAGCTCTTGATGATACACCATCGCAATATCCGTAACACAATAACATGTCAGCATATTCCTCGTTCGTATAGGCCGCCATTTTCAACAGTTCCAAATCAGAAGCACAAAACAAAGTCCACAAAGCAAGCACAGGTAGTCACGAAGATAAAACGGGATCAGTCCAGAAATACAAGCCGAGTCAAAAAACAGAGAGAGCACAGAGCAAGAATCGCATCTACCACGGACGAATCGCATGAGCAGACTAAGCTAAATCTTTTGTTTAGTCATCCAAACTCCAAAGTAACTCAAACTATCTTTTTTCTCACTCCCACATACACAAAACGTATCTCATCTCGCTCGCACGTATCCTATTTCAAACAAGGATACTTAACAAAAGACCGGAATTTTTGCTACCTGTGGGCCTTTTAACAAAGTTTTTTTTATGAGGTTTTGATGTTACCCTATAATGTTATACCTTTTTGGATAGCTGACAAAATGGAGATGTTTTTAAGCTTATCTGCAAACAGACTTCCATAGATTTTTTTTAAGTATCGCTTAAAGAAAGACACATCTTAGGTTTTATTTTTGTTTGATTTTTCACTTTTCACCATCTTTTACGACTCATTTTATTCTGAAATTGTATTTTTTTTTATTGTTATGGATAGAGCAATTCATTTTCTAAAATAAAACGTATAAACAAACATACCAGAGCCTCAGAATAAAAAAAGGAGATACAACAAAAGGCAAAAAATAGACTGTTTATGAAAAATACTTAAAATTAGATTATCTCGAAAACCATTGGATTTAGGATAGGGTGTTTCATAGTCAAATCAGTCAGAAATTATCTTAACTATAGCCCCTTAAAGGATCTAGGTCGACTTACGAGGTAACCCTGTATAATATATAATATTATGAATGGTAATGTGTGCCTGTCTGTCTGCTACCTCTTCACGCTTAAACTGCTGAGCTGGTTTTGATGGGTATGGAGATAGTTTGAGTTTCGGGCAAGGACACAGAACACTTCATACAAACTAGTATCAAGTAGATGGATGGATCCAAATCAAATCAAGACTGACAGACAAACAGACAGACAGCTCAAACTTACAACACCCCTCTTTTGCAGAAGGAGTTAAGAGCCATGCTTTGGCACGAATGGGCCGGCTCGACCGGAGAAATACCACGAGCTCATAGAGAACCGGCGTGAACAGCGCAAGCGCTGTGTTTCGCTGAGTGAGTGAGTTTACCGGAGGCCCAATCCTCTACCCTATTCCCTTCCCTACACTCTCCTATTTCCTTCCCTACCCTCCCCTATTACCCTATCTCCTCTTAAAAGGCCGGCAACGCACCTGCAGCTCTTCTGATGCTGCGAGTGTCCATGGGCGACGGAAGTTGCTTTCCATCAGGTGACGCGTTTGCTCGTTTGCCCCCTTATTTCATAAAAAAAAAACCTAATACGCCCGCTGCTGGGGTTGACACACTGATCGGTCCTTACTCCATATCCCTGGCGCAGGGGGCTGCCCCCCCGGCATAGTCAGGGGGGTGACGGGGAGGCAATTATCAGCGCCCACCCGTCACGGTAGCGGACGGCTTGAAATTTTAATTCGACACGATTAGCCGTCTCGTGTCGTGTCGTGTCCGTGTCGTGGCGACTGATGGGCCTTCGTGTGTGGGACGTTCATGTGTTACGTCAGTAAAAAACTAGGCCTTTACATCCATTATGGATGGTTTATACGGTATTTTTCAGAGCGAAGAAACCACTCAAATACTGTAGTGCCTGGGACAAGATTTTTAAATGTCCGTATGGTTGCCCAAACGCATACGGCATTCTCGCATCATAGTCGGCCTAGTCCAGAGGAAAGACTAGTCAATACGTCTGGGACCAACTATGTGCGGGTTTCCTCACGATGTTTTCCTTCACCTTACGAGCGTCCGTATTATGTACTTGAGATCAGAAAATGTCTCATAGGTACACGCCTCCACCCGGGTTCGAACCTGCACCCTCTAAGAGTGCGAACCAAAGGTCTACCCATTAGGCCACGGACGCTACGTCAGTAAAGTTATTAATTATAAAAACCTCCGTCAGATAACACTTTATGATCCATCTGAAATGAATGAAGCTTTTAGGTTTCCTCTGAAATGGAGCTTTTTGGTTCCGTCTGAAATTCTGTACAGAGTTCCGTGTTCCGCGAGAAATCCAGGGGAACCGCAAAAAAATCGTAACTGAAAAATGTATTTAAATGATTTTGCGCAGAAATTCGTTTAACAACCGTACATTTTGCCGCGATTAAAACTATTCTGTGTCCTTTCATGACTCTCAAAGTATCTCCATTTAAAATGTCATCCTAATCGGTTCAGCCGTAAGTGAGGGAAGAAGTATCAGACAAACACACTTTCGCATTTATTATAATAGTAAGGGTCTACACAGACGGACCGCATTTCAACTGCAATCCAACTGCAAATTGCAGTTCAAGTGCAGTGGAAAGGCAATAGCGTGTAAATAGCTAAATTGCCTGCGGGATAATACAAAGTTCTCAAAAAAAACACTCCGGAATCCGTATCATGCCCGACTAACCTGTTCCATAGTCAGCAGGGGGTGCTCCTCAGGCAATCGCAGTAGCAGCAAGCCCGTTGGATCTTGTAGGAGCAAGATGATTGTCTTCTGTAGCGCGTGGTCTGCTCCGGAGCGTAGCTGAAGTACTCTTGAATTTTGATACACTTTGGTCGGCCGACCACACAAAAAGTTCACAGCGGTTATATTGAAAAACCAAAAGGGAAAGAAACTTGAAATTCCAGCTGGATTAAGCTTTTTCAAGGAAAAATTATTAGAACAAAATTTTCTTGAATGCCATCAAACCCGGTCCGAGGCAAAAAGCGGCCAGCAAACACTTGTCATCTGTCAAGTGTCAAAGATATGTATTCTTCGTCTTCTTCCGACAGTGGTGAATTGCCATATTATGTTAAAGGTTTATCGAACGGTTGATGAACAGAAACTCCCAAACTGAGCTACATCCCAACAGTGGAAATCAAACACAACACAAATCCAGAGTGTAATTTGAGAACTTATTATTTAATTATTAAGGAAATATAATATATTAAATTATAACAAAATTAAGTGCACAACCATGCAGTTTGAATGCAGTTGACACGACTGCAATACGACTGCAATAGAACTGCAAACCAAACGCGCAGTCAGATTGCAGTTCAGTTGCAGTCGGCGTGCAGTCGTGTGAACTGTTTGGTTTGCAGTTCTATTGCAGTCGTATTGCAGTCGTGTCAACTGCATTCAAACTGCACTTGACTGCAATTTGCGGTTGGATTGCAGTTGAAATGCGGTCCGTCTGTGTAGACCTTAAGTATTATTTTTACGGAAAACTATTCATAAATACTAGAAACGAATAATTTATTCCCAAGGCGATAATTCCACAAAATGTTCATAACACATTCTATATTGACGATACTGTTGCAGCTATCAAACGCTAATAACTTTTACCAAACAAGGCATTTTCAACCTTAACACGAGGTAAAAGAGTGCATTTTCATATGCGCAAACAACGAGCTTCTGTAGCATATCACGATGCAATGTATACTTTAACTCAAGGTAATAAGATGCATTTTGAGGTTAACCATAAGTGGTTGATAGTTTCATGTAATGATAGGGTATTTTGAACTCTATCTAAAAGTAATAAGGTGCATTATTTTGTAGCAAGCGTGTGGTGTGTTTTGGCGCCTGGCCAGCGAAGGTATGATTTGTTTAAATTGATCTTTACGTTTTATAGTTGAATCATTATGTCGATTTGATTTACGACAAACTATAATAGTTTGACCCTGTATCCTTTACTAATAAACGCGAAAGTTTGTCTGTCTGTCTGTCTGTTACCTCTTCACGCACAAACCGCTTATTCGATTCAGATGAAATTTGATAAAGAGGTTAGAGATACATTAAGCCAAACGAGCGTAATTTGTGAGTTGTGAGTCGCAGAATTTCGGCTGGCAGAAATTCTGCTGCATTCAGTTTCATAAAAAAGTCCCGTTTGATTTACACGAGCGTAATTTTGTTAGTGGGCATTTTCAAAAAAACGTGTACCCTTGCAAAAATATGTCTATATTTTTTAAGGTCATTTATTTACCTTTTTTTGAATGTCATATACAAGGAAAAATATTGAACTAATGGAATAAGTTAAAAAGAACGCTGAAAACGTTATATTATTCTGATATTATTGAAACAAAATCGAATTTTCGACGAAACAGATTCCGTTGTGCGACTAAATGTAAAATATAATTTAATACAAAAAAATACAGCAATAAATGGATTTCTTCGTTAATTTAATCTAGTGAAATGCATATTTAATTGTTTATTAAAAAAAATTTAGATAATTTCAAGGATCAACAAGAGTAGCAATTATTTTTAATCCATAGTGTGACTATGTGACCCAACCACTAGGTTATTTTTCATTTTTTTACATGAGTAAGTAATATTTAACATATTTAAAGGAGTTTTTATAACACAAAAACCTTTTATTTAAACATTTTTATTGTTGCACTACTTATAAAAGTAAAAAATTCTTTGATTTCATAGATTTAACTTCAATAATTAGAGGGACGAACATCTCATAATCATAAAGATGTGTTCACATGTCTACGAATTCCTAAGTTATTAATGACATCGGATTATATGCACGATCAAAGTGCCGAAATATCCATGCAAATATGCACGAAAAATGGTCGAAATATGCACAAAATATGCACAATCAAAAGTCACTTAATATTAAAATTTATTATTTTTTTGAAGACTTTTCTGGTAGTGACATTAATAAAAGCGCCAATTTTTATAATTTCATAAAATCCAGGATTTTTAATTTCTTGAAATAAAGACTTTTTATTTATTTATTATACGCCAATAATAATTTTCTACCAACATTTTCCGATTGCAATCTTAATGCCCATGGAAGTTAAACTACCGAAATATGCACTATCAACGAAAAATTGCCAAAATATGCACTATCGCCTAAAAAGTGACATTATATGCATTTGCATATGCAAGTATGCAAATGCATATAATCTGATGTCTAGTTATTATAAATCTGCAAATATCAACGACACAAAATGATTTTCAACTTTACTGATAGAAAAGTAGTGGAAATAAAATCAAAATTTTTAAAAAACATAAAACTTTTAGGTACTTAAATTTTAAATAGTATATTTGTTATTGTTAAGTAAAGTCGACGCCTTTATGATTTGGCTGTAGCGATATCGATTTTTCTCAGCAATAACTAAAGCTAAGAAATTAAAGTTCATTGTCAGTATTTATCATGTCTTTGTCTTTGATTTACCCATAGCATAACACGATTGGTCAACTTTTATAACACAGAATAATCAATCAAATAGACCTGTGTAAAAAAAAAAGGATTCCTATTTTTCCCTACAGAGGAGAGTGATTTAAGCTTCCAAAAATGTACATGGATTGGTTCAAGCATACACTTTAATTTGCCCATAGCTTATATGAAATGTATTTATGGTTTTTAAATTACGCGACAAAACTATTTTGTCGCTTACGCCCTTTCCATTTTTTGCTGTTCCGTTGCTTGTTTTCTGTGAGAGGCCGGGCCGGCCTTTCATAGAAAACTAGCAATCTAAAACATATCCAAATCGGTTTTTTACTTTAACGCGGCGTCACCTTAACACATAAGTAATAAAAAATATATTTGTACGTTAATCGTACCAGTTTAAAAATCTCCAATTTTCTTTATAAAATCTGTGAATAAAAAAATAATTTATTTAAAATGTGAACTAAGCCTTATGCTTTCCGCCTGTTGTGACTTGTCCGTTCCATTATATGTGACCATACGAAAAGTCACAAGTCGGAAGTCACGTAATATTACTTTCTTTTACTTTTAAAGTGTTTGTAAATAACCGATAATAGTTATCACAATTTCATTTTTTATACTAAATACTAAACTAATTTTGCAACGTGTCAACAGTAAAAACAGTTGGAGAAAGTATAATAATGCTTACAAAATATGGTCACTTATCTGAACAAATAAACCGTTCCTGAAGAACCATCCAACCTGCGTCCGCGTCTTGTAGCAGATTTTTAACTACTAAATTTAAATTGAAGTTTCTCGATGTACAATGAAATATAGTGCTATCATTTAGTGCCGAAAATATTTTTGTAGTATGTTTATAAAACTAAAAAAAACGGTCACTAAACCGAACATTCCGGCCGGGTTGTTTTTTCATGATTATAATTTTAATTAATTTGTAGTTAAATTATGTTAGATTTTTCAATAACAAGACATTCAATTGATACATTAAGTATTTAAGAATCTAACATATGTTTTTTAAGTAACTTACTTTAAGAAAAAAAATAGTTATTAAAGATTTTGTTACAACTTCTGGGAAGGGGACAGGTGAATTTAATAGGTTTCGGTACTTAAAAACCCTTATAAATCTCATACTAAATAAAATTATATACAAACGTGAATGTATTTTAATAAAAGAAAACTTGTTTATGCTCCTACATTAAAATTACAAAATGTTAGTATGTAATTTTTTACAAATAATCTGTAGCGAAGTCAAGGGACAAGGTAAAAACCAGGGGTACACATTTTTTTGAAAATGCCCTAGTGCGTAATTTTGTTAGCGTAGTTATGATTTGTATGAAAATATATCTTCGCGGCAGAAATTCTGCGACTCACGACTCACAAAATTTCGCTCGTTTGGCTTCACCCGACAGACTACAGAGAGAGTATAATATTTTTCTTAGATCTTCAAAACTACGACAACGGATTTTGACGCGTCTTTTTATCCGACTACCGCTAACCTAAAAGGAGAGTTAATGATATTGGCAGTCTATGTACTTATGCACTTAAATGTCCCCTGATAGCCGTTAAACTACTCATCCGAATGGCGGGGATTAATCTCAATCAAAAACGATAACCTTGCACACAACCAAAGACCAAGCGTATACGCATCGCAATAAGATTCATTTTAGCTTAGCATAAAACTCCAATTACTCGGGCGGATCTTCTCTATTTTTCATGTTTTTTTTAAATATCTTTGGAAATAAATATTAATAAAGAAAATTGTTCGGTTAAAGAATTTTTAATATAGATTTACTAACAATTTATTCAAATAAAATGTACAATTATCCTAGTTAATACTTATATTTCGATGAAATAGATTTTTATCGGAGGTGAGTTTGGAAATTAATTACAGCCAAAGTATTACGTTATATTAAAATGTTTATGGTTTAAGGTATTTTGAATATTGTGCTTTATATCTCATATTTTTTAAAACTTCGTTATTATATTGGAACTAGGTAAACCGGGAGTCACGGAATAACAAATTGGGGTTTATCCTCGCCATGAAACCGGCCAAGTGCGAGTTGGACTCGCCCATGAAGGGTTCCGCAGCAGCATTCTATATCTATATCTATGGACACTTCACACCACGTCAGTCTGGCCCCGTGCTTAGTACCTGAAGGACTTGTGTTACGGGTACCAGACAACGGAAATATATTTAATAAGTACTTTTATACTATACATATATTTAAGATTTTTATTATATTATACACATATTTAATACACATCCACGACCCAGGAACTTTGAAAAATTTTTGTTCCGTCGGCGGGATTTGAACCCGCGACCCCCGGCTTGAGCTACCGATAGCCCACCAACTTTTAATTATTTTTAATTATTTTTTAATTTTTGTATCATAATATTAGTGCGGTTCACAGACTACATCTACTTACCAAGTTTCAATTGTATAGCTCTTATAGTTTCGGAGAAAAGTGGCTGTAACATACGGACGGACAGACATGACGAATCTGTAAGGGTTCCGTTTTTTGCCATTTGGCTACGGAACCCTAAAAAAGGCGCAATAGATAGTAAAATAATGTAACGATGCCGCTTTGTGATGTAGGCTTTATTTATGTTGCGTTTTTACGTAGTCGGATTATAGTTTTTTTCTCGGGGTTTATACATACAACTCCGTCTGACTCAGGCCCATATTAACAAGTCAAATTAGTCATTATGTCGTTACCATTACTCTGTCAACATCCTTTCAAACTTTTCGACTGTATTCGAGTGATGTACAGTTGTTGGTGAAACTTTTTCGACAAACTTTCCACACACGCTCACTGAATATAGAATTAGTTGAATAGTTTGGGATGGATTCGATTAGGGTGTCTGGTCCGCAAAAGGGATTTAGGTTAGAGTAAAAGTATTTGTTTCCCAGCAGAATGTACGATTTCCGTGGCACATTTTCGCTATCAGTTCGTGAGATGTCAAGAGTTGTGGAAAAGGATTTAGGTTAGAGTAGATTTTAGACCAGCAGAATGTACGATATCCGTGGGATGGACATTTTTGATGAGATGAGATAGCGATCTTAAAGTTATGTGAGAGCAACGAAATACTAGAATACGACAGTCAAACTGTTCAGTGAAAGCACAGAATACATATTAGTACAAAGTGAAAGTGACGCTTCGATGTGGGTAGTTTGAAAAACGAAGTAAAAATGTCTTCAGTATCAGCAGTCGAAAAATCTGTCGTTCGTGACAAAAATCTAACTTGAAAAGATACCGTCAGAACTGCAAAGTCCATTTCCTTCGAAATTCATTGTGGGTAGTTGGAGAAAAAGTAAAATGGCGTCAATTTCCGGCGCGCTCCCGTCATTCGCGCGGCGGCGGTCGCGGCGGGCGGACGTGCGCTTCTGCGGAAATTGATTCAATTCCAAGCTATCGGATCGTGCGATAGTGTATCCGTAATGGAAAAATGCGGCAGCGAATTGTTTTTGTGGCTACGAGTTGGAATAAAATCTGATAAGGATAGTTTTATTTTCATTGGTGGATTTTTAGACGCGTTCTTACATTTATGTGAGTTTAAAGCGTAGAATATAAAAGTAGAGCAACTAAAAATGTAGTATGGAGATACTTTGAGAGACGGGAAAGGACATATGATAGTTTATAATGCGGCAAAATGTACGGTTCCAATGATTTTTTGCGATATGGAATTGCGGGCGTCAACTAGTGTAAAATAATTTTCGTGTAACATTTTTTCTGCACGCGCAATCGTTCTATTTTGATAGACGTATGTTTCCGTTAATCATTTCCTTTGTTTCATGATTATTTTTCGTTTACTTTTACTATCGTCGCCAAACATGTGTCCGACACATGTCCTTATGTCGGACATCGTACAATGGAGACGTAGAGATCAAAGATGTATAGACATGCCAAGACTGTGTTGTGGTGATTTTGATGTATCGATGTGGATAGAGTTCGGAACGAATATAGAGCGCGTTTGAAAGATAGTTTTTTTGACTGTGTAATGTTACTGTTGATATGCTAAGTACTCACATACGGTTTTGCTCGATCGAGCAATAACGTCGAGCAAAACCCGCGGCTCGGGCTTTCGTCCACACATTCAGCATTGCTCGATGTATTTAATTCCATCAAGCCGGCTCGATGCGAGATATATATATATATATATATATATATATATATATATATATATATATATATATATATATATACAAGAATTGCTCGTTTAAAGATATAAGAGTATAGTCAGCTATTTAAGCATGAATAAAACTGAAACGTATAGTATAGTACTGTACGTTAAGAAGTATTATTATATACAAACTTTCATCCCCTATTTTAACCCCTTGGAGGTAGAATTGATCAAAATCCTTTCTTAGCCTGCCTACGTCATATTATCATCTACCTGAATGCCAAATTTCAGCCCGATCGGTCCAGTGGTTTGGGCTGTGCATTGATAGATCATCATGTCAGTCAGTCACCTTTGAGTTTTATATAATATATAGATTCCCAATGCCATATCTATAACATAACACAGTAAACATTATGTTGTTTCATTAAAGATAACGATAAATACGTTATTCCATTAGTTCGCCCACACACGACGTTACAAATGCCTGTAATTTGGTAACGTTGCGAATTAATATCGTAGCTATTAGAGATGATTGGAGGTGGAGGTCGAGTGGGTTTTGACGTGGATCGACGTACGATTTGAAGATCGCTTGGTGAAACTGGAAGGGAAAATAGGGAATGACATTATATGTTCGCTATCTATCAATAATAGTGATCACAGCATTTCACGAATTCGTTCGACTCGGATTCAAAAAGGTAACCGTGCGGTCATTGGTCAATACTCAATGCCAAGCGCGGCGTTTATTGGATGTCACGGGATGAAGTTTCCGAATTGGAGTCGCATTCCGCATTGTGTGTGAATCAGGATCTAGCAGGGCGATTCCAAATTTCCGTTCGACTCGGATTCCGAAACTTTACCGTGCGGTCATTGGTCAACGCCTAGCGTGGCGAGCTTTGATTGGATGCGCGATGAAGTTTCCGAATCCAAGTGAAATTACGCATTGTGAATCAGGTCTCCTGATCTATTAAGGAGTGAGCACACTGAGACGGGTCGTGCCGAGGCTCAGCGTGCCGGGGCTCATCGCAAAAATCCGCTTCCATACAATACAAATTGTATGGAAGTGAATGCGCGTATCGCACACTGTGTCGGGGCGCAGCGGATTTCCGCTTCCATACAAATTGTATGGAGGCGGGTTTTTGCGATGTGCCCTGGCACGCTGAGCCTCGGCACGGCCCGTCTCAGTGTGCTCAATCCTTTAAGGTGCCTTTTCGTTTGGCAAGAGAGTACTGGTATGGAGATACTTTGAGTCCTCGGGTAAGGATATTTACCTTTTATCCCGGAAAAAAATACGGTTTCCACGTGATCCGCCGTCATCATCTGGCGTTGCGTTCCTTGACGAAAGTGCACAGTGTGGCCATAGCTATTGATTAATTCATAACGGATGCAAAGGCCTTGTTATTTTAAGTGTGAAATATATAGATCTGTTTCAATTCGTTGAAATCGAACGGTTCTCCCCCACTTAATACCTCAATTGTCTTCCTACCCAAGTCGGTGCATCACATTAATCTAGCGTAATGCCAACAAGCGTCGGACGATTTGACTCCTGACACGCGGGCATTGTTCCTCTATTTATACCGGACCGGCCGCCCGTGCCAACTGTCTGCATACCGGATGGATCAAGTGGATCGCTCATCATCATCAGGAACATTCTTTATTGGCTAGGAGCGTGTCGCGCAAAGGATTAGGAGCGTTCGGCGAGAAAGAAGCGCAGGGCTTTTGAAGGCCTTCTTGTGAAGTGCTTAGATTGCTCATCGTCATCATTATCATTCGCCCGTGCCAACTGTCTGCATACCGGATGGATCAAGTGGATGGCTCATCTTCACCAAATTCTTTATTGGTTTATAGGCCGCCCGAATGATTGAGATCGCTCGGCAAAAAGGGTGGCGCGGATCTTCAAGGCCTAGTTGTTAAATGTTTGGACTCATCATCATTATCATCAACCGCGCGTGCCGTCTGTCTGCATACCGGATGGCTCGTTATCATCAGGAACATTCTTTATTGGCTAAAGGCCACGTAATAGTTTAGGAGCGCTTGGCATAAAAGCGTCGAAAGGCTTTTGAAGGCCAAGTAGGCCTTCAAAAGCTAAATGCTTGGATTTGTCATCATCATCATTATACGCCCGTGCCAACTGTCTGCATACCGGATGGATCAAATGAATGGCTCATCATCATCAGGAACATTCTTTATTGAATATAGTCTATAGGTCGCTCGAAAGAAAAATGTCGCTCGGCAAAAGGGAGGCGCGTGGCTTGTAGGGCTCTTTTCTAAATGCTTGGATTGTTCTTTGCCATCTACGGCTAAACATTGGCCTCCTCCAACGAGTACCAATCACACAGCCGCTGCCTACTACCATCTTCAAATCGACTGTCGGTCTGGGTTGCTCATCATCACTTGATTCTTCTTCCGGCTTTTTTGTACTAATGTCCGGCCAAGCTGACTGCTTTGTCCGGCTTTTCGGTCTAGCAACCTGGCAACTCTAGCTGTGCCAAACTCAAACCATAACAGTTATATGGAACTCAGATCTCAGGCATGTAGGAAGTTTTTAATTGATGGATCTTTCTGATGACTCCCTTGTGGCTCTGGATTTAATTGTTTTGTCTGATGTTCCATTTGAAGTTTTTTCACCTTTACTCCGTCTCCAATCATTTTTTATGTCATTTTTAGGATTCCGTACCCGAAGGGTAAAAACGGGACCCTAATACTGAGACTTCGATGGCTGTCCGTCTGTTTCCAGGCTGTAACTCAAGAACCACTATAGCTAGACCTCTAAAATTTTCACAGATTGTGTATTTCTGGTGCCGCTATAACAACAAATATTAAAAACTCAATAAAATTAATATTTAAGGAGGGCTCCCATACAACAAACGTGATTTTTTTAGGTTTTTTCGCTCGTAATCAATAATGGTAATAGATAGGCACTTGAAATTTTCACAAAATCCTTAATTATATTTGTACTTTAATAATTAATAATATAATTTTAATTAAGTAAATATTTAAGGGCGGCAGCGCGGCGACCGAATCAAGAAATTCCAAAACGAAAAAAAACTTTTTTTTTTGTACACAATACACATAATATTGAGTTTTTTTTTTACAATGACATCAAAACGATCAGGAACAGAGTATAAAAGTCTCAACATTATTGTCCAATAGAAGTTGTATCACGTATTTCTCCTCGTACGGCACACTTTAATCCTCTTTACAGAGGGTGTTGCGACGTGATTGTAAATATACGAGTTGGCCCTCTTAATTACATATCGCAATTAGTGGGGAGCGCCCATTTCCGGGGAGTGGGGGGTGGGGAGTGCCTGTTGGGGTTGAGCCTCCCCCATAGAGTTGGTAATGTAATGTACAATAGGCCATCTTTATACTTCACATCAGGATAATTTTAGATACTTATATTATAAGTTATATGATATATCTATACTTACTAATAATATTATATATTATACGCGATAATGTTAGGAACTACTGGACCAATTTCAAAAATTATTTCACCAATGTATAGCTAAGATGGCCCAATCCCCTACCCTATTCCCATTCCTACCCTCCCCTATTCCCTTTCCTTCCCATCCCTACGCTCCCCTATTACCCTATTCCCTCTAAAAGGCCGGCCACGCACCTGCAGCTCTTCTGATGCTGCGAGTGTCCATGGGCGACGGAAGTTGCTTTCCATCAGGTGACCCATTTGCTCGTTTGCCCCCTTATTTCATAAAAAAAAAGATGTTCCTGAGTGCTATAGGCTATGTGTAACACGGGCGGAGCCGGGGCGAACCACTAGTTTCAGATAACTTAAAATAGCAGAAACACTTTAAAATAGTCGTAACATGAATATTATGTAAATAAGAAGTATTTTCTCGCGGCTTCCCATGTTATTTTACAAAATTTTAATGACCTATTTAATTTTAATCTCATAATCAAGAGTAACATTTTAAAACAATATTTGTAAATAGTAATGTCGTAGGAGAAAAACTTGTAAACCTATCTCTTAAAATAGGTTTACAAGCTTTTTAAGTTTATAACCTTAGCACGGACTTTTAGAGATAGTACCTGGATGACCGAGCTTTGCTCGGTATAGCAAACACTCATTGACTAAAACGATTAGTTGCCAACAAAATAGTATTATTATTTGCCAATAGATGTCAGGAAGAGTCATATTTTTCATAACATTTTAAACTTTCGCGTTGCATTATAATTAAACTTTTTATCGGGACTTAACGCGACTTATTTAAGTAGTAATGCTACTACGAGTACATACTTTTTTTAGTTGCAACACGGCCGAAACGTCGAGAAAAAGTATGTACTCGTAGTAGCATTACTACTTAAATAAGTCATATTTTTCAGAAAAAATTAAAAAGATTCCTAGGTAGATCGATTTATCGATTTATCGCCCCCGAAACCCCCTATATACTAAATTTCATATATATATATATATATATATATATATATATATATATATATATATATATATATATATATATATATATATATATATATATATATGAAATTTAGTATATAGGGGGTTTCGGGGGCGATAAATCGATAAATCGATCTACCTAGGAATCTTTTTAATTTTTTCTGAAAAATATGTATATATATATATATATATATATATATATATATATATATATATATATATATATATATATATATATATATATATATATATATATATACAAGAGTTGCTCGTTTAAAGATATAAGATTAATTTTAATATTTAATTTAGTGAACAGTCAAAGAAAAGGTACGGAGTTCTTGTTTAAACTTGAGAACAGTACAATATCACGTTGCGTGAAAAACTTGAATATCTATGGCCACACTGTGCACTTTCATCTTCAATTTTCGTCATCAACTTTCATATTGGCGCATTCAATAATTGAATGCGTCAAGGAACGCAACGAAAATATTGTCATTTTTTAAGTTTTGGATACGGTCAGAGGGCGTCGCGGGCATGCCTCACGTTCGCTGTTGACTGCGCTATAACGCATGCCCTTGACGAACAGAAAAAGGCACAGTGTGGACAAAGCTAATCTGCGTTAGTTAGCCAGCCCCTAAACTAAACCTACAAAATAACTTTGAACAATATTTTAATGTACAAATTATTTTACAATAAGTGTGAAAGGCTCGGCAATGTTCAATATTAACCCTAGACGGTCAATAATACTGCACAATACGTAATATTGGGCAATTAAATTGATAGTCTAGGGGCCGCCTTTGGGTAAAGCCAAACGAGCGTAATTTGTGAGTTGTGAGTCGAAGAATTTCGGCTGGCAGAAATTCTGCTGCATTCAGTTTCATACAAAAGTCCTGTTTGATTCACACGAGCGTAATTTTGTGAGTCATGATTTGTATGAAAATATATCTTCGCGACCGAAATTCTGCGACTCACGACTCACAAAATTACGCTCGTTTGGCTTCTCCCTTGCTAGTTTCTGACATATGGCCAAGTTACACTACTGTGTTTTTTTTTTTTTTTTTTTTTTTATGAAATAAGGGGGCAAACTAGCAAACGGGTCACCTGATGGAAAGCAACTTCCGTCGCCGTAGTTGAGGGTAGGGAAGGGAATAGGGTAGGGGTTAGGGGATTGGGCCTCCGGTAAACTCACTCACTCGGCGAAACACAGCGCAAGCTTTGTTTCACGTCGGTTTTCTGTGAGAACGTGGTATTTATCCGGTCGAGCCGGCCCATTAGTGCCGAAGCATGGCTCTCCCACGTATAATATATATAGTTATACTGTGGTTCCTTCAATAAAAGAATGACCAATGTTTTTTCAAGACGACGCGAGGGATAACAATGTGCTTGTTATTTTTGATTTTGTCGGGTGTTATTGTTTCTCTCTCACTCAGCTTTATTAATATAAATGGACGGGCTGATCCGGCTTACTTTGTTTTCCTGTAAACGGTGTGGGAATATTATGGTTGGCAATAAAATATTTACTAGATGACGCCCGCAACTCCTTTGCGCCTAAATTCGTTTATGGCGCAAGAACCGTACATTTTCCGGGATAAAACGTATCCCATGTCATTTCCCGGTACTCAAGGTATCTCCATATCAAATTTCAGAAAAATCTGCGGTTTGGGCGTGAAGAGGTAACAGACAAACAGTATTAGTATGGATAATCCGGCTAATGTTGTTTTGCCGTATACGATGTGGGAATATTCTGTTTGGGAATACAATATTATGACATAACCACCTTTCAAGGGATTACAAATTATAATTTCAAACATTCCAAAATACTGTAATACAGGGAATAACCTTTAAGGGTTCGCACACATTATGTCGGGACGCATTTTGCATGGAATATGTTTTTTTTTAATGAAATTAGGGGGTAAACGAGCAAACGGGTCACCTGATGGAAAGCAACTTCCGTCGCCCATGGACACTCGCAACATCAGAAGAGCTGCAAGTGCGTTGCCGGCCTTTTAAGAGGTAATAGGGGAGGGTAGGGAAGGGAATAGGGTAGGGGATTTGGGCCTCCGGCAAACTCACGCGCTTGCGCTGTTTCACGCCGGTTTTCTGTGAGAACGTGGTATTTCTCCGGTCGAGCCGGCCCATTCGTGTCGAAGCATGGCTTTCCCACTTGTATGATGTTTGGTAACATCGAGCACTCGCTCATCCATCTACTGATTGTAAAGAGAAAAAGTTTGTTTGTACATTTGCATCGAATAGGCTCTGATTTTGATGAAATTTTGCATAAACGTAAATTAAACACACTTTTTATGTCGCAGGACACTGTTTTACGCAGGTGGAGACGTATAAAACTTCTAGTAATATAAGCTACGAATAATAAAACTAAGGAAAAGTAACTCCGTCAAAAAACATGCTCTACAATACTTGTCAATGAAAATGTATTGAAATGTGTACCTTCCTAAGGTAGGTACACATTTCAATACATTTGCAATATTTAGGTGACCTTGAGCGGTACTAGGCTGACGTTACATGACAGTTCGAAAGGAACCAAAACGGTAATAGTATGGGAGTTACGTTTCCTTAGATTTTATTGTTCGTAGAATATAAGTTTGGAATTTGCAACTATCTCCGCTGCGCCTCCACATTATGTGCGCGTACATTTAGGGTTAAATTTTTAAATTCTTACCTCCGCACACGTTTGACAGGTGTAGAAAGGTTTTTTCTATTTCTCACAGAATAATAACGACGTGTCCGTCCCTTTGGAGATATAAATGTATGACATGGGTCTTTGATGTGAAATCATACAACATACCCTCTTTGTATGTTCTATTGTGTGGACGCCTTATATGTATAACGAGCTTTTGCCGGCGGCTTCGCTCGCGTTAAGAAGTATTACTATATACAAACTTTCATCCCATATTCTAACCCCTTGGAGGTAGAATCGATCAAAATCCTTTCTTAGCGGATGCCTACGTCATATCATCTACCTGCATGCCAAATTTCAGCCCGATCGGTCCAGTGGTTTGGGCTGTGCGTTGATAGATCACCATGTCAGTCAGTCACATTTGAGTTTTATATGTATAGATATAATATCTATGGACGCTTCACACCACGTCAGTCTGGCCCCGTGGTAAGTACCTGAAGGACTTGTGTTACGGGTACCAGACAACGGAAATATATTTAATACTTTTATAGTACATAACTATGTTTAAGATTTTTATTATATCATACATACATTTAATACACATCCATGACCCAGGAACTTTGAAAACTTTTTGTTCCGTCGGCGGGATTTGAACCCGACCCCCGGCTTGAGCTGCCACACACTAAAACCATTGAGCCACAGAAGTCGTCAACATACAAAGGGTAAAGCCTCCGTGGCCTAACGGCGAGCGTGGCTCTTGAGCGTGGTCGTGGGTTCGATTCCCGCGTTGGAAACATGTTATTTCCAAGTTTGGTTAGGACAATGCAGGCTGATCACCTGATCGACAAGTAAAATGACCCGTGCGTCGGATGGGCATGTTAAAAGTCTCTCGCCAGTCGTGTCGGTCGTCCGTCCCACTATAAGTTACTTTTTTGCGAGAAACGATACGGTTTTAGTTAAATTACTTATTTAGGAGAGGCGAGAGCGGAGCCGCGCGGAATTTCTAAATGATGATATAATAATATGATGACGCCGGTAACTTATGCGCCAAAATTAGTTTGACGCGAAAGGGACCGTATATTTTTCCGAGATAAAGAGTATCCTATGTCCTTTCCCGGGGCTCAAAGTATCTCCACACCCAACAAAATCGGTTAAGCCGTTTAGGCGTGAAGAGGTCGTATCGGTCTGGAAATACCAGCAGTATTTCCAGACCGATACGACCTGCAAACCTTCAAGAAAAGAGCGTATTCCCTCTTAAAAGGCCGGCAACGCACCTGCAGCTCTTCTGATGTTGCGAGTGTCCATGGGCGACGGTATTTGCTTACCATCAGGTGACCCGTTTGCTCGTTTGCCCCCTTATTTAATAAAAAAAAAACCAGACACACTTTCGCATTTATGATATTAGTATGGATGGAAAGAGACGGTATGGTGTGGTATGGAAAGAACTGTCATGTCTCTCTTTCGCTCCGTAAAAACCCAACAATGGACATTTTTTCGATACGATGATTTATTTCGCCGAAGGCTGCGGCCGACAGATAGCGCGGCACCCGGGGAGCTGCATGTGCATATATCACCTGATCCCACTTGAAGGGGGGGGATTGTGAAGCGGTCGAAAAGATGTATGAGTTTTGACGCTGGGGTGCAATTTTTGGTCTTCGAATGCGACGGGGTGCTTCAAATACAATTTGAGATTGAAGTTTCGCGTGGCACCGCCAGCGTTAATAGCGGATTCCACGGAAACCGTATATTCTCCTGCGAATATGTAGCCTATGTCCTTCCCCGTGATCTAATCTATATCGGTGCCAAATTACATAAAAATAAGTCCGGTATTTCGTGACATTAGCGCGTTCAAACAAACTCTTCAGCTTTACAATATTAGTAAAAACGCTTACGGTCTTACTACAAAAGATTTAAACACCTGCTTGAACAGTTGATTAGAGAAAAATTCAGTACATAAGAAATTTAAAAAAACCCCCGCCAAACAACTTTAAAAAGTAATGAAATAATATATTTTACTGACTTTAAGTTTAAATAATTCCTAAGTGTAAAGTGATATTTTAGTCCATAATTGTTGTCACGGTGTGTCGGGGGACCGCACACAGTGTCTTTTGCATTATGTATCGCCATGTCACTGATTGTCTCGATTCAGTTCGCTGTGAACTGACCCTTAAACTATAATGTTATGTGAAATCAAACATCTACATAAGCGGTCCCCCGACACACCGTGACAACAATTATGGACTAAAATATCACTTTACACTTAGGAATTATTTAAACTTAAAGTCAGTAAAATATATTATTTCATTACTTTTTAAAGTTGTTTGGCGGGGGTTTTTTTAAATTTCTTAATTTAATTTTATTTCATGCTTTTTAAATTTTGTTCGTTATAGTGCAAAATAATTCCTATCAACAGGATCATATTATACCCCAATGAATACCATCTAGGAATGTCCTTTTGGATGAGGCCGTCACGCGTCAATATGAGTCCAAACATGAAATCTCCACTTTGGGTTCATATGGAGCTCGGCTCCTATAGACCCAGGTGATGCTGCAGCAGCAGCATGCAAAAATTTGTGTGTCACTTTAAAACCTTCTCTGGACTTCTACGAATATTTTAAGACTAAAATTAGCCCAATCCGTTCAGCCGTTTTCGAGTTTTAGCGTTACTAACATAATTGAAAATCCATTTTATCACAAATCTTTTGTATGGGAGTATAGAAAAGTGTTGTTTTTAGACTTTTTCAGGAAATTAAAATTTTTTTTTTAGAAATTTTCTCTCCGTAAGAACCATCCTCGTACTTCAAGGAATATTTAAAAAAAAAGAATTAGCGAAATCGGTCCAACCGTTCTCGAGTTTTGCGCTCAGCAACACATTCAGCGACACATTTTTTTATATTATACAGGGTGTAACAAAAATAAGTGATAATACTTTAGGGTGTGTACGTGTTCCTTGTAGAGAGTTCACTGTGAAAGTAGCAGCGCTGAAAGACGAAATTTTTTTTTCACTTTTGTATGAGCAAGGGCCCGAGCGTCACGAGTTTCCCCATACAAAACTGAAAAAAAAATTGATCTTTCAGCGCTGCTACTTTCACAGTGAACTCTCTACAAGGAACACGTACACACCCTAAAGTATTATCACTTATTTTTGTTACACACTGTTGATAATACATTGCGGGCGTGTAATCATGCGGAATTTCCGCCGCGTAACTTCGGCCTAGTGTGTTTAGACCGTTTAGACACTTATATTTTATCTGATCGCGCAATTCCGTCGCGCAGAAATTAGATTATCCCGTGGGAGCCGTACATTTTTCCTCGATTAAATGTATCCTGTGTCCTTTCCCGGGGCTCAAAGTATCTCCATATCAATTTTTGTGGACTGGTTTTGCGGACAAACAGATACATTTTCACATTTATTATATATTAGTATGGATTATTATTATTTGACATTGATCTACACCTCGACTATCCCACCGACTGCCCCGAATCCGAGCGGCCATCAATTTTAGCGGGCAACTATAAATTGCCGTCCGCCATCACTGTCCGCGGTGCACCGCGCGAGACGGATGGTGGAGATCGACGCGGGTTTCGCGGAGACCGCGGTGTGATGTTGGAGTGAGTTACGGCCTCCTTACTATAAACAAGCGGGCCCGACGGACATCGTCCCGCTATATATCTAGGTGTAACAAAACTAAGTGATAATACTTAAAGGTGTGTGTGTGTTCCTTATAGAGAATTCATTGTGAAAGTAGCGGCGCTGAAAGACCAAATTTTTTTTTCACTTTTGTATGGGAAAACTCGTGACGTTCGGGCGCTTGCCCATACAAAAGTGAAAAAAAATGTTGGTCTTTCAGCGCTGCTACTTTCACAGTGAACTCTCTATAAGGAACACATACACACCCTAAAGTATTATCACTTGTTTTTGTTACACCCTGTATATCTAGGAGGTGTAAGTGTCCCTTATATAGAGTTCACTTTGAAAGTAGCAGCGTTGATAGAGGAAATTTTTTTGGTGATTTGTATGGGCATCAAGCAAGCGCCCGAGCGTTCGATTTTTCCATACATAGTTGAAAAAAGTTACTCTTTCAGCGCTGCTACTTTCACAGCGTATTTGAACAGCGTTCATAGCGTACCCATACACACCCTAAAGTAACATCACTTAGTTTTGTTACACCTTGTATAAATCTGTTATCTGAGAGTTTGTTTGAACACGCTGATCTCATTAAGTACTGCGGGGCTAAAATGGTCGCTTTGAAGAATCATGATATGAATCATAATATGATTCATTTTTCTAAAATCGCAAAATGCAACTCTGCTTGCAATTCATTTCTGTATTTTTGTACTGATTTGACATTTGTCAGTTTTGACAATTCATTTGCTGAATTGATTGAGAGGAATTGCTAAATGTGACCATTTTAGCCCCGCTGGTTCGAATTGAAAAATTCTTATTGTGGTAGATGTCGCTTTTAACCTAGAAGGCTTTCGCCTATATAGCTTTACCCTGAAACTAATAGGAGCGAAGAATCAGAGGAAAATGTCGAAGAAATGGGGAAATTGTTCACATTTGTGGGCTTTCGTTGCCAGCGAAAAAAGCAAAACTACACAAATAAATGAAAATCCAATAAAAACGCCCTTTATTTTCTCTGCCACCTTATTTTTTTTTGATTCGTGAACAAAAGCCGAAATTGAAATGAACAACTACCCTTGATATACTTATTATCCGAACTTAACACCCCGTAGCGGTATGGGGTCAAGAAAGCCCCCCGCGTAATTAACGCCACAGGCCACTTTAAAGTCCCCCATTTTGACCCAGTCCCCGAATTTTATGTTGTGATATTTGTATGCGCGGGAAATACGCGGACTTTTAAAATGGCGCTTCGCTGTGCATCGAAGCGTAATGTGGCGGTGATCACGGATTCAGATGAGTGGTTGATGGCGAGAAATATTGATTACAGTTCGGGGGTTCAAATAAGGCTGGTCTATGCAGTAATCCTTGTTCGCGAAAAATATAATAAAAAGGAACGTGTATATTTCCTAGTGACTGCTGCAGCTGCTGTCCTGTGTCCTTTTCCGGGACTCAAGTATCTACACACCAATTTTCATCTAAAGTTAACAGATATTCAAACTTTCTCGTTATAATTTTGGCAAAGATGGAATTGTATATTCCTAAGCTCCACCTGTGTCAAAAACTTTACCTACTTTAACAGGATGAAAAGAAACCTTTATACGTGGGAGAGCCATGCTTCGGCACGAATGGGCCGGCTCGACCGGATAAATACCACGTTCTCACAGAAAACCGGCGTGAAACAGCGCTTGCGCTGTGTTTCGCCGAGTGAGTGAGTTTACCGGAGGCCCAATCCCTATTCCCTTCCCTACCCTCCCCAATTCCCTTCCCATCCCTACCCTCCCCTATTACCCTATTCCCTCTTAAAAGGCCGGCAACGCACATGCAGCTCTTCTGATGCTGCGAGTGTCCATGGGCGACGGAAGTTGCTTTCCATCAGGTGACCCGTTTGCTCGTTTGCCCCCTTATTTCATAAAAAAAAACCTATGTTTTAATCCAAAGTTTTCTATATCCATAGAAATATTTAACCAAAATTCTAACGACAGTTTTGCATTTACATGTAAATGTTTGTTATTCAATACAATATACTGAATATTTCCAAGTAGCTATTAAAGGCGACTTCTGTGGCTCAGTTGGTGGGCTGTTGGTAACTCAAGCCGGGGGTCGCGGGTTCGAATCCCGCCGACGAAACAAAAAGTTTTCAAAGTTCCTGGGTCATGAATGTGTATTAAATATGTGTGTCATATAATAAAAATCTTAAATATATGTATAGTATAAAAGTATTAATTTAAAAATATTTCCGTTGTTGGTATCCGTAACACAGGTACCTACTTAGCACGGGGCCAGACTGACGCGGTGTGAAGCATCCATATATATTATTAGATATTATTAAAGGCACTATCTTATTATTACCATACCCAAAACACAGACGTTCGGTACAGCAATATTAGTGCAAAATATGCGCTTAATAACGTGTTACAACCGGCGCAGACCGGCTCTGACCGGTAATATTTGGTTATAAGCGGACAATTACAACCGGCTGTGGGCTAATTGTTCCCCGGGCGTGTTTGACCCCGTGGGACAATATTGGCCCGATTCGCATTTTAGGGTTGAATTGAAAATAGTTTATATGGGGATACTTCGAGTCCCGGGATAGAATATAGGATACTTTTTATCATGGAAAAATATACGGTTCCTGCGTGATAAACGTGGTCGTCGTCCATATTATAAGAAAGAATACCACAGTTAAATTAAGTAACAGTATATTTATTTACTACATTCATTATATTTATCCCATATCACACAATATAGACAATCATTATAATATTATATCTGATATTTATTCATCACTTCACTTTGTGCTAATTAATTTAATAAATACATTACCACCAATCACACTTAAGACTTTAAATCACACTTAACGTATAGAACCACACTCTGATTCTTCACTATTACTTCACAACACTATCAGCTTTTCGATGTTCACTTCACTATAATTTCTCCAGGAATGAGCCCGTTCGATCGTGTTCGATGATTTTATAGGGACTCAACAGTCAACCATCCCCTCTGTGAGTGACACCATCTTTCCGCCATTAAGTCCTCCATATTGCTGTCACTGTCGGAAGTGACACCTAGTGGCGCCACCTATACCCGAGCGATAACATCCGGCCGTCCTGTAATTGCGCTCGTCCTCGAGCAGCAACTTGGTCTGGTGCAGGAGCTGAGGACATACAAGTAACATTTTATAATAAGTACTTAATCCTGAACAGTGAACAGATTATCAAAAAGGGACTCTAGCATCCAATCCATTAGAGAGTCCGACTAAGGTTGTATAAATTATCCCATCGACGGCCAATTAATACAACCACATGGTTTGAACCGAGTGTCACGAAACTTAACTCAGCTGTGTATCACCATGCATGCTGTAATAGTGTTCATCACAGATTTCTATTACACATGTTAGTCTACACTCTACATGAAATGGATGTTCGAAGTGAATGCACCAGACTCTTATACATACAGAATATTACAAAGGATAACATAGAGAGATCTTACGCTTATTCTTCGATAACATCCGGCGTGTCGGGGTCCGCAATCTGTATCCATGGTTTCATATTCTCAGCGCATGTGACCCCGTTGTAACGTCTAGAACTTCTTTCAGCTCCTCTCATGTCAGCAACTTTGTATCTATCATGACCTAGTATGTCTGTAACTTGGAAGGGACCTTTGTATTTAGGTAGCAGCTTAGTACTCTGACCTTCATTAGACATACTTGGTATTTTTATAAGCACCAAGTCTCCAATTTTATAAGAAGGCGCATCCTTCCTTTTGGCATCGAAGACTTGTTTTTGTTTTTCGGCGTCTAGTTTTATATTTTTATCGACCTGGTTTCTTAAAGCCGTAACGTCAACCGTGTTAGTGAATGTGCTATCATCAGTTAACCCGTCAGAGTTCGTAAGAACCCGATAGCCAAAGAAGACCTCGCTAGGGATGGCTGATGTAGTTTTATTGATTGTGCTGTTTAAACCTTGTTGTATACTAGTAACATTTATATCCCATTTGTTATTGTCTGTATTGGCCCCCATGCTACGTAAAGCTTCCAAAATAGTTCGATTATAGCGCTCAACCTGCCCATTGGAACGCGGTATTGCAGTAGCTATAACATGAGATCGTATATTTCTTTCATTGCAAAAGTTAGTAAAGGCTTTAGATGTGAAAGCACTACCGGCATCACTAATTAGCCGCTTCGGATTGCCAAATACCTTAAAAATTTTATCAAGTTCATTTATTACAATCTTTGATTTAGTGTTTTTCACAGCAGAAATAAAAACAAATTTGGTAAATGAATCAACAATCACTAACAAGTATGAATTTTGTTGTGTAGTTTTTACGAAGGGTCCCAAATGATCCAAGTGCAATGTGTGAAATGGCCTGGCGTATTTCGGGATCGGATATAGCTTTCCAGGTTTCTTGCCATGAATGCTTTTAAAGTATAAACAATTTAAACAATTTTTAATGTATTTGGAGACTATTTTCTTTAAACGTGGAAACCAATATTTAGATTTAATTCTTTCGACAGTTTTATCGACAGCAAAGTGTCCTATATCATCATGGTTGGCTCTAATTATTTGCCAAATGCACTTTTTCGGAACTAACCATCGCCTACCATATTCTGTACGTCGATATACTTTATTTCCCAACAATTCATATTGATTAAATATCTGCTTATTAGCTTCGGCCTCACCTGACGATAATATGTCTCTTAAACTACAAATACTGGGGTCTTGAAGTTGTACAGATAAAAGCCAATCACTTTCGGTAACAAAATTGACGTTTTCATTTTGAATTAATGGCTCGCTTATGACCGGATTTCGACTTAAGGCGTCGACATGTTGCATCTGTGTTCCTGGTCTATGGATTATATGAAACGAAAATTCTTGAGTCTGTAATACCCATCTACCTATACGCGGGATGATTTCTTTTTTACTTAAAGCATATTTTACTGCATTGCAGTCTGTGATAATTTCAAAAGTTATTCCTAGTAAGTAGTGACGAAATTTTTGTAAACCTACAACAACAGCTAAAAGCTCAAGCTCAAAAGAATGGAACTTTTTCTCATCAGCACTTGTCTGACGGCTATAAAAATGAATAGGACGCTCACCATTTTCTGTAACCTGAATCATTATACATCCAATTCCTTCACGACTGGCGTCTGTATATAAACGTACTGGTAATTTAGGATTAAATATTTTTAAGACGGCGTTATCAATTAGAGCATTTTTTACCGTATGAACAGCTTGATTCTGTTGAGGTCCCCATTCCCAAACAGAGTTTTTCTTTAGTAACTTTGTGAGTGGACTACAAAGAACTGCACAGTTTTTGATGAACTTCCTAAAATAATTTATAAGACCTAAAAATTGACGTATTTGATGTACTGTTTTTGGGGTTGGAAATTCCTTAATGGCATCAAGTTTTCTACTACTAGGTTTTACTCCGTTTGGAGAAATATCGTAACCTAAGAATGTGACATGATCCTTAAAGAAAGAACATTTTTCAAGGTTAATTGTTAACCCATTTTCTTGAAGAACGCGTAAAACTTCTTCTAGACATGCAATATTTTCATGTAAACTTTTAGTTGCAATTAATAAGTCATCCATGTAGCAGATAACACTACCAAATCTGAGTGAACCTAATACTTTATTCATTAATCTTTGGAAAACTGATGGCCCATTACAAAGACCGAAAGGCATACGCATATACTCAAAATGGCCATCAGGTGTAATGAATGCCGTTTTATGAATAGACTCAGATTTAATAGGAATTTGATGATATCCGCTTTTCAAATCCAAGGATGTAAAGAATTCACAACCCTCTAACCTATCAATAAGATCCTCAACCATTGGCATTGGGTATTTTTCTTTAACTGTAATTTTATTAAGATGACGGTAGTCAACACATAACCTTTTTGCTCCTGAAGACTTATTTACTAATAGAGCTGGACTAGCATAAGCTGAAGTACTGTGTCTAATAATCCCATTTTTAAGCAAATCATCAGTGATTTCTCTAGTTATCTTACGTTCTGATTCAGACATTCTATAAGGACGACAACAAATTGGCCTATCAGACGTTAATTCTATATCTAATTCTACACAATTGGTTTTGCCAAGAGTGGACAAGTCCTCAGAGAAGCATTGATGATATTTTTTTAAAATCGATTTAAGTATATTTTCATGTTCCCCAAAATCTACAGACTTTTTATTAACATTTATATTATATACAGTAACAGTTTCTACATCGTTGAAAGTTAAAGTATCGCCGACCCTAGAATACATAATACTACTATCTTCAGTAAAATTACGACCTATCAAAACATCACATCCATTTAATTCAGGAATTATATAGAATAAGGTGACCAGTTCCACATTGTCAACTTTTAATTTTACAGCAACGGCCTTGGAAACTTGGGTTGATGTATTACTAGTAAAGCCAACTAAGTTTACAGTCTTGTTTAAATTAAACGGGTGTAACCTATGTCTTTTTACAAGCTCCCAAGTAATCAACGAACAGTCGCTACCCATATCAAAGAATGCTTCACATTCAAAATTATGTAGCTGGACTTGTTTGTAAAACTTTTGTTTACTTTGAGGTTCGCAAATCAATTTCACTTCAAGGTCAATTTCTATTTTTGGTTTGGGCTTAGATTTACAAGCTTTTTCTAAATGTCCTCGTTTTTTACATTGAGAGCATACGATATCGTCCTTGAGGCTACAATTATTTCGTCTATGACCAATTTCGCCACAACGATAGCACGAGACATTAGTATTTATCGTATAATTTGTATTGTTACTACTAGAAGCCTCCATTTTAAAATCAGTTTTATTATTATTTATGCTATTTTGCTGAAATGAAACTAATCGATTACTATTATTCAGTTTTGAACTTGAATAATTTTTATTACTTATATTTTTATCAATTACAACATGAGTTTTTCCATGTAAAAATGAGGCTAAATCATCACAAGAAGGAAAGTTCCCCGCTTCTGCGGCTGTGCAAATGTTTGTGTCACCGATTGAGCCAACTATGATGGACACTATATCCCTGTCTTTGAATTTAAGTTGCAGTCGGTCTATTTTTCCTTTTTGTTGAAAATAAAATTCATAAAGTGACTGATTCGGTAATGGTTTGGTTTCGATTAATTGCTTAAGTAAAATAAACATGTTACGTTTAGTTTGAAAGGTATTTGACAATCGTTCGCGCCAATCTTTCCATCGCCATTCCGTCCAAGAAGTCTCATTTTTTTGTAAGGAATCTAACCAAGTTTTAGCCGTATTTCGCAATTTTTGTAACCCTTGGTATTTAATCATATTATCAGACCATCCAAAGGCCCGACCGTTAGCCTCTAGCACATTAATCCACATATCAATATCATCCACTAACGGGTCAAACTCGGGAATAACTGAAGATAACACAACATTTTGACTCACGGTTGGCGATTCTCTTCGACGCTTTCTCGTTCTACGACGGCGGCGGTTATCCTCGCCACTTGTACTGTAGCTGGAACTGCGTGATGATGTTGCACTCGAACTTGAAGGCGCTCGTCTACGTCTGCGACCTCGCGCCATTTTTATGATTTGTGGACGTTCGATCCCACTTCTGATATAAGAAAGAATACCACAGTTAAATTAAGTAACAGTATATTTATTTACTACATTCATTATATTTATCCCATATCACACAATATAGACAATCATTATAATATTATATCTGATATTTATTCATCACTTCACTTTGTGCTAATTAATTTAATAAATACATTACCACCAATCACACTTAAGACTTTAAATCACACTTAACGTATAGAACCACACTCTGATTCTTCACTATTACTTCACAACACTATCAGCTTTTCGATGTTCACTTCACTATAATTTCTCCAGGAATGAGCCCGTTCGATCGTGTTCGATGATTTTATAGGGACTCAACAGTCAACCATCCCCTCTGTGAGTGACACCATCTTTCCGCCATTAAGTCCTCCATATTGCTGTCACTGTCGGAAGTGACACCTAGTGGCGCCACCTATACCCGAGCGATAACAATATCCATACTAATAATATAAATGCGAAAATGTGTCTGTCTGTCTATCTGTTTGTCTGTTATCTTATCACACCCAAACCGCTTAACCGAATTTGGTTAAATTTGGAATAGAGATTCTTTGAGTACCGAGAAAGGATATAAAATATTTTTTGTCTTGAAAATATGTATGTTTCCCGACAAACGAATTTTGCCGCAACGGAGTTGAAGGCGTCATTTCGTGGTTTTAATATTATAATGATTTGTCCTTGTTTGTGAAGCAACTATTCTAACATTGAGATAACGATAAGCAACGTATTTAAATTAGTTTGCTAAATAATAATAATAATATCTATGGACGCTTCACACCACGACAGTCTGGACGCGTGGTAAGTACCCGGAGGACTTGTGTTACAGGTACCAGACAACGGAAATATATGTATTTAATACTTTTATACTATACGTATATTTAAGATTTTTATTATATGATATACATAATATTTAATACACATCCATGACCCAGGAACTTTGAAAACCTTTTGTTCCGTCGGCGGTATTCGAACCCGCGATCCCCGGCTTGAGCTATCAACGCGCTCACCACTGAGCCACAGAGGTAATAAGATTGCTTTTATTTGAATCTTGATACGAATAACAAAGTAAAACTTACAAGTTGTTAAAATTTGACTTCTCAAAGTTACCAAAAGTTACTTTTATACTCAAAGAAATTTCGACTATAAATGGAAGTAATTTTAACTTTAACTGCAGTAAGTTAAGTCGGAAGTTAGCGAGTAGTTAGTGTAACTGAAATACTTGCAATGTAAAGTTAAGTGCGTAAATTTTTAAGAGTATGTTTTTTAATGTTTTGCCACGTTGAGATGTTAGGGTTGTCGCTTTTTAGATGTTTTGTGATTATTTTTTTGTTTGTTCGTCGATAACTACGCCGTTTGTGAACCGATTTTGATGATTATTGTTTTGTCGGATAGAAAATAATTCACAGGTGATCCCATGATGAGATAATATTCGAAGTCGGTTTTTATTTGTTAAAATTATGAAAACTAACGCCAGGACTCGTGACCTGATCAAAAATTTGTAGGAAGGTGGGACAAGACTCTTTGTATCTCTCGTCGAAAATATGTGCCTGCTCTGCTATTTCAGTCAGTGAACACCTTTGGAATACAACCAGAAAAGTATTGTATTTTTTGTGTTGAAACAGATCCTTAGTAGTTTTGAATGTATGAATGAATGAATGTTTTGTTTTCTCTTATGTGTTGTAGTAGATGACGCCCGCAACTCCTTTGCGTCGAAATGTGTTTATCGCGTGGGAACTGTGTATTTTTCCGAGATTTCTAATCTCCATCTCCATGCATAAACGGTCCAGCGGCAGGACCGATATTTATGCATGGAGAGGTAAAAGAATGTCAGACACACTTTCGCATTTATAAAATTAAGTATGGAAAATTGATGCATCTAGCTGATCCGGCTCATGTTGTTTTGCCGTATATGACTATTGATTTATTAAAATTCTAAAAGTGCCAACCCTACAGCTGTGAACTAATTGTTTTCCCAAACAACGCATTAAGTGAATGAGTTCTTAGACGGATCGGTGTTTGACCGACTTTGATTGGGGAGGGTGATGTTGTTGGGTTTTGGTAATTGTCTATTATGGTGTTCAAGATTTCCTTGAAAGTTTTGTCGTTAAATGGTAGATTGCTTTTAAAATTCTATAACAAACGCCATTGTAGTCTAGTGGTTAAGAGGTTCTTGGTTCAGAGTAAGGGAGATCGCAGACGACAGACTTTTTCAAATCAAATAAAATTTATACGTGGGAGAGCCATGCTTCGGCATGAATGGGCCGGCTCGACCGGATAAATACCACGTTCTCACAGAAAACCGGCGTGAAACAGCGCTTGCGCTGTGTTTCGCCGAGTGAGTGAGTTTACCGGAGGCCCAATCCCCTAACCCCTACCCTATTCTCTTCTCTACCCTCCCCTATTACCCTATTCCCTCTTAAAAATCCGGCAACGCACTTGCAGCTCTTCTGATGCTGCGAGTGTCCATGGGCGACGGAAGTTGCTTTCCATCAGGTGACCCGTTTGCTCGTTTGCCCCCTTATTTCATTTAAAAAAAAAACATTTACTACGGGCTTCAGAGGTCCATATAACAAATACCTTAAATCTAACATACATATCAATTATATAATAAATATCTTAAACTAACATACATATTTTATATATATTCTTAAAAACTAACACTGTCACGTTTTGCCGGCGACGTGACTCGCTTCGTTCCGGAGTCTCCCCCGGAACCTCCGATAGACCACATCAGTCGGCCATTTTTGTGCGATCGAGTCTGCGGCGCCCATACAGTCGGCATGGCGCGGCCTTGTCGACTGTATGGAACGTGCCGCGCAAAAAGCGTGGTTGCGGGCAACATCTACAATTTGGTAAGGATACTTTGAGAAACGGAAACGGGCATAGCATAGTTATTGTCGCGGTAACATGTGCGGTTCCCACGCGGTAAACGAATTTCGGCGCAACGGATCTTGTCTTCTAGTATTTTTAACCGACTTCCAAAAAGGAGGAGGTTTTAATGATAATTTTAAGCAATAGGGATGATGACATGGTCAAAGATTAGCGAATTTTGTTAATAAAATAAAGAAATCACGGTAAAAAAATAAGTGTTCCTAAAATTTCAGCTTTGTATTTTTTTTGTTATGCGCCTTCAAAGTTGGATATTCAAGTTGATTTTTTTTTTCAATTAAATTTCTTAATATTTGTATACAATTCGATAACTTATGCAATTAAAAGCAACTTTCGTTATGAAACCACTTTCATAAACGCAATATTTAATATACCTGTCGAACAAAGTTGTCTCCCGATGCGTACAAACTACGAAAGACTGACGTCATACTTTCGTAGCACTTTGTATGGAGCGTTTCGGGCAGGTCTATTTTATGAGATGTTTGAATTGTCATAACTTGCTGATTTTTTAAGCTATCAGAATCATTCTTTCAACGATGTTTCTATTTTTTAAGTGTCGTTCAATTACCGATAAGAAAAAAAATAGTTATCATGCCTATTGTAACTTTAAAGTACTTCATGGCGTTCGTGCGACACTATAATTCGATACTTCCGGTAATTATATTTGTGTAGTTCAGTTGTTGGACACGTTAACGTAAATCACTGAGCAAATAGCTCCTAGCACGTACATACACCGTCATCATCAGCCTATTCATACTTTATATTATGAATGCGAAATTGTGTCTGTCTGTCTGTTACCTATTCACGCTTAAACTGGGGAACCGATTTTTATGACATTTGGTATGGAGATACTTTAAGTACAGGGAAAAGACATGCCCATCACCTGATTATCTTACAAGACGAATCCATTAGGGTCAATTTATACTAGCGCAGAGTCGAATGGCATTGAAGCGAATTATTAAAACTGAACATAATAAATTCAACCTTAACTCCAAAGCGTTAACGCTCTTTATTGCTTCTGAGAATTTAAAGGGGCGCGCGAATTCGCGTGGATGCGCGCGACCAACGCTGATTGGCCTCGCAGAAGTAATGTATGCGTTATGCTCTCGAATTAAGGTTGATTTTTCTGTGTTCAGTTTTTAGAAATTCGCTTCGCTTCGCTTCGCTTCGCTTCGACTCTGCGCTATTATAAATTGACCCTTAGTCGGAGGGGCATAATCTTCACACCAACTTCAAATTCAGTTCTGTAGACATAGTACAGACACACATTTCCATTTAATATTGGTATGGATTTAGTGACAATGCATTAGATCTAGCTGGAGGCGTCACCGCACCGACCCTGCAATTTCCTGCGCCCACCTTGAATACGCCACTGAGTACCAATATGTTCCTAAGGGTCGGTTCACATTGCAAATCAAGGCGCCGCCGGTGCAAAGGGGATGCATTTTTGTAAAGTCTGTCTAAGATGCTTTAGGGTTAGGTAACATTTCAGCGGTGGCTTGCATTCGAAACGCACGTGGCACGTGCGGAATTCGTTCCGTTCGCAAAAAAAATTAATGTGTGCGTATTTTCGTCCAATTCAATGCATTCGAATGTCTGAATATGGAAAACGGATTCGGAAATCGAAAACGTGTATGCGGCCAGCCTAAAGCCCTCTCTGTTTAACTGCCTGTTCCAAATTTTAATGATTCTTTTAAAAAAACCTGGCAGACCAAGAAGAAAATGGATCGATGACATAAAGGAATGGACTAGATGTAGCTACCCACAACTAAGGAAATTAGCCCAAGACCGGAATATATTCAACCTGCTGACCGCCGAACTTCGACATGAAGAGGGCACTAGATGATGATGATTCGCGACGTCGCAATGTGTATTGTGTATTGACCCTAATATTGCACCTTGCATTGTCGATGGCCGGTGATCCTGTAATTTCCCGGCGCCCCCTCGAATACGCCCCTGACACGGTCGCCCCCGAGAATACGCCCCTGGCGCATGACGAAGCGATCGTCACGTTCTTAGTCCGATTTCCGCGCGGGGGAAATGTAGTTTTGATGGAGTATGTAATTTGATGGTTATTCTGCAAGATTTTAACGTGGGAAAGCCATGCTTCGGCACGAATGGGCCGGCTCGACTGGAGAAATACCACGTTCTCACAGAAAACCGGCGTGGAACAGCGCTAGCGCTGTGTTTCGCCGAGTGAGTGAGTTTACCGGAGGCCCAATCCCCTACCCTATTCCCTTTCCTACCCTCCCCTATTCCCTTCCCTTGCCATCCCTACCCTCCCCTATTACCCTATACCCTCTTAAAAGGCCGGCAACGCACCTGCAGCTCTTGATGTTATTGTATTTAATATTTATTTATTGAACGTTCCGCGCGGCTTCGCCCGCGTAAATTAGGAATTTCACAGACAAATTAGCCCACAAAAAATAGCCCAAGTATTCTTCACATTTTCATGTAAAATTAATATATTACCTGTATACCAAATAGCAGAAAAATTGCTCCAGTAGTTTGTGAGATAAGCACTTGCAAATAATTTTCCCCGTTTTTTCTACATTTTCCTCTGTTTCTTCGCTCCTGTTAGTCTTAGTGTGATAGCCTATAGCCTTCCTCGATAAATGAGCTAACACTGAAAAATTTTTGATATCGGACCAGTAGCCCCTGAGATTAGCGCGTTTAAACAAACAAACTCTTCAGCTTTATAATATTAACTATAGATTGCGCAGTTAACAAGTAACATTTGAATTAATCGGAATTCGGAAACATTATAACTGCCTATTCAGAAAATTGTTAACGTTTTGATAATAATTAATTGAATTATTTATCAAGCTTCTCTCTATTCACGTGTTTGCAGTAAACAAAGCCCAGAACTTTCGTTCTAGTAACTAGATGACGCCCGCAATTCCGTTGCGCCAAAATTCGTTTACCGCGGGGCGTACATTTTTCCGGGATAAAAAAAGTATCCTATGTCCTTTCCCGGGACACAAAGCATCCCTGTGCCAAATCTCAGCAAAATCAAACCTATGGCCTATGGGTGAAGCCAAACGAACGTAATTTTGTGAGTCGTCAGTCGCAGAATTTTTGCCGCGTAAATATCTTTTCATACAAATCATGACTCACAAACGCTCGTGTGGATCAAACAGGACTTATGTATGAAACTGAATGCAGCAGAATTTCTGCGAACCGAAATTCTGCGACTCACAATTCACAAATTACGTTCGTTTGGCTTCACCCTATGTCTTATGACATCATGACAATGGCTTCACCCTATGTCTTATGACATAGGGTGAAGCCAAACGAGAGTAATTTGTGAATTGTGAGTCGCAGAATTTCGGCTCGCAGAAATTCTGCTGCATTTTATTTGAACTTTTGTCGGCCGCGGCAAAGATAGGAACGTTACCTCTACAAGGACTCGCGATATTATAACGAAAGTGTGTCTGTCTGTCTGAAAAGAGCTCGTGGCTTTTTTTTTTTAAGTTTTTAGCTAGGCAACAGTACTTTTAGTATGATTTTTTGCAGGCAAGTCTATATGACTGATTTTGTAATAAAATAATCTAAAATTTGATATAACTTTCGATAAATTGGCAGAACGAAGGAGTCACCTGTATTGACTTACCTGTTCACATCGGCTTGCCAGGTAGAATACACAAAAATGAGTAGGCAAGCCTACTGAGGCATATTCTGTGTGTTATAAACTAACAGTGAAATAAAATTTATTTGGTTATCAAAAGAATGAAAGTGATGAAAAAAAAATCGATTAAAGTAAATTTAATTAAAAATAGCCATGAGCACTTTTAGATAGGCAAGTAATTATAGGCATATTCTTTTATAGATTATATTTGACAAAAATATGTCTCATCTGGTTCTCAGATCGGAGAAGGTCGACCTCCCCTCCGGCTCTTAGACCAGGTATCTTAAAATAAATTAAAGATGATTCCGCATCGTTCTTTTTCACCTGGCATATGATAGACGGGCGTGAGTGTGAAGAGAGAAGGACGATGTTTGATTTTTTGAGTTAGTCGCACTAGCGTCGTAGCGTCGCGTCGCTGCGCGCCCTCTCCGCTCTGCCGCCAGTATGATAACGGTCTAAGGGGCCAGCTTTTGTTGCCCTAACGCCGTCATTAATTATTAATTTTTGTAATTTATTCATCGCGCTGAGTGTTCACGTCCTTAGCGGGGCCTCATTTCGCCGCCATTAACGTAGCCCTCCCCTACATCCCTCATCCAGTGGCGGATTTAACAATAGGCTGAGTGGGCTCCAGTCTAAGGCGGCAGATTTCAGAGGAGGAAAATTTGGTAGTTTTTTTGTACAAAATAACCAAACGAGCGAACAGGTCACCTGATGGAAGGCAACTACCATCACCCATGGACACTCGCAATATCTAAAATGCCCTATGGCATTAAGTCCGCCATTGTACATTGCATTGTGCAAAAAGTATTAAATAAATAAATAAATATCTGAAGAGTTGCAGGTGCGTTGCCGGCCTTTTAAGAGGGAATACGCTCTCTTCTTGAAGGTTTACAGATCGTATAGGTCCGGAAATACTGCTGGTGACAGTTCGTTCCAGAGTTTTACTGTGCGCGAAAAACGCACGGTTGAAGACTACTACTCGCGAGGAACGATAGCAAAAAGTTGCAAGAGGTTCCAAAATATGCCAATCCGCCACTGGCTCCCCCAAATATCTCATTTCCGAATCTCTTTTGTGATGTTTAATTGGCCTGTTGTTCTGGTCTTTAGAAGGCCCTTAATATCTATATAATAAACGAAAAGAAAGGAAGATATTCAAAATTTCAACGGTGTTTTGATTAGCTTTGAATGTTTATATTATCTTTGTATCTACAGAACAGATTTCATTAATTCATTTAATGAGAGGGAACCGTACATCTTTTCGTAACAAAAACTGTTCTATGTCCTTTCGCTCATTGTAAAGTATCTCCACACCAAATTTTATCTAAATAAGTTCAGCCGTTTAAGCTTCAAATATTTACAGACAGACAGACAAACTTCGGCATTATTATTATCAGTATCGACTAAAAGACGCCCGTTGCGCTAAAATTCTTTAATCGCGCGGGAACCGTACATTTTTTCAAAGTAGGCGTGAAGATGTAACAGACAGACAGACAGACAGACACACTTTTTTATTTTTTTATTTTTTTTATTATAAAATTGTGGCCGTCTATGGACTGTTCGTCCATATCCTTTTTTTGTTATTTTATTATTTAGATTTTTCGCACCAAGGATAATTGAAATAATATTATGAATTTTAATTAATTGTGGTCCATCACGCCATGGACACTTTTTTTTATCATATAAAAAAACATATAAAAAATATATATTTATTGTTTTATAAATTACATAATAATATTATTAATGTTTTGAACCACAGACACACTTTCGTATTTATAATATTAGTAGGTATGGATATTGGATAATGATATGGAAGTATGGATTGTATGTGTAGGTATAACATTCATGATGATAGAAACATTAAAGTCAAAAGTTACAATGTTGTAACAATGTTGTATTCATTGAAACAAATTACTTACTAGAAATTTCTTAATTTCATTACAAAGTTGAACCAAAACTTTCTGTGAATTTATTGAATACAATCGGGCCTTTAAAACGCGCATAATAAGATTATTTTTAAACGTTAAATGTTCGGTTAAAATTTAGAACTCGCATCCTCAAGTTAAATTTGGCTGCGGGTAAATCCGACAAAATTTCAACAAAGACTCAATGTGGTGAAGAGCGAAGATTTGATTTGTTAGATATGTCTTGGTGCAATTTAATTTTAATTATTTAAGCCACAGAGACGACCTCTGTGGCTCAGTTGGTAGGCTGTTGGTAGCTCAAGCCGGGGGGTCGTGGGTTCGAATCCCGCCGACGGAACAAAAAGTTCCTGGGTCATGGATGTGTATTAAATATGTGAAATAAAATCTTAAATATATGTATAGTATAAAAGTATTAAATATATTTCCGTTGTCTGGTACCCGTAACACAAGTCCTTTAGGTACTTACCACGGGGCCAGACTGACGTGGTGTGAAGCGTCCATAGATATTATTATTATTATTGATTTCCATGTAGGTACAGCAATAATTCTTCTTTGCCGCTGTATTTGACAAAAACACGTTATCTTGCGCGAGAACCGTACATTTTCTGGGATAATAAATATATTTATTCTTTCGCGGAACCTAAAGTATCTTTATACCATACCAAATATCATTAAAATCGGTTCAACGTTTTCATTGAACAGTTATATCTAATAGATAGACAGGAATACAGTCATATTATTATTTTGGATTTAAGGGCTAGTGATTTGCAACTCTTCCGGTGTTGCGGATCCACGGATCGTTTAATCGCTATCAGGCGATCCGATTGCTCGTTTGCCCCTCTCGTCGATTTTGACGCCGCCCTAATAACCTAATCTAACTTTGGGCATATCTAGCGGTTCGAATCTCTGGCACGAATCGTTTTAATTGACTTAAAACTTGCTACGGTTTTCACAAAAATATTGTCTACAAAGAGAAGTTTTTAAATCTTCGTCGGCTTTACTCACAAAGTTTTCGTTTTGTTTGCTAATTGAAAAGATGTAAAGTTACTGTGGATTTTGGTGTCCCCCCCTGGGGGTCCTTTTGGAGGGAACGTAGCCTATGTGCTGTTATATTAAACGTTTTAATGTTTGTTTTGCTCGTGTTGTGAGAGTTTTGGTCGGAATTTTGAAACCTTTTGAAACGTTTTACCCGACTGTGCCAAAAAGAGAGTTATGCGTAGCCCTCCCATATCTACCCGACGACAATCTGTGATCGCCCTCCCACATCAATTTCAATCTACCCACTTCACATTACTCTCCATATATTACCGAAGGCCCTCACCCTGAGAGGTACTCAAGCCTCTCGTGAGGGTATTATAATATGGAGGAAAGAGTTATGTGGTACAAAGATATGTGGTTGGCCGACCGGCGACCGCATACGGCATAATATATTTGACAAAAAAGCGGCCAATTGCGAGTTGGACTCGCCCATGAAGGGTTCCGCAGCAGTAATAAGGTTTATTTTAATGAAATTAAAAGGTTTTTGATTTATTTTATATTAAATTTAGTTTGTTATATTTCAGTTGATGTAATGAAAATTAATTTAAGGTTTACCATTTATGACGTATAAAAAAACTACTTGCTAGATCTCGTTCAAACCAATTTTCGTTGGTAGTTTTTATAGTAATGTACATCATATATTATTTTTAGACTTATCATGCCCCTACTTTAGAAGTTAGAGGGGGGGGGGACACACATTTTAGCACTTTGGAAGAGTCTCTCTCGCAAACTATTCAAGTTAGAAAAAAATGACATGAGAAACCTCAATATGATTTTTTAAGACCTATCCATACATACCCCACACGTATAGGTTAGATGAAAAAAATGTTTTTTTGTTTCAGTTGTACCTATGGGGACCCCTAAAATTTTTAATATTTTTTCCATTTTTGTATCAAAATCTTTATGCGGTTTACAGACTACATCTACTTACCAATTTTCAATAGTATAGCTCTTATAGTTTCGGAGGAAAGTGGCTGTGACATACGGACGGACAGACAGACAGACAGACAGACATGACGAATCTATAAGGGTTCCGTTTTTTGCCATTTGGCTACGGAACCCTAAAAATGACTTTTAATTATATTTATGTCAAACGATTTTGTCCAGTATAAAAATACTTGTACTCGGGGACTGCCACGGTAAAACAATTGCATAGCATTTTTAATAACAAATATTAATCGCATACGTCTTGTCGCACGCACACAAAAGCCGGGCCGAAGTCTGGCAACGCTGCACCGCTGTGCAGTTCGGGGTGAGGGGGTGCTAGGTTTATTTCCGTTACAGCAAAGTTCAAAGCCTGCGATAAAAGCTATGCAATAGCTTAGAAGTTTACGTGGGAGAGCCATGCTTTGGCACGAATGGGCCGGCTCGACCGGAGAAATACCACGTTCTCATAGAAAACCGGCGTGAAACAGCGCTTGCGCTGTGTTTCGCCGAGTGAGTGAGTTTACCGGAGGCCCAATCCCCTACCCTATTCCCTTCCCTACTCTCCCCTATTCCCTTCCTCACCCTCTCCTATTACCGTATTCCCTCTTACAAGGCCAGCAACGCACCTGCAGCTCTTCTGATGCTGCGAGTGTCTATGGGCGACGGAAGTTGCTTTCCATCAGGTGACCCGTTTGCTCGTTTGCCCGTTGCCTCGTTTTTTCATAAAAAAAAAGTTTTAATATAGGCACGTAATGTAAAATTATAACAAGAAATATATTTAAAAAGAAGAGCAAAGCGAATTTTTCAGTTACTAGCGAGTACCGACTAAATAGCAGCCGAATATTCCCAACGGCAGTTATATTAGTATCAAAGTTTAATTCGCCCCCAACCGTTTCCGGTGTCGGGCTTCCGGTGCAGCTTTAAGCTTCGACGAGAGCTTTTTCGTCGAAGTCGCCGGGCTTTTCCGAGTTCCGACGAAGGCTCAGAGGCCTTTGTTTAGTCGAGCGTGAGAGTCGTAAAGTTTTTATTTACAACTTGATTTTGCAATGAGGTTGAGTTTTTCTGTAGGTATAGTCCAGGGGTCACCAATTAGTGTCGCTTGGGGTCCATTTTCAGGAACGAACCTGACCTTTGCGGTCCGCACATTAAGAGGATACACCAGGGGCTAGAGAAATGAAAAAAAAGTACGTGTAATATCTATAGCTGTCTCCCTTACCTCAAGCCTATACAGCAGAACGCGATAGAGACAACTGCAGAAAATCCAGAAAATCAACGATTGTTGATGTCCCCTGATTCCTTCTCCAAAACTTAACCGATTTAAGTACTTTTTTCATTAAAGATTAAAAAAAGGCTTGAGCTGTGTTCCTATGTTTTGCTTTTTTTTGTATAATCTAGCCAAATCTGTTTTCTGGACGTTTGAATACAACGGAAAATCTGGCCATTTTTTGGGTTTTTGAACGTTCATATCTTATTTAATAATTAAATTATGAAAAAAAAGAAAACATAGGGACATTGTATTAGTGGCCGTAGATATTCAGGAAAAAAATTATAACTCTACTAGCATTATCCAGGGAGGAAACAGGGGACAACGTTTGTATGGAAAAAAGGGCGGTGTGGACTCCTCTTAAGAAAAATTAAACAAAAGTACTTCAGTTAATTACGAAAATTACAAATATCTGATGTTTGAAGTGAAACTGGTGCAAGCTATTGATATTAAATCCTGAAGATGTTCATCAGTAAGTCGAGACCGAAATTTATTTTTTAACGAAGTTCACATACAATGGCTCGGCGGTCCGGATGCGGACCGCGGTCCGCTATTTGGTGACCCCTGGTATAGTCTGTTCGCGTTTTATGTAAAGGTCAGGTTACACTGAGACGCGACCAACGCCATTGTGCAAAAATGCGATTATCGCGCGGGGACCGTACATTCTTTTGTAAAAAGTATGTAAAATTGTAAGTTTCTTGAACTGCTAAGGAATCTTTAAAATTTACTTTTATTTTCTACTAAAGCCTATCTTAACTATAATTTTAACTTCGCTTAATAAAATCTACATACAAAGATAACACAAAAATGTACTGCAAAATTCTTGTTGGAGTTTGTTTTTGCTAGTGTTTGCCAAGAAATTTTTATCTAAGCTGGTGTATGTATGTATGTATGTATGTCATCGTTATACACAGATAAGCCTATATTAGGTATACTGTATGTTATTTTAATTTTGTCAGAAGTGTTGTTTGAGTTTTGCGTTTTTCTTTTTTATGAAATAAGGGGGTAAACGAGCAAACGGGTCACCTGATGGAAAGCAACTTTCGTCGCCCATGGACACTCGCAGCATCAGAAGAGCAGCAGGCGCGTTGCCGGCCTTTTAAGAGGGAATAGGGTAATAGGGGAGGGTAGGGATGGGAAGGGAAGGGAATAGGGGAGGGTAGGGAAGGGAATAGGGTAGGGGATTGGGCCTCCGGTAAACTCACTCGGCGAAACACAGCGCAAGCGCTGTTTCACGCCAGTTTTCTGTGAGAACGTGGTATTTCTCCGGTCGAGCCGGCCCACTAGTGCCGAAGCATGGCTCTCCCACGTATAAACGTTTCCATGTCCAACTTAGCTGTCAAGCTGTCGAAAACTATTTGACTAAGCACCCATTTCTGTATTCGATAAAAATGCAACGAATACGAAGCTGAGCGTAACGAGATAACCCACTATTAGCACAATTTGAATTCCACCACCACTCTGCCCTATATACGGATTTTGGGGTTCCGTTGTGGTGATGGTAAATCCATATGTTGTAGGCAAGTTTCTAGGCAACATTTTGGTGGTTTTTAACCGACTATCAATAAGGATAGAGTTTGATGTTCATCTTTTAAATTTTTCATTTTTGTGTCTTTAGAGTGTGTTACAAAAATAAGTGATAATACTTTAGGGTGTGTACGTGTACCTTGTAGAGAGTTCACTGTGAAAGTAGCAGCGCTGAAAGACCAATTTTTTTTTTCACTTTTGTATTGGGCCCGGGCGTCACGAGTTTCCCCATACAAAAGCGAAAAAAAATTTTGGTCTTTCAGCGCTGCTACTTTCACAGTGAACTCTATACAAGGAACACGTACACACCCTAAACTATTATATCACTTATTTTTGTTACATACATATTCAAAATTTTATGAAAGTTGCCAAATACATTTTTTAAGTTTTATTTGATTGACTAGCTGATGTTCCTCGAAATTTCATTAACCAGAAATAGTTTATCTTACGGATAAGGATACTTTTTGCCGCCATAAAAGCGGGTAGCTTTCCAGTAAATTCCCTTCCAGCAGGCTTTAGAAACGGTTTCTTTCTACGGATGAATCGACAAAGTGACAGTTAGACAATGGAAATCCGCCATTTGTCGATAAAATCTGTCAGTATGTCTCCCATGCTTACTAATGTTATGCGGAGCCTGCTTGGTAGGTCTACATCGGTCAGCTTAAAAGTGAAGACGTTACAGACGGACAGACTGAATATACAGTGCACAATCTTATTAGCATGTATTCGAAGTTCGAACTTTTAAAGTATGAATTTAATATTGATTTAGAAATTGCCAACATTTGGTTAGTACGGAACCCGTTGAATCTGTACGCTTTCGCCCCTGAACCTCTCGCCTCAGCGGTTTGTATAATTAGAGGGTTCGCCGCGAGTTGTGTGAGCCTAGATATGTATCATGTGTATAATATATGAGCTATAATAGTATTAACTCCCGCACCGATTTCGGTTACGGTGGCCGATTTCATTGAAACCAAGGCGCAGGAGTAATTTTATAGTGCCCTAGTGTGTGCGCAGTACACAAGAGCACTCTGTATTCACTATTCCTTTACTCTCATAACCCAGTGGGTCGGAAGACCGACACAACCGGCGAGAGATCAGGCGCAGGGACGACTTTTCACATGCCCATCCGGCGCATGGACCATCTCACTTGTCAGACAATCATGTGATCAGCCTGCATTGTCCCAACCAAACTTGGAAATAACATGTTTCCAACGCGGGAATCAAACCCACGACCTCCGAGTCAAGAGCCAAGTTCTGATCCACTGGACCACGGAGGCACTGTATGAGCTTTACACATAATATATATTATACAAATATACTTGCTGGATTGTCCTATACCATATCCGTACCAATATTATAAACACGAAAGTGTGTCTGTCTGTCTGTTACCTCTTCACGCCCAAACCGCTGAACCGATTTTGCTAGCTATGGAAATACTTTGAGTACCGGGAAAGGACATAGGATACGTTTAATCCCGGAAAAATGTACGGTTCCTGCGCGATAAACGAATCTTGGCGCAACGGAGTTGCGGGCGTCATCTTCTAGAAAAGACAAAATAAAGGAGATCTTTTTGTTATTATTTTGGTACCAACCATAAAGTTAATATACCTAGCGGAATAGAGAAACAAAAGCCTGAGCAAGCGAGATGCCACTATCAGTAACACTGCGTGGTAAAAAGAGACGTGTGATACACATTTTATACGTGGGAGAGCCATGCTTCGGCACGAATGGGCCGGCTCGACCGGATAAATACCACGTTCTTACAGAAAACCGGCGTGAAACAGCGCATGCGTTGTGTTTCGCCGAGTGAGTGAGTTTACCGGAGGCCCAATCCCCTACCCTATTCCCTTTCCTACCCTCCCCTATTCCCTTCCCTTCCCTCCCCTCCCCTATTATCCTATTCCTTCTTAAAAGGCCGGCAACGCACATGCAGCTCTTCTGATGCTGCGAGTGTCTCTCACTCACTCACTCACTCGGCGAAACACAGCGCAAGGGCTGTGTTTCGCCGAGTGAGTGAGTTTACCGGAGGCCCAATCCCCTACCCTATTCCCTTTCCTACCCTCCCCTATTCCCTTCTCTTCCCTCCCCTATTATCCTATTCCCTCTTAAAAGGCCGGCAACGCACATGCAGCTCTTCTGATGCTGCGAGTGTCCATGGGCGACGGAAGTTGCTTTCCATCAGGTGACCCGTTTACTCGTTTTCCCCCCTTATTTTGACGTTCACTCTTTTTGACGTTCAGTCGGCACGTGCCGCACGTTGACAATTTAATCTCATAGAAATCATGTTCAATCATGCTTGTGGAAGTGTATACGTACACATATTTTTACACACAGGCGTAAACCAATTTCGGTTTCGTTTGACAGCTCGAGATTGTTGCTCTATTCCGCTAGGTATATTAACTTTATGGTACCAACATTGTTTGTTTGGATAAAATAAAGGAGAATGACGCTACAATATTAAAATCCATGCCTGGGTTGCAATTTAATCAAATAAAATTGAACTTTTATGGAGTCGTAAAGGTTGATGTTTGTGTGTGTGTTTGTGTATTTGTATTGTACGTGCAATGTTTTTGGCTCGTGTTGAAATCACCTGTATCCTGTGTGGTTTCATTGAGATTGGGTTGGAAAATAGGTTGAAAAAGTTGGTCTGTCGTCGGTACACGTGACCAGACCGAAAAATCATAAGATTCGTAGGGCATCCATTACACGATCACACAAGCGACAGTCAATTCCGTCAATCATGAATTATGTTTAACTGATGGTGACTGATGGACTGACGAATGGTATTAGACGGTCATTCAATTCTCTTCAGTTTTATGCCAGTCAAAGACAAAATTTTCAAAGGTTAAGAGGATACAACAGGGGCTAGAGAAATGAAAAAAAAGTACGTGTAATACCTATAGCTCAAGCTCCCTTGCTTCAAGCCTATACCGCAGAACGCGATAGAGACAACTGCAGAAAATCCATCTGGCCATTTTTTTGGGTTTTTGAACGTTCATATCTTATTTAATAATTAAATTATGAAAAAAAGAAAACATAGGGACATTGTATTAGTGGCCGTAGATATTCAGGAAAAAAATTATAACTCTACTAGCATTATCCAGGGAGGAAACAAGGGACAACGTTTGTATGGAAAAAAAGGGCGGTGTGGAATCCTCTTAATGCTCACTCAAAATTCGTGACTGATAGTTGCATAAAGCAAAAATCAAGATATCCAGATTATCGTCAATCAACTTCATGCAACCGTCTGTCACTCTCATGAAGCTAATATAGAGAGGAGGTGTCGCAATCGAATTTCCTTAAGAAACGACGCGTGACAATTTGCGGGGTGAGGGGGTGCCAAGCTCCGCCCACTTTTCAGTATTTCATCTATCGGCTAAAAGCAAAACTACTAGCTTAGGTCGATGTTGATGTTACTACGTAGTTCAGCTATCTAACACTAGATGTCAAAATTCTTGAATATTATGGGACGTACTCAGAACTTTAAAAAATGTATATTAATAATTATAATAAGTTCAATTAATAAAATAAGGGTTAGTATTTTGACCGGTTTTTAATGTAAAATAAGGGGACATACGAGTAAACGAGTCACCTAATAAACTCAAACTTTTTTACTCAGAATAAATTTTTGCAATTAATATTCTCTGAACGTCTACATGATGCCTACCACCGGTGATAGAAAGCAACTTCCGTCGCCCATGGACACTTGCAACATCAGCAGAGCTACAGGTGCATTGCCAGCCTTTTAAGAGGTAATAGGGGGGGGGGGGAGGGGGCCGGCCTATGGGCTATGAATCAATTTCTTCGATGGTAAGTACATGAAAGATGATAATCCACGCGCGATCAGAATGGGATTGCAATGATAGTTTTGTTTGCTAAAAAAGTAGCGTTAGCAAAATTTTCTGATAGCATTAATTTATAGGTAAGTAATCGACCAATTCTGTACATTAAGACTGGGTTGCACCAACTAACTTTAATTTTAACTGTAACTTTAACTATAATTCAAAATGTCAAATCTTTGGTTAAAGTTAAAAATTGACGCCATCAAGACGCCATATTTAACCATAACCATAGAGCTCGACAAGGTTTTAAATGCGCGTGGCGAAAAAAGGAACTAACGCTGAAATCATACAAAAAACGCCATTTTTGACAGTTCTCTTTTACCAGCAGCGCCCCCGTCCACGTTTATTTATAACCTTGTTGGACCAGCTGTCAGCTGTCAATTTCTCCAATCAAAGTTAAGGTTAAAGTTAAAGTTAAATTTACCTTAACTATAACCATAACTTAAACTTTAACCACGCCTCTGGTGCAACCCAACCTTAAGGTATTATCTTGTTTTTGGTCAACCCCGTGGCAGCTTCAACTCTTTCAGTTAAGTACTTTATTTTTTTATTTTTGAGCGAATCCAAAATTTTCATGAAAAAGATTTGTGGTAATATTTTATCAATGAATGTGATTCAGCTATTATTTTATTTATCAATTACTATAATAATATCACATATTATCTATTATTATCACAAAAAAATAAATAAAACAAAAACATAAAAGAAATGTCCGCAAATAAAAACGCGCGCGTCAACAATCAACATTAGCAAACAAACTGTCATTGCGATACTTAATAAAAATACAACCTCCTCGTTTTTTGGAAGTCGGTTAATAATTTAATTCTAAATACGGCCCTGGATATTTGTTACGTTCATAGTAGTTATCCAAGATGACGACAGATGGCGCTTTATAAGTAATATGACAATAAAAGCTATATAAGTACGGTTTTAGCTATTAAATGTGTTTAAGACAAAGTATATCACGGTTTTAAGTATTCAAGTATGATTATTGCAATAAACTTATGCAAAATTATAAACATTTACGTCTGTATTATCTTTTAAAGGTCTGGCCATCTAGTGTCAAGTAGTATAATTAACGCTGAAAGCTAAAATGTTCTAGAACTTTTATATTTAAATTACATTTAAAATTATTTACAAATGAAATGTGATGGTATTTATATTATCAGAACGTCTGTCTGAGTGTTTTCGACATTGTAAAACAAAATACTTCATCCTTTCCTTGTTAAAAACGCAAAAAACACTAATTTATTGGGAGTCTCGTTACGTGTGCACCTGACAAACGCTGAAAGTGTACTGACTTAAGCCCCGCCCACAATGATGACGTCAGGACCTAGTTGAAAATCACAGTGCACAGTTGCTTAGGCCATCTCCTCTCTATAATAGCTTCATGGTCACTCTCTTAACACGGTAGGTTACCCATCAGTTACAGCCGTGACTGTGGTATAACTGACAGCAAAACCTACCGTGTAATGGATGCCTAAGGGAATAGTCTGCCGGCGCGACGTAGGAACCAAAGTGTATGCCTCCTTCTGCTGTTTTACTCTGGGATTCGCTTGTAGCGCTGGAACCGTACATTTTTCCAAGATAAAAACTATCGTGGGAAAATTTCTGTAAACTTTTGTTAAAATGGATTCAGTGGTTTAAGTGCCAAGAGGTAACAGATTTCGCGTTTATAATAATAATATCTATGGACGCTTCCCACCACGTCAGTCTGGCCCCGGGGTAAGTACCTGAAGGACATGTGTCACAGGTACCAGACAACGGAAATATATATTTAATACTTTTATACTATACATATATTTAAGATTTTTATCATATAATACACATATTCAATATACAACCATGACCCAGGAACAACGAAAACTTTTTGTTCCGTCGGCGGGATACGAACCCGCAACCCCCGGCTCGAGCCACCACACGCCCAACCACTGAGCCACAGAGGTCGTTTATAATATTATTAGTATAGCTTGAAATAGCTTTGCATTAAGCCGGTAATGTTTTTTCAACTTCCTCCACCTCCTCCAGTTTGCAAGTCTAAATATAGAATAATGAACGCCGAGTTTTTCTTGCCGGCTCTCTCCCTCTCTCACAGTTTGTAAACGAATTACTTGCAACGAGGTAAAGTTTTATAGTTTGTGTTGGACGAGTTGGGATGGATAATGGATAATAGGCATCTTTTTATCCTACTACGGTGAAGTAAAAAGAAGGGTTATGTTTTAAGCAGTCTTCGTTTAAAATTATAAATGCAAACGTCTTTTAGCTCTAAAGTGCCTGTTCAGATGGGGCGTTTTACGCGCGTTTTTACGCTACAAACATGGACTCAAAGTTATTACCAGTGGTCGGCGTAGGTAGTGCCATCCCGCGGGATTCGTTAATCGCGGCATAACGTGGACATGCCTCTCAATCCCGCGATTTTGGGATTCGCATTGAAATAATATATAATCGGAAATACATTCAGAATTTGATATTTAAACAACAAATATTTTGACAAACGTAAATAAAGAAATAATTTGTTAGTTTTTTATTTATTTATCATAATTATAAGTTTTATATGATATTAACAAATAAGTAAAAAATTAACAGAAATGTGATTATATTTATTTGGATATAAGTAGTATATCGTAGATCACTTTCAGGCTTGCCTGTGTTACCTGCAAATAATTTGATTGTTTAATTATAAAAATCCATTTAATGTTTATCAAATATTGACTTTCTTTTAAAATATATTTAAACAACAATAAACAATAATGAATTCGCTTAGTGGCACCGTTAAACATTCGACGCAAACAACCGAGCGATCATTCGCAGGCAACACAGGCAAGCCTGAAAGTGTTTTACGATATACTACTTATATCCAAATAAATATAACATTTTTTGTTCTTTTCGTCTGTTATGTGTGGATGGGATATTTTGGACTCACGCGCAAAAAAATGCTACACACAGAACAACAAGCCATGCGCTACTCGCAAGTGTCTGCTTGCTGTGTGCGGGGTGCGGGCCACCCCGCACCCCGCACACGTCTTGCTCCTGCGGTATTAAATAAATATGGATTATAATTAAAAAGAAAGAGTTATGTTTAGTTAATAAATAATAGATATCGATTTTGACGCGTAATCTTTTTTTTTCATACTGGCAACTAAGCAAAACATGGCTGAAGAAATATTAGACGTAGAAAAACGTTTAGTGACTCATTTATTTAGGCCTTTTTTATCCGGCGAAATTATGACTCAAAACTCGTTTTTTTTCATTAATTGTAAAGTAAATACTTGATTATTCGCGATAATTCGGAACGCGGGATTTTATCCCGCGATCCCGGAGGTATGTCCATGTTAACATATACAATTGAGGTCATTCACCCTAAATGGCACTACCTACGCCGACCACTGGTTATTACGCTCCAATCGAATACGTCCATTCGCAACGGACTCGCGCGTATTTCTTGATGCTGCAATGGCACCCAAGTATCTCGACTCGCGCGTTTTACGGGCGAGTCGAGAGTCCCGCTCATTGCAAGCGTTTTACACGCGAGTAAGAAAACGCGCGTAGGCATCTGGACGCGATATACTCGTATGTAGCTCTAGTATCTCAGAGGCCCGAATATGAGATTTTGTTTTACATTCGATCGTGAACGCGTTTGGCGTTTACTAAGATTTTGTATGGGATTTTTACATCGCCACCTAGCGATGCTCACGGGAGTGAGCCCAGCTCCCATACAAAATCTTAGTAAACGCCAAACGCGTTCACGATCGAATGTCGAACAAAAAACTCACACTCGGCACACGGGTACGCGCGTAAAACGCGCGAGTCGCTCACTCGCGCGTAAAACGCCTCATCTGGACAGGCTCTAACACTTAAACCGCTTAACCGATTACAATAGAATTCCGGATTGTTATGAGAAATGTGAAGTGAATCAGATTATTGTCTGATGATATTATTTTGAGAGTTAATTTCTTATTCATTTCTTCTTTTGTTACAGGTAAGTTGAGACGATATTATTTACAAAGATAATGGAGGTAAAAGGGGTAAGTGTATTTCGTCTTTAAGAGCTCACCTGACTCTAAAAATCAAACATCGTCCTTCTCTCTTCACACTCACGCCCGTCTTTCATATGCCAGGTGAAAAAGGACGGCGCGGAATCATCGCAAAGTTAGTTTTACTTGAATAAAAGACGAACTATAATGATTATGAAAAAAGTGTTTTGAGCAAATATAGGTTTTATCGATACCTTTTTAGATATTAAAAAATATTAAAGAAAAGGCAGCAAACTTCGAAGATCCAAGCAAAAATGTGTCTAAAACAAGATTTTTTGTAAAAAAGAAACTATCGAGCATTTTTTGAGTAATCGTGTTTTCGTCTTGAGCGTTTAATCTTTATGAACTGAAGTTACTTGTGTCAAAAAATCAGTTTTCTAGACCTTACAGATTTTGAGATCTAGGTTAAAGTATGTAGTCAAGTTAGGGTCATATGGGCTCTTAAATACAATTATTTATGTAAAGATGAAAGTTTTGAAACATACTTATTGTGTCTCTACAATATGTATAGCTGCGGGATTGTTCAAAATTCCCGTTTGACTCGAATACGAAAAAAAAAAAATTAAATTTAGTTTGTTATTATTTTTAGCAATATTCCGCGAAAACAACTTCCACCTTTAAGTAAATGAGTGAGTGTACGCATAGGCATGCGTACAGCACCTCCCTCCTCCCACACTGCCTATGCGTACACTCGCATGCAAGAACTTGCAAACACCACCACCACACAAGCAATAATGTTGGCAAATCCGTGCAAGGCCCCTCACCACCGTGCAGGTTGAAAACCTCGACGCGCGTTTCGCCCCAACACCGGAGCATCCTCAGGATGTGGACTCTACGAACAACGTCCGTTAAGTAACTTAACAGACGTTGTTCGTAGAGTTCGTTGTTCACTCATTTACTTAAAGGTGGTAGTTGTTTTCGCGGAATATTGCTAAAAATAATAACAAACTAAATTTAAACTATGGATTTCCGCAAAGTAACGCCTGATTCCATTAACTATCGAATACGAAAACTTGCGAATCAAACAAATTGTGAATAAGGCCCCTTTTTAGCCATATACATCGAAACGATCAATCGCAAATGGGTAGCCGCCTTTTGCGATCCGCTAATCAGAATTTTAAATTGTAATCATTAAACATATTTAGAGGTACTTGCTCCAAAACATGATGTGCATTATAATTGTTGTGTTGAACCCTATAGAATCTATACAGGGTGTAACAAAAATAAGTGATAATACTTTTGGGTATATACGTGGGGGAGCCATGCTTCGGCACGAATGGGCCGGCTCGACCGGATAATTACCACGTTCTCACAGAAAACCGGCGTGAAACAGCGCTTGCGCTGTTTCACGCCGAGTGAGTGAGTTTACCGGAGGCCCAATCCCCTACCCTATTCCCTTTCCTACCCTCCCCTATTCCCTTCCCTACCCTCCCCTATTACTCTATTCCCTCTTAAAAGGCCGGCAACGCACATGCAGCTCTTCTGATGCTGCGAATGTCCATGGGCGACGGAAGTTGCTTTCCATCAGGTGACCCGTTTGCTCGTTTGCCCCCTTATTTCATAAAAAAAAAAAAAAAACGTGTTCCTTGTAGAGAGTTCACTGTGAAAGTAGCAGCGCTGAAAGACCAAAAAATGTTTTCACTTTTGTATGGGGAAACTCGTGACGCTCGGGCCTTGCCCATACAAAAGTGAAAAAAAAAATTCGTCTTTCAGAGCTGCTACTTTCACGGTGAACTCTCTACAAGGAACACGTACACATCCTTTAGGATTATCACTTATTTTTGTTACACACTGTAGATATAGGGTTTTACGTTTTTCAGATCATCTAGTTATTACTATGGATATATTAATAACTAGCTGATCCGAAAAACGTTTTGTCATATAAATTATTTCTAGTATCATACTCTCAGGTCTAACAAATGTAAAAAATTTCGTTAAAATCAGCTGAGACGTTTTAGAGGAGTCTGTGACACAAGAATTTTATGTATTAGAAGTCGAAATGTACTCCGTAAGTGTCTTACACGATTTCCCTGTAAGTACACCAAGCGATCAGGAGTCAATGAGATGTGATGACGGTGGCGATAACGGCCAACTTTTTAATTAAATCCGCGTAGGGTTGTCACAAACTAGTTTTTGAGATTTTCAAGAAAAGTATATTTTATTATTTTCATTTAAAAATCAATAATAAATCCGCGTAGGGTTGTCGTCAAACGAGTTTAGAGATTCGGAAAAAGCGTTTTTAACCGAGTTCCAAAAATAGGAGGCGGCTGTATGTTCGGCTGTGGATATTTAAAGTTAAAAATTATTAGAGCAAAGTATAAAATTCGCGTCAGGAGTCAGGGCACGTAACCAAATCGAAAATTCGTAGGAACAAGGAGCAGGCGATACTTATTCCCATCTCTTTCTACCACGCAACGAACTTGTATGTTTTTACTTCTTCTTGCACTCCTAGAATACAACACTGTATTAAGACAATACAGTGTTGCATTCTAGGAGCACCTTTCTTTAAATGATGATAAGAAAAAAATTGATTTACATTTTTGCGACTCAAATTAGGTTTTAGCCTAGTTAAATTCTAAACTGAACGAATGGCATATTTCAAAGCAAAAGCAAATTAATTTTAACTAACTTCTAGCGTTTAATTTATTTTATAACTGCATCGGTCAGTGTATTTTCTCATACGTTTTCTTCAATTGAATTTCACTCAACGATTTCCTTTTAAGATTTCAAAGACAATTTCAAGGCGATCAATGAAATCTCCACATGCCCAAGATCTGATGAACGCTATTAATTCGAAAATCTAGCCGGTGACAGTCCTGCGCCGCCGCGTGGAGCAAATGGCGTCTTATCTCTAACGACGTAAAGTTTCTAATGGCTTGGGCGATTGTTTCATTAATGATAACATCGGAGATGAGATGAAGGCTGGGTTAGGAGTTATCTTGGCGATTATTTTGTGTCACCAGTCGTTGGGAAGTGTTACTGAAAAGAAAATGAAGAGGCTTGATGTGTCTGTCTGTATGTCTGTTTATTTGCACCTCCTAAATAGACTATGTTGAATAAGTATTTTTGTTATTATTCATCAACCTCGTATTAAATTAACAAAAATGTAGCTGGCGTAGCACTCAAGCTCAATTTTTTTTATTTAGATTTTTTTTTTCAAATGTTCTCTGAACGTCTAGACTACACTGGTGGTGCCTACCACCGGTTCGGGAACTAACCCGGCGAGAAGAACCGGCGTAAGAAACTCGTGTCATGCTACACCGTAGCACTAGTGTCTTGACTGTGGTAGAGGCGCTACGCCGTAGCACCAGTGTCTTGACTGTGGTAGAGGCGCTACGCCGTAGCACCAGTGTCTTGACTGTGGTAGAGGCGCTACGCCGTAGCACCGGTGTCTTGACTGTGGTAGAGGCGCTACGCCGTAGCACCGGTGTCTTGACTGTGGTAGAGGCGCTACGCCGTAGCACCAGTGTCTTGACTGTGGTAGAGGCGCTACGCCGTAGGACCAGTGTCTTGACTGTGGTAGAGGCGCTACGCCGTAGCACCAGTGTCTTGACTGTGGTAGAGGCGCTACGCCGTAGCACCGGTGTCTTGACTGTGGTAGAGGCGCTACGCCGTAGCACCAGTGTCTTGACTGTGGTAGAGGCGCTACGCCGTAGGACCAGTGTCTTGACTGTGGTAAAGGCGCTACGCCGTAGCACCGGTGTCTTGACTGTGGTAGAGGCGCTACGCCGTAGCACCGGTGTCTTGACTGTGGTAGAGGCGCTACGCCGTAGCACCGGTGTCTTGACTGTGGTAGAGGCGCTACGCCGTAGCACCAGTGTATTGACTGTGGTAGAGGCGCTACGCCGTAGCACCAGTGTCTTGACTGTGGTAGAGGCGCTACGCCGTAGCACCAGTGTCTTGACTGTGGTAGAGGCGCTACGCCGTAGCACCAGTGTCTTGACTGTGGTAGAGGCGCTACGCCGTAGCACCAGTGTATTGACTGTAGTAGGAGGGCTAGCACTGGTGTCATGATTTAGTTAGTGGTGCTACTCCTAGGCATGTTTTCGTATATTAACGAGTTTATTATTCAAGAAATTTTCATCCCAATAACCTATTTTTGATCAGCACTCAACTCGACGAATGTCGAATGTAGTTACCCGTAATTTTATTTCTGTACAACGAATTGCGTTATTCTTTGTTATTACGTTGCCGTTCCGCTCAAAGTGACTTCAATTGTATAATAATCCACTTATGAAACGAAAAAGTTGGATGGATGTATAATGTATTAATTTTATTTATATGATACATGAATAAGTTGGATTATATGGTGAATTGTTAGATATATACGTGTATTGTGTTTCAGAATAATAAAAATTGGGAATGGAATGGTAATGATGAAGCTTGTTGAGGACCCAAGACTAGAATTTCTTTATACGTATTTTGGTATTTACCTAAAAGTAGGACGTCTATATTGGAGGCTTTTTTATATATAAAAATAAGGGGGCAAACGAGCAAACGGGTCACCTGATGGAAAGCAACTTCCGTCGCCCACGGACACTCGCAGCATCAGAAGAGCTGCAGGTGCGTTGCCGGCCTTTTGAGGGGAAATATGGTAATAGGGGACGGTAGGGAAGAGAATAGGGGAGGGTAGGGCCTTAGAGAATAGGGTAGGGGATTGGGCCTCCGGTAAACTCACTCACTCGGCGAAACACAGCGCAAGCGCTGTTTCACGCCGGTTTTCTGTGAGAACGTGGTATTTCTCCGGTCGAGCCGGCCCATTCGTGCCGAAGCATGGCTCTCCCACGTATAAAGGCTTGATACTATGGTTTCAATTCAGTGTTATACAAATTTTGAACTTCAACATTGTATTCTCACATTTAACCAATTACTTACGAATCAAACGTCAACCTTTTCGTCAAAAGTCCTAAGATAGTTTTTCGATCGGTTTTTGTTTGCCTGTCTATGAATGTTCTTCTGATCGAGACTGGATCAAAGTTGTGTAATTATTGTATTTAAGTTGTCAATAAAACTATCGTCCATTCAAGAGTTCACTAGCATGCGTTAGTGCGGTCACAGTGGTACAAAACATTTATTGTATTAGTTGGCTATCATGTTTTAAATAATGTAGGAATTTAATTAAATTATATGTCGTGTTGGAAGTGAAACACAATATGTTGTAATGCATCATTAATTTTTATGTTTATCGTTTGAAACAAGTGAATGGTTATTATGTTATTAATAATTCTGTTGTTGAATTGTTGGAAGTGTTAGAAAAAATGTATTAACATGTTATTTTATTATAGAAATGTTATTAATGTAATTTAAATAATTTGTTTTGTATATAATATCTTAAGTGTATGCATATTTGAAAGGCATACAACAGTCTGCGGGGCTAAAATGGTCACATTTAGCAATTCCTCTCAATCAATTCACCAAATGAATTGTCAAAACTGTCAAACTGACGAATGTCAAATCAGTGCAAAAATACAGAAATGAATTGCAAGCAGAGTTGCATTTTGCGATTTTAGAAAAATGAATCATATTATGATTCATATCATGATTCTTCAAAGCGACCATTTTAGCCCCGCTGAACAGCTACTTGTAGTATAATGAAATTTGGCCAAAAAGTCAATTCTCATTTTATTCAACATTTGCGGTTCCCGCGCGAGTCGCGACAAACACGACGCAATGAAGTCACAAACATCAACTATTTGTAGTAATTGAAGTACAGTTTGGCCTATTTTTTTATGAAATAAGGGGGCAAACGAGCAAACGGGTCACCTGATGGAAAGCAACTTCCGTCGCCCATGGACACTCGCAGCGTCAGAAGAGCTGCAAGTGCGTTGCCGGCCTTTTAAGAGGGCATAGGGTAATAGGAGAGGGTAGGGATGGGAAGGGAAGGGAATAGGGTAGGGGATTGGGCCTCCGGTAAACTCACTCACTAGGCGAAACACAGCGCAAGCGCTGTTTCACGCCGGTTTTCTGTGAGAACTGGTGTGGTATTTCTCCGGTCGAGCCGGTTCCATTCGTGCCGAAGCATGGCTCTCCCACGTATAAATTGCATCGTCTCGTCACGCCACAAAGTGAACTGACCCTTAGTATTTTAACGATATTAGTGGCGGCTCGGTCAGGCCGAAGCCCACTGACGTCATTTCAGACGTTGTATATATCTTGCCGTTCTCAGAAACTTCGATAGCGCGATGCAGGATTGTTAGGTGAATTATGGGTACCGCCACAGTACTAAATAAAGTTCAATTTGTGTTGCATCGTCTTGTCACCTTTTAATGTGATCTGACCCTAAGTGTGTCAATTACTACTTCCCTAAAGGCGGTACAAACGACGGGTGTCGGGACTCGGGACTCGGGAGTATCGCTAACGACGCGATGTTTCGCCGACTCACCTCCGAGGTGATAAGAGAGATTTATCATTTTGTGTGTAGGGTTGGCACAAATTGAAAAGCGAATTAAAAACTTATACTGTTTTATTTCTTTATTTTACTATATTTGAAAATGTTTTGTTACAATACAAAATAGAAAAATAAAATCGTAACAATATTAACAAGTTGGCCGCTATCTCGCTAGAAATATAGTATAATTTTTGTCGCTAGAGATGTCATTACCTACATTTAAACAGTGGCCGTGTTCGTCGGCGTAATTTTTAGCGCATTCGCTGCAAAACCTAGTTATTGCGCATGTCCAAATCATGTCATGCCATGGCAACGACAACTGTTTACGACTTGACATTTAACCCAATTGCAATTTGTTGGTGGCGTTGCAATGAACAAACCAGTGGGAGAGCCATGCTTCGGCATGAATGGGCCGGCTCGACCGGAGAAATACCACGCTCTCACAGAAAACCTGCGTGAAACAGCGCTTGCGCTGTGTTTCACCGAGTGAGTGAGTTTACCGGAGGCCCAATCCCCTACCCTATTCCCTTCCCTACCTTCCCCTATTCCCTTCCCTTCCCATCCCTACCCTCCCCTGTTACCCTATTCCCTCTTAAAACGCCGGCAACGCACCTGCATCTCTTCTGATGCTACGAGTGTCCATGGGTGACGGAAGTTACTTTCCATCAGGTGACCCGTTTGCCGTCTTATTTCATAAAAAAAAAACAATTAAATTTTTAAATTTTTCCAAGTGATCCATATCGATATTTTCCAAAATAAAATAATCAAACACTATCATAGTGTTAAATAAATTATTTGTGCGGCTGTTAGACAATTTAGGCTTATGTATTTATGTTTAGCTTTTATTATTTTAATCATGTATAAACAATTAAGACGTTGTTTACGACTTGACCAGCAACTTGTTATGGCGTTGCCATGACATCTTTTGGACATGCGCAATAAAAGGTTTGTCCAAAAATACGCCGACGAACACGGCCAGTAATTAATGTGTTTTTTTCTTAGTTAAACCTCCATACTTATATGGTAGGGGGAGAGAACGGGGCCAGCTGTGTTGAATATTATATCCCTTTATAGCACGGTCACTAAATACGTAGTTTAGACATTGATCATGGTCGTTCCTCCACTGTAGTAAGATTATCTATCGGTCGACAACCCTACTCTCCTCCACCTCCAATACCGGCCGCGTATTTTGACGTGCGCATCAATTTGCCGCGGCGCGCCGCGTTGTGCTCCTGGATAGGAGTTATTTTTATCGCGCTCTCGGCAGCCCTGGGTACTCAGTCAAATTGTATTCGATAGTTTTTGAGGGTGTGCATTGATGGAAGAATACTTATAGCTTGTCAAATAAGCGTCAGCGTCTATCATAAAGTTAATATACCTAGCGGAATAGAGCAACAATCTCGAGCTGTCAAACGAAACCGAAATTGGTTTCATCTGTGTGAAAAAATATGTGTTCGTATACACATACACAAGCATGATTGAACATGATTTCTATGAGATCAAATTGTCAACGTGCGGCACGTGCCGACTGGACGTCAAAAAAAGAGTGCTGCTGTCATGTATCACACGTCTCTTTTTACCACGCAGTGTTACTGATAGTGACGTCTCGCTTGCTCAGGCCTTTGTTTCTCTATTCCGCTAGGTATATTAACTTTATGGCGTCTACACTTTTTTGTCAGACTTTAAAAGATTTCACAACGCAATGAAATAAAAATAAAATACGTGTGGCACTCGGGGACTGCCGCGGTAAAGCTATTGCAGTTAGCAGCTAGCCTACACGCATACGTCTAGTCTCACACACTCAAACACCGTGCCGAAGTCTGCCAAACTGAAACGACTTTAGAGGAGTGTTAGGTTTATTTTCGTTACGGAGTTTCTTGATTCGGTCGCCGCGCTCAAAGCCCTCGATAAAAGCTATGCAATAGTTTAGCATTGCCTGTTTTCATCTAAACAGACTTGCGTACATTTTTACATAATAATATTACGATTTTGGGGTCAAATGACATGGCGCTTGAGATGCGATGTATCAAATCCATACATTTCTGATATCAAAAGTTTGATAATAATATAATATGGGAATAACTGTTAACCGACAAAATATAGGAGGTTCTGTGTTTGGCTCTGGATATTTGAGAGTGGCTTTAGATGTTGTTCCATTGTGGAAATAACTAGAATATTTTTCCTGTGTAAAACTGCTGTGTTATCAATTAAATATGTATTTTCTTGCTTAGCAAATAAAGTTTATTTTAAACAGCATCACGTCGTGTCTTGTCACGTTTATGATCCTTGGTAAAATATTAATCTTAAATTTATTTTGTCCTTCCAATGCATACTTGCCAACTATCGTAAAAGAAAAAACTATAACCTAATATAAAAGACATGGTGCTTAATATTTTTGGCATAAAGTCAACTGTGTTAAGTGTTTTTCCTTATTTCATAACTAGATGACCCGGCAAATGTTGTTTTGCCATATGATATTAAAAGAGGGAAGAACATGAACTACTTACTAATATTATCATTGCGAAAGTTTTTCTGTCAGTAAGTAATCAATTTTACCTCTGAAACGATTTTAATGAAAACAGGTTTTTTTTTAATGAAATAAGGGGGCAAACGATCAAACGGGTCACGTTCCGTCGCCCATGGACACTCGCAGCATCAGAAGAGCTGCAGGTGCGTTAACGGCCTTTTAAGAGGGAATAGGGTAATAGGGGAGGGTAGGGATGGGAAGGGAAGGGAATAGGGGAGGGTAGGGAAGGGAATAGGGTAGGGGATTGGGCCTCTGGTAAACTATCTCACTAGGCGAAACACAGCGCAAGCGCTGTTTCACGCCGGTTTTCTATGAGAACGTGGTATTTCTACGGTCGAGCCGGCCCATTCGTGCCGAAGCGTGGCTCTCCCACGTCTCCCACTCTGTTAAGCTCAACACAGAGCGCACGATTTGCTTCTTAAAGTTAACTGAAACCACGCGAAACCACGTTTATATTGTGTCCACTACAGTATATAGTTATTATCATATTTTATAACTTTTAGGCCCACTTGCGCCAGACTGGGTTAACACGCTTAACTCTGAGTTAAATTATACTTCGACTTTAAATTGACATCATATCTTGCACCACCAAGAGTTAGGAGTTAACCTCGAGTTAATTTTTAAAATTTTTAACCCACCGATGTCGGAGGGTTAAATCAACTAACTCTGGGTTAGTTATAACAAAACTGAGATTTTTCGGTTATGACTTATGTAGTTTGTTGTGTTCAGTAATAGGTACCGGTTTTATTTTGTGTTTAACCATGATAAATGATCAGTGGTTGTTATCTGATGATGATGAAGAAATCGAATACATTAGTAGGACTCGTATTACAGAAGGATTGTAAACGGACCGATCTGTTTAGGGTCCCGTATTTACTCACAAAGAGACAAAGATTTCCATCGAAGATTTCGCCTAGAAAAAGAAACTGTTCTCCTTTTATTAAATAAAATTGAAAATAATTGCAATATACAAATGAGCATAAAAAGTAAGTCGTCCCTACCAAAGTTTAATAATAATAAATATTGGATTAGTGCGTCTTTAGTGTTCATAAATAGGTAGACAGGGTAGACTGGATAAACATTGGACACAAGTGTTTCTTCCCAATTTTTATCATTTTCCGCTTAATTTATTTGCACAAAATATCACAACACGCACGCACAATGCGACATAGAACCACGTGTCATTTCAAATTTGACATAAGGAGATAGCTTTATTTAAAGTACTATGGAGCGAGAGAGAACAGTACACTTAAATTATTCAGCATTCGCTCTATCATATTTGGCTGGATTCATGTTTGGAATTCTATTAATCTAATTGGCATCTATCGTAATTGGAAAAGAATGAATGAACATGACATAAGCCCGGGTTAGTTGACTCTGGGATAAATTCTTCTGGTGCAATATGTAGTATGAGTTAAAAATTAAAAACGTTAACTCTGAGTTAGTAAGCCCCGGGTTATTTATTTAACTCAAAGTTTTGGCGCAAGTGGGCCTAAATGAAATATTACATGATAAAGTTTTGAAACTCGAACAATGTTATGTCATATTGTATGTCACATATAATGTCGTATGGTATGTCATTGTATGTCGTTGTTTGAAGCTACATTAGCTGACTGTAACAGTTTCCTAACCGGAAGTGTTGTGTTGCTAATGCGTCCGACATTATCGTGTTTCCGGCCCGCGTGACGGACAGACGGACAGACAGTTATTTGTATAGATATGAGTTATGACGGACCGACGCGACGGTCAGATAGTTCGAGTCCGACTCGCACTTGGCCGATTTTTCTCCCTTTATGCCACCCAATTTTGTCCAACGGTATGCAATTGCCAGAATATTCTAAACCTTACAATCTAATCTACGTCTTACAAACGTAGTAGCATCTAGGTTTTAGATTTACCTAGGTAGCCTAGTCCACTCTCGGCGTAATAGAATTTCGGATGTCTTTCAGTTCGTACAAAGTGCCCTAGCGAGAGGGCTTTAAATAATTTTGTTTGGACAGAGGTAAGGCTGGAACTACGACTAGAAAATAGTTATTTTGCATGTGAAATAACTCTTATGTGGACCACATAGGGTTTAAAGCGGTAACTGTAGCTGCATCTACGGTTGAAGTTATTTTGCATGTAACATGATTCTTATGTAAAGGGCACATAGAGTTCAAAATAGTAAATGTACCTGTCTCTTCGGTTGAAGTTATTTTGCATCTAACATGACTCTTATGTTAAGGGCCTATAGAGTTCAAAATAGTAAGTGTATCAGCCTCTACCGTTGAAAATTATTTTGCATCTGATATGACTCTTATGTGGGCCACATAAGGTTTAATATAGACGCTCTGAACAGGGTTAGGTTTACCAGGTAAGACTGATGATACGGTAAGAAGTTGACATCTGAAATAACTCTTATGTGAACCACTTAAAGTTCAATATAGGCATTCGGATGAGGCTGCGTGTAAGAAGTTTTTGCATCTGGAATGACTCTTATGTCAATCGCATAAAGTTCAAAATAGTAATTTTGAACAGTTGTATGTGGTATCTTTATTATTCAAAGCCTTAAAGTCGACTTTGGACTAAATCTACTTGTTTAAATTTAAATTTGCTCGACCGGATAAATACCACGTTCTCACAGAAAACCGGCGTGAAACAGCGCTTGCGCTGTGTTTTCGCCGAGTGAGTGAGTTTACCGGAGGCCCAATCCCCTAACCCCTACCCTATTCCCTTCCCTACCCTCAACTATTCCCTTCCCTACCCTCCCCTATTACCCTATTCCCTCTTAAAAGGCCGGCAACGCACTTGCAGCTCTTCTGATGCTGCGAGTGTCCATGGGCGGCGGAAGTTGCTTTCCATCAGGTGACCCGTTTGCTCGTTTGCCCCCCCTTATTACATAAAAAAAAACATTTTGATCTGAATGTAAACAAAATATTGGTTGGGTAAAAATGTTAAAGTCGCATTGGGACACGTAACCACGTAGGGGCCTACCATGAAAGCGTTTTGAGAATCAAACGATCGAATCAGGGCCCGTACTACGGAACGGTTTTGAGACTCAAACAATCGTACGAGAATGTTGCTTCCTACTCTAATAAACGTGAAATGACGTTGTTAGAGCAGGACGCGGCATACTCAGCCGATTGTTTGAGTCTCAAAACCGTTTAGTAGTAGAACTATAGAATGCTGCGTCATATTCTAAGGGTCAATTTATACTAGCGCAGAGTCGAAGCGCATCGAAGCGAATTATTAAAACTGAACATAATAAATTCAACCTTAACTCCAAAGCGTTGACGCACTTTATTACTTCTGAGAATTTAAAAAGGCGCGCGCATCCGCGCGAATTCACGTGGATGCGCGCGACCAACACTGATTGGCCTCGCAGAAGTAATGTATGCGTTATGCTCTCGAATTAAGGTTGATTTTTCTGTGTTCAGTTTTTAGAAATTCGCTTCGCTTCGCTTCGACTCTGCGCTAGTATAAATTGACCCTAACAGACGTGAAATGACGTTGTTCGTTCGGTTGAGTCTCATAACGGTTTCGTGGTAAGGTATCTGATCGAAAATTCGTAAGACAGAGGGAGAGTGCGCGGCGCTGCGTTAGGAAGTAAAGTGTATATTTCTATAAAAAATATAAATTAGGGTGTATATTGTGTCATCATAGAAACGTACAAGTCAAAAAGGGACTTTCAGCGCTGCTACGTTCACAGTAAACCGGCGTGAAACAGTGCTTGCGCTGTGTTTCGCCGAGTGAGTGAGTTTACCGGAGGCCCAATCCCCTACCCTATTCCCTTCCCTACCCTCCCCTATTCCCTTCCCTTCCCTTCCCTAACCTCCCCTATTACCCTATTCCCTCTTAAAAGGCCGGCAACGCACCTGCAGCTGATGCTGCGAGTGTCCATGGACAACGGAAGTTGCTTTCCATCAGGTGACCCGTTTGCTCGTTTGCCCCCTTATTTCATAAAAAAAAAGGGAATTCAAAAATGTGTCTATCTGTCACGCGCAGCGCGGCGCATACTTTGGAAACCCTTGTCCTATAGTAATATCACATCGTTTTGTTACAGCCTGCATAGAGTTACTTGTTTAGTTTGAAAATAAAATTTCCATCTACAGTGCATACTGCAGGGACAGTGATACGAGTATGTTTGAACAATGCAAGATTTGGACGCTATGTTTGGATGTTTTAATGTTTGAGCAAATATTAATATGAGACGGTGGAGTTAGGGTTGTCGATTGCGAGAAAATGGGCGAAAATTATGTTTTGATGTACTAGTAACTAGTTATGGTTTTAACAATCATTTGTAAAGGAAGGAAAGAAGAAAGAAAGGAAAGAAGAAAGAACGGAGTATACTGTAATTATACCAATTTTTACCACTTAAGCATGAAATGATAAGAGACAGACAGACAGTTAATCTATATCTATATGTGGGAGAAAAATAATAGAAACATAAAATATATAAAACAAACAATTTATTTAAATAACAACTACATCACAAATAGACAAAATATGTATACATAATATCATTCATTAAGCATTATTATCACAAATTAATAAATATTATCATTATTAATTTATTATCATTATTATAAATATAAAACAACTCACCATATATATTTCCAAGTTATTCTAAAGACAGCTCAGAGTAATGTCTTGCCGTGCCCAAAATCAGACAACTTCTGATCTGTCGATAATAAGTCATCCCCTTTTTATAAAGTTGTGTTGATAGAAGGGGAAGAGAACCGAGTGGGGGAGAGGCGTGTTCGTCTATGACGTATCAACTGACTATCCATCAACTGTCAACTGACTGTCCAAATATCAATTGACTATCCAACAAAAACTATTATTAAGAAGAATTAGAAGTAATTATTTATAAATTAAAATTTAAAATATTTCATGTTCTCCCACATCTTATATATAAAAATGGATTTTTAAATGTGTTAGTCGCGCTAAAACTCGAAAACGGCTGAACGGATTGGGCTACCTTAAAATATTCGTAGAAGTCCAGGGAAGGTTTTAAAGTGACACGATGTTCACCGGGACAGCTAGTTATTTTATTTTTAAATTTTTTTGAATGGAAATGTTGGTTACATTTTCGCTTAGATTTTGACTGCTTAAAAGATTTCAAAGAAGATATCACCAATAGGTAAAATCTCCACCTAGGCACCTAATATTATGTTCAATGAAAAAGAAATACGAATACATAACATTAGTATTATCATTTCTGATGTATTACACATTTGGGTGTGCTAGGGAGGGGCTTACTAAACAGCTAATGCTGGCTTCTCACGGCGCGTAATATCACGAGCCGCGCTGCGCCGAGCCGATTCGTACGAGCGAGCACTAGCTGTCAGGCGAGTCCGCGATACCCGTTCTCATGGCACGTAATACACGAGCCGCTCGAGCCGCGCCAAGCCGCGCATTTGAAGTTACCGACTTCAATCGGATCGGACGCGCCTGCTCGAGCCAGTCCACGCCACCTCGAGCCGCTACCTTCAAACGGCGCGTGGCTCGAGCTGGCGCGGCCGTGAGAAGCCAGCATAATATATTTTTTTTGGCAGGTGACAGCCCTGATCTAATCCGACGAATTCTCCGGTATATTTTGTTGTCTACCTCCGCGTGATGTAAGACGGTGCACTCTGCAATATTATGTACCTTTTTTTTACATAGGAAAATGCTTTGCGCATCCCCGGCGGATTGGGGACATCGGCCGGTAGGTACATAACAAATAAGAATTGTGAATATTCGTATTCGAATATTAATCGATTTTTGAGGAACAACACAATCTTTTATCGAAATAAAGATTAAGGGCCTGTTTTACCACTTTCTGATAAAGTGCCGAATAGGCTATTCACAACTTCTTTGACAGATTCTCCATACTTGATTGGTCAAGTTAAGTGGTGAATAGCCTATTCAGCACTTATCAAGAAGTGGTGAAACAGGCCCTTAATAAATTAAAAATACGTGTGGTACACGGGGGCTGCCGGGGTAAAGCTATTACATAACATTTTTTTTAAACTTGCAAATATAATTTGCACACGTCTAGTCGCACGCACACAAACACCGTGCCTTAGTCTTTCGAAATCATTATAATTTGGATACATCTAAATCGTTTTGATTTTTAACCTGGGAAACCGCGTTTTTTTCTTTCTCTTTCTTTGAACTTTGATCGAAACTCTTTCTCCTCTTATAAAGATAGATTATAAAGATAGATGATAGTATAATCAGAGTAGACAGAACTGAAAAGTACCTCGACTTCAAACAAACTGGCGAATTATTATTATTTTTAATGAAAAAAGGGGGCAAACGAACAAACGGGTCACATGATGGAAAGCAACTTCCGCCGTCCATGGACACTCGCAGCATCAGAAGAGCTGCAGGTGCGTTGCCGGCTTCGCCACGCCCCCCGCCTGCCGACATAATAGAAAATAGTCAAATTTCTAATTTCCTTGTTTAGTACTTAACTAAATTTTTACTTGCTACCTGCTACTAAATTTTGTGTTTACATGCAATAAATAACTTAAAATTAAGTTAAAATTTAGTTGACTACTTATCAACTTAATACGAGTAAACCAGTACCTACGGCGCCGCCGGCCGATATGACATACTACGCCAAACGTATCGAGATCTCTTCTGAGTTGGCCCCAAGGGGTTAGTGCGAGTTTTATTCGATCCGACGCATCGAGCACGTTAACGTGAATTTATATGGGATCAAAGCAGTATCCAAGTTAGCCAGTATATGGCGCTGCTTTGATTCCATATAAATGCACGTTAACGTGCTCGATGCGTATGATCGAATAAAACTCGCACTAACCCCTCTGCTCGTAAGTTCTGTTTAGTCTAGTATAATCATGACGTATGTAGGAATAGCAAACGTGGATCACATGAGTCATGACAGTGTATATATAGTGACAGTAAATCACTCAGCGTGTACACTGTACATTGTGGTGGAAATGTCAGCGTGGATTCACGACACGGAAGCGCTATCCATACTAATAATGTACGTGTGTCCGTCTGTCTGTCACCTAATATTAACTGTTGATACTATTTTGATGTTCGGCTTATTAGTTTTAGTACCGGGATAGGATGTAGGATGAGTTTTTATTGTGGAAAAATGTAAGTATCCCGCGCCAAAAACGATTTTCCGCCAAACGAAATTGTGACCTATCCCCCCCCCTTATTTTTATGAAATAAGGGGGCAAACGAGCAAACGAGTCACCTGATGGAAAGCAACTTCCTTCGCCCATGGACACTTGCAGAATCAGAAAAGCTGCAGGTGCGTTGCTGGCCTTTTAAGAAGGAATAGGGTAATAGGGGAGGGTAGGGATGGGAAGGGAATAGGGGAGGGTAGGGAAGGGAATAGGGTAGGGGATTGGGCCTCCGGTAAACTCACTCACTCGGCGAAACACAGCGCAAGCGCTGTTTCACGCCGGTTTTCTGTGAGAACGTGGTATTTCTGCCGGTCGAGCCGGCCCATATTCGTGCCGAAGCATGGCTCTCCCACGTCTGTCTGTCTGTCAGTTACCTCTTCACGCCTAAACCGCTGAAACGATTTTGCTGGGTATGGAGATAGGACAGGCCCGGATAAGGGCATAGTAATAATAATAAACATTTATTCAACATGTAAACACATTACACCACATTACAAAACAGAACATAGCAAAACAAAAAACAGAGAAAAAAAACAATCAGACGGACATTATAATACACATTTTTAATATCTATCTGGGTACAAAACACAATGTAGTGTAATGCGAATGCTGCCGAAAAGGACCCCACTCAGGCGATGATCGCGGTATAGTACCTACACCGCCCGCGATCCCTGGTGTTCTGTGGAGCCTTGTTGTCGTTCGCTCGACAGATGCACACTGGCGTGCAAACTAATTAAGTATAATAATTAATATTAGGCATAGGATACTTTATATCCCTCAAAAATACTTTATATCCAGGAAAAATGTGCGGTTCCCGCGTCATAAACGATTTTTGGTGCAATTGAGTTGCGGAAGTTACTTCAAGGATTTTTCATCCCGAAAAGTTTTGTTTCCGAATTCCACGAATGAAATTCGTATTAAGACATACGACAGACAAAGAAATATTCCAATTATTTAAAGCATTTTCCGACTGGCTCTCCAGTTTTCAGTTTTTCCATTCTTCATCCAACGACAATAAGAAAGTTTCGCGTTAATTAAAAAACTTCCATTCCTTATGAATAGTTTAAAGTTACTGCGATACAATAGTTAATTTTTAACTGACAGTTAAGTTAACTTTTAATAAAAGCTGGAGTGATTTCCGACAAGGCTTGTCTTTTTGTGAGTTTGCGTTATAATTCAAAAAATTTGTAGCATACTTACTAATATTAAAAATGCGAAAGTTTGTCTGTCTGTCTGCAAAGTCTTGACGTTTTAAAGGCTGTGCTGATTCAAATTGGTGTAATGATTAGAAATCGGATTATATGCACGATCAAAGTGCCGAAATATGCATGCAAATATGCACGAAATATGACCCAAATATGCTCAAAATATGCACAATCAAAAGTCACAGTTATTATTTAAATTCAAATCCAGGATTTTTCATTTCTTATACAGTACTTCAATATTTAACTACTTTATTAAATTTTTTTTGCTATTAATATTACCAACTACAAAGAAAAATTTTGTTTCTAGAAAGATATTGTACCTATCGGGTGTATTGACTATTGTATTCTTTTAATGGGGATATTCGTAGGGATGAACCCACATATTTGAATCGTTTTGATCTATCGTACCTCTGTTTTGTGACCTCGGTGTATTATCATGATAGCTAGTTTGGAGACTACGAGGGCATAAAACTACCGAAATATGCACTATTAAAGAAAAGTTCCCATAATATGCGCTATCGCCTAAAAAGTATGCATTTGCAAATATGCCAATGCATATAATCCGATGTCTAGTAATGATACTTTGAGAGACGGAAAAGACAGTTTAGTCAGTCAGTTGTCAATTTTTGTTGCGAAATTTCGGTTTCCGTGCAATAAACTTAAACGCTTTGAGCCTGAGTCGCCTAAATGATTTAGATGAAATTCGGTATGGAGATACTTTGAGTCCTGGGAAAGGGCATAGGATACTTTTTATCACGAAAAAACGCACGGTTCCCACACGATAAACGATTTTTGGCGCAACGGAGTTGCTTTTGTAACAATAAAAGATCCCTATTCTGAAAAATCTATAGGTTTCAACAGTCAACATTAAATCCATTGTCGCTGGACATCTACGATGGATCTGCGCTGCGCCGTCAGCGTGGTGACCCGTCACGTCCCCACAGAGGACCGTCGTTTATCTTCATCTGTCCGATAGCGAGCGGATAGATGCATCGGCGCTTTCCGATAGAGAAATGTTGGGTTGATGTTGTACTTTAGATGAGGTAATGGTGCACACCAATCCATACTAATATTACAAATTGCGAATGTGTGTCTGTCTGTCTGTCTGTTACCTCTTCACGCCCAAACTGCTGAACCGATTTGGTTGAAATTTGGAATGGATATACTTTGAGTCCCGGGAAAGGACATAGGATACTTTTTATCCCGAAAAAATGTACGGTTTCCGCGCGATAAACGAATTTTAGCGCAACTAGTTTTATATAACGGGTATTCGCATGGAATCAAAGTATGTTTTCAGAGTGGGAGAAATGATCTAGCTAGGTTTTTGAAGTGATAACTTCTTTAGCGGCGTTGTGCACTTTTTTTTGGGATGGGTAAACAATTTTAAACTCTCGTCAGGAGCGTTAGAACAAATGACCTGATGAAACATTTGTAGGAGGGATAGTGGACCGCCGGAACTACCGGAGTGCAAACTGTTGTATTTTCTTTCTTTAAATTAATGATTGCAATAACTTACACTCATAACTTGCACTTGCATACGTGGGAGAGCCATGCTTCGGCACGAATGGGCCGGCTCGACCGGATACACCGGACCACGTTCTCACACGAAAACCGGCGTGAAACAGCGCTTGCGCTGTGTTTTGCCGAGTGAGTGAGTTTACCGGAGGCCCAATCCCCTGCCCTACCCTTCCCTACCCTCCCCTATTACCCTATTCCCTCTTAAAACGCCGACAACGTACCTGCAGCTCTTCTGATGCTGCGAGTGTCCATGGGCGACGGAAGTTGCTTTCCATCAGGTGAACCGTTTGCTCGTTTGTCCCTTATTTCATTTTTTTTAAAAAGTTAGTGCCTACGAAAAGTATGCAGTTGGCTACGGAAACTGTATACTGTATAGGTGTCTGCCAAAACTATACAGATGGCTACGAAAACTATTAAGGTGTATACGTAAACTGTATCTACAGGTGACTACGAAAACTGTAGAAATGTCTGCAAAAAAAGTTGTCTACGAAAACAGTGCAATTATCTTCAAAAACTTTACAGATGTTTATGAAAATATACAAATGGCTACGATGTTTGTACAATGTACAGGCTAAGTAACCTGCCCCCGTAGACAAGTGGCAAAACGCTAACGCTAGCGCTAACGCTGACGCTACAAAATGTATGGATTTGACATTAGTATTCGCTAGCGAAGCGATGACTTATGTCAAATCGCATACATTTTGTAGCGCTAGCGTTAGCGTTAGCGTTAGCGCTTTGCCACTTGTCTACAGGTGCTGTACATCGACGAAAACTATACAGTTGTCTACGAAAACTGTAAAGTCTGCAATGAAAACTGTGGAGATGATTACGAATAATTTTCAGTATAAATATTTTGTCGATGCTTAATTATTATGAGAGGCGTTTATAACCTCTATTATTTTCAATCTAATCTCCCTTACAATATGTTGCTAAAATCAATGTTGAGTCTTCATTATAATGACGTCATAATCTGGGTGTTTATTTTAATCTATTCTTGTTTAAGATGTTTAGGGATTTAGAGGTTTGAAATGTTGAAAATATTTATATACATAATCTGCTGCTTTACATTTCATTATGTTATGTACTTAGACGTTTTACATGTAAAGGTGCTCCCTCACCGCGAGCATTCACTTGTAATGTAACATTAAAGATTTGACTTTGAGCATTACATTAAAATACTTGCTTTTTATTAAATAAGGGGGGCAAACGAGCAAACGGGTCACCTGATGGAAAGCAACTTCCGTCGCCCATGGACACTCGCAGCATCAGAAGAGCTGCAGGTGCGTTGTCGGCCTTTTAAGAGGGAACAGGGTAATAGGGGAGGGTAGGGAAGCGAACTTGACGTAGGGGATTGGGCCTCCGGTAAACTCACTCACTCGGCGAAACACAGCGCAAGCGCTGTTTCAGCGCCGGTGCCGGTTTTCTGTGAGCCCGTGGTATTTCTCCGGTCGAGCCGGCCCATTCGTGCCGAAGCATGGCTCTCCCACGTCAAGAATGCTATCTCCCTGGCTGACAAGCATTCGCGTGTAACATTCGACTTCATTTCATAGCTAGTTGATGGTATAAGTTGTATCAAGATATTACACACTGTATCATTACAAGGTATGTACGCATTGTAATGCTCGACTCTGTAATGTTACATTACAAGCGGATGCTCGCGGTGAGGGAGCACCTTTACAGAAAAATCGGCTAAGTGTGAATCGGACTTGTGCACGAAGGGTTCCGTACTATTATAGAGTAAAATAGGTTAACAAAATTACAATACTAACTCATTCTGTCTCTTGTTTCAGGTAAGTGTCACCAAATGAATATTTTGTCCTGGCTACCAACTGGCTAAGTTTATACTAAGTTTTTTCTATGATGGTAAGCTATAATGTATACTTGTCTTGTCTTGTCTTGTCTACGCCTCCGTGGTCTAGTGGTATAGAGCGCGGCTCTTGACTCAGAGGACTTGTCTGACAAGTAAGAGATCCATGCGTGGATGGGCATTAGGCATGTAAAAAGTCGGTCCTGCGCCTGATCTCTCGCCAGTCGTGTCGGTCTTTTGTCCCACTGGGTTATGACAGTAAAGGAACAGAGAGTTTTTTTTTTTTATAAAATAAGGGGGCAAACCAGCAAGCGGGTCACCTGATGGTAAGCAACTACCGTCGCCCATGGATACTCGCAACATCAGAAGAGCTGCAGGTGCGATGCCGGCCTTTTAAGAGGGAATACGCTCTTTTCTTGAAGGTTTGCAGGTTGCTCTTGTGTACTGCGCACACACTGGGGCACTTTAAAATTACTCCTGCGTAGCTGGCCTGGTTTCAATGAAACCGGCCACCGTCACCGAAACCGGTGTGGGAGCTATTATTATTATTATTATTGTCTTATACTTTCGAAAGGACTCAAATTATAAAAGTCTAGCATGTTGAACGCCAAGCAAAATTCCGCGTCAAAACAAAAGTACCAACTTGGAAATAAAACATTCTTCATTTAATTTCAATTCATATCATTTTCCATTACCTAAATATCTCATCGTATCATATCTTCGAGATAAAAATATTGTTAATAAAACAGAATATTATTAGCTATTGAATTAATCCAAAACACGTTTTCAGAATTGAGATTAAACTAAAATAAACCGCACCTGTTTTTATGAAATAAGGGGGCAAACGAGCAAACGGGTCACTTGATGGAAAGCAAATTCCGTCGCCCAAGGACACTCGCAGCATCAGAAGAGCTGCAAGTGCGTTGCCGGCCTTTTAAGAGGGAATAGGGGAGGATAGGGAAAGGAAGGGAATAGGGGAGGGTAGGGAAGGGAATAGGGTAGGGGATTGGGCCTCCGGTAAACACACTCACTCGGTAAAACACAGCGCAAGCGCTGTTTCACGCCGGTTTTCTGTGAGAACGTGGTATTTCTCCGGTCGGGCCGGCCGATTCATACCGAAGCATGGCTCTCTCACATCTGTCTGTCTATCAGTTACCTCTTCACGTCTAAACCGTTGAACCGATTTTGCTGAAAATTTGGTATGTAGTATGGACATTGGACATACCCAAAGTATGTTCCATACCCGAGAAAGAAAATAAATGAATTTTGGGCGCAACGGACTTTCGGGCTTGCGGGGCAGTGATGATGACGAACTATAGCTAAGAAAATTCAAACAAAACGAAAGGAACTAGATCAAAATCGGTCCACCCGTATAGCTATTTCCACATTATGCAATTTCATCTTCAATTTTCGTCATCATCTTTTTATTCAACTTTCGTTTGGCATATTCAATAATTGAATGCGTCAAAATCCAACCGCGTTGAAAGAAAAGTGTCATAGCGAGCGCTACGATTTTAACGCGCGTCACGGGCATGCCTCACGTGCGATGTTGAATGCGCTATAAGGCATGCCCTTGATGAACAAAAAAAGGCACAATGTGGACAAAGCTTTTGGATGATACAATGCCACGAACAAACACATAGACAAACACGTCAAACTTATAACACCCCTCTTTTTCGTTTCCAGGTTAAAATATTCTCGCATAATAAGGTTAAGAATAATTTTTCTTGCACTTGAAGAATACAACCTTTTCGTAGCACCGCCGTAGCGGTCACGTAGAGGCTCTACGGCGTAGAGGGTCTACGACGTAGCGGTGCTACGACGCAAGCAGCTGTTGTTATATTTTATAGCTACGTTTTTGTAACTTAAATTTAAATGTGAAATATGAGACAATGTTTCAATTGTTATATTATACTATCACAATAATAAAAGTGAAGATTAATATAGAGGGTGCAGGTTAGAACCCGGGTAGAGGCGTGTACCAAGAGACATTTTCTGATCTCAAGTACATAATACGGATGCTCGTATGGTGAAGGAAAACATCGTGAGGAAACCCGCACATGGTTTGTCCCAGACGTATTGACTAGTTCTTCCCTCTGGACTAGGCCGACTATGTTGCGTGAATGTCGTATATGCGCTTGGGCAAAAATCTTGTCCCAGGCACTACAGTATTTGAGGAGTGGTTACTTCGCTCTGAAAATACTGTATAAATCATCCACAACGGATGCAAAGGCCTAGTTTTTTTTATGCAGATACTTTCTGTCCCGGGAAAGGACGTAGCATAGCTTTTTTGCGAAAAAATAAATTTCTGCGTTAATCCGTGGCAATAAATATCTGGAAATATCTTTTGGTCAGTTCTCAAGCATATTGCCACGCTGTATGGCAAAAACAACGTTCGCCGGGTCCGTTAAATGTAAACGCGGGTTATATTTTAACCGGAATAACAGAGTGAACCGCCAGTTTAATATGTTGAAGACGGCCCGGTGTTGTGTGGTAGTTAACTACACGGAGTTGTAAATTACTAACATTGCTGTAGATATAGAGAGCGTAGACATGGTTACAGCGGGTTTGGCCAGCAGAATCCTGCGACAGCAATGCGACAGGTGCGTGACAGATATTGCACAATTTCTACTGTTTGTTAAAAAAATTGCATACGAAAAGTCGAACAAATACCAGTTGAATGCTGTCAAACGCGTGTCGCATTGCTGTCGCAATATATGTGCAATACTAAGGATTTTGTATCATTTTAACTATATTTAAATGTAAACGCATGTTATATTCTAACCGGAATAACGGATAACCGCTAGTTTAATATGTTAAAGACGGCCCGGTGTTGTGTGGTAGTTAACTACACAGAGTTGTAAATTACTAACATCGCTGTAGATATAGGCAAGAGAAGACGATAGACATGACTTGCTGTATCTCGCGCTAGGGACTCGGATTAATTTTATAGGAAAAACATACATGTGGCACTCGGGGACTGCCGCCGTGCCGCGGTAAGGCTCGCTTTTTAATTCGCATTCGCGGTCGCTGCGCTCCAAGCCCGCAATGAAAAAGTTATGCAATAGCTTAAGGCGAGGATAAACCCCAATTTGTTATTCCGTGACTCCCGGTTTACCTAGTTCCAATATAATAACGAAGTGTTAAAAATATGAGATATAAAGCACAATATTTAAAATACCTTAAACCATAAACATTTTAATAAAACGTAATACTTTGGCTGTAATTAATTTACAAACTCACCTCCGAAAAAAATCTATTTCATCGAAATATAAGTATTAACTAGGATAATTAAAATTTCTTTAACCGAACAATTTTGTTTCTTAATATTTATTTCCAAAGATATTTAAAAAAAACATGAAAAATAGAGAAGATCCGCACTTGTTGTTACAGTTTTATGCTAAGCTAAAATGAATCTTATTGCGATGCGTATACGCTTGGTCTTTGGTTGTGTGCAAGGTTATCGTTTTTGATTGAGATTAATCCCCGCCTTAAAAGTTACTCTTACAGCGCGGCGTTTCTTAAATCACTTAGTTTTGTTACATCCTGTATACAACAGCTGAAAATAATCACGTGGGCTTCGGCCTGACCGAGCACACCTCGCTCGGTTGGAAGATATGCCTTTGGGGCCTCCACGCTTATCCCACACTCTTTAATTTTAGAAATGTAAGTGGCATGTCTATCTCTTCAAAACTCTACACGAGCCCTACAAAGTGCCCTATACAAACATCGGTCTCACTGAATATTTCACTGCCCTTTACCGTGTAGCGGATACGCAGGATTACTTCGTATAGGGCTCAAACCACTGAACGGTGTGCGGCTGCGAATGTTACTAGACGTGGAATATTCTTAGCCTTTTATTGACTAAATAGAAATTGCGAGGTTTCACCGAAAAGTATCGTACGTTTTGCCACGATAAAAAGTTTACTATGTTCTTGTTGGTTATCTACTCTATGTTTATGCAATATTTCATCAAAATTGGCTCTCTATTTTCGCAGCCTATCATTCATATTATATCACCTTTGATGCAAAGAAACAAACTTTTCCCCGTCATAATTTATTAAGAGGAGTCCACACCGCCCTTTTTTCCATACAAACGTTGTCCCCCTGTTTCCTCCCTGGATAATGCTAGAAGAATTATATTTTTTTTTCCTGAATTTCTACGGCCACTAACACAATGTCCCTATGTTTTCGTTTTTTTCATAATTTATTTACTAGCTATTTGACCGAGCTTTGCTCGGTTTTCGATGATAGTGACATTTTCTAAAAATGATTCCTAGCTAGATCGATTTATCGCCCCCCAAACCCCCTATATACTAAATTTCATGAAAATCGTTGGAGCTGTTTCCGAGATTTATCCAATTATATATATATACAAGAATTGCTCGTTTAAAGATATAAGATTAAATATGATATGAACGTTCAAAAACCCAAAAAAAGGCCAGATTTTCCGCTGTGTTCAAACATCCAGAAAACAGATTTTGCTAGATTATAAAAAAAAAACAGGAACACAGCTCAAGCCTTTCTTTAATCTTTCATGAAAAAAGTACTTAAATCGGTTAAGTTTTGGAGAAGGAATCAGGGGACAACGAATCGTTGATTTTCTGCAGTTGTCTCTATCGCGTTCTGCGGTATAGGCTTGAGGTAAGGGAGACAGCTACAGATATTACACGTACTTTTTCTTTCATTTCTCTAGCCCCTGGTGTATCCTATTAAGTAACTGTGATGAAATCACGCCTAAACTATTAAACAGATTATGATAGTTGCTATATTAAGATGAGTAACCTCCACACGTCTATCAAAATATGATATTCCCAAAATCTTAACTATACTTCCGTCAAAGTCTTAACCTAGGTTCAAGAATGTTTGCTATTATTTTGCTCCCATCTGGCTATAAGGATCCCCTTTGGCGAGGTAAAGGGGAAACGACCGGTGGGGTAAGGGGGTGACGACCCCCCATCGGTGGGGTAAGGGGGTTAGAGCCACTTATCAATTACGTTCACCAGTTGCATTTAAATTTTCTATCGGTCGGCGCCGTGCGATGAATATTCTACTGATCATTTATGTTCTAGGAGCGATAAGGGAGAAGAATGGCAGAAGAATGTTTTACTAGATGCTGTGGATTATATATTGCGCAAGTTTCTGGAAACTGTGCATTTTTTTCGGAATAATCTTAGAGAGATAGGTAGTGAAAATGTTCGTGTGTGTTCGTAGTTTGAGAATGGCTTTTATTTGCAAAGCAACTAGATAGTTTTTATGCCAGCTTTCAGACAAAAAAACTATTTCTAAATAAGTCTATCCGTTTGGTTTCTATGTCACCGACAGGCACATACAGACAGATCTTTATTCGTTTAAAAAGTGTTTTTATAAGACTTTTTAACCCCCAACGAAAAAAGAGTATTGTAGCCTGTTTCACTACTTCCTTGACAGACTTTCCAACTTTTTTGACAGATTCTCCATACTCTATTTGTCAAGTTAAGTGGTGGATAGCCTATCCGGCACTTATCAGGAAGTGGTGAAACAGACCCTTAGTTAAAATTATGTTTACTTGTTAATGTTATATGAACTTATATGCACTAGAAACCTTAGAACTGTACGTAAGAAAACCCGTCGTCTTTAAGTAACCCGGTTATAATAATAAGATAACTGCAATTAGATTAACTTAAGTATAGGAGGAGCTTGGGACACTTGCGGCCTGACTTCATATTTTAATGATTACCTAACTTTAAAATAATGAAGACTTTGACAGAAAATGTGTGGATTTTGTGCTATAATAATCGTCATGAAATTATTGTTAAGAAATTATAAAATTCGTCAATCTATCTGAATATCTAATATATAAAAATAAGTCGGGTTTTCCTTCCTGACGCTATAACTCCAGAACGCACGAACCGATTTCCACGGTTTTGCATTCGTTGGAAAGGTCTCGGGCTCCGTGAGGTCTATAGAAAAAAAAAATCAGAAAAAACTTGAAGAGAAAGGCAGGAAAACAGGGAACATCATTTTATGGCAAACATTTGCCGGGACAGCCAGTAATATTATATAACTCAAAGGTGGCTGACTGACTGACTGACTGTCATAGTGGTTTATCAACGCACAGCCCTGGAAGTCCAACACTGGAAGGATCGGGCAGAAATTTGGCAGAATTTTGCAGGTAGATGTTATAACCGTAAGCATCCGGTAAGAAAGGATTTTGATCAATTCTACCCCCAATGGGTTAAAATACGGGATGAAAGTTTGTATATATACTTCTTAAGGCGAGTGAAGCCGCGGGCAAAAGCTAGTTTAATTATTAATTTAAAAAAACTCGTTTATGTCACAGAGACTGTACATTTTGCCGCGATAAAAACCATCATTCGTCCTTAAGGGCCTGTATTCCCAGAAACGGACGATTTTCAAGATTTAAAAGTGACAGTAGACACAAAAATATAGTAATTTAAATTCTGAAAAAATATATGTGTTACTTAAGGATCTAACACACTGGAATTTATATTCCAATACATAATATTATCATGAATTTTACTCGATAGAAAAAAAATCCCAAAGTTACCTTTTTTTTTAACGAAATTGCCATACTATGTCCAAATTATTTGGAATTTTCAGATAATTTTTGCACTGAATTAAAGACAAAGAATATATCTAGGGTGTTTCGTTTTTTTGACTCGATTTAATTGATGTATAAAAAAACGACGATCATAAACTATAAAATAGCAGACGCAAAGTGTATGACTGAAAGCGTACCAGCCGAACCTTCGAGTGAAGTTCATGATATTGTGTAATGGAATATAAATTCCAGTGTGTTAGATCCTTAACTAACACATATATTTTTTTCAGAATTTAAATTACTATATTTTTGTGTCTACTGTCACTTTTAAATCTTGAAAATCGTCCGTTTCTAGGAATACGAGTACACAGGCCCTTAATGTAATATTATGTCCGTACCAAACTTCAGCAGAATTGGTTCAGCGCTTTGATCGTGAAGAGATAACAGACAGACACCCTATCCTATTTATAATATTAGTAAATGGATATATCAAATTATGACAAACATACGCGTTCATGTCATATCACAATTAGTTCTCCAATAGCTTCCATTTAATTCGGCCTTCATAATACATTAAATACAACGTATTGCCAAATTCATCATCACATTATGTGATGACAGATGATGTAGTTATGATGTGATGATTATATGTCATGGAGATTTGGTATGCTCTTTGTTGGGAGTTATTTTGAACTAGATGACGCCCGCAACTCCGCTGCGCCGAAAATCGTTTATCGCGTGGGAACCGTACATTTTTCCGAATTGAAAAGTATCCTATGTCCTTTCCCGGGACTCAAAGTATCTTCATACGAATTTTCATTAGAATCGGTTCAGCGGTTTGGACGTGATGAAAATATAAAAATACACTTTTGCATTTATAACTTTAGTATGGACGGTTATGTCAGTTTTATTAACCCCCCGGCAAAAAGAGGGGTGTTATAATTTTGACGTGTCTGTCTGTCCGTGGCATCGTAGCATCCAAACGGATGGACCGATTTTGGTTTAGGTTTTTGTTTGAAAGCTGATGGCTGATGTTTAAAGCTCCCATACAAAAAACACTATTTTCGGTACGGGACTTCAATTCACCGATGTTTTTATACACCGTTTAGTTCAGTTGAGTAACATACATCCATAGTCTCAAACTTTTCACAAGTACATTTTGAAGTTGTCAGCACTCTCAAGTCCTAGGTTCTAAGTTGGGAACTATCTGGATTTTGGAATGTCGAATCAATCGAGAATCGTACTAGCAAAAGTTTGGTGAAAGTTTTCCATGCACCTGAAATATTTCTTCTCCATTTAGAACTTTTAAATAGTTAATTTTGCCGGCTATAATGCATCTTAATTCTGAATCACGCGATAAGCGTCGGCCATTATTTATTTTGTCGGGTTTTTAACCACCGAAGAAAACAGAGGGATCTTATAAGTGACTGGTCTGTCTGTATTTATGTTAATAATTATTTCGATCAAAATTGCAGTCGGGTGCAGTTCTTCAGTAAATTGAGGACAAAAGTCTTCGTTTTTTATGAAGCCAAGTGTGTGCATATTGTGTGTGTGTGTGTGTGTTTGTGTGTTTGAGTGATTTACGCCCGAGTGGATGTGACGGACTAGAGGCGGACGACATGTGTTCATATTTTTGCGTTCGTATATCAAAGTCGAACACGTCAGAGTGTGTATTAGCGAAGAATTATTGTGTTTAGAATGTAGGAGATGCTTCGGCACTAACGGGTCGGCTCGAGGTCGGCCTATCGTGTGGCGGCTAAATGCCACAGAAGTTTGACAGTGCCGGCATGACGCCCGCAACTCCTTTGCGCCAAATTTCATTTATCGCGCGGGAACCGTACATTTTTTCGACATAAAAAAGTATCCTATGTTCTTTCCCGGGACACCAAGTATCTCCATACCAAAATTTCAGCAAAATCGGTTCAGCGGTTTTGCGCTTGAAGCGGTGACAGACGACGGTTCTGTGTAAAAGTGTCTCAACACTCGAGGCTGAATTACGCCGGCGTAAATTCCGCCGCAAATGTCAAACGCATACAAATATGCGACTTAATAGTGTGTCGTCTCTCGCGTTCCGCCCGTATTTTGTATGAGTTTGAAACGCGGCGGAATTTACGCCGGCGTAATTCAGCCTAGTGTGTTTAGACACTTGACATACTTTTACGTTTATAATATTGGTATAATAGATATATATGTCGGCGGGATGGCGCTTTGATCGGCCAAAATGTCACTGGTCATCCGTCCACGAAACGTCAAGCTGTGTCGTTGACAGCTGTCATGGCTTGGGAGTGGCCTATGCTTGTTTAAAAACGTGAGATAACGGTTGTTTTAGTGATACCGAACGGACGCAAGCGCAGAACTCTCCGCGTTTCGGGTGGTAATCCGTTTGCATCGCGCGAGTGGTAGAATAATTTGTGTTATTGACGAATTAAATTAATTAAAGGACGTGGTTGTGATCAGTTTGGAAGTTTATTTCAAGTGAAACACTTTTCTTACCTAAGATGGCCGATGATGAAGAGCCGATATCTCCGCATAGTCCGATCCTCCCTCTTACATACAGATGTTAGTGTAAACACCGTTATCCTTCAAACCATCAAATGAGCCCGTCAAAATGAACAACTTTTTCTATGAGAACAATGCTGGGAACTCAAAAAAATCCGTCTTCATACCCATGCAAATTGCCGATCCGGGCATCCGTATGGGTATGAAGACGGCATTTTTTATTAAATTCCCAGCATTGTTCTCATAGAAAAAGTTGTTCATTTTGACGGGCTCATTTAATGGTTTCAAGGATAACGGTGTTTACACTAACACACTGTATTAACGATTTTTTTAGCATGTATTGAGCCGCTAACAGGGCACAATGCACATACATACATACACAAACTCACTCTTCCTTTTGACTATATCGTAGTCGGGTAAAAAACAGCACTAATATTTTAACTTCCTTGTCGCAACAAAATTAAATTACGCTCCTTATGTCACCATATATACACATGGCAGTTTATCAACACATTTTTTTACCACATGTGTCGTTAACTCGAGTTAACTAGGGATGATAAATTGTGGATTTTTTTTCTTCTTTTTTTTTTGACGGCACGCGCCGAGCTGTCATCTTGATTATGTGAGATGTTAGATTTATTGCGTGCGAGCGAGAGGCACGGATAACGCTGTCTCTTTCGTTTTGTCTAATCAACAGATTACTTAGGGTGGGTTGCACCCAGTTACTAAGGGCCTGTTTCACCACTTTCTGATAAAGTGCCGAATAGGCTATTAACAACTTTTTTGACAGATTCTCCATACTTCATCTGTCAAGTTAAGTGGTGGATAGCCTATTCGGCACTTATCAGGAAATGGTGAAACAGGCCCTAAGTATGTCATCTTAAGTGTGGGATAGTGCATTTGATTGATGATTTTTTTTATATTTGTACAGTCTGATCGATGTATGTGTGTTACCTTTTTAAGTTCGAAACCGCTGAAGCGATTTTGATGGAATATCGTATGGTAATAATGTTAGTCCCTGGACAGGATATATTCTAGGACAGTTTTGATAATAGTAAGATTCCCGCCATGAACGAATTTTCTACAAACGAACGAAAAAATCCAGTCCATATCCATACTAATATTATAAAGGCGAAAGTGTGTCTGTCTATCTGCCTGCCCGTCTGTCTGTCTGTTACCTCTTTACGCCCTAACCGCTGAACCGATTTAGCTGGATATGGAGATTCTTTGAGGCCCGGGAAAGGAAATTTTTATCCCGGAAAAACGTACGTACAAGAGGACAGGCGATTCAAACAAATGTGAGCAATAAAATAGGAGCAAGACATTCCATCACGTATTTCATATACACGGACATTTGTATACGTGTAAATGTGTATATTTGTATAACTATACCTCCCCTTCCTATTTTTAAGACTTTCAAGTAGGGCTGCTACCCTTTCAAAGATTTTTTTATTTCCTCTTCATTAAAAGTTAAGTCCTTCTGATATTGTTATAAATGGCTTGGCAGACAAGGACAAAACTGTTTCATTTGTATGTACACTGTATGAATCCTTTTATTATTAAGAACTTTTAGTTTCTTTTGACCGACTTTAAAAGAAGTAGGAGGTTTCTCAAACTTAACCGTATATTATGTTTTTTTTATGTTTGTTCGCGGATAACTTCGCCGTTTGTGAACCAATTTTGATGGTTATCTTTTTGTTGGAAAGACTACACTTTACAGGTGGTCCCATGATAGAGAAGTGCATTTTGAAGTCGTTTTTTTAAAGAATTTCTGTGTTAGTGGCAACCCTGCCAGTCGCACATTCGTCTCGCGTCCCGTTTCGCGTCCGACTATTATGTGTCGAACCCCAAATGAAAAATATTAGCCGACCTAAAACTATTACTCTGACAAGACGTAGTAGGTTACATCTGTCTTGGAAGAATATTCCCACTTGAAATTGCCATAAGAGAAAGACAAGAGACCTATAGAACAATAGTGCTGTAAAAACTTTACTATAATAGAGAGTGTTAACATGTGGACAAAAACACGGAGAGTTATAAATAACTTTTAATTAACATAACTTAGCGTCTAGCGAACATGACAAAAAGTATGGCGGACACAGAGAGACAATTTTGGTGGGAAGCACACAGGAAATACAGGGTGTAATAAGACCACTTCCGATAACTTTGGGGTATGATTATACTACATTTTCTGATTACGAATATGTATTTTTTTTTAATTTTTTTTTTTATTTTTTTTAATTTTTTATTCTTTATTTTTTTATAATTAAAACCCTTTAAACATGATAATAAACCACATAGAAAAATATTTTAAAATATTTTTTTAAATTTTATTATTTTTACCCCCATAAGCATTTGCAAGCGCGCGGTCAACGTTCTCGTGTTCCGAGTACATACCCGAGAACGTTGACCGCGTTAATCAGCTGTTAGCTCCGCCCTACGCACGCTAAGTCGAAAGGTCGTATGCGACGAATGACGATACACTACGAGTTACGACTTACGACAGAACACACAGAAACCCTAATGTATGTCTTTTCAATTTCAAACCCATGAAGGTCACCATGACGTGGAACTTAGAACTCTGACCTCTGACCTCTCATCTAAGCTACTTGCAGTGTTAAGAGTTTAATGGTAGCTCATGTAGAAAACTGTAAGTAACTGTCTTTGCATGTGTAACAACTTACGACAGTATGGCAAACTTCTAAGATTATTAGACTAGTTAAAAAGTTCATCGTAAGTAACGAAACCTATGCGGATGAACTGTTTATCCGCAATCGTCACTTATCAATCGAAATAACAGATGATACACGAAAAAACCTCATACATAAAACTGGCAATTAACTTACGTGAAAAATGTTGAGTTCAAGTGTTCTTACTTCTTTATGCATTTTGAAAATAGTCCTTAACACCAAGCAATAAGACCAGTCACCACCAAGAACGTCAAAAAAACTTCTCGTTAACGAAATGTATCACACCACAAAGTATTTTATTACAACTGAAATAATAATCAATTATTAACACTTTACACAATACTACCACGTTTTGATACTTGAAGTAATTGTTAAAAAATCAAACTTATCTCCTAACAACTCTAACAACCTATTACCTCAATGCTCAAATGGCTACTAAATTAAAAAATCTATTTAATTTTTGAAATAATGTTCGTCGTGTATCGACTTTCGGAAGTAGTCAAAGGACACCGAACGCGGCGGCTTGCTTTGATCGCGGCGCCGACAAAGCGCGCCGCTGTGCAGGTGCCCGACGCACGTGTCGCTAATCCATTTCAAGGACAATCTAAGTGTTGTACCCTATAAATTCAATACTATTTAGTCGATATTTAAATTACCATTAAATAATAAAAATTATAACTATTATTTAGTAGATCTCATCTCATTTTTTTAAATTCGATACCTACATTACCGTGATAAAGTGATTGTTATACCGTGGTACGCGTTATGCGCGTCTAAAATACTTTAATACCTAATTAATTAAATAACTTTTAATTATTGTCGCTTTTCTTAATATTGAGTAGGTATTTGTTTATTTTTAGTTTGACAGTAATCAATACGTACTCGTATGTAAAACAATTAATACGATTTATCGATAAAAAAATTATCGATTACTCAAAATATTCACATTGCACAGGGATACATCCCTATTATTTTACAAAGTTTTTTCTTCAATTTTGTTCAGTCGGCTGTCTAACACGCGCCGTGCTGGTGTAGGTACTGTGACGTTTTTGTTTAAGTTTTGTAATTTTACGTTTAGATGCTGTCATATTATTGCTTGTTTTGTGTATTGTTAACTATTTTTTTTTATGTTTGTAATTAATAACGGGCCGTGACAAGATACGTCCGATGAATGTGCGATGCTTTAAGGAACAGGTGAACATCGTCGTCGATAGACGATAGTGCGGTTTAAACAGTGGAATAAAAAGTGTTTAAAGAATTGGAATGTCTCCTGTAATTACTTTTGTTAAGTGTTGAATAACTCTGCAATCTACATCGAGTTAGATGGATCATGGAGCACAGTTCGAACTGCATTTCATAAAAGCAGACAGCTGATCACAGGTCAGTGAACATGTTATCACGTATGTTTTCCATTGATAGGTATTGATAGGTGCAGTAGGTAACTGTGTATGTATTTTTACAGATGTGTAAATCGGATGATGATCGGATGTGAATTATGATTTCTTTTCCTTTTTGGCCGGAAGTAAAAACTGAGTATTTTTGAGTAAAAACCTGAGAAACGGTAATTAATAAATTGTAACATTTTGTTAAATCGTGTAAACTATTGTAATTTATCATTACAATATTGGTGGTTTATTCACTACCTACGGGCTAGGGTATAGGGCACACCACGATCAGCTGTTTTGTCTTAACTCATGACTAGCGCAGAGCCGCGCGCGCGGTATTCGGCGCGGGCGGCGCGGGGGGGCCGGCTCGGCCCGGGGTTTCATTCATCGGCGGCGGGCGATATTATCGCGCATTAACTGTACGCATTATACATTGCGTGTGGAAAATTTTGACTATTTTAAAAACTGGCGATTACATGAAAATTTCTTGCACCAATGGATATATCTCATGCCCTATAATAACCCCACGAAGTTATCGGAAGCGGTCTTTTGACACCCTGTATGATCATAGAGTAAAGCCACAGATAAGTTACAATATGATCATATATATCAATAATTACTATGAACAATAATATTAAGAGGGCGACTAACCCAAAAAATCAAACAACGTCCTTCTCTCTTCATACTCACGCCCGTCTTTCCTATGCCAGGAGTAAAAAGACGACGCGGATTTATCGCCAAATTAGTTTTTTCTCATTAACTCGATAAATATACAACATTTTAAAAATCCGCTAGGTCGGTTTCTCAATGATAGAATTTTATACAATGTCTTAACTTAGTTCAATGCACGGTTATGGAAATAAATGAAAAATTCGTGAAAATTACATGCATCTTTGTGATTTTTTTCTATCGAGAAAACTTTAAGATATCGTATTTTTGCTCAGGTCGAATTCTTGGAAATATAATGTAGTATCTAATTTTAGGAAATGAAACAATTCAGAGCTCATTTTCAAGTATAAAAATGAATTATAAAATCGAAAAATTTTTTATTAGTCGCCCACTTAAGAAGGCGCGGGAATTTAAAAATGTAATTGACATTTTACTTTAACAGAGGGTTTTTTGACAATTTGCATTCGATAATTTTAGATTCGAAGGTAGAAATTAAAAAAAATCTGTTGATTTGTCATAAAGCGTTGCTCAGTACGCTTGTTATTCTACCATGTTCTTATGTCTACTTCCAGTTCTTCTTATGGATTTTCGATCTACCACGTGTCCTGATTCGATTTTATCAATTTATACTTATCCAAAAAAAGTGTACGACGCCGCTTATAGTAATTTTTCACTTCGAAAAATGTAAACAGCAAATACCAAAATATGTACCAATACATCAGGGTGGTCCAATATAACTCCATCATATAAATCACTACATAATAATCCGTGTGTATGAGTATGTGTATGTGTGTCTGTGATGATTTATATTCGACGGTGAGTCCGCAAAAAACGCGGGTAATAAATCAAAACGACGCCATTTTGAATTACCATAGACGATATGAACTCAATTTAACATTCATTTTGAATCTGTCACAAAACGAAATGAAAAGATACAAAATCCATACTAATATTACAAATGCGAAAGTGTGTCTTTCTGTCAATTACTTTTTCACGGCCAAGCCGCTGAACCGATTTTGCTGAAATGTGGTATAGCGTACTTTGAATCCAAGATAAAAGACAGTGAGTACAGTTTTCGTTCCGGAAATGTTAACTGTTCCCGCGCGATAAGCAAATTTTGCGGGTACCTAGTATCTAGTACATTTAGGGCCTGTTTCGCCACTTCCTGATAAGGCTATCCACCACTTTACTTGACAGATGAAGTATGGAGAATCTGTCAAAAAAGCTGTGAATAGCCCATTCGGCACTTTGTCAGAGAGTGGTGAAACAGGCCCTTAATGATTTTTAAAAAGACGAAAGAAAATTAAGGTGTTGCCCGCTCTATACCATATTTCATCAAAATCGTCTGTTTTTAGGGTTCCGTACCCAAAGGGTGAAAACGGGACCCTATTCATGAGACTTCGATGTCTGTCTGTCCGTCTGTCTGTCTCCAGGCTATATCTCAAGAACCGCTATAGCTAGAGTTCCGATTTCCGAAATTTTCACAGATTGTGTATATCTGTTGCAGCTATAACAACAAATTCTAAAAACAAAATAAAATTAATATTTAAATGGGGCTCCCATACAACAAACGTGAATTTTTTGGCCTTTTTTGCTCGATATTAATAATGGCAACGTGCCTACCTCACTTGATATTTTCACAAAGGCCTTAATTATAATGTCTTCTTCAATATCTAAGAATAATATTAAAATTAAACAAAAAATTAAGGGGGGTCCCATACAAAAACACAAATTTTTGCCTATTTTTCCTCTATAACGGTACGGAACCCTTCGTGCGCGAGTCCGACTCGCACTTGGCCGATTATTATTTATTGAACTTCGACAATGTATACAAGTATACAAGTGTAATCACCTCTCCTTCATCAATCACCAAGTCGCTACGAGATTTCAATTCAATCCAACAATTCTTATAACTTTTAACTTTGCCTTAGTGATGGGAAAAGTGGTATCGATGGTTATTCAAGTTTATTTAAACAATTCATTTTATTTAAAATATTTTAACGTCCACATCGCATCGGTTCGAAAACTAACCCGGGGAGAAAAATCTAGGATCTTCTTCTACAGTGGTAACCAACCATTTGTTGGCTGTCTGCCTGAGAAGGCATGGGCATGGTGTTGGAACCAGCAACAAAATTTGACAGAAACGATGTCAATAATATCATTTCTCTGTCATCGACGACCATGCTCCAGCCGATTAAGGTGATCGCACATTTATCAGCACGCACGGGCCGACGCATTTTACACCCTCGCACATTCGTCCGCAGGCCGCAGCGTACGCGTCGCATTTCGTGTACAATGCGGTGCGTTCAACGAATACGGCGCGTATGGTGCTGAGAAATGTGCTGTCAGCTTTACTCCTCTAGACATCATAATCATAATACGATCATAATAGCGCATTTCTGCCGAGCTATCCTATAGTTGTACACGATCTAGAAGACTGATCTCGCTGAATGTCGGTGATATGTGAGAAATTGGATGTGAAAATCGATATAAAATGTTACATTAATCGATATTCGATACTTTACGCGCACATCACTACGCCCCATACAATTCCCAGCGGGCCGGTCGCGATTTGTAAGACGCGCGCAGTCGAGGGATGCACAATTATGTATCGATGTCGGCGTTTGTCGGCCCCGGACGAGGTATTGTTGAAAAATGTACGAATTCATGTCGATAAGTTGCGAGTTTGCGACTGTGGAGGTGTCGAAAGTTGCCATTCTAGACCGTTGGCGTTTAAAAGTGGAAATATGCGAAGATATGTCTTTAGCAGGTTTGAGATTGAGGAGTATAATGTTTTGAAGTTGCCTCAAAGTATACCCCATTAAGAGGAGTCCACACCGCCGTATTTCCATACAAACGCTGTCCCCTGTTTCCTCCCTGGATAATTCCGGTAGAGTTATGATTTTTTTCCTGAATATCTATGGCCATTATTAGCATGTCCCTATGTTTTCTTTTTTTTCATAATTTTATTATTAAAAAAGATAAGAACGTCCAAAAACCCAAAAAAATGGCAAGATTTTCCTCTGTGTTCAAACACCCAGAAAACAAAACTGGCTAAAATATACAAAAAAGTAAAACATAGGAACACAGCTCAAGCCTTGCTTCAATTTTTAATGAAAAAAGTACTTAAATCGGTTAAGTTTTGGAGAAGGAATCAGCGGACAACGAATCGAAGATTTTCTGTTCTTTTATTAGCACTTTTGTCGTGTTGTCTCTATCGCGCTCTGCGGTAGGAGACTTGAAATTGGTGAGACAGCAATACATTTTCAAATACCTATTTTCAATTTCTCTCGCCCCTGGTGTATCCTCTTAACATTTCAGCTCTTCTTAAGGTGACGCTGCGTTAAAGTAAAAAACCGTGTTGGATACGTTTTAGATTGCTTGTTTTCGCAATTTTTGTGAAAATAAGCAATGGAACAGAAAAATGGAAAGGGCGTAAGCGACAAAATGGTTTTTGTCGCGTAATTTAAAAACCATAAATACATTTCATATAAGATATGGGCAAATTAAAGTGTATGCTTGAACCAATCTATGTACAAATTTTGGAAGCTTAAATCACTCTCCTCTGTTGGCAAAATAGGAATCCCTATTTACAGAGGTATTTTTGATTGAATATTCTGTTTTTATCACAGTTGACCAATCGTGTTACGCTATGGGTAATTCAAAGACAAAGACATGATGAATACTGACAATGAACTTTAATTTCTTAGCTTTAGTAATTGCTGAGAAAAAGCGATATCGCTACAGCCAAATTATCAAGGCGTCGCCTTAAGTGTGTTATTCTATAGAAAACTGTCAAAATTAATTTTCGTTAAGGTATTTCGTCTGTCTTGTTTGCCGTCCACCTGTCTGCCTCTCTGTTTCCCTCTTATACCTTAACCATTTAAAGGATTTTGTTTCAATTTATCGTGAGAATAATTAATTATGTTGCTCAAGATCAAGGAAAGGACCATAGGCTTTCATAGTTTACCACTGAAATTCTACGGATACCACACGATAAATAAGATGAGCAAGTTGCATACAATATCTTAGTGCATGATAATATTGTTTTCTTCTTCCTTCTTCCTAGTCGTATCCTCATGGCTGAGGGACGTGATCACCAAAATTTGCTTTCCGGGATAGGGCTCTCCACTTGTCTCTGTTTTTGGCTTGATGCAGTGCCTCCTGGAATGTGCAGTCAGCAGCCTTGACAATTGCGTCTGTCCATCGTGTAGCCACTCTGCCTCTTTTCCCCTCTAATTGCCCAGCTAGTATGAGACTCTCTATTGAAGAATATTGTTTTGTTTCATCCTAATTCGCACGGTTACACCGCGTTGCATAATAAACGGCCCTGCTGCTTATTATGACGTGTTGAAGCATCGTTAACGCCGCTGTACAACGTACAAGATATGAATTACGTTTGTGCCGGTTCTTTATGCCGATTGTGTGATGTGGGCCAAGCACTGTGCTTTAATTATGATGTGATATATTTTATTATCATTACTGTAGAGAAAAAGTATGTTAAGCGAATGTATGATTACTTTTTTAATTTTTATTCATGTGTCAGAAATCAGAATAAATATTTTATTGAATTTACTGTTAATTTCCGTATTGTAACTAGGAAATTTAACGCTGTTGTTGCAGCCCCGTGCTTTATAATAAAATAAAAAAACTCGTAAGGTGTCAAGGGACACTCAAATGAAACGAAGTTATTTCTTATGTTAAAAAACCTGTATACATATACACTCAAAAAAATAATAAAAAAAATAAACACGCCATCTATTGACGCACAGGAATACCATCAACGCCCTCTGCTCCTACCATGCAGGTACTAAAATAGATAAAAAAGTGCCGAGGTCAAATATCGTTCTGTCTAGCCTCCTGTACGCCGAACGCGCGATAAGGAACTTCGTTCCAAAAAGATCCCAATCCGGCAGTATCGGAAATGAAAATTTGAACAAGAGAAAGAGAGGGGGATGTTACTTCGTTTGCTACGCCGCACCGATCTTTACCTCTATCATCTTATGAGATTTTATAGGGCACGTGTCTGGTAGAGAGTTTCACGTTCCCACCCAATAAAGCGCACAACACCGATAAAATCATATCTTTTAAAGTTTTTTGCACGACAGTATACTTTAATTTGTCTTACAAGGGAATATACATTATTATAATGTGAATAATACGTATTATACACTGTGTAGGTGTAAAACCAACACCTAGTTATAATGAATTTCTCTTGTTCCGTATATCTCAATTTGTCTAATATCTTCTAATGCATTATTCGCGTATCTTAGTAATTTACTTTTGTTGGACTGAATGTAGATTTCGAATGTATAGATATGGCACGAAGATTAAATTGTGATTGATTTGTGAATTAGTTTTCTTGAGATACATGGTGTCAGACAGACGAACATGCAGCGAAGTCTTATAGGGGACACTTTGGTGACTGCGGCCGATAAAAATTGTTATAAAATGCAAATTTATTACCTAGGCTACTATTATTTTCTACGGACATTGGTCTAGCGACCCATGTACATGCCGCCGCCGGTAGTATGCCGCGAGGGTCTATAGCAGGGGTCACCAAATGGAGGACCGCGGTCCCCATCCGGACCGCCGACCCATTGTGTGCGGACCAAGCATGTTCGAAGATGAACTTGCTAAAAATAAATTTAGGTCTCGACTTACCAGGATTTAATGAGAAATAGCTTGCACTAATTTCACTCAACAAGCAACCAAAAAATTGATACTTTTCTCATTGATTTGTAAATAAATACCTTTGTAATTTCCATAATTACATTGTTTATTTTTTTATGTGCGGACCGTGAAGGTCGTTTTATTTCTTAAAATGGACCCCGAGCGAAACTAATTGGTGACCCCTGGTCTATAGTCTACATTTGCACAGACTGCCAAAAACTCTGCCCTTTTGACTTATCCGTAATCGGGTAAAAAAGTTTGTAACTACGCCACCTTACTACGGGCACATACAATATTAACCTTCCCTTACCTTCATGTAATCGGAAGGTACTTTTAAATATTCAGACCCTTTAGACTCAAGTGGCTTAGGGTACCAATTTGTTAGGGAATATATTATGAGCTGGTTGGTGTAATTACCTGGTTGGGTTCGGTGGTGTGGTTGACGGTAACCGGGGATTTAGAGACTGAAAAACCATGTGACCCAGGGATTTGAAGACGGAAACTCTGCAAAAATGCAGGTTTTCCAGGGAGCTAGATAATCTATATAATAAAGATTTTGCTTAATTTAAAATAAAAAAATGTTATTTTGAATTAAGCAAAACAACCCCCGATTCAAAACTAAACTAAGAGTCTCAATGAGGTTGCAAAATATTGAACCAATCAAATCACTGGAAGCTATTTACCTTTTGGAACGAAGTTCCTTATCGCGCGTTCGGCGTAAAGGAGACTAGACAGAACGATATTTGACCTCGACACTTTTTAATTAGTACTTGCATGGAAGGGGCAGAGGGCGTTGATAGTATTTCTGTGCGTGCATGATTTTTTGTTTCAATTAATATACCAGACTGACCATCTTCTCGAAACAGGTATCCTCCCTCCCCCCTAGCTAAAATCCTGGGTACGCCCATGTCTGCGCTAGTCTCACGCAATTCCTAATACGGAAAACGAATTCGGAAATCGAATACGGAAAACGTGTGTATGCTGCCGGCCTAAGTGTGCGTCCCGGGCCGCAGTGTTGTGTGCGATCTGTACGTATGAATTTTGGCAGCCGGCCCGCGCAACCTGTGGCGCGTAGGGTCAGCAGAACAGTACATATTTCGAGATATCCTAACTAATATTATAAATGCGAAACTTGTTTAGATGGATATAGGGATGGAATCGACAAAACTTGTTTGACTACGGAACCCTGAAACGGAACCCTAACTAGCTGATTTTTTGTATATTGATAGGTTAATTTAAGACTAATATTGTCCTACAAATAGAACAATCCATATTTAGGAACTACTTTCGAGAATTTTCGCAGAGGTAATTGTTGTTTGTCTTATCAAAATGAAGCTACTCACGAAAAATTAGCTTGATAGTAATTTAAAAGATTTGTTCTAGGGCAGTATGGTTTTCTTTTCTAAAACTTTTCCATATTATTCTGGCGACCCTCCCCGATTGTGGCATATCACATCTCTTTGATCTAAGCGCACGCCCGATCGGAGCGATATTATCCAAAGTCCAATGTGGCGTGAAAATGTGCCGAAACTCCTACTGTATGCCTGATTTTCCCATTGAGAGTTGACTTTTGAAGGCGTTCACTTTGCATAAGATTTTGTGATATTAAACGGCCGATTTGTAATGGCTTATGTTTTGTTAAGTTTTATTGTGCTTATCGAAATGAGGTTATCCATACCAATGTTATTAATGTTAAAGTTTGTCTATCTGTATGTCTGTCTCTCTGTTATAATATTTTCACGCACTGCAGAACTGATCTCAATGAATTATGGTAAAACATCCCTAGTATTTTGAATGCCAGTAGATCACAAAGATTAGACAGCGCAACATTATTAATTTAAATCGATAAGTTATTCTATGATTTGAAATCTGTTGGCGATATCCTTAGAATCATTATTGTAGTTTTTTACAAAACTTTATCGATAAAAGTTTTCAATTTCCCATAAACCGATTCACCGAAAACTAAATCGGCTAATCTGTACAGACTGCGCCATTCAAAACACGTCCGTTTTGGCGCCCAATTTAAATATCGGATTAATAAAATCCAGTTTCGAGTACTCCGAGCCGGTCGCATCCGGTATTTTCCGGTTCTAGCTGGAAAAACTGGTTTTGTCCCGCTCAAATCTAGTTTTTACCGGTCCAAACTAGTCGGAACTGGTCCTAACTGGTTTAGTTTCAGCGCACGTACTCTCCTCTTGTTGGACTCGACGTGCCATTGATAGAAGTCGAGTCGGGGAATGGATAATGTAATTTCTTGACCCTCCCGGCCGTTGACGTGCTGTGTGGAGACACGTCGCATTTTAGAAAAATTGTCGCGTTGCAATTGATTAGGTGAGATTACAGTAGATATAACTTAAATTGAAAGTCCTAGATATTTTTTATACTTTGTATTTTTCTGAATAGCCAATGTAACCACATATTTTTTAGTTAGTTAAAAGACAATTTAAAATAATATTAAAATATTTTTGCAAGTAACGAATTAGAATTTTTGCGAATATTATAAATTCAATCCTACAGAATAAATGACATGCGACTTCTAAAAGTAGTAGATATGATACGTCTACGTTTTAGCCTTTGAAAATATTATTCTACTGGGAATAGGAAAGGGTATCATCAGGTTACCTTCTGTACTATCGTCAGCTTGATTTTATAGCTTGAATATACGCTGATCTTAGATGTCAACAATAGAAGAGTTTCTATGATCAAAATATTGAGAAGAGGCACAAAACTTTATATTGACAAAAGAAGTTTCTGTACTTTAGCAGCAAGAGGGAACCTACATTTGCGCTAAATTTCGTAAAAATTGGTTCAGCCGTTTTCTCGCAAAAGCGTAACAAATATAGCCGTATCCTCTACATTCACGTTTAAAATCAATAGAGATAAACTGTACGATTTTTGTATGTATGTGTGTGTGCGTGCGTGCGTCCTTTCCCGGGACTCTCTACGTAAGTATCTCTACCAAATTTTATTGGCCGTACGACCTTCATGTTCTTGCAATCAACACTCTACAACCATAACACGCCATCAAAAGGGTCACGTGTGACCTCCAGGGTCACGGCTGACCCTACAGACCCTAGGGTCTATAGGGGTTGTAAGGATACGAAGACCCTTCGACCTTGGATAATATTACTTCCATTGCTAGAGAATGAATAGCGTGCTATAAATATTGCTACCAGATGATGAAATTCTTGAGACAGCCTGGTGACAGACAGACGGACGTCCGGATAGCGATTTAAGTAATAGTGGCCTGGTTTTACGCTTTGGGTACGGAACCCTCAAATATGTCAATATCCTCAAGGAAAGTAAAATTATTGGCCTCTAATAGTTTTCAAATCGTCAAGAAAAGTAATTTTTGGCCTTTGATAGTTTTCATAACGACCAAATGCAAAATGTTACTTGAGTGACTTTGACATTCGGTTGTGAAACAGCTGTCTTTCAAGTGAAACTTTGCAATATGGCGCCGCTAGTTTTGATTTCGATCAGCCACCTCGTTAAGTCTATATCGAAAACTAGGAGTCAGTCTTAATCCCTTCCTAGGGATCTATTCCTATAGATTCCAACAAACAATCTAATAAATATCACTCGAACCTCGCAAAGCTCGAAGGACCATTATCTTAGATCATCTGATTCGGCTCGCGAGTAAATCACGTCTCAATCTACAATAACAATTATAGTATTAGCACAACTTTGCACCGCAACCCCGCCGAAGCCGGTTTTAGGCGGTTATATCCAGTTAGAACCGGTCCGAACTACTTTGAACCGGTTAAAACTGGTTGAAACTAGTTCCTGCCAAGTTGGGGGATTTAACACTCGGCGGGTTTTGGGACGATTGCGACGATGAGCCTTATCGATGGGGTGATTATTGGTGAAATCAATAAGTGATTGGTGATTTTGCGGTAAAGGTAATGTCGTTAGTGGGTATTTGGTTTGGTGATGATTTATGTGAATTGATGTTTCGATGTTTGTTGCTAATGAATGTCCGTATCCGAGGTAACATCTGGACAGGACTTTAGTAGTAAACTAAAATTATGTCCTAAAGTCTAAACGTTGGTGTACACTCGTTTGCACTTTTTATATTCTTACTGGCTGTTGCCCGCAACTTATTTACATAATTTTTGCCCTTTCTTCCACATTTTCAACTAATTATTTGCTCCTTTTGGTCGCAGCGTGATGTTATATAGCCTCCTCGATAAATGGACTATCCAAGAAAACAGTTTTTTTTTAATTTGGACTAGTAGGTAGTTTCTGAGATTAGCGCGTACAAACAACAACGAATTCTTCCGCTTTATAATATAAAGCATAGATGTGCTGACGATTGTCTTGTCTGTATGTTCCATAGTACTGTACTTTTCTATATACATAATATGAAATTTGTGTCTGTCTGTCTGTTGCAGGACGTGATCCACACGATCAGCTCGCCGCACGGGCAGGTTCAGCGCATCGTGGTCTTCAAGAAGAACGGCGTCCAGGCGATGGTTGAATATCCTTTACAATATACTATACGGTCATGTCACACCTGAACGTGACGTAACGAGAGGTGACGCGACGATGCATGCGATATGAAACAGCTGCGGCGCTAAAATGGTCGCTTTGGAGAATCACATTAAGAATCATAATATGATTTATTTTTCTTAAGTCGCAAAATGCAAATCTGCTTACAATTCATGTCTACAACTCGACAAGTCTTTAAATGAACGTGTCGAAAAAAGGAACTAACGCTGCCATCATACATTTTTAACAGTTCTCCTTTACGAGCAGCGCCACCGCCCACGTTCATATTTAACCTTGTCGCACTGTAGTAATTCGTACTAATTTGACATTTGTCAGTTTGACAGTTTTGACAATTCATTTGCTGAATTGATTGAGAGGAATTGCTAAATGTTACCATTTTAGCCCCGCAGTTCTAAATGTAATTAAACAAATAAGACATGTGACTAGTCTAAACTCTAAGGCTGCGTTTCGAGTTTAGGAGACCCCTAACGGGAATGATAATCAGAGATAATATATTGAATATTTATTGGGCGCAACTAATCGCGCGCACTTACACCCGATGACTGGCCGTACTGCCGTTTACATACATGAACAATACTCATACAATATACATATAATACCCCTACAATATTCCCCCCCTTTTAAAAAAAAATTAGATACATACAAAGTCAAGTGAAAGAAAAAATATATATATATTATGACATGATTGTGTACTTAGACACAGCTTACATGCATATTATAGTGCAGTATACGTTTAAAGTTATAACAAAACAAATATCATATTACTTATATCATAATAACTGATTACAAAGTGTGCATTACAATGGAATGCAAGTTCGTTTATCAAATTATCATGCACATATGCATACTACCTAGCCCTACGACCGAAGTCTTGGGATCAGTTTACAACTGCTAGGAGACACAACATAAAATGTTATACACGTACAAGTTACAATTTAAAACTTATCTAGCACTAAACGCGCGACACAATATAACACAGTATTTTCACTATACTTGCTGCACAGTATATGGGCGCTGATTTGCATTTCCCCCTTGGCTCAGCCCAAACGAAAGAGACGATAATCCGACTTGCTTATTAAAAAGCTTAATGGTATGCTTCTTGTAGTGCTGGTACAGCACATAGATGTACAGCATGACCACCGCTGCTATTACACAAAACAACATCACGTACACGTGGTTTATCTTACTATCCATTGCAATTTGTTGAGCGGATGCACTGTTCGCTCCGTTTTGAGCAATTATGATCTCTTGCTCTTTACTTTGGTTCTTTCCCATTATGCTCGCGAATATAGCAATGTTTAACTCGTAAAGTACAGATTACAAATGTGAAACAATTTCTGAAATAACACTATATTAATTGGACAATATACTCTATTGCGCAACAATACAATACTTGCTAATTAATTTTAGAACTAGAATCAGCGTTTACGTTTAGCCTCCTTAGAAACCATAAGGGCAGGTACACACTATCATAACAATTATTTTTATTCCTACTCAAAGTCAAACCTAACAGGCCGTTTGATCAATCTACCGTGCCGGGAAATTTTGGGCTGCATCATACATGACTTACTTGCAAAATCAGAACTAGGAGTTTGACCCTCGTTATTTGTAAATTGCTTAGCTAAACTTACCTGCTCATTCGGAGTGCGATCAGGTACCGGATGAGTCATCAGGTACGCTGGTTTGAGTCTATCTATTGAAACTCGAGTCTGTCTTTGGGGTAGCTGCACGGTGTATACTTTACCACTTTTTTGTAATACCCTGTATGGACCATCATACGGTGGTACCAGCGGTTGCCGTACCGCGTCATTTCTTATAAAGACATGAGTACATGTCTTTAAGTCAGGATGGACAAAAAACGATTTTGCGCTCGAGTGTAGACTCGCCTTAGGTTTCAATGAACTCAACGTGTGTCGTAACTTATCGAGGTATACATGTACACCTTGGTTTGTCTGCGGCGTCTCAGTGTAAAATTCTCCTGGCAATCTAATACCTTGGCCGTAGACCAGCTGTGCTGCGCTTATGTTAGTATCGCTTCGTATTGCCGCCCGCAATCCTAACAGAACCGTGGATAACTCGTCACTCCATGATTCAGAACTCAGCCGCGCCATTATCGACGCTTTTAAACTACGATGCCACCGTTCGATCATCCCGTTACTCTGTGGGTGGTACGGCGTGGTCCTACATTTTTTAATGCCCAAAAATTTCATTAATGAATTAAAAAGATCACTTTCAAACTGCCGCCCTTGGTCGCTTGTTATCCTTTTAGGACTACCAAAGCGACAAATCCACCCCTCATATAACACTTTAGCGACTACCTCGGCCGTGATAGTCGTTACCGGAAAAGCCTCGGGCCATTTAGTAAATCTATCTATGACTGTGATGAGATACCTGAATCCTTCTCGAGTTGTAGGCAGGGGACCTACTATGTCGATATGGATATGATCGAATTTTTCACTAATTTGAAACTCGCCTAGCTCAGAGTTTGAGTGACGGGATACTTTCGAACGTTGGCACCCTAGACACGATTTAGCCCACACCCCTACATCTTTATTTATGCCGGGCCAAAAATATTTTTCAGATAATAGTTTTCGAGATAAGCGAATTCCCGGGTGACTTATATTATGAATAGAGTCAAAGGCTAGTTTTCGAAAACGTTCGGGAATGTACGGTCTACAATTGGATGAAGTTTCACAGTAAATTTTATTATTAGAATTAGGAATGTTGCATAACTGCAGTTTGAAGTGCGCGTTGCAATCTGACCGCGATAGCAGGGACGTCAACTGAGTATCATGTTTCTGTGCATCGGCGAGTTCGTCGAAATCGAATGTCGTAGGGCTGCCTATACTCTCTATACGTGATAATGTATCTGCAACGATGTTTTGACTACCGGTTATATGTTTAATATCTGTAGTATATTCACTTATGTACGATAGTTGTCTAACTCTCCTCGGAGTTTCTTTATCGCTCGTAGCCCTAGTAAATGCAAAAGTTAAAGGTTTATGGTCCGTAAATATTGAAAGCACACGACCTTCGATCTGATTTCTGAAATAATGGACGGCCATATACATAGCGAGTAGCTCCCTATCATAGGTACTGTACTTAACCTGAGTGTCGGATAATTTTTTAGAAAAGAATCCTAGCGGAGCCCACGCTTTTCCGTTCCATTGCTGCAATACTGCTCCTACACAAGTATCCGATGCATCCGTCATGAGACCTAAGGGTGCGCTCGCTAGTGGGTACTCTAGGGTAACGGCATTTTTTAGGCTGACTTTACAATTTTCGAACGATTCTATCGCGGAGGTGGACCACACAATTTCAGTTTTATCTTTTTTCTTACAATTAATTAAATATTTATTTAGTTCCTTCTGATGTTTAACTGCCTGGGGTATATGAAGCCTGTAAAAATTTATCATTCCTAAAAACCTTCTCAGCTGTTCTATAGTCTTAGGGCGTGGCATTTCAATAATAGCCTTTACTTTTTCACTCAGAGGTTTTATGCCCTTCGCTGAAACCTCGTAACCTAAATATTCGATCCTATCCTTAGCAAATTCACATTTTGATACATTAATAGTTAAACCAAATTTTTCGAAACGTTCAAACAATAATTCTAAATGTTTTTTATTTAATTCGACTGAGTCACTAGCCACAATGACGTCATCGATATAACAAAAGAGTTGCGATTTTTTACTTTTATTACCGTTTTCCGAGGTGCATAAAATTTGCTCGATTCCTTTTATAACCACATTGTCCATAAATCGCTGATACGTTTGGGCCGCGTTACATAGGCCAAAGGTCATACGAGCAAACTCAAACAGCCCGAACGGGGTGATGATCGCTGTCTTAGGGATGTCACTGGGATTAATAGCAATATTATGAAAGGCCCTATTTACATCTATCCTAGAAAATATAGACTTACCTGCCAGTCCGTACGTGAAGTCCTGCACCCGCGGAATCGGGTACCTGTCGGGCTTGGTGATGGAGTTCAGCTGCCTGTAGTCACCACACGGCCTGATGTCTCCGTTCTTCTTGGGCACCACATGAAGGGGGCTGGCCCACTCGCTCATCGATGGTCTACAGATGCCAACCTCCTGCATGTGCTGAAATTCACTCTTTACCTTGTCGTAACGCTGGGCCGGAAGCGGCCGGGCCTTGGCGTGAACCGGAGGCCCCGTAGTCTCTATGTAGTGATAGACATTATGTTTAGGTATTTCTTTAAAATTATAAGGTTTCGTTATATTAGGATATTTTGATAAAATATCGGAACAAGAGTCAGCTAAACTAAAAGTGCTCACTAAAAAGGAATCGGTACCATTGATCAAGGGCCCTGTTACATGTAAATTAGTAATTTTATCGAGAAGTTTTTTTGAACTAATATCGACTAACAACTTGTAATAATTCAAAAAATCAGCTCCGATAATGGGCTGACTCACGTTAGCTATTACAAAAGACCACTTATAGGCTCTTCTTAAGTTTAAATTTAATTCTAAGTTTATTACACCAAAAGTTTGAATTTCTGACCCATTAGCGGCGTACAATTTATATGGAAAATTTCTACGTTTAAAATATCTACTAACTTTAGTCACAGGTACAACTGAAATATTAGCTCCTGTATCAATAAGGAAACTCAATGAATTTTTACAGTCATAAATACTGAGACGATAATTTTTCATACCGGCGGATGTATCTCCCGTCTCCTCGGAGGTCGCCTCATTTAGTTTTCCGCTGACGGTCTCTTGTTAAAATTGCACGGCTCTTCGCACCTTCTGGATCTGGCTCCAAACCGGAAATGATAGTGACACAACCAGTCAGGACTCTCGGGGGTCCTAGCCACAGAGTTAGACCCATACCTCGATCTGCTTCTTGATCTTGAGCGTCCCCTGAAGTTAAATCGCGGTTTTCTTCGAACCTCGTTCCGTAAAGCAGCTACTTCCAGCATCAAGTTGTTCATCTGCGTACATAACTCCTTATCAACAGACACCTGGGCGGAATGGCATCCTATATTGGCCAGCTCGCCCGTTAAGGAAGTCTGGTGCATACTCTCCATCACTTTATCCGCAATCGGCGACAAGTTGTCCAGTTTTTGGTCTGCACTAGCGGCTAATACAGCTCTGACCGCTGGAGGTAGACGCGAGAACCACAAGCTCTGTACCGTCTCTTCACTAGCTTGACAATTTCGAGCGAGCTCTCGCATTTTTCTGAGGAGCTGCGAGGGCTTCTGCGAGCCGAGGTCTAATTCACTCACAAGCCTTTGAAACTGTCTCTCTGGTGATTCCTCAAATACCTGAAGCAGCCTGTCCTTCAGTGCCTGGTATTTATTACTGTCTGGCGGCTTGTACACGATGTCCGACACTCGTTGGAGTGCGTCACGTCCGAGTTTCGATATCACCAACTGAAACTTGCAGTCGTCACCTTGTTTTTGAGGATTCATCGTGGCCTCGAACTGAGCGAACCATAATCTTGGTAGCTCCACCCAAAATTCGGGAATTCTTGTCGACACCGAAATTGTGGCTAAATTGGATTCCTCTGTCTTGATTACTGCCTGAGTCGTCGGATTGGCGGGTGCCGGGTTCGGCGGAAACTGTCCAGCCACAGTGGGGTGCATCATTGTTTTGCACAAAGATCACGTCGGGGTCACCAATTTAGGAGACCCCTAACGGGAATGATAATCAGAGATAATATATTGAATATTTATTGGGCGCAACTAATCGCGCGCACTTACACCCGATGACTGGCCGTACTGCCGTTTACATACATGAACAATACTCATACAATATACATATAATACCCCTACACGAGGAATGTGTTCGGCGAGAACCAATAGACTCGCTTTATTTTCCTGAACTGGCTGAGTACAGCAATTTTATTTTATTTGATCTTCAAAACACATTCCTCGCATTGCAGCTTTACTCAGCTCCGGTGCAAACGCAGCTTAAGAATTTGCACCGAAAAGAAAATGGAACGTGACGCGACGATGCACAATTTTATGAAGATACTGGAAATATCAAGCAATATTTGACATATTTGACACTTTAGCTTTGTCCACATTGTGCACTTTCATCTTCAATTTTCATCATTAACTTTTTTTATTTATTTATTTATTTATTTAAGTAATACAAATTATACCTTATGTCTAATTGAGAGTGTACCATAAACCTGCAAGGTTTGTCTGGTACAGCTTAACTTAAACTTTCATATATCGCATTTAATAATTGAATGCGTCAAGGAACGCAAGGCCAATATTGTCATTTTTTAAGTTTTGGATAAGGTCAGAGGGCATGCGGCCTCGCGTTCGCTGTTGACTGCGCCCTAACGCATGCCCTTAACGAACAGAAAATGGCACAGTGTGGACCAAAGCTATTGGGTTGCTTTTATGCATCACCCAATTGCGCCTCGTTTGATCTCGTCTTTGTATAAACTATTCATAACTACGTAGGTACTTACAATATAAGTGTTTTTTATTATCTGTGCTTGCTATTCAACGGCGCTGATAAGGAATTAGGCATAGCTGTCGAGCAGAAGCTTTGTCGCTATTACTATCAGAGAGATTTGTTCATTATGCGAGGTTTGCACGGGTGACTATAGCCCGCCGCACGGTGAAAACCGACTGTCTAAATCGTAATTCGAATGCCCGAAAGTAGACTGCCTACCAACTTTTGCCGCGCGGCCATTGGCTGCATGCGGCTGGTGACTAAATTCGACCGTGCAAACGCTCATTCGCAAGCGATCGCTTGCTGCAAATACGTAGTTTGTCTGCACTGTATCTTTACCTTAGTACCTTTTTCTTCATTTTTAATTGGTCAATTATTTCTCCAATAATAATGGATTGTCGAACGATTTCAATGTACCTACGCAATGCGACTGTTTTACGCGACATTTTCTCACAGAATGAACTAGTCACAAGCAATTTTCGTAGAACTGTGTAAATGGGGTGACGATTCGGCTTGGACAGGCGATTCCACTGGTGACTTGCCGCACGGCTAAAATCGACCCGTGTAAATCCACCATATTATGCAAATGCCGATCTTCGGAGTTGGGTCGGACTGCGTCGAGCCCTGCCGACAAGCTATATTCTGACATCGACTTGACATAACCCGATCAAATAACATAATATGTCCGCTACTTTGCCAGTTTTTCTCACTGTACCGTACTCCCAAATTAATAATGCGCATGCAAATCTTCGCTAACTGTCGTAATCACGAAAACACCCGAATCTATGAAACGTAAGAGCCCCAAACAATGCACTTGCATTTTGCACCTTGCTCAAAGGAAATAGAAGTAAATATCATATTAGTGGCCCGTGGCTGTCAATAAGTGCTATAACTCACTGGGAAGCCATCGCGACGTGGCCAGTGACGTTACAATGGTAACGTCAGGCGCCTCTACGTCGCCGCAAAGCGGTGTTTTTCTTAAAGTTAAGTTTCTTCCGACGCTCGGAAAATACGACCATTGCCGAAAACTTACGAAAAATTATATGCGCATTATCACTTTGGGAGCACTGTACTGTGTACATAAATACATACAATCAAACATACCGCCATTATTTAATATGGAATCTCTGGAATTCATAGATCACTCGCAAATCCCTCCGCACCAAAACTATTTCTAATAATAACGTTCGATTGGAACAAGCAATAATATCGAAGTGTGAAACTCGTTCGTGCGCCGCGAAACGGAACGGGTGGTCGTCGTGTAAGCGGGGGCGATACGCTTAGCGGATGGTAAACACTAAACGCTGGAAGCGCAGGGAAATGTAAAAAGACTTATAATTTGGCAGGCATTGTCATGAGTAGTTCACTAAGAATGCGTAAAACGGACGTGGTGTGGGCGTAGTGCGAGCGGGAAAGATACGGAAAACGCTGTTAACTAGCGTCGGAAGAAACCGTAAACCACAAAAAACTTTGAATTTCGGCAGGTTTATTATATACTAGCTGTCCCGGTGAACTTCGTGTCACTTTAAAACCTTCCCTGGACGAATATTTTAAGACCAAAATCAGCCCAATCCGTTCAGCCATTTTCGAGTTTTAGCGCGACTAACACATTTGAAAATCCATTTTTATATATATATATATAGATTTGCTAAGAACGGATTTTATGAAGCGGGTAAAAAAGTGATTGGAAAGTATGAACGTGCTAGATTTTTGAAGTAAGATATTTGAAATTTAAAGTGTATGGTTTGGGGACGGTGTGAAGTTGTGTAAATTAATATTGTTTTAGAAATTATCCACCTTTATGGGTTCAAACGAGGAATGGTGAATGTGTCAAGTGGAAAGTTTTGTTAATAGTTGGGCACTTATAGAAAAGTTCTATTGCGGCAAAATGTACGTTTTCTGCGGCCTTTAAATGGATGGAGAGGATTAAATAGATGAAATAATGTTTTTTTTTTTTCAAAAATATATTCGTTAACACTCGAACCACACCAATACATTACCGCGATGGTCTATATCGCTGACGGCGAAGGGGGTACATAAATAAACATCTTTTTTGCTTTACGACTCACACATCTCTCAATTACGACTCTATTAGCACGGTATAGAGTTCAAAATACAACTGTACGCATATTTTCAGGTGTTAAAAATAATTTATTGGGTAATACTTTTGAGTGTTTTTTGAATTTTATACTCTATTAGAATAGATATAGAGTTGGATTTGCTATAATAGTGTAAATGCGTTGTCGAAATTGATTATGACTCTTATTATTATCGCCATAAAGTTGAATATATTGTGGGCTCTTTCTAAAACTCAGGTAAAAAAAAAATATTTATTGTACAGTAATTATTGTCATGATAGATGGTTTCTATTTATGTGATATTATTGGCTATATATTTTTATGAAGTAGGTTAGTTTTAACTCATAATAGAAAGGAGGTTAATATTTTTCCATACCCAAAAATAAAACAACTCTTTGAACGGAGGGAGAGTTTTTCGGGAAAACTAGAGATGAAATGTAAAGTATGTATATATATAAATAATAAAGGCCAAGTGTGAGTCGGACTCGCGCACGAAGGGTTCCGTACCTACCGGTATAGAGTGAAGGTAGACAAAAAATTGTGTTTTTATGTACGAGAGCCCCCTTAAATATTTACTTTATTTTAATTTTATTATTAATTATTAAAGTACAAATACAATTAAGGATTTTATGAAAATTTCAAGTGCCCAACTGTTACCATTATTGACTACGAGCAAAAAAGGCCAAAAAATCACGTTTCTTGTATGGGAGCCCCCCTTAAATATTAACTTTATTTTTAGTATTTGTTGTTATAGCGGCAACAGATAATAGTAATAATATCTATGGACGATATACACAATGTGTGAAAATTTCAGAAGTCTAGCTATAGCGGTTCTTGAGTTACAGCCTGATGACATACAGATGGACAGACAGACAGACGGACAGACATCGAAGTCTCAGTAATAGGGTCCCGTTTTTAACCTTTGGGTACGGAATCCTAAAAAGAGATTCTGTCATCCAACTATCTATATTAGACACACATCAATTTACGGAAAATGTCTTCATACAGAATTTCATCGAAATCGATTCAACAGTTCAAACGAGAATAGGTAAGTAACAGATTGCCAGCAGACTGATGAAAACAATACCCACCGAAATAAAAAAGTAATGATTAAGGCCCTTCCCCTACGGAGATGCCGTAATTTATCATATTTAGAGCCTTATAAACTCATAAATTGAAAGCTACAAAGTTATATTATATTATAATAAAAATACAGAAATCTTCCGTATTTTTTTTTTTGATGAACTAAAGGGGCAAACGAGCAAACGGGTCACCTGATGGAAAGCAACTTCCGTCGCCCATGGACACTCGCAGCATCAGAAGAGCTGCAGGTGCGTTGCCGGCCTTTTAAGAGGGAATAGGGTAATAGGGGAGGGTAGGGATGGAAAGGGAACGGAATAAGGGAAAGTAGGGAAGGGAAAAGGGTAGGGGATTGGGCCTCCGGTAAACTCACTCACTCGGCGAAACACAGCGCAAGCGCTGTTTCACGTGGGTTTTCTGTGACAACGTGGTATTTCTCCGGTCGAGCCGGCACATTCGTGCCGAAGCATGGCTCTCCCACGTCAAAATATCAACATTCCTTTCCCCGTTTTAAATTTTCTATTTTTGTAAGTACCAAAGTAATAAAATAACAAAGTAATACCAATTTATTAAAATTGAAGCATACTTTCAGCATCTCCCTAGTATTTACAAATTACGTGTATTTGAGACATACGACAATAGATAGATAATTGCATTAACTACATATTCCCCATTTTTTTTTAGATCAATTTTGAAGTAAGATAAGTTAATAATAGGATTTTTGTGCGATCTTAGCAACGCGTCAAATGTGGTCAAGGTCGTATGCTCGGGGGATGGCCTTTATACAAAATTCGCAATAATAAAGTGATTTCAAATGATTTACGTGGTCCATATCCAAGGAATTTTTTGTATGATCTATCGTTGATTCACTCACACCGAATTAGAACGAATGAGTTCATTTTATAAATATTTCAAAATGAGCGTAGATGTTTATTTCGTAATATATTTTGTCAGATAAAAACTATTTGCTTGTTTGTTAATATGCGTTTTGAAGTTATGATCATAACTATTTGTGAAATGAAAAATGTGGTATTGATATTACTATGCAGCAAACAGCGCACGATTATTATTGTTCTGAATCACGTTAGCGGAGTTTCTGAGATCGGCGTCAACACACAACGTCAGGAATATCTTGAAATGTCAGAAGATTCCACTTTAGTTAACACAACGTATAATATGGCGAGACGTTTGCCAGACTTTTAAATAATATAGTTCAATTATAAAATCGCCAAAAAGAAAAATTAAAAACGATTTTCCCAACGAACACTTCCGCCAATTTTATTCTATCGCAGTTTATGTCAACAAACGTAAACAAAAATAAAAATAATTGTGTTACATTTTTCTCAATTTGTCGCCACTTGCGATGACGCGGCCTCTACGGGAATATATTATTTTGACGACATTGTGTGTCACGTGCGGGGAAGGTCATTCGATCGTCAACCTCTGTTGTGTACGGACGTGCATACAGTCATAAAAAGTTTAAGCAGGTTGTGAAATCCGCTGAAAAAAATACATGTGGCATTCGGAGACTGCCGCTGTAAAGCTATTGCATAGCATTTTTTGTTAACTTATGCAATTATAATTCACATACGACTAGTCGCACGCACACAAACACCGTATCGAAGACTGTCAACGCCGCACCGCCGCACTGTGTCAGTTGAAGTTGAAATACCCTAGTATTAGATTTCTGTCGTTACGGAATTTCTTGATTCGGTCGCCGCGCTAAAAGGCATGCGATATAATAAAAGCTATGCAATATAATAATTCTTTTATCGCCTGGTTTCCGTACATTATTCCGTGATGATACTAATTACTTATCTTTTTATTATTCTCGGGACCCGAACTACAATGATACGTCTTAATTTCATCAAAATCGGTTCAGCAGTGATTAAAATAGCTCTTATTAGACAGACAGACGCAACTTTGCAAGCACCTTATGCTTGTTTAATGTTTTTAATATTTTTTTAATATCTATGGACGCTTCACACCACGTCAGTCTGGCCCCGTGCTAAGTACCTGAAGGACTTGTGTTACAGGTACCAGACAACGGAAATATATTTAATACTTTTATACTATACATATATTTAAGATTTTTATTATATCATACACATATTTAATACACATCCATGACCCAGGAACATTGAAAAACTTTTTGTTCCGTCGGCGGGATTCGAACCCGCGACCCCCGGCTTGAGTTGCCACACACTCTAACCATTGAGCCACGGAGGTCGTCAATGTAGTGTTCTTAATATTATATTTTCAAAAATATCTAAAAGTGAATCATAATATTATTTTTGCGTTTTTATGTTCGTTACGGTGTGACAGGCGGCCTCTGGAAGGTCATTCGTACATCAAACTCTGTAGTGTGAAGACGTCTGCTGAAAAAATATTATAATTTGTAAAAGTGCTCGAAATTGATGCAATAATTCATCTAATTTGTTATTTAAAATTTATTCTTTATTTTATTACTGTTGTAAAATTTGCTACTAGATGACAGATGTTGCCTGTGGATTCGTGGATATATTTGTTTATCGCGCGGAAACCGTACGTTTTTCTGGGATAAAAACTATGGCCTTTCCTGTGATTTTAAGTTCACCTATAACTAATGTACTTAAATTAAAATTGGCGATAGCAATAGTACATTAGAGGTAATAGCAGTATATGAAATTATAACGCGTTTATAATTTTAGTATGGTACGGATCACATCGTGCGCGAGTCCGACTCGCACTTGGCCGATTTATATTTCGATTATCCCAATATAGTAGCTAATGCGAAATAGATTGCTACATGAAGTAACAGTTTTCGTGGAAACACTCTATGGCAAACTTTATAATTACATATTTAGCGAGCGCCATTTTTGTTTATGTGATTTTGATATTTGGATGGAAGTCAGTGGTTGTCAAAGTGTGAAGTCTTAGGGGGTCAAGGCAAAGGTGAAATAAAAATTATTAATACGACAAGCCGTTTAGGCTTTAATCGTGAAAAAGAAATATATACAACATAATATATAGAGGCAATATTATATTATAATATTATGTTAACCCTCTTTCAAACGTAGTTGGGTATAAAGCCTTTTAAAATTTTTATTCTATGAACCAAAATATAAATAAGAGAGGAACTTTTTCTCTAAGATATTTTATTCCTGTTTTACCGCAGGTAATGCGACGAATTCTCTGTTTTTCCGCCGGTTTTCGTCATGACCCACTGCGTCACTTTCTTAACTTACACAGTAAAATTTCCCCCTCGTTTTTAACAAGTCGGTAAATATCGATTAGCGATTAAGCGAAAGTTTAGGAAACCCCGACAGATTGTAATAAAACGGGATCGGCCTAATAACAGTTTGATGGTTAACGCGTTTCGGATTATACGCACCACCACGGTAACCGTACTAATCGGAGTTTGCAACTTTTTGGGCTTGGGTGTGCGAGGGATTTCTTCAAGTTTTTTTTGGGTTAAAAATTTTTTGATATATATTTTGTGAATGTCCTAGTGATCTTTCTTTGTGCTAAAATTTCTGAACAGGTTTTCATCGGTAGTAGGTCAACTTGAAAATCTACGAAAGAAGAAGAAAAGAAAAAGAAGTTTATTTGTGCAAATTAGTTAATGCATTCGGTTACGGTCGGACACTTGTTTTCAATTTGGACTTATGCAATATGCATATGTGATTCAGTATAAGCTACGTATACGGGGTGCATTGAGCACACCAGTTTTGGTCAGGTCGAAAGTTTGGTTTCGACTGATCAGTCGGATACGGTCGGACACTAGTTTTCAATTTCGACTTATGCAATATGCATATTATGTGATTCAGTATAAGCTACGTATACGGGGTGTATTGAGGACATCAGCATTCGTCAGGTCGAAAGTTCGGTTTTGACTGATAATTCGGATACGGTCGGGCGCTAGTTTTCAATTTCGACTTATGCAATACGCACATGTGATTCACTACAAGCTAAGTATACGGGGTGTATTGAGCACATCAGAATTCGTCAGGTCGAAATATCGGTTTCGACTGATAATTCGGATACGGTCGGACACTAGTTTTCAATTTCGACTTATGCAATATGCATATGTGATTCACTACAAGCTACGTATACGGGGTGCATTGAGCACACCAGTTTTCGTCAGGTCGAAAGTTCGGTTTCGACTGATAATTCGGATACGGTCGGACACTAGTTTTCAATTTCGACTTATGCAATACGCACATGTGATTCACTACAAGCTACGTATACGGGGTGCATTGAGCATACCAGTTTTCGTCAGGTCGAAAGTTCGGTTTCGACTGATAATTCGGATACGGACGGACACTAGTTTTCAATTTCGACTTATGCAATATTCATATGTGATTCAGTATAAGCTACGTATACGGGATGTATTGAGCACATCAGCTTTCGTCAGGTCGAAAGTTCGGTTTCGACTGATAATTCGGATACGGTCGGACACTAGTTTTCAATTTCGACTTATGCAATATGCATATGTGATTCAGTATAAACTACGTATACGGGGTGCATTAAGCATACCAGTTTTCGTTAGGTCGAAAGTTCGGTTCGACTGATAATTCGGATACGGTCGGACACTAGTTTTCAATTTCGACTTATGCAATATGCATATGTGATTCACTACAAGCTACGTATACGGGGTGCATTGAGCACACCAGTTTTCGTCAGGTCGAAAGTTCGGTTTCGACTGATAATTCGGATACGGTCGGACACTAGTTTTCAATTTCGACTTATGCAATACGCACATGTGATTCACTACAAGCTACGTATACGGGGTGCATTGAGCATACCAGTTTTCGTCAGGTCGAAAGTTCGGTTTCGACTGATAATTCGGATACGGACGGACACTAGTTTTCAATTTCGACTTATGCAATATTCATATGTGATTCAGTATAAGCTACGTATACGGGATGTATTGAGCACATCAGCTTTCGTCAGGTCGAAAGTTCGGTTTCGACTGATAATTCGGATACGGTCGGACACTAGTTTTCAATTTCGACTTATGCAATATGCATATGTGATTCAGTATAAACTACGTATACGGGGTGCATTAAGCATACCAGTTTTCGTTAGGTCGAAAGTTCGGTTCGACTGATAATTCGGATACGGTCGGACACTAGTTTTCAATTTCGACTTATGCAATATGCATATATGATTCACTACAAGCTACGTATACGGGGTGCATTGAGCACACCAGTTTTCGTCAGGTCGAAAGTTCGGTTTCGACTGATAATTCGGATACGGTCGGACACTAGTTTTCAATTTCGACTTATGCAATACGCACATGTGATTCACTACAAGCTACGTATACGGGGTGCATTGAGCATACCAGTTTTCGTCAGGTCGAAAGTTCGGTTTCGACTGATAATTCGGATACGGACGGACACTAGTTTTCAATTTCGACTTATGCAATATTCATATGTGATTCAGTATAAGCTACGTATACGGGATGTATTGAGCACATCAGCTTTCGTCAGGTCGAAAGTTCGGTTTCGACTGATAATTCGGATACGGTCGGACACTAGTTTTCAATTTCGACTTATGCAATATGCATATGTGATTCACTACAAGCTACGTATACGGGGTGCATTGAGCACACCAGTTTTCGTCAGGTCGAAAGTTCGGTTTCGACTGATAATTCGGATACGGTCGGACACTAGTTTTCAATTTCGACTTATGCAATACGCACATGTGATTCACTACAAGCTACGTATACGGGGTGCATTGAGCATACCAGTTTTCGTCAGGTCGAAAGTTCGGTTTCGACTGATAATTCGGATACGGTCGGACACTAGTTTTCAATTTCGACTTATGCAATATGCATATGTGATTCACTACAAGCTAAGTATACGGGGTGTATTGAGCACATCAGAATTCGTCAGGTCGAAATATCGGTTTCGACTGATAATTCGGATACGGTCGGACACTAGTTTTCAATTTCGACTTATGCAATATGCATATGTGATTCACTACAAGCTACGTATACGGGGTACATTGAGCACACCAGTTTTCGTCAGGTCGAAAGTTCGGTTTCGACTGATAATTCGGATACGGTCGGACACTAGTTTTCAATTTCGACTTATGCAATATGCATATGTGATTCAGTATAAGCTACGTATACGGGATGTATTGAGCACATCAGCTTTCGTCAGGTCGAAAGTTCGGTTTCGACTGATAATTCGGATACGGTCGGACACTAGTTTTCAATTTCGACTTATGCAATACGCACATGTGATTCACTACAAGCTACGTATACGGGGTGCATTGAGCATACCAGTTTTCGTCAGGTCGAAAGTTCGGTTTCGACTGATAATTCGGATACGGACGGACACTAGTTTTCAATTTCGACTTATGCAATATTCATATGTGATTCAGTATAAGCTACGTATACGGGATGTATTGAGCACATCAGCTTTCGTCAGGTCGAAAGTTCGGTTTCGACTGATAATTCGGATACGGTCGGACACTAGTTTTCAATTTCGACTTATGCAATATGCATATGTGATTCAGTATAAGCTACGTATACGGGATGTATTGAGCACATCAGCTTTCGTCAGGTCGAAAGTTCGGTTTCGACTGATAATTCGGATACGGTCGGACACTAGTTTTCAATTTCGACTTATGCAATATGCATATGTGATTCAGTATAAACTACGTATACGGGGTGCATTAAGCATACCAGTTTTCGTTAGGTCGAAAGTTCGGTTCGACTGATAATTCGGATACGGTCGGACACTAGTTTTCAATTTCGACTTATGCAATATGCATATGTGATTCACTACAAGCTACGTATACGGGGTGCATTGAGCACACCAGTTTTCGTCAGGTCGAAAGTTCGGTTTCGACTGATAATTCGGATACGGTCGGACACTAGTTTTCAATTTCGACTTATGCAATACGCACATGTGATTCACTACAAGCTACGTATACGGGGTGCATTGAGCATACCAGTTTTCGTCAGGTCGAAAGTTCGGTTTCGACTGATAATTCGGATACGGACGGACACTAGTTTTCAATTTCGACTTATGCAATATTCATATGTGATTCAGTATAAGCTACGTATACGGGATGTATTGAGCACATCAGCTTTCGTCAGGTCGAAAGTTCGGTTTCGACTGATAATTCGGATACGGTCGGACACTAGTTTTCAATTTCGACTTATGCAATATGCATATGTGATTCACTACAAGCTACGTATACGGGGTGCATTGAGCACACCAGTTTTCGTCAGGTCGAAAGTTCGGTTTCGACTGATAATTCGGATACGGTCGGACACTAGTTTTCAATTTCGACTTATGCAATACGCACATGTGATTCACTACAAGCTACGTATACGGGGTGCATTGAGCATACCAGTTTTCGTCAGGTCGAAAGTTCGGTTTCGACTGATAATTCGGATACGGTCGGACACTAGTTTTCAATTTCGACTTATGCAATATGCATATGTGATTCACTACAAGCTAAGTATACGGGGTGTATTGAGCACATCAGAATTCGTCAGGTCGAAATATCGGTTTCGACTGATAATTCGGATACGGTCGGACACTAGTTTTCAATTTCGACTTATGCAATATGCATATGTGATTCACTACAAGCTACGTATACGGGGTACATTGAGCACACCAGTTTTCGTCAGGTCGAAAGTTCGGTTTCGACTGATAATTCGGATACGGTCGGACACTAGTTTTCAATTTCGACTTATGCAATATGCATATGTGATTCAGTATAAGCTACGTATACGGGATGTATTGAGCACATCAGCTTTCGTCAGGTCGAAAGTTCGGTTTCGACTGATAATTCGGATACGGTCGGACACTAGTTTTCAATTTCGACTTATGCAATACGCACATGTGATTCACTACAAGCTACGTATACGGGGTGCATTGAGCATACCAGTTTTCGTCAGGTCGAAAGTTCGGTTTCGACTGATAATTCGGATACGGACGGACACTAGTTTTCAATTTCGACTTATGCAATATTCATATGTGATTCAGTATAAGCTACGTATACGGGATGTATTGAGCACATCAGCTTTCGTCAGGTCGAAAGTTCGGTTTCGACTGATAATTCGGATACGGTCGGACACTAGTTTTCAATTTCGACTTATGCAATATGCATATGTGATTCAGTATAAGCTACGTATACGGGGTGTATTGAGGACATCAGCATTCGTCAGGTCGAAAGTTCGGTTTTGACTGATAATTCGGATACGGTCGGACACTAGTTTTCAATTTCGACTTATGCAATATGCATATGTGATTCAGTATAAACTACGTATACGGGGTGCATTAAGCATACCAGTTTTCGTTAGGTCGAAAGTTCGGTTCGACTGATAATTCGGATACGGTCGGACACTAGTTTTCAATTTCGACTTATGCAATATGCATATGTGATTCACTACAAGCTACGTATACGGGGTGCATTGAGCACACCAGTTTTCGTCAGGTCGAAAGTTCGGTTTCGACTGATAATTCGGATACGGTCGGACACTAGTTTTCAATTTCGACTTATGCAATACGCACATGTGATTCACTACAAGCTACGTATACGGGGTGCATTGAGCATACCAGTTTTCGTCAGGTCGAAAGTTCGGTTTCGACTGATAATTCGGATACGGACGGACACTAGTTTTCAATTTCGACTTATGCAATATTCATATGTGATTCAGTATAAGCTACGTATACGGGATGTATTGAGCACATCAGCTTTCGTCAGGTCGAAAGTTCGGTTTCGACTGATAATTCGGATACGGTCGGACACTAGTTTTCAATTTTGACTTATGCAATATGCATATGTGATTCACTACAAGCTACGTATACGGGGTGCATTGAGCATACCAGTTTTCGTCAGGTCGAAAGTTCGGTTTCGACTGATAATTCGGATACGGTCGGACACTAGTTTTCAATTTCGACTTATGCAATACGCACATGTGATTCACTACAAGCTACGTATACGGGGTGCATTGAGCATACCAGTTTTCGTCAGGTCGAAAGTTCGGTTTCGACTGATAATTCGGATACGGACGGACACTAGTTTTCAATTTCGACTTATGCAATATGCATATGTGATTCACTACAAGCTACGTATACGGGGTGCATTGAGCACACCAGTTTTCGTCAGGTCGAAAGTTCGGTTTCGACTGATAATTCGGATACGGTCGGACACTAGTTTTCAATTTCGACTTATGCAATATGCATATGTGATTCACTACAAGCTACGTATACGGGGTGTATTGAGCACATCAGCTTTCGTCAGGTCGAAAGTTCGGTTTCGACTGATAATTCGGATACGGACGGACACTAGTTTTCAATTTCGACTTATGCAATATGCATATGTGATTCACTACAAGCTACGTATACGGGGTGCATTGAGCACACCAGTTTTCGTCAGGTCGAAAGTTCGGTTTCGACTGATAATTCGGATACGGTCGGACACTAGTTTTCAATTTCGACTTATGCAATATGCATATGTGATTCAGTATAAGCTACGTATACGGGGTGTATTGAGCACATCAGCTTTCGTCAGGTCGAAAGTTCGGTTCGACTGATAATTCGGATACGGTCGGACACTAGTTTTCAATTTCGACTTATGCAATACGCATATGTGATTCACTACAAGCTACGTGTACGGGGTGCATTGAGCATACCAGTTTTCGTTAGGTCAAAAGTTCGGTTTCGACTGATAATATGGATACGGTCGGACACTAGTTTTCAATTTCGACTTATGCAATATGCATATGTGATTCACTACAAGCTACGTATACGGGGTACATTGAGCACACCAGTTTTCGTCAGGTCGAAAGTTCGGTTTCGACTGATAATTCGGATACGGTCGGACACTAGTTTTCAATTTCGACTTATGCAATATGCATATGTGATTCAGTATAAGCTACGTATACGGGGTGCATTGAGCACACCAGTTTTCGTCAGGTCGAAAGTTTGGTTTCGACTGATAATTCGGATACGGTCGGACACTAGTTTTCAATTTCGACTTATGCAATATGCATATGTTATTCAGTATAAGCTACGTATACGGGGTGCATTGAGCACACCAGTTTTCGTCAGGTCGAAAGTTTGGTTTCGACTGATAATTCGGATACGGTCGGACACTAGTTTTCAATTTCGACTTATGCAATATGCATATGTGATTCAGTATAAGCTACGTATACGGAGTGTATTGAGCAAATCAGCTTTCGTCAGGTCGAAAGTTCGGTTTCGACTGATAATTCGGATACGGTCGGACACTAGTTTTCAATTTCGACTTATGCAATATGCATATGTGATTCAGTATAAGCTACGTATACGGGGTGTATTGAGGACATCAGCATTCGTCAGGTCGAAAGTTCGGTTTTGACTGATAATTCGGATACGGTCGGACACTAGTTTTCAATTTCGACTTATGCAATATGCATATGTGATTCAGTATAAGCTACGTATACGGGGTGTATTGAGGACATCAGCATTCGTCAGGTCGAAAGTTCGGTTTTGACTGATAATTCGGATACGGTCGGACACTAGTTTTCAATTTCGACTTATGCAATACGCATATGTGATTCACTACATGCTACGTATACGGGGTGCATTGAGCATACCAGTTTTCGTTAGGTCGAAAGTTCGGTTTCGACTGATAATTCGGATACGGTCGGACACTAGTTTTCAATTTCGACTTATGCAATATGCATATGTGATTCAGTATAAGCTACGTATACGGGGTGCATTAAGCATACCAGTTTTCGTTAGGTCGAAAGTTCGGTTCGACTGATAATTCGGATACGGTCGGACACTAGTTTTCAATTTCGACTTATGCAATATGCATATGTGATTCAGTATAAGCTACGTATACGGGGTGTATTGAGCACATCAGCTTTCGTCAGGTCGAAAGTTCGGTTCGACTGATAATTCGGATACGGTCGGACACTAGTTTTCAATTTCGACTTATGCAATATGCATATGTGATTCAGTATAAGCTACGTATACGGGGTGTATTGAGCACATCAGCTTTCGTCAGGTCGAAAGTTCGGTTTCGACTGATAATTCGGATACGGTCGGACACTAGTTTTCAATTTCGACTTATGCAATATGCATATGTGATTCACTACAAGCTACGTATACGGGGTGCATTGAGCACACCAGTTTTCGTCAGGTCGAAAGTTCGGTTTCGACTGATAATTCGGATACGGTCGGACACTAGTTTTCAATTTCGACTTATGCAATATGCATATGTGATTCAGTATAAGCTACGTATACGGGGTGCATTAAGCATACCAGTTTTCGTTAGGTCGAAAGTTCGGTTCGACTGATAATTCGGATACGGTCGGACACTAGTTTTCAATTTCGATTTATGCAATATGCATATGTGATTCAGTATAAACTACGTATACGGGGTGCATTAAGCATACCAGTTTTCGTTAGGTCGAAAGTTCGGTTCGACTGATAATTCGGATACGGTCGGACACTAGTTTTCAATTTCGACTTATGCAATATGCATATGTGATTCAGTATAAGCTACGTATACGGGGTGTATTGAGCACATCAGCTTTCGTCAGGTCGAAAGTTCGGTTTCGATTGATAATTCGGATACGGTCGGACAATAGTTTTCAATTTCGACTTATGCAATACGCACATGTGATTCACTACAAGCTACGTATACGGGGTGCATTGAGCATACCAGTTTTCGTTAGGTCGAAAGTTCGGTTCGACTGATAATTCGGATACGGTCGGACACTAGTTTTCAATTTCGACTTATGCAATACGCATATGTGATTCACTACATGCTACGTATACGGGGTGCATTGAGCATACCAGTTTTCGTTAGGTCGAAAGTTCGGTTTCGACTGATAATTCGGATACGGTCGGGCGCTAGTTTTCAATTTCGACTTATGCAATATGCATATGTGATTCACTACAAGCTAAGTATACGGGGTGCATTGAGCACACCAGTTTTCGTCAGTTCGAAAGTTCGGTTTCGACTGATAATTCGGATACGGTCGGACACTAGTTTTCAATTTCGACTTATGCAATACGCACATGTGATTCACTACAAGCTACGTATACGGGGTGCATTGAGCATACCAGTTTTCGTTAGGTCGAAAGTTCGGTTCGACTGATAATTCGGATACGGTCGGACACTAGTTTTCAATTTCGACTTATGCAATACGCACATGTGATTCACTACAAGCTACGTATACGGGGTGCATTGAGCATACCAGTTTTCGTTAGGTCGAAAGTTCGGTTCGACTGATAATTCGGATACGGTCGGACACTAGTTTTCAATTTCGACTTATGCAATACGCATATGTGATTCACTACATGCTACGTATACGGGGTGCATTGAGCATACCAGTTTTCGTTAGGTCGAAAGTTCGGTTTCGACTGATAATTCGGATACGGTCGGGCGCTAGTTTTCAATTTCGACTTATGCAATACGCATATGTGATTCACTACATGCTACGTATACGGGGTGCATTGAGCATACCAGTTTTCGTTAGGTCGAAAGTTCGGTTTCGACTGATAATTCGGATACGGTCGGGCGCTAGTTTTCAATTTCGACTTATGCAATACGCACATGTGATTCAGTATAAGCTACGTATACGGGGTGTATTGAGCTAATCAGCATTCGTCAGGTCGAAAGTTCGGTTTCGACTGATAATTCGGATACGGTCGGACACTAGTTTTCAATTTCGACTTATGCAATATGCATATGTGATTCAGTATAAGCTACGTATACGGGATGTATTGAGCACATCAGCTTTCGTCAGGTCGAAAGTTCGGTTTCGACTGATAATTCGGATACGGTCGGACACTAGTTTTCAATTTCGACTTATGCAATACGCACATGTGATTCACTACAAGCTACGTATACGGGGTGCATTGAGCATACCAGTTTTCGTTAGGTCGAAAGTTCGGTTCGACTGATAATTCGGATACGGTCGGACACTAGTTTTCAATTTCGACTTATGCAATACGCACATGTGATTCACTACAAGCTACGTATACGGGGTGCATTGAGCATACCAGTTTTCGTTAGGTCGAAAGTTCGGTTCGACTGATAATTCGGATACGGTCGGACACTAGTTTTCAATTTCGACTTATGCAATACGCATATGTGATTCACTACATGCTACGTATACGGGGTGCATTGAGCATACCAGTTTTCGTTAGGTCGAAAGTTCGGTTTCGACTGATAATTCGGATACGGTCGGGCGCTAGTTTTCAATTTCGACTTATGCAATACGCATATGTGATTCACTACATGCTACGTATACGGGGTGCATTGAGCATACCAGTTTTCGTTAGGTCGAAAGTTCGGTTTCGACTGATAATTCGGATACGGTCGGGCGCTAGTTTTCAATTTCGACTTATGCAATACGCACATGTGATTCAGTATAAGCTACGTATACGGGGTGTATTGAGCTAATCAGCATTCGTCAGGTCGAAAGTTCGGTTTCGACTGATAATTCGGATACGGTCGGACACTAGTTTTCAATTTCGATTCATGCGATATACCTATAGACGTATATTATTCCGTAAGACTTATAGTAATTTTTACATATTTTTAACATGATGTAATGATAATTATACAGGTGTAACAAAAATAAGTGATAATACTTTAGGGTGTGTTCTGATAATACTTTAGGGTGTGTACGTGTTCCTTGTAGAGTTCACTGTGAAAGTAGCAGCGCTGAAAGACCAAATTTATTTTCACCTTTGTATGGTTAAGCGCCCGAACGTCACGAGTTTCCCCATACAAAAGTGAAAAAAAAATTTTGGTACTTTCACAGTGAACTCTCTACAAGGAACACGTACACACCCTAAAGTATTATGACTTATTTTTGTTACACAGTGTATACCTATAGACAAAACTGTGAGACGAGGCATAAAATTTCAGCGCCGTTAAATCGTGTTATCGCACAAACTTTTCCATACTTGTTTATATTCTAAGTCTGGTTTAATATAATTTTTTCCTCCCCTGCCAAAGCGAAATGCACCTTAACTCAGTAACCATACGTTCGAGAGTGTAGAGTCAGCGACGCGAGCGAAGGAGGCGCTACACGGCTGCGACATATACTCAGGATGTTGCACGCTCAAAATTGAATTCGCAAAGGTATGTAATACGATTTGTTTACATTTCGGTGAAAAAAGTTTTAGAACCACTGTTTCCTGTGAAAAAAAGGTTGGGAACCACTGTATTGTGGAAAAGGTTGGGAGCCGCTGTCGTGTGAAAAAGATTGGGAACCACTGTATCGAGAGAAAAGTATGCCAAGGTTGCGAAGCACTGTCTCGTGTCTCGAGGCAACTTCTATACAGGGTGCAATTAAACCTTCCTGCCCAATTTTGATATATTGATCCTTGTTAAAAACAAAAATACACGTCTTTTTTCTTTTAAAGTCACTCAATACTAAAATGTTGAGAAATAGCTTCCGAAAGTTATCCTAAGAAACACTACAATTAATGGACACGGGAAATGAGAGGGGATGCGCGCGCCTCATCCCGCGCATCCCCTCTCATTTCCCCGCGCCGCGAGTGACCGTTCTACAACGATTTTAAATGGGATAAAATATGTCATTGAAAAAAAATAACACCCATTTTTTTTTTATTAAATGGACTCTCCTAATGATACCAAAGCCGTGGAATAAATTTGGCAGGAAGGTTTAATTGCACCCTGTAGATTCTGCAGGGTTAACTGAAAAGTGATGAAGACGATATAAGCCAATCCGTTGCGCACACACTTTGGCACTTTAAAGCAAAAATATAATATATAAGCACTTTAAAGCAAAAATATAATAGTATATACATACAAAAGTGAAAAAAATATTTCGTCTAAACTCTCTACAAGGAACACGTACACACTCTAAAGTATTATCACTTATTTTTGTTACACACTGTATATTACTAGATGACGCCCGCAACTCCGTTGCGCCAAAATTCGTTTATCGCGTGGAACCGTACATTTTTCCGGGATAAAAAGTTTTGAAAAGCAACACTCTGCATTTGCCAGATTGTAACGCTGAATTTGAAATAAGTTTATCATTTTGAAAACAAAGGGCGCCACATAAATCTTGCGCACGGGCGCTGGTAGTGCTAAATCCGCCACTGCTGTCACCTCCGACACCCCCACGTCTCGATTTCGCCACTCAAGCCGGTGTCGATTGCCGATTTGCTTTATGATTTTCGGCGATTTTCTTTGTGGAATTTCTCCTATATCGAGTTGCTGATAATTTTATTCAGGAGGTTAAGCCAAGATTGTGTTGTGCAAAGTGAGGTGTCACTTAATGTTAAGTGGTTCGAAGTCTGCAATGTCTTAGGGCGACTGCCCATTGGAGACACGACAGTTTTTAGACAGACTATCGCATAATAAAAAGTACTAGACGCGCACATTTGAAAACAAAACGCCTCATAGATAAAGTTGTCTAAGTGTAAACTGTACTCACATATGTTTTTGTCAATCACGTTGAGCAATAACCACGAATCGGGCTTTCTTTTTTTTTTATGAAAGAAGGGGGCAAACGAGCAAACGGGTCACCTGGTGGAAAGCAACTTCCGTCGCCCATGGACACTCGCAGTATCAGAAGAGCTGCAGGTGCGTTGCCGGCCTTTTAAGAGGGAATAGGGTAATAGGGGAGGGTAGGGATGGGATGGGAAGGGAATAGAGGAGGGTAGGGAAGGGAATAGGGTAGGGGATTGGGCCTCCGGTAAACTCACTCACTCGGCGAAACACAGCGCAAGCGCTGTTTCACGCCGGTTTTCTGTGAGAACGTGGTATTTCTCCGGTCGAGCCGGCCCATTCGTGCCGAAGCATGGCTCTCCCACGTATAAAATTTCGTCCATACATTCGGCATTGCTCGATAGTTTTACTCCAGTTCGAAGGAAATTAGCTACGAATAATAAAAACTAGTGTCAAAAAATTTGTCAAGCCGGCTCGATTCGAGCCTTCAAACTGGCTCGATGCGAGCCTTCGAGCTGTGAGTTTTGCGGTCCACACGGTGGTTTTTGCTCGATTTCGAGTATACGTGGGAGAGCCATGCTTCGGCACGAATGGGCCGGCTCGACCGGAGAAATACCACGTTCTCACAGAAAACCGGCGTGAAACAGCGCTTGCGCTGTGTTTCGCCGAGTGAGTGAGTTTACCGGAGGCCCAATCCCCTACCCTATTCCCTTTCCTACCCTCCCCTATTCCCTTCCCTTCCCTACCCTCCCCTATTACCCTATTCCCTCTTAAAAGGCCCGCAACGCACATGCAGCTCTTCTGATGCTGTGAGTGTCCATGGGCGACGGAAGTTGCTTTCCATCAGGTGACCCGTTTGCTCGTTTGCCCCCTTATTTCATAAAAAAAAAAAAAATTAGAGCAAAACCGCATGTGAGTACTTAGTATAATGCGTACAAGAACTGCACGGCGACAGGTCTGACTAACGACTGTCGGCTTCCCTTTGAAGTGTATGAGAGCGCGCACGTCAACGACAAAACTGTCTAGCGGTATAGGTACCCAGTCCGATCCGAGCGTATGCGTTGCGTCATCGTAGACAAAACAGTTTCGTCTTGGTATGCGCCACGTGGTAGACACAACTGTTTCTCTTTTTTCGTAAAGCTGACTCGTCTATGTGAATCAAGATTGTACAAAAACTGTCGTGTCTCTAATCTGCTATCTCTCTTAAAGTTACAGGTGTATTCATTCGATACTAATACTGTCTGTCTGTCAGTCTACGCTAATTTGATATTTACTTTGAAAAGTTTCAGAGAAAAACATAGAAGACTTTTTATTTGGAAAAAGGACGGTTCCCGTGTGATTAACGATAACGAAGTTGCGATCAATTAAACAGTTTTCATTTTATCTTATATCCTTTCCTAAGACACAAACTATCCACATACCAATTCTCATCCCAATTGTTTCAGCCGTTTAACAGGAGTTTTGCTAAGACTCCAAGGATCCTCATTCCTTTCATCTTTATCGTTTCAGCTGTCCATACTTCCATACTAATATTATAAATGCGAAAGTGTGTCTGTCGGTATGTCTGCCTGTCTATCTGTCCGTATGTATGTTACCTCTCCACGCCCAAACCGCTGAACCGATTTTGCTGAAAGGGAAAGGACATAGGATACTTTTTATCCCGGAAAAACGTACGGTTCCCGCGCGATAAACAAATTTTGGCGCCACGAAGTTGCGGGCGTCAACTAGTTCAAGCATAAATTGGTAACGAACAGACACATTCTCGCATTAGTAATATCAGTATGGATTCAAATATTTCTTGCTTAAGAGGATTCCACACCGCCCTTTTTTCCATACAAACGTTGTCCCCTGTTTCCTCCCTGGATAATGCCGGTAGAGTTATGATTTTTTTCCTGAATATCTATGGCCACTAATACAATGTCCCTATGTTTTCTTTTTTTTCATAATTGAATTATTAAATAAGATATGAACGTTCAAAAACCCAAAAAAATGGCCAGATTTTCCACTGTGTTCAAACGTCCAGAAAACAGATTTGGCTAGATTATACAAAAAACAACAAAACATAGGAACACAGCCTTTCTTTAATCTTTAATGAAAAAATTACTTAAATTGGTTAAGTTTTGGAGAAGGAATCAGGGGACAACGAATCGTTGATTTTCTGGATTTTCTGCAGTTGTCTCTATCGCGTTCTGCGGTATAGGCTTGAGGTAAGGGAGACAGCTATAGATATTACACGTACTTTTTTTTCATTTCTCTAGCCGCTGTTGTATCCACAACAGCGGCAAATGAAAAATAAGAGGATTCTTATGGACACCGAATTCCTCCATTTTTGTCCTTTTTGTGACTGTACTGGAAACATGTCAAATACTTTGACACTTTGACTCGAAGAGCCAATATTTCTGCTCTACCTGGCTCTACACAGATAGTGTCGTTTGTCCGAAAGAGTGGACTTTTTCTAAGTGTCAGAGATAAAAACATGGAGGTAATACTTAAAGCTCCACTAACCGTTTGTTTCGCCACATCAGGGCAAAACCTATAAAGAGAAAGATGTGAAATCTTTGCTTGTTTCAATGGTCTCCATTTCGGAGTCCGAAATCACTTAAAGAAAATGTTGTAAGTATCTTTGCCTGTTCGCTCTAAGGTTGTCCTAGTTTTGGAGTCCAAAATTTCTATTGTTATTAATACGAAACGTTACTTGTCTGTAATGGAATAAAGTCCTATTTCCAACGTCGTAAATTTGGACTTCGCGTTTCACGTCGTTTTTCTGTGAGACCGTGATACTGAACAGGTCAAGCCAACGCATTCGTCCCGAAGTAGAGCTCTTTGTTTTCGCATTTCCTTCGAAATTATTAAAAGCAACTTGTTTGCATATCCTGTTTCTAAAAGCTATTTTGAAGCCATTAAACGGGCTACGTGTCACCTCATTTCAGGGTCCTATTAGGGACAATTAAATGTCCTATCATTTATCAGCCCTTGTCCTTTGTCCCTACACAATAGGGAGAGGTGCCCGGCGTTTTTAAAGCCCTATTGATAGCCCCTTAATGATCCCTGTTGTATGTCGGAATTAGGGAAAAGACAGGTATTTAGTATAGGGTCTATTTATACGTGGGAGAGCCATGCTTTGGCACGAATGGGCCGGCTGGACCGGAGAAATACCACGTTGTCACAGAAAACCGGCGTGAAACAGCGCTTGCGCTGTGTTTCGCCGAGTGAGTGAGTTTACCGGAGGCCCAATCCCCTACCCTATTCCCTTCCCTTCCCATCACTTGCCTCCTCTATTACCCTATTCCCTCTTAAAGGCTGACAACGCACCTGCAGCTCTTCTGATGCTGCGAGTGTCCATGGTCGACGGAAGTTTCTTTCCATCAGGTGACCCGTTTGCTCGTTTGCCCCATTATAACATAAAAATAACAATAATAATAAGGGACTACAAATAATGGGAATTGAGGATACTGATGTTAGGTGTGTCTGTCTGTCTTATTATCCCTTTATGATTAAACGTCTGAACCGATTCGGATGAAGTTTGGTATGGTGATACTTCGAGGGACGGGAAAGGAAATAGGATAGTATTTTAGAGGAAAAATGTAAGGATAGATGAATTTCAGCGCAACTGGAGAACAGCTGAAAATTACAGGAAAGGTAGCTTAAAACCAGGAGACGGTCATAGCATACTTTTTACCACAATCCCGTGGACTTTTTTGCAGAAAAAGCGGGAAAATTTTTATGAAATTTAGTGTGGTAATTTAGTGTAGTACTATAATAGGTCCCGGGAAATTACATAGGTTATCTACTTTTTATTCCGGAAAAATGTACGGTTTCTGTGGAGTTTTCCGCTGCGCCCCGACACAGTGTCCGATACGCGCATTTGAGATGAGCCCCGGCACGCTGAGCCCCGGCACGGCCCGTCTCAGTGTGCTCACTCCTTTATTCCACTGTATGATAATGGAATGATTTTATTATCAGACTTCGCTCGCACGTGCGTAATAAATTAATTTTTATCACCCCGACCAATTTACGTACGCAGTTCTCACCCGGTGTTAGGGTTCCGTACCTAGAGGGCAAAAACGGGACCTTAATATTTCGATGTCGGTCCGTCTGTCTGTCTCCAGGCTGTACCTCAATAACCGCTATAGCTAGACTTCTGAAATTTTCACAGATTGTGTATTTCTGTTGCCGCTAAAACAACAAATAACTAATAAGTACCTACTAAAAATTAAACAAAATTCAAATAACCATTTAAGGGGGGCTTCCATACAAAAAAACACTTTTGGCCTATTTTTGCCCTATGAGACTATGACGGTACGGAACCCTTTATGCGCGAGTCCCCCTTGCACTTGGCCGATTATTATTTGGGGACACCGGGGATAACCTGGGACAAAGAGGACACACTAATCGTTTCACCCCCTAAGGGACAAAACGTAAGGATTGTTGCTCACTGAAGTGAAGGCAGGGGGGGGGATATTTAAACTCAAACTCAATGTTTTTTATTCAAAATAATTTTTTAAGTATTCTCTGAATTCTGATTTCTGAATATTGAGTCTTGATATCCCAGGAATGTTTGGGGTGACAGCTGTCTGGTGGAATTTATTGGGACTTTGATCGTAGGTCGTCTCGTGTCCCGGGAATTTGGAAATCGTATATATCGGGAATTTTTAAAGTAATAGTTCACTAGAAGACAACTCCGTTGCGCCAAAAATTGTTTATGGCGCCGGAACTGCACAATTTTTTGAAACAAAAAGTATCCTGTGCATGTGTCCTGTGTAGGGCACATATTATTATAAATGCGATAGTGTGTCTGTCTGTCCGTCTGTTACCTTTTCACGTCCAAACCGTTTATACGTGGGAAAGCCATGCTTCGGCACGAATGAGCCGGCTCGACCGCAGAAATACCACGTTATCACAGAAAACCGGCGTGAAACAGCGCTTGCGCTGTGTTTTGCCGAGTGAGTGAGTTTACCGGAGGCCCAATCCCCTACCCTTTTCCCTTCCCTACCCTCCCCTATTCCCTTCCCTTCCCATCCCTACCCTCCCCCATTACCCTATTCCCTCTTAAAAGGCCGGCAACGCACTTGCAGCTCTTCTGATGCTGCGAGTGTCCATGGGCGACGGAAGTTGCTTTCCATCAGGTGACCTGTATTTCATAAAAAAAAAACCGCTGAACCGATTTCGCTGAAACAAATTTCAGCGAAATCGGTTCAGTATGTAGAATGTAGATACTTTGAGTCCTTGGTTAACTTTGAGTCCCGGGAAAGGACATAGGATACTTTTTATTACTTTTTATACAATTTACTTTTTATTCCGTAAAAATTTACGGTTTATGATTTTTTTTTTTTATGAAATAAGGGGGCAAACGAGCAAACGGGTCACCTGATGGAAAGCAACTTCCGTCGCCCATGGACACTCGCAGCATCAGAAGAGCTGCAGGTGCGTTGCCGGCCTTTTAAGGGGTAATAGGGGAGGGTAGGGAAGGGAATAGGGGAGGGTACGGAAGGGAATAGGGGAGGGGACGGAAGGAAATAGGGGAGGGTAGGGAAAGGAAAAGGGTAGGGGATTGGGCCTCCGGTAAACTCACTCACTCGGCGAAACACAGCGGAAGCGCTGTTTCACGCCGGTTTTCTGTGAGGACGTAGTATTTCTCCGGTCGAGCCGGCCCATTCATGCCGAAGCATGGCTCTCCCACGTCTAAATATCTACTAATACTATCTACTGATAATCTACTAAGTAAGTATTAATCAAATCAAAGATGGATTATTACTTTCATTTTTTATGCTTCCGCAATGGACCCACTCAGTGAGTAAACGCCCTAAGGGACTGGGGCAGTTTACGACATGGGGTTTCAGGAATGCGCGACCCCATAAAAGTTAATAATTATGACAACGTCGGAATGCCGTTAGCGTTAAGCTATATTGTGTTTTGTGTTTTAATATACGCGCACAATGTGCCGGAGAGGGTCGCATTTTTCATACGAACTAGGTGGCGCCCGACAGTCCGTTGTGCCAAAATTCTTTTATCGCGCGAAAACCGTACATTTTCCGGGATAAAAAGTATCCTATGTCCTTTCCAGAGACTCTAAGTATCTCTATACCTAATTTCAGCTAAGTCGGTTAAGCGGTTTAGGCGTGAAGAGGTAACAGACAGACAAAGCAATAAAAACACTTTCGCATTTATGATTAACCCCCGACAAAAAAGAGGGGTGTTATATTAAGTATGGTTTAAAATTTAAAACAGTAGAATCTATCTTCTTATATATAAAAATGGATTTTCAAATGTGTTAGTCGCGCTAAAACTCGAAAACGGCTGAACGGATTGGGCTGATTTTAGTCTTAAAATATTCGTAGAAGTCCAGGGAAGGTTTTAAAGTGACACGAAGTTCACCGGGACAGCTAGTCCCTTATAAGAAATGATCTGAATCGTCCTAAACAAAGTTGAAAACAACATTTTTCAAAGATTATCTCTGATAGGTAAGCAAAGCTGTACCTAAACTGATGTTGCTCCTGTGATTAATTATCGCGAAACGCGAGCCGTAATGCTAAATCATCGTTTAATATTATCTTGCGAGCGCAGCGCGGGACATAAATTATGACGGGTTTCTTACGAGCTATAAAAGGGAGGCTACACTGTCGTCATTTCATAATGCGCAAGTGTGTGCGCAGTGCATAAGAGAACGTGGAATTATGACGGGTTTCTTACGAGCTAAAGGGAGGCTACACTGTCGTCATTTCATAATGCGCACGTGTGTGCGCAGTACATAAGAGAACGTGGAATTATGACGGGATTCTTACGAGCTAAAGGGAGACTACACCGTCGACAGCTATTTCATAGTGCCCAAGTGTGTGCGCAGTACATAAGAGAATGTGAGATATAAATTATGACAGGTTCTTACAAACTAAAGCGAGGCTGCACTGCGCTGTGTTGCGTTGCTTTTCGCCAATAGCTATTTTATAGTGCCTAAGTGTGTGCGCATTACATAAGATATCTTACTCTCATAACCGACACGACTGGCGGGACACCATCCATCCGACGCATCCAGATCATTTTACTTGTCAGACAGTCAGATGATCATCATTGTCCTAACCAAACTTGGTAACATTTTGAGTTGTTCCAACGCGGGAATCGAACTCATGACAACTCACTCGAACTTTCTAGTCGAGAGTCAATCTCTAAACCTATAGTCTATAGAGCTACGTCTATAATTTGAAGAGTAGGCGAGTCTCTCTTATCCACATATTATATATTTTTTTACCAAAGTTTTATCTTTTTCAGCCCGAAAGATTGAATGTCTTCAAAAACGACCAGGACAGCTGGGATTACACATGTAAGTGTTTGTTTGTCATACTACTGTCCTACCTCCGAAACTAAATCGAGTTTAGACTGAGTGTGGGTTTCTGTCACATCTCACCGTAAGAAAGTAAAGTAGAACCAGTAAACAGAACTAACAAGTAGGCCGATTCAGAAGAGATCTCGTTTATACGCATAAAGTTAATATACCTAGCGGAATAGAGGAACAAAGGCTTGAGCAAGAGAGATGTCACTATCAGTAACACTGCGTGGTAAAAAGAGACGTGTGATACATGACAGCAGCACTCTTTTTTTGACGTCCGGTCCTGACTAGTACGTGCCGCACGTTGACAATTTAATCTCATAGAAATCATGTTCAATCATGCTTGTGTAAGTGTATACGTAGGTACACATATTTTTCACACAGATGAAAACCAATTTTGGTTTCGTTTGACAGCTCGAGATTGTTGCTCTATACCGCTAGGTATATTAACTTTATGTTTATACGTTTGACGTAGTACGTCATATCGGCCGGCGCGCGCCGTACTAATGCGATACTTAAGGTGGATTCCCACGACCCGCTAGGCGACAGGCCTCGCCAGGCGCTGCCCCACCTGTGTAGGCCTGTCACGGCCTGGACCGTTCCCACGGCAGATGTCGGCCTGTTGACTTGACATTCCAACATGAGCATTGACACGGAGGTTCATAGAATCATTAATTTTGGTTTCCAACTTTCTGTAGGTAGTCATTAAATTTTTTAACTCCGTGATAGGGATAGCTCCATCTGATAAATTAGCTTTTATGCGTAAGCACGCATCATGGATTCTTATTTTTATGTTGAGGCGACGAACTATTCCAAAGCTTGTTAATTTTCATAAAGAGTTAAAAACTCGAATATCAGCTAGTTCGTCCACTCCATCATTTGCGTGTACGCTCAGGCGAGGCCGTAGGTAAAATGAAGGATTACAACCGACGCAGACGCGCCCGTACTGGCGCGCGTTTGAACTTACCGACTTCCGATGGATCGAACGGGCGACATCAGGCCACCGCAGGCCTCATCGGAAGCGACGATTCCCTTGGCCTGTCGGTCTGTCCTGGCGCGGCCTGACCTGTGAGAAATCAGGCCGTGGGAAGCCAGCTTAAGAGCCAGGCCACAACACTGCGTTGCGGCGTCGTATCGCAAAAACAACATCGCACAGAAATGCGATGCGTTATTACAACGCAAAAATTTCATCGGAAATGTCGCTGACGCGTCGGAAATTTTCACGATGCGTTCTGCGACGTCGTAGTTTTTTTTTTTTTTAATAAGGGGGCAAACGAACAAACGGGTCACCTGAGGAAAAGCAACTTCCGTCGCCTATGGACACTCGCAGCATCAGAAGAGCTGCAGGTGCGTTGCCGGCCTTTTAAGAGCGAATAGGGTAATAGGAGAGGGTAGGGATGGGAAGGAAAGAGAATAGGGAGGGTAGGGAAGGGAATAGGGTAGGGGATTGGGCCTCCGGTAAACTCACTCGGCGAAACACAGCGCAAGCGCTGTTTCACGCCGGTTTTCTATAAGAACGTGGTATTTCTCCGGTTGAGCCGGCCCACTCGTGCCGAAGCATGGCTCTCCCAAGTCCATTGTGGCCTGGCCCTAAGCATTGTGAAACATGTCGAAAGTGACAGTCGCGCCCAACTCGCGTATATTCGCCCGTTTGTTTGAATTCGAGGTACTCTTTAGTTCTGTCTACTCTGGTAAAACACCCAATTATTTGCACTTAAAGATACTACAGAAAGTCCTAATATTGGCATTGCTAGTATTTTCATTGCCAATAATAGGATAACTGCTAATAATGGAGAAGTTTACTCTATTTGTATCACATTAAAATAGCGCCTCTAATGGCAAACAATGGTAACTAATATGACGACATATAAAATCGTTAAAGTACTTACGGTAAGAAGTGATCGAAACTCACACTCAGCTCTCCGTTGGGGCAAGATGGCGCGGTGGAGCTGTCGCCAAAATCAAGCAAATAAAGCTCCTGAAGCTTTTTAGGGTTCCGTACCCAAAGAGTAATGGGACTTGCGCTTGGCCGGGTTCTTTTTAACTAAGTCCTATATATGGAGTTGGTATTTTGGCATTCTTTTTGGCAGTCTTGTCCCAACTGACTAATAAATTATATCACTTTTATTAATTTAATTTATTAATGTAAATACCGCCCAAAACTTTTAGATCGCTCCCCAAAAATGGAAGGGGAAAATGCACTTTGATTTGTATGTCTCTTTGGTGGGACAAGGAATGCGCCGATTGCGCGATCTAAAAGTCGTGTGAGGCCTATATTTATTCTATTTACGATCCAGTTTTAAATACTAAAAAAGTGGTATAATTTACTTATCGATTGTTGTAATTATTATATTACAATTGCGTGATATTAAATAGAAAATGCTATTATTGTCCTTAATAAAAGTATTATGTGTACTCGTACAGTTGAAAATATTTTTGTATGTTCAACGATTACTCCGCCGTTTGTGAACAGATTTTCAAAAATTTTCTTTTGTTGTATAAAGTGTTATTCGACTTTGGTACCATGTTCACAAAAGTGGTGATCTGAAGATGAGATCTATGAGTAATCGAGGGAACTCTTTAAAATATACTAACGTTTAAACAAGACAATGATAGAGTTTTCAATGTTATTTTATATTATGTGCCATACTTTTCTTTATTTTCCTCTGACATGTTACCGAGATCATAACATACAGCCAAACATACATACCACATGTTATGTATCTGATATCTATAATTTATGTTTATAAATTGTTACTTGAAAGTATGATAAATTGCTTAAATTTTCAGAAACTTTTAAACTACGCCACTGTTGTTCGTAATGTTTAAAACTAATGATAGTATTTGACACAAAGATTTTATAACTTACGATTTTATGGCATCAAATCTTCATACAAGAAAAAGTTACGCCAGCCTAGTCAGTGTCAACTGTCAAATGGCTCCAAACTACACGGAATCGGGGCAATTTATTTTGTCTCGAAATGCCATGTCTATTATAAACTATGGTTTTTCAGTAAAGTGTCACTAGAAATACAGCTGTTGTATATAAAGTGGAGACACTCACGCCTCCACTATTGTGTCACTAGTCACCACCGTGTTGTCACACAAGTGCCACAGGATCCTTAATTTTGTGGAACTTGGTTGACAACACAACTTGTGACAAATTGGGGCACACTTAATTAATCTACCACAGTATGTCATACTTACAGTGATTAGAAATTCTCTCCCCTCACAAAACGTCCATTACAAAAGTTTTTAACAGAGCTGGGCTGTGTAACAGAATAAAAAACATCTGACTGCGGTTTGAAAAAGCGCGCGAATAAATTTGCTGTTGGCGGAAAAGTTTTTTTTTCACAACTTTTTTTTAACGCTCCGCGTTGGATGCCGACGTTTTGCTTCTGTTGGTGATGGTATAATGATGGGGTGTGGTGTCTGTCAGTTTTTGTGCGATTATGAAGATAGATTGTTTAACTTTGATAAAAGTACTTGGAACAAAACTCTATTTTTGTGCCATGATGACACGAAGAAAAAAATACGCGGTTTCGTTGGTATAAGATAGCGATAATTCTTATCTCAAACTTTTATACTATTTCTCAGCCCGTTATAGTTCTAGTTAAGGTCCACAATTCTGTTGCGCTGAAATTGGGTTATCGCGTAGGAACCGTACATTTTTCTGCTACAAAAAATATTATATGTCCTTTCCCGTCTCTCAAAGTATCTGCATACCAAATTTTATTTAAATCGGTTCAGCCGTTTAATCGTGGAGAGGTAACAGAGAGACAAACTTTCGCATTTATAATATTAGTAAGGACGGATCTTTTCATGCCATTTTCTCTATTCTTACCCTCACTAATACCTTCAAACTCGCACAAAACTTGTATAAATTACAATAGCCGAGATGCTGAGTCCAGACCACAGTATAGAAACATACAGTAGACAATATTCATGCTGGACGGTGGATACTGGACCGCACGTCGTACGCCCACAAGCGTAATTTCAGATAACTTGCAGATGCGAAACAACTCATTCGTGTCCGTAATACCCTGCATATATTTGTATAATGCACTAAGTTTTGGCTGACATTGAAAGTAACTCAGCCGTCAATTATATTGCAAGGTTCAAACCCTTACGGATTCTGTCGCGGAGCACTTTTATTCATCCCGACATTTCGGCTACTTTATAGCGTAAAAACTCGCATCAAGGAACACATTGCAGATGTCAAACACCATAGGAACACCAAGTCCGCAATTTGTGAACACACACTGGATCAACCTCGCCATTACATAAGATTTGATAAGCCACAAGTACTGGCAAAAGAAGCAAGATACCGCCCAAGAATGATACGCGAGGCCATTGAAATTAAAAAACACCCTAATTTTAACCGCGAAAATGGTTGGGTGCTGCCATCTAGTTGGGATCCAGTGATAAATAAACTAAAACACAAATCTAGGAAACCTCGGCTTCATGACACTGTAAGCTCGTTCTGCGTAGATCGGAACGCAAACAAAAATTGATGAATCTTCGGGTAGTTGAAGAACTTCAATAAATTGGACGCCTGTCACCTCAGTCCACCCGTGACCACGGCCGCTGTAAAGCAGCCGAAACGTCGGGATTAATAAAAGTCCTCCGCGACTAAATCCGTAAGTGTTTGAACCTTGTAATATAATGAGTGATACTCGCGTAAACCTAAGAAATCAGCCGTCAACTTTAATATCATTGTCATTCAACGCCGTCCATTGCTGAAAGTACCTTCTCAACAAGCGCCAATTATTATCCCGATCTTGGAATTTATTGGCATTTTGTCCATTGTAGCCGAGATGCGTAGCTAGGACTAAGTTTTTGTTTAGCACAGCAATTCTACTGGTTCTTAGTCCATTGTTACGCTTTTCTCTGGTAGAAACGTATTCTCACTCTACTGTGTATCAATACACTGTGGCTACAGACTGGCCGTTGTAATGCTAATCCCGGACCCCTCGGCACGAGTGGTGGAATTTTAATAAGTTATGATTTTAAGATTTAAACGGTAGAAGTCGAGTCACTTCGCTGTTGAAAATTCTGACGTTTTTGCAAGTCTAATGCAACGTTGTAACGGCGAAGAAGTCATATTTTCTGAGTCTAAGGCTGCGTTTCCACCAGAGATGTGTTGCGAGGAATGTGTTTTGGAGAACCAATAGAATCGCTTTATTGACGTACGCTTGTCGTGACCTCGCTCAGCGCGGCGATTCTATTGGATCTCAAAGACACATTCCTCGCAACACATCTCTGGTGGAAACGCAGCCTTAAGAGGATACACCAGGGGCTAGAGAAATGAATAAAAAGTACGTGTAATATCTATAGCTGTCTTCCTTACCTCAAGCCTATACCGCAGAACGCGATAGAGACAACTGCAGAAAATCCAGAAAATCAACGATTCGTTGTCCCCTGATTCCTTCTCCAAAACTTTACCGATACTTTACCGAACTTTACCGAACACAGAGGAAAATCTGGCCATTTTTTGGGTTTTTGAACGTTCATATCTTATTTAACAATTAAATTATGAAAAAAAAAAGAAAACATAGGGACATTGTATTAGTGGCCGTAGATTTTCAGGAAAAAAATTATAACTCTACTAGCATTATCCAGGGAGGAAACAGGGGACAACGTTTGTATGGAAAAAAGGGCGGTGTGGACTCCTCTTAAGGCCCTAACTTTGGGCCATGATGTGTATCATCGATCTGGACAACCATAAACGAATATACCCGTTCGTGGTCGCCTGTAGTGGTCCTTCATTTGTAGGCGTGATGAAGCATCATAAGATTTTTGATTTTCAGCGCCGCATCGTGTATTCCAAAAAAAAAATACTTGTGGCACTCGGAGACTGCCGCGGTAAACTTATTACATAGCATTTTTTATCGACTTATGCAATTATAATTTGCATACGTCTAGTCGCACGCACACAAACACCGTGCTGTAGTCTGTCGAACTGAAACGACGTTAGACGATGCACGGCAACGCTGTGCCGGTTGGAGTAGGGAGTGTTAGGTTTATTTCCGTTACGGTATTTCTTGATTCGCCGCAACGTCCGTGATAAAAGCTAAGCAATAGCCTAATAATTTCTTAATATTATTTTCTATCATATAATAAAATTTTCTATTATAATTGTTAAGTAAAGTGTAAATTATTGTTTTTAATGAATAAATTCTCTTTTTTTAGATGAATCATATTGTTTTGTGCTGAAAAACTCCTACATCTTATATACTTATTTTTCTCCTCTCTCTCCTTTTCTTCTCAATATCTTGACTATGTCAAAAATGTCACTATGTGGAAACTTGGGAAGTCTGTGTTGGGTCTCCCGCAGAACTTTTTATCGCCCGACGTCTTTTATTGTATTGAGCAATTTAACTTTTATATTGTGTTATTAGGAAAGTTTAAAACGTTATTAGTTATAAGTTTTTCGCGCAGAAATTCATTTATGGCGCAGAAACTGGCATCAAGTATAACCTAATCCAAATTTCAATTAAATCAATAAAGTGACTCACTCAACAACTCAAGAGGAAACAAAACGCATGGATCATCTTGTCAGACAATCAGACGATCAGCTGCGTTGTCCCAACCAAACTTTAAAAAAAATTCCAACGCGCGAATCAAACTAACAACCCTCGAGCCAAGTTAACCGTTGGACCATGCAGGCGGAACGGCGCCTATGCTTACATAAGACACCATAACCCGAAAACCTGGCACTACCTGCTGGCCCCAGGCCAGGTGTGTAAGTGATTGGCCTATATCCTGAACGAAGACTTGATGAATTAATATTTGAGGGTAGATTGATAATATCAGAAGTGGGATTGCCACTTTTTTTCATTAAATAGACCAAGAAGGTCCTTTTTACGTTTGCCTTTATTTTCAACAATCGAAAGTAATAACCCGGCGCCAGACATGGCCTTCAAAGTTTGAGCAAACTTTGCACAAATAGGAAAATGCCAGCAATTAACTTTGCATAAATAGGCAAAGTATTACGTCAGTGCCACACTTGGCGAATTTGCGTGTTTGATCACATGTCTGGCGCCCGCCATAGAGAGAGCCATGACTCATGACTCCTGAGGCAGAATGCAAGTTCCTACTACCTACGTTATTAGATGAAGAATTAAAATTGTGAGCTATTGGCTATTGCATAGCTTTTATCGCGGGCTTTTGAGCGCGGTGACCGAATCAAGAAATTCCGTAACGAAAAAACCTAACACTCACTAACCACTAAGCACTCCGACGTTGCGGCGATGCCAGACTTCGGCACGGTGTTTGTATGCGTGCGACTACACATATGCGATTTATAATTGTATAAGTTGATAAAAAATGCCATGCAATAGCAGCTGTACTGCGGCCACAGCCCACACGTTTTAATTGTTAATTAGCATTAAGTGCCTCTTTATTTACATTTCAATTTAATTATTTATTAAAAGATGTTGTAGGCTGAAGACAAGGATTTTCGAATGACTAAATAATTAGGTACCGTCTCGTATTAATTAGGTAGGTATTCAAACGTTTAATTTATTTTCGTCGACAATTTTCAAATAATTAGATTAAATTAAGACGCAAAAATCTTATTTTTAGCTTGAGTTCTCCCTCTAATTTGAGTTTACGTTAATTTTATCAGATTTTTTAAACGCCTTTGTATAAAGATTTGGAAACCACCTTTGTAATTGGTCAAGCCATACTAATATTATAAATTCGAAAGTGTGTCTGTCTGTCTGTCTGTCTGTTACCTCTTCACGCTCAAACCGCTGAACCAATTTTGCTGAAATTTGGTATGGAGATACTTTGAGTCCCAGGAAAGGACATAGGATACATTTTATCCCGAAAATGTACGGTTCCCGCGCGATAAACGTATTTTGGCCATAAAGTTTGGCATACGCAAGAGACCATTCGAACCCGATTGGACTAACATAGGTCTGTTGTTTAAGCCTAAAGATTGAGCACACATATCAACTCGGAAAGGGATCGTCACGTTATCGCCTTCGCCTCGCCGTCAACCAGGTGTCAACCAGACGTCAACCAGGCGTCAATCAGGCGTCAACCTAACGTATCTATACACGTAACCAAAGCGTATCAGCTGTAGCGCCTGTACGTCAACTCGGCTACGGCTAGGCGACGCCTCGCTTACGGCTCGCCGACCGCTGTCCCCTTCCGAGGCGAGGCGATTACGTTGTAGTATGGAGTTTCATACAAACAATATTGAACGGCTCGAAGCGACACGGTGCCGATCCTTTTCCGAGTTGATATTATGTGTGCTGTGGCCTGTGACCTTTAAGAGGTAAGAGACAGACATAAACTTTCGTATTTATATTATTTATTATGATTTCATTTTATTTTTATTTTCTAGATGACGCCCGCAATTCCATTGCGCCGAAATCATACCACGATAAATTTATTCTTCGGCCTATCCTGGGTTTTAAAGTATCTCCTTACCAAATTTTATTCAAATCGATTCAGCAGCTTAAGTGTAAAGTGACTACAGACAGACAGCCACATTTACAATATCACTACGACCAGTAAAATTATAAAAAATCTCGTTACAATGAGTCTCCTCCATAACGCGACGTCACCTCAGCCCCCGGGCTTCCTAATTGCCGCGGCGGGGCAGGTGCGGGCCGCAATTTCCTGTAGACCCTGTAGACCTGGGGGAGGGGGGAGAAGTGGGGGAAAGTGGGGGGAGAGGAGCTTCCGTCCATTAGACGCGTTTGAGGATATGGTGAGGAGCGGAGCGGTTTTCGGGATTGCGTTAAAGGAGTGTTACGGATGTTAGGAGGATTTATCTTTCGAAAATTTCATCCATTTAGAAAAAGAAGAAAGAGAGGTATAAGTTTGACATGTCTGGCGGTTGTTTTCGGCGGGCTAGTTCCCGAACCGGATGGTAGGCAACGTAGTTTCTTCGTTCGACTTTCAAAAAGTGTATCATGATACCCATTTTGAATAAAAAGATATTTTATTTATTATATCTGTCTGTCCGTGTAAATGTAGCATTTAAACGTGTGGACCGATTGTGATGTAGTTATTTTTTTAAAGCTGACAACTGACATGCTTTATCGGTGCTTAGTGGCTTAGTGCTCGACGCCTTAAATTAAAGTTCATTGTCAGTATTCATCATGTCTTTGTCTTTGAATTACCCATAGCATAACACGATTGGTCAACTTTTATAACACAGAATAATCAATCAAAAAGACCTCTGTAAAAAAGGGATTCCTATTTTGCCAACAGAGGAGAGTGATTTAAGCTTCCAAAATTTGTACATAAATTGGTTCAGGCATACACGTTTTTAAGTAACGCGACAAAAACCATTTTGTCGCTTACGCCCTTTCCATTTTTTGCTGTTCCATTGCTTGTTTTCTATGAGAGGCCGCGCCGGGCCGGCCTCTCATAGAAAACAAGCAATCTAAAACATATCCAACACGGTTTTTATTGTATTGTATGTTAGAAAGAATTTAACTAAATTTAAAACTAAAAGTGATAGTCACGGTAGAAACACTAGAAATAGGCACAAGCTGGAAATACCAGTGATCAGACTTAGCAAAATAAGTAAATCTTTTAAAGGTCAATGTATACGCCTTTACAATAAAATCCCGGAAAACGTTCAAAATCTATCAATTAATAAATTTAAAAAAGTAATTAAAGAACGTTTGTGTGCCAAAGCCTACTATACGGTCAAAGATTTCCTAAACGATAGCACATCTTGGGAGTAGGATGGCTGCTTGCAAGGCTGCTTCTACATTTATTATATGTGACTTACAATTGTGTATTCATATTGTATAGATTAAGTTATTTACATTGTAAATTTTATTTTTTTAAAAGACAAATTTTCCACTTTTTTACTAAAAAGTGGCCCCGTGCGAGTTTCTTACGCCGGTTCTTCTCGCCGGGTTAGTTCCCGAACCGGTGGTAGGCAACATGTAGTTCAACATTCTGAAAATATTTGATTCAAATTTATTCAGAAATAAAACAATTTTTATTTTATTTATTTATTTTATTTTAACGCGGCGTCACCTTTACCACGAGATCACACGCAAATGTATGTAAGGATTTATTTAAATAGCGGCGCGAACAACCGCTTGTGATTTTTTTTTTTTTTTTTATGAAATAAGGGGGTAAACGAGCAAACGGGTCACCTGATGGAAAGCAACTTCCGTCGCCCATGGACACTCGCAGCATCAGAAGAGCTGCAGGTGCGTTGCCGGCTTTTTAAGAGGGAATAGGGTAATTGGGGAAAGCAGGGATGGAAAGGGAACGGAATAAGGGAGGGTAGGGAAGGGAATAGGGTAGGGGATTGGGCCTCCGGCACCGACCACACAACCACTAGACACCTTATGACAGGCGAATGACTTCTGTCAACACATCAGTCTTATAGTTCTGATGTAAAGACCGGCGCGGAAATACTCAATCAGTGTTTACCACTACTGTGACCTGTGCGGACGCTTGCTTTTTTGTGAAAAAAAATATCAAAATGCCTCAATGTAGCATTAAATGGTGCGGTAAAAAAAGCACCACGTCAAATATGAAGAAAGATGGGATAACATTTCATTTGTAAGTAACTATTTCTTTTATTTGTTTTCGAGAAACAAGAAAACGAAAAATATTTTTCGTAAGCGCGGAGTTCACGGTTCACTGGTTATGGGTTCTTTCTAGCGTCTCGGGCGCATGTAACTAGTGTTGTGCATTTTCGTTATCGATGAGGTTATCTTCGCATTTTATTTTTGAAATATAGACGAAGACGCGAAGGAATGAAATATAGACCCCCGTCTATATAAGTGCTACCTATAATTATATTTACACTAAAGTTTACACAAAAACTTCACAAAAATTTTAACTTAGGTACTTATCTAGTTTTTTTTTTAATTTATAATTTTTAAGCTGAAAGTGTTTGTGAGTGACTGAACTCTGAACATATTTTGATTAAAAATGTGGTTTACGTTACCTACATACTTGTACATAATATGGTATTAATGATTTAAGGTATCCTCAAGATGGAAACATAAAGGGGAAGTGGATCGATGCAACCAAACGAGACGATTGGATGCCATCAAAGTACAGTGTGATTTGTTCAAGTCATTTTACAGAAGACTGTTTCATAGTAATGAAAAATCGACGGCGTTTGATAAAATCAGCAATACCAACACTATTTTTGCCACTTTTGGTGAGCTGTATTTTATATTATCTAAAAATAGTTACTTCAACACCTGAACAATGCTAACACTTAGCATTGTTCAGGTACATTTGAAGCCATTTGGTAAACACGTGTTAACAATAACAATAGTCTACAGGGAACCTTTTTTGTTTGCGAGTTTTTTTACAATATAATATTATTAGTATGGATATGGATAGTACTATTAGCTAGTTTCTCTCAGCGCTGCTACTTTCACAGTGAACACTCTACAGTGTCACTCTACAAGGAATACGTACACACTCTAAAGTATTATCACTTAGTTTTGTTACAAGCTGTATTGATAATCTTGTTACTTACAACTATCACTGTTAGTACCTAATATTTTACAGTTAGTAATATAAGGCTTATGTTTAAAATGGTTAATTAAATAAACAATAAATCGATACTTATATTATCTAAAAAGTGTTTTTTTTTTAAACAAAAGAACTTTGTTAATTGTTTTTATTTTCAAGCCAATTTTATTTATCGATATGTGTATCGACCGAAATATGCTATGCACATCACTAACTTTCATTGTGCCACACACATGCACGTCAATTAGCCAATCACGGCGTTGCACCCCCGCTTCGTCTACCTCAGCTAGTTGCCAGAATGCATTCAATGCGAAAAATTAAACATTAGGTGTCTAGTGGTTGTGTGGTCGGTGGCCTCCGGTAAACTCACTCACTCGGCGAAACACAGCGCAAGCGCTGTTTCACGCCGGTTTTCTGTGAGGACGTGGTATTTCTCCGGTCGAGCCGACCCATTCATGCCGAAGCATGGCTCTCCCACGTCAAAACGTGATTTCGCGGTGCATCAGCCAAACTACTCGTTCGAGCGAATTATAATAAATCCAGCCTAAAGGTACAATTTGGAAACGAGTCGTCACGATAATACTGGTTTCTATGTATTTCTATGAAACACCCTCCGCAACTAGCGACTCGAAGCTAGCGACACTTTTCATAGAAATACGTAGAAACCAGTAGCGTCGCGACGACACGTCGTCTGCAGCCGCTTCATGTAGCCGGCTTCCAACTTGTACCTTTATACATAGTAACCAGTAGTGTCGCGACGACACTTCGTCTGCTGCCGCTTCATGTAGCCGGCTTCCAACTCGTACCTTTATACATAGGAACCAGTAGTGTCGCGACGACACGTCGTCTGCAGCCGCTTCATGTAGCCGGCTTCCAACTTGTACCTTTATACATAGTAACCAGTAGTGTCGCGACGACACTTCGTCTGCTGCCGCTTCATGTAGCCGGCTTCCAACTCGTACCTTTATACATAGGAACCAGTAGTGTCGCGACGACACGTCGTCTGCTGCCGCTTCATGTAGCCGGCTTCCAACTCGTACCTTTATACATAGAAACCAGTAGTGTCGCGACGACACGTCGTCTGCTGCCGCTTCATGTAGCCGGCTTCCAACTTGTACCTTTATACATAGTAACCAGTAGTGTCGCGACGACACTTCGTCTGCTGCCGCTTCATGTAGCCGGCTTCCAACTTGTACCTTTATACATAGTAACCAGTAGTGTCGCGACGACACTTCGTCTGCTGCCGCTTCATGTAGCCGGCTTCCAACTCGTACCTTTATACATAGGAACCAGTAGTGTCGCGACGACACTTCGTCTGCTGCCGCTTCATGTAGCCGGCTTCCAACTTGTACCTTTATACATAGTAACCAGTAGTGTCGCGACGACACTTCGTCTGCTGCCGCTTCATGTAGCCGGCTTCCAACTTGTACCTTTATACATAGAAACCAGTAGTGTCGCGACGACACGTCGTCTGCTGCCGCTTCATGTAGCCGGCTTCCAACTCGTACCTTTATACATAGGAACCAGTAGTGTCGCGACGACACGTCGTCTGCTGCCGCTTCATGTAGCCGGCTTCCAACTTGTACCTTTATACATAGAAACCAGTAGTGTCCGGCTTCAAACTTAACTCGCTTGTTGTTAATGCGCGTTGATCGCTTGTCATCTTAAAATCGCTCCCGCTCATGGCCGTGTCCACAGTATATCCGCCTGCACCGCGACCTTTTCTATAACAACATCAATTGACTTACTCTATCCCATACTTCACTCGTAGGTGTTTCATGTTTTACCCTTTCTATGAAGTATACTAGGAATCACTTGTTTTTTATTATAGTAAGAAACATGAATGATAATTTTACTAGTAATCGACAGTTGGAACCATAAAACGTGCCACAGAACTACATAATTTTTTTTATGATAATAATTATTATATAAGTGATCTGTAGTCTAATCCATGAGATATGATCGTATGGCACGAACTTCATATTTGCGATTACATCACAGTATTGATATTCAGTAGATTAACTGAGCAATCTTACGCCAAGGAGACAGTATACGCTCTTGCGATGTTAATTATTTTGAAACTGCATTCTTATGCTTCGTTCAAGTTATTTAAAATATCTCTAAATGAAGTATGAAGATACTCCTGCATGTCGCCGTATAGTGCAGATAATAATAATAATAATAATATCTATAGACGCTTCACACCACGTCAGTCTGGCCCCGTGCTAAGTACCTGAAGGACTTGTGTTACGGGTACCAGACAACGGAAATATATTTAATACTTTTATACTATACATATTATATTTAAGATTTTTATTATATTAAACATAACATATTTAATACACATCTAAGACCCAGGAACATTAACTTTTTTGTTCGCGCGTCGAAGGGATTCGAACCCGCGAGTCCGCGACCCCCGGCTTAAGCCACCCACTGAGCCACAGAGGTCGTCGAACTTGATGGTTTTAATAGACTATAGTAATTGCCTTCAAAATCGCTTCAATTTCTCATACGTAGTTCTTTGTTTCGAGTGCGAGGGACTATTCCCAAAATAGGCTGTGTTACACCGCTTCGAGTCATTTTCGGGCCTTTTGCTTTTTTTTCGTTTTTCAGGCCATTCGCGGCCTTTTCCCGGCCATCTGAGGCCACTCCGGTACATTTGAACCGCAATTTTATTTGATTGGTCTGTAATGGCGAGTGGAGGAGGTAACGACACAGTGTAAGTGATATACAGTAGGGTTACCCAGGTGTGTCTTTGAATTAAAGTTGCTGAACTCAGAGACAGGTTTTACAAGTGTGATGTTATACTGCATTGTTTTGCTACTTCAAGCTATGTAATGTCACATCATTAAATGAAAAATCGGCTCACCCGTTTGGATGGTACGATGCCACGGACAGAAACACAGACAAACAGACATGTTAAACTTATAACAGCACTGTTTTTATCGGGCGTATAAAAAGATCCAAAATTTTCCTTTTGATTCAAGACTTAAAACTACGAAAAGTCGTAGCGACAACTTTAGGTGACTTTCCGATTCTCGCAGCAAGCGAGTGCAACAAAAATTCAAACAAAATGCCACTTTATGACCTAGGCTATAGGTTTCACTTTGCCATACGCCACAACGAAGCAGCGTTGGCAATTGGCATGGGTCGCTACCAATATCGGTAGAAAATAAAACTGAAACTATGGCATAAAGTGGAATTTTATTTGACTGTTGTCGGTCGCGGTCGCTTTGCGCCAGAATCGGCTACCTTATCACGTAAAAATAGCGATCAACAATCCACTAGCAAAATCGCGCGAGTATGTATAGTGATCGATTGCAATCGTATTGTTTTGGCTGAAACGTGATACGAAATTGCGATTTTGGAGCAAATATCGCGCAATAATTGCTATCGCATTGCTCTCGCAAGATACGTGATACGGAGGCGGAATGCAGTCTTTTCAGTCGCGGCGACAAATTTCTGTCGCCCGTCCGCGCCGCCCCACGGCCCCTCTACATTAGTATTCAAGCGGCACTCATGTCACCGAGCCGGCTCTCCGGGCCGATATTTTATTCAATTATATGTAAAAATGGCACAAAACTCTCCTAATATTGTAGGGATGACACATAATTAGTTGTCGATAGATTTTTAGGCTGGGTTTCCAGCAGAGATGTTGGGAGGGATGTATTTTTGAAAACCAATAGATTCGCTTCATTGACGTGAGCTTGCCGTGACATGGCTCAGCGCGGCGACGCTATTCACGTCTGCCGGCACTCGTAGAGTGCGGCGATGCCGCACCGCTGCAGTTCCGGTCTGTTGGGTGCGTGCGACTAGACATGGTGGGTCGCAAAAATACAGTTTTTTATATTTTAAAATGCGGTCATTAAATTGTGGTCGCCGTCGCGGTGTGGTTCGCACGAAATAAAGGTAAGGCAGGAGCTTCTAAAAAAAATTAAATCACCTAAAACTAGGTACCAGTAACACCAACTTTCCTAAAAATACCGGACATTGTTCTGTCCGGTATGACCGTCAATTTTTTACCGGACAGGCCTCAAAAATACCGGACTGTACGCTTAAATACCGGGCATCTGGCAACCCGGTTTGTGCGAATTATAATTGGTTGATAAAAAATGCTATGCAATAATTTTACCGACGCAGTCGCGAAGTGCCATACGTACTCGTATTTTTTTTTATATTAAAGAATAAAATCGATAATAGAATCCTCAGTCCCTTATGACTAACGTTACAAAGCTATAGCAAAAAATAAACTTAAGAGGATTTAAAAAATTGAGAACAAAAATGGTTCGAATGAGAGAAAAGAGCGTAAAAACATTAATAAAACCCCCATTTGTTATAATGAGTTTTGTCGTTAAGGGTAACAGTTAACGGCCTTTTTGTTTACTGAAATTTTACAACTTTCGCCCCTGCGCCGGCCTGAGTGAAAATTTCGATAGGAAAATCGTAATTACCGTTATAAACGAGTGATTTTATATCTTTGTAGATTATTAGGCTCAGTGAGAAGATTATGAGTTGCGACTGAGGAAGCAATATTGAAAAAAAAATAATAACTAAGGGCCCTTCCATACGACGTTTTTTTTACGCGCGTTTGTATCGATACAAACGCAAGGAAGCCGACACGCTTTAACCTTTACACACGATCCTTATTTTTGTATCGATACAAACGCACGTTTTTCGAACGCAACTAGGACGTGCTGTAAGCGCGATATAAACGCGATACAAGCTGTATCGCGTTTATATCGCGTTCGTGTCGCGGTGGGGGACACGGCGCGCGCGCCCCTCCTCCACCCGTCGTTCCGTCGTCGTTTATTTGCGCGTGTAATATCTGCCAAAACGCGATAAAAACGCGCAGGTGACGCGCGCATCAGAAACGCGCGTCGACAACGCGTAAAAAACGTCGTGTGGAAGGGCCCTTAAGGTGACTTTCCGATCTTTGCCGCAAAAGACCGCGACCGACAAAAATTTATATAAAACTAGATGACTCCTGCAACTCCATGAAAGTGTATCCGTCTGTTTGTCTGTCTGTCTTTCTGTTATCACGCCTAAACCGCTGAACCGATTTTCCTGAAATTTGGTACGGAGATAAGTAGTCCCGGGAAAGGACATAGGATACTTTTATACCGGAAAAATGTACGGTTCGTCATCTAGTTATCGATATATAGATTCCAATCACTAGTCACTACGACGCAGTGTCACGTTCTATGACAGTTTTGTTCGAAGAATTCATTACACAAGAAAATATAAGTTTGGTGAATGTTTCTTAAATTAGTAGGCTGAAGTTTCGGGGTCTTATTGTAGAGCAGCAATTCTGAAAGTGTTCTTTCGGCGCTGCTACTTTCACAGTTTGCCCCATACACCCTAAAGTAACACGACTTTCTTTTGTTACACCCAATATACAACAGCTGTTCTCAAACTTTTTTGGTGGCGAAAGCCTTTTAAAAAGTGTCATTTTTGAAGGAAATCCAGTCCAAAAATGTATGTCTTTGAATGAATTGTTTCCATGCTGGTGTCTGATGAGTATGACATTTGTAAAAACAATTTTTGTATCGCTCGCGGAGCCGCTACAAGGTATTTGTGGAGCCCCAGGGCTCCGCGAGGCACACTTTTAATAATAATAATAATAATAATAATAATATATCTATAGACGTTTCACACCACGTCAGTCTGGCGCCATGCTAAGTACCCGAAGGACTTGTGTTACAGGTACCAGACAACGGAAATATATTTAATACTTTTATATTAAACATAATACACATCCAGACCCGGGAACATTGAAAACTTTTTGTTTGTTCCGTCGGCGGGATTAGAACCCGCGACCCCCGGCTCGAGCTGCCACACACTCAACAAATTGAGCCGCAGAGGAACGTCAACTTTTAGAATGGCTGTAATTGTGGGGGTTTGGTAGAAATATGAAACGAATTCTTGGCAGCCTCATTTTAATCTTTCCTAGCCTCAGGGCATTATTTTACTAATCTGAGGTTACTCTAAATACGTTATATTTAATGTCCTCGTTTGATGACAATTTGCCTGCTTAGCGGCCGACGCGGCGACGCGTGAAATGGATTGTCATTATCATCATCACCATCTCATCATATCATCATCACCATCTCATCATCATCACCATCCCATCATCATCATAACATTGCAGTTTACTACTCTAGCCTACATAAAGTTGGTGCTTCATATTTATTTCTGAGGTTTTTAAGCTATTACATATTTCTTTCTTTGAGCACGACGACCGAATCTATATAAACTGAATAAGTAATTCCGTAACGAAGAATCAAGAAACCTAACACCTCCGCTCCGACCAGTCGGTGCGGCGTTGCCGTGTATCATTTAACGTGTATGCTAATTATAATTGCATAAGTTGATTAAAAATGCTAAGCAATAATAGCTTTACCGCGGCAGTCCCCGAGTGTTACACGTATTTTTTTCGTCTAAAGTTCCTCTTTTCACTACTCCTTTTGATTGGCTCACTCCAAAATATTGACCTAGACTCCTAAAAACCTCCGACATCGGGAATTATTCGAGTCGATACCCTTTTTAGGGTTTTAGGGTTAAAAACGGGACCTATTATGGGTAGAAAAATAAAAAAAATATTATTTGCGTAACTAGAGGAAATGTAGGTGTGACGATGTGTTACTCGCAAAGTTCAATATTATTTTAAATAAAATAAAAATTAAAATAAAATATGTTTTTATTCAAAATGGGTATCCTGATACACTTTTTGAAAGTCGAACGAAGAAACTGCGATGCCCACCACCGGTTCGGGAACTACCCCGCCGAGAAGAACCGGCGTAAGAAACTCGCACGGGGCCCACTTTTACTAAAAAAATGGAAAATTACAATGTTATGTCTTACAGCTATGTAACAAAAATAAAAGGAAAGTAACCTGCATGGAGCCACCCTATTCCCAAGGTGTGCTGTCCTCGATGAAATCATTGATTTTATAATACGCTTTAGCACACAAACGTTCTTTAACTGTTTTTTTTTAAATTTGTTTAAGGGTAGATTTTGAACATTTTCTGGGATTTTATTGTATAGGCGTTTTGCCTGCTGAAGGCAATTTCAACTTGTTCCTTTTGTAAAGGGTAAATGAGAAAGTGCACTGAGTTTTCAGACGTTCTAAATTAGCTCATTTGCACGACATACAGACAGACAGATGTGCTAAGAGGATCGTGATGTAATACGCTTAGAGACGCCGAAGAAATGTTTGTGTTCTCAGAAATTAAGAAATGTTTGTGTTCACAGAAATTGTTAATATCTATCTTCTAGTTTTGTAATGAAAGACATTGTCAAATTAAGATTTAATAATAATGATAAGTAAATTAAGAAATTTAAAAACAACCTCTGACTTGAAACTCTCATATCATACTTTGAAAGGCCTCAATCAGAATGTTAAATATGAAACGAATCAAGTCACTGAAAATTGCTTACAACATTTCATGAATTAGTTAAACACAATTTTTCCAGCAACGAGCGGGCTGATGATGATAAACTACTGCTAGGAGCACTCTCGATCATATCAGCTTTCAAACAAAAAAAAACTATATATATCAAAATTGATCCACCCGTTTGGATTCTACAGTGCCATGAAACACACACATAGATAGACAGACAGCTGAAACTTATAAGTTATAACACCCCTATTTCTTCGTCGGGGGTTAAAAACGTGAGTTCCAAATGAAAGTATCCGTAAAACTATAATAGTACACACGTAGAGACGACATACTAGCGTTTTGTATCACACAGACTCTCTGATGATGATTAACTACTGCTAGGAGCACTCTCGATCATGTCAGCTTTCAAACCAAAAACCAAATCAAAATGGATCCACCGTTTAAATGCTACGACGCCACGGACAAACATGCTTATACTAGACAGCTGAAACTTATAACACCCCTCTTTTTTCGCCGGGGTTAAAAACGTGAGTTCCAAATGAATATATCAGAAAAACTATAATAGTACACACGTAGAGACATACTAGCGATTTGTATCACACAGACTCTGTAAAGGGAATACATAATGCGATGCTTTCAAGCAAAGATGAGAAGTTTCTGAAATATTATACTCGGGAATATAAGCTACTAGATCGTAGATACCCGCTGCATCGTATAGAAATGCGATTCATGAGAAAATTTGCATCTTGTTGTATTTGAGATGTTTGTGTTGATCGCTGAGACTCCAAGTTTATCCATATGTTTCATTAACGCCTCCGTGGTCTAGTGGTGTAGAGCGCGGCTCTTGACTCGGAGGCCGTGGGTTCGATTCCCGCGTTGGAAACATGTTATTTCCAAGTTTGGTTAGGACAATGCAGGCTGATCACCTGATTGCCTGACAATCAAGATGATCCATGCGTCGGATGGGCATGTAAAAAGTCGGTCCTGCGCCTGATCTCTCGCCGGTCGTGTCGGTCTTCCGACCCACTGGGCTATGAGAGTAAAGGAATAGAGAGTGCTCTTGTGTACTGCGCACACACTTGGGCACTATAAAATTACTCCTGCGTAGCTGGCCTGGTTTCAATGAAACCGGCCACCGTCACCGAAACCGGTGTGGGAGCTATTATTATATGTTTCATTAAAATAGTTATAGAGTTAACGTGAAAGAGAAACAGAAAGATAGATGTGATGTTAGTAAACCTACTGTACTTATTTAGCTGTATTTAGGACTTAGGTGTAGGAATATGCTAAGTCCTGGGAAAGGCTTTAAAAATTGGTTGTCACGTAAGGATGAATAATGTTAAACAAACATTTGTATGACTGAAAAAAGGTGGAGAATATATTTTGTGACAGAAATAATTTTCAAATTTTATCCAAATTAGTTAATCCATTTTAGCGTGAAGATTTAATGCCCGCGCCGCACCTGCGTAGTGCTTCGTGCTTTAAACGACACCCATTGGACGATCTGCGTGTATCGTCCAATGGTATCGTCTCATAGCACGAAGCTTCGTACGATAGACGCATGTGCGTCCGCGGCATAACAGACAGACATACAGACACACTCTCGCATTTATAACATTCGTAAGAATTACTTTAAAATTTGCAGCATCCGTGCTTTAAATCAACTTGACCCATAACCTCTTATTACGATCATTATAAAGTATCTCTGTGACGTCACTTCCCCCTAGCTCCCTTAACGTACATCCGGCGCCCCAGTTTACAGCCCAGGTTATAGTTTAACCCGGTTATAACCCGGTGAGGGTTACTTCATAACTGCACACAATACATAAAAGTTTATATAAAGGTTGAAATATCATCGATATAGTCGCGACACTGGCATCTGTTATTCTGATGTCGTTGTTTGTTTTTGATAAACGGCAGTAATATTAGACCATCATTGCAAAGTTTTTAGAAATACGTTTATAAATTCTTCAAATATAGATATCAGATATACACAAAGATAGCACCATACTCAATTAAGAACAATAGTTCTCAAAATCTTTTACTAGTAGATTTTTAGGAAGTTTTGACAAGTAAATAGAAATAAATAAAAATGCTTCTGAGCCTTTACTTAAGCTTTAGATAACATGGGGCAGTTAATGTCTTAAATGCTACGCCAGATTTGCAACTAAGATAATATGTCTAAGCTTCTTTTTATGCATTGTAATATTAAGCTTATAAAATAACTAGAATTTAATAGTTGAAGAAATAATCAAATTTCAAATCATGCCGCTTATAAAACTGCTGCAATAAATTCTAACAGTGAAATAAAATCAACAATAAAATGTTTTTATGATGTTAATAAAGATATGGAAAAAGTAGAACTAGAACACCTTTATTAAAACAATAATTATATCAGTACACCACTAGGCAAAGTTTTATTAGATGTAGCCAAGCTTTCTGCACCGTCATAACATGTGGTACGTATGCTCACAAGTAACAATACGAGTAACAAACAAATAACCGACTTCAAATGGACCAACTTTGTAGCAAAGTCATCCATGTAAAAGTTTATTTATGTAACAATATTTGTTATTACTGTATTTCTCGAAAAAAATTCAATACTATGAATTATTAATGATTAAATCTATCATAGTTATAGATAGTTGGAGTTTTTGATGAATGGAAAAGACACTACAAAGCTGAAAGCAGTTAAATTATATTATATTTTCACCTTAAATAATACTATTACAAAATCTAATTGGTCGGGTACTCTTTAATACATTTGAAGTCGGTGAGCAAATGTTACAATTTCAACCATGCTTTCAATTTTACAGATTTTTGTTTGAAATTCAAATACTTACACTACTAGCTTTTTAACTGCAACTTTAAACGCTACTTAGATTCTTACAACGCTTTCGATTGCAACCCACAGCCTAATACAAGAAAGGATGAGGTTTACTTTACTAATTTTATTTTATAGAAAGGTGCGTGGGCTAGGTGACTACGGTAGAAAACTTAAGCAACACTCCTGTAGACCATTTAGATTTTAGAAGAATAGTGCTTTTAAATGAAGAATATCATGATCACGTTGCTTAATTTTTCTACTTTGCGTCATTTAGAGCTTACTCGCCTTAGTATGCATGTTTTGTCGCTTTTAACAATTAGAAATATGGCAAACCTTGTCCTTAGATTACAGCAATTATAGTCATATCGACTTCCATGCACATATCAAAGTCAAACACACTCTGAATGGTCCAAGCGACAAACTCGGCGGGAATCAAACAGAAAACATTGAGATGGAGACAGCCGAATGCACTGACAAGCGAAAAACATCTGTACAAGAGACACAAGACACAGCCAACGACAAAACAGATGTCACTGAAGAGCCAAAAGTACACTTTGTTGTTTATTTATATATATTTTATGGTAGTTTTATCAGTGGGATTGGCATGAGCAACATAGAAATGGAAGGAATGGTATAAAGAGTGTGCTCGTCTTTTATATGTGCAGGGAAGTGCGTGACGGGGGCTGGAGTGTGGTTCACTTGCAGGTGAGTCAGTACTCAGCATTATGGCAGATTCACATTGAGTCAGTAACTGATGTTAGTTCACTGCCGTGTCAGTGCACTGCCATGGTGTAAATGAATTTCAAGTCAGTTCAGTACGCTGACGTTAGCCACTGACTCAATGTAAATCTGCCTTCACTCTATGGCAGTGCCAGGTCAGCACTGACAAACTAGTGGACTGACGTCAGATACTGACTGAATGTGAATCTGCATTTACATTAGAGTCAATTAGATTTGAAACAATGCTCCAAATAAAGTAATTAGATCATTCAGGATCCTAAGAAATGATTGGATAAGGTGAACGCAGATCTACGAGACGTTGTTCTAAATAAAGTAATATTTGGGCACGTAAAAGATTTAAATCTTAGATTTACAAAAGGAGCATCGTTTCATCTGGCTTGATTTAATTCTATTAATCACCTAATCGTGTAATTTTAAGTTATCATAATATTAATCCTCTCTGATTTAAGGACACGTTGCCTAGTGGAAATTTTGACGATAGATGATCATTTACTTTCTGAGTAAAAACATGGTTTTCTGAATTTGAAATGGTTATTGTTAAGTCAAGACACCTTATGATGCAAGCGTTTATCAAATTTGTATTTTTAATGAATTTATGGCATATGGTTTAATGTAATTTAGGTTATAATTGTTCGTTGCCAAAATTTAAAGAGAAATAATGCAGTGGTCAAAAACAATGGTTGAGCATATTTTAAACCTTAATTAAACCACGACCAATGCTATTTTCTACCAGCCAACTAGACAAGTCTCAGACAAAAGAAACAGAACTCCGATGCATCTTGAAAGCATCCTGTTTTATCTCAAAGGACGGCTTACAATAACGATGAAGTAATCTATAAAATCAAAGGCTCTGTTCGAAGACAAACACTTGAAAAGCTACATTCTGAGCTATTTTTCACATTGTCTGTACGACAGTGATCCTTATCTCATCCGTATAAAGACCTGTCGCGGGTAAAATGATCCCGAACGGACCAGGGAGTCCTCTAGTTTATCGGGAAACTTTATTATTGTGTTCGAAGCGAGCATCTTCTGATTGGTTTCCAATATGAAGACTTCCGCAAGTTTCATTGAGTGCATCACAATTATTTTACTTGTTGAGTTTGGAGTTTGTTTCTGGATTTACTCGTATCTGAGAGATACCCAGACCTAATTGAGAGAAAAGACGGACTTTGCAAGTGAGGCCAATTAAAGTACGCCTTGCTATGTTATAATTACACGCACACGTGTAGCGACTACGCCTTACTTTGGTGATTTGGCGGTGTGTGGATAATGCATGTAGTGTATAGCTACGTGGTCTGTTTACACAGGACACAAGGCTGTGTTGACGTGAGGCTATCTACGTCATATTCTATAATGTCACTTTAGATAGACGTGAATAATTATGATCATTGATCACGCTCTCCTGTCAATCCCATCTAAACATGACAGACGGGTGTGAGACATTTATAAGATGGCGGCTTTAATTTTGGCCACGTGCGAGATCCTTGTAGATCTTTTATTTTTTTAACATTTATTGCACACAAGAAACATGGAAAGACGACACCAAGATCCTGCATTTTTTTTCGAATTGTCGTCCTCCTCTCCACATGCCATCCAAGCAATGAAATGCGGGATGTGAGCAGTTGTTTCTCAAGTGTCATTTACAAGATGGCGTTTTTTTTTATATTGGCCACCTGAAATCAACCTTGTGTGTCCAGTAAATAGACACAATATAGTTCAATTTACAGTAAACTATCGGTGGCGGAGTGTAATTTTATCAATGTGGAACATTTTTGAGACTTCCCCCTCCTGCCTTGCGCGTCTCATACATTATGTAAATTGAGCAGCCTGCTTCCAATATAAAGGAAAATTGATTTTTTTCGTTAAAATATCCCTCGGAGAACACAATGTCTATGCCTGGGACTGTATTGTCTGAAATCTGGGACGTAAAAAAATAAATTTAAAAATACTTTTATCTGATGAAAACCGAACACTCGAGTGTACAATTGTTTTGACATTGACATATTTTAATTTGTTATGCAATTTTCAACTTTATTGAATTATAATTTGGAATTCGGAACATAATTTTATATTATTCCCAACCTTATTGAACTATATATTGAGTGTTTTGTTTAATGGGAATCTTGTATTTTCCCGGGATAAATAGTACGATAAAACGTTGTGGCATTTTAGTACCGATAAAGTAAAATAAAATGATCATCCATCATTAACGTTCCCATTATGGCCACAATATAAATATGTGCAGTAGATCATCTATTAAAGTTTAACCCTAAGCTGTTTTGAGGTTAACTTTCTGAAGCGTTGTGTTCTTTTTGAAGATGATTAAGCCCGGCCGCACATTATCCGAAATTTCTGATCAGAAAAATTCGGGCGCCCGCTGGAATGCACTCTGTTCATACACTTTGTTGCAGACCCCCGCATATTATCAGAATTCTGACGTGTTAAATGTATGAGCGGGGCGGGGCGTCCGAATTTTTCTGATCAGAAATCCGGATAACGTGCGACCGGGCTTAAAAAATGTTGAAGTTACGTCAAGACGTAGAGAGACAAGAGAGTGGACGGCCGGCGCGACATAGTATAAGATATATCGCTCCGCGAAAGCGTATGCCTGCCTTGCTGTTTTGTTTTAACTTCTGCCGGCACTCCCACAGTGTAACCCGTTTTTTTTAATTAACGTAAATATCTGTAATTCCAGTGTCAGAGGATGTGCAGCCGACGCAGCGCAGCGCGCCGCTGCTCCAGTCGCCACAGTACACCGGCGGGCGGCCGCAGCCGTACAGTGAGTATACTGTATAATTGCACTATTTATGTCCTCGAACATCAAGATGTGGCGCGACACGGCGAGGCATTCCGATCTTTGCAGCGAACGACAAAAATTAAAAAAAGTCACTTTATGGCTAAGGCCATAGGTTTTATTTTCTACCGACATTGGTCTAGCGATCTATGCCGCCGCTCCTTTATAGGGGCGTAGAGCAAAATAAAACCTATAGCATATGTCATAAAGTGGCATTTTGTTTGAATTTTTATCGGTCGCGATCGCTTGGACCAGTAGCCCTACTATGAAATCGTTTTGAGACTCAAACAATCGGACAAGAACGCCGCGTCCTGCTCTAACAACGTCGTTTCACGTTTGTTAGAGCAGGACGCGGCATTTTCGTTCGATTGTTTGAGTCTCAACGGTTTCGTGGTACAGGCCCTGACTCTTACGACGGTTGATTGCCATATAAATTGTCACGCTGTGTCGTGTCGCGTTTTAGAAATAGAATATTAATAAGTTTATTTTTACCAGAACCTAAACACTATTTATTACAATGTGAGTTGTGACATTTTTCAATGTCATGTGAAATGCAAAACATCGAAAAAAGAGATCGATTTTGATAACATTCAAATTGTGTTGTTTTCGGAAAATTAATAGGCTACTTGACCTAATTTTTTTCTTCATGCTAATCGCTTCTTAATCATTCATTTGCACAAAAAAAACTAATAATATTTTAATATTTTACACAGTAGAAACCCATAAAAATGTTGATTGAAAAATATGCCTTATAAATGGCGCCGAAAACACTGTCCGCCATAGTGTGACGTCATACGTTTTGTATTTTAAACTCTCTTTATTGAACATTTTTATGTGCTAAATGTACGAGTCTAAAAGTGCCCAAAAATTATAAAAGAACTAGCTGACCCGGCGAACTTCGTATCGCCTAACAGTCGATTCTTTAACTTTTGTATGGGAGTATAGAAAAGTGTTGTTTTTAGACTTTTTCAGGAAATTTAATTATTTTTTTTTAGTATTTTTCTCTCCGTAAGAACCATCCTCGTACTTCAAGGAATATTAAAAAAAAAAAATTAGCGAAATCGGTCCAACCGTTCTCGAGTTTTGCGCTTAGCAACACATTCAGCGACTCATTTTTATATTATAGAGATTAAATAAGAAATTAGAAATCAATTTTGTAATGTTAAAAACTTTTGGAGAAAAGTTTTGGCCATTTCATTTCCCGTCTACAATAAATGGAGATAATATATAAAACTGATGTTTTATTTGAATTATCCAAGAAAATATATTTTACAAATCTTTCTAGGCTTATTCTTATTATTTATGTACAAATAAACTTACATATAATTACGAGTATGATGACGTCACATCCAAATCGGAAGTACCGCAAAAGCGTTTTCGTCAGTACAAATCATATTTTCAAATCGACTTTATTTATCAATCATAAGCTTTTATTTGATGATAAGGGTGAAATACGGTTTCCTAGGCCAAGTTCTACTAGGAATATGCATTTTTTAAATGAAATTGAATATGGGTCAAGTAGCCTATTTTCTACCATATGGGACGCAAGAAATTTTTGTTGATACTACTATACAGGGTGCACTTAAACCTACCTGCCAATTTTTTTTAGGGCTTAGGCATCATTAGGAGAGTCCATTAAACCAAAAAATAGGGTGTCAATTTTTTTACAATAACATATTTTATCCCAACCAACTTCGGTACAGAATGGATACACTACTTTAAAATACATTCAATTTTATAACTTTACAAATATATCTACAACTTTGAGAATAAAATATAATAATGATTCTGTCGGTACGAAAGCTAAATTAATAAGTACTAAACTTTGCTATAAAAATATACAACCGAATTGTCGACTGGAGAATAATTTTCACGGCGAAGTATTCAGAGCATAATAATTATTATGAAAAGTACTGTACTATATTCGATAATAATTACAGAATAATATTATTTTCTGTAGATAAAACTTTACCATAATAATACAAATGCATAAGTATGTCTGTGTGTTATCATTTTATGCAAACAAGAAACCGAGGTGTAACGAGGTTTTTTTTTTTATGAAATAAGGGGGCAAACGAGCAAACGGGTGGGGATGGAAAGCAACTTCCGTCGCCCATGGACAGAAGAGCTACATGTGCGTTGCCGGCCTTTTAAGAGGGAATGGGGTAGTAGGGGAGGGTAGGGAAGGGAAGGGAATAGGGTAGGGGATTGGGCCTCCGGTAAACTCACTCACTCGGCGAAACACAGCGCAAGTGCTGTTTCACGCCGGTTTTCTGTGAGAACGTGGTATTTATCCGGTCGAGCCGGCCCATTCGTGCCGAAGCATGGCTCTACCACGAAAAGTTTTGTTACACCTTGTATAAGCTGGTGGAAGTTTCTTCTACTTACTAAAAAATCGGTTCATACTTGTTTCTATGCGATATAAAGAGGATATTACTTCCTATTCTACGCCGCGCCAGCACGGCAGTATACTTACCTTCGTCTTATGAATTTTCGATCAGCTCACTTGTCCTGACGTGAAATTAACATTCTTCCCCATTCAAGAAAAAGTGCATAACGCCGCTAAAGAAGTTTTCATAAATAAAGCCATCCACAACTGAACATATTAGAACCTCCTCCTATTTTGGACGTCGGTCAAAAATTATTCCAGGAAATGATATTTAGGATTATTTGATCCCTTCATGCCGGCTAGACGGTTCCCAAGGGCGTATTAGCACAGAATACATATTAGTAGTACCAACAGAAGTCTCACTAGCGGCACCCGTTTAAAGAAATAACGACTCATGTTACGATACTATTAAGTTCAAATTCCGACCGCGCAGTGCTAGGTGCCTACAATTATATTCACCTACATGTCCGCTCTCTGTCTATCGCATTACTCGTACCCTTTCTGACGAAATCAAGGTTTTCGCCTTTTAGAAAACAAAATATTATTTTTTAATTACTATTGGTATGAATAGCAAACCTTTTTATCTTAATATATATATTTCTTGTGTGCGTGTGTATGTGACTGAACTCCTCCTAAACGACTGGACCAATTTTGATGAAATTTTTTGTGTGTGTTCGTGGAGATTCGAGAATGGTTTAGATTTACAGTTTGGTCTACTGGAAAATGTTTTTTCAATTAATTTCTTATTTATAAGGAGTTGTTGATTTTGGAATGTTTTACATTAGATCCGGCGGACGGCGCTATCATCGCATTCAATATTATTCTATTTCAATTTTAGTTTGTCCTGACAGATGGTGCTACGATTAATTTGAAAAAAATTTTGTTATTCAATTCATGTGCTGATTAAAATATTAAATAAATAACACATAGGCTACAATTTTAACCGACTTTCAAAATGGGGAAGGTGTTATGTTCGTTTTCTTATATTCAACGATTACTCCGCCGTTTGTTAACCGATTTTCAAAATTTTTCTTTTGGTATATAGGGTATCATCCCAATTTGGTATTATATTCAGAAAAGTGGTGATCTGATGAAGGATCCATAAGTAATCGAGGGAACTCCTCAAAACTTATAGGGAAACATATGGTGACTTCGGTTTCGTGAGAAGTATTCTAAGCATATGCTACCAACAAGTAAGATTTTGCACCGAGATATACCTGGTATACCGTGGTTCGGAAGGTGCTGAGAGAATTCCTGATTCTTTATAGATACAAGTTTGGGAGTTTCGGCGTTGTTTTAAGAACAGAAAGCATATGCTACTATGCAAATTACATTCTTCATCATCATCATCATCATCATCACTACCATATTATACCATTTCATAGTCTTTTAAATCGAGACTCGAGTTTGTCAAGCGATAATTAAAAAAAATCTATATCTACCTAATATTATAAACCTGAAGAGTATGTTTGCTTGAACGCGTCAATCTCAGAAACTACAGGTCCGATTTAAAAACTTATCTCAGTGTTAGATAGATCATTTATCGAGTAAGACTCATCATTTATCGAGAAGGTTATATTATATTATTACTCTAAGACTAATACGACAGAAGAAACTCAGGAAAATGTGGGAAAAACGGGGGAAATATTTTTTATGGGAAAATGTACCTACGGATTCTGTAAAATTTCTAATTTACGCGGGCGAAGCCGCGCGGGACATCTAGTAGTAATATAACATTTTAGTAACCCAACCTATATTTTATAGTAGTTTTATGTATTCGATTATAGTGCAGGAAACTTTTACAATTTAAACATCGCTCAACCGATTTTGCTGAAATTTGATATGGGCATACTTTGAGTCCCGGGACGGACATGGGACACTTTTTATCCTGGAAAAACGTACGGTTCCCGCGCGATAAACGTATTTTGGTGCAACGGATTTGCTGGCGTCAGCTAGTTGCACAGCTTTTATCGAGAGCTTTAAGCGCGGCGACAGAATCGTGAAATTCCGTAACGAAAAACACCTAACATTCGTCTAAAGTTCGGCAGACTTCGGCTCGGGGCAGTGCGGCGTTGACGCAACTCACGCACCGCTGTGACGGTCGGTGCGACGCGACGTTGCCAGACTTCGACACGGTGTTTGTGTGCATGCAACTAGATGTATGGAAATTAAAATTGCATAAGGTGGTAAAAAATGCTATGCAATAGCTTTCCCGCGGCAGTCCCCGAGTGCCACATTTTTTGTCTCTCAAAGTATCTCCAAAGAGAGCGTGGCTCTTGACTCGGAGGTCGTGGGTTCGATTCCACCGTTGGAAACATGTTATTTCCAAGTTTGATCATCTGATTGTCTGACAAGTAAGATGATCCATGCGTCGGATGGGCATGTAAAAAGTCGATCACTGAACTAAACTGAACTGCGCCTGTCTCGCCAGTAGTGTCGGTCGTCCGTCCAACTGGGTTATGACTTATAAGAGTAAATGAATGCGCACACACTTGGGCACTATAAAATTACTCCTGCGTACCTGGCCTGGTGTCAATTAAACTGGCCACCGTCACCGAAACCGGTGTGGGGGGTATTATTATTATTACATATACTCGTAGGTGCGAAGTGCGATAGCACATTTCTCGCTATGTTGTATGACGGAGCGTCCCGACTCCGCGAGCTCGTCGGGATATGGCGTCATTTTTCATTGACACGCTGCGATGCAGTTTCGGAGTTGTAGTAGGGTTGGCACATAGACAGATAAAACGTGGAAGTTTAAAAAGGTAAAAACTAAAATGTGACCAGAAATGTCAAAGAACAACAAAGGCATACAGTACAAGGTTTAACGTGGGAGAGCCATGCTTCGGCATGAATGGGCCGGCTCGACCGGAGAAATACCACGGGCTCACAGAAAACCGGCGTGAAACAGCGCTTGCGCTGTGTTTCGCCGAGTGAGTGACTTTACCGGAGGCCCAATCCCTTACCCTATTCCCTTCCCTCCCCTATTTTCTTCCCTTCCCTATTTCCTTCCCTTCCCTACCCTCCCCTATTACCCTATTTCCTCTTAAAAGGCCGGCAACGCACCTGCAATTCTTCTGATGCTGCGAGTGTCCATGAGCGACGGAAGTTGCTTTCCATCAGGTGACCCGTTTGCTCGTTTGCCCGCTTATTTAATTAAAAAAAAAGGTGTAATTAAGTATCTTGGCTCCTTGCAAAGCTTGTGGAATGTGGAGTCCAAAAGTATTGTTACCAATTTGAAATTTAGATTTTCCATAATGCAATAAATTATTAGTCCCAAAAATTTGAGGCCTGTTTTAGCCTCTAGGCCTTCAGCACTTACTCTATATGCCCTTATTCTTGCTGCGCTAAAACCGTAAACTGAACAAAAAACCAATGTCATGTCCTTTCCCGGAACCCAAAGCATCTTCGCACCATTTTTTTGCACGTGAAAAAGTACAAAAAGGACTGTAATAAAGAAATTCCAACAACAAGAATTTGCACTATAAGTCGATATAATATCTAATGACCTTTTAGCATTCTATGAGTATATTCCCTGTGTACAGGGAATACCTAGGTGGTGGCAACCCTGACCGGAATGTACAGGTTGATCGAGGCGAGTGTTGCAACGTTAATAATTCACATTCCCCGCATTCGAGCTCTGAATTCCTGAGGGGGGGGAGACTGAAATATTCACTTGTCTGATTAATGGCTGGACGGATGTCCGTGGCGGGTTGCAGGTGCGTTTAGCACACTATTCCGAACTATTGATATGAATTTGGAAGTGTCTGGCCATCTGTCTGTCTGTCTGTTACCTCCCTATACTTAAACCGCTTCACCTATTTAAATGAACTCGGGTATGTAGATACTTTGAGCACGGAAAAGGATTTAACTGGTATAGTTTTCCGGATATTCGAAAGTGTGTTTTTTCTGTCTGTCTTTTAACTACTTACACTTTAACCATTGCGTCAGTTTGCATGAAATTCGGTATACATCATGACTGGTGAGACATGATCAATATTTAAGGAGAGTACTTATTATAATTATGTAATAAAATTAGGTACTTAAATTTTGACCAAATTTCCCTTTAAATAAATGAATCATGGAGACTTAATAGATTACTATGCGGCTGGCGCGCCTGCCTGCGCCCCGCGCCGCGCGCTACCCCGCCCGCGCGCGGTGTCCATGCGTTGGGTAAATAATTATTTAACTTTAAGGCTGCGTCCCCATCAGACACGGTGCCGGCGCCGCGCCGTGTCTGATGGGGACGCAGCCTAAGCTACAATACTCAGTGATCATTTGATCAATTATTGATTTTTTTTTCATTTATTAAAATAGCCAAATATCACGTCCTCGAGTATTGAACAAGTCTCACCAGTCATGTTGTATAGATACTTTGGGTCCTGGTAAAGGATGCGAGATACCTTCCAGAAAATGTACAGTTCCCGAACCGTATTCGTACCGAAACATAAATCTTTTGCGTCAAAGGGCTAATAAAATATGTTATACGCAATAATAACATACAGAAACAACGACTTATGATATTAGCATCATACAGAAAATACAGAATGTATTTCTCCGTATTTTCTGCATAATATCGCGACGATATAAAGCTGATGAAAAGCTGGTGTGTTAGCGCTAATAAAAACATATTCAACGCCAAAGGGTTTTTATGTTATTCGTGTTGTTACCTGGTTTTTTTTTTTAATAGAACTTGTCGGTAAATTTGTATTGTACGCGTAGACTTTTGTTTGAAATGCACCAGATAATAATATTTAGCTAATGGTTGGTGGGTGGTGTCTTTCTGTGTTGAGAAAATTTACTGCCCTGAAATCCTTTTAATATTGTGGTTTGTCTGTATGTTACCTCTTTACGCTTAAGTAGCTGAACCGATTTGGCTAGAATTTAGATTATTTATCTACACTTCTACACTAATAATTTTATTATAAAGAGGTAAAGTTTGCTTTTTGTTTGTAGGAGCTAATCTCTTAAACTACTGGTCCGATTGCAAAAATTGAACACCGTTAGAAAGCTGGTGTATTTCTGAGTGACATAGGGGAGGGGAGGGTGCTATTTTTGTAGTCACTTGAGCGTCATGGAGACCTAGTTGGTTTTGTACATTAGGTAAAGCTGATAAAAAAATAATAGGAGCGTTTTTTTTTATTTTAGCGGTGGGTTCAGAAACTGCAGCCTTTATAAAGTTTTGAAAAAGAAAATATACTCAGAAATTTGCTTATATAGGTAAATAATAAATATATTTTAGACAACAAGGACTAAATCATTTAGTTTAGAGCAAAATAAAATATCTGCGAAGGATTAGTTAAAAAAATATGAAGCTTTATTTTTTTATATTTTAAAATGTCCCTACAGGCTTACCTAACTTTTGAATCGTCAGTGCTTTATATGGAAGCTTCTTTGGGGTATACTAAACATCCCCTATCTTAATCTGAAAGATCCAACATTTCAATATTTAAAAATAATAAAAAAAAATTACCCACCACGTGAGAAATCTGATTTCTACACCATGATAACTAGACACATGTCGGAAGCCTATGCAAGCTTAATCTGACACGCTCGAGCTACTCCCGAAATCCCCTCTTCCCCTCCCCAACTACTATATTTTATGTATAAAAACATATAGCCTATGTCACTCAGTTGATTTTTTTTTCATTATTTCGTTCTCAGAATTCCAGGCGGCTGAAGCCGCGGGCAAAAGCTAGTTATACAATAATAATAATAGCTCCCACACCGGTTTCGGTGACGGTGGCCGGTTTCATTGAAACCAGGCCAGCTACGCAGGAGTAATTTTATAGTGCCCAAGTGTGTGCGCAGTACACGAGGGCACTCTCTATTCCTTTACTCTCATAACCCAGTGGGACGGAAGACCGACACGACCGGCGAGAGATCAGGCGCAGGACCGACTTTTTACATGCCCATCCGACGCATGGATCATCTTACTTGTCAGACAATCAGGTGATCAGCTTGCATTGTCCTAACCAAACTTGGAAATAACATGTTTCCAACGCGGGAATCGAACCCACGACCTCCGAGTCAAGAGCCGCGCTCTATACCACTAGACCACGGAGGCGTTATACAATACACATAATATTTTGAACATCCCGATTTTTCTTCTATATTCGCCTATAAATTAGTCCGGTTAGTCGAGTTTTTACTGTGGATGTAAATTCGCAACAATTTCTATTCCAAATACCTGTAACTACTGTAACTGGGTAAAAGCAAACAATGGAACGGTGGGACAAAAACTTTTCATACGCGGCTTGTATGGGCATTGGGCACCGGTCTATTCAGATTTAAATTTTAGTACCCGAGAGGCCGAGCTTTGTAAAAACAACGGCTAGCACTCCGGGAGTGCATGAAGAAGTGGTAACGAAAAAGGCACATACGCGGTAGAAATAGGCCTCTTGGATATCTCTAGTGGCGCGGCGAGTGGCAGATTCAGGCAACACGTGGGTGTAAGAGTGCGATCAGCTGTGAAATACGGTTTACTAGTTTTAATGAAAACACGTTGAAAACTTTACAAAATGCTCTGAATAGGGACCGTGCAGAAACTATAGAGGGCATCGTAATTCGACAGCAGCGACACGATGCGAGTAAAAGAAGTAACTTGTGAGTGACTTTGACTTCGCATTCTCTTTGACCCCGGCTAGTTTATAAGTGTTTTTTATATGTTTTAGACTATAAAATTATTTAATACTTACATTTCTTCGAAATGGCGATTCTATAACGAAGCGAAAACGAAAAGATTTTGGCTCACCCCCCTGGTCACATGTTAAATAAATTATAAACATCCCAAAAAAAAAAAGCAATGCCACATAACTTTGCGCTTTAAAAATCTTCACTAAGGAAAAACCATTTAGAGTGGGTTGCTGAGGCGTGGTTAAAGTTAAAGTTATGGTTATAGTTAAGGCTAATTTAACTTTAACTTTAACCTTAACTTTGAGCGGAGAAATTGACAGATGACAGCTGGTCCAACAAGTTTATAAAATATGAACGTGGGCCGGGGCGCTGCTGGAAAAGGAGAACTGTCAAAAATGTCGTTTTTGTATGATGACAGCGTTAGTTCCTTTTTCGCCACGTGCATTTAAAACCTTGTCGAGCTCTATGGTTATGGTTAAATATGGCGTCTTGATGGCGTCCATTTCTAACTTTAACCAAAGATTTGACATTTTGCATTGTAGTTAAAGTTATAGTTAAAGTAACAATTAAAGAAGTTAGTTGCTGCAACCCAACCTTAGTTTACTTAATACATGTAATACTTAACACAATACATATACATACAATACATCCTACTAATTTAAAATGCAACAAGGCCCTCATTTTTGTTCATTAAATTGCGGTTTCCAGAAAACATATAAACAAAATTTGTCTTGACCAGATAAAATTCTAATAGAAAGAGAGAAGGGAACTTTGCTCTTGAAATTTTTCTAGAAATCCCCGACGTCTTTTCTTGTTCAGAGAAAATTTATTTTGTGCTGGTCTCACTTAATTATAAACTATTAAGTTAACTTCAAATGGCGTTTGTTTTATATTCCTCGGGACTTGTTTCATTTTGAATTGCTACTTTGTAAGCGACATTTTCTCCTTCCTTTTTTTCTTGGGCTTGTTATTACTTATTATAATATAGATAAACTATCTCTATACCCCTCAGAAATTTGTTCAATGTTTTATATATCTAGTGGCAAGAGATAGAAAGACGGACAGACACACCGTCGCAATTATAATATTAGTATGAATAACTTTTCTCAAAAAATTTTGACATACCAACGAAGAGAAACTGACGTGGGAGAGCCATGCTTTGGCACGAATGGGCCGGCTCGACCGGAGAAATACCACGTTCTCACAGAAAACCGGCGTGAAACAGCGTTTGCGCTGTGTTTCGCCGAGTGAGTGAGTTTACCGGAGGCCCAATTTCCTATCCTATTCCCTTCCCTACCCTATCCTATTCCCTTCCCTACCCTCCCCTATTCCCTTCCCTTCCTTTCCCATCCCTACCCTTCCCTATTGCCCTATTCTCTCTTAAAAGGCCGACAACGAACCTGCAGCTCTTCTGATGCTGCGAGTGTCCATGGGCGACGCTAGTTGCTTTCCATCAGGTGACCCGTTTGCTCGTTTGCCCCCATTTTTCATAAAAAATTTTTTTTTGATCGTGCTACCTCGCAACAAGTGACTGAAATTCCTAAAATATTTTACCTCGCGATTGTGTGAGTCGATAAAGCGATCCAAGACGCTTGTCGAATATTAATTTAACAATAACCGTTAAATCTTATGAGGCATACTCGTGACATTTCTAAACGGTTGTAAAGGTTGTTTTACGGTATCATGTCATCCAAGTATCATTTTTCGTGGGGCCAAAATAACATTAACATTGCACAAACACCGTGCCGAAGTCTGCTGAACAACTCTTGTCTCAGACTGAACTGTAGCTTACATTCTGGTAAAATTATTATTTGTTATATAAAATTAAAAGTAACAAAATAACAATGCGATTATCTTTATATGGAATTTGTTATCGCTAAGTCTAATACTGTTTTGTTTGTAAAAAGCCTTACTCGTGTGCTCTCAAACAATTACGTCCGTTTGTACTTTCAATAATATACGATTATGCCTTTTATCCTTTTATTCATCTCGTTGTAGTGATTTATGCTAAATGGGATTAATTTTAAAGCTCGCAAAATGTGAAACAATTTTAATATCACTCAATGGTTGATTTCTGGTCAAAAATTAAATGGTAATTAAAATTTGCAAATAAATTTTGTCTATTGTGTTCAACGTCGCGTTTGTCGTTGAAAATGAATCCACCATTTTCATTGTGACTCGTTTACATAAAAACAGGAATTAAAATAAAATATGGCTACTATGTTTAATGATAAATTCTGGGATTTAAAAGACTACCTATAAATGCATTTATTCTTGTTGTCGATGAGGGAAAGACTTTGCTGTCGTTTGCCGAAACTTACTCTAGGAACAATTGAAAAGACTCCATAATTTAATAAGTCTCAGTCATATTTAATAGGGTTTATATCTGTCTGTTACACAGTCATAGATCAAGATAGATGCCGCATGTGCAAGTACTTCGCGTGCCAGATCGCGAGCAATGCTCGTCTTTCGAAAGTCTTTTCTTTAGTCTGCTATCGGAATTGGACGTCAATCGGAATTTTTAGGCATTTAGGCATTTTAAATGCCTAAAAGTGCCGTATTGAGCTGTAGAAATTCAAATAGAAACGATGGCCTTGATAATGGACACGTTTCTTATCATCGGTATTCAGTACGTCACAGTAAGTAGTAAAAAGTGGCACGCTCGTTTTCATACAAATGGAGCGACATGCGGTATCTATCTTGATCTATGTCTGTGGTTGTTACTTTTTCGCTCAAACAATCTTGGCGTGGAGATATTTGGAGTCTCGCAAAATGCGCCAGCAATTTTTGTGTGATAATGAAGTAGCAGGCAACATGCGAAATGTTACCTACTGCTATAATATAAATCACTTTCCTAGAAGTAAAACATATTTTACGCACGAATAAACTATCCTCACGAGTCGGGGAGGGTAAGGTCAGGTTCTGCAATCACATTACTATTCACTACATCTGAAAAAACTGAGCAAATTGCCCCAACCCTTCGGAGATTTCTAAATTACGACTTTTCCGCTCTGAATATCGTTCGAATACTTATGGTTAAATGAATTTCATATGTTATCTTTTTGTTCTACTTTAGGAAGCGTATATTTTGTGTAGTTTATTTGTAGTATGTGAGGCTGAGTGAAGTAAGACTATCTTGATGAATAATAATTAATCGTTATATTTATCTGAACCATGTATATACAGTTTTGATACACATATTGTCAACAAAATAATTGAAACTTTGAAGCTTTAAGCTGAGCTGAGTGACAAAAACAACAAACATTTCATCTGACAAAAATAATGCGACTGACTTGATCAACTGTGTATTCAAGATTCTAATAGACCTGGTCATGGGGTATCGACAGATGCTACTAGCAACTCGACGCATGCGACCACAAGGACTTGCAGCGAAGACACCTGCAGCCAGCATAGCCAACATTCTTGCGAGCACACGCAGAATGGTTTGTATAGTATGTGTAACGTGTGGTCACTTGGTATTTGATGATATTTCGAGGAATGTGGTCAAAAATGTTACCGTTGAAGTTGATGTTTCTACGTGGATGATATTATGGTAGTGACTAGACGCATGGTCAGTGTTAACAAAGTGTTGTGTGTTATTAACCGATTAGTTTATATGTGTAGTAGAGTGATCTTCTGAAATTGGTCGTGTATTCAATAAATTGATGTTTAAATAGTCATGAAGATGATCATTCTGCTATAAATTTTCACTGGCTACAAGTTGTAATACATAGCTATATAATATACATAGTTACTTATCATCTAAAAACACATGCCAAATTTACCAAGATGTTCATCACACTATGCTATACAATTAGACAGCATTCATATTCTCATTTTAGTTTAAACAAACACTGTTACCATTAGCATTAAGAACATGTACAATAAAATTATAAAACAGATACATACTTTCATTTACAACCTTTCCTTTGCATGTATGGTACCCGCTAGAATTGCTCCCTGCAATAAAATGCCAGTTGTGTTCTTGCTATTTTCTATTATATTACTTCTATACTCTTAAAAGCGAGGCGAGAGATATATTGTTTTCTAGCTACGGTTTTATGTCTAATTCAGTTTTGTTTTATATAATTTTTTTAACATTAATGATAATTTTTATATCGCATCATTTTGTCTTCTAATCAATATTATAGAGCCTTATTCAAGTGTTTTGTCTTATATTTTATTGCAAATTTTAAGTACAAAATGAGTGCATAAATTAAGTAGTTAATTATCAAAAGTATTATCTATTCTACTACTAGACGTCCTGTTGTTTTCTTAAGTAAATATCTAAATGTTTGTCCATAGTCTTAAATCTTCCTGAATTTTTAAATTCGCTCTCGCCTTGCAAGCTCAATCCTGTTTTAATATGTGAAATAATGGCGGATTTTCTCGCGCCGTCCTCATGAATACTATATCGCATCGATGTTGTGTTGTTTTGAAAATCTTAATTAAATCTGCTGTTTTCCCGGTTGGGTGTTACTTTTTATGATATTTAATTCATGAAAAATTCATGACGTACTTCCGCCAAAGTTTTCGCTCGACTAGACTATATGATTGGGCTACATCGCTGTTAAAAGTGCCGTAGCATAAAACATTTCTGTTAATGGATCAACTACGTCTGCAGTCGTTGCGCTTGCGGTTACTTTAGTGGTACATTTTTTAGTACAAAATGAACGTTTTGAGACTAGTCGATTCGTAATTTTGTCGATATGAGCGTAACTGAAAATTTTTGAAACAATTTCAGAAGTGTTAGTAGATATTGCTCAGACATAATATGAATCAATATTCAAATCTATTTTTAAATTTCTTCAGGGACTTAAAAAGTCCCAAATCGGCTTTTAACTTTTATTATATTTGAGATCTCTCGAATTAAAACAAGTTGCTCTCAAAATTCAATATCATTAGATATTCATGAGATTATTCAATGAATTTTATATTAAAATTAGGACTGTATTTGTGAAACTTTCACTCCTTCATTGAAATTGGACGACTTTGGTGTGCCTTGAAAGTTCAAAGAATATTCTGGTCGAATGCACTCCAGAGACTATAAGTTGCATTCGATAATTTCAATGGCAAGGTTTGAAATCGAATATTATGGGATTTGACATAAGGTATTGTAAGCACCATGGCACTAAGCGATGCGTCCTCGTGTATTCCATAAATATTTAATTTCTAATTTCCCTGCCGAAATATCGATCGCAACTTGACTAAAGACTAAAGGCCCGAAAGTCGTGAAATATTCCGATTTTTAATCCAAATGGCGCGTACACGTACACGTCTGGACGGGTGGACGCATATGAAGTGACATCTCATGAATAATATTGTGACGTACGGCCGTTAGCAGTATCGATTTGGCTTTGGATTCAATTTGGATCCAGTCCATGTTATGCGATGTCATTATTTGCGACAAAAAGTCCGCATATAACCTCCTCGTTTTTGGAAGTCGGTTGAAGGAAGTAAAAAAATATTTTATGCACCTTTCGTAAGTAAGTCAAAAATGTTAATGTTGAAATGGCTTACATAATTTAATTGAACATGCCTAGGTTCTATCGTACCCGCAACTCTGCCTTAAGCGATGAGTGGAGCACCATGGGGTTTTAGTGGGTAGACTACAGGAGTCCCACATACCCCGGCCGATATCCCCAATTTACCGGGGATTCGTAAAGCATTTCCCCCTGTTAAAAAAAGGCTATGTAAACGTTGTATGTGTAGCGAAATTATGCGCCATACGGTCATTTAAAACAACATGTCCAAAGTTTAAAGAATTAACTCGCACCGAAAATTATACCGTTTAATTAATCATCTACGAAAAATGCGGCAAACTAATTTAATTTTATTATAAGATTCTTAAAACTACTAGTCTATTCCCTTGTTTCAGACGTAGGCAGTAATAGATAGGGTAGTAGGTAGTAATACGATATTATAATATAGCGTATGTTAATCTATTTCAGATATGGAATTTGGCAGCGGAGGACCACCTCCCATGATGAAGGAACGACACGGCCCACCGCCTCCGCACCATCCGGTCAGTGTATAATGTTGCCTGCATGCGTTATGGATTTTATATTGATGATATTATGATATAACTTGACACTCTATAGGAAGATCGCAGATGGCACACTTTTTGTGTGATCGAGTCTGCGGCGCACAAATTAATTAGCACATATTAATAATCTGCATGGCCGCGCCATGCCCACTGTATGTGCGCCGCAGACTCGATCACACAAAAAGTGTGCCGTCTGCGATCTCCCTTAGTCTATACTTTATTGAACGATCGAACTTATTTCCATGTGGTAACTGGTAAGATCGAAAAATGATATACATATTATTTATAGGTAATTTTATATGACTTGGCCATTAACTGGTAAATTATTAGGGACCTCACAGTCGCGTATAGTTTATTCGGCAGTTTTGGCGCTATTTACTTTGTACTTTGCTATGTAATATAGTGACAATACTTTCGAAAAATCTAGTCGTCACTAATGACCTGTAAACATCTGGTCCTTAATATTTATGTTTGTAAATAAATCCCTACTCGTAGTTCAAGGTACAATTTAAAGGCTTTTCGTTGTAATAACGTTGATCAACTTGTGTTACAGAGAGACGGTCGTGGATACGGACCAGAGGGTTATGGTGGCGAGGGATTCGTACCACCACCACCCATGCACCACCCGATGGCACCACAGAATCAGGTGAGCTAATTAAATCTTATTTCGCTGTTATTATTAAATATATTTATTTTATTTATTAGTGAAATAACTTTTATAAGGTTTAAAATCAGGAATGTTTTGCAACAAAATAAACATAATATGTGATCCAGTAGATATGACAAATTTTTTTACCAAGCAGTTTGATCCTACCGCTGCCACCAAAGACAATTCGATGCCCCCGCTGCCACCAAAGGCGATTCGATCCCACCGCTGCCACCTATTGCCCACAATTTGAAACCACTCTCGTTCTCACTTACAATTGATATATCCGTCTCGCTCACTCCAGGGTGGTCCGCCACAGCAGGGCGCGGTGATGATGGTGTACGGTCTGGACCTCAACACGGTCAACGCGGACCGCCTCTTCAACCTGTGCTGTCTGTACGGGAACGTGGTTAGGGTGAGTAAACATTATTACTTGTCTCTTTTACTTTTTGTTAACTCAAGCACCGGTTTCGGTGACGGTGGCCGGTTTCATTGGAGCCAGGCCAGTTATGAGGGAGTAATTTTATAGTGCCCAAGTGTATGCGCAGTATACAAGAGTTCTCTCTCTTCCTTTACTCCCATAAATCCAGTGGGCCCTATGACCGACTTTTGGTGAAAAATCAGGCGCAGAACTGACAAAGACATGGATTATTATCAGCATGGTCTTAACCTTACTTGAAAATGACATGTTTCCAACGTGGGTATCGATCCCACGACCTTGTCAAGAGCCACGCTCTAAACAAATAGACCAAGGAGGTCATATCATGTGTGTGATATCATTGTAGCAATATGCGTACCTGCAAAAGACCAATAGGGCAAAGCGATCGCCCAACATCCATGGATATTAGTAAATAGTCGTGCCATCTTAGCTAATATTTTTACTAACATACCATTATTCGTCTTACAGATAAAGTTCCTCAAAACAAAAGAGGGCACCGCCATGGTGCAGATGGGCGACGGCGTCTCCGTCGAGCGCTGCGTACAGAACCTCAACAACGTCACAGTCGGAGACTACACGCTCACACTCGCGTAAGTTACCTGTAGTGGAGTTTACCTGTGGTGGGCGGGTTACCTGTAGTAGGGTCTACCTCCGATAATGTAACTTGGAATATTAGGGGACTAACCTGTAGTTAATGATTACCTGTGATAAAGTTACGTCGAATATAGTGCTACGTTCAGAATCTCAACAACCTGACAGTAATTGGTTGGTGGACTATACGCTCACCACACTCGCGTAAGTTATACGTGGTTTCAGGGCCCCCGCTACCATACGTGCAATCTATCTCTCTAGGGGCGCCAAATCGCCATCTTTAGGGGCGCCAAAACCAAGGACACAAAAAATTTGCCTAAAAGGGGCGCCAAAATCCTTTTTTTGCACACAGGCGCCAGTAGCCCTAACGGGGGCCATGCGTGGTTTACTTGTAGTTTACCTGTAGTAGAACTTACCTGTAGTTGGATTTACCTGTAGTAGGGTCTACTTCTGATTAAGTAACTTGGAATATAGCGCTGCGTGCAGAACCCCATTATTGGAAACGATACATGAGATACAAAGACAATGGACGTTGAATAGTTTTTCCCTCCATTAGATCCCTTAAATTAATGCGATCTAACCTTGAACAAGTTATACGCTGCGACAATAATAATAATAGCTCCCACACCGGTTTCGGTGACGGTGGCCGGTTTCATTGAAACCAGGCCAGCTACGCAGGAGTAATTTTATAGTGCCCAAGTGTGTGCGCAGTACACAAGAGAGAGTCTATTCCTTTACTCTCATAACCCAGTGGGACGGAAGACCGACACGACCGGCGAGAGATCAGGCGCAGGACCGACTTTTTACATGCCCATCTGACGCATGGATCAGGTGATCAGCCTGCATTGTCCTAAACTCCTAACCAAACTTGGAAATAACATGTTTCCAACGCGGGAATCGAACCCACGACCTCCGAGTCAAGAGCCGCGCTCTATACCACTAGACCACGGAGGCGTTAATGGCTGCGACAATATACAGTGTGTAACAAAAATAAGTGATAATACTTTAGGGTGTAAAAGTGAAAAAAAAATTGATCTTTCAGCGCTGCTACTTTCACAGTGAACTCTCTACAAGGAGCATGTACACACCCTAAAGTATTCTCACTTATTTTTGTTACACCCTGTATTTATAATATGACGTGAAATTTCAGGTTCTCCAAACAGGCGTATCTCTCCGAAGTGATGAACCCGTACCCGCTGCCGGACAAGAGCCCGTCGTTCAAGGACTACGTCGGCAACAAGAACAATCGCTTCCTCACACCGGCGTCCATACACAAGAACAGAATACAGCCGCCGTCTAAGGTAAGGTGGAAATCAACGTTGAATAGTGACGAGGGTGTTTGATGTTCTATTTGCCAACAGGAGCCGCTACGCATAGCCTTACGCTAGCCTTAGGTTCTATCGTGTCTCGTGTTTTAATCTCTATGCGCCCAATAAAGTTTCACTGTAAAAAGCCAGGCCATGATTCCATGTTACTCGTGATCTGTCGACTGGGTTTGACATAACGCGACCAAAATTACTAAAGTCCACAATCTGCCAACGAATCGACTTCTCTGATACACACCTCGTGGTATTTCTTACCCGCCCACGCCGCGTCTGCTTAGCACCAGTTCAAGGAACCGCTATAACACGAGACTATTTCCAGGTGGTACACTTCTTCAACACTCCCCCTGACGTCTCCGACGAGCAGCTGCTGGCCGTCTTCCACGAGTACGGCGTCGCCCCCCCGCACACCGTCTCCAAGTTCCCGCTGAAGAGCGAGAGGTGAGTGACAGAGAGAGACGGGGATGCCGTCTCGCTCGCACAGCACGTCATGTGTGAGGGGGTAGAAAGGGATACCATGGTTTTCATGTGGCTTTTGCTCACACAGCTCACTTCACAAATTATCTCCAAATTCCCGCTAAAGAGTGAGAGGAAGTGACGGAGATAGATGCTGCTATCTCGCTTGCACAGCTAGGTTGTTGCCTATAATCTGAGGGTAGAAAAATATGGAGCAGTTAGTGCCTCTCACTCACATAGGCGATCTCTTTCGAAGCTGTGTAGCTACCTCGCTTCAACACATTCAAATCATCTCTGAAGAAAAGGTTGTTTGAGAGGTGAGCGCTGTCATGTCACCTCTTTCTTTCTCACCCTACTGATATAAACTTAGTTTTTGGCTTTAAGGCGGGGATTAATCTCAATCCAAAACGATAACTTTGCACATAACCAAAGACCAAGCGTATACGCATCGCAATAAGATTCATTTTAGCTTAGCATAAAACTGTAGTCACTCGAGCGGATCTTCTCTAGTTTTCATGTTTTTTTTTAAATATTATCTTTGGAAATAAACATTAAGAAACAAAATTGTTTGGTTAAAGAGTTTTTAATATAGAATTACTAACAATTTATTCAAATAAAATGTATAATTATCCTAGTTAATACTTATATTTCGATGAAATAGATTTTTATCGGATGTGAGTTTGTAAATTAATTACAGCCAAAGTATTACGTTTTATTAAAATGTTTATGGTTTAAGGTATTTTAAATATTGTGCTTTATATCTCATATTCTTTAAAACTTCGTTATTATATTGGAACTACGTAAACCGGAAGTCGCAGAATAACAAATTGGGGTTTATCCTCGCCTTAAATAAAAATTCTACTCCCATATTCTAAGTGTTAGACAGGGATAGCACTGTCGTTACCTCTCGCTCGCACTCATCAAGTTTACACATGATTTCAGGTCGTCTTCGGGTCTGATGGAGTTCCAGAACATATCGCAGTCGGTGATGGCCATCATGGCGTGCAATCACGCTACCATACAGCATCCAGGTTAGACCATGGATAATTTCTTGCTTTTCATGAAACGACAGTCTGACATGCAGCCAACTAAAATAAAAAGTGGAAGTATGTAGTGTAAAAGCCAAACAAAAGGTTTCTTAAACATATTTTGTGGGAAAAACCGATACAGTGAAGAAATCAAACATGTTTACCTCTTCACCTTCTTCTAATGTTGTCCTAGTTTTCGAGTCAGAAATTGAATTTGTCGAAGCCAGGACAAAGTTTGCCAAGGGCATTGCATATTACTTATTTGCAAAATGTGTGTTAGTAAAAATGTAAATACGCTTTAAAATAATGATATCTTCACTTCACTAACGCACTACTGCGGACGTTTCCAGGCGCGAAGTTCCCGTTCGTGATGAAGCTCTGCTTCTCCTCGTCGCGGCAGATCGGGCAGAAGGGGCAGGCGCCGGCGAAGCAGGACCGGCAGAACCAGGATCGGCAGAACGAACGCCAGAACCAGGACAGGCAGGGGCAGAATAACGGCCTCGAGCACGAATACTAGTAAGGCGACAGGGCAGAGTCTCTAGAGTGACGGCAAAGTCTCGGGAATTGTCGGCAAAGTCTCGAGAATGACGGCAGAGTCTCGAGACATGACGGCAGAGTCTCGGGATCTGACGGTAAAGTCCTCGAGACTTTACCGTCAATTCGGACGGAAAAATTTCTTTGGCATTGTCGCGAGTCTTTGACGGCAAAGTCTCGACTTCATCTGCGAAGTCTACGTAAATTTCTTGAGCCATAATATAGTCGTCAAATTCTCGAGTGACTTTGCCGGCTAATCTCGAGTAATAAATAAGAACTTTGACAGCAAAGTGAACGAAAAAGACATAGGACCAAACGTGTGTTGCCAATACAAAGCCAAAAGTTACCAGTCGTTTTGCGACAGGGTGTTGCTAATGTTAATTTGAACCACAGATATATATTTGAGTGGATGACGCATTGTACAGTCAGAAAAAAAAATAAGTAAGGCTTTATTCTCTTCAAAATATTAAAGCATGATATCTTGCGCGTATAATAAAATAATTTGTTAAACTATTCTGTGAAATTTTATTTACTCCAGGTTTAATTTTTTTCTGACTGCATTTTGCGTCCAATAAGTTTGTGGTCTCGACTGTAGGGTAAGCAAAGTGAGAGTTTTATTAGATTTCTATTGTCTTTATCGCGGTTTAGGATAAGTTAAATAATATATCCCTTACTTATAAAATTTTTGCGGATATCTTATTTACATTTGCTGTCCTCGTCTGTTAAATGACATTTGCAACGTATCAAGAGAGTATCTGTAAATCAGATTGTGTAATTATTTTTATTATGCAAGGGTTTAAAATGCACAATATAGTATATGTTGACGTTATTGTTTGTTTGTTGAGAATTTCTGTTGTGTTTTTACCTTTAATGGTCAATCCTTCTATGTCTATATCCATGGTATTTTAATATACGTAATTTTGCTTTTATTTTTAAAGTGTATGTTATATTAATTGTCGGTGTAAATATATAATATTATAGTCGCCGTTATTCAACGGCCCTAGCATAAATATTGGCAACAACGTTTCCGTGACTTCCTCTAATGTAAATTGTATGATACATTCGATAATGTTACGAATATGTTGTCAAATATTTCTGCTTGGGTTAATGTTCTTGAATATAGTTGTGCTGTGGCCAGTGCTCGTGGAATATTTTTTATAGCAACATGCAAATAATAGAGTAGGCAGCTTAAGATTAGATTTAAAGCAGACTTAAAAGCCTTTTTAGCAATAAACAGATATTAACCTTAGTAACACCCTATATACCGGCCTAAGCAGTACGTGTCGACTGAAGAAAAAAGTATTAAAAACTTCTTGTAATGTTATGTTTTGTTCGTAATAAAAAAAAAGTTTAAAATTTTTGGAATGTAATTTTAAAGGAGTAAAAATTTTCTAAACGAGTGATTTATGCTGTCGATTCAGAGTTATTTTGAATTTTATGTTAACGACTTAGGAGCAATCTACGAGACTCCGAGGTAGAAAAACTCTGAATAGACAATTGAACAGTCAAGTAGGGACCATAGATAATCTCGCTTGTGTTTGCTGGAATACCGCCACTTTTTTCTGACAGTTGGTAACGGGCATAGACAATTTCGCAATGTCTCAGTGTTGCCAATGGTGTGAGCTTAAACGTTTTTGGAGTATTGTTTGCTGTGATTGACAATTTTTTTTTCACATTATTAAATAATTTTGGAAAATATAATATATTTCAAATAGTTTAAATGTTATCTTACAATGTGCTACCAAAGAATTGTACCAAATTTTAATTGTTTTCTATTTAATTATTTATGTTAATTGATGAGTTTATTTACATTTATGTGGCTTCAATATTCCCGCAAACATACATAACGCCCTTTTCTAATATATCTTTTATATTATTTTGACAGAATATATATTCTTATATAAAGTGTACACTTCTCTATTGAATTGAATACGTTTTTAACTAATGATAATAAATGCTGACACTAGAGCATTTGACTTTTATCAAACACAGCAATACTATTCTGAATAATATGATATTGAAATGTTTGTATTTGAATAAATAAATGTGCAGGAGCATTTGATTTTTGGTGGAAATGCAACTTTGACAATTTTAAACGTAGCAATGTCATATTTATTAGAACAGCAGGATGGATTTGGATTTTAACTATGTCAAATATCAATTATGTCTATAGTGTATAAAGGTGCTTGGTAAAGAAATTGCGTAGAGCTATAGTTTTTCAGATGTGTAATATCGAGTATTTTAGTTTCATGCGTAGAGCAAATCGACTATTTATCAAGTACTCAAGTGTCATAAATGAAAAATCTATATAGAATTTTAAAATAAAGTTTTAAAAATATACGCTAAATAGCAATGACTGCGTTAGATATAAATATAAATTTCGACGTGCGCCGACGGCATGCGTCAGTTTTACATTGACAGTAGGTAGTTGATTTTACAATTGACGGCTACGTTGATTTTGAATATTTTATTCAGCTGGATCTATCATTCCTCAATGAATTGATGTACATCGTATTTACATATCTAAATAATCGAAAATTCTTTCGTCAATTTCCAATCTAGTTGAATTGTAGATATAAGAATGTGTAGCTGTACTGTACAACGGGCGGTCGGGCGCGGGCGCCCTATATTTTGTGGACGATAAAATGCTTTCTAGGCTTAAAAAATTTGTACTTAAATATTTTGTAGCGTAACATAGTGGAGGCACATCGCGCCCGACTGCGCGCGCTTGTCGTGTCGAGATGTCAATTTTAAGTCTATATAACATTGTATGTGCGTACTGTTGTAAAAAATGCTTCGAAGTAGACTCCCACATATCAAGAAGACAAATAAAAATTAGAGTAATGTTGAAACCTAGTGTTACATCTCTCATGTAGTGAATGGACTGTTATTTTTTCTTTTTAGTTTTTATTTGGTGTTTACACTAGTAAATTCTTCACCAACAATATTCTTCATTGTGATTTGGGCGGTAAATTGTGGTTCATTTTTGTTTTGTAGATTGCTCAAGATCATTTTTTATTTATTTTCACAAAAACGTTTATATTACACATAAGAATCTCGTTTTTAATTTCGTTTTATATTTTAAATCATCTCGATAGTTACGAATTATTCACATGACAAAGCACAGCTCGCTTACAACAGCTCACCTACTTCTTAATGTCCCTCGGTGATTGTTTAAAAAACAACGATCTCCGAGAGACTAAGAACGTTCAATGAACCACACTTTGGCGCCAAATCGCCTCATATACATGGACTCACATGACGTGTTTGCTTCTAGCTAACGGGGAGGCGGCGGACACACAAACACACATATCAAGACGGACGGCCACACACAACACACACACAGCGAGTGGGCCACAGCGGGCCATAGCAAAACTTGTCCCGTACATTCTCAAAGACAATCCAATATACCAAAAAATAATGGACATTTTTTTGCGATGGCAACATAATTATAATTCCTTTTTAATTTAATCGTGATGTAGATCACTAAAAGACATTAACAGTTAGTTATTTTAGACACAGTACCAAGATTTAATTTTGATATGTTTAACACGTACATTTCCAACTTTTTTCCCATTTTTTTTTTTCGTTTTTTTTTTGTTTAAGGGGCTACCTGTGAAATGCATAGCGCATTTTATTTAGTTAGACATTAGGTACGGCTTAAGCATTATTCCCATGATATCTAGTTATTAGTTTAGTTTTTTATGTATCGTCCAAGACTTGCGGTGTCATTTTTATGTTACGGCGGTGTAAATTTTGTCCTAATTTTTAAAACGATTGACTTATTACGTTAAAGGTGACACCGCGACGATTTTTTCCCTTTAGATTAGATTAGTTTGTGAATTCGTGACTATTCCGAATGTAATGTAGATTTTTTTGTCTACCCCCAATTGTTGCGTCTAAACATTGGCGTGTATGTTTATCGTTATTTGGTTGTACGATAACTTGACAGTTGTGAAAATTTGTACAAGAAATAAAGAATATGTGACATGAGGTAGATTTATTTGAGTTTCATTTTTATTTAACGATAGGTTGGAGTGTGCATGTTTCTTAAGTTTGCATGAGTTTCGTGTCCTAAAAAGTTTTTTCTTTGTTTTACAAGTTTTGAGAACCAAAGTGTATGTAATTTTAAGAAATAGTTTAGCACTTTTTAGGCTAGTAGTAAGTGTCATTGGGATGTCAATTATATTTGATTAGTGAAACCAACGTACAGATTTTCTATAAATTTTAAATTTAAACATAGCAAAGTATATGAAGATGCGCAAATAAATTTGATATTTGAAATCTTAGCGTTGAGTTGAAGTGCTAAATGCGTTTAGTTTTAAAATTGGCGTAAAATTTGTAGTAAGATAGTGTTTTCAAAAACTATAATTTAACAATGCGAAATTTTCAAATTTCAAAAGTATCAAATACTTACTCGCATAATTTCAAATACTTTAATATCAAATAATATTACGTCTCTTAGAATTATTAGGTCGTCTATGTAAACTGAAATTTCCGTATTTCTGTTATTTTTATAAATGTAGTAACTTGTACTTTGTATGGTGTGAAGTGTACGGCATGCATATATTACTGTTTATGTATTTTGTTTTTATAATTTCTATTAACACAAATTGTTTTCTTAAATTTCTTATTAAGTATTAAGTATTTTTTCAAAATTATGGACTATTAGCACCTATAACAAAAACACCCTTTTAATCATATATAATATTATAGTTTTATGAATTAGTAATTATTGTAAGCAATACCTAATTGCCTAAATTATTGATAATTATCTACTTATCGTAAACAGTATTATATTGTATGCGAATAGTAAAATTCTAAATGGCAGATTTAAATCGGTGTTATCTAACTAAATAGATGCATATCTTTTTCTCTAGATATATTTTTCAATGAACTAAATGTTTAGCTTTTAGGTCATTGATGTCGTGGTAGATGGCTATTGTTTTTCAATGTAATTAATAATGGTAACCATTTTGATATTGTGTTCTTAACTAACATTACTGTACAATATAATAATATTATTTTATCGAATCTATAACAAACTGTTTGAACAATATTTGACTTGCCGCTGACTTGTATGTAATGTCTGTAATGACTAAATATTAAATCTGCTCTTTTAACTGAACCCGACGCTCAAATACTGTATCTTTACATAAACTATATAGTACACATACAATAAGCACGAAACCATGTCTTAAACTCTGAAACAGACAAGAAACTGCACTCTGGCATTTTAACATTATATAAGATATTGTATCAATTATAATTTAGTTTAGTAGTTTTTACATTTCATTGGTATTAGGTATGTAGTTACATGTTTAACATTAAATACATGTCGACACAACAATATTCTTTCATTTCAAACACCACTCTACCACCAGATTACTCGGCACAGAACACAAGCGAGAAGACCATGTATAGTATTTATATGTACCCACCACATATACAGCAACATAAGAAGACAAGCGTATACATAGTACATATACTAATAAGGATTTCAGGACTATCATACACGCCAGACATAAGTAAGTATAATGTTTTATAATATTTATGTTTTTATTACATAAAACTGGACTAGTTTGAAGACATTAAATTCTACTATAATTATTATCTCGCTCTCTACAAAATATAGCATCATTTATTTCAAACTTTTCAGCAAGACAGTTGGAAACTTACAAGCATTGAGTTACATTCACTTTGAAACTAAAAACTAAACATCCCTCGAAAATGTGCCATTAGTATATTTGCTCAAAATCATGAATGAAAGTTAATTGTAAGGTGATTATGAAATGTGATACCATCGCTTCATTTTAAATTTAGTGTTGAAGTGTTCAAGGAATCTCTATTGCGTCTGATGGACAAATGTATAGAGAAATACCAAAGAGTGAATAATTGTCAATATTGTAAATAGTTGTTTCATTATTAAATGTTTTCGTTTATTTTATTGTAAAGTTTATGGAGTATATTAAGTTAGGATTCTGCACTGCGAGAAGATATGTAAATTGTATAGAAATAAAATGTTTTTGATGGAAATGTAGTTATTTATTTTGATTTATTCATTATTTGTTATTTATTTCGATTTATTCATTTTTATAAAAATTCAAAATTTTTATGAAATGAGTCTCAAGTTGGTTGAATAACAAAAATCAGGGACATTGATAATAATTATTAAATTAATGATATTTGAAAATGCCGCCTAAACAGTCTTGCTGAATATCACAGATAAGAAATAGTTCAAAAATATTTTTATGATCTGGTAGCACTGACAATTTCAGCTATCAACGTGACATTTCTCTATGGAAAATTTTGACAGTTGACACTTGACAGTTTTAGCGTAATGGTGGCTGCCTGTAAAATTGGAGCATTGCTGACAACATTTTTCAACAAATACCGAGGAAAACCTTCAGAAAATAATAAAGTTACGATTTGTGGCAGGTATTTTTGATTGTATTTTCATCAAAACAAAAATATTGTTTGTAAACGCGTCCGCGATAGAAATTATGTTTCATAAGAATAAAGTGTGGTGGACAAAATGGCGACTCCCAGTTTTATTGCTGTCCAAAATAATGCTTTGGGCCAGGGAAAAATATCTGAAGTGGGTTGCTCAAAAGTTACTTTTCCTAGGATTCGCTCATTTACTTTACGTACCTTGCCTTGAGGCTGGTACCTAGTTTTATAGCACTATTTACTTGGTGTGAATTGTGATTGTTTGAATGGCTAATGGCTATGAAAAAATAAGCTAGGTACCAGGTAAATTAATATTGTAGTGAACTATCACTTTCAGTTTTGTTTACCTACACAAGTTTCAGTGCCTTATGAACACAGTTTGAGCTCAGACTAACTAAAAAAATCAAAAAATAATTGTATTTAAATTATTTATGGATTTCAAGCTCTTAAAAGGTAAAAGAAAGGTATTCCAAAAGGGAATAAGTAAAGTATAGTTTATACACAGTCAATACTGAATGCCAATAAGACTGGCAGCCAGTATTGGCTTGGTATATGCCAGGTGTGAACAGTTTTTCAAGCAAGGCCAACGCTGGCTGCCAGTACTGGCGAGAATAGAGCGCCCATCTATTTTTCTAGCCAGTGACCTCCGCCTGCATACCCCTCGACCCCCGCGCCAGCATTGCGGACATGTGTAGACGCATCTCGCCAGTCACTGGCGAATGTTTGTACGGTGTATATCTGTTTGGAATTTCTGTAACAAAATTAAACGAAGAGTATACTTTTAAACAACTTTATAGAGAGCACAAATGCTTGTGAGATAACAACACGATCCATTTGTGTAGGATCAACTCAAATAACTCTAAAACAACCAAGATTACAATATTCTAATCTAAGTTGTTTCAGCAACAAGGCTCCAGTTAAAGGTCTATCACTTAACCATTTTTTATCCAAAGTAGTTTGGTTTTCTTTTTTCTAATATTGCAATTAACTCTTCTCATAATTATAGTGCAGGGATTTTCATTAAACATTTCTTTTCCAACAAACTTTGCCGCAAATTTATTATTTTCCAATTGCAAACTTATGGACACCCAAAGAAAAATCCGTGAATGCGATGGCCTCGTCTAAACAAAAGGGGCCATGCCAATACTGGCTTATGTAAGGCTGGCGCTAAGGTTATTGGCTCTCTGTAAACTATACTTAATAATTAACAGCAAACCAGGGCCAAATGCCAATTATTTTAATTTTAATTTTTGACAATTTTTTTTATTTAAATTATACTTAATTAAATTTTTTTTAGCATAGGTGTTTGGCATAAGAAGACAAAAAGATCTGTGAACTTCTTATTACTTAGCTCATAAATTTTCTACCTTATGAACCTTTGAATGGGCTTCCATGAATATTTCAAGACTAAAATCAGCGAAATCGGTTCTTTTTTTTTATGAAATAAGGGGGCAAACACGCAAACGGGTCACCTGATGGAAAGCAACTTCCGTCGCCCATGGACACTCGCAGCATCAGCAGAGCTGCAAGTGCGTTGCCGGCCTTTTAAGAGGGAATAGGGGAAGGTAGGGAAGGGAATAGGGTAGGGGATTGGGCCTCCGGTAAACTTACTCACTCGGCGAAACACAGCGCAAGCGCTGTTTCACGCCGGTTTTCTGTGAGAACGTGGTATTTCTCTGGCCGAGCCGGCCCATTCGTGACGAAGCATGGCTCTCCCACGTATAAACGGTTCAGCTTTTCTCGAGTTTTGGTGAGACTAACAAAATTAGAGAGTAAAGAATATCGCCAAGACGAACCAAGCGAAACGTAAGGGCACTACCTATCTCCCTACCTTCATGAGATCTGATGATCTTTTCACAAGGGCAAATCTTATGTGGTCGGCGGTCGTCTTGGCAACATCTTATATATAAAAATAAGTTGGGTTTTCCTTCCTGACGCTATAACTCCTGAACGCATGAACCTATTTCCACGGTTTTGCATTCGTTGGATCAAAAATCAGTAAAAACTTCAAGAGAAAAGCAACAAAACAGGGAAAATGCTGGGACAGCTAATTTTACATAAAATATTTTTAGTGGGATAAATAATTATAATCTATCTTTATAAAATTCTCGTGTCACAGTGTTTGTGCGCAAACTCCTCCAAAATGGCTCAAATGATATCTATCTTGATGATATTGGCTATCATGATAATTTAATAACTTTCAGGTGCTGACATGAAAATCTTGATCTGATCTTGCACATAACAAAAAGCAAAGATGAATTGGTATGTTACAGTTATAAGTTTATTTTCTAAAGCTATAAATAAAAATTTAAAATATCTTCGCAGTTGAAGAAAAAACATGTAACATTTTCCTTTCTATATTTTTGACGACCTCAGTGGCTCAGTTGGTGGGCTGTCGGTAGCTCAAGCCGGGGGTGGCGGGTTCGAATCCCGCCGACAGAACAAAAAAGTTTTCAATGCTCCCGGGTCTGGATGTGTATTAAATATGTGTATGATATAATAAAAATCTTAAATATATGTATAATATAAAAGTATTAAATATATTTCCGTTGTCTGGTACCCTTAACACAAGTCCTTCAGGTACTTACCACGGGGCCAGACTGACGTGGTGTGCGTCCATAGATGTTATTATTATTATTATATTTTTCAGGACGGGGCAATGTTTGATATGCAATCAAACTGCATATGTTATGAAGGGTGGAGCAGAGATATTTAACAACAAGGTAATTCAAATATGTAATTTATATTAAATTCAAGCTTATATATAAATTATAATATTGATTTGTTCATCAAATCAATATTATAATTTATATATAATCTTAACTTCTTAAGCAGCTTTTCTTCATACAGTCTAGTCCTTTCAGTATTATGTAATGCTGTAAAGATTTCAGGTACTTACTTATTATTTTTTTTGGATTTATCCAAAAATATATTTTTTTGTTATATCATTGGATTCAAATCTATTAGAATTTGATTAGCTAGTTACAATCAAAACTCAATAGCTACACTGTTGCACATAACATTTTGAAAAAAAAAATCCAGTTACAAAAAAAAACCTGCATTACATAATTACTTACTTGAACAAAAGATCCATCTTTTTAATCATTCAAGTATTACATTTTTTTAATGTTTGTTTTTTCAGAAACCCTTGAAATCGAAGAAGGAGCTACCGTCAGTGATCAGTGAGATAATAAAGAAGCCGGTGACCAAGGGTCTGACACATTCCTCCATGCTCTGCAGCAAATGTAACAAGATGGTTGTGGAATATGATCTACTTGTTACAAGGTGAGGTTTAATAGCGGTCTTAGCGGGCCCCTACACAATAATAATACAATTAAAACAACATTTCCTGAAATGAACTTTACATAATAAATGTATACAAAATTTAATCGAAATCGTTAGAGCCGTTTTCGAGATCGCCGGTATTAGATTATATAGCATAGAAAAAACTGTACAAAAAGACAGTCTTTCTAGTTCCTACTTTAAGTGACTTCTTCCAGAAAGGTATGAGTTGGAAGCCGGCTGCATGAAGCGGCAGCAGACGACGAGTCGTTTGCTGCCGTGAGGTTTCTATGTATTTCTATGAATTTGTCGCTAGCTTTGCAGGGTATTTCATAGAAATACATACAACCAGTAGTCAAGTAGACGACGTGGTCTGCAGTTGCTTCATGTCGCCGGGTGTCAACCGGCACCTTAAGTTTCCTATGTATCCTTCAAATTGAAATGAAGTGCAGAAATAATTTTAAATGCTGTTTCGTTACAGGTGTCAAAAGATCGAAAACGACGTTTTGGAATTGTTTAAAGTGACTCTGAAAAAATTGGAAATGGACTACGACAACTATGCCAGCACAAAAGTATTAGAAGAAGAAACAGTTCAGGTCAAACCTATCATCATAACTCGGAACAAGCCGGAACCGAAGGCCGATCCGAAGATTGTGTTGTCTGCGTCTAAACTGCAGCCGCTGCCACCTAATTTTGTGCTGAGACCTAATATTATGCCGGATGTGAAGAAGAAAGTGGATCTACCTATTGTTACTAAGTTAAAGGTATTTTTTTAAATATTATCTTATATATAAAATTCTCGTGTCACAATGTTAGTCACCGTACTCCTCCGAAAGGGCTTTACTGATTTTAACCAAATTTTATATGCATATTCAGTGGGTCTGAGAATCGGCTACTGGGTACTTTTATATTGATAAGTGCATTTGTTGAATAAATAATAGTAAATTATTACAACTCGAGACTCACGACGACCATTGTTTGTGTGATGGGATAGCGATGGACGTAGCCATGGTGACATACTTATTTAGTCACTTTATTAAAATAATACGGGCGAAATACTTTATATGGCAAAGAAACGTTTGCCGGGACAGCTAATTATCTATCTAATTTGGTCACGGGACAGCTAATTATCTATCTAATTTGGTCACGGGACAGCTAATTATCTATCTAATTTGGTCACGTTTTGTGAAGCCTAGGCGACAGTACATGAATAATGTTGATTTGATATAACGGTTTCAAGTCAACATTAGTCATGGCAGATCAACATTAATTGTTTGAATTATGTTATAACCCAACCAAATAATGTAAGCCTGCTAACAGCCCAATTATTTCATTAAAAAATTGCTATGAAATATTCATCAAAATAATCTAAAATTCCTTCACAGCCCGTAGATAAAGAACAAATGGACACTCACTCGGAAGACATAGCCGAACAGACGGAGTTCTCATCACTGCTCAAATTCAACGAGACGAACTTACACAACTACTCGTTGAGTGCGTTCAGTGTGGATGATAGTGTGAAGGAGGAGAGCGATGAGAATGTTGACGGGGACGGTGATGATAATCCCATGGAGATTGATGAAGGTGAATGTTTACAGTACTTCCAAATTAATAATGCGCATGCAAATCTTCGCTAATTGTCGTAATCACGAAAACACCGTTTATACGTGGGAGAGCCATGCTTCGGCACGAATGGGCCGGCTCGACCGGAGAAATACCACGTTCTCACAGAAAACCGGCGTGAAACAGCGCTTGCGCTGTGTTTCGCCGAGTGAGTGAGTTTACCGGTGGCCAAATCCCCTACCCTATTTCCTTCCCTACCCTCACCTATTCCCTATTACCCTATTCCCTCTTAAAAGGCCGGCAACGCACCTGCAGCCCTTCTGATGCTGTGAGTGTCCATGGGCGACGGAAGTTGCTTTCCATCAGGTGACCTGTTTGCTCGTTTTCCCCCTTATTTCATAAAAAAAAAACCCAATCTATGAAACGTAAAGGTAGCCTTTCGAAGCTAGCGTCTATAGCAGGAGTCACCAATTAGTTTCGCTAGGGGTCCGTTTTAAGACATGAAATGGCCTTCGCGGTCCACACATTTTATATAAAAAAATTATTAAACAAAGGTAATTACGGAAATTATAAAGGTATTTTTTAGATATCAATGAGAAAAGTAACCATTTTTTTTAGCTTCTGCAGTTTGGAGTGAAATATTGGTGTAAGCTATAGACATTGGCATTAAATCCTGGAGATGTTGAAGTCCTAAAATGAACGAAGATCATCTTCGAACATGCTCAGTCAGCACTCAGTGGGTCGGCGGTCTGGATGCGGACCGCGGTCCGCCATTTGGTCACCAAATGGCGGACCTGTTGTTGATGTGCTGACCGAGCATGTTCGAAGATGATCTTCGTTCATTTTAGGACTTCAACATCTCTCTCTCCCTGGTCTATAGCATCAGTGACGCCGCGACTGTGGAAAATTTATGGTGTACACTAATAAAACACACTTTTCTTGCACTTTTTCCACTATATTTAGATATTATTATAACTTTTAACAAATAACACGACCGGTTTCGAAATTATTCATCATCAGGTGTAATAATTTCGAAACCGGTCGTGTTATTTGTTAAAAGTTATAATAATATCTAAATATAGTGGAAAAAGTGCAAGAAAAGTGTGTTTTATTAGTGTACAACATGAATTTCCACCAAGAACCGACAGTACAATCAATTACATATGAAAATTTATGGTTTGAGTTCGAGCGCAGTGACGCTAACGCGGCAACTGTGACGTCACTTACATACATTTTTACAGTCGCGGCGTCACTGACGCTCGCTTTGAAAGTCCACCTAAAGAGCCCCAAACAATGCACTCGCATTTTGCACCTTGTTCAAAGGAAATAGAAGTAAATATCGTATAGCCGGTGGCTGTCCGCTGTCGCCGGTCCGTCCATAAGTGCTATAACCATAAAGTTAATATACCTAGCGGAATAGAGAAACAAAGGCCTGAGCAAGAGAGATGTCACTATCAGTAACACTGCATGATAAAAAGAGACGTGTGATACATGACAGCAGCACTCTTTTTTTGACGTCCAGTCGGCACGTGCCGCACGTTGACAATTTAATCTCTTAGAATTCATGTTCAATCATGCTTGTGTAAGTGTTATACGTACACATATTTTTCACACAGATGAAACCAATTTCGGTTTCGTTTGACAGCTCGAGATTGTTGCTCTATTCCGCTAGGTATATTAGGTTAGGTTTATGGTTCGAGCGCAGTGAGCCTAACGCGGCAACTGTGACGTCACTTACATACATTTTTACAGTCGCGGCGTCACTGACGCTCACTTTGAAAGTCCACCTTAAGAGCCCCAAACAATGCACTTGCATTTTGCACCTTTTTCAAAGGAAATAGAAGTAAATATCGTATAGCCGGTGGCTGTCCGCTGTCGCCGGTCCGTCAATAAGTGCTATAACTCACCGGGAAGCCATTGCGGCGTTACCAGGGTAACGTGGGTAACGTCCAAGCAACGTCTGGCGCCTCTACGTCATAAAGTCAATATACCTAGCGGAATAGAGCAACAATCTCGAGCTGTCAAACGTAACCGAAATTGGTTTCATCTGTGTGTAAAAATATGTGTACTGTTTTGCAGCACCCTCTATGTCAGTTTTTAAAAAAAAAACCAAAAGTTCACCCTAACTAATTTATTAACCCAAAATTAAATTAGTTACACTTTAAGCTATGACTTCCCACACGTTACTTGCCCGGCTTCCAGAATCTAACTGCACGATAAATTGAAGTAGAATGAATGCTAAACGAAAACTGCAACGCAAACGGAAAAATATGGAAGAATATAGAAATGCTAAGTAAACGAATTGTACTAACTAACTAGGGATGTAACAGTACGTATACACTTACACAAGCATAATTGAACATGATTTCTATGAGATTAAATTGTCAACGTGCGGCACGTGCCGACTGGACGTCAAAAAAAAAATGCTGCAGTCATGTATCACACGTCTTTTTTTAACCACGCAGTGTTACTGATAGTGACATCTCTCTTGCTCAGGCCTTTGTTTCTCTATTCCGATAGGTATATTAACTTTATGCTCTATGTTAAGTTTAAAAACAGCGCTGACAGCAAATTGTAACAAGTAGTGATAAAGTTCTGTATGTACTTATATGATTTACTGATTCTATGTACATAGTAAATTACCATTTTTAGAGTGCATATGTTCTATATAAAGAATAAATGAACATTTTCAGAGTGCAAATTCTATATATATAAAGAGTAAATTACTATTTTCAGAGTGCACGCTAACAGACAGCAACCTCGAGACAAGTATACTACAGGGTATGGGGGAGGGCTTCGTCCGTATTGTACCAGCCCATACTGGTGACACCGCTGACAACGTGGACAGGAGTGATGATGATGAGGGCCGTGAGTATTTGATGATTGGAGGCCTAGATTGTTATTATTCCTGGGCGTCAATAGATGGCGTTTTTTTATAACTTCGTTCCATCCGGGTGTCCCTTGACACCTCTCATTTTGTATCATTGTATTTCAGACACAATAGTAATGGATGAGGACGGCTCCATAATCCGTGTTGTCTCCGGCCAGCGGTTCATGCTGGGCGACCAGGAGATATCGCTGCAGGTCATGCCGGATGAAGAGGCCCTGGGAGATGGTCAAGGTATGTGTAGTACTAGATTGTGTTGCGTTAATGTTGTGTTGATGATACATAATAATAATAATAATAATAGCTCCCACACCGATTTCGGTGACGGTGGCCGGTTTCATTGAAACCAGGCCAGCTACGCAGGAGTCATTTTTATAGTGCCCAAGTGTGTGCGCAGTATACAAGAGCACTCTCTATTCCTTTACTCTTATAACCCAGTGGGACGGAAGACCGACACGACCAGCGAGAAATCAAGCGCAGGACCGACTTTTTACATGCCAGATGATACATGTACATTGTACATTATATGGTACACCATCCAACCCAAAAAAAAAAATTCATCGAATAATTTTTGTATGACATGTTTGAAACGTGATGTGATAGATGAAGACAGCACACTAAAAAAGTCTGTCAATCTGTTTCTAAAGTTCAAACCTAAACGGCAGAACGGTTTAGGTAAAATTTAGATTACATAGACTTATACTTTGGGGGACAGGAAAGTGCATGAGTGTAGTTTATGTTGCGAAAAAATGCACGGTTCCCGGGTGATAAATGAAATTGCATTTTTGGCGCAATGAAATTGCGTTCGTCATCTAGTGTACTTACAATAAATGTATTTAATAGTACTAGAGATCGCCCAATGGTCAAAATTCGACCTTAGTTACAGCGACATTAGGACTACTACCTTTTTGTAAAAAAAAATTGAATTTATCATATTTTTTTCAACTCTTGTCTCTGGGACTCAGCTGATTTCAGACTGGCCGTGTGTGCATTGCATTGTCTAATAGTATCTCAGATTCAATAAAAAAAAACTATAATCCATTTTCAATTTGTCACCTTGTTGTCAACAGACTTCAACCATAAATAAAAGAGTATAATTCTTAAACTGTCATTTTTCCTAGTGTGTGTGTTGTAGTGTGTGTAATTTTTTATATTTTGTTATTTATATATATGTCGCAGGGAAAAGAAGATATCAGGGATATCCCGAAATCCCTAGGGATATCACGAAATCGCGGTAGATACCGAATATTCTTGTTTCTTTCGTCTTCTTACTAAACAAATCTAGTGATATGTCATTTCACTAAACTAAATCTAGTGAAATGTCAGAAAAGCGGATACCGCCGAATAAAAATCGAGCTACGCATTTCTCTCGCTCGCTCTAATACCCTATCATTATCTTATGGGGGCGACTAACCCTAAATTGACGATTTTATAATTCATTTTTATACTTGAAAATAAGCCCCGAATTGTTTCATTTTGTAGACATAGATACTACATTATATTTCCGAGAATCAGACCTAGCAAAAACACGATATCTCAAAATTTTCTCGATCACAAAGATGCATCTAATTTTCACGAATTTTTCATATATTGCCATAACCGTGCATTAAACTTAGTTAATATTTTAACACATTGTATAAAATTCTATCATTGAGGAACTGACCTAGCGGATTTTTTTAAATGTTACATATTTATCGAGTTATTAGGAAAAAAATAATTTTCATTTTATTTAAATGAATCCGCGTCGTCCTTTTTCACCTGGCATATGAAAAACGGGCGTGAGTGTGAAGAGAGGACGATTTTTTGCGTTAGTCGCCCTCTTAACGCGAATGGGGCATTATCAGCGTGAAGGGATCTTATTATCGGTATTGAGTTATAATATCCCCATAATATACATTTAACAGGCTATCGAACCATGCAAGTAACATGCGCGTAAGTCTGGAAAATATTAAAAAATGTTGAAACTCGAGAGTCGTAAAAGGTGATATTTAGAAAATCGCATTCAAACTTAACGTACACATAATAATTTAACGACTAAAATCACACGAGCCTCGCCAGCTCGAGCGACGCATTTGTTTCACTCCCACTAGTGCCCGTGTGGGTATTAGAGCGAGCGAGAGAAATGCGTAGCTCGATTTTTATTCGGCGGTATCCGCTTTTCTGACATTTCACTAGGTTTATTTTAGTGAAATGACATATCACTAGATTTGTTTAGTAAGATGACGTAAGAAACAAGAATATTCGGTATCTACCGCGATTTCGTGATATCCCTAGGGATTTCGGGATATCCCTGATATCTTCTTTTCCCTGCGACATATATATTGTTTTGTTAGTTATAAAAGGGATACAAAGTTTTTGGCTCACGTATTTATATATAGATAAGGTGTGTGGCAAAACAACGTCTGTCGGATCAGCTAGTTTATATTTTCTACAATGAGGTTCGAACATTTTTGTATGGAGCCTGGCATATCTAGCCGCCGGCCATTTAGATTTTTATTTCAAAGTTTCCGAGCACGATAAAAGTGAAGTCCAAAGGACACAAATGGCGATCTTTACTTCCAGATATCTCGGAAACGTGACACTTTAGGGTACCATGTTAAATAACATTTTTTGTTTGTATAAGTGTACTCTATCCAAATATACCAATTTTATCGTGCTCGGAAATTTTGAAAAAAAAATTAAGATGGCCTATGCCACAAAGGTTCACACCCCTTTCTTATCTTTAAATAATATTTCAGATTCAAACGATGAGTCACAGATCGAGCTGCAGGTGTCTGGCGATGAAGAGACGGCTAACGCAATCATAGCGGCAGCTCAGGAAAAAGGTACTGTCGTCTGTCACTATTGTGACACTTACTGTACTGTCACTGTAGTGACACCTACTCACTGACCTCCATTATACAAGTACGCTGGACTTATTATACTCACCTGCTTTATGTGCCTATTTGAAGCGGAATCAGCGCCCCCAATGCGGGGGAAGAGAACTAAATCTGACGTAACTTGCAAATGGCCGCTTAATCGCTATTGGTTGTAAAAAACTAGTATTAGTTCCAAGTACTCCCACTACTGCTATCAGCGCCAATATGGCGACTTTCAAACGTCATTTTTACGTCAGATTTAGTTCTCTTCCCTCGCATTGGGGGCGCTGATTCCGCTTCAAATAGGCACAAAAACCAGCAGTCATTTCAAAGGGTATCGTAAGTCCAGCGTACTTGTATAATGGAGGTCAGTGCTCCTACTGTAGTGTTACAGCTCACGCAATCATAGCGGCAGCGCGGGAGAAAGGTACTGTCACTGTAGTGACACTTGTAGTACTGTCACTGTAGTGACACTTCACACTTATGGTACAGTCATAAAGTAAATATACAAAGATTATAAAGTCAATAAAGCAACAATCTCGAGCTGTCAAACGAAACCGAAATTGGTTTTCATCTGTGTGTAAAAATATGTGTACGTATACACTTACACAAGCATGATTGAACATGATTTCTATGAGATTAAATTGTCAACGTGCGGCACGTGCCGACTGGACGTCAAAAAAAGAGTGCTGCTGTTATCACATGTCTCTTTTTACCACGCAGTGTTACTGATAGTGACATCTCTCTTGCTCAGGCCTTTGTTTCTCTATTCCGCTAGGTATATTAATTTTATGGGTACTGTCGCTATGCTGTAATACTTTTTTAATGAAATAAACGCTAACGAGCAAACGGGTCACCTGATGGAAAGCAAACTACGGTCGCTCATGGATACTCGCAACATTAGAAGAGCTGTAGGTGCGTTGCCGGCCTTGATAGTTAATGATAGTTACTGTACGATTTATTTTCATACAAATACTGTTTAAGTCTTAGATACTAAAACTCAAAATTTTATACATTTTTTTAATAAATTATATTACATTCAAAATACCTTTGTCATGCCATATTGGCTGATCGACTGGACCAATGTTAATGAAATTTGGCGCAGATAGATAGAACTGACGGATGTCGGATATAGGCAAATTATTATTTCGGTACAATGCACGGTTCCTGTTGGGATTTTTAACCCCCGAAAAACAAGTAAATTAACGTGTCTGTATGTGGCATATAATTAAGAATCAAACGAACTTACCTTGTGAAGTTTGATTCCAATTATGCGAGGGTCTTAACCGAAGACGATTACATCGTCCCATCCCACCCAGACCCACTTTAATCTTAAAAATAAAATGGTCAATAACAACACAAAATCTCACGTCTCTAAAATAATGAGTTGTCACGCCACCCCCCACGACCGGGTGGCGCAAGAGTGGTGGGACAGACAGGTATGTTGTTTTCTCTTTTTAGATAGTTACTTACTCTAAATGTGTGATAGGATGGCACCTACTCATGTACTGCTGCAAGTAAATAATGTAATCGTCTTTGGTAAAGACCCGAAGTATAATACATATTTTGTTGGTATTTTCAGGCGGTGCGTTCATCAAGGTGGAATCTGGTGAGATGTACAGAGTTGAGTCTGTGGAGAGCAAAGACGACAGCGACGAGGGCGCGGATATACCGGTGCGTTGATAGTCCTCTGGTGATGCACATGTGGGATAAACCCCACAGACATAGATCAAGATAGATACAGCATGTCGCTCCATTTGTATGAAAACGAGCATTCCACTTTTTTATAGCTACTGTGACGTACCGATGATAAGAAAGGTGCCCATTATCTAGGCCAACGTTTCTATTTGAATTTCTACAGCTCAATAAGGCACTTTTAGGCATTTAGACATTTTTGAAATTCCGATTGACATCCGATTCCGATAGCAGACTAAAGAACAGACTTTCGAAAGACGAGCATTGCTCGTCGTTTGGGAGCGCGATATGGCACGCCAAGTACATACACATGCGGTATCTATCATGATCTATGTCTGTGATAAACCCCCTAGGAAATATAGAAGTTATGCAGTGATTAAGCTATACGAATAATTTAAAAATTTGCGACAGAAAATCGTCCATAGAAAAAACTACTATGTTACCTCAAATTACCACTATAATGTACCATCGAGGAAATTGATTCCTAGGCAATTGACAGACCCACGTCATTTGGTCGGAACTCGGATCATGTCAATGCAATGTTAATAGGGAAGATGCGATATTTTTATTTTTGTGTTTATTTTTAAAGAAGTCCATGTAGAATAGACCACAAGTTTATTAAAAAAATTTAAACATTGGAGTTTACTGCAAAAAATGCGGTTTAAAATTGTCATTGATTTTAATTTTGCCGCCAAAACGGATCTATAGTCTGTATGACGTCACTACTGTTTGACAATTATTATTGACTTACTGGCCCCACCTTATCGTACCCCTAAAAAGTTGTCACGCCCCGCGTTACATTTAGCGTTAAAAACTATCAAAACGCTGAAAATGGAGGCATTTCGATCGTTTTTAACGCTAAATGAAATGCGGGGATAGCATGTGTGACGTCACTGAACGCTGATTGATTCTTTGAAATCCGTTCCGTTTCAAGTTACATTTAATTTCTAAATCTTTGTAAAAAAACAATATTTTATAAAATATTAACCTTGCAGCTGTGGCCCTTCTTTTATATTTTTTTAACGTTTTAAAAGCAAAATTTTCATAAATATTATATTGTGATCTGTCGGCTGGGTTTGACGTAACGCGACCAAACTACGTAGGTCCCCCATCTGCCTAGAGTCCAACTTCTCTGATACATAGTACATATTTTAGAGAATTAGAATAGGTTTTTATCTACTTTTTAAATAATGTATACGGCAAAACAACGTTTGCCGGTTTAGCTAGTATAACATAAAATATGTATAGTGTATAGAATATAACATAACTCTAGTATTTAGTACTTTATAATAATAATTATGTTAATGCCTTAAACAATTTGTAATTATTTTGCACGCCACTTACGAGACAAGGTCGGATCCATGTATGTACCCATAATATTGTTAGACCTTTTATACCACATTTATGCAACAAATGGCTCACCGCGGTCCGCATCCGGACCGCCGCGCCGACCCATTGTGTGCGGACCAAATATTTTCGAAGATGAACGAATAAATTTCGGTATTGACTTACTGCTGAATATCTCCAGGATTTAATGGCAATAGCCTACACCAATTTCACTCCAAACACAAGAGTGATAATTAGCTACAAAAATGGCCACTTCTCATTTGTATGTAAATAAATACCTTTGTAATTCATATTCATATCCTTAATTTCCAAGAAATTAATACAATGATGTTCTTAGGTGTATGCTTTTACAATTTCTACCTAAATGAGGTGGAAATGTTAAGAGTTTATGCCCCTCTTGGTGACATGACCTAAAAATTTCCGTAATTATAGTCTGTCAAAAAGTGAAGAAATTAAAAAGTGGCAACATCGTAGTGTCATCCCTTTTTCCTAAGGGATGACACTACGATGTTGCCACGTTTTAATTTCTTCACTTTTTTGACAGACTATATCTTTGTATAATACATTTTTCTTTGTATATTATTATTATTATTTATGTTGAATCTGTCGTGCGTCAGGCGTAATATATAGGAACCACGGAAGATCAGGTACCGCGGTGCAGTGTTCTGCGCCGTGGTAATACACCTGAGTGGGTATCCTTTTCGGCATTATGCAATGCACTGCCTAATGATGCCTTTTTTTTTTTTTGTTGTTTGTTTTATTTTAGTTAAGCAGTTTTTTCACTGACCACCAAATGTGTGTATCGCGAAGGTCATTTTATTCGTTAAAGCGAAAATAATTGGTTCTATAACTCTCTATCTTACAGTTTCAGGTGGAGAAGAAAGCTGAGGGTCTGTACAGGTGTAAATTCTGCGAGCGGTACATGAGTGCTGGTGAGTTATATAGAGAGGTTATATTAGAGAGAGAGAGGTATAACGTATGGCCTGATAGAAACGAGACAGAATGTATTTACTTTGTAGGGCTGATCAGGGTCAGTTCAGAGTTCAGACACAGGATAGAATGATATATATCTTGCGATAGCAATGTTACATTTGTTAGGCCTGAGAACAGGTATTTATCTACGTTCGGCGTAAAGGAGGCTAGACAGAACGATATTTAAGCTCGACACTTTTTTATTAGTACCTGCATGGTAGGGGCAGAGGGCGTTGATAATATTCCTGTGCGTCAACTAGATGGCGTTTTTTGAGAATAAACAGCGACGCGTTGTTAGTATTCCTGGGCGTCAATAGATGGCATTTTTTTAATTGTTTGGACTTTGGAGTGTATAATATGTAATTATGTATACAGGTTTTTTGAACATAAGAAATAACTTCGTTCCATTCGGGTGTCCCTTGACACCTCTCAAGTTTATTTATTTATTTTTAACGTCAGATGTAGAACACGAACCACAGTGCGTTTTTCGCGTAACTTTCTGCCGCGCACTGTTAAACTCTGGAACGAACTGTCACCAGCAGTATTTCCGGACCTATACGACCTGCAAACCTTCAAGAAAAGAGCGTATTCCCTCTTAAATGGCCAGCAACGCACTTGCAGCACTTCTGATGTTGCGAGTGTCCATGGGCGACGGAAGTTGCTTACCATCAGGTGACCCGTTTGCTCGTTTGCCCCCTTATTTAATTTAAAAAAAAACACAGATAGTGTTAAACGCCTGTTGCATTTTTGTCTCAAGATACATTTTTATCCTGTCGATTTTGTGTGGAAAATGGCACACCGTGGTGCCAGGCAAAGTAGTCACTGATTTAGCATTATCTTAAATTACATTTTTTGTGTGCAGCCTTTATACTTAGGAATTTTTAAGTATAAAAGGCTCTACAGGTTTGACTGAACTCATTCTAACATAGCTTGTAGCCAAATTTACTCTGTATCCGGTACTCACTGTGTCTACAGTCTACACCAGGGTGTCTCAAAGTGGGGCACGCGAACCCCTAGGGGTTCGTCATTCGAGGGCAGGGGGTTCGCGACAAGATTTCCGTAATGGTGGCTAACTTAAGGCACTCCGTAACGCAAGGCACTCTTTTGGAACTTTATAATAATATGTTACCCTTTATTCAAATAAATACCTTGTTTTCTTCAACAGTTTTCTTCATGTTTTTATGGGGGGGATTTCATTACTTAGTTAGGGGTTCGCTGTCACCTGGAAATATTAATATGGGTTCGTGGAGCCGAAAGTTTGAGAAACCCTGGTCTACACCTACGGTAAGTAAGTGAAGAGATGAAGAAGTAAATAAGTATATAATTTCAGACAAAGTATTCGAGGGGGACGCCTCATCTATGATGTCACATCTCAAGACGATACACGACGCGCGTCTCTACATATGCACCGTGTGCGGGAAGATTATACGACGGAAGTCGGAGTATGCGAAGCATTTGAGTAAGTAATTGTATATTAAGACACCGTGGTATAGTGGTATAGTGGGTTCGAAACCCGCGTTGAAACATGTTATTTCCAAGTTTGGTTAGGACAATGCAGGCTGATCACCTGATTGTCTGACAAGTAAGATGATCCATGCGTCGGATGGGCATGTAAAAATGTCGGTCCTGCGCCTGATCTCTCGCCGGTCGTGTCGGTCTCCCGTCCCACTGGGTTATGAGAGTGAAAGGAAGAGAGAGTGCTCTTGTGTACTTCGCACACACTTGGGCACTATAAAACTACTCCTGCATAGCTGGCCTGGTTTCAATGAAACTGGCCACCGTCACCGCAACCGGTGGGGGGAGTATTAGTATTATTGTATAAGACAGAAGTAGTAGTAACCATGGACATACAGGGTGCAATTAAACCTTCCTGCCAAATTTTTTCCAGGGCTTAGGTATCATTAGGAGAGTCCATTTAACCAAATAAAGTTGGGTGTTATTTTTTTCCAATGACATATTTTATCCCATTTAAAATCGTTGCAGAACGGTCACTCGCGGCGCGGGTGAATGAGCGGGGGGAGGCGCGGGCGCGGGGGCACGTCACGCGCGGCTGACGCATCGTGTCCATTATAGTTTGTGCGTTTTATGATGATATGCGTGACACATTATAATTGACAATAGTAGGGAAGTTACCTAATAAAAATTAATCGATAATTTAAAAATATCGAATCACTTCGTAAAGGAATTGCAATCGAAATTATCGATTTCGTACTCACATTTCAGTGGTGCCGGCGATTTAAGATGGCCGCCCTTTTTTATCGATTTGATTTCGATTCAACAGTGTCAATCTCTATTGACATAGGTTCCGTTTTATGCATCTGACAATGTTCAAAATGTTTTCGTAACAATAATTTTAATTATAATTATAATCAAAATTTGGCAGGAAGGTTTAATTGCACCCTGTATATATAGGTTGTGTACAAGTTGAAGGTCGCTCGAGTGTAATAGCTGCTAATGAATGAAATTCCACTGTTTTATCGCGATCTACCAGTACCGCCCTTAAAGTTTTACGTGACCTATAGTCTGTCAAAAAAGTGAAGAAATTAAAAAGTGGCAACGTCGTAGTGTCATCCCTTTTTTCTTAGATTCATTTGAAAGGGATGACACTACGATGTTGCCACTTTTAATTTCTTCACTTTCTTGACAGACTATATACTTGAGAATAAAAATAATATTGCCTCCCACCTTCAGTACTTTTGGTGATTTCAGCGCAGTCAAAAAAAATATTTTAATAGAAGTTTTTTAATTGCCCTAGAGCTAAACGTCAAATTGGCTAGTCAAATCAACTGCATCGTAAGATCTACCCCCTTACTAATAAAGACATTTGTTTTGCATTCCTGGTTTGCTGTCTTTATCTGTCATATTATGACTTATCCAATGTGCCAGACAGACAGAACGAAGCTCGTTATCGCGCGTTCGGCGTAAATCTGAAGGCTAGACAGAACGATATTTGACCTCGACACTTTTTTATTAGTACCTGCATGTTATGGGTAGAGGGCGTTATAGTAAGTATTCCTGTGCGTCAACTAGATGGCGTATTTTCTTGAGTGTATATACTTATACAGGTTTTTTTAACATAAGAAATAACTTCGTTCCATTCGGGTGTCCCTTGACACCTCTCAAGTTTTTTTTAATTAGTATTTACTATTTAGTAAGTATAATATTGCGTGTTTTCAGGCAGTCACAGTACGGGCGACAGCGCTTTGCTCGAGAAGGGAAAAATGTATTATGAGTGTAACGAGTGCCACAGGAAATTCTCGTAAGTGTTATTATGTTATGTCATTCTAAAGACACTAAGGTTGGGTTTCACCAGAGGCGTGGTTAAAGTTAAGGTTATGGTTATAGTTAAGACTGGGTTGCACCAACTAATTTTGACTTTAACCTTAACTATAACCGGAAAAATTGACAGATGTCGTATGAGAATATGGGGTGTTTGGACGCCATATTTAACTATAACCACGCCTCTGGTGCAACCCAACCTAAGGCTTAATTTAGCTTTAACTTTGACCGGAGAAATTGACAGATGACAGCTTATCCAACAAGGTTGTAAATGAACGTGGGCGGGAGCGCTGCTGGTAAAGGAGAACCGTCAAAAGTGGCGTTTTTGTATGATGACAGCGTTAGTTCCTTTTTTCGCCACGTGCATGTAAAACCTTGTCGAGCTCTATGGTTATGGTTAAATATGGCGTCTTGATGGCGTCCATTTTTAACTTTAACCAAAGACATTTGATATTTTGCATTGTAGTTAAAGTTATTGTTAAAGTTAGTTGGTGCAACCCAACCTTAATTGGATATGCTACTTGTCTCTTTCTCTCGAATTAGAATATAATTATAATCGGCGTGAGAAAGCGACCAGTGAAGTTTTATTTTGTTGTTTTATAATGATTGAGCTATTGCATAGCTTTTATCGTGGGCTTTGAGCGAGGTGACCGAATCAAGAAATTCAGTTACGAAAATAAACCTAACACCGTTGCCAGACTTCGGCACGGTATGCAAATTATAATTGCATAAGTTGATAAAAAGTAGTATACAAAAGGTTTACCGTGGCAGTCCGCGAGTGTCACACGTATTTGTTAAAATAAATCAGAGATTTTATTGTTAAGTATTTTACTTTTCTGTCTAGTATAACCACAGACACAAATCAAGATAGATACCGCATGTGTATGTACTTCGCGTGCCATATTTGTGTTTTTATTTATTTATTTATTATTTTATATCGCGCTCCCAAACGACGAGCAATGCTCGTCTTTCGAAAGTCGTTTCTTAAGTCTGCTATATAAAAGTGCCGTATTGAGCCGTAGAAATTAAAATAGAAATGTTGGCCTTGATAATGGACACGTTTCTTATCATCGGCACGTCACAGTAGGTAAAAAAGTGGCACGACATGCAGTATCTATCTTGATCTATGTCTGTGCTAGTAAATAACAAAAATAGTATATTTTGATATTAGTAAATCTTTTATTGTTGGATGCGAGTAGCAGGAGATCGGTCATCTTGGTGTTCATTGAGAGGCCCAGCAGTGGACGAATATAGGCTGATATGATGATGATGAAATCTAATATATTATCTAATATATAAAAATAAGTCGCGTTTTCCTTCCTGACGCTATAACTCGAGAATGCACGAACCGATTTCCACGGTTTTGCATTCGTTGGAAAGGTCTCGGGCTCCGTGAGGTCTATAGAAAAAAAATCAGAAAAAACTTCAAGAGAAAAGCAGGAAAACAGGGAAAATAATTTTATGGCAAAACAATGTTTGCCGGGACAGCAAGTCTTTTATAATAATTATGTTTTGATGTTAGCAAATCTTATGTTCTATACATTTTCTGTATTTTCAACCAAACTGTATACACACAGATCGCGAGTCCTACTGGCGGAGCACCTCAACACGCACGCGGGGGCGCGGCCCTACGTCTGCGGGGAGTGCGGCAAGGACTTCGCCAACAAGTATACCTACCAGGCGCACTGCAAGACGCACACGGTGAGTCATTGATGAGTGCCAGTCGCCCACCGTACATTTTGACGTAACAACGTCGTATAATAGGCATGATTACTATTTTTATTGGTTATTGAAAGACCCTTAAAAAATAAAAACATCGGTGAAAGAATGACTCTGATAGCTTAAAAATTCACCAAGATATGACAATTCAAACATCTCATAAAATACACCTGACCGAAACGCTCCATACAAAGTGCTACTCGATTATGACGTCACCTTGGAGGATGAACTCGATATAAGGGACACAACATACACACCCTAAATTATTATCACTTACTTTTGTAATAACTTGTATATTGGATACTGAAAAGCTTGCTTATTTATTTTGTAATCAATTTCAGAACCGCCCCCGTCCATTCAAATGTAACCAGTGCGAGAAGTCGTTCTTCTCACAACAGAACCTGTCGCAGCACGAGAAAACTCACTCCGGGATTAAGGACTTTTTATGCAAGATTTGTGGTGAGATACAACAAACTGAAACTTACTAAAACCTGCATAGTAAAAGCAACTACGGAAAATAATATTAACTCACTCGAAAAAATATCTTTATACTATAAGGCTGGTATAAATAGTCAGTACTTAAGATGCGACCCGGTCTCAAGACGCGGTTCGGCTCTGTGATTGGTCCAAATTTTGACAGCCAACCAATCATAGAGCCTGAACCGTGTCTTGAGACCAAGATGCATCTCGAGTACTGACTATTTATACGGGCCTTAGTGAGCTTGCGTCGAGTCACCCATGTTTTGAGGATGACAATTTGGCTGAGTGTCCACGTTTATGAGAATACATCATACGCTCAATATCTGCAGTTGATACCCTACCTTTTCCTATCTGAATTAGACCTGAATTCTATTCATCTAATTTTTTTTATACTAATATCCCGCCACTGTCTTTAAGATGTATGTAGTTGCTTGTCTCATCAGTTTAAGCATGAACTAATAACAAAAAAAACTTTGAATTTATAAACGAATATAGTACTACTATTATGTAAGACAAACATCCATTACCAAATAATTTTAAAAGTAATTTACATACGAATCGTTATTGATGTGACCTGACTTTTAAATCGTCCGTAGATATTATTATTATTGTTGTATTTCAGGCAAAGCGTTCGGCACGCAGCACAATCTTGAAGTCCACGGTGTCGTCCATTCTCGCCGCAAGCCTTTCGCCTGTCGCGAGTGCGGCAAGGCGTTCGCGAGACGCGCCGAGCTGCGAGACCACGAGAGGATACATACTGGTGAGGGGGGGGGGGGTGATATAATGGGGATGAAGTGGGAGAATGGCATATACAGTGTGTAACAAAAATAAGTGATAATACTTTAGGGTGTGTACGTGTTCCTTGTAGAGAGTTCACTGTGAAAGTCTTTCAGAAAAATTTGGTCTTTCAGTGCTACTACTTTCACAGTCAACTCTCTACAAGGAACACGTACACACACTAAAGTATTATCACTTATTTTTGTTACACACTATAGAGGGGGTATGAGGTTAAAAAAGTGGGTATGAGGACAAAAAGAGGTAGGGCAGAACTATAGTGCGTTAGCATGTGCGGAGGGGGGAGAGATATGTAATGGGCTTTAATAAAGGCGGAGATGTTGTGGACTTATTATAGGTTGTTATAGAGCAGGGGAAAATTTTAATGAGTTTCTTAAAGAGGGGTGGGCACAATAAGCTGATAGAGGGGGTATGAGGAAATATGATGCCTAAAAGCAACTTTTATGCGTAAAACGAGCAAATAATTACCGGCGAGGCGGTATATATTTGCGATAATATACAATTTGGACCGGCCTGGCGACGAATAAAAGCGCACAACTTTCTTCGCTTTCTTCGCCAAAGTGAGATGCGAAAAACATAGAGAGAGCTCTTGCGTACTGTCCAAAACCTTACGTAACGTACAACAACATTTAGCTACATAAATACATTTATACTTTGAAATTTTTTAGGCGAGCGGCCGTTCGAGTGCGAGATCTGCCACGCTCGCTTCACGCAACGCTCCAATCTCTATTCTCATCGGCGCGCGACGCACACGGACGACAAGCGATATGCGTGCGACCGCTGCCCCAAGCGATTCAAGCGCAAGCGGTAAGTCACTATAATGCTATCAATTTAAATATCACCAATTAACGATGGCATATCATTAATTTGGTCGAGATTTTTAAGCTATTGCATAGCTTTAATCGCTGGCTTTGAGCGCGGCGACCGAATCAAGAAATTCCGTAACGAAAAACACCTAACATGCCCCCACTCCGACCGACACAGCGGTGCGGCATTGGTAACAAATACTATGCAATAGCTTTACTGCGACAGTCCCGGAGTGCCCTGGGCCACACGTATTTTTTTTTTTCTTTCATTTGTATGAGCGCGCTTGCCCAAAAAAACTCACAATGTCAGTGTCATAAATTTGATCATACAAATACAGCGCTGCTACTTTCACAGTGAGCTCTATATAAGGAACATATACACACGCTACAGTACTATCACTTTGTCTTGTTACACCATGTTTTTTACCGCAGTCTCCTGGACTACCACATCAAAGCATCACACACGGGCGAGCGGCCGTTGACGTGCGACGTCTGCGACGCAAAATTCGTCTACCCAGAACACTACAAGAAGCACATGTTGATACACAGCGGCGCTAAGCCTTTCCAGTGTGAGGTGAGTACCGACATTGGGTTTGAAGGAGCTAAATCTGGCTCGAAGAATTGAAATCTGGCTAGAAGGACCAAAATCTGGCTCGAAGGACCATAATCCGGCTCGAAGGACCGTATTCGGGCTTGAAGGACCATAATCCGGCTCGTAAGACCAAAATCTGGCTCGATAGACCAAAATCCGGCTCGAAGGACCAATGTCGCTTATACACTAAAATGCTTCTAGTAGTGTCTAGTAGTAGTCTTGTCTCAATCAAGCACCTTCGTGTACCCAGAGCACTACAAAAAGCACATGTTGATACACAGCGGTGCTAAGCCTTTCCAGTGTGAGGTGAGTACCGACATTGGGTTTGAAGGAGCTAAATCTGGCTCGAAGGATCGAAATCTGGCTAGAAAGACCAAAATCAGGCTCGAAGGACCATAATCAGTCTCGAAGGACCGAAATCCGACTTGAATGACCTTAGAGCATTAAACCAGCCCGGAGGCGTCACTCATAGGCGTACCCCTCTGCCAAAGTTACAAGAGCGGCGGTCACCCGTTATATAAAACTAGTTGCCGCGCGTCGTCCGCCATTAGTCGGGTTACATTACGCGCAGAATAAGCTCCAGTAAAAATGCCGAATTGCAGTGTTTTTTGGTGTAAAAATAGGTCACAAACTTCCAACCTACAAAAGGATAATATTACATTTCATCTGTAAGTATTAAATTGTTCAAATACTATTAAATAATGCACTTTTTTTAGCAAAAATAGAAAAATATTCATTTGTACTAAGGTGTTGCCAGTATCTTATAGAATGCAATATTCTGAGCAAGTTTTGTAGTTAAGTTTGAAACTAAAACTGATTTTTTTCGTTTACAATTATTATTTAAATTTTGCTATTTTATTGTATTAATAATGATTATAATAGATTCGTGTGAATTTTCAAGGAAATGCTGCAATATCACCGCATTTATATCGGTATATTATTAAAAAAAAACACATAATATTATAACAATTTTATTAGTAAATTTACCAAGCATGTTTATTATTATTATTTATTACACTTTCCGATTGAATTATATTTTTGCCAAATTTTATCCAGGGCTTAGGTATCATTAGGAGAGTCCATTGAACCAAAAAAGATTGGGTGTTTTTTTTTTCAATGACATTTTATCCCATTTAAAATCGGTGCAGAACGGTTACTCGGGGAATGATCGGGGGTAACGCGGGGGGAGGCGCGAGTGCGGGAGCACGTCACGCGCGACCGACGCATCGTGTTCATTAATTTTAGTACTGAGTGATTATAAAAGAAAAAATACGTGTACATATTTTTATTTTTAAACAAGGGTCAATATATCAAAATTTGGCAGGAAGGTTTAATTGCACCCTATTGCTATCGCGTGCACCGAAAACTACAAGAATTATATTATGTTGATACGTCATAGCGGAGCTAAGCCTTATCATTGAGATTTGAGATTGTGAGATGAGATAAAAAAAATCAGGCAATTAGGGAACGTAATTGGGTTTGAAGAACAAAAATCCTTCTTGAAGAATTGAAATTTGGCTAAAATCTACTAAGGTCGTTCATGTATAAAGTACGAGGACCTGTTATTTAGAAATCTGTTCCTTTATTTACAGCTTTGCTAATTGTTTCCTACCAAGTTTCTGAAACTTAACAGGGGCTTATCTACTCACAATCGCTTCTGATTGGAGTAGATAAGCCCCTGTTAAGTTTTTGTATTTACCCAATCATAAGCTTTGAAAAATAGATTAACTCCTGTCAATAAAATATATCCAAAACCATACATATAATATAGTAAACACCACTATTCTCATAACTCATATTTCGTATCGTTTCAGATCTGCGGCAAATCCTTCAGCTCGCGCGACAACCGCAACATGCACCGCTTCGTGCACTCCGACCGCAAGGCGTACGAGTGTCTCGTCTGCGGAGCCAGCTTTATGCGCAAGAGCCTGCTGTACGCGCACATGAACCAGCGGGTGAGCAGCTTTTGTACAGTACAGTGACAGCACAGTGACAGCACGGCGTACGAGTGTCTCGTCTGCGGCGCCAGCTTCATGCGCAAGAGCCTGCTGTACGCGCACATGAACCAGCGGGTGAGCAGCTTTTGTACAGTACAGTGACAGCACAGTGACAGCACGGCGTACGAGTGTCTCGTCTGCGGCGCCAGCTTCATGCGCAAGAGCCTGCTGTACGCGCACATGAACCAGCGGGTGAGCAGATTTTGTACAGTACAGTGACAGCACGGCATACGAGTGTCTCGTCTGCGGCGCCAGCTTCATGCGCAAGAGCCTGCTGTACGCGCACATGAACCAGCGGGTGAGCAGATTTTGTACAGCACAGTGACAGCACGGCGTACGAGTGTCTCGTCTGCGGCGCCAGCTTCATGCGCAAGAGCCTGCTGTACGCGCACATGAACCAGCGGGTGAGCAGATTTTGTACAGCACAGTGACAGCACGGCGTACGAGTGTCTCGTCTGCGGCGCCAGCTTCATGCGCAAGAGCCTGCTGTACGCGCACATGAACCAGCGGGTGAGCAGATTTTGTACAGCACAGTGACAGCACAGTGACAGCACGGCATACGAGTGTCTCGTCTGCGGCGCCAGCTTCATGCGCAAGAGCCTGCTGTACGCGCACATGAACCAGCGGGTGAGCAGCTTTTGTACAGTACAGTGACAGCACGGCGTACGAGTGTCTCGTCTGCGGCGCCAGCTTCATGCGCAAGAGCCTGCTGTACGCGCACATGAACCAGCGGGTGAGCAGCTATTTTACAGCACGGCGACAGCACAGCGACAGCACAGTGACAACATGGTAGACGAGTGTCTCAACTCTAAGCACTATTGTAAAGCACACGAGACACATGCGCCCAAGCAACTTTGAACAATCTTAAAAAAACTAACTGTCATTTTCAGAAACAACACAGTCCCTAGCCAACACATTTTCTTTATGTCTTCTTTAGGCTCGATTTATATGCGTACTTTATTTTATCGGCTTTGGGCGCGGCGAATGAATCAAGAAATTCCGTGACGAAAATAAATCTAACATCGTTTCACTTCAACAGACTTCGGCACGGTGTTTGTGTGCGTGCGACTAGAAGTATGGGTATTGCCACATGTATTTTTTTATCCTTGCTTGTCTCTTTATACGCATGTAACATAACGTATTTATGTCACTATAATGACACATGTTATAGAACAATATTTATATGTTTCAGGGGCACTTGGCAGAGTCGATAGTGATCAACCAACCGCGTATAGCGATACGAAGCGATGTGAGTATACAGCGTTTACACTGGCAAAATGTACAATTCAAATGGGATAGGTTTTGCGAATTTCGTTTACATTGCATACTAGATTTAGACGACGTTACTTTTTTGAGAGGAAAGTCGTAGGAACTAGACGTATTTCTGTTGTGTAAACTATCCTAAATTCTTTCTCGTCACTCAAAGCGTCTTGAAGTATATTTGGTGTAAATTTCATCAAAATCGCTTCAGTCGTTTAAACGTAAAGAGGTAAAAGACGGACTGACATAACCTTTCGCATTTGAAATATTAACATGCAGATATTTATTTCTTGTTTATAATTAAAAAGTCTTTAATTGTTTTCCTATTGGTTTTCAATATCAGAATTCTAAAGACGACGCGAACGCAGAAGGAACAGAAACGGTAAGTAGTGTTTTTACTTTTTATCATAATTAAAAATATTGTGATTATGATTCTTATGGATGCCTACATAACGCCCGCAACCACGTTGCGCGGAAACCGTACAGTTTCCCTTGACTTACGGCCATCCCCCGAGCAAACGACCTCTGTGGCTCAGTGGTGAGCGCGTTGGCAGCTCAAGCCGGGGGTCGCGGGTTCGAATCCCGCCGACGGAACAAAAAGTTTTCAAAAAGTTCCTGGGTCATGGATGTGTATTAAATATGTGTATCATATAATAAAAATCTTAAATATATGTATAGTATAAAAGTATTAAATATATTTACGTTGTCTGGTACCTGTAACACAAGTCTTTAAGGTACTTACCACGGGGCCAGACTGACGTGGTGTGAAGCGTCCATAGATATTATTATTAAAAAAAAAAAAAACGATCTTGACCATACATTTGACGCGTTGCCGAGATCGCACAAAAATCTTTTTTACTTATCTTAGTTTAAAGTTGACTTGAAAAAATTCAAACGGGGAATATGTAGCTAATGAACTTGTCTATCTATTGTCGTGTGTTTCAAATAAAAGTAATTTGTAAACACTAGGGAGATGCTGAAAATATTAATAAATAAATTGGTATTACTTTGGAAGCTAATATCGTGACTATAATAAACAAAAATAGAAATTTAATAACGCGGAAAGGAATGTTCATATGCTGAAGATTATTGCTGTATTTTTTTTTTATGAAATAAGGGGGCAAACGAGCAAACGGGTCACCTGATGGAAAGCAACTTCCGTCGCCCATGGACACTCGCAGCATCAGAAGAGCTGCATGTGCGTTGCCGGCCTTTTAATAGGGAATAGGGGAGGGTAGGGAAGGGAATAGGGGAGGGTAGGAAAGGGATTAGGGTAGGGGATTGGGCCTCCGGTAAACTCACTCACTCGGCCAAACACAGCGCAAGCGCTGTTTCACGCCGGTTTTCTGTGAGAACGTGGTTTTATCCGGTCGAGCCGGCCCATTCGTGCCGAAGCATGGCTCTCCCACGAATAATAATTTTGTAGCTTTCAAATTATGGGTTTATAAGGCTCTAAATACGGTAAATTACGGCATCTCCGTAGGGGAGCGCCTTAAAAGTATGTTCATAACATTTCAGCTAAATCGTTTTAGTGGTTTTGGCGTGAAGTGGTAACAGACCGACAAACAGACATACGAGGGCTGCTATTTATGTATCCGGAATTAAAAAAAGAAACAAACATATATCATTTAATATGGTTTTATTGCTTTTCAAAATATTCGCCGCGATGATCGACACACTTTTGCATACGCTGGAACCAATTTTCATAGCACTTTTTCCATTCTGATTGAGGTATCTCCAAAACGTGCATTTTGAACGCATCAACAGCCTCTTCGCGGCTCGAAAAACGTTGACCACGTAATTTGTTCTTCGCGTATGGAAATAAAAAGAAATCGTTAGGTGCCAAATCAGGGCTGTACGGCGGATGACCAGTCAATTCGATCTTTTGACCCTCCAAAAACTGAGTTGTTTCAGCTGAGGTGTGACAGCTAGCATTGTCGTGATGTAATATGATTCTGCGTTGTCGGTTGTCCTTTCTTATTTCTTCAAAGACTTCTGGTAAACAAATGGTCGTATACCATTCAGAATTAACCGTTTTACGATTCTCTAATGGCACTGTAGCCACATGTCCATTAATTCCAAAAAAACAGGCGACCATTTGCTTCAAAGTACTTTTTGCACGAGTAACTTTTGTTGGTTTCGGCTCATCTTGGAACACCCACACCGTTGACTGTTGTTTAGTTTCGGGGTCATATGCATAGATCCAAGATTCATCACCTGTGTAGATATTATAAACGGCTTTTGACGTACCACTGTTGTATTTTTTTATCATTTTTTTGCACCAATCGACACGAGCCCGTTTTTGATCGATTGTCAAGTTGTGCGGAATCCAACGCGAACATATTTTTTTTACAGCCAAATGTTCGTGTAATATCTTATGTATGCTCGTCATACTTATGCCTAAGGACGCCTCTATCTCGCGATATGTAATGTGACGATCACGCATTATTAGTTCCCGCACAGCATCTATATTTTGTGGGACAACAGCTGTTTTTGGGCGACCTTCTTTATTTTCATCCGTGAGCATAGACCGCCCACGATTAAACTCACTGTACCAGTGATAAACAGTGGTTTTTGATGGTGCTTCATCTCCAAAAGTTGCGGTGAGTTGAATAAAGCACTGTTGTTGATTTAGCCCACGCCGAAAATCGTAGTAAATCATTGCACGAAAATGTTCACGCGTTAAATCCATAGCAAATGAAGACACGCAATTTTCAAAATGACGCCACAATGGAAAAATAATTGACAGTCACATGAAACAAAATGTATTCTTCAACCAAAGAGTTCTATTTTCAAATGTTGTAATTACTTTTTAAATATTGTTCTTGTAAGTGGCCAGTTCCGGATACATAAATAGCAGCCCTCGTACACTCTTCACATTTGTGATAACAGGGGGTGAGCCAAGATTTTTTCTTTATCGCTTCTTTATAGAATCGCCGATCAAAATGTATGGAATTGACATTCAGTCGAACGTCAACGTCGATTATGTCAATTCCATACATTTCGATCGGCGATTCTATAATGAAGCGAAAACGAAAAAGTCTTGTCTAAATGGCCAGATCCACAGTCAAAAAAACCTTCCTTTTTTGGTAGACGGTTAATTTAATTTAATTTTTTATTTTCAGACATCCGAGCCAACAGAAGAAGTGGCTGATACAACCGAGAGTAACATTATAGGTGAGATATTTATCATATTATACTAGCTGTCCCGGCAAACATTGTTTTGCCATATTATAAAGTATTATGCCCGGATATTATTTTATTGAAGTGACTAAATAAGTCTCGAATTGTAATAATTTACTATTTATTTATTCAACAAATGCATTTATCAATATAAAAAGTAGATGTTGTCCGATTCTCAACCCTAGCCGATATGCTCGCTAAGATTCACGAAAATCGGTCGAGCCAGCGAGTGACACGAGAATTTTATATTATATTAGATTATAGAGTTTTTCAACAAGTGTCTCACTAGGCCGAAAATACGCGGCCGAAGTTCGGCATGATTACGTCAGCAATGTACATATTTTAAATTACCGATGATGACGTTACATGACAGTTCGAAAGGAACCTTTAAAACGGTAATAGTATTAGAGTTACGTTTCCTTAGTTTTTATTATTCGTAGAATGTGGGTTAATAATAGTAATATAATATGTTACAGGAACAACTCTAAACATAGCTCAAGACGGAGCGACCACCATGTTAGCCATACGTGAGTATTCATAAAATTTAGTATTTTTCTCTATTCATTCATTTTCTATGCATTTTTATAGAAAGTACATTACTTAAATTGGTTGAAAACTATCTCTTGTTGAAACTGCATATATTCTACTACTGGTTTGGATACGAAAAAAATAACAATGTTATAACTTGTTCCTGAGTTTCTGCGATTTTTTGATGTTCTACGGCGTTTTTCGGTTTCGGTTCAGGTCGGTGGAGTCAGGCAACCAAAAGTCTTGTCAAAAATCTCTGAAATCTTGTTTGTTTTTTTTTTTCATTAGAAAATGCCGCTCTGCCCAGTAATCTCAATATTCACTGTCACTTCTCAGACAATGCTGACGGAGAACTGAAAACTGACGAGGGATTGCTGCAGACTTTCTCAGTTGAGCAGTTGGATCAGTCTATGGTAAGTTAAATAATGTAATTATTGATTGTACTGTCGGCTCTTGGTGGAAATTCATTTTAAACACAAATAAAACACAATAGGAATGATGACAAGGTTAAAGATTAGCGAATTTTGATAATAAAATAAAGAAATCACGGTAAAAAATAGGTGTTCCCAAAATTTCAGCTTGATAGCATTTGTATTTTTTTTGTTATGCGCCTTCAAAGTTGGATATTCAAGTCGATTTTTTTTTTCAATTAAATTTCTTAATATTTGTATACCATTCGATAACTTATGCAATTAAAAGCAACTTTTGTTATGAAACCACTTTCATAAACGCAATATTTAATATACCTGTCAAACAAAGTTCTCTCCCGATGCGTACAAACTACGAAAGACTGACGTCATACTTTCGTAGTACTTTGTATGGAGCGTTTCGGGCAGGTCTTTTTATGAGATATTTGAATTGTCATATCTTGGTGAATTTTTAAGCTGTTAGAGTCATTCTTTCAGCGATCTTTCTATTTTTTAAGTGACTTTCAATTACCGATAAGAAAAAAAAATAGTCATCATGCCGATTCTACGTGTACTTTTTCCACTAAAATCACGACCGGTTTCGAAATAATGCTTATGTCGAAACCGGTCGTGTTTTTAGCTAAAATTTATAATAATAAGTAATGAATATAGTGGAAAAAGTGCACGTAAATTGTGTTTTATTTGTGTTTATGGTAAGTTACACTTATAATATTATTATAAATGCGAAAGTGTGTCTGCTTCACGTTTTGAGAGCTAAACCAATTCAATGGAGTTTGATATGGAAATACTCTGAGTCCCAGTAGTGCTAGCACGGCGAAAAGTAGAAATGCGAAAGTATAGACAAACTGTGGACATAAACTTAAGGTGCCGTTCCGATCTTTACCGCGGCTAACCGCGACCGACAAAAATTCAATTAAAATGCCACTTTATGACAGACTATAGTGTATGTCATAAATTAACATGTTATTTGAATTTTTATTAGGACTATATTTTGTTATAAAGTGGCATTTGAATTGAATTTTTCGGAACGAAAAAAGATCGGAACGGCACCTTACGTTTATCTCCACAGTTTGTGACTATAGTCTGTCATAAAGTGGCATTTTAATTGAATTTTTCGGAACGAAAAAAGTTTGGAACGACACAGCTTAAGTTTATCTCCACCATATCTCCACAGTTTGTCTATACTTCGCATTTCCACTGGTTACCGTGCTAGGGCTACAGGAAAGTACATTGGATATTATTTATCCCTGAAAAATGTACGGTTCCCGCGTGATAAACGAATTTTGGCGAAACGGAGGATCTGGTGATTTTTTTTATTTAAAAAAACGTTGTCCGCAACTCCTTTGCGCGGAAATGCGTTTCATGCGCGAGAACCGTACATTTTGACTCGATATATCAATTCTATGTCTCTTTTCCGTCTCTCAAACTATGTATATTACAAATGTTATTAAAGTCATTCAGAGGTTTAAGCGGAAAAAGGTAACAGACAGACTTTACAGGCCAGCAACTATGTTGCTATTATCAAAGTTGTATGTTTTTATCAACTTATGCAATTATAATTCGCATACCTACGTCTAGTTGCACGCACACGTCGGAGTTTATTTTCGTTACGGATTTTCTTGACTCGGTCGCCGCGATAAAAGCGATGCAATAGCTTAAAACTACACTTTGTCCTTTCCCGTCTTTTCAGGTAACTCCATACCAAAATATATGATGTTAAAATAAACTTGTTTGTCTGTCTGTCCGCAGCTGTCTGACAACGTGCTGGTGTCTGCGGAGGGACAGGATAGACCTGTGATGAGGCTGGTGCAACTTCAGCTAAGAGACGGCAACACCAAGTGGGTGGCTGTCGATGGTTAACGCACTTGGGAGGACCCGGGTGGTGCGGATTGTGAAGAACTTGTTAGTGGGTGACAGTAGACAGTAGGCGACTAAAGCCTAAAATTGACGATTTTATAAATCATTTTTGTACTTGAAGATATGCTCCGAACAGGCGAACAAGTTTCATTTTTTAAACATAGATAGGGTAAATGACTAGTGCATTGGACAGTACTAGTAATTGGACAGAGCATAAAAACACAATATTTATTAAGGTTGTTTTAAAAACTGTCTGTTTTTAAAGTAATAGAACGCCTGATTTTTTAAGAAAAACGGGTACTTTTTAAAGCAACCTTAATAAATATAATTATTGTTTTTGTGCTCTGTCCAATGACTAGTACTGTCCAATCACTAGTCATGTTCACCCTACTACAATATAATATTTCCGAGGGACTGGCCTGGCGGATTGTTAAAATGTTGTATTACATTTATCGAGTTATTAAGGAAAAACTAATTTGGCGATGATTCCGCGTCGTCCTTTTTCACTTGGCTTATGAAAGACGGGCGTGAGTGTGAAGGGAGAAGGACGATGTTTGATTTTTTGCCTAACGCACTTGGGAGTGCTCGGGTGGTGCGGATTGTGAGATGCTAGTGTAACACCTAAAACACCGGTTTCAATGACGGTGGTTAACCAGGCGAGCTACGCAGAAGTAAATTTTATAATGCCCACTGCTAAAGTATGTGCACAGTACACACGAGGGCTCTATTTTTTAATGTTAAACTTATTATTTGTTTTCATAATATCCATGGTCGCTACACCACGTCAGTCTTGCCCCGTAGTTAAGTTCTCAAGGATTTGAAATTTTATTACTCTAACTGCCGCATTCAGAGTGAAACATTAATTACTTAAATGTAATTAAAGTTTTGACATATAATCATACATTATCTGTCAAACTCTTCGTTAAATTAAAGGTTAATCATAGTTAAATGTCTCTGAGTACGGCGGTGAGTGTAACTCTGTTATTTAACTTCTTTTTTGTAAACAATAAAAGCCCGCACTTAGGGTGGGTTGCAGCAACTTATTCAACTAAACTATAACAAAATGTCAAATGAACTGTCAAATCTCTAGTTAAACCATAAAGTTAATATACCTAGCGGAATAGAGCAACAATCTCGAGCTGTCAAACGAAACCGAAATTGGTTTCATCTGTGTGTAAAAATATGTGTACGTATACACTTACACAAGCATGATTGAACATGATGTCTATGAGATTAAATTGTCAACGTGCGGCACGTGCCGACTGGACGTCAAAAAAAGAGTGCTGCTGTCACGTCTCTTTTTACCACGCAGTGTTACTGATAGTGACATCTCTCTTGCTCAGGCCTTTGTTTATCTAATCCGCTAGGTATATTAACTTTATGGGTTAAAGTCAATAATGGACGCCATTTTTGACGATAAACCTTCACTAGAACAACGCCTCTGGTGCAACCTACCCTAAGCATTTTATGACCCAGAACATAACAACGCACTTGAAATGCCCCTGGTAAATTTGACTGTATCATGTATGTAAAATATTTGTAAATATGTATAAGAATTTTATAAATAAGCTAATGTAAAATGTGTAAATTATTTTAGTGTTAATATATTAACTACCTACCTTAAATATATTAAGGTTGTGTATTTTTTGTAAAATATTTATATTGTTTAATCTTGGTTTTTAAAATGTGTAAATAAACTAGTTTTTTATAATACCTACCATGAATTTATCATTAAAGAGATGTAGTATTCGCCGGCCCCTAGACGAGCAATTTATTGCGCAATATCAGTAGTGCGTAATATTATTGACCGTCTAGGGTTGATATTGAACATCGCGCATCTTCAATCGAAAGGTACAGGTTGGAAGCCGGCTACAATATGAAGCGGCAGCAGACAACGTGACACTACTGGTTTCTATGTATTTCTATGAATCAGGGCTCGGAAACCTGGTTAATCTTCGCGATCCTGTTCGTTACAAGCGCCATACATTTCCAAAAGATCGTTTTCATTTCGATTCCGCTCTGAACGGACCGAAATTATTTCTGGTTTGTTCTAAGAGCAAAATGAAATTGCTTACTGCTCAAAATACCGGTTAGAACCGTTCGCGGTTTTGTTCGCCCCGCCCACTCACACACACCACGACCATCACACATTGTCCACCCATAAACAAGTTATGGCCTATTGGCTATTAGATGGTGCACTAGAAAGGGATAGAAGATATCACTGCACTAGTTACTTTCCGCGAAATTTTTTAACCAGGATAATTTCAGAGGCAATACCGCTCGCATCTCTATTTCGCTCCGAACGAACACTTATCCAAAAACCTGGTTAAAGAGCGTTTTAACCTGGTTAAAAAAATACTGGTTACGACCCGTGCTATGAATGTGTCGCTACTTGCGGAGGGTATATAGTAGAAATACACACAAACCAGTAGTGTCGCTGCGACACGTCGTCTGCGGTTGCTTCATGTCGTCCCGCGTCCGCTGTCAACCTGCAGCTTAATTATCAAAGAAACTGTTCAAAAAAATTGAATCGTGATATTGACAATGAAATTGCTCGATCTGAGGATCGGGGAGCTGACCCCCCCCCCCCCCCTGGATCATGTTGACGTCCCTACTAAGTATATTATCTAGTACTCATGTATAAAAATTAAAAATAATAAAACGAATTTTTGTCATTTGTTTGCAATTCAATATTTTTATAACTAAAAATTATTAATTTTTTATTCTTTATAAGCACCTAGCTTTAAAAAAAATCTGATTTGCCCCCCCCCCCCCCCTGGCACAGAATCTGCGTAATTTGTCCCCCCCCCTGGCCCAGAACCTGGGTACGCCCATGTGCATTGCCGTAATTATGCGTGTAGGGATTGGCGTATATCGTGCTTATACAACACTGTAACAAAACTAAGTGATAACACTTAAGGGAGTGTATGTGACCCTTGTATAGAATTCACTGTGAAAGTAGCAGCGCTGAATGAACAAATTGTTTTGTGACTTGTATGGTGAAGTGGATACTAAGTCTTATTAAGAATATTATATGTATGTTATACATATAATATTCTTAATAAGACTTAGTTATCGGCGACGTGACTCGCGCTTCATTCCGGAGTCTTCCTAGGAATCTTCGGGGAAAATAAATTTAAATATTAATTATTTGAGAGGGGCTGCCATACAAAAAACACTACTTTTGCCTACTTTCGCTCGATAGCGGTACGGAACCCTTCATGCGCGAGTCCGACTCGCACTTGGTCGAATTTTTGTAACTAACTGAATACTATCAAAAAAGACTGATTGATTATAGTCTCATTCAGATATATTTACTTACAAACAACTATGTATCAAAATAGAATATAGAAGAATACTAAAATAATACTAAGCGATAATAATAAGCGAAGAAGTATTCTAATAAAAATTACTCAAATAATTAATTATTGTAGTTTACTTTTATAGCATGTCCCTTCTTTTATATTTAAACAAACTATTGAGATCCGAAAATAACGGAAAATCCAATTTTTCATTTTTCTTGTGACTACCCCCAATATTTTGTTTCAATTCTTGTGAATTGACAATTTAATAGGGGTAGCCTATTTGTTGTCTCATTTTTTTTTTTAAAAATAATAGTTATGTAAACATGTTATCTAACCGTATTCTTCCACATTTCTGTTTTCCTTATGTTTAGTTTTAGTAACTGATTGTATATTTTAATGTGAGCAATAAAGAATCTATCAATCAATCAATCATAATTTAATCATTTTTCTTGTCTGAAAATATACATGTAAATTAGAGTAAAACGATATTTCAAAATATCTTTTATTCAATAAGAAAAAATATTTACAAAAAGAGTATCGTAAAATCGTGCCGATATAAGAACGTTAAATTTTTCAAATATTTTAGATAACTTTTTGAAAAAATGTATCTTTATGTAACAGTTTTCATTATTGCTTAGAATTTTCCATTTGTATATTAAACATGTAGAATAAAACTAAATAACAAAATGTACATTTATAAATTATGAACAAAATATTTTATTTTGTACTTTAAAAGTAAAACAATAAAAGTTTACTGAGAAGAAAACCTACCTTATTTTTTATAAATAATGCGTATTAAAATAATAATTTATCAGAAGTAAAAAATTTACAATATTTTAGCGAAGACTTGAAAGATGTTCCCAGTGTGTTGATGTGATGTCTGAAAAAAAGTTTACTGTTCATTTAAAAAGTATTGTTACGTGCTAGGGTTCGAAGATTTGGAGAGAAAGACCTGGTGACTCTCTTGAAGACTTTATTAACACTGCACTAAACACTAGGTCACAACACTTAGCACTAAGTCCAAACACAAATCACTAGGTCCAATCACTAAGCACTATCACTGTCCTAGGTCGTAGCCAAGTCGCAGGTTTCACTGGTTCACTCACTATTGATCACTCCGAAATCGCCTTGATGATCGCTCAGATTGAACTGACTTGCCGGACCTGCCTGCGGCTCTTTTTATATGGCGGGACGAATTCCAGAAATTTCCCGATTCACGTAAACAAGTAAACAACCGTGGGAAATTTCTAGGCGGCTCGGGCATGTACCACAATAAAACTGCCGTCCTTGCGATAAGTGCAGTAAGTTAAATTTAATTTAGACCTTATGGACTCAGTCATAAGGTCTAAATTCAAACACGCTAACAAATAAAGGGTAAACACGTAAACAAACATTGGACCTTTTTAGAAGGTTCGAGTATGTACTTGCGCACCACGTGTCCGTATACCATGTACCGTAACACTACTCCCCTCTTAGAGATGCTCGTCCCGAGCATCATTGTTACTGCCATGGTAACGCGCCAGACGGTTCCTACGACTACTCCTGGTCTGTGGTCCCTTTACAGCAGCGCAAGTAATACATCTGTGGCACCAATCCTGCACATCATCTCTCCAATGCAACCAGAAGAATCGTTCTCGCACTTTCCTTAGCATCCTCTTGACGCCTAGATGACTCCCTGATACGCCCTCATGTATCTCGCGGAGAACATCTGGTACTCTTGCCCTTGGGACAATTATCTGAAAATAGAACTCTCTGCCGTTAGCCTTCTGCCATTTCCGGTAGAGTAGTCCGTCCTGAAGTATCAGACTGTCCCATTGCTCCCAGTACGCCTTAGTGACAGCGCCAGTGGTTGCAACCTCACTCCAGATTGGTTTTATGTCACCCCGTTTCTTCCATGTGATGATGTGCCGAAGGTCGTCATCTTTTTCTTGAGCCTTTCTCATAGCTTCATTCTCCATGTGCCCCAAATTACTTGTTCTCTTTGTTCCGCTCCGTGCCTGGGAGGTAACAGTTACCGGGGCTTTCTCCGCGTCATCCAGTACTCGCCCCTTAGTTCTGGATTCTATTCGTTCCCCGTAATTCCGGGTAGGGGACGAAACCGCTTGCTTCTTCAATTCCTCCATTTGTTCCTCGATCCTTTTTATCCTTGCCATCTGGGTCTTCTTCTGCGGACAGTTTAGCTGAAGATGGCCCCTCTCACCACACTTATAGCACATGGCTTCAAATCTTTTCCTCGTAGAAGCCTTAACTTCCTTGACTTCTTCAGAGACCTTGTAGATCTTATGGGTCTGCCGTATGTCATGGCGCACAGCCTCGACTTCCAAAGCATGCGCTAATGCTTCCTTTAACGAGGTATGGTGACCAAGTCTTACTGCAGCCCTGACCTCCAAGTCTTTGATTCCGTCGACAAATCCTTGAACAATATTTGTGTCGACCATCTTGGTGTCGGCTCCTGGATATGCTTTCCTGACGAGTTTTTCAATTTCCAACGCCCATTGTTGAAGTCCTTCTCCTGAACGTTGGACTCTGTCACGCAGTTGGGCACGGAACACGTGCTCCAGGTGTCGCTCCCCGTATCTGGATTCCAGTGCCTCCATCAGGTCTTGGAAACCATTTCCCGTATGTGGCAGTGCCTCCAGAACCGACACAGCTTGCCCTTTGAGTGCAACAGTGAGAGCGGTCAAGCATTGCTTCTCCGTCCATCCGTTTGCGGTAGCAACAGTCTGAAATTGCCGACGATAAGCGTTCCAAGAAGTAGTGCCGTCGTACGGTGGCACCTTTACTCTTGGTCCTTGCGCCACACCAGTGACTCCACTAGACACCGCAACTCCCGTAGTTTCTAGGCGCACTACTCTCTTCTGTAGTTCTGTGAATCCGGTTTTCAAATTTTCCACAACCGTCTCTAACCCAGTAACTCGTTCTTTCATTACGTCGACGTCTTTACGAAGCTTAACCACCGTGTCACTGACATCCTTTATAGCTAGAAGCGCTTTCTCTTGGAGGTCCTTTTGTTGCTCTTGTGACTCTTGCAAAGCGCCGAACCTGCGGTCTTGTGCCTCCATCATTGCCCTTTGAGAAACTTGCAAAGCCTGGATTAACTCAATTATGCTTTCCAATTGAGGAGCCATTTGAGGGGTTGCAGAAACAACGGGCGTGGCAGGATGGATGGAGGTGGTCGACGGAGCCTGAGCAGGCGGGGCCCAGTGGGCGGAGCCAGTGGGAGTGGCCTGGTGGGCGGAGCCAGTGGGCGTGGCCTGAGTGGGCGTGGCCACGGCCGAAGTGGGCGGAGCCTGAGGGGCGTGGCCAGTGGGCGTGTCCCGGTGGGCGGATCCAGTGGGCGTGGCTTCAGCCAAAGTGGGCGGAGCCTGGTGGGCGTGGCCAGTGGGCGGAGCCATGTGGGCGGGGCCAGTGGGTGGGGCCTGTCCCTCAGTGGGCAGAGCTTGGTCCCCAGTGGATGTGGCCTCCGCAACTCCTCTCTCGGAGTCAATGGCAGCAGCTCGCTGCGCCCTTGTCCTGACACTCCCCTTGAAGTCCTCTCTCGGAGTCAATGGCATCTCCAAATCGCACTTCTGACACCAGTTGTTACGTGCTAGGGTTCGAAGATTTGGAGAGAAAGACCTGGTGACTCTCTTGAAGACTTTATTAACACTGCACTAAACACTAGGTCACAACACTTAGCACTAAGTCCAAACACAAATCACTAGGTCCAATTACTAAGCACTATCACTGTCCTAGGTCGTAGCCAAGTCGCAGGTTTCACTGGTTCACTCACTATTGATCACTCCGAAATCGCCTTGATGATCGCTCAGATTGAACTGACTTGCCGGACCTGCCTGCGGCTCTTTTTATATGGCGGGACGAATTCCAGAAATTTCCCGATTCACGTAAACAAGTAAACAACCGTGGGAAATTTCTAGGCGGCTCGGGCATGTACCACAATAAAACTGCCGTCCTTGCGATAAGTGCAGTAAGTTAAATTTAATTTAGACCTTATGGACTCAGTCATAAGGTCTAAATTCAAACACGCTAACAAATAAAGGGTAAACACGTAAACAAACATTGGACCTTTTTAGAAGGTTCGAGTATGTACTTGCGCACCACGTGTCCGTATACCATGTACCGTAACAGTATATTAATGGTTGCGAACCACGCTCGAAGCACAAAATTGTTTTATTTCTCTGGTTTCTTACTTCTTGAGTCTTGACGCTACAAACGCTGGACCAATTTAGATAAAACTTGACAGAAAGATAATATTATGTTTAGTCCTAATGCTACGTATAAACGGTTTTGTTCGATCGAGCAATAATGTCGAGCAAAACCCGCGGCTCGGGATCTCGTCCACACATTCAGCATTACTCGATAGTTCTATTCTAAATCAATATATAAGTAATATATTTAATTCAATCGAGCCGGCTCGATGCGAGCCTTCGAGCTGTGAGTTTTGCGGTCCACACAGTAATTATGACACGATTTGTAGTTAAACTACCGAGCAAAACCGCATGTGAGTACTTAGCATAAAAAAGGACGTAGGATAATTTTTATTGTTGCAAAATGTACGTTTCCCCCAGTTAGACAAGGAATTTGCAAGCAACATCTCTTCACGCCTAAACTGCTGAACCGATTTAGATAAAATTTGGCAGAGAGATACTTCAAGTCTTAGGAAAGGGCATAGGATAATTTTTATCGCGGCAAAATCTACAGTTTCCAAGTCTATTGCGGGCAACATCTACTGTTAATAAAACTTATACCAACTATGAGCATTTCTCGCCGTCACAAGTAGTACCGTACAACTCGCAGGGCTCCTGTGGGGCGGGGTCACACTTGCCGCAGTACTGGATCACACTGGAACAGGTTAAGTAACGATTAAATTTAAATAATGCATAAGATAAACGTTTTGTGTATGTCTATTACTTTGGAAAAGACAAAACATTGTTTTAACTCTTTACAATAATACTCTTTGCGTTTAAACGGCTGAACAGATTCAGATGGAATTTGTTATAGAGATACTTTGAATCCTATGGAAGGAAACACATTAGAAGTTTTGTTGCGGAGAAATGTACGGTTTCCGCGCGATATACTTATACAGGGTGTAACAAATTAAGGGAATTATCCCTTAATTTGGCGTGTATAAGTCCCGTTTATAGAGTTTACTGCGAAAGTAGCCCTTGCCCATACAAATCACAAAAAAATGCTCCATCAGCGCTGCCACTTTCACAATGAACTAACTATATATACACACCCTTAAGTTTTATCCCTTATGTAAGTATTGTCAGTATGAGTAGAATCTTTAGTAGTATATTTTTTCAAACGAAATAAGAAGGCAAATGGAAAGCAACTTCCGTCGCCCATGGACACTCGCAGCATCAGAAGAGCTGCAGGTGCGTTGCCGGCCTTTTAAGGGGGAATAGGGGAGGGTAGGGAAGGGAAAAGGGTAGGGGATTTTCGCCTCCGGTAAACTCACTCACTCGGCGAAACACAGCGCAAGCGCTGTTTCGTGCCGGTTTTCTGTGAGCATGTGGTATTTCTCCGGTCGAGCCGCCCCATTCGTGCCGAAGCATGGCTCTCCCACGTCAAAAATTTCCCAGACTTTCGCACTATTTTATATTAGTAAGGAAGTACCTCCTATGTCCAACTCACCCATAATCCCCCGTCTCCATCCACCTCGCGTCGATCGCGGAAAGTCGTGCGGCCGCGCCGGCGGGCAGCCCGGCTATAAGGTCCGCCTTCACCGTCCGTAGAGCAATTATAGGACACGGGTGGAAACCTGCGATGTGTTCGGTGGTTTAAGCAGGGAAAATAGGCGATTCGTTAAGGAGTTTTAGCGCAGAAAGTTAGGAAATGTTATTCGTTCAGAAGTTTTTGCGTAGCCAATTTTTTCTTTTATATTCTTATCAGTATAGGTGTAGTTCAGCAGCACGGAAATAGGCTGATGATGATGATGACGTAGGCATTCCCACAATACATAGACATTCTCAGGTTTTGCCAGAAGAATGGTTGTGTTTTTCGACAGAATGTATGTATAGTATAGACTATACAATATATTGTTTGGCACGCTCTTTAGCTTGTCTATAGAAAATGAAACAAAATGGCGAATTTATTTCACAAAACACCGTCAGTATCAAAAATAAATAAATAGCCCCATATACCTTCCAATGCTTGCTCGAAGCTAACCCCCTCCCCCCAGTTCCGTTCTCCCAGCAGTTTTCTGTAGTTGAGGTCTCCCTTAAAGAGCGCCGCCACCGCACGTCCGACCGGCGCGGCGGTCGGCCCGCGACTGACGCGGTATATGTGAGGATATGTCCAATATGGTTCGGCCTGCGGGTAGATGGGAAATTTTGAGTACCCTCATTATAGTATGACAGTTCCTATAAACAAATTTTAGCGCAGCAAAATTGCGGGCTACATTTATTTATTTATTTATCTCAGGCATCTTGGCCCATGTTATAAATACCTTATAGACTAACATACATACAATTATACTATAAACTAACACTAACACTAAAACACTAAACACGTATTGTCTGCGACGTGGGGCGCGACGTGTTCGGAAGTCGTCCTCGGAACCTCCTGTAGACGACTCCAATCGGCCAGAACTCCTCCTTCTCGAAGGTCGGTAGATGGTGCGTCGGGACTCTCACCACAAAGGAGCTAAAATCACTTTGTTGTTTGGGACTCCAAGCGCTCGACCCTCAAGACGAAGTAGGTCTTGCTCCTGATGTAGTCCACGACCTGCTCAACCGTCGTCGATTATCCTTGCTAATATTTACTGAAGTAGTGCCGAAGTTCCGCGGCGGAAATTCCGCATGATTACGTCAGCAATGTCAAACGCATACAATATAACGCGACGGAATTTCGGCATGGTGTGTCATCGGTAATTTAAAATACATTGCAGGGGGAATCAAGCCGAACTCCCGCCGCGGAAATTCGGCATAGTAGGTTTAGTCACTTAAATAATAATATAAATAATAATAGGAATAAACTAGTATTTAAGCAACAAAGTTTCGGAAAACATCTATTTGTATCTAAATATAGACTATCCCGATTAATACACTCACCAGCATCTCAAAAGTGCCGTCTTCTAAAAACTTGGTCCACTCCGCGCCGATCTCATTCAAATCTTTAGAACTGATGATGATTGGCGACTCTCCCTCTGAAAATGAAAAGTATTATAATATTATATTCATTATTACTAGCCTAAGCAAAAGTATTTATTAAAAATGTCAAAGAATGTGTGCAGCGAGGAATGTAAAATTTGGTAGAAGAACTTTATAGTAAGTTTCATAACTTCTAATATTCTTTCTATAAACTCGAGTATATTTTTACGAGTACTGATTTCTAAAAAACAATTGTACAAATAGAGGATTTTGGCAAAAGAGACTTTAACTTTGGCATTCTCCTCTAGAGCTATAGACTTGAAATTGCAGAAACAAGTTCTATATTTAACCCAGGGTTAACTTTAAAGCAGATTGAGGTGTTACATTTTTTTTTTTATGAAATAAGGGGGCAAAAGAGCAAACGGGTCACCTAAAGGAAAGCAACTTCCGTCGCCCATGGACACTCGCAGCATCAGAAGAGCTGCAAGTGCGTTGCCGGCCTTTTAAGAGGGAATAGGGTAATAGAGGAGGGTAGGGAAGGGAATAGTTGAGGGTAGGGAAGGGACTAGGGTAGGGGTTAGGGGATTGGGCCTCCGGTAAACTCACTCACTCGGCGAAACACAGCGCAAGCGCTGTTTCACGCCGGTTTTCTGTGAGAACGTGGTATTTATCCGGTCGAGCCGGCCCATTCGTGCCGAAGCATGGCTCTCCCACGTATTAATTGGTATGTTATAGTATTAATGCATAATAAAATATGTATGTACCTGTCTTTGGCGGTACTTCTCTGTTATAGTTTGCTGTGGCACAGGAAGATATCACATATCTGTAACAAATACATAAAACCGTGTTATAGTTTTTCATCCAAATCTGTTTAGGATTTGACCGCGAAGAGGAAGCACAGACAAAAGACTCAGTTTCGCATTTATATTAATGGATTAGTAATTAGTATGTTACGGCAGTCTTGCCGCAAAATCATTCCTCTGTACTTAGCCGACTTTTAACTAGTCCAAATGAACGTTTTGATTGGTTGAACTGACAAATTATTTTAGAACCATAAAGTTATTAAGTATACACACAGATAAAGGTATACATAGCGGAATAGAGCAACAATCTCGAGCTGTCAAACGTAAATATGTGTACGTATACACTTACACAAGCATGACTGAACATGATTTCTATGAGATTAAATATACAACGTGCGGCACGTGCCGACTGGACGTCAAAAAAAGAGTGCTGTCTCTTTTTACCACGCAGTGTTACTGATAGTGACATCTCTCTTGCTCAGGCCTTTGTTTCTCTGTTCCGCTAGGTATATTAACTTTATGTTTAGAACCTACTAATGCAAAACACTCAACTATTAGCACTCTACGATTTCATAGTACAGAAAGTCCTATAGTAATTGGCATTCCTAGTCGCCTACAAAAATTGAATGTGCCAATACAATAACATAGGATGGGCCAAAAATTGGGCATGTTATGTGCAAGTTATGACTTCTTTTTAACCGACTTCCAAAAAGGAGGAGGTTATATTATGTTCGGCTGTGGATATTTTTTATCTTCTTGCATCTTTATTCTTTACAGGAAAGGTTCTTTTTTTAATTTTTACCCTTTGGGTACGGAACCCTAAATACGAATAAAACCAACGCACTTGAAATCTCTCGGTGTGACGTCGGACACGAACCACGGTAACTTCTTCACGTGAAACCGGATCTGAAAGATTAAAGCTCTTGTAAATAATTGCCGATAGTACTTTTTCGTTTTCTACAGAGAAACGCACCTAAACTCTCGTGTACGGCAAGTTGAAATTATTAACTTGTTTTATAAGTCCTAAGTAGACAGTGTAAAAAATTAAACATGTTATTAAAATCTTTTAGTTTTTTAAATATTTTAATATTGATTGTTACAGCGCCATCTATGTCATTAAAGACGAACTGATACACGCTTTATTCGCACCCATTTGGGTTCGCATCATCGCGCCTCTTCACGCCGCTGCCGGCCGCTGCCGATCCGGTGTGAATTGGCCCATAATATGATTTTAAACTTTACCTTCATTATTGTAATACATAGTATCGCTTGAAAAATCTACGGCCGCCCGTCATAATATCATAAGGGCCAATTCACACCGGATCGGCAGCGGCCGGCAGCGGCGCGAAGAGGCGCAGCGAGGCCGGCAGAGGCGGCTCGCGTCGCCGCGGGCGGCCGCTTGTGGACGCTCGCGGCCGCTAGCGGCCGCGCGCTACCTGCAGAGCGCCGCACAGTGGATCGAAAATCGAGTTTCATAGACATAGGAAATTGAATTTCCAGATGTCTTTTTTTGAGCTGAAATATGTTTTCCTAGTTGTTATTACATAATAAAATGTAAAAAGACTCATCTACGTGTAATAATAAGGGAGTAATAATTTTTTAAAGAAATTTTAGTATGGAGCCGACATGAAAAATGAGCATAATATCTCTGGAATCGCACGGTTGGCCGTTATATCCTCACACACTATTATAGTACTAATTTCTCACATTTTGGCATATTTTGTATTACGGCACCATTTGTACTTCATTTTGATTAATTAAAATCTGTCCATTGGTTCTTTATTTTGGTTAATTAAAAACTTAATTCAAATAGAAAGAAGAAAGAAATTATTATGGTGATATAATGTATCAACCCTCTCTTTTTCCAGTGTCCCCAGTAACAATTTAAAACTTCCAACTGAATTAAATTAAATTGTCTGGAACTACTTGACATATTCTATTGTTTTTTTGTTAAATGATCCGTGTTCTTTACCTTCATAAAAAAATTGTAACTCCCTTATAATTACACGTAGCTGCGTCTTTTTACATTTTATTATGTAATAACAACTAGGGGACCATATTTCAGCCCCAAAAAAATGACATCTGGAAATTCAAGTTCTTATGTCTATGATACTCGATTTTCGATCCACTGTGCACCGCGCGTCCGTCGGCGTAATAATTTTAAACTTTATTTACATACTTATAACTACTAGTATCGCTTGAAAACTTCAAAAGTGCTCGCGGCACCTCGCGACGTCTCGAGGCGCCTCGCGACGACGCGCGCGGTGCGGGAAGCCGCGAGCACTTTCCGCCGACGGACGCGCGGCGCCTCGAGCACTTTTGAAGTTTTCAAGCGATACTAGTAGTTATATGTATGTAAAAAAAGTTTAAAATTATTTCACACTAAAAGTGCTCTTCGCGCCGCTGCCGGCCGCTGCCATTCCGGTGTAGCGCGGCCCTTAGTAGGGTTTGAATTTTGTGTTGTTGATCAAAACAACGTCATCTATATTCTAAAACATGAACTTGTAAACTCCTGATTCCGACCAAGATGGGTTCGAATCTTGAGTTCTTAAAAGTAAAAAACGCCATCTATGTAATGAACGACTAACTAATAAACATAAATTTCCACCTAGATTGGCTCATAGATGGCGCTATTTTTGCTCAAACTTTTGAATACCTTTTTCACGATGTTTGTCGCTATGAGGTAATGCGCCACGCACAGATCCGTAAAAAGTTCGTAGCCAGAGTTGTCACAGATTATATCTGAAATGTATAAAGATATACGGTGGTATGAATAAAAAAATCTTAGTGAACGTTTTAACAGCTTTCTAACTAAAATGTTCACTAAAGTTAAAAACCGTCTTATAACACTCCATATGAATAAACGCTTGCTAAGCCTTCGCTAAGTAAAATACCTTTAGATGACGTTTTATAAGAATTTTTTTTTTGTAATGTTGGTAGTGTGTCAATTTATTGTATTCCACAGATTAAAAATTGTATTCAATGTGTCAAAAATAAAGAGTAAACAAAAAATAAATGTACTTTATGGATTTTATAAATCATAGAGCAAAGTAGACTTTGACATTGGCAACTCACTAAGGCCGCCATAATAAAAGAAGAAGAAGAATAATGAAAAGAAGGAGAAGATGACTAAAAATACTATTTTATTCTGTTTTACTTTTGAGGCCTACAATTGGTGCATTTGACACAATGTATCTAAGGGTCTATATAGACGGACCGCATTTCAACTGCAATCCAACCGCAAATTGCAGTTCAAGTGTAGTTTGAATGCAGTTGACACGACTGCAATAGAACTGCAAACCAAACGCGCAGTTGGATTGCAGTTCACTTGCAGTTGGCGTGCAGTCGTGTGAACTGCATACCGACTGCATCCAAACTGCACTGCTGGAGAACGGACCGTGCGGGCGGGTAGGATGGTGCAGTTTAGATGCAGTTAGTATGCAGTTCACACGACTGCACGCCAACTGCAAGTCTGCAACTGAACTGCAATCCGACTGCGCGTTTGGTTTGCAGTTCTATTGTAGGGTCTACACAGATGGACCGCATTTCAACTGCAATCCAACCGCAAATTGCAGTTCAAGTGCAGTTTGAATGCAGTTGACACGACTGCAAGACGACTGCAATAGAACTGCAAACCAAACGCGCAGTCGGATTGCAGTTCAGTTGCAGTTGGCGTGCAGTCGTGTAAACTGTATGGTTTGTAGTTCTATTGCAGTCGAATGTAGTTCTATTGTAGTTCTATTGTAATCGTGTCAACTGCATTGAAACTGCACTTGAACTGCAATTTGCGGTTGGATTGCAGTTGAAACGCGGTCCGTCTGTGTAGACCCGTAATCGTGTCAACTGGATTTAAACTGCACTTGAACTGCAATTTGCGGTTGGATTGCAGTTGAAATGCGGTCCGTCTGTAGAGACCCTTACTGATTCTTGAAATTGCAATAATGTCAGAAATCGCGATAATATTCGATATTGCGTCCATTTTCAGTCTCTTAAAATGGTCTTAAAGTAGGTCCGAGGCTTCACTAAAGTTTGCGAACTCCTATTTTACGTTTCGAGCCTAAACAACTGTTAGCAAACGTTTATTCATAACGATTATGCTTAAAATAGGTTTACAACAGGCCTATTAAACATGCGCTATTCTTTGACAGCTGTCACCTTAAAACGGTGTTAGAGCACTGTTAGAGAACCTTTATTCATAATAAATTTTACAACAGGCTTTTAAAGCTTCTAAAAACCCACGCTAAGTTTTTATTCATACGACCGTTAGTATCAAACATAGTATTAATATAAGGTATAGTTGGCTGTAACCATAAAGTTAATATACCTAGCGGAATAGAGAAACAAAGGCCTGAGCAAGCGAGATGTCACTATCAGTAACACTGCGTGGTAAAAAGAGACGTGTGATACATGACAGCAGCACTCTTTTTTTGACGTCCAGTCGGCACGTGCCGCACGTTGACAATTTAATCTCATAGAATTCATGTTCAATCATGCTTGTGTAAGTGTGTACGTACACATATTTTGACACACAGATGAAACCAATTTCGGTTTCGTTTGACAGCTGAGATTGTTGCTCTATTCCGCTAGGTTTAACTTTATGGCTGTAACTAAAGTAAACAGAGTGACAGAAGCGTAATAACTAATAACACAATTTTCTGTTTATTGTCTGTTTTAGAGGTAACAGAATACATCATATTATTTGTAAAATATCCAACATGTATTGTTACCATGAATCATTTCACTTTTTAATGGAAATGTGTGGAAGGGTGACCCGTTTGCTTGCACCCCATTCTTATAAATAAAAAATATATGAAAAAAAATCATCAATCTCACCTAAAGCTACAGTCTGTGGCATTTTAGCTGGACACGGTTCTGTCTCTGGTTGGTCTTTGGACTCATTTGCGTCTTTTGAAGCCTGAAAAGTAGACAATATTTTGGTCACAAACTTGTTACTATGGGTTTTAACTACAATTACTACTCGTATGACTACATACAACGAATTACTGTTACAATAATAATATGATTGAAAAATTATTATGATACTTAAATAAAGTTGTTTATTTAACTAATATCAGAGAATATTGGCAGGAGTCAAAATAAGAAATATTTATACATATACTCTTATATCTAACTAGTTATATACGTGGGAGAGCCATGCTTCGGCACGAATGGGCCGGCTCGACCGGAGAAATACCACGTTCTCACAGAAAACCGGCGTGAAACAGCGCTTGCGCTGTGTTTCGTCGAGTGAGTGAGTTTACCGGAGGCCCAATCCCCTACCCTATTCCCCTCTCTACCCTCCCCTATTCCCTTCCCTTCCTTACCCTATTAACCTATTCCCTCGTAAAATGCCGGCAACGCACTTGCAGCTCTTCTGATGCTGCGAGTGTCCATGGGCGACGGAAGTTGCTTTCCATCAGGTGACCCGTTTGCTCGTTTGCCCCCTTATTTCATAAAAAAAAAATTAGTATTAAAATATTATAATATATTATACTTGAATGGATAAGCTATATTTTCTTTGACTAATACTTTGGAAGTCACTGAAAGAATTCATTGTGTAATATTTTATAATAGTAAGACCGTATGTCTACTGTTTTATAATACATCTAAAATGTTGTAAAAGTTATATAATTTATACCGCCATCTTCTTTGCAACATTTCCAGCCATTCTGTCGCAACTGCATTTCGCTTTGATAGGCTGAAATTTTGTGTCTTTTAAAAATTATTTTTTTCCTTACTTCTTTGAATAAACCTTATTGTTATGTCTTAAGAATAGAGCTTTATTTTATTACTAGATGACGCCTGCAACTCCGTTGCGCCAAAATTCGTTTATCGCGCGGGAACCGTACATTTTTCGGGGATAAAAATAACCTATGCCCTTTCCCGGGGCTCAAAGTATCTCCATACCAATTTCAGCAAAATCGGTTCAGCGGTTGGGCGCGAAAAGTTTAAACAGACAGACAGGCACACTTTCGCATTTATAATATTCAGTAAGTATATATGGCCTAAGAATAATTATTGTAAGATCTACAGAACTACAAAAAAACATTTGGCGCATGGCACAAAAAAGTCCGCCATATTGTAAAATGTCAGCTGTTTGATACTCTTATCTGCCATTTCCAAATAACGGATGTTAGAACATTGATGACATCCTGAAACGGCTGGACAGATTTTAATGAAACTTTTAAAAAATGCTTTAGATTTATATTTCAGTCGATTTTAACGATAATTACTCACCTCTTGTAACGCCTTAGCGAAGCTCTCAGCTCTGCTAACTATACCGTCGTATATTTTTTCACTGTCATCAACTAATAACTGAAAAAATACACAAAAAAAACATTTTTATGAGTTAGAAATCTTTTTTTTTTACTGCATGCATAATATTACAGTCGTTGCGGGAACCGTACACATTTCCGGGATTAATTTATCCTATGTCCTTTACATATTTTCATCAAAATCACTTCAGTTCAGGAGTAAAGAGGTAACAGAGATAAACAGAAGTTCGCATTTACATTATTAGTAAGTACTAGATGTTCCGCGCGGCTTCGCCCGCGTAATTAGGGAATTTCACGGAAACCGTACATTTTTCCGCAAAAAAAATAGCCTATGTCCCTTCACGTGGTATATTCTTCATGTGTGCCAAATAACATAAAAATTGCTCCAGTAGTTCCTAAAATAATAAGCAATTTCAAATAATTTCCCCCGTTTTTTCCACACTTTCCTCTATTTATTCGCTCCTATTAGTCTTAGCGTGATAAAATATAGCCTATAGCCTTCCTCGATAAATGGGCTATGGGTCGCCCATGAACACTCGCAACATTAGAAGAGTTGCAGGTGCGTTGCCTTTTAACCTATCAACCCCCGTAAGGACACCGGTGACCACGACAACAAATGAATATAGGTCCGGAAATACTGCTGGTGACAATTCATTCCAGAGTTTACTGTGGTAAAATGTACGGTTTCCGCCGGTTTTCTCACTCACCTTGTCTTTAAGCTGCGTGGTCACAAGGAAGGGGTCTATCACGTTGGGACCATCACTCAAGCCGACTTGCTCACCGTTGGATAGCGATAGATCGCATTTGTTCGACCATAGACACACCTGAAGATCGAAAATACTACATTTAAAGATGCAATATTAAATACGAGAAAATGCGAATATAATATTATGTCTGTCTGTTATGATGTAGCTGGGCCTGTACCACGAAACCGTTTTGAGACTAAAACAATCGAACGAGAATGCCGCGTCCTGCAACAAACGATAAATGACGTTGTTAGAGCAGGACGCGGCATTCTCGTCCGATTGTTTGAGTCTCAAAACGGTTTCGTGGTACGGGCCCTGAGCCGATTTTTTTTTAAATAAATAATTTTTTTTATTGTTCAATTCTGTTACAATTTTTACAATGCGAGGAACGAATACATTTATACAAAGTTCACTGATATGGGAAAACATTGGCAGCCGTACTAGTATGAACTGTCACAGCTGCCTTTGTAGTTTACATCTCAAGGTATTTCAATTTGTAGTAGGTAGCCACACAAAGATTATAGGCTTCCCCAATATTGCCCGACTAGAATGTCACACGTGTGACTTTAGGGGAGGGGGCCAGCCCCCCCCCCCCCCCCCCCCCCATTGTTTATTTCCAAACCAACTAGCAACAGACTAGTTATAGCCACGATTAAACTACCATGGTCTTAACCAGACCAGTAGCTTAGACCCTTTCGAAAAAAAAAAAAAAAAGATTATAGGTTAACCGCTTGCAAACAGTAACTAAATAAAAACTAAAATAAAGACAGTAATAATATTTCATGCATTGAATACATTAAATTTAACTATAATTTGCGGATTTGCATGAAAATGAACGAGAAAGGACATAGAATAGTAGTTATGCTACGCTCTTTCTCAGGGCTCAATGTATCTTTTAAGGCGACGCCTTGATAATTTGGCTGTAGCGATATCGATTTTTCTCAGCAATGACTAAAGCTTCAAATTAAAGTTCATTGTCAGTATTCATCATGTCTTTGTCTTTGAATTACCCATAGCATAGCACGATTGGTCAACTTTTATAACACAGAATAATCAATCAAAAAGACCTCTGTAAAAAAAGGGATTCCTATTTTGCCAATAGAGGAGAGTGATTTAAGCTTCCAAAATTTGTACATCCAACCAATCTGGTTCAAGCATACACTTTAATTTGCCCATAGCTCATATGAAATGTATTTATGGTTTTAAAATTACGCGACAAAAATCATTTTATCGCTTACGCCCTTTCCATTGTTCGCTATTCCATTGCTTGTCCAAGCCCGGCCTCTCATAGAAAACAAGCAATCTAAAACATGTCCAACACGGTTTTTTGCTTTAACGCGGCGTCACCTTAAATACGAAGCTAAATCGATTCATCGGTTCAAACGTGGCGAACGGACAGACAGAGAGACAGACATACACACTTTCGCATTTATGAGATCGTATAGATATTGTTAATTGTTATCTAGTATCGAGTAGGGGATTTATGTTGTCTGTGTTCCCCGATAAGTTCCGCTGGTTTGTCGCTAGATGGCACTATGTGTCGTAAGTTCGTAACAATAAGAGTATACATAATAACATAAAAAGTTGATTATAGCGCTGCAGCCTTCAATTTTTGCGGGATCCCTCAGGGGGTCGCGACCCATAGGTTGAAAAACACTGATCTATGTAAATGTTACGTTATGTTACTTTTGTCTAAGAGTTTATAGTCCAAGAGCATACCTTCAATAAAGCCACAAAGTTCGCCTTCCTTTTGCTTTGATCTTCATCTTTTATCATTTCTCTCAGCCTCTCCGCGACTATACACATCAGTTCCACGCTGTTTTGGAAAGACTGGTCCTTTTGTTCGGCGAAATAGTCGAAGTTTTTGAGATTTTTACTGGAAAATTTAAAAAATAGTAAGTTCTTTTGAGTTCTTTTGAGAAATAAATGTCTTAAACCACTTATAGCTTAGGACCGAATCACACCGGAATGGCAGCGCAGCTGCGAGCATTTTCAGTGTCATATGATTTTAAACTTTAACTTCATTACTGTAATACATAGTATCGCTTGAGAAACTTGGAATGTCTCGCGTCCGCCGGCGGCTGCCAATTCTCAAGCGATACTATGTATTACAATAATGAAGATAAAGTCTAAAATCATATGACACTGAAAATTCTACATCTACATTTTCACACCGGAATGGCAGTTTTTTCAGTGAAAACACTGAAAAAACTGCCATTCCGGTGTGATTCGACCCTTAAAAGTAATAAGCTATTGTCGGCTATTTGTCGGTTCTTTTTGCCGGGTTCATTCACGAACCGGTGGTATGCACCAATATATATTTAAACGTTCAGAAAAAAATGTAAAAAAAGTAAAAAAACACTCTGCATAAAATATTTTTGATTTTATTTTGGGGGGTGGGGTTTAATTTTATACCGTTGGAATTTCGACTTTATTGAAATTACCGTTCAAATTGCAACCAATTATAAACTTGGACTCCAAAGCCGGGACAACCATTTAACCCTTTAACCGCCGAGCTTAAAATCAATTGTCGTGCTAGAGGCGCCGGCACCATAAATCTAAAAATTTATACCTACAACAAATAGTGATGTGCAATACTTATCTTTTTCGATGTCGATAATTTATTTCTTAATTTATAATATTTTATATAAAGTATAAACTGATATCTAGTATTTGAATCCATAATGTTGTTAGTAAATATACAACGCTGGCAAAAACATTAGATAAAAACAGCTTGAATAGTGAAGTGACATAATTCCCGATATTTGTTATTACATTTTAAATAATATTCATTTCATAGTTTCCACGGATTAAATAATTGAGTTGTTTAAATATATAAGCTACTACAAATATAGATTTTTCAATAGTAGATCGATATCCCATCCCCTTTACACGCAAACAATTTCATCTAAATGTCGTAGCAGACAGACAGATAGGAAAGCGTTACTTTGTAGTTTATTGTAATTTTATTTCTCATTTAAGTATCCACTACAATCACATTTATCGATAGCATCATCATAAGCACAACACTAGTGGAAAATTCTAGAAGGCGGCACTCGCTTATGACGTCAGAAGCGGTCGTCTTTTTCCGACCGTGGCGCAGGGCGTGCTGACAACATTCATTTCTAAACATGTAGGCTAGGGATGGGAATCGTCAATTCAATCACTTAAAAATTTATACTATATTTATTATAAATTAAGTAAAACAAACACGTTTATTTGTTCAGTAACCATTGCTTTATTTGTTTTATAATAAACGAGCTTTTGCCCGCGGCTTCACTCGCGTTAAGAAGTATTACTATATACAAACTTTCATCCCCTAATTTTAACCCCTTGGGTAGAATTGATAAAAATCCTTTCTTAGCGGATGCCTACGTTAAGCTACCTGCATGCCAAATTTCAGCCTAATCCGTCTAGTGGCTTGGGCTGTGCGTTGATAGATCACCATGTCAGTCAGTCACCTTTGAGTTTTATATATTTAGATTAGTTAGTAAAAACAGAAATGTTTTAAGTTATGTGGATTTTTGTATCAGTAAATCATTGCTTATGTCCCGTCTCTACTGTCGGATTTTTCCGACTCGGGCGTTGGACATCAATACACTTCTCTAAGAATATTTTCGATAATTTATTTAACTTTAGACATTATTTTTAGGTCTTCTAATTGAGAAACTAAAGTGTAATCAATTGTAAATGATTACTTCGTTAACTATTTACTAAGTATAAACATTATTTTAATATAATACAGTGCTATCAAACAAAAAAGGCAGATTAACCGAGTAGTGGTACTGGTCGTATCCGACCTTGGCGAAATGGGCACGAAAATATTTGTCGGATTATTCCGACCTTGGCGACTAAAGGGTTAAAAGTCGACCAACATAATATATCTTTCTCTTTCACTCCCACAGCTTTATAATATATATTCTATCTCTCTCCAACTCACCTCAATTCGCATCCTTCCCATAATCGCCTGTACACATAACACTCTGAGAACACCCACAGATGTGTGAAGTATGTTTTATACTCCGAGTTGTCTAGCCAACTGAAAAAAAGAAAAAGATAATTTAGCAAGTGAGAATTAATTTTAAAAATATGTGTTGCACTCGGGGACTGCCGCGGTAAGTGTCTAAACACACTAGGCCGAAGTTACGCGGCGTATATTCCGCATGATTACGTCCGCAATGTCAAACGCATACAATATACGGACGGAACGCGACGGAATAGTGTTTCATCGGTAATTTAAAATACATTGCGGGCGTAATTATGCGGAATTTGCGCCGCGTAATTTCGGCCTAGTGTCTTTAGACACTAAAGCTATTAAATAACATTTCTTATCAACTTATGCATTTATAATTCACATACGTCTAGCCGCACGCACACAAACACCGTGCCGAAGTCTGGCTACGCCGCGCCGCTGTGCCGGTCGGAGTGGGTGGAATTTCTTGATTCTGTCGTCGCGCTCAAAGCCCGCGATGTGCCTGATGAGACACTATGTCGTCGTCCGTCAGACAGACAGACACATGTATAATATTAGTATGTATGTCACCTGTTCCACAGCGCCGCCTCAGGAGTACCAGCCTGGAGCTTCTCAAACGGCTTGTTGGTGACCAGGTCGCTCTTCAGCTTGGTGATGTGCCTGATGAGGCACACTATGTCGTCGTCCGTCAGACAGACAGACAGACAGACACATGTATAATATTAGTATGTATGTCACCTGTTCCACAGCGCCGCCTCAGGAGTACCAGCCTGGAGCTTCTCAAACGGCTTGTTGGTGACCAGGTCGCTCTTCAGCTTGATGATGTGCCTGATGAGGCACACTATGTCGTCGTCCGTCAGACAGACAGACAGACAGACACATGTATAATATTAGTATGTATGTCACCTGTTCCACAGCGCCGCCTCAGGAGTACCAGCCTGGAGCTTCTCAAACGGCTTGTTGGTGACCAGGTCGCTCTTCAGCTTGGTGATGTGCCTGATGAGGCACACTATGTCGTCGTCCGTCTGAAATTGAGAGTGAATGATCATGAAAATGTATATTCGAAAATTTATGCTTTTAGAAACAATCCTGCATATAAATGCTTTAAGATTACTGCTTTTTGAATAAGAGCGCCAAATTTTGTTTGTACGGGACAAAAACTGTCCTTGCTCCATCCAAAATGAGGGTTCCGTATTTTGCCCATTGGCTACGGAACTCTAAAATGCTTACAGCGTTATGTTCCCTCTTGATTTTAGTCCCATCTCTCGACAGTTGGTCTATCACCTTCGTCAGGATTATCGGCAGACGCTCTTTCAGAGAGTAGTACGCGAAGCTCCTGAAATGTAAATATGCTTCAGCACGTATGGGTCGGCTCGAGACTAAAAAGTCTATAAAATACGCGACTTTTGGGATTTTCGACCATTAATATGCTAAGTATATGAATAAAATTAATGCCTACGTAGTTTAAGAATGTCCCCAAAGGCAGGGCTTCCCAAACTGTGCGTCGCAACGCCCCGGGGCGTCGCGACTTTGTCCCAGGGGCGTCGCATGTCGACACAACTAAATCGAGGGAGCGTCGCGCGCATTATGTCATTCTGAACACATCCCGGCCAATATCCCCGCTTTCAGAAGCTATGCTCAGAAAAGCAAGCGCATCCTTCACATTAGCCAGCCTTGCTGGCTTTAATATCTTTCAGAAATATATTTTTTGAATTTTTATGCTTTAAATGTTTTGATATTTGGTCATTATTTCCTCATAAAAATAAAAATGTCCAAATAGTGTTTTTATGATAACCTATGTATGCTGCTTCTAAAATTGGAAAGTATTCTTAAAGTATTCAGGGACGTCGTCAAGAAGTGGCAAAGTCCCTTGGGTAGGGCGTCACAGTACAAATAAGTTTGGGAAGCCCTGCCCTAAGGTATACAAACATTAATTTATTCGTAACTTTTTTCACATACAAGTTACAAAATAATGTATGCATTTATTTAACATAAAATTTAATTAAATTGCGTGTGAATACACACAGTCTAACATGAAAAAAATTTATATAAAAATAATTCTCTCTTCTTTCTGTGTCACACTTCGCTTTCTACGGTGTACATTTGTTCCAAACTTTATCAAAATCGGTTTAGAAGTATTTATAAAACAATATTTTTATTATCTTACGTAATATACTAATGTAACACGTTTTTACTTCCTCATTGTAACTGACACGTTTTGAAATGATAAGATTTATTGGTTAAATAATAATAATTATTATCAGTCATGCATAGAATAAACAAATTATTAATTTCTTGTCTACGAGTACGATAGAGAAATTAAATGTTTATCATTCTGTACAGTCAACAAAACGATACATTTCGCCTTTACTACTGTGGGAATAGGGTCAAAAGACTTCTGGTAAAAAAAGTGCTTCCTAAATACTTAAAACAAAAGTTTCGTAAAAATTACACAATGTGAAACTTAAAATTTTCAATATTAATTATTATTGAATAATAAAATTATTAATTAATAATAAAAAATTAAAAAGGGCCGCCCGAACAGGGACTTGAACCCTGGACCCTTGGATTAAAAGTCCAATGCTCTACCGACTGAGCTATCCGGGCCATGGACGAAGGTGCGAAATTATGAATCAGCTATTACTACTTTTATGAGCTATTTAAGTGGATCGCACATAATATTTTCAATTTTGTCAGTGCCGTACGTCGTACGCGCCGCATAGTAAACGAAAGGGCCAGGCCACAGAACACACTGTGAAAATTTCGGATGTAAAGAGTGCTATACTATATGAAATTTCTGCGACATCGCATCGCGTTTCTGTGCGATGTCGTTTTTGCGTTACGACGCCGCAACGCAGTGTTGTGGCCTGGCCCAAATGCGGCGCGTACGGTGCGGACGAATGTTCAATTTCATACAACGAATTCTAAAATGCAACGCGTATGGCGTAAAAATGTGATCACCTTAAAAGTATTTACCTAAGCTTTAGAATTTAAATCAATATTTTGCTTTTTGCATTCAAGGTACCTAAATCTAGAAAAATGTTTTTTTAAGTACACCACAAATTAAATAAGTGTCTACAGGGACATTCTCAGTTCCCATCCTTTTGTCAATCATCATGATAATTATGCTCCTTTTTAGGGTTCTTAAAACAGGACCCTATTACTAAGACTTCAATGTCTGTCCGTCTGTCTATCTGTCTGTCTCCGGGGGACCTCTCATACATAAAACACAATTTTTGGCCAATTTTTGCTATATAATGGTATTGGCGGATTATTTTAATTCTGATAAACAAGGAATAAGTATGATAGTTGATGAACCATCCAAAGGTTACATCCATTTAGGTGCTATTGGTTCTTAAAAACACATTCCTTGTAATGCATTGCAAGGAATAAGCTGCGGCTTAGCTCCGGTGAAAATGCAGCCTTAGGCCTGGTCTTACAATATTTTTACAACTAAAAATTATTAATTTTTTATTATTTATAAACTCCTAGCTTATAAAAATCTGATTTGCACCCCATGGCCCAGAACCTGCATACGCCCATGGTTGCTGGATAGACTGACTCATATTTACATGTGCACAAAATATACTTTCCGGCTCATATAACGTGTGCGTAAAACGTGTGGCAATGAGATACCAATATTTTGGATTGTGCAAAAGAGATAAGCTATAGGTATGTCTATGCGCCTATACTTTAGACTTCATAAGTCAATTTTGAAAAAAAAAATACATGGTTTACTGGTTGCCCCATTTAAATAACACATAATATTCGCACATACCTCTTAAATATTCCTTGCAACTGCACATTTGGTGGTGTAGCTATATCTAAAATTAAATCATTCTTCTCATTGCGAATAAAAGGACCACCGTATATGAATTCTGGCGTAGTTGATTTACAATTTTGATGGCATTCTGTAGACTGTTTATCCTCACTCATTTTTATCACAGAAATTTTGAATAATTTAAATTAATTTGATGAGATTTTTATCAATTTCTTGTTGTGACTGCGGTTTTTAATTTTTATACAAAATTTTGACGTTTGCTGTCATATTGGTAATCACAGCTGATTTTGACAGTTTTCTTTTTCTTTGTTAGGGGTCAAAACCTGTGGTCAAAACACTCTCGTCTGAAGCCTAGCCACATTTTAGGTAAAAAATATAATTACAACGGGATAAGTAATATATTTCAGCTATAATTCTATATTAAAGATTATATGTATGAACATTTATCTTTTTGATAATGTCTCCAAATATATATTTAATGATAACAATGCTTTTTGATTTTCCTACTTGTACCAGTTGTAAATTATTGTACATAACTTGTAAGTTGTACTTACTTGTACTTATACCAGTTGTAAGTTGTTAGAATGCAAATTGCAAACAAATTCAAATTGCTATAAAGTTAACACATAATAAATAAAAACAATTCATCTGAGCTAAATTTTAAATACACTGAATATTAAACTTACATGCCATACACTCCACACATATGGACATTTTTCGGCGTAACTATTCTCATAACCGGAAGACTAGTATCGATAGGCCAGTCGTAGGCCGGCATTTTGGTTAATAACTAGACCACACAATAACTTGACTGAAAACAAAACACGTGTGAGATTTCGCGTGTTGAGTCGAAAATAAATGCGTCCGTGAAACTATAAATACATTTGGCCCATTTCTATTGAAAACTTTTGTTAGGTTACATATTGACAGTAAGTACGTCATCTACGTGGAAAAATGCTTCCACACGATTAGTTCTGCTGTCTTGTTAGCGCAGAATTTTTACTATTAAGTATTTAGTATAGTAAGTAACGAAATGACCAATAAATATATCACAAATTTTCTGACTACAATGCATGGTGACAGAATAATACATAATTCCCCTTACTAATAAGCGCTGTGCTTTGAATAGTTATACAGTGTTTTGTCTTCTTCAATGCAATTAAAAATGTCACTTGTGTGACAGGAACAAAACACTGTATAACTATTCAAAGCTTACCTATACAACGTTTATTAGTAAGGGGGCATATACATAATATTATAAACGCGAAAGTGCATTGTCGGTCTGTCTGTTACCTCATGCTACCGATTTTTATGAAGTTTGGTTCAGAGATACAGTACATGGTTAGGGCCAAGTCCGGCCAACGCTAAAACACTGACGGTTGCGGGCGCGGGCGCACGCGTCGGAAGACCGCCGCGAGCGGGCACTCGTCGCGTACGCTCATCTCATTTAGCTCTGCTTGTAAAATTTTTATCTCGAGCGTGTACAGTTGTGTCGAGTAGATTACCATGGACTATTTACTAATTTATTATTTGGCAAAAAGACGTAAACGGAAACAAAGTCGACTGCGAAAAGGTCACAGCACACATATATCAACTCGGAAAGGGATCGTCACCAATACGGACCTTTCGCCTCGCCGTTAGTAAACCAGGCGTCAACCTAACGTATGCACGTAACTAAAGCGTATCATACGGCTAGGCTACGCCTCGCTTACGGCTCGGGGAAGGGGAAAGGGTGGACGAAGAAAATTAAGCTTGAGTACGGAGAGACGTAAGCACAGGGACGACGAGCCGTAAGCGGGGGACTGCTAGTTGACTACGCATCGCATCCCGGTTCGGAGCCTGTTCCGAGGCGAGGCGATTACGTTACGGTTCCGCTTAGTGTGCTAGACAGTTTCATACAAACAATATTGAACGCCTCGAGGCGATACGCTGCCGATCCCTTTCCAAGTTGATAGGTTTGCTGTAGCCTGTGACCTAAAGGGAGATCGCAGACGGCACACTTTTTGTGTGATAGTCTGCGCCATGCAGATTATATGTGCGCCGCAGGCTCTGTCACACAAAAAGTGTGCAATGTGCGCCGCAGGCTCTGTCACACAAAAAGTGTGCAGTCTGCGATCTCTCAAAAGCGTACGCCCGCGCCACGTGCCCGCCGTACCCGGCGCGCGTGTGACAATCCATCGCCCGCGTCCGCGCTCCGTCGCACGCGCCTGCGCGAGTTTTAGCGTTGGCCCTTATACTTTGAAACGGGAAGGGGCATAGTTTTTGTTGTAAACGTGGGAAACTTTTATACGTGGGAGAGCCATGCTTCGGCACGAATGGGCCGGCTCGACCGGAGAAATACCACGTTCTCACAGAAAACCGGCGTGAAACAGCGCCTACGCTGTGTTTCGCCGAGTGAGTGAGTTTACCGGAGGCCCAATCCCCTACCCTATTCCCTTCCCTACCCTCCCCTATTCTCTTCCCTTCCCTTCCCATCCCTACCCTCCCCTATTATCCTATTCCCTCTTAAAAGGCCGGCAACGCACCTGCAGCTCTTCTGATGCTGCGAGTGTCCATGGGCGACGAAAGTTGCTTTCCATCAGGTGATCCGTTTGCTCGTTTGCCCCCTTATTCCATAAAAAAAACGAATTTCCGATTTTCTGGGCGTTATCTAGTACAAATTAAAACACAATACTGTATTGAAAACATATATTATTATGACTTCAAAAATATTATATAAAATATCGTACACAGTGTACTAACACAAAATTTTAAAATTCGAACATAACATAAAATTATTTTTCATAAAATCAAAGAAAATAGACTTAAGAAAAATGACATGGCACCCTTACAGGAAAAAGGCATTTTTTTTCAAACTCTTGTTTTCATCTCTTAAGCCTATGATCTCTAAAACGCAATTACAGTATCAGTCTTAAAATCGAGGTATCAAATTCATAACACTAAATTCATACTTTTTCAACAACTTGTTACAGATAATACAATATATTCCTTCTCACTAGTAAAGAGATTATATTTTACGCAGCACATAACTCTTTAAGATTCGCTGTCTTTGTTTTACATGTGATTTTTCTAATATGCCAGACAAAGACGAGCAACTTTTGTACAGTTAATCGCTTTATAAATATTTTGTTAGTAAGAAGGATTGTGTATTTTTGGTAACTTTAATAACATTTTTATTTTTATAGCACCTTCAATTATTTAACTTAAATATTTTTATTTACGTCATGAACTCATGATGTCCCATCATAAAATTGGTAATAATTGTAAATGAAGGAACTATAAATATAAGAACTGTTCTTATAATAGAGGCGGTTATTTTTTTGTCCGAAAAGTTAAAACAACAGTTAACAAAACATTACAAATGAAATCATATTCCTTTTGTAGTAAGTGGTAACTTAGTTTGACAAAAGGCATCTTATAATACCATTTAATTTTTTTCCGAAACAAAATATTAACTGGGTACATACATCATGGGTACATACTTACTTAATGGAAACAATTTTCATAAAATACTTACAAATAAAGCTTAGACCAAACCTACGCGACCAAGCGACTGCGAAGCGGGAGCGTCCAGTTGTCAAATGGTTTAAAAAAAAGAAGTCTAGTTACAACTTACAAAATACACATTTGACAATTTTACGCAACTTGACGCTCCCGCTTCGCAGTCGCCTGGTCGCGTAGGTTTGGCCTTAGCTTAAAAGTTAGAATTGTAGTACTTAGTACTTCTTGAATATTTTAGGTGTTACCTAAAATATATTCAAAAAATCACACATAAAATTAAAAAAACATGCATAAAATCTTCAAAAACATCCATAATTTCAGTCAAAATACAGATACACTAAAAATACTTATAAAAAATAATCATCATGATAATTGTTTGGTCAAGTCTTAAAATTAGGCAATCAAATTATAAAGTGTTTAAAATGTTATTAACTTTAGGGCCGACTAGACGGCGAAAAATAGAATTGTAGTACTTAGTACTTCTTGAATATTTTAGGTGTTACCTAAAATATATTCAAAAAATCACACATAAAATTAAAAAAACATGCATAAAATCTTCAAAAACATCCATAATACTTTCAGTCAAAATACAGATTAAAAATACTTATAAAAAATAATCATCATGATAATTGTTTGGTCAAGTCTTAAAATTAGTCAATCAAATTATAGAGTGTTTAAAATGTTATTAACTTTAGGGCCGTCTAGACGGCGAAAGATAGAATTGTAGTACTTAGTACTTCTTGAATATTTTAGGTGTTACCTAAAATATATTCAAAAAATCACACATAAAATTAAAAAAACATGCATAAAATCTTCAAAAACATCCATAATACTTTCAGTCAAAATACAGATACACTAAAAATACTTATAAAAATAATCATCATGATAATTGTTTGGTCAAGTCTTAAAATTAGTCAATCAAATTATAAAGTGTTTAAAATGTTATTAACTTTAGGGCCGTCTAGACGGCCCTAAAGTTAATAACATTTAACACTAAGACGCGTCTTAATCAATATAGCAAGAAAAAAAAAGAAAATAATAATATTTTGATCTTTTTTTTATACTTGTACATACATAATATTATAGTCAAATAATTGTTTTAATCAAAATTTTCGAATTCTTAACTTTCAGAGGACCATGATCCGAACAATGTTTTTTTTTTATATTTTCTAAATATTGTCACCTGCGATTGTTATTAGTAATTTTTTGTCAGAAGTATAAATAAATGTACAGTTAAAAATTTCAAAATTAGTTTAAAAATATTTGTATTAATGATAGGTACCTTTACTTAATTAATATCATTTTAATAGGACCAGACCATTTTGTAGTGGATATTATGCGAATATTAAATCATTGTTACTTTAAACGAAGTATGTATGGTTCAGTATTTTTTTATATTTCACTCATTTCAGAAGTAATTTTCGTTTTTTTTAATAATGCACATTATTACTATATATATTTTTTTACGCACATTTTAATACGGTTTAAATTCTGAACATCACATAAATAAAATAAAGTGTAACATCATAATATTAATGTTTTATCACTACATATTAATTTAACTTTCCCATAAAGTCAACACATCTCATGACATAATTTTTAACTTACCAAATAAAAGTTATTATTGAACATAATATCAGAGATCAATAAAACATATTCAAATATTGTGCAACTAAAAATATTTTAAAATCGCGAAAGTGGCGCCATGGGCCATGGCCCAAGATTGTAAAAAATAATAATGCTGAAATCAATAAAACACAATATGCGTTTAGTCAAGAGTATTAAAAGTGAAAGTAAAAAATATAACACGATTTATAATAAGTTTTTCTTGGTCAAAATTGATAAAAACAGCGCCCCTAGTGGACGAATATTGTACTATTTTTATCAAGCTAATATTACTGTCTTTACTTTATAATCTACTAGCGGCCCGCCCTGGCTTCGCACGGGTGGTCATTGATTTTTAAATAATTTATTTTGATAAGAATTAATGCCATGAGTAAAAAAAGGCATTTAAATGTAGTCCAAAAACATTTCAAGATTTTTTAATAAAAAAATGGTTATTGTGCCTCACTCAGCATAGATAGGTATAGTGTGTCGCGGACTTTTTTGTAGATATTTAAAAGATCTACAATTACTTAGAGCATTTTATGGTTCTATCTTTTATAGTTTAGGCAGCGTATGCGAAAAAAAGTAAATTTTCTGGTTGATTTTTTTACACCTTGCGTCCAAAAATCCCAAATATCTTACGGAACCCTATTTTTTTCCAAAATAAAATTTAGCCTATGTTCAGCAGAATTAATGTAGGATTCCAATGGTAAAATAATATTTCAAATCGGTCCAGTACTTTCGGAGCCTATTCAAGACAAACAAACAATCAAATCTTTCCTCTTTATAATAGTAGTGTAGATATCGTCATAATTGCTTATTTGGCCTCAAGTTTGAAATGAGTCATGAGAAAAATGTCACAATAAACACATCCCGAAATAAAATAATAAAAACAGATTGATAATGAGTTTAACATAAAATAGTCGAAAAATATTTTATGCTAAACAAATTTTCATTTTACTGCTATACTTACATATTAATTATTATACAAGGTGTAACAAAACTAAGTGATAATAATTTAGGGTGTGTATGTGTTGTAGAGAGTTCACTGTGAAAGTAGCAGCGCTGAAAGATAAACATTTTTTTTTCACTTCTGTATGGGGAAAGACATGACGCTGGGGTGCTTGCCCATATAAAAGTGTTTTTTTTTGTCTTTCAGCGCTGCTACTTTCACAGTGAACTCTCTACAAGGAACACGTACACACCCTAAAGTATTATCACTTAGTTTTGTTATACCTCGTGGAAGGAGGAAGTTGATTCCTAAGCAGTTGATGGACCTATATGATATATCATTCTCTGAGAGAGGTCGGCTCTGAGATCAGTCGGATGGGTTTGACTTAACGCAAGCAAATTACTTAGGCCCGCTATCTGCCTAGGAATCAACTTCTCTGATAGTACTTATAAATTAGACATAATATTTAAAAAATTGCCTTACATTCTAGCCATTGAACCAGTGTATCGTCTCTTACCATTGCTTTTAATGGGGGTACTCTTGAGTTTGACGGTTGTGGACACTAGTGGTTTACCGTTGTTGCTGCTCCTTAAAACTGGGCAGTATGTACTGGAAAAATTAAAAAATATCAGAGATGATAAATATAGTATTTTTACTATAATATTTACTCAAAATGTAATTTTTGTGCAACTTTTTGCTTTTGTCTAGATAAGTCAATAGTTGTGCAGAAAAAGAATCTATCAAGACTTTGCACAGGCGAAAACCTTTCTATTGAAATACATTATGGCTATAACTAACGTCCACAAAACAAGATATAAGAAAATGGGTAGGAAGTTTTACAATACTTACATAGTATGTGCATCATCTCCCGATGCTCCACAATACTGGCATCTATGTGACCTCAGTATCGGGCAGCTAACTATATATCTATCCCCCACCTTCTTCTTTACAACATGGTCCTGATAAACCGCTGGTCGCTCCCCATTCTTACGGCAGAATGTGCATATTTGTGCACCAAATTGTGGCTTTGACTGTGGTACTCTGAAGTTATACGGCGAAGTGTAGTTTGAATGAGTGCTACTATAGTTTGAATTTACAGACGGCGGTCGGGGGATAGAGAGTGTTGGTGATTTTGTTGGTATTAGCTCTTCGGTTTTAGGGAATAGCTCGTAGCTTTTCGGTTGGCTGCTAGGCGGAGTCCAGTCAATAAAAGGCTCCTTCTTATCTTGAGCTGCGCCCAGGATCTTACGACCAACAATTGGTCTGTTGTAAGATTTTGGTGATTCGTACATTCGTAAGGATTGTGGAGATTCATACATCATCTGTGATGATCGCGATGATTCATAAATCTGTGATGAACGAAATGGTTGAGGTGATGTTGTGAACATTAAATTTCTTTCCAATGGAGATTCCCAAATATCATTCAAAGATGAGATTGTTGGGTTCGGTGATGGGGTGATTCTTGATCTCCTGGTCACGCCGGAGCATTGAAATGATATGTCAATGTAGTTCTCTGGTGATACGGAGTCAGCAGAGCTGGAGGAACGATTGGCTATTGGTGATTGAAAGTATGAGTACTGAGGTACAGGGTCTGAAACAAAAAGTAATAATATTAAAGCCCTCTTAATAATAAACAGCCATTTTTACACTATACTGAGACATTCTATTTATGTTTTGTCCTTTTCTGATACATTAGAAAAGTGACTTGACACACAAGAACAAAACAGTGTGTGTTAGTTACTGGTCTATCTACATTTTTCTTAGCTCTATGAACTGTTAATACACAGTTCATAACCTTTATATTTTATTTAAAAAAACTCTCTGATAATCTTTATTTTGAAGTGACTATTTAGATTCTTCTAAGCTCCTATCTATATTCTTCTTAGCTCTATGTAGTAGATTACCTTTCTACAAAAAACTCTCTCATATTCCCAGCTTATTATGTTATTGCTATTTTTTACAGCCTTAAAAAGTTCACATAAGTTTCTAGTAAGTACCTAGGTACTTTAATAGTAACTTCCTCAAAACAAGTTGGCTTGAGAACACCTAGAACCTAGAAACCTATGAAAACCTAGAACTTTTTGCATAGCAACAGAACTACTATGTAAAAACTAATTCCTTACTTGCTTACCAATACCGTCACTAGACTACCTACCATATTTTATACTTTAAAACTTGTAGCAATAAACCAGGAAGGAATATGCTTACATATTGATCTAATTATGGACCTAGGACTTTTTCACGAGAAATAAAATATATTTTACTCACCATTATCCATGGAATGGGAGAAATATCTATTCATTTCGTTACTCTCAAATAAATTCTTCGATGGAAACATGATTCTGAAACATGACAAACTGTGTTAAGTGCTTACTTCTTTCAAGTGAATAAAAAGTTTACTTCAATATTTACAATTTTTACTACGAAATACGGTGTACCAGTTACCACCCCCGTATACCCCTGCAAAAAATAACAATCGCGAATCGCGATCTGTTGAAAAAACTATGAATGAATCAAATTGAGATTCTTTTAAATTCTGCTTTGTTAACATGCAGTATCGTTATGTAATGTTAATTTGTTAATTAATACAATAATTTTAGAAATACAATAGCGTTTAATTTACAGGATGAAACTACAAAATATAATAGTTTGGGAACTTCGCAATATTCAGAAAATCTAGAAAATAGATTATACCTTCAAGGACTTAAGGCCAAGATCTAGGTAATTGCCTTGCAGCCAGAAAAATACTATGATACATACCTAGGTACTACTTAATTAATTATTAAATTAATATTAAAAATATATTAATTACTTACCTTACGATTTGCGCACAACTCCGAAGTCTAGCAGAAAGTAGAAAAACACTGTTCACTCATCGAAGTCTGATCGGCGAATGTAAAATTTTTCAAAACAAAACCGCCCTTTCGGCGAGGTCAAAGGTGCCGACACACCCATTAGGCTCAGTTGCTAAGATAAACCTTGGGTCATAAGTTCGATTCCGATTAGAAAATATTTTTTAAAATAGTCCCTTTTTGTACTGATATTTTATGTAGTGCATTGAATTGTTTTGAATACATTTATATACGTTTATAGTGGTTAGTCTTAAGTATAATTAATTGCCTAAATATTGATAAATACATACGTGGAAGAACAATTTCTGAAAAAAATCTACTAGTTCTTGCAGATATGCAAGACGGCAAATTAAATAACTTATTACATGTATTGCAATTTAAGTCACTGAAATATCGTATTTAATAATTTATATTTATTTTATTGAAAGTAATGATACTTTCATAAAAATATTCTGTCGGCTTTGATATCCTTTGAAGAATGCCGCTCAGCTCGCGCTTGGATTATATAGCTATTCGACGCTAGATGGCGATTTATCATAAACAAGTTTTAAAAGTCAATTGAGCAATTAAAAAGTTTTATTGATGTCGAAATAATACAAATATCTTTATATCACTTTCCATCTTATTCAATATTTTAATAACAAAATTCAATACAAATTAATTATGTTGAAAGTTCGTAGGTTGAAAGTTATCTTAAATAGCGAATTAGTTTTTTATAAAGAGCTTTTGTGAATTATGAAAAAAAAAAGTGCACCGTAGTTACTTATTATAATCACAGATGGCGCTTCGTACCTGAAACTGTTTTGCCAAGAGTTGTATGTCAAAACCAATAGATGTCGTTGCACGTCACATTTATCGGAAAATATTGCATAAATAACACAACAGCGACAGCCAGGCTTTCGTAATTTATTATTTAATAAAATCTGAAAGTTTACCTGTTTTAAATAACCCCTATAGAGGTAAGAACCACCAGAAACAGCTATGGAGTTTCGGTCGCGGTTACTTTAGGAGGTATCCAGGCTTCAGCCCTGGATTTATACATAGGCCGTATAGGCCGCGTCCTAGGAGCAGCACGTCCTAGAGGGGCGGCAGATTTCGTACATGGCATACATTAATAAAAAATACGGGATGTAAGTAACAATAATTGATGGATGATAATGGGCAGTGCCGGATTTATACAAGCTGTAACTTTAAGTTTAACTATAACTACAGTGCAAAATGTCAAATCTTTGGTTAAAGTTAAATATGGCGTCCAAGGACGCCATGCCTCCGCTCATATAGGTATATCTGAAAATTTACTATGTTTTACAGTGTTATATTTTTCCTGTCGATTTTTACGGATAATTCAATTTTTTATACCCTCAATCCCGTTACTTTACGTTACGTTAGCTTCAATAAAAAATAAACGCAACAGACATCTGTGAATTTCTCCGGTTAAAGTTAAAGCTAAAGGACGCCATATTTAACCATAACCATAACTTTAACTTTAACCTCTGGTGCAACCCAACCTTAAAATCATTATAATATTATGACACTGAAAATGCTCGCTGCTGCTGCCATTTCGGTGTGAATTGACCCTAGTATTTTTAAGACGCGGGGGCGTTTACCCATACAAATCACAAAGAATGTCTCTTTCAGCGCTGCTACTTTCACATTAAACTCTATACAAGGGCCACATACACACGTAAAGTATTATCACTTAGTTTTGTTACGTCTTGTATAAATCCGGCACTGCCCATTATAATCCTCCAATATTCCGTAACTACTGAGCCTATTCGTCAAAGATCTAGGTTGATCAACGTGCCTGGATCCAAACTTAACGTCTTTCGCCATGTTTCCGTGTTGGATCTCACATATAAATTAGATGGTACGTATGGGAAGAACTAGTTTTGTAATCCAATCTATTGTGTTTATACTTATGCAGTATGCTGCGTCTATCGTACGAAGCTTCGTGCTATGACTGCTATGAGACGATACCATTGGACGATACACGCAGATCGTCCAAACTCCAATGGTATGGTTTTAAGAGGAGTCCACACCGCCGTTTTTCCATACAAACGTTGTCCCCTGTTTCCTCCCTGGATAATGCCGGTAGAGTTATGATAATTTTTTCCTGAATATCTATGGCCACTATTAGCATGTCCCTATGTTTTCTTTTTTTCATAATTTTATTATTAAAAGAAGATAAGAACGTCCAAAAACCCAAAAAAATGGCCAGGTTTTCCTCTGTGTTCAAACACCCAGAAAACAAAACTGGCTAGAATATACAAAAAAAATAAAACATAGGAACACAGCTCAAGCCTTGCTTTAATTCTTAATGAAAAAAGTATTAAATCGGTTAAGTTTTGGAGAAGGAATCAGCGGACAACGAATCGAAGATTTTCTGTTCTTTTATTAGAACTTTTGTTGTGTTGTCTCTATCGCGCTCTGCGGTGGGAGACCTATTTTCAATTTCTCTCGCCCTTGGTGTATCCTCTTAAGCACGAAGCACTACGCAAACACAGGTGCGGCCTGCGCATTATAAATTATCAGTTATCACTTACGAACTAAAAATAATGGGTCCTTGTACTACGGAACCCTAAAGGCTACTGCGCTAGCCCACCACAGGTCATCTATTACAAAATGTTATCTGCACATCTGGGAAGTGGGAACATAAACACCACTCTTGGTTAATATGCAAATTCTGTGTGAAACTCTATTTTACGTTATAAAGAGTTACTTTCTGCGGATGAAGTAACTCTGTATGTAACTATGTTGCGCCAAAATCTGTTTAGCGCGTGGAAACCACACATTTTTGGGGATAAAAACTTGAGTGGTGTCAAGGGACACCCGAATGGAACGAAGTTATTTCTTATGTTAAAAAACCTGTATACATATTATACCCTCGAAAAATTATTTATAAAAAACGCCATCTAGTTGACGCACAGGAATGCTATCAACGCCCTCGGCCCCTACCATGCAGGTACTAATAAAAAAGTGTCGAGGTCAAATATCGTTCTGTCTAGCCTCCTTTACGCCGAACGCGCGATAAGGAACTTCGTTCCAAAAGTATGTCCTTTGACCATTCCCGGGGCTCGAAGTCCATACAAAATTTCTGCAAAATCGGATAAGTGGTTTGAGTGTGAAGACAAACAGACAAACAGACACACTTTCGCATTTATAATATTAGTATGGATCTATGCAGCTGTATATTTGACTTTGTTTCGTTATAACGTGCAGATCGCCGAGGGCCGAGCGAGTTTCTTACGCCGGTTCTTGTCGCCGGATTAGTTCCCGAACCGGTGATAGGCCTCATGTAGACGTTATAAAAGTGTTATGGGGGGGGTTATGGTTCTGTTATGTTATTTGAGGTTCCGTGTCAAACATTTTGCTTTTCAATTAAGGGTTGCGCCACCAAAAAGAACGGCTGCCGTAGATACTTAGGGCCTGTTTCACCACTTCCTGATAAAGTGCCGGATAGGCTATCCACAACTTATATGACAGATTCTCCATACTCTATCTGTCAAGTTAAGTGGTGGATTATGGATAGCCTATACGGCACAGTTTATCAGTCAGTGGTCTTCGCCCTTAGCGCCAACGCTAAGACTCGCGCGGGTAATATGGCGGATCAAAATTGCGAAACCTTGATAAGAATGCAATATAATTATTCACTTTCAAGGACTATCTTATTTGTTAATAACAAGCTATGGCGGTATTAGTGGAGCAAGGTCGCTATACCATTGTTCCGCCATTTTGTTTTTAAGTTACAGGAGATAGCGGTTGCAATATTAACACCTGGATCGTGGGAATCGCAGACACAATAGATTTTCAATTGTTATGCGACAGCCGATTGCCGCTTGGGAATTATAAAAAGAAGAAGATGAAGAACCCCCGAATTAAAAGAGGGGTAAAATAAGTTTGAAGTTTCTGTCTGTGTGTGTGTCTGTGTCAGTAGTTAGGGGGGCGCGACGCTGGGTGACCGCCCAGGGCGCCGGATAAAAAGGGGCGTTGAAGGCAAATAAAAGGGGCGCCAATTTTTTCAGCACCATCGGCACCCTGGGCGCCGAAGAAATCTCGCCCAGGGCGCTGATAATGCTAAAACCGGCCGTGGGTCTGTGTACGTGGTACGTTTTGTTTTGTTTTTCTGAAAGCTGACATCATGGATTATTCTTACTTCTTAGCAAAAGCTTAAAAACGGGCTGACTGATCAGCCCGTGATGCCTGTGATGATGTCAGCGTTCTGCGGGGCTAAAATTGTCACATTTAGCAATTCCTCTCAAACAATTCAGCAAATGAATTGTCAAAACTGTCAAACTGACGAATGTCAGCCCCGCAGTGATTCCAATGATTTTATCAGTGCAATAATCGGAGGTTGTTTTTAATCTATTGCATAGCTTTTTTCGCGGGCTTTGAGTTCTGCGAACGAATGAAATTCCATAACGAAAATAAACCTAACACCCCCACTCTAACCGGAACAGCCAGCGGTGCGGCGCGGCGTTGCCGTTCATCGTCCAACGTTGTTTCAGTCCGGCAGACTTCGGCGCGGTGTTTGTATGCGTGCGACTAGACGTATGCAAATTATAATTGCATTTAATGTTGATAAAAATGCTATACTATACAATATCTTTATTAAGGCATTCCCCGACTCGACCGAGTCTCGAGTGCCATCAGTATTTTTTATCCACGCTATCGCTTATACTTTGTACTCCACTATAATGGTTGTGTTGTATTCGTATTGTTTTTAGGGTCCCGTACCCAAAGGGTAAAACGGGACCCTATTACTAAGTCTTCGTTGTCTGTCCGTCTGTCTGTTGTGTCTCCAGGCTATTTCAAGAAACACTGTAGCTAGACATCTGAAATAAAAACAAAATAAATTAAATATTTAAGGGGGGCTCCCATACAATACAACAAACGTGATTTTTCAAACATTTTTTGCTCGGTATCAATGATGACAACAGATAGGCACTATGTACACAAAATACTCATCATATTTAAACTTTAATAATTAATAATAAAATTTAAATAAAATAAATAATTAAGGGGGGCTCCCATACAAAAAAAAACATTTTTTTACTATTTTTGCTCTATCATAATGGTCCGGGAACCCTTCGTGCGCGAATCCAACTCGCACTTGGCCGATTTTTTACTTGATGATGTTGTTTCATGTAATCTCCTATCTCAAATTGTTTAATTAATTCGGAATTTGATCTTAATTCTTTCATTTGCATTCACGCATTGTTTTAATGCCCTTCACAAAGTGAAAACTTGGTACTGCGTTATCTATGGAATAGTTAAATCCTAAACAAGATCTTACCTATGCCATAATTATTATTAGAAGCGAAATTGTGTTTGTTGTATGGAAGAGAGGGGGGGGGGGGGGGGGGGGGCTTAAATATTATTTTTATTTAAGTTTTAGCACAGAATATATATTAGTAGTACCAAGTTTTAGTAAGTATTTTAAACCGGGTTCCCAAACTTATTTTGTCTACTGCCCACTTTAAGAACAGTTTATATTTTAGCGCCCCCTTTGTTTCAATTTAAAATGAATCCAGTTGAAATAAATCACCCCCCAAGGCTCTAAACAACGCCCCCATTTTTTTTGTGGGTCCCACACCGCCCTTTAGATCTTTAGAGCCCACAAGGGGGCGTAATCGCGTTATTAAGTGGGATTCCCGGCGAGAAGCGCCGGGCTTACCGCTTACCCACTAAAACCACCTGCGGTTTGCCTTCAGCCATATACGGACTACGGAAGGATGTCCTGGATCTGTCTAACACAGGAAGCTCCCTCCACGACCGACCGGTCTACCTCAGGGACCGGACTTCCTCCAAAATAAGAGAACGCTTCGGCAAACTGAAGCGTTCACCTCGGCGCCGGGACTAGCTAAGCCGGGCAGGTTCCCATCCTTGCCCGGAGCCCCGGATTAGACAGAAGTTTGGAGGTTCGCGTAACGACGCCTCCGCACTCGGTAAGTCGTGACAGACAGACACACTTTCGCACTTATATTAGTGTGGATATGGAATATGGAAAATGGTAATATTCCAACGAATGTTACAAGGCTATACCAATAATCCCACACATAGCCATGATGTACCCAAATATGTAATTTAAACTGTCTCGGTGTTTGAAGATAATATCTACCGCGTATAGTCAAATATATCTAGATTGACATGACATATTTGGGGTTTAGTCTCGTTAAAATAAGAAGCTGCCAAATGCGATAGTGTAGCAATCTGCAGGAAAATCCTGGATGCGAAGTTCTAATATATTTTTACCAAAGCCAAAAAGAAGGGATAGGTATAATCCATCTTTAGATTTTGCCGTTGTCGATGAAGAGAAGTCGGCATTACATACAGGGTGCAGAATACTAAGTACCTAATAATACTTTAGGGTATGTATGAGTCCCTTAAATAGAGTTCACTGCAAAAGTAGCAGCGTTGAAAAACCAATTTTTTTCACTTTTGTTTAGCGAAAAATTTGTCTGTGAAATATCTAATTTACGCGGGCGAAGTCGCGCGAAACGTCTAGTATTAAGTATATGTAATTTAAGCTTGTTTTAAGCTTTGAAGTTTGAACTTAAGCTTTGAAGCTCCTACGCCATTATTTATATTATGTGCTTCATTATCATTACCTACGAACTCAAGGTTAATATCATAATTATTATGCTGTACCTATCTCATAACTAATAAGGTATTTTGTAGCCTATTAAAGATGGCCATTTGTTATAATTTCGACATTTCTTTGTTGTATCGTGATCTGCAAGTCCTTGAGGCATTTCTTTGTTCAAAAAGGTACAATCAAATGATCTTGTTTGCCGCCATATTGCCTGGGGCAGGTGATTCGAATTTTGAAATGTTTTTTTTTGTCCCTGGAAAAAAGATTTTAAAAAATCAATCACGTAGAGACTAGTACAGTTCGACAAGGCTTTATTTGAACGTGGCGAGAAAAGGAACTAAAGCTTCTATCATAGAACAACGTCATTTTTGACATGTTTGACAGTTCTCCTTTACCAGCTGCAGCGCTCCCGTCAATGTCACCCACGTTCAAATAAAGCCTTGTCGAACTGTATCCTGATTCCTGAGTCCTTTAATTTTGCATAAGTATTAAGTACCTATGCTATTTTAAAAAGCAGAAGTAGGTAATTTAATTTATAATTATGGTTCCGTACCCAAAGGGTAAAAACGGGACCCTATTACTAAGACTTCGTTGTCTGTCCGTCTGTCTGTCTGTCTCCAGGCTGTATCTCCAGAACCGCTATAGCTAGACTTCTGAAATGTTCATAGATTGTGTATATCTGTTGCCGCTATAACAACAAATACTAAATATAAAGTAATTAGGGGCTCCCATACAAGAAACGTGATTTTTTAAGCCTTTTTTGCTCGTAATCAATAATGGTAACAGCTAGGCACTTGATATTAACACAAAATCCTTTGTTTTAATTATACTTTATTAATAACACGTGGGAGAGCCATGCTTCGGCACGAATGGGCCGGCTCGACCGGAGAATACCACGTTCTCACAGAAAACCGGCGTGAAACAGCGCTTGCGCTGTGTTTCGCCGAGTGAGTGAGTTTACCGGAGGTCCAATCCCCTACCCTATTTCCTTCCCTACCCTCCCCTATTCCCTTCCCTTCCCTTCCCATCCCTACCCTTCCCTATTACCCTATTCCCTCTAAAAAGGCCGGCAACGCACCTGCAGCTCTTCTGATGCTGCGAGTGTCCATGGGCGACGGGAGTTGCTTTCCATCAGGTGACCCGTTTTCTCGTTTGCCCCCTTATTTCATAAAAAAAAAAATCTATACTAATATATTAATATTATAAATGCGAAAGTATCTCTGTCTGTCTGTCTGTCTGTCTGTCTCGCTTTCACGCCAAAACTACCAAACCGATTGTAATGAAATTTTGTATACAGATAGTCTAAAGCCTGAGAAAGGACATAGGCTACTTTTTTTACTGGAAAAAAGGGTTGTAAGGGGGTGAAAATACGAAAATTTGTTCAAATTAAGTTAGTTCCAAAAATTCAGACTAGCTGGCGCCGTGCGTCTCTTACATCGCGCTAACGCTTGCCCAACATCTTTCTATAAGAGGTGGTATCATTATACATCCGAGTTTCGATTTTTTCGATTGTTAATTCTATATTTTAACGTTATATAATAAGTCAGTACTTTATAATCTTTATATTATATACAGTGACGTAACCTTAAACCTATCAATGATAAATAGTAATTTATGGGTAAAGTTGTGTAATTGGGGGGCTAAATAAGCTTTAAAATTTGGCATAATATATAAAGTTTAATTTAAAAAAATGAAATATTATGTGCACACTGCACAGCTGTTTTGATTTAGGGGGTACCAGGGTTTTTTTTATAAAAGCTTTTGACACCAATTTTATTGACATCGCGCGCTATAAACTGAAGTCGCGGGCAACAGCTAGTATTAAAATAAAATTAAAAAAATAAGGGGGGCTCCCATACAAAAACGCAATTTTTGGCGTATTTTTGCTCTATAACGGTACGGAACCCTTCGTGAGCGAGTCCGACTCGCACTTGGCCCATTTTTTAATTAGATGACGCCCAATTCGTTTATCGCATGGAATCTGTACATTGTTCCGGGATAAAAATTATCCTTATCCTTTCCCGGGACGCAAAGTATCTCTGTTCATAAAAAATTACAGCAAAATTATGGTTCAGTGGTTTGGGCGTGAAGAGGTAACTAACAGACAGACAGACACACTTTCGCATATTTATGATAATAGTATGGTCATAATTATTATTAGGACTAAGGAGTATGAGTAGGATAGGTCCTACTCCTTCTCCACCTAGGGGTGGCCTTCGTAAGGCCTTCAAGTTTAAGGGCTAAATCTGTAAATACGCCATAGTTTCAAATTACAACATCCAGTCACAAATCCAGTTCTTAGAAAATTGCCAAATTCTACAAACGCTTGCGGTTTTCGAAAAGCGATGATGTGGATTTTGAAACTTGACTGCCATAGATAGATATTAGATACGCTTGTAACAATTGTATCATTATTTACAAATATCGTGACTTATAAATTTCATCTACCACTAAAGGGCTAGATTAAAAGATAATTTGGAAGATGGACTCTTGTTACGCTCTATAAAAACACCATTTCGCAAAACTGTAACACAGTCGGTTGTTGAAAGTGCGTGTGTTCGTTCCATTGTTGAAATACGCGGGAAAATTTTGACGCGAGCTGTCATTAGCGGTTGTTTTTTTTAGTGAAGAAGCTCTGATTTCGAGCCAAAACGTATGTACCTGTGTTTTAATGTGTTTTAGGAACTTTTTAGTTAATAGTAATGAAATTATCGATATATATATATATATATATATATATATATATATATATATATATATATATATATATATATATATATATATATATATATATATATATATATTTGTTTTTATGATTATTAAAGCTCTGGTACTGAAATTAATACAAGATTAATTTTTTTATTAAAGAAAAAGTGAAAAAGAAAAATTATTGTGTCAAACTATAGTGTTGTGATATTTGGTGAAAATTGAAATGTCGATATCGATACCATATCGACTATATTTCATTATTAAGTACTTATTAGTATTATAAAGAAGATTTTTGTTTGCAATTACTTACATAATAGTTAATAAGTATTATGAACTATGAAGTAGCGCCTTTTTTCTATTTTATTAATAATATTATAGCTAACTTATTTTCATATTAATTGATACGAGTTTTTTTAGAAGCGCGTATTTTAAAATTCCATACAAAATATCCGACAATCGGCGCCACACTATTCAAAAGCTAAAAATCTAAACACCCATAGATGACATAAGATATTTTTTTTTGATTTCTCAACATAGTTGTGACTTGAGTTATAATATATTTTTTTAAATAATCTGAGTTTAACTTAAATCTATACTTATTTTAACAAGCTGAAGAGTTTGTTAGTTTGCTTGAACGGCTCGAATGGCAAAATTGTTTTTGTATTAGATAGTTCATTTATGAATGGCTATTTATTCCTCTATGGCTATAGGCTATAATAATATAACATCACGCTGCGATCAAAAGGAACGAATGATCAGAGAAAATTTTCGAAAAAATTTTGGAGCAATTTTGTGTTATTTGGCACAGAATATAATATGTATAGACCACGGAAAAGGCATAGCTTAAATTTTTGCGGGAATATGTAGGTACGGTTCCTGTGACTTATTGCCGCGGGCACGGAACGTCGAGTATACAGGGTGTTACAAAACTATATAATGAATAATGATAATACTTTAGACTTTAGATTGTGTATGGTAAAATGTAAGATCAAAAATGTGAAAAATGCAGCACTGAAATAGCAACGTTTTTTACTATTGTAAGGGAAAATTCATGACACTGGGGCGGTGCCCATACGAATCGCAAAAAAAGTTGCTCCTTCAGCGCTGATTCTTTTACAGTTAACTCTATATTATAAGAGACACATATACCCTGAAATATTATCACTGTTTTGTTACATCTTGTATATTGAAGTCCAGGATTCGAAGGGGCCATAACGGTGAAACAATCAGTTCTCACGTAGAAAGCGAGATCCACCATCAGTTATTATGTTCACGTCACGTTTTACATAATTGCAAATTATTAACCGTGGCATTGACATCGTGGAGACTTTTCATAATGAGATGAAATGCTTGATGATACGGATAAGTATATACACTTAATACCTGGATCCAACGCAGCCCTAGGTCAGCCTGGCTAAGTATTATCACTTAGCTTTGTTACACCTTGTATAAGAGCTGGTCCACACGGCGCGTTGCGTCGACGCAGCGCTGCCGTTTGACGATAGCCGGCCACACGGGCGCTGCGTCATCGCAGCGTTATTACGAAGCAGTCTTAGCGCGCGTTCAGATGTGCGCGTTTTCTACGCGTTTTTTGCTCGCGCGGATTCAGCACATGTGAAATTGCTATGAATGATGAATCCGCGCGAGTAGAAAACGCACAGAAAACGCGCACGTCTGAACGCGCGCTTAAAGTCAACACCCCCTCCCGCTTCGTCTCGGGGGCTGCTGTCCGTCATGTGTGCGTTGCGCGTTGCTGTCACGACGCAGCGCGCCGTGTAAACACCTTGGTTATTACTTATTTGTATCTAAAACAACGTAACGGCAGCGCTGCGTCGACGCAACGCTGACGCAACCTGCCGTGTGGACTGGCTCTTAGGGTTTATTATACTCACTTTAGAGTTTAGCATCATATAATCCTACAGCCAGTTATTTTAGTTTCATATGAGTTATGTTTGGATTCCTCTCAGTAATAGAAGTAGCTGTGTCAAAAATTAAAATCGTCAATCAGGCTTATCTTTGTTTTTTTTTTAGTTATTCCATAAAATTATAACAATGTCAAGAAGATTTCATGCACCTTCTACTCCATTTTTCGCTCGTTTATCGTGGAAGAACTAAAGTTACGCTAAGTTAATAATCACAATACCTATATCTTTGTCAATAGATAACTCTTAGAACCTTATAATTAGTAGCACTATGTCATCTTATATGCACGCCCTTATGACATAGCGTTAGCATACCATAATTTGCTAAATAACGTTGACACATACTATTGCATCATAATTCATAGTCATATTTAAAGCAAGGACAAGGAATGGAACTTGGAAGAGAATAATTGTTCAATAGAGATAAGAGCCCTATCTCTTGAATAACGGGTTTTAAAGGTATATTTTTTTGCTAATAATATTTTTGTATTGTTTCAGATTAAATCATGGATTATATTCAGGTTCGTTTGGGAGTTCTGACATCGTGCTTTCCGACAGTCATGTGTCCCTTGTTGCTCTTGTAGCAGCGGCTAGTGAAATTTTTTTGAGATTTTCATGGGTCTTCGTCCTAGTGTAAAATAATTGCTCTTTCATAGTAAAATCTATACAGACGGGGAGGGGGCACTCATGCACACCCCAGAGACTTTTCCCCTTACTTCCACCACGTAGTTAATGATAATAAATTATAATTTTCAGAGTGCCCTTTACTTATATTACAATTTTAACTGTAAATGTGTATGTAAAGTAATTATGTATCTTCTTCTTATGTATTTAGTCATATTGTTACTTAATAACTGTTTTGTTTTCCGGTAAAATAAAATATAGGTTTACCAGAATCTGATGGCAAAAAGTGAGAATATAAATTGACTCTAGCCTTTTTTTTCCTTATAGCGGCTTATTCTGTGTGTGAAACATGCAAATATAAAAATTTATCCAATGATTCTGGTAGACCTATAATATGGTTATTAGGGACTCTTTCATTGCTGTTGTACTGTGTGAACCTTCAATAACAATATTGCATGTGTAATACACACATTTGTTCCGGTCTTTACACGCACTACAAAGCATGTTATCAGTTTCATCTACGAGTATATCGTTTATAGTGAATAATTCACTAGATGACGTCTGCAACTCCGTTGCTCCAAAATTCGTTTATTGCGCGGTAACCGTACATTTTTCTGGGACAAAAACTATCCTATGTCTCACTCTCTCAAACTACTTATTTCTATTCCAAATGTCAGCAAAATCAGTTCAGGGGTTTGAGCGTGAAGAGGTAACAGATAGACTTTCGCATTTATAATAATAGTATGGATGCACCCAGTAGGCTATATTAATTGCCTAGTAATAGCTCTGTAGTTTTTTAAAATGTATGCCCTCTGCTGTTTTTTTTTACTTCTTTCGGCATTCCCGAAGTGCAAGTTCTTTTTCTGATTTAGACGTAATACACAGACAAACATCGGCCTTCGTACAGTGGGAAGTATTGTGGTAGCAATTTATATAATTGTGAGAGCGGATTAGCTTCTTCATAGTATTGTCCGTGTAATTTACATGAAATCACATACAATCTTATATGAATGATACTAGATGTTGTCCACAAGTCCACAACTATACGCAGAAAACCGCTTATGGTGCAATTTGCATACATTTTGTGGCAGAAATATTTCGTGTAAAATTGGGACTGAAAGTTTCTTCTTTTTCATTCAAATTATTTGGAGGTTAAATTTTGAAGATATTGTAACAGACGGACAGAATAACCCACTTTTTTATAGATTTTTCAGATAAGTAAAGAAATATAAAGAGCAAAATTAAAAAAAAAAACAGAAATCGTACTTATAAGGGCTTTATCTGAAAAAAAAAGGAAATTAAAAATTATTTAGAAAAGGTTAATGCAAATATGCTTTTGGAACGTCCGTCTGTCATGTGACTTTTTCTCTGCCATTCCAGACAAAGACAAGCAAACAAATATTTTAATTAGTGAGAGCCTGAGAGGGCTAGAATTTAGAATAAGTCTTCGGACACTTCTCATTGTCTTGCTCGTTATAATACCCATACCTTGTAAATACAGTAACTTTAGCCAGTGTCCGTGCCAGTAATCAGTATACCACGAATTAGTAGAAATTGGTGCAAGGTCAGCAATTACGTTCCGAAATCTACACGAGCCAGGGGGATAATTATAGCGATGGGATTGTTATAGATTGCGAAATATGGAAGCTGCGAGGCAGCATGCGAAAACCTTTTATTTTCGAAGAAAAAAAAGAATTGAGTCAAACTCAAGAAACTCGTATGGTGCCCTTTTTTAGCAAAAATATTTTTGTGATATTTATAATTATTTTTTGTGTATTGAAAATTTAAATTTTTTATTTGATTAAAATTTTACAATTTAAAACATTGTTTATCTTTAGGCATGATAATAATTTTTTTTTCATAATTGTAATTGAAAGACCCTTAAAAATAGAAACATCGCTGAAAGAATGACTCTATCAGCATCAGATAGCTTAAAAATTCACCAAGATATTATGACAATTCAAATATCTCATAAAATAGACCTGCCCGAAACGCTCCATACAAAGTGCTACGAAAGTATGACGTCACTCTTTCGTAGTTTGTACGTTGTGTTGTTTTAATTGCATGAGTTATCGAATGGTACTTATACGAATATTAGGAAATTTAATCGAAAAAAATTCGACTTGTACTTTGAAGGTGCATAACAAAAAAAATACAAATGATATCAAGCTGAAATGGGAACACTTATTTTTACCGTGATTTCTTTAATTTATTCACAAAATTTGTTAATCTTTGACCTTGTCATCATCCCTGTGCCTTTTATTTTATAAATACCAAAATTTAATCCAGTCTGACGCAGGTAGGTCTACCACCAGTACTTATATAATGTAATTTGCGCTGATTTACAAAAAATATTGTCTTTAATTTTTTTGCCTACTAACCTTATTATTTATATCACTTTATTATCATTAAAATAAAAAAAATAAATCTGAGACTCTTTAATTATAAGCAATATTATCATTAATTTTTTTTAATGTTTATATTTTTTATCGACATGAAACTATCGACACAGAACATCACTATTGTAATGACTGTTATACATAATTAAATAATATATTAAATACTGTCTAGTGTCTATGATACTGTACTCGGCGAAAAGAGGCGGTAGATGTCATTGACCGTTTTAGTCTAGGCGCTAAATAAAAAATGCTCGCACTGTATTTAGAATATTTAATAAATTCATTCAAATATCAAAAATTGCGCAGGCGCATAAAACTTTTTTTTTGTTATTTAATTAGAGACAGTGACGTCATACTTGACCTCCATTTTGGTTATAAAATTAGAACAATTTCTTATTCAAATGAATCAGAAGCGTTTTTTCGTCTAAGAGTACATAGCCCGGATAGCTCAGTCGGTAGAGCATTGGACTTTTAATCCAAGGGTCCAGGGTTCAAGTCCCTGTTCGGGCGGTACTTTTTGTGCATAAATCTTAATACAATAAGCACAGAAGTTAAAACTTCATTCTCAAGAAGCATAGAATAATAAGTCTGTCTGTCTGTTACCTCTTTACACCGATTGTGTTTTTGAAAGGACATAGTATACTTTTTATCTAAGAAAAAGGAAGGTTCCTGCACTTTAAACAAATTTTGGTGCAACAGAGTTGCGGGCGTCATCTAGGTCTAGATTTAAGACACAAGAACTAAACTGAAAAGTTCGTTAAAGTTAGAAAAAAAAACCAGCTATACAGTGTGTAACAAAACTAAGTGATATTAATACTTTAGGGTGTGTATGTGCTCCATGTAGAGAGTTCTCTGTGAAAGTAGCACCGCTGAAAGACCAACATTTTTTTTCACTATTGTATGGGCAAGCGCCCCAGCGTCACGAGATTCCCCATACAAAAGTGAAAAAAATAATTATTGGTCTTTCAGCGCTGCTACTTTCACAGTGAACTCTTTGCGAGGAACACATACACACCCTAAAGTATTATCACTTAGTTTTGTTACACCTTGATCATATACTACTTAGTACTTAGTACTTACGTACCAGTCTACCATTTTCCACTCTTGGTGCTGGTCTAACATTACTTACCAATGAAAAACATCTTACTGTTTCTGTCTATTGCTTGACATTTTTAACGTGTGAGACAAGGACAGAAACTCTGAATATTCTTCTGTTTCAGATAATCGGCATACTAAGTCTTCTCACCATTTCCTCATGCGAACCACCATCCAGATACAATTCTTTTGCACCATCTACCAGCTATCTACCACCAAGACAAGGTATAACACACATTGTAACTATCATGTTCGGTATAGCGAATAGGCATGACGAAATTTTTTTTCTTGTTGGTAAGTGAAGGACCATTCAAAAATAGGAATATCGGTGAAAAAATGACTTTGATAGCTTAAAAACTCTCCAAGATATCCATACAAAGTGTTACCTAACTGTGACGTCACGCTTAGGTAGTTTGTTTAAAAGCTATGTTAAATATTGCGTTTATGAAAGTGGTTTCATAAGATTTTTTTTTATAAATTGCATAACTTATCTAATGGTATACAAAAATTAAGACATTTTATAAAAAAAATCGACTTGACTATCCAACTTTGAAGGCTCGTAACAAAAAAAAATACATAAGTTATGAATCTGAAATTTTGGAAATACTTATATTTTATCGCTATGTTTTTATTTTATTTAAAAAATCAGCTAATCTTTGACCTTGTCGTCATCCCTATTGTATTGGGCTTTTCATTAGGGGAGGGGTTTGGTCATCTTAAATAAAATATGGGCTAATAATTTTGATGTAAGAAAGTATAGCATTGGATTTTTTAGATTTTTGAAAGTTTGAAACTTGAAACTTCGAAAATACGGTAATTCAGAATAGACCCCCAATATTATAATATTAGGTAGGTAAGTAAGTGATTTAATACCGTATCAATTTAAATAGTAACGAAACTTACTTTTGAGTTTTGTTACAGCCTGTATAATAAATAAGGCTCATTTTCGTTTCAGACTACAACAATGGATACAACTATCAACAGCCGCACTCCGGTGATCAAAGCCAATATGATCACCATCACAATCATCACCATGAAAATGAAGTGGTACGTGTTAACAATAAAAAAAACTTAACGTAAAAATTATTCTGTGTGTAAAAATTAAAAATATTTCAAATATTATGCTCAGTTTTATGCTGGTCGCCTTTACAAAAAAAAAAAAACTTAAATAAATCTAAGTAATTGTCTATGGCTTCCTCATTTGCTCGAATTTCAAAATTTTTAGGAACTCTGCGAAAAAAGACGGAATAAAGAAAACTATGGAAACTATGCAAATAAATAATTTAATAAATAGTACTATTATAAAGTATTTCTGTGTATATTATACACAGTATACTTGTGTATAGGTTTCAGTCGATATATTTTGTTGTCGCTCGAATAAAAAATGTCGCCGTAGTCGCCGAAAATTATACTTTTCGGGAAAAAATCTAAATCGGCTACCCTTTTCGCAGTTCCATTGCAATATACCTCGTATAAGCCGTCGTCGGACACACCAAAAGTCTTTAACTCATCACTGATGTAATGGTACACAATATTAATGTCATTATTTTTGATGATTTCACCGTTTTTCAAACAAAATACACCGTCCATAGTCACGAAGTGTATTCGATTTTCGAAATCCACCTCGAATTCCATAACTGAATCAACATTTGCAACTTTCACTGTTCCCTTTCCGTTGTTTAGCACTTTGTATATCGTATGATTGTCTGCGTCTATGTAATACATAGCATTACTTCTAATTATGATTTTAAATATGTTGATATTGAATAGTCCTATGTTGCTAGCTAGATTTTCTATAGGATCGTACTTGTATAAGCCATTTTCTGAGCCGAAATATACGTCTCCTGACTCGTGATCGACCGCTGTCGCTTTATTCTTCTCTATTCCGTATATTTTCGATGATTTCTTCGTGATGACATTCACGTATGCACGCCCCGAATTCTGAATACTATCATCCATGTACATAAAATAGAGGTTTCGACTTGCTGAGTCGTATGCTAGTTCCTTAGCGTCCTTATATTCGTCCGTCAACAATTCTTCTTTGTATAACTTGCTGCCGATTCTTCTCACTGGTGTGTCAGCTACGATTACGCGTAGCACTGCCTCAGTGCACGGTAAAAAGAGTAGAAGGAACAACATTTTGAACGTTCCTCTTTCAACGAGTCGTTTGCTACACTGAGTTAAGAGATGATTCGGTTCTTTTATCTCGTTGAGGTTAAAGGTATGAATTACTGCTAATCAGGATCGCCTACAGGGAAATTCGTTGAGTTTACGCTTGTTTATGAGATAGAAAATCAAGGTAAAAGGTCAGTAGATAAAGTTTTATTGCGCGTAAAAGTAAATATTACACTACACACTGGGTATATAGGACAAATATTAAAATTATGTAAACAACTGTTGAATTCAACTTATTATGTATGCGAAAAATTGATTTTTTTATTTTTATTTGAACCATTGGAAATGAGCAGATGGATCACCTGATAGCAAGTGATAGCGCCACCCATGGATGCTTGTTTCAACAGAGTCCTTGTTGTTAATTAGTGTCCTGGTTCTCAAAATATTCATAATCCCATATACCCTGAGATTGCCTCAGGTACTTGGTGAACGTAAGCGCCAGTTTTCTGGCATACCATGATATTCCGTATTGATCTGGTCGAGCCGACCAATCCATGCCGAAGCTCTCCCAAACCAAGTGTCTACTTAGTATTCGTTTTTAATGCAAACCAACCTTGGTATGTAGTTGCATATCATTGGCTACTTTGATGACATGTATTCAACAATTATGATTAATCAACTGCAATTGAGTTATTGTGTCGAAATGAATGACTTGGCTGTATAGTTTTTCTTTATTTTTTATTTGGATCTGCCATTTACTGTGTAAAATATTGGGAGTTTAGGACACATAACGTAATAGAAGAAATCTGAGCTTCAAAAATTAAAATTTTGACCTAAACTCTCTTTTAAACTCCATAAAACCAAAGTCTTTGTTATAAAATAGTATTATAAGACTAAATGCATTGACATAATATTATTATAAGTACTACGTATATCTCAATTGTATCTCTGCAGCTGTAAGTTTTCCGAATAAAATAAAATAAATAATACTTATGATGACTAAATGCTGTTTTAGGAGATACTTAAAACATATTAAATAATATGATATTAAAATAGTGGGTGAAGAAAACAATTAACTTATTTTAACACTAAAAATAAAAGTCTTATTAATTTTTAATCAATTTATTGTAATCTTAACTAAACACTATGTAATTTTATTCAGCCCACCTGGCTTATATTCAGGAGTGCCAACCTCATTATAAGACCAATGACCTAACGTCTAACTGGGTAAACAAGGATATCCTATATTCCAGATTTTTTCAAGAATTCCATTACCCACTTATTCTTAACAAGCCTTATCCTTATTAAGACGATACACATTAGAACTATCACTATAAATAATATTATCATCATCGTCTATAGCTAGACCATACATATTATCTGTTATATTGAATAGCTTCTCTAAAGTTTGTTCTTGCTTTTTCAATTTGTACACACTATCTTTGATACAAAGATAGATTTCACCATCATTCTCTATTAAACACCTTGGGTAGTTCTCAGCAAACTCCTCAATTAATTCAATGTCGTCATCTTTAGCTTTTTTCTTTAGGCCTTCGCGATTAACAAAATATATATCTTCACCATCTAATACAAAAAGATCTACATTTGTATTCTCCAGTTCTGAAAATCTTTTTACCTCTCCATCATACGTGTATAAAAATTGAGATGGAAACGTCGAGAAATATAGTATATCATCGAAATATACGTACCATATATTCGTACCTTTCTCTGCTATTAACTCAGCTTTTCCTCCTACCTTATACTTGTAAATACCATCTCTACCACCTATGTAGACTTCGTGGGTTTTCTTATTTACTGCTTGTGTAAATCCGTTATTTACTCCAGCGATTGTAGCGAAGTCTTTCGTAACTAAATTGATATAGGCTGCATTAAATTCGTCCTTTTCTATATCAACGCCATAACTAAAGTACACTATGTCTTTTTCTTTGTCTATAACTAGGTTGTATGGTTTGTCAACGTTGTCTTTAAGTAATTCTTGTACATAATTAACTCCGTCGATAGTTATTTGTACACATTTTGTTTCTTCTTGTAATGCAAAATTTGTGGTTGCCAATAATAAAAGCACAATTTTTTTCTGTAAATAAATAATAAATAATATTATATGATTAAAGCGAACATAATTATTATCAAGACTGAGAGATCTAAGATCATGGATTAATAAATTCTCATCAAAGCAGCTTATATTACAACAAAGAACTTTCGACCACAGGTTTAATTGAAAAGAAACTTTACGCTACAATTGCCCTAAGTCTTAAATCGATATGAACAAGTAAAAAGCGAAAGGCCAGTTGCATACTTGACGACATAATTAAAAAAAATACTTTTAACTGTTTTTATACGGAACGTATGAGCCAATATTGAAAAAAAAAACTAATAAAATTTAAATAAAACGTAGTTCTAAAATTGTTTGTAATGTTTTCGTAAGTTAAATATTTAAGTAAATAATCTTTGACTCACAAGCGTCTTCATTTCTGCGCCGCGAAGCAATATTATTACTAGTTTATTAATTATGTAATTTTCGGTATTGATAACAGAGATGTGATTGAGTCGGTACCATTAAATATTTGGTGCATTAAATACAGATTGAATTTGGATCAATAAATTGATTTCAGTTTGTTGATTGTTCAAAACACAAAAGTGTCTGTTTTACTGTATGAGGCTATACATGAACTATGAACTAATTAATAAAAACTGTTAAAATGCATTGATTTTAACTATGTTGTCAATTTTAAAAGGAAGTAATATGAAATGCATTTTTTTATAAAAAAAAAAAATATTTTTCATAATCTTTAATGCAGACGCTGAGGTTATTCTGTACATTTTCTAGGTACTATATTATAGTATACCTCAGTTATACATAATATTATGAATATTACATACATACAAATTTTTGAAATGCATCAACGCGTCACCCTGACCCTGAAAAAAAAACAAATAAAAAAGTAAAGCAATGCCGACTCCACGGACTTCTCTGTTCCACGACGTCATAGGTTATCAGCAAACGTAGTTATGTCTATCGTGTTGACAGCGTTGAGTGCCGTTGATCAGATTTGGAAGATGACATTGGAGCTTGATACTTCGTCAATCTCTGGGTAGATCTCTGGTCTAAAACACAAAACAAGTCTTGAAACTTAAGCTTATTCAAAATTTGTATAAAATTTAGTTGGCCCGTGGCCATCATGGATGGGATCGGGGATAATATTTAAATGTATAATTTTGTAGTTTCGGTTGGTTTTGTAGCCTTAGCACGGCCACCAGTAGAAATACGAAAGTATGGACAAACTGTGGACATAAACTAAAGGTGCCGTTCCGATCTTTACCGCGGCCAATCGCGACCGACAAAAATTCAATTAAAATGCCACTTTATGACAGACTATAGCTGTATATGTCATAGAGTAGGATATTATTTGAATTTTTCATTTTTAAACTATAGTCTGTCATAAAGTGGCATTTTAATTGAATTTTTGGAAACGAAAAAAGATCGGAACGCTACCTTAAGTTTATCTCCACAGTTTGTCCATACTTTCGCATTTCTACTGGTGGCCGTGCTAAAGCTACTGGTGACATACACTTGCCTTCTAATTTATCTTTTTCCTCTGTGCCTTTTCCTGTTCAAAAACCTCGGAACAATAACTTGTTCCGAGTCAAAAACCTTTGAAGTCTCGGCGTTCTTTTTAAGGTTCCGTAGCCAAATGGCAAAAAACGGAACCCTTATAGATTCGTCATGTCTGTCTGTCCGTCCGTATGTCACACGAACTTTTCTCCGAACCTATAAGAGCTATACTATTAAAACTTGGTTAGTAGATGTAGTCTGTGAACCGCTTTAAGATTTTGATACAAAAATGGAAAAAATATTAATAATTTTACAACTGAAACAAAATTTTTTTTTTCATATAACCTATGCGTGTGGGGTATCTATGGATAGGTCTTCAAAAATCATATTGGGGTTTTAATATCATTTTTTTCTAACCTGAGTAGTTTGCGAGAGACACCCTTTCAAAGTTGGAAAATGTGTGTCCACCCCCTCTAACTTCAAAAGTAGGGGCATGATAAGTCTAAAAAAATATACGATGTACATTACTACAAAAACTACCAACGAAAATTGGTTCCAACGAGATCTAGCCAGTAGTTTTTTTTTATATGTCATAAATGGTAATGGTGAAAGTCAAATTAATGACTTTCATTAAATCAACTGAAATATGAAAATAACTCAAAAACCTCTTAATTTCATAAAAATAAACCTTACTGCTGCTGCGGAACCTTTCATGGGCGAGTCCAACTCGCACTTGGCCGGTTTTTTTTAAATTAATTCTTTTTTTCTATAATAAATTAATTCAAAAATCTTATGAATTCCGCGCGCCAATTTTTCTTCTTCTTTTTTAATATATTTTTTTATAATTTCTTATTAATTCATCTTTCCAGCCCAAGTCATACGAGTTCGGGTACTCGGTGAAGGACTACAAGTCCGGCAACGACTACGACCGACGAGAGTCGTCTGATGGGAATGTCGTGAGGGGCGAGTATAGGGTGCAGCTTCCTGATGGGAGAACGCAGATAGGTAAGATCAGCTATGTTACATGGACAGTACAGGCCATGACCTATGGGCGGCAGAGAATCCTAGGATGGCGGTAGAGTTCGTATAGGGGCGGCAAAATTAAAGTGGTCTTTAGTTCTTTACTCATAAAAATATAAATCCGGCCCTGGGTAAGATACATGCAATAGAAAGAGATGCTTACTAAAATATTATTAATGTGAAAGTGTGTCTGTCTGTCTGTTGCCTTTCCACGCTTGACGAACCGATTTGGATGAAAGGTAGGGAGATACTTTGAGAGACGTTGAAAGGAGATACGTGAAGATACTTTAAGAGGGGTCATTTAGTACGAAGTCTTTATCTGATGGTTACATTACAAGCAATCCTTGAATAGAAAAGAATATGAATTCAGAAGATATCGATATATCATAGACTTATAGTCATGTGACTTTTAACCTCGAAAATACAGTCTATCAAAAAAGTGAAGAAATTAAAAAGTGGCAACATCGTAGTGTCATCCCTTTTTACTTAGATTGATTTGAAAGGGATGACACTACGATGTTTCCACTTTTTAATTTCTTCACTTTTTTGACAGACTATAGTATTCCTTGGCATTGTAGTTAGATAGTTGGATGAACCAATTTTGATATTTTTGTGCCACTATAACGACAAAGAGCAAAAACTAAAAATTAATAATTTCTTATATTTTTTGCTCTTTCTTGCTCGATATCAATAACGAAAACTGGTATTGACTTTGACGAGGTATTTTGTAGAATCATTACAAAAATTATAATAACAAAAATAAAAATGACATTTTCAGTGACATACCACGCCGACTGGCTCACCGGGTACCACGCTGATGTGAGGTACGAAGGCGAAGCAAGATACCCTGAACCCGCTAACCAAGGTACGATATTCTAACTTCAAATTTTAAATGACAAAGCTTTAAATGAACGTGAGCGGGGGCGAATGGCCGCGGGCGGTTTGAATAAAAGGAGAAATGTCAAAAATTACGTTTTTGTATGATGGCAGCGTTAGTTCCTTTTTTTGCCACGTTCATATAAAGCCTTGTCGAGCTATGGTCGAGCTGTAGATATGACAAAATATAGATAAGTCATGTTCTTAATACTTTTGCCAGTCGGTACGCAAATTTACTCCCCTATATTTTAATATTTATACTTTTCAACTTTCATTTTGGATTATGCGTCAGTGTGGGCGGTTATAATGCTATTAATTTAAATGTGACGTATTTACTGCGGAATAAACAACAATGGCATATCAATTTAGTCGACTTTCAGTTTTTATTTCCATTTACATCAATGTGAATGGAAATGAAGTATAGTAATTAAAAGTGTATAACGGCTATGCAATAAAGAAATTCAATAGCACATTAATTAAGACGAGTTTTATATCTTCTTTAGATTTTTTTCACAAAATAAATTAAAACAGAGTATTGGTAACGGATTCTTAAAGGAAAATTATTGGCAATATTTTTAGTCCCTCGTTTTTTTTACAGTAAGTAGTTTATCTATTTAACACTGTTGTTTATTGGTGGCAATACTGCTGTAAAAAACCTTACATTTTTTAAATTTGAATTTAAATCAAGAATCGTTTTTTTGCAGGCTACAACTACAACGCTCCTGAATTTGGCGGCTCTCTCTCTGGCTTCCAGTCTCTACCTTCCACTTCATATGGACCTCCTGGATATCATAAATGACCTTTTCAGCAGTAATAACTAAGATAGCTGACAAATGTTACGAGTTTCGATATTTGAACTCATTGAGGATGAAAATGGCGGCTACATTGAAATTAAAGTTACCGACATTAACAAAACGATAGCATTATGTACAAAGATATTAAATTTACTATACGAAGTTATTTCGAGATAACAGTTAAAATTAAAGGCAAAATAAAAGAAAAATATTTTTGGTAATTATATTTTTTTATTTTTTAACTATAAATTTTAAAAACTATCAAAAGTGTTTAAGCGTAGTATAACTTGCATAAAAAAATTAATACCAATAATTTTATTTGACATTTTACCATAATAGTATTATCTAGTTTGTAATTTTTGTACTATTGTAATAATAAAATAAATATATAACATTATGTTGTTGTTATTTACGATCTATCTTTTCATCATATTTTATTATATAAATGCAAACTTTAGCTAGCCACGAGAAAAATTTATCCATAGTACAATCGTTGATACGACTATTTTGCATATTTTCCTATAATAATATCTTCATATCTTTCATAATTTACTTAAAATATGGCACCTCAATCTTCAAAACATGGGATTTCACTAAGTGACAACTTAATAAGCAAATCATAGACCGCATAGATCGGTTCGTTTACTCTATTAAAAGTTATCGCTTTTAAGTTCTTCAAATTATCAGATTCCTTATCAAATACATATTTGTACTTGTTATATGAGTAAAGACCGTTTTTAGTGCAAATATACGGCTTATAATAGAGGTCGGTAGCTAAGCAGTCCGCCTTATGTTCTTCATGTGTGTTTACAGCTCTTGTTCCTAACTTTATCCTGAACAACTCCTTGTTGTTAGTATAAAATATATTGTTGTCGTTATCTACTATTAGCCTTTCGACTTCTAGGCCTCGTAATTCATTTAATAATATAGCTTTACCGTCAACAAACTTGTATGCTTCCTTTCTTTTGTTCGTAAAATACAAATCATCCTTAAAATGCATGTACTGTATGTCGTCAACTATAGGTAGTCTTTCCGGAATTCTTCTTTCGTTAATCTTGAATAAACCATCTGCACCACCGACGAAAGTTTTACCAGTTTTTGGATCTATGGCGATTGCTGTCGCGTTTCTAATGCCATCTATGACTGTGGCATTATGAGAATTCATATCGAAACATCCTAAAAACCTGGCTGGTACGTTGGTTAGGTCTTCGAATGTGAAATAGAGGGCGCTGTCTTGGTTTTTGATAGCCAGATCGTGTAGATGGTTAATGCCATCTTTGAGTATGTCCAAATTGTAGTATCTATCACCCAAATTTATACCCCGGCAACGCTTGTCGGCCCGTGCGACCGCCAACACGGTGAAAAGGATGATCGTCTTCATTATCTGAAAATAAAAGTATTAAAATTAGTTGAGCACACTTGACTTGTCAAAAGGTTAATTATTGTCACGTTTTCTGACAATGAAATAACATGTTTGCTGACTATGTTTCATCACAGTGTGTCATTCTGCTTCCGCAACGTGCGTTAAATTTTATCTCAATAATACTTTTCCGTTCTAAATCAATGTGATCTTTGAATAAACAAATTCGATAATCGAAAAAATAATGTGCCACCGTATTTCATTATTCGAGGCCCGAGGGTGAAGTATCTAACATTAAAATTGCTAGCGTTATGGCCCGTACGGGGAAGCATTAAACTCAGATTAAAAGAATACAAAACTATTATTATTAACAAATAATCGGCCAAGTGCGAGTCGGACTCGCGTCTCGCGCATGAATGGTTCCGTACCGTATAAAGCAAAAATAGGCCAAACTTAGTGTTTTTTGTATGGAAGCCCCCCAATTTATTTTCCATTATTGATATAGGGCAAAAAAGGTCGAAAAAAATCACTTTTGTTGTATGGGAGCCCCCCTTAAATATGTATTTTATTTTAGTTTTAGTATTTTTTGTTATAGCCGCAACAGAAATACACTATCTGTTAAAATTTCAGAAGTGTAGCTATAGGGGCTCTTGAGATACAGCCTGGAGACAGACTGACAGCGGGGCTAAAATGGTCACATTTAGCAATTCCTCTCAATCAATTCAGCAAATGAATTGTCAAAACTGTCAAACTGACAAATGTCAAATCAGTACAAAAATACAGTAATGAATTGCAAGCAGAGTTGCATTTTGCGATTTTAGAAAAATGAACATATTATGATTCCTATCATGATTCTTCAAAGCGACCATTTTAGCCCCGCAGACATCGAAGTCTCAGTAATAGGGTCCCGTTTTTACCCTTTGGGTACGGAACCCTAAAAAGCAGAGACTTTAAAATTTCAACTAAAATAATAGAGCGGTTTTATAACAGTTACTTGTTAAATATAATATACCTACATACTTAGTATAAAACATCGGACACCTTGCATACCTATTTTAAAACTTATTACAGACTATAAGCCAAGTATTTTAATTGTTTCCATTTAGAACTTACCACACAGCGTGTACTTTTAATATGACTAGTAATCTTACAACACAGTATAAACAATAAGGTTCGCACACTGCATACCACTGACCCTTTCATTTGAATCACCACTTTCACTTTTCTTATATCGCGATCGATTGAAAAATACGCTTTTGATACTAAAAAAACCTTTTCAAAAATAATCAAAAAAAAAATAATTAAAGTATAAATAACGTTTATTCCATCTATAATATGAACATTATTTGAGTATTATTTTTCTAATGCGTTTTTTTTAAATAATTTTTTACTACACTCACCTATTTACACGTTATTTCTGCTAATACGTTGGCCATAAACTAACTGATACCTTGTAGATAATAATGATTGAAGTCACGGGCCATGGACATTTGATAATGAACAATAATATAACAAATACTGGTATAAGTTTAGAAATCGAAAAAGCAGGAAGTGCCCTGATTTCTAATAAAAGGCTCTCGTATTACTGTTAAGTTGATTTGATATTTTTTAAAAAGTTTGCAGATTTTTCTATCTAGGTAAATGATATTCGATAATAAATAATAATCGATAAAGGTAATTATTTTTATTTGTACTAGGTATTGTTCAACGTAGGGAATACTGAAAGTTTTATCAAAATCGGTTCAGTGTTTTATGAGATAACGAATTTTGAAGTCAGTTTTTATCTGGGAGCACGGCAGTGCTCCAGCCAAGCTTTTTAGCTAAGGCACGGCCGTAGCATACTTTTCTCGAAGCGGTTCGCAGCTTTTTCACACCCCCTTCATCTTCGATGTTAACAAAGCTAGGGATTTAGAATTTCGGTGACTAGGAGCAAATATTAAAACTAGCTTAACCTCCAAATTACATAATATTTCGATAAATAGTTTAATAGTTACGGATGATCAAAGTTACTACATTTTGTCACTCACTGACTGACAGATCATCAAAATTCTAAGGTACTTCTAGCAGACTTAGAACCTTGAAATTTGGCAACAAGGTAGGTCGTTATCCACAATGAAAGGAAAAATTATGAAACTAGCCAAGTGCGAGTCGGACTGGCGTACATAGGGTTCCGTACCGTAAATTTGTATGGGAGCCCCCCTTAAATCACAAGTTTATGCACTTTTTATTACTTATTATTAAAGATGAAATACAATTAAGTATTTTCTGAAATTTTCAAAAACCTTACTTTTACCATTATGGATATAGAGCAAAAAAAGGCAAAAACGTGTTTGTTGTATGAGACCCCCGATTAATCATTTATTTTATTTTAGTTGGACTATTAGCTTTTATAGCGATAACAAAAGTACATAATTTGTAAAAAATTAAAATATCTAGCTATCTTAAATAACTTTATTAAATAAAAGAAAAGATTTTTATGTTTCTGGCTTTGCAAGAACATTAAAAATGAGTTTCGATTTCATAATAATTATTTTACGTACAAAAGGAAAAATAGTGTTAACAAAGTTAACAATGAAACTATGATAATTAAATTCGATTAAAATATAAATGAAATCAGAACTGCGAATTACGATGTACACTCCATACTCGCTCGATAGATGGTGTAGCACTCCCTTTATATCGCGGTATCGCTTGTTTGCGGAGTATAATTAATATGGTTTAATCGAATAACCTCCTGAAAGTTCAAAAGTTATTGGGCTATCGTCATAGAATTTTTACTTTGTAGAAGTACCTACCTGTTATTATCAATTAATTTTACGACCTAGAATATATACCTAGAGATAGAGAATGGGTGCTAAGCTAAGTACAGAAAAGTTTTTACGTGACCTGAAAAGAAAAGAAACCTTAAAAAAAGAAATGAAATCCCACCAAAACATTAAATGTAAAAAGGAGCCAAAATATTGCATAGCCATGCAATATACGTATCTATCGTAAAAAGTTTTCAGATCACATTCAAGCCAAGCCTTCAACTTATTTTGTAATTTAAATCAAGCCAAGTCACTATAATAATTATAAAATAAAGAAAACTATTGATAAATTCACTGAATGTTGATTTAAATTACAAAATAAGTTGAAGGCTTGGCTTGAATGTGATCTGAAAACTTTAAGTTTTTACGATAGATATATTGCATGGCTATGCAATATTTTGGCTTGGCTTGGCTCCTTTTTACATTTAATGTTTTGGTGGGATTGCTTATTAAAATGTGAGTAAATTCAGACCCCTTCTTGAAATTATATGAGTTTAAGATAACAACGATGGTTGATTCTGATTTCTGATGACTGATCAATGATGATGATGAGCTGTTGTTTTCTTTCTTTTTCGTGGTTTTTAACCATACACTCGGTGTTCCGGCCGGCAACACCGAGTGTGAACCAATCAGAGAGGCCCATTCACTGCAGGACTGCCGTGCAGTCCTGCCGTGAATGGGCCCTTTTAGATGCTTCTACACTCCAAGCAGTTTACCTCAGCACCATTTGACGTCCTAATAGCCAATCCAATTTTAAAATCTATGCCAAAGCCCAAATTACACTGACTAGTATACTGTTCAAATTTAGAAACACGCCCTACGTCAGCTGACACAATGACAGCCATAGATTAAGGATATAAGTATACCTTCGAGGTTTTTTTGGGAGAATGTGAAAGAGTGATGTTGTGTTTTTATATTATTTTCCTAAAATTGTGTTATCTGGTTTTTTAATGTGTAATATTGGTAGGATATTAACCATTAAATATTCGTTATCGTGCACAACTGTGGGAAAGTGATGTAGTAACCAGAAACGTGCTCTTTTGTGTTCCCTCCAAAACTCCATCAAAAGTTTCAGTAAAGCGTCCTACCACTTTACTGAATCGATCGACTTGACTTCTTGACTGTATTGACTTTATACTTAGACTTTGACTAGACTTTGGACCTGACTGACCTGACGATAATATATAAAAAATTGTATTAAAGAATTTTGTTTTCCCGCCATAATATTATACTCGACACTGGCCATGGTTATAGCCGAAGTGCCATTATATGAAAAAAAAAAAGTATACCTTCATGGTGACAGCTGCTGACAAATGTTGACATCTGTTTTCACTTTTCGCAGAAGTTGAGGCTTACGCCAAAAGAAGAAGAAGAAGAAGTCAAACACAGAGTAGTACATAAATACTAAAAGTTGTCAAATTTCAATTTGCATCAAATATATACTATCTGTGATTTGCTTACCTACTTTTTATGGGCGGTCCGCGGTTTTGTTTGCCTTTTATTGAAATAAAGCATAATAATTTTCTACAAATGGTGTTTACCAGTTGCAAATAAAATTTCAATACCGCACAATAGTCATGTGATATTATCCGTGCGACATTGGTATTGTGAAAAAGTTTCTTTTATATTATTTACGCGTAAGTATTGTTTTTATTGATCCATACTAATAATATAATTGCGAAAGTATGTCTTGTCTGTCTGTCACCTCTTCACGCCCAAACCGCTGAACCGATTTTGCTGTAATTTGGTATGAAGATAAGGAAATCCCGGGAAAGCCGAAAGGACACAGGATACTTTTTATACCGAAAAATGTACGGTTCCCGCGAACGAATTTTGCTTCCTTTTGCTAGTATGTAGTTTATAATTGTATAATAATGTGAATCTGCTATATTATTATGGTCATATATTATGTTGATGTGACTTACTATAACTCGTTGCCTAAAATTTTTCCTGTTGACTTAGTATCGGTTTTTCCCTCAATGCATTATATAAAAGTCTATAATCATTGATTCAGAAGACTAGGTAACAGTAATTTAAGTTGGACTGGAGGAAACGGGTACATTTTATTGTCAATGATAGGAATGTGCGCACTGCACATATTCCTATCACTGACAATAAAATGTAACAAAATAGAGGAGCAAGGAGTTACAACTACATATTTAAATAATCTATTTTCTAATTTGAAATAAAGTAAGCAAAGCGATAAACAAACTTTTGAACATATCATGTACCTACATTTTGTTTCATCATAGTCTATTGCATATTAAGAAAGAGTTGTCTTAAAAGTTACAAGTCCATAACTGAAGCTATAACAAAATTAATGTTTTACAGATGTCAGCCAAAATGAGGAAAGCGTGGTATAGATCTCGACGGAACCAAGTTATTATTATATTGGTTATAATATTCTGTATCATCTACTATTTGTCTCTACATGACAGCCTCTATAGAGAACCCAATATTGATTTGACGAGGAGGTAAGTTCCCATTAGTAAATTTCCTGTTTTGCCATAGACCAAATGAATTATTGACAATTTAAAGTAAATGATTGACCGTACACTGTATTCAATAAATATGTCCCTATCACCCACCATTTGCATTCTGATTATAAACTCTAGCTTTGATAAAATAAAGTTCACTTTGCTATAACACTTTATTGTGCAGGAAAATAATAGTGAGCGCTAGAGGCAATAATTAGAGTGCCGATAAAAAAGGGGGAAGGAGACATATTGTACTATCAGAGAAGTTGATTCCTAGGCAGATGGCAGACCTAAGTAATTTGGTCACGTTAAGTCAAACCCATCACAGCTAACATTGAAATGACATAAGCCGACCAAATGACGTAGATCCGTCAACTGCCTAGGGATCAATTTCCTCGATGGTACATGTTGAATATATACTATATAGAGAAACTACACAATGGCTTAGTATGCACTATGCAAGGTATACTGGGCCCGTACCATGAAACGGTTTTGAGACTCAAACAATCGGACGAGAATGCCGCGTCCTGCTCTAACATTGTCATTTCACGTTTGTTAGAGTAGGACGCAACACGACTCTCGTACGATTGTTTGAGTCTTAAAACCGTTACATGGTACGAGCCCAGTATAGTGTATGCCAGTTTATGTGCAAATAAATTTGCTTGTTATTTGTTTTCCAAAGCACTATGGGTCCTTTAACAATCTAGGCTATGTGCTTTTGTTTTTGTTTCAAATGTTTGAGCTTAAATTATGTCAATGGTAATTTGCATGCTGTTTTGTATTTGAATTTAAAGGAGTTGGGAAAAAATTGAAACAGTATCTTTGTTTGCTTTAAATCTTGTGTATAATGATTGATAATATATTTTTTAACAAAATAACACTTGCATTATATTTCTGGACTTAAAGGTTTTAACTGATTTTGACCAACTTCTTTCCGTTATGCACCTGTGTTGTGTTATTGTTCATTCTTTCTACATGCTTACTTAATTTATTTTAATCTTAATGTAAACAAAAATTGTAATTCGACCAAATTAATATGCCACTGTGTTTCTTTTTTGCATTGACATTCAAATTGGTATTATAATAGTCGCCTATACAGTGATTTGTTTATGTTTAGATCAAAATCAATATGATATATTACTGCAATGTTTAAACGGTAGAGGCAGCTGCAGCCGCAGCACCAGCATAGTTAACAAAAAGTTTTGTTTGACATTTGATAAAGTTCTGATATAGGTCAGTTAACTAAAGCTGGCACGTTTACAGTACTCACACTTATGCAATTTCATCATACAGTAGCACAGTATAGCAATATTAGTCCCTACAGCATATATATATCTGTATTATCTATGCCTACAGCACAGACTACTTAGGGATACCTACAGTAACGAAACGCCTTTGACGTCGCACGATGCCGCCACCGATGACAGGTACCGAGCAGATATGCCAGGGTTGCCACGAAACGGGAAATAAAATATTGTAATGCAAATGTTATCATTTAATCTGTTTAATCAGCGTGTTATATTTACATATTTATTTATTTTAAAAACTTTATGCACATATAGGTACAAAGGTGGACTTAATGTCGTATGGCATTATCTACCAGTCAACCTTTGGGCGATACAAGGACAAAGTTGTATAGGTGCCAGTCGAGTTGAAAGAGGAAAAGACCGAAAAAAATAATAAATATATATTATACTTATAAAATATATATTGTACTAGCTGTTGCCCGCGACTTCGTCCGCGTGGACTTCAGTTTATAGCGCGCGGTGTCAACAAAATTGGTGTCAAAAGCTTTTTAAAACCCTGGTACCCCTTAAATCAAAATACCCAAAACAGCCGTGTAGTGTGCACATAATATGATTTTTTTTTACTTAATTAAACTTTTTTATACCAAATTTTAAAGCTTATTTAGCGTTACACAACTTAGCTGCATAATGCATTACACAACCTTAGCTTTGCCCAATGCCCATAAACTATTTATTATTGGTAGACTGTTTCTGATATCTATGTTGGTAGGTGAGTTATTTAATAACATGTACAACAATCGAAAGAATCGCAAACATTAACTCAACATGGTACCACCTCTTATAGAAATACATATGAGCAAGCGATAGCGCGATCTAGGCGACTCTTGGCGCCATCTGTTCCAGTTTTTGGAACTAACTTAATTTGAACAAATTTACGCATAAACACCCCCTTACAACCCCTTTTTCCAGTAAGAAGTAGCCTATGTCCTTTCTCAGGCTTTAGACTATCTGTGTACAAAATTTCATTACAATCGGTTCAGTAGTTTTGGCGCTGTTGTTTTTGAATTTGATATCTAAGTTAGTAGGTGAGTTATTAGTTAATAACGTGTACTTATAACAATCGAAAGAATCGAAAAACGCATTTCAACATGGTACCACCTCTTATAGAAATACGCATGAGCAAGCGATAGCGCGATCTAGGGGACTCTTGGCGCCATCTATTTTTAGTTTTTGGAACTAACTTAATTTGACCAAATTTACGAATTTTCACCCCCTTACAACCCCTTTTTCCAGTTAAAAAGTAGCCTATGTCCTTTCTCAGGCTTTAGACTATCTGTGTACAAAATTTCATTACAATCGGTTCAGTAGTTTTGGCGTGAAAGCGAGACAGACAGACAGACAGAGATACTTTCGCATTTATAATATTATAGTATAGATAAACAAAAACATACTAACTAATAAGTATGATTAGTTCTATGTTACAATAAAGTAAAAATTAAAACGCCATCTGCTGAATCGTATTAGAACTAAAATGTTCATTGCATCGATATATTTCTGGATTTTTTATAATATTATACATAAAATATGTTTAAGATTTTTGAAATTTTATTTTAATACACATCCAAGACCCAGGAACATTGAAAACTTTTTGTTCCGCCTGCGGGACTCGAACCCAGGACCCCCGGGATGAGCGCTGGCCACGCGCAATGCGAATTCATTTTCATCGATATTTTCATGGAAATAAGATATTTTCCCACATCAAAATGTAGCCTATGTCCTTTCTCAGACTCTAGAATAACTGTGTACAAAATTTCATTGCAATCGGTTTAGTAGTTTTGGCGTGAAAGCAAGACAGACAGACAGACAGACAGACAGACAGAGATACTTTCGCATTTATAATATTAGTATGGATAAGCAAGAAGGAATATTTTGGTAGATTTTTCACACAATTATTAACACTTAATACGGTTCCCTTTTTTCTCTCATTAAATATAGCCTATATTCAGCAGAAATAGTGTGGATTAAAAAATATGCATTAATACTTCCATCGTGCATCGGCATCGTGGGTATCGCAGACACAATAGATCTTCAATTGTTATGCTGGCAGCCGGCTGCCGCTATTGGAGATTTATAGTTAAAGAAATTAATTAATTATAATAGCAATCAAAAATAATAGTCATTCAAAACTTATTTTAAAAAGTTCTAAAAATATTACTTTCGTAGTCATAACTTTTAAAGCTTTTTTGAAATTAGGATTATAATAATGAAGCACGGTAGTCTATATCAAATCAATAAAGCAGCACCCGGCTGTCGCATAACTATTGAAGATCTATTGTGTCTGCGATTCCCACGATCGAGGTAATATTTACGTGGACTCTCCGGGCGAGTCTGTGGCACTGATAATTAAATCTCTCCCCTACCGCACGCACACCCGCGCATCGCGCCTTGACGCCCAATTCGCAACGTGCAGCAGAAATCGTAATATTTTAATTTCGCCATAACATTAAAACCAAACGTCCAATTTTAATCATTCAAAGACCAAATATTATCTACATTAACTGTACTTAGTGATGAAATAATTTATTTTGATAAGGGTCAATAGCATGATTTAAATAAACGCATTTAAATATAGTCCAAAAAAAATTCTAGATTTTTTAATAAAAAAATGGTTATTGTGCCTCACTGAACATAGATAGGTATAGTGTGTCGCGGACTTTTTTGTAGATATTTAAAAGATCTATAATTACTTAGAACATTTTATGCCTCTATCTTTTATAGTTTAGGCAGCGTACGCAAAATAAGTAACTTTTCTGGTTGATTTTTTAAACCTTGCGTCCGAAAATCCCAAATATCTTACGGAACCTTATATTTTTCCAAAATAAAAATTAGCCTATGTTCAGCAGAAATAATGCAGGATTCCAATGGTAAAAGAATTTTTCAAATCGGTCCAGTAGTTTCGGAGCCTATTCGACTCAAACAAACAAACAAACAAACAAACAAACAAAAAATCAAATCTTTCCTCTTTATAATAGTAGTGTAGATAATATTATACTATACTTATAATATATCACACATAAAATTATATATAAATAGAACCAATAACCATACGTAATATATTATTATATAATAACTATATTATAATAATATATAGTTGATCAATGATGATGCTAAAAATATTATAAATATTAATTTATGCCATAAATTATGAAAACTAAGAGTCTGCCAACTGTTTCAAGTAAAACTCACGTACCCTGCGCTTAAAAGTATCTCTGGTTTGTGACATCCTGATTTCCAGAGGAAGAGCGTTCCACAGGAGAATAGCCTGGATATTAAAAGAAGAGTGGACGGAACTTGACTTCTAAGAAGGGCAACTTAAAAGCTGACTTGAAGTGGATCGGAGGTGTTTATCGTGCCTGCTGCAACGGTATTGAAAGTGAGGGGCGAGATATTCGGGAGTATGGGGATGATGCAGCAGTGAATATAGCACACACAGTGCCTGTACAGAGCGGCGCTGACGTACTGGTAACCAGTGTAGCTTGGAGCGATACGAAGAAACATGGTCGTATTTTCGAAGGTTGAATATGAATCGGAGGCAATTATTAAACAATCGGTCGAGTTTATCGAGTTTGTCGGCATTAAGATCTAAACAGCACAGGTCACCATAGTTAATTATAGGAAAGATAAGGGACTGGACCAGCAAGGTCTTGACAGGAGTGGAAAGGAAATTTTTGAGCCGGTAGATGAATCGTACATATTATGTCGTACTGCCAGATATTTACGTGAAACTTAATTTTTAGATGATTTTAGTTCTCTATTTAAAAAATTAATTAACCCATCAAGCCCCATCAGCTCACCGGTGAGCGAGACACAATAGAATAACAATAGATTTCCAAGGATCCACGAATCACGATCGAAGGATTAAAATAATGAAGACGCATTCGAAATTTCGAATATATAAAATATCCAATAATTAATCACACGTCAGGTGTAACAGAAGCACTTCAAAACTCTTATTACGTGCGCGGTAAGGGCGCGGTATGTTACACTTGATATGTGTACCTGGGTAGGTAGGTACTAATTAGTATGTAACAGGGTATTTGACAGATTTTTAATTTATTCTATATTGTTTCTCTCCTTGTTACACTTCTTACAACGTAAACAATAAAACAGATATGCAAATACATGCCGCCAAGGCCAACACAATATTAGTGTAAACTATGAGCCGATATTTATGAAAATTTAAATCCTTTTTGTTTTTTGAATCAGATTTACATCCGTACACTGAACATTTATTATATTATCCCATTGTTTATACGATAAGTTATCGTTTTACAACACAAAATTCGTAGACAACGCGCCAACGTCACCCCTGTGGGCGCAGGTACACGAACTCCGCGAGTTTGTGTACGCGGGCCCGCGCCGCCCGCTTCCCCGCGGGTACCCCTCCGTTGCTCTGCGCAAGTACATTCGTTTCACTACTGTAGGGATAATATGTCATATTGCTATACTGTGACAGTAGGTTTAAAAATAAATGATTTTGTAGGTAAACTAGAGTCCCGAACGCTGGCTGCACGCCGATCACACGTGACTGACATTGTAACATCACGCTGTATTTATAAACAGTAGCAAAAGAAAAACAATAACTGTCCCCTTCACGCTCATAAGATAGACCGCGGGCGAGAGAGACGGGCAGACTTTTCATAATGCGCATGCAGTACGACGTCACGCCGCGTGCTTAGGGTCAATTTATAATAGCGCAGAGTCGAAGCGCGTCGAAGCGTTAAATTCGCAACAAGTCGAACGAATGCGCGCGGATTCGCCAGAGTGCCTACAGTGATGACGCGCAGATTCGCTTGTGTGCGCTTGGATGCGCGAGAATGCGCGCGCACCAAAAAGTGGTGGTCAAGCAAATTCGCGAAAGTGCGCGCGGCTGCGCGCGCCTTTTTAAATTCTCAGAAGTATATATGTGCGTTAACGCTTCGGAGTTAAGGTTATGCGCAATGTGTAAATGTGTTGATCATGCCAGCTTTAGTTAACTGACCTGTATGACGTTACAACATGTTGGATTTTGGTCAGATTTACTGTATGTGCTGGTCTCTACCAGCACATACAGTAAATCTGACCAAATACCTTTTGCGTGATATTCCCAATTGAAACAACTAACTGCACCTTGTCCTAATGCTATGTTGAACGGTTTCTAGTGTAGCTAGCAACAGTTTTAGTGTTATCAAACTAGTAAATGCTAGTGCAATGCTTTCGGTGGAGGTTTCACAGCCTAAACATTTGAACAGGTAAGATTGCTTTTTCTATAATACGCGACGCCTTGATAATTTGGCTGTAGGGATATCGATTTTTCTTAGCAATGACTAAAGCTAAGAAATTGAAGTTCATTGTCAGTATTCATCATGTCTTTGTCTTTGAATTACCCATAGCATAACACGATTGGTCAACTTTTAGAACACAGAATAATCAATCAACAATACCTCTGTAAAAAAAGGGATTCCTATTTTGCCAACAGAGGAGAGTGATTTAAGCTTCCAAAATCTTATATAATTGGAATCTCGGAATCGGCTCCAACGATTTTCATGAAATTTAGTATATAGGGGGTTTCGGGGGCGATAAATCGATCTAGCTAGGAATCATTTCTAGAAAATATCATTTTCATCGGATACCGAGCAAAGCTCGGTCAAACAGCTAGTTTATACATAAACTAGCTGTTGCCCGCGACTTCGTCCGCGTGGACTTTAGTTTATAGCTGTTGTTCCCGTACATGGTACGTTTGAGTCGTTTACGCGCAAATCAGAAAAGTATATTGTGTGGGAACCACACATTTTCCCGGGACAAAAACATTCCTTGTCCCAGATTCAAATTAGTATCTCCAATATCCATGCCAAATTTCATCAAAATAGATTAAATAGTTTAGGCTAGAATCATAAAAGTTTCTAATAGTGCGGGAACCGTACATTTTCCGGGATAAAAAGCATCCCTTGTCCTTTCCCGAGACTGAAAGTATTGACATATTGCCATACCAAATTTCATCAACATAGATTGAATAGTTTAGGCAATAATCATAAAAGTTTATTGTGCGGGGACCGTACATTTTCCGGGACAAAATTAGTATTCCTTGTCCTTTCCCGAGACTCAAAGTATTTCCATACCAAATTCCATCAAAATAGATTGAATAGTTTACGCGCAATTCATAAAGGTATATTGTGCAGTAACCGTAAATTTTTCCGGGACAAAATGTATCCTATGTTCTTTTTTGGGACTCAAAATACATATCGTGTCCAGCCGTTTACACGTGATATCGTGACCACGCAAAAATATAAAGCTTCGCCCGCGTAAATTACATATTTCACAGACAAATTAGTCCACAAAAAATAGCCTATAATCCTTCACGTGGTCTACTTCTTATCTGTGCCAAATAACAGAAAAATTGCTCCAGTAGTTCGTGAGATAAGCCCTTTCAAATAATTTCCCCCGTTTTTTCAACATTTTTTTCTATTTCTTCGCTGCTATTAGTCTTAGCGTGATAAAATATAGCCTATAGCCTGTCTCGAAAAATGGGCTATCTAACACTGAAAGAGTTTTTAAAATCGGACCAGTAGTTCCTGAGATAGCGCGTTCAAATAAGCCCTTTCAAATAATTTCCCCCGTTTTTTCCACACTTTCCTCTATATCTTCGCTTTTATTAGTCTTAGCGTAATAAAATATAACCTATAGCCTTCCTCGATAAATGCACTATCTAACACAGCAAGAATTTTTCAAATCGGACCAGTAGTTCCTGAGAATTAGCGCTTTCGAATATGCCCTTCCAAATAATTTTCTCCCGTTTTTTCAACATTTTTCTCTATTTCTTCGCTCCTATTAGTCTCAGCGTGATAAAATATAGCCTATAGCCTTCCTCGATAAATGGGCTAGCTAACACTGAAACAATTTTTTAAATTGGACCAGTAGTTCCTGAGATTAGCGCGTTCAAACAAACTAACAAACTCTTCCGCTTTATAATGTATTTATGGTTTTTAAATTACGCGACAAAAATCATTTTGTCGCTATGCCCTTTCCATTTCTTGCTGTTCCATTGCTTGTTTTCTATGAGAGGCAACGCCGGGCCGGCCTCTCATAGAAAACAAGCAATCTAAAACATATCCAACACGGTTTTTTACTTTTAAACGCGGCGTCACCTTAAGTCCCGGGAAAGGACATAATATGATACTTTTTGTATTATAAATTATAATATGCATGAAATGAGACTCAATGCTATGTTTGTTGCTAAAGTTTTTTTAGCTATTGCATAGCTTTTATCGCAGGCTTTAAGCGCGGTGACCGCATCAACAAATTCCGTAACGAAAAAACCTAACACCACCCACTCCGACCGGCACCGAAGCGCACGCGCCGCGCTGTGCCGGTCGGTGCGGCGTTGCCAGACTTCGGCACGGTGTTTGTGTGCATGCGACTAGACGTATGCTAATAATATTTGCATAAGTTGATAAAAATGCTATGCAATAGCTTTACCGCGGCAGTCCTCGAGTGCCAAACGTATTGTTTAAGTATTTAAGCATGACGAATGCGTATCTAATGAATGGCATTTTTATTTTTTCAGAAAGTCTATTGTCGAGTAAGTTTTTTTGCGATTTTTGCTTGTGCTTTTGGTTCATGGTGTCCTCAGAATAGTGTCATGCTTGATAAGTGATAACATAACGCAAACACCATCTTTTTCGGTGCAGTCAATATTTTATCAAAATATACAAGGTGTAACAAAACTAAGGTTGGGTTGCACCAGAGGCGTGGTTAAAGTTAGTTATAGTCAAAATCATGGTTATATAATTTAACTTTAACCTTAACATTGTTCACATAATTTGACAGAAGACTTTGCTGGTCCGACAAGGCTTTAAATGAACGTGGGCGGGATCGCTGCTGGTAAAGGAGAACTGTCAAAAATGGCGTTTTTGTATGATGACAGCGTTAGTTTCTTTTTTCGCCACGTGCATTTAAAGCCTTGTCGAGCTCTATGGTTATGGTTAAATATGGTGTCCATTTTTTACTTTAACCAAAGATTTGACATTTTGCATTGTAGTTAAAGTTATAGTTAAAGTTACAGTTAAAGTAAGTTGGTGCAACCCACCCTAAGTGATAATACTTTAGGGTGTCCCTTATGAGTTATGAGTTTATGACCTATAATGGAGACTACTTTTTTTATACTTTTGTATGGGAAGACTCATGGCTCATGACTCATGAAGTCATGAGTCATGACGAGGTCACGACGCTCGCGCTGGGGCGCTTGCCTATACAAATGACAAAAAATGATGCTCTTTAAGCGCTGCTACTTTTACAATAAGGGTCCCCGCAGACTTACAATTTAAAGTTGGCCGACTATCGTACAAACCACAGAAATTGATCAAGATAGAAGCGCCATGTCGCTCCAATTTGTATGAACACGAGCGTATGGCGCTTCTATCTTGATCTATTTCTGTGGTTTGTACGATAGTCGGCCAACTTTAAATTGTAAGTCTGCGGGGACCCTAAACCAACAGACACAAACACGTCACCTTAAAGTATTTTCATTTTGTTTTGTTCAATCTTGTATAATCCGGTCGCCGAATACCTAGACATCTATATTCTATGCTTGTCTCTTTCACTCCCATCAATATTTAGCTATCACGTCTTCACCTTTATGCGATAGAAGCATGATAGCCTTGAATGCACCGGGTAACCGGCAGCGTAATTATCTCGCTACAGCAATGCGACAGTATCTGCTGTCGAAAGCCTGTTGATTTGCTGTCGCAAGCTATTATGCCGCGGTCTTGAGGTTAGCAATCATCTTCATTAAATAAGCTGGAATGACGAAAAGAAAGAGGCAAGGATTAACCGATTCAGTGCGGATGACACGGCAGCCGTGTCATATATATTTTTTTAACGTGTGGCGTATGACACGGTAGCCGTATCATCTACTTCTATTGTCGGCACTGCATAATACATATAGGCGAACGCGTTGGCCGACGTGTTGGCAGGCGCGCTGGCCCAATGTGTAGAACGGGCGAAATACCTACCGCCAACGCGCGAACACCCGTTTTACACATTGGGCCAACGCATTCGCCTATATGTAGTGCCGACATATTATGGCGTATGACACGGCTAACGTGTCACCAGAAAACACGGCTAGGGCCGGTTGTTTGATCACTAGTAAACTGTCTTTGCGTGCACATTTTTCACGTGTTGCTTTACTCAACAATCACAGTCCATACTAATACGCTGTAACATATTGTCATTTGTGCATTTGACTAAATTCCTGCTCAAAACGCAACACAAAAGTTGTAGTACACGCGTAGGGTGACAGTCTTGCGACAGCTACGCGACAGGCATTTGGCAGCAGGTATGCACAACTGCTGTTTGTCAAAAAATCGTATACGAAAACTTTTAAAAGCATAACTGCTGTCAAACGCCTGTTGCTTTTCTGTCGCAAAATACATAATGCAGGTATTTCATAATATTTGCTGTCTGCCATAAAATTGTATAAGAAGATTTTGTCAGACAGCAGATCTGCTGCCAAATGCCTGTTGCATTGCTGTCGCAAAATATAGCCCTGCCGAGTGTCATCGTGCGATTCAACGGCGCTTTAAAGCGATTTTTTCTATTCGAGCAGTAATTCAGCCGATAGTACTTAGCTCTCAAACCCCTAGGTATATAGAAAAGAAGCTGGAACAAGCACTGAAGCTGGACAAGGGGTCAGGCTGCGATATACCTAAACTGGATCCCTTTGCGAAGGAAGTTACGCAGTTCGACAAAGACATGTCCGAAGTGAAATGTCCTGGGACGGACTGGGTGAAGTGCTATGTAAGTATGATTGGTACTAAATATTACTATCGACTTTTCTTAGAATCGAATAAGAAAATGTGGAATTGTTCTTGCATAGTCTACTTCTCTATTATCACGTGTTCAAGCTTCTCTAAAGCCTGTGAAGTATAGGCGTTAAAATCATACTCCTTCTTCTTCTATATATATGTATAAAACTCAAAGGTGACTGACTGACTGATTGACATAGTGATCTATCAACGCACATCCCAAACCACTGGACGGATCGGGCTGAAATTTGGCATGCAGGTACATGTTATGACGTAGGCATCCGCTAAGAAAGGATTTTGATCAATTTAAAGGGGTTAAAATAGGGGATGAAAGTTTGTATATTTATACTTCCTAACGCGGGCAAAAGCTCGTACTATTATAAAGAAATTGTGTCTGTCTGTTACCTCTTTACGCCTTAACTTTACAACAAACAAAGATTTTGCTGTGGCATGGATTGGCAAGATACCTTTGAGTCCTACGATATTTATTATTTATATATGTCGCAGGGAAAAGAAGATATCAGGGATATCCCGAAATCCCTAGGGATATCACGAAATCGCGGTAGATACCGAATATTCTTGTTTCTTACGTCTTCTTACTAAACAAATCTAGTGATATGTCATTTCACTAAACTACTAGCGAGAGAAATGCGTAGCTCGATTTTTATTCAGCGGTCTCCGCTTTTCTGACATTTCACTAGATTTGTTTAGTACTCGTAAGAAGACGTAAGAAACAAGAATATTCGGTATCTACCGCGATTTCGTGATATCCCTAGGGATTTCGGGATATCCCTGATATCTTCTTTTCCCTGCGACATATACATATTACGGTTCCCGCGTGATATACGAATTTTGGAGCAAGGAAGTTGTGGGCGTTAATAAACTCAAATAATCCTTTTTATGTTCCAGCATTCAGAATGTCGCGTTGTCCCTCATATACTCGAAACCACGAAGAATATAGTGTGTACATACAAAGATATATTATATGAGAGCGACGCGAAATATACTATAGGTTCGCCGACCGATGTATATGGCGATGAGCCGTACATACTGACTAAGAGCGACCACGTCAAAGTCAGATGCACAGGGAAGCACAAAGGCGAGTAAGTGATTTTTGATACTTTGATAACGATTTTGGGCCTTAGGGTCTTACAGACGGACCGCATTTCAATTGCAATCCAACCGCGAATTGCAGTTCAAGTGCAGTTTGAATGCAGTGACACGACTGCAAACCAAATGCGCAGTCGGATTGCAGTTCAGTTGCAGTTGGCGTGCAGTCGTGTGAACTGTTTGGTTTGCAGTTCTATTGCAGTCGTGTCAACTGCATTCAAACTGCACTTGAACTGCAATTTGCGGTTGGGTTGCAGTTGAAATCCGGTCCGTCTGTATAGACCCTTAGAAATGTGAGATTTATGTGTAGAAGTGATCGCTTTAGAAAACTGAGTTATATTATAGGTCACTTAATTAAGTTTTTTTTTTAAATTATAATTTGCGCCGTCTATGGGCTGTCCGGCCATATCCTTTTTATTTCTAATTAAGTATTAAAGCCACTTATGTGCGAATAAAGCATTATATTTTATTAATTAATTTATTTAATTGTCGAAAGGTTCTGAAACTTTGAAAAGTTTTGTAACTTAGACTAAGGTTTAAAGCCTCCCCTTCATGCTGTGACGTAATATGTAGATGGACCCTTAAGTACCAAGTAGTCAATGGTAAGCTACAACATATATTATTTGACAAAAAAAATCTTCATACTGTTACGTGCTAGGGTTCGAGGATTTGGAGAGAAAGACCTGGTGACTCTCTTGAAGACTTTATTAACACTGCACTAAACACTAGGTCACAACACTTAGCACTAAGTCCAAACACTAATCACTAGGTCCAATCACTAAGCACTATCACTGTCCTAGGTCGTAGCCAAGTCGCAGGTTTCACTGGTTCACTCACTATTGATCACTCCGAAATCGCCTTGATGATAGCTCGAAAGGAACTGACTTCCGGGCCTGCCTGCGGCTCTTTTTATATGGCGAGACGAATTCCAGAAATTTCCCGATTTCACGTAAACAAGTAAACAACCGTGGGAAATTTCTAGTAGGCTCGGGAATGTGCCACAATAAAACTGCCGTCCTTGCGATAAGTGCAGTAAGTTGAATTTAATTTAGACCTTATGGACTCAGTCATAAGGTCTAAATTCAAACACGCTAACAAATAAAGGGTAAACACGTAAACAAACATTGGACCTTTTTAGAAGGTTCGAGTATGTACTTGCGCACCACGTGTCCGTATACCATGTACCGTAACACTACTCCCCTCTTAGAGATGCTCGTCCCGAGCATCATTGTTACTGCCATGGTATCGCGCCAGACGGTCTATGTGTACCACTTTGAATGTCCCTCTTGGTTGCTTTTGAATCCTGTAAGTCACATCGTTCAATCGGGTAACCACTTTGTATGGGCCGTCCCACTTGGTCTGCAACTTTGGAGATTTGCCTTTTCGGCGAGTTGGGTTATGCAGCCACACCAGTGACCCTTCTTCGAAGCCGCTTGTATTCGATTTCCGGTCGTATCTGGTCTTCATGTTCTCACTTGACTGTAACCCATTTTCCCGAACCATGGCGTGTATATAGCGCATCTTTTCCCTTAAATCGCAGACATAATCTGGTACGGTCTTTGGTTCTTCCGGTGATCCTCCTGTCAAGAGGTCTACTGGTACTCGCAGTTCTCTACCGTAATTGACATACGCCGGGGTAGCTTTTATGCTCTCATGCTCGGCGGTACGGTACGACAGAAGGAAGAGCGGTATATACTTGTCCCAGTCCTTTTGTTTGTCATCTACCAATTTCGCCAAATGCCTCTCAAGGGTCTGGTTAAATCTCTCAACCATTCCATCAGACTGTGGATGGTACGCGGTGGTCCTCGTTTTATGCATTCCCAAAATTCTGCACACTTCCTGGAAGACCTGCGATTCGAAATTCCTGCCCTGATCGGAATGGATTTCTAGAGGCACACCAAAGCGAGATATTACTTCTTCGACTAGCTTAGAAGCAACTGTTGTAGCTTCCTGGTTTGGTATGGCGAACACTTCGGGCCATTTGGTGAAGTAATCCATGACAACCATGAAATACTTGTTTCCTGATTCTGTTACAGGAAATGGCCCAGCTACGTCAACTGCGATTCGTTCCCACGGTGCGCCAACGTTATACAAGCGCAGGCTCCCACGGCTCCTTGTCTGTGGTCCCTTCACTGCAGCGCAAGTAGTGCATTTGCGGCACCAATCCTGTACATCGTCTCGACAATGCAACCAGTAGAATCGTTCTCGCACTTTTGTTAACGTCCTCTTTACTCCTAGATGACCTCCTGATACGCCATCATGCATTTCACGGAGAACATCCGGTACTCTCGTTCTTGGGACAACTATCTGAAGATGGAACTCTCTGCCGTTGGTCTTCTCCCATTTCCGGTAGAGTATTCCGTTTTGAAGTATCAGACTGTCCCATTGCGCCCAGTACGCCTTAGTGACAGCGCCAGTGGGTGCTACCTCACTCCAGATTGGTTTTTCATCACGCCGTTTCTTCCATGTGATGATGTGCCGAAGGTCGTCATCTGTTTCTTGAGCCTCCCTCATAGCATCATTCTCCCATGGGCCCAAAGGACTTGTTTTCGTTAACTTTAGTGTCACTTCATTAGATTCCTGTTTAACACAATGGTTGCAGTCTTCTGAACACGGCCTTCGTGAGAGTGCGTCGGCATTCCCATGCGACTTTCCACTGCGGTGTTCCGTCTTGAAGTCATACTCCTGGAGTTGTTCTATCCATCGAGCTACTTGGCCTTCTGGGTTCTTGAATTGTAGTAGCCACTTCAAGGCTGCGTGATCAGTTCGCAGTAAAAAGTGTCTGCCAATGAGATACTTGCTGAAATGTTGTAGCGTCTTTACGACAGCCAAGAGTTCTCTTCTTGTCACACAGTAGTTTCTCTCTGGCTTAGCTAAAGATTTGCTGAAATATGCAATTACAACTTCTCTTTCACCCTGTTTTTGAGATAGCACCCCTCCAATGGCCGTGTTGCTTGCGTCCGTGTCGACTATAAACTGACCTTCAGGTTGTGGATACCCCAGGATTGGTGTTTCACACAGATGTTTCTTTAGTTTCTGAAAAGAATCTTCGGAAGTCTCGTCCCAAATAAACTGTCGTTTATCTTCTGTCAGCCGATGTAATGGCTTGGCTATCTCTGAGAATCCCTTAACAAAACGCCTGTAGTAGGAGCATAGGCCGAGAAATGCCCGCACTTCGGTTTTGTTCTTAGGGGTTGGCCAATTTTGGACTGCTTCTAGTTTCTCCGGGTCCGTCTGAATTCCATCACTGGAGATAACATGGCCGAGATAGTTCACCTTACTCCTGAATAAACGACACTTTTTCGGATTCAACTTTAACTTGGCCCCCTCTATTTTGGCGAAAACCCGTTCTAAGTTTCGCAAATGGTCCTCGAAGTCGCGGCCAACAATGATGACGTCGTCCAAGTAGACTAAGCAAGCCTCTCCAACTAAGCCTGCCAGTACACACTCCATGAGTCGCTCAAATGTGGCAGGTGCGTTGCACAATCCAAAGGGCATGACGTTAAACTGCCATAAACCTTTACCGGTGGAGAAAGCTGTCTTCTCTTTGTCTTTTGGATGAATTTCCACCTGCCAGTATCCAGATTTCAGGTCCAGGGTCGAGAACCATTTCATGCCACTCAAGGTATCCAGAGTGTCGTCAATTCGAGGTAATGGATAACTGTCCTTCTTGGTGACATCATTGAGACGTCTGTAGTCCACACAAAATCTTGTGCTGCCATCTTTCTTCTTCACTAATACAACCGGTGAGCACCACGGACTTGCAGACGGTTCAATGATCTTATGCCTTCTCATGTCCTCCAAAAGGCCTTCAACTTCTTTTTCCTTTGCAATGGGTATCCGTCTTGCTCGTTGACGAATTGGGTTCTCGCTTCCGGTATCTATCCTGTGCTGAACCATCGACGTTCTTCCAAGGTCGCCTTCCTGACTGGAGAAGATATTCGCGTGGCGTTGTAAAAACTTCTTAGCTTTCATGCCCTGCGAATAAGTCAGATTACTCTTGCAGTCATCGAGTAGCTCAGTCACTAATCCATAGTTGCTGGTGTTTGCTGAGTCTGAGCCTGTGATCGAACTACACTTTCTCATCCAGAGAACTTCCTCGCACTTTCCAATGACGTCACCTTTGTTCAAGCAGATCTCGCGATCAGCAAGATTCAAAACCCTGACCACAGCGTTACTGCTTCCACTAACAAGGGTTCTCGCCGTCATCAGTTTTTGCGCTGATGTCTTGGTCGGTGTGTCTTCGATCAACACGCATCTATTCAACTTCTTCTTTCCAGCTGGCGGTAGTTTCACCAGCACCCGAGCTTCCGCACGTCCAGGTATTATGACTTTCTTTACACATTCAACTTTCCCACAGGCGCCTCCAAGGATGAAAATTTCTTCTTCACCACACTTGAAAACTCCGTCAGCGACATTAATTCTGCAGTTGTGCTTCTTCATGAAATCCAAACCCAAGATGCAATCATCCATAATCTCAGCCACGATAACGTCATGAGGGTATGAGGACTCCCCCACATTCATCGTAACTGACATTTCTCCCAGGACGGGTATTGGCTGACCGGAGGCGGTAAGAAGCCGACAGTTAATTCTCCTCTTGTGCCTCCTTGCGGCTTTTATCAAATTTGGGTTCACTATTGTTCTAGAGGCTCCTGTGTCTAGAGTCATTTTGCAGTCCATCCCGTTAATAGTCCCCTGAATCACCAGACTATTCCCGCTACTTGCTTGGGAGACAACCGTTATTGGGGCTTCCTCCGTGTCAGCCAGCACTCGCCCCTTAGTCCTGGCTTTTATTCGTTTCCCTGCTCCCGGACAGGGGACGAAGCCCCTTGCTTCTTCAGCTCCTCCATTTGTTCCTCGAGCCTTTTCATTCTTGCCATCTGGGTCTCCTTCTGCGGGCAGTTGAGCTGAAGATGGCCCCTCTCGCCGCACTTGTAGCACATGGCTCCAAAACTTTTCTTCGTGGGAGCCTTGACCTCCTTGACTTCCTCAGAGACCTCGTGGATCTTATGGGTCTGTCGTATGTCACGGCGAACAGCCTCGACTTCCAAAGCATGCGCCAATGCTTCCTTAAGCGAGGTGTGGTGACGAAGCCTCACCGCAGCTCTGACCTCCAGATCCCTGATTCCGTCGACAAATGCTTGCACAATATTCGTGTCGACCATCTTGGCGTCAGCTCCTGGGTGTGCTTTCTTGACGAGTTTTTCAATTTCCAGCGCCCATTGTTGTAATCCTTCTCCTGAGCGTTGGACTCTGTCACGAAGTTGAGCACGGAACACGTGCTCCAGGTGTCGCTCCCCGTATCTTGATTCAAGGGCTTCCATCAGGTCTTTGAACCCATTTCCTGTATGTGCTTCCAGGACTGACAAGGCTTGCCCTCTGAGTGCGACAGTGAGAGCGGTCAGGCATTGTTCGTCAGTCCATCCGTTGGCAGAAGCAACCGTCTGGAATTGCTGACGATAAGCGTTCCAGGAAGTAGTACCGTCGTATGGTGGCACTTTAACTCTTGGTCCTTGTACCACTACGGAAGTTCCACTAGGCGTCGCGATTCCTGTGGTTTCCACGCGCACTTTCCACTTCTGTAATTCTGTGAGGCCGGTTTTCACATTTTCCATATCCACTCCTAGCCCCGTAACTCGTTCGTCCATTACGTCTACATCTTTTCAAAGCTTAAACACCGTGTCACTGACATCCTTTATAGCTCCAAGCGCTTTTTCTTGGAGGTCTTTTTGTTGCTCTTGTGATTCTCGAATCGCTCTGATTTCAGCACCGAGCTTGCGTTCTTGTGACTCTTGTAAAGCGCCAAGCTTGCGGTCTTGTGCCTCCATCATTGCCTTTTGAGAATCTTTCAACGCCTGACTTTCAGCTTTTTGGGACTCCTGCAAAGCGCCGAACTTGCGGTCTTGTGATTCCTGCAAAGCGCCGAGCTTGCGGTCTTGTGACTCCTGCAAAGCGCCGAGCTTGCGGTCTTGTGACTCCTGCAGAGCCTGAATTAACTCAATTAGGCTTTGTAATTGGGGAGCCACTTGAGGGGCCGCAGAAGCTACGGGCGATGCATGGTGGCTGGAGCCAGTAGGCAGGGGTTGAGCAGACGGAGCTCGGTGGGCGGAGCTAGTGGGCGTGGCCTGAGTGGGCGTGGCCTGGTGGGCGGAGCCAGTGGGCGTGGCCATGCCCAAAGTGGGCGGAGCCTGAGGGGCGTGGCCAGTGGCCGTGTCCCGGTGGGCGGAGCCAGTGGGCGTGGCTTCAGCCAAAGTGGGCGGAGCCTGGTGGGCGTGGCCAGTGGGCGGAGCCATGTGGGCGGGGCCAGTGGGTGGGGCCTGTCCCTCAGTGGGCGGAGCTTGGTCCCCAGTGGGTGTGGCCTCCGCAACTCCTCTCCCGGAGTCAATGGCAGCAGCTCGCTGCGCCCTTGTCCTGACACTCCCTTTGAAGTCCTCTCTCGGAGTCAATGGCATCTCCAAATCCCACTTCTGACACCAGTTGTTACGTGCTAGGGTTCGAGGATTTGGAGAGAAAGACCTGGTGACTCTCTTGAAGACTTTATTAACACTGCACTAAACACTAGGTCACAACACTTAGCACTAAGTCCAAACACTAATCACTAGGTCCAATCACTAAGCACTATCACTGTCCTAGGTCGTAGCCAAGTCGCAGGTTTCACTAGTTCACTCACTATTGATCACTTGTGTTCACTCCGAAATCGCCTTGATGATCGCTCGAACCAAACTGAATTGCCGGGTCTGCCTGCGGCTCTTTTTATATGGCGAGACGAATTCCAGAAATTTCCCGATTTCACGTAAACAAGTAAACAACCGTGGGAAATTTCTAGTAGGCTCGGGAATGTGCCACAATAAAACTGCCGTCCTTGCGATAAGTGCAGTAAGTTGAATTTAATTTAGACCTTATGGACTCAGTCATAAGGTCTAAATTCAAACACGCTAACAAATAAAGGGTAAACACGTAAACAAACATTGGACCTTTTTAGAAGGTTCGAGTATGTACTTGCGCACCACGTGTCCGTATACCATGTACCGTAACAATACAAAAATTAATGTACTCTTATTTATATTCATTTCCAAAAATATCCAAACATCTCCAAAAACTAAAAAGTATTATCAGCCATGCCATGTATTAGCATCTATGTTATTTTTTTCAGCATATTGCCATCAAAATGGTCAGGCCATTCCATAGGTTTTAGGTCAACTGCGACTCCTAAGAAACCTCCTGCGGGCAGAGAGAATACTTTCAATGTACTAATATTTGGCTTTGATTCCACTTCCAAAAATACTTTCATACGAAGAATGCCGAAGAGCTACAGAGTACTCTCTGAGGTTTTGGGTGCAACTATACTAAATGGGTAAGTTGTGTATACTAATAGTATAACGGCCGTTCCCAATATTTGATCTATCTCTGGTTTTGCCCTACTAGAGATAGGAATAGCTCACAATTGACATAAAATATATGTCTCTAATGTCTAATGTGAGCTATTCCTATCTCTAGTAGGGCAAAACCAGAGATAGATCAAATATTGGGAACGGCCGTAAGACAATATGTCAGTCTGTCTTTCCTTTTTGCCGCTTAAGCCGATGAAACTCTTCAGCTAAAGTACCTAATAAAGAGGCCGAGGAAACGACATGCTACTGGGCAGAGCCATGCTTCGGCACGACTGGGCCGGCTCGACCGGAGAAATACCACGTTGTCACAGAAAACCGGCGTGAAACAGCGCTTGCGCTGTGTTTCGCCGAGTGAGTGAGTTTACCGGAGGCCGAATCCCCTACCCTATTCCCTTCCCTACCCTATTCCCTTCCCTTCCCATCCCTACCCTCCCCTATTACCCTATTCCCTCTTAAAAGGCCGGCAACGCACCTGCAGCTCTTCTGATGCTGCGAGTGTCCATGGGCGACGGAAGTTGCTTTCCATCAGGTGACCTGTTTGCTCGTTTGCCCCCTTATTTCATAAAAAAAAGACATAGAATTCAAAATCTAGTATTCTATTGCTGTTCGGTACTTAAGACCTCCATAGTATCGCAGACACAATATATTTTCAATTGTTTTGTGGCTACCGGCTGCCGCTTGAGGATTGATGGGTTAAAGTACAAAATTTTATGGAAATTGGTTTAGCAGTTTAAGGTTCTTTGAGAATCGGGAAAGGACAATTATTCTGTAAAAATGTTGGATTAGTTATATCCAGCAGAAGCCAGATTATTTTTCTCCCTCAAAAACCCTGTTTACTCGCAGCCTTTGTCGACCGATTCCATACAAATACACAGGATTTGCGTGGGGACTGTACATTTTTCCGGGATAAAAAGTATCCTATGTGCTTTCCCGAGACTCAAAGTGTGTGTGAGACCCAGCAAAATATAAAAAAAAGTAAAGTGGAAACAGACAGACAGACGGGACACAATTTCACATTCAGCAAACGTCAAAAGGACGTCAAAAATAGAGTGCTGCTGTCATGTATCACACGTCTCTTTTTACCACGCAGTGTTACTGATAGTGACATCTCTCTTGCTCAGGCCTTTGTTTCTCTATTCCGCTAGGTATATTAACTTTATGAGACAGACAGACACACTTTCACATTTATTTTTATTTATTTATTTATTTATATCAGGCTACATAGATAGGCCCATACAATATATACCTTAATGACTAACATACATATAAATTATATACACTTAATATTTAATAACTACACTTTATCACGATGTTATCGGCGACGTGACGCGCGCTTCATTCCGGAGTCTCCCCCGGAATGTTGAGTATGAGTTATAATATTAGTATGTATTTCCAGTTACAATATAGTCGGCGACGGCACCCCAGCAGCATTATTCCCGATATTGACCGGCAAGACAGAGTTGGAGCTGCCGGATGTGAGGAAACGTATGAACGAGGGAACGTTGGATGATATGCCGTTCATATTCTACAAGCTTAAAGAGGACGGGTGAGTGAGGCGATTTTTCAGTCATTTTGGTGCAAATTTGATGTCATTGTGGCGCCATTTTAATGTCATTGTGGCGCAATTTTAATGTCAGTGTGCTGCCAAATTTTTTTTATGTAATAAGGGAGCAAACGAGCAAACGGGTCACCTGATGGAAAGCAACTTCCGTCGCCCATGGACACTCGCAGCATCAGAAGAGCTGCAGGTGCGTTGCCGGCCTCTTAAGAGGGAATAGAGTAATAGGGGAGGGTAGGGAAGGGAAGGCAAGGGAATAGGGGAGGGTAGGGAAGGGAAGGCAAGGGAATAGGGGTGGGTAGGTAAGGGAATAGGGTAGGGGATTGGGCCTCCGGTAAACTCACTCACTCGGCGAAACACAGCGCAAGCGCGGTTTCACGCCGGTTTTCTGTGAGAACGTGGTATTTCTCCGGTCGAGCCGGCCCATTCGTGCCGAAGCATGGCTCTCCCACGTCTAAATGTCATAGTGGCGCAATTTTAATGTCATTGTGGCGCCATTTGGATGTCACTGCGTTGCCAATCACGTCGCCGAAAGAGACCATTATACCGTCTTTTTCTCATTCCAGCTACCGCACCGCCTATTTCGAGGATATGCCCTGGATAGGCACTTTTCAATACCGATTCAACGGTTTCAAGCGGCAGCCGTCAGATCACTACCTTCGGGCGTTCTATATGGAGGAATCCCAGAGCGGGAGGAAGTGGTGGTCGAACAAGAACAGGTACTGCGTGGGTGATACGCCCCAGTACGCGCTGATGATGAATATTACTGAGCAGGTGGGTGGAGGAGTTGAGGGGAAATTGTGTCAAGGATCTCCATCGAAATCGGTTTAGTGGTAAAGGAGTTGATTGAAAGACAGACTGATAGACAGAAAAACATTCTTTAGTTTAGTAGGTTAGGTTAGGAATTTATTATCTCACTGAATAGTGAATGACGCCTGCAACTCTGTTGCGGCGAACCATGCATTTTTCCATAACAAAATTATCCTTTGTCCTGTTCTGTGTTTCAAAGTATCTTCATACCAATCGGTTCAAACGTTGCATTAAGTGGTAACAGATAGACAAACGGATGTGCAGACAGACGGGTATGATATTAGTACCCGTGGTAGAGCCATGCTTCGGCACGAATGGGCCGGCTAGGCTAGGCCTGGCATGAAGGTCGAAGTTAAAAGAGGAGTCCACACCGCCCTTTTTTCCATACAAACGTTGTCCCCTGTTTCCTCCCTGGATAATGCTAGTAGAGTTATAATTTTTTTCCTGAATATCTACGGCCACTAATACAATGTCCCTATGTTTTATTTTTTTTCATAATTTAATTATTAAATAAGATATGAACGTTCAAAAACCCAAAAAAATGGCCAGATTTTCCGCTGTGTTCAAACGTCCAGAAAACAGATTTGGCTAGATTATACAAAAAAAAAGCAAAACATAGGAACACAGCTCAATCCTTTTTTTAATCTTTAATGAAAAAAGTACTTAAATCGGTTAAGTTTTGGAGAAGGAATCAGGGGACAACGAATCGTTGATTTTCTGCAGTTGTCTCTATCGCGTTCTGCGGTATAGGCTTGAGGTAAGGGAGACAGCTATAGATATTACACGTACTTTTTTTTCATTTCTCTAGCCCCTGGTGTATCCTCTTAACGAAGGACATAGCCATAGTCATTATAACGGCAAAATGTACGGTTCTCGTGCTACATACGTATCAAATACTAATCAAACATTTCTCATTCTAGTTCCTTGATCTACCCGGCAAGAAATACTGCTTCACCTTCATAGCCGACATCACACACGATGACATCAACATGATATCAGTAGCGGACGACGAGACCGCTGCGTTCCTGACGCAGGTGTCACGACACGTTACGCGTGACACCATGGTACTCGTCATGGGCGACCATGGGCCGAGGTACGTGACAACATCATGATACATGACAACATCGATATGTCACGTGACAACATGACACGTCACATGCGCGCGGAACACGATGATACTCATCATGGGCGACCACGGGCCGAGGTACGTGACAACATCAACATGACATAATTTGTCACGTGACGATGACATGAAATGTCACGTGACAACATTATGTCAAGTGCCAACATCATGACATCACTCACGACGACAACAACATGATATCCGTAGCGGACGACGAGACCGCGGCGTTCCTGACGCGGGTGTCACGACAGTTACGCGTGACACCATGGTACTCCTCATGGGCGACCATGGGCCGAGGTACGTGACAACATCATGATACATGACAACATCGATATGTCACGTGACAACATGACGCGTCACGTGACAACATGACACGTCACAGACAACATTATGTGACATAGTCACGTGACAACATCGACATGGAATGTCACGTGACGTCATCAACATGAAATTTTAAGTGACATCACCAAAATTACTTGTTACACGATGGCAATGTCCACTCCATTATGACTACATTGCATTGTTTGTCAATAATAGCTTTGGAGTCCAAAACTGGAACAACCGCAGAAAAAACGATATGGCAAAGATATAATTTTCTCTTTCACTATTCCGGGTTTTTGCTTTTGATGTTTTAGTAGCCTAGTCGCTCACTGTTAAGCTTTTAGTATAATTTCCACGTTTTTAGAGTTCCTCAATAACTACAAGAAACCCTCATAAATTCGCCATCCACGCTAATGATAACCCCTACATTTCAGATACGCGAAAGTCCGCGATACCATACAAGGGAAACTCGAAGAACGCTTACCCCTCATGGCTATAAGACTGCCGGACGACCTAAAAAGATCTAGACCAGACGCCCAGAACAATCTAGATATGAACTCCGAAGTGCTGACTACTCCACATGACATATACGCCACTGTGATGGACGTTTTAGATATGCGGCAACACTGGAATGATTATAAAGTGAAGGGGGCTGATTTGACCAGGGGACTGACTCTTTTGGAGCAGGTAAGGGACTGACATCTTAGTAGTTGATATTTTAAGAAGAAATTCCTATGTAAGGTGTGCCAAATTAAACTGCGTATATTTTTGGCACATGATCTTCTGATTATTTAAGGCAGAAAAAATACGTATATATAAAAGTTAAGGCAGTAAAATATTTGTACATTTTGAAATACACTTCACGGAAAAGCTGTCACGCCTGTTGATTTGTGCTTTAACATAGTAATTTTTATTTATATGTAGATATGTTATCATCAGTCAGCCAAAGTGTGACTATGCGAGCCCCCACAAAGGCTCGGCTTTTAGCTAGTTGTATGATATTTAATATACATTTGTAGCAAATCTAAAGCCAAACTGACTTTTGTCTAATCCACACTTTCTCACTCCAGATACCCCGTAACCGATCCTGTAGCGAGGCTGGGGTGGAACCCCACTGGTGTTCCTGTTTAGCATGGGAGACGCTGCAGCCGTCAGAACCCACGTACCACAAGGCAGCAGAAGCCGTTGTCAACTATATTAACAGTCTTACGGAGTCTGTCAGGTACTGCAAGGATTCTTGTTCAGACCCAAAAGCCTGGTTTTGTTATCTAGATCTGGACTCTATGTATCCATGCTTATTTTATAAATGCAAAAGTGTGTCTGTCTTCTCTCTGTCTGTTATGTCTTTACGCTTAAGCTGCTAAACTGATTTGATGAAATTTGGTATGGACATACTTCGAGTCCCAGGAAAAGATGTAGAAATAATAAAGATATAGGAAATAATAAAGAAATAACGTCTCGTTCGTTCACACGATAAAATTTTACTGTCTGTATAATATTATACTCCTTTACAATTTTTATTGTAAGTAAAGTAAGTGAATAACAGACAATCGAATGCATTAATAATATTACAATGCACGTGAATTAAATTACCTACTGTACATATTTCAGGTCCCTCTGCATCCCCCGCACGCTCACGTCCATAGTGTGGGTGTCCCGTCAGCGTCCTAATGCCGGGGTACTGACATTCGTCGCCGCCAGGGACGCTGACGGCTACGTCGGTAAATTCGGCGACGGCATCACCACTCAGAGGGACAACTACCAGATCAAGGTCAGTCCCCTGTGTCTGTCTCCTAAAGCTGAGTCAGTCCACTGTAGCTGTGCCAGTCCCTATAGGTGTAAAATTGTTATATCTTTCTTAATAGTCCCTCTAAATAAATCAACACGAAACCGGACAGCTCTCAGTTTATCTCAGGTTAAGGTGTGTACAGTGTACTATTTAATGCTGCTGTATGTTTCCTGTATTGCCCCCTGTGACTGCAAAACAGTCCCCTGTACGGTGTACCGATGAGCGGCTTTCCCCACTTTTGCAAATGCCTCGTCTCACGTGTAAAGAAATCCCGTTATTCATAAAAATACTTACACAATGGAACGCTGTAGATGAGATGTTTTGTCTGTGTCTAATACATTGAAAAAGTCGAATGACAATGGCAAACCTTTTTTTATTATAAAATGTTAAATAGTGTATAAACAAAAACTGTACTTCTCTGTTACATTGGAAAATATGCTTGATAGTCACGGACAAAATATCTTATAGCTTATTCATTGTTTATTTTTTTACTATTATGTCAGTCCCCTGTCCACTTACTAATAATATACCTCTATTTACAGTTGGTAGTGGGTCCCGGTCGAGGAGTCTACGAGGCGTCTCTAGTATACAACGTCGCTGAAGATAAATTCGACATTACCACTAGAGATATATCGAGGACTAACGCGTAAGTTACTTTAATGTAGGTCTACCAGAACCTGATGGCAAAAAGTGAGAAAGTAAATTGACTATCAATACCGGGGTAATTGGAATAAAACATTTTTCCTTAAAGCGGCTGATTCTGTGTGTGAAATAAATTTATCCAATGATCAAGGATATTTTTTGAAAATCTGCTGTCAAAATTTGCCATCAGATTCTGGTAGACCTATAGTATATATTTATACGTGTGGGTATTTATATGTGGGAGAGCCATGCTTCGGCACGAATGGACCGGCTCGACCGGAGAAATACCACGTTCTCACAGAAAACCGGCGTGAAACAGCGCTTGCGCTGTTTCGCCGAGTGAGTGAGTTTACTGGAGGCCCAATCCCCTACCCTATTCCCTTCCCTACCCTCCCCTATTCCCTTCCCTTCCCTTCGCTACCCTCCCCTATTACCCTGTTAAAAGGCCGGCAACGCACCTGCAGCTCTTCTGATGCTGCGAGTGTCCATGGGCGACGGAAGTTGCTTTCCATCAGGTGACCCGTTTGCTCGTTTGCCACAATACGTTTGGCTACTATTATTTTTTTTATTTCATAAAAAAAAATAGTAGCCAAGCCGGTAAAAATTGTATTGCCGAAGGCGTTATACTAGTTATTATATCTATACTTATATTATATGTCTAAAGCTGTAGGGTTTGTTACTTTATTGTACTCGAGAAGTATAATGGATCGTATTGAAAAAATATTTTGGTGTTGGATAGACCATTTATCGAGGAAGAATTTAGGCTATTACTAAGTGATACCTTAGGATGTGTGTGTCCTATATATATTTGCCGTGAAAGTAGCTGCGCTTAAAAGAGTTTTTTTTTATATGGGAAAATTCGCACACTCTAAAGTAGTTGGTGGTTGGGTGTATATAAACCTACCTCTTGAATTACTCTTTTACTCAAAATACCGCATCATAATCCCTTGCGTAGATTTAAGGATCAAAGCATATAAGGACAGATAGGAAGCGGAAATGCTTATTAATAATATGTACCTAGTGATACCAGATGTATAATATTTTTTTTACATTTCAGATACAACAACGAGCCAAGCTGCATTAGTGCTACACATCCACATCTTAACATGTACTGCTATTGCAATAACATCTAAAGACCGACATACAAAACCGACCCAAACGTGCCGAAGCACGGTGTGTAACAAAAAGTTACCAGCCTAGTCGCTGATTGAAAAAGAAAATAACTAGCAATGCGTTAATGTACGCAATTTAGCGATTATTCTTTAGAATGTTCAGGATGTAACAAAACTATGCTGTACTCGGCGAAACATGGCGGTAGCGGTCATTGACCTTTTTAGTCTAGGCGCCAAATTAAAAATGCTCGCACTGTATTTAAGAATAAAATTGACCTCTTATAAAGACACAGATTATTAAAGATTCATCGGAAAACCTCTTGGTAACTCTTAGAATGATAATCTCCAACTTTTTATGAGTTCGAAGTGATATGCTTCATATTCAGTTCACATCGAGTATATACGATATCGCCCTTAGACTAGGAATATGTGACACTTCATTGTCAATCGCGGTTTATATAGAAAATTGACAAGTTTTTTGACAGGGGGTCAATGACCGCTACTGTCTCAATTCCCCGAGTACACCTTAGGTAATAATACTTTAGGGTGTGTATGTGTCTCTACATATATATCGCTGCTACTTTCACAGTGAATTATGTATAAGAGACTTATAGACACCCTAAAGCATTATCACTTAGTTTTGTTACACCCTGTATACACATATTATGTAGATCTTTTTACTGTTAAAAGGAGTAAAGTGTTACAGCTGCACTCAGATATAATTGATTACTTTAATTATATGAAAAGTTTGACAGAAAACGTATTAAATTAAAGTTAAGTAATCGTTAAATATCTGTGCGGCCGTTAGTTCCTAAAAGGGCTAAAAGTCCACTGTCTGAGATTAGTCAAATAAGATATTGTATAGTTTTTTTCTCAAATCTAATTTAATTAGATAACAGTCACATTACTTACTAATATAAATGCGAAAGTGTGTCTGTCTATTCCATTACCGCTAAACCGATGGAGATAGTTTGAGAGTCCGAAGAAAGGATAAAGCACGAATCTAGCGGGTGACGTCAAATGTAATACATATTATATGACACGCAACTCCGTTAAGGCCCAGTAGTCCCTAAAATTAGCAGGTCAATGTGATGAATGACGGTCGAAGACGTCGTAAACTACATCCGCGAGAAGACCACCTACACCTTGAGGGTGGAGGGTCTGCACTCTCGTCACAAAGTGAATTTCAGTTCCTTTATGGTGAGAGTGCCGACTCAAGTTTTATCCATCTTCGAGGTGGAGGAGTTCTGGACCGCCGGTGTAGTTTACCGGAGGTTCCGGGGGAGGCTCCCGAACGAAGCGCGCATCACGTCGCCGAAAGAGACTTTACGTGATAAAGTGTAGTGTGATTGTGTGTGTGAATGTGTAAATAATATATATTAGGATATAATTGTTCGGCGTGCATCCGTTGTCTGATTGCCATAACACAAGTTTTAACTTAGCATGGGATTAGACGACGTGATGTACGCTACCTAGCTTTTATACTATTGTATATTATTGTATGCTTAATAAAGAATTTGAATGTCTGTCAGTACGAATATCGACGTAAAGGACATTAAAATATCAGCGTGCCTTGTACAGTGGCGGTTACGCGCTCGCCGCGTGCCTTGATAATAGGAAATAGGAGAAAAAAACCTCTTGTTTTTAGTATTACACAAATCAAATAATCGAGCAGAATTTTTCAAATTGTGTAAGTACTGAATACTGATATACCTTTGCGTATAGTAGATTTTCTCAATTTTAAAACGGTACTTTTTTATACTTATATAATGACATTTCCTTTACAAAAAACATTATTTAAAAAACCCATTTTACGTAGTTGTAACAACCACAGCGCCTTAAGTTGGCATAACTTTATCGCGCGGGAACCGTACATTTGTCCCTAACTAAAACTTTTATATCTCTTTTCCCGAGACTCAAAGTATCCCCTTACCAAATTACACAAAAAACTGTTTAGCTGTTCAAGCATAAAGATATAACAGACAGACAAACTTTCGTATTTTTAATATAATGTACAGTTCTCCCAAAGTGATAATGCGCATAGTAATTTCCGTCATTGTTCGGCAACGATCGTTTTTCCCGAGCGTTGGAAGACGATGCCACAAAACCTTTTATCGCGCATGTCCAAATCACGTCATGCCATGGCAACGCCAACTGTTTACGACTTGACCGTAACCAAATAAATATAAGCAACTTGTTGGTGGCGTTGCCATGGCATGACATCATTTCCAAATAACAGGCAGACAGACACAGTTTCACATTTATAATATTAGTATGGATTTTGACATAAAGTCCATAGATTTTCATTCAAACTATTAATTAAATTAAAGTTAAATAGTCTTTAAATGTCTCTGAGTGTATATCTTCTGTGTAACATAGAATATAGAGCCTAAATATTATGTGCCTTGTGGCACTCCTGTTAAGCACGATTTTGTAATTATTGTAGATAGATTAGTCACTTTGAATTGTACTGAGAAATTCATAGATCTTAAGTGCCCAGTAAACGATCAAATTGTTTGTCAAATATTACGTGTTTGTCAAACAATTTGATAGTGTACAGCTTTGTTTGAAGCGTTTGTGAAACAATCTACAATGAAAACGTGAATTTCATCAAACAAGTTTGTCAAACAAAGGATCGTTTACAGGGTACTTAAAGGTGTCTTTCCGATCTCTGCCGCTTTGATTTTCACATTAAGATCAAAATGATTTGAAACGGAGTAACGGAGCGCCCTGTAAAGTTTGACAAACAGGCTTGATGAAATTCACGTTTTCGTTGTAGATTGTTTGACAAACGCTTCAAACAAAGCTGTACACTATCAAATTGTTTGACAAACACGTATTTGACAAACAACTGATCGTTTGACATGGCACTTAAAACAGTATTTTAAAACAAAAAATCTCATTAATGTATCTCAATTTTAAATTAAACAAACATCACATTTTTATAGCAATCTCTAAAAACTAACGGTCTTACCACAAAATATTTAAACATCTATTGAACAGTTTCAAGGGCATTATGTACTGAATTTTTTTCTAATCAACTGTTCAACAGGTGTTTAAATCTTTTGTAGTAAGACAGTTTCTGTTTATAACTTTTAGCTATAGCCTAGCTTGCTGATCTTTTACGTTAATTTATTTACGTATTCAACAGTGTTGTTAATTGGCTAGTGAATATACAATGTGTAACACAATTAAGTGATAATGCTTTAGATTAGGGTGTGTATGTGTCCATTACGTAGAGTTCACTGTGAGAAAGTGAACTCTATAAGGTCACTACACCCTAAAGTATAAACTACGGATTAAAAAACTACGTATATAAACCAGGAAAGCAGAAAAGACAAGTATTTTTTAAATTCTTTCACGTTTTAACATGTTTTTTTTTTTAATTTCCTAAAATAATAATAGTAATATATTTTGAGACAGGTAAATAATCTAAGAGATTATTTTTCTATCTCAAGGTGTAATAAAAATGAGTATTATTTTTTTCAAATTTTTAGGCTTTTATAGTTCACAATTATTTGATTATTTACAAAAGTAAAATACTTAAAATTGTGGTTATGGTATTACATTCCTAATCCTAAAACGGTACGATTTAAGAAATAGGTATGCAAAATTAAACTTTATTTTGTAAATATGAAGGTACAGATTTTGTTGCAACTTTAGCGTGACTTGAGTCTTTTTGCAGTGAAACTTGTACCTTTCTGTAGAATTACCAAAGAAATTATAAAATGTAACTGCTTTCAACAGTCGGTTAAACACCCTTACTAATAAAATATTTACAAAGCAAATATATAGGGTGTAAATAAACTAAGCGATAATACTTTAGGGTGTGTAGGAGTCCCCGGTATAGAGTTTACTGTGAAAGAAGCAGCGCTGAAAGAGTAACTTTTTTTAAACTTTTGTATGAAACGAGCTTTTGCCCGCGGATTTGCTCGCGTTAAGAAGTACTAGCTATTTGACCGAGCTTTGTTCGGTATTCGATAAAACACGAATAAAATGACATTTTCTAAAAATGATTCCTAGCTAGAGCCTAGAACGATTCATCGCCCCCGAAACCCCCTATATACTAAATTTCATGAAAATCGTTGGAGCCGATTCCGAGATTCCAATTATATACATATAATTATATACAAGAATTGCTCGTTTAAAGAGATAAGATTATAAAATACAAACTTTCATACCCTATTTGAAATATTGTTGGAATTTATCAAAATCCTTTCTTAGCGGATGCCTACGTCATAACATGCAAAATTTCAGCCCGATCCGTCCAGTGGTTTGGGCTGTGCGTTGATAGATCACCATGTCAGTCAGTCACCTTTGAGTTTTATATATATATAGATAATTCATAACGCTGGAGCGCTTGCTGATACAAATGACAAAAAAAACTCTTTCAGCGCTGCTACTTTCATAGTGAACTCTATATAGGGGACTCCTACACGCCCTAAAGTATTATCACGTAGTTTTGTTACACCCTGTATAATATCCGTTGCCTAAATATAAGGCAGTTAAAATACTATATTATTTGTGAATATTAAACTTATTGTGCACTGCCATTACTAAAAAATAGGTTTTGCTAGCATATACAGAACATATAGTCTGTCAAGAAAGTGAAGAAATTAAAAAGTGGCAACATCGTAGTGTCATCCCTTTCAAATCAATCTAAGAAAAAAGGGATGACACTACGATGTTGCCACTTTTTAATTTCTTCACTTTCTTGACAGACTATAGGTAATGTTATAAGTTATAATAAAGAACGCACCAAGTATTATAATATTATAAAAATAAATCTCATTTCAAATCTCAATTTTTCAATATTGTCATAAGATATTATATAATATGCTATTATTAGTATCTATGATTTAGATAATATCTTGGCGCAGAATGTTATTTTTGTATTATTTTAATTTGAAATGCTATTTCTAAAACCAGGGCCCGTACCAGGAAACCGTTTTGAGACTCAAACAATCGTAAGAGAATGTTGCGTCCTACTGTAACAAACGTGAAACGACGTTGTTAGAGCACCATAAGGTTAATATACCTAGCGGAATAGAGAAACAAAGGCCTGAGCAAGAGAGATGTCACTATCATATCATAATGTAACACTGCGTGGTAAAAAGAGACGTGTGATACATGACAGCAGCACTCTTTTTTTGACGTCCAGTCGGCACGTGCCGCACGTTGACAATTTAATCTCATAGAATTCGTGTTCAATCATGCTTGTGTAAGTGTATACGTACACATATTTTTCACACAGATGAAAACCAATTTTGGTTTCGTTTGACAGCTCGAGATTGTTGCTCCATTCCGCTAGGTATATTAACTTTATGAGCAGGACGCGGCATTCTCGTCCGATTGTTTGAGTCTCAAAACTATTTCGTAGTAGCCCTACTGTTTCACAAGTCGCAGCTTTAGTTTTTGATTTTATTGTAATATGAATAAGTGTGTTTTGTTGTTAATAAAAGTTTGAAATTAAAAGGTGTATAATTCCTCTATGGTATCTACTTATACGCTGCGTATATACATATACAGGGTGTAACAAAAATATGTGATAATACTTTAGGGTGTGTACGTGTTCTGTGTAGAGAGTTCACTGTGAAAGTAGCAGCGCTGAAAGACCAAAAATTTTTTTCACTTTTGTATGGGCAAGCGCCCGAACGTCACGAGTTTCCCCATACAAAAGTGAAAAAAAAAATTGGTCTTTCAGCGCTGCTACTTTCACAGTGAACTCTCTACAAGGAACACATACACACCCTAAAGTATTATCACTTATTTTTGTTACACACTATATACAAGTATAAGGTGTAACAAAACTAAGTGATAATACTGTTACGTTCTAGGGTTCGTCGGATTTGGAGAGAACGACCTGCTGAGTGCTGACTCTCTTGAAAACTTTATTCACAAACACTAGCTAGGTCACACAAATCACTTTGTCCAAACACTAATCACTGTCGTAGGTCGTAGCTGAGTCGTAGGTTCACTGGTTCACTCACTATTGATTACTTGTTTTCACTTCGAAGTTGCCTCGAAGATCGCTCAGAATAAACTGAATTGCTGGCTCGTTTACCTGCGGCTATTAATAAGGCCCGAGGCGCTTTCTAGAATGTTTCATTCTGGATCGTACCTAATTCACGTAAACAAGGGTTGGACTTTTCTAGTAAGTACGCGCAGGTAAACATACACCTAACGCCATCTAGTATTGAGTAGGGGATTTATGTTGTCTATGTTCCCCTGATCAGTTTCAATGGTTTGACGCTAGATGGCACTACGTGTCCATACTTTAGGGTGTGTACGTGTTCCTTCTAGAGAGTTCACTGTGAGAGTAGCAGCACTGAAAGACATTTTTTTTCACTTTTGTATGGGGAAAGTCATGAGGCTGGGGCTTGCCATACAAAAGTGAAAAAAAGATTAGTCTTTCAGCGCTACTACTTTTACAGTGAAATCTCTACAAGGAACACGTACACACCCTAAAGTATTATCACTTAGTTTTGTTACACCCTGTATATTATAGCCCGAATATTACGCAAAGGTGCCGCTACTAACACATACAGATATAACAGTAAACAATCCGACGTGTTGCACACGTCATGTCAGAATATTGACAGAAAAGTTGTCAAACGTCGAACAACACTTTTTGTTTACTTACTGTGCTGGTGCTGCACTCTAGCATGAAAACATTGCAGTAATATTGTAATATCCCATTGAATTTTGAAAGTGACTTTTGTTTCAAATATGAAAGTTTAAAGGACAAGATTTTAAAATAAAAGAATGAATATTCTGCATATTTTATTAAATATTATTTACATTTATATTAATTAGTAGTAGATTTACGAGGAAGAATTAGACTTACATAAGACAGTGGTAGATACTGGCCATATTATTGAATATACTTAATAAAAACATATTTTAAATTATTTACTTGAATAGTTTAAAGTTTAAACACACTAGCCAATTTGACTTTGTCGAATTTCATGGCTTCTCTTACATAAATATTAAAGTGAGAGGCACTGCAAAATATTTTAATAAATAATATTTATTTATTTTAATACAGTACTAGTAAGGAAAATTAGTATCACAGATGAAGAATAATTAGTCTAGGAAACAGTTAAGACGAATCTCAAACGCTACTCGAGTTAAACAATTGGTTGTGTCAACATGACAAGGATATTTTTAACAGTTCTACAAGGATGTTACGCGAGGATGACATTGTCATTTGAAATGTCAGCTCGAAATGACACTACTATTGCGCCAAATCTTCTTCTTCTTTTTTATTTTGGCTCCATAATGATTAGAGTGACACTATAAGATGGCGGTGTCAAAACATCCTAGTAATTGTTCTTGCCTTACCTTGACTATTTAGCATATTTAGCGTTTGAGATATCACTAGAAAGTAGAATCAAAATCCTTTTTCATGCCATGTCGTTTTGAGATCACAATAAAACTAAAATTTTATACATTTGTACACACTAATTTGAACACATCTTAAACTGAAATACCTATTTTTCTCCATTGATATTATAAATTGTTTCAACTCATTTCAATCTAAATTCTTAATCAAAACTACGGTGGGTACATTATTCAACTGCCAATTTGCCAACATTATCCTTTTCTGACTCAATATCATTTAAATGTAAACAAAAACCTACCAAAACATGCGTATAATATTTTAATTGGTAGCGTAGTCCATATTGCGCTTTATTTATATTTAAGTTACATTGAATCAGAGTTAAGAGCAAAAACCTATCATTTACTAATAAAAAGATACAAAGCTTCTGGGTATGTTCCAAAATTTAACCCAGTATAGTAGCTCAGTACTCAGTAGGTATACTGAACAGTGAGTTTGGGAACTCACACTCTGTTATATTCTAGTCAAACCACTTTTCTAGTTTATCAGACAAAACCATTCCAACATTTATACAGGTGTAAAAAACTAAGTGATAATACTTTAGGGTGTGTATGGAGCCCCTATATAGAGTATGCTGTGAAAGTAGCAGCGCTCAGGCGCTTGCCCATACATATCACAAAAATCCTCTTTCAGCGCTGCCACTTTCACAGTGAACTCAATATAAGGGACACTTACAAGCCCTAAAGTAATATCACTTAGTTTAGTTACACCCTGTATAAAACATAGATCTTTTTGTTAGTATTTCTCCTTTCTAATATCCACCACTCGTATACTGTTCGTACCCCCGTCCTCTACCTCCGTTGCGGCTGTCTGTCCTGACACCAGTGTCCTCGTAGGAAACCCGTGGTCGGTAGCCGTCTTGGTCAGCCTCGTATTCCACTGTCTGGAAATGAAAATAATAGTATAAATACCTATAGAGTAGTTGGTCTAACTAAACATGTCTGTACATTTCAAAGACCAGTCGTAAAAACAAATTATTGTTTATATTGTAACTAAAAACTATCTTAAGTGATATTATATCCTTCTCGGTCTCTCAAAGTACCTATAAATAATTTCATTGGTTCAACCGTTTAGCGTGAAGGGGAAACAAACAGACACACTTTCGTAGTATAATATTAGTAGGTATTTTGTATTAGAAAACACAATTCGTACTAATACTTGAATCTCTTCCCTGTCTCTTGTCATGTGTGTTGTCACTCACTGTGTGCCTCGTCTCACGCCTCTTACCTGTTTTCGTCCATCAGGCAACAGAACATAATACAGTCCCTCTGCCCTGTCTCCCTGTCGCGACTCACGGTGTCCAAAGTCATTGCCAGATTCCTCGTCTTTCACCATGTACTCGAAACTGTAGTTTGCTGGTTCCTGTGGGATACAAATAGGTTTTTTCAGAGATAGTAGTGGTTATTTAACTTTTTTTTGAGGATTTTGTTTTTGGATTTTTTTGTTTCTAGAAGTCTCCAAATTGAATAGTGACTTAACCAAAAGCATTCACAAAACCCGAAATTATGAAAAGTAGACGGACGGACTGACAGACAGAATATTATAAGGTTCCTTGTTGCTACAACGGTTTGCGGAACTCTATCATTGTTAAAATAAAAAGCTGATAAAGTTTTCTTTCGAGGTACTTTTCACATTTTATGTCAAAAATATGAAAGTCTGTGCCTCGTTATTTCGATTATCATAAACTCTATTTACTCAATAGGACAACATAGTTAACGTAGTACTTAGTAGCTATGTATTTGGAAGTAAATGAAAGCGGCCCACTCCACCACAGCCTAACACAACTTGCTAACATCATCATCTTCACTACCAACAACTCACCCCATTACTTCCATCGTCATACTCGACGCCCGCGCCTGTGCCTCTTCCGCGGCCCGGCGGCAGATACTGTCTGGTCTGACTCTGACCGAACTCCGCTGTGGTTATGTCTGGGCTGGCTGTGAAATAAGTTTTTTATTATTATCATTATCATTATCCCTATCAAAATATTATGAAATGAAATATTAAATGTTTTATTTCCAAAGTGGTAAAAAGCTTACACTTTTAGCATGGTCTACAATCTACATGATGCCTATCATGGTTTAGGCGTAAAAAATCACGGAGTCACTTTTTAGCTAAAAAGGAGAAATGTTTTCAAAAATACGATACCAAGCACACGATATAGTTTAATCTAAATCGGTTCAGCGGATTAAGCTTAAAAATATAACAAACAGACAGACAAACTTTCGCATAGATATCTTAAATGCAAAAGTGTGTTTGTTTGTATATTACCTCTTGCTCTTCAGTTTTAAACGAGTTAAAACTTTGAATTCTCAGAAAGATTGATGGTACTTTTTATTACGGAAAATATACGGATCCTGGCGCTGTACTGTCTTATTTGTAATAAGAAGATAAATCAATGAAATAAAAAAAAAAAAACTAACATACCGTCACGGTTTCACAATAACAAAAACAGATGGCGCTACATATAAAACCAAGATGGCTTACCTCTGCCAAACTCCGGCGGTCCGTACTCTTGCGCCGGTCTGTCATACTGAGCTGGAGCTCCATACTCTGTGGCAGGTCTTGGCGCGAAGTTAGATGGACGGCTAGGAGGACCATATTCTGGGGCTGGCCGGTTTGGTCTTTGGCTGGAAGGCGGTAGGTAGCTGCTGGTGGGTCTCTGGCGACGGTTTGGTGGGAGGTAGTTGTTCTGTGGTCGCGGAGCACCGTAGGATGTTGATGGTCTTCGGCTGATCCAAGTACAATTTTGCTTGTGGAGAATTTTTTATAACATGCCATTTTGAGATTGGTTTTCACACTCCCTTGACAATGTCAATTATTGTCATCTACATATTGTGAAAACATTATTGTAATTTGTACCATAACAATTAACAAACTCAACTATTCCTGTACATCTGTACTTTACTCTAACACCTTGATTACATCTGCCGAGTAGATGGCGAGACAGTACTTTTGGCCCATCACTCGGCAATCGGTATGTTTTATATCCCACCAAAAACATACCTGTTAAAATGCGACCAAGTTCCTTTCGGCAAATCTTTGGTCTAAAAAAGAGTTGAAATCCAATCCAATGCCAAGTTTAGATGCACTTCATCGATCGTTATCATTTTCATCAACAGCCTGATCCATAATACTTCTAAATTTGAACTTGGCAGGTTAATTTAATTATATTATTATCTAATTATACAATTATGAATTAATCAAGAGTTACGTATAGCACGAAAACCTGCCAAGTTCAAATTTAGAAGTATTATGGATCAGGCTGTTGATGAATATGATAACGATCGATTAAGTGCATCTAAACTTGGCATTGGATTGGATTTCAACTCTTTTTTAGACCAAAGATTTGCCGATAGGAACTTGGCCCCATTTTAACAGGTATGTTTTTGGTGGGATTTCAAGACTTTTTGCAAGAAATTGTACCTAATTTTTTCTTTTTGTGCCACACCCGACTTAAACAATACCGTCGATATATGGTGCTAGTTGTATTTGTTAGCTATCAATAGAAGCAAAATTTTCAAGTAAACAGTATTTATTTAATCTATATCAACTCCCAAGCAGTCGAATTCGACCGCGTAAACAATAGATTTCCAAGAATCCGCGATCGAAGGATTAATAAGCTATAGCCTATACAGTATGCATTATACATGATGACAATATTTTAAACCAATCCTCCCACCCTCCTCATCGTATTCTCATTGTATCACTGGCGTATAAGAATTTTTACCTAGAGTTCGTAGAGGAGCCGACTCGCTCTTGACCGATTTCTTCTTATTTTTTTTATTAATCTACATATTATAACACACGACCTGAGTGTCAAATTTCATCATGTTAGGAAAATTGGAAGTGGTACCTATCTAAGATGTAGTAGATGAACTGACTCACGCTTGACCTATTTCTCAAATTTCTCAATTTTTTAAATCTACTTATAACACATGACCTGCGTGCCAAATTTCATAACGCTAGGACAATCGGAAGTGGCCTCTTAGGTTTGTAGGTGAGCCGACTCACGCTTGACCGATTTCTTAAATTTCTCAATTTTTTGTTAATATACATATAACACACGACCTGTGTGCCAAATTTCATAACGCTAGGACAATTGGAAGTGGCCTAGAGGTTTTGATTACCGGTCAGTGAGTGAGTGCCAAAATTAGCTATTTTCACAGGGAGATATTTCAGGACCTACCGAAGCTATATCTATTAAATTTGGTATACTGCCTTAGTACTAGTATATAACTAGGTAGGTTTAATTTTATCTTTGCACTCGCAATAGGCACTGAGCTAGGGGGGGGTCAAATGTGCGTCGAAACGGTTCGTGTAAATAGTGCACGGCATGCGCGCGGCCTGCTGGAACTTGGCCGCGCACTCCGTGCGCTTTGATGGACGTGCTCGGCCGAGGGCTCACACCATTCTACTCAGTACGTGTAATCAAGGTATTAGAGTGAAGTATAAACATACAAAATAGTTAAGTTTGTTGTGTTACTTACATTTTACAAGGAGGTTAGACGTGTGGATGACATTGTCAAGAGTATGTATATGCGAAACTCAAAATGACAAGATATTATTAATTCGGCTTTTTAATTCGGCCACATAGAAAATGAATTGATGGATGACGTTGAAAGTGTGCGAAATAGTCTGGTATGACAATTTATAACATATAATATTCTAATTTCGGTTACGCGCTCAAATACTCATTTCAAAAAACGATAGTTACTTTTAAATTGTGTAATTGATGGCATAACCAAAAGGATGGTTAAATATTTTGCCTGCCCCTTCCAATTTTCTAAGGCTTTCTAACAGGAGTTCATCTTATCAATAGCGTTGTTAATCAGTCAACTTAGCTAGATTTTAGCTAATCGAAAGCGTTAGTGAATTTTTTTTAAAGCTTTCGATAGCTCGCAGGATTTGTCCTGTCAAAATGCCTCAGAAACCTGACAAAGTAGTTAGTAACTTTTGTTCACATCTTACCCAGGTGCACCCTGCCTGTTGCCATACTCTGGTGCGCGGTAGTCAGGAGACGCTGCCAGACGCTCAGAGTATCCCGCTTGAGGGGGGAGGTATCTGAAAGAAGGTTTTTTAATCACCCACAGATATACACACACACACACACAGAGAGACAGACACGTCAATCTTATAGACTATACTATCTACTAACATCTTTACTAACACACATTTTGCAAATCAAGAAATTGAATTGAATCGAACTACCTGTTAGGCAGCCCCGAATTTATAAATAGGCCGTTACAGGCCAAAGCCTAGGGACACTCGCAGCATCAGAAGAGCTGCAGGTGCGTTTTAAGAGGGAATAGGGTAATAGGGAAGGGGAGGGATGGGAAGGGAAGGGAATAGGGGATGGTAGGGAAGGGAAAATGGTAGGGGATTGGGCCTCCGGTAAACTCACTCACTCCGCGAAACACAGCGCAAGCGCTGTTTCACGCCGGTTTTCTGTGAGAGCGTGGTATTTCTCCGGTCGAGCCGGCCCATTCGTGCCGAAGCATGGCTCTCCCACGTTAGTGAATGTGTCTGTTTGGGCGTATGTCTGTCAATTTCTAGTATTATAACTTCCGAACAGATGAAGCGATTCCAATCCATACTGATATTATAAATGCGAAAGTCTGTCTGTCTGTTATCTATTCACACTTAAACCGCTCAACCGATTTTGATAGATATGAAGATACTTTGATTCCCGGGAAAGGACATAGGATACTTTTTATTCCGGAAAAATGTACGGTACCCGTGCGATAAACGAACTTTGTCCGCAACTCCAGGACGTCAACTCATCTAGTAAAATAAAGAACTCAGTTACCTGTTGTCAACAGGTGGCTCTGCCAAGGCATACGCCACTAACACCAAACATACTGCTATCTGAAAACAGAAATAAATCTACACTACTTTTATAAAGAGGAAAGATTTGATTGTTTGTCTTGAATAGGCTCCGAAACTACTGGACCGATTTGAAAGATTATTTTACCATTGGAATCCTACATTAATTCTGCTGAACACAGGCTAAATTTTATTTTGGAAAAAAATAGGGTTCCGTAAGATATTTGGGATTTTCGGACGCAAGGTGTAAAAAATCAACCAGAAATGTTACTTTTTTCGCGTACGCTGCCTAAACTATAAAAGATAGAGCCATAAAATGTTTTAAGTAATTGTAGATCTTTTAAATATCTACAAAAAAGTCCGCGACACACTATACCTGTCTATGTTGACTGAGGCACGATAACTATTTTTTTATTAAAAAATCTTGAAATGTTTTTGGACTACATTTAAATGCCTTTATTTTACTCTAATATAAATTATTTAAAAATCAATGTCCACCCGTGCGAAGCCGGGGCGGGCCGCTAGTTAAATTTATTCTAAAGCTAAAGTACACAAATACAAGATATTCTTGTAACAAAAAAAATGCAAGAGTTTCATCTTCATTATGATAAGACGAACGAATGTTTTCGTTCGTCTTATCATGCAAATACTGAGACGATTTTGATAATTGTTTTCCCATTAGAAAGCCACATTATTCTCCATTAGGTACAATAAATAATAATAGTTACCTTCATTTTGCAATCCGATGTGGTGATCTTTCCTAAAAAAAAGAAAAATATAAATATAAAAATTACTAACTTAAATATCTATAATTTTGAAAATTGGTAAAAACATGAAAAAGACTGCATGGAGTTTTGAAACCATTCAAAAATTGTAAGTCTATTTCATTGCTTCAAATTATTTTTGATCGCGTCCCTAATCCATCCTTTCTTCCAATCCCTAATCCATCCTTTTTTCTCTAAATCCAATCTTTGCGTATCAGACAAAAACATTTTTTTTTTTAATTAAATAAGGGCGCAAACGAGCAAACGGGTCACCTGATGGTAAGCAACTACCGTCGCCCATGGACACTCGCAACATCAGAAGAGCTGCAGGTGCGTTGCCGGCCTTTAAAAGCTATATTTAAATATTTTTTTAATAATATTAAGTAGGCGATTTCAGTGTTATTTTCTCCATCTGCGCTATTTCTAAAGAATTACCCAGCATAATATACAGGGTGTTGGAACAAAACTAAGTGATAACACTTTAAGGTGTATACGAGTCCCGTGTAGAGTCTAGAGAGTTCACTGTAAAAGTAGCAGCGCTGAAAGAGCAAAAAGTTTTTCACTTTTGTATTTTTTTTTCAGAGAATTTCGCACATTTTTTTTATCTTTCAGGTTTCAGCACTGTAACTTTCACAGTGAACTCTCTACAAGCAACACGTACACACCCTAAAGTATTATTACTTAGTTTTGTTACATTCTGTATAACTCACTCTAATTTTTTCTTAACAAAACTAAGTGACGATACTTTAGGGTGTATATGTGTTCCTTTTAGAGTTCACTGTTAAAGTAGCAGCGCTGAAAGGATAACTTTTTTTTAACTTTGTATGGCCAAATTTTCGACGCTGGGGCGCTTGCTCATTAAAATACATACAAATCTAAAATAACTTTCTCTTTCAGCGTTGCTATTTTCACAGTTAACTTTCTATAAGGGACACGTACGTCGTACACACCCTAAAGCAGGGGTTCCCAAACTTATTTTGTCTACTGCCCACTTTGACAACAAATTATGTTTTAGCGCCCCCCATTGTTTAAATTTAAAATGCATCCAGATGAAATGAAATTACAAATCACCCCCCAAGCGACCCAGAAAAAAAAATGGCAGCGTTGTGTAGAGCACAACGCCCCCATTTTTTTTTCTAGGTCTCACAACGCCCCCCTTTAGATCTTCAGCGCCCATAAGGGCGCGCCCACTTTGGGAAAGGATGCCCTAAAGTATTATCACTTACTTTTGTTACACTTGTATAAGGGAAACATACACACCCTAATGTTCAGTTAGTTTAGTTATACCGTATACACTATACCTTGCTTTAAATTTTAACTACAGATATGTAAGTGTCAGTTACCTGAGTCGGTGTGTAGCGATGGTGGCACTGCACCAGTTTATATACACATCTCAACTTGAGATCGTCTTAGGAGCGTCTTCAAAGTGCACGGTGGGAGAGATGCTCTACCTTGCAGTAGAATTATTATTATAATATCACGTTCTTAGAGTTAAGAGCTCACCTGACTCTAAAAATCAAACATCGTCCTTCTCTCTTCACACTCACGCCCGTCTTTCATATGCCAGGTGAAAAAGGACGGCGCAGAATCATCGCAAAGTTAGTTTTACTTGAATAAAAGACGAACTATAATGATTATGAAAAAAGTGTTTTGAGCAAATTTAGGTTTTAACAATACCTTTTTAGATATTAAAAAATATTAAAGAAAAGACAGAAAACTTCGAAGATCCAAGCAAAAATGTGTCTAAAACAAGGTTTTTTGTAAAAAAGAAACTATCGAGCATTTTTTGAGTAATCGTGTTTTCGTCTTGAGCATTTAATCTTTATGAACTGAAGTTACTTGTGTCATAAAATCAGTTTTCTAGACCTTACAGATTTTGAGATCTAGGTTAATGTATGTAGTCAAGTTAGGGTCATATGGGCTCTTAACTCAGACCGCAACGTGACGCCTAGATGCATTTCTATATTTGTATCATGTATGGCATTCATTATACGATCTTAGGCATCCATTATACGATCATACAAGCGACAGTCAATTCCGTCAATCATGAATTATGTTTGACTGATGGTGACTGATGGACTGATGAATGGTATTAGACGATCACACAATTGTCTTCAGTTTTATGTCAGTCAAAGCCAAAATTTTCAAAGGTAAGTACGTTTCTAATTTTTTTTCTATTTTGTCAGACGTGACTCAAAATACGTAACTGATAGTTGCATGAAGCAAAAATCAAGATATCCAGATTTTCGTCAATCAACTTCATGCAACCATCAGTCACTGCATGACACGCTATGACAGGCTATGCATCAGTCACAGTCATGACTGTGGTAAAACTGACAGCAAAACCTACCGTGTAATGTTTGCCTATGGATTTGATAGATTTTTATTGGAGCCTGATCGACCTACTGTTCACTATTGTGTTTTTCCGCGTTCACGAATATTTTTTTCAAAAATGGATAACATCAATACAATCAAAAACTTATTTTGGACAAAACCACGTAAAGTGTCACATTTCTGATGCCAAAGTTGCAATAACTAATAAGTATCTTAAATTGGTAAAACTTTGGCAGCTCAGCTTATCCATTTTTGAAAAAAATTCGTGAACGCCAAAAAACACAATCACAGTTTAACCGGCGGTGTAATGTTATGGTGGTCCAGTGGCTTAGAGCGTGGCTCTTGACTCGGATGTCGTGGGTTCGACCCCCGCGTTGGAAACATGTTATTTCCAAGTTTGGTTAGGACGATGTAGGCTGATCACCTGATTGCCTGAAAAGTAAGATGATCCATGCGTCGGATGGGCATGTAAAAGGTCGGTCCTACATACATTTAGTGTCGAAACATTACGAACTATCATTGTACGGCATGGTAATAGTCAATAGAGTTAAAGACGGCTTTTTATTTCAATAATTCCTGCTGATCCCGAAATTCCCAAGGGGTGCAAGTGCACCACCTGGCACCCCCCTAGAGGATACACCAGGGGCTAGAGAAATAAAAAAAAAAATTGCGTGTAATATCTATAGCTGTCTCCCTTACCTCAAGCCTATACCGCAGAACGCGATAGAGACAACTGCAGAAAATCCAGAAAATCAACGATTCGTTGTCCCCTGATTCCTTCTCCAAAACTTAACCGATTTAAGTACTTTTTTCATTAAAGATTAAAAAAAGGCTTGAGCTGTGTTCCTATGTTTTGCTTTTTTTGTATAATCTAGCCAAATCTGTTTTCTGGACGTTTGAACACAGCGGAAAATCTGGCCATTTTTTTGGGTTTTTGAACGTTCATATCTTATTTAATAATTAAATTATGAAAAAAAAGAAAACATAGGGACATTGTATAAGTGGCCATAGATATTCAGGAAAAAAAATATAACTCTACTAGCATTATCCAGGGAGGAAACAGGGGACAACGTTTGTATGGAAAAAAGGGCGGTGTTGACTCCTCTCTCTTTATGTTGAGCATACTGCACTCCTTGCAATGATACGCTACATTATCAATTCACGAGACGCAGTAATATCGGAATGAGTCAATCGCTATGCTACACATATCTATATATTTAGTATATTTCATAGTAGGTACATAATTATATTATACATATATACTAATACTATAGATATGAAAGTGTAACATAAATAAGTGATAATACTTTAGGGTGTGTATGTGTTCCTTATAGAGAGTTCACTGTGAAAGTAGCAGCGCTGAAAGACCAATTTTTTTTTTCACTTTTGTATGGGGAAACTCGTGACGTTCGGGCGCTTGCCCATACAAAAGTAAAAAAAATTTTTGGTCTTTCAGCGCTGCTACTTTCACAGTGAACTCTCTATAAGGAACACATACACACCCTAAAGTATTATCACTTGTTTTTTTTACACCCTGTATATGTCTGTCTATCACCGCTTCGTGCTAAACTGCTGAATATATTTTACTGAAGGTCATGAATATACCGTTAGGGCCGCGCCACACCGGAATGGCAGCGGCGAGGCGAGCACTTTTAGGGTTAATTCAGACCGCAACGCAACGAGGCGAGGCGAGGTGCGGCGCGGCATAAAGTATGGATTTGACAGATTTCAATTGCGAGAGACTTGCGAACCTGTCAAATCCATATAAACTTAGAAATGCATCTACGCGTCGCGTTGCTGTCAGAATCAACCCATCTGTCATGTGATTTTAAACTTTATCTTCATTATTGTAATTTGTAATACATAGTATCGCTTGAAAAATCGCGGCCGCCGGCGGCCACGAGCGACCACAAGCGGCCACGGGCGGCCGTAGACTTCTCAAGCGATACTGTGTATTACAATAATGACGATAAAGTTTGAAATCATATGACACTGAAAGTGCTCGCCTCGCCGCTGCCATTCCGGTGTGGCGCGGCCCGAGTCTCGCGAAAGTGATTGTGAAGTTTGAAATTTGAATGCCAAAAAACGTACGGTTCCCGGGCGACGGTTTCAACGGAGTTACCCTAAAATAGAATACTTAGTTCGGATCCAAGAAATGTAGCACCCAAATTGTTTGTACTGAAATAAATGTATCTCGCGGATACGCACATTTATCTGTTTCTTCATCTTTATTTCATCTCAGCATTCTCAGCTAACATACGACAGGTTGTCGCAATTTTCGAATGCAACTTGTCTAAGGACCTTAGTCTTCTTTAATGACATGGACGACGTACCTTATATTACTTGTTTTCGGGATAAAAATATCCTATGTCCTATCTCGGGACTCAAAGTATAAGTATTCCAAATTTCATCAAAATCTGCCCACCGCGAGCGGCGAAGATGGCGAAGACATTTGGTGGCTAATCGAAATTATCGAACGCAACTTGTCTACCTTCTTAGAAACTTTTACGTACTTTGTTGTAAACACACCAGCTGTGAAAGATGCGCCTAAAATGTAACCTTTAGCCAAATAGTTAACGGCCTATTGAGATGGTCTTAAATAATTGAACCAAATAAGTTGCATACAACGGCAAACCTTGTAGCCATATTGTCGTAGTGTTGTGCCTGTGTCGATATCGATGAAACTTTTAAATGTCGATAAATTTTACGATATAAAGGATGTAACAAAACTAAGTGATAATACTTTTGAGTGTGTAGGTGTGTATAGAGCTAACTGCTTACTGTAAAAGTAGGAGCGCAAAAATAGTAACTTTTATAATTTTTTTGCACGGCTTATTAAGCTGAAGCGTTTTACAAATCACAAAACAAATTACTCTTTTAGCGCTAATACGCAATTAACTCTATACAAATGACACATATTGTACCCCCTTAAAACGAAGTAACCACTCCTCAAATACTGGGACAAGATTTTTGCCCAAGCACATAATATTATTACGGCATTATCGCAACATAGTCAGCCTAGTCCAGAGGAAAGAACTAGTCAATACGTCTGGGTCCTAGGACCAACGGGTTTCCTCACGATGTTTTCCTTCACCGTACGAGCGTCCGTATTATGTACTCGAGATCAGAAAATGTCTCATAGGTAATAATAAATAAATAATAATAAATTCATTAAAATCAAAATACAATACTATACAATTTCATCACATGGGTGATTCAGGGTAAAAAATCCTGAAAAAATGTACCGTTCCTAATTTCTGCGCAGTTGGATTGCAGGCACAATTTGTTAGGTAATTCGTAATTCCAATGTCGTAAAAGAGTCGTCGTTATTATTTAGTGAACTGAGAACACTGAATGCGTAAATTAGCGTTCACTTTACGCTATAAATTTTCATTACTTTGAACTCTGAAGTATAATTATAGTAATATATAATAATATATAATAATAATTATAGTACAACTAGCTGTCCCGGCAAACGTTTCTTTGCCATGATATAAAGTATTTCGCCCGTATTATTTTATTGAAGTGACTAAATAAGTATGTCACCATGGCAACGTCCATCGCTATCCCGTCGCACAAATAATGGTCGCTGTCAGTCTCGAGTTGTAATAATTTACTATTATTTATTCAGCAAATGCACTCATCAATATAATAAGTAGCCAGTAGCCGATTCTCAGATCTACTGAATATGCATATAAAATTTGGTAAAAAATCAGTAAAGCCGTTTCGGGGGAGTACGGTAACTAACATTGTGACACGAGAATTTTATAATTACTTATATTATAAGATATCTGGATGACCGAGTTTCACTAGGTATAAAAACTTTTGGATACGACTCCCAAAAATTAAAATCAGTGGAAAATAAAAGATTATGATCAATCATATTTAAATCATCATCAATGATAGTAAGTAAGGGTGGGTTGCACCAGAGGCGTGGTTAAAGTTAAAGTTATGGTTATAGTTAGGCTAAATTTAACTTTAACTTTGACCGGAGAAATTGACAGGTGACAGCTGGTCCAACAAGGTTAATAATGAACGTGGGCGGGGGCGCTGCTGGTAAAGGAGAACTGTCAAAATTGGCGTTTAGTATGATGACAGCGTTAGTTTCTTTTTTCGCCACGTGCATTTAAAACCTTGTCAAGCTCTATGGTTATGGTTAAATATGGCGTCTTGATGGCGTCCGTTTTTAACTTAAACCAAATTTTGACATTTTGCATTGTAGTTAAAGTTAAAGTTACAGTTATAGTTAAAGTTAGTTGGTGCAACCCAACCTACGTAATAAATAGTAATAGATAGTCCGTTTCCGTGACTCATAGTATCTTCACACCTGCCAAATTTCATCAAAATCTATTCAGCGGTTTGGGTGTGAAGAGGTAACAGACAGACACACTTTCGCACTACTATATTAGTTTTTTTTTATGAAATAGGGGGCAAACGAGCAAGCGGGTCACCTGATGGAAAGCAACTTCCGTCGCCCATGGACACTCGCAGCATCAGAAGAGCTGCAGGTGCGTTGCCGGCCTTTTAAGAGGGAATAGGGTAATAGGGGAGGGTAGGGAAGGGAATTGGGGAGGGTAGGGAAGGGAATAGGGTAGGCCGTAGGGGATTGGGCCTCCGGTAAACTCACTCACTCGTCGAAACACAGCGCAAGCGCTGTTTCACGCCGGTTTTCTGTGAGAACGTGGTATTTCTCCTTTCGAGCCGGCCCATTCGTGCCGAAGCATGGCTCTCCCACGTGTTAGTATGAATGTATCGACAACAAGTCACAACACTACAATCTATTCGTTACATATTTTAACCTTACGTAGCTCATCAGCGAAGCTCTCTTTCGACCTTCACGGTCATACTTATTTAATTGGTCCATATTACTTATTATAGTGATTAGGGTTGCCAGATCGCTAAACCGAAAAGCCGGATAAAGAAGTCAGCTTGGCCGGACACAAAAAAGAGTTGCTATCGAGTACTTATAATCTAAACTTTTAATAATATAGAAATACGTTCGGCAGCTCGTGTACACCGTACAAATTTTCTTTTTTATTAAAAATTAAAATAGTTTAACATCTAATAGCTTTACAATTTTACATTTCATTCGGTGTTAAACCGTCTAAAATTTGTTTTTCTCTACCAAGGCCGGACTCCCTTTGATTTTGGCCGGACACGCAAGCAAAAAGCCTGACTGTGTCCGGCTTTATCCGGACGCCGCAACCCTAATAATGATTATAGCATGGTCATTACTCACGTTAAGAAGGTAGTGAATCAACGTTAAAATTTCATTAAAATCGGTTCAACCGTTTAAGCGTAAATAGGTAGCACACATACCGTAGTAGACATATCTATTACCTACTCAGTTCTGTTTATTGTGAATAAATTGTAGGAAATCCTTACTAATATCATCTAATATTTTAAATGTGTAAGTATGTCTGTGCGTCTGTTACCTCTTCACGCTTGTTTAAGATTGAAGTCTGAACCAATTTAGATGGGTGTGGAGATTGGAAACGGGAGAGTATAATATAGTCTCTACCTACGAATAATAAAAATTAAGGAAAAGTAACTCCGTCAAAAAACATGCTCTCGACAATACATACTTGTCAAAAATGTGTACCTAGGTAATAGCAGGTAGTAGGTACACATTTTCAATACATTTGGAATATTTAGGTGGCCTTGAGCGGTATCAGCACAATAGACATAACTACCAGTAGTTCGACTGCAAAGAAACGGACACATTTCAATATCTGTCAAATTCGTCGGGTTTCACTAGGATTATGAACGGAATGTGCCTCGCGCTGGCTGATTTAATTTATTTTTAAATATTTAAAATAAAGATTTCAAAATTGGATTCTGTCAATTTTAATCGCATTTGCCAAAACACAAACAACAATACGACCAAAGAGGAACTCGTCCAGCGAATATGTCATATTTTTAAATTCGTAGGTAACAAGTTAACAACCCTAGCGATGATTTTCGTCATAATACGTCAAATTTAAAAATTTCAACATCAGTTCTAAGTCGGTATACTCTATAATTCTGTCTACTCTGGTATCAGGCTAACGTTACAATATGACAGTTCGAAAGGAACCCAATTTAAAACGGTAATAGTATGGGAGTTACGATTCCTTAGTTTTTATTATTCGTAAATCGTGGCTCCTTAGTTATGTCTACTCAGGCTATAGGTAGCGCAAGCAGTATAGGTGATTAGAAAGTGATAAGATTCTTGATGATCACGAGTGTAGAAGGTCGGTCAGATCAATTACAAAATTATATGTTGCAGTGAACTAAATAAGCAGATAATAATCTAAAACTCCGTTACGTTTATCGCGCGGGCACCGTAAATTTTTCGGCATAAGGAGTTTCCTCCGCCAGAAATAATAATAATATCTATAGACGCTTCACACCACGTCAGTCTGGCCCCGTGCTGAGTACCTGAAGGACTTGTGTTACGAATCAAATCAAATCAATTCAAATCAAAATTGTTTTATTTCTGAATAAATTTAAAATAAATGTTTTCAGAATGTCCTACATGATGCCTACCACCGGTTCGGGAACTAACCCGGCGAGGAGAACCGGCGTAAGAAACTCGCACGGGGCCCACTTTTTTACAAAAAAAAAGTGAGAAAAAAATTAATCTTACGGGTACCAGACAACGGAAATATATTTAATACTTTTATACTATACACATAATATATTTAAGATTTTTACTATATGATACACATAGGTACACGTCATATTTAATACACATCCATGACTTAGGAACTTTGAAAACTTGAGCTACCGACAGCCCACTCACTGAGCCACAGAGGTCGTCAAAAAAAGAAAAGAAAGCACACCTGTCTGTCTGTCAGTCTGTCTGTCTATTACCTCTTCACGTCTTTAACCGCTAAACCGATTTAGATGGGCACAGAGATCCTTTGAGTCTCGGGAAAGGACATAGGATACTTTTTATTTCGGAAAATGTACGGTTCTTACGGGATAAACTAATTTTGTCGCAACTTAGGCGGGCATCATCTACATTGATCAGTCATCAGGATACATGAATTGGTAGAATTATAGCTTAACTTTGCTAATATTTAGATTAAACTAAGTTTTAACCATTAAATACATGCCTGCGGTTATAATTATTAATTATAACCACATGTTAGTTTAACTCAAGTATTTAACTATGTACTTAACCCATAACTGTCTTATTTTGATTAATACTCTACCATTGAAAACATGGCCCTAGGCATAAAGGATTTGAAGATATGCAAAATCATTTAGGATCTATAATTGCTTAAGGGTGGGTTGCACCAACTTACTTTAACCATAACTGTAACATTAACTACGATGCAAAATGTCAAATCTTTGGTTAAAGTAAAAAATGGACGCCATATTTAACCATAACCATAGAGCTCGACAAGGCTTTAAATGCACGTGGCGAAAAATGGAACTAACGCTGTCATCACACAAAAACGCCATTTTTGACAGTTCTCCTTTACAAGCAGCGCCCCCGCCCACGTTCATTTAAAGCCTTGTCGGACCAGCAACGTCTTCTGTCAAATTCTGTGGTCAAAGTTATAGTCTGTCAAGAAAGTGAAGAAATTAAAAAGTGGCAACATCGTAGTGTCATCCCTTTCAAATCAATCTAAGAAAAAAGGGATGACACTACGATGTTGCCACTTTTTAATTTCTTTACTTTCTTGACGGACTTATGTTAAAGTTAAATTAGCCTTAACTATAACCATAACTTTAACTTTAACCATGCATCTGGTGCAAGTGGTGCAACTCACCTGTATAAGGCTGGATTTAAATGCGTCGCGTCGGCGCGAACGAGCGGTTATTTTTACAATAATTAGGGTCGTCTATGGGCCAGTCGCCTTTATCCTTTGTTTGTCTCTTTTACATAATTTTGTCGCGTTACATTTTCTCTTAATCCACTGTAAGTCCATCACGCCTTGGACCTTTCAAATTATACATGATTAAAACGAGCGGTTACTCCGCGAGATCACAAGATATCGTATGTAACGAGTTAACAACTAGACTATCCGCAACAGCGCTGAAAGACTAATTTTTTTTTTCACTTTTGTTGGGTAAGCGCCCCAGCGCAGCGTCCCGAGTTCCCCCGTACAAAAGTGAAAAAAAATTTGGTCTTTCAGCTCTGCTACTTTCACAGTGAACTCTCTAGAAGGAACACGTACACACCCTAAAGTATTATCAGGTTTTGTTACACCCTGTAGAGTTATAATAATATTATATACTGCTGAAAGAGTTACTTTTGAGTTTTGACGTTTATGTTTCTATTAAAAATGCACCAAAATCATTAATAATTATTATTATATTTTGTCCTTTAACAAAAATTAAAAAAGGAACTCTTTCTGGTGACAAATACACGCCCTAAAGTAGGTACTAATTAAGTACATAAAACATCAAAGCAATTTGTGATATGCTAGTGTTTCTCTAGATTCGACTTATATTTAATCGTAGCTACGAATAATAAAAACTATAATATTATGTCAACATTTTATAACATAGTCGTGACAATTACTTAACTAAAATCCTACATTTCTGCGAAACGCGGCAATAAACAGAGTTGTCATATTCCACCGCTAGATGGCGCTGTCACGGACAACGACACATCGCTTCTTGCAAAATCGCTCGTGATCTATAGATCTCGTGATCTCTACAGGCGTATCGATTAATTATCGCGTTTTAGTGGGCTAAGGTAGAAGAGGTAGCGGGTTTAGTAAAGAAGGAGTAATGTATTTTTTCGATCGTTTTGGCTACGGTGCCAATAAAAAAAAGAAAATTCTGTATAAACCACGTATTTTAAACACTCAATAATATACAACTACAACAAAATAAACAGCTACTTTTAAGCATTACGTCATCTAAACCCATGTCAATGCATTTTTACATACACAATAATATGTCCGCGACGTGTCGTATCGTTTTTACACTATACGACACCAATATCGGATACCAAACTGCAATTTTTTAACAGTTAAACACTGAGGTAGTAAGTACTACGTACTAGAGCAGCTATTGCGAACAAAAAAAATGTCGCACTTGAGGCATGAGCGGGGTGGGAGGCGGGGCGGTGATTGCTATGGATCAATACCGCAGAAGTGACAAGTTTTGTGCCTACACTCAAATGAATGCAGAATCTATTTGAGTAAGTGGATAAAATAAAAATAAAAATTCACTTTTTTATAAAATTTATAATTAATATGGATCCGTAGTCCACTATAGCTAATTACCTTATTTAAATTACTTAAATATTTTCAAATATGTACCATAATAAAATTATTATAATGTACGCATGTATAATGTACCGTGTAATATTTTAAATACATATTACCAAAATACAAACTCGTCTACGTGAGTAAGTACTTCATTCATCGTCGTCTTTTCATAGATCTGTATTCTGCCTACATTACAACAAGTCTGGCGCGCAGAAGAGCTTGCGGGCGACTAAGTGCACTGCTGCTATATAGATTACGTTGAATGTGACCAAGCATTGCGTTGCGTTGTCGAGTCTAGTACGTATTACATACTATGTCAGTGCAGTTAAATTAAAATTCAGACATTTCTTGTAATTTGTATGAGCAAGCGCCCCAGCATATTGAATGCAAAGTTTATAATATACCCATTCACACTCTAAATTTTTATCACTTACTACTACGATGGCTCAGCGACCCAAAGTGGATCTTGGCCTCCGACACGAGTTTGCGCCACTTGTCGCGGTCTTGCGCAGTTTCTTGCCACTCTGTGACTTAAAGATAGCGTAGGTCCGACTCCACGACATCAAGCCACCGTTACCGTGGACGGCCGACAGGTCGTCGCCCGATCGGACGCCCAAGGAACGCCTTTTAGTAGCACGATCCTCTCCCATGAAACATGACCGAGCCATCAGAGTCGCTGGGCTTTTATTACGCCAATAATATTGGGCTCAGCCATGAGGTCCTAAAGTATTTATTAAAACTAGGCCTTTACATCCGTTGTGGATGTTTTTATACAGTATTTTTCAGAGCGAAGTAACCACTCCTCAAATACTTTAGTGCCTGGGACAAGATTTTTAAATGTCCGTATCCAAAGGTTGCCCAAGCGCATACGGCATTCTCGCATCATAGTCGGCCTAGTTCAGAGGAAAGAACTAGTCAATACGTCTGGGACCAACTATGTGCGGGTTTCCTCACGATGTTTTCCTTCACCGTACGAGCGTCCGTATTATGTACTTGAGATCAAAAAATGTCTCATAAGTCATAGGTACACGCCTGCACCCGGGTTCGAACCTGCACCCTCTAGGAGTGCGAACCGAAGGTCTACCCATTAGGCCACGGACGCCCTAAAGTATTTATTATCACTTACGTTAATTACACTCTGTATACTTTTGTTAAAAATCTATATGAAATTTATTTATCTTTATTTTTTTTATTGAAATAGTTTCCTCGATCTCTCGCTATCCCCCAGACAGACACTAGTCCCTCCAGAAGCTTCACAACCCGCAGGTTGAAAAACACTGCTATAATAAAATGTGTAATATTATGCAATATACAACAAAATATTATGTCAAATAGCGACCGCCGACCTCCTATAACTCACACCACACATAAGTTATACAGTAATAACTCGCCGGTATAATGACAGAATTTGGACCTTCGCGCGATTTGGAGCAGATTGCAGATGCGCGCACGATAAACGCTAAAACGTGAAAATGGTTAACGTATATCACCTGATGGTAAGTCCTGGCCCCTGGCTGGTTTTTGTTGGTTTCACAATATCAATACTAATATTATAATAATTGTATAGTCCGTCAAGAAAGTGAAGAAATTAAAAAGTGGCAACATCGTAGTGTCCCTTTTTTCTTAGATTGATTTGAAAGGGGTGACACTACGATGTTGCCACTTTTTAATTTCTTCACTTTCTTGACAGACTATATGTGGCTGATATTTCTTAAGGCAACGGCTGAACTAATTTAGATGGGCATGGAGCTATACGTTATTCCCCTACACACCCAAAAAATATTTCCCTTCCATTTTTGCCTAAAAGTTGTGCGATAATATGAAGAAACTCATGTATGTCATGGCCCATTCAGTAAATCAGTGGTTTGAGCCAATATCGTGACTGTTTTCATCGGATAGAATTCGCAACTCATAATTACTTGTATTGAGATGTTCTTACATTGTATATTGACTTGATATTGACTTAACTAGATCATTTCGTGATAGTCACTTTTTATTGATGAACTAATCATGAATTTCGCAATGAAAGTACATCATGCTTGCTAGTGCTAGTAATTATTTAATTATAATTGGAATGTAATGTTTTGATTTGAAACCATTTACCGTGGGAGAGTCATGCTTCGGCACGAATGGGCCGGCTCGACCGAAGAAATACTACGGGCTCACAGAAAACCGGCGTGAAACAGCGCCTGCACTGTATTTCGCCGAGTGAGTGAGTTAACCGGAGGCCCAATCCCCTACCCTATTCCCTTTCCTACCCTCCCCTACCCTTTTACCCTATTCCCTCTTAAAAGGCTGGCAACGCACCTGCAGCTCTTTAAACCTGATGTTGCAAGTGTCCATGGGCGACGGAATTTGCTTTCCATTAGGCGTTTGCTCGTTTTCCTCTTATTTAAAAATTAAAAAATTAATGCACGGTTTTTGTGGATTTTTTTTGACCGGAGTTTATCTATTCACTTGCGATTTTGATTGGCTCATATAAAAATCAATCAACAAAGCATGAGCTTTGTCACACCCTGTACAGTGAACATAACAATGTATAGGGTGTGATAAAGCTCATGCTTATTTTAGGGTGTGTTATTATTATTTTACAAAATAATTATTTTTAAATTAATCCTTCGATCGTGGATTCTTTGAAATCTATTGTTATTCTATTGTGTCTCACTCACCTTTGAGCTTATGGGGCTTGATAGGTTAAATTTTCTTTTCGTTAAAAGATGGCGTTGCAAATCTTTTGTTTTCCTTGAATCGAATATATCTGTTTTTTTACATAATTTTGTTTCATTATTATTTTCACAAAACGCTCATATTTTATTTAATTTTAAATTTAAAAAAAATATGAAAAATATGGATCGCACTATCTTAAGGATAATAATAAAAACTCATGCTATTCAAAATTGTATTTATTTTCATCACAGTCTACGTGTAAGAAATAAAATCACAATAATTATTAATATATTTAATAATTATTAGCATTAGTCCGTTCACATAGAAACGCGATGCGACGTGAGTCTTAAAAACGATGCGTCGCGACTTGTGAACTGACCCTTACGTACAATAATAGGCAGACTCGAGTAGCTTAGGGCGCGTTCACACGTTTGCTTTCGGCGATAATATTATTAATAATACATTATTTCTAATACTAATACAAGTTTCTTTGGGCTTATTATAATAGCGTCATACGCCCAGCGTTTAGTTGCACTTAATATTCGCGCACATTATGCAGAGCTGCAGTGGGAATACTATTGCGAGGCGGATTTTTGTTCATGTGACGCGGCCCGCTCCGTCCCACCCCTGCGGCTGTCGCTGCGGCTCAGCGTAGTGTGCCTTTAATTTTTTTTATTTTTTTTTCTTGAAGCAATAACATAGGCATAATTCATAATTGTACTTTTAATAAAATTTATGATAACCCTGCAATATTTTTTGAATATATTAAGAAATAAATAAAAAATAAGTACAAATTAGGGAACTAAAATTAAGTACAAACTTCCACTCGTGCCTAGTATACACCCTAGAAGTGAAAGATTCTATATAAATAATACTTTTACACCTCGCGATTTTTAATCGCAACTACATATCGTGTGAAGCGCTTTTACAGGAACATTCGGGTTAAGTATTCACTGAAGTCTATCCGTCGCTTTCGCTCGGCTGAAACAAAGATTTTTGATTAAAAAAATATGATCTTATTTATATAAGTAAGGCATTTATAGATTTCTAAAATTGCTAGGTAATCGTCGAGCCTCTTTTCCCCAAGACTCAATATACCTCTTTACCAAATGTCATCTAAGTCGGTTCAGTCGTTTAAGTATAAAGAGCAGATAAACAATTATTATTTGCATGAGTAATAATAATAAAAGCATTAGCCGCTAAAAAAATTCGGCTTAACTACTTCACAAAAGGTTTCAAGCCTCTTACAGTGATTTGACCGGTTCAATATTTTGTATCCTGAATCCTGATTTCTGAATTAAAGTTTTGAATCAGGAGCTATGTTTAAATTTCCTAATTTAACATTCACAAAATATATGACGCCCGCAACTTCGTGGCGTCAAAACTCGTTTATCGCGCGTTTATGTCCTTTCCCGGACGTAAAGTATCTTCATACCTCAGCAAAATCGGTTCAGCGGCTTGGGCGTCAAAAGCTAACAGGCAGACAGACTTTCGCATGTATAATATTACTGCAATATACTCACTTTGGCGGGATAGAGGAAGGTGTTGACGTGGGTGCTGCCGAACATGTTGGTGGCTGTGCAGGTGAGCTCGCCCATATCGCCCCACTCCAGAGGGGAGATAACCAGTTCGCCGGACCGGAGCACCTGGGGAAGAGTAGATGTAGTTTTACAACTACAGCACTAGAGCGCATTATGCGGCATATTCGATGACGGCGGCTGGTCTATTTCAATGGAACAGCCTTTCTTTAGCTAGGCTTTAGGCTTGCGAAGTAGATGCCCAAGTGTATGCACAAAAACAAGAAAGAGAGAACTCTTTCTTTACTTTCGTAAACCTAGGAAAATGCAAATTCTTAGCTCTAGGTACTTATTAAATTTAAGGCATATTGTAAAATTACAATTAATATGAAGCATTTTAATTGGCTCATCTACTATATTGTGTTCAGTTTTTAAATTATACACTAAAATTAAAAAATATATATATTCATTAATTAATAATTACAGATACTAAGTTTTCTATGTATCGTAAAATATTATAATTTATAACCAACCTTCATCCTCGGGTTATCCGTAACCGGTCGTCCCTCCGCGTCCGTCCACCGCACACTGGGCCGCGGGTGTCCGCGAGCAGCACACGGCAGCCGCGTGATGCTGCCGATGGGGTCCGCGAGCACGCGAGCATGGCGGAGGATGCGCGGCGCAAGGGGGACTAGCCGGGACCGTTCTGTTCGCTCTGTTACACCCGCTGTAAATGATGCAAAAAGCAAATGAAAATTTGTGTTGTCACCAGTTCTGGATTTATGTATAGGGCAACAAACACATAATAGTATTTAAAAGGTAGCTGTAGCCAAAGTTATATATAGTATGCTCATATGCTAGCCACACATAAAACTAGCAAAAACTCTCTAAAATTTCACAGCAAACTCTACATATAGAACACATATACACCTTAAAGTATTATCATATTTTGTCACTAGTTAGTTTTGTTATACCCTGTATCATATTGTATACAGTCTGACAAAAAAGTCACGAAATTAAAAAGTGGCAACACCGTAGTGTCATCCCTTTTTTCTTAGATTGATTTGAAAGGGATGACACAACAATGTTGCCACTTTTTAATTTCATGATTTTTTTGACAGACTGTACCTATTAATATGATAATTATATTATCTTATTTATATAATTATCATATTAATAGGTTATTCGGCACTTATCAGGAAGTGCTGAAACAGGCCCTTATTATAATAAACTTACCATTATAAACGATAGTATGCGCCCGCGCAGTGAGGTGTCCGGATATCGCGACGCAGGTGTACCGCGCGTCCGCGCCGCCTGACAGCAGCACCGTCGACGACACTCGCGCCAGCGACTGGGGGTTCGAGTCCGATATCTCGTGCGACTCCTTGTCGTACTGTGTAAAGGATTTTTTTTGTTATATTGCAATTTTTATTTTCTTGAAATAGTTAAATCCTTGCTAACAATACAAAATAATTTTGCTTATTCTTGTGAAAATTCTCTTTTCAAATTACTTATTCGGTTCACGCATGAATCTTGTGAAACGAATTTCACAGAAAGATAAATTTAATCTAGTAACTAATATATTTCTCATTAATATCATATTTTCAGTTGTAAAAAAAGAGTGTAATATTAAATTTTTGAAATATAATAATAGGAAGCAAAACTCATAAAACAGTGACATCTAGCGATGACATCTTGAACTAAGATTATAGTGTTTAAAGTTTTAGCGGACCAGTTGGTCTCTCTAAGAGTTCACTAGAGGTCGGAGGAGTAAAGAGTAAAACTCGATTTACTGTGGTGAACTGAAGTGATTTATTGAACAATCTGTGCGGTTTATATACAAAAAAATGAGATAATTATTATTATTAAAAAATGTACACGAAGTTAAAAGGTTGATTTTCATTGGCTATTACAATTAGAAAGAGATGTACAGAAAGGGATAAAAACATTTACAAAAATTAGAAAGGGAAAAAAATTGAATAAGAAATATTTAGAAGGTAATTATGATTGCCGCGCGAGAAACTGGCCGCGCCGCGGCGCGCGGCGCTGGCATCGCCCGAGTATAAATATGGGCTCTCGCGGGCCGCGAATTCAGTCCGCGCGCGCATTCCATACCGACGACGTCTCGCTGCCGGTCGCCGCCGTGCCGGTAATAATTATAGTAGTGCCGCCATTTTGTGAAGATGGAAGCTCTGCAAACGCCATGAAGACCGTAGCCACGCTGCGAAGATCCCTCGCTCGACGTAGCCGCGATGTGAGGACGCGTAGTGTTGTTGCGAAGAATCCTTATTAGAAAAATGCCTTTTTCAAGGCCGGTTCATGTCCGGTATTATTACACGGACAGCTGTTTCTCTTGTCATTGCGAACGTACGTTCTTTGCAGAGCGATTTTCTTCTGTGTTTCACTTCTATAACGAACGTATACAAAGACGGCGTGCGTTCTTTTCAGAGCGCGTTGTTTTCTTTGTTTCATCGGCGAACGAACGTAGGTACTGCTACAGTGCTCCCCCTCAAGCGAAGCGTACCGGCAGTCTGACGACACGGCCTGTTCTTGTTGTCTTCTGTGCTGGACTTGCTGGTAACTTCTGCTTGATCGGTGTTGCACTTGGTAATGGTTGTGAGGTAACAGGTAAAGGTAATGAGGTAACGGGTAAAGGTAATGAGGTATTTTGAGGTAAATTATTGGTATGTGAAGGTAAGGTAGCAGGTAAATTGGTATTAGGTAAGTTGAGAATTACCGGTGACTGTTGTACATTGCTCGTTGACTCGCCGAGGTAATCTTCACTCAGTATGTAGGCGGGCTTCAAACGATCGATGGATACTGTTGCTGTGCGATCGGGTAGTTGTATTACGTAGTATTTTTCTTCTCGTCGAAGAACTTTGTACGGCCCGTCGTACGGTGTTTGAAGTGGTTTCCTTACGGCGTCGTTACGTAAAAATACGTATTCGCACGTAAGTAGATCACGATGTATGAAGATGTTGCGTTGGTTACCGTGGCGCTGTACATTGTTTTTCGGCTTGAGAGAGTTGATGTTTTTTCGTAGTTGCTCGATGTAGGTATGATCTAGGCTCGATGATGATGTTGTTTCGAAGAAGTCGGCCGGTAATCGTAAGTTACGACCGTAGGTTAATTCGGCGGCGCTGACTCCGGTGTCCTCTCGTATGGCGGCGCGTAGTCCGAGTAAAACTGTAGGTAGCTCGTCGATCCACGATGTATTACTGTTGATGAGTCTTGTTTTCAGTGAATTCTTGAGACTTCGATGCCAGCGTTCGATCATGCCGTTAGATTGCGGGTGATACGGCGTTGTACGCGTTTTTTCTATTCCCATACATCGAGTTAGGTTGACGAACAGCTGACTCTCGAACTGGCGTCCTTGATCGGTTGTTATTGTAGTCGGACACCCGAATCTCGCTATCCATTGTTCGTAGAATACTCTTGCGACGGTTTCGGCGGTGATGTCGGTGAGTGGTACAGCTTCAGGCCATTTTGTCGAGCGATCGATCATAGTAAGTAGGTATCTATGACCAGTCGCTGTTGTAGGCAGCGGACCGATTATGTCGATATGGGTATGTTGAAAGCGGTCGACTTCTGGGAATGTCGACACGGCGCTCGATGTATGTCGTTGTATTTTGCTTCGCTGACATTGTATGCAGGTTTTCGTCCACTCGCTAATGTCGGAGTTCATTGACGGCCAAAAGAATTTTTGCGTGATGAGTTTTCTTGATGCTTTTGTTCCAGGATGACTTATGTTATGAATGGAGTCGAACACGGCGCGTCGAAAGTCTTGCGGTATGTACGGCCGAACGTATTTTGTTGAAGTTTCGCATACAATCTTGATATCGGAGTTAGGTAGCGTAGTTGTTTTGAAACTTAAGTTTTCTTGGCTGTAGAGTGTAGGTAGCGTGCTATCTCGCTCTTGCGCGCGAGATAACTCTTCATAATTTACAGCTGGCGGCGTGTTGATTGTTTCGATGCGGCTGAATGTATCGGCGACTATGTTGTCTTTTCCACTGATATGACGAATGTCGTGCGTGAATTCGGAGATAAAAAGTAGTTGTCGAGTTCTTCTCGGAGTTTCCGATGTCGATGTTTTCTTCTGTAGGGCGAATGTCAATGGCTTGTGGTCGGTGAATATAATGAGTTCTCGGCCCTCGAAAATTTTTCTGAAGTATTTTACTGACATGTAGATAGCTTGAAGTTCGCGATCGTAGGTGCTGTACTTCGTTTGCGCTGTAGTAAATTTTTTTGAGAAGTAGCCGAGTGGTTGCCATTTGTTATTGTTGAATTGTTGTATTACAGCTCCCGCTGCGGTGTCCGAGGCGTCGGAGAAAATAGCGATCGGTGCTTTGTGATTCGGGTGGGCGAGCAAAACAGCGTTTTTGATGCTATTTTTGCAAGCCGTGAATGCTTCCTTCGATGTTTCGTTCCACTCGATCGGTGTCTTGTCTCGCTTTTTCGCATTATGTAGGTATGCGTGTAGCGGGGCTTGAATTGTAGCGGCGTTCGGAATGCTGTCTCGGTAGAAGTTTAGCATGCCGAGAAAACGTCGTAATTCTTCTAAACTAGTTTAGCGGACCAGTTGGTCTCTCTAAGAGTTCACTAGAGGTCGGAGGAGTAAAGAGTAAAACTCGATTTACTGTGGTGAACTGAAGTGATTTATTGAACAATCTGTGCGGTTTATATACAAAAAAATGAGATAATTATTATTATTAAAAAATGTACACGAAGTTAAAAGGTTGATTTTCATTGGCTATTACAATTAGAAAGAGATGTACAGAAAGGGATAAAAACATTTACAAAAATTAGAAAGGGAAAAAAATTGAATAAGAAATATTTAGAAGGTAATTATGATTGCCGCGCGAGAAACTGGCCGCGCCGCGGCGCGCGGCGCTGGCATCGCCCGAGTATAAATATGGGCTCTCGCGGGCCGCGAATTCAGTCCGCGCGCGCATTCCATACCGACGACGTCTCGCTGCCGGTCGCCGCCGTGCCGGTAATAATTATAGTAGTGCCGCCATTTTGTGAAGATGGAAGCTCTGCAAACGCCATGAAGACCGTAGCCACGCTGCGAAGATCCCTCGCTCGACGTAGCCGCGATGTGAGGACGCGTAGTGTTGTTGCGAAGAATCCTTATTAGAAAAATGCCTTTTTCAAGGCCGGTTCATGTCCGGTATTATTACACGGACAGCTGTTTCTCTTGTCATTGCGAACGTACGTTCTTTGCAGAGCGATTTTCTTCTGTGTTTCACTTCTATAACGAACGTATACAAAGACGGCGTGCGTTCTTTTCAGAGCGCGTTGTTTTCTTTGTTTCATCGGCGAACGAACGTAGGTACTGCTACAAAGTCTTTAAAAACAGATGACGCTTTATATTAACAATCAATAAAGTTAGCTTTCCACCGTTAGATGGCACTCTCAACATTTTTTAAATATTATATTTTAGTTTTCGAATCGTTTTAGGTTTCGATATCTAGGCATTAACCAATCTGGAATTCCGTTTAAATAGTTCTAAGCAAGATCATAGATCAGAGATCAAGATCTAACCAAGATTCTTCTCTTACCTCGTATATAGGAGCGTTATCTCTAAACCATCGTATAGATGGCGCTGGTGTGCCGACGGCTTCGCACGTGATTTCAGAAGTGCGACCGAGAAGAACTCGTGCTGGGGGTTTACGCGTCAGATTCAGGAACCGTTTGGGGGTTGAGCGCTCTGAAAAAAGAATAATGTTTATTTAATAATTTATTTTTGAAAAAAGAATATTTAAATAATATAAATTTATTTTAGAAAAAAGAATAATATAATATAATAATATTAGTCAGGGTAATAAACCTTACTAATATTATTATAAATGCGAAAGGCTGTCTATTACCTCTACACTCTTAAACGGTTGTACTGATTTAGATGAAAATATTTGGTATTTAGGATAATTAATATAAAAAGCATCCTATATCCTTTGCAGGGACTCAAATTGTATAATAATAACTCCCACACCGGTTTCGGTGATGGTGGCCGGTTTCACTGAAACCAGGCCAGCTACGCAGCAGTAATTTCATAGTACCCGAGTGTGTGCGCAGTACACAAGAGCACTCTCTTTTCCTTTATTCTCATAACCCAGTGGGACGGAAGACCGACACGACTGGCGAGAGATCAGGCGCAGGTTTTTTTTAAATGAAATAAGGGGGCAAACGAGCAAACGGGTCACCTGATGGAAAGCAACTGCCGTCGCCCCCATGGGCGACCATACACTCGCAGCATCAGAAGAGCTGCAGGTGCGTTCCGGCCTTTTAAGAGGGAATAGGGTAGTAGGGGAGGGTAGGGACAGGAAGAGAAGGGACTAGGGGAGGGTAGGGAAGGGAATAGGGTAGGGGATTGGGCCTCCGGTAAACTCACTCACTCGGCGAAACACAGCGCAAGCGCTGTTTCACGCCGGTTTTCTGTGAGAACGTGGTATTTCTCCGGTCGAGCCGGCCCATTCGGGCCGAAGCATGCTTCTTTATCATGCCCACCACTTGGCAATAACATGTTTCCAAAGCGAGTCAAGAGCCATGCTCTGAACCACTGGACCACGGAGGCGTTATTAGTATAATATTACCTATATCATATATTATACTTTTGAGTCCCTGAAAAGGATATAGGATGCTTTTTATGCCGAATAAAATGTACAGTTTCCGCGCGATTAACGAATTTTGCGCAACGGAGTTGCGGGCGTCAAATAGTTGTTTTTAAATGCGAAAGTGTGTCGGTCTGTTTGTCTGTCTTTTCTTATTCAGTTCTCATCGTCCATCGATATCGCTCTTAATCTTAGGCTAGAAACATCTGTCGCTTCATTGTCAATCGCTGTTTGCATAGAAAACGATGAAAATTGAAATATGACAAGTTTTTTCACAGGGATCAATGACCGCTACGGACAGGTTACGACATTATGAGAATAGCTAATATCCTAGATGACAAGAATTTACTTCAACTTACACCCAGCACTAACTTACCATTACTGTCTATGTGGTTGTTCATTTCGTGCAACAATTTCATTTGTCGGTTGATTGTGGCTGACTTGCACGTGCTGCCCAGCAGCGCCATGGCGGCGGATAGCAGAACTAAGTGGTACATTTTGAGATTCTTTGTGGCTTTCTGGAAAAGAGAAAAGAATATTCGAGGGTTACAAAAGAGCAAGATTTTATATAAATATTTTTAATTTAATTAGATATTATTTTATTTAAAACTTGTGTTTAGTTATGTTATTATGATAACAGATGGCGCGATTCACATAATTCATTTTTCATCACGTTCACGTATAAAACTGCGCACTTCGATAATTAAAATCATAAAATGTATCTAAATTAAAATATTTCCACTACGGTATCTTAGATACCACATTAGATATTTTTAGGAAGTGTTTATATTGGTGTTAAGATTAACTTTGAATACGCAGTTAGATAATAATTAAAATTATTATCTTGAATTGGAAATTTACTAGGTAGGAAGCATGTTGCGTCGTACAACATAAGTATAAGATACGTTTAAAAGTATTATTGTCACTTTAAAAAATGACTAATATTATATAATAATTTAAATGTAGTACACAGGCTGTTAAGAAAAGTGATAATTGTGTGTATATCTCTCCCACTTTATTGGGGGATTATAATTTCATGTTACTGTGAAAGTAGCAGCACTGAAATAGTTTCGTTGTAAATAATATCCTATCGAATGATATCGATACGAATATCACCATTATTTTTATATTATTACGAATATTATTAATAGAGCTTTAAAGAAATGATAAGGATCGCAAAGATTGCTTTAAAAATGTCGCGCCATTAAAAAAAAATAAAATGACGTTACAGGATGAGTTATTTTAACTCATTTTTGTTACAGTTTTTTTTTGCGTGTAGCATTATTTTATTTTGTAAATAAAATAATGCTACAGGGTGCGCATTCTAAGTGACTTTTTTATAATATATTTTTAATTACTTTTACTTCACGTTAACTCAAAAGTCGTCATAATTTTGACATTCACGAATCACGCCCATCTCTGCAATCTTGGATATTTTATCACGTAGACGCTTATCGATGTGGGTGGATAAGGTAAAGTACTGTTCGGCCAGTGACTCTGGTATCTTATCACAGTAGTAAAACGTTTTCGCTTACACGTGGCTGCCCAGCCCTTGAATTTTTCTATATTTTTGAGATAACGTGAAAATAAGTAGATGTCATGAATCTCAATTTATATCTAATGATTATAGATGGACAAAATGATCCGGGTGTTTTAGATAGATAGATAGATAGATAAACACTTTATTGCTCACATATAAATGGGTATACAAACAGACTTAAAATACTTAAAACTAAGACATTAATGTGGGCAAGGGCGGCCTTATCGCTATAAGCGATCTCTACCAGGCAACCCTGCAAGGCAGGAGAGTTCACGAATAAATAGATAGCGGGGTAATTATAAGTCAAAATGGACTACATAAAATATGTACACTGATGTAATTGTTTAGGTTTATGCTACGAATTAAGATGTATAAAATATATTTCTTATTAAACATACATAAAATAATTTAACCATAAATAAAAATAAAGTATATATGTATATTACTAAATATATTAAAAAAAAAAAAAAAAATATATATATATATATATATATATATATATATATATATATATATATATATATATATATATATATATATATATATATATATATATATATTTTTTTTTTTTTTTTTTTTTTTTAATATATATTTTAATGGCATTTTTATTGATTTTTATGGGCATTTTGCCCATCTATAGAAATAGTACCTATGTTTTGTCCACGTATTATCTCAATAAGTTCGGATAAAAGACAGACCTAGACGATAATGCATATCCGGCCAAATTAAAAGGAGTCCGGCTTTTGTAGAACTTTGCATCTTTCCTTCGAAATACTTTTAATGAAATTAGCTATGATTCTATTAATGAAAAGCTAATGAAACTAAAAATTAGTCGCGCTATTCAGAAACACAGATATTATACTGAGAATTGAGACAATTTTAAGTTTTAAATTTTATCTATTGTATAACTTTAATAACACAATTATGACAACTTCAAAAACAGGAAAATGATTGATAAACCGTTGTAATCATTTCGTTACTTTTATACCTTAATTACTCTATCTTTTACGAGTCCAATATCATCACGTTAATCGGACTAGTGAATTTGTCACTACCATGGCACACAATACACAGCAGATTTATTCAAATAATTCAAACATTATGACCTTTCCGTTCATAATATCTTTTTTGCCTCTTTTTAAATTATTGTAACGAGAAAATCTATTTCACAAATTCATTCTAATCCAGTTTCAGTCCATCACGTCTTTAATGGTCCTTAGGTTTTTTTTTCAATTTATTTCTTATCTTTATTTAACTTTTTTTAAATGTTAAAGCAGCATGCAGTATTTTGCTATAGTATTTTGCTGTAAAAAAAAAGAAAAGACGTATGAACGTTATCAATGTTCCTTGATCATAAATGTGTGAGTCATATAAAATATATAACGACAAAAAGTGACATAATCTTGTCGACCTAAGTGCACCTGTTCGACACAGTTAACTCATTCACAAAGATACAAAGATCATTGATAAGATAAAAGAAAAAAAAGTGTCATCCTTTATGTGAATGAAACGTAATTGTTTAGATGTAAAAAAATTAAAAAAATAAAAAAATCTTATAATTGGCAATATTTTTAAATTTTTTTACTAGATAAAAAAACTTTAAATAAGATTTGTGGCAAATATTTTCAAGACAAAGCGTTATGCGCAAGGTTATCATATTTATCGATATGCGCATGCGAAATGTGACCTATATAGTCCGTTGTTCTTTCAACTTTTAAAAATCTTTGCATTTAAAAAATTATAAACCAAAAAAAACAAAATTGGCGCTTTATATTAAAAAAAATCAAATTTCGAACGAGTAACGCGCCAAAAACCTACCTTATATCACAGCACGCACTGGCACTAAGCACTTTTTTCACTTTTTAAAAATAGGCGCGTACACACGGGACCACTGTCCGGGACTAAACGCTGGCAAACGTTTGCCGGCACTTATATAGGCGGCGGGAGATTTTTTTTAATGGTAACATTTTTTTTTCACCATGACATCTCAATATTTCAGTTTTTTTCAGGACCTCATTTTTTACTTTTTATAAGCTGACAGTAGCGGCAAAAAATTTACACGTTGCTGTTTTTATTACATGAGGAAAACGAAAATAGGTCGTACCGCACCTCTTTTTAACCGACTTCCAGAAAGACGGTTGGATATTCTGCTGTTACCTTACGCTATAACGAGCAGTAAGATTACCTATTATGAGTCCAACAGCTACCAAGTTTGACCAAATCACGTCATCAAAGAGTCAATGTTCCCTTAATCATGATGATTGTACCGAGGTTTCCGCTTCCTAGGGCCTCCTCATCCATTACATCGTCATCCCATAAATTTTCCAGGATATTTCCTTTATCTGGACGATACAAGTAGTAAATTACAGGTTGACGTAATAAATCATTTTCAAGGATTTCACAAGTGTTAGTAATCCTAGGTCTTTAATTATATACTGTAACGTCTTATGCAATGCTGGTATTTTATAAAAAATGATTTTACTGACGTCTGATACCGAAAGAGTATCAGCTTTTCTATGACTAGAAATACACGAAATAGATATACTGACAGTTTCTGGTGACAAAATGACAGATTTCCTTTGTGAATCTGTCAATTTGATTATTCATAGAAAAAAATCCTTTCTTTGGTTACCATGCTGATTTTTTAACACCCAAGACCGCTTTTGACGTGAGTATTCAGAGGCAATCTCTCCCACGATAACAAAGCAACAAAAGAAGGGTTCCAAGTCCGAATTATCGCGAATTCACAAAACTCGTGCGATCTAGTACGAACCAATGGACATCCGTCTTTTAACGTTCGGCGCGCATTCATATACTACTTTTTTCTGGTAACTATGACGGTTAGTCTTTGTGGTCCAGTGGCTTAAAGCTTAAAGTAGTCACGGGTTCGATTTCGGAAGGTTGTTTACAAATTAATTAAGACATTGATCATCTGATTGTCTGACGAGATAATCCATGTATCGGATGGGCATGTAAAAATTTCTGACCTTTCGCCAGTCGTGTCCGACCGTCACACTGGCTTACAAGAGCAAAGGAAGAGAGAGTGTTCCTGTACTGCGCACACTCTTGGGCAGTTTAAAATAATTCCAGTGTAGCAGCTTTGAATAAGACCAGCCGCTGTCACCGAAACCAAAGTGTTAGTTTAATTGGAAATTATATACTACTTCTGGTAACGATGATGATGATAATAAAAAGTTAAGTGAGCTTTGATGCGCTTGTTTAAATGTGCATGTGTGAGTATCATACTGTGTGTATATTATGTGTGTGTGAATCATAAATCATTTGCATTATGCGAATTGAGTAAGAGATAAAGGTGGGTGTGCACTTTTGACGTCTTTATGACGTACATTTTTTTAAAAGAACTTGGACAATCTACCCATTCGTTGGTAATGCTTTTATTGGCACATTATATTTTTTCACAAAAATATTTTTATGTGACTTTGACAGCGCTATGCATTTTTTTATTTGTAAATCTTTAATATCTGTTAAAATGGTATTGCAGTTAAGTTAATTTCATCATTTTTCATACTAACAAATATAAATCCATAATAATATTATAAATGCGAAATTGTCTCAGTCTGTCTGTTACCTCTTAACGGCTAAACTGCTGAATTTATTTGTCTGGGTACGGAGATACTTTGAGTGAGTCCCGGGACAGGATATGGGATACTTTGTATCTCAGAAAACTGTACGGTTCCCGCACGATAAACGGATTTTGGCGCAACGGAGTTGCGGTGCCATCTATTCTTGTGTTTATTTTTTTTTTAATATTAATCAGCGTTGCCAGAAGTCCCGATTTTTATCCGTCCCACTTTTCGGGAATAACTCGAACGCACCGTGCGTGCTGAGAAAGAAAGGTGCGTAATGAAGATAAGAGTGTGGGAGATAGAGGGGTGGATTTTGTATGGCTACTTTTGCTATCTTTTGTCACGTTAACGTAATTTAAGTCAAATATTAAAAGGATAAAAATGAGAAAACTTTTGATTTTATAAGTTTTTTTTTAATATGTCCCGCTTTTGACGGAAGAATCCCGCTATTTTCACCCAAAAAGTTCCAATGTCCCGACTTGGCACAAAAAAAATCTGGCAACACTGATATTAATTGATCATGTTGTATATGAAATAGTGTGTTCTCGCCCTAACTCGGATTTAAATGCAATATGAATGTGCATTTCGGTTGAGGAAAAATGGTGATAAGTCGTCTGTCTGTCCGTATGTTATTATATTAATGGTTGCCAAGTGCAAGATTAATACTTTATCCTTCCTAATATATAAATGCGAGGGTCTGTCTGTGAAGCTATACATTATGCTACAACTCTCTGTCTGGGTTATAAGAGTGATTTTCCGGTATCAAAAATATTTGATATCTCATAGAAAATGCGAAATACATCTATTATATCGGTACGATATCAAATAACGTATCGTGAAATGTGAAAGCCTCTCTATTGTAGTGGTATTTCTCTATCTTTTCACTTAGAATTAGATTTTAATAAAACTTTTTATCTGGTAAAATGTACAGTTTTCTTAGGACATATGAATAAAGATAATTACTAGATAACCCGGCGAACTTCGTATCATTTTGAACACACTTTTGTTAGCTTGGGATGTCTGTATGTAACGAAATCTTTGAGAACGATTTTTACCTATTTATAGTGCGTCAAGAAAGTGAAGAAAGAAGTCTTTTATATAATATTATATTATAATTTTAAAATATAGCTTCCGTCTGCTTGTCCTCAGCCCGAAAATAAGGGGTCCACGGAAGATCAGGGACGACTGTTCGGTTGTCTTAACCTGAGTGGTCTCCGTTTCTGCACACTTGGGTGTTACACTGGCGTGCTATAATTGTGCTATCAATACATGAATTGTTTTTTTCTTTTCTTTTTTTTGTTTACCTGTGATAGTTTTTTTTATGTATGAATTATCTGTAGCTGTAGATTATAGGTAAAATAGGTTAATTTTTAATTTTGTTCTTGTTTATATCAGTTCTGTATATAATACCTATATTATGTCATATGTCACATGTGTAACATTTAATGGTGGCAAAATAAACGTTTATTTATTTAAATTAAAAGTGGAAACATCGTAGTGTCATCCCTTTCAAACCAATGTAAGAAAAAAGGGATGACACTACGATGTTACTATAATTAATTCGAAACTTTGGATACGTATTAAGAGCCAATGACAATTCAAAAATTTGTTAAGTAAATAGAAAAATAGCGTGTTTTTTAGTTCTTTTTAACTATTATTTATTTATTCCTAATATGAACCTTTCCTGGACTTTTACAAACATTTCAAGACTAAAATTAGCCAAATCAGTTCAGTTTGTCAAGGTTTTGACATGACTATAAAAAAAAAGAATCTGCAGTGCAGCTAGAAATGCAAAATGCATTATAGTATATAATATATATAGTATAGTGATTAAAGTTCAATTTTGAGTGTTAAGCAGCATCGTGTCACATCGCGTTTTTCTTGGTACAAAATAAACAGTCTGACTGACAAATTAACAGTAATTAAATGTACATTTCTCGGTATATCTTGGTATTTCCATCTCAGCGATTTGTACATATGACGATATACTGAGAAATACATAAGTAATAATTGTAATTCGTAACATATACCATACGATTAAATAATATATTTGATCCAATAAATAATGACAGAAGATGGTTTATAAGAAAACAGGAACGACATGTTTTTTTTAATAGATAAAAAAATTTACAGAAAGAAACATTCTGTATTTGCTCAATATTTTTTCCGAAAAACCGATATTGAATTGTTTGTATAAATAATTAACTTCTTTTATTTCGGATTTTGCCTATGTTTTTAATATAATAAAACTCAGGATATGAGAGCAAAAACTTGATAGACGATTTTACATTCGTTTAAACTTTCCTTATCAATACTTCTAATTACAAAATAATTATTATAGTATGGTCTCTAACAATTTCTAAGTTAATTTGATCATGATATTCACATAAGTGCCGCTTTTAAAAAGTCTAATTTAATAATAATTATATTACTAATTAAATCCATAAAAAAATAATTATATTACTCAACAGTAGATGTCGCTACATATACTTTAAATAAAATTAATTGTTTCTAAATATTTTAATCATTACTCTGTATGGAAATATAATATAATATTATGGAAATGGATATGTATGGTATTTTTTTAAATCAATGCAAATAAAATGCGTAATTAATTATTTTACAGCCAAGAAAATTTATAGTGAGAGCCCTAGAACAATTTTTTTTGTGATTAATAACAAGCTAATATTTTGTGGGTAGCTTCATTTTGATAAGACGAACAACATTTTTATTTTCGAAAAATCTCGAAAGTGGTAGCTAACAGAGATAGAAAGGATTTCATAATTTGACTCGATGGTCCTAAAATATGGATTGTTTTATTTGTAGGACAAGTTAACTCTTAAATTATATAACTAGGTATTAACCTACAATTATACAAAAAATCAGCTGGTTAGTAGGGGTGAGCCGAAATTCGTTTTACATTCGGTTTATACGAACTTCGGCAGCTTGAACCGAACTTCGTCATTCGGCCGAATTTCGGTTTAAATGCCGAACATTCGGCACTAAATATACTTGCACTTTTTTTTAATGTAATAAGGGGGCAAACGAGCAAACGGATCACCTGATGGAAAGCAACTTCCGTCGCCCATGGACACTCGCAGCATCAGAAGAGCTGCAAGTGCGTTGCCGGCCTTTTAATAGGGAATAGGGTAATAGGGGAGGTAGGGATGGGAAGGGAAGGGAATAGGGGAGAGTAGGGAAAGGAATAGGGTAGGGGATTGGGCTTCCGGTAAACTCACTCACTCGGCGAAACACAGCGCAAGCGCTGTTTCACGCCGGTTTTCTGTGAGTATAAGTCTGTAGTAACAGTGAAATGAAGTAAGTCTGACACAAGAACTATATTCATTTAAAGTCATTTACTTATTTGAATAAGAAAAAGTAATCATACGTGATAAACAAAAAACTTAAATTGGTCCTTTTAACGACCAGTCTCAAAAATTTTAGGTTACTTAAACAAACAAAACACAAAATTAAACCGCACTTCTTACTAACCAAACCAGCCTTAGAAATCTTTCTTACTTAATCAAAAAACAAAACTTTACTGCCCTTCTCAACAAGTCTAAGAAATCTTTCTTACTTAATTAAAAAAACAAAAATTTTGACTTTACTTTTCAAATGACTAGCTGGCTAACGGCCCCGCGGGGAAGTGCGGAGTGCGGGCGGGGCACATCTAGCAATATTTGCAGCAAGTGCGTAAACAAGTCACAAAACGAAAAACCGCGGTGAAATTGAACTGAATTTCGGCCGAACTTCGGCCGAATTTTTCATTTTTACCGAATTTTCGGCCGAAGTTCGTATTCGGTTCAAACCACATTCGGCCCATCACTACTGGTTAGGGTTCCGTTTTAGGGTACAGTAGTCAACCAAGTTTTGTTGATTACAGAACCCTAAAACGGAACCCTAACCAGCTGATTTTTTGTATATTTGTAGGTTAAAAGTTATATAATTTAAGAGTAACCTTGTCCTACAAATAAAACAATCCATATTTTAGGACCATCGAGTCAAATTATGAAATCATTTCTATCTCTGTTAGCTACCACTTTCGAGATTTTTCGAAAATAAAAATGTTGTTCGTCTTATCAAAATGTAGCTACTCACAAAATATTAGCTTGTTATTAATCACAAAAAAATATTTTGTTCTAGGGCTTCCGTACTATTAAGTACTTACTACGGACCTATAAATACTTAATTAGATACGTGGGAGAGCCATGCTTCGGCACGAATGGGCCGGATCGGCCGGAGAAATACCACGTTCTCACAGAAAACCGGCGTGAAACAGCGCTTGCGCTGTGTTTCGCCGAGTGAGTGAGTTTACCGGAGGCCCAATTCCCTTCCCTATCATCCCCAATTCCCTCCCCTTCCCATCCCTACCCTCCCCTATTACCCTATTCGCTCGTAAAGGCCGGCAACGCACCTGCAGCTCTTCTGATGCTGCGAGTGTCCATGGGCGACGGATGTTGCTTTCCATCAGGTGACCCGTTTGCTCGTTTGCCCCCTTATTTCATAAAAAAAAAAATCTAATTATTTGACCGAGCTTCGCTCGGTATTCGACAATACATGAATAAAATGACATTTTCTAAAAATGATTCCTAGCTAGATCGATTTATCGTCCCCGAAACCCCCTATATACTCAATTTCATAAAAATCGTTGGAGCCGATTCCGAGATTCCATTCCGAATATATATATATATATATATATATATACAAGAATTGCTCGTTTAAAGATATAAGATTGTTTGGTAGGTAGCCATAAAGAATAATGTAAAAAATAATATTATCACAAATTTAATATCAATAATAACGACTACTCATTCAGCTTTCTGTCAAGTAACAACTGACATATCATTACATCATATCCAAGGAAAAAAAATCTTTTTTTGGGGTCGAGCCCATGACGAGCGAGACGACGGGCTTGTCACGTACACACTATACATGCGTCACGCAACCTTCCTTTCTAGACTTTAGGCAACCTTGTCTAGCACTAGCTCTTACTGAGATCTGAGTCTAGATTTTAGATGTAGACTTTGAAACATGGCAAAAAAACTTTTTACTCATCTCAATTTTTGATCTATAGTCTTTTCCACGCACTAGAGAGTAACTAGGGATTGCAATCCGGAAAACCGGGTCCGGAATATCGCCGGATCCGGCATCATTTTATGGGTACCGGATCCGGTCCCAATATACCGGATCCGGCGACCGGATCCGGTGTTAGCAATTGGTGGCAGACTGATATGGTTATTGCATGAATAACTTTCTTTAAATTACCCCTAGTGAAAAAGCTTTTTCTCCATCCCCCTTACAGTATCTGGGCTTGTTTTTAGGGTTCCGTACCTCAAAAGGAAAAAACGGAACCCTTATAGGATCACTTTGTTGTCCGTCTGTCCGTCCGTCCGTCTGTCAAGACCCTTTTTCTCAGGAACGCGTGGAGGTATGAAGCTGAAATTTATATCAATTACTCAGGTCTACTGTCCCTTGAAGCTGTGAAACAATCAAACTTCTAAGCCAACGCAATCAAAAGATACAGCCGTTTATGCCGCAAATTTTCGACACTTGCAAGGGAATCAAAACCTACAGGGTGCTTCCCGTGAACTCAGAATCTTGAAATTTGGTACGAAGCAACGTCTTATAGCATAGATAAAGGAAAAATTACGAAAACCATAAATTTTTAGTTACATCACATAATATATTTTTTTTTAATAATTTTAAACTTACTACCCATTTCCTCATAAACGCGTAGAGGTATTAAATTGAAATTCATACCAAATACTCAGGTCTATAATACCTTTAAGCTGTCGGAACCCTCGGTGCGCGAGTCCGACTCGCACTTGGCCGGTTTTTTTACAATTGGTTTAATTTTTAGCTCTTTTCTTTCATTATTTACATTATTCTTATAACTAGTACATTTCAATTTCGGTGAGTGATTCAATAACGCTTAGAATAAAATTAATAAAATCCATTAATGTCAATCAATAAATGTCGAGAGTGGTAAAACAATCCGGCCGGATCCGACCGGATCCGGCCGGATTGATGGGAATCCGGTCAAATCCGGTCCGGATTGAAAATGACACCGGATTGCAATCCCTAAGAGTAACGCACTCAGACTAGGCGTACCACTCACCAGGCAACTACAGTAAAAGTTTTTATGAAGAGTTTGACAGACCGCTGAACCGATTTTGCTGAAATTTGGTATGGAGATGCTTTGCGTCCCAAGAAATGACATTAAGGGTGGGTTGCACCAGAGGCGTAGTTATAGTTAAGGTTAAGATTATGGTCAAATATGGCGTCCATTGTGGAATTTTACTAGGGATTTGACAGTTCATTTGTCATTTTGTTATGGTTAAAGTTATAGTTAAAGTAAGTTGGTGTAACCCACCCTAAGGATGTTTTTTATCGCGGAAAATGTACGGTAATAATTTTGGCGCAACTGGGTTGCAGGCGTCATTTAGTAGACTGCTAAAATTTCCTTCCCACTCCTCCTATCTTCTTCTGATTAATGTCGTTGCGGGACCAAGACAGCTTTAGCATGTCCCTCGGGCTCCCGGAGATCATATCAAAGGGTTTTCGTGGTTGGATACCGCTGTCGATCCTGGCGACACAGGAGATACAGTGGTGGGAATGTGTGGTTTTTTTTTTTTTTTATGAAATAAGGGGGCAAACGAGCAAACGGGTCACCTGATGGAAAGCAACTTCCGTCGCCCATGGACACTCGCAGCATCAGAAGAGCTGCAGGTGCGTTGCCGGCCTTTTAGAGGGAATAGGGTAATAAAGGAGGGTAGGGATGGAAGGGAAGGGAAGGGAATAGGAGAGGGTAGGGAAGGGAATAGGGTAGTGGATTGGGCCTCCGGTAAACTCACTCACTCGGCGAAACACAGCGCAGGCGCTGTTTCACGCCGGTTTTCTGTGAGAACGTGGTATTTCTCCGGTCGAGCCGGCCCATTCGTGCCGAAGCATGGCTCTCCCACGTGGTGGGCCAAAAGCAGATTTAAAAGAGACTGCTAAAATCGTCATTCTTTCTTTTGGAGTCGCTGTAATCTTGTAAATATTATCCAGAATGATCCACTCGTTTTAGAGCTCCAGCGATTTAAATTTCAATACAATTTATTCGGATGAAGATCTTACTTACTGTCATTCGTGTTATTTGAAATTCAATTACTGGAAACATCCTAAATTCGTAGAATTTATTAAATTATTTCAATCATTCAAAGTATTTTTCATCATCATCTAAGGCGCAATAACGCACTCATCTGGAAAAATATACGGTATGTGGTAAATATACGGTATATACGACCTTTGCGCAATATTAATTATTAGCTGAGGCCTGAAAGAGTTTAGAACAGCGGGGCTAAAATGGTCACATTTAGCAATTCCTCTCAATCAATTCAGCAAATGAATTGTCAAAACTGTCAAACTGACAAATGTCAAATCAGTACAAAAATACAGAAATGAATTGCAAGCAGAGTTGCATTTTGCGATTTTAGAAAAATGAATCATATTATGATTCATGTCATGATCCTTCAAAGCGACCATTTTAGGCCCGCAGTTAAAAGTTGAAAGAGTAAGTTAGAGCGCAGTAAAGAATACATATTATTAATTATTATACACCCTAAAGAATTTCCACTTTTTAGGGTTTTACCCAAAGGGTAAAAAAACGAGACCCTTATTACTAAGACTTCGTTGTCTGTCCGTCTGTCTGTCTTCAGGCTGTATCTCAAGAACCGTATCTAGACTTCTGAAATCGACTCGCACTTGGCCGATTTTTTTACGACCTTATATGACTGCCAGTGGCGTAACTACAGTGGGTAAAATATTTCTGAGCTCGCGCCCTCTTGAGTCGGGGCTCGTGTATTTTGCCAGCCCTGACAACCTATAATAATAATAACTCCCACACCGGTTTCGGTGACGGTGGCCGGTTTCATTGAAACCAGGCCAGGTACGCAGGAAAAAATATGTGTGCGGTACTCAAGAGCACTCTCTATACCTTTACTCTCATAACCCAGTGGGATGGAAGACCGACACGACCGGCGAGAGATCAGGCGCAGGACCGACTTTTTACATGCCCATCCGACGCATGGATCATCTTACTTGTCGAATCAGGTGATCAGCCTGCATTGTCCCAACCAAACTTTTAGGTTAGATAAACCTTTTAGGTTTTTGTATGGGAAACTATGTCATGTTTTTCTGTAAGTTTATTGTAATGCTTTGAATAAAGGAATAAAATAAAATAAAAAATAAACTTGGAAATAACATGTTTCCAACGCGGGAATCGAAGTTCAAACCCACGACCTACGAGTCAAGAGCCAGGCTCTAGTCCACGTTCTGGTGACTGGTCTAGTGGCTACTGGACCACTGACAACAACATTGTCTCGCCACTGACGACAGTTAAGGTGACGCCGCGTTAAAGTAAAAAAAAAAAAACCATGTTGGATATGTTTTAGATTGCTTGTTTTCTACGAGAGGCCGGCCCGGCCTCTCATAGAAAACAAGCAATGGAACAGCAAAAAATGGAAAAGGCGTAAGCGACGAAATGGTTTATGTCGCGTTATTTAAAAACCATAAATACATTTCATATAAGCTAAGGGCAAACTAAAGTGTATGCTTGAACCAATCTATGTACAAATTTTGGAAGCTTAAATCACTCTCCTCTGTTGGCAAAATAGGATTTAGGAATCCCTTTTTTTACAGAGGTCTTTTTGATTGATTACTCTGTGTTATAAAAGTTGACCAACCGTGTTATGCTATGGGTAATTCAAAGACAAAGACATGATGAATACTGACAATGAACTTTAATTTTTTAGCTTTAGTCATTGCTGAGAAAAATCGATATCGCTACAGGCAAATTATCAAGGCGTCGCCTTCAAATCACCCCGTTCCTTAGTCCCGGACTCCAATGTCAAATGCATGCGTTTGGACTCGAGCTTTCCAGTTGCATATATAATTTAGGTCGGTTTTCCCCGAGGCCGCTCTATGGAAAATCCGTCAAAACGACATGTCAAGGTTCCGCAGCGATCAAAGTTAACAAAATCTTTTATTCAGTGTCTGGAATCAGGATTGACATGTCACTGAATTTAAGAGTTTTTTCTTTATGAATGTTGTATGACTCTTTAATAATACTAGAGATCGCCCAATGGTCGAAATTCGACCTTAGTTACAACGATATTAGGACTCTTGGCTCTGGGACTTAGCTGATCTCAGACTGGCCGTTTAAGCATTGTCTTATAATATCGATTCAATAAAAAAAAAAAAACTATAATCCAATTTTCAATTGTCACCTTGTTGTCAACAGACTTCAATCATAAATAAAAGAGTATGATTCGTATGTACAGGCATGTCACTCAAAAATCTGTCATTTTTCCTATCGGTGTGTTGTAGTGTGTGTAATATTTTATTTGTTGAAAAAATGTATGATAAAAGCATAATTTCAAAATAATATTAGCTCGATGCACTCCTTCACCATATAAACTATAACTGTACAAAATTTCATTCACTACTTTTCCCCATTTTTCGTCAAAAGGGATACAAAACTTTTAGGCTCACGTATTAATATATAGATAATATCTATGGACGCTTCACAGTTCACACCACGTCAGTCTGCCCCGTGATATAAGTACCTGAAGGACTTGTGTTACGAGTACCAGACAACGTACGGAAATATAATATTTAATAATACTTTATATTATACATATATTTAAGATTTTTATTATATCATACATATATTTAATACACAGCCAAGACCCAGGAACATTGAAAACTTTTTGTTCCGTCGGCGGGATTCGAGCCCTCGACACCCGGCTTGCGCTACCAACGCGCCACCAACTGAGCCACAGAGGTCGTCAATTTTAGGATAGACGTTTGCGAGAACATGTACAGTTCCCATGTAACTCTATATTTACGCAGCCGAGCCGCGCGTAGCCGGAATCAAAACGCATGACTCTATCATCCACGCGCCAAAACATTCTTTAATCATTTCCTCTCCCTAAAAAAAGTATAGTGTACAGTTTGCTATTGGTGCGTGCTAATTATGGTTTCACAATAATATATTATACCGTTTGTTAACTCTGGTCAAAATATGTCCCGATTTAGGTGAAGTATAATTTGCTCCAGTAGTTCATAAGATAATAAGCAATTTGAAATAATTTCCCCCGTTTTTCCCACATTTTCCTCTATTTCTTCACCCCTATTAGTCTAAGCGTGATAAAATATAGCCTATAGCCTTCCCCGATAAATGGGCTATCTAACACTGAAATAATTTTTCAAATCGGACCAGTAGTTCCTGAGATTAGTGCGTTCAAACAAACAAACAAACTCTTCCGCGAGTGAAAACTCAAAGCGACGTAGAGGGAACGCGGGTGCAGTAGAATTTAAACGACGAAACAATTGCCATCACGCTTCACCCTGCGCCGGCACGTGTATTGTGATAGAGACAGATACAGTAAATCGAGGTAACGTCATAGTAAAAGGAGGGGAAGTAAGTTATCTTTATACAAAGGCACCGCGCGCGGCTTGTATGTGTGCGCCATAGTATCAATGAGTCGCGTCGCCACGTACGGCACACAACAAAATCTCGGCGGTACCAGCCTAGTAAAACTGGCCGAGATTTTGTTGTGTGCCGTACGTAGCGACGCATTGATACTATGGCGCACACATACAAGCCGCGCGCGGTGTCTTTGTATGAAGATAACTCACTTCCCCTCCTTTTACTATGGTAACGGACTACGTTACCATAGTAAAAGGAGGGGAAGTCTGATTCCTCTTTCAAAATAGAGCCTATCTAATATATTTTTTAAATGACATCTTCAGGAACAGTGAGTTTATGCGGTATGTCTCTACGTTTTTATTTTATCTTAAAGATCTTTCTTTGTGTTACGGTCGGTGGATTACCGGGGTACGGGACAATATTTTTTTGCGATTTTTGAAGGGTTATATTGTTTTTATTTATAAGTCAATTTAGAAAATATCGAATGTATAGCTTCAACACATCCCAATATTGTATAAAAATCATTTGTCTAGACGCATTGTCTAATGTCCAGAGAGTAAATTGGGGAATACGTTTGTATGGAAAAACAGTGTTAGCGTATCCTAGGCCGGCTTGAGGCCGGCAATGCACATGCAGCTCTTCTGATGTTGCGAGTGTCCATGGGCGACGGAAGTTGCTTTCCATCAGGTGACCCGTTTGCTCATTTGCCCCCTTATTTCATAAAAAAAATCCTCTTAAGGCACATGCGGACATAACTTTTTATTGGCCCACTGACAAAGATGCTGCTTAACCCTTAATTCGACCCTAAATAGCGGGCTATACGTTTACTTTAAAAAATTCTAGCTAGAAAATTATTCCATATTTTAATGAGGTTTCTATATTGTTCTATTAAAAAACTCTTCTAGTTTTTATTAAAAATACTATTTTATATGTTTAAAAGAAAAATAATATAAAAAATCGAAAAGTGTAAACCAAAGTCGATGGTTTGCAACATACGTTTTAAAATAATGTTATTTAAGATATTTAAAATGGTCTAAGTAACACTTTAGCAATAGTTATTAATTGTCACCTATCTGAATCATGCGGCTGAATAATAATTTGGACAAATCTGCTTTCATATCATACCAATAATTATGCCTAAACTATACGTTTAGCCGATTATACATTGCCACTTTCTCTGAAATCACACTACGAAATTCTATGTATAGCGAGTTTCACTTCGTCGGATTAAAGGTGAAGTCGGTACTATCATCCTGGACCTTTTGTCAACTGCTGCAGCTGGAGCTGTTGGACTTATTGGACTTAAAATTTGTCCATGGTCTTCATTATACTTAATATTTCGACATTGGGTCTCAGATTTGATAATATCTATGGGAAAATTGTTCGGCCTCTTTAGTCTTAGCTTACTTTTGTACTGGTCTATGAAAAATATTTTGGTTATTCTAGGAATTTTACATTTCTACACACTCTAAGCTCTTACAAAAGCTTTCTTTTCCTCATTGAGTGAGATGTAGCTTACTGAAAAAAAGTTTTTCTGATATTCCTAATTTTGTAAAAATTGGTAAATTGCTAGTTTGAGGCATTTCTTTTTAGTTGTCAATGATTTTTTTACAAAAAATACATGAAAAGCCTCTTAAAGTCCCAAAAGTATAGCTGGACACGATAACTGAGCTTTTTTTTTACAATTTAAATTTAATGAATTGACCTTTACTTCGAGATGAAACCCCTCACCAACCACCTTGACTAAAACACTTTTAGTAGGTACTTAGATGGCTCCTAAATTAGTTTTTGATATAATATTATCTTTTCCAATGTTTATCCTGTGGTTCTCTAGGTATATGACTCCATTATAGGTCATGAAGCATTTTGTTAGAGCTTTTAAAGTTTCTGTCATTTCTGCGCTTTTGCCAACCAGCCATAAGTAAGTTATATAGCTGTATTTTATTGAAATTTCAATTTTTTTACAGATCAGGAACTTAAAAGCGTCTTCTAAATACTTTCTGAAATCAGCCAGTTGAGAAATACTTGAAGCTTCAGAAGCTTTCATCTGTGAATGCTCTTGGTAGTCAAATTTTTATTAATTTTAAAATCCATAAAGAAAACCTTCAATTTGAAGATTTACGTTTGAAATTAAGTCTATAATGTAGCTATTACTCTCTGTGGACATTTAACACCCTAAAAAAGGACATTTATAATTATCTTTTGCAGAAACTTATAACTACCCCTATGTTTCATCCCCAATAAATGTCACTGCTTGAGCAAATTGATATAACAAGCCAAAGAAACAGCTATTATTTGTCCTAACTTAGCCTTAAAACCAATTAATTCTTTTAAATTTATTTTTATTCCTTAAAAAATAAATAAATGTAATGTGCTCTGAATCAGAGTTGCATAGCGGGCTATACGTATATATTGGAAGGGTGTTTTGTAGCAACCTGTATAGTATACTATACTATCATTTTCTCGAAAATTGTCAAATAGGGAATTTTTTATATATTTTTCTGTACATCTTTAGACACTAAAGGAAAGGTATATAAACAAAAAAAATAAAAATCGCGAAAAAAAAATCCGTCGAATTAAGGGTTAAACTTTAAAGTTAATTCTGTGTTTTAATTATGACTTAACCAGAGTATCATATGACCACATAGTATACCATTATTTTTAACTAACAACGGTTTAAACTAAGTAGAATCTTAGTTTTAACGATGTACCTTAGAAACGGACCCCATAATTGGGACAAAATTTCGTTATAAGATATTCATTAGCTTGATAGTTAATACTACACCTAGTCTGTAGTTGTAGTCTGTAGATCTTTTTATCAGTAGGGTATGTATTTTTAGTTTTAACCTAGACTAAATTATTCAAAATTCTCAAAAACCAATTTACTTAAATATGGGGGTCCATATTTAAACTTATTTGGTTTTCAAGCAGACGAACTTTATTATAAAAAAAATCTCCCCAGATCTTGTGACCCCATTTTAAAATTGTAATTTCTTTCTAAAAGGGTATGAAGATTTTTGTATGGAGCCTGGCCGACATACTGTCCGCTAAACGTGTTTTTTCGCGTTCACGAATATTATTTTCAAAAATGGATAGCTAACATCAATACAAACAAAAAATAATCTTGGACAAAACCGCGTAAGGTGTCACATTTCGAAGATTTGAGCTGCCAAAGTTGCAATATTTTAAATTGGTAAAGCTTTAGCAGCTCATATCTTGGAAATGTGACCCTTTACGTGGTTTTGTCTAAGATTATCTTTTGTTTGTATTGATGTTAGCTATCCATTTTTAACCCCCGAAAAAAGAGAGGGGTGTTATTGAAAAAATATTCGTGAACGCGAAAAAACACATTTAGCGAAAATAGGTCGGCCAAAATCCTCAATCCCTCTTAAAATTACGTAATAAACAAAAAACTGTCAGACACTTTTAAAATTCAATGAATGGTTGTCTGAACCCGAAATGGTGATTTTTCTTTTTCCTTGAGGATAAAACTAACCTACTAATGTGCGAAAAGAAAACTTTGTGTACGAGCCTACGCCGCGCCGCCGGTCAACCCTCCCTTTGTCCTACGAATTTTCGATCAGCTCACATGTCCTGACCTATGTTTGATAAGTATTTACCCAAGCTGATATTTAAAAAAAATGCATTTAACCCATCAATCCCCAAGCGGCAGCCGGCTGTCGCACAACAATAATTGAAAATCTATTGTATCTGCGACACCCACGATTGAGGTGTTTAATATAATGTTTGAATAATTAGATGTCGCCCGCAACTCCATCGCGCCAAAATTCGTTTATCGCACGGTAACCGTACATTATTTCTGGATATAAACAGTCTAACTACAAGTTGATTAGAGAAAAATTCAATATAAAATCTGTTGAACAGTACAACTGTTTAACAGATTAATCTTTTGTGGTAAGATAGAAAGTGTTTATTGTCCTTTCCCGAGACTCAAAGTATCTCTATACCAAACAGAAAAATCGGTTTATTATGGATACACTTTCGCATTTTTAATATTATTATGGATCCATGTAATACATGGATGAGAACTGCGGGGTTTTTTTTTTATGAAATAAGGGGGCAAACGAGAAAATGGGTCACCTGATTGAAATCAAGAGTTGCAAGTGCGTTGCCGGCCTTAGCGAGGGAATAGGGTAATAGGGGAGGGTAGGGAAGGGAATAGGGTAGGGGATTGGGCCTCCAGTAAACTCACTCTATCGGCGAAATACAGCGCTAGCGCTGTTTCACGCGGGTTTTCTGTGAGAACGTGGTATTTCTCCGGTCGAGCCGGCCCAATTCGTGCCGAAGCATGGCTCTCCCACGTATAAGAGAGAATCATGATATGATCTATTTTTTTTAATCGCAAATTGGTCACTCTGCTTGCAATTCAATTAATAAAGAATTTGAAATGTCTTAATTTGACATTCGTCAGTTTGACAGTTTTGACAATTCATTTGCTGAATTGATTGAGAGGAATTGCTAAATGTGACCATTCTAGCCCCAATGATCACGGAAATGTTTTTCCTCGATATTAATTGCTTGTCAGTTCACATCTGATATTGCTGAAAAGATTTTTCTTGAAAACGGGCTCAGTCCTTCCTTATTCCAGATGGAGACAAAAGTTACATAATAAACAACTGGATAGTAATGTATACAACTGAAATAACAATATTACTGTTGTTATTTCAGTTGTATACATTACAATATATGTTAGGTAATAACGTGATATAGCAACGTGATATCGGCCAAGAGCGAGTCGGACCAGATCGAGGGGTTCCGTACCAAACATTGAATGCTGTATGAAAAGAAAAAGTTGTAGATAAATCAAATTTTATTTTATCGTAAGTTGCATATTCTGTTGTAAAAGTGAGTAAACAAATACAATATTAGACAATATTAAAAATATACTGAATACAGTGAAGTATGGAAAGATAGACAGACAGACCAACAAGACTAACAAGGAATGTACCAAACTTGCCACCCTCCTTAATAAAAAAAATAAAGGAGATTGACAAGTCTACTCGGTTAAAGAACCCTAAAAACAGTATTCAAATTGCAAATATATAATATTATGATGATATTTTGGTAAAGCTTACCAAGGAGATTGAATATAGAGTGACTTTACTTTCAGAATTCTAGGTTTGGAGCATTAAGAATAACGAGACTTACAAATAGTACCTAATTATAGCAATATCTAAGGTTGGGTTGCACCAACTAACTTTAACTATAACTGTAACTTTAACTTTAACTACAATGCAAAATGTCAAATCTTTGGTTAAAGGTAAAAATAGACGCCATCAAGACGCCATATTTAACCATAACCATAGAGCTCGACAAGGTTTTAAATGCACGTGGCGAAAAAAGGAACTAACGCTGCCATTACACAAAAACGCCATTTTTGACAGTTCTCCTTTACCAGCAGCGCCCCCGCCCACGTTCATTTATAACCTTGTTGGACCAGCTGTCATCTGTCAATTTCTCCGGTCCAAGTTAAGGTTAAAGTTAAAGTTAAATTTAGCCTTAACTATAACCATAACTTTGACTTTAACTTTAACCACGCCTCTGGTGCAACCTAACCTAAGTGACTAATTTTGTGCTACTAGAAAGGAATAAAATGTATGTTTGTTTTTATTTACCTCTTGATAAGGGGTGTACAAATACTACTCTCATGTTCTCTCCCAGGCCTTAAATAACTTTATGCCAAATATCATGAAAATTGGTTTAGTAAACTGAGCGTAAAGACAGATTGACATAAATAAAGTATTTTTTATAACAATTTGAAAATTTAAAACCATCATTATACTTTATATGAACCATGTTTTGTATAGGTATCTTATATATAAAATTCTCATGTCACAATGTTAGGCCGCGTTTTTCTCGACGTTTCCCCTCGTAACCACGGCCGTTGCAACACGGCCGAAACGTCGAGAAAAAGTATGTACTCGTAGTAGCATTACTACTTGAATAAGTCGCGTTAAGTCCCGATTAAAAAGTTTTAATTATAATGCAACGCGAAAGTTTAAAATGTTATTTTACTGATTTTAACCAAATTTTATATGCATGTTCAGTGGGTTTGAGAATCGGCTACTGGGTACTTATTATATTGATAAGTGCATTTGTTGAATAAATAATCGTAAATTATTACAACTCGAGACTGACGGCGACCATTGTTTGTGCGACGGGATAGCGATGGACGTTGCCATTGTGACATACTTATTTAGTCACTTCAATAAAATAATACGGGCGAAATACTTTATATGGCAAAGAAACGTTTGCCGGGACAGCTAGTTATGTTATATGTCGCTTGTTTGCGACAACGTAGTCATAACTCAAAAAACCGAAATTTTTAGTTAATAATACAGATAAAATCTGCGAAAAGAGTAGAATTTGCTTCAAAAACGACATTTCTCGCGATCGTTCATGTAAGAGCGAGACATAAGTTGTGACGATATATCGCTATCTCGCTCGTTTTGGTCCTTTGCTACGACATCGACACTACTCAATTGCGCCGCGGCAGTGTCAGTGAGTGGTTGTGCGTGTTTTCGTCAAGACCGTTTTTCTTTTTTCTTGTAATTTCTTATTGCAAAATGTGACAATGTTGCTTAAAAAATGTCGAAGTTAAGCTATGTAAATATTTCGAGTTATTACAATATCGTAGAAAAAAGCTGATCTTATTGAAGTCAAACTTTGAATAAAGGCGATATTGATGTTAAGCTAAGTGTCAAACTTTGATTGCCTAAAATTTTATTTTTGCTTATGCCATTTTAAAAGTAAACAGTGACAGTAATTATTTACTTTATTTTTCAACAAGTTGTTTTAGAACGTTATGTATGATAAAAATCAACTAACTAATTTGTTATATTTTCAGGTCATGTAATGATGGAGTCCACAAAAATGATACTGTGGGCACCAGCGAGGAACAATGTACTTCGGCTGATAGCAGTACGTATTAGTAGTAGTGACCTACCTACCTTTTGTCTAAGATGCTTAATATTGTTGTTTTAATTTTATATCTTATCTTTCAGGTTCGAAAGGAGTTACCCAGACACCCAAAGAAAACAGCGAAGAAACAGATGTAACAAGACCTTCATTGAATGAAACCAGTATAATATCAGTGCCATTATTGTTGTTTTGCTAACCTTGTTTGCTGATTTGACTTAATTTATAATTTTATTATTGCAGGCTATGGTAATTCTACTCAAACTCATGTCAGTAGCAGTTCTAGCAACTCATCAACTGATTCTTCAGACTCATCATCATCTGATTCGGAATCCTTTTGTGAAGGTAAGCTTTATTTCCCTATTACCTACCTGTTGAATAATTAAATGTAATGTAACTTAGGTAAATGCCAATTTTTTTTTCAGATAGCAACGACTCTATCTGAAAGGACTCTATCTATATAAGGATCCAATGTACATACCGCCCGAAAACCCAAGTCAAAACAACCACGATGAGTTACCTGCCGACGAAGAAAACGAAATGTTGTCTGTCTTTGATAGCTCTATACAAAATTTGCCCTCGACCTCGGCTCCAAATACGACTAATACTTCTGCAAGGCCGTCTACTTCCAGAGAAGGGAGAATCCCAACAAGCCCTGCTGTGAGTCCTGAAAAAAAGAGAGGAAGAAAACGCAAGCGTGATGAAGCACAATGGAAGAAAAATATTGCCAAAAGATTACGAAACACAGGAAAAGCTTATCAGACTACAAAAAAGAAGATCAGAGGGGAGAGAAAAATTAAAGAACCTTGTGGAGAAAAATGTAGACTGAAATGTGGGTCTAAATTCACGGAAGAAGAAAGAAAAACATTGTTTGAAAACTTTTGGGCATTGGGTGACAATAAAAAACAATGGGAATATATTTCAAGGAGCATGACTGTTATTACTCCAAAATACCGATACGTCCGTGAAGGTGGAACGAGAAAACCTCGACAAAAAAATAGTGCATTCCATCTGAAATTACCCAACAAAACAATAAGGGTGTGCAAAATGTTCTTTAAAAACACCCTATGCATCAATGACCGTCCAATTCAAACTGTTTTGGAGAAACAAGATAAAGTTGACACCACGCACACGTCGATGAAGCCATAAAAAAAGGAATAAGGGAGCACATAGAATCTATTCCCAAGATAGAATCCCATTACACTCGTGCTAATACTAGCAAAGTTTATATAGATGGCAGCAAAAGCATCGCAGACATACACAAAGATTATGTTGAAAGCAAAAAAAAGCAAAATCTTCCTTTTGGCAATTAAATTCTGTTTTACAGAATATTTACACAGGAATATAATATCTCTTTTTTCTTTTTTTTTAATTTTTGTTAGATTTGCTAAATAAAAACCTGATTCCGAGATAGAATCTCGGAATCAGTCTCGAAATCGCTCCATTTTATAATGCTCTTTATGTATTCTACAAGATATCTACATTTATCTATTTTTTCTAGAAAGTTTATAAAGATGTGATATTAAAACAAAAGGCTGTATTTCTAAAGTTGATCTCGTTTCTAGTTCCTAAACTAAAATTAAGACTATGTGCCTTAACAATACTGACTGTAGATTAAGTTGTTGATTGGTTTTAATTTAGATTGTTTTTGTGATGAGAGTAAGTATTGAATAATGACTGTAGTAGTTTTATGTTTTATTGTTGTTCAAGTTTTGTTTCAGTAACAAGAAACAAGATCAGCTTGCTTATTTAGGTACAGGTTGCCTAAGTAAGCAAGTTTATTTCGTTTCTAGTTAACTAAGTAAATAAGTTGATCTCGTTTCTAGTTCCTAAATTAAACTTAAGACTATGTGCCATATCAATACTAACCGTGTACTAAGATTGTGCATCACATAAGTTTTGCGTTTTTTGATTTGTTTTATTTTAGAATTTTTTTTTTGTAATGAGAAAAAGCAGTCGTCTATTTTGGTTTCCGTAATTATTTTATTTTATTTTAATAAAAGTTTTGTTTCAGTAATGACTTTTCTTGTTTTATTTATTCAAACTATGAAAAAAATTGCTCATACAACGACATAAGTCAGAATAGTACCAAAATATATTAAATTCTAACAGCAACAACGTCATAAGTGATTCCTCGTCCCATTTAATTGTCAATAAGTTATTATAGGTATATAGCAGCTAAAAAAACTTAGATAATAACATTTATTTACGAATCAGGCAACATTTCTTGCAAACTAATGTTCTTCAATAGCTGATAGTTACCAAGTTACGTACATCTGAAACTTTTAAATGGATTTTCTGCAAATTCGTCTTTTTTTAGTAATGACTACCTTGTCGCAAACAAGCGATGTATATTTCGTATTCCATATAAAATGATGTAACTCATGTAACATCATTTTATATGGAATACAAAGTTTATGGAAAATGAATAAAAATCAATGTTTTTTAACTTAAAGATTTATGTTCCTCGTTTGTATGGAATCCTGTATCAAAGCGAATTGCCAGCCCTATTTATCTACTATACTAATATTGTAAAGCTAAAGAGTTTATTTGTTTAATTATTTCAACTATTACTGATTTTAGGATTCCGTACCCGAAGGGTTAAACGGGACCCTATTACTGAGACTTTGAATTTTGATGTCTGTCCGTCGGTTTCCAGGCTGTACTCAACTGTCAGGTGTCACCGCTAGGTGCTATAGCTAGACTTCTGAAATCACAGATTGTGTATTTAAATATCTGTTGCCGCTATAACAACAAATACTAAAAATAAAATTTTATTCATTTATTTAAGGTCCCATTCAACAAACATGTTTTTTTTTTCCATACATAAAACACAATTTTTTGCCTGTATTGCCCTATAACGGTATGGAAACCTTCGCACTATACAGTTGGCCGATTTGGGAATCTAACTTCGCTATCGAAATTGGCGAATCCATTTTGACTCGGGCTTGCTATATTTCAGGGCTAGACGCCTCCGTGGTCTAGTGGTTAGAGCGTTGCTCCCGACTCCGGAGGTCGTGGGTTCGAATCCCGCGTTGGAAACATGTTATTTCCAAGTTTGGTTAGGACAATGCAGGCTGATTACCTGATTGTCTGACAAGTAAGATGATCCATGCGTCGGATGGGCATGTAAAAAGTCGGTCCTGCGCCTGATCTCTCGCCAGTCGTGTCGGACTTCCGTCCCACTGGGTTATGAGAGTAAAGGAATAGAGAGAGCTCTTGTGTACTGCGCACACACATGGGCACTATAAAATTACTCCTGCGTACCTGGTCTGGTTTCAATGAAACCGGCCACCGTCACCGAAACCGGTGTGGGGAATATTATTATTATTATTATTTCAGGGGTTCCCAAACTGGGCGTCGCAACATTTTCCCAGGAGCATCGCATATGTCAACACAACCAAATCGAGTAAACGCCTCGCCTATTATGTCTTTCGACATACAACCCGGGCAGTCTAAATCCCCGGTTTCAGAAGCTATGCTCAAAAAAGCAAGCGCAGCCTTCACATTAGCCAGCCTTGCTGGCTTTAGAAATATTTTTTAAAATTTTTATGCTTGTGTTTTGATTTGGTCATTAGTTCTTATAACAATATAAATGTCCAAATAGTGTTTGTTTAACCTATGTTGGGAAGGCTGGTTCTAAAATTAGAAAGTATTTTTGGGGGCTGGGTTGAGGGGCGTCGTAAAGAAATGGCAAAGTCCCAAGGGCGTCAAAGTACAAATAAGTTTGGGAAGCCCTGCTATAGTTTATTATTCCCATAAAGTTAATATACCTAGCGGAATAGAGAAACAAAGGCCTGAGCAAGCGAGATGTCACTGTCAGTAACACTGCGTGGTAAAAAGAGACGTGTGATACATGACAGCAGCACTCTTTTTTGACGTCCAGTCGGCACGTGCCGCACGTTGACAATTTAATCTCATAGAATTCATGTTCAATCATGCTTGTGTAAGTGTATACGTACACCTATTTTTCACACAGATGAAAACCAATTTTGGTTACGTTTGACAGCTCGAGATTGTTGCTCTATTCCGCTAGGTATATTAACTTTATGATTATTCCTAAAAATATACAGTTCCCGTGCAGCTCCAGGTACTCCATATTCGGAGAACCTTGAACTTGGTGACTCAGTCAGTCGGCATCTATCGGGAATAGAACGCCATTGCAGTGGTAGGTAATGATGCAGGAATGCAAACAGGAATAGACGAAATGCGATTTCTATTAATGGAGTTGCACGTTGAGAAAGCGGAAACCGTACGTTTTGACGTAAACATACGTGTGGGCGTCGCCAGCCGATGGCGCAGGGGGGGAGGGAGAGGCAAGTTGACTTTACCTATTTACAATTCATACTTTTCTCATTCTCTATGAATGAGAAAAGTAGGTATGAATTGTAGGTAAAGTCGACAGCACATGAAGCTTTTCACTTGTACTACGAGCCTTACATCTATGATCTACAGCGATTATAATTACAACAGTATCTTATAGTACTATATAGTATATATTATACATAATATTATATATTCTGTGACAGTACAGAGTCCAATTTGTAAAGCTACGAGCACGAGCTCTTGACCATGCAATAAAAAACTTGTAAATAAGTTATAATAACATTTATTAGAAAAATAGAATAAAAAGAGTTTGAATTTCAATAAGTGTACAGCGTATTTTTTTTAAATTACCAGATTTTAATATTATAGTGGTCGTTGTTTGCATTATATTTGGCAGTTTTTTTAGAATCTCTAGGGGGGGGGGAGCAGCTGTCCCTCCCTGCCCCCCCTTGGCGACGCCCTTGAACATACGTGTGGGCTGTGGCACTCGGGGACTGCCGCGGCAAAGCTATTGCATGGCATTTTTTATCAAGTTACTAAACGTTCCGCGCGGCTTCGCCTGCGTAAATTAAATATTTCACAGACAAATTAGTGCACAAAAAATTGCCAATGGTCCTTCACGTGGTCTATTTCTTATCTGTACCAAATAACAGGAAAAGTGCTCCCGTAGTTCTTGAGATAAGCCCTCACAAATAATTTCCCCCGTTTTTTTCCACATTTTCCTCTATTTCTTCGCTCCTATTAGTCTTAGCGTGATAAAATATAACCTATAGCCTTCCTCAATAAATGGGCTATCTAACACTTAAAGAATTTTTCAAATCGGACCAGTAGTTCCTGAGATTAGCGTGTTTAAATAAGCCTTTTTAAATAATTTCCCCCCGTTTTTTCCCCGCCCTACAACCGGTTCGGAACTAACCCGGCGAGAAGAACCGGCGGCGTAAGAAACTCGCACGGGCCCATCTTTTATGATAAGAAAAGGAAACTTATATTTATCTTTTGACAATGTCATTAGGGCTAAATAACTTGAAACTACAACAAGTGTACAATATTACACAGAAACAGCTCTGCAGGGAGCTAACAGACAGACAGACAGACTATCGCATTATTAGTAAGGATTGCAAAGTGCAATTCGTGTTTCGTCAACGTCATGATGACGTGCGAGTTAATGGTCCATTTATCAATTGAACTTATCATTCCATTCATTCATTCATTGATGTCAGCTGGCATGTCAGCTGATGAAAACCGGTACAGTGTCTTTCTCTATTTCAGATAAGAGAGTGATAGAGTTTCGTGGAAATGGAGCATAATAAAAACTTGAGAAATGTCCAGGGACACCCGGATGGAACAAAGTTGCTTTCTAGGGATATAGGGAGAGATCACGCCGCACGGCTTATAACTATAGTAAAAAGTGTTGTTACAAATTGAATTTAGCTCAGGGGGCATGGTACTTCGTGGACGACCCCGAGCAACGCTATTCTTTTCAGAAGATATTCGAGACCATAGAACCCGACGATCCATTTAGGGGGAGACCGGGCGAGGCTAACCCGGCTTCGAGGACGTTAAGAGGATTCCACACCGCCCTTTTTTCCATACAAACGTTGTCCCCTGTTTCCTCCCTGGATAATGCTAGTAGAGTTATAATTTTTTTCCTGAATATCTACGGCCACTAATACAATGTCCCTATGTTGTCTTTTTTTTCATAATTTAATTATTAAATAAGATATGAACGTTCAAAAACCCAAAAAAATGGCCAGATTTTCCACTGTGTTCAAACGTCCAGAAAACAGATTTGGCTAGATTATACAAAAAAAGCAAAACATAGGAACACAGCTCAAGCCTTTTTTTAATCTTTAATGAAAAAAGTACTTAAATCGGTTAAGTTTTGGAGAAGGAATCAGGGGACAACGAATCGTTGATTTTCTGGATTTTCTGCAGTTGTCTCTATCGCGTTCTGCGGTATAGGCTTGAGGTAAGGGAGACAGCTATAGATATTACACGTACTTTTTTTTCATTTCTCTAGTCGCTGTTGTATCCTCTTTAGAGGGGGAGGATGTAACGCGCGCCCTTAGTAGCTCGATAGGTTCGGGCCACACTTATTTTTGATTTGAATGCCGCGTCCTACTGTAACAAACGTGAAATGACGTTGTTAGAGCAGGACGCGGCATTCTCAGCCGATTGTTTGAGTCTCAAAACGGTTCGTAGTAGCCATACATAATAATAGCCTACTAGATAACGCCCGCAACTCCTTTGCGCCAAAATTCGTGTATCGCGCGGATATCGTACATTTTCCAGGATTAAAAGTATCCTATGTCCTTTCCCGGGACTCAAAGTATCTCCATACCAAATTTCAGAAAAATCGGTCCAGCGGTTTGGGCGTGAAGAGGTAACAGACATACACACTTTCGCATTTATAATATTAGTATGGATACGTCGTTTGACAATCATGGTGTCAAACTTGGTACTCCATCATTGTCCAACGTGGGCTTAGTGCGATCAATGTTAAAAAATTCTTAAAATATCATTTTTAATCAACTTATGCAATAAAAATTCGAGCACGCACACAAATACCGTGCCGAATTCTGCTGAACTGAAACGACGTTAGACGATGTACGGCAATGCCGCACCGCTGTGCCGGTCGGAGTGGGGGGTGTTAGGTTTTTTACGTTACGGAATTTCTTGATTCGGCGCCGCGCTCAATAGCTATGTCCACACTATGCGCTTTCGTCTTCAATTTTCATTTTGGCGCATTCATAATTGAATGCGTTAACGAACGCAACGCCAACATTGTAATTTTTGTTTTTTTGATGCGGTCAGAGGGCATGCCTCACGTTCGCTGTTGACTGCGCTATAACGCATGCCCTTGACAAACAGAAAAAGGCACAGTGTGGACGGCTGTGTAAAAGCTAAAGCCCGCAAAATACTTTGCCATAGGTTAAAAATTCCGTGTACCCGCAAATGTAAAACTAGATGTTTAGCAGATCTTTCAATGCGCTTCTGAATTTAGTGCAAAGTAAATATACATAGAGGATTGGCCAAGTCTGCTGAAAGATGTATATTTAAAGTGGTGTTATTATGGCAGCTAGGCGATAGATATATTTATAGCAAATGGATGGTATACAGGGTGTAACAAAAATAAGTGATAATACTTTAGGGTATGTACGTGTTTCTTGTGGAGAGTTCACTGTGAAAGTAGCAGCGCTGAAAGACCAATTTTATTTTTTCACTTTTGTATGGGGAAACTCGTGGCGCTGGAGCTCTTGCCCATACAAAAGTGAAAAAAATCGTCTTACAGTGCTGCTACTTTCACAGTGAACTCTCCACAAGGAACACGTACACATCCTAAAGTATTATCACTTATTTTTGTTACACACTGTATTTAAAGTGGTGTTATTATGACAGCTAGGCGATAGATATGTTTTTTATAGCAAATGGATGGTGTATATAATAAATTATATAGGATATTTTTTTCAAATGAAAAAACTTTTTAGAGTTTATATTATACAATATACTCATTAGTCATTAATATTTAGCAACTTTTACTAAGAAAAGAAAAACAAATATACTTTACCATCATGCAAAAGTTATTTCCTTCTAGTTTCAGATTTTTTTCTATCGGTACCTGAAATAACCGTATTTTATTTATTTATTTAAGAATATCATAGTGCCTCGGCGCATTTTATGAACTTGCTATTTTTAAGATAATAATTATTGGGATCTTCTACACCAGTAGTTTCCCTCGGGGTCCGTTTTAAGACATGAAATGACCTTCGCGGTCCACACATCTTATATAAAAAAATTATTAAACAAAGGTAATTACGGAAATAACAAAGGTATTTTTTAGATATCAATGAGAAAAGTAACCATTTTTTGTAGCTAATTATCCCTCTGAAGTTTGGAGTGAAATATTGGTGCAAGCTGTAGATATTGACATTAAATCCTGCAGATGTTGAAGTCCTGAGATGAATAACGATCATCTTCGATCATGCTCAGTCTGTACACAATGGGTCGGCGCGGCAAGGCGGCGCGGCGGCCCGGATGCGGACCGCGGTCCGCCATTTGGTGACCCCTGTTCTACACCATTTACAAGAGCATTCTCTTTTCCTACGTAACAAATTGGGACCAATGACCGACACCATTGCTAGGGGCGCAGGACTTTACATGCTCATCCGACGCATGGATCATCTTGTCAGACAATCAGTTTTTTTTTAATGAAATAAGGGGCAAACGAGCAAACAAGTCACCTGATGGAAAGCAACTGCCGTCGCCCATGGACACTCGCAGCATCAGAAGAGCTGCAGGTGCGTTACCGGCCTTTAAAGAGGGAATAGGGTAATAGGGTAGGGGAGGGTTGGGAAGGGAAATGGGTAGGGGATTGGGTCTCCGGTAAACTCACTCGGCGAAACACAGCGCAAGCGCTGTTTTACGCCGGTATTCTGTGAGCCCGTGGTATTTCTCCGGTCGAGCCGGCCATTGGTACCGAAGCATGGCTCTCCCACGTAAAGCCGTCGCATGTGATCAGCATTGTCCTAAGCCGTAGCCTAAGCCTAACAAAACTTTAATATAGTAGGGGAGGGGAGGGTGCTATTTTTGTAGTCACTCGAGCGTCATGGAGACCTAGTAGGTTTTGTACTATCAGAGAAGTTAATTCCTATGCAAATCGGGGACCTAAATAGTTTGGTCGCGTTACGTCAAACCCAGCTGACAGATCACAATTAGCATTGAATTGACGTATTCGACCATATAACGTTGGTCTGTCAATTGCATAGGAATCAACTTCCTCGATGGTACACTAAGGTAAAGCTGAAAAATAATAAGAGCGTTTTTTTTATTTTAGCGGTGGGTTCAGAAACTGCAGCCATTTCAAAGTTTTGAAAAAGAAAATATATTCAGAAAATTGCTTATTTAGGTAAATTATAAATATATTTTAGACGGATTCAATATTTAAAAAAAATTACCCACCACGTGAGAAATCTGATTTCTATACCATGGTAACTAGACACATGTCGGAAGCCTATGCTTAATCTGACACGCTGAAAACACGCTCGAGCTACTCCCGAAATCCCCTCTTCCCCTCCCCAACTATTACAATATACATATTAGAATATAATTTAGTTGAAGTTTCATTACTTCTAGTTTTTAGTGCACAGTATACCCTAAACTAATTGTTTATTGTACTCCTATACCAAAGGTTGCTTGGTAGAAATTGCTCAATAGCAATAAAGCCGCCTTTGTGTTCATGTGTCCTTGTTGAATGTATGTTTATGTTTGTACTACAACTTTTTTGAACGCAATAAAGTATAATCTATCTATCTATCTATCTATCTATCTATCTATCTATCTATCTATCTATCTATATATCTATCTATCTATCTATCTATCTATTACAAAGTTTTTCCAAAAGGAATCGAACTCACGACTCTCACGAGTCTTGCGAGCCTTGAGTCTCCGTTCCGTAGAATTTTATCGCGTGCCGTACGTTTTTCTAGGATAAAAAGTATTATGTTATAGCTTGTACAAGTATAGCTAGCTGTGTCCCCCTGCCTCCTACCTGTTTTACATTTTTAACTGAAATAGGTTATTCTGTTCCAGAGGATATAAACAAACATCGCTGATGATCGTGAAATATTGTTCCGTCGGTTTACCAATTTCGCTTGAAAGTGAATAATGTATTTATAATTATAATACACTAGTTCAGAGGTTCCCAAACTTTTTTTGTCTTCTGCCCACTTGGAGAACAAATTATGTTTTAGCGCCCCTTTGTTTCAATTTTAAATGCATCCAAATGAAATAAATCAACCCTCCAAGCCTCTACACAACATCCCCATTAATTTTTTCTGGGTCCCACACCGCCCCTCCTTCAGACCTTCAGCGCCCACAAGGGGGCGTTATCGCCCACTTTGGGAAAGGTTGCAATAGTTGATACCCGCAACTCCGTCGCGCGGAAAGCTTATCGCGCGGCAACCGTACATTTTTCCGGCAATAAAAGTATCCTATATCCTTTTCCGAAACTCAAAGTATTTCCATACCAAAATTACAGCAAAATGGGTTCAGCGGTTTAGGCGTGAAGAGAATAATATGTAATCTCTGTGGGTCAGTTGGTGGGCTGTTGGTAGCTCAAGCCGGGGGTCGCGGGTTCGAATACCGCCGACGGAACAAAAAGTTTTAAAAGTTCCTGGGCCATGGATGTGTTTTAAATATTTGTATCATATAATAAAAATCTTAAATATATTATGTATAGTATAAAAGTATTAAATATATTTCCGTTGTCTGGTACCCGTAACACAAGTCCTTCAGGTACTTAGCACGGGGCCAGACTGACGTGGTGTGAAGCGTCTATAGATATTTTTATTATAATCTTCTTCTTATATATAAAATTCTCGTGTCACAATGTTAGTCGCCGTACTCCTCCGAAACGGCTTTACTGATTTTAACCAAATTTTATATGCATATTCAGTGGGTCTGAGAATCGGCTACTGGGTACTTATTATATTGATAAGTGCATTTGTTGAATAAATAATAGTAAATTATTACAATTCGAGATTGACGTCGACCATTGTTCGTGCGACGGGATAGCGATGGACGTTGCCATGGTGACATACTTATTTAGTCACTTCAATAAAATAATACGGCCGAAATACTTTATGTGGCAAAGAAACGTTTGCCCGGACAGCTAGTATTAGTATAGATGAGGCTTTAGGCTTGTTTAATAAGAGTTTGTCTGTCAGAATCATTCAAAGATTTTTTGTCGGCCGCCTAAGTCGATTTTAATGTTTCTTGGAAGCTGTCTAGTTACCTGACTTCCTATAAGGACCAAGGGATCTGTTTCCATTGCACATAGCAACAGTCTAAAATTGACGGTCGGTTTTGAGAGGTTTTGACAGCAGTTTATGTATTCATTAACGCTTTCGTTTTTGCCTACTTATACTTAACAAATAACAACACTGTTTAAAAGATAAACACCGGTTAAAACCTGAATATTGTCAAATTTTATATATTCATCTGACAATTAACTACTACCGACGAATATATAATACACACACACACAGACCACAGAATGTGGATGCAAAAATCAAGTTTTAGACAATATTTGCAATGTGCATAATAATACCAATAATACCATCAATTATTGATGAAGGGATAAAACCAACTCGTTAACACATTTATAATTACTACTAGATTTATTTTTATGGAGTTTGATATGAATTTAAAAAGGTTACGTATAGGAGGCTTTTATCGAAGTTGCAATGGGAATCGTTAGTTATCGTAGCAAGTCCCGTAAGGGCTACTGGCGCCTGTGTGCAAAAAAAAGGTTTTGGCGCCCCTAAAGATGGCAATTTGGCGCTCCTAGAGGATGGCGCCCGACGACGCCCGTGTGCATTGCACACATTGCACATATAGTAGCGTACCCTGGTAGCAAGTGAAAGAAAGTGAGAAAATATAGACGACTTTTTTGACGTGCGTCAATTATGGACAAGCGCATTTTCTTATGATTACGTGACACATCGCACGGACAGACGGGCGGACGACATTTTAATTCTGTATATACCACTTAATTTCCAACCTTAATCAAAGGGTATAGAGCTCAAAACGCTAAAACATTACACCTTGAAGTACCCAATATTTGTGACAATTTATTTTGAACTTTAAATCTATGGCTTTGAGTACAAATTAGGAAGTAATCAAACTTGCATTCGAAACTGGTGCAACAAATTTTTCCATACAGTGTATTATTTGTTTAATAGATAGAGAATTAACGTAATAGAGGGCAAATGGGAGCACCTGATGGTGGATTTATACGTGGGAGAGCCATGCTTCGGCACGAATGGGCCGGCTCGACCGGAGAAATACCACGTTCTCGCAGATAACTGGCGTGAAACAGCGCTTGCGCTGTGTTTCGCCGAGTGAGTGAGTTTACCGGAGGCCCAATTCCCTTCCCTATCCTCCCCTATTCCCTTCCTTTCCCATCCCTACCGTCCCCATTTACCCTATTCCCTCTTAAAAGGCCGGCAACGCACCTGCAGCTCTTCTGATGCTGCGAGTGTCCATGGGCGACGGAAGTTGCTTTCCATCAGGTGACCCGTTTGCTCGTTTTCCCCCTTATTTCATAAAAAAAAATGCTTACCACCGTACATACTTTCATGTTAATCCATACTAATAAATATTATTAATGCGAAAGTTTGTCTGTCCAAGTGTCCAACCTCTTTAGTCTTTACACTTAAACGTCAGAATAGATTTGGAAATTCATAGTTCAATACTCCATACTAATATTATAAAGATGTGGAAGTGTCTGACTGTCCCTCCGTCCGTCCGTCTGTCCGTCTGTCCGTCTGTCCGTCTGTCCGCCTGTCCGCCTGTCCGCCTGTCCGTCTCTCCGTCTCTCCGTCTCTCCGTCTCTCCGTCTCTCCGTCTCTCCGTCTCTCCGTCTGTCCGTCTATTCGTCTGTCCGTCCGTCTGTCCGTCAGTCCATCTGTCCGTCTTTTGTCCGTCTGTCTGTCTGTCTGTTACCCCTTCATGCCCAAACGGCTGAACCGAATTTGCTGAAATTTGGTATAGAGATATTTTGAGTCCCGGAAAAGATGCATACCTTTTATCCCGGAAAAATGTACAGTTCCCGTGCGATAAACGAGTTTTGGCGTAACGGAGTGGCGGGCGTCATTTAGTAGCATCATAAAATTACATTTTCAAAATCTCGTGTCACCAGAAGTTTAGAATTTTTGAGGACAATAACGGGACCGTTTTGTCAAAGCGTTTTATAATTTTTTTATTTTTATTTTATAAAGATAAATCACTAATCGTTCAAAAAATTTCTGTTATGTCTAAGAATATAAAAAATACTGGTATTTATTATTTAACGATTTATTGACGTCAACTTAAGAAAATATTTTAATATTTAATAGTTTTATAACGTTTGACGTCAAAATGTATTTTTTAGCAGTATATCTTAGCTAGCGGATATTCTGTCCACAGTTATATTTTGACGTAAGCTAGTGCGTCGTTCTTTTAGGAAATCATATATTATAGTAGGGGAGCCCAAGAGGGGATTTCGTGACATTTTCGAGCGTGTCATATTAAGCTTGTATAGGCCACCCACATGTTTCTAGTTACATTGTATAAAAATCACATAGTTGGTGGGTTGAAAAATAGTTATTTTCAACTATTCAAACGTCGTCGAATTTGTCAGATCGAAATAGGGGGGGACGTATGTATATCCCAAAGAAGCTTACACATAAAGCACTGATGATTTAAAGGTGCGGTAAGCCTGTAGGTACATTTTAAAATGTAAAAAATAAATAAAGCCTCATATCTAAGCTTCCGACCGATTTTATGTCGCACTCGACTAAATGGTTTAGTCCTTGTTGTCTAAGATCTTTTAATAAACTATGTTAACAATTTTTTAAATGTATTTTATTTTCCACAACTTTCAAATGGCTGTTGCTCCTTAACACATAGCTAAAATAAAAAACGCTCATATTATAGTTTTCTCCATTTTACCTAATTTACAAAACCTACTAGGTTTCTGCGGCGCTCTAGTAGCTACACGAATAGCATTCTGGGATCCCCTACTATTACATATTATAATATTAGAGGCGCAAAAGATGACACAATAACGATTTAAACGACACAAAGTATATGACGCAACATACCGGACATTCATAAAACCGTTTGAATTGGCTCGACAAAAATGATTACTGATTTTTTTCACACTACCAATACTATCCATACTTAAGTACTTACTTACTAAAATATTATAAGTAATTATAAATTATTTTAAATGCGAAAGTGTGTCTGTCTGTCTGTCTGTTACCTCCTCACGCCCAAACCGCTGAACCGATTTAGCTGAAATTTGGTACCAGGAGATACTTTGAGACATTAGGGTACTTTTTATCGCGAAAAAATGTACGGTCCCCGCACGATAAATGAATTTTGACTAGAGATGTGCCGACTAGTCGCCGACTAGTCGGTAAAGCCGACTATCCGGCCACTTTTGTAGTTGGCGACTAGTCGGCGAATAGTCGGCGAATAGTCGGCGAATAGTCGGCAAAAAGCGCCGACTAATCGGCTTTTTACTTTTTTGCTATTATTGAAATTATAATAAAGAAAAACCTTGATTATTATTTAATTTTATAATATTATGTTCAGATCACACTCAATCAGTGTTACACATTTTAAATTAAATGAAGTGTTTCTGAACGTGCTTGCTAGTAAAGAAATAATTTTTGTAAATTTTATTTTAACAAACAAATTAAGTATGTATTATTAAATCGAGATTTCATGTACATGAAATATATTTTAATGAAAATCATCAACTGTATCATAGCTTAACAAAATAAAGTAATGTACGCGAAGAAAACATACTTAACACGATTCGACACGTTTGCAGGCGGCGTGTGCGACTTACCCGCGAAACAGCAGTAAAAAAGCGTTACGGAAACTTCCGAAACCATGATCGGCTTGGCCGACTAGTCGGCCGATTAGTCGGCTTCTTTGCAGCCGACTAATCGGCTAGTCGGCTAGTCGGCCAAAGTCATGATCGGCACATCTCTAAATTTGACGTAACGGAACTGCGGGCGCCATCTAGTAGGATAAAACTTATATTCATGAATATTTTATGAATTAATATACTTATTCATAAATAGTTTTAATAATAATAAATGTTTTAACGCTTAAATCATTAAACAGATTTTTGTTAAGTTTGGTATTGATACTTACTTTGAGTCTCAAAAAAGATCATTGGATATCTCTTTGTCTTTTTAGAATTTTGGCACGCAATAACTGATTTTTGGCATCTTGTGTGATAATTATTGTAAAAATGAATACTTTCATTCTACTGAATTTTCATTCAGTAGAATGAAAGTATTCATTTTTACAGTTTATTCTACTGAATTAGATATTTTTATCAAATTTTAAACATAATTTAGTCTCATTCGGCTCTACAAAGGACTCATTAGCCATTTTTTCACATCTTGGCTTTGCGGTCGCGGTGGTCTAGTATTATTTGTCTAAAATTTGTTTCCTCTTCCGAAAAACCCAGTAGCGGCTTTGAATGGAGGCGCATCCATTCACACAAAGGTACGGTTACCTGACATTCTCGAAATTATCTTTGTTCACAGTAACGGCCTTCGAAAAAATGTGGCGCCACTTTCTTGTGGTACAGTCGACAACAAATATTGAGTTTATTAAATTCTTATCTTTTACAGGGTACTTAGACAATTTGCGTTTAATAATTGTCAATTGCACGTGTGTGGATAAAGTTGATAAGTTACATTTTATAACATTCGAACAATGACTCATTTCTTTTCTTATAATAATTTGAACAAACCTAACTTAGCTACTTCATCATCTGGCTATACATGAAATCCATTTTCTTTTGATTTATAATAAAATTTCCGGTCCTAAAGCCCTATTGATGCTAAAAAAAGTCAATTTTCTAATTACATACCTCTTCAGTTTCGAAAGTTATTTTTTTATTATCTTTATAATATTAATTAAGTTTTTGTTGAGTTCAGTGCGTTTGAATTCTAATATAAATAAAATTATCTACCCAACAATTTTGTCATAAAAAATACAAAATAAAATAAAATGATGCAATTCTTAATATTTTTTTAACTGTAATTTATCTTGATGATTCAGATATATTCTTCCTATTCTATCTGTGACTAGTTCCTAGTAAAACAAACAAAAAAATGTTACATAGAAACAAGTCTACATTCGATAACACATGGCGCCGGGACAGACGTTAAAACGTTTGATAGCTAATTTTGTTTGGTTCTAAGAAGTAACATAATACATTAATATTACATTTTTTCTAAATTCTATTCTAAATACGGATAGACCGTATTAATATTATAAATGCGAAAGTGTGTCTGTCTGTCTGTTTCTTCACGCCCAAACCGCGGAACCGATTTTGCTGTGGTATGTAGATACACTACCTACCTTGAGTCCCGGGAAAGGACATAGGATACTTTTCATCCCGAAAAAATGTGCGGTTCCCGCGAGATATCTTGGCGCAACGGAGTTGCGGGCGTCATCTAATTAGAAATTATAAGTGTGTCATATTTAGTTGAAACATGTATGATAATAATTAATAGTAATAATACTCCCCACACCGGTTTCGGTGACGGTGGCCGGTTTTATTGAAACCAGACCAGGTACGCAGGAGTAATTTTATAGTGCCCAAGTGTGTGCGCAGTACACAAGAGCACTCTCTATTCCTTTACTCTCATAACCCAGTGGGACGGAAGACCGACACGACTGGCGAGAGATCAGGCGCAGGACCGACTTTTTACATGCCCATCCGACGCATGGATCATCTTACTTGTCAGACAATCAGGTGATCAGCCTGCATTGTCCTAACCAAACTTGGAAATAACATGTTTCCAACGCGGGATTCGAACCCACGACCTCCGGAGTCGAGAGCGACGCTCTAACCACTAGACCACGGAGGCGTTCAATTAATAGTAAGTCTATTATGTCACTATTAATTATTATTATTATATTTGTGACTCAATTACTAGGCAATTGAAACAATATCATCGAACATACAAATCCATACTAATACTCTACTTAACATTATAAAGATGAGATTGTGTCTGTCTTTACGCTTAAATTGTGAGAAGAATTGTACTTTTTACCACCATATACAGTAGATATCCTACGTCCTTTGCCGGAAAACAAAGTATCTCCATACCAAATTTCAGGAAAATCGATTCAGTGGTTAAGGCGTGAAAATCTAACAGACAGACAGAGGTGTGAATTTTCTGTTTCGTATATCCAGGGCCCCCGCTACCATATGTGCAATGTGTGCAATGCACACGGGCGCCATCCTCTAGGGGCGCCAAATCGCCATCTTTAGGGGCGCAAAAAGCAAGGACCCAAAAAATTTGCCTAAAGGGGCGGCAAAATCTTTTTTTTTGCACACAGGCGCCAGTAGCCCTTACGGGGGCCCTGCGTATATCCCATAACCTGTACGTGTAGGTACATTTTGTGGTACACTTTACGGAAAAACTATTACGCTTTATTTGAGCTTCAAACATAGAAGTTTTTATTTATATGTAGATGTGTTATCATCAGTCAGTCAAGGTGTGACGACGCGAGCTCTTACAAAGCTCGGCTTTTAGCTAGTATTAGTATGGGTTATGCTTTTTGTGTATCTGTGGGCAAGGCAGTGCCCCAGCCAAGCTTTTTAGCAAAGGCACGGCCGTACCATACTTTGCTCGAAGCGGTTCGCGGCTTTTTCACACCCCGTTTATCTTCGATGTTAATAAAGCTAGGGATTTAGAATTTCAGTGTTAAAACTAGCTTAAACTCCAAATTGCATGAAATTTCGATAAGTAGTTTAATAGTTACGGTTTAACAGTTAATTACTACATGTTCCTTTGTCAGCAATGTCAAAAGTAGCCGGCTACTGCAGCAGCAGATTCTACCTGTCCTAGGCTGGGATGTTGCGTCATCCGTCGTACGACAACCGCGTGTTTCCTGTTCACACGGCTAGGGTGACTATCATTCTGGTGTTATAAGGACATTGTTTTTGTTGAAGTAAAATTTTCTCCACCTCAAATTGATTCAATGCATACCGCGTTGAGCACTTTTTGAGGTGGGTAAAATGTGGGATGAAAATTTAAAGAATTTTTCTTCTTAAATCGGGCAGGTCTGGTGACATTTTAAGAAGAATTATGATTTGTAATAGACAAAATAAAAGAAATATATTGTAAGTGTGTAGATTTCGTAGAACTGCAAAAAAGTAAGAATGTCCATTGTCTAATGGTATGGTCCAGCGTCATCAACAGACAAAAAATTCATTGAAATCTGACAAGGGAAAAAGAAATAAGGAAAACGTCTTTTATTAGATATTATAGAGGTTTTCCTCATTTCTTTATACTATACACATTTTGGTCTTGAATAGATATGAAATATAGTAAAATCATCTATACGAAAAATTCAGAACTATTACTAATTTATAGTAAGATTAAATTTATACTACTGCTTATTAATCTGATAATTTAAGGATTAAAAACTCAGTAATTTAATTGCTGATAAATCGATGACAAATAATCATTTCCATTTATTCTGCGACTCACCTATTTAATTTCATAACTGTTCTAGACACGATTTTGTGTAGTGATCGTATAATATGTAACCGATGATGTAATAGGCATTTAACGATAAGATATCGCTTGAGTATCGTATTGATAACTAATCATTTAAATTTTACAAATTTTCATTATATAAGTGTTGTAATAAAAATGTTACTAAATTGTAGAACAGTAAAGTCTATTACTTTTTTTTGCAAAAAATATTGATATCTTTAGATATTTTGTATTTATTTGTATTTAGCGTAGTTTTTAACACATTTTTAGTAATTCAAAACGAATGTTATTGTAATAGATAGGCAGCTCTTATGGCCTTACAAAGAAGTATAAATTAATTTTTGTTGCATACGAGGCAAATAAAATAATTATGGCAAAAACCACAAAATGCTTTATCGGCATTTTAAATGTTTTATTATAACTACCTAAAAGACGGGCTTTGACCTTGCGTCATCAAACCGTAACTGACTAATAATAACACATCTACATATAAATAAAAATTAGCACCAATCAATACGCGTGACAGTTTTTCCGTAAAGTGTACCACAAAATGTACAATTAAATATACTAGAGCTCGCTTCGCTCACCCTGACAATCGTGATGAACTTTTATCTTAGAAAAGTTAATAATTGTATTCCGTAATACTAATCTTAAAAATATTATTTTATCCGACGTAATCTAGAACACGCAGTCATAATAGAAATAATTATTGTTACTTCTACGTCATCACATTTCTTTGTCCTCAAAAATGCTAATAGTGTGGTCAACCCAGTCCATTCATAGTCGCAATTCTGGGTAAAGCTACGTCACTCTATTGTGTAATAAATCCGGTATGTCATTGATAACCTAATTATTGGCTAACCAGAAATATTTTAGGACGATAGATAACGGGTTTACCTTTGGATTGCAATAATGTAACCATTTTGCAATTTTATTTAAGGGCTGTTTCACAACTTCCTGATAAGTGCCGGATAGACTATCCACCACTTAACTTGACAGATAGAGTATGGAAAATCTGTCAAATAAGTTTTGGATAGCCTATCCGGCACTTTATTAGGCCCTAAGTCTGTCTATTATTGAATCCTATCACGTTTGTTGTATGGGAGCCCCCTTAAATATATAATTTAATTTCTTCTTAACCGACTTCATTAACCGAATTTAAAAAAAAGGAGGTTATCAATTCGACGCGTATGTGTGTAATACTTGCAGAACTGCCCAGTTTTCGTATATGTTAGTCTACATCAGCGTCTGAACAAATGTGCCAAACTTCAAAAGTGTATGTATGTAACTATGTATGTATAATGTATTTATGTTTGTGTTCGCATATCTCCGGAACTGCAAGTCTGATTTAAGTAATTCTTGTAGTTTTCGAGATAGGGAATTTTAATTCTCAATTACATACAATTTTGAAGTCGGTTTTTATCTTTTTAAAATACTATTAAGTATTAGTAAGTATTTATTGTTATAGCGGCAACAGATATACACAATCTCTGAAAATTTTAACTAGTTGAAGTTGACATAGAGTTGACAGACGGACAGACATCGAAGTCGTCAACGTCGAAGTCTTAGTAGTAGGGTCCTCTTTTTACCCTTTGGGAAGGGCCCCTCAACAGTTGCTCCCCAAGAGTGCCAGCAGAAGTGAAAGCGAAAGAGCGTGAGCAGGTATAGATGGTATACATTTTACCTAGCCTGGAGATCCTGCCCGCTTAGAGTTTAGACAAAGTATCTTTCGTTAAAAACGATGACGAAATTCGTTATCAAAATGTATGCGGTTTGACATAAGTCATCGCTAAATGACATTTCGCTTGCGAAGACTAATTTCGTCATCGTTTTTAACGGGGCTAAGGGCTAAGGGGGCTGGTGTCCTGAAATACAGGCTTCGCCTAGTTTGGACTCGGGCGACGGATTGGGGAACCTGCCGCCCATTGCACGAGTCTATCCGGTCACAGAGCGCCCAGTGCTTTGGGCAGCTCTTCCGGCGTAAGCGACAACAAGATGTCGCTCGGAGAAGCTGCGCTGGAAGCAGACGCCGCTAACTGGGCCGCTGCAGTTTTCGTCTCAGACGGGTCCAGCGGCCCAGCACAAAGCGGAGGAGAAGGCGCGGACGGGTTTTAGTGGCTAGAGCTGCGGCCAACTTACCATCTTCTCGGCCGCAGCGAATCCCACATACCCCGGAGGTCCTTCCCCAGTGCTGCCGGGGATGCTTAAGCGCATTTCGCGTCTTTAAAAAAAAAGCCTAATTTAGGCACCCACATAATTAACCAGTGCCAAGTTTGTTGAGTGTGTACTGTGTACTACATAACATTGTATTGATCTTGTGGTGAATAAACAAATTTTTTAATTTTTAGGGTTCCGTACCTCAAAAGGAAAAAACGGAACCCTTATAGGATCACTTTGTTGTCCGTCTGTCCGTCCGTCCGTCTGTCAAGACCCTTTTTCTCAGGAACGCGTGGAGGTATGAAGCTGAAATTTATATCAATTACTCAGGTCTACTGTCCCTTGAAGCTGTGAAAAAATCAAACTTCTAAGCCAACGCAATCAAAAGATACAGCCGTTTATGCCGCAAATTTTCGACACTTGCAAGGGAATCAAAACCTACAGGGTGCTTCCCGTGAACTCAGAATCTTGAAATTTGGTACGAAGCAACGTCTTAAAGCATAGATAAAGGAAAAATTACGAAAACCATAAATTTTTAGTTACATCACATAATATATATTTTTTTAATAATTTTAAACTTACTACCCATTTCCTCATAAACGCGTAGAGGTATTAAATTGAAATTCATACCAAATACTCAGGTCTATAATACCTTTAAGCTGTAACAAAATCAAACTTCTATGTCAACGCAATCAAAAGAAACAGCAATTTAAGCTGCATATTTTGAAACTCGCAAGTACTCGCAAGGGAATCAAAACCTAAAGGGTACTTCCAGTCGACCTAGAATCTTGAAATTTGGCATGAAGCAACGTTTTATAGCACACATAAAGGAAAAATTCCGAAAACCTTAAATTTTTAGTTACATTACAAAATATATATATTTTAATAAATATAAACTTATTACTTTTTTCCTCATGAACGCGTAGAGCTATCAAGTTGAAATTCATATCAAATACTTAGATCTTTGTACGGAACCCTCGGTGCGCGAGTCCGACTCGCACTTGGCCGGTTTTTTTTTTTATTTTCGGTAGGCGCTTAGGCATTTCAGTAGGTAAAAAGAGGCGGGATTTGGGATAACACTTCCTCTTCGGCGCCAAACGTCTAGTCTTCCTTCGTCTTACGAATTTCACGTGTTCTGAAGCGAGCCTAAAATTTTTACTTATTCTAAAAATATCCACAATACCACTTAAGAAGTTTTTCCTCAAAAAAAGTTTAAAAAGAAAATACCATTAGCAGAATTCCTAAGAACATTCTAAATATAATAATTTCGCTTTGTCTAAAGTTATTTTTAGCGTAAGTACTTAATACTTTTGAAACAGTTTATGATTCGAATCCACGTTGAATTTATAAAAACAAAAAAACTTAAGTTGACTTAAGCAAAGTTTTCAAAGCTATGCATTTTTCCTTTATCCTATTAATAACAACATTTTTGTTACTTTATTTGTCTTTAAATATTGTTGGTAAAGAGTTCACCTATTATAACAATTATTATTATTAAAGGAACTATAATTGACTTAAAACGTAAGTGGATGAAATGGCTAGGTAATTTTTTAAATGGTTGTTTTTTGCACAAATGGAGACTTTAGTACCAGTAAAATGATTTATTAATAATTTTAGAAATTACCGCGAACCCCTTACAAATAAATGTCACACTATTTCTGATTATCGTTATAAAAAAATATATAAATTTTACTACCTATGGCGTTTGAGGAAATTGTATTTTATTAAAAGGTGTTAGCGACAAGGAGACAATATTGTCATAAATATTAAATTTTCTCTAATGATGACGAATTATGGCTAAGAACAATCTGGATCATGTCCATTTCAACTTGATCAAAATGGTCCACCCGTTTGGATGCTAGTTGCTTTTTTTTTTTATGAAGTAAGGGGGCAAACGAGCAAACGGGTCACCTGATGGAAAGCAACTTCCGTCGCCCATGAACACTCGCAGCATCAGAAGAGCTGCAGGTGCGTTGCCGGCCTTTGAAGAGGGAATAGGGTAATAGGGGAGGGTAGGGATGGGAAGGGAAGGGAATAGGGGAGGGTAGGAAAGGGAATAGGGTAGGGGATTGGGCCTCCGGTAAACTCACTCACTCGGCGAAACACAGCGCAAGCGCTGTTTCACGCCGGTTTTCTGTGAGAACGTGGTATTTCTCCGGTCGAGCCGGCCCATTCGTGCCGAAGCATGGCTCTCCCACGTATGAACGAACAGACTGACAGATATACCGAGCCAAACTTATAAGTTACTACACACTTTTTTCGTTGGGCATTAAAAATAAAAAAATGGTTATTGCAAAAAAACTTAATAATTATTGTAAGCTGATGATGAAAACTTTAGTAGGTAATTGATGATGATGAATGACCAATTTCTCATTTCTCCGCAAAATGACGTCAGCGGGTTACGTAACCGGCCTTTTTTCTTTTTTGACGGTCGTTTTTTTCTTGCGGTTTTTTTGCGTGTCGAGTTACCGCAAAAAGTAAAAGAGGTCAGGATCAAGGCTACTACACTAGTTTTGTAATGTGACTACGTGTCTGAATCTTAATTTTATTCTTAAAAACAAAAAATTTGGAAAAAAAGCATTTTTATTGAAGAGTCTCCAAAAAATTAAAAGTATGAAGTTACTACAAAACTAAATTTTAGCATAATTACTACAAGATTTAGCTGACATGTAAAAAGTATTTTTTTTAGATTCTGCAATTTTATGTAATTTATGTAATGGCGCAGTTTAGGAGTCTAACAAACAAATAAGTTTGTTTGTTACACCGCACTGCCTAAACTAAAAAAACAATAACACACAGGTGTGATGGTGTCACATTCATAAAAATAGTCTGGGTAACATAAGCCATCTTTCACGTAGTCTGAAGGAAACAAAAACGTGTAGCACTCGGGGACTGCCGCGGTAAAGCTATTGCATAGCATTTTTTATCAACTTATGAAATTATAAACGTCTAGTCGCACGCACACAAACACTGAGCCGAAGTCTGCCGAACTGAAACGAATGTTAGGTGTTTTTCGTTACGGAATTTCTTGATTCGGTCGCCGCGCTCAAAGCCCGCGATAAAAGCTATGCACTAGCTTAAAAAGTAACACGGACAGACAGACATACGAACTTATATATATATGCCTCAAATTCTTTGGAAAGCTTACGTCACGATAATTTTTTTTAGAAAGGCCATAAAAGAAATGGTTTTTTACCATTATGGTGATGTAATCCTGTCCTTAATAGTTCTAAAAGGTACTCTATTTGGTTATGTTAAAGTTCAAATTTGTATACGTGTGCTAGAAGGCTGTTTAAAAGTTTAAAACAATAATAAAGTTAGAAGGAAAATTTTGGTTCCGTATGAGATGAACATTCGTAAATGATTTTGTAATTTAAGAGGATACACCAGGGGCTAGAGAAATTGAAAATAGGTATTTAAAAATGTATTGCTGTGTCACCAATCTCAAGTCTCCCACCGCAGAGCGCGACAGAGACAACACGACAAAAGTTCTAATAAAAGAACAGAAAATCTTCGATTTGTTGTCCGCTGATTCCTTCTCCAAAACTTAACCGATTTAAGTACTTTTTTCATAATTAAAGCAAGGCTTGAGCTGTGTTCCTATGTTTTATTTTTTTGTATATTCTAGCCATTTTTGTTTTCTGGGTGTTTGAACACAGAGGAAAATCTGGCCATTTTTTTGGGTATTTGGACGTTCTTATCTTTTTTAATAATAAAATTATGAAAAAAAAGAAAACATAGGGACATGCTAATAGTGGCCATAGATATTCAGGAAAAAATCAGAACTCTACCGGCATTATCCAGGGAGGAAACAGGGGACAACGTTTGTATGGAAAAACGGCGGTGTGGACTCCTCTTAAGGCCATCCCCATAAACAAAAATAGAAAATTTTAAACGTGGAAAGGAATGTTGATATGCTGAAGATTATTGGTGTATTTTTATTATAACTTTGTAGCTTTCAAGTTATGTGTTTATAAGCTCCTAAATACGGTAAATTACGGAATCTCCGTTCAGGGAAGGCCCTTAATGTTTATAAGCATTGAGATATTTATAAGGGACTAGATGTCCCGCGCGGCTTCGCCCGCGTAAATTAAGAATTTTACAGAAACCGTACATTTTCCCATAAAAAATATTTCCCCCGTTTTTCCCACATTTTCCTGTGTTTCTTCGGTCGTATTAGTCTTAGCGTGATAATATAATATAGCCTATAGTCTTACTCGATAAATGATCTATCTAACACTGAGATAAGTTTTTAAATCGGACCTGTAGTTCCTGAGATTGACGCGTTCAAGCAAACATACTCTTCAGGTTTATAATATTAGGTAGGTATAGATTTTTTTTAAGTTATTGCTTGACAAACTCGAGTCTCGATCTAAAAGACTATGAAATGGTATAATATGGTAGTGATAATGATGATGATGATGAATTTAATTTGCATAGTAGCATATGCTTTCTGTTCTTAAAACAACGCCGAAACTCCTAAACTTGTATCTATAAAGAATCAGGAGTTCTCTCAGCACCTTACGAACCACGGTATACCAGGTATATGTCGGTGCAGAATCTTACTTGTTGGTAGCATATGCTTAGAATACTTCTCACGAAACCGAAGTCACCACATGTTTCCCTATAAGTTTTGAGGAGTTCCCTCGATTACTTATGGATCCTTCATCAGATCACCACTTTTGTGAATTATTATATTCACAAAAGTGGTGATCTGATGAAGGATCATCCAAATTGGGATGATACCCTATATACCAAAAGAAAAATTTTGAAAATCGGTTAACAAACGGCGGAGTAATCGTTGAATATAAGAAAACGAACATAACACCTCCCCCATTTTTAAAGTCGGTTAAAATTGTAGCCTATGTGTTATTCTGATGTATAAGCTATATTATTGTAAAGTTTCATTATTAAAATCCGTTCAGTAGTTTTTGCGTGAAAGAGTAACAAACATCCATACATCCACACATCCATACATCCAAACAAACTTTCGCCTTTATAATATTAGTAGGACTAGCTGTCCCGGTGAACTTCGTGTCACTTTAAAACCTTCCCTGGACTTCTACGAATATTTTAATACTAAAATCAACCCAATCCGTCCAGCCGTTTTCGAGTTTTAGCGCGACTAACACATTTGAAAATCCACTTTTATATATAAGAAGACTAGCTGTCCCGGTGAACTTCGTGTCACTTTAAAACCTTCCCTGGACTTCTACGAATATTTTAAGACTAAAATCAGCCCAATCCGTTCAGCCGTTTTCGAGTTTTAGCGTTATATAATATTGGTTTTTCCCATAAAGTTAATATACCTAGCGGAATAGAGCAACAATCTCGAGCTGTCAAACGAAACCGAAATTGGTTTCATCTGTGTGTAAAAATATGTGTACGTATACACTTACACAAGCATAATTGAACGTGATTTCTATGAGATTAAATTGTCAACGTGCGGCACGTGCCGACTGGACGTCAAAAAAAAGAGTGCTGCTGTCATGTATCACACGTCTCTTTTTACCACGCAGTGTTACTGATAGTGACATCTCTCTTGCTCAGGCCTTTGTTTTTCTATTCCGCTAGGTATATTAACTTTATGGTTTTTCCATTCTTTACGGAACCCCATCGAACCCACTGACTTTCATCCGGCGTCCTTCAGTCTCACACCTGTTGGTTCTGTAGTTTTTTCTCGTTTTTTATCGCAACTCTTTTTGCCACAGTCCGACTCTTTTTCGTTGTTGTTGGACACGTCAGAATATGGGCGTGGCGTTTTTTGTTTGTACTAATTTACCCGATTGCGCAAAATGAGTGTATTATTAAAGGTAATTATAAAGAAGGGTTTGCTTGTTTGCGTGGAATAGGCAGATGAAACCGGCAACTCCGTTTCGCCGTTTATTTATCGCGTGGGAACCGTACATTTTTGCAACTAAAACTATTATTTAATATATTTAATTTTAATCGTTTCATTCGTTTAAGCGTGAACAGACAGACAAACATACAAACATAAAGATATACAGACAGATACTTACACTTTTTTGCTAGTTGCTTTCTTTTTTATGAAATAAGGGTGCAAACGAGCAATCGGGTCACCTGATGGAAAGCAACTTCCGTCGCCCATGGACACTCGCAGCATCAGAAGAGTTGCAGATGCGTTGCCGGCCTTTTAAGAGGGAATAAGGAAATAGGGTAGGGGATTGGGCATCCGGTAAACTCACTCACTCGGCGAAACACAGCACAAGCGCTGTTTCACGCCGGTTTTCTGTGAGAACGTGGTATTTCTACGGTCGAGCTGGCCCATTCGTGCCGAAGCATGGCTCTCCCACGTCTACTTTCGCACAGTTATAACTTATAAGTTATAAGGTATGGTAAGATATTTTAGACACAAAATGTGATCTAAATGGACTTGGCCAGAAAAATAAATAATTGCCATACCTACTCAAAAAGAAAATCTTCCTAAATGGAAGAGTTTGCGTTGAGTCACAAATACTAGTAGAGCAGCGGTTCTCAAACTTTTTTGGTGACGGTATAACCTACCCTTTCAGGAAGTGAAATTTTTGATGGATCCCCCAAAAATAATGTTTTGTTTTTGAAATAATTGTTACCATGGTGTCTGATGACATTTCTAAAATCAATTTGTGTGTTGCTCGTGGAGGAGGCTTTGAGAAAGGCTGTACTAGAGACCATGACGAAAAAAAAATACGTGTGGCACTCGGGGACTGCCGCGGTAAAGCTATTTTTTATCAACTTATGCAATCATAAAAATTCACATACGTCTAGTCGCACGCACACAAACACCGTGTCCAAGTCTGGCAACGCCCGCTGTGCCGGTCCGAGTGTTAGGTTTTTTTCGTTACGGAATTTCTTGAATCATCTCATTCAAAGTACGCGATAAAAGCTATGCCATAGCTTAAAGAGCATGACTAAAGTTGATTCAGAATAGATACTAGGGCATCTTATATCATGTAAATTTTGCACGTCAGTGTGCATTTTATGTATTAGCTTTCGATTTTATTTGAATACGGCCCTGTGAGATGACGTCAGAGGTCCAAAGTGCGTCATACGATGATTATTCTCACACTGAGTGTAGGGAGTCAAGCCCTAAGGCTGGTATAATAGTCAGTATTTAAAATGCGACCCGGTCTCGAGATGCGATTCGGCTCTGTGATTGGTCAAAATTTTGACAGCCAACCAATCACAGAGCCTGTACCGTGTCTTGAGACCGAGATGCATCTTGAGTACTGACTATTTATACCGGCCTGAGTAGAAGAACTTGGCTAACGCCCGCTTTAGATTCGCTGACGAATCATTAACCAGTTAACAAGGCTGGTGAATAAAAGCTCTTGTCAAATAAACGCTGCTGTGCGCCACAAACCGATTCCCTTGTGCCTGTCCAGATGAGGCGTTTAACGCGCGAAGTGCTTACGCGCGTTACAATTTCTATTGCATCCTGATACCGCGTTTTAAGGCGCTGTGGTTGTTGCAACTACGTAAAATGGGTTTTTTAAAACACGTTTTTAGTAATGTCATTATTTAAGCATAAAATAAGTACCGTTTTAAAATTGAGAAAATTTCCTATACGCAAAGGTATATCAGTACACAATTTGAAAAATTCTGCTCGATAGAAAAAAATCTCAAAGATGACTGTTATAACGCTGTTTTCCATAATTAAATCATTTTATGGCTAAATTACACACTTTCTAGAAAAAACAAAAAATGTAGTATATGTGTCGTAACCTAACGTAAATGATTTGATATATTTGATTTGTGTAATACTAAAAACAAAAGGTTTTTACTCCTATTTTCTATTATCAAGGCACGCGGCGAGCGCATAACCGCCACTGTACAAGGCGCGCTGATATGAATGTTATTTTAATGTCCTTAACGTCGATATTCGTACTGACATACATCGACCTGCTAATTTTAGGGACTACTGGGCCTTAAGCGCGTTTTCACGCTATAAACATGGACTCAAAGTTTATCACGCTCCAATCAAATACGTCCATTGGCAACGGACTCGCGCGTAGTTCTGGACGCTGCAATAGCACCCAAGTATCTCGACTCGCGCGTTGCTCGCGCGTTTTACAGCCGAGTCGAGAGTGCTGCTCATTGAAAGCGTTTTACGCGCGAGTAAGAAAAAGCGCGTAGGCACGCGATATACATATATACAGCAGCTCTAGTATCTCGAGTACGCGCGTAAAACGCCTCATCTGGACAGGCTAGAGGGCCATGGCTCATATTATACCGCCGCGGAATGAAACGGAATGGAATGCGAGGGAATTGGCACCGGAGAATTCTCGAGAATTCTGCGGAAGACGCGCGTCCAATTTTTGACTCGTATTCAATTTGTGTGTTTTAAAGAAGTTTCTGTGGAGTTGCTTTTTCACTCAATGTCGCTCAATTTCAGACAAACACACTTTTATACTTATAATAATATTAGTAAGGATGATCAATGAAGGCAAATGAACGATTCTATTGGTTCTCAGATTCCGCATTCCTAGCAACGCAGCTGCATTCAGAACCTCTGTAACTAAGGACAATAATTTTCGTCAGATTTTAAGCTATTGCATATCTTTTATTGCGGCCTTTAAACGCGGTGACCGAATTAAGAAATTATGTAACGAAAAAACCTAACACCAGACTTTGGCACAGTGTTTGTATGCGTGCGTCTAGACGTATGCTTATGCGAATTACATTTGCATAAGCTTATGAAAAATGCTATGCAATATCTTTCGGCGGTCCCCGAGTGCAACAAGTTTTTTTAAAGGTTTGGAAAATTTCCCCAGGTCCATAGTTCTAGTGGTGTATAACATTAACACACATACAAGTCCGTTACTGCATTATACAGAATATCATAATTCATAACTATACCAAACCTAGCGGGCCACATTACAATTATTTAAAGTAGCATCTGGGAACGTGTCAATTTTGATACGGTACGAAGAATGTTTTACAGCTGTTTGCACCTGGAGAAGTGAAAATGAAACAGGGGCAGGCATTCCTTTTGTCGCGTGGTAGAAAGCATATTGCTCCCTCCGACTTAGATACAAGGATATTGCTCCCTCTCCAACGCTACGCCAGCGGTCTTCCCTCCGCCTTAGATACAAGGATATTGCTTCCTCTCCAACGCTACGCCAGCAGTCTTCCCTCCGACTTAGATACAAGAATATTGCTCCCTCTCCAACGCTTCGCCAGCGGTCTTCCCTCCGACTTAGATACAAGGATATTGCTCCCTCTCCAACGCTACGCCAGCGCTCTTCCCTCCGACTTAGATACAAGGATATTGCTCCCTCTCCAACGCAGCGCCAGCGCTCTTCCCTCCGACTGAGATACAAGGATATTGCTCCCTCTCCAACGCTACACCAGCGCTCTTCCCTCCGATTTAGATACAAGGATATTGCTCCCTCTCCAACGCTACGCCAGCGCTCTTCCCTCCGACTCAGATACAAGGATATTGCTCCCTCTCCAACGCTACGCCAGCAGTCTTCCCTCCGACTCAGATACAAGGATATTGCTCCCTCTCCAACGCTATGCCAGCGGTCTTCCCTCCGATTTAGATACTTTTTTTTTACGGGCTTTGGTCCACTACACATTGCCAAATCTCACCGCTGTATCTCCTGTGTCGCCAGGATCGACAGCTGTATCCAACCATGAAAACGCTGTGATATGATATAGCCGAGGGACATGCTAAAGCTTTCTTGGGAACCGCAACGAAATATTATTTTTTTGCATTTTGATTGGCTAGCGTCAAACCTGAACCAATTAAGTTCAATCAACAAAGCTGTTGAAAACATAAACTCCTGTATAAATCCTCAGAAGCCACGCATTATCGTGTTGCGTTTTCAGCGAAGATTTTCGTCAGTCCATTTTGTCCTCGGGGTAGACCCGTCACCCGACATACACTTACGTGGGAGAGCCATGCTTCGGCACGAATGGGCCGGCTCGACCGGAGAAATACCACGCTCTCACAGAAAACCGACGTGAAACAGCGCTTGCGCTGTGTTTCGCCGAGTGAGCGAGTTTACCGGAGGCCCAATTCCCTACCCTATTCCCTTCCCTACCCTCCCCTATTCCCTTACCTTCCCTTCCCATCCCTACCCTCCCCTATTCCCTCTTAAAAGGCCGGCAACGCACCTGCAGCTCTTCTGATGCTGTGTCCATGGGCGACGGAAGTTACTTTCCATCAGGTGACCCGTTTGCTCGTTTGCCCCTTATTTCATTAAAAAAAAACACGAAAAGTTGCCTGGTGGACTCGTGTTTTCAAATAAAATACGTGTGTCACTCGAAGACTGCCGCGATAAAGCTATTGTATAGCATTTTTTATCAACTTACGCAATCATAATTCGCACACGTATAGTCGTACGCACACAAACACCGTGTCAAGGGCTGGCAAAACTGCACCGACCGGCGGATGTGCCGGTAGAAGTGGGGGTGTTAGGATAGCTTAAAAACCTTCATTGTGCTAGGACACTAACTATGCAAAATGTGCTAGGGTCCAGGGGACAGACAATTAGATCTTTTCGCCATCGTTCCACGCGAAAAACGTACCAACCTCATCACCTAGATGAGTGGCAGTCTTCCACCGTGCGTTTCTCGCGTAACTTTCTGCCGCGCACGGTAAAACTCTGGAACGAACTGTCACCAGCAGTATTTCCGGACCTATACGACCTGCAAACCTTCAAGAAGAGAGCGTATTCCCTCTTAAAAGGTCGCAACGCACCTGCAGCTCTTCTAATGTTGCGAGGGCCCATGGGCGACGCTTTTCATAAGGCTTCGTCCACATTTGTATCCATATTTGCGCCATTAGATCTCCGATCAGATCTCCGTCGCGTATCATCGAAGCGTATCAAAATGATACGCGTGTCATGATACGCCCCGATCGCTAATAACCGCGTATCTGATACGTGTCGTATCAAATACGCGCGCGATCGGCAGAATGATCTAATAGGCGTCCACACTATGATACGCATACTTGATACGCCGCGATGATCGCGACGGAGGAGATCTGATCAGCGGGGCTAAAATGGTCACATTTAGCAATTCCTCTAAATCAATTCAGCAAATGAATTGTCAAAACTGTGAAACTGACAAATGTCAAATTAGTACGAATTACTACAGTGCGACAAGGTTAAATATGAACGTCAAAAATTACGTTTTTGTATGATGGCAGCGTTAGTTCCTTTTTTCGACACGTTCATTTAAAGACTTGTCAAGTTGTAGACATTAATTACAAGCAGACTTGCATTTTGCGATTTAAAAAAAATGAATCATATTATGATTCTTAATGTGATTCTCCAAAGCGACCATTTTAGCCCCGTGGAGATCTGATCACGCAAATTATACAAATGTGGACGCACCGTAAGGTGACGCGTTTGCCCGTTTGCCCCGTTATTTTATAAAAAAAAAACATAATATGTGCTAGAACTTTATTGGCCGGTGACTTGCAGTTAGGGCTTATGATCGATGATGCAACGTCCAAAGTTCGCCGCGACGCCGCGCTGTCTGTTACTGTGCAGTGTAGGGTAAGTTGGGGCAGAGAGCGCAGGTGCAAATTAAAAAAAATGTATCATGCAATAAACAAAAAAAAAAGCTTTTTTTTTGAAAGTCTGCAAAAATAAGAGTCAGGAAGACCGAGCATTGCTTAGAGTAGAAATTGCTCTCTGTGAACACACTCACATGAATAAGTAACTGAAAAGTATTTTATTTAGTTAAAAACCTAGCTTTTCATCTAGATTTGCATATTCATGCAGGATAAGTGAGAGCAGAGATTACAAATGCATCGTGAATAAAATATATACTCAGGGCCTGTTTCACCACTTCCTGATAAGGCTATCCACCAATTAACTTGACAGATCAAGTATGGAGAATCTGTCGAAAAAGTTGTGAATAGCCTATTGGGCACTTTATCAGAAAGTGGTGAAACAGGCCTCGAAGCTTCTAAATTATGTAGCGCTATGGTATTGGTTACCAGTTTCATCGAAACGTTAAAGGAGTTAAAGTGCCAGAAGTGTGTGCTCATACACAAGGTCAGAAAAATCGGTACAGCCGCTGCGCTCCTTTAGTCTATAATTATTACTATCTATAAGTACTAATATTATAAAGCAGAAGAGTTTGTTTGTTTGAACGCCCTAATCTCAGGTCTGATTTGAAAAATTCTTTCAGTTTTATATAGTTCATTTATAGAGGAAGGCTATAGGCTATATATTATCACGCTAAAACAAATATGACCGAAGAAGTAGAAGAAAATGTGGAAAAAACAGAAAAATTATTTGAATGTGCGTAGCTCACGAATTACTGGAGCAATATTTATGTTATTTGGCACAGATGTGGAGAGGACCACGTGAAGGGGCACATAGTATTTTTTTGTGGAAAAAATGTACGGTTTCCGTGAAATTCCTAATTTACACGGGCGAAGCCGCGTGGAACGTCTAGTAACATAAAAACCGGATGACTGAATCGACTGACGACTGGAAAAAAGGAGGAAGCGTTTACATTACTATGTTTACATTATTATTTTATTTAAGCTGAAGTATCTGCCCAAGCTACTCTGTGCAGCTCCACTCGGCAACAGCGCGGCGGGCGGCCGCTATATTGCTCTCATTGACTGAATGTCAAGCTGTTAGCGACGGCTTGGGTGCAGTGGTTGGCTTGGTTGTGGTCCTGGGTTCCAACGATTGCAATTTGCAACCAAACAAACAAATTACCAATTCGTTCCCGTGACTACGACCAAAGTAAAGGTTCCTTAGTCAAAACGCATTCGTCAGTTTCGAGAGCAAGGTTAGATGTCAAAATGAATGGCTTTTGAGTTTTTTACATTACGCATCGCAAGCGCCATGACACATAGCGATGCGTTATGTCAAATACCTTATTGTGTTATTGGAACGAAGTTCCTTATCGAGCGTTCGACGTTATGGAGGCTAGACAGAACGATATTTGACCTCGACACTTTTTTATTAGTACCTGCATGGTAGGGGGCAGGGGCAGAGGGCGTTGACAGTATTCATGTGCGTCAACAAGATGGCGTTTTTTTTAATATTTTTTGAGTGTATAATATGTATCCAGGTTCCATTCGGGTGTCCCTTGACACCTCTCAAAATTTTTAATAACTTATTCCGCTATCGAAACTAGCGAAGACATCCAGAGTCCAGACTAATATTACAAATGTAAAAGTGTGTCTGACTGTCGTTCTGACCGATTTTACTGAAATTTGGTATGAAGATAGAATCTCGGGGAAGGACATAGGGCGAAACCAAACGAGCGTCATCTTGTTAAGGTAGAGGTTCGTTTTCAGCTTGAAAATCAGCTGAAGCGATTGTAACCAGCTTGTGTTGAGCTTATCCTGTTAAGCTCATTCCCGATACCAGGAAGAGAATCGGTAACTAATTATCGTTATTGATAGAAAGAGATGGGCTGATTGGTAGAAAGAGACGGGCTGATTGACAGACTGAGAGCAATTCGTAAAGATGCAGTATGAACTCGTTATTTCTGAATTAAATTAACCAGTTCAAATTATTATCTTAATTACCTTTTTTTTTTTTTTTATGAAATAAGGGGGCAAACGAGCAAACGGGTCACCTGATGGAAAGCAACTTCCGTCGCCCATGGACACTCGCAGCATCAGAAGAGCTGCAGGTGCGTTGCCGGCCTTTGAAGAGGTAATAGGGGAGGGTAGGGATGGGAATAGGGTAGGGGATTGGGCCTCCGGTAAACTCACTCACTCGGCGAAACACAGCGCAAGCGCTGTTTCACGCCGGTTTTCTGTGAGAACGTGGTATTTCTCCGGTCGAGCCGGCCCATTCGTGCCGAAGCATGGCTCTCCCACGTATATACCTTCCCTACCGCACTCAGAAACAAATATTAATTAAGTACTCAATAGGGATGATGACAAGGTCAAAGATTAGCGAATTTTGTTAATAAAATAAAGAAATCACGGTGAAAAATAAGTGTTCCCAAAATTACAGCTCGATAGCATTTTTATTTTTTTTGTTATGCGCCTTCAAAGTTAGATAATCAAGTCGATTTTTTTTTCAATTAAATTTCTTAATATTTGTATACCAATCGATAACTTATGCAATTAAAAGCAACTTTTGTTATAAAACCACTTACATAAACGCATTATTTGATATACGTATCGAACAACGTTCTCTCCCGATGCGTACAAACTACGAAAGACTGACGTCAGTTTTTCGTAGCACTTTGTATGGAGCGTTTCGGGCAGGTCTATTTTATGAGATGCTTAAACTGTCATATCCTGGTGAATTTTTAAGCTATCAGAGTCATTCTTTTAGCGATGTTTCTATTTTTAAGGGTCTTTCAATTAGCAATAAGAAAAAAAAATAGTCATCTAGCCTATTGTAATTAAATGAACATGCAGCCAAACTGTAACAAAACTAAGTGAAGAGTTTAGACTTTAGGGTGTATAATGTATATGTATCTTTTATGTAGTGTTCACTGTGAAAGTAGCAGAGCTGAAATGACATTTTTTTGTCATTTGCAAGCGCCCCATCGTCATAAAAGTGTCCATTACAAGTCATTTGTATGGGCAAGCTCCCCAGCGTCATAATATTGCCCACTACAAAAGTTGAAATCACTTTTTCAGCACTGCCACTTTCACAGCGAACTCTATAAAGGGGACTGATACACACCCTAAATTAGGGGTCCCCAAGCTTATTTTGTCTACAGCCCACTTTGAGAGCAAATTATGTTTTAGCGCCCCTTTGTTTAAATTTCAAATGCATCCCGCTGAAATAGCCCCCAAGCCTCTACACAACACCCCCATTTTTTTTCTGGGTCCCACACCGCCCTTTAGCCCTTCAGCTCCCACAGTGGGCATTATCGCCCACTTTGGCAGAGACTGCCCTAAACTATTATCACTTAGGGTCAATTTATATTAGCGCAGAGTCGAAGCGCATCGAAGCGAATTATTAAAACTCAACATAACAAATTCAACCTTAACTCCAAAGCGTTAACGCACTTTATTACTTCTGAGAATTTAAAGAGGCGCGCGCATCCGCGCGAATTCGCGTCGATTTTTCCAAAATTAGTTTATCGCGCGGGGACCGTACATTTTTCCGGGATAAAAACTATCCTATGTCCTTTCCCGGGACTCAAAGTATCTCTATGCCAAATTTCAGCAAAATCGGTTCAGCGGTTCGAGCGTGAAGAGGTAATAGACAGACAGACAGACAGACGGACAGACAGACAGACTCACTTTCGCATTTATAATATTAGTATGGATATTTATTAAGTACAAAATTGTTAAATACACGACCGGTTTCGAAAAAATCACCATCGTGTACCTATTTTTTCGAAACCGGTCGTGTATTTAACAATTTTGTAATAAATATATTAAAATAAAGTGGAATAAGTGCAAGGAAAGTGTATAATTATTTAATTGAAGATGAATTTCAACCAAGAAGTGACAGTACATTCAATATCATTACCCATTTTGTACACGTGAAACCTGATCTAAAAATATAACAACTTTACAAATACAATATGAAACAATATTACTGAGTCGTCAAAGAAAATTCCTACAAAAATATGTCTTATTGAATTCGGAATAATATTTACAAGGTAAATATCTTGTTTATTAAAATACTAGCTGTTGTCCGCGACTTCGTCCGCGTCAACACAAATGGCGTAGTTGTACGAGAACAAATACAAAAAAAGTAAAATATATCCTACTCCTTTTCGGAAGTCGGTTAAAAAGTAGCCTAAGTTATTCCTTACTACATCAGCTATCTGCCAAAGAAAGTCCCGTCAAAATCGCTCTAGCCATTTCAGAGATTAGCCGGAACAAACAGACAGACAGACAGACATACAGATAAAAATTATAAAAAATGTTGTTTTGGTATAAGTATACATATATTCATATGCATGTAGTAAAAACGGTTCTTTCAATATTACAAACAGACACTCCAATTTTATTTATATGTATAGATGTATAGATGTATAGATCATGAAGCTAATATAGAAGTATAAATGTATAGATATTGAACATTTTTGTTATATTATGGTTCAGTTGCTAGTTCGCTAGGTGATGTCGTAGGTTCGAACACTAAGAGGTAAATTATGTAGTTGCAAAGTTTCTGGATAATAGAAGTGTATTGAATACTCTATAAGGCGACGCCTTGATAATTTGGCTGTAGCGATATCGATTTTTCTCAGCAATGACTAAGCCCGGCCGACATTGTACGAAATGTCTGATCAGAAACAGTTGAACGTCCGCGCCGTCTCTCACATTTTGTACTGAGCCGGGCGCAAAAATACAGTTTTTTATATGATAATATTCGGTCATTAAATTGTGGTCGCCATTATTATATATGTTTTCTTTATTATTAATATATACTAGCTGACCCGGCGAACTTTGTTCCGCCTTAATGGCAATAAATAAGCAGTTTTTTTTTTTTTTTATTCGAAAAAATACAAAAAAATAATTAAATAACTACATTAATCATTCATTATTATTTCTGTATTTTAGTACATAGGTTGCTCTTCACTTAAGCACCTTGTGATACACGACATTTTTTGTTTTATTATCAGGCGCAAAAACAAACAACGCAGATGGTCTTCCGACCCGTGAACATGCCACGTATAATTGACCATGGCAAAAACATGAATGTTCTAGATTTAAACCACAAACTTTTAAGGATTGGCCTTGTGATTTGTTGATTGTCATGGCAAATGCAAGACGTATCGGAAATTGAAGTCTTTTAAATTCAAACGGCATATCGGTTGGGATCATCGGGATCCTCGGAATGAGAACTTCCTCACCTTTGATTTTTCCTATCATTAATAATAATAATAATAATAATAAAGCCTTTTATTCAGATCCTTACAGTTTTAAACTTAAAACTTAAAAAGAAAAAACAAATATTGAACTCTTAAGTTAAATATGATATGAACTTAAAAAGTTTAGACTAATATCTGTTTCTTGGTTATTCTACTTAGATCTGTTTGCCAGTCGGCAAAGGCCTCCTCCAACCTTTTCCATTCTGTTCGATCTTGAGCTACTCTATTCCACGTAACTCCTGCCACTTGTCTGATGTCGTCATCCCACCTTTTTAACGGTCTGCCCCTCTTTCTTTTGCCTTCTCTTGGGTACCATCGTGTCACCCTTTTGCTCCATTTTTCTTGTCCTCGTATCATATGGCCAGCCCACCTCCATTTGAGTCTTTTGACTTTTAGCGTGGCTTCGATTGTTTTTTCGATTGTTTCCTATCATTATCGTAGCGTAAATTACATTGTTCATCAATTTACTAACCACCAAACGCGTACCGTTGCACAGTTTTGGTTGGTTTATGTTTCGAAGCATGATTACTACGGAGCCAACCTTTAGGCGTAAATTGTGCGGTGGTAAGCCAGGCACGTCCAAAGAGTTTAAAAATTCAATTGGATAGTTGGTGGCTTCATCTTCATTTGTGACGCAGTCAATAGATTTGAATGAATGCATTGTTCCAATGATCTTATTTTGAATTATGTAGTTCAGGTCATCTACATCTTTATTCTTAGCCGCTAAAATTGCTCGCTCACTCAACCATTCATTATTTTTGTAGTTAGAAATAATATTTGGAAATACATTGTTGATAAGTTCGTCTTTTGATGAGACAAAATTACAGAAATTATTTGGAAATGATATTAATCCGCTCGATTCATCGACAGGTACTTGACCATTACCGATAGTCAGCAATTGCTCCGAGAAATCTTCAGCAGATGTATCATTAAGCAATGTAACTCTCATGTTTGTCGTCAGCTGCAGTTTCTTCACATAGCGCCATAGATTTGACGATTTATAGTTTTAATATTGATTTCTTACAAATATCAAATTGTCATCCATACGTCATTACATAGCTGTCATTTTACGTCAATTACATAGCTGTCATTTTCGTTTTGTTATTCCAAGTCTGATTCTTTTTTGTTATACCACGTTTTATAGTGACTGACGTTTCATGTCAAGTCACACAGGAACGCTGTCGAACGGGATAAAAAGTATCCTATGTCCGTCTCCTGGCTCTAAGCTACCTCCCTACCAATTTTCAGCCAAATCTGTTCTGCCGTTCTTGAGTTATAAGTGGTGTAACTAACACGACTTTCTTTTATATATATAGATCTTTGTCACAATCGACCATGATTGCACATTTTTAAACTTCGAACGGGTCGGCGACCGAGTGACGTTTTTTTTTTTCTAAATAGCACTGGCTGAATATAAAAAAGTTTTTAGTAGGTAGGAAAATTATATGTTGCTCTATTCTTTTACTGAAATCAGCAAATGGATCGCCTCGTGCTCACAATAACTCTAAAATACATTACCCGAGGAGGCGCAAGTGAGTTGTAAACCGTATTTTTACTGGACCAGAAAGATAGCCTTGGATGATGCGGACATAGTGTGCGTTAAACAACTGCCTCTCAAGTGAGAAGTGACACATTACAATATAGCGGCATTATTTTTACCACATTTACTTGTAGGATAGTAAAATGCAAAACCTAGGTCATAGTAGTGAATGTAGCTAGACGCTATGTCTAGACGTAGACTAGAACGGTTCTTGCATCATGCATTGCATCGGACTTTATTAATTGGATGTATGGTTAATAAGTATAGGGTTCTTGTGAACTTTAATCATGGTCATGGTCTTCGTTTTGACGTTTGTAATTTTAAAACGCAATTAAAAAATTGATACGTCATAATTTTGACATCTGAACTTACTAAATCTTCTTCTTCTTCTTTAATAATAATGATGGCCAACTCAGTAAGTTGCTAGAAACTTAATAAATTAAGTTTACAAAAGTTTTAATGTATAGTTTTGTGAAGTTTATAATGGCCTTGATCAATTGTCAAAGAATAAGATAGACAAAATTCAAAGGAATCCATTTATAACAAGATGCAAAATCTGTTTCAGGAAGCGTTACACATTTCTAGATTATGAAATTACTACGTATATATATACACGTGGGAGAGCCATGCTTCGGCACGAATGGGCCGGCTCGACCGGATAAATACCACGCTCTCACAGAAAACCGGCGTGAAACAGCGCTTGCGCTGTTTCACGCCGAGTGAGTGAGTTTACTGGAGGCCCAATCCCCTACCCTATTCCCTTTCCTACCCTCCCCTATTCCCTTCCCTTCCCTACCCTCCCCTATTACCCTATTCCCTCTTAAAAGGCCGGCAACGCACATGCAGCTCTTCTGATGCTGCGAGTGTCCATGGGCGACGGAAGTTGCTTTAAAAAAAAAAAAAAAAAAAACTACTTTAAGCTGTTACATGGTAACCCTCTCAGCGCTGCTACTTTTACCGTGAACTCTATACAAGGGACACGTTACACACCCTTAAGAGGGCGACTAACGCAAAAAATCAATCATCGTCCTTCTCTCTTCACTCTCACGCCTGTCTTTCATATGCCAGGTGAAAAAGGACGGCGCGAATTCGTCGCCAAATTAGTTTTTTCTCAATAACTCGATAAATATACAACATTTTAAAATCCGCTAGGTCAGTTTCTCAATGATAGAATTTTATACAATGTGTTAAAATATTCAGTTTAATGCACGGTTATGGCAATATATGAAAAAATCGTGAAAATTAGACGCATCTTTGTGATTTTATTCTATCCATAAAAATTTAAGATATGGTGTTTTCGCTAAGTCGGATCCTCGGAAATATAATGTAATATATCTATGTTTAGAAAATGAAACAATTCGGGGCTTATTTTCAAATATAAAAATGAATTATTATAAAATCGACAATTTAGAGTTAGTCGCCCCCTTAAGTATTATCTCTTTCTTTTGTTACATCCTGTAAATTCCTGTATAAAATGGGTTATGTGTTTGGCGTAGATTTTATATGCCATCACGATAGCATCAATCAATTTATTGTAACACTAGGTGAAATCCGCAACTCCGTTGCATCAAAATTAATTTATCACGCCGGAACCGTACAGCTTTCCGGGATGAAAAAATCCTATATCCTTTTTCGGGAATCAAAGCTTCACAAAATTTCAGCAAAATCGGTTCAGCAGCTTGGGCGTGAAGACGTAACAAACAGACAGAATTTCGAATTTATAATATTAAAGTATGGGTTAAAAAAACGTTGTGTTCCATTTAAGAAAATTATTGCTCGATAACAAACGCAGGTTCATTCAGTATAAAAGTATAATAAGCCTTTTCACGTTATGCCAAGCAAGCAATTTTCATTTTAGGTCACAATTTATGTCACAACTCACAACTTTGTCGACAGTATAATGAGAATAAAAGTGATGATAATTTTATACTAATCATTGATGAGAAAATAAAGCCAATAAAAATGTTAACCATTCATAACCTAGAAATTGAAACAAATGAACTGACTAAGGGTGGGTTGCACGGTGCACCAGAGGCGTGGTTAAAGTTAAAGTTATAGTCAAAGTTATGGTTATAGTTAAAGGAAACTTTAACTGTAACCTTAACTTTGACCACAGAATTTGACAGAAGACGTTGCTGGTCCGACAAGGCTTTATAAAAACGTGGGCGGGGGCGCTGCTGGTAAAGGAGAACTGTCAAAAATTGCGTTTTTGTATGATGACAGCGTTAGTTCCTTTTTCGCCACGTGCATTTAAAGCCTTGTCGAGCTCTATGGTTATATATAAGTTAATGTTTCAGTTAAGTATAGTTAAAGTAAGTTGGTGCAACCCACTCTAAGCGTTTTTACGCGTTATGCCAAGCAAGCAATTTTCATTTTAGGTCACAACTTTTTCGACAGTGTAATGAGAATAAAAGTGATGATAATTATAATGCTAAGCATTTTAATAGTCATTGATGAAAAAAAAAATAAAGCCAATAAAAATGTTAACCATTCATAACCTAGAAATTGAAACAAAAGAACTGATTAAGAATGACACATTTTTTTAATATAAAAATAAGGGCGTAGAAAAAAAATCGCGACTGATGAAAAAAAAATCATCAAAAAACCTTTTCTTCAAAAATCCTGACTGCTAACTGCTGAAAAAAAATTAAAAAAATAACAAAAACAACTCACCCTCCGTCGCTAGATGTCACTATTTGATGGCAAAATACAGGTACTTATGTTTTCCGATAATAATTAACATCTTTCACAAAAAAAAAAAAATCATACAAAATCCTTGATCACTTCATACAAAATCCGTTTATAAAAAACACTTTATAGGTACAAACGTGGTTTTATCTTGGCAACTTAGCTGTGAATGAAATTATCATTATCGTTTTAGCACATTCCGGCGTTCACACTTAGCGACGTCAGTGCACACGTCATATTGACATTTCATACATATTCATACAAAAAATTCTCTATAAAAAAATGTATTGTATAATGTACGAGCTTTTGCCCGCGGCTTCGCTTGCGTTAAGAAGTATTATTATACACAAACTTTCATCCCCTATTTGAACCCCTTGGGGTTGAAATTTATCAAAATCCTTTCTTAGCGGATGCCTACGTCATAACATCTACCTGCATGATAAATTTCAGCCCGATCCGTCCAGTGGTTTGGGCTGTGCGTTGATAGATCACTATGTCAATCAGTCAGTCACCTTTGAGTTTTATATATATAGATTGTACGTATTTAATTCTTTACATTCTTACAAAACTACTCTTAATTTGCGGCTTTGTTTGCGTAAAGGATGCTGCGATAAAATCTTTGATCCTCTATTCAACCCCCTGGTAGAATCTATATCTATAAAACTCAAAGGTGACTGACTGACATGATGATCTATCAACGCACAGCCCAAACCACTGGACCGATCGGGCTGAAATTTGGCATGCAGGTAGATGACATGACGTAGGCATCCGCTAAGAAAGGATTTTGATCAATTCTACCTCCAGGGGGTTAAAATTGGGGATGAAAGTTTGTATATAATAATACTTCTAAACGCGAGCGAACTTAAGCGAAATCTCGTTTTCAATAAAAACGTTTCGTTTCAATAAAAAATATTACCAACGTAGGTATGACGTAGGTTATATTAGGGTTTCGTACCCAAAGTGGAAAAACGGGAAAGACGGAGAGGCAATGAGTCTTAGTAATAGGGTCTCATTTTTACTCTTAGGGTACGGAACCCTAAAAATTAAGGGGGGATCCCATACAAGAAACACAATGTATGGCCTAATTTTGCTCTATAATGGTACGCAACCCTTTGAGCGCGAGTCTTACTCGCACTTGGCCGATTTTTTAATTTGTACTTTTTTAGGTTACACGGTCAAATTTTCATCAATCTGATCCATCAATCTGGTGACTATCAGGATTGATGGTAAATTCATAGACCATATCACGATGTTAGACGATCAGTCCGGATTGTCAATTTACCATCAATCTGGCATCTCAGTCAGAGATAAACATTTGCAGAATGGATAAAAAAGCCTTGTGTCGCTATTATCATAGCTTTAACAGCAAAAAACGTGTCGAAAGAAAACGATGGGTTAGGCTGCTAACGCGGTTTTGAAAATTTTCAAAATAGTTAAAAATCCGTCAATCCGATCCATCAATCCGTGGGTCTGACGATCAAATTTTCGTCAATCTTTACCGGATTGATGGGTCAGATTGATGAAAATTTGACCGTGTAAGTCACCGGTTAGACGGTAAAATTTTCATCAATCTGACTGACGGAATATTGATGGTTATAAAAAGTTCATATTAAAAATATGATCAATCCATCAATCCGTGGGTTAGACGATCAAATTTGCGTCAATCTTTACCCGATTGATGGATCAGATTGATGAAAATTTGACCGTGTAACCTACGTCTTAGATAGCCATCAATCTGGCAGATTGGTGACAGATTGAACGTGCTATCTACGAATTACGACGTAGATTTGATTTTATCGCTAAGTGTGTACATAACATTATAAATATTGCTGATTTGCTGATAATGAGATACCTAAGAAAATTACTAGAATTACTATTCATATTTACATGGTTCTAGTTGGTTTGATTCGGATAAGAATTGGGCCACTTCAAATGATTAGGTAAGTTCTGTGAAGAAATGGTGAGTAAATGTAAATGATTCCAAAACTGAGGATTATCTATCCATACTAATATTATAAATGCGAAAGTGTGTCAGTCTTTCACCGCCAATAAAATGGCCAAACCGCTGAACCGATTTTGCTGAAATTTGGCATGGAATTTCTTTGAGAAATATGTACGGTTCCCGCGTGTAAACTAATTTTGGCGCAACGGTGTAGTGGGCGTCATCTAGTAACCTATAATTTATTATTAATATAACGTAATGACAGCAGTGTAAACGAAATAGCAGAGGCAGGCATACATTTCTTGGGCGCACAAGAAAGAAAGTCGGTCTGCTTCTGTCGACCTTTGAAGCGGAGGAATTTTGGCAGACTGATGTGGTCTTCCGGGGGAGACTCCGGAATGAAGCGCGCGTCACGATGCAGTTAACTCGTGATAATTTATATGTATATTAGTCAATAATGTATATATTGTACGAGCTTTTGCCCGCGGCTTCGCTCGCGTTAAGAAGTATTATTATATACAAACTTTTATCCCCTATTTCAACCCCTTGGAGGTGGAATTGATCAAAATCCTTTCTTAGCGGATGCCTACGTCATAACATCTACCTGCATGCCAAATTTCAGCCCGATCGGTCCAGTGGTTTGGGCTGTGCGTTGATAGATCACCATGTCAGTCAGTCAGTCAACCTTTGAGTTTTATATAATAAAAATATAGATTTTTTATACGTGGGAGAGTCATGCTTCGACACGAATGGGCCGGCTCGACCGGATAAATACCACGTTCTCACAGAAAACCGGCGTGAAACAGCGCTTGCGCTGTGTTTCGCCGAGTGAGTGAGTTTACCGGAGGCCCAATCCCCTACCCTATTCCCTTTCCTACCCTCCCCTATTCCCTTCCCTTCCCTACCCTCCCCTATTACCCTATTCCCTCTTAAAAGGCCGGCAACGCACATGCAGCTCTTCTGATGCTGCGAGTGTCCATGGGCGACGGAAGTTGCTTTCCATCAGGTGACCCGTTTGCTCGTTTGCCCCCTTATTTCATAAAAAAAAAGAATAACTTTAAATATGCCTAAATGCCTAAAAGTGCCGTATTGAGCTGTAGAAATTCAAATAGAAACGTTGGCCTTGATAATGGACACGTTTCTTAACATCGGTACGTCACAGTGGGTAGTAAAAAAGTGGCACGCTCGTTTTCATACAAATGTAGCGACATGCGGTATCTGTCTTGATCTATGTTTGTGCTTGGATAGTTTAAAAGTATATTATTAAGGCAAATTATTTTGAACAGACGTCAGTGTTACTTAATGTTTTACAAGAAACTCTACATGACGTACATTCCTTTAAGCACTAGACTTGCATTTAAATACTAAAATATCTAGATTTAAGCCTTTCTCTGAACTCCCGAACAGGAGACAAGATCAAGATAGACAAAGACAGCTTGAATAATTAGCATGATTCTGATTCGATGTCGATTTTGATTATGCTTCAATTGTGATCCGTGTTTCTGCGTAAATTCGAATCAAGATTGACATCGCGCTGATCAAACGTCAAAATTCTCGATCCATGCCTAGTCAAATTACATTCGACAGAGAAGTCTTTCAAGATTGTATTGGATTTGCAACGATAGTGCCATGAGCCCATGACTGATGACGCTTAGCGATCTATCTGATAATATTATGTATTTAGACTATTTAGTGATCTGATTAAGCACTGTCGAATCTAGCGAATGAATTTTAAATAAGCTCTTTCGGAATTAGGAATTCTTTTAAGGATCGAAAAGTTTCACGTTTAGTCTGCGCTATGTCGATCATGATTCGAGTTCGGGAGAACGAACGGATCTTGATCGAAATCGATATCGGCTAATTCAAATTCCATTTGCTGGTTTCGAAAACGAAGTAAAATGTCAAAAATGTAGAGAACTCAGATTTGACATTTAAACGCGCTTGCGATACGATATATCGCTTATTATATTTTTGATAAGTATATATAACTTTACTGTCAAAATTATCGAATGCAACTAGTCTAAGTACTCTTATTTCCAAGAATACGAATGTGTATAAAATAGTGCTGATAAAGTGGGACACGTGCCGTTTTATAATTATTGCAGATTGTAATTGTTTTGTAATACGAGAGAATTACCTAGGTCAAAATATTATGTACTCTAATTTTGATCTAGGTATGCCGCCCGCAACTCCGTTGCGTCTAAATTCGTTTATCGCGCGGGAACCGTACATTTTTCCGGGATTAAAAGTATCCTATGTCCGTTCCCGGGAGTCAAGATATCTCTATACCAAATTGCAGCAAAATCGGTTCAGCGGTTTGGGCGTGGAGAGGCAACCGGCAGACAGACACATCTTTGCATTTATAAAATTAGTACGGATTTTTTTAGTGTATAACGAGTAACAGCTTAACGATTTGAAGATTCTGCGAGGAGGACGAGACTCCTTGACTGCCCTGCTCTACTTCAGAGCAGAAACAGCACCTTGGACCCACCCATCGTTAAATTTATGAGCAGCATTGGGTTGGAGACGGTACTCTAATGCGAAGGAGTCACAATAGATCAACAAGGGTCGCAGTGACATCAGGGCCACTTGAACTGCCTTCTGCACAAAAAGATACCGAGTAACCTAGGATAAGTATCGATATTTCCCATCCCACATGCATGAAAACTATAATATATCGATAAAAATTTCCCTCCCTTATACGTAGGCGTGCCGTACTTGAAATTATCGGAAATATCTTTAGACGTTTGATAAGGAGATTAAACTTGTCATAGATAGTTCGCCAGCTTCTTTGCGCGTGGACAAAAGAAAATCGACCATTGGCCTCTTTAGACAAAGACAATGGCCACCACGCGCTCTTGGCCGGTTTTGATATAACTTGGCACGTTTCGCACTTGGCCGGTGTTTACCTGACTGCATCTAACCTTTAAATTTTGATGTAATTTGGCATAAAAATACAGGTTGTAAAAAAACAAAGCGATAATATTTTAAGCGTGTATAAGTTACATTGTATAGAGTTGACTGCAAAAGTAGCAGCGCTGATAGAGTTATTTTTAAATTCTGTGTTTCATTCGCAATTTACCGATCACTCAAATAACTATAAAATAAACTAAAAACTTTTTGCTAATAATGGTGCGGAACCCTTCGTGCGCGAGTGCAACTCGTACTCGCTGATTTTTACCCTTTGGGTACGGAACCCTATCAAGTAACTATAGTTATCATAATCAGGTGACATGATCGGAAATTCGTAAGACGGAGAGAAGCCAACTGGCGCAGCGTAGAATGGCAGAAGAAAGGCCTTACCTCTCTGCTGTTTAATTTTTAGGGTTCCGTACCCTAAGCGTTAAAACGGGAGTCTATAAACAAAACTTCGCTGTCTGTCCGTCTGTCTGTCTCCAGGCTTAACTCGAGAACCGCAATACACACAGTTGAAACTCGCACTTGGTAGATTCCTTTCTTATAAGAAACTAGCGACCCGCCCCGGCTTCGCACGGGTATAAAATATAAATAAATAGCCACTGAAAAAATAATTAAAATCGATTCAGCAGTTTTGATTTATATTCATTATAGCGGTCGCCCGCGGCTCCGCCCACTGCTAATAGCATACCCAGGAAAGACTCGGTCAGCAAAATGATTGCCAGGTCAATTCACAGACTCCGACACTAACATCAACGACGCAACTACATTATACGCAGGCTGCACAGTGCACACTGCACAGATTGTGTTCCTCCCGCACGCGCACCCTCGCCTTGGTGACGCCCACTATCGTAATATTAATCGTCCAATTTTAATCATTCATAGACCAAATATTATCTACATAAAATGTACTCAGTGATGAAATAATTTATTTTGATAAGGATTATTAGCATGAATAAAATAAATGCGCTTAAATGTAGTCTAAAAAAAATCAAGATTTTAAAATAAAACAATGGTTGTTGTGCCTCACTTGACAGAGGTATGTATAGTGTGTCGCGGACATTTTTGTAGATATTTATAAGATCTACATTTACTTAGAACATTGTATCGTTCTATCTTTAATAGTTTAGGCAGCGTACGCAAAATAAGTAAATTTTCTGGTTGTTCCCGAAAAATTGAAATATCTTACGGCACCCTATATTTTCCAAAATAAAAAGTAGCCTATGGTACTCGTAAATAATGTAGCTTTCGAATGGTGAAAGAATTTTTAAAATCGGTCCAGTAGTTTTTGAGCCTATTCATTACAATTAAACAAACAAACAAACAAAGTTTACCTCTTTATAATATTAGTATAGATTATTTTAACTTTCTATTTTAACGAATGGTGTTGCAGCTTTGCACACCGGAGCACTTCCTTCATCAAGGTGAAGAATCTGGGTTTCCTCAAAATTATCAATACTAGCTTTTCCCTTTGTATACCAAAAAAATACGTGTGGCACTCGGGGACTGCTGCGGTAAAGCTATTGCAGTTTTTTTTATTTATTTCTTCACAAAAGTATACATATTACAATAACAAAACTCGGTGTCACAAAAACCTGAAGGGTTTATCCGTACACCGGTGCTTCCATCTTCAAATGCTCACTATTACACGCATACTTCTAGTCGCACGCACACAAACACCGTGCCGAAATCTGCCGAAATGAAACGACGTTAGACAATGCACGGCAAATCCGCACCGCTGTGCCGGTCGAAGTGGGGGGTGTTAGGTTTAATTTTGTTACGGAACTTCTGGACTTCGGTCGCCGCGCTTAAAATGCTATGCAATATCTTAAAAATCCTGCAAGAACCATGCATGTTCCTACGATGATTCGCCCCTTTCCCGTCTACTATTCTATAACTGCGTCAATTTCTTTTTAATAAAATAAGTGCGCAAACGAGCAAACGGGTCACCTGATAGAAAGCAACTTCCGTCACCCATGGACACTCGCAACATCAGAAGAGCTGCAGGTGCGTTGCCGGCCTTTTAAGAGGAAATAGGGTAGGGGATTGGGCCTCCGGTAAACTCACTCATTCGGCGAAACACAGTGCAAGTGCTGTTTCACGCCGGTTTTCTGTGAGCCCGTGGTATTTCTCCGGTCGAGTCGGCCCATTCCTCCCACGGTTTCAGCCAAATCAGTCTATTGCATGTTAGTCTCGCTGAAACTCGAGAACGGCTAAACCGATTTTGCTTATTTTAGTATTGAGTCGAAGTCAAGGAAAGGTGTAAGTAAGTATGTTAGGACGGAGGTGATACGCAGTTCACCAAGTCATCTAGTTTATAACCTAAAAAAAATTACATAAAAGAATATGGCGGTTGTCTTCTTACGGTATAATAATAATAGCTCCCACACCGGTTTCGGTGACGGTGGCCGGTTTCATTGAAACCAGGCCAGCTACGCAGGAGTAATTTTATAGTGCCCAAGTGTGCGCGCAGTACACAAGAGCACTCTCTATTCCTTTACTCCCATAACCCAGTGGGACGGTCGACCGACACGACTGGCGAGAGATCAGGCGCAGGACCGACTTTTTACATGCCCATCCGACGCATACATGCCCATTCTTACGGTATACCAATATGTAAAGTAAATAATATATTTAGCGAGCCACATCCGCTATATACGACAATAAATTAAGTACATAAGAAGTTTCCTTAAAGATTAAGTGTAGGTAAAGGTTTCCAAATAAAATTAATAAAGATTTTGATGGTGCGAATTGTAGAGTCAACAGGACAATATTGAGCTTAGCAGAAACAATGAACAGATATGAATGAATGAATGAATGAATGATTTATTGCATAAATGACGACCTCCGTGGCTCAACGGTTAGAGTGTGTGGCAACTCAAGCCGGGGGTCGCGGGTTCGAATCCTGCCGTCGGAACACAAAGTTTTTCAATGTTCCTGGGTCATGGATGCGTATCATATATTATGTGTATGATATAATAAAAATCTTAAATATATGTATAGTATAAAAGTATTAAATATATTTCCGTTGTCTGGTACCTGTAACACAAGTCCTTCGGGTACTTAGCACGGGGCCAGACTGACGTGGTGTGAAGCGTCCATAGATTTACAGCAGCTATACAATATAATACAACGTGATATTTTAGTGGTTGTTTTCCCCTATGGTTTTCCCGCAGCAGAACGATTAACCCGTACCATAATACCAGTACTTCTGCAGGTACGTGTAACGTGGGAGAGCCATGCTTCGGCACGAATGGGCCGGCTCGACCGGAGAAATACCACGTTCTCACAGAAAACCGGCGTGAAACAGCGCTTGCGCTGTGTTTCGCCGAGTGAGCGAGTTTACAGGAGGCCCAATTCCCTACCCTTTTCCCTTCCCTCCCCTCCCCTATTTCCTTCCCTACCCTGCCCTATTCCCTTCCTTACCCTCCCCTATTACCCTATTCCCTCTTAAAAGGCCGGCAACGCATCTGCAGCTCTTCTGATGCTGCGAGTGTCCATAGGCGACGGACGTTGCTTTCCATCAGGTGACCCGCTTGCTCGTTTGCCCCCTTATTACATAAAAAAAGTTATTTTTTGAAAATTAGAAATATTTTGTATGACGAACTATGGCAACTTTATGCCGATAGGCGCGAGCGGCCGGCCCGGCCGAATTTTATTTATGGTTTGAAAAAAAAAAACTTCACAAATCTATTGTACTACTAAAATAGAATCATTTTACTGCAGGAAAACAACCATTACACGCAGTATACTCGTAGCAATCCATAATTCCATACTAATATTATCGATGCGAAATTATGTCTGTCTGTCTGTTACCTCACGAGTCACGCCAAACTGCTGAACCGATTTTGCTGAAATTGGTTATGGAGGATGGAGGATGTAAATGTTTTTACGTGGGAGAGTCATGCTTCGGCACGAATGGGCCGGCTCGACTGGAGAAATACCAGAAAACCGGCGTGAAACAGCGCTTGCGCTGTGTTTCGCCGATCGAGTGAGTTTACCGGAGGCCCAATCCCCGACCTTATTCCCTTCCCTACCCTCCCCTATTACAATGTACGGTTCCCGCGCGCTAATACAGGGTGTAACAAAACTAAGTCAGTGATAATACTTTAGGGTGTGTATGTGTCCTATAAACTGAGTTCACTTGTAGGTAGCATATAAATAGCTTTTATTCAATTCATTTATATCAAATTTTCATCCATAGTGTTAGTTTCAACAATAGTTCCTTAATCTAGTGTTAGTTAAAATATGAAATAAATTGGAATAACATTAATAATTAATTTAATTATATGTATATTATGACTTGTATATGGGAACCGGGCTATCGGGGCATGGAGCTCCACCCAATGCTTTAACAGCGTGGAATCCCACCTGCTACCCAACACCAAACAATTAGTTTGGTGAGATTTAAAATGTAACAATAATATGTAGATTTTTTTTTATGAATAAATATATTGAAAAAAAAAAATTAATAAAAGTGTTAAAAAAAATAAAAAATAAAAAAATTCAGGAGTCTTTTTGGACCGTTTTGCACCCGCGATCTGTATGTGCCTCAGCGAACATAGACGAGACACTACAGTAACAGCATCCTGAATATGTTGTTGTACTGGACTTTGGGCGTGCTATATGAGCGCTGCGTATATCCGTCCCATAGGCTTTTTTTTTATTTATTTTTTTATGCAATAAGGTGGCAAACGAGCTAACGGGTCGCCTGATGCAAAGCAACTACCGTCGCCCATGTACACTCGTAACATCAGAAGAGCTGCAGGTGCGTTGCCGGCCTTTTAAGAGGGAATACGCTCTTTTCTGCAGGTTTGCAGGTCGTATATATACTATAGTCCGGAAATACTGCTGGTGACAGTTCGTTCCAGAGTTTTACAGTGCGCGGCAGAAAGTTACGCGAAAAACGCACGGCTACACGTGTAGAATGACTGACAATATGCTTAAAAGAGCATTAAGAGGAGTCCACACCGCCGTTTTTCCATACAAACGTTGTGCCCTGTTTCCTCCCTGGATAATGCCGGTAGAGTTATGACTTTTTTTCCTGAATATCTATGGCCACTATTAGCATGTTCCTATGTTTTCTTTTTTTTCATAATTTTATTATTAAAAAAGATAAGAACGTCGAAAAACCCAAAAAAAGGCCAGATTTTCCTCTGTGTTCAAACACCCAGAAAACAAAACTGGCTAGAATATACAAAAAAAATAAAACATAGGAACACAGTTCAAGCCTTGCTTTAATTCTTAATAAAAAAGTACTTAAATCGGTTAAGTTTTGGAGAAGGAATCAGCGGACAACGAATCGAAGATTTTCTGTTCTCTTATTAGAACTTTTGTCGTGTTGTCTCTATCGCGCTCTGCGGTGGGAGACTTGAGATTGGTGAGACAGCAATACATTTTCAAATACCTATTTTCTATTTCTCTCGCCCCTGGTGTATCCTCTTAATTTTGCGTCCCTGCTACATCGTGCGAACCTACGTGCCAGCATATAACCGCGCACACATAGCGCTCTACGCTCCCTCTCTATGTATTTGTATGGGCAAGCGCCCAGCGTCAGGAATTTTCCCTTACAAAACTTAAAAAAAAGTAGCTCTTTCAACGCTGCTACTTTCACAGTGAATTCAATACAGGGGACTCATACCACCCTTAAGTATTATCACTTAATTTTGTTACACCTTGTAGATAATATGAAAAACTCAAAGTGGTCATTTTAGACCCAATGTCACAGAATATATTATTTTAGTAGTACCCCTGTGCTTATTCATTCCAGACCCCACTAAGTCTATGCTTCCAAAAATTACGGAGAAAACTGATCTTAAACGAAATTCCAAACTATAGTGTAACTGACCTACAAAACCTTTCCATCAAATTATTGATTAAATCAACCATCAAAATAGTTTACGAGCACCGAAAACTGGGCATGAGCGAGTCGGATAATATTATGAAAGGTTCCGTGCCTAGTGCCTACAACAAACATATACCTAAATGCTAGAAGACGTTGCGTTCCGAACATTTTTCCGGGACAAAAACTAACCTATGTCCTTTCCCGGGACCCAAAGTATCCCCATACCTACCAAATGTACAGTTCTCGCAAAATAGCCCTATCACTTTTTTGTTTTATAAAATTAATTTATTTACTACACAAAAGATATAAAATTAATTTAAAATATGTTACTCACCTACATGGTGGTGTATATGTCGCAGTCATCTGGTTCAATCTGCGATTCGATTGAATGACTAGCGCATTCATTGAATGACACCATTCAATTGAATGATTCGCCCGAATGTCGATTGAACGATCGTCACTCAACGTCCAACTAGTTAGCGATTTGTAACATAGCCCTTTGAAGATAGCGGACATGAAATCAGTCAGGTTATTGAACGTATTTCATTTTTTTCCCACTGCGGCGCTAGTAGTCACTAAAACAAATATGGCGTCAAACAGCTCGCACAGCTGATAGCATTGTGTTGATATTTTGTCGATTAAATTTTCTTTAACTTTTAAAAAGTGCTTTATTTGTAATAAAATATTATGACAGCGTGGATTTGTCAAAACTACCCCGTCAACGGCTACTTTTTTTTTAATAAGAGGGCAAACGAGCAAACGAGTCACCTGATGGTAAGCAACTACCGTCGCCCATGGACACTCGCAGTATCAGAAGAGCTGCAGGTGCGTTGCCGGCCTTTTAAGAGGGAATACGCTCTTTTCTTGAAGGTTTGCAGGTCGTATAGGTCCGGAAATACTGCTGGTGACAGTTCGTTCCAGAGTTTTACAGTGAGCGGCAGAAAGTAAACACTATGGCAGTCAACAATTCGAGCGGCCCTTCGTTGGATACGATCCAGAGGGAGCAGTTGGTAGTTTGGCGCCCCCGCCCAGAGATGAGAACAATATTCCATATGAGGCCGAACCTGCGCCTTGTAGAGTTATAAAAAAAAATATAGCATCCCATTTATTAACGACTTCACTATATGACTTTTAGTCAAGACGTTAAACGTCACAGTCAACGTCTTGACGAGTGGCGGAGATGGCGGACATGCTATTTGAAATGCACGCCCATGAACCATGATATGGGTTTGCTGTCAGGAATAAGAAAAAAATAGTCACTTGACTTAAATCCAACATTGCGGAAACCCAAGATGGCGGACTGGCTAAAGCGTATTTTTTTTTAAACTATTATTAATTTTATAACATGGTTTTTATCCTAACACAACGGAACCCTACCAGTTTCAAACCGTATAATCACCCTTGTATAATAATTGTATTGCCTTCAGCTATAACCCTACTATTATAGACTAGTGGCTAGACAATGGTTATTATATTATCAATATCTGTCAAAACACATATAATTTGCTGATCGGTGTTACTCAATTGGACTTCTTAGGGATTTGCGGAGTTGATTGAAAAACCAAACTATGATTTTAAAAGCAAAATTTGTTACGTCACGTTGTGCACTTTTTTGGGATGGACAAAAAATGCAATCGATAAAAATTCATAAGACGGAAGGGATAGTAGACCACCGGCGCGGCGTAGGAAAGAAAGAGTTAAAAAATGCTACTGCTGTTTCGTTTTCACTTCCACACCCGTAGCTTGGCTACAGTAGAAATACGAAAGTATAGACAAACATCTTTACGTCGGAGGGCCATGCTTCGGCACGAATGGGCCGGCTCGACCGGAGAAATACCACGTTTTCACAGAAAACCGGCGTGAATCGCCGAGTGAGTGAGTTTACCGGAGGCCCAATCCCCTACCCTATTCCCTTCCCTACCCTCCCCTATTCCCTTCCCTTCCCTTCCCTATTCCCTCTTAAAAGGCCGGCAACGCACCTGCAGCTCTTCTGATGCTGCTAGTGTACATGGGCGACGGAAGTTGCTTTCCATCAGGTAACCCGTTTGCTCGTTTGCGTTATTTCATAAATAAAAAAAAAGAGATAAACCGAAGGTGCTGTTCAGATTTTTACCGCTACGCGATCAAGCAGCGATCGACAAAAGATCAAATATAATGCCATTTTATGACATAGACTATTCACTATAGTCCTAAAAATTCAAATAAAATCCTACTTTTTGACGTAGACTATAGTCTATGTCATAAAGTGGCATTTTAATTAAATTTATGTCGGTCGCGCTAGCCGCGGTATAGATCGGTGCGCGGCACCTTCAGTTTATATATTTGTCTATACTTTCGTATTTCCACTGTAGCCATGCTACGGGTGCTGATGGAACCTGAGTTTTATGTACCTACATTAAAATCGGTTTGCCTTTCATACAAATTGGTTTAGTGGTTTTAACGTAAGAGACAGACACTTTCAAATTTATGACATTATTTATTAATTAATTATTAGTATCGATATACAATACTTTGTGATTCATTAATATTTTCTAAGAACTGACTGTCTTACTTTTATAACGACACTTATTAATAAGTTATAGACAGGATATACAGAAATAGATAGCTTCGTTTGTTTTATAAATCATTTTTCTACAATATATTTCTAACGAATCCGAGTCTGGGCAGACGTTTTCCTGTACACACACACACGTAATGCGTGGAAACGCTTTTTTTTATGAAATAAGGGGGCAAACGAGCAAACGGGTCACCTGATGGAAAGCAACTTCCGTCGCCCATGTACACTCGCAGCATCAGAAGAGCTGCAAGTGCGTTGCCGGACTTTTAAGAGGGAACAGGGTAATAGGGGAGGGTAAGGAAAGGAAGGGATGGGAATAGAGGAGGGTAGAGAAGGGAAGGGAAGGGAATAGGATAGGGGATTGGGCCTCCGGTAAACTCACTCACTCGGCGAAACACAGCGCAAGCGCTGTTTCACGCCGGTTTTCTGTGAGAACGTATTTCTCCGGTCGAGCCGGCCCATTCGTGCCGAAGCATGGCTCTCCCACGTATTAGAGCTTAAGACTATTGTGTAGTGCCGCGAGTGTAGAAAATAGGTATTTGGAATACCATTCTCTGTCGCCACAGCACTCGGCCCCCGCGCAAACGTGCGATAGAGAGAGTTGCAGTTCGACCAGCCTGCCTAGCATACGCCTCTCGAGATAATTAAAAACTACTCGTCTCATAATGTCAAAATCTCGACATTATCTCGACAAAACTCTATAAAAATATGTTATTTCGATGATAGATCTACGCGAGAAAAAATGTTTGTCATGCTAGGGTCAATAGAGATGAAGAGACAAACCATCAAACATCGAGAAAACATGTAGAGTGAGATATCTCGTTGGCGTATGCTAGGCAGGCAGGTGATTCTGGGTATTTTTAGACAAAATCGCGTTTCGGGGCATAACGTTTTGCATCCCCTACACTGTACTAAAACAAAAAATTTTTTGGTATCAATCTTTTCAGCTGAATCTAATCTGCGCTTGTACGTTTTATTTAGATCATTAATAATAATTTGAAGATACAGAAATCATTGTTTAACATTTTCCAACAGACACAAAATATTTGATCAAAATTGCTGTAAGTTTTGTTACAAGTTAAAAATTAAAATAAATATTTTAAGTTTCGCTTTTAATTCCTTTGAAAAAATTTAAACAGAGTCCAAATGAGCAAAGACTGACCGAAGAAATTCACACGGTAACACTACAATTTAAACTAAATTAATTTAAAATGAATACGGAACCGCAACTTGAAGATCACGCTTCGCCGCAGTAGACGTATCAATTATCAGCGGAAAGTTTTTTGTGTTTAAGGGTGAGTTGAACCAACATACTTTAACTATAACTGTAACTTTAACTACAATACAAATGTCAAATTTTTGGTTAAAGTTTTTTTTTTTTAATCTTTATTTTTTTATAGGGATTTTTGTACAGAAAGACGATGTCAATCCCATCGTACCTGATGCTAAATATTATAACAATTTATAAATATTATGCCGAATTATATCTAAAATTAGATAGCATTCTAGCAGCATCAGAAGAAGGCTCTGCTAAAATGCTATGGAATATGCCAATATTACATTTGATTAATTTAAAATCAAGAATCAGCTTTTCCCTTAAAGCTGTTAAAAATAGACGCCATCAAGACGCCATATTTAACTATAATCATAGAGCTCGACAAGGCTTTAAATGCACGTGGCGAAATAGGAACTAACGCTGTCATCATACAAAAACGCCATTTTTGACAGTTCTCCTTTACCAGCAGCGCCCTGCCCACGTTCATTTAAAGCTTTGTCGGACCAGCAACATCTTCTGTCAAATTCTGTGGTCAAAATTAAGGTTAAAGTTAAATTAGCCTTCACTATAAACATAACTTTAACTTTAACCACGCCTCTGGTGCAACCCACCCTTTATCGACTAAATAAAAGGGTCCGCGGTAGCTCCAACTGACTCCAGAAAGATTGAGGGCCTCCAGAGGCTACATCAACTGTTCTCCTCCATCTACCCTCCATACGTAGTATCCAAACGGGTGGATTGATTCTGATCTAGGTTTTTTTAAGCTATTGCATAGCTTTTAGCGCAGCGAGCGAATCAAGACATTCCGTAACGAAAAGCACCTAGCACGCCCCACTCCGATCTTCTCGTATTTGTTTGCGTTCGACTAGAGCAGAGGTTCCCAAACTCCTTTGTTTCGTGGCCCACTTTTAAGGTGTTGGTGCATACCGCGGACCCCCTGTACTAATACTCATCCATAAAACTTGCTATTATTTTCAGTAACAGTCGCTATGCTTTTCAACAAATTATCCGCCTATGCCAGGGATGGCGAACCAAATGGCGCACGACACGAAATTTTGAGCACGTCTATGATCACAAAATTATAAGTATTATTATACGATTATAGAGATAATTTGGGGCCTTACTCTTAAATGAAAAATATTATTTAATGGCACATCTATGACATCGCTTGAGAAATTATTCAGAAAAAAGTGGCACGTTTCCACGAATCACGATATAGAGGCAGCGAGGCATCGGCGAGTCTTGCCGACACACTCTTTCTGAATAATATTAAGTTCTAACAAAAACAATTTCTGAGCTTCTTATGACTTTGGCTGCCTATATTCATAGGAGAAGTCAAGTCGGGTCACCAAATACATTTTAATAGACCCCCGTTAACGACTTGTGGGCTCCCAATTTTTTTCCACGCAAGCGTAGAAGAGAGATAGCCTGTCGGTATCCCGTGGCCCCTGGGGGTCCACCTGGACCACTTTGGGAATCAATGGACTAGAGTCTAGTCGAACGCACTCACTCACTAAGTCTAGTCACTAGACTTATGCGAATTCCTATTTATTATTATTGCGTAGGTAGACAAAAAATGCTATGCAAATACCTTTACAGCGGCAGTACCCGAGTGCCACATGTATTTTTTATTGAACTATCGCTAAGGACACTCCTGATCATATCAGGATCCAGAGTGTCCTTAGCAATAGTTCATCACCATCAGCATTCAGCCCGCTCAGAGCTGGAAAATGTTTTGGAAAATGGATACTACTCTCTTTCATGGAATTCAATATGGCATTTTGAATCTCACAGATATAAACACTTAATATTCTTTAAATTCGGGGTGGTTTTTAGGGTTCCGTACCCAAAAGGTACAAACGAGACCCTATTACTAAGACTTCGTTGTCTGTCCGTCTGTCCGTCCGTCTGTCTCCAGGCTGTAACTAAAGAACGGTAATAGCTAGAGAGTTGAAATTTTCACAGATTATGTATATCTGTTGCCGCTGTAACAAAAAATACTAAAAACAAAATAAAATTAATATTTAAGGGGGGCTCCCATACAACAAATGTGATTTTTTGGCCTTTTTTGCTCTATATTTTATTATTCGTAGGCTTTATATCAATAATGGCAACAGGTAGGTACTTGATTATTTCTCAAAGTCCTTAATTATATTATGTGTACTTTAATTTTTAATAATAATAATAAAATAAAAAATTAAGGGTACACAACAATTTTTGGCCTAATTTTTCTCTATAATGGTGCGGAACTCTTCGTGCGCGAGTCCGACTCGCACTTGGCCGATTATTAATTCATCAAGCCTCATACGCTCACCGGTGAACGAGACACAATAGAATATATATTGTGTCTCGTTTTCCCACGATCGGCGGGTTAAATTTACTAATGTAATTTAGCTTTAATGATATTTAATAATCTTTTATATTTAAACGAGCAATTATATATACAAAAATTGCTCGTTATATAAATAATTGGAATCTCGAAATCTTTTCATGAAATTTAGTACGAGTATATAGGTTTCGGGGGCGATAAATCGATCTAGCTATAGGAATAATTTTTAGAAAATATCATTTTATTCGTGTTTTATCGAATACGATATATATTATGCTTCAAATTATTTTGGATAGAATGATAATATTATAGGACATAGGATTCTTTTTATCTCGAAAAAATGTACGGTTCCCGCGCGATTTTGACGCGACGGACTTGCGGCGTGTAGTTCGAAATAAAGTCTTCAATTCGCCATACTAACCCCAGGGGGTTTCCACACCCTATCGCTGACAAATACGTTTGCAATAATTACTCCTAATCACCGCCTACGACCCCCCAAGACCTAATCACCCCCCAAGACGAGTCAATTGGTGTTTGATCAGCTGATTATTATTTGATTAACGAAGGCCTCAATTATTATGTTATTACACATAATTATTATATTGGCTACCCTGCGGCGAATCTGTGACGAAAGTTGGACGCTATTTTGGAGCAGTGGCGTAGCTAGGAAACATAGGTGGGGCTCGAAGGGGGCGACGCAACTGGCGCTTTATATGCGTAAGGCTCTCTAATCAGAACTGTATTTTTTTTCAGGTGCCAACGAGCAAACGGGTCATCCGATGCAAAGAAAAAATAAGCAAAAATATTTTTGGTTCGGAATCCTAGATCCTTATTTATACTCCTAGCTTAAAAACATACGCACCCTCAGGACCAAAGTTTCCTTAGTAGCTACGCCACTGTTTCGCAGGAGTTTGGCAACAAACACCGTGACACTAGCATTTTATACAGGGTGTAACAAAACTAAGTGATAATACTTTAGGGTGTGTACATGTGTAATTTGGTCTTTCAGTGCTGCTACTTTCACTGTGAACTCTCTACAAGGAACACATACACACCCTTAAGTATTATCACTTAGTTTTGTTACATCCTGCCATGTATATCACCTAGACTAGATAATCCTTACTAATATTATAAATGAGAGTTTGTCTGTGTTTCAATTTTTTTTTTTATGAAATAAGGGGGCAAACGAGCAAACGGGTCACCTGATGGAAAGCAACTTCCGTCGCCCATGGACACTCGCAGCATCAGAAGAGCTGCAAGTGCGTTGCCGGCCTTTTAAGAGGGAATAGGGTAATAGGGGAGGGTAGGGAAGGGAAGGGAAGGGAATAGTTGAGGGTAGGGAAGGGAATAGGGTAGGGGTTAGGGGATTGGGCCTCCGGTAAACTCACTCACTCGGCGAAACACAGCGCAAGCGCTGTTTCACGCCGGTTTTCTGTGAGAACGTGGTATTTATCCGGTCGAGCCGGTCCATTCGTGCCGAAGCATGGCTCCCCCACGTATTCAGTTATTTTTCACAACCAAACCGCTAAACCGATTTTGCTGATGGATACACTTTAAGTCCCGGGAAAGGACACTTTCCCGGGACTTAATGTGTTTTTATCCTGAAAAATGAGAACTTTTTATCCTGAAAAATGTACGGTCTCGCGTGATCTCGCGTGATCTCGCGTGATCTCGTGTGATCTCGGGTGATCTCGCGTGATCTCGCGTGATCTCGCGTGTTCTCGCGTGATCTCGCGTGATCTCGCGTGATATTGAATTTTGGCGAAACGGAATTGCGGGCGTCATCTGTACTTTTGATATTATAAAGCGAAAGAGTTTGTTTGTTTGTTTGAGCGCGCTAATCTCAGGAACTACCGCGGGGCTAAAATGGTCGCTTTGAAGAATCATGATATAAATCATAATATGATCCATTTTTCTAAAATCGCAAATGCAACTCTGCTTGCAATTCATTTCTGTATTTTTGTACTGATTTGACATTTGTCAGTTTGACAGTTTTAACAATTCATTTGCTGAATTGATTGAGAGGAATTGCTAAATGTGACCATTTTAGCCTCGCTGGTCCGATTTGGAAAATTCTTTCAGTGTTAGATAGCCCATTTGTTGAGGAAGGCTATAGGCTATATTATATTTTATCATGCTAGGATTTTCCGGTGTAAAACAGCGCTTGCGCTGTGTTTCGCCGAGTGGTTGAGTTTACCAGAGGCCCAATTCCCTTCCCTATCCTCCCCTATTCCCTTCCCCTCCACCCTACCCTCCCCTATTACCCTGTTCCCTCTTCCCTCTTAAAAGGCCGGCAACGCACCTGCAGCTCTTCTGATGCTGCGAGGGTCCATGGGCGACGGAAGTTGCTTTCCATCAGGTGACCCGTTTGCTCGTTTGCGCCCTTATTTCATTAAAGAAAAAAAACTAATAGGAGCGAAAAATAGAGGAAAATGTGGAAAAAACGGGGGAAATTATTTGAAAGGGCTTATCTCACGAACTACTGGAGCAATTTTTATGTTATTTGGCACAGATATAGGTTATTTTTGTGGACTAATTTGTCTGTTTACGTGGGCGAAGCCGCGTGGAACGTCTAGTCTAGATTAAATAATAATAATATAATAATAATAATATCTATGGACGCTTCACTCCACGTCAGTCTGGCCCCGTGGTAAGTACCTGAAGGACTTGTGTTACGGGTACCAGACAACGGAAATATATTTCATACTTTTATACTATACATATATTTAAGATTTTTATTATATTATACACATATTTAATACACATCCATGACCCAGGAACTTTGAAAACTTTTTGTTCCGTCAGCGGGATTCGAACCCGCGACCCCCGGCTTGAGCTACCAACGCGCTCACCACTGAGCCACCGAGGTCGAAATAAATAATTATAGACTACTAAAGACTGATACTTAGTTGTCAGTCCGCCTGACACATATTTCTCCTAAACTTTGTACTTTTAAACTACGCTTAAGTACATGGTATTTACCAGTTACCAAGAAAAATTAACTTTGATGTACCATAATTATATATTCTTAATTTTATAGACGTCTTCCTAGAACAAAAATAAATTGAGACATTCTACGAATTTCTACATCATTAAATTATAACAATGTAGTTAAGAATAATTATAGTGCTATGCTTCGGCCCGAATGGGCTGGTTCGATGAGGACCACGGTCTAACAGAAAACCGCTAGATTTGTCATAGTTAAATCCATACTTCCATACTAATATTATAAAAGCGAAAGTGTGTCTGTCCGTTCGTCTGTCTGTCTATCTGCCTGTCTGTCTGTTACCTCTTTTGCCTACACCGCTAAGCCGATATTGTTAAAATTTGGTATGGAGACACTGTGAGTCCCGGGAAAGGACTATATTATGATACTTTTTATCAAGCAAAACGGACGGACGTCATCTTGTTAAAGATAATATTTTAATTACTATAGTTAAAATACTTTAAAATGACACCAGCGGTCTAGTTAAATATAATATTTTAATTACCTACTATAGTTAAAATAATTTAAAATTACCTTTTTAGTCTAGGAGCTATATGAAAAATTCTCGCATTGTATTCTGGTAACTTAAGAAAAAAATTGAACTTTATAGACATAGACTATTACAGATTCATCGGATAATCTCTTGGTACCTCTAAGAATGATAATCTTCAACTATTTATATGACTTGGAAATGGTAGGTATACTTACTTCGAATATTCTGTTCACATCGAGTATTTTTTTTATGAAATAAGGGGGCAAACGAGCGAACGGGTCACCTGATGGAAAGCAACTTCCGTCGCCCATGGACACACGCAGCATCAGAAGAGTTGCGTTGCCCGCCCTTTTAAGAGGGAATAGGGTAATAGGGAGGGTATGGAAGGGATAAGGGTAGGGGATTGGGCCTTCGGTAAACTCAGTCACTCGGCGAAACACAGCGCAAGCGCTGTTTCACGCCGGTTTTCTGTGAGCCCGTGGTATTTCTCCGGTGGAGCCAGCCCATTCGTGTCGAAGCATGGCTCTCCCACGTCAAAAAATGATAAGCCCTTAGACTAGAAACATAATATTCTGTCAGTTCATTGTCAATCGCGGTTTCTATATAGAAAACGATGAAATAATATGACAAGTTTTTTGACAGGGGGTCAATGACCGCTACGGACAGAATTCAGCGATATGAGAATACAGACGCCCGCAACTCCTTTGGACCAAAAGTCACTCATCGCGCGGGAACCGCACATTTTACAGGGGGAAAATATCCTATGCCCTTTCCCGTCTTTCAAAGTATCTCCATAACAAATTACAGCAAATTCGGTTCAGCGGTTTGGGCGTAAAGAGGTAACAGACAGACACACTATCGCATTTATAATATTAGTATGGATTTTGAACGATGGACATATTATAGTCTGATGGCGCGGCCATGCCCACTGTACGAGTATGTGCGCCGCAGACTCGATCACACAAAAAGTGTGCCGTCTGCGATCTCCCGTACTGATGTATCAGCAAGTAACTGTGTCATGACTCATGACAGAATAATAATAAAAATAATAACAATTCGGCCAAGTGCGTGTCGGACTCGCGCACGAAGGATTCCGTACCGGTATAGAGCGAAAGTAGACAAAAAATTGTGTTTTTTGTATGGGAGCCCCCCTTAAATATTATTTACTTTATTTTAATTTTATTACTAATTATAAAAGTACAATAATATAATTAAGGATTTTGTGAAAATTTTTAAGTGCCTAGCTGTTGCCATGCCAAATTACAGCTTTGTAGGTCCTATAGTCTCCGAGCAAAACCGCGTAAAGACAGACAGACGGACCGACAGACCGAAACTATAAGGGTTCCTTGTTGTCTATGGAACCCTAAAAACACGCATTTTCTTTAATTTTAAGAAATTATTCCATTGTCATTGCAAAGTTTCGAATTAATTAGACTACTGGATATAGGTAAAAATCATGCTCAAAGATTCCGTTACATACATAATTACAGCCCAAGCTAATAAAAGTGAGTTAACAAGTAAGGAATGATTCCTCAATTCTAGGAAAAGATGACTGTGTTCTGTACTTGGTGGCAGACTTTTTATTCCGATTAAGGAAAAATATATATCCACATTTATATTAAAATGCGACCGTTTGTGTCTAAACACACTAGGCCGAAGTTACGCGGCGGAAATTCAGCATGATTACGCCCGCAATGTATTTTATATTACCGATGACACACTATTCCGTCGCGTTCCGTCCGTATATTGTATGCGTTTGACATTGCGGACGTAATCATGCGGAATATACGCCGCGTAACTTCGGCCTAGTGTGTTTAGACACTTTGTCTGTCGCTAAACTAGCGTACAAGCCGATTTGGTGTATATTTGGTATTGAGTTAATATTAATTTGAGTTCCAAGAATTAAATGGGTATTTTTGATCCCAAGAAATGATTTCTCACGCGATAAGCAAATTATGCTGCAACAAAGTTTCGGACAATTTCTTGAATCTGAAACATCTATATCCCACCAAAAACATAATATTTTCTTGTATAATGTTGCTAGACGACCACATAAGGTTTACCCTGTGAAAATGTAAATTCATTGACCATACAAAAAATATCAAAAACTAGCGGTACTACGGCCCAGGCCCAGGACTAGCACAAAAGCTATGTAAGATTTTTCTTACATCGCTTTTGGTCATATTATAGTGATGTAGCTGCGATTTACAACACAAATAGTGGCATATTACATAGCCAAATATATAATTTTTTTCATTAAAAGCTGTGTAAAATTGCGCTGTAAACGTTTTTTATAGCTGTCATATGACAGCTCTTAATATAGCATTTTCTAGCCGAGTAAATTCCATTTATACAGCTGTTCGCCAATTAGAAGCTATTAATAAATAAATAAATAAAAATAAAAAATACTTTTAAATTTCTTGCTTTACAGTAAGACAGACATTTTTCATAGCCCTCGATTTTGGTTTGGTCTTATGTAATACTAGCTGTTGCCCGGGACTTCGTCTGCGTCCACGTTAACATTTTCTTTTTCGTATTTTTTTTAATAAAAAGTATCCTATGTTACTTCTGATACCTCCAAGAGTATGTGTATAACGTATCATGTTTTTTTTTTTTATGAAATAAGGGGGCAAACGAGCAAACGGGTCACCTGATGGAAAGCAACTTCCGTCGCCCATGGACACTCGCAGCATCAGAAGAGCTGCAGGTGCGTTGCCGGCCTTCTAAGGGGTAATAGGGGAGGGTAGGGAAGGGAATAGGGGAGGGTACGGAAGGAAATAGGGGAGGTTAGGGAAAGGAAAAGGGTAGGGGATTGGGCCTCCGGTAAACTCACTTACTTGGCGAAACACAGCGGAAGCGCTGTTTCACGCCGGTTTTCTGTGAGGACGTGGTATCTCTCCGGTCGAGCCGGCCCATTCGTGCCGAAGCATGGCTCTCCCACGTCAAAAATGATTCGTCAAGTAGTTTTTGCGTGAGAGCGTAACAAACATCCACGCTTTCAGTTTTCACATTTATAATATTATTAATAAGGATTTGTCTCCTGTTGATTAGTGCCTTTGTGCCTTGTTATTATTTGATTTTTATCTTTGTGTCTGACACAAGATGACCTATTTTTAATCTGTTGTCTATCGGGTTTATTATTTTATCGTAGTAGCTCTGAACAGTGTGACACATTCATAATATAATATATATGAATGTGTTAGTATTTTTGGACCAATACGACCTAAGCCTTCAAGAAGAGAGCAAATTCCCTCTTAAAAGGCCGGCAACGCACCTGCAGCTCTTCTGATGTTGCGAGTGTCCTTGGGCGACGGTATAGTTTCTTTCCATCAGGTGACGACGAAGACGAAAACGAGTAAATGATTACTCGTTTTCCCCTTTATTTTATAACAAAGAAAATAGTGTCTTTGTCGTTGCAGGGGTCGAGAAAGTTTATTGAGTAACATATCAGCGAGTCCGTGTACGTTTCGACTTCAACTTTGTTCTTAAGTTGAGATCTTTGCAATTGACCAAAATTTCTACAAATTTTTGGTATTGAATTTATTTTATTGTAGCTCTTAGTGGTAGGGATGTACTTTACGTTCTTTAAGGACTCAGTAAGTTCTAGCAGGCGTGAACAACTGGATAGAGTACGTCATATGTAGGTCATAATGTAGGTTGTTGTACTGAAAAATTGAAATATTCCAATTTTTCAGTGTTTTTCTCTGTTTAAATATTTATATTTCTTGCCCAACGTAGTAAATGTAACATGTGGCTGGTCGAGGTTTTTACTTTTTCTTCCTATCCTCCTAGTTTCTTTTATGTCTCTGAGTTCAACCTCTACAGAGAAATGTTGTTTTATAAAACTTAGTACGTTCTTCTCTAAATTTGCGTATGAAGTATCTGTTTCCGCCAAACCAAATATTACAATGTTTCTCTGTCTTGATTGTTTTCCATAAAATATAACCTTTTCTCTTGGTTTTCCAACGTCTCTTTAAGGTTTTCGTATTTTTCCTCTATCGATTTGAACTTTTCTTCCATTAGTTGGTTGACACTTTGTGTGAATTATTGTGTGACTATTTCGGCTGAGTGCAAGATTGTTACTTTCTGTTCATTTAGCTCGTTTTGAATTTTTTTGAGCATATTCATGACATCATCCCTGATTGTAAGTATGCGGCTTTGCGTGCGTTTCTTTTGAGTGAATTTCTTTTGAAGCTTGGTTAGTGGTAATTGCCCTCTCTTGGGGAATAGTAGCACTAGTTTGTTTTTTATGGGAACTATATTTTCTATCACCAAAATTTATATTTGTCATCAAGTTGTATCACCTAATAAATAGATCTATCGCCACGAAATATTTTCGTTCTCAGATAAACAAAAATTGTTCCCAGGTATGAATTATCAAATTAATGTTAATATATGTGTAAAATAAGAGATCGATAACCAATAAAATTATATTGCATTACATAAATATAAACTTCGTTCTTATAATAACAGTTTTGTTACTTAAATAATAGCTCTGTGCTCAGAATGGTAGATCTGTCACCAAATAAATCGATTATCGATCCCTGACTGCGACTCCTTTTTATTTAATATTTTGTCACCAATACAGTAGTAACATTTTATTTCGTTCGATATTAAATTAATAGTATTCGTTACCAATTTAATACATCAATTTATAATTTTAATGAAAAAATGATCAAAGGGGCGGAGACAAATTGGCGCGCTTTAAAAATTGACCAATCCGGCCTCAACGATGGGTAGTAGGTAACTAGGTTCGATTTTTTTTTAATTATTTTAACTTTAATTGTTTTATCTACTATTCTGCTAGCCATAAGCCAGCTATTTTAAACCAGCGCTGATTGTTCAGTGGTAATTATTTTAAACAATAAATATTGATTATTTTGACTTTAATTGTTTTATTTACTACTCTGCTAAAAATTTTATTTAAATATAATTTATACTACCAGTGGAAATTTAGAACCTTGGGAGTCTAGTTAAGTAGCAGAATCTTTTGGTTGAAACGATGATGACAACCCTAATTTTTTATTTGAACTTAATGCAATTTTGTAGTAACATAATATGATTTATTGGTGATCTCTTTAAATTGGTTTGCTTAAATACTTATTAGGACACACCTATTAAAATACATACAAAAACATTTATTTGGTACTAGACCTTATATCTCAGGATTTTAGGTGATTTATTGTGGAACTGATTTTGCATTGTTTGGTGACTACATTTTGGTGACAGGTCTACTATTTTGAGGACAAACCCTATTATTTAAGAAACACAAAACTAATTAAATTGGTGATAGCTTAAATGATACCCGTTTTTTATTAATACCACTAGATGTCAGTGTAGGAATTCGCTCAGGTTTTAAATCAATATCCAAGGTCGGCCAGCTGCTCTCGGGTCTCGACTTCTTTTATATTGATATAATAATATAGGCCTCTTGGATATCGTTGCTAAGCTACGGCAACGCCGCGGGTCGGTTGACGGCGGAAACTCACGGGCGCTTTTCTCATATGATTCTCATACAAGTCACTGCACTTTTTTGGTAATTTTAGCACAATAAAAAGTAATGAGCCAAATTATTATTGATTGTGGACTTCATAATATTTCCGCAGAATTTTTCCGCGGAAAATCAGTACTTATCGAAAGCTATATTTACAAATATACACGATCATGAAATATTCTTTCAAATTCATTGAATATGATTTTTTACTTTGTATTTATTTATTTGTAAGATCACCTTCTTAGTTATTAATTATTACTAAAAACAGGTTGTTTACCTAATTAAACATTATAGAGCACAAACTAATTCCAGAGCAATCATGTTCATGAAGTCTTCGAAATCCATGATGATGGAGAACGAATCATCCGTGTAAAAGTAATACCACAGACCAGAGTAGATAATCGACTGTACGACGGAAAAGTGGAGCTATGTATTGAATAATCTAAACAAATATATTTTCAGCAACTTTTCAACCATACATGCAAAATAAAAATGGAAAATGCAGATGTATTTCATTATCAAAGAAATTTTTCTTTGATTTTTATGATTAATATGTAATACAATAAATTTACTAGATGACGCCCGTAACTCCGTTGTGCCATAACTCTTGCACAACGGAGTAACCGCGCGGGATTCGGGAACCGTACATTTTCCCGAGACAAAAAGTATCCTATGTCCAGTGGCGTAAATATAGGGCTGGCAAAATACCACGGGCCCCCGACCCAAATGGGCAAAAATTTTTAAGTACATCATATTGTTTATTATAAACGTAGCGATTTTTACTGATAGAGCCCCATCAATTTGCCACGGGCCCCGGATTTTATAGTTACGCCACTGTCTTATGTCTATGTCCTTTTTCGGGACTCTTAAGAATATATTATTGAGTTATCCATGCCAAATTTCAGCAAAATCTATTCAGCAGTTTAGACGTTAAGAGGTAACAGACAGACACACTTTCGCACCTATAATATTATTAGTAAATAAGTAATATCAGTAATTAGTATAATAGTATGATAATATTATAAATGCGAAAGTGAATATTGAAGGAATTAGTGATAAATATTGAACCGACAATAATTTTATTTATATTGTATTTTTAATTACAATATATTATTATACATAAAACTAAATATTACAATGTTTCTCTGTCTTGATTGTTTTCCATAAAATATAACCTTTTCTCTTGGTTTTCCAACGTCTCTTTAAGGTTTTCGTATTTTTCCTCTATCGATTTGAACTTTTCTTCCATTAGTTGGTTGACACTTTGTGTGAATTATTGTGTGACTATTTCGGCTGAGTGCAAGATTGTTACTTTCTGTTCATTTAGCTCGTTTTGAATTTTTTTGAGCATATTCATGACATCATCCCTGATTGTAAGTATGCGGCTTTGCGTGCGTTTCTTTTGAGTGAATTTCTTTTGAAGCTTGGTTAGTGGTAATTGCCCTCTCTTGGGGAATAGTAGCACTAGTTTGTTTTTTATGGGAACTATATTTTCTATCACCAAAATTTATATTTGTCATCAAGTTGTATCACCTAATAAATAGATCTATCGCCACGAAATATTTTCGTTCTCAGATAAACAAAAATTGTTCCCAGGTATGAATTATCAAATTAATGTTAATATATGTGTAAAATAAGAGATCGATAACCAATAAAATTATATTGCATTACATAAATATAAACTTCGTTCTTATAATAACAGTTTTGTTACTTAAATAATAGCTCTGTGCTCAGAATGGTAGATCTGTCACCAAATAAATCGATTATCGATCCCTGACTGCGACTCCTTTTTATTTAATATTTTGTCACCAATACAGTAGTAACATTTTATTTCGTTCGATATTAAATTAATAGTATTCGTTACCAATTTAATACATCAATTTATAATTTTAATGAAAAAATGATCAAAGGGGCGGAGACAAATTGGCGCGCTTTAAAAATTGACCAATCCGGCCTCAACGATGGGTAGTAGGTAACTAGGTTCGATTTTTTTTTAATTATTTTAACTTTAATTGTTTTATCTACTATTCTGCTAGCCATAAGCCAGCTATTTTAAACCAGCGCTGATTGTTCAGTGGTAATTATTTTAAACAATAAATATTGATTATTTTGACTTTAATTGTTTTATTTACTACTCTGCTAAAAATTTTATTTAAATATAATTTATACTACCAGTGGAAATTTAGAACCTTGGGAGTCTAGTTAAGTAGCAGAATCTTTTGGTTGAAACGATGATGACAACCCTAATTTTTTATTTGAACTTAATGCAATTTTGTAGTAACATAATATGATTTATTGGTGATCTCTTTAAATTGGTTTGCTTAAATACTTATTAGGACACACCTATTAAAATACATACAAAAACATTTATTTGGTACTAGACCTTATATCTCAGGATTTTAGGTGATTTATTGTGGAACTGATTTTGCATTGTTTGGTGACTACATTTTGGTGACAGGTCTACTATTTTGAGGACAAACCCTATTATTTAAGAAACACAAAACTAATTAAATTGGTGATAGCTTAAATGATACCCGTTTTTTATTAATACCACTAGATGTCAGTGTAGGAATTCGCTCAGGTTTTAAATCAATATCCAAGGTCGGCCAGCTGCTCTCGGGTCTCGACTTCTTTTATATTGATATAATAATATAGGCCTCTTGGATATCGTTGCTAAGCTACGGCAACGCCGCGGGTCGGTTGACGGCGGAAACTCACGGGCGCTTTTCTCATATGATTCTCATACAAGTCACTGCACTTTTTTGGTAATTTTAGCACAATAAAAAGTAATGAGCCAAATTATTATTGATTGTGGACTTCATAATATTTCCGCAGAATTTTTCCGCGGAAAATCAGTACTTATCGAAAGCTATATTTACAAATATACACGATCATGAAATATTCTTTCAAATTCATTGAATATGATTTTTTACTTTGTATTTATTTATTTGTAAGATCACCTTCTTAGTTATTAATTATTACTAAAAACAGGTTGTTTACCTAATTAAACATTATAGAGCACAAACTAATTCCAGAGCAATCATGTTCATGAAGTCTTCGAAATCCATGATGATGGAGAACGAATCATCCGTGTAAAAGTAATACCACAGACCAGAGTAGATAATCGACTGTACGACGGAAAAGTGGAGCTATGTATTGAATAATCTAAACAAATATATTTTCAGCAACTTTTCAACCATACATGCAAAATAAAAATGGAAAATGCAGATGTATTTCATTATCAAAGAAATTTTTCTTTGATTTTTATGATTAATATGTAATACAATAAATTTACTAGATGACGCCCGTAACTCCGTTGTGCCATAACTCTTGCACAACGGAGTAACCGCGCGGGATTCGGGAACCGTACATTTTCCCGAGACAAAAAGTATCCTATGTCCAGTGGCGTAAATATAGGGCTGGCAAAATACCACGGGCCCCCGACCCAAATGGGCAAAAATTTTTAAGTACATCATATTGTTTATTATAAACGTAGCGATTTTTACTGATAGAGCCCCATCAATTTGCCACGGGCCCCGGATTTTATAGTTACGCCACTGTCTTATGTCTATGTCCTTTTTCGGGACTCTTAAGAATATATTATTGAGTTATCCATGCCAAATTTCAGCAAAATCTATTCAGCAGTTTAGACGTTAAGAGGTAACAGACAGACACACTTTCGCACCTATAATATTATTAGTAAATAAGTAATATCAGTAATTAGTATAATAGTATGATAATATTATAAATGCGAAAGTGAATATTGAAGGAATTAGTGATAAATATTGAACCGACAATAATTTTATTTATATTGTATTTTTAATTACAATATATTATTATACATAAAACTAAATATTACAATGTTTCTCTGTCTTGATTGTTTTCCATAAAATATAACCTTTTCTCTTGGTTTTCCAACGTCTCTTTAAGGTTTTCGTATTTTTCCTCTATCGATTTGAACTTTTCTTCCATTAGTTGGTTGACACTTTGTGTGAATTATTGTGTGACTATTTCGGCTGAGTGCAAGATTGTTACTTTCTGTTCATTTAGCTCGTTTTGAATTTTTTTGAGCATATTCATGACATCATCCCTGATTGTAAGTATGCGGCTTTGCGTGCGTTTCTTTTGAGTGAATTTCTTTTGAAGCTTGGTTAGTGGTAATTGCCCTCTCTTGGGGAATAGTAGCACTAGTTTGTTTTTTATGGGAACTATATTTTCTATCACCAAAATTTATATTTGTCATCAAGTTGTATCACCTAATAAATAGATCTATCGCCACGAAATATTTTCGTTCTCAGATAAACAAAAATTGTTCCCAGGTATGAATTATCAAATTAATGTTAATATATGTGTAAAATAAGAGATCGATAACCAATAAAATTATATTGCATTACATAAATATAAACTTCGTTCTTATAATAACAGTTTTGTTACTTAAATAATAGCTCTGTGCTCAGAATGGTAGATCTGTCACCAAATAAATCGATTATCGATCCCTGACTGCGACTCCTTTTTATTTAATATTTTGTCACCAATACAGTAGTAACATTTTATTTCGTTCGATATTAAATTAATAGTATTCGTTACCAATTTAATACATCAATTTATAATTTTAATGAAAAAATGATCAAAGGGGCGGAGACAAATTGGCGCGCTTTAAAAATTGACCAATCCGGCCTCAACGATGGGTAGTAGGTAACTAGGTTCGATTTTTTTTTAATTATTTTAACTTTAATTGTTTTATCTACTATTCTGCTAGCCATAAGCCAGCTATTTTAAACCAGCGCTGATTGTTCAGTGGTAATTATTTTAAACAATAAATATTGATTATTTTGACTTTAATTGTTTTATTTACTACTCTGCTAAAAATTTTATTTAAATATAATTTATACTACCAGTGGAAATTTAGAACCTTGGGAGTCTAGTTAAGTAGCAGAATCTTTTGGTTGAAACGATGATGACAACCCTAATTTTTTATTTGAACTTAATGCAATTTTGTAGTAACATAATATGATTTATTGGTGATCTCTTTAAATTGGTTTGCTTAAATACTTATTAGGACACACCTATTAAAATACATACAAAAACATTTATTTGGTACTAGACCTTATATCTCAGGATTTTAGGTGATTTATTGTGGAACTGATTTTGCATTGTTTGGTGACTACATTTTGGTGACAGGTCTACTATTTTGAGGACAAACCCTATTATTTAAGAAACACAAAACTAATTAAATTGGTGATAGCTTAAATGATACCCGTTTTTTATTAATACCACTAGATGTCAGTGTAGGAATTCGCTCAGGTTTTAAATCAATATCCAAGGTCGGCCAGCTGCTCTCGGGTCTCGACTTCTTTTATATTGATATAATAATATAGGCCTCTTGGATATCGTTGCTAAGCTACGGCAACGCCGCGGGTCGGTTGACGGCGGAAACTCACGGGCGCTTTTCTCATATGATTCTCATACAAGTCACTGCACTTTTTTGGTAATTTTAGCACAATAAAAAGTAATGAGCCAAATTATTATTGATTGTGGACTTCATAATATTTCCGCAGAATTTTTCCGCGGAAAATCAGTACTTATCGAAAGCTATATTTACAAATATACACGATCATGAAATATTCTTTCAAATTCATTGAATATGATTTTTTACTTTGTATTTATTTATTTGTAAGATCACCTTCTTAGTTATTAATTATTACTAAAAACAGGTTGTTTACCTAATTAAACATTATAGAGCACAAACTAATTCCAGAGCAATCATGTTCATGAAGTCTTCGAAATCCATGATGATGGAGAACGAATCATCCGTGTAAAAGTAATACCACAGACCAGAGTAGATAATCGACTGTACGACGGAAAAGTGGAGCTATGTATTGAATAATCTAAACAAATATATTTTCAGCAACTTTTCAACCATACATGCAAAATAAAAATGGAAAATGCAGATGTATTTCATTATCAAAGAAATTTTTCTTTGATTTTTATGATTAATATGTAATACAATAAATTTACTAGATGACGCCCGTAACTCCGTTGTGCCATAACTCTTGCACAACGGAGTAACCGCGCGGGATTCGGGAACCGTACATTTTCCCGAGACAAAAAGTATCCTATGTCCAGTGGCGTAAATATAGGGCTGGCAAAATACCACGGGCCCCCGACCCAAATGGGCAAAAATTTTTAAGTACATCATATTGTTTATTATAAACGTAGCGATTTTTACTGATAGAGCCCCATCAATTTGCCACGGGCCCCGGATCTTATAGTTACGCCACTGTCTATGTCCTTTTTCGGGACTCTTAAGAATATATTATTGAGTTATCCATGCCAAATTTCAGCAAAATCTATTCAGCAGTTTAGACGTTAAGAGGTAACAGACAGACACACTTCCGCACTTATAATATTATTAGTAAATAAGTAATATCAGTAATTAGTATATTAGTATGAAAATATTATAAATGCGAAAGTGAATATTGAAGGAATTAGTTATAAATATTGAACCGACAATAATTTTATTTATATCGTTTTTTCAATTACAATATATTATTATACTTAAAACAATGATATTAAAAATAACTTGCACGTGATATTTTATAAATATTCATGCGAGATTTAGATTTAAGCATGATTAATAATCGGCATGTTGATTTCGATACGTTTCCCAATTCCGTCTCAGAAACGAATAAAACGTTAATTCACGAATCCGAGATTGGGAATATTTATACCCTACAACACAACAGTACCTCGTACCGCCCATATTTTCCTTATTCCGAGCACTTTTTAACGTTTTCAACGTGTTTTCATTTTTAACTAGTAAACCGTATTTCACAGCTGATCGCACTCTGACACCCACGTGTTGCCTGAATCTGCCACTCGCCGCGCCACTAGAGATATCCAAGAGGCCTATTGTGGTGTAATACATTTTAAGAAAACGAAATTTAAAGTGTCGGCGACGCGAGGATGAAATCCTATGACTTGTCGATATGTTTGTAACTCGTCCCGCTGGGCTAACGGAGCGTTGACGTAAGTGCTGAAATTGTCGATAACTTACTGCTCGAAGTTGCTAGTGAGGTAACACTAAAGTAATACAGTCCAAAGTCCAATACTTAAGAACCCACATAAAATTTTAATTTATTATTAGGCATAAAACTTTTTACACTTATTTTTAACTTTTTGTCAGTTTTTTTTGCATTCACCGTTCACTTTTTTCTATAAATTTCTATGTTAAAATTAATATTTAGTTGAATTTATTAATATTTTAGTAATTTTTAATTTTAGGATCTGACATCTGTATATTTGTGACATTCTAAGCATACTTTAGGATTATTCAATATTCATTTACTTATCAATATAAAAATGGGTAAAAACAATTACTTATTAATTTTAGCATCAGTGAAAATAGTCGTATTTGGGAGAAAAACTCTACCAAATAGTATAAAACTTCGTGATGCTGACAACCCTTTTATTTGTTTTTTATTACTTTTTTGAAAATATTTAATTATTTAAATCTACCTACACTAACTACACCAGATGATGATGTATTTCGAAACCAGTCGTGTTATTTGTTACAATCTATAGTTATCTATACCTATATACTTAATATTATAAATGCGAAAGTATCTCTGTCTGTCTCGCTTTCACGCCAAAACTACTGAACCAATTGTAATGAAATTTTGTACACAGATAGTCTAAAGCCTGAGAAAAGACATAGGCTACTTTTAACTGGAAAAAGGGGTTGTAAGTGGGTGTTTATGCTTTAATTCGTTCAAATTAAGTTAGTTCTAAAAAGTCATAATAGATGGCGCTGTACGTCTCCTACATCGTACAAGCGCTTACTTGAAAGTGTTTCTATAGGAGGTGGTAAGGTTATGTGCCCTTCTTTCATTTATTTTTTAAGTTTTAAGAAGAGTTGATGTTCGACTCCAGTTTGTAATCCGACGCAAAAAGAGGTAAACATTGAAGATGGAAGTAAGCGTACCGCCGAAGCAACTCTGTCGTGGAAATTTTGCAATTTGCATAATGTAGCCTACACGGAAACGGGAACTACCGCGCGCTTTATGATGAAGTCCACGCGGACGGAGTCGCGGGCAACAGCTAGTATCTTAATATGTATAAAAGTGCACGAAAAATTGTGCTTATATATTTTTTTTTCTTATGAAATAAGGGGGCAAACAAGCAAACGGGTCGCCTGATGGAAAGCAACTTCCGTCGCCCATAGACACTCGCAGCATCAGAAGAGCTGCAGGTGCGTTGCCGGCCTTTTAAGAGGGAATAGGGTAAAAAGGGTGGGTAGGGATGGGGAAGGGAAGGGAATAGGGGATGGTAGGGAAGGGAATATGGTAGGGTAGTGGGCCTCCGGTAAACTCACTCACTCGGCGAAACACAGGGCAAGCGCTGTTTCACGCCGGTTTTCTGTGAGAACGTGGTATTTCTCCAGTCGTGCCGGCCCATTCGTGCTGAAGCATGGCTCTCCCACGTATAAATTGCCATCTTTCATAGCCAATGGCTATGTAAAAACGTACTCACAGCCTTTATATAGCAATTTTGCTGGTTCCCCCTTTATTGTGCGTGGCTCGACACGCACTTCTTTTTTATTACATTAAGTTACAACTCAAAAGAGTGCGATTCAGCATGACATGCGTTACGTGCTGTCATGCACGCATGATCATTTATTGTATTGATTGATGCGAATGACATGCAAACTACGTGATGTACATTGATTGACAACTTTTCGTCCTGCAATATGTGCATGACATGTACGCATGATCATTTCGCGATCGGCATGTCATGCAATGATTAATACTGTCACGTTAACACATGTCATGCTGAATAACCGTCTAGGGATAGCAAAACACTGTTACATAATAATATGCATAATATTATGTTACATTATCTATGTCACCGATAACAGTTACTATGCTGTGTACTTTGTTTATATAGCACTTCAATATAATATTATAAACTAGTACTAACGAGTAGGCAATCCCGTCCGCGGACCGTTGCTAGGGTGTTAGGCACTAGGCAGTCAGGACCCAGGACTCGGATATTGTAATAGGGATGACGACAAGGTCAAAGATTAGCTGAGTTTTTCAAATAAAATAATGATTAATCATTAATGACATAGCGATAAAAAAAAGTATTCCCAAAATTTCAGCTTCATAACTTATCTGTTTTTTTTTCTAAATCAAAAATAAAAATATTTATTTCTAAATAGGATAACAAAGATAACACTTTTAGAACGTCCACATGAGGCCTACCACGGTACCACCGGTTCGGGAACTGTTATGAGCCTTCAAAGTTGGATAGTCAAGTCTGTTTTTTTTGATAATATTTCTTAATTGCTGTTACATACCATTCGATAAGTTATGCAATTTATTACAATTTTTCTTATGAGATCACTTTCATAAACGCAATATTTAAGATAACTATCGAACAAAATCTTCCCCGGATGCGTACAAACTAGCTAGGCGTGACGTCATAGTTATCTGATATTTTGTATGGAGCGTTTCGGAAAGGTCTATTTTATGTTTTGAATTGATCTTGTAGAGTTTTTAAGCTATCAGAGTCATTCTTCACCGATATTTCTTCCAAACCAACTAGCAACAGACTAGTTATAGCCACGATTAAACTACCATGGTCTTAACCAGACCAGTAGCTTAGACCCTTTCGAAAGAAAAAAAAAAAAAAAAAAAAAACCGATATTTCTATTTTTGAATGGTCCTTTACTTACCAACAAGAAAAAAATCGTCATGCCTATTACTCTAATTTCTAATTTGTATTGTGGCTCAATAAACTATTGTACTGTATTACACTAGCTAAAAGCCGAGCTTTGTGAGGGCTCGCGTCGTCACACCTTGACTGACTGATGATAATCACATCTACATAAAAATAAAACTTAAGTATATTATTAAGTTTTTCCGTAAACTGCACAAAATGTTCATGTTGTGAATATACTAGGGCTCGCTTCGCAATCTTTTTCGGCCTGCGGCGCAGTTACACGTGCCTACAATATTTTGTCACATCAAAAAGATACACGAATAAACACCTTTAATGATTTTAGTTGGGTAATTACAAACAACAAATATTTAATCATCTACCTGCTTTACAAATTATTATTTTATTTTATGATATTTTTGGTTTCGGATAATGATGGAGTGGAGGATCGACTCACGGCGCGGCGCCCCTCTTGCCTTTCCACGGCGCACCAGGGCGCCGCGGCGTACACTTTGGGAACCCCTGATGTAGTTAGTGAAGGTCGATCCATTGGGCGACCTCTAGTTATCATAAAAACACGAATCAAATTATGAAAATTCAAATACAATTTTGCAACATGGAATTGATATAAAAATCTTAAAATCTAACACAATCAAACTTCAAAGTAAAAAAAAGTTGAAAATACAAAACAATCAAATAAATAATAATGAATTTAAAAATCTATAACTCGACGCAATAAAAAACCTGTACTAGCGTCATCATTAGTAGTTTAGCCACTTCAAGGACACAAACATACGCACACATCCAAAAATCCCTTTTCTCTCCGTAGTGTGAAAAAGGGTATAACGTATACCCAATTTTTCTTCATCCTAAAAGAATATCGTTTAAGGGTCAATTCAGACCGACACGTGACGCATAGATCCATTTCTAAATTTGTATGGATTTGACAGATTCGCAAGACGTCTCATGCAATTGAACTCTGTCAATTCAGCACTTCGGAAATGCTACGCGTCGCGTCGCGGTCTGAATCAACCCTAAAAAAGTAAAAGAAAAAACTGCGCGCGTCGAGAAATCCGTATAAAAGCGGGGACTTTTCTCTCGGCACATTAGTTTAGTGTTTGATAAGCCTGTGATAAGGTAGTCGGTCTCATAAAACGAAAACTTTTCTGACACTTACGACGAGTAAGTGACATACGAAGAAAATATTGTTTGGTGAAAATGTAAGTTATTTTGATGTTTCGTAGAAATTAAATTAATCGATGGAAATTAACTTAGGGTGAACCCAAACGAGCGTATTTTGTGAGTCGCAGAGTTTCGGTCGCGTATCTTTTCATACAAATCATGACTTACATTTTTTACGCTCGTGTGAATCAAACATGAGTTTTGTATGAAACTGAATGCAGCGGAATTTCTGCCAGCCGAAATTCTGCGACTCACGACTCACAAATTACGCTCGTCTGGCTTCACTTTTGGAGTTTAATGACAACTTGTCTTTAATTAAATGAAGATCATGTCATATTATGATAATAAGATCTGTCCATATTATACTAATATTATAAATGCAAAGGTGTTTGTGTGTCTGTTACCTCTTCACGCCCAAACCGCTGAACCGATTTTGCTGAAATTTGGCATATAAAATAAATAATTTGGGATTGTTTTTTTTTTTTAATTTTATTTATGTAATTTCGGGCCGTCGGCTATTCGCCCATATCCTTTTTTGCTATCTTTGTATATAAGTTTTCGCACCAAGGATAATTTAAATAAAATCAAGCAGATACTTTAAGATCTATGTTACTAATACTTTGGGCCTTAGTAGCTCTCAATAAATAATTTATTTATTTATTTAATAAATTGTGACCCAGGAAAGGACATAGGATTATTTTATCACGGAAAATGTACGATTCCCATGCGTGATTCACTGGCGCAACCGTGATTCGGCCTGCGGGTGTTATCTAGTTGTAGTAGGGGAGGTCGTGCTATCGTTTCCTAAGTCATTTCATACCGACCAAATTTTTGTCCAGCGGTAGCTTAATATTTATCAATCAATATAATCAGCGTCAGTCGCCGCACCCGTGGTGGGATGTTAACTGAGAGTATTTCAAAGTTGTAAAAAAAATAATTGCGAAAAGTGATTTTATACCGAATGGAAATTTTATGGATGATTATTGAGGTCATGCTTAACCAAAAATGCACCGTCAGCCGTATCACAGACGGGGGATTCAACGTCAGTCGCGTTACTGAACTATGTTAAAAAAAATAATATATAAAGTCATTTCATACCGTACAAAATTTATACAGGTGAATGTTGATACCTTTTTAATAATAAAGACCACCGTCAGTCGTTAATATGCGGGTGGAAAGCCCGTCAGCCAGCGATATAAGCTATAACCAATGTAGCCCTACTTCGCGCTCAATGTATCCTGGGGCGTCGCGTAGACGACATTTCCACCTGCAAATATTCAGCTGACGGCGATTTTCGTTTGAATTAATCATAAAATTGTCTCACATAGCAATTTTAAGTAATTAATTCGATAGTCAATATTTGTCAAGAAGAATTATATACATTTTAATTTAAAAGCGCCATCTGTTGTTATATACTAAAACTAAAATAGCACCTACCAAACCTAAACGTGTATAATCTAGATAATATGACCTTTATTGGGTGCGAATTGGGATCTTTTTAATGACAATTCAATACGCTTCCCAACAACAACTTTGAGATACTCTTAATTTTTATTCCACCCATACTGGAGTAGCTGACGATCAAAACTCTTATGTATTAATAGAATAGTATTATTGTTACGATTTTCGCTCGGTATGAAATGACTTTTTAAAATGAGCGCGACCTCCCCTACTATTACTAATAAAACGCTAAATATTATGCTGTTAAACTCTTCCTCGAAGATAAGGAGTCAGTCTTTGAGTGTACATCAAAATAAGCACAAACTGACATCGACTTGGATGAACATAGACATATTTAATGGGATGAAATTTAACATAGATATATTTAAGATGTATGGCCTTTATAAATTATAATAAAAAAAACATAGACATAGAGTTGACTATGGAAAAGGTCACAAGTTTATATTGCGCGAAAATGTACTAAGTACAGTTAGTGCTTTTCTTTGCACAAATTCGCAGGCAACATCTAGTAATGTCTAAGACATTTTTTTATTATTTCCCTAGAGTATTTATTAAGCTATCTTAACATAATATTAAGATTATTATTATATTATATGACCCAGTTCATATCACTTCCTAATGTAAACCTTCCGTGGACTCTCACTAATATTTCAACACTAAAATTAGCCAAATCCGTTCAGCCTTTTTTAGCGAGACTAACAAAATTTTAAATTCATTCGTATTTATACAATGTGTCTCGACACCGGTGCCCGATCCTTGAATATCATAATGTATGGCATATATTATTCACAAAGTGGCTTTCAAAAATTTTTTTCACCAAATTTTGAAAAAAAAATCTCTGGCTCTCATGCTAATCTGACCAATACTTCATACGAATATCGTTATAACTTCTAAGCTATCTGACTTCTAAGTCAAAAAATACACATTTTTTTATTTAAACTTTGGTTGTTCTATGTTTAAATTCCACGAAATTTATAACCTGTGTAAGCCTGTGTAAGCGTAGTCCACAAGTTTATCTTCATAGGATATGTAAATATCCTATGAAGATAAACTTACTGAGAAGTATTGGTCAAATTAGTGTGAAAGCCCGAGAAAAACTAAAATGGCTGCCATTTTACAACCGCGAGAGAGAAAAAAAAATTTGAGAGCCAATTTGTCGATAAAATATGCCGTAGATTATGACATTAAAGGATCGGACACCGCGGTGTCGGGACCATAAAGTTAATATACCTAGCGGAATAGAGCAACAATCTCGAGCTGTCAAACGAAACCGAAATTGATTTACGTCTGTGTGTAAAAATATGTGTAGGTACGTATACACTTACACAAGCATGGTTGAACATTATTTCTATGAGATTAAATTGTCAACGTGCGGCGCGTGCCGACTGGACGTCAAAAAAAGAGTGCTGCTGTCATGTACCACACGTTTCTTCGTACCACGCAGTGTTACTGATAGTGACATCTCGCTTGCTCAGGCCTTTGTTTCTCTATTCCGCTAGGTATATTAACTTTATGGTCGAGACTCGAGACACACTGTATAGACGATAGATTATAAAACATGTTACCCGAACCATTTTAAATTCCGTTTGTCACGCAGGAACTTATGTTGCTGCGATTAAATGGTATCCAAATCCGTTCAGCGGTTTAAAAAAAGAGGTGATAAACAGACACTAATTGTATCTTAAGGATCCCAACTATTCACATTCAAGAATTTTCTGCCAACTGACCTTATTTTATTTGGTTACAATCAGTTTCGGTTAGTTAAAACGTTGGTTCAGGATTAAGTTAAGATTTAACTGGTTTGTTGAAGGGGGATTTTAAGGAGAACGGAAAATAAGTTATAGGTAAACCTTCAAGTAAGTTATAGGGCGTCATCCCTTTCAAATAAATCTAAAAAAAACTTGATGACACTACGATGTTGCCACTTTTTAATTTCTTTACTTTCTTGACGCTCTATAACTTGTTTCATCCATCCATACTTCCATACTAGTATGGAATAAAATAGGAAAGAGTAGCTGTCTGTCTTTCTGTCTGTCTGTTACCTCTTCACGCCCTAACCGCTCAATCGATTTTGCTGAAAGGTATGTAGGTATGGTTACTTTTTGGTCCCGGGAAAGCGCTCATATAGGCGTACCTGCAACTACCAAGTAAACTTTCCTTTGTTGTCAAAATCATCGAACACAATTTGACCAAGTGCCCTGTTTCAAGAAGTTTTAAGATTTTGCCAACTGACACATGCTGCGTCAGATGTTTTCATTCAATAGTTAATGAGTTGTGAAATATCACAACTAACAAGAATTCAGAGTTGCATTTTTTCTGGTTCAGTAGCGTAGGTCCACCTTGAGGCACAATTAAATTTAATATCAGCATTTTTAAAGCTATTGTCAAATATAATAGATATTATATAGAAAATATTTGTGTGTTTGTACGAGCAGCGCAAAAAATATGCGACCGATTTTAATAAGTTTTTACGACCTCTGTGGCTCAGTGGTGAGCGCGTTGGTAGCTCAAGCCGGGGGTCGCGGGTTCGAATCCCGCCGACGGAACAAAAAGTTTTCAAAGTTCCTGGATCATGGATGTGTATTAAATATGTGTATCGTATAATAAAAATCTTAAATATATGTATAAAAACTCAAAGGTGACTGACTGACATGGTGATCTATCAACGCACAGCCCAAACCACTGGACCGATCGGGCTGAAATTTGGTATGCAGGTAGATGATATGACGTAGGCATCCGCTAAGAAAGGATTTTGATCAATTATATATATATATATATATATATATATATATATATATATATATATATATATATATATATATATATATATATATATATATATATATATATATATATATATATATATATATATATATATATATATATATATATATATATATATATATATATATAATAGCTCCCACACCGGTTTCGGTGACGGTGGCCGGTTTCATTGAAACTAGGCCAGCTACGCAGGAGTAATTTTATAGTGCCCAATTGTGTGCGCAGTACACAAGAGCACTCTCTATTCCTTTACTCTCATAACCCAGTGGGACGGACGACCGACACGACCGGCGAGAGATCAGGCGCAGGACCGACTTTTTACATGCCCATCCGACGCATGGATCATCTTACTTGTCAGACAATCAGGTGATCAGCCTGCATTGTCCTAACCAAACTTGGAAATAACATGTTTCCAACGCGGGAATCGAACCCACGACCTCCGAGTCAAGAGCCGCGCTCTATACCACTAGACCACGGAGGCGTCATATATATATATATAATATAAAAGTGTTAAATATATATTTCCGTTGTCTGGTACCCGTAACCCAAGTCCTTCAGGTACTTAGCACGGGGCCAGACTGATGTGGTGTGAAGCGTCCATAGATAGATAGAGATAAGTTTTTACTTTTTATTTTTTAACCATTGTATCATGTATCCCTACCACAGATACCGCATTCTTCGTGTACTTCGCGTGCCATATCGCGTTCCCAAACGACGAGCAATGCTCGCCTTTCGAATGTCTGTTCTTTAGTCTGCTATCGGAAGCGGACGTCAATCGGAATTTCGAAAATGCCTAAATGCCTAATTGTGCCGTATTGAGCTGTAGAAATTCGAATAGAAACGTTAGCTTAGATAATGGACACGTTTCTTATCATCGGTACGTCGCAGTAGGTAGGAAAAAATTGGCACGCTTGTTTTCATACAAATGGATGCGGTATCTACCTTGATCTATGTCTGTGAACCCTACTAATATGATAAATTAGCTTACTTGTCTGTGACCTCTTCACGCGTAAACCACTGAACTGATTTTTCTGAAATTTGGTATAGAAAAACTTCGAGGGACAGGAAAGAACGTAGGATACTTTTATCCCCGAAAAATGTACGGTTCCCGCGTGATAAACGGAAATTAGCGCAAAAGAGTTGCGGGCAGCATCTAGTAAATTATATCTAGTGTCAAAAGACAAATCAGCAACTTTCAATTATTAAGTCAAGTGGCGTTTTTGACATAATATTATAATGTCAGTATCAATAGTACTTTTTGCGAGTAGGCAACTATATATAGAACACAGTGTATAATATTATTATATTTTGTAAAGTGTTATCCATGACATAGTTAAAGTGTTATATTATATTAAAGAAACAAGTGAACAAAGTTAAGATAAAAAGTAAGTTATTTTATTATACTAGATGTAAGACGTTGTTAATTTTTCGCGCGGAAAATCACGGAAACCGTACACTTTGCGTGATTTTTCTTTTCCGGTTATGTGGGTATTTTCAAAAATTTATGTAAATCTGTTTAGCGGCTTGAGAGTGAAAAAGTTACAGACAGACAGACATAAATATACACTTTTGCTGTTATTGTTCTTAATTTGTAATAATTATAAATATTCATATTCTTGGGAATATTTATTTTATAATTGTTTAAGATATTATGTGAGAAATTTAGATATATAACTGTTACGTGCTAGGGTTCGAGGATTTGGAGAGAAAGACCTGGTGACTCTCTTGAAGACTTTATTAACACTGCACTAAACACTAGGTCACAACCCTTAGCACTAAGTCCAAACACTAATCACTAGGTCCAATCACTAAGCACTATCACTGTCCTAGGTCGTAGCCAAGTCGCAGGTTTCACTGGTTCACTCACTATTGATCACTTGTTGTCGCCTCGAAGATCGCTAAGATTGAACTGAACTCGCCGGGCCTGCCTGCGGCTTTTTATATGACGAGACGAATTCCAGAAAGTTCCCGATTCACGTAAACAAGTAAACAACCGTGGGAACTTTCTAGGAGGCTCGGGAATGTACCACAATAAAACTGCCGTCCTTACGATAAGTGCAGTAAGTTGAATTTAATTTAGACCTTATGGACTCAATCATAAGGTCTAAATTAAAACACGTAAACACGCAAACAAATAAACGGTGAACACGTAAACAAACATTGGACCTTTCTAGAAGGTTCGAGTATGTATTTGCGCACCTCATGCCATCTAGTATTGAGTAGGGGATTTATGTTGCCTGTGCTCCCTCGGTAAGCTTCGCTGGTTTGTCGCTAGATGGCACCACGTGTCCGTATACCATGTACCGTAACATAAGTATATTAATTTTCAACTTAAATCATTAAAAACCTTAAAATTAGGTTTTATACTTACCTACAAATAAAGATTTTAGATTAAAATCCCGGTCAAGTGCGTATCGGGCCACGCACAATATAGGGTTCCGTAGTACCTCTAGTTTTTGATAATTTTTGTATGGTCAATGAATGTACATTTATTTACTTTAACTTACTTTACTTTAACCACGCCTCTGGTGCAACCCACCCTTAACCAACTTACAAAAAGAAATGAAATCCCACCAAAAACATTTTCATGTAAAAATGTTGCCAAGACGAGAACATATAGTTCGTGGTGTCAAAAAGTAGTGATATCTCATGTAGAGCCAGGCCACCGATTTTGTCTAATGTGTAGAGTTTTTAGATTCTTCTGAATTAAGGTTTTTAGATTTAGGGCTAAGTATAATTTATAAGGTGTTAGAGTGTTACTAACATAATATGCGTAATGGGTTCAAAGGAATTTGAACAAACATTTTTTTATACTTCTCCGAGTACATTTTTTAGTTTTTTTTTAATGAAATATGGGGGCAAACGAGCAAACGGGTCACCTGATGGAAAGCAACTTCCGTCGCCCATGGACACTCGTAGCATCAGAAGAGCTGCAGGTGCGTTGCCGGCCTTTTAAGAGGGAAAAGGGTAATAGGGGGGGAGGGGAGGGAAGGGAAGGGAATAGGGGAGGGTAGGGAAGAGAATAGGGTAGGGGATCGGGCCTTCGGTAAACTCACTCACTCGGTGAAACACAGCGCAAGCGATGTTTCACGCCGGTTTTCTGTGAGAACGTGGTATTTCCCCGGTCGAGCCGGCCCATTCGTGCCGAAGCATGGCTCTCCCACTATTTAGTTGATCGACGATTACTCAATGACTTAATATGAAGTCTTCTTAGCCGTGATAGTTTTCCTTTTAAGTTCCTTGTTGCCTACGGAACCCTAAAAATGAATTGGCAAACCAAACGACAGGTCATAAAAAATGTGATTAAGTTATTACTATTTAAATACTAGCTTTTGCCCACGGCTTCGCTCGCGTTAAGAAGTATATTGTATTATTATTAGTTTAATTACTATATCAAAGTCTCAGCCCGATCGGTTTAAAATTGACAAAGTTTCATACAAACTTTCATCCCCTTGGGGGTAGAATTGATCAAAATCCTTTCTTAGCTGATGGCTACGTCATAACATCCACCTGCATGCCTTTAAGCCCGATCCGTCCAACGCGGTTTGGGCCATTTATAGATCACTATGTCAGTCAGACAATCAGTTAGTCACGTTTGAGTTATATTTAGATAGTGTTAATTAAATTATTACTCTTTTACTTGAAAACATTTCATTGTATACAATAACATTACTATCTTCTATAATATAAATATTTGGACTTTGAAATATCTTATTGTGTCTCTGTTGCCTCCTCACTCGTAAGGTGCGCGCCCACCTGATCGGAATCGGAGCGGACGGATTTGTTGTATTAGTTGTATTCGTTTCGTTTTCCAATGTACATTGCGCATGCGCAAATGTCAGTGTTATGTGCCAAAATATTATCAATTTCTGTCAGATTTTAGTACAATATTATGACACTGACAACAAAACACGTTGAAAACGAACGTCATTTCTGCGCCTGATGATAAATGACGCCAGAGTACGACCCGACTCACGGGCGTAGCCAGGATTCTATATAGGGGTGGGCAGATCAAGAAAATCCTAGACTTCTAATTAGTGATTTGATTTTAAACATAGTATATCTCACAATAGTATTAAGGTGAGGTAAAAATTAAAAACAAAATATTATGAGCGAGCGAACTGGGATTGAATGCCTCCCCTCTCCCCCGCAACTCTCTCCGCTCCACGTTTAGGTATGAAACTCGTGAGCATTAGCGACTGATCGCTCTTGTAGGGGGGAGGGGAACTGCCCGTACCTCGCTACGCCCATGCCTCGACTTCAAACAAACGGGCGAATTTGTATAATATGGGAGTTGGGCGAAAGTGTCAATTTGAACATGATGTTTCACCAAGCTGGGTAACGCATTAGTACGGCGTGCGCCGGCTGATAAGACATAATATGTCATATGTCATGTATAAATTTCCAGATCTACTAGTTAGTTCAGTAGCTCTAGTATTTTTCGATACTCGATACCCGACTACCGTAAATTTTTAGTATGGCAAATTTTACAACGCTTCTAGCGGGTAATTTCGGAACTAAAATCGCCATACTAAATATTTACTTAGTCGGTATAGAGTGTCGATAAATACTATAGCATTAAACTCATGGTAGAGCTACTGTTCACTCTGACGACGCTGCGTCCGCACCGCACGCATCTATTCCGGTGGACGCGCAGCCTTAAACGGCTAAGCCGATTTAGACAAAGTTTGGTACGGAAATTCTTTGAGAGATAGGGAAGGATATGAAATATTTGGGAGGAAAAAAATTCTGTTTCCACGCGACAAACGAATTTTGGGTCAACGTAGTTGCACGCAACATCTAGTAATAAAAAAAAAACTCTGTAAAGATAAAGTCTTCTTGAAAAGTTATCACTACCATGGTAGGCCATTTAAAAACGTTAATTGTTTTTATATTTATTTATAATTATTTTATTAAAGCAACGAATGAAATCAAAAACATAACATTTAACTTAGGTACTTGTAAAAACAGAAACTATGTAATAATTTACTGAGAAATCATAGAATTTATACATTTCTACGAAACATACACATGTTTCGTAGAAATGTATAAATTCTATGATTTCTGCCGTGAAACTAAAATAAGTTAGAATTTTATGTGTTTTATATTATTCGAGATTCAATGCTACGGACAGATTCTAAGTTAACCAGAAATCACAAATCTTGCACCACTTTTTTGGTGATCAAAGGTGTATGAAGATTTTGGCCGACCTACTGTCCGTAATTGTGGTTTTTTTGCGTTTTTGTTTTGATGTTAGCTATCCATTTTTGAAAAAAATATTCGTGAACTCGGAAAAACACAATGGCGGACAGTAGGTCGGCCAGGCTCCATATAAAAATCTTCATACCCCTTTGGGCTCTCATGCAAATTGACTTCGCCCCATGCGCCTGCGTAGTGCTAAATCGCGTTGGGTTCTTGATAAAAACTAAACTAAACAATAATAAAATGCTTAAAAAATCGTATTTCCTATTTATAAACACAATTGTTTTTGTATTGTGGTTATTATTTCTATAAATGAACGCCCCTGAACTTCGGGAGTCACCAGATTAGCTCATTGTTATACATGTCTGACTCTTAGGTTGGGTTGCACCAACTAACTTTTACTATAACTGTAACTTTAACTACAATGCAAAATGTCAAATCTTTGGTTAAAGTTAAAAATGGACGCCATCAAGACGCCATATTTAACCATAACCATAGAGCTCGACAAGGTTTTAAATGCACGTGGCGAAAAAAGGAACTAACGCTGTCATCATACAAAAACGCCATTTTTGACAGTTCCCCTTTACCAGCAGCGGGGGCGCTGCTGGCCCACGTTCATTTATAACCTTGTTGGATCAGCTGTCATCTGTCAATTTCTCCGGTCAAAGTTAAGGTTAAAGTTAAAGTTAAATTTAGCCTTAACTATAACCATAACTTTAACTTTAACTTTAACTACGCCTCTGGTGCAACCCAACCTAGACTAGGTTTTATAAAACTGGTCAATATTTTTGAACTGTACTACTCTTGATCGGCTATTGAAATACAGAAGCCAACTCATATAACCATTTTCTTTCTCAAAACTTACACTAAACGTCTAAAAAGGAAATTAGGAAACCGGTTCTGATTGCCCTAAGTTTTTTTTGCAAAGACTACAAAATAGTGTATGATTAATTTACTACTAATTTATATTAATTAATTATCTCATTTTAATGTAAGTACTATCTTAATTTTTTGTTGCAATATTTTTGCATTTATTTTCAAATGATTATAATTATCATTATTATAAACGCATAAAAAATTGAGTATATGTTGATAGCGTTATAAACCAACAATTTAAAAATACATGTTTGAGTTTAGCACACCAATAGCCAATAGGTACATTATACTCGCTAAAATCGCTTTTTCGATGCTAAAATAATATAACTATTATGTATTTCGATCGACTATGAGGTACTGAGGTTTTGTCAAATTTATCAAACGAGGACGGAGGATTACCTGGAATGGCAAGTTTCTAGCGCTCTTTACTGAAAAAATATCTCTGAAAAAGTGACCGGTCTACCATGGTAGTCCACGCGTGTACTCTGGTGATACCGCGCGGTTCCCGGGCATAATCTTACTTTTAACGTCTCTTGTTAGTTGTTACAGATAACAAACTCGTACCGCCATCTATCGTCAAGTAGCGGAGATGCTGAGCATAGTTTCGCTATTCGCCGCCACGGCGCTGCTGCAGTGTATAGCGAGCGGCCACATCATAAAGGACACGAAAAGGGATTTAGATAACCAGCTAAGTCCACATGGTGAGTAAAATTACAAATAATTTAATTGTAATGTTTGTTAGTTGTTACGCTTTACGACGGAAAAAATTGGACTAAAATTGATGTCACTCAGGGACTGCCGCGGTAAAGCTATTGCATAGCATCTAGTCTACACTCAAACGTCTAGTCGCACGCACGCAAACACCGTGCCGAAGTCTGCCGAACTGAACAGACGAGTGTTAGGTTTATTTTCGTTACGGAATTTCTTGATTCAGTCACCGCTTAAGAGCTCAGCTGACTCTAAAAATCAAACATCGTCCTTCTCTCTTCACACTCACGCTCGTCTTTCATATGCCAGGTGAAAAAGGACGGCGCGAAATCATCGCCGAGTTAGTTTTACTTGAATAAAAGACGAACTATAATGATTATGAAAAAAGTGTTTTGAGCAAATTTAGGTTTTATCAATACCTTTTTAGATATTAAAAAATATTAAAGAAAAGACAGCAAACTTCGAAGATCCAAGCAAAAATGTGTCTATAACAAGGTTTTTTGTAAAAAAGAAACTATCGAGCATTTTTTGAGTAATCGTGTTTTCGTCTTGAGCATTTAATCTTTATGAACTGAAGTTACTTGTGTCATAAAATCAGTTTTCTAGACCTTACAGATTTTGAGATCTAGGTTAAAGTATGTAGTCAAGTTAGGGTCATATGGGCTCTTAATACTATACTTGTACTATTATCTATTCTGTGATACTATACCGTATACGATAACCACGTTGTTTTGACAATAATACACTTGTATGAGTTGTTTTGACTGCTTCCATTATATTTTGATCCAAATACATATAATATAATGCTAATACCATAAAATATAAATGCTATAAATTTAAATGTCTTCACTGCGCAATACCATGTCTAGTTTTTTCTTTACAGTAACATAAAAAACGCGGAAAATATAGTATTTTTAAAGTTTTTCAGCGTATTATTCGCGTCCGTATTTATCCATGGTGATTTTAAAGTAACAGGAAGTCATGAAATTCAAAAAGATAATCTATAAGCACACGTGCCCGCAGTCGCACAAAAACAGCAAAAAGTCATACAAAAACTTGAAATTCGTGCTTTATTCTATTCTAATTTATTCTGTACTAAATGACACTCGTGTATCGTGCGGGAACCGTACATTTTGCGGGATAAAAATATCCCTTCCAGCGATCAGTTTGGTTGGACAACGCATGTCCTACTGAACTTGAAAACACCCTTTTTGTCCTACCGCAATCGAATCAACAATTTACTATTGGAACATGGTGTACTCATGATCATGACTCCTCGCGATGATGATGATGAGGATGGTGACGGGTGACAAATGGCTGATATTTTCAGCGATCAGCTTATACTTGCAAATGTCCGTCTGGAATAAGTCAATCAGATTCAGACCAGATGGTCAAATTTATTCTGAATACATTACCCGACTGAAAAAACTGTAGTGATTTCGCATAATTTGGTTTATTTTTTACTACTGATTCTATTTTAATGATTTGTTAATGCTTTTTTAATTAAAAACATAAACATGCTATTGCTGTATGAAAATATTATCTAACTTATAGTAGCGTTATTTGTGAAGTCAAACGATTGTACAATGGCTTAACAACAAATTTTCTTTACATTGACGCCTTTCTATTAATGCACAAAATCAGACTTCAACGAATGCCAACAGTAAACAGAGTGGCGCATTGTCATTATTTAACAGTCGCTTTAACACGGCTTGTAGAGTACGTCTATGTATGTCGGTATGCAAACAGTCTTTAAATTCTTCTTGTTCTCGTCGAGTTCTCTGAGCATTTAGATTTCAGGACAGTTCTAAAAGTAATCGTTTGTGACGAATTAAGAAATACTAGCTGTTTGACCGAGCTTTGCTCGGTATTCAATAAAACACGAATAAAATGACATTTTCTAAAAATGATTCCTAGCTAAATCGATTTATCACCCCCGAAACCCCCTATATACTAAATTTCATGAAAATCGTTGGAGCCGATTCCGAGATTCCAATTATATATATATATATATATATATATATATATATATATATATATATATATATATATATATATATATATATATATATATACAAGAATTGCTCGTTTAAAGATATAAGATATTGAATTGCTTTTTGCGTTACACCAGTGCCCTCAATTTAAACTCTTTTTACAGTGGCGCCGCCCCCTCGTCGCAGCAAGCTGCACATGTTCGTTCGCGTGCCCGAGCCAATAACGCTATCCCGCTCCCCCCTGGGTGTCGTGGCGACGTGTCACGCTGCTGGCAACCCCGCACCGAATGTCATGTGGATGAAAAATGGCATACCTGTTGCTGATGTGAGTTTTTGAATTAGTTTCTGGAAAACATTATGACGGATTAATTTTTAACTGTGGTTGTAACACGTAGCTAAAAACTTAACACAGTGCGTTAAACACACATTACAGCTGTTATATTAATCTCTAATCTAAGTGGTACGGGAATAGCTAACTATAAGGTGTCACAGACTGATCTACCAATAGCGTGCATCGTTTTACTCCTCGCCGTACCAAAGAGACATGAAAATCAAACACTGCACTTACCCCTCCATTTTTATCGGGCGATATCATAGTGCATATAAAATTTTATATAGATGTTGGTTTAAATGGTTGGTTATGAATCATTTGGTTGGCGTGGAAGAAATTCCACGCCAAATGATTCATAACTTGGTAACTTATTTCCAGTATGAGATTGTAGAGCGTGGCTCTTGACTCGGAGGTCGTGGGTTTGATTCCCGCGTTAGAAACATGTTATTTCCAAGTTTGATTAGGACAATGTCAAATATGATCCATGCGTCGGATGGGCATGTAAAAAGTCGGTCCTGCGCCTGATCTCTCGCCAGTCGTGTCCGTCTTCCGTCCCAGAGGGATATGAGAGTAAAGGAATAGAGAGTGCTCTTGTGTACTGCGCACATAATTGGGCACTATAATTGGGCAATGAAACTGGCCACCGTCACTGAAACCGGTGTATTATTATTATTCCAGTACGAGGAACAGACCAACGAGATCCGCAGCGTCTCCCCGGACAGCGTCGCCATGGTGACGAGCCGGCTGGTGGTGGCTGCGGTGAGCGGGGACGTGCTGACCTGTGTCGCGGTCGCCGGCCTCAAGGACACCAGCCGCAGTGAGATGTACGACGAGGACGGTAAGTGTATCTGTGTGTTGGTCGCCATGGTGATGAGGACACCAGCAGGCCTAGCATAACAACAGTAGAAATGGGAAAGAATCGACATACTGACAGATTTTATCAACAAAATGGCGGATTTCCATTGTCTGTCACTTTGTCTATTCTTCCTTAGAAAGAAACCGTTTCTATGGTGACCATGCTACGCCTGCAGATGTACCATCAAGGAAATTGATTCCTAGGCAGTTGACGTACGTCATATTGTGGTCGGCGTATGTCAATTCAATATCAATGTTATCTGTGATCGGTCGGATGAGTTTGAACTAACGCGACCAAATTACTTAGGTCCGCCATCCGCCTAGGAATCAACTTCTCTGTTAGTATGATGAGGATAGTAAAAGATTTTGTATGTGAAGTAGGGCAGGACATTCATGAAATTTTTGAGGAAGACGGTAGGACAATCATGTGTAGAACGTATTATATTATGTGAATTAGTGTGGGAAATTCTGTCTGTCCGTATGAAGTTGAGTTAGATGTATGTAGACAACAGAGTTGCGGCTAAGGTCCATCAAAGCATCAATCTATCTTTTATGCGCCTGAAAAATTTAAGTAGTTTTACGTCGTTGGTTTATTGCTTTTTAGTTGCTACACTTTTGCCCAGTGTCTAAAGATTTCAAAGCTCTTCTTTATGTTGAGCCATAATGGATGAATATAAATAATTACAAATCATACCCATTTCAGGGACAAAAACAATATACCCTTTCCCGATACTCAAATAATATGTCCATACCCTAAGTCAAGCAAGAACATCTAATATATAAAATTCTCGTGTCACAGTGTTTGTGCGTGAACTCCTCCAAAACGGTTCAACCATTTTAATGAAATTTGGCTTGAGAACAGCGTTTATCTACTTTTTATATCGATACTAGAAATAATTAAATGGCAAAACAACGTTTGCCGGGTCAGCTAGACGCTAGTAATAAATAAATTGAAACCGTATATTTTAATGGAATACCTTTGCCTATTTTCTTTTCCGACTCAAATACCTTCATTCGTTTTAGCACCGTCACGTTTCTTGTATGAATACCTACTTTTTAACATTGACATACCATTTCCAGGTGACTACGATACCCTTCCGGCTCCTATTATCACGGAGTCCTACAGCGATGTGTTCCAGCAGATGGGTACGTCGTTGACGCTGCCATGTCGAGTCGCCAGCGCCGGCCGTTATGAGGTTGACTGGTGGGTCAACGACGAGAGGGTGTACGGAAATCCTAGGTTACGGGTAAGTTAGGAGAGATCTACGAATAATAAAAACTAAGGAAGTGTAACTGGGTCAAAAAATTTGTTCCGCGAGCTACAAAAAGAGACCCGAATTATACATGCATACTTTATGCAAAAAAGACCCGAATACATCCAAGAATTTTGTGTAATTATAGAAGTGACAATTATTGTCAACGGCTTTATTTCGTAAATTTGATTTCGTGTAGTGTTTCGACTTTCGTAGCTATTGTCAAATTTTAGTGTGCGAAAAGAAACCAAATTCGAAACGGTCGAAGTATGGGAGCTACGTTTCCTTAGTCTTATAATTATTCGTATCAATTATTATTAAAAAAAAAAATACTTTATATCATTCTAAAAAGTAAATATAATTTTATTTGCATAAAAAAGTCCTATCTTCCATATCACGAAGAAGCGAGACGAAAATATTTGTCGTTTGGTGGCTTAGTAGATAGAAGCAATCAATTTTAATTAAGTATACTGTTTGTTTATGTATAACATTATACTGTTTAGTATCGTATTTTACTGATATAATTCTGTTTATATAAGTCTGTCTGCGTTATTGCTAATTGCCACAGAGTGCTATAATAGTACAAGTAATAATACTTTCACAAATATGAAAAATGAGAGAGACAACGTCTTGTTATTTACTTCATAATAATTATTCATAAGCCAGACGGGACAAATAATTTCAAATTATTTGGTTATCAACAATTTCAAGTTTTTTTTTAAAATACTCAAAGAAAATGTCATCTAAATATATATAACTCAAAGGGCTGACTCAACTCTGACGCTGGCAACTCCTAAATGGGGAGGCTTACGCCAAAAGAAGAAGAAGAAGAAGAAGGGCTGACTTACTGACTGATATAATGATCTATCAACGCACAGCCCAAACCACTGGACGGATCGGGCTAAAATTTGGCATGCAGGTAGCTCTTATGACGTAGGCATTCGCTAAGAAAGGATTTTGATCAATTCTATCCCCAAGGGGATAAAATAGGGGATGAAAGTTTGTATGAAACTTTGTCAATTTTAAACCAACCGGGCTGAGACTTTAATACCTAATTAATATAATAATACTTTTAACGCGAGAGAAGCCACGGGCAAAAGCTAGTACTTGTATATGGTATCGGTGAATTGGAAGGCTTCAATTGCATGGAACATTGCTGCAGGTGCTGCCATCTGGTGATCTCCGTATCAACAACCTGGTGTTCGCTGATCTGGGCAACTACACGTGCACCGTCCGCGACGGCTTCGGCCAGACCAGCGAGAGCACCTTCCTCTATCCTGTGAAGCCCAGCAATTGAAGGTAATATTGTCCTACCAAAATTGAAGTAAATATTTGTCCTACCAAAATTGAAGTAAATATTTGTCCTACCAAAATTAAACAAAATATTTGTACTACGAAACTAAGAGTTATCTAATGTTTCTATAAGATCCAAAGAGCAAGCAAGACTGGATATTTCATAACTTAACAGTTAACACCTCAGTAATGGATATACTAGATCCATTTTCTAAAGAGCAAGCAAGACTGGATATTTCATAACTTAACAGTTAACACCTCAGTAAGTAATGGATATACTAGATCCATTTTCTGTGGTTACAACCTATTTATTTTTTTTATATTGAAGGTTTTTTACCTTAAATATAAAAATATTGATCCCACCAAAAATGAAGTCAATATATTTTGTCCTACTGAAATGAGAGTGTATAATATTTATCACGTGAAGCCTATTAGCCATTTCAAGGTACTTAATTTTGTCCCACTACAGAGCAGGTAAAGATTTATCCCACCAAAATAAAAATAAAATATTTATCCCACCAAAGTATAAAGTGAGGTAAAAATCTTTGAGTATCCCACTCAACTGAGAACAATTAATACAATCCTACTAACTCCCAAATGGAATATTTAAAGATGGTGTTATTTTATGATTTTAAATTGCAACGACAGAAAGTTCGATATTCAAATGTTTAAAATTTTTTTTTTTTCAGACACCAGCAAAAGAAAATCGACAGAAAGCCCAAGCCCGCCGAAATGTTCCTACTCCTAGCATAAGCGATTACTTACTTACTTAAATTAAATTATTGTTAGGATAATTTAGTATACGAAATGTGATTTATATTATATTAATACAAAGTTTAGTACTGGTTTATAACATTTTGTGGTGCAGTTTTTATATAATGAAACTATGTACCTACTTATGTGTAAAAGTATTTTATCTTTTCTGGATAATATTTACGAAATCAAAGTTTTATAAAATAGTTAATTTTACTTAAGTTCTGTATAACTTTAATCATTGTTTTAAGTTCAGTATAACTTTAATCATTTCATAAGTTTTAAAAAGTACAAAACCGTCAAGAAGTAAGTACAAATTTCCTCAAACTTTCTTAATTAACCGAGTAAAATGCCATAATCATTAATTTATCTCTTAAATCTAAATGTTACCTCATAAATAATAGTTAATTTATTAAAAAATAAACAAATTATACAAAACAAACATAGGGTACTAATCAGAGCCATCTATATTTAGTAATTTGTAACTAAAGTTTTGTTTAATAAATAAGAGATGGCGTTCGTAAAATTTTAGGCTAAGTTACAATAATAATTAATTATTATTTTAACTTTTAAATTATGATAAATTATATATAAACTATTGCTGTTATATGTTATTCAATATAATAAATGTTTTATATTACTGAATTCTGTGTATATCATTACGAAAATTAGAACTAATAAACTTTCTCAACTAGGGTGGGTTGCACCAACTTACATGGGCGTACCCAGGTTCTAGGCCAGGGGGGGGCAAATTACCCAGGTTCTGGTGCCAGGGAGGGGCAAATCACCCAGGTTCTGGGCCGGGGGGGGGGGGGGGGGGGCAAATCAGATTTTTCATAAGCTAGGTGTTTAGATATTAAACTTAGTAGGGACGTCAACATGATCCAGGGGGGGGGGGGGCAGCTGGCCCCCCCGCCCCCCCCCCCCCCCCTCGGTACGCCCATGCCAACTTACCTACTTTAACTATAGGTAACTGTAACTTTAACTATAACTTTAACTACAATGCAAAATGTCAAATCTTTGGTTAAAGTCAGTAATGGACGCCATATTTGATGATATCCTTGAGCTCGACAAGGCTTTAAATCAAGGGTGGCCAACCTTTTCGACACTTGGGCCAAAATTCGGAAGTAGAATTTTACCCCGGGCCGCACTACCAAATTTTACAGTATTCTCGTAGTGGAATGAAAGTCAAAATCGGATACTAACTTTTCTTGGAGCTTTTATTTTAAAAGAAAAGAAGTGTTTGTTTGCTTTTTGTAGTAGGTATGATAAGGTAATTTTAGTAGTAACCTTTAATTTTAGTAACCTTTTTTTACTTAAAAAATGTGCTCGGCTCCGCGGGCCACAAGTTAACAGACGGCGCGCGGCGGGCCGCGTGTCGGCCACCCTTGCTTTAAATGAACGTGGCAAAAAAGGAACTAACGCTGTCATCATACAAAAACCCCCTTTTTGACAGTTCTCCTTTACCAGCAGCGCCCCCGCTCACGTTCATTAAAGCCTTGTCGGACCAGCTGTCATCTGTCAAATTATGTGGTCAAAGTTAAGGTTAAAGTTAAACATAGCCTTAACTATAATCATAACTTTGACCATAAGTGTAACTATAACCACGCCTCTGGTGCAACCCACCCTAACTGAAAAACAATAGAATTTTCCGCCACGTAAACTATTGTAAATGATGTTCATTTTGGGAAAACTTAACAGTAAACATCTAGAAATAGAAGAAGTAAAGCGCTCAAGGTCTCTTTTCAGGAAAATTATCCATAGCATTTTATCGCAGGGAACCGTACATTTCCGGAATGAAAAGTATCCTATGTCCTTTTCCGGGACTAAGGGTATCTCCATACCCAGCAAAATCGGTTTAACGGTTTGGTCGTAAAGCGGTAACAGACAGACAGACACACTTTCGCATTTTAATGACCTTAGTAATATGAAATAAAACATACAGTGATATAAATGATATAATATACAAGTATAAACTATAAACACTTTGCGCTAGACACCTATTAGACCACTTTAGATAACACCCCCTGTAAGTACTTGGGCTATTGGTACCATAAAGTTAATATACCTAGCGGAATAGAGAAACAAAGGCCTGAGCAAGAGAGATGTCACTATCAGTAACACTGCGTGGTAAAAAGAGACGTGTGATACATGACAGCAGCACTCTTTTTGACGTCCAGTCGGCACGTGCCGCACGTTGACAATTTAATCTCATATAATTCATGTTCCATCATGCTTGTATAAGTGTATACGTACACATATTTTTCACACAGATGAAAACCAATTTTGGTTTCGTTTGACAGCTCGAGATTGTTGCTCTATTCCGCTAGGTATATTAACTTTATGATTGGTCCCAAGAATGTTGGTCCCAATGGGATGTAGGACTGAAGTGGTATAAACTCACAATCAGACGCGTTAAGCAACACAGATCTAGATGGAACGGTACCAGGTGAAGAAAGGCGCCGACACCAAGGTCGGCCATCTGCTGTAAAGTCTAAAGAGGAGTGGAGTCGCCGACAGATGTTAGTATTAAATATGTTTTCATTTATAAAGAGAAAATTATTTTACCGGACTTGTGCGCATTTTGGAATGAACGGAGAATGGAGTCGCTGAAAGATGTTACTTCTATTTTTTTTGCATTCGAAAAAAAATTAACTTAAAAAATTCAAATATCTGTCTTTTGTGTCCCCTTTCAATTTTTTTTTATTAAATGTGGGGGCAAACGAGCAAACGGGTCACCTGATGGTAAGCAACTACCGTCACCCATGGACACTCGCAACATCAGAAGAGCTGCAGGTGCGTTGCCGGCCTTTTAAGAGGAAAGACGGTTTTTTCTGCAGGTTTGCAGGTCGTATAGGTCCGGAAATACTGCTGGTGACAGTTCGTTCCAGAGTTTTACCGTGCGCGGCAGAAAGTTACGCGGGAACGCACTGTGGAAGACTGCCACTCATCAAGGTGATGAGGATGGTATGTTTTTTGCGTGGGACGATGGCGAAAAGTTGCAGGTGGTATGATTCCGAACAAATCCTCAGAGCACTCCCCGTGATACAACCGATAGAGGATGCAGAGTGAAGCTACATCTCGGCGTAATTCCAGGGGGTCCAAGCTGTTTGAAACACTATGGCAGTCAACAATTCGAGCAGCCCTTCGTTGGATACGATCCAGAGGGAGCAGTTGGTATTTTGGCGCCCCTGCCTAGAGATGAGAACAATATTCCATATGAGGCCGAACCTGCGCCTTGTAGAGTTGTAGTCGTTGGTCCGGACTGAAGTACTGTCTCGCTCTGTTAAGAACACCATAGCTTAACATATTTTATACTTCAAAACCTAACTGGCGCACTCAGAGAAGTCAGAGACGCATTATGATCATTTAACTGTAATTTTATGAAAATTTTGCAGACAAACTCATCATTAAGGTTGGGTTGCACCAACTAACTTTAACTATAACTTTAATTACAATTCAAAATGTCAAATCTTTGGTTACAGTTAAAAATGGACGCCATCAAGACGCCATATTTAACCATAACCATAGAGCTCGACAAGGCTTTAAATGCACGTGGCGAAAAAAGGAACTAACGCTGCCATCATACAAAAACGCCATTTTTGACAGTTCTCCTTTACCAGCAGCGCCCTCGCCCACGTTCATTTATACATATATATTGGACAAGCTGTCATCTGTCAATTTCTCCGGTCAAAGTTAAGGTTAAAGTTAAATTTAGCCTTAACTATACTTAACCATAACTTTAACTTTAACCACGCCTCTGGTGCAACCCACACTTAACTGTAATTTTATGAAGATTTTGCAGACAAATTCATCATTAAATTAAAGTTTAATCATCATTAAATGTCTCAGCGGATCTAATAATGGTCGTTTTGGAGAATCACATTATGATTTTTTTAATTGCACTCTGCTTGCAATTCATATCTAGTAATTCGTACTAATTTGACATTCGTCAGTTTGACAATTCATTTGCTGAATTGATTGAGAGGAATTATTGCTAAATGTGACCAATTTTAGCCCCGCTGATCACAGTAATAAGTACAACAAAACATAAACATTTACAAAATAAAATAAAAAAAAAAAACTTTTCAAAATATAACAAGTATTCGACTCCACAGCATATTATTCGTAAAGCACGCTGACATTTACTGTAAGATTGCTCTGTGTTCCAGTATCGCATTATATCACCTTTATATATCACTTAGTACCTACTTAATATGAATTAGAACTTAGAAGAGTCATAAAATGGTGTATCGATACAAACTAGTAATACTTTAGAATGTGTATGTGTCCCCTGTATTAACGTAAATTATATACGTGGGAGAGCCATGCTTCGGCACGAATGGGCCGGCTCGACCGGATAAATACCACGTTCTCACAGAAAACCGGCGTGAAACAGCGCTTGCGCTGTGTTTCGCCGAGTGAGTGAGTTTACCGGTGGCCCAATCCCCTACCCTATTCCCTTCCCTACCATTCCCTATTCCCTCTTAAAAGGCCGGCAACGCACCTGCAGCTCTTCTGATGCTGCGAGTGTCCATGGGCGACGGAAGTTGCTTTCCATCAGGTGACCCGTTTGCTCGTTTGCCCCCTTATTAAAAAAAAACTTTAGTTTGTTACTGTTCTCGCATGTAACTTGTCTAAGTATCCAACATACTGATTGCTATTATACAGTATGAACTTTGCTCATTGGCCTCATGCCCAATATGGCGGTAATTAGAACATATTCATCACATTCATCAGATACCTATCATCTAACTAATGTTATTTGATCATCATTTTGTTCATCATTAGTGTTTGTGAGAAAAAAACTTGATTTTTGGGTAACAGCATCATCAGGCATACATGTTCGGTGTAACAAAACTATTGATTTACCTACTTTCGCCCCAATTTCACCAACGTCTGTTAGTGTTAACAGCTTGTTAAAATGTAATTCTTTCTTTCATTCATAAGAAAAACGAAACAGGGAACGTGGTGTAATCCGAGCGTTAACTTTAACAGTCGTTGGTGAAATTGGGGCTTAGGGTGCTAAAAGAGTTTTTTTTTTTTGGGATTTGTATTGGCAAATCCTGACGATCGGGAGCTAGCCCACACAAATCACAAAAAAATGCTCCATGTGTTCATTTCAAAAATTATTATCGACTACACAGAGAACTTGCAGGCACTAATAATAGGTAACACACACATGTTAAGTACAGCAGCTTACGTTGCCAATAAGGAATGTTATTTTTAACCGACTTCCAAAAAGTATGTTCTATGTTAATTCTATGTTTGTCTGTGGACATTTTAAGTATTTCAATTATTTTTTTACCAAAAAGGAGGTTGTATGTATGTCTGTACGTATTTCAAGTATGTTATTTTTGACTAAACATCTTTACATACGTAGAATTTGTTTTACCAAACCGTATATAGATAGGACTAAGGATGGTATTTATTCGCATGCTTGTTTTTGCTTGCATCTTCGTTTACCGTTGGAACTGTGCATTTTTCTGGGATATAAAACTTGGGAGGTGTCATGGCTCAAGGGACACAAGCCCTGGTATAATACAAATACTCAAAAAATATTTGAAAAACGCCATCTATTGAGGCCCAGGAATACTAACAATGCGTCGCTGTTTAAAAAAAGCATCTAGTTGACGCACAGGAACCTCTGCCCCTAACATGCAGGTACTAATAAAAAAGTGTCGAGGTCAAATAAAGGTCAAATATCGTTCTGTCTAGCCTTCAAATTTACGCGGAACGCGCGATAAGGAACTCCGTTCCAAAAACTATCCTATGTGATCACCTGGATTTCAAACTATCTCCAAATAAAATTTCATCAAACTCGCTGCGTGAACGGGCAACAGAAACACAAACAAAAAGACAGACAGACAAATACTTTCGCATTAATCATATTACTATGGATATACTAGCTGTTTTTATCATCTTCGTTTATCGCGCGGAACCGTGCATTTTTCTAAGATTAAGATGTCATTACCTAGAATAGGGATGATGACAAGGGCCAAGATTCGGGCAGGTCTTTTTTATGAGATATTTGAATTGTCATATCTTGGTGAATTTTTAAGTTATCAGAGTCATTCTTTTAACGATGTTTCTATTTTTTAAGTGTCTTTCAACAACCGATAAGAAAAAAAAATGTCATCATGCCTATTCAAAGTATCCCATACGTAATTTCATCAAAACAACTTCAGCGGTTTAAGAGTAACGAGTTAACAGACATACACATATTTTATAATGTGAGTTTATTCATTGACATTTGGAAATTCGTCCAATTAGGACGAGATTTAGTGGGACGAGTTTAGTGTAAGGAGGAGGAGACAGACAAATATTATTAGTAATTAAGGTACTTAGACATAACGCTTTAGATAGTTTTGACAGAGAGGTTAAAAGTTAAATAAGCAAAATAACCCTAACAATGGGATTTGATATAAAGCATCATAATATTTTTAGCTTCGTTAATATGCGATGTCTAACAAATGTCAAATTAAGTCTATATTTAAATGGTGATTTTAAATTAAGGTGGATTGCACAGAGGTTGGTGGACAGAGGCGTGGTTAAAGTTAAAGTTATGGTTATAGTTAAGGCTAATTTAACTTTAACATTAACTTTGACCACAGAATTTGACAGAAGACGTTGCTGGTCCGACAAGGCTTTATAAGAACGTGGGCGGGGGCGCTGCTGGTAAAGGAGAACTATCAAAAATGGCGTTTTTGTATGATGACAGCGGTAGTTCCTTTTTTCGCCACGTGCATTTAAAGCCTTGTCGAGCTCTATGGTTATGACTTATGGTTAAATATGGCGTCCGTTTTTGACTTTAACCAAAGATTTGACATTTTACGTTGTAGTTAAAGTTAAAGTCAAAGTTACAGTTATAGTTAAAGTAAGTTGGTGCAAGTTACAACCCACCCTACTCGGTACACAAAAATGACAAAAAAAAATCTTACAGTAAAATATTTATTGCTAATAATTATAACGTGGGAGAGCCATGCTTCGGCACGAATGGGCTGGCTCGACCGGAGAAATACCACGTTCTCACAGAAAACCGGCGTGAAACAGCGCTTGCGCTGTGTTTCGCCGAGTGAGTGAGTTTACCGGAGGCCCAATCCCCTACCCTATTTATTTCCCTACCCTCCCCTATTCCCTCCCCTTCCCATCCCTACCCTCCCCTATTACCCTATTCCCTCTTAAAAGGCCGGCAACGCACCCGCAGCTCTTCTGATGCTGCGAGTGTCCATGGGCGACGGAAGTTGCTTTCCATCAGGTGACCCGTTTGCTCGTTTGCCCCCTTATTTCATTAAAAAAAAAAATTGGGTCGACATTATCGAGGCAATTTTGCTGAGCTAATAAGGATGCTACTTTAGTTAACGAGATGCGTCTACGCACAGACCTTGCGATCAATTCGAGATGTGACCTATCACGACCGTTACCAATGCAGCTGAGGTGAACTATACACATTCCGCGCCAAAAGTCAACACCTGTTAAATCTGCCACTTCTCGAAGAAGTATCTCAGTGGCTCAGTTGTTAAGAGAGCTCAGGTTGGATGCGGGTTTGAACCCCGCCGATGGAACAAAAAGTTTTTAGTTTTCAATGTTCCTGAGCCTCTAGTCCAGCCATTCTCAAAGTGTGCTGAAAACCCTGGGACTCCGCAAAGGCATTGTAGGTTTTGCAATATTATACGTTTCCTTGGCAGTCCTCTGTGGCACAGTGGTTAAAAGCTCAAGCCGGAGGTCGTGGGTTCGAGTCTCGCCGATAAGTTTTCACTTTTCAATGTTCCTGAGCGCCTAGTCAAAACGCTTTCGCCAGTTAGATGCCAAAAATTAGCATCACCAAAATCACCCTTACTTTTTACGGTAGTTATGTAAAATGAAGTAACTCCTGCAGTACGGTATACAGTTAATCTAATTAGTAGTTCAAAAATGTTACATCAAAGGTATAATTTCATACGTCATTAATTTTTAAGGTTAACTCTAGGTTGGAGCCATTTTGAAAAGATTATGCAATCAAATGAGATGAATTATGGCCACACTTTGGGTAAGGAACCATCTTTACATCCATACTAATATTAATTAATACGAAAAAGTGTCTGTCTGTCTCTCTGTTACCTTTTCATGCCCAAACCGCTGAACCGATTTTGATGAAACATTTTTTTTTTATTTTTTTTTATTTTTCTTTATTCCAATTTATGAACTTTGAGTCCTGGGATAGGAAATAGAATACTTTTTATCCTAAGAAAAATTACATTTCCCGCACGATAAACGAAAAATTTCTAAAGTCAAATAATATTTTTTAATTTTTTCTGGAGCTATTTTGAAATGCATCTGAAGTCTGAACAGATGATAGTGTTGTAACATAGTGTACAACAGGCCCTGGCCTCGTTGTTACAATTGTTTAATAACAATGCTAAATATTTTAACGCCATTCAGCTATGGTACGGTCGCGGAAATTGCGTTTAGCACATCGGAATTTTTGGCAAATGTTATAGGAAACGTGTACCCATTAATTTACCTGTGCTGCCACCTATTGTTGGTTAAAGTTAAAGTTAATTTTATTCTTAACTATAAGCTATGGTTATAGTTAAGAATAAATTTAACTTTAACTTTAACCTTAACTTTGACCGGAGAGATTGGCAGATGACAGCTGGTCAACAAGGTTATAAATGAACGTGGTCGGGGCGCTGCTGGTAAAGGAGAACTGTCAAAAATGGCGTTTTTGTATGATGACAGCGTTAGTTCCTTTTTCGCCACGTGCATTTAAAACCTTGTCGAGCTCTATGGTTATGGTTAAATATGGCGTCTTGATGGCGTCTATTTTTAACTTCAACCAAAGATTTGACATTTTGCATTGTAGTTAAAGTTAAAGTTACAGTTGTAGTTAAAGTTAGTTGGTGCAACCCAACCTAAGCCTAAAGCAAAAACGTTACATCTTTATCGCTTCTTTGTAAAGGTCTACCAGGATCTGATGGCAAATTTGGATGGCAGATTTTCAAAAAATATCCTTGATCATTGGATAAATTTTTATATTGCATGTTTCACACACATAATCAGCCGCTATAAGGTAAAAAAGGATCAAAATGTTTTATTCCTATTATCCCAGTATTGCTAGAGTCAATTTCTTTTCTCACTTTTTGCCATCAGAGCTTTCGTTAATATGACGTAGGCGTTCGACTCGTCTTATGTCGATTCTATACATTTTAATCGGCGATTCTATATAGAAGCGATAAGGAATTAAAAGCCAAGAGCCTCTGAAAGTCTAGACAACTGAGGCCTGAAAAATATGCTGGTTTTAATACTTTAACAATATTTTTATAAGGATCTCACGTTTGCTTTTAGCATAAAGTATTAAAATCGCATTAAAATTGTTATTTTTATGCAAAAGACTTAAAATCGACTTCCAAGGTAGATAATATTATTAAAAATGTATTAAAAAGTATTAAAATAATACTTATACTTCATTATATAGTATAAAATAAAGATGCTTTTTGGTGTCTGGACTCCGGACCTATAAAATTATATTCTTGTAATTTGAAACTATGATTTAGTAAAGGGTTTTCTAATAAATAGAGTGATTCAATCAAAAGATTACTATCTTATAATACAAAGTAAGTATATTATATAATATATTTTTTCAGTTTTTTAGTTTCTATAATAATATACTAGCTATTTGACCGAGCTTTGCTCGGTATTCGATAAAACACGAATAAAATGACATTTTCTAAAAATGATTCCTAGCTAGATCGATTTATCGCCCCCGAAACGCCCTATATACTAAATTTCATGAAAATCGTTGGAGCCGATTCTGAGACTCCAATTATATATATATACATATATACAAGAATTGCTTGTTTAAAGATATCAGATAGACCGTACTAAGATAAGTTAATACGTGGGAGAGCCATGCTTCGGCACGAATGGGCCGGCTCGACCGAAGAAATACCACGTTCTCACAGAAAACCGGCGTAAAACAGCACTTACACAACACAGTTTACCGGAGGCCCAATCCCCTACCCTAATCCCTTCCCTACCCTCCCCTATTCCTTTCCCTTCCCATCCCTACCCTCCCCTATTACCCTATTTCCTCTTAAACGGCCGGCCTCTTAAAACGCACCTGCAGCTCTTCTGATGCTGCGAGTGTCCATGGGCGACGGAAGTTGATTTCCATCAGGTGACCCGTTTGCTCGTTTGCCCCCTTATTTCATTAAAAAAAAGTTTTTTGTTCGATAGCGTTAAATTCATGATCGTCTGGGCCGATCTTCATGCAATTTGGGTCAAACATAGAGTATACCACAGTGAAAGACATAGTCTACTTTTTTGCTGGTAAACATAGCCTTGGGATTCTTATTAAGATAAGAGTTGAGTAGATAATATAAAGAAACAAACGCCTCTGTCATGGTCCAGTGGTTAAGAGCGTGGCTCTTGACTCGGAGGTCTTGGGTTCGATTCCCGCGTTTGAAACATGTTATTTCCAAGTTTGGTTAGGACAATGCAGGCTGATCACCTGATTGTCTGACAAGTAAGATGATCCATGCGTCGGATGGGCATGTAAAAAGTATGTCCTGCGCCTGATCTCTAGCCAGTCGTGTCGGTCTTCCGTCCCACTGGGTTATGAGAGTAAAGGAATAGAGAGTGCTCTTGTGTACTGCGCACACACTTGGGCACTATAAAATTACTCTTGCGTACCTGGCATCGTTTCAATGAAACCGGCCACCGTCACCGAAACCGGTGTGTGGGGTATTATTATTGTAAAGAAACATCAGATGGGCGATAGTGCAACAAAATTCTTGCCTATAATTATACATAATAGTATTAATTACAAGATAATAAGTCTATACATAATTCTTTTGACCTTTTGTACAATTGCACATAGCAAGGATACGCAATGATTATTAAAATTTGTAAAGTAATGATAAAATTTAATAATTATAATGATAATGCTATCTAATTTTGGATAATTGAAAGAATGGACTTGGCTAATGATTTCTATTTCTATTCTAATGAAATTATCGAATGCAAGTTGACTAAATTCGTTTATCACGCGGGAACCGTACATTTTTTCGGAATAAAAAGTATCCTATGTCCTTTCCCGTGACTCAAAGTATATCCATGGCAAATTTCAGCAAAATCAGTTCAGCGGTTTGAGCGTGAAGATGTAACAGACAGACTCACATTTCTCATTATTTATTAGTATGAATGTAATCGTAAGCAACATGGCACTAAGTGTCTAAACACACCATGCCGAAGTTCCGCGGCGGAAATTCCGCATGATAACGTCAAAAATGTCAAACGCACACAATATAAAGCGATTGAATTTCGGCATAGTGTGTCATCGGTAATTTAAAATACATTGCAGGCGAAATCTTGCCGAACTTCCGCCGCGCAAATTCGGCATAGTATGCTTAGACACAAATCCCATTTCTTCTACGCTGTAGAAATGATCGAATGCAACTTGTCTAAGGACCTTGTTCCCTCTAAGGACGAGATTTCCTTGAACAAAGATGACATATACAATATAGGAAGAATAGTATTAATCACGATAGCATCTCTATATAGTATGTATTAGCATTGCTAATTATTATCAAAAAGGTCATACCCTATAGGTCACTGGTAGTAGTCACTAGTAGTGTGGTTCGATTGTAAGAATACGTACTAATATTATAGTTGGAGAGGGTGTATGTGTGTCGGCGCTATATTTTCATTAAAATTACTATTGGAACGAAGTTCCTTATGGCGCGTTCGGCGTACAGGGAGGCTAGAGAGAACGATATTTGACCTCGACACTTTTTTATTAGTACCTGCATAGCAGGGGCGGAGGGCGTTGATATTATTCCTGTGCGTCAACTAGATGGCATTATTGAGAATAAACAGCGATGCGTTGTTAATATTCCTGGGCGTCAATAGATGGCGTTTTTTAGTGTATATGTACCTATACAGGTTTTTTGAACATAAGAAATATCTTCGTTCCATTCGGGTGTCCCTTGACACCTCTCAAGTTTTTTTGATGAAATTTGGTAGCTCTGAGTCCCGGAAAATGATATAGTTTTATCCTTTCAAACTCTTTCAGTGCTGCTACTTTTACGTTTACGGGAAACTCGTGACGCTCGGCCTCGGGCCCTTGCCCATACAAAAGTGAAAAACAAAAATTCGTTTTTCAAAACTGCTACTTTCACAGTGAACTCTCTACAAGGAACACGTACACACCCTAAAGTATTATCACTTATTTATGTTACACACTGTATAAGGGCCATACACACCCTAAAGTATTTTATTATAAATGCAAAAGTGTGTCTGTCTGTCGGTAACCTCTTCACGCTATAAAACCTCTGAACTACTGAAAGGTATGAAGATACTTTCTGTTATGGTTAAGGACATAGGATACTTTTGGTCGTAGAAAAAAAGTGTGGTTTTCGCGCAATACATAAAAAATTGAAAGTATTATAGAACGTAGAATCGGTTTGGGCATAAAAAGTTAATAGGCAGCCAAATAATATATACAGACGAGCTTTTGCCCGCGGCTTCGCTTGCGTCAAGAAGTATTATTATATACAAACTTTCATCCCGTATTTTAACCCCTTGGAAGTAGAATTGATCAAAATCCTTTCTTAGCGGATGCCTACGTCATAACATCTACCTGCATGCCAAATTTCAGCCCGATCGGTCCAGTGGTTTGGGCTGTGCGTTGATAGATCACCATGTTAGTCAGTCACCTTTGAGTTTTATATTGTTACGGTACATGGTATACGGACACGTGGTGCCATCCAGCGACAAACCAGCGAAACTTACCGAGGGAGCACAGGCAACATCCCCTACTCAATACTAGATGGCATGAGGTGCGCAAGTACATACTCGAACCTTCTAGAAAGGTCCAATGTTTGTTTACGTGTTTTAATTTAGACCTTATGACTGAGTCTATAAGGTCTAAATTAAATTTGCCAAAAAAATCAACTTACTGCACTTATCGTAAGGACGGCAGTTTTATTGTGGTACATGCTCGAGCCCCCTAGAAAGTTCCCACGGTTGTTTACTTGTTTACGTGAATCGGGAACTTTCTGGAATTCGTCTCGCCATATCAAAAGGCGCAGGCAGGCCCGGCGAGTCAGTTCAATCTGAGCGATCTTCGAGGCGACAACAAGTGATTAATAGTGAGTGAACCAGTGAAACCTGCGACTTGGCTACGACCTAGGACAGTGATAGTGCTTAGTGATTGGACCTAGTGATTAGTGTTTGGACTTAGTGCTAAGTGTTGTGACCTAGTGTTTAGTGCACTGTTAATAAAGTCTTCAAGAGAGTCACCAGGTCTTTCTCTCCAAATCCTCGAACCCTAGCACGTAACAATATGTATAGATTACAAGGTGTATTGTGTAACAAAACTAATTGTACTCTACGAGGTACACCGCGTACACATACTTTAGGATGTGTACGTGTACCTCGTGGAGAGTTCACTGAGAAAGTAGCAGCTCTGCAAGATCAATTTTTTCTCACTTTTGTATGGGGAAGCTAGTGACGCCAGGGCGCTTGCTCATCGCTTAGTTTTGTTACACCTTCTATAATAACAGGCAGACAGACAAACGTAATGTTGAATTCATAATATTAACAAAGATCTTCAAATTACTATTATTAGTTCTATTGAACCTACGCGTGAGTTGCACTTGGTTTTTTTTTCACCACCACTGAAGATTCCAAGAGGTGATGATGAAACCAAATGAATAATAGATGATCAGTAATGACAGTGATTAGTACGGGTGACCTGGTTAGTAGTCAGTAGTGCTCTTACAACATTATTAGTCTTGCTCCGAGAGCTACTGAGTAATACAGAATAGACAACACAAAAGTTGAAGATCGCTCGCCAAAAATGGAAGCTCGCAGTGTTAGATGTGATTACATCATTGCTTGTCGAAAGCGGTGCGTGCTTGCGTGTGCTGAAAGAGTAACTTTTTGGAACGGAGTTCCTTATCGTGCGTTGCGAAAGGGGGCTAGACCAAAAAAATTGTAACGACACTTTTTTATTAGTACCTGCATGGTAGGGGCAGAGGGCGTTGATAGTATTCCTGGGCGTCAATAGATGGCTTTATTTAATCATTTTTTTGAGTATATTATGTATTATACAGATTTTTTGAACATAAGAAATAACTTCGTTCCATTCGGGTGTCCCTTGACACCTCTCAAGTTTTTTTTCACCTTTGTAAGGAAAAATTCATGATGTGGGGGCGCTTGCCCATTCATATCACAAATGAAAATGCTCTGTCATCGCTTCAAAACGAAATCTATATAAGGGAAACATACTCACCCTATTGTACTATCCCGTACTACACTTATTACACCCACTAACAAACTTTTAAAGTTGTAATAAATTACATTCTCTCTTCGCGGAACATGAGGGATTACTATGATTGCGAAACTATTATATAAGTGGGAGAGCCATGCTTCGGCACGAATGGGCCGGCTCGACCGGATAAATATCACGTTCTCACAGAAAACCGGCGTGAAACAGCGCTTGCGCAGTGTTTCGCCGAGTGAGTGAGTTTACCGGAGGCCCAATCCCCTAACCCCTACCCTATTCCCTTCCCTACCCTCAACTATTCCCTTCCCTTCCTTACCCTCCTCTATTAACCTATTCCCTCTTAAAAGGCCGGCAACGCACTTGCATCTCTTCTGATGCTGCGAGTGTCCATGGGCGACGGAAGTTGCTTTCCATCAGGTGACCCGTTTGCTCGTTTGCCCCCTTATTTCATAAAAAAAAAAAACTATAGTCACAATCAATGTCAATTTTAGTCAAATATGCCTTTCTATACATTAGCAGTTGCTTGTATTGGTCCATCAAGAGAGGCATTAACTCGTCATCTGCATTAACTCTGTATCTAGTAATGTATTAAGTAATAACTAATAAGTAAGAAACATTAAGTAACAACATAGTTCATGATTTGTTTCTAATTCAACAAAAAACATCTGAAACGTCTCCGCATTCCTACGTCTTTGGCAAGCTGGGCACATAGTCAAATTGCTTTCGATAGTGTCAACACGGAAGATTTTAAAAATGGGTCTCAAATAATATGTAATATCATATAATTTTTCTTTAAATTCGCTGTGTAGACTGTTGAATGCAATTTGGCTATGTGACTGGAAATGAACTGTCACTAAATTGACACCAGCCATAAAGTTAATATACCTAGCGGAATAGAGCAACAATCTCGAGCTGTCAAACGAAACCGAAATTGGTTTTAATCTGTGTAAAAAATATGTGTACGTATACACTTACACAAGCATGATTGAACGTGAATTCTATGAGATTAAATTGTCAACGTGCGGCACGTGCCGACTGGACGTCAAAAAAGAGTACTGCTGTCATGTATCTCTTGTCTCTTTTTACCACGAAGTGTTACTGATAGTGACATGTCGCTTACTCAGGCCTTTGTTTCTCTATTCCGCTAGGTATATTAACTTTATGACACCAGCCAAAATTGAAAATGTCTCCATTAAGGTATGGAAACTTGGATATCTAGTTCCCGAACCGGTGGTAGGCTTCAGGTAGACATTCTGAAAAAATTTGATTCAAATTTACTCAGAAATAAAACATTTTTTATTTATTTATTATTTTATCTAGGTAGTAGTACTAACTACTAACGTGGTGTCTTTAAAGTGACAATTTTATAAAATTTAAATTTATGCCACGCGCCGAAACGTCTCAGTTAGATTGCAATTCATATTTTCTTTAGATGGCGGCATTATTTTCGATATTTACCACGAGCCAAAACATCTGTACAAGACGGTAACTCTTGTTGTTCAAGTAAAATGGCAGCCTTACTTCAGTCACGCACCAAAACAGCTTAATAAGACTATAACTTCACGATGTAAAGACCATTTTAGTCATAATATCAATTGTTCATAATAGTTGTGATGGATGCCGACTATTACTGTACTATTATTGTACTATTACTGTATTGTTAGTGTACTATTACTGTACTTATGGGTCATGACCTGACTTATTTATGTGAGAAGATGTTTCACAGTCCATCAGGTGATTTGGAGTTCATTTGTCAACGTATTCAGTCAGAAACAAGAAATCTTACGCTACCTTTTGAGTAAGCGCTATTTTAATTTATTTATCGCGTGGAAACCGTACATTTTTCCACAACAAAAACTATCCTATGTCCCTTCCCGTCTCTCCAATTACATCTAAATCGGTTCAGTCGCTCAAGTATGAAGAGGTAACAGACACACTTTCGGATCTATAAATAATCAAACTTAATCGTCAAACTTAATACATACGAGGGAACAATGTCCGTCGGGCCCGCAAGTCCATACTTCCATATCCATACTAATATTATAATCCCGAAAGAGTGTCTGTCCGTCCGTCATTCTATCTGTAGGGTTGATTCAGACCGCAACGCCACGCGTAGATTTGACAGATTCGCAAGACGTTCCACGCAGTTGAAATCTGTCAAATTCATACAAATTTATGCCGCGCCGTGCCTCGCCTCGCCTCTTCTCGTTGCGGTCTGAATTGACCCTTGCCTATTCACGCACAAACCGCTGAACAGATTTTCTTGACTTTTTGTCCCAGCAAAAGTCATAGGATACTTTTTATCCCGGAAAAAATAGTTTTGGCGTAACGGAGTTGCGGGCGTCTTCTAGTTTATAATATTAGCTTGGAACAAGTAACAGACAAACAGACACAATTTCATTAGTATAGAGTATAGACTATAGAATATAGATTGTTGTGATTGTTGTGTTGCTGACAGCTGACAGTTGGCAGTTGGCAGTCGTGACTGCCTCATGATGTTTACATTACACTTATAAGTCTGTCGTTTGTGGCGTCAACAATTACTGATTGGTGCTGCCGTAGAAGGAAATAGACATGGCCTGTAAGATAAATAACTGAACAGCAGCTTAAACCGACTTCCTAAAAAGGAGGAGATTTTATGGTCGGCAATGTGTTTTCTTTTTTTGGATAAAATACTGTTAAAAATACGTATGGCACACGGTAAAGATATTGCATACCATTTTTCATCAACTTATGCACTTATAATTCATATACCTTTAGTCGCACGCACACAAACACCGTGCCGAAGTCTGCTGAACTGAAACGACGTTCGGCTATGCACGGCAACGCCTATGCAATAGCTTAAAAGATACTCTTTCAGCGCTGCTACTCACACACCCTAAAGTATTATCATTTATCACTTAGTTTTGTTACACCCTGTATAATCTCGTAATAAGGCCACGTCACAGAATATATTGTTACGTGCTAGGGTTCGAGGATTTGGTGAGAAAGACCTGGTGACTCTCTTGAAGACTTTATTAACACTGCACTAAACACTAGGTCACAACACTTAGCACTAAGTCCAAACACTAATCACTAGGTCCAATCACTAAGCACTATCACTGTCCTAGGTCGTAGCCAAGTCGCAGGTTTCACTGGTTCACTCACTATTGATCACTTCTTGTCGCCTCGAAGATCGCTCAGATTGAACTGACTTGCCGGGCCTGCCTGCGGCTCTTTTTATATGGCGAGACGAATTCCAGAAAGTTCCCGATTCATGTAAACAAGTAAACAACCGTGGGAACTTTCTAGGAGGCTCGGGCATGTACCACAATAAAACTGCCGTCCTTACGATAAGTGTAGTAAGTTGAATTTAATTTAGACCTTAGTCATAAGGTCTAAATTAAAACACGTAAACAAACATTGGACCTTTCTAAAAGGTTCTAGTATGTACTTGCGCACCTCATGCCATCTAGTATTGAGTAGGGGATTTATGTTGCCTGTGCTCCCTCGGTAAGCTTCGCTGGTTTGTCGCTAGATGGCACCACGTGTCCGTATACCATGTACCGTAACAATATATTAGTAGTACAAAGCCAAGTCTCATAATATTGTCGCCTCTATATCTCCAAACTCTACAGTAACCTCTGAGTAATATATTCTGTGACCTATGCGTGCGGATCTGTACCTAGTACAAATATGTTGGCACTATTTACTGGGCTAGATCGAGATGTGCAGACGGGATACCGGATGGTGTACAGTCCAGACGGGATTCAAGACCTCGTAAAAGGCAGATGGGCCACAGCCCACAAGATGATGATATACGTGGGAGAGCCATGCTTCGGCACGAATGGGCCGGCTCGACCGGAGAAATACCAATTTCTCACAGAAAACCGGCGTGAAACAGCGCTTGCGCAGTGCGCTGTGATTCGCCGAGTGAGTGAGGTTACCGGAGGCCCAATCCCCTATCCCTTCCTTACCCTCCCCTATTCCCTGCCCTTCCTATCCCAACCCTCCCCTATTATCCTATTCCCTCTTAAAAGGCCGGCAACGCACCTGCAGCTCTCCTGATGCTGCGAATGTCCATGAGTGACGGTAAATGCTTTCCATCAGGTGACACGTTTGCTCGTTTGCCACCTTTTTTAATAAAAAAAAACATAGAATAATCAATCAAAAAGACCTCTATAATAAATAATATAAATAAATTCTTTATTGAGAGCTACTAAGGCCCAAATTGTTAGTAACAAATATCTTAATAACTAGGTAAGTGGGTATTATTTTATTAGTTTTAAATTATATAATATTTTATTTCCTAACTAGAACCCTTAAATGGTGTTCTAGTATTGGCGAGTCATATTTTTCAGCCAGCATCTTTAGAATACTGTTGGTACTCGATCGCAGTCTGCTCAGCAAGGGCCATGTCTTTTTTCTTATGATTGCATTAAAGTCATCAGTATGCTCATTTGCAAACATACCCGACGCTGAGCAGAATCGTGGCAGTCCCAACAGTATTCTAAAGCCAAGCCAAATAAAAAAGGGATTCTAATTTTGCCAACAGAGGAGAGTGATTTAAGCTTCCAAAATTTGTACATAGATTGGTTCAAGCATACACTTTAATTGCACATAGCTTATATGAAATATAATATTTATGGTTTTTAAATTACGCGACAAAAACCATTTTGTCGCCCTTTCCAATTCTTGTTTTCTATGAGAGGCCGGGAAGGCCTCTCATAGAAAACAAGCAATCTAAAACATATCCAACACGGTTTTTCAGTTTATCGCGGCGTCACCTTAACTTTAATTTAATGAAGATTTTGACAGATAATGTTAATTAAAAAAGATTTCATTTCAAAACCGACATTACATTTATAAATTAAATAATTAGTAAAACTCTCTGGCTGTAAGACTTAGATGTTGATTTCCTCATACTAAAGACATCAACGCGCTATATCACATCCAAGTTGCTGTCAATTGAGTGACAGTTGTGCATCCATGCCGTCACCCCGTGACAAGTATCATATCCTTGGATAACATGACATCATGTATGAAGATTATCTGATCCAAGTTTCATTCAAGTCTACGAATAATACTATGGAAGAGTAGCTAAGTGAAAAAAAAAATACGTGTGTCACTCGGGAACTGCTGCGGTTATGCTATTGCATAGCATTTTGTATCAACTTATGGTATTGTAATTCGCGTACTTAGAAAGTATGTTTCCAACGCGAGAATTGAACCCACGACTACGTCAAGAGCCGCGCTCTAAACCACTGGACCACGGCGTCTTCAAACTATACAACCCACGCGTCCCACATAGTATTATTTATTATTATATTATATTCAAATTGTTGATTGTTATTAATAATTTATTGTTCAAATAAACCTATTATGTGTTGTGTTGGCATATTGTTCATAGTTCAAGAGCTTATCATAATGAGAGGAATTACGACAACTGCGGACCTAAAATGGTCACATTTTGCTGTTCCTCTCAAATCAATTCAGAAAATGAATGATCAAAACTGTCAAACTGATGATACAAATAAGTACGAACTTGACACATGAATTGCAAGCAGAGTGACCAATTTGCGATTTTTAAAAATTAATCTTATTATCATTCATAATATGATTCTCCAAAGCGACCATTTTAGCCCCGCTAAAGTGATTTTGATGAAAATTGGCTTGACTCGACAAATTAATGTTGTTTTGCCATATAAATTATTTCTAGTATCAATATAAAAAGTAGATAAAAACCTATTCTCAGGCCTATGTACATACAAAATTTTATTAAAATCGGTTGAGTCGTTTCGTTTTCGAGGAGTTTACACTGTGAGACACTAGAATTTTATATATTAGAGATACAGATAGATATTTTTAAAGGCTTATAAAACTTAAATAGTTACGCTTTTTTGTCCGTCTGTCTGTTCGTTTCTGATCTACGCCTAGACATATAGCTTTTGTAAATTAAAATATATCTTTGGCATACTCTGCTACTAAAGTACCTATTTACTTATTTCTACGGTTTATTTTGCTATAAAGTCGCAGTCAATATAATAACATCCATATCATACAGAAAACTAATCAAAATGCACGGTTCCCATGAGCTTGTTTCCTATAAAGTAGCGGTCAATAATAATAGGAGTCCGTTTTGGTGCATTGCTTAACTTCTTGAGGTCACAGTAAATTGCATTTTGTAATAAAAATAATATTATTTTGTACCATAATTACCAATTATATCAACGATTTATTATGTGCATGTATGTTATTAGTTTATGTACATTCATTATTAACTTTTATCGAAGGTTCATCTGATAAAAGTTCAAATACTAAATCATTAAATAACTATATTACTTAATCAATAGCTTCTCAAAAGGTCGTTCAAGCAAAGTTTGGGAAGTCCTGACTTAAATATTTCGAACTGATCGACGCAGCGTAAGAGAGGTAGTAATGAGTCTGCTGTGCCTTTCACTTCTTTCGGCACTCCCAGGGTGCAAAATTGTTTTTACTTTGTTTAGCTGATTATTATCAATAGGGTATAGAACCCTAATAGACATAGGCTGGATTTCCCGATGTACCCATCCTCAAACACTTAGGTAACTAGCCTAGTTCTCACGGGTTAGACCACGAATAGCCCTAGGTCTAAAGCTAGATAATCCAGGTATTAGATAATCTGAGCTATCATTAAAGTCGAATCAAATCAATAATAGTCTTACATGACCGACCTCTGACAAAGGCATCTTGGCTCCTTATTTTAATTTAGAATTCTGACAATATACTTAGTTAGCTTGGCTAAGAGCCCAAGTGTTATATGAAAATGATTTAACAGCGCCGTTAAATCACACAGACACACACAAATGAATGTTGCAATAACACTTGAATACCTTATATTTTTCCGGGGTAAAAAGTATCCTATGTCCCTTTTCGGGTCTCAAAGTATCTTCATACTTTACAGCAAAATTGGCTCAGCGGTTTAGTAAAGAGGTAACAGACAGACATACACACTTTCGCATTTATAATATTAGTATGGATATTAGTTTTTGTGTGGATTAAGGGGCTACTTGGCAATTTCGTCTAAGTTCAACCTCTATAAAGTCTGGTGCAACTTAAAGCACAATACCGAAAAAAATATATGTTGTAGACTGGTCTTTAATCTTCAATTGCTCACGAGGTTTTTTTTCCAAACTCAATAGGTTTTCAGAAAAAAAAATATACCGTGGTCATAGATTTTTCTGCAAATATTCTATAAACTTCCTAACCTGTTGGCTTAGAGCATTGAAAATTTTATATTTAATACATATACAGTTTCTCACGAGGAATTTTTAATCGAACAGTCGCGTCCATGTAAAAAGTATAATTTTCTTCTATTTCGCCCTATCGAAGACGAGCGAACGTCGTAAGTGCCACTGTACAAGGCGCTCTGATATGAATGTTATTTTAATGTCCTTAACGTCGATATTCGCACTGACAGACTTCGACTTGCTAATTTCAAGGCGGTATCAGCTATGACTGATGATGTCTGATGATGAACACAAAACAAACACATTCAATACCTGCTATGTCGGCTCTAACAATAGCGAAAATATGTTGTGTAATACACACGCGTGAGACGACTCTTTGTCGAGAGGTTCCGTAGATTTTTATTATTACTTATTATAAAAAGTGTGCCTGTCTATTGATTGTAACTGCCTGTGGAGACATTTTGTTTAAGAAAGGACATAGGATAGTTTATACCGGAAAATGTACGGTTCTCGCGCGTTGGACTTTAACATAACATTATTATTTCAATATAGGTATATATTGAAATAATAATCATTTCAATGTAGGTACATACACTCAATATAGGTATATTTAAAAAGTCTAGAATTTAATCTAGATAATCACAAAATTTTAATAATTTATCTCGCTTATAAAAATGTAAAAGTAAATAATTAGTTTTTATCTTTATATTCTTTGTTGAATCATGTTTCAAAGGAACTTTCATATTTTAACCCGTTCTAAAAGATTTTGAAGATAGGAGAAAAGAGCGTAAATTACAATTATTATGATTTAAAACTGTGAAATGTTCTGGAAACAAACAATAACCTACTTTTTATTTGTTCAACTTAATAATTTCAAAAAATTAGCTCTTCCATTTTTCTTTTCTTCACTTTCCGATTTTGCGCATGTATTTCAAAACTATCATAAAATTAACTTCTGGTTGATGTTAAGACTTTTCAATTAACGTGTGACGTGGGAGAGCCATGCTTCGGCACGAATGGGCCGGCTCGACCGGAGAAATACCACGGGCTCACAGAAAACCGGCGTGAAACGGCGCTTGCGCTGTGTTTCGCGGAGTGAGTTTACCGGAGGTCCAATCCCCTACCCTTTTCCCTTCCCTACTCTCCCATATTTCCTTCCCTACCCTCCCCTATTCCCTCTTAAAAGGCCGGCAACGCACCTGCAGCTCTTCTGATGGTGCAAGTGTCCATGGGCGACGGAAGTTGCTTTCCATCAGGTGACGTTTGCTCGTTTGCCCCCTTTATTTCATAAAAAAACCCCTTGCGACCGTCAGTAGTTAAATAATCTTAACTTTAATGTTATGATAGAAATATAATATGAAGCTCATATCATTAAATCAAAGTTAAGTAATCATTTACTATATCTTTATAAGTACAGCCTTTAAAAACTCATCTCTTGACTACAGAAAGGGTTTTCTATCATACCACGGAACCCCATTATTAGAGAATGCATCGAGAAATGCCCGAAGGTCAAATGTTGACCTTTATCACCGACCTTCACCGGATCACCGGGTAATTGTATCACTGTAGCATCCTCGTCATCATCATCATCATCATCGTCATCATTATCATCGTCTTCATCATCAGCAGCTCATCAGCTTTTTCTTCTATCATTTTATTCGTAATAGATGGTGCAGCGTCTTCATATTATGAATTTAGTTCATTTTCCGCAGCAAAAACAATCATAATATATTGTCCTATTCCAGGACTTAGGACGGTATCTACAGACTGACAGACACACTTTCTCATTTATAATATCAGTATTCGAGTAACACGAATCCAGTAGTTTAAAGCTTGGCTCTTAGGTTCGATTCCTGCGTTAAAAAAAGTTTACCAAATTTGGTAAGAACAATGCTGATCAGATGATTGTCTGACAAGATTATCCATTCGTCAGATTGGCATGTAATAAGTCCTGCGCCTCATCTCTCGCCAGTCAAGTAGGACATCCTATAGGGTTACAACAGTAGGGAAGTGAACGTGCTTCTGTATTGCGTGCACACTTGGACACTATAAAAATACTTTCTTTGAAACCGGTGTAGGAGTCATTATTTGATGCATCCCAATACTAAAAAACATGCTTCTGTATTGCGCACACATTTGGGCACTATAAAAGTACTAGCTTAGTTTCATTGAAACCGGTGTGGGAACCTAAAAGATGTACTCCAAAATTTACTAAGGTTGTTCCCAAGCACTTTCCATCAGCCTTGTAGCAGGTCGTTAGCTGACTCACAGACGCCCACATTCAATATATTTAGCAGATGGTACAATTGATAATAATTACCACTGACGAAGGTTGCTGATGATCTATTACATGAAAAGGCGGTAAAGTCGCCTACTGGTTTTTTTAAGATGGCGGTATGTAAGATGTCACCTACTGGCTTTTTAAGATGTCGAAGTATCTGTATGATGGCAGTATGAAAGATTTTTATGAAATAAGGGGGCAAACGAGCAAACGGGTCACCTGATGGAAAGCAACTTCCGTCGCCCATGGACACTCGCAGCATCAGAAGAGCTGCAGGTGCGTTGCCGGCCTTTTAAGAGGGAATAGGGTAATAGGGGAGGGTAGGGATGGGAAGGGAAGGGAAGGGAATAGGGGAGGGTAGGGAAGGGAATAGGGTAGGGGATTGTCCCTCCGGTAAACACACTCACTCGGCGAAACACAGCGCAAGCGCTGTTTTACGCCGGTTTTCTGTGAGAACGTGGTATTTCTCCGATCCATTCGTGCCGAAGCATGGTTCTCCCACGTATAAATCCTCCTGGTGATAAATAAGATGGCGGCATAAAATATAAAACAACGCTACACAAAATGTTGTACAGGTTATTATTTATAAGATGGCGGTATGAAAGAAGTAAACTACCTACTATTTTGTAAGATGGCGGTACCAATAGTCTCAAATGGTGCCATACTTACCGAATAACATGAAAAGTATGATGTTACTGTCAATTTTCAGCTTTGGCAAACATAGAATACAAGTCTTTGCCTTTCTTTGGTCGAGTTATGTCAAGCGTAGATTACGACTAGCATTGACTTGACATAATCTGACCAAATTATATGGCATGAGGCCCTATTGAGGGTTGTCGATATATCATTTGCCACCAGAGGGACGGTAAGGTCTTTCGTATCAAATGTCAGACAGACAGACATATGACTGCTATATCGTGACATGTGGAAGCTATTTCGTGACATATGACAGTTTTTGACACCATTAACCATCGATAAGCCTAAGGCTACATAGCGCCAAACATCCCTAATTAGGTGTATTAGACGGAACCTCTCGGCCCTGAGCCAATAAGGTTAAGGTAAGTGATCTGTTAATTATGAATTTCGACGCGTGAACTGTTCACACTGGCTGCGGTGACGCACGAAAACGAGCGTGACGGCGTGCACAACTTTAGGATAGTTCGAAAAATCTAACGACCCGTCTGATCGCTGATTGAACAGCGTGTGTCCGTGCGCCACAAACACTCCAAAAACCACAATCAAAATAATTTGAATTCTTCTTGTAGTTAAAAAAAAACGCACGTAAAACGTTTTACGTAAAGTTTCCGATACGAGTGCAGAACACTGTACGTAATTTTAATAATTTTAGAATGCACAATGTAATACTTGCTTTTACACAGTAATTCTTATTTCGTCTAAGCGTGTTTTAAAATCTTTTGTTGACTGCAAATGCTAATATTATGCAAAGTCTTAGGTTACTTAATTAAAAAACTTAATTATTCTCTTGAACTGATAAATAATTCTGTTTCATTATGCTGGGCTCTTATACGATTAGGTATATTTACCCGACTGCCGGGAGGAGGTAATGTTTTTACCTAATTGTTTATGAGCCCAGCATAATGAAACATAGCTGCAGTATAAAATGCAAAAGAAAATAACCATTCAGCAGCACCACCATGAAAAGGGGGAAAATAAATATATTTAGGGTAAAAAACATTGATTGACTGAGAAAGACAGTCAAAGTTGTTAGTGTTTCTTTACTTTTGCTTACAGCTAATGGCTTAAAAGAATAGTTAAAGTGCTTTACTTTTGCTTTTAGCATTGCTGACAGAGATGGCTAAGGTGCAATTGAGATAATAGTCAATCAACCTGTTTTTTACCCTAAATATATTTATTTTCCCCCTTTTTATGGTGGTACTACTAAGTTTATTTAAGACTTTGCATCTAAAAACGCATCACGGCAGCTCGTGTGAAGCTCCACGTTGAACGTGGAGCTTCACACGAGCTGCCGTCTTCTACTGTGGATTGACAGCAGAGGTCGGGGTTCGTTCCCAGGCGCCATTGTCAGTACATACTTGTGAGATGAGTCAGAGAGAACGACAGATGGAGATGAGAACCTGTAGAAAAGTAGAAAGGAGAGAGCCTCTAGCCAACACGTTTCCTTTATCTCTTCTTTATTGTCGCTCAAAATGTATGGAATTGACATAAGACGAGTCGAACGTCAACGTCAAGATTAACGATTCATGTCAATTCCAAACATTTTGATCGGCGATTCTTTAAAGGAGCGATAAAGAAAAGGTCTAGGCTAAAGGGCCAGCTGAGTACTAAGACAAGAAATATTCGCTAGTTTCGATAATAAAGCAAGATGTCAAATATGAATCATTATTTTTTTGTATGGATTTATGGATGTTATTTTGGGCATGAAAAAATCCATACTTAATATTATTATAATTAATGTGAAAATGCGTTTATCGGTCAGTTACCTCTTCACACTTAAACCACTGAACTGATTTAGATGAAATTTGATAAGATACTTTGTGCCCGGGAAAGGACATAGAATAGTTTTATTACCGAAAAATGTATTCCCGCTCTGGCGAAGTTAAAATACTTAGAAAATGCATTTTTTTTAATCTAACGTAACGAATACGTAGTCATTATGCTTACCGCATTGAGTAAGGTCAGTGATGACATGTTATGTCATAGTATTTATGTCACTATATGACATATATGTTACATACTGACGTAACATACAAATTGAGTTAATAGTTATTTAATTATGTTAGCGGGTTGAGGTATGCTAGATGGAACTATCATACTATCGCTAATGCTTCCGCACGAATGAGTCGACTTGATAAAAACCACGCCGATGTTTGAACGCGCTTATCTCAAGAACTAGAGGACAAATTTTTATGCAATTCGGCACAGATATAGAGTATATCACGAAGGAGGATATAAGCAGCTTTAATTAGAAAAATGTACGGTTCCCGTTCCCTTATTTACGCGAGTGGCGCCGCGCGGAATGTATAGTATAGGACTAATTGACCCGGCAAACGTTGTTTTGTCGTTATCAATATAAAAAGTAGATAAAAACCAATTCTCAGGCCTAACGAATGTACCATCGAGGAAATGGATCCCTAGGCAGTTGACGGACCTACGTCATGTGGTCGGCTTATGTCAATTCAATGTTAGCTGTGATCGGTCGGATGGGTTTGACTTAACGCGGCCAAACTACGTTGGTCCCCCATCTGCCTAGGAATCAATTTCCTGATACTTTAGGGTGTGTATGTGTTCCTTGTAGAGAGTTCACTGTGAAAGTAGCAGCTCTGAAAGACGAAATTTTTTTTTTCACTTTTGTATGGGCCCGAGCGTCACGAGTTTTCCCATACAAAAGTGAAAAAAAAATTTGGTCTTTCAGTGCTGCTACTTTCACAGTGAACTCTCTACAAGGAACACATACACACCCTAAAGTATTATCACTTGTTTTTGTTACACCCTGTATAGTTGCAGTTGCAGTCAACAAGTCGGCTAAACGACGTATAGCCGTGTGATTGAATGGCGTTGTTCAGTCAAAGGGCTAGCTGTTTGATTGGATGGCTTTTTTAACCAGTCGACTGCGACATATACAAAATTTCAATAAAATCGGTAGAGCCGTTTTGGAGGAGTTCACGCACAAACACTGTGACACGAGAATTTTATATATTAGATGCAATCTGAAATTTATAAAAAATTGCCATATAAATAAATAAAAAATTATAAAGACTTTTAAACAAATTAAATAGCTCCGTCCATAGAAAAGACATCAACGAGCGACAAATAAAAAAAAAATAAAAACATCTTTATTAAACACACAAGGGACAAAACACAGCCAGAGTTAGATAGGATATTACAAGTAAATTGACATGACGCACACAACAAACGTATACTACTTAACCACTTAAAATTAAACTAAAAAATATGTAGTCAGTTATAGCTGCGTAATGGGAAAGCCACTCAGGCATCGACCGCGGCAAGCCGTGGCGCCTGATCTTCCGTGGCCCCCTGTCAGTCTGTGATCCCACAAACAGCACTCTTTTACAAATATTTTCTATAAAATTAAACATTAAACACACACATACAAAAACAAACTCTGAACAATTCACAATGGACTGATAATACAAAAAAATACGTGTGGTACTCTGGTTCTGCCGCGGTAAAACTATAACAGCACACGAATACAAACAACGTGCCGAAGTCTGCCGAACTGAAACGATGTTACACGATGCACAGCAACGTCACACCGACATTTGGAGTGGGGAGTGTTAGGTATATTTTTGTTACGGGTATTTTTTAATCGGTCGCCGCGCCCAAAGCCCACGACAAAAGCAATGCAATAGCTTACAAATATAATTATAACGTTATAGCCACCGTACTTATTGGTTCGTTTGTCGTCTTTCAGATATTATCGTTATTCACATATAATGTTGTTGTAAATAAACGCTAAGATCACAAAAAATGCCGAGGAACATTAGGAAGTTAAAAATTCTTGGTTCCGTGTAGCATATCACCGTCCAGGTCTTATCCTAGACCTGGTTCAGTGACAAAAACCGTCCGCAGGACTAGACTCGAGGTGAAGGAGGACCTAGGTCATAGAGTGTAGAATAATAGATACGACTAAGTAAATAAACTAGGGATAAGTTCAAAAACTATTAATTAAGCAAACGGGTCACCTGATGGAAACCACTCACAGCATCAGAAGAGCTGCAGGTGCGTTGCCGGCCTTTTAATAGGGAATAGGGTAATAGGGGAGAGTAGGGATAGGAAGGGAAGGGAATAGGGGAGGGTAGGGAAGGGAATAGGGTAGGGGATTGGGCCTCCGGTAACCTCACTCACTCGGCGAAATACAGCGAAAGCGCTGTTTCACGCCGGTTTTCTGTGAGAACGTGGTATTTCTCCGGTCGAGCCGGCCCAGTGCCGAAGCATGGCTCTTGGTAAATACATAATTTCTATAAAAAGTGTCGCTAGCTTCGTGTCGCTAGCTCCGCAGGGTATTTCAAAGAAACACATACAAACTAGTAATGTCGCGACGTCACGTCGACTGCGGTTGCTCCATGTCGCCTGCTGCTAACCGGCACCTTTAAGGAGTGAGCACACTGAGACGGGCCGTGCCGGGGCTCAGCGTGCCGGGGTTCATCGCAAAAATCCGCCTCCATACAATTTGTATGGCAGCGGATGCGCGTATCGCTCACTGTGTCGGGGCGCAGCGGATTTCCGCTTCCATACGAGTACAAATTGTATGGAGGCGGATTTTTGCGATAAGCCCCGGCACGCTGAGCTCCGGCACGGCCCGTCTCAGTGTGCTCACTCCTTTATACGACTACGTAAAAAACATCGCTCTACTCTTCCTACCGCATTTTAGCCGTAGGTAGAGAGGGGGAATTAAAATCCTCTCCTACCGCCTACGCCATGGTGGAAGTCAACTCCCTCTCCATCTTAGCAATTTTTGGTCACATGTCCTGACAAGAGTAAGCCTTTTTTAACGCAAGTCTCATATGCACAACACAGTAAAGAAATTTTCACTTCAAATCAAATCAAAATTCTTTTATTCGGAGTTACTTTTTTTGAATGGCAAGGCAATGGCAGCGACGAGGCGAGCAATTTCAGTGTCATGTGAGTTTCAACTTTATCTTCATTTTTATAATACATAGTATCGCTTGGGAAATCGCGGCCGCCGGCGGCCGCCAGCGGCCACGAGCGGGCACGAGCGGCCACGAATGGCCACTGGCGGCCGTAGACTTCTCAAGCGATAATTACTATATACAATAATGAAGATAAAGTTTAAAATCGTATGACACTATATAACGTGGGAGAGCCATGCTTCGGCACGAATGGGCCGGCTCGACCGGAGAAATACCAGGTTCTCACAGAAAACCGGCGTGAAACAGCGCTAGCGCTGTGTTTCGCCGAGTGAGTGAGTTTACCGGAGGCCCAATCCCCTCCCCTATTCCCTTCCCTACCCTCCCCTATTCCCTTCCCATCCCTACCCTCCCCTATTATCCTATTCCCTCTTAAAAGGCCAGCAACGCACCTGCAGCTCTTCTGATGCTGCGAGTGTCCATGGGCGACGGAAGTTGCTTTCCATCAGGTTTGCTCGTTTGCCCCCTTATTTCATAAAAAAAAACCGGCCAAGTGCGAGTCGGACTCGCGCACTGAGGGTTCCGACAGCTTAAAGGTATTATAGACCTGAGTATTTGGTATGAATTTCAATTTAATACCTCTACGCGTTTATGAGGAAATGGGTAGTAAGTTTAAAATTATTAAAAAAATATATATTATGTGATGTAACTAAAAATTTATGGTTTTCGTAATTTTTCCTTTATCTATGCTATAAGACGTTGCTTCGTACCAAATTTCAAGATTCTGAGTTCACGGGAAGCACCCTGTAGGTTTTGATTCCCTTGCAAGTGTCGAAAATTTGCGGCATAAACGGCTGTATCTTTTGATTGCGTTGGCTTAGAAGTTTGATTTTTTCACAGCGTCAAGGGACAGTAGACCTGAGTAATTGATATAAATTTCAGCTTCATACCTCCACGCGTTCCTGAGAAAAAGGGTCTTGACAGACGGACGGACGGACAGACGGACAACAAAGTGATCCTATAAGGGTTCCGTTTTTTCCTTTTGAGGTACGGAACCCTAAAAACACTGAAAGTGCTCGCCTCGCCGCTGCCATTCCGGTGTAGTGTAGCGCGGCCCTTAAACTGCTGCGGAACCCGCCACACGCGAGCCCGACTCACACATGGCCGGTTATATAACAAAGTATGACATTGGCATATCTATCACAATATATCTATGACTGTGAGTGACATACAAGTATGATGTAGGATTATATCATATTATGTTATTGTTAAACAAACATTATTAAAGCTGACTCATCATTCAAGCCCATTCATAGTACTATGGAGCCACTTGAAATGTGCATTTTGCATAATTATATCTAGATCCTGTCCCTGGGACACCTTGCTTTTCAGATACTGATTTCAGCTAGTGACACGCTGATATCGATACTAATATTATAATAATTACTGAAGTGTCTGTATGTCTGTCCGTTTCCTCTTCACGGCCAAACCGTTGGACTGATTTTTCTCAAAGATATGGACATTTTGAGTCCCGGGATTAATAACTCCCACACCGGTTTCGGTGACGGTGGCCGGTTTCATTGAAACCAGGCCAGGTACGCAGGAGTAATTTTATAGTGCCCAAGTGTGTGGGCAGTACACAAGAGCACTCTCTATTCCTTTTACTCTCATAACCCAGTGGGACGGACGATCTACACGACTGGCAAGAGGTCAGGCGCAGGACCGACTTTTACATGCCCATCCGACGCATGGATCAATGTCCTGTTGTAGGTCTTCTGAGATCTCTTCTAGAGATAAGCACAGCTATGTACTCTATTAATGTATGGTGTTAGTTTTAGAAAATTGTACATAAAGAATAAATAAATATATTAGAAGGGAAGTGATGCGAAGTTCACCGAGTCATATAATATATTATAGTTTATTAGGGTTCCGTACCCAAAGGGTAAAAACGGGACCCTATTACTGAGACTTCGATGTCTGTCTGTCTGTCCGTCTGTCCGTCTGTCTTCAGGCTGTAATTCAAGAACGGTAATAGCTAGAGAGTTGAAATTTTCACAGATTCTGTATTTCTGTTGCCGCTATAACAACAAATACTAAAAACAAAATAAATTAAATATTTAATTTAATCCCATACAACAAACGTGATTTTTCAAACATTGTTTGCTCGGTATCAAGGACGACAACAGGCAGGCACTTGAAATTTTCACAAAAGCCTTAATTATATGTGTACTTTAATAATTATTAATAATATTTAAATAAAATAAAAATTATTTTATTTAATAATTTAAATAAAATAAAAATTAAGGGCCCCCCCTTAATTTATTCTTTAAGTAAGTATTTAAGTCATCATTGATACCGAGCAAAAAATTTTTGAAAAATCACGTTTGTTGTATGGGAGCCCCCTTTAAATATCCCATACAAAAAACTCAATTTTTGGCCTATTTTTGCTCTATAACGGAACGGAACCCTTCGTGCGCGAGTCCAACTCGCTCTTGGCCGATTTTTATTTTAATAATCAAGAGAAATAGCTATCATATACCACAGATAAATTACTTGTTTACTATGTGATAATTACTTAATAATTACTGTTACTAATTATCTAATAATTAGCAAGGATCTTGGCATTTACCACCTGTGTTATTGATTATTATTATTATGTATCATACGCCTATCATCTTGATCTAGTAAAAGGATAATATAAAGATCGAGATCCATACTAAGTAATATTATATATATTATGCCGAAAATGTGTATGTCTGTGATATCTTCACGCCCAAACCGCTGAACCAATTTTGCTGTTTGGTATGGAGATACTTTAAGTCCCCAGAAAGGAAAAGGATACATAATATTATTCGGGAAAATGTACGGTTACCGCGCAATAAACAAATTTTGGCATATTTGCATATGTCTAGTCGCACGCACACAAACACCGTGTCGAAGTCTGGTAATGCCGCACCGCTATGCCGCGCATGCCGGTTGGATTGGAGGCGTGTTAGGTTTTTTACGTTACGGAATTCCTTAATTCGGTCGCCGCGCTCAAAGCTCCCGATGAAAGCTATGAAATAGCTTTACTCTTTTACCGCTGCTACTATCTCAGTAATATCAGTAATAAACTTTATACAGGGGACCCATAATAATATTATCTATGGACGCTTCACACCACGTCAGTCTGGTCCCGTGCTAAGTACCTAAAGGACTGGTGTTACAGGTACCAGACAACGGAAATATATTTAATACTTTTATACTATACCTATACATATTATATTTAAGATTTTTATTATATTATACATATTTATTACACATCCATGACCCAGGAACTTTGAAAACTTTTTGTTCCCTCGGCGGGATTCGAACCCGCGGCCCCGGCTTCAGCTACTGAGCCACAGTACCCCTAAAGATTAAGACAAGATACCACCACATTGTCTCTGGTAGTGCCACCGAATTGACCCAAATACCACACACCATGTGGCGATAAATTTAATACTTACTTTGCTAAAAGAATTGGGAGTCCGTGGTGAAATGGAAAAACGTAATGGCGGAACCCGACTACTGCTGACTTAATTAATAATCTTCCACTCGGTTACCGTGACGGTAGCTGGTTTAATTGAATCAGGGATTTTATTATGCTCAAGTGTGTGCGCAGTCCATAAGCAAAGCAAGCCATGTATAATCAGTAACCTCTCTCTTCCTCTCATATTTACCGCATTTGGGACGGAAGACCGCCACGACTGGCGAGAGATCAGGCGCAGGACCGACTGTTTACATGCCCATCCGACGCATGGATCATCTTGTCAGATTTTGGCTTCACCAGAAAAAAATATAAATACTTCAGTCTATAATTGCCTGCCTGTTTATTATTGTTATAAGTTTGACGTGTCTGTCTGTCTGTGTATGTCTTTCCGTGGCATCGCCAACATTTGACGTGGGAGAGCCATGCTTCGGCACGAATGGGCCGGCTCGACCGGAGAAATACCACGGGCTCACAGAAAACCGGCGTGAAACAGCGCTTGCGCTGTGTTTCGCTGAGTGAGTGAGTTTACCGGAGGCCCAATCCCCTACCCTTTCCCTTCCCTACCCTCCCCTATTACCCTATTCCCTCTTAAAAGGCCGGCAATGCACCTGCAGCTCTTCTGATGCTGCGAGTGTCCATGTGCGACGGAAGTTGTTTTCCATTAGGTGACCCGTTTGCTCGTTTGCCCCCTTATTTCATAAAAAAAATGTGTAGATTGATTTTGATCTAGAAGCTGACATAGAGAATCAAGAGTCTTCTTAGCAATAATTCATCATCATCAGCACGCTCACTTATTGAGGTTCACCCGATTCTTTTTAAACTACGGAACCCTCCGTTTTCAAGTTAAATTCGCGCATGTCCAAGTCCTGTATTCTTTCACACATTTTACCTGTTTCAACTTTTTCTTGTTTTATTTTCTGGCGCCATTTTTAATCTCGGAGATCTTATAATTTAAGTACGGTCAGCAAAAGCCAGTAATGCAATAAAATAAAATAAAAAATGCAATAAACAAATATATAGGTCGGCAAGTAGTTTTAGGTAGTGTCCGGATACTGTAAGAAAATTTGAACGAGGTCAAGAAAAAATACACTTGTCTTATGTATCATATAAATAAATATTTTAATAAATAAAGGTATACGTATACCTTATCTATGAAATTATTGATACTTAAATACATTACAATATTTCGCGATCCGAGATTCGACCTTTCGCGGTCCGCCTGTTGCCTACCGCTGAGCTATAGCATAGCATTTTTATCGGTTTATGCAATTATTATTCGCATACGTCTAGTCGCACGTAGACAAATAGCGTGCCGATGCACCGCTGTGCCGGTCGGAGTGGTGGTGCTAGGTATTTTCGTTACTGAATTTCTTGATTCGGTCGACGCACTCAAAGCCCGTGATAAACGCCATGCAATCGATTAAAAATAATATTTTCTTTACATTTAGCGGGCCCCTAGACGATCACTTTTATTGTGCAATATCATGACTTGTTCAGTGATATTGCACAATAGAATTGATCGTCTAGAGACCCACTTATATCTTATCAAAACTGACGGAGACAGAAATATCACTATATTATCTCATTTATCACAAACTCAACAATTTTAATTATTAAATTATAACAAAATATTAATAATTGAATAATTAGATATTGCCAATTTTCAATAATAGCCTTTATGCAAAACATAATTTGGCAAATTATTTTTGTAATTCTTAATATTTGTACATTGATATTTTTATAAAATTGTATGTGCTAATAATATTATAATATTATCTAAGTATAATTATTATTTAAATACTAGCTAGTGTTTTGGGGCTATCGTTTTTTTTTTTTTAATTTTGCATTTTTTTAAGTTTTAAAAATTCATATATTTGACAGTAGATGTCTCTAAAAAAATAACTGAAAGTGGGGCCATAAATTGCGACAAGGCTCTAAATGAACGTGGCCGGGGGCGCTGCCGGTAAAGGAGAACTGTCAAAAGTGACGTTTTTGCATGATGGCAGCGTTCGTTCCTTTTTTCGCCACGTTCACTTAAAGCCTTGTCGAGCTCTAGGGCCATTTAATATTACTTTATAAACGTCTTTGTTTTTTTTTTTTTTTTAAAGAAGACGTTCATGATTAAACTACCTCTGGAAATACCTTTACAAGGACCTGCACTCTACAGACAGTTTTGGTGCGTCAAAATCAGATCTGTCGCTATACAGTGTGTAACAAAAATAAGTGATAGTACTTTAGGGTGCGTGCGTGTTCCTTGTAGAGAGTTCACTGTGAAAGTAGCAGCGCTGAAAGACCAAAAAATTTTTTCAATTTTGTATGGGGAAACTCGTGACGCTCGGGCCCTTGCCCATACAAAAGTGAAAAATTTTTTTGATCTTTCAGCGCTGCTACTTTCACAGTGAACTCTCTACAAGGTACACGTACACACCCTTAGGTATTATCACTATTTTTGTTACACCCTGTATAATATTGTATTAAAGTGTTACTAGTTATAATAATAATAATATCTATGGACGCTTCACACCACGTTAGTCTGGCCCCGTGCTAAGTACCTGAAGGACTTGTGTTACGGGTACCAGACAACGGAAATATATTTAATGCTTTATACTATCCATATATTTAAGATTTTTATTATATTATACACATTTTAATACATATCCATGACCCAGGAACTTTGAAAACTTTTTGTTCCGTCGGCGGGATTCGAACCCGCGACCCCCGGCTTGAGCTACCAACGCACTAACCACTGAGCCACCGAGGTCTAGTGGTATAGAGCGTGGCTCTTGACTCGGATGTCGTCGATTCGATTCCTGCGTTGAAAAGGTGCTGTTTTCCAAGTTTGGTTAGGACAATGCAGGCTGATCACCTGATTGTCTGACAAGATGATCCATGCGTCGGATGTCGATTGTCGGTCCTGCGCCTGATCCTGTCGTATCTGTCATCCGTCCCAAGAGTAAAAATAATGAGTATTCCTGTGCACTGCGCACACACTCGGGCACTATCAACTATAATAAAACTACTCCTGCGGCCTGGTTTCAATGAAACCGGCCACCGTCACCAAAACCGGTGTGGGGGTATTATTATTATCAGGTGGTGGATTCGCAGAGTGCTGGAAATGGGTATAAATGGTGGTGAGAATGTCTTGACACCTCATTCCTATGAGGTCATGGGTCATATTAGTGGAGGTATGGCTTTACACCAAGCATTGGAATCACATGCCAATCTGGGTTGAGATTAACCCTGGGTTAAAATTAGGTTAAATTTTCCATTTCTATATGAAAGTTAAATAATTTTAAATAATAAAGAGATAATTTAATTAAGAAAGTATTAGGAATCAGAAACAGAAAATAATTAACCAATCAAATCACTGGGGGTTGCTAACACATAAAGAAACCCAAATTGTCTAGCACTGAGCGAGCTGATGATGATGCTGACTATTGCTAAAACACTCTGGATCATGTCAGCTTTCAAAAAAAACAAACTAGATCAAAATCGGTCCACCCGTTTGGATGCAACGATGCCACGGCCAGACAGACAGACACGTCAAACTTATAACACCCCTCTTTTTGGTCGGTGGTTAAAACACTGGAGCAAGAAAGCCCGACATTAATAGAATATACTCTTTTAGCTTCGTAGTCGGCTAAAAGTCGTGCAGATTGCGATGAGACTTGGCCAACATGTTAGCAATTGTGGTGGAGTGACGACACAGCAATTTGCGGTGGAAAGGGAGAAATATTTCTTTTTTTCTTTAGGTCATAGTAGATTTTACCCGCTATTTCATTTACCACGTGGCAACCGTACGTTTTCCAGATTAAAATTTGTCCTCATCTGATACTATATATTAAATTCCATCCAAAATGTTATAATATTCTGAAATCCGCGAAAGGAAGTTTATTAAAATAATTGTAGGTAAATTTGGATGGGAGATTTTCAAAAAATATCCTTATTCATAGGATATTTTTCTACATTTGCCTGTATCACACCCAGAAGCAGTCGCTAAGTATAAGGAAAAAAAAGCATCAAACGTTTTGCTCCAATTTCCCCAGTATTAGTAGCGTCAATTTCTTTTTTCCATTTTTTGCCATCAGATTATGGTAGACCTATATTATCTTTGCATGTCTGTTTGCCTGTCTAATTGTCTATTACCGGTCGCAGCCTGAAGTTTTGGAGGGGGGTCACACAAAAAAATATTATCGCTGTTATAGGATAAGTCGAAAATTTGGTAAGATTTTGAATTTTTTCAATTTGACCTTAGATTTAGGGTCATGTCCCCTGTGCCCCCCCCCCCCCTTTCGGACCGCACTTGGTTACTTCTTCAAGCTTAAACCGCTGAGCCGATTTTGATGAGGACCAAAACCCGCGGGATAAGCTAATTTTAGAACGAATGAAGTTGCAGATAACTTCTAGTAATTCATTAAAAAATGACTTTAAAAATTATGGTGGCAAAATGTCATAAACGCAACATAATATTCCAAAAAAAAAAATCATTGAAAAGTTATGTAAAACCGAAATTTTAAAATTCGGTAACTAAAAAATTTAAACACATTACGTGTGAACATAATATTACAAGTTTTTTTAATGGATCTGCCAAAATTAAAAACTCTTTTTCTTCAAATGCATTAAATATGCATTAACCTTAAAATTAATCTCTTCAAATGCATTAAATATGATCTAATTAAAAATGTACCACAAACTGTTACAAAAGTTAACTTCAAATCAACTGCACTATTCCGTAATCGAAGCCAACACGAGCGTAAACATGACTTTATTTTTTTTATTGACCTGTCAAAAGTCGTGCGAACGCATCAAAGATGATCTGATTCGAAAAGTCGACCTCCCATCAATAGGAGATCGAAAAACCCCGGAAACCTTTTGTCCTTGGATTGCCCAAGATAGAAAAAGGACTAAGTATATAAGCCTTACATTCACTTGATGTTCGCAGTTGTGTGTGTACTCAGTGTGTGCAGTGTTGTGTTGGATTTAAAAAGGTTTTTATATTTTTTTTATTAATTAAAAGTGCTGGCTGAATAAAAAAGCGGTGAAAGTTTTAAAAATGGAACGCACGATTTAATTTTTGAACGGATGAATTAGGTCACAGACTTGGATAAGCGATAAAAAAAAGTTGCGGGTTCATGAAAGATGCGAACTTTGAAAATGGAATTTTTACGATTCAATTTTTTTTATTGACGAGTGACGACTGAAAAACACAAGCGATAAAAAAATTAAAAAGTTACGTGTTGACGCAATAAAAAATACGTGTGGATTAAAATAATAATTTTGGCGCGATTATATTAAAAAATAGCAATTATAAATAGGTACAGGTAAAATAGAGCTGTAGGTAGAGTAGGTAGAATTCGAAAATTTCGAAAACGAACTTTGTTAGTTCATTCACTCTGGCTGAAACAAAAAGTTAGTTCATAGTTGGTGCTTTTTGCGCGCTCTGAAAAGTTAATAACCGACTTACAAAAAGGAGTTTCTATTTTCGGCTGTTGATCTTTATTTTGATGTGTGTTTGTGGTTTTGAAAACAAAATAATTCATGACTTTTAAAAGCTTAAATACAACTTACATGTTTAGCTTGTATTTCATAAGTTTAAAAATATGAACCGCTTTGAATTTTATAAAACGTAAAATAAATAACTAAATGATGCTTCATCTATATAAAAAATATACTCGCCCAACATATTGTATTAACTATTATAGTCATTTTGTTACCAATAAAAAGATAATATTTTAGGTATTTTACAACTTCTTTATGCAAAAAAAAACACAATGCAAATCCCCCATATTTCAAACTTTATAGGATTTCCATCAGATCCTTTGCCCGTTTAAAATGCTTTGTATCCGAAATTAGAACAAAAGAAATTCGATGCTCCAAATTGTTATCTCTCTGACCGTGACCGAAAATTTTTGACCCGTAAAGTGTTTTTGTTTAGTGTTAAACTTAACTGCTATATAATTAATTCTATAACAATTGTACTTTGAATCTGGTTCAAAGTCAGGTTTTGTGCAATTTTGGCAACCAGTATCCAAATATTATAAATGCGAAAGTGTGTCTGTCTTTTACAACTTCACACCCAAATCAGGACATACTTTGAGTCCCAGAAAATGAACACTAATAAAACACAATTTCCGTGCACTTTTTCCTCTATATTAAGAGGATACACCAGGGGCTAGAGAAATGAATTAAAAGTACGTGTAATATCTATAGCTGTCTCCCTTACCTCAAGCCTATACCGCAGAACGCGATAGAGACAACTGCAGAAAATCCAGAAAATCAACGATTCGTTGTCCCCTGATTCCTTCTCCAAAATTTAACCGATTTAAGTACTTTGTTCACTTAAGATTAAAGAAAGGCTTGAGCTGTGTTCCTATGTTTTGCTTTTTTTTGTATAAGTAATCTAGCCAAATCTGTTTTTTGGACGTTTGAACACAGCGGAAAATCTGGCCATTATTTTGGGTTTTTGAACGTTCATATCTTATTTAATAATTAAATGATGAAAAAAAAGAAAACATAGGGACATTGTATTAGTGGCCGTAGATATTCAGGAAAAAAATTATAACTTTACTAGCATTATCCAGGGAGGAAACAAGGGACAACGTTTGTATGGAAAAAAGGGCGGTGTGGACTCCTCTTAAGAAATTATTAACAAATAATATAGTGGAAAAAGTGCACGGAAATTTGTTTTATTAGTGTTCAACATGAATTTCCACCAAGAACCAACGATTAATTACATATATCCCAGAAAATGTACAGTTCCCGCGCGACAATCGAATTTTGGCGCAATTTGAAGACATAAAGCTAACTTCTAAATATTTCAAAATATTCTACAAGATAATTTTTGGATAAACTATAATTTATCTAAAGAAATTTCAAACCTCGAAATAATCACAAGAGAGAATAATATAGAAGGAAGAGAGATAGAGAGAGGGCTTAATGAGATTTTTAACTGACTTCAAAAAAAGGAGGTTATCAATTCGACGCGTATGTATGTAATATTTCCAGAACTGCCCAATTTTCGTATATGTTAGTTTATATCAGTATCTGAACAAATGTGCCAAAAGTGTATGTATATATGTATGTATGTTTTATGTTTGTGCTCGTATATCTCTGGAACTATCATTCCGATTTCAGTATGTAATTCTTTTTTTGTTGTACTAGATATTGTTCAACTTTCATCAAAATCGGTTCAGTAGTTTGGAGATAGGGAGTTTTAATTCTAAACTACGTACAATTTTGAAGTCGGTGTTATCTTTTTAAAATACAGTTATAAAAGATTTTTTTTTATGAAATAAGGGGGCAAACGAGCAAACGGGTCACCTGATGGAAAGCAACTTCCGTCGCCCATGGACACTCGCAGCATCAGAAGAGCTGCAGGTGCGTTGTCGGCCTTTTAAGAGGGAATAGGGTAATAGGGGATGGTAGAGATGGGAAGGGAATTTGGGAGGGTAGGGAAGGGAATAGGGTAGGGGATTGGGCCTCCGGTAAACTCACTCACTCGGCGAAACACAGCGCACGGCGAAAATCACGCCGGTTTTCTGTGAGAACGTGGTATTTCTCCGGTCGAGCCGGCCCATTCGTGCCGTAGCATGGCTCTCCCACGTATAAATTTATTATATTGAGTTTAGATCAAATAAGACACGAAGTTACATTATTGTAAATACTAAATAATAGAATACAGGGTGTAACAAAACGAAGTAATAATATTTTAGGGTGCGTATGTGTCCCTTGTACAGATTCACTGTGAAAGTAGCAAGGCTCTCAGTGCTGCTACTTTTACAGAGAGACTTTTAGAGCCTTTTTTAGGGTTCCGTAGCCAAATGGCAAAAAACGGAACCCTTATAGATTCGTAATGTCTGTCAGTCTGTCCGTCCGTATGTCACAGCCACTTTTCTCCGAAACTATAAGAGCTATCCTATTGAAAATTGGTAGGTAGATGTAGTCTGTGAACCGCATTAAGATTTTGATACAAAAATGGAAAAATTATTAAAAATTTTAGGGGTCCCCATAGGTACAACTGAAAAAAACCAACGAAAATTGGTTTGAACGAGATCTAGCAAGTAGTTTTTTTTATACGTCATAAATGGTAAACCTAAAATAAACTTTCATTAAATCATAACCTATTTAATTTCATAAAAATAAACCTTATAGCTGCTGCGGAACCCTTCAAGGGCGAGTCCAACTTTTTTTATTCTTCGGGTAATTTATAGACGTCGGGGCATTTTTCAAAGAAACAGAAGTCAAAAGTAACTCTTTCAGCGCTGCTACTTTCACAGTGAACTCTAATAATGGGACACATATATAGATGAAAATAAAAAATATGGATGTTGTGCCTCATTCAATGGAATATACTTGACTTAAGATCTATGCGGAAATCAATTTATGGAGATCTACGTCGTGATGATCCATAGTTGTGATCGAGGCAACAACTATGCCTGTATCTATAGATCATAGGAATACTATGCAAATCGTGCACAACGAGTCAATTCTGACCGCAACATTAGGGGGGTATTACATTATCATTTATATATGATCATATATAGGATCCAATATATATGATCATTTGATCATATCTGCATATTACATTATCATATTTCATTGATCCTATTTTACGTCATATGTGGTTTCAATAGCCAATGGAGAGCGCTAACGCTGACAGGTATTGACGTCAGGGTTACTAGATCTCAGAGAATTCGATTTGTCAAAAGACATCGTCATTTTTAATATGGCTTGTTTTTTGTTATTTCAGCAAGATTATCGAAGTATATAATTAGAAAAATAATTACATTAAATTATTTGAAACATATTAACGAACAAGAAATTAAAAACTCTTTTTTATATGAAATAACTAGCAACACCTATTTCTATGACCGTAATGGATCCAATCTCTCAGGAAATGTCAAAAATCTATGATCAAGGAAGAAATGAATCATATGTCTATATTACATTATCCATTATCATTGACTAAATGATCTCGGATCCAATATATATGATAATCTAATATCCCCCTTAGACATAATTCTGTCTCCTCTGGCAACGCGACGCATTTATAAATTTGTATGGATTTGACAGATTTGCAAAACGTCTCACGCAATTGAAATCTGTCAATACAAATTTTGAAATGCATCTACGCGTCGCGATGCGGTCTGATTTGCTTTTACAAAACATAAATGGCTCCAATATCATAAAGTTAATATACCTAGCGGAATAGAGCAACTATCTCGAGCTGTCAAACGAAATTGGTTTTCATCTGTGTGAAAAATATGTGTACGTATACACTTACACAAGCATGATTGAACATGATTTCTATGAGATTAAATTGTCAACGTGCGGCACGTGCGGCACTGGACGTCAAAAAAATAGTGCTGCTGTCATGTATCACACGTCTCTTTTTACCACGCAGTGTTACTGATAGTGACATCTCTCTTGCTCAGGCCTTTGTTTCTCTATTCCACTAGGTATATTAAATTTATGGTCTATATAGTTTGGATGTGGTCTACTTAGATAAGTCTACTCAGGGTTTTTTTTTTTTAAATATAAAAACTTCGTTGCGCCAAAATCATTTATCGCGCGGGAATCGTACATTTTTTTGCGATTAAAAGTATCCTATGTCCTTTCCCAGGACCCAAAGTATCTCTATACCAAATTTCAGCAAAATCGGCTCAGTGCTTTGGGCATGAAGAGGCAACAGACAGAATTGAAGTACAAAATATATAGAACTAGACGTTACATTCTGAGTGCGTTCAGTTTCCTGCGGTGATCATACATGTTTCTGCAATAAAATGTATCCCTTATCCTTCTCCGTGGTCTATGTATATGCTAAATTAAATCAAAATCGGCACAATATTCTCGGAGCCTATGTGATGCAAATAAACATTCCCTCTTCGTAATTAGTTATAATAGAACAGTTCTTATAAATGCTTTAAGATTACCCTTCTTCGCTTCATCGTAGTCGGTTAAAATAATCGGCCAAGTGCGAGTTTGACTCGCAGACGAAGGGTTCCGTACCTTTATAGACCAAAAATAGGCCAAAAATTGTGTATTTTGTATGGGAGCCCCCCTTCCATTTTTATTTTATTTAAATATTATTATTAATCATTAAAGTACACATATAATTAAGGCCTTTATATAAATTTAAAGTGCCTATTTGTTGTTATTATTGTTACCGAGTAAAAAAGGCCAAATCATGTTTGTTGTATGGGATATTAATAATATCATTATTTATTATGTTTTTAGTATTTTTTGTTATAGCGGCAACAGATATACACAATCTGCGAAAATTTCAGAAGTCTAGCTATAGCGATTCTTGAGATACAGCCTGAAAACAGACGGACAGACAACGAAGTTTTAGGCAATAGGGTCGCGTTTTTACCCTTTGGGTACGGAACTCTAAAAAGGTCTATATTTATGTGAAAAACACAGTGTATACATATCAGTGTACAAGGGCAGAACGATTTGTCTAAACAAAGCAAAAGTCGCACGGAACAATGCTGGACACAAGATGTGACTTGGATGATAACAGTTGATGGTAAATAGCTTAATTCAGCAGACGAGTAGGGTAGGGAATATGATGACTGAAATTTCGGCTTTCGGCTAAAATAATCATGTTCGGGTTTCGGTCGCGAAATAGGCCGAATTTCAAAGTTGTCGAAATAAAAATATTTTAAAAATTATTTTGCCTACGACGGAAATAAAGTTTAGTATAAAAGTTTCTAGATTTTAAAGTTCTTATCTCCTAAAAAACTAATACAATTCTCATATGTTTTTAAGCTAGTGCACAGCTATAGGCATAGTTGCGGGCAATGAGAATGGCGACCGAATCAAGAAATTCCATAATGAAAATAAACCTAACACTCGTCTAATGTCGTTTCAGTACGGCAGAGAGGCACTTTGTCACGTTGTTTGTGTGCGAGCGACGTATGCGTGTAGAATAGCTGATAACTGTAAAAGCTTTACCGTTCATAATACATGTCGCACTCAGGGACTGCCGTCCCTGAGTGCGACATGTATTTTTTTGTCGAAATAAACATTGAAATCTGAATTTAATGTCGAAATAAATATTGAATTCTTAAAGCATCTAAATAAATTTTTATAACTTCGAAGACTAGAATATCGAAAATCCGGCTCGAAGGACCATAAAGGATGTAGCGTCCTTGATTAACTACTACTCCTTTTACTTGATAAATGAAACGATAGACTTGAGATACCGTTAATTGATTTATTGAATGATACTTGATGATCAAATGAACCGGGTGTGCAAGCACGCGCGATCGCCTTGATTGATCGATGGGAACTGATTTTAATAAAATAATTAAATAATTCCGCGAGCGCGTCCTAAACGCTGACTCCTTAAAAACCCTAAAACTGTTTTTTTTTTGTTAATGAAATAAGGGGGCAAACGAGCAAACGGGTCACCTGATGGAAAGCAACTTCCGTCGCCCATGGACACTCGCAGCATCAGAAGAGCTGCAAGTGCGTTGCCGGCCTTTTAAGAGGGAATAGGTTAATAGGGTAAGGAAGGGAAGGGAATAGTAGAGGGTAGAGAGGGGAATAGGGTAGGGGATTGGGCCTCCGGTAAACTCACTCACTCGACGAAACACAGCGCAAGCGCTGTTTCACGCCGGTTTTCTGTGAGAACGTGGTATTTCTCCGGTCAAGCCGGCCCATTCGTGCCGAAGCATGGCTCTCCACGTATAAAATGATGCACACTTGATGTACGATATGGATCGTACAGTATCCGATTTCACAGAAATCTTAGATACTTACTTTAAACATTGGCTTAGTTTCAGCCGAAGACAACCGATTAATCGGCGTCGTGAAAAACGATTGTCCTCACTAGAATACGCACTAGATATTACTGTAATAATTCCTACAAAATGTACAGTTCCCATGTTATCTGTCCTCGACCGCAGACTCCTACTCATAATGAGTAGGTAATAGACAAAAGACGCATTGCTCGGTTGCTTGCAAGTGCGAGGGCGAACGGAGGTCATAGGTTCGATATCTATTCGCTGATAATGATGACGAATAAAGATCACGTCAATTTTCAAGCAAGACATTATCGAAATCGATATAACCGGGAATCATGATTCATGGTCGGAACACACGCGACAAACAAAATTTTGAGAGGGTTAAAAAGAGGTATTACTTGCCCCCGATAAAAAAGAGGGGTGTTGTAAGTTTGAAATGTCTGTTTGTGTGTGCCCATATATGGCAATAGGGATGACGACAAGGTCAAAGATTAGCTGATTTTTTAAATAAAATAAAGACATAGCGGTAAAATATAAGTATTTCCAAAATTTCAGCTTCATAACTTATGTATTTTTTTTTGTTATGACTTATGAGCCTTCAAAGATGGATATTCAAGTCAATTTTTTTTATAAAACGCCTTAATTTTCGTATACCATTCGATAAGTTATGCAATTTATGAAAAAAATTCTTATAAAACCACTTTCATAAACGCAATATTTAACATAGCTATCGAACAAACTACCTAAGCGTGGCGTCACAGTTAGGTAACATTCCTATTTTTGAATGGTCCTTCACTTACCAACAAGAAAAAAAAATCGTCATGGCAATTGACATCGTAGTTTCAAAACGAGTGGACCTATTCCCGCGCGATTTTGTCTCAACCATAATGTTAATATACCTAGCGGAATAGAGAAACAAAGGCCTGAGCAAGAGAGATGTCACTACCAGTAACACTGCGTGGTAAAAATAGACGTGTGATACATGACAGCAGCACTCTTTTTTTGACGTCCAGTCGGCACGTGCCGCACGTTGACAATTTACTCTCATAGAAATCATGTTCAATCATGCTTGGGTAAGTGTATACGTACACATATTTTTACACACAGATGAAACCAATTTCGGTTTCGTTTGACAGCTCGAGATTGTTGCTCTATTCCGCTAGGTATATTAACTTTATGGTCTCAACAGAGCTGCGGATCTCATCTAGTGGAAAAGTCAAATAGGAGAATCGCTTTTGTGTGTAACCTTTCTCAAAGAGCTACTGGTATCACAAAATATCACAATCTACATTATAATTGCCTGTGACTTTCAAAGGTTGAGACAAAAACAATTCGCACATACTTTAGACATCACTTAATTAAAGTTACAAAGAGTTGACGCGATTTTAATGGAACTTTGAAGGTGTTGTTTACGTTTTGAAATAACACTTCTTTATAATTTTATCTGGATCAACATCTTTTAACAAGACGCCGAATTCGTTTATCGACGCATTTTTCCGAGACTCAAAGTACCTTCATGCCAAATTTTATCCAAATCAGGTTTAGCGGTTTTAAATTGCAGGAGCCACAGATACTTAGATATTACTAGCTGTCCCGGCAAACGTTTCTTTGCCATATAAAGTATTTCGCCCGTATTATTTTATTGAAGTGACTAAATAAGTATGTCACCATGGCAACGTCCATCGCTATCCCGTCGCACAAACAATGGTCGCCGTCAGTCTCGAGTTGTAATAATTTACTATTATTTATTCAACAAATCCACTAATCAATTTAAAAAGTACCCAGTAGCCGATTCTCAGACCCACTGAATATGCATATAAAATTTGGTTAAAATCAGTAAAGCCGTTTCGGAGGAGTACCTACGCGGCCTAACATTGTGACACGAGAATTTTATAATACAATGATATAACTCAAAGGTCACTGACTGACTGACATGGTGATCTATCAACGCACAGCCCAAACCACTGGAGGGATCGGGCTGAAATTTGGCATGCAGGTAGATGTTATGACGTAGGCATCCCCTAAGAAAGGATTTCGATCAATTCCACCCCCAAGGGGATACAATAGGGGATGAAAGTTTGTATGAAACTTTGTCAATTTTAAACCGATCGGGCTGAGACCATACCCAATTAATAATAATACTTCTTAACGCGAGCGAAGTCGCGGGCAAATGCTCGTATAATATACTCGTATTTATACCAAATTTCATTCAAATCTGATCAGCCGTTTATCATGAAGAGACAGACAGACACACTTAAGGGGGCGACTAACCCAAAATTTTCGATTTTATAATTCATTCTTATACTTGATAATAAGCCCCGAATTGTTTCATTTTCTAAAATTAGACACTACATTATATTTTCAAGAATCCGATCTGAGCAAAAATACGATATCTTAAAAATTTCTCGATAGAAAAAAATCACAAAGACGCAGCTAATTTTCATGAATTTTTCATTTATTGCCATAACCTATAATATTTTAACACATTGTATTTAAAAATTCTATCATTGAGAAACCGACCTAGCAGATTTTTAAAAATGTTGTATATTTATCGAATTATTGAGAAAAAACTAATTTGGCGATGAATCCGCGTCGTCCTTTTTCACCTGGCATATGAAAGACGGGCGTGAGCGTAAGGAGAGAAGGACGATGTTTGATTTTTTGGGTTAGTCGCCCTCTTAAATATTTATAACATTAGTAAGAATATTTTGCCCTCGAATCCGTTGACACGAAATTTTGTAAAACTTGTAGAATCTATAAACCAATTTTCTTCCCAATCAGTATAGCGGTATAACCTTGAAGAGTTAACAGGCTCACAGATACACTTAAGTCCTAACATTTATAATATTAGTATGTTTAAACGAAATTAGTATCACAATCAAACCTAGCCTCTTAACCTTATAACCTGTGGTAGAATATGTCAGAGTCGTGTCTGGGCAGGGCCGCTGACAGGAGCATACCAGCGTCACTGTGATGATGATAATGATGATGATGATGATGATGATGAAAAACTCGGCCAAGTGCGAGTCGGAATCGCGCACGAAGGGTTCCGTATCATTCAGCATAAATAATATTTTTTTATCTATGGGAGCCCCCTTAAATATTAATGTTATTTGAATTTTATGATTCATTTTTTAAGAAAAAATATATTTCAAGTGCCTACGTGTAGCTATTATTACTGTAGGGAAAAAAAAGTCAAAAAAAAATTCTTAGATATTCAAACAACCTTAGCGATAGAAATATTCAAATCAAAAATTTATTTTGTCTTTTTAATTTCAGGTCGTGAAAATGCATTTCTCAAGAAGCTCATCAAAAAAGGTACAGTCATTGTCTAGTTAAACGTTACATTTTTTTATCAATAGATATTATAAACAATAGAATAAAAAAAATAGAAGTAGAGTTACTTTTTTTTAATCCTCGACAAAAAAGAGGATTTCTATTATTACGAATCAATGTTAATTTAAGCACCAAGACTCAAGACGTAAAAGAAAGACAGACAGACACACTTTCGTATTTATATTCTTAGTACGGATGCAGTACTGTGTCCGTCTGTCTGTCACCTCTTCACGCTTAAGGTGACGTAAAAGTAAAAAACCTTGTTGGATACGTTTTAGATTCCTTGTTTTCTATGAGAGGACAGCAAAAAATGGCGTAAGCGACAAAATGGTTTTTGTCGCGTAATTTAAAAATCATGAATACATTTTATATAAGCTATAGGCAAATTAAAGTGTATGCTTGAACCAATATATATGTACTAAGTTTGGATGCTTAAATCACTCTCCTCTGGTGGCAAAATAGGAATCCCTTTTTATACAGAGGTTTTTTTTGATTGAATATTCCGTTTTATAAAAGTTGACCAATTGTGTTATGCTATGGGTAATTCAAAGACAAAGACATGATGTTAATACTGACAATGAACTTTAATTTCTTAGCTTTAGTTATTGCTGAGAAAAATCGATATCGCTACAGCCAAATTATCAAGGCGTCGCCTTAAGGCGAGGATAAACCCTAATTTGTTATTCCGTGACTCCCGGTTCACCTAGTTCTAATATTATAACAAAAATGTAAAAAATATGAGATATAAGCACAATATTTAAAATACCTTAAACCATAAACATTTTAATAAAACGTAATACTTTGGCTGTAATTAATTTACTCACAAACTCACCTCCGACAAAAATCCATTTCATCGAAATATAAGTATTAACTAGGAAAATGATACATTTTATCTGAATAAATTATTAGTAAATCTATATTAAAATCTTCTGAACCGAACAATTTTGTTTCTTGATATTTATTTCCAAAGATATTTAAAAAAAACATGAAAAATAGAGAAGATCTGCCCCTAGTAACTACAGCTTTATGCTAAGCTAAAATGAATCTTATTGCGATGTGTATACGCTTGGTCTTTGGTTGTGTGCAAGGTTATCGTTTTGGATTGAGATTGATCCCCGCCTTAAACACATTTTGATGAAATTCTAAACGTTTATTACTCGTTCGCAAGACCACTTACTTTGTAGTAACATTCGAGTATAAGGAATTTACTCTCGGAATCAAATAATTAATAAAGTTTATTATATTAAGGTGTGCTGCTTAATGCCGCCTCCTAGCGCACGATTGTGTAGTGCTGTACCCATTTCGTTGGAGTTATCGATGGAAATTTAAAAAAATTGAATCAAAAAATAAATAAATATGGTGCTGTGGGTATATCGATAAAATAATGTCGATGATAATGGCAAAAAAGTTTATATTAGCATAGAAGCGTAACAAATATAATATCTAATTGAATATTACGAATTTATAGTGTTGTGATTCTCTCGATAGAATATTGTCGATAAAAAGATTACGTTTCTAGCAATAAAATATTTACTTGATAGATATATTATTTTCTTTACTGTTACTGCATCTTAAGCAATTTATCGGTAATTTACGAGCAATTTCCAATAAAAGAGATGTTTATTATGCATCGCGGTACATAAATATTATCATTAATTAATTTTATAGATACCTAAATTTATTAATTAAATTATGGTTTATGCGAAAATCTAAGGTCCAATGCACACGCTTGACTAATAAATCGATCACCATTTCTGTAGACTCTAATTAAAGCATAATAAAGTCGATTTTTCCACAAAACTGCATTGTACTATGAGAGAGATTTCTAAGTAGATGTAGTTTGGTCGCATTACGTCAAACCTAGCCGACAGATCACAATTAACATTGAATTGACATGATCCGACCAAATGACGTGGGTCTGTCAACTTCCTAGGGATCAATCTCGATGGTACCTACATGGAAACAATTGAGTTTTTGCAAGAGTAAACTATATTTTCTTTATGCTAGAGTCGATAATGGAATGAAAATGTATAAGTAGGTACATTTATGTCAACTGTGCCCACGCAGTCTCAAAACATTAAATTCGACCCCCGAATGGATCATTAAATTAAGTAACACGTAACTTTTATAATTAAGTTTAACCATTTAACGTTTAAGGCCGATCGTTAAATAGCTAACGATAATTTAACTGTCGGTCGACTCAGTTGAATTTAAACCAAAAGGTTTAAACTATTGTGCGTAGATGTAAAATATTTTCTGTAAAGGCAACATTTTACAGTTTCGATATTTTATTTGACTTTGATCTTTTGACTTTTCGTTTCTAATAGAAATTACATATTTGTATTACGAAGTATATAAAAAAGACATAATATTTTCAGCAAACACAACTCTATTTACATATTTTATGAGAATAAAACCATAAATAAAAAATATCGACAACTTTCAATCGAGGGCACATCCCTGCGTATTGCAATAGCGATGATTAGCATTTTAGAAATACCGCAAATTTTAGACCATCACTAGCATGTTCGACCTTGTAAGGACGTGTAGTATCCGTTCAGTAGGTTAAGCAGGAACTGTAGTATTTGATAGATTTTTACCGATCCAATTAAATGTTTACGGCACCTTATTAAAATCGTAGTACGCGGTAGAGCCATGCTTCGGCACGAATAGGCCGGCTCGACCAGAGAAATACCAAGAGCTCACAGACAACCGCCGTGAAAATGTTTACCGTAGGCCCAATCCCCTACCCTATTCCCTTCCCTACCCTTCCCTATTCCCTTCCTTACCCTCCTCTATTCCCTCTTAAAAGGCCGACAACGCACCGGCAGCTCTTCTGATGTTGCGAATGTCCATGGGCGACGGTAGTAATCGCTTTCCATCGTGACCAGTTTACTCGTTTGCCCCCTTATTTCATTTTAAAAAATCGGATCAGTTGTTTACGTGCTAGGATAGAATCCATAGTAGTATTATAAATTCGAAATTATGTTTGTCTGTCTGTATGTCGTAGTTTAGAATTTAGATGAGCTACGATAGAATCCATATTAACGACCTCTGTGGCTCAATAATTATTTGAGTGTGTGGCACTGACAGCTCAAGCCGGGGGTCGCGGGTTTTCAATGTTCCCGGGTCTGGATGTGTATTAAATATGTGTATGATATAATAATAAAAATCTTAAATATAATATACAGTATAGTATAAAAGTAAAAAATATATTTCCGTTGTCTGGTACCTGTAACACAAGTCCTTCAGGTACTTAGCACGGGGCCAGAATGACGTGGTGTGAAGCGTTCATAGATATTATTATTATTATACTAATATTATAAATGCGAGAGTCTGTCTGTCTGTCACCTCTTCACGCCCAAACCACTGAACCGATTTTGCTGAAATTCGCTATGCACCTACTTTGAGTCCCAGTCAAGGACATAGAATACTTTTATCCCGGAATGTACGGTTTCCGCGGCTTTGGCGCAGCGTAGTTGTGGGCGTTTAGTTCTAAGTTATGTTTGCAAGAGTAGCTTTACAATTATACAGAGTGTGACAAAAATAACGTGATAATACGTTAAGGTGTGTTTGTATGGAGGGGGAGCCATGCTTCGGCACGAATGGGCCGGCTCGACCGGAGAAATACCACGCTCTCACAGAAAGCCGGCGTGAAACAGCGCATGCGCTGTTTCACGCCGAGTGAGTGAGTTTAACGGAGGCCCAATCCCCTACCCTATTCCCTTTCCTACCCTCCCCTATTCCCTTCCCATCCCTACCCTCTCCTATTACCCTATTCCCTCTAAAAGGCCGGCAACGCACCTGCAGCTCGTCTGATGCTGCGAGTGTCCATGGGCGCCGGAAGTTGCTTACCATCAGGTGACCCGTTTGCTCGTTTGCCCCCTTATTTCATTAAAGGTGTGGGATATACGTGGTGGCTACAAAGGAAGATCTTCTGACTCAGTGAAGTGTGCTCGGTCAGGCTGGAGCCCACGGGCCACGTGATATATTTCAGCTGCCGTATATGTACCGACGCGCTTAGAAAACTTCGACAGCGCGATGCAGGAATGTTAGGCTAATTGTGGGTAACGCCACAGAGGTTACTGTGAAAGTGGCAGCGCAGAAAGACACACACTTTTGTATGAGGAAACTCGTGACGCTCGGGACCTTGCCCATACAAAAGTGAAAAAAATTGGTCTTTCAGCGCTGCTATTTTCACAGTAAACTCCCTACAAGGGACACGTACACCTTAAAGTATTATAACTTAGTTTTGTTACACCTAGTAGTTACAAGTTAGAACTTAGTATCGGTGAGGTACAAGTTACAATCGTTAACTCTGACACAAAACGTCTGTTTTAATATATTAACTATTAACTACTTAGACAGCCCTGCTGTTAAAATGCTAAAACCGCTAATATTATAATGAATGTCTGTCTTTAACCTTTTGACGCTTAAACACTGATATTTAGTTTGATTGAAGTCCTAAATAAGGGTTCCGTTTTTTGCCCTTTGGCTACGGAATCCTTAAAAGAATAATGAATAGTTTTTTTTATCCCGGTCCAGCCGTTGTTGGCAGACACACATACAGGCAGACAAACCGACAAACACACGTCATACTTATAACACCCTCCTTTTTGTCAGGGGTTAATAATATTATAATAGTTTAAAAAACTAAAAAACACGCTTTTGCCAATCCGCCATCTTGGATGTCCGCCATGTTGGATTTAAATCAGGTGACTATTTTTTTCGTATTAATGACAGCAAACCCTTTCATTTGATACCCATATCATGGGGGTGCATTTCAAATAACCTGTCCGCCATCTTGGGGAGGCCGCCATATTGAAGCCGCTAGAACTCAGAGCGTGTGTAAAATTTCATCCTAATGGAAGACCGGGAAGTGGGTCAAATTAAGATTCTAAGATACATACATACAATTGAAGCTGATAAAAGCGTGTTAAAAATGGATTAAAAGTATTAAAACGGAGTATTTTTATAATATGAGGAACTAAAACGACAAACTACTAAATAAAATGTCACAATAAGTTTAGGTACAAGATCAAAACCATTGTCGTTAACAAAAGAAAGTTTTGTTTATTATAACAGATACCGCGGATTATAAATTTTAGATATGGCAATAAAAGCTGGCAAATTATGTTTGGTACTTTATTGAATCGAGCAAAAAAGGTGCAAAAAATATTAAAGGGTTTTAAAAAAAAAACTTTTAATATTTCTTTGCTAGCTATCGCGGTTCTTGAGATACAGCCTGGTGACAGACGGACAGACGGAGAGACATCGAAGTCTAGAATAGGGTCCCATTTTTACCCTTTGGGTACGGAACCCTAAAAACTTCAGTTTGCACTTCGGGAATCCCGACGGAAGTAAACAGCAAGGCAGGCGTACATTTTCGTTGCGCGGTCGAAAAAGTGTGATTTGGGGTGATCTTACTTCCTTTACTACGCCGCATCGGCGGTCCACTCTCCCTCCGTATTACAAATATTCGGCCAGTACCTATCACAGTATCGAATCACGACGTGTACTTAAGCGTCAAAAATACAACAATATAAAAGTATAAAGTTGTCTCAGCGAAAAGTAACTTGAGTTTTTAATCATGGCCAATAAAAAAAAAGACATGGCGCCAAGTGTGATTTAAGTTACACAAAAGAAATGCGAAACTGCCTTACTTTAAAATTATGTGTATGAACATCACAATATTAGGGTGGGTTGCACCAACTTACTTTAACTATAACTGTAACTTTAACTATAACTTTAACTACAATGCAAAATGTCAAAGCTTTGGTTAAAGTTAAAAATGGACGCCATCAAGACGCCATATTTAACCATAGTCATAGAGCTTGACAAGACTTTAAATGCACGTGGCGAAAAAAGTTACTAACACTGTCGTCATAAAAAAACGCCAATTTTGACAGTTCTCCTTTACCAGCAGCGCCCCCGCCCACGTTCTTATAAAGCCTTGTCGGACCAGCAACGTCTTCTGTCAAATTCTGTGGTCAAAGTCAGGTTAAAGTTAAATTAGCCTTAACTATAACCATAACTTTGACCATAACTTTAACTTTAACCACGCCTCTGGTGCAACCCAACCTAACACTTTAAAAATTAAATTTTGGCGAAAAAATACTATTTCTTGAAAAATTTAGCTTAAACAGTATCCCACGGAAATTCTGTTAAGTGATTATTAATATTTAATTATTGTAGAGCCGTTCAGTAGTTTTGGCTTGGAAGACAACTAGACTCGGAATCTTTTATTTTTTTTAACCGACTTCCAAAAGACGAGGAGGTTATTTCTTAAGGAATTGTAATTCCTAATTCCTGTTTGGTTGCTAAGCCTTTATAAGGAAATTAAAAAAAAACAAAACATCAAATTTAAAATTTGAAAACGGAACAAAAATATGGAGGATTATTTAATAACCATACAGATAATTTATATTCTTAAAGACAATAATTTCAATAATTAAAGACGTCTTAACCTAAACTCAAAGTTGTACTTTTTGAACTAAGCAGCTTAAGTTATTTTTAACTTTTTCGCCACTTGTCAGCGCATACTATAAACTTTAATATTAAGAAATATAATTTTGCATAGTTTCTAAATATATTATATTAAAACAGTTTTTACAGTAACGTCTACCAAAAATCGGCGCATAACATGGATCGAATTAACTTTCTTGTGTCCTTTCCCGAGACTTAGGTGCCAAATTTCAACAAGATCGGTTCAGTGGTTTGGGCGTGAATAGGTAACAGAAAAAGAGACAGACAGACAGACACACTTTCGCATTTATAATATTAGTATAGATAATGCATTACTGTACATGCTTAATAATATTATGATCTTATACTCTTAGATTTAGATGCCCTTCTAGTATCGCCCTTGGATAAAATGAAGTTATTACATTAACAACGTGTTATATTGACAGATTATACATAATAATACTTGTCATGTCAAGATGGATGACACTTTGACGTGAAATTGGCAATAAGAATGTTAATTAAGGAATAAATGTCAAAATAATAGGTCGTGGAAGTGCCGGCAGAAGTGTAAAACAGGCAGGCAGGTATTTTTACTGATTGGTAGAAAGAGAGGGAGATGTTACTTTCTCCCTTACGCCGCGCCGGCAATCCTTGTAGTTATTTAGTATTATTAAAAATAATATTTAGGTCAACATTTTGTGTTGCAAAGAAAAGAGTTCAACGCGAGTGAAGTAACAAAAAATTAATAATTATTAATTATTATTAATTACCTAGATCTTAAGCATTTAAAAATGAAGATGAATTCTGTCAAATCTTCGACTAAGTTTATATCTGTACTAATTTTAGAATTCCTCTACATCAACAATACTTAGAAATCTAGAAAACTTCCTTAAATAATATTTTTTCAATGAAATAAAAAAATCGTCAGTAAAATTCATATTATAATGCCAAAAGATAATAAGAGGTAAGAACATTTTGACTTGTCTATAGTGTGCGAAGGAGTTCCGTTTTCAAGTTACTTTCAACTCAAAGACGAAAGTTAATATCAACATTCAATAAACAGCCATCTTTATTTCAATAAACATTTTAAATTACTATAAGTATTATTTTCCATTAAATAAACATAATGATGAAAGCTTTAAGAGATTAAACGCACATATGAGAGTTCTGGTAATGCAGATTTTATATAAAGCACTCACAAATCCGCCATTTAGATGTTATTGCATTTGAAATCTACCTGTTGCTACAGATATTTTGTTTGGGTTTCGTACCCAAAGGGTAATAACGGGACCTCATTATTAAGACTTGGCTGTTTGTCCGTCTGTCTGTCTGTCAACAGGCTTTGCCTATATGATAGCTAGATATGACATTTTTATAAATTAGGGTCAACTCAGACCGCAACGTGACGCGTAGATGCATTTCTAAATTTGTACTTAGGGTAAATGACTAATACATTGGACAGTACTAGTCATTGGACAAAGCATAAAAATACAATATTTATTAAGGTTGCTTTAAAATCTGCCTGTTTTTAAAGTAATATAACGCCTGATTTTTAAGAAAAACAGGTAGTTTTTAAAGCAACCTTAATAAATATAGTGTTTATGTGCTCTGTCCAATAACTAGTACTGTCCAATCACTAGTCATGTTCACCCTATTTGACAGATCTCAATTGCGTGGGACGTCTTGCAAATCTATCAAATTCATACAAATTTAGAAATATACATCTGCGCGTTGCGTTGCGGTCTCATTTAACTTTATGTGAAATTTTTAACTCGCTAGCTATCACCGTTTTTGTGATACAGCTTAGAGACATACAGACAGGCAGACGGACAGACGGACAAACATTGAAGTCTTAGTAATAGGGTTTTTACCCTTTGGGTACTGATTTACTGAACCCTAAAAAGCAAAGCCACAAAAGTTACACTTCCGGAAAATGCCTCAATCGGGACTCGAACCCGTAACCTCCGTGATCCACTGAGCCATTACGTAACCGATTGTCTAGACATCCGGCACCACAGACAAGAAGATTACCCTAGAAAGCGGACTAAACGTTCTGTGATTTACATAAGGCCAGTTTGAAATATGGAGCCTACATTGGGAAAAAGGAAAGGATTATTCTTTTTGTTGCGGAAAAATGTACAGTTCCTGCTCCATAAATAGATCTAGTGACTGTTTTTTTTAATGAAATAAGGGGGAAAACGAGCAAACCAGTCACCTGATGGAAAACAACTTCCGTCGCCCATGGACACTCGCAACATCAGAAGAGCTGTAGGTGCGTTGCCGGCCTTTTACGAGGGAATAGGTGTAAGGGTAGGGAAGGGAATAGGGTATTGGATTGGGCCTCCGGTAAACTCACTCACTCGCGCGAAACACAGCGCAAGCGCTGTTTCACGCCGGTTTTCTGTGAGCCCGTGGTATTTCTCCGGTCGAGCCCATTCGTGCCAAAGCATGGCTCTACTGTTGTCGGGTAAAATTTTGTAATTACCCGCGAAGTCACAAAAGAGGTTACATGTCGAAAGAGAGGCAAGATGATTAATACAAGGAAACATTGTAGAAGATCTACTCGATCATCTATGTGTAATTTATTATTACACATAGTAAATCACGCAGATATTTCCTCTATAAATCACATTAGATTTATCATTTACCAGTTAATGTTACAACAAGTATTCTAGTAATTTGCAACATACCATGGCTTTGTAAAAACTGGCTTGAAATATTTTCTTGAGCTACCAAAAGAAGTTCTCTACCTATGGACACTTCACAGCACGTCAGTCTGGCCCCGTGCTAAGTACCTGAAGGACTTGTGTTACAGGTACCAGACAACGGAAACATATTTAATACTTTTATACTATACATATATTTAGGATTTTTATTATATTATACACATATTTAATACACATCCAGACCCGGGAACATTGAAAACTTTTTGTTCCGTCGGCGGGATCCGAACCCCTGAGCGGCTTGAGCTAACACACTCAACCAATTGAGCCACAGAGGTCGTCGTATAAGTTACTCTATGTCCTGTATGCTCTACCTGAATCATAGATTTTGGGCATTAGGTCTTTTGTTGGAAAGGGACCAAACGAAACTTTATCGGTAGAGCCGTTTACGAGTAAAGAGGTAACAGACAGACAGAGCAAACTTTCGCATTTTGAATATTATAGTAAGTATGGACATGGGCGTACCCAGGTTCTGGGCCAGGGGGGGGGCAAATTACCCAGGTTCTGGTGCCAGCGGGGGGCAAATTACCCAGGTTGTGGGCCAGGGAGGGGCAAATCAGATTTTTCATAAGCTAGGTGTTTATAAAGAATAAATAATAATATTTTTTTGTTGTAAAATATTGTAATGCAAACAAATGGCAAAAATTCGTTTTCTTAATTTTTAATTTTTATAGATAAAAGTACTAGATAATATATTTAGTAGGGACGTCAACATGATCCAGGGGGGGGGGGGAAGCTGCCCTCCCCTGCTCCCCCCCTCGGTACGCCCATGAGTATGGATATTTCAGTATTTTTTCCCTTTTTGACCCTGTGAGATTTTATATTCGGTTGGACCCCCTGCTCCCCTAAGTGACGTAATTAATGGAAACCCCCTATCCAAAGGAAGATTATGGTATTACTAGACCCGTCAAAAATATCCTATATCCCTTCAGAAGATCTACTTTACATCTGTGCCAAAAACTTAAAAACTCATCCAGTAGTTCGCCTTCAAATATTTTTTCCGGTTTTTTCCACATTTTCCTCTGTTTCTTCGCTCCTGTTAGTCTTAGGGTGATATAATTTCTTCCTCAATAAATGAGCTATCTAACAACGAAATAATTTTTCAAATGGGACCAGTAGTTCCTGAGATTAGCGCGTGCAAATAAACAAACAAAATCTTCTGCTATTAAGTATAGATAATATTATACTATGTCCATATTTTTCACCTTAAACTTCCGATTAGACTTTAATTATACTTTCGTCAATAATATTATATTTTGTAATAATGTGACAAATAAATAGACATACACACTATATTTATAATGTGTCTGTCTGCTTATTAGGCATATTAGTATCTATTAGTAGCATCTAGGATAGTAAGGTACTAAATCTATATTATCATTAGATTTGCATTGCAATATTTCAAGGGTACACCTTGACATCCATTTTAGCTGGCTTAGTGTCAGCTAACATTGTAACGTGAAACCTAAAAAGTGAATTTAAACACCAAAAATTTTTCAACTTTAAAAAAATCAAGAAAAAACTTTTTTAAAACTTTGAAGAAAAGCTTAAAACTCGACTAAATTAACTTTTCATTGTGTTTGCGTGGTTAAAACATTTAAATTGGTAGCATTATAACAGCTTTATATTTAGATATTAAAAAATAACTCGCGACTACGTTAAAAATTACAAAATATTGAAAGAAAACTTTGTCTATGACGTCATCTAATCATTAATCTTCATTATTAACACTTTAGTTAAAATCGGAACAGCAGTTTAGCCGTTAGTACGGCCACATACATACATACTAGATGACGCCTGCAACTCCGTTGCGCCAAAATTCGTTTATGACGCGGTAGCCGTACATTTTTCTAGAATAAAAAGTATCCTATGTCCATTTCCGGGACTCAAAGTATCTCTATATCAAACAGCAAAATCGATTAAGCATTTTGGCGTGTAGAGGTAACAGACAGACAGACACACTTTCGTATTTATAATATTAGTATGGATACTCGGCAAAATTATTACCCTTCCTTTTGCACTCGGGTAAGAGTACAGATTAGCAAAACCATTAAACACATTTTGATGTGGTTTCCATTCACTTGTTTGGCCTAGAGGTCGATATTGCACACAGAATATAAAAACTTACGATCAACACTATAATTACATGCCATCTTGTAATGTGGCCACAGAGAATGATGAGTTTGGGTCAGTTTAGGTTCACGTGAGTTAGATCGGTTATATTTTTCGACTTTATCCAATTTTTAGGGTTCCGTACCTCAAAAGGAAAAAACGGAACCCTTATAGGATCACTTTGTTGTCCGTCTGTCCGTCCGTCCGTCTGTCAAGACCCTTTTTCTCAGGAACGCGTGGAGGTATGAAGCTGAAATTTATATCAATTACTCAGGTCTACTGTCCCTTGAAGCTGTGAAAAAATCAAACTTCTAAGCCAACGCAATCAAAAGATACAGCCGTTTATGCCGCAAATTTTCGACACTTGCAAGGGAATCAAAACCTACAGGGTGCTTCCCGTGAACTCAGAATCTTGAAATTTGGTACGAAGCAACGTCTTATAGCATAGATAAAGGAAAAATTACGAAAACCATAAATTTTTAGTTACATCACATAATATATTTTTTTTTAATAATTTTAAACTTACTACCCATTTCCTCATAAACGCGTAGAGGTATTAAATTGAAATTCATACCAAATACTCAGGTCTATAATACCTTTAAGCTGTCGGAACCCTCGGTGCGCGAGTCCGACTCGCACTTGGCCGGTTTTTTTTTTTAAATAAAATAAACGGGCAAACGAGCAAACGGGTCACTTGATGGAGAGCAACTTCCGTCGCCCATGGACACTCGCTGCAGCATCAGAAGAGCTGCAAGTGCGTTGCCAGCCTTTTAAGAGGGAATAGGGTAATAGGGAAGGTTAGGAAAGGGAATAGGGTAGGGGATTGGGCCTTCGGTAAACTCACTCACTCGGCGAAACACAGCGCAAGCGCTGTTTCACGCCGGTTTTCTGTGAGAACGTGGTATTTCTCCAGTCGAGCCGGCCCATTCGTACCGAAGCATGGATCTCCCACGTCTCCACTTTGACTGTAGCGAAATGACATAGGATAGATTATCTCCGAAAACTGTACGGTTCCCGCACGATATGTGAACTTTGGCGCAACGGAGTTGCAGCCATTACCTATCTAGTTCTAATATAATTTCTCTTCTTCCACGATATTCTTTAAAGTTATCCTTTCCCGGGACCCAAAGTATCTCCATAACAAATTCCAGCAAAATCGCTTCAGTGGTTTGGGCGTAAAGAGGTAACAGACAGACACACTTTCGCATTTATAATATTAGTATGGATTATAATTTCTGAGTTTTTGCGTGTACACACTATAATTACAGTTGTATAACTAATGATGATGTTGTGACCTTTCGTGACGGTCTCTAATAAGCCCACTGACGGTCATTTAGTCATTAGACGATATACTTTCATTAAACTTTATGTAATTCTTGCGAAATTATAGCATGAAGATGCATTATACTCATAGAAAAGACGGCAGAAGCAGGCAAAGAAACTATACCATGAAGATGAGGTAAAAAGTAGTGTGATAAAACAAGACAGTAGGATTAGGCTTAGATTTTTCGCCTAACGGTAAAGAGGGATATTAGTACCTAACCTACACCGCGATCTACTCTACTCTTACGAATTTCGATCAGGTCACGTAAAATATTTTTATCCATTCCAAAAACAGTTAACAGAAGTTATCACTTTAAAAATTTCATTTCACACATTGCGTCGCAAAATTAGAGTCCCAGTCCATATAGCCAATGATATAACAGCTTACTAGCGCTCTACATACTATAAGTACTTACTCTGAGGATTAATTAAAAAATTCCTTACCAATTCAATAAATCTTTAAAAAAAACTCTAAGATCTATAGTCTATGCCACATTTTGACATTTGGCGTTTCCCGCCAAAACAGAAATCGTGCGCGTCCCCGCCCACCACATGAAGTAATGCAAATAAATTAAGTACACCGTGATTAGATGTTATAAAAATGTTGTAATGGTTTGAATCTGGGGTATTTATTTTTAAAAGTACTGTCAGAGAAGTATATTGCTTAAAAACCTTTAATCTATTGACTACTAGATGACGTCTACAACTCCATTGCGCCAAAATTCGTTTATCGCGCGGGAACCGTACGTTTTTCCGGGATAAAAAGTATAATATGTCCTTTCCTGGGACTCAAAGTATCTTCAGACCAAATTGCAGCAAAATCGGTTCAGCAGTTTGAGCGGGAAGAAATAACAGAAGTACGTTTTGCATTCGGAGGTTAGTTTATCACCGAACCGTACATTTTGCTGTTATAAAAACTATCCCATGTCCTTTCCCGGGACTCAATTACCATGTCATATTTCATCAGAATTGGTTTAGTGGTTTTAGCGCGAGAATATAACAGATTTTCGCATGTGTAACAATATTAATATGGATTTAGCAATACCTAAAACATAACAATAGTTTTCGCTAACATTTAGAACAATAAACTTTTTAATGGTACTCCATTTAGTTTTAGACAAAAACGATTAATTTTAAAACAATTAAATTCGGTCACGGCCGCCATGATTAAATTTGGAACATTTAAAATGAGAATTCTTTATTCAAATTCAAATTTAGAATGATTCTTTTTTTAACTAATAAAATAAGAGGCTTGAATTCATGTCGAGAATCCTCATGTACTAATTTTATAAAATATGCAAAAGTGTTAGTATGTTTGTTAATGCTAAAACGGATAAACCTATTTTGATTTTCGATGTAAAGATTTTTTGAGTCCCGAGAAAGGACAAAGGATAGTTTTTATTGCGAAAAAATGTGAGATTCCCTAGCTATACAATTTAATGATTTGCGCTTAAACAGCTGAATCAATTTTGTTGAAATTTATTGTGCAGATATACACTAAGACCCGGAAAAGGAACAGAGGACCTAGAAATGCGGCAAGCGATTATCGTAAACGCCAACGCCAACGCCACAACATGCATGGGATTTGACATTAGTAGATAGACAGCGAAGCGATGATTTATGTCAAATCGCATACATTCTGTTCGCGTTTACGATAATCGCTTGCTATGGCCTGGTCCCTTAGACAAAGTCCCTTTCGTTAAAAACAATGACGAAATTCGTTATCAAAATGTATGCGGTTTGACATAAGTCATCGCTAAATGATATTTCGCTTGCGAAGACTAATGTCAAATACCATACATTTTGATAACGAATTTCGTCATCGTTTTTAACGAAAGGGACTTTGTCTAAGGGGCCAGGATTGTTTTATTGCGGCAAAATGTACAGTTACATCGCGATAAAAGAGCCAGTTATATTAAAACAAGTTAGATTTTGCCACAACGTGAGAACAGATGGTCGAATCTAGATAATACTCGTATTATGACAACAGGTTCACAGAATGCAATCACTGAGATATAGAGGCTCTTATGTACTCTGGTCGTCTATGCAGACATCCATACTAATCTAATCTTTTATATCTTATATACTAATATTATTAAAACGGAAAAGTTAGTTAGTTTGTTTGTTTGAACGCGCTTATCTCAGGAACTACTGGTCCGATTTGAAAAATTCTTTTAGTGTTAGATAGCCCATTTATCGAGGAAGGCTATAGGCTATATTTTATCACGCTCATACTAATAGGAGCTAAGTAATAGAGGAAAATGTGGAAAAAACGGGGGAAATTATTTGAAAGGGCTTATCTCACGAACTACTGGAGAAATTTTTCTGTTATTTGGCACAGATAAAAAGTAGACCACGTGGAGGAGGCTATTTTTGTGGACCAATTTGTCTGTGAAATATCTAATTTATGCGGGCGAAGCCGCGCGGAACGTCTAGTATATAATACTATACCATAGCTATAAAGAGAGATAACCAAAGCTGAAATTTGGTATGGAGATTACAGATGTTTTGAGTCCCGGGAAAGGATACTGTATACATTTCATCCCGGATCCATGCTAATATTGCCAAAGTGTGTCTGTCTGTTACCTCTTCACATCCAAACCGCTGAACCGATTTTGCTCAAATTTCATATGAAGACACTTCGAGTCCTGGTAAAGGAACTTTTCCTTTACTTGGAAGCCGCATATTGAATTAGTATGTAACAGATTGAGATCAGTACTCAGTAAATTTTATCTTTTAAAAAGAATATTAGATAAACGTACTCTGCTTATGGTTTACTATGCTCTGGTGGAGTCTGTCATTAATTATGGATTAAATTGCTATGGGTTAACGTTTAAAACGTATATAGAGCAAATTAAAAATATACAAATAAGGTTTTTAAAAATAATGGTAGATAAAAGAACAAAAAATAAATACAAAGACGACTATTGTAAGCTATTCCAGGAATGTGAAATTATACCAGTAAGTGAAAAAGTGAAATATTTAATTGCGATAGAAACATATTATAGTGATAAATTTAAAATAAAGATAAAGCATAAATATAGTGTTAGAGAGTCGAAAAAAGGAAAATTAGAGCAAATAAAAGTAAATAATTATTATGGGGAAAGAACTAGGAAGTATATAGTGCCTAAGTTATGTAATAAGTTTAAGTTATTAAGAGAGGAAAAGAAAATAAAGTGTAAAAAGAAATTAAAACAAAAACTCAAAGAAATGCTTGGATATACTAAGAAAATGTAATAAAAAAAATGTAGTCTCATTCTCACACACAAATACCGACACACACACGCAAACACACACACACACACACACACAGACACACGCACACACACGCACAAACACACACACACAAACACACACTTTTTAGTTAGTTCATAATTATGTTACTTGTTAGTATTATATTTTGTGTAATTATTGTATTACAATTGCATGTAATTTTTTGTGTTTGAGCGGAACGCCTACAAACTGCTTGTTCAGTTTGGCGTATTAATGTATACTGTAAAACAATTGTAATAAAGTGAATAAAGTATTTAAAAAAAAAAAAACATAGTATCATATGATCCTTTTCTCCCGGAAAAATATACGGTTCCCCGCGATAAACGAATTTTGACGCAGTGGAGTTGCAGGCGTCATTTCTAGTTTTTAACCCCCGACAAAAAAGAGAAGTTTGACGTGTCTGTCTGTCTGTCTGTCTGTTTGTCTGTGTGTGTCTGTCCGTCTGTCTGTCCGTGGCATCGTAGCATCCAAACGGGTGGACCGATTTTGATCTAGTTTTTTTGTTTGAAAGCTGACATGATCGAGAGTGTTCTTATTTAAAAGGATTCCGCCGTCTAAAAGTTTGAGAACGACTGCTCTATATGAATCTTTTTTCCCCCTCTATATTATATAATATAGATCAGTTCTGTTGTGTGTCCGCGGGTTGCAACATCTATTGTGTGATGGAGATCAGATCGCCAGCGAAACAATAGTCATCATTATTAAACTTACAAAACACTCTAAGGCCCATATAAATAGTCAGTACTTAAGATGCGACCCGGTCTCAAGACGCGGTTCGGCTCTGTGATTGGTCCAAATTTTGACATCCAACCAATCACAGAGCCTGAACCGTGTCTTGAGAGCAAGATGCATCTTGAGTGCTGACTATTTATACGGGCCTAAGAGCCGGTAAAATCCGGTAAAATAACGAAATGAGATTGAAAAAATATAACACGACTACGTAAATAATTACTTACAACGAAGAAAACAAGTTGTATAATATAGAAAAAATACCATCGAGGAAGTTGATTCCTGTGCAATTGACGGACCAACGTTATATTTGGTCGAATATGTCAATTCAATCTGTCAGCTGGGTTTGACGTAACGCAACCAAACTACTTAGGCACAATAAACATATAATTCTGTCTACTCTGACTTAGGTCCCCGATTTGCAATCAACTTCTCTGATAGTACTTAAATTTCCATATGTCAAAAACTACTGAACCGATTTTGATGAAACTTGCAGCATTCCCTGAGTTGAACAATACCTAAGTAGTACAATAAAGAAAGAATTACACCGGAGTTGTAGTTCCGGAGAAATGCAAACACAAACATAAAAATATACATACTTTTGAAATTTGGCACATTTGGTCAGACGCTGATATAGACCATAAAGTTAATATACCTAGCGGAATACAGAAACAAAGGCCTGAGCAAGAGAGATGTCACTATCAGTAAACTGTAACTACGTGGTAAAAAGAAACGTGTGATACATGACAGTAGCACTCTTTTTTTGACGTCCAGTCGGCACGTGCTGCACGTTGACAATTTAATCTCATAGAATTCATGTTCAATCATGCTTGTGTAAGTGTATATGTACACATATTTTTCACACAGATGAAAACCAATTTTGGTTTCGTTTGACAGCTCGAGATTGTTGCTCTATTCCGCTAGGTATATTAACTTTATGATATAGACTAACATATACGACATAACTGGGCAGTTCTGGAAATATTACATGCATGTATGTAATATTTCCAGAACTGCCCAGTTATGTCGTATATGTTAGTCTAAAATTAGTCTAAAAGGTTAATGTTAAATTAAAATAAAATTATAATGGCCTGTTTCACCGCTGCCTGATAAGGTGTCCGATTTCCCATACTCCATTTGACAGATTTCCCATACTCCATCTGTCAAATTAAGTGGTGGATAGCCTCATCAGGAAGCGGTGAAACAGGCCCTTAACCTCCAAATTCCAATTCAAAACTCTAGTAAGTGTCAGTAATTAGAATGCAAAATGAATCGATCAAATCACTGATATTAAGAAAGTTGCTAACAATCTTTCACGAAACAGACAAACACAAATTTCCTAGCACCGAGCAGGCTGATGATGATTAACTATAGCTAGGAATACTCTCGATCATGTCAGCTTTTATCCAAAAAAAACTAGATCATAATCGGTCCACCCGTTTGGATGCTACGATGCCACAAACAGACACACACACAGACAAAAAGCTAGTCACGTTAAACTTACAGCAAAACTTTTTTGTTGGGGGTTAAAAAAGGAATTATCACGTCGCAATATGAACTGACCCTAAACCGTTTTTCGTGCCGATCTCCCACGAAACATTGAGAAAGGTGTACAGGAACTTATGGGAAAATTACTATAAACGCTAAATTCTTTGACAAAAAAATATGTTGATGTATGTAACATACTACTGTTATCACACACTGTCAAAACATAATGTATTATGTGAAAATTCTTTTGTATTGTGCTGCCAACCGTACGTCAGTAAATGGGAAATTGTAGGATTAGCAAAAAAAGTTTTCCATGGCGACTATGGCTTACATTAGGTGTTTCGTTAGCTCGTTTATTGGGTACTTAGTAGGTTGTAAGACAATTTAGATAGCGGAATTTAAAAATAAAGGTTACATTTTGACATAATATGATAGGTATGTCGAGCGCCATGACGCTTAACGATGCGTTATAATGTCAATTGTTATAGAATTTTTTATAACTTCGTCTCTTCAAAATATTGATTGCTATTTTTATAAGTACCCAGCGAATGAGCAGACAAATAAACTGATAGTATAAGCAGCACTTTAAGTATAATATTATGCTGTCTTGTTTTTACAAACTAAAGATCGATAAAATCAGACGTGGGAGAGCCATGCTTCGGCACGAATGGGCCGGCTCGACCGAAGAAATACCACGGGCTTACAGAAAACCGCTGAGTGAGTGAGTTTACCGGAGGCCCAATCCCCTACCCTATTCCCTTTCCTACCCTCCCCTATTCCCTTCCCTTCCCATCCCTACCCTCCCCTATTACCCTATTCCCTCTTAAAAGGCCGGCAAAGCACCTGCAGGTCTTCTGATGCTGCGAGTGTCCATGGGCGACGGAAGTTGCTTTCCATCAGGTGACCCGTTAGCTCGTTTGCCCCCTTATTTCATAAAATAAAAATAAAAATGTTTTTTTTTTTGCGGACCCTTCACAAGCATTGTCAGTTTAACAATGCATCGATAGTGCAAGGCCGCGCCTCTCATCCACACACACAAACACACACAGATATACATACACACATATTGACCGAATTCCACGGTAAAATGTGCTTTTATTGCCAATTTTATACCTCATTAATCAACATTTGTGAATAGCCAGAATAGGATATATTACATAAAGTTAATATAATATACCTAGCGGAATAGGGAAACAAAGGTCTGAGCAAGAGAGATGTCACTATCAGTAACACTGCGTGGTAAAAAGAGACATGTGATACATGACAGCAGCACTCTTTTTTTGACGTCCAGTCGGCACGTGCCGCACGTTGACAATTTAATCTCATAGAATTCATGTTCAATCATGCTTGTGTAAGTGTATACGTACACATATTTTTACACACAGATGAAACCAATTTCGGTTTCGTTTGACAGCTCGAGATTGTTGCTCTATTCCGCTAGGTATATCAACTTTATGGTTTTCACATGCAGCACCAGCATAAACAAACAGTTTTGTTTGACGTTTGACAACGTTTCTGTCAATATTCTGATATGACGTGTGCAACATGTCGGATTGTGGTCGGATTGTTTACTGTATGTACTAGTAACGCCCTCTGCTCCGATTTTTGCGTAACATTCCTTTAAAAAAATACGTACTGTAAAAAGCATTCGAAATTCAAAAACTTCTTCTACTTTCGTCTCCAACAACTGTAACTATTGCCACATTTGACATTTTTTAACTTTTTATAAAAATAATTATTAATAAGCTTATAAAAATAATTATTAATAAGCTTATAATCTATTGCATAGCTTTTATCGCGGGCTTCGAGCGCGGAGACCGAATCAGAATATTCCGTAACGATAAAAACCTAACACCCCACTCCGACCACTGCGGCACCGCACCACCGCTGTGCCGCGTTGCCAGACTTCGTGAGATAGAGATGCCACGATATTTTTAACAAGAATCTTATATATAAAAATGGATTTTCAAATGTGTTAGTCGCGCTAAAACTCGAAAACGGCTGAACGGATTATTGGGCTAATTTTAGTCTTAAAATATTCGTAGAAGTCCAGGGAAGATTTTAAAGCTTAACCTAACCTAATACCCCCCCCCCCCCCCATGAATTTTAATTGCATAGGACGATAAAATAAATGCTATGCAATAGCTTTACCGCGGCAATCCCCGAGTGACACAATATGCATAATTTCTGTTTTTTTATCACCCTCTTCTCTCTTTTCAGATGTCCGTCCTCCTCCTCTTGGCGATGTGTGCGACGGTATCAGCCCAGAACGGCTACCTGCCGCCCAAAGACAACGGGTACCACTATGACAGACCACAGACGCCTTTTATCACAGAGAACACGATTAGGGTAAGATGAAAGTCCTCGGATGTATGGAGGGTAGATGGAGGAGAACTATCTTATATGGGGGATATTTGAAAAAATCCTCCAAGAGTGGCGCTAGCTGCAGCAAAGGGTATGGAATGAATGTAGCCGTTGGTGACAAAATATAAATTGAAGTTAGCCGAATAGCCGAGTCATAGAATATATTTCGAAAAATATAACCTAAAATAGCTGAAATAAAAGCTGCTAAATGATTTAAAATTTACCCTGTTGCTACTGTAGCCCCACTTTTTACATACAGAGATAGTTCTCCTCCATCTACACTCCATACTCGGATGGTACAGCTATTGTTTAGACTTTAGAGTCTAAAAGGCATGAATTAGTACCTAGTCTAAACTTTAGACTAGTTGATCCCCGCAACTACGCTTTATCATGTGGGAATGGTGTGTATGTGTTCACTGTGAAAGTGGCAGCGCTGACAAACCAATATTTTTTTCACTTTTGTATGGATAAACTTGTGAGTTGTGACTTTCCCATACAAATTACAAAAAGGTCATTGTTCTTTCAGCGCTGCCACTTTCGCACTTCGCAGTGAACTCTCTACAAGGAACACAAAAACACCCTAAAGTTAAATAACACCTCCGTGGTCTAGTGGTATAGAGCGCGGCTCTTGACTCGGAGGTCGTGGGTTCGATTCCCGCGTTGGAAACATGTTATTTTCAAGTTTGGTTAGGACAATGCAGGCTGATCACCTGATTGTCTGACAAGTAAGATGATCCATGCGTCGGATGGGCATGTAAAAAGTCGGTCCTGCGCCTGATCTCTCGCCGGTCGTGTCGGTCTTCCGTCCCACTGGGTTATGAGAGTAAAGGAATAGAGTGCTCTTGTGTACTGCGCACACACTTGGGCACTATAAATTACTGCTGCGTAGCTGGCCTGGTTTCAATGAAACCGGCCACCGTCACCGAAACCGGTGTGGGAGCTATTATTATTATTATAAAGTATAATCACTTAGTTTTGTTACACCCTGTAGAGAACTAAATATGTACTTCATTTAAATGTGGGAGTTAATTATTGTCATTGAACCGAGTTTAGCGTAATCCGTCAAATTCCTGAACCAAGATTACTCATCGCAGATTTAACCTTTCCATTGTTGTTATTTAAACATTCTAGCATATACTGTTATTTCGTTCAAGTAGAAATTACACTGTGAACCGTACATTTTGCCATGATAGCTGATAGCTGGATTTGTCTTTGAACGTACACTGCCTAAACTATATCAACGTTAATAAAATTTAGCTTAGATATAAACTAGACTAAGTTTAAAGACATATTTTATTTCTTATCTCGACAAACTGTACAGCTCCAGTATCAGTACATAATATTTCAACCTGTTCTTTCCAGACAACCCAGCAACCACCAATTCGCCAGACCACACAGAGAGAGTACCTGCCCCCGCAACCGACCAGGCAACCCGCACAGGAGGTAAGTGGAACGCCACAGCCAAAACCGGCGGAAAAAAACGTCTTAAAAAGTTTACCATGGAGGAAAATACAAGTGCAATGTGCAGACTTCGGGGAGACTATTAAAAGATGTTATCTTCACGGTTAACCTTTATTGAATGCACTTACTAGCTACTTAGCCTAACTTATAGTGTGTAACAAAAATAAGTGATAATATTTTAGGGTGTGTACATGTTCCTTGTAGAGAGTTCACTGTGAAAGTAGCGGCTCTGAAAGACGAATTTTTTTTCACTTTTGTATGGGCAAGGGCCCGAGCGTCACGAGTTTTCCCATACAAAAGTGAAAAAATCTTTTGGTCTTTCAGCGCTGCTACTTTCACAGTGAACTCTCTACAAGGAACACATACACACCCTAAAGTATTATCACTTATTTTTGTTACACACTGTATAGGGGGGAGGTCAGACAAAGTTGGCGTAGACTAAGTCTCAAAATGTTCGCGTCGCGTTGCGGACTGATTTAACCCTTATACTGCTCAACTTGCGAAACTATTGACAGGAGTTTAATTTAACTAAATGACTCCCACAAAATTTCATCATCAAAGTATCTTTTGTCCTTTCCCGGGACTCAAAGTATCCACATACCAAATTTCAGCAAAATCGGTTCAGCGGTTTGGGCATGAAGAGGAAACAGGACAGACACACTTTCGTGTTTAATAATGGCTTAATATTACCAGTAAAAATCAGATAGCAATATTAAACATACTTTAATCATAATAATTAAGAATCGTCTATGAAGTGGCTTGGCTCTTTTCTTGGCGCTGGTGCTTCGTATACACTCACTTGGGGTACTACATCTAGAAAAGAAGATATAATATTAATTAAAAAATACGTGTGACGCTCGACTGCCGCGGTAAATTGCATAGCATTTTTCCTCAACTTGTGCAATTATAATTCGCGTACGTACAAACACCGTGCCGAACGGTAACGTGAAGTGTGTGAGGTTTTTTCGTTACGGAACATCTTGGTTCCGTCGCCGCGCTCAAATCCCGCGATAAAAGCTATGAAATAACTTAAAAAACTGTAACTAGATAAACCCCAAATTTTTCAGCACAGTAAGGGATGTTTTTTTTATGAAATAAGGGGGCAAACGAGCAAACGGGTCACCTGATGGAAAGCAACTTCCGTCACTCATGGACATTCGCAGCATCAGAAGAGCTGCAGGTGCGTTGCCGGCCTTTTAATAGGGAATAGGGTAATAGGGGAGGGTAGGGATGGGAAGGGAATAGAAGGGAATAGGGGTAAGAGATTGGGCCTCCGATAAACTCACTCACTCGGCGAAACACAGCGCAAGCGCTGTTTCACGCCAGTTTTCTGTGAGAACGTGGTATTTCTCCGGTCGAGAACGTGGTATGTGGATGATGATGAATTATAGCTGAGAACGATCTCGATCATGTCAACTTTCAAACAGAACAAATTAGATCAAAATCGGTCCATTCGTTTGGATGCTACGACGCCAAAGACAGGCAGACATATCAATTTTATAACATCCTTCTTTTTGTCGGGGGCTAAGTTTTTAACTCCCGACACAAAAAAAGGTCCCTCTTTTTGGTCGGGGTCAAAAACTTATAAAAACTTTTTTAGATTGGGGTTTAAAAGTTTATAACATCCCTCTTTTTTGTCGAGGGTTAAAAATATTCATCCTCACCTTCATCAGAATTCTTATTTCCATCATCTACTTCATTTTTGTTGTTGAAACACGTTCCTGCAAGGATGCATAAAATTAAAACTACAATATCTTCAAAGATGGCGGATAGATTTGATTGGGGGGCTTAATATGAAACTTCTTTTCTTAAATCACATCTAATTAACACAAAGTTAATAAAGTAAATAACCAAATCAATAACATAATCAACGCTTCTTTTGTCTTACGAATTTTCGGTTAGGTCACATGTCACTCTTGATGCTACAATATTTGCCATTCTTTTTAAATAAAAAGATCTTAAAAATAAATCACTTTGCTACAGAAATTTGCACTTCAGTAAGTACTTAAAAACGTACCATCTTTTTGTTTAATTCCTCCCAAACAAATACCACCTAAAATGAGAACAATTAGTTATTACACAATGTAAAAACTTCTCTGTTTCATATTGTCTGTCATGATACTTTTCAAATATGCCAGACTTTTTTTTTTTATGAAAGAAGGGGGCAAACGAGCAAACGGGTCACCTGATGGAAAGCAACTTCCGTCGCCCATGGACACTCGCAGCATCAGAAGAGCTGCAGGTGCGTTGCCGGCCTTTTAAGAGGGAATAGGGTAATAGGGGAGGGTAGGGATGGGAAGGGAAGGGAGGATAGGGAAGGGAATTGGGCCTCCGGTAAACTCACTCACTCGGCGAAACACAGCGCAAGCGCTGTTTCACGCCGGTTTTCTGTGAGAACGTGGTATTTCTCCGGTCGAGCCGGCCCATTCGTGCCGAAGCATGGCTCTCCCACGTATAAATTCTCTGACTCTGACTCTGTATAATTATTCGCTGTGTTTAATTTTTATATTGTATTTTCTTTAGTAATAACCGTAAAGTTAATATACCTAGCGGAATAGAGAAACAAAGGCCTGAGCAAGAGAGATGTCACTATCAGTAACACTGCGAGGTAAAGAGACGTGTGACACATGACAGCAGCACTCTTTTTTTGACGTCCAGTCGGCACGTGCCGCACATTGACAATTTAATCTCATAGAAAGATGATTGTGTAAGTGTATGCCGTATACGTCATGTATAAATTTTTACACACAGATGAAAACCAATTTCGGCTTCGTTTGACAGCTCGAGATTGTTGCTCTATTCCGCTACGAGCAGGTATATAAACTTTATGGTAATAACTGCTACACTCAGAGACATTTAATGACGATTAAACTTCAGTTTAATGAATGGTTTGACAGATAATGTATATATGGAGATTTTGTGGTCATTCAATTACAGTAAATATTCATCTCTGAGTGCTTAAAACTTTATACGCACCGGCGTTCTTATCATCTTCCACTGACAGGTCCAAAACTACTTTTCCGTTTGGTGATGCTGAAAAGAAATATAAAAATCAGCCGAGTGTGAGTCAGACTCGCGTACGAAGGGTTCCGTAACATTATTGAACGAAAGTTGTCAAAAATTTGCGTTTTTCTGTATGAGAGCCCCCCTTTTATTTAATTTATTTTGGGGCAACAGAAACACCTAATATGTGAAAATTTCCACTCTCTAGCTATTACCGTTCTCTCTGAGATACAGCCTGGCGACAGACAGACGGACAGACAGACCGCAGACGGGTCCCGTCCCGTTTTCACCCTTTGGATACGGAACCCTAAAAAATTATACTTGCCTTTACTTTTAGGCTTGTCTTCCCCTGACAGATCTAATGCCGTATCCACACATGCCGGGCGGTTACAAGGCAGTCTGGTAGCCAGTGGCGAACCCGGCGGTACAAGCCGGCGGCATGTGTGGATACGGCAGAAATCTACACCACCCTTTGGTGCTGAAATAAAACCGCATTTTCAGAAAATCTTTTTCAGTATCCGGGATTTTACAATATTATGTATCGATTCTCTCTCATTCACTCGTCGGGGGTTAAAAAGATAGGAATACCCAATTTTTAACGTGGGAGAGCCATGCTTCGGCACGAATGGGCCGGCTCGACCGGAGAAATACCACGTTCTCACAGAAAACTGGCGTGAAACAGCGCTTGCGCTGTGTTTCGCCGAGTGAGTGAGTTTACCGGAGGCCCAATCCCCTACCCTATTTCCTTCCCTACCCTCCCCTATTCCCTTCCCTTCCCTACCCTCCACTATTACCCTATTCCCTCTTAAAAGGCCGGCAACGCACCTGCAGCTCTTCTGATGCTGCGAGTGTCCATGGGCGACGGAAGTTAATTTCCATCAGGTGACCCGTTTGCTCGTTTGCCCCCCTTATTTCATTAAAAAAAAGTTTATTTTTTTATTTTTTTATAAAGGTGGTCTAAGCTCACTTGTACTTTTCTTTACTTTTTCCTCTTCCACTGACAGATCCAAAATTACATGCCCTTTCGGCGAACCTGCAATAATTTAACATACAAAAAATAACAGTCAATTAATTTCAACCCATTATAAGTATACATGTACAAATATAACTTTTGGTGGGTTTACCACTAGTACAATTTGTTTTAAAATTTAGAAATAGGACATTTTTATTTTTATATAAAAGTAGAAAATAATATTATTGCAATCTAACCACGTAGGAAGAACATAGGCACATCCTATTGGTTATTGGTACCAATTGTTTATATATATATATATATATATATATATATATATATATATATATATATATATATATATATATATATATATATATATATATATATATATATATATATATATATTTCCACCCCGGAGTTGATATTGCGTCCTACATGGCGGTTTTTACCGATGATATTGCGTCCGACTGACTTGTTGCATCCTGTATACGGACGCAAGATTGACCATCTCTCAAATTCAGCCAGAAGTAGTGTTAAGGTTAGTACAATGGCTGGGTGAAATATTGGCATGGACGTTGTTTTGTCACCGGAGTGCTTTTCGGCGTATTTCTTAGTTCCGCTATTTGGCGCGCGAATTTTGGAGGTCGCTACTGTGCGCCGTATATCGGTGGCGTATATTCGATACTTTGTTTACGTATAACACGCCGATAATGTGGATTCCTGTATATAATAAAGTTTTTATCAATTCTAATGTGTGATTTAATTACGTCCCACAAAACGACATCGTCCCAGAGGAGACGCGGGGGTGACAGAGGTGAGGGGGCGGAGTTCGCACGCGACATGCAAGGGTATGTTTTTGTTTATATTTTTTGCCGGCCAGCGCGGACGTAATGACGCTTGTGGTATAAATATTGTGTAGTGGGGCGAATATTTGAGAGAGACTAAATTCATGTCTTCAAAGTTGGGTTCACAACGCCTTCGTAAATTTGATGTAATATTACACATTTCAATGTCTAATTAACTTACAAAAATGCTGCTAAAACTATTTGAAAGTAGAGTTATTATTTCAAAAGTTATTATAAAAAAAAGTACCACATTATGAAATTTTTGCGTGTCGTTTCGATACTGCCGCTCACAATTTATTATTTATAAAAAAAAATGAGCTAGAAAGGATTAAAAATTTAATGTTAATTTGAAGATAAAGAAGAGAAGAATCCGATACCAACAAATAACACATCAACTTACATTAAATAACTAAAAATTATATTTTTAAAATGTTCATAAAATTCGCGTCATTGTCCTGCGCATTGTTTGTTTTGAATGCCTTGCCGATATACTCAACGTGACGGGTTGAAACCTATTTTGCGATAAAATCTGCTGGCTCACTTTATTTGATCGCAGTGCTTTGGTGTGGATAGAGGTCTTCGTTTTATGCTCTCTCTCTCTCTTTGAAATACGTTCTACAAAAATTTCCAAATAAGACGTCATTTACATTTCTCGATGTGTGCCAACATTTGTCTGTTTTTCACTACTTTTTTTATACCAAGTTATAAAGGCCCGCAACATTTCTAAGTTGCGGGCCTTAAGAAAAGTAGTAAAAATGTTATCTACACTTCAATATTATAAAGCAGGAGAGGTTGTTTGTTTGTTTGAACGCGTTAATCTCAGGAACTACTAGTCCGATTTGAAAATTTCTTTCAGTGTTAGATAGCTCATTTATCGAGGAAGGCTATAAGCAATATTTTATCACGCTAAGAATAATAGGAGCGAAGATATAGAAGAATAGAGGAAAATGTGGAAAAAACGGAGGGAAATTATTTGAAAGGGCTTATTTGAACGCGCTTATCTCAGGAACTACTGGTCCGATTTGAAAAATTCTTTCAGTGTTAGATTGTCGTGTCAATGGTTGTCGTGATTGATGTAGATCGTTTTTTTTAAAAGAAGTGATTTTAAAAACTATTTTAAAGACAAAATAAAATGGCCTTGGCCGTCGACCCATTTTGTAATACAAAAAAAATGTTTTAATTGTGGTGCAACGACCAAGAATAATATCAATATTATTACAAATAATTTTGTTCTACCTATGAAACGAAAGAACATAAAATCGCTATATAAATCTTCATTTTTCTGGTGCAGCATATTTATTTACAAATAAATATGCAATTTACGATCATTATCCTGACGTCCAGTGTCCTGTTTGTTGTTGAACTGTTTATATACTTACCTGTCTAAAAGTATTTTGGATCGATTGTATTAACTACTATGTCCCTACCTACATACCTACGTATATGATTTTCTTTGATAAGTACTTACCTATTGTATATTTTAAACAAAAGCCCATCAGTGACTGAGTTTAGACTGCGAATTGGGTTGGGACTAATGTATTTTTAAATATCTATACTTACTAATATTGTAGAGACGAAATATTTAATCGTTTGCTTATTACTATTTAACTTACGAGTTACGAGACTGAACCAATTTAAATAATTCTTTCGCTATTAGAAAGCCACGGTAATGAGAAAATAGCCCAAACAAGTGCATCGAAACTCAACGTCAAGTGGTTACCGGGTCATGGGCTAGGCTGTACACTGTACAGTGTTCTGAGATTTTTTTTAAATCTTGACTTGGTGACTTTCTTCATTCATAAATCGACACCCTTGACAAGATTTATAGTAACTGTGATGGCATACTTATAATAATAATAATGTACTTTTATTCAGCTCGATAACATAAAAACCTTAATCTAGACAATTACAACATGCAAATTATTTTATTTTCAATGGTTTTTTATATTAGAATGTTAAGATCGCAACCGGCAGCTTAGCTAGGTTACAGTATAACCTGTGTTAAAGCCACCGGACCCTTTCCCAACTACTGATCGCATATCGCTGATTTTACATTTCAGGCAATTAAAATTAGATTACAAATTAAATCAATGTTTAAAATTAATCAAACTTGATACAATAAACGGGGGCGGTGGTTACACGCGTCCGTAGGAATTACCTTTTACTACCCTACACGTGTCCCCCGGGTGGTGCTAAACGAGTAACAACGCCGAGTCTCAGGCGGCGGATATGATAACCTGACTCCTAGGCAAAAAAGTCTAGCGCGGAAAGCAACGGGAAACTACCGCGACTAATCCCAAGAAAACCACCATGATTAAGAACGCCACCAGAGATAATATGATGTCATGCGACCCGACTAACGCTCGGCGCCAGCTTAGTTCCGGGCCGACTGGTGTGAAATTGGCTACCGGCTGCAGGTCAGTTAACCAGCAGGCTGCTTGCAGAAACTCTGCTACTGTTGGAAACATAACATCTTACTCTAGCAAACTAACACCCAAGGGAAGGGCAATAACAATAGGAACCTGGAATGTCCGTGGACTTTTAAGGCCAGGAAAAACCGAAGTTGTTGAAGCGGAGATGGAGCGCTATAATCTGGCTATACTAGGATTGAGTGAGACCCATGTCAAAGATAACGGATACCACATCACACCTGAAGGAAATATGGTAATCTACTCTGACAGGCAAGACAATAGTTTTAGTGGTGTGGGCTTCATAGTTGCTAGCTGGCTACGATACAAGGTATTGGGGTATAATACCATCAACAATAGAATTATATCCTTAAAAATTTCAGCCCATCCACACCCAATTAACTTTGTACAGGTCTATGCGCCGACCACTGTAGCCACCGAAGAAGAGATGGAGGAATTTTACCACGAGCTAGAATTAACCTGCAAAGCGTTACCAAAGAAGGAATGTACTATCATCCTGGGAGACTTTAATGCTAAGATAGGGCACACTGATAATGATCAACACCTAAGGAATGTTATTGGGGAATACGGCTTAGGAGCCCGCAACAGTCGAGGTGAGATGTTGTTAGAGTTTTGCATTGAAAAAGGACTATTCGTAACTAACACGGCATATAAACAACATCCAAGACGCTTATGGACATGGCGATCGCCAACAGGTCATAAAAATCAGATTGACTTCATATTAATCAGCAGCAGATGGAAGTCGTGCATAACTCTCTCAAAGACTTTTCCGGGTGCAGATTGTGGCAGCGACCATCAGCTGTTAATAGCTCAATACAGAGTCCGCCTCAAAGTAGTTTCAAAGCCTCCACCATCCAAAAATATTCTTCTAACACAAGAAGCGAAAGCTTTTGAGGACACACTACAAACTTGACTGGACAGTGAAACGTATTGCCCATTTGACTCAGCCAATACATCATGGAATCAGCTTAAGGCCGCATTAGAAGAGACAACTAGAACAATCACAAATGGACGGAAAGTAAAACACCCTAGATCTGAGTGGATGACCACTTGGGAGGCAATCGCACAAAGAAAGGCTCTAAAGACTGGAGGAATTCGTTCAAAGGAAGAACAACAGCGATACTCTGAACTTGACTCACTAGTACAGCGTCTCTGTAGACATGACAAGAATGCATATATCAATTCCATATGTAGAGATATACAAACACACTCTGATACCCTACATCCAAGAGACATGTTCCAAAAGGTGAAAATTCTCACACGGGAACGAAAATCAAAATCTTGGAACATAGAAGATGAAAAGGGTAACCTGATTTTAGACAAGAAACAAGTGATGACAAGATGGAGGAACTACTGCCAAGACCTGTACAAATATGACGCTGATGAACCTGACACTAGATTAGATTTTACAGATAAAGAACCCGACATCGTTCTCCATGAAGTAGAATCAGCTATAAATAAGCTCAAAACAAAAGCTTGCGGTGGAGATGGTATACAGGCACAAGTGCTTAAGAGCTTGGGTAAGTCTGGAATCAGAGTAATGCATTCAATATGTCTTAAAGTATGGAGAACAGGACAGTGGCCAGACGATTGGACAGAATCTCTCGTGATACCACTACATAAGAAAGGGTCGACTAAAAAGTGTGGAAATTATCGGACCATCTCACTAATTTCACACGCCAGTAAGATTCTTCTCCATGTTATAAACAACAGATTGGCACACTATATAACTAGACAGATATCCAAAGAGCAGGCGGGATTCGTAAAGGGCAGGGGTACCCGAGAACAAATCCTAAACATCCGTCAGCTGATAGAAAAGAGCAGAGAATTCAATGTCCCAATAGTACTCTGTTTTGTGGATTACGCTAAGGCCTTTGACTGCATCGTCTGGTCCAAAATGCTGGAGGTGATGAGAGAGTTGGGCGTCCCCGATCATCTCATATTTTTGGTACAAAACCTCTATCTGGAAGGTCGATCAAGGGTGCGATTAGACAATGATCTGTCAGAGCCGTTTGCTACAGAGCGTGGTGTCAGAAAGGGTTGCATCCTCTCTCCACAGCTGTTCAACCTCGTAGGCGAATATATAATGCGTCGAGTGTTGGAAGATTGGGAGGATGGTATTAAAATTAACGGATACCTTCTCAACAACCTAAGGTTCGCTGACGACACCACGCTTATAAGTACTTGCGAAGTGAAACTTGCTGAACTTCTAGCGCGGCTCGAAAAGATTAGTCGAGACTTTGGCCTCCAAATCAATCGCAATAAAACCAAACTGATGTACGTCGATAAGCTGAACCAAAAACAAAAGATATCCTTACTACAAGATCTCCAACCCGTAGAGGAGTTTGTCTACCTGGGATCGTTGATTAGCAACAATGGTAACTGTGAGAGGCTCAGTCCGACGGGCTCAGATGGCTAAATCTGCGGTTGGGCGCTTAGAAAAGATATGGAAGAATAAGAACATCTATCGTAGCACAAAAATAACACTAATGCGTTCCCTAATCTTTTCAATATTTTTATATGCCTCCGAGACATGGACACTAAAAGCACGTACTCGAGCTAAGATTGACGCTTTTGAAATGTGGTGCTGGCGTAAAATGCTCGGCATCCCTTGGACCGCACACCGGACCAACACGTCTATACTTCAGCAACTCAAAATTACCACCCGCCTGTCCACGCTTTGTCTACAACGATCACTTGCCTTTTTTGGCCACATAGCCCGCCGGGAGCCTAATAATCTTGAGAGTCTCATACTAGCTGGGCAATTAGAGGGGAAAAGAAGCAGAGGCAGAGTGGCTACACGATGGACAGACGCGATTGTCAAGGCTGCTGACTGCACGTTCCAGGAGGCATTTCATCAGGCCAAAAATAGACAAGTGGAGAGCCCTATCCCAAAAAGCAAATTTTGGTGGTCACGTCCCTCAGCCATGAGGATACGACTAGGAAGAAGAAGATATAATAAACAATACAAAAAACGATCGAAACGATCTATATCAATCACGACAACCATGATTGACTATGACTGTCACAGCACAGAACGCAACGTCGCGTCGTGTTTGTTTACGCGCGCGCGTTAACCTACTACTTACGAAAAAATTTATTATTATTGTGAACTTGTATTATAATCAAATACCGTCCTCTTTTTGTACAAAACAAATGAACAGAAATAATAGGTACTATTATAGATAATAACCATAATTTAAATTTACAAACAAAGTATATATATTGTTGTGTAATTTTTGTGTAGTTGTGTAAATTTTTGAGATTTTGGACTGATTTATCTTATTTTTGATAGGTGCGTTAATAATTTTTTAAGCGTTTTTATTTTTCTTTTCGACGCCTAAAGGGCCTTTTTTGAGACTTTGTACTGATAGGTATGTCTGATATGTGATTCTTCAGGTTAATATTTTTCTAAGCATTTTTGTTTTATTTTTTTAACGCCTAAACGGCTAATAACGAATTTCAATTTGTTAAATTTTATCAACTTGTCACGTGGGCAGAGCCACGATTGAAAACTAGTATTGCTTACATACACAAGTTAATTATAGTCAATGTCACAGTAAATTAGCCTCTCAACTGGTCGTTCTTAAAATTGTTAATTTCTTAAATTACTTTTATGTTCCTATTTCGGTGTATTTGATTTGTCCGACACTTTGATTATTATGACTATGGGTTTATTATTGTACCTACTTGATTTTAAACAATAAAACTTAAAAATACCTACTACCGGAACAATTGTTTTATTTTGTGTTCATACTTAAGTTCAGAAGAAACACGCTCACATAATTATCATATCTATCATAATTATCCTTAATATTTTTTAGTTAGCCTAGCGGACTTACCTAATTATAATTTAAAATTTAATTAATCTATGTAATATACGGATAACTTGTTTTTAATGTCTGTTATGTACTCCAAGTTATAGAAATAAGTATTTCATTTTAATCGACTTCATAAAGAGGGATGATTCTCTATTCATACATACATATCGTCACTCCTGTCCCTCATTGGGGTAGACAGAGACCACATCACGCAATGAATTTATTGGGATCTATTATATAGATACCTATGTATGTATCGATATAACATATAAGGTTAGGAGGAAGCAACAAACTCAACAGTTTATGGCGTACATACAAAAATAATATACGGTACCGATATAATCTCAAATATAGTAAGGAGTCATTTAATTAGTAGAATGCATGGAATTAATATAGTACAATATACGGTATCAATATATCCATACATTTAAATGGATGTAGGAAAAACGATTAAATGCACGGAACGAATACAAAAATATACAATGTGTCACATGATTTCCATCGAGAACGGAAGCAAAAAACCAGCGAGAATTATTTCAAATTGAATATCTAATTTTCGTACGTAAACAAAATTTCTCGTCGACAATAGAATTCACATGACAGCAATGTAACTATATTCGCACGAATAACAATTAAAAAGTCATTGGAAATGGTAGACGCCATAGGGTTCGACTTTGAAAAGACGCAACAAGTCTTCGGCGATTTAAATATATATATATATATATACTTATATACGAATATTTGAAAAATAGTAATTTAAAGTACACACCTGTACTTGTAGTTATTTTTTCCTCTTCCACTGATAGAGCCAAAACTATATCATGTCCTGTAGGCGAAGCTAAAATAAAACAGTAAACATAATTTATGTTATAATAGATGACCCGGTGAACTTTGTATCATTTCTCTCCTAATTCATTTTAACATAGCGCCATCTATTGAATATTTACTAAATCCGTTTAATAAATAACGCCATCTATTAGAATTCTTTGGCTCAAACAGATAATAATTGTTACTATCGATTAAAAGATAGACAAGATATTTGTAAAAAAATAATACTGTTACTATAAATTGAAATTATTATTTTTTTTTTTTATGAAAGAAGGGGGCAAACGAGCAAACGGGTCACCTGATGGAAAGCAACTTCCGTCGCCCATGGACACTCGCAGCATCAGAAGAGCTGCAGGTGCGTTGCCGGCCTTTTAAGAGGGAATAGGGTAATAGGGGAGGGTAGGGATGGGAAAGGAAGGGAACAGGGGAGTATAGGGAAGGGAATTGGGCCTCCGGTAAACTCACTCACTCGGCGAAACACAGCGCAAGCGCTGTTTCACGCCGGTTTTCTGTGAGAACGTGGTATTTCTCCGGTCGAGCCGGCCCATTCGTGCCGAAGCATGGCTCTCCCACGTGTAAACTGGTCGCTGTTAAGCATTAGTGTCCTAACCCACAATTTTTTTTGTCGTTAAATTTTGAATGCAGTCTTGTTCTAAATCATCTAAACAACATAACTGCATTCATAACTCAATACGTAATTTTTGTGTGGGTTAGTACACGAATGCTTAACAGCGTCCAATTTACTATCCTATCTTTCAAGTTGAATCAAATTTCAGACGGTGTACAAAACAAATACACCGTCTATCGGACGGACAAACAACGTGACACGAAATTTTTGTATACTAAAAAGATTTCATGTGTTAAATTCAACATCGTGTTAAAAAAATAAAAAAAGTATTAAAAAAAATCTAAATTGTAACTCACCTGTAGTCGTGGTAACTTTATCGTCTTCCACCGATAGAGATAAAAGTACATGTCCCTTTGGCAAAGCTGAAATTAAAATTTAAATTGGCCAAGTGCGATTAAGACTTACGCACGATGGGTTCCGTACCGTACGTAGACAAAAATACACAAAAATTGTGTTTTTTTTTTTACACACTACAAAGCTTGTGGGCACGGAAAAAATATTATACTGGGTAAATGACTAGTGATTGGACAGTACCAGTCATTGGAAAAAGCACAAAAGCACAATATTTATCAAGGTTGCTTTAAAAACTACCTGTTTTTAATATAATAGAACGCCTGATTTTAAAGAAAAACAGTTAGTTTTTAAAGCAACCTTAACAAAATATATAGTGTTTTTGTGCTCTGTCCAATGACTAGTACTATCCAATCACTAGTCATGTCCACCCTATGTATTTTTATGACATTTATCTAAAAAGAACAAACCTGTAGTTGTTTTTCTTTTTTTATCTTCTACTGATAGATCCAAAATAACATGTCCCTTAGGTGACGCTAAAATAAAACAATCCATAGTAATATTATAAATGCGAAAGGGTAGCTCTCTGTCCGTCTGTTACCTCTTCACGCCCAAAGCGCTGAACCGATTTTGCTGAAATTTGGTATAAGTAATAGCCAGACCAGCGAGAGATCAGGCGCAGGACCGACTTCTTACATACCCATCCGACGCCTGGATCATCTTACTTGTCAGACAATCAGGTGATCAGCCTGCATTGCCCTGACCATGTCCTAACCAAACTTGGAAATAACATGTTTCCAACGCGGGAATTAAACCCACGACCTCCGAGTCAAGAGCCGCGCTCTATACCACTAGACCACGGAGGCGTACAAATTTGGTATGGAGGTACTTTGAGTCCCGGGAAAGGACATAGGGTATTTTATCCCAGAAATATGTACGGTTCCCACGCAATAAACTAATATTGGCAAGTAAGTCGCGGGAGCCATTTAGAGAAAAATATAATAGTATGTATTTTAATGACATTTATCTAAAAAGTACTAAATAGTACGTACTTGTACTTGGCGTTACTTTTCCCTCTTCTACTGATAGATCTAAAACTACGTTTTTCTTTTTTAGAGCTGAAATAAAATAAATAAAATATTTTTCCAAAACTGTCACAATTGAGTATAAAATTACATTTAAATTTGTATTTAGTACCTTTATTTTTGTTTGTCTTTTTATCTTCCACTGATAAATCTAAAATTACTCCCTTTGAATCTGAAATTAAAACATTTCTAAGTTTATTCAGAAAATTGAGCAAAATGTCAGTCTAGTTAGAGTAGTTAGCACAGAAATAAATCAAGATAGAACGGCGACGCGCGTGCGTTGCTAAGGAATCGATCGTGTCAAATTTTGCTTTGCATTTAATTCAGTTCAGTAACTTACCCGTGGAAAGAAATACCTCCTTTTGACCGATTCACTTTCGTACTTCTGTTTTTACAATTAGACACTGCACAATGATGCATTTTTGCACAACCACTCCGGAGTCCGATGTAATCAAGTCGAGACGTGCGCGCTGACTGAATGAACGTTCAACGAATCTTGCACGACAGAGCAAGATTGAAACACGCGTACTCCACCCGCTTAGCCGTTCTATCTTGATTTATTTCTGTGGTGGTTAGTTTTTCACTCATTTTGGAAATGGTTGTCTATGAAGACGCTTTAAACGTGACTGTACTTATATTATTATTATACAAACTAAATGCTTACCATTATTTTTCTTCTTCTTTTTCCCTTTATGTTCTTCTTCAACTGATAAGTCTAAAACTACACCCTTTGGTGATTCTGAAAAGTAAAATGTTTTTTAAGTATTTCAGATTACAAATAGAAACATGCATAATGCATAAAGAAAACTTTATTTCCTGATATAGTTACCTAAATTATTTTTTATTACATACCTTGGCTCGACTTTGTGTATTCATCTTCCACTGAAACGTCTAGAACTACTCCCTTCCCTGAAATGAATTTTTTTCTCAAAAAACAATTGAAAATCGTGAAAATCTGGACACAATAATATGATGAATAATATGGTCTATTTAGTTTTATTTTTAATTTTTATTTAAAATAGTTTGGACATGTTTTATACCTTATATTATGAATATTTTTACCACTTACCCCCACTTTTCTTCTTTTTTTCCTTCCTGCCCTTATGTTCTTCTTCCACTGATAGTTCTAAAACTACACCTTTTGGTGATACTGAAAAGTAAATTCTTAAAAGAAAAATGTTTAAAAACCAGATGTTTTTAATTTTTATGTATTTTTGAATTTTGTGTGTATTTCATATAGTTATGTATACCTAAAATTATTTCTTTAGATACCTTGACTTGACTTTGTGTTTTCATCTTCCACCGATACGTCCAAAACTACTCCCTTCGCTGAAACAAAAAAAAACTAATTATTTCTAAAACATTGATTATAAATGTGTCTATTTGATGACACAAATCTAGGACATAATAACATATCTAGTTATAATATAGATTTTAAAATTAATTATCTATTTAAAATTGTATTGCTATGGTTTGTATCTCATATTATGATTTTTTACTACTTACCCTCACTTTTCTTATTTTTTTCCTTCCTTTCCTTACGTTCTTCTTCCACTGAGAGGTCTAAAACTACGTCTCCCTTTGCTGAAGCTGAAAGTATATTGTCACATTCACAGATTTTCCTAATTTTTAACATGATGTCTAGTTAGTGTCATAAAAATGGAATATTAACACTAGATAATATCAATTCAGTTAAATACATTTAATTCTAAAAATAAAGTACTTACCTTTACTTTTCTTCTTCTTTTCCTTCCTCTCTTTACTATCATCTTCAACTGATAGGTTTAAAACTACTTCCTTCGATGAGTCTGAAAAGCACAACACAAACACAGCATTTTAGTAATACTAGAGATCGCCCAAGGGTCGAAATTCGACCTTAGTTTCAACGACATTAGGACTACTACCTATATTTTGTAGAAAAATATTGACTTTATCATAATATTTTTTTCAACTCTTGTCTCTGAGATTCAGCTGATCTCAGACTGGCCCTGTAAACATTGTCTAATAGTATCTAAGATTCAATAAAAAAAATATAATCCATTTTCAATTTGTCATCTCGTTGTCAACAGACTTTAACCATAAATAAAAGAGTATAATTCGTATATTGTATATGCTTGTCACTCAAAAATCTGTCATTTTTCCTAGTGTGTGTGTTGTAATGTGTGTAATGTTTTATTTGTTAAAAAGATGTATGATAAAAGCATAATTTCAAAATAATATTAGCTCGATGCACTCCTTCACCATATAAACTATAACTGTGCAAAATTTCATTCACCTACGTTTCCCCATCAAAAGGGATACAAACTTTTTGGCTAACGTATTAATATATAGATTAAAATAAAAACTATTAACTACTACAAGAAGAAAAAAAATGCGTTTTTACAGAAAAATTTTCCTTTGGATATTTATCCAAAACTATTACGTACCCTTATTTGGCGTTGCATCTTCTTCTTCCACTGAAACGTCTAAAACTACTCCCTTCCCTGAAATGATTTTTTGTCTCAAAAAACAATTGCAAATCGTAAAAATCTGGACACAATAATATCATGGACTATTTAGTATATAATATTTTAAAACTAATTGTTTATTTAAAATAGTTTGGACATGTTTTATACCATATGGTGGCTTATGATTATTTTTATTATGTACTTACCCTCACTTTTCTTCTTTTTTTCCTTCCTGCCCTTATGCTGTTCTTCCACTGATAGTTCTAAAACTACACCTTTTGTTGATTCTGAAAAGTAAATTATTAAAAGAGAAATGTTTAAAAACCAGATGTTTTAATTTCGTGTATTTTGTAAGTATTTCATATAGTTTAACGTAAGTATACCTAAAATTATTTTTTTAGATACCTTGACTTGACTTTGTGTTTTCATCTTCCACTGATACGTCCAAAACTACTCCCTTCGCTAAAACAAAAAAATCTAAGTAAGTATTTCTAAAAAAACTGACTATAAATGTGTCTATTTGATGTGTGATGTGATGAATCTATCTGGACATAATATTATGTCTAGTTATAATAAACATTTTGTCTATTTAAAATTGTGTAGATAGGTTTGTACTTAATATTATGATTTTTTTCTACTTACCCTCACTTTTCTTATTTTTTTCCTTCCTTTCCTTACGTTCTTCTTCCACTGAAAGGTCTAAAACTACGTCTTTCTTTACTAAAACTGAAAAAATATTGTCACATGCACGGGTTTTCCTAATTTTTAACAATATAATGTCTAGTTAATATCATAAAAAGGAATCAATTCAGTTAAGTACATTTAATTCTAAAAATAAAGTACTTACCTTTACTTCTCTTCTTCTTTTCGTTAATTGTTTTAGTGTCATCTTCCACTGATAGGTCTAAAACTACTTCCTTCGATGAGTCTGAAAAGCACAACATAAGCACAGCATTTTTGTATTATTAAAACAAAATCTAAATATAATACTTTTTGCTTCTAAATATAATGAAAAAAATGTATTTTTAACAGAAAACTTTTCCTTTGGATATTAATCTAAAACTATTACGTACCTTTTTTATTTTTCGCTGCATCTTCTTCCACTGACATGTCTAAAACCACATCCTTTGATAAACCTGAATTGTTACCACAATAACAAAGAAAATAAATGATATCATACTATTAACATTTATAATATTTATATAACTGGACATAATATAGCCACATAATAACACAAAGAAATGGCATAAGCCTTGTTTGTGAAAACCTTGCTATATCATGTCCAGCTACTATACATTTTGAAACAAATGAATTATATTATATTTAATTATATTAAAAAACTACTTATAACATTTTCCTTTTTCAGTCTACTACTTTTTTCCTAATTCAGTGCTTGTCCTTACTTTTCTTCTTTTTTTCCTTCCTGTCCTTTCGTTCTTCTTCCACTGATAGATCCAAAACTACGTCATTTGGTGATGCATTACCAGCATTTTTATCATCCACTGATAGATCTAAAATAACTTCCTCTGAAGCTGAAATTAAATCCCTTCTCAGAAAAAACTGTTAAAAAACAATTTAAACATTGTATATAATATATCTTATATGATTATTATTGATTCAAAAAACTAAATGCTTACTCTTACTTTTCTTCTTCTTTTTTTCTGTTCTTCCTTTATGTTCTTCTTCTACTGATAGTTCTAAAACTACTCCCTTTCCTGAAGCTAAAATGAAGTATTTTATAAAAATGTTGCAAGACATTAATTGCAAGACATCCGTCCAGTTAATGAAAATCTATACATAATATTATGACCAGTTAGTACACCTTTTTATCTACCTATGGACGCTTCACACCACGTCAGTCTGGCCCCGTGCTAAGTACCTAAAGGACTCGTGTTACAGGTACCAGACAACGGAAATATATTTAATACTTTTATATGTATAGACATACACATAAGATTTTTATTATATCATACACATATTTAATACACATCCAGACCCGGGAACATTGAAAACTTTTTGTTCCGTCGGTGAGATTCGAACCCGCGAACCCCGGCTTGAGTGCGTGTACCAACGCGCTCACCACTGAGCTGCAGAGGTCGTCATAATAATTATTATCATTGTAATTAATAACTTTTATCATTCTAATAACTAGTTACTTACCCTTACCTGTCTTCTTTTTTTCCGTCCTGCCTTTACGCTTTTCTTCGACTGATAGGTTTAAAACTACGTCATTTGGTGATGCATCACTAGCATTTTCATCTTCCACTGATAGATCTAAAACAACTTCCTCTGAAGCTGAAATTAAATTCCTTCTCAGAAAAAACTGTTAAAAACAATTTGAACATGTTATATAGCTTATATGATTATTATTGATTCAAAAACTAAATGCTTACCCTTACCTTTCTTCTTCTTTTTTTCCGTTCTACCTTTATGTTCTTCTTCTACTGATAGTTCTAAAAGTACTCCCTGTCCTGAAGCTAAAATGAATGGTTTTATAAAATGTTCATAAATATTACATTAATAATTGCAAGACATTCGTCCAGTTGATGAAAATCTAGACATAATATTATGACCAGTTAGTACACGTTTTGAAACAAAGTATTTTAAACACTACATTACTAAAAATTGTCCTAACATTATCAATGTAATAACTTTTATCATTATAATAACTAGTTACTTACCCTTACCTGTCTTCTTCTTTTTTTCCGTCCTGCCTTTACGTTTTTCTTCGACTGATAGGTCTAAAACTACGTCATTTGGTGATGCATCACTAGCATTTTCATCTTCCACTGATAGATCCAAAACGACTTTCTCTGAAGCTGAAATTAAATTCCTTTTCAGAAAAAACTGTCAAAATATATTTAAACATGTTGTTTATCTTAAATGATTATTATTGATTATAAAAATTAAATGTTTACCTTTACTTTTTTTCTTTCTTTCCGTCCTACCTTTACGCTCTTCTTCTACTGAAAGGTCTAAAACTACTCCCTTTCCTGGAGCTGAAAGAGGTGCTTTATTAAAAAAAACTGTTTTTAAGTAATAAATTCATACACAAAGTAATTAATAATAATTGATACACAAAAACAGGACATTTGTGAATAAAAGCAATGATATAATATTGCTTTTATTCATTATTCCGATTTCATTCTCATAAATTACCTCAAGATACTAATACCCTTACCTGTCTTCTTTTTTTCCGTCCTACCTTTATGTTCTTCTTCCACTGATAAGTCTAAAACTACTTCACTTGACGCATTATTTCCGTCTTCCTCTTCCACCGATAGGTCTAAGACTACTCCCTTTGTTGAAGCTAAAGTACATTTTTAAAAAGAATATCATAATCATAATTTTGTTCATTGGATACTCAAAAGCAGGATATTTTTCTTAGTTTGGTAAAACCTTAATATAGGTATTATGTCCAGTTATATATATTTTTAAAACTAAGCGTCGATATACAGCTGATTGAACAACTTTGTTTTTTTTTTTTAGTATTACTTTTTTATTTAAAAAATTACCTCATACCTTTACTTTCCTTCTTTTTCCTTTCCCTTTTTCCTTTATGTTCTTCCTCCACTGATAGATCTAAAACTACTTCTTTGTCTAAAAATAAATAATATAAATATCATTACAGGAATTACTTACTACAACAACAGACAAAATAATAAAATTAAAAATGATAATTTATATTTTAAAGCCCAATCTATATCTATCCGGTGGTAATCCGGAACCGGTGGTAGGGCCCAGTTGCATCAACGTTCAGAAAGTGTTTGAAAACTTATTCTGAATAAAATTTTTTGACTTTGACTATCTATAACCCACCATCTTTTTCCGTCGCATCCTCTTCTACAGATAAGTCTAAAACAACTCCTTTATCTAAAAAAATATTAAATAGTACATTATCAGAAGAAAAAATTACGAGAAATTTGTGTTTCTTTTATTTTCATTTTTTTTAATTCAAGTTTATTTGAAAATCAAGATTCTTTAACGTACCTTCAGTTTCCGTTGCTTTTTCGTCTTCTACTGATACTTCTAGAAGTACACCTTTATCTGAAACCAATGGAAATTATCAGAAAATACTAAGCACAATTCAAGTATTCAAGTATTTTCTGATCATTTTCTTTCTAAAATCCAATGTCTTTAACGCACCATCTTTTTCCGTTTCTTGTTCGTCTTCGACTGAAAGATCTAAACGGACTCCTGTAGCTAAAAAGTAAAACCACTTTTTGAAAATTTGATTTAAGTAGAAAATACCGTAGATTAAAAATATCTTAGATGATTTTTTTAACCAATTTCTTTAGCTCACCGTCAGTTGTTTCTTTTTTGTCTTCCACTGAGAGATCTAAACGAATTCCTGTAGCTAAAAATTGAAACCACTTTTTGAAAATAAATTATTTAAGTACAAAATATCTTATATTATGTTTTTAACCTATTTCTTTAGCTCACCGTCAGTTGTTTCTTTTTCGTCTTCCACTGAGAGATCTAAACGAACTCCTGTAGCTAAAAAGTGAAACCACTTTTTGAAAATAAATTTATGATTTAAGTACAAAATATCTTAGATTATTTTTTTAACCTATTTCTTTAGCTCACCGTCAGTTGTTTCTTTTTTGTCTTCCACTGAGAGATCTAAACGAATTCCTGTAGCTAAAAATTGAAACCACTTTTTGAAAATAAATTATTTAAGTACAAAATATCTTATATTATGTTTTTAACCTATTTCTTTAGCTCACCGTCAGTTGTTTCTTTTTCGTCTTCCACTGAGAGATCTAAACGGACTCCTGTTGCTAAAAAGAGAAACCACTTTTTGAAAATAAATGATTTAAGTACAAAATACTATAGATTAAAAATATCTTAGATATTTTTTAATCAATTTCTTTAGCTCACCGTCATCTTCCCTTTCTTTTTCGTCTTCGACTGAAAGATCTAAGTGGACTCCTGTGTCTGAAAAAGAAAAAAACACTTTTTCGAAATAAATTATTTTTTCATAAAATTTTGTTGACTTAAATATTTCAGAACATTTTTATGTTTTAAGTCTATTTCATCAGCTCACCGTCATCTTTCTTTGCCTTTTCGTCCTCCACCGATAGTTCCAGAAGTACCCCTTTACCTAAAAACATATTATTATCAGAAAAATACCTGTTCGTTATATTATGTACAGTGTTTGTGTTATAATATTTAAATTTTAAAAGTGAATTGTTATAACGCACCGTCATTTTGCGTTGCTTTGTCGTCTTCTACCGATAGATCTAAAACAACTCCTTTATCTAAAATAAAAAGAATCAATCAGAAAAAAATTATCATAAAAAAACCATTTAAAAATATTCTTCACTTTTTAACAATTTTAGTCAAAACCACATTTTTATAACCCACCATCATTTTTCGTTGCTTTTTCATCTTCCACTGATAGATCTAAACGTACTCCTTTATCTGAAATTAAATTTAAAATATATATAATATATATATATATATATATATATATATATATATATATATATATATATATATATATATATATATATATATATATATATATATATATATATATATATAAGTAATAAGTTTAGTTTTTGTATTATGATTTTTTTACAAATCACCGTCTTTCTTTGCTGCGTTTTCTTCTTCGACTGATAGTTCTAAAACTACCCCTTTATCTGAAAAGAAATAATTATTATCCAAAGCTATATGCACAACATTATATATACAAATAAGTATCTCAGATCAATTACTATTGTTTTTAAAGCCAATATCAGTACCTCAGAGGTAATGTGTGTCAAGTCCACTTTTATGAATTTTGCTTTTTCAATGATTTATGTCCAATTTGTTCAGACGGATTTAGTGGTAAATTGCGTCAAGTCCTAACTTCCATAGATAAAAAAATACTCAGAAATAAATTATGAACTAATAACTTAAATGACTTACCGTCTTTTTCCGGTGCTTTTTCGTCTTCCACTGATAATTCTAGAACTATTCCCCCGTTTGGTGAACCTGAAATGAAATCGTCATAAATGTTTAACTAAATTTGCATTTTATCGCTTGGTATAGTAATTTCCTTTAATAAATAATGAAATAGCGCCAAAAAATCTGATATTACCCAAAATATATATTTCTTATACATACCTGTACTTGGATGTGACTTTTCCTCTTCCACTGACAGTTCTAAAACCACACCTTTTGGTGAATCTGAAAAAAATCATATTATGAGAAATAAAAAAAATTCAAACAATAAAAATAATCATATAATAATATTTTTTATCAATTAATTTCTAATACTCACCGTCTTTTTGCGTTGCTTTTCCTTCGCTCTTTAGATCTAAAAAAACAGTAGGTAATTACTATAATATTATTATTATTATAATATTATTATAGTAATTTCCTTATTTCACTTATGTTAGGTTTCTAGGGTCCCGTATTTTATATTAGGTTTTTAGGATAATATTGTATGATGGTGACAATTATTTAGTTTTCAATTCCTGATACGTACCACTATTTAAATTCGTAGCCTGTTGTTCTAAAACAAAAACGATTTATTAAGTTTCCCTGTATATTAACAATTTTTAAAAAATTGTACCATTAAAATTCAAAATACTTTTAACATAAAATTAGACATATTGCCCCGTTAATAACACTTTATTTAAAAAAAAAATATTGTGACGGTAGAAAATATTAGATATGTTTTTAGAAAATGCACTTTTTACCATACTTTAATAAAATTTAGTACATATAAGAAGAACAATCTTTTATTTTCAGTACGCACCATCGTATTTATTTTCATCTTCTACTGATACATCTAAAACAACGCCCTTATCTGAAAGAACAGAGGTTACACTCTTCTCATTGAATTTGTTTTCAATTCCACCAAAAATGACGAAACTGAAATCAAATTTAATTGCAATTTCACCATTACAGTTTATAAAACTATACACTCACCAGGCGATGTTTTATCTTTTTCAACTGATAGGTCTAAGACTACTCCCTTAGCTGAAATGAAATTATAATAATCTTCATATCTATTTCACTAATTTTCGTGTAATGGCGGCTCTCGACATAGGCGAACGCGTTGGCCAACGCGTCTGCAGACGCGTTGGCCCAATGTGTAGAACGGGCGTTCGCGCGTTGGCCAACGTCTAAATACCTACGGCCAACGCGCGAACGCCCGTTCTACACATACCCATGGCCAACGCGTTCGCCTATGTCGAGAGCCGCCATAATATGTCAGTAGTTCAGTACCTACCCTAAATTTTTTTGAGTTTTCATAAATTTATTTTTATACCAACCTACAGCTTTCATCGCGAGATTTAACACGGGAACCGTTCACTTTTCCAGGACAAAAACTATCTTATATCCATTCAACTTTAGCGTACGTATCTATGAACGAAATTTCATCAAAATCCATTGAGTGGTGCTTGAATAAATGACAGATAGAAAGACAGACATTAATAAAATTATTATATTATACGTATATTTTATACGTAGGAGAGCCATGCTTCGGCAGGAATGGGCCGGCTCGACCGGAGAAATACCACGTTCTCAATAAAAACCGGCGTGAAACAGCGCTTGCGCTGTGTTTCGCCGAGTGAGTGAGTTTACCGGAGGCCCAATCCCCTACCCTATTCCCTTCCCTTCCCATCCCTACCCCTTCCCTATTACCCTATTCCCTCTTAAAAGGCCGGCAACACACATGCAGCTCTTCTGATGCTGCGAGTGTCCATGGGCGACGGAAGTTGCTTTCCATCAGGTGACCCGTTTGCTCCTTTGCCCCCATCTTTCATATAAACAAAAACGAGATCCTGTAGGCCTACTAAGCTATGAAACCGTTTTAAGACTCAAGCAATCGGACGAGAATGCCGCGTCCTGCTCTAACAACGTCATTTCAAGTTTGTTAGAGTGGGACGCAACATTCTCGTACGATTGTTTGAGTCTCAAAACCTTTTCGTGGTACGGGCCCAGAGCCAGACACGAACTAAACCCAATTAAATTTAATTTGATCTAAATACGTGAATACGTGAGCCAATTTGACACAATTCGCGTATATGACAGTCTGTCCATGCATAATAATACTATAAATACGAAAGTGTGTCTGTCTGTCTGTCTGTCTGTTACCTCTTCACGGCCAAACCACTCAACCTTTGCTGAAATTCGGTTCGGAGACACTTTTACTGAAAGTACATAGGATACTTTTTATCCCGGAAAATGTACGGTTTCCGCTTGATAATTGATAAACGAGTTTTGGCGCAACTGGCGTCATTTACTTTAAAATAATTATTTAAAGACCATTTTTAGGGTTCCGTACCCAAAGGGTAAAAACTATTACTAAGACTTCGTTGTCTGTCCGACTGTCTGTCGCCAGGCTGTATCTCAAGAACCGCTATAGCTAGACTTCTGAAATTTTCACAGATTGTGTATATCTATTGCCGCTACAACAACAAATACTGAAAACAAAATAAAATTAATATTTAAGGAGGGCTCCCATACAACAAACGTCATTTTTTCGGCCTTTTTCGCTCTATATCAATAATGGCAAGAGATAGGCACTTGAATTTCACACACATTCTTTTGTTATATGTGTACTTTAATATTTGATTATAATAATTGTAAAAATAAAATAAAAATTTAAGGGGGCTCCCATACAAAAAACACAATTTTTAGCCTATTTTTGCTCTGTATCTTCGCACTTGGCCGATTTTTTTATTCCACCCCTCAAGGTATTAAAAATAGGATCAAAGATCAAAATATTTCTTGCAACTGAAGCAATAAGAAGGAGCTAGTTTTTATATAAAATTATAACAAATTATCTATAATAGAATACTAAGTGCTGTGCCCTTTTCGAGTGAACTTTTATATAATTCGCCTACCTCAGGCGAAACAACATAATTATCTAGCTGAGCTTCTTCCGTTAAGAGTACAACTAGGCTAATGTCACTGGCATTAATCGTATTTTAACTACCAGTAAGGAAAAATATGAAAAAAAATAATAAAAGAATCCCCCGGATTTTTTCGAGCTGATGATAATGAACTACTAAAACTCTCGATCTTATTTTTCAAAAAAAAAACTACATCAAAATCAATTCACCCGTTTGGATGCTGTAATGCCACGGACAAACACACACACCAACAATGACAGACGTCAAACTTATAACAATTACAGTTTTACCTTCGGGGGTAAAAAATTAAATTTCTTACCCGATTTCTTTTCGTCATCTGCATCCGCTGTAAAAAAATATCTCCGATTTATTCCACGCTAACCGTACATTTTTGTAGAGATAAATTAACTTCTGTTTTTCATTAACTCTTTAAGTTTTAATAGTAGTCGTCCATTCGTCTACACATTAGATTTCAACGCGCTCACATTTTGTACTTACTTTTAAAGTTTACTTCTTCTTCTTCTTTATTATTTTTTTTTCATATAATGGCACTTCGGCTATAACCATGGCCAGTGTCGAGTATAATATTATGGCGGGAAAACAATATTCTTTAATACAATTTTTTATATATTATCGTCAGGTCAGTCAGGTCCAAAGTCTAGTCAAAGTTTAAGTATAAAGTCAATACAGTCAAGAAGTCAAGTCGGTCGATTCAGTAAAGTGGTAGGACGCTTTACTGAAACTTTTGATGGAGTTTTGGAGGGAACACAAAAGAGCACGTTTCTGGTTACTACATCACTTTCCCACACTTGTGCACGATAACGAATATTTAATGGTTAATATCCTACCAATATTACACATTAAAAACCCAGATAACACAATTTTAGGAAAATAATATAAAAACACAACATCACTCTTTCACATTCTCCCAAAAACTCTTCTTCTTCTTTAATTATGGCAACCTCAGTGAGTTGCCAATGTCAGAGTGTCTGATTTTAAAGTTTAATTTTTACGGACAGAATACTTTTACTTACGAAAGTGTACTTTTCTGTCACAAAAACTAACCTTTGGCCTTTCCTGAGACAGAAAATATTTTAATAATGTCTTTTAGATTGGGAAGAAACTTACCACTGTTGGAAAATCCTAAAAGAAAATTTAATTTTGTTAAGATTTAAGCTACATGTTTACTTTATTTTTAAAATTAAACCACGAGGGTAGATTCAAATTTTCATACAAATTTTCGAAAATTAATATTATGAATGTCAAAGATATTTTTCTGTCAACATCTTGTTACTTATTAGCCCGGCCGCACATTGTCCGAATTCTGATCAGAAACAGTTGAATTTCGCCGGACCCCGCACACTATCCGAAATATCCTTCCGGCGAGTTCGAGCTCACTCGGTTCAGTACAAAATGTAAGAGACAGCGCGGACGTTCAACCGTTTCTGATCAGAAATTTCGGACAATGTGCGGCCGGGCTTAGGTCAATGTTAAGCCCGGCCGCACATTGTCCGAATTCTGATCAGAAACAGTTGAATTTCGCCGGACCGCCACCCCGCACACTATCCGAAATATCCTTCCGGCGAGTTCGAGCTCACTCGGCTCAGTACAAAATGTAAGAGTCAGCGCGGACGTTCAACTGTTTCTGAATTTTGATCAGAAATTTCGGACAATGTGCGGCCGGGCTAAATGTTATCAAAGATTTAATAATACCAAAAATAATAGTTTTCTCTAACCTTCATTGCTGTCTGTAAAAAACATTACGAAAAACATTGAAATAACGAAACTAATTGTCTGTCTCTAAATCTTTATTTCTTTTACAATGGCTGTATCACAATTTATAAGTTACTTTTCAACACACATTTACATAATATTGTTTTCATGCTATAATTACCTATTTGTAACTTACCCGGTAGATAGGTACCAACTGAAATAACAAAAATAAAATTGTATATCACTTTTAAGGTGGGTTGCACCAGAGGCATGGTTAAAGTTTAAGTTATGGTCAAAGTTATGGTTATAGTTAAGGCTAACTTTAACTTTAACCTTAACTTTGACCACAGAATTTGACAAATGACAGCTGGTCCGACAAGGCTATAAATGAACGTGGGCGGTGGTAAAGGAGAACTGTCAAAAATGGCGTTTTTTGTATGATGACAGCGTTAGTTCCTTTTTTCGCCACGTTCATTTAAAGCCTTGTCGAGCTCAAGGTAATGGTTAAATATGGCGTCCATTTTTTACTTTAACCAAAGATTTGACATTTTGCATTGTAGTTATAGTTAAAGTTAAAGTTATAGTTAAAGTAAGGGTGCAACCCACTCTAAGTCAACTTACTGTCAATGTTCTTCTCAGTGGTACATGTAGGATGTGCCGTGGTGGCTGCAGTTTTCCCAAGCTCCGTGTCTCCACTATCTCGCATACCTACAACATGGGGAGCTTAAACCACTGAACGAAACAGACTGTTTGAAGTCTATCCTAGCTTTATCGAGGGGTATGGCTTGCAGTTGCCGTTAAATTAAAAGCGTCTGTATAGTTTTACGTTAATTTTGTTTTTTGGGGCAAAAATGAATGCTGTGCTACGGCAAATTATACAGGGTGCAATTAAACCTTTCTGCCAAATTTTGATATATTGGTCATTGTTAAAAATAAAAATAAACGTATTTTTTCTTTTATAATCACTCAGTACTAAAATGTCGAGAAATAGCTTCCGAAAGTTATCCTAAAAACACTACAATTAATGGACACGATGCGCTGGCCGCGCGTGACCTGCCCCTGACCCTGCGCGCGCCTCCCCCCGCGTCACCCCCGCTCATTCTCCCGCGCCGCGAGTGACCGTTCTGTAACGATTGTAAATGGGATAAAATGTCATTGAAAAAAAAAAATACTCATTTTTTTTTTGTAAAATTTGGCAGGAAGGTTTAATTGCACCCTGTATAAATCATTATTGTTAAAAATATCGTGGCATCTCTATCTCACGCGTCAGTCTGATAATGCGGCACAGCGGTGAGGCGGTGCCGCAGTGGTCGGAGTGGGGGTGTTAGGTTTTTTCGTTTTTTCGTTACGGAATTTCTTGATTCGGTCGCTGCGCTCAAAGCCCGCGATAAAAGCTATGCAATAGCCTAAAAAGAACAAGGCAGAAGTTCGGGTATAATACTCAAGGTCGAACATAAAACCTCCTCTTTTTTTGGAGTGGGTAAAATTGGATGGATCACACTTATGACTTACCTGTTGGTAGAATCAGGCTCAGCTTTTCTATAAATAATAAGATCTCACAAGTTCAGAATGTTTTATTCCTTATATTAAAATAAAACAGATTTATTTTAATATATTGATTTGGAGCATTGCTATAGCATTTGTTATATATTTTTGTTTAGGAAATGTTACTAATTTTGTATGAATTACTGAAATTTGTACCTCTTGTCTCTTTATTTCACGCAGAAAAATGGTGCTATTTCGTTTTCACGTCCCGGCGTTAGAACGAGAGAGCATCATTATTATTCTTATATGAAAGAGACAAGACATAGTGTCTAAACACACTAGGTTGAATTACGCTGGCGTAATTTCCGCCGCAAATGTCAAACGCATACAAAACGTGACGTAATAGTGTGTCACCCCTCGTATTCGACCCCTATTTTGTATGCAATTTAAGCGCGGCGTAAACGCGGCGGAATTTACGCCGGCGTAATTCAGCCTAGTGTGTTTAGAGCCTATAAGTTTGAATATCATTACTTACGAATTTTATTATAGCCATTTTCCACTGAAAAATATTATTTAGAAAACACAAACAAAAGTAACGTTTTTCTTTACCGAGAGAGAAAAGAGATAGAAAGAAACAGGGAAGATGTGGTTATAAAAATTGGTTAGTATAATCTTGTTTTGGTGGTCCCCTAAACTATCAATTTTATTGTGCAATATCATTGAACAATATTATTAGCCGGATGCGTTCAATACTAACCCGGCGGTTAATATATATACGTGATATTGCACAATAAAATTGATCGTCTAGGGGCCGGCTTAAGTTAAAATTAGTTAGTATGGAGAGAAGAGACAAGGAGTGTTAAAAAGAGAAGCAATACTTACGAGCCGCGTCATAGTTAACATAGTCCTGGTTTTCAACGTTATCTAAAATCAATTACGAGATGCAAAGGCCTCACAGAAAACCATCGAGATAATATATCGACTTAAACCAAATATGAAGTCTTGAAGCTAAATTGTTTTCTATATACTTACCCTCAATGCCTGAAAAGTTTATAAAATTTTGTATTTCTAGTTGTAATGATATGAAGGCGAAAGTTAGAGTGTATGTTTGTAAGGTTGGGTTGCACTAACTTTAACTATAACTGTAACTTTAACTACTATGCAAAATGTCAAATCTTTGGTTAAAATTAAAAATGGACGCCATCAAGACGCCATATTTAACCATAACCAAAGAGCTCGACAAGGTTTTAAATGCACGTGGCGAAAAAAGGAACTAACGCTGTCAGCATACAAAAACGCCATTTTTGACAGTTCTCCTTTACCAGCAGCGCCCCTGCCCACTTTCATTTATAACCTTGTTGAACCAGCTGTCATCTGTCAAAGTTAAGGTTAAAATTAAAGTTAAATTTGCATTAACTATAACCATGACTTTAACTTTAACCACGCCTCTGATGCAACCCAACCTTAGTCATTCATGTCTAAACGGCTTGAGCGATTTAATAAAGTTTAATATTATGCAGTTAGCTGCGGTAAAATATCACAATTTCTTCTCTTAATACACCGTGGGTAATGAGTATTACACCGTGGGCAAACATTTATAAGAAAAATCAAAAGAGTTTGTGCAAAATTGTAACACCGAAATGATTCTGATGGGATTCGGATGTTTTATATTATGACTTTTTGTTCATACTTGAATAATATATAAATTAAGAATACTTACTAGATAACATTTGCGCCCTCTCTTCATCAACTGAAATAAATATTTACTAGATTTTCTACCGACACAAGTAATATACAAAACGAAAAACATAAGTACTAGTTAACAACAAAGTGATTCAAAATGTTACAACGCCATCTATCTCCAAAATAATAATCTAAGCGATTTTGAGGTTATGCCATCGCAATACTTAATGTAGTACAGAAAAATGCTATTAAAACTTACCTTCTGGGTGATAAAATTTATGTTTTATATCTAATCTTGCGAGAGGCAGGCTATCTCGTCCTCTCTCTTCTGAAATTAAAATTTTAATACTCACCCATTTTTAGATTAAGTATTTCTTTGAAAAACATTTTTTAATATATTTCATTATTTTTAGCAACAAACTTTTTGTAACCCGCAAATGAATAGAATAACAGACATAACCTATACGACCTGCAAACCTTCAAGAAAAGAGCGTATTCCCTCTTAAAAGGCCGGCAACGCACCTGCAGCTCTTCTGATGTTGCGAGTGTCCATGGGCGACGGTAGTTGCTTACCATCAGGTGACCCGTTTGCTCGTTTGCCCCCTTATTTAATAAAAAAAAACAACAAAACTTTTATAAGTTTAAGTACCTAGTGCCTAAAATATGTATGAAAATGTTAAAAGAGCTCAGCATGGGCTGTTATATCTAATGCTACCAATTTAAATGACATGTATAAAGCGCTCAAAAAAAGTTTATTTTTTGCTCATAAAAAGATTGACGACCTCTGAGGCTCAGTTGGTGGACTGTTGGTAGCTCAAGCCGGGGGTCACGGGTTCGAATCCGACAAAAAAGTTATCAAAGTTCCTGGGTCATGGATGTGTATTAAATATGTGTATCATATAATAAAAATCTTAAATATAATATGTAGGTATAGTATAAAAATATTAAATAATTATATTTCCGTTGTCTGGTACCCGTAACACAAGTCCTTCAGGTACTTAGCACGGGGCCAGACTGACGTAGTGTGAAGCGTCCATAGATATTTATTTATTTAAAAGATTATTTTTGAAGCGGAGTAAAAAGTTATTTTAAAACCTTTCGTCCGTCGGAGGTTCCTTATGCTGTGTGTAAAACCGGTGTGACATAACAGAAGAGTCTGAAACAAAATATTAAAACCTCAGAGAAAATCGGCAGATTATAATGCTTTCCATACGTTGAGCGATAACCTGACGAAATTCGAAATAATGTTAGTAGTATTGTAACCAATAGCGGCGTTAGGGGGGGGGGGGGGGGGGTCGACGCTGGGCTACCGCCCAGGGCGCTGTAGGCAAATAAAAGGGCGCCACATTTTTTCAGCACTATCAGCACCCTGGGCGCTGAATAAATCTTGCCCAGGGCGCTGGTAGTACTTGTACTAGTTATTATCTATTGTGTGCTGGTAGTGTTAAAGCCGGCCCTGATTGTAACTTTCTTGACAAGCCCCAAGGCTCCGGTAGTTACTCACCAAGTACCACGTCTGCTCATTTATACAGTGTGCAACAAAAACAAGTGATAATACTTTAGGGTGTGTACGTGTTCCTTATAAAGAGTTAACTGTTAAAGTAGCAGCTCTGAAAGACGAAATTTTTTTTTTCACTTTTGTATGGGCAAGGGCCCGAGCGTCACGAGTTTCCCCATACAAAAGTGAAAAAATTTTTTGGTCTTTTAGCGCTGCTACTTTCACAGTGAACTCTCTACAAGGAACACGTACACACCCTAAAGTATTATCACTTATTTTTGTTACACCCTGTAGATCTCATTAATTATTGTTATTAAAGTGATAATAATTATGAGAATGGATATTATTGCTTTTTCACGAAAAAAACTACTGAACGGATTTTGATCGAATTTATATCCAGGTAGTCTATTTATCACAAGGTTCCTATTTATATTGGAATTTTAGAATTACATAATATAGTATGTGATTCCAAAATTCGTTATTCATATATTATATCCCTGGAAATGCACGGTTTCTCTTGGATACATATAGAGCAACGGGAAAAGCCAGTATAAAAGTATATTTTACCAAAATCAATCCACTTTTTAATCTGAAACCTATCGACGGCCGCGAAGACATTTTCCGGATTGCGAAAATGTAACGTTATATTTTATGGCTGATAAAGTTTATGAAGTATATTATTTCACAGAATTTTATGTGAATTTAAAATTGTAGGTAATCGGCACTTTATAGTTTACGCTACGTGTTCCTCTATTACAGTTTTTTGTTATATTAAAACGCGAAGTAAACGAAATAACGTTAAAATGTAAAGTTTGAAAATAACCCTTGACTGGAAACTAGTATTTGTGTCAGTAATCCGATTGTAAAATATTGAGCCGACCAAATCACAAGAACTGGCTTACAACCAACATGAAACAGATGAACCTACATTTTCCAGCACCTAGCAGGCTGATGAGTGATGATGATCAGCTATTGCTTATAACACTCTTGATTATGTCAGCGACAAAAAAATAACATCAAAACGGCCCACACTCCACCCGTTTAGATGCCGAGATGCCATGCCATGCCATGGACAGACACAAACACAAACAGACACTTCAAACTTATAACACGCATCTCTTTTCACGGGATTAAAAAAATCATTAATCAAGACAAAGAAATCAAAATGGATTTTCTTGTCTTGATTATTGATTTTTTTTGGCCGATTACAAAATCTCAAGTACAGCGCCATCTATCGTTAGTATAACTGGTCTGTGGTTAAACTTAGCACCTATCGGCTATCCTCCATCAAAACAGCGCTATCTAGTATCCTCTAATGTCAACTCTGCTTGACGTCGCGATTTATCGGTAAATAACGCCATCTAGTACCCCTTAACGTCAACTCACTTGACGTCGTGATTTATAGATTAATTACGCCATCTAGTACCCTCTAACGTCAACTTGCTGAACGTCATGATTTGTCTTTAGTGTACAACGCCATCTATTGTCTTCTAACCGCAACTCTTTTTTCAGCACCACGACCACCACGAGCACGAGCATCATCACGAGCCAGGCATGCCATTCGACTTCGCGTACGCTGTCAACGAAGACGGGAATGACTACAGCCATAACGCGAAGAGCGACGGTGACGTCACGCGAGGAGAGTACAGAATAGCGCTGCCTGACGGTCGCACACAGATCGTGAAATATACTGCTGATTGGAAGAACGGATTTAACGCTGAGGTGAGTTCTAAAATATTCTTTGGGAACTTAGGAAGTTGCTCTTCTAGGTTAAAATAACTTTTGAGGTTTTGAATAAAAACTTTTAGGTTTGAAACGTAGATACAGGATATCCCTGCGGCCTGCCTGATGGTCGTGCCAAGATCGTGAAATATACCGTTCATGGGCGTATATATAGCTTTGATAAGGGGGTCCCTAACGTAAAAAAGCGGCCAAGTGCGAGTTGGAATCGCCCATGAAGGGTTCCGCAGCAGCAAATAGGCAACGTGTTTATAAGATGGATAGTAATGGGGGGGGTCCGGACCCCCAGGACACTCCCCTTATAATATACGCCCATGATACCGTTAATTGGAAGATGGTAGTTAATTAAATTGCTGAGGTGTTAAAGAGCAAGTTTTAGCTGAGAGACGGGTTTACAGTTAGGACTTAAGAATAGATGAAAAAGGTAGAACCAGCCCTGGATTTATCAATAGGCATTAGGCAGTATAGGCCACGGCCTAGGGAGGCGATAGATTCCTACATGGGGTGCACCTGCATTGGGTATATCGTAATAAGTACCTACATTGCTTAGGTACTCGGTAACCTGTAATAATTCGTTATAAGGACTGGGAACACCAAAATGTTTATATTATAATTAATAATTACTAGAGATCGCCCAATGGTCGAAATTCGACCTTAGTTTCAACGACATTAGGACTACTATATTTTTAAAAAAAATATTGACTTTATCAAATTTTTTTCAACTCTTGTCTCTGGGACTCAGCTGATCTCAGACTGGCCGTGTTACATGCGTGCGTGTGCATTGTCTTATAGTAGCTAAGATTCATTAAAAAACTATAATTCATTTTCAATTTGTCACCTTGTTGTCAACAGACTTCAACCATAAATAAAAGAGTACCTATAATTCGTACGTATGGGCTTGTCACTCAAAAATCTGTCATTTTTCCTAGTGTGTGTGTTGTAATGTTTTATTTGTTAAAAATATATGAGTAAAGGTTTAATTTCAAAATAATATTACCTCGATGCACTCCTTCACCATGTAAACTATAACTGCGCAAAATTTCATTCACCTACGTTTTCCCGTTTTTCGTCAAAAGGGATACAAAGTTTTTGGCTCACGTATTAATATATAGATACACTAGATGTCCCGCGCGGCTTCGCCCGCGTAAATTAGAATTTTTACAGAATCCGTAGGTACATTTTCCCATAAAAAATATTTCCCCCGTTTTTCCCACATTTTCCTGAGTTTCTTCTGTCGTATTAGTCTTAGAGTAATAATATAATATAACCTTCTCGATAAATGATGAGTCTTACTCGATAAATGATCTATCTAACACTGAGATAAGTTTTTAAATCGGACCTGTAGTTTCTGAGATTGACGCGTTCAAGCAAACATACTCTTCAGGTTTATAATATTAGGTAGATATAGATTTTTTTTAATTATCGCTTGACAAACTCGAGTCTCGATCTAAAAGACTATGAAATGGTATAATATGGTAGTGATGATGATGATGATGATGATGAAGAATGTAATTTGCATAGTAGCATATGCTTTCTGTTCTTAAAACAACGCCGAAACTCCCAAACTTGTATCTATAAAGAATCAGGAATTCTCTCAGCACCTTCCGAACCACGGTATACCAGGTATATCTCGGTGCAAAATCTTACTTGTTGGTAGCATATGCTTAGAATACTTCTCACGAAACCGAAGTCACCATATGTTTCCCTATAAGTTTTGAGGAGTTCCCTCGATTACTTATGGATCCTTCATCAGATCACCACTTTTCTGAATATAATACCAAATTGAGATGATACCCTATATACCAAAAGAAAAATTTTGAAAATCGGTTAACAAACGGCGGAGTAATCGTTGAATATAAGAAAACGAACATAACACCTCCCCCATTTTGAAAGTCGGTTAAAATTGTAGCCTATGTGTTATTTATTTAATATTTTAATCAGCACATGAATTGAATAACAAAAATTTTTTCAAATTAATCGTAGCACCATCTGTCAGGACAAACTAAAATTGAAATAGAATAATATTGAATGCGATGATAGCGCCGTCCGCCGGATCTAATGTAAAACATTCCAAAATCAACAACTCCTTATAAATAAGAAATTAATTGAAAAAACATTTTCCAGTAGACCAAACTGTAAATCTAAACCATTCTCGAATCTCCACGAACACACACAAAAAATTTCATCAAAATTGGTCCAGTCGTTTAGGAGGAGTTCAGTCACATACACACGCACACAAGAAATATATATATTAAGATAAGTAAGATGCAATTTGCAAAGGAAAAAGAAATAAAACTACGTAATCCAAAATATTCTATATCAACTTTTTTGTATCCGTCTATAAAGCTAAACATAGCATAATATTATATGTATAAACATAGCATAATATTATATAAACATAGCATAATGATAGCCGATCGACCGGGTGGTCTCACTCGGTCGCTTAACTTCCTTTGCGACTTCGGCTTACATCCCCACAATATCTACTTACCGATAATAACTTACACATTACTCTCATTTCAGGTGACCTACGAAGGTGAGGCCAAATACCCTGACCAGGCCTCCATCGGCGCGGGACGTGGATCCGCTACCGCAGGCCAGGGCTACCTTCCCCCCAACCAAGGAGGCTACCAGTACTAAGCGTACGCCATCTAGCGGATAAGAGATAGTACCATTTGTTGTCAATAGATGTCGCTTTTTGTACGTTGTAAAAAATACTTTTAGATTTATTTATTTAATTAATTAGTATCATGAGATTGGTATCGCTTTTTATTGTGTACATTATTAATTGTAAGAATTTTGTGTTTTAGTTACCAGATTATCGTTCATGTTAATACTTTAAGATTTTTTTGTACCTTTTTATAAGCAAATAAATCCATAGATAAGCTGATATTTTACAACTTAATTCATCAAGCCCCATATGGTCACCGGTAGAAATTCATATATCAATAATAAAAAAATAATGATACTCAAATTCACTGCCTAAGTTTTTATTGTAAAGTTATGCATAGAAATTAATATATTCTTTTGTAATAAAATGACTTTTTTATTCCTTATCCAATAGAATATAAAAAAGTAGAATACTGTACAAATAAAAAATCGGTGTGGCACTCAGGGACTGCCGCGGTAAAGCTATAGCGAGTCTGCACGCATACGTCTAGTCGCACGCACACAAACACCATAGTAAAAGGAGGGGAAGTAAGTTATCTTCATACAAAGCACCGCGCACGGCTTGTATGTGTGCGCCATAGTATCAATGCGTCGCCACGTACGGCACACAACAAAATCTCGGCGGTACCAGCCTCTAAAACTCGCCTCCTTTTACTATGAAAACCGTTCCAAAGTCAACACACACTGGTCTGCCGAACTGAAACGACGTTAGACAATGCACATTAGGTTTATTTTCGTTACGGAATTTCTTAATTTGGCTTGACACAGCTATGTAATGGCTAGAGCTTAAGTCTTAACAAATTTGAAGGAACTAGGCATGTACAGACTTCACATGCCTTATCAACTCTTTCTTCATACCAAATCTCTTTTCGCAGAACATGCAACATTCGTTTTTTTCTAGATGGTTCCTTTTCATGTGCTCCAATCTACGACCAGAGTTTATAAAAGTCCTTTCACATAACATACATTTATATGCTCTGTTGTTTGAGTGTAACTTCAAATGGTTGATTAAAGACTGTTTTCTGGCGAACATATCTCCACATATTTCACAAACGGCAACTCTATTATGCGTCTGATTATGTTCTAATAAGTTACTCCTGGTATAGAAACCTTTATAACAGACTTGGCACACAAAAGGACGGTTTTTAATATGGTACTTATTGATGTGGCCCTCCAAAGTTCCTTTGCAAAGACTTCTATATGTACAGTGTTCACAGTTGTAATATTTTCTTCTTTGTCGCTTGTAATTTTTACGAGCAGTGTAGCAAGTTCTGCCTTTTCTAGTAATATCTATATCATCCAGATAGCCTTTCTTTTCTGACATATCTTCGATATAACTTTTATCCTTATTAACCTTTCTTATCTTATTTTTACTTAAAGAAAGTTTTAAGTTGATTGTCACTTGTTTTTCTAGGCATGTTTTGTTAATTATATTATTACAATGTTCAGTCATTTTATCAATAAGATTTCTTATAAAATGATTCTTATACATTGCAACATACATCTTGATGAGGAGATCTGAACAGGGTCTGCATGTATGTGTGCATATTATATCCTGAAAATATAGAAAAGAAAATGTAAACAATAAAAATAATTATAGAAACCAGGAACAGTGTTATAATGCTAAAGTGTGGCAGCGGCGAGACGAGCACTATCAGTGTCATATGATTTTATACTTTATCTTCATTATTGTAATACATAGTATCGCTTGAGAAGTCTACGGCCGCCCGTGGCCGCTTGCGGTCGCTCGTGGCCGCCGGCGGCCGAGATTTCTCAAGCGATACTATATATTACAATAATGACGATAAAGTTTAAAATCATATGACACTGAAAGTGCTCGCCTCGCCACTGCCATTCCGGTGTGGCGCGGCCCTTATATGTTGTTCCAATGTTCAAGTGGCTTCTAAAGGTTTAGATTTACAATTTAGTAAACTGGCTTATTATGTTTTCTCTATTAATCTTATTATCATCTAGAACTAGACTGCTATTATAGCAGACTATAGGTACTTATGACTTGTGTGAGTATTATTAGGACAACCTGTTGGGACTTGGGTCTGGGTAACTCAATAGCATAGAACTTAAGAAAGAATATAAGAATATATTAAATAGCTTACATAATATAGAGAGCACTTAATTTTTTCTTGAAAAACTGATCATAATACTTACAAAGGCGGGAAACAAGTATTTTATCATTTCACAAAATTTAAGTGATTTCATTGTGGTTGGTTCCCGTATTTCTATCTCCTCTGTAATTTCCATCATATCAGGAGATATTTTAAAGCAGAAAAAGCATGTTTTATCGTAAAGTATGTCGAGAACTATAGATTCCATGGTTATGCTTTACAATAAAGAATCAATGGGTAGAAGACGAATAATATAATTGGTCTTATTATTTCCATTAAGATTGTCTTATTTCCTATCCAAAAAGTTATTTCTGTAAATAAATAATACAAACAAAACGACTTTAAAATAATTTCGACCTGTTCACACAGTCTATGGTTTACACTTTACCAGTGTTGCCAACTTTTTTTTTACTAACCCACCAAATTCAGCAGCGTAAACCACCAGAAACCGCTAAAATCTAAATGGCCTCTCAAACCACCAGAATTCCACTAAATAACGTAAAGACAACAACCTATCGGAATATAATTTGAAAATAATACAACAATAACGTCATTATTATTATGAAATAATTATTTTTGTTACTACGAAAAGGAAAACATTAGTTACCTATGTACTATCAGAGAAGTTGATTCCTATGCAAATCGGGGACCTAAGTAGTTTGGTTGCGTTACGTCAAACCCAAATGACAGATCACAATTAACATTGAATTGACATATTCGACCAAATAACGTTGGTCTGTCAATTACATAGGAATCAACTTCCTCAATGGTACCTATGTATAAGTAGGTACTTAACTAAAGAGTAAAGATGAACGTTTTTATAAGGAATCATTGTCATTTACTTGTTCAGTTTGTGAAGAATAAATTTATTTAGTTCTATTTTTTTTAATACGGTATTTGGTATTATATTGTTATTACAGCATTTGCCTTCGCGTGCTAACCTTGCACGAAAGAAAGGCGATCAAACTTCATCCGTTTCTCTGCTAAGTCTTGACAACATTCATCATGCTAAATAATCGCTCTATATTGCAGCGTTAGAATGCGGCAAAACGAATAAAGATAATAATAATATAATTAAGTTTCCAGTGTACGTCTTCAAGGGTTAGAAACATAATAAAAAAAACTAGTGGTTTAACGTCGAAACTACCACTAACTTAAAAAATCGAATCCACCAAGAAATCCACTAGCCACTAAAACCAAATTTTTCCCGCCGAAAGGTACATCTAAACCACCAGATCTAGTGTTAATTCCACTAAGTTGGCAATACTGCACTTTACAAATACATTTTAAATTTGCTTCTTCTTCTCATTTTTTTCATGTCTAGATTAAGTGGCCCATTCACTATCCTACATTGCAGTCCACCGTGCCATCCACCGTCTTATGCAGGATTGACTATCCTACATAAGCCGGCGGCGGACTGCAGTCGGCGCGGCGGCCTGTCGTGAATTCTTTCCTTTTAAAAAGCCAATAGCAATCATCATTCCACAATAAATTCTCAAGATTTTTTTTATAAAATAAAGGAATGCACTTATTGGAGCCGAGAGAATGGAGCGAGCCGAAATAAACGAATTTTAATTTTTTTTTATATGAAATCCTATGAAACCTCGCATATTTGCCCGCGTCGAATCGGTCGAATCTGCCAGGACCCCAGTATGGGCCAACGCTAAAACTCGCGCGGGCGCACGCTTGCTTGTGTATAGTGAAAAATAGTATGGGCAGCGCAGGCGCATGCGACGGAGCGCGGACGCGGGCGACGGGCTGTCACACGCTTGACGGACGGGCAAGCACACGGCGCGGGCGCACGCTTTTCGTAATCGACGTTGTTTCCGTTGACGTCTTTTTGCCGAATAATAATTTAGTAAATAATCCATAGCCCAACATAAAAATTATACTAGCAGCGCTAAATAAGATGGGCGCACGCGGCACGCGACGGGTGCCCGCTCGTCTTCCGATGCGTGCGCCCGCGCCCGCATCCACCCGAGTTTTTGCGTGGCCTTAAGGCCTTCTAGGAGTTCGATTCGTTCGGTTCGGCTTAGTGTACTTTCACCTTTAGGGGGCAAACGAGCAAACGGGTCACCTGATGGAAAGCAACTTCCGTCGCCCATGGATACTCGCAACACCAGAAGAGCTGCTGATGCATTGCCGGTATATATGGAATAGTGTAATAGGGTAGGGGCTTTGTATTAGCTTCATGGGTAGGGGATTGGGCGGCTGAGTACAGTATAAGTAAGACGAATTTTTAATAATAAATTCTCAACAAATTGTAACATAGGGAACGTGCGCAACGCTGGTTGATTCATTCGACCCATTCACGCAATTGTTAAATGGTGTCACAGGTCACGGGTCACCAAAACCGAATCCTTTTAGAGACCATTATTTGCCAGTATAATATACTATAATTCCAGCATTTTCCTTATAAACCTTAAACATTAATGTAACAGTATTTTCACAATAATAACACAAACTGTATTAATGTAAATAATGATTTATTTATTAAATGAAAAATACACTTTGCAATAATTGCCACATAATTCATTAAGTTTATAATCACAATCAGAACTTAACCAACCGTCGATAACATTGACTTGACATAAATTGGCCATATATTGTTCTATGGTTTTTAGTTTTTATGATTGGCGTAATGGTTCATTTACAGGACAACTTTAAAAAATAATACTTAATAGAACAATAATAAAATTAAAATAAAGATATTGTACTGTTATCTACTTCTTAATTCATCAAGCCCCATACGGTCACCGGTAACCGAGACACAATAGAAATTCTATTGTCTCGTTTTTCCACGATCGACAAGTTAATCCATACTATGGGCTATACTAATATGCAATCTGAGAGTATGAGCGAATTTATATACTGCTTTGCATATAGGACACAAGAATTTGCCACCATGCGTCTTGTTCATATGTTTCTTCATACTATTCTCCGAATAATATGTTTCTTTGCATAAAGGACATTGATGTGGTTTCATACCAATGTGTTTTCTGACATGTATCACTAAACTCTTTCGACATTTGTATGTTTTACTACAGAAGATACATATCTCTTTTGAATATAAACTGTGTAATTTCTTGTGACTTTTGAGATTATATTGTGCATAATAACTTCTTTCACACATGTCACAGTTATAGGGTTTCATTTGAATATGTATTTTATTTACATGTAAAGATAATTCATTTTTATTTGAATATGATTTCTCACAGAAACTGCATGTATGCTTATTCTTATTATACACTCGATATCTTGCTATATGACGTTGCATATGCGTAACAAAATTGTCTTGATCATTAAAATATTTGTTACATAAATGACATTCTTTTTGTATATGACATATTCGGTGTTGTTTAAATTTATCTACACTAGTAAACGATCTCCCACACACTTCACATGAAATGAAATTAATTTTTTTCAACACATGTACCATTTTGGTGTGCTCAAAAAGATGAAACTTTGATTTAAATTGCTTAAAGCATTTTCCACATTCAGAAACCTTATTGTTGTGCTTCAGTACATGTTTTTTCAGGAAATAATCAGATATGAAATACTTATTACAAATTGGGCATGTAAAATAGCATTTGAAAATTTCTTGTGTAACTGTTTTAGGTTTAAATATTAAAAAGTCCCTTATGTTATTTAGTTTGTTATATCCGTTCATTCGGTGTTGCCTGCTGTAAGTATTCACTACCTTTTTTGCTAGATTTTCTTCTTCACTCTCAGAGGATGACTCTGTAATATCCTCCCTAAATTCATCTTCTAGCACCTCTATAATATCTCCTCTAAATTCATTTGGATCTTCTTCTTTAACTAAATCTACTATTGGTAGTACAACGTCACTAGATATTTCAATCATCATTGTTTTTTGTATAGCTTGAACACTATGCAAGCTTTCAAACACATGCGTGACACATTTATCGAGTCTATTTTGAACATACTCTAATTTGCTCATAAAAATATAGAAACCAAGCACATGGTTAAGGCAAGTCTCACATACTTTTTTTCCAAAATTCAAAAATGGAATCTGCAACAAAAAAATAATGATTAAAATAAAATATAAAAAGCAGGAAAACTATTCAAGTATAAAAGCAGAAATGGCACAAGAAATAAATAGTACATAAGCACTAAATCTAATATATTTTTGACTAGTTTTAATAGTAGAACACTATCTCTAACAAAAAACTTATATAACATGACATTCTTCTAATAAATAATAATAATTCCTTATTGATTATTATATTTGAAGTTTACAATCAGATTAGTATCCCAGAGAAATATTATGTAGTTGAAAACAATATGTCCCTATATTTAATGGCATGTGCTGCCACCTATAGTTCTTGCATGTTCCCTATGTACTTTATGGAAGTCTTTCTTAAGTCGCCCATTCACTATCCTGCATCGCAGTCCGCCGTACCTGCATGGCGATTGGCGGCCGGCCTGCGACACCATTCACAATCCTGCATAAGCCCGGCGGATGGCAAGGCGGCCTGCCGTGAATGGGCCCTTTTACGTATTTTTATTACAATTTTTTTTTTTTGCAAATTTCACATTTGTCTAAATTTTTGAACAGCCAACAGTAACTACAAATTATTTTAGAACTGTCTTTCACACATGTACAAGGCTTTCTAAATATCCAACAAATCTTGCACTGTACATCTTCTTTATCAATTTCACTTCTTCCTATTGGAAGTATGATAATTTTACCAGAAAATTCATTGCATTTCAACTTTTTTATAGGTTTCTTCATATCTTTTGTGTAAGAATTCTTGTAGGCTTGATTTTTTACTAGTGTATGCTACAAAATATGTATGAAATATTTTAAGACAAGTCTATTTCTATATATATAAAACTCAAGGGTGACTGACTGACTGATTGACATACTGATCTATCATCGCACAGCCCAAACCACTGGATGGATCGGGCTGAAATTTGGCATGCAGGTAGATGTTATGACGTAGGCATTCGCTAAGAAAGGATTTTGATCAATTCCAACTCCAAGGGGTTAAAATAGGGGATGAAATTTGTATATAATAATCCTTCTTAACGTGAGCGAAGGTGCGGGCGTAAGCTTGTATTAGATATTATTTAAATTTAACACAACACCCCAAAAAAGAAATGTTTTTGAGATATAATTTAAAATTTTTTTTAGTACAATTGATTGCAATATTTCCAAAGATATATAAATTAAAACATACTTACTTTCTGAAACACACTTGCTAAGACATGTTTTATCACAAACTCGCCATTTAAATCAGGATAACCGCCATGCAGGACAATATTCTCACTCAAGTCTGTCATTTTTGTCCCCTCTTCGAGGCATAATACACATAGCCTCTCTGTTTTCCCATCTAATATATTTCGTAGCATCATCTTAAACTTATGTTTCTCAATATGCTGATAATGTTTTCCAAGATTTGTACTATAATCACCACATTCGGAACAATTGAAGGCATCTGTCGGTAATTTTTCATGTCCTCCTATTTTGTGCGTCTTTTTTATGTGTTGTTTTAGATGGAAACGTTTCACGAAGGACTTTCCACATGCTTTACAGTTGTACCACATGTTTTTCGGATGCGATTCCTCATGTACCACCAATGCTTGGGGACTCGGCTGGATTTGCCAACACTTCTGACATTCTAATGCATTTATTTCTACATCATGCACTAATATTGAGTTAGTATTAACAATGTTTATGACAGGCTTCGCATAATCAATAACATTTTCGTTTTCAACGTAAATCGTGTCTATATTTGGATTGAGTTTTCGTTTGCCACGTTTTTTTATTGGTTCTATAGGATCCAACTTGTCATATTTCTCTTGTATGTCCTCAAGACAGTTGTGTATCGCTCGCTCGGCTCTCTCACATTGTTGAGTGAATAAATACGCCTTCATGGCACTGTCTAGACATTCATCGCATATTTTGTTCGGAAAGTAAGCATTGGCTTCCACCTGAAATTTTTTGTAACTTCATGAAATAACTTTCTTAATGGATCGGGCTGAAATTTGGCATGTAGGTAGATTTTATGACGTAGGCATCCACTAAGAAAGGATTTTGATCAATTCTACCCCCAAGGTGACCCCTTGGGGGTAGAATTGATCAAAATCCTATACATAATATAATAAAATCCTATATAAAATAGGGGATGAAAGTTTGTATATAATAATACATGCTAACGCGAGCGAAGACGCGGGCAAAAGCTCGTTAAATAATAAATCTCACCTTGTAAGGATAGAAACTAGCCATCATATCACGTATTTTTACCTCATGTAGGCCACTCTCAGTACCGATTTCGAGAATTTCATCCAATTCACACATATTCGAACAAATTTTTAAACAATATCTGCAAACTTTTAACCTTAAAGTACCATCTATTAAAAACTCTACTGCCTTCTTAGTAGAGAGTGTTTCAGCTTCATTTACTTGAAATATATCCATTTTTGTTTATTATTTAATAATTATAACCTACAAATACTGTGATTGATTCCTGAAATGATGGCTAAATGTTTGTAAATAGACAAGTCACAGAAAATTCACTTTGAATATTTACTTTCCCAAAAAAAATCAAAAATTCTTAATTTTTAACAAATTACTTAATTAAATAGATAGATTTCGTATGCAGCAAATCTAAAAATTATTAAAATCACTAAAAGGCGAAAAATAAAGCCAATTTGCCAATGCAATTTGCCAAACGTCAAAACTCAAACACCGACATTTGACGTTTATTTGAAGTATAAGTTCTTCTTTTTCATTTATTGCGTTAAAAATAATAATAGTGTTTGCCACATAGATGAAGTATTATTAGGTTTGCCATTCACCAATAGCTCACAATATCTTTCTCTTTAGACTTACCGAGTTTAATATTACTCGCTACTCGCTAGTCGCTACTCGCTAGTAGCAAAGGTGAATGCCCAAAAATGTATGGACCAAAAACCCGTAATCGATTCAAATCATTTATATGTGGCATAGTAGACTAAATCTACGGTATCCCAAATAAAATGTCCTTTTTGGATTAAACAATCACCAAGTACTTTAAAAACGATCGTAACCAATTGACTTTTCTTATAGGAATCTATGATATTTAGGACGACATGATGCTACAAACGATATTGTGACAATTAGTACGTAGAGATGGGCACGTACCTGGGTATTTACCCATCTACCCGGTATTTACCCTCACGTACCCGGTAAATACCCGTATCTACCCAAAAGGGCGGGTAGATAAAATTCAATACTTAAGTCACAACCACCTCAAGAACGGTAATAGCTAGAGAGTTGAAATTTTCACAGATTGTGTACATCCGTTGCCACTATAAAAACAAATACTAAAAGCAAAATAAAATTAATTTTTAAGGGGGGCTCCCATACAACAAACGTGTTTTTTTTGGCCTTTTTTGCTATCTTATCAATAATAGCAAAATGTAGGTACTTGAATTTTTACACAGTCTTTAGATGGATGTTAACTTTAATATTTAATAATAATATTAATATAAAATAAAAAATTAAGAGGGGCTGCCATACAAAAAATACAAATTTTGTCCTAATTTTTCTCTATAATGGTACGGAACCCTTCGTGCGAGTCCGACTCGTACTTGGCCGATTTTTTTTATTTACATTCTATTATTTTATTAATAATTTAAAATATTTGAAAAACCTTTAAAATATTAAAAAAAAGTATTAGACAAAATATTAGAAGACCCTTGAAAATTACTTTTAAAATAGACAATGTATAAGTATCTGGTTAAAGAAATTATATAAAAAAATATGTAGGTATAATTTTTTATTATTTATACATATAACACGTCCTATCTTATATAAAATGTGATTTGCTTTGATTTGCTTCTGATTTTTTTAACTTCTCATTCTGCTAGCGATCTGACTTCTAGACATTGAACTAGTCGTTTTGAATTTCTTCTTTGTATGGCACGCATCCATTGATGCGTCTATATATTTACTATTTATCTTTATTTACAGAAGATTTTGTGGGGCTCGTCTTTTTAATCTTTTGAATGTTTGGTTTGGTAGAGTTTTTATCAATTTTTTTGCCAATATATTGGGATGTCATTTTATCCTTTTACAATAGTTTTGAAGGGAGTTTTTAATTTTCTCTTTTACATACTTGATTTTTAGATCATTGTAGGTTTGGCTATTCGTAACATAATATGGGGCTCCAGTTATTGAACGCAGGGTTTTAGATTGGAATCGTTGTAGAATTTCTGTGTTTGATGTAGAGGTTGTGCCCCACAACTGCATCCCATAGGTCCAGATGGGTTTAAGTATGCTTTTATACAAAATAAGTTTATTTTATCAGCCAGTAAAGCTTTCGTAGCTGCTTGTCTAAAGCCTTTCTTTTGTTCCATATATGTGTTCTCCATGTTAATCGCCTGTCGAGATAAAGTCTAACATCGTTTGACTGTGGTATTTTTATCCGATTAAGTTCTACTTCTGGACATGTTTCGTGTCTTAATGTGAAAGTTACATGGACAGATTTATTCTCGTTGGCTTTTATCCTCCAATCTTTTAACCACTATGATATTTCATTTAAGGTTCTTTGCAATTTTGCCGATGCTCCATGGGCTGTTTGGTCTACTGCGAGGATTGCTGTGTCATCTGCGTATGTATATGTCAGAGCTTCATCAGTACTTGGAAGGTCTAATGTGTTTAGAAGGTAGAGATAAGGGCCCAATATACTGCCTTGCGGCACTCCTGCTTCGATTTCATGGAGACATGTGACACTATCTCCGTACTCAACATAGAAATATCTATTGCTGAGGTATGCGTTTATAAAGAGGTAGAAGTTTAAGGGTGGCTTTTTACGAACTTTATACAACAGTCCAAGATGCCATAATCGATCAAAGGCCTGTGATATGTCCAGAAAAATAGTAAGATTTGCTTTCAAAAGCTTTTTGAATTTCTTCTACTAGTCTGTGTACCTGCTCCACGGTCCCATGCACTTGGCTTGCCCGAATTGGTGATCGGATAACAGTTTACTCGCTCTGATTTCTGGCATCATGCGTTTCAGGAAGAGTATTTCTAAGACCTTGGAGGGCACTGGCAGAAGACTTATAGGCCGGTGAGATTTTTCATCCTATGGATCTTTTCCGGGTTTGGGGATTAATATTATAATCTCTACTTTACATTGCGGGGGGACAATTTTTTTTTAAATACACGCGGATTTGTGTGAGATATTTGATTCTACTTTCTGGTAACTCTTTTAGTATTTTTGGTGAAATGTTTACGCCAATTTTCATGCTGGGGAAGATTGTTAAAATGGTTCCCTTAAACGAGGATATACCATTGGTGACTTTTTTGTGGTGAACGCGCTGACTTGTGTTTTGGTGCGGTTAAATTAGACTGAGTTACTGTACTATCATCTGTACTATCAGTCAGTATGTGTCAGATTATCTGTACTATCATCTGCATAGCAATTAATGCCGTTGGTCTGCAACATGTCATTGATATGCTGTATGAATAGGGTAGGCGATAGCACACAGCCCTGAGGGATACCAGCGTCAACAGATAGAGTATCAGAGCATTCACCATCAACTACGACTGCTAAGAAACTTGTGACCCTCTTGCATTATTTCTTGGATGTATGGAATCTTGGATAATAGTGAAATTGTATATATCCAAACTGACAGCTAATACCCATAGTTTCAATCGCCTGAGCCAACGATGAGTTAGGTACGCCAAGAGAGCCGAGCCGAGCCTTAGTAATCCCTGAGCGTCCAAGTGTCGAAGGGGCTGGCTATTGATGATGGACTCCATCATCTTCGAGAAGGTTATAGCGATTGATCTGCTGTTGGAAGAATTGGAACGGTCACATTTTTTAAGTATCGGGTTCTCAAAAAGCTGTCTTTCAAGAAGCCGAAACTATGTGAGTAGGATAGTTGAGCCAAAAAAGACGCGTAAAGACCGGAGCCAACTCTGGAGCACTCACTGGAGCTACTTGCACTGAGCGCTGATAAAACCGAATATCCGACATGACGCTCATACTTCGTTACCATAACCAACCATACCGGTTGGCGGTTTCCGCCCTCATCATAAAGGGTCGAGTTGGACGACATGAGGACATGTCATAAGATCGGCATTCTCTTTTGCGTGTTGAAGGAAACACAGTGCAAGCGCTGTTTCACGCCGGTTTTTTCGGAGTCGACCCATTCGTACCGAAGAATCGCTCTCCCACGGTTAAAATGGATTTTTTTTCTTTTAAGTAACGCACAGGCCAAGAACTTTTTATATTTGATCATTAGTTGCGTTTATACAAAAACAGTACTCATTTACATAATACATTAATTTGCATGTACATAATATATAGGTGTCAAGACTGTAAAGGTGCCTCTTCACAATTGACCATACTGGCCCACTACTAGCCATCGCCATTGTGTAAACGGAGTAATGGTGTATGATGATTGATGGCGGACGATTTTCAGGCGTGGCGGGCAATGGCGTGGCCTGCAGTGGGTCATCGTGACATTGTGTACTGGTTATATAGGCGACAAGATTTTGCACACGTGTTCCTCTAATAAAGTAGGCATCCACTATAATTGTATTTCACAAAATTCTTACCTCAAAGAGGTTTTATACCTTGCGGTTGTAATAGTATAGGCTCAAGGTTAGTTAGTGGAACCTTATAATTTCTTAGGCACAATTACACAACAATATTTCGTATTAAGTGCCTACAATTACTAACAAATATTGAATTACCTATGTATATTAGAATTTTTCAAAGTTTAGACTAAAGGAGGGATGAATGTTTTGAAATTTCGCACGCGTGTTTCCCTTAACGATGAAAGCGTCCACTAAGATGATTTACTCAATTCCCAAAACTTTATCACCATTAAAAGGCAGTATACTTTAAAGAATATTAATATCACACATACAAAACCAAAATTTAGGAAAAAAGTTCAAAAACACAGCGTGACATGCGGCCGAAATTCATGAAAAACATGGTTTTGTATTGCAAACATACATTAGTTTAAGACTTAAAGGGGCTTATTCGAACAGTTACGAACTAGTGACCAAATTTGCATTATTTAATGGAGGTTTTACTAAGGATTTACTAAAAAAAAATATGTGAAAACGTACGCTGAATTATAAATACCCACCATTTTTGGGTATTTACCCAATCTACCCGGTAAATACCCAATCTACCCGGTAAATACCCAGGTGGGTAGATTGGGTATTTACCCATCGCCCATCTCTATTAGTACGTAGTAAAAACACATTTATATTTGTCTACTGATTCTTATACGTATGTATTTAATATTAAAATATTTATCACTTTTATGTCTAAAAGTATAGAATGTCAGATTGGTATAAAAAAGGTATAATCGTGGGAAAATCCCTCATTACCCCGGTATTGCTTAAAGTCAATTTATTTTCTCACTTTTTGCCATCAGATTCTGGTAGACCTAATAAAACCTACAAATAATAAAAACTAAAACAATCTAAAATCTTTATTTTCATAATTTTCAAACATCAAATTGAAAGTTTATGTTTACACTTTACCGCAGGGCCTCATAGTTTACCGAAAGGTAATCGAAAATTTAAAGCAAAGAAAGGCATGGAAAATTAACTTTCTTTGCCCGTACTGAAAAAAAGTTGTATGTCATTAGCAATGACATATATCATCTTACTTTGACAGGTTGACACTTGACACTTGACAGCTAACTTGTTTTGCCAACGGGACACAGCCTTGTCATTGGCAAAATAATGTAAATTATTTATTGTTTACATTGGGAATTAGCAAATATTTTGGCGATATGTGATGTGAGATTTAGTTTCCCATCAGCAACATGTCTTGGTTGAATCTAAATCAGAGTTTGAACAGTCTAAAGGGACAGATTACGAATTTTGCTACGGAGGTTTTAAATGATGGTTCAGGAAGTGCCATTGCGGAGGAACCCTCGCAATCATCGCCTGATGTGAAGATTCTAGAAGATAAATGTCATACCCAAGAGCTCGAGGTATGTATAGTCCTCACATTAAAGTTATATCAAGTTACTTTGACAGGTCATTTGGAGGTTATGTTTTTCTTATTATTGTTTTTTTTTCTTCGACATTTCCGTAATTTGTAGTTTACCTTTATACAAAAACCTTAATTTATCTCGAATTTACATTTGTATTCTTTAAAATCTCGTGAATAGTACAACAAAATTACTTGATCTAATAAAATTTATGGCTTTTCTGCTGTCACCTTTTTGGGAAAACCCTATAGGTTGCTTAGCAGCTGGTTATGTATATGTACTCGACGTTGTTTTCAAATTTATTGCTGTAGAATTACTCATTTATATTGTGTTTATTATAATAATTATGGGGACTTACGAATAATAAAAACTAAGAAAGTTTAACTGTGTCAAACATTTGTTCCACGAGACTACAAAATGAGTACCGAATACATGCATACATTATGCTATATTAGTAAATTTGATTGTTAGTGTTTCGTAGTTATTGTCGTATTTTAGTGTGCAAAAAGGAACCAAATTCAAAACGGTTGAAGTATGGGAGTCACGTTTCCTTAGTTTTTATTGTTCGTAGATGTGGACATACATTTTTTGCTTTAAAAACTATCCTATGTCCTTCCCCTTTTGCGATTTTCGTCTACAATTTCATTCTTTTGATGATCAGGTAGATTCAAGCAATCAGCTGAGGCCTGAGGAGCATAAATTATGTCTGTCATTATATGAAAGTATGTTGGTTTATCTGTTCTCTCTTAACTTATCAACACCCAAAAGGTCCAAGTAGGCAGCGATAACAATATAATAAATTTCCAAGAATCGGGATAATAAATATCCGAAATAGGATTAATGCTATAACCATCGAATAAATTTTGATGAAATTTACTATGGGTATATTTTTAAACTTTAAGAAACAATACATAATACTGAAAAATAAATTTATAGTTCCCATACAATAAAGCAATTTCATGGCAACAAAAATGCAAGTAATATTTAGTTTTACATATTTGTTTCTAACTCTTATCAGCACATTTTTATTTTTAGAAACACAATATTTAATTACTCATTAAAATAGTAAAATAAACTGACATTCTACAATAATGAAGTTTTTTTATAAAAGGTTCAAACAAGCAAACGGGTCACCAGATGGAAAGCAACTTCCGTCGCCCATGGACACTCGCAGCATCAGAAGAGCTGCAGGTGTGTTGCCGGCCTTTTAAGCAAAATAGGGTAATAGGGGAGGGTAGGGAAGGGAAAAGGGTAGGGGATTGGGCCTCCGGTAAACTTACTCGGCGAAACACAGCGCAAGCGCTGTTTCACGCCGGTTTTCTGTGAGAACGTGGTATTTCTCCGGTCGAGCCGGAGCGTGGCTCTCCCACGTCTAATTTTTGTTACTTGTTTGATTTACAGTGTTTGCTATCAGGCAGCAAAATAGTAGTCTAATGAACACCCTGAAATGTCAAACCAACATATTCTATTGATACAAATATTATAAATGCAAAAGTGTATTTGTCTGTCTGTCTGTTACCTCTTCATGTCCTAACTGCTAAACTATTGTTTGATATAGAGATACTTTGATTCCCAAGAAAGGACATGGGATACTTTTTTTATCCTGGAAAGATGTACGGTTCTTTAGCGATGTACGTATTTTGGCGCAACGGAGTTGCGGGCGTCATCTAGTAATATAATATGTATGTATTGTCATTTTAACCCGTCGATCGTGGAAAAACGAGACACAATAGAATTTCTATTGTGTCTCGGTTTGATAGGAAATAGACAGTATGAAACAGACACCAAGCTGCATTTATGCTGGCACTTTAAAATAGGAGAATTGAAGTGCTGATCTAAGTGACTCCTACTCATTTTTGTTCTAGACAATTTCTGAGGTCATTTTAATAAATAACTAGTATGTACAGACAATATCAAAGCCAACAGAGGGGAAGGCACAGTGTTTCGCAGCCATCTGGTTGAATCTGCTATTTGATTGAAAACCATTTAATTTACAGTCAAAGACTTTACGGGCTGTCCTTAAGTCATTTAATTCGAAGGTTTCATTGAATGAACTCGCTCGACATATTATATAACGACGCACGCACTTTTTACGTGGTAGAGCCATGCTTCGGCACGAATGGGCCGGCTCGACCGGAAAAATACCACGGGCTCACAGAAAACCGGCGTGAAACAGCGCTTGTGCTGTGTTTCGCCGAGTGAGTGAGTTTACCGGTCCAATGACCTCCCCTATTCCCTTTCCTACCCTCCCCTATTCCCTTCCCTACCCTCCCCTATTACCCTATTCCCCCTTAAAAGGGCCGGCACGCACCTGCAGCTCTTCTGATGTTGCGAGTGTCCATGGGCGACGGTAGTAAATTACTTATAATTGCTTTCCATGGTGACCTGTTTGCTCGTTTGCCCCATTATTGCATTTAAAAAATATATGATTCTCCAAAGCGACCATTTTAGCCCCGCAGGACTTTTTATTTGATCTGAGTACCAGAATCGAAATTCTTAAATGACTAAATTATCTCAAATCGATATTTTATTTTGGCGGTTCATTGACCTGTGATAAGCCTGAAGCGGGCGAGGGTTCAGCTACTAATAAAACGGGCGGGGGTGTTACGAAATTGATGTTTGTCTGTTTGTTTTGTGCGGGAAAAGGTGAAAAGGACATGATAGTAGGGTGACCATGATTGTGTAGGAAGTAGGATTCTTAGTTTTAAAGCTATTGCATAGCTTTTATCGTTCCGTAACTTAAAAACGTTCGTGCGGCGTTGCCAGACTTCGGCACAATGTTAGTGTGCGTGTGACTAGACCGTAGACGTATGCGAATTATAATTGCATTAGTTGATAAAAAATGCTATGCTGCTTTACCGCGGCAGTCCCCGAGTGCCACACGTATTTTTTTAACAAAGACAACCCTTGGAACCGTACATTTTTACGGGATTAAAAGTTTCCTATGTCTTTCCCGGGACTCATAGTATCTCCATACAAGCAAAATCGCTTCAGCGGTTTGGGCGTGAAGAGGTAACAGACAGACAGACACACTTTCGCATTTTATTAGTATGGATTTCCTTTGTGACAGTAAATGGAGCAACCGGACGTTGTCCTATTCAAAATCGTGTCAGCAGAATAATTTTTTGCCTCGAAGAATCTATTATCATCTTTATGTAGTCTACATAAAGGTTATTTGAGAGGTAGGATTAGAGTGAATGATATTTTTTGAACGCGAGAGCAAAAGCCTCGTGTGAATAAATAAATAAATACATAATACATGCCCGTCCTATATACAAGGTGTAACAATAGTATTTTAAACAGATAAAACAAGACTTCCAATCAAAATCATGTACGTAATAGTAGAGGAGGGGAGGGTGCTATTTTTGTAGTCACTCGAGCGTCATGGAGACCTAGTAGGTTTTGTACATTAGGTAAAGCTGATGAAAAAGCGTTTTTTTATTTTAGCGGTGGGTTCAGAAACTGCAGCCATTTTAAAGTTTTGAAAAAGAAAATATATTCAGAAAATTACTTAATTAGGTAAATTATAAATATATTTTGGACAACGAGGACTAAATCATTTTGTTTAGAGTAAAATAAAATATCTGCGAAGCTCAGTTAAGAAAATATGAAGCTTTATTTTTTTTTTTATCAGAAGAGCTGCAGGTGCGTTGCCGGCCTTTTAAGAGGGAATAGGGTAATAGGGGAGGGTAGAGAAGGGAATAGGGGAGGGTAGGGAAGGAAATAGGAGAGGGTAGGGAAGGGAAAAGGGTAGGGGATTGGGCCTCCGGTAAACTCACTCACTCGGCGAAACACAGCGCAAGCGCTGTTTTACGCTGGTTTTTTGTGAGCCCGTGGTATTTCTCCGGTCGAGCCGGCCCATTCGTGCCGAAGCATGGCTCTCCCACGTCCCCAAACTCACACACACACACACACACACAGCTAACTCTATATGTATAGCCTATATGGGACCCGTACACACCTTAATCTTTAAGGCTTAAAGTATTTTTTCTTAGTTTTCTCACATCCTGTATAAATAAATACATAATGCATGCCCGTCCTATATACTATGTAAAGTTGGTGAATTTTTAGCTGTTTGACGGTTAGACAAAGATGTATTATAATTTTTGATTCTATTTATACATCGACGTTCAAAAATTCATTCATAATCTACGAGGAATAAATTTTTATTATTCGTAGTTCATAATGGTGTGCTTTGACGGTAGGCAGCAGGCACGTCTAAGCGGGCCCCGTGGTCTAGTGGTATAGAGCGCGACTCTTGATTCGGAGGTCGTGGGTTCGATTCCCGCGTTGGAAACATGTTATTTCCAAGTTTGGTTAGGACAATGCAGGCTGATCACCTGATTGTCTGACAAGTAAGATGATCCATGCGTCGCAGGGGCATGTAAAAAGTCGGTCCTGCGCCTGATCTCTCGCCAGTCGTGACTCGTGTCGGTCGTCCGTCCCACTGGGTTATGAGAGTAAAGGAATAGAGAGTGCTCTTGTGTACTGCGATCACACTTGGGCACTATAAAATTAGCCACCGGCCACCGTCATCGAAACCGGTGTGGGAGCTATCTGGGGGCACGGCAGTGCCCCCGCCAAGTCGAGCAAAACAGCGGCACGGCCGTACCATACTTTTCTCGAACCAATTCAGGCTCTTTTTGACCCCTTATTATTATTTATTATTAAGCGGGATCTTAGACGAGCAATTTTATTGCGTATATAACGTATTGCTTATATTGTTAGGTTTATTTTCGTTACGGAATTTCTTGATTCGGTCGCCACACTCAAAGCCTGCGATAATAGCATTTAAAATTTTGTTACTTTCGCTTAAACTCGATAATGGTTGAACCTTTTTGGCTAATTTAAATAACTAATTTTAGTCTTGAAATATTCGTGATAGTCTAGAGATTTATATATTAGAAGGAAAGTGATACGAAGTTCACCATTTAGAGCAGGGGTTCCCAAACTTATTTTGTCTACTGCCCACTTTGAGAACAAAATATTATGTTTTTTAGCGCCCCCATTGTTTCAATTTAAAATGCAACCAGATAATATACATGATACATGCATCACCCCCCAAGCAACACAACGCCCCTATTTTTTTTGGACCCCCGACCTTCAGCGCCCACAAGGGGGTGTTATCGCCCACTTTCGGAAAGGCTGATCTAGAGTCTAGACAGTCCTAAAAGTCCGTCTTCCGCTACCATCATTGTCACCCTAGTCGGGGTGAGTGGGGTAGATATATTATCTTGTTTACATAGGTACCTATCTGATAAGCCAGGATCGAATAACGCACTCACCAATAGTATTCGGCCGCTTCGGCTTCAAAAGTCCAGGCCGTAATGTTAGGTCGAAGCCGATTTAAATCATACCTCCTGCAACTTTTCGCCATGGTTTGAATTACGCCGAGATGTAGCTTCACTCTGCATCCTCTATCGGTTGTATCACGGGGAGTGCTCTGAGGAATTGTTCGGAATCATACCTCCTGCAACTTTTCGCCATCGTTCCACGCGAAAAATATACCATCCTCATCACCTTGATGAGTGGCAGTCTTCCACCGTGCGTTTTTCGCGTAGCTTTCTGCCGCTGTAAAACTCTGGAACGAACTGTCGCCACCAGTATTTCCGGACCAGTACGACCTGCAAACCTTCAAGAAGAGAGCGTAATTCCTTCTCAAAAGACCGGCAACGCATCTGCAACTCTTCTAATGTTGCGAGTGTCCATGGGCTACGGTAGTTGCTTTCCATCAGGTGACCGACCCGTTTGCTCGTTTGCCCCCTTATTTAATAAAAAAAAATGAAATTGACATAAGATTTCGATTAGGTCACAAGTTCATAACATGTCACTTCCGTACATATTGATGGGCGATAATACAATTTGCTCTTGCAGCGCTGCTACTTTCACAGTGAACACAATGTGAGGGACACTTACAAAACCCTAACGTATTATCACTTAGTTTTGTTACACCCTGTATAAAGTAACGATAAAGAAAACGTGTTGGCTAAGCCTTGGACCTAATTTGGTAGCTGCCTCGTGGTTTGCAGTTTGCACTATAGGCACCACAGAAATAAATCAAGATAGAACGGCGACGCGCGTGCGTTGCTAAGGAATCGATCGTGTCAATTTTTGCTTTGCATTTAGTTAGAACAAATAACTTACCCGTGGAAAGAAATACCTCCATTTGACCGATTCACTTTCGTACTTTTGTTTTTACAATTAGACACTACACAATGAGGCATTTTTGCACAAACGCTCCGGTGTAATCTAGTCGAGACGTGCGCGCTGACTAAATGAACGTTCAACAAATCTTGCTCACTTGTGCAAGATTGAAACACGTGTACTCCACCGCTTAGCCGTTCTATCTTGATTTATTTCTGTGATAGGCACCTTCGAATTTGAAAATCCATTGTTTTCAAATTCGGGAAAAAATGGCGTTGTACTTGTAGCCATATCTGAAATATGGGTCGATTATTGGAATTGCAAATTTTGATGGTGATCGATAGATAATCGTGATTTTGGAATATCCTTGGGTAACCGTACGTTTTGCATTCACGAATATAAGACGAGGTTTTGCTTATAGGCTACTAGCTGTCCCGGCAAACGTTGTTTTGCCATAAAATTATTTTCCCTGTTTTCCTGCTTTTCTCTTGAATTTTTTTCTGATTTTTTTTTCTATAGACCTCACGGAGCCCGAGACCTTTCCAACGAATGCAAAACCGTGGAAATTGGTTCGTGTGTTCTGGAGTTATAGCGTCAGGAAGGAAAACCCGACTTATTTTTAATATATTAGATTATAGTTCTACATAAAGCTGTTTTCTCTATAATTTGAGTAAAATATGCCTTAAGAAAGTACATTATATTTTTATTTCATGATACATGTTTTAAATTCAGCAGTTTTGACTAAGGGTTCGGCAAACGAGCGTTATTTAGTGAGTCGTGAGTCGCAGAATTTCGGTCGCGTAAATTATTTTTCATACTAATCATGACGCTCACGTGTGAATAAACTATGAAGTAGGAATTTTCTATGAAACTGAGTGCAGCAGAATTTCTGCCAACCTAAATTCTGCGACTCAGGACTCACAAAATTACGCTCGTTTGGCTTCACCCTAAATCACACTTAGATAGGTAACACTGACAGACAGACACACTTTCGTATAATATTAGTATCCAGATACTATGGTCCATATGGATGGATAAACAATTTTTTTTAATGAAATAAGGGGGCAAACGAGCAAACGGGTCACCTGATGGAAAGCAAATTCCGTTGCCCATGGACACTCGCAGCATCAGAAGAGCTGCAGGTGTGTTGCCAGCCTTTTAAGAGGGAATAGGGTAATAGGGGAGGGTAGGGAAGGGATTGGGCCTCCGGTAAACTCACTCACTCGGCGAAACACAGCGCAAGCGCTGTTTCGCGCCAGTTTTCTGTGAGAACGTGGTATTTCTCCGGCCGAGCCGGCCCATTCGTGCCGAAGCATGGCTCTCCCATGTCAATTGAGGAAATATGTCCAACTTCGAAAAAAGGTGTCGACTGTCAATGTGGTAATGTGGCGTGTAGGTATCTTGGCATCGGCCAACATAGGTGTTGATATTGTAATACGTACGTCTAATGTGGCGTATACCGAGCGAGCGACAATGGGTCAGAGTTGAACGTATTCGCATAGTGATGTGCTGTGACGTCATAGTGTTAGGGTTGTCACAAATATTGGTGTGAAAAATATATAAAATTGATTGAGAAATATAGGTCTACCAGGATCTGATGGCAATTTTTGACAGCAGATTTTCAAAAAATATCCTTGATCATTGGATAATTTTTTATATTTGCATGTTTAATACACAGAATCAGCCGCTGTAAGAAAAAAAAGGATCAAAATGTTTTATCCGAATTACCCCGGTATTGCTAGAGTCAATTTATTTTCTCACTTTTTGCCATCAGATTCTGGTAGACTTATTAAAAGTAGTCCGTCCGTGAAGAATTTTTTAGATGCCCATCCGACGTATCACACATGGTTATTGTGATGGTTATAGTCAGAATTATCACAGATGATTTATGAAATTCCGAAAAGAAATTGATAACTATCGTGTGCCAGCCCTAATGCGATTCTTGTGACGTCACATCCGGCGCAGGTCAGCACCTTCCCCGCGCCCCGCCGAATTACTTACCCCTGCCCCTCGCTTACCTGTACGAGGTAGACCCTAGTTACCTACAGGGTAAGAAGGGGCAACTTGAAGAAAAAGTTGCTAGTAAGCAATATTGCTTCGTTGATCGTTTTTTTTCTATACTTACTTAATATTATAAAGCGTAAGAGTTTGTTTGTTTGTTTGAACGCACTAATCTGAGGAACTACTGGTCCGATTTGAAAAATTATTTCATCGTTATAGGGCCCATTTATTGAGGATGGCTATAGGCTAAATTTTATCACGCTAAGACATATAGGAGCGAAGAAATAGAGGAAAAAACGGGGAAAATTATTTGAAAAGGCTTATCTCACGAACTGGAGCAATTTTTCTGTTATTTGGCACAAATAAGAAGTGAAGGATCATAGGCTATTTTTTGTGGACTAATTTGTCTGTGAAATATCCAATTTACGCGGGCGAAGCCGCGTGGAACGTCTAGTGTTTTATAATCTACCAACACCGCCCCGTCCTGATCACTGATCTACCGACAGCGTGTATGTGTGCGACACAAACACTCCTCACACCAAAGACACCTAAACACACGCACATTTTGTCGAGATATCTTAAAATTACGATCTTGTATTGTTTTTCAGATTGCAGCGCTAAAGAGGCTGACACAGGAGCTCGAAGCATCTTTGCAATCTGAGGTAAGCCATCCATACCATAGAATTAAAAATAGATACTTAATAGTACAAGACGTATCCATACTAGTGTCGCCGCACACGGGCCACACGCGACAGCCACAAACGACGTTTTAATTAAGGTGGCGACTAACCCAAAATTTTCGATTTTATAATTGTTATACTTGAAAATAAGCCCCGAATTGTTTCATTTTCTAAAATTAGATAAGTTACATTATATTTCCAAGAATTCGATCTGAGCAAAAACACGATATCTAAAAATTTTCTCGATAGAAAAAAATCACAAAGATGCATTTAATTTTCACGAAATTTTCATTTGTTGCCATAACCGTGCATTGAACTAAGTTAATAGTTTAACACATTGTATAAAATTCTATCATTGAGAAACCGACCGAGCGGATTTTTAAAATGTTGTATATTTATCGAGTTATTGAGAAAAAACTAATTTGGCGATGAATCCGCGTCGTCCTTTTTCACCTGGCATATGAAAGAGGGGCGTGAGTGTGAAGAGAGAAGGATGATGTTTGATTTTTTGGGTTAGTCGCCCTCTTAGCTGTCTATTGGTCGTAAAGTGAATCGTTACAGCGTACCGGCGTCAAAAAATGTATGAAAACTACAGGAAATATGCCGATAGCGGCGTTTTGTGGCTGTGGCCGGTGGCCCGTGTGCGAGAGCCCTAGTAGTATAAATGCGATAGTCTGTCTGTCTGTTAGCTCTTCACGCCCAAACCGCTGAACTATTTTTGCTGAAATTTTGTATGGAGATGCTTTGAATCACGAGAAAGGACATAGGATACTTTTTATCCCGGAAAAAATGTACGGTTCGCGCGCGATAAATGATTTTGTCGCAACGGAGTTGCGGGCGACATCTCCGGGATAAAAATATACATAGGATACTTTTTATTTTATTCATAAATAAAAATATAAAAATAAGTAAATAAAATAAAAAAAGTATCTTATTTCCTTTCCCGGGACCCAAAGTATCTCCATACCAAACTTTAGCAAAATCGGTTCAGCGGTTTATGCTTAAAGAAGTAACAGACAGACATACTTTCGCATTTATACGTGGTAGAGCCAAGCTTCGGCACGAATGGACCGGCTCGACCGGAGAAATACCACGTTCTCACAGAAAACCGGCGTGAAACAGCGCTTGCGCTGTGTTTCGCCGAGTGAGTGAGTTTACCGGAGGCCCAATCCCCTACCCTATTCCCTTCCCCACCCTCCCCTATTCCCTTCCCTTCCCATCCCTACCCTCCCCTATTACCCTATTCCCTCTTAAAAGGCCGGCAACGCACCTGCAGCTCTTCTGATGCTGCGAGTGTCCATGGGCGACGGAAGTTGCTTTCCATCAGGTGACCCGTTTGCTTGTTTGCCCCCTTATTTCATAAAAAAATATATAATAATATAAGGATAGTATTCCGTTACTTACCACATTTAATTTAGTAGCATTATAAGCTTTGTTTACAATCAGATCAAAATGAATTGAAATAGATTAAGTTATTGATCCATCTACATAGCTGATAAGTTAGACTATAAAAGTCCGCGATAAGATAGAACTAGCTTTGTTCGGTGCTCGGCTCTGCGGGATACAGGTATGTTGTTTTATTATCGACTAGCTGTTGCCTGCGACTTCGTCCGCGTGGACTTCAGTTTATAGCGCGCGATGTCAACAAAATTGGTGTCAAAAGCTTTTATAAAAAACCCTGGTACCCCTTAAATCAAAACAGCTGTGCAGTGTGCACATAATATTTCATTTATTAAAACTAAACTTTATATTTTATGCCAAATTTTAAAGCTTATTTAGCCCCCCAATTACACAACTTTACCCATAAACTATTTATCATTGATAGGTTTTAGGTTACGTCACTGCATAGATAAAGTACTGAGTTATTAAATAACGTAAAAAAGGAATATCAATCGAAAAAAATCGAAACTCGAATGTAAGATGATACCACCTCTTATAGAAAGAACTTTGAACAAGCGTCAGCGCGATTTAGGAGACGCACGGCGCCATCTATTATGAATTTTTGGAACTAACTTAATTTGAACAAATTTACGCATTTTCACCCCCTTACAACCCTTTTTTCCAGTAAAAAAGTAGCCTATGTCCTTTCTCAGGACTTAGACTATCTGTATACAAAATTTCATTACAATCGGTTCGGTAGTTTTCGCGTGAAAGCGAGACAGACAGACAGAGATACTTTCGCATTTATAATATTAGTATAGATTGCCACTTGACTAAGTACCCAGTGAATGAGTAGACGAAACAACTGATGGGAAGCGTGCGCGCGTGATCCGGTGAACTTCGTATCAATTCCCTTCCATGAATATTACAAGTTACAACCCTAAAATCAACGAAATTGTTTCAGCTGTTCTCGAGTTTTAGATAGAACTAGATATCCCGGCAAACGATGTTTTGCCATATAAAGTATTTCGCCCATATTATTTTTTTGAAGTGACTAAATAAGTATGTCACCATGGCAACGTCCATCGCTATCCCGTCGCACAAACAATGGTCGCCGTCAGTCTCGAGTTGTAATAATTTACCATTATTTATTCAACAAATGCACTTATCAATATAAAAAGTACCCAGTAGCCGATTCTCAGACCCACTGAATATGCATATAAAATTTGGTAAAAATCAGTAAAGCCGTTTCGGAGAAGTTTTATATACATGGGAGAGCCATGCTTCGGCACGAATGGGCCGGCTCGACCGGAGAAATACCACGTTCTCACAGAAAACCGGCGTGACACAGCGCTTGCGCTGTGTTTCGCCGAGTGAGTGAGTTTACCGGAGGCCCAATCCCCTACCCTATTCCCTTCCCTTCCCCTATTCCCTTCCCTTCCCTACCCTCCCCTATTACCCTATTCACTCTTGAAGAGCGGCAACGCATTTGCAGCTCTTCTGATGCTGCGAGTATCCATGGGCGACGGATGATGCTTTCCATCAGGTGACCCGTTTGCTCGTTTGCCCCCTTATTTCATAAAAAAAAGAAGATTTGAAATAATAACACTAGATGACGCCCGCAACTCCGTTGCGCCAAAATTCGTTTATCGCGCGGGAACCGTACATTTTTCCGTCATACAAAGTATCATAATATAAGAAGACTAGCTGTCCCGGTGAACTTCGTGTCACTTTAAAACCTTCCCTGGACTTCTACGAATATTTTAAGACTAAAATCAGCCCAATCCGTTCAGCCGTTTTCGAGTTTTAGCGCGACTAACACATTTGAAAATCCATTTTTATATATACAGGGTGTAACAAAAATTAGTGATAATACTTTAGGGTGTGTACGTGTTCCTTGTAGAGAGTAAACTGTAAAAGTAGCAGCGCTGAAAGACCAAAATTTTTTTTTCACTTTTGTATGGGCAAATGCCCGAGCATCACGAGTTTCCCCATACAAAAGTGAAAAAAAAATTTCGTCTTTCAGAACCGCTACTTTCACAGTGAACTCTCTACAAGGAACACGTATACACCCTAAAGTATTATCACTTATTTTTGTTACACACTGTATAATAAATAAGATGTCCTTTATCGTACATATTCTAAACAATATTATCGATTTTCATCTTGGTGCGAATTTATGCAACCTTACAGGGGTGTTTTGGTCTAACTTGACTGGGGTACTTTCCCCGGACTCTAAGTATGTATCTCCAATCTCAATACCAAATTTCAGCAAAATCGGTTCAGCGGTTTGGGCGTGAAGAGGTAACAGATAGACAGACACACTTACGTATTTATAATATGAGTATGGATATGACATTATAAACATTTAAAATCGATAATAAAGAAGAGTGGCTATTTTTGGCCCAGCAATAACAAAAAAATTACGCCGCCGTACCTATGCCAACGGACGTATTAGTTATAGGTAGGGTTTTAATGCTTAATTAATATTTAATTAATGTCAAAAGGTAAAGGAAATGTAAAAATGCATCCTGCATGTATTGTAGCGGGCTAGAGGTCGATATGTAATTTATTTGTTTGGTATATTACGATAACAAAAACAAGTAGAAAAAGCTACATAAAATTTTGAGTTGTAATTGTGAACTCAAATAATAAAAAAAACATTATAATGTGCCAGAAATTGTGAACTATAAAGATTCATGTTTATTTAATGTATTGCTACTTCATTACTTGTTGCTTCTTGGTGTGGCCTAACTTTTTAAATTATTATTTTTAATGTAATATGCAAAAATCGTACGCAGACGCGGCCCTTCGACATCTTTTGTGAAAATAAAAATTGCATTATTTTAATCTCGAATTTTGAAACATGAGAATACAATGAACCGTGATTAAATCTGTTATAAAAATTTAAATGCAAAATACCATTGAACAAAAAAAACTTAAACAAAACCTTCATCCAACATTATCCCACGAAAAATCCGTATAATATGAAATTAATGCAAATAGAATAACAATAAAATATATTCAAATTTAAAAAAATGTTTCCAGCGCACAAAAAACGCATTTTTTTCGGGAATAATGCGCTCTTATTGATCGCCGGCGACTGAACTTTGACAGGGCGATATAATCTGCATTTTCATGAAGGCTGCGCGAGTGTGCATGAAGGCTGTTTGTGTATGCGTGAGGGCGCGATGCGCAAGCGCCTCCTCGCCTGTCAAATCGTCAGTCGCCGCGCGGCCGCGCTTGCTTACGGACGTGCGTATCGGTCCTGTGTATTAAACCCGATAATAAGGTGAGTATTTGCTTGCCCTTTTTTTGTATTTCATGTTTGTATTGTGATTAACGCGACGTTGCGTGTTTTGTGACATCACAGCGCAGCCTTCGTATGTATAATTATATATTATGTGCACGATAATTATAATACAATATATAATTGTAAATATATTACAAGGTCTTTGAAATCCGACTTAGCGTGTAATTCTATTCTTATTATAATTCTACATATTTTTTACTGACAAAATTTATTTCCCGAGAAATCTGAATTACTACAGCTGACAAAAAATATTTAGTCGTTGGTTTTGCGATATTTTTTTTTATTCGTAAATTATAAAAAAAAAGTGGTTAAGTTAAAGAAGATTTTTAAAAAATTTTGGGTTAAATCATCTATCAAAAAATGTTGATTTCGGACTTAGTAAATGTCGAAAAGGACGTTTTTTGCAGTCGACTATAAAAGTTATGATATGAAATATCACATTGCTTCGCTAACAAATTTTTGTTTAGGATAATTTACCTGGAATCCGTACTAAATGTAAACAAAATAATATGAAAGGGATACGTAGAAATTTTTTTTGGAATTTCGAAACAGAATTCTACTTTTCATAATTATTAAAAAAAAAATTTACTAATTCCAAAGTTTTTTATTATTTTATCATTAACTTGCTGTACAAATGATGTGTGAAAATAAATACAGTGTCATTCTTATAACTATGTACTGCATGGCCTTATAATTAACTATATTTTTAAAGAAATATCTAAACTAGATGGCGCCCAAAACTCCGTTGTGCGGAAATTCGATTATCGCGCGTGAACCGTTTTTCCGGGTTAAAAGTATCCTATGTCCTTTTCTGGGACTCAAAGTATTTCTATACCGAATTTCAGCTATATCGGCATAGCGTTTTATCGTGAAGAGGTAACAGATAGACAGACACACTTTCGCATTTATAATATTAGTATGGATAAACACAACATCATTATTTTCTAAACAGTTTAATTTTTTATTTTGGTGTAATCTTAGAAAATAAATATTATTAAATAATTCTATTATTTAATTTTTTTTTTGTAAGATTACACTAAAATAAATTGTGTCAATGACGAAGGTTGTTAAATTTTAAAAATAAGAAGTAATTCTCAACTCAGTTTTAGCATAATTTGTAACAAAAAACCATAAAAAGTTACGTCAAAATCATCCTTTTATTGCCGTCTCAAGGATTAGCCAATGTCAGAGTGAACGAGACTTTTTTTGAAATTCGAACTACAATTTTCGTGGCGGCCATTTTGTTTTTTCACGGTCCGTAGATTCTTATTATTCTCGTACGTAATAAACATTTTTAATACTTTTTTAATTATTTAATTTCATTAAAATTCACCTTGTGACCTGGGGAAATTTTAATGGTCATTGTACTTTTGGGGAGGTTTACAGTTACGGGTACCCAACCTTTACATAGCTGTATAATGTACGTCATAACCATTATGGACATAATATAGGACATAGAACTAAAATATTTTAATACTTCATGACTTAGCCTTAAGCACGTAACTGATATTAGAACACGTTTTCACTATGATTTTTGCGAAATGTTAAAAATATTTTATAAATAATTATCGATACTAATATTATATAGATAATAAAATTTTATATGGAGATAATTTGTGTCCCGGGAAAGGACATAGGATATTTTTATCCCAAAAAAATATACGGCTCCCGCGCTATAAACGAATTTTAGCGCAAAATAATTGCGGACGTCATCTAGTTTTTATTAATCTAAGAAGTTTTAAGGTAAACCCGCGACATAGAAAAAATGTAAGATTTTTATTAAAAATATAAGATCATTCAAATCATTAATTTTTTTTAAATCATTCAAGTCAAAAAACGCGAATTATTTTCGACATTGCTGATTATGATAATGTAGTTTATTCCCTTGCTAGTATTTAAAAATTGGCCAAAATTCCGTTACAGAGTAATTTTATGATATGAAAATTTAAATAATTATGATTAATTATTTTTCGTAAAGATAATAACGATGGAGGTTATAAAATTATTCGTACTTTATTTGCATACGTAAGCATAGTGTCAGTTTCTGTATTTTGTCGAAGTAATTTCTGGAATAAAAATTCAACAAAAACGATTTCACATTTTTTTAATATCCAACAAATGAAATAATGTTTATTTGGATAAAATATGGTTATAAAGTATAAACTATAGATGTTAAATTTTGATAGACTGCATTTTTATATTTTTTTTATATATTATGCTTAAGATCTCAAAATGATTTTAAAGTAATACTATTTTTAAAAGATAAAACTGACTTAAAAATTTTAGGTAATTAAGAAATTAAATCCCCTATCTCAAAAACTACTGAACTGTCTCCAAAGTTCTTCAAAATTTTGTCCTTTTTTGAAGTCGATTAAAAAATTAACCGAACAAAAATGAGTTAAAAGATAATTAGCTGTATTTTTAACAGGCAAAGGTTGTAATGGTTAATATTTAACAATGCGATGCCTTGACACAGTTAATCACTAACCGTGGTTTAAACGAGGGGTAAGACATAAGTCTTACTATAATTACTTACTAGTTACATCTAAAATCGAAGATGGTTATGACGGTCAAAATAGTCCCCGATACATAATTCCATACTAATATTATAAATGCGAAAGTGTGTCTGTTTGTTACCTCTTTACGCCCAAACCGCAAAAAAATCAAAAATATTTATTTCCAAATAGGTTAACAAAGTTAACACTTTTAGAACGTCGTGTCTACATGGGGCCTACCACCGGTTCGGGAACTACCCCGCCGAGAAGAACCGGCGTAAGAAACTCGCACGGGGCCACTTTTTACCAAAAAGGTGGAAAATAACAATGATAGTTTTGAACCGATTTTGATAAAATTTGGTATAGAAATGCTTTCAATCCCGGGAAACGATGTAGAATACTTTTTATCCTAGAAAAATTTACGGTTCCCGCGTAATAAACCAATTTTGTGGATTATCTTGATTCTAGATTCTAGTGGACCAATGATAATAATAATTATTGTTCAAGGATTTCCCATCCGAAAATTTGCTGGTGGTATGCACGGTTTTAGCTGAAACACCTCTTTGGTTTAAACGATATTATTGTAATCCGGGATTTTTATATGTACGATTTATCGTACATATAAAAATCCCGGATGTGAAAACGATGTGGATTTTTCTGCACATAATCCTGTGCATGCGATAATTACTGCTATTGTTTGTAAAAAAATATGGCGGACATCTTTAATTGTCTATGGCTTTATACCTTAAGTTCTGATCTCGTTGCTAAGACATAAAAACAAAAAACCGGCCAAGTGCGAGTTGGACTCGCCCATGAAGGGTTCCGCAGCAGCAATAAGGTTATTTTTATGAAATTAAAAGGGTTTTGATTTATTTTTATTTTTCAGTTGATTCAATGAAAGTTTATTTAAGGTTTACCATTTATGACGTATAAAAAAAAACTACTTGATAGATTTCGTTCAAACCAATTTTCGTTGGTAGTTTTTGTAGTAATGTACATCATATCTTTTTTTAGACTTATCATGCCCCTACTTTAGAAGTTAGAGGGGGGGACACACATTTTACCACTTTGGAAGAGTCTCTCTCGCAAACTATTCAAGTTAGAAAAAATTATATTAGAAACTTCAATATGATTTTTAAAGACCTATCCATAGATACCCCACACGTATAGGTTAGATAATTTTTTTTTTGTTACAATTATACCTATGGGGACCCCTAACATTTTTAATAATTTTTCCATTTTTGTATCAAAACCTTAATGCGGTTTACAGACTACATCTACTTACCAATTTTCAATAGTATGGCTTTTATAGTTTCGGAGAAAAGTGGCTGTGACAAACGGACGGACAGACAGACAGACAGACAGACAGACAGACATGAGGAATCTATAAGGGTTCCGTTTTTTGCCATTTGGCTACGGAACCCTAAAAAGTGGACGTAATGTCAGACTAGGCTTTTTTTTTTAAAGCCATTTCGTTGTATAATATCTGGAAAGCGCAAACGAATATTTGAAAACCTTAAAATGTCAATCTTAAACATCTCTATACATTTCTTCCAATGTTTCTGAAAACTAGAACCACATCAGAAAATGTGAATATTTACTGCATTTTTAACATTTTTGATGACATTAGCGACTTGTACTCGTATATTGTCTAACGTACCTATTTCTTTAGTTATTCATTAATTTTTACAATGTCGTACCAAGTTTTATAATATAATTGTAGTTCGTATGTAACTTCAAGTACGAAGCAGCCTTCATGCATATTCAGCATTTAATTAATGTTTATCACTAAACCTCCATTGTCGGCGCCATTTTGTTTTCTTTTTAATTTAGAATTATTTTTGGCACTGCTACTGATAAGTCCTTAGTTACTTGAAAAACGAGCACGTGTAAAGTAAATATTTTTAATGGGATTCTGATTCAGAACCAAAGCGAATAGAAATTTAAAAAAAAAACTTGTCAAGTGCGTCTAATAACATGCGCATGCGCATGTTATTAGACGCACTTTATACGCATTATGTATGCAGTGTGTGACACTTTGCCTTGCAAACAATATTGGAAAAAAAATATTCAAGGATATTAAAAAAAGGAACACGATTTAGAAATGCGCGCGAAGATAAGCGATCGCCATAGTAAAAAAAGATAAGCGATAACGGTCACCCATGTTTGTTTCCCGCCATCGCGCTCTGTTATCTATGGTAGGTGTAAAGCATTATAACGCTCTATTTGCCCTCTCTAATTGCCGTAGATAAGTTCGCGGCGGCCATGTTGGATTCTACTGTCTTTTGTTTATGCGTTCCATTTTCGAAATTTTAACGCCTCGCTTTCCTTTCTTTATGCACATTTTTTTAAGAATAAAAGATTAAGACAAGGAATACAAAATGTTATACTTTTAGTTTTTTTTTATTGTTTGAGTGGTCTTTGGCAATATATATATTTTTAAATTACCTGTTTGTAGCAACGGCCGTGGCCCAACAGTGGCAAAGACAGGTCACAGGTCATTTGCGTGACAGTATAATGTGTCTGTCGTAACAAAAACATCAGTGTTCCAATTTTGAAGTTAAAGAATGAGGATTTAGGGATTTTTTTTCGTCGATCCATAGATCGTTTGGCTATAATTATTTAGAGTCTCATACGGGAAATTAATTCTTGCTGATGCTTAGTTACGTCTGCGTTACAGTGATTAGTGAATTCTTATGCTACTAGATGACGCCCGCAAGCAGCCATCACGAAGGAACCTTTTTCCGGTATCAAAAGAATCCTATGTCCTTTTTCGGGTCTCATTCTCCATTCCGAATTAAAAAAAAATCTATTCAAATTTTTGAACATTGCGAAATCGGTTCTGTGATTTGGGTGTGAAGAAGTGACAGACATACACGCTGTCACATTTACAATATTGGTATGGATATGGACATAATACCATCTTGTTTAAAGTATAATAATTCCTGCAAAAGTGTTACGTGTTTAGATATATTATTGATCAATTAAATTGTCGTTATCTGTCTTGTATCATATTTATATCCGATTTCCCACAACCGATAACAACTTTTCAGAAGTACTATATCTTATATCTTACGTGTAGATATAAATAGTATTACTACTACTTGTGATTAAACGTAGTTTAAAAGTGGCCGTTCAATAACAACAATGATTGAGGTGGGATTTCACCAGTCACATTTAAAACTTCGTTTTATAAAACTTAGTTCTCACTGAACGCGTTCATGCGGCGACGTAAATCTCGCTTTGTTTCAAATGGATTTCACAAACTTTCTTTGATCGCGATTAATAAATCTAAGTTTACGTGCCGTCATCATTTTGGAGCCACGTCACGTTACTTTAACAACAAAATTGTAAGAAATAATGCATATAAGTACTAACGAAACACACCTGACAAAACTGCCATCTTGACATTTCTTTCGTCTATGTTTTTCGTTCCGCCATGACACTATACTGACAGGACTTGAACGGGTTTTATGAAGTAACATTGGATGTTCAGAAGATAAAACTCGGATTTGTTGTAAACGCGTTCAGTTTATATTGGTGAAATGCAATTCGGTTTTATAAACGCGTTTATACGTTTAGAACCAGTTCAGGGGTCTCTGAGCGCGTTCTATTTCTTTGGTGAAATCGCCCCTAAGCATGTAACTCCGTTGTGCCAAAAGTCGTTTATCGCACGGGAATCGTGCATTTCCGGGATAAAAAGTTGCTTACGTCCTTTCCCGGGACTCAAAGTAACTCTATAGCAAATTTCAGCAAAATCTGTTTAGCGGTTTTGGGCATGAAGAGGGAACAGACAGACAGACACACTTTCGCTTTTATAATATTAGTATGGATGCGGAAGTCCGTCTCCGTCCCTCTGTCTGTCACAACTTCACACCCAAACCGCTGAACTCTTGGTGAAATTTGGTAAGGAGATACTATTGAGTCCCGGGAAAGGACATAGTATATTTAAGTACTTTTTATCCCATAAAAATCTACGGTTCACTGCGCAATAACAAATTTTGAAAATCTTATAGTTTATAAATTATAAATACTAGCTGTTTGACCGAGCTTTGCTCGGTATCCGATGAAAATGACATTTTCTAGAAATGATTCCTAGCTAGATCGATTTATTGCCCCCGAAACCCCCTATATACTAAATTTCATGAAAATCGTTGGAGCCGATTCCGAGATTCCAATTATATATAATTGCTCGTTTAAAGATATAACATATTCTATCCTTAATATTAAACTAAGGTTAATATTACATTTATGACCCAAAGTGTCTTTGTAGGTAAACGATTTGCTGACTCGCTTAGACTTTAGAGTGTAGTATGTCAGTTCTCAGTTCTCACTGATTTTGCTGTTTCTAAGCCATTATCATCATTATGACATGACGACATATTGACCATGTTACTACTGAGTACTGAGTTCAGTCTTCTTTGAGACCGCGGCTAGTGGCTACCATATAAAGGAATTCTTTCTTCGGAAGAACACACAAAGTTATATAATGATAAAGGAAATATTTTATTTCATCCCAAAAATTGTCTTTTTTTCGCGTTTCTATTGTGGTTTTGCCACGTAAGTACTGTACTGTAGGGCAGGGGTTCCCAAACTTATTATGTCTACCGCCAACTTTGAGAAAAAAAAATTTTGGCGCCCCTTTGTTTCACCTACTTTTAAATTAAAGCCTCTCCACAACGCCCCCATTTTTTCTGGGTCCCAGACGTTCAGGCCTGAAGGCCCACAAAGGGGCGTTATCGTCCAGTTTCACTCTACAGAAGTAGCGCAGAAGCCTGAAATATTATTAGAGCACATTCTTTTTAGTTACTTGTTTACATATTTTAATGTATACTTTATTTTCATGTTAATTTAATTAAAATCAGTGGCCATATATTTAACCTTACCCGTATTATATGTTAATACAACATATTATACTTGTTAAATAATATTGAAAGAACAGTAGCGACTAGCTATTATTTGACTCTGGACTCTGGACTTTGGAGTTTCAGTGTGCGGACTAAAAAAAAAGTAAAATCTCCTGCTACAACAATTAAATCAGATTTAATATAAAAATGTGAAATTACATTCATTTTAAGTTTTTGAGTCATATAATATTAAGTCACATTTTTGTTGGGTACACTTCTGGGCCGAAACTTGTAGGAAACTTGATGTTCTCCTTTATTTTTAACCGACTTTCAAAAAACGAGGAGATTATATATTCGAATGTGGATATTTTTCAAGCGATTATTGTGTATGTAGGTTTTGCTCACATAAAGGCATACATTTGTGATAAAAAATAGTTATTGTTAAAAATAAAAATATTTTACGATCGCGCCACGAAATTTCCACGCGAGCGCCTTGTCACGGATGACGAGTGTTGTGTAACCTCAATATTATGAATTAAAAAAAATATATTCCCGCCTTTATAAAATTATAATCATTCTTTTTTCAAAAATTCAAAATATTCCCGCCTAATATAAATTATTCCTAAACTATGACGCCTGCAACTCCCTTGCGCCAAATATCGTTTATCGCGCGGGAACCGTACATTTTTTGGGATTAAAAGATTACTATGTCCTTTCTCGGGACTCAAAGTATCTCTCCATAATAAATTTAAGCAAAATCGGTTGAGCGGTTTGGGCGTGAAGAGGTAACAGGAAGATAGACAGACAGACAGACACACGTTCGCGTTTATAATATAGATTAGAGACTATAGATTACTTGATGTGTAAACTACATAATATTTTTAATTTTGATTTAAATAGCAATTTTCTTTAAAATTCGACGCGTTCTTCTCCTTCTTTTTCGCGATTAACAGAAACATTTTGCCAATCAGTCATAATTACTTTATCTATGGTCATAATGGAGACGAATTTTTTTTAATTTGCCGGCATAGAAGTTTCAGAATAGGGAATGTTGCGCAAAGATGGGCGCTGCTAGTACATACAGTAAATAATACCACAATAAACATAAGGACCAGCAGTTCGACTGCAAAGAGACGGACAGGTTTCAATATCTGTCAAATTCGTCGGGTTTCACTAGGATTATGAATGGATTGCTTCGCGCTGGCTGATATAATTTATTTTTAAATATTGAAAATAAAGATTTCAAAATTGGATTCTGACAATTTTAATCGCATGTGCCAAAACACAAACAACAATACGACCAAAGAGGAACACGTCCAGCGAATATGTCATATTTTTAAATTCGTAGGTAACAAGTTAACAACCCTTGCGACGATTTTCGTCATAATACGTCAAAATTAAAAATTTCAACATCAGTTCTAAGTCGACATACTCTATCATTCTGTCTACTCTGATAATACGACCAAAATCCGACATGTAACATGTTGCACACGTCATAATATCAGAATATTGACAGAAACGTTGTCAAACGTCGAACAAAACTTTTTATTTTCTGTCTATGCTTATGCTGCCTCTAGCGTGAAAACATTGCAGTAATTTATCAGCTTATTTAACGAATATTTATATTGTGTACTTTACAAAAACTAGGCCTTTACGTCCGTTGTGGATGATTTATACAGTATTTTTCAGAGCGAAGTGACCATTCCACAAATACTGTAGTGCCTAGGACAAGATTTTTAAATGTCCGTATGGTTGCTCGAGCGCATACGGCATTCTCGCATCATAGTCGGCTACTATGTGCGGGTTTCCTCAATATGTTTTCCTGCTCCGTATGAGCATCCGTATTATGTACTTGAGATCAGAAAATGTCTCATAGGTACACGCCTCCACCCGGGTTCGAACCTGCACCCTCTAGGAGTGCGAACCGATGGTTTACCCATTGGGTCACGGACGCTCTCGTACGTAACAACAATGGAGGAACTTAGCAAGTACTTTACAGATGTACCTATATTATTGTAAAATGTATATAATACATATATTTAGTATCACCTTCAATACTCTTCACGGTAAGTGACTGTACAACTAAACCTCATTTTATGTTATGTATTATATGACAAGAGTTGCATTTTCGTTTTTCAAAATGGCGTATTTTTTATTTTGTGTCAGTTTGCATTATTTGAAACTAATGTTGATGATGCCCGCAACTCCGTTGCGACAAAAATCGTTTATCGCGCGGGAACCGTACAATTTTCCGGGATCAAAAGTATGCTATTTCCTTTACCGGGACTCAAAGTATCTCTATACCAAATTTCAGCAAAATCGGTTCAGCGTGAAGAGGTAACAGACAGACAGATTGATGTAAATGTGAATATTTATTTTGGAAAACAATTGACAAATTAAAACCAGCTATACCGGCAACATGTACGGTTCCCGGCGACTATGGCGCGAGGCGTCGGCGCGGTTTGTGTGTTCAGTTGTATTTGCCGAGACTTGGGCAGGTTAAAGAGGGCACCGGTAGGGCTGCCGCCTGCCACACGAGAGTTTCCGGGTTTTTTTTTTAATTTTTAATGCTATGTTGTTTATCCTTTCAACAAAAGTAATAATTTTAAAAACCTGTAACTCAATTTTGAAAGTAAAAATTATAAATTTTAAAGCAATGTTAAACTTAGAACACCACTCTTTTTAGGGGGTTAAAAAAAAGCGAACATAAGTGCCGCACTCAGAGACAAAGAACGAAAAACATACATTATTAAGTATTAGCACACTCTTATAAGCTTGAGCTGTATGATACGAATAATAAAAACTAAGGAAAAGTAACTCCGTCAAAAAACATGCTCCACAATACTTGTCAAAAAAGTGTACCTTAGGTACACATTTCAATACATTTGCAATATTTAGGTGACCTTGAGCGGTACTAGGCTGACGTTACATGACAGATCAAAAGGAACCAAATTTAAAACGGTAATAGTATGGGAGTTACGATTCCTTAGTTTTTATTATTCGTAGGCTGTATGTAACGGAATCTTTGAAACGGAATCACGATTTTAACCTACCTCCAGTAGTCTAATTATTCGGAACTTTGCATACGTATTAAGGGCAAACATTTGTTAAAATTTTTGGAAACAAAAATGTAAAAAACGCGTTTTTTTTTTTCAAAAATCATCATCAAATGTCTGAATGCTATCAGTTAACTGTTTTAGCGGAAACGACGATGATGATTAAGTCATTGACTGTTTCCTCGTACAATCACTAAATCAAATATACTGATAAGCTATATTAGTCAGTGCTAAAATAGCATAAGATAACATACTATACATGGACTTTACTGAACAACGGTATTTTAAGGGCTGATCGCAGTTGAAGCCTTAAGGGTGTATTAAACTGTGAAAATGCTATACAACCTGTACTAATTTTATAAATGCGAAAGTGTGTCTGTCCGTCTGTCTGTCTGTCACAACCGATTTTGCTGAGAGTTATAAGTAAAACCATCTCGTTTTATCCCGGAAAAATGTACGATTCCGGCGCGAGTCGCGACAAACGATTTTTTTCCCAATGGATTTGCAGCTATCATTTAGTGTTTTGTACTTGTCTGTCAAGTGCATTTTGCAATGTAACAGACAATGCCATAGATTATGCGCTGTTTAAATAAAAATTAGCAAGGTCAGTGTTCAAAGTTGTATGCACACAGGAGTAGTTTATTTCCCAGGGTACTTCTGATTTCTGTATCCTTTCAAGGGATTCAAAGTCATCATTACATTTCATCAACATCAGTTCAGTGGTTCAAGCCATACACTTCCGCAATTACAATTTTTTGTTTCGGTAACATTTTTTGTGTACATTTTCATTCATAACGTTAAAAAAATTACAAATATATATTTTAAAACTCGTATGTGACAACCCTATAACGGAATTTGTTTGAGGACTGACTGTAGCGTCGGATACAACGCACCTGGGGTCGCCGGGTATATCATACTATCGTTTTGACGCCATTTCCTCTTTTTAGGGTTCCGTACCCAAAGGGTAAAGACGATACCCTATTACTGAGTAATACTGAGACTTCGATGTCTGTCCGTCTGTCTCCAGGCTGCCTATTTTCACTCTATAACGGTACGGAACCCTTCGTGCGCGAGAGCCGAGACCGACTCGCACTTGGCCGATTTTTTATATATTGACACCAAGACATCTCTAGACCTCTGTGGTTCCCAACATGGAAAAAAATATTCAATGTTCCTGGATTTTGGTGCCTGGATCATGGATGTTCATTAGTCATTACTCATTACTCATTACATACACGTATATCCATACTAATAATATAAATGCGAAATTGTCTACCTGTCTGTCTGTACTATCTATACTTTTAAGCTGCTGAAACGGTTTGCATGAAAATTGCTGTAGACTTTTTTCTTTGAGCTCCGCGAAATGATAAGTTAAGGCAGTAGGCTTAAACCCGGAAACATATTTTACGGTTTCCGTGAGATAAACAAATTTTTTTTTAATGAAATAAGGGGGCAAACGAGCAAACGGGTCACCTGATGGAAAGCAACTTCCGTCGACCATGGACACTCGCAGCATCAGAAGAGCTGCAAGTGCGTTGCCGGCCTTTTAAGACGGAACAGGGTAATAGGGGAGGGTAAGGATGGGAAGGGAAGGGAATAGGGTAGGGGATTGGGCCTCCGGTAAACTCACTCACTCGGCGAAACACAGCGCAAGCGCTGTTTCACGCCGGTTTTCTGTGAGAACGTGGTATTTCTCCGGTCGAGCCGGCCCATTCGTGCCGAAGCATGGCTCTCCCACGTATAATTTTTCTGCAACGCGACAGAGTCTGATCTGAATACGGGATAAATGATAATACTCTGATCACATAATTTATGTCAAAACAACGTTTGCCGGGTCAACTAGTTATGTCATAATTTGTGTGTAATATTGAGATAATTTATTAGATGATTTTATCAAAAAAACTGGCTAAAATCATTGTGGTTTAGCCGGCTGGTGGCCGGCTAAACCACAATGAATTTTTACCGATTTACCGAAAGTAAGTTTCGGTAATTCCCCGGTTGCCACGGTTACGTGGTTGCCATGGTTACGCAACGATCTAAACCGCGATACGGCACGTCTTGCCCGCATCTATGCCTTTATCTGCATGTGCACTTTCATACGAGGTGCGGTTGTCGCAGCGATTAAAGGATAGTGGGCAGTTTGTTCGGACATTTGACCCACAGCGCGGCGCACACAGACACAAACAAACGAAATAGGGCAAAATGATTAGATAAATGTATCTGCACTCCAGTGGTACGGGTCGCATTCTTATGGGTCGCATTATTACTATTATTTTTCTCTCCGTTCTTTTCGCCAGGCTAGTTCCCAAACCGGCGTTAGGTATTATTGTAGAGTCGGTGTTCAAAAAGTCTATTCAAGATACTTATTTTAAATATAACGATTTAGTGAAGTACAAAATACGAAAGTTTAGGAAATACATTTCGGATTCTTTTTTTATATTATTGACATTCCCTCTTAAAAGTCTTCCAACGAACTTGAAACTTCTTTAAAATTGCGGGTGTCTAATGTCTATGGGAGTTTGTACTCGCTTTCCTTCCTTTTACCCCGTAGCTTAGTCAAATAAAAAACAAAAGTATCTAGTTAAATCTTTGTAAAGATAATATTAGTTGAGACTTGAGACCATAATAGAATCGCGCGATCATCCCAAACGGTGTGAAGGCGCCACAAACAGAGTATCGCAACATACAGGTCAGCCCGAACGGGTGTCGCGCGTGACAGGCGTTCGAAATTTCAAAAAAAGAATGCGGGTCCAAACATCTGTCAAATGTCAAAGCTTTCTTTTTTTTTTTACTCGAAACTACAATGGCCAGGAACAAGTTGATTTTGCGATTATTACTGAATACTTATAGTGTACTAGATGACCTAAAATAAAATTCGTTTATGCGCGGGAACTGAGGCCGTAGCCAAACTCCCTTTCGTCAGAAACGATGACGAAATTCGTTATCAAAATGTATGGGATTTGGCATTAGTCTTCGCAAGCGAAATGTCATTTAGCGATGACTTATGTCTAACCGCAAGATACTTTGTCTGAGGGGGCTGTACATTTTACCGGGATAAAAAGTATCCCATCCTTTCCCGGGACGCAAAGTATCCCCATTCCCCATACTGAATTTCAACAAAATTGGTTTTGGTATTTATATTATAAAATTATAAAATTGAAATATTTTATAAAATTGGTCCATTCGGCATAACGATGCCAAATGGAGAATATAGCTAGCCTAGCTTGTGGTAAAATTCGAAAATGCATAAAACTTAACCTTACATGGTAATAATATAACTACCCTAGCTTTATAAGTATCCTTTAAGAATTATTTTAAGTCTTTATTAAGGCAAAAGTTGAACGAATTCGGGTGACTAATATTATTTATTATCTGTAATCCATTTATGTCAAATTTTATTGTCTATGTCATTCACTAATGATAGATTTCATATTCATACAATAGCGTCTTATTGTGAGTCAGTTTAGGCCTAGCACTTTGTTTAGAGAACGATTGAAGACATTAGTGGATCAAGTGGATAAATAGCATTACTAGAGATCTTCCAATGGTCGAAATTCGACCTCTAATAAAAAATTTAATTATAGGTTTCTCAACGCTTTTCTATTGATATTCTATTGTGAAAATATTGACTTTATTATTTTTTAGACATAATTCCTGCGACATGCTCAGATAAATAAAGTCGACTGATGACAGAATGGCCGTGTAATAATTGTCTACTGCAGTATTTAAGATTCAATAAAAAAACTAAATCTATTTTCAATTTGACAACATACCTCAACCATAAATAAAAGAGTATAATTCGTGTGTATAGGCTTGTCAATCAAAATTCCTAGTGTGTGTGTTGTAGTGTGTGTAATGTTCTATTTGTTAAAAAAAAGTGAATGATAAAAGCATAATTTCAAAGCTCGATGCACTCCTTCACCATAATATACAATGTGTCCCGACACCGGTGTCCGATCCTTTAATGTCATGATCTATGGCATATTTTATCGATAAATTGGCTCTAAAAATTTTCTCTCTCTCACGGTTGTAAAATGGCAGCCATTTTAATTTTTCTCGGGCTTTCACACTAATCTGACCAGTACTTCACATGTAAATATCCTATGAAGATAAAAAAGGTCTCATTTGATAGCTGAATTTGTGGACTACGCTTACATAGGCAATATATAATAAATTTCGTGGAATTAAACATAGAAAAACCCAAGTTTCAATAATTTCAATCACCTACATTTCCGCATTTCTCGTCAAAAGGGATCCAAAGTTTTTCGCTCGCGTATTAATATATTAGATACATAAAAGCAATTACTAATTTCTCCCCTTATAATTTCAAACTTACCTATCTACTTCACCATCTATTTTTTTTTATGAAATAAGGGGGTAAACGAGTAAACGGGTCACCTCTTCTGACGTGGGAGAGCCATGCTTCGGCACGAATGGGCCGGCTCGACCGGAGAGATACCAATTCCTCACAGAAAACCGGCGTGAAACAGCGCTTCCGCTGTGTTTCGCCGAGTAAGTGAGTTTACCGGAGGCCCAATCCCCTACCTTTTTCCTTTCCCTACCCTCCCCTATTTCCTTCCGTTCCCTCCCCTATTCCCTTCCGTACCCACCCCTATTCCCTTCCGTACCCTCCCCTATTCCCTTCCCTACCCTCCCCTATTACCCCTTAGAAGGCCGGCAACGCACCTGCAGCTCTTCTGATGCTGCGAGTGTCCATGGGCGACGGAAGTTGCTTACCATCAGGTGACCCGTTTGCTCGTTTGCCCCCTTATTTCATAAAAAAAAAAAAAAAACCTGATGGAAAGCAACTTCCGTCGCCCATGGACACTCGCAGCATCAGAAGAGCTGCAGGTGCGTTGCCGGCCTTTTAAGAGGGAATAGGGTAATAGGGGAGGGTAGGGAAGGGCCAGCCAGAGCCGGCCCATTCGTGCCGAAGCATGGCTCTCCCACGTTAGCTACACACGTCTAGCTAATATATAGCTATTACAAAGAATACATATAATTGTTTGATTTGAAATCATTTTCCCGGTCCTGAAGCCTCCATTTATGCAAAAGCTACAGTTTTTTAATTGTTACTTACCCAATTATCCACTCGCTTCGATTATGTTTTAAGATATTAACACTCCCATAGCATGGTTACCATAAAAAGGGTTTCATATTATCACTTCATGCCTAAATCTATTTCGAATCCGGCTCGAAGGACCATAACCGCCATTTTCAATGTATTATCCCTATATTATTGCCTACTACTACTATCGCCTCCGTGGTCTAGTGGTATAAAGCGCGGCTCTTGACTCGGAGGTCATGGGTTCGATTCCCGCGTTGGAAACATGTTATTTCCAAGTTTGGTTAGGACAATGCAGGCTGATCACCTGATTGTCTGACAAGTAAGATGATCCATGCGTCGGATGGGCATGTAAAAAGTCGGCCCTGCGCCTGATCTTTCGCTAGTCGTGTCGGTCGTCCGTCCCGCTGGGTTATGAGAGTGAAAGGAATAGAGAGTGCTCTTGTGTACTGCGCACACACTTGGGCAGTATATAATTACTCCTGCGTAACCTGGTTTCAATGAAACTGGTCACCGTCACCGAAACCGGTGTGGGAAATACTATTATTATTTACTAATCTACTCGTACACTATAACTGGACTCTACTCGGTAGGTGTGATGATGGCATTATGAAGTTGTAAAGTACTTTTCAGAGTAAAATGTAGCAGAGATCCTATTAACATTCAGTAGCTCTTACCTTCAGCTTAGCCTGACAATACACATCTCTGTGACTTTCGCTGTTTTGTCTCCTCGCTTCATTGTCATTTAAATTTCGAACTCGTTACAATGACGCAACGCGCGTGCGCTATCTATGGTTAGAAATTCGAAAGCTTTTGACGTTTATACTTTTTTATTTTTGCGTGTTAAAGGCATCGAGATCGTGTATACAGCCAAAGATTGTATTGTTATGATTATAATGAAATTATTTTAGATTAACTATAAGATGTTATTTTTATTTTGGTTGGAGTATTACTAATATGTCACTATTTTGTTACAGGTAAATACTGGCAGATTTAGTTAGAGGTACCTTGTTTTAGATTAAGAATATGAAATATTATGTTTTCACTCTTTAGAAATTAAAAAAAAAAGTCATAAGAGACAACCCTAGTTGTATTTACAAAGGTCCAATCAAATACTGAACTTTTACAGGCACACAAAGACATTTAATGACAATTAAACTACATATTGACAGAGTAGACAGAATGATAGAGTATGCCGACTTAGAACTGATGTTGAAATTTTTAAATTTGACGTATTATGACGAAAATCGTCGCTAGGGTTGTTAACTGTTACCTACGAATTTAAAAATATGACATATTCGCTGGACGTGTTCCTCTTTGGTCGTATTGTTGTTTGTGTTTTGGCACATGCGATTAAAATTGTCAGAATCCAATTTTGAAATCTTTATTTTAAATATTTAAAAATAAATTATATCAGCCAGCGCGAGGCACATTCCGTTCATAATCCTAATGAAACCCGACGTATTTGACAGATATTGAAACCTGTCCGTTTCTTTGCAGTCGAACTACTGGTCGTTATGTCTATTGTGATATTAATGTACAGTTTGACAGATAATGTTTATTCAAAATCATCACGTCTCTGATAGAGTAGATTTCTATTATTTCAATAGTGTGAGTATAAACTGCCAAAAAATAGGGATGTTATAAGTTTGACGTGTCTGTCTGTCTGTCTGTCTATCTGTGTGTGTGTGTGTGTGTGTGTGTGTGTATACTGTGTGTATGTCCGTGGCATCGTAGCATCCGAGTGGACGGACCGATTTTAATCTAGTTTTTTTTTTTTGTTTAAAAGCTGATATTATTGATAATGTTTTTAGCTATAGTTTATCATTATAACCCCTCTCAGTGCTGAAAATTTCGAGTTTGATTGACTTAGTTTTTTTAAATTGGGGGTTGTTTTAAACCTATTAGGCTACTATGTTATGTAGTGAGTTAGTTTAAAAAACCAAAAGCCAAAAAAAACTAGAAGGTTACTTATTAACACGTAGGACTAAAAACAGTTTCTGGAGGGATTTCACGAGGACATGCGAAATGTGGTCCGTGCTAATAACAACCTCTGCTTTGGAAAGTTGGTAAAAATCCCTTTTCATCATCTACACTGATATTATAAAGCTAAAACGTTTGTTTGAACACGCTTATCTCAGGAACTACTGGTACGAATTGAAAATTTATTTTTGTGTTGGATAGTCAATTTATCTAGGAAAGCTTTTGGCTATGTAAATTGTAACATCACGTTGCGAATAACAAGAACGAAGAATTAGTGAAAAACATGGAAAAAACGGGGAAAATTATAGTCTTTACTCTTTGCTATAATTACATAACTAGTATATAATTATACTAGATTCCAACTACCAACAAATTAGTCCACAAAAAAAACCTATGAACCTTCACGTGGTCTACTTCTTATTTGTGCCAAATAATAGAAAAATTGCTCCAGTAGTTCGTGAGATAAGCCTTTTCAATTAATTTCCCCCGTTTTTTCCACATTTTCAACATTTTCCTCTATTTCTTAGCTCCTATTACTCTAAGCGTGTTAAAATATAGCCTATAGCCTTCCTCGATAAATGGGCTATCTAACACTGAAAGATTTTTTTAAATCGGACCAGCGAGGCTAAAATGGTCACATTTAGCAATTCCTCTCAATCAATTCAGCAAATGAATTGTTAAAACTGTCACACTGACAAATATCAAATCAGTACAAAAATACAGAAATGAATCGCAAGCAGAGTTGCATTTGCGATTTTAGAAAAATGAATCGTATAATGATTCATATCATGATTCTTCAAAGCGACCATTTTAGCCCCGCAGTAGTTCCTGAGATTAGCGCGTTCAAACAAACAAACCAACTCTTCCGCTTTATAATATTATACAGTAATAGATAATGCCCGCTATAATTCGTTTATCGCGCGGGAACCGTACATTTTTCCGGGATAAAACTATCCTATGTCCTTTCCCGGGACTCAAAGTATCGCCATACTTAACTTCAGCAAAATCGGTTTGGGAATGAACGAGGTAACAGACAGACACACTTTCGCATCTATAATATTAGTATGGATATTAAGTTTTTACTTTTTACGTTTGTCATTTATAACCACTGAGCCATAGGTACCAGTTAGTAATAAAGCCAACTCTAATCTATAAGGTTATTTCCTTCATATGCGCACGCGCATATCGTACAACAAACTCGCGCTCTCTCGCTCGCACTCATATCACTCTATGTCGGTCCCTCTCGCGCGGGTATACCAACATGTACCTTTCCCGCTCGCACCTGTGACGGCCATGTCGACGGTTGCTAGGCAACGCGATGTTTACAGAGTTCCAGTAATGTTAGTATGGCAGAGAGAGAATGGCTATTATAGTATGTTGGAGTTATGAAGGAAGTGAAATTATGGACTAGTGTCTAGATGTCGCCCGCAACTCGGTTGCGCCAAAATTCGTTAATCGCGCGGTAACCGTGCATTTTTCGATAGCGATGCGTACAAACTACGAAAGACTGACGTCATACTTTCGTAGCACTTTGTATGGAGCGTTTCGGGCAGGTCTTTTTTTTAATGAGATATTTGAATTGTCATATCTTGGTGAATTTTTAAGCTATCAGAGTCATTCTTTCAACGATGTTTCTATTTTTTAAGTGTCTTTCAATAACCGATAAGAAAAAAAAATTGTCATCATGCCTATTGTCATAACTCAGTCATGCAGTAGAAGACGAGTTTCCTACAGAAATCCCGAAGAAAATGAGATAATTAATACGCGTGGCACTCGAGGACCACCGCGGTAAAGTTGTTGCATAGCATTTTTTATCAACTTATGCAATTATAAATCGCATACGTCTAGTCGCACGCCCGCACACACCGTGCCGAAGTCTGCTGAACTGAAACGATGTTTTTTTTTATGAAATAAGGGGGGCAAACGAGCAAACGGGTCACCTGATGGAAAGCAACTTCCGTCGCCCATGGACACTCGCAGCATCAGAAGAGCTGCAGGTGCTTTGCTGGCCTTTTATTAAGGAATAGGGTAATAGGGGAGGGTAGGGATAGGAAGGGAAGGGAATAGGAGAAGGAAGGGAATAGGGGAGGGTAGGGAAGGGAATAGGGTAGGGGATTGGGCCTCCGGTAAACTCACTCACTCGGCGAAACACAACGCAAGCGCTGCTTCACGCCGGTTTTCTGATGTTAGACGATATTGCACGTGTTTGGTTTATTTTCGTTACGGAATTTGTCAGTATAGCGGTCACATACAGGCAAACTTTCAGCTCTTATAAGATGACGAAAGCCTGGCTGTCCCTTAGCTCTTTATAGAATTCACCACAGTCCACAGTTGACTGAGTATGTCAGTCAAAACCCATAGCTTATGTTACCACCGCAGCGAAACCGCGACGTGAAAGCAAATGCACTTGCAATGCATCTAGTGGTGCGGATTTTTTGAACGAGCAGCCGTATCGCCTGATGGATGTGATACACAATCATAAAGTTAATATACCTAGCGGAACAGAGCAACAATCTCGAGCTGTCAAACGAAACCGAAATTGGTTTCATGTGTGTAAAAATATGTGTACGTATACACTTACACAAGCATAATTGAACATGAATTCTATGAGATTAAATTGTCAACGTGCGGCACGTGCCGACTGGACGTCAAAAAAAGAGTGCTGCTGTCATGTATCACACGTCTCTTTTTAACACGCAGTGTTACTGATAGTGACATCTCTCTTGCTCAGGCCTTTGTTTCTATATTCCGCTAGGTATATTAACTTTATGTACACAATACAGCCTACAGGCAGTTTTCTTGTTATGATAATATGAAGATGTTGCAAGTTGTCAGAAATTAATTAAAATAGCGCAGAAACTGTAAATTTTTCCGCCATAAAAACTATATTAAATTGTCCTCGAGTGCACAGTAGAAATAAGAATAGTATTTGACACATTTTAAGAATGCACCACCCTCAGAACATTACTTCAAAATCTGTGGCACCACCCTAACTTGACAACATACCTAAACCTAGATCTTAAAATCTGTAAAGTCTAGAAAACAGATTTTTTTACAAACGTACCTTCAGTTCATGAAGATTAAATGCTCGAGATGAAAACACGATTACTGAAAAAATGCTCGATAGTTTTATTTTTACAAAAAAAACCTCGTTTTAGACACATTTTTGCTTGGATCTTCGAAGTTTGCTGTCTTTTCTTTAATGTTTCTCTAATAATCTAAAAAGGCATTGATAAAACCTAAATTTGCTCATAATACTTTTTTCATAATCATTAAATACTGTATAGTTATTCTTTTATTCATAGTAAAACTAACTGGGACGTATAATACGTGGGAGAGCCATGCTTCGGCACGAATGGGCCGGCTCGACCGGAGAAATACCACGTTCTCACAGAAAACCGGCGTGAAACAGCGCTTGCGCTGTGTTTCGCCGAGTGAGTGAGTTTACCGGAGGCCCAATCCCCTACCCTACCCTTTTCCCTTCCCTACCCTCCCCTATTTCCTTCCCTACCCTCCCCTTCCTTCCCTACCCTCCCCTATTAACTTGTAAAAGGCCGGCAACGCACCTGCAGCTCTTCTAATGTTGCGAGTGTCCATGGGCTACGGAAGTTGCTTTCCATCAGGTGACCCGTTTGCTCGTTTGCCCCCTTATTTCATAAAAAAAAAATAATAATAACTTGGCGATGATCCCGCGTCGTCCTTTTATATGAAAGACGGGCGTGAGTGTGAAGAGAGAAGGACGATTGATTTTTTGGGTTAGTAGCCCGCTTAAGGACAAAATGATTGGTTCCTTTGGTATATAATATATTATTCTTTCGTAAAAAAACTTTATGGCAATGCCATGCCCATCCAAATAGGTTCTGCGGTTTCAGCGTGATAGACATCTATATATATAAAAATGGATACTCAAAAACGAATAAACGGATTGGTCTAATTTTAGTCTTAAAATATTCGTACAAGTCCAGGGAAGGTCTTAAGAGGAGTCCACACCGCCCTTTTTTCCATACAAACGTTGTCCCCTGTTTCCTCCCTGGATAATGCTAGTAGAGTTATAATTTTATTCCTGAATATCTACGGCCACTAATACGATGTCCCTATGTTTTCTTTTTTTTCATAATTTAATTATTAAATAAGATATGAACGTTCAAAAACCCAAAAAAATGGCCAGATTTTCCACTGTGTTCAAACGTCCAGAAAACAGATTTGGCTAGATTATACAAAAAAAGCAAAACATAGGAACACAGCTCAAGCCTTTTTTTAATCTTTAATGAAAAAAGTACTTAAATCGGTTAAGTTTTGGAGAAGGAATCAGGGGACAACGAATCGTTGATTTTCTGGATTTTCTGCAGTTGTCTCTATCGCGTTCTGCGGTATAGGCTTGAGGTAAGGGAGACAGCTATAGATATTACACGTACTTTTTTTTCATTTCTCTAGCCCCTGTTGTATCCTCTTAAAGTGACACGAAGTTCACCGGGACAGCTAGAAATACATATTGTGGATTATTGCTTTCGTAACTGCTTAATATAATGAAGGTCAAAGGTTAACCTACAAAGTTAAAATGAACAGTACAATAGTAATTAATTATTATAATTAGTATAAAAGTTACGGTTGGCCGCCCCAAGAGGTTATGATCGTACTTATTATGTTTTCCTTATTTAAAATAATTAATAATTATACATACTAATTATAAATGCAAGAGTGTATGTCTGTTACCTCTTTACGCCGGCAAAGGCCGGCAACGCACCTGCAGCTCTTCTGATGTTGCGAGTGTCCATGGGCGACGGTAGTTGCTTACCATCAGGTGACCCGTTTGCTCGTTTGCCCCCTTATTTAATAAAAAAAAAAAAAAAAAAAAAACGCCCAAACCGTTTAAGGCGACGCCTTGATAATTTGGCTGTAGCGATATCGATTTTTCTCAGCAATGACTAAAGCTAAGAAATTAACGTTCATTGTCAGTATTCATCATGTCTTTGTCTTTGAATTGCCCATAGCATAACACGATTGGTCAACTTTTATGACACAGAACAATAAATCAAGAAGACCTCTGTAAAAAAAGGGATTCTAATTTTGCCAACAGAGGAGAGTGATTAAGGCTTCCAAAATTTGTACATGGATTGGTTCAAGTATACACTTTAATTTGGCCATAGCTTATATGAAATATATTAATGGTTTTCAAATTACGCGACAAAAAGCATTTTGTCGCTTACGCCCTTTTCATTTCTTGCTGTTCCATTTCTTGTTTTCTTTGAGAGGCCAGACCGGCCTCTCATAGGAAACGAGCAATCTAAAACATATCCAATACGGCTTTTTACTTTAACGCGGTGTCACCTTAACCGATTTTGCTGAAATTTAGCATGGAGATACTTTGAATCCGGGAAAAGGACACACGTCGATACTTTTTATTCCGGTAAAATGTTCGGATCCCGGGCGTTAAACTAATTTTGGCGAACCGCTAAGGTCTGAACTAATTTGTCTGGGTATGGAGATACCTTGAGTCCCGGGAAAAGACATAGAATATTTCTTATCGCCGAAAAATGTACGGTTCCCGCGCGATAATCGAATTTGGCGCAAAGGAGTTGCGGGCGTCATCTAGTTCCCAAAAGTCAGACTAACTTTAAACGCGTTTTTTCAAAATACAAGTTACTCTTTCAGCGCTGCTGCTTGCACAGCGAACTCTATACAGGGTGTAACAAAAATAAGTGATAATACTTTAGGATGTGTACGTGTTCCTTATAGAGAGTTCACTGTGAAAGTAGCAGCGCTGAAAGACCAAAAAATTTTTTTCACCTGTCTGGGGAAACTCGTGACGCCGAGCCCTTGCCCATACAAAAGTGAAAAAAAAATCGGCTTTCAGTGCTGCACTTTTACCATGAAGCTAATTTTACAGTGGTCAGTGAACTCTCTGGAAGGAACACGTACACACCCTAAAGTATTATCATATAATTTTTCTTACACCCTGTATATCTGAAATCTAAAGTTTTGCGATAGATCGAAACGATGTATCGCAAATGACCTCAACTAGACGATCATCGCGTGACGGATTGTCATGGAAACGGCATGTCGGTCATGGGGACACGGTCAAACGAGCTCAGCATCACCTGATGGCATGTGACTATCATAAGTGGTTGTGTCGCTAGGGAAGAGGCTAATACTAATATTATAAGTGTGTCTTTGTGTCTGTCTGTCTGTCCGTATGTAGGTATGTATGTCTGTCTAGATTTTTCGTGTTTAAATCGTTGAATCGATTTTGATGAAATTTAATATGATTCCTAAGTACCGTTAAAGATCCTGGAAAATGTACGGTTATCGCAGTTGCACCAAAATTCATTTATAGTGGGAACCGTACATTTTTCCGGAATAAGTATCCCATGTCCTTGCCCGGGGCTCAAAGTATCTCTTTCTCATCTATACTTACTAATATTATAAAGCTGAAGAGTTTGTTTGTTTGTTTGTTTGTTTGAATGCGCTAATCTCAGGAACTACTGGTCCGATTTGAAAAATTCTTTCAGTGTTAGATATTTATCAAGAAAGGCTATAGGCTACATTTTATCACGCTGCCCCAATTTCACCAACGTATGTTAGTGTTAACAGCTTGTTAAAATGTCATGTCTTCTCTTTCATTCATAACAAAAATGAAAGAGGTAACGTGATACTAATTCGAGCGTTAACTTTAACAGTCGTTGGTGAAATTGGGGCTAAGACTAATAGGAGTGAAGAAATAGAGGAAAATGGAAAACGGGAGGAAATTATTTGAAAGGGCTTATTTGAACACGCTAATCTCAGGAACTACGTGTCCGATTTGAAAAATTCTTTCAATGTTAGATAGCCTATATTTATCGAGGAAGGCTATAGGCTATATTTTATCACGCTAAGACTAATAGGAGCGAAGAAATAGAGGAAAATGTCGGAAAAATGGGAGTAAATTATTTGATAGGGCTTATTTGAACGCTCTAATCTCAAAAACTACTAGTCCGATTTCATAAATTATTTCAGTGTTAGATAGCCCATTTATTGAGGAAGGCTATAGACTATATTTTATCACGCTAAGACTAATAGGAGCGAAGAAATAGGGGAAATTGTCGGAAAAGTGGGGAGAAATTATTTGAAAGGGCTTATTTAAAAGCGCTTATCTCAAAAACTACTGGTCTTCAAATTACTGGATTTAAAAAATTCTGAGACGGCTTATCTCACGAACTACTGGAGCAAATATACGTGGGAGAGCCATGCTTCGGCACGAATGGGCCGGCTCGACCGGAGAAATACCACGTTCTCACAGAAAACCGGCGTGAAACAGCGCTTGCGCTGTGTTTCGCCGAGTGAGTGAGTTTACCGGAGGCCCAATTTACCTACCCTACCTACCCTATTCCCTTCCCTACCCTCCCCTATTCCCTTCCCTTCCCTACCCTCCCTATTCCCTCTTAAAAGGCCGGCAACGCACTTGCAGCTCTTCTGATGCTGCGAGTGTCCATGGGCGACGGAAGTTGCTTTCCATCAGGTGACCCGTTTGCTCGTTTGCCCCCTTATTTTATAAAAAAAAAACTGTTATTTGGCACAGATAAGAAGTAGACCACGTGAAGGTTCATAGGCTATTTTTCGAATCAGACCAGTAGTTCCCGTGATTAGCGTGTTCATACAAACAAATAAACTCTGCCGCTTTATAATATTAGTAGATTTTAATGCTTTTTTTATGCATGCAAACGGCAATGAGGTTTTTATTTGCGGTAATTTTTCGATGAAGGTGAAAAATATTTAAAAAAAATGTTTTTTCCGGTATTATACCTTTTTTCCGCTGAAAAATTAATGCTTAATAAACATTTCTAAAAAAATAAAATTTTTGCTCAGTGATATGTTATGTTACCCTAGTACTTACATAATACCTCTCTGGTTTTGTTTGAAAAAATAATTTAAAAAAACTTTTTAACGTATTGGTCTTAAAGATTTTTGTTTCATTTCTACTATACAATATTATACTATTACTACATTAGACATATAGTAGTGTATGTATATTTCAACAATAGTGTTTAGACACTAGTGACTATAGTCTCAACATACAACAATGCCTTGTTTTCAAAACTGCCAACATTCAAGCTTACCAGTTATAAAACGAACCTTTGTGAAACGCGTTCGCAATTTAAAATTTTGAAATTTTAACCTTTTTTTAAACGTTTGTGTGATGTCTAAAGCTGTTAGCTAAAAGTCATAAGGCAAAAGAAAAAAATTAAAAAGCTAGTAGCAGTCTAAAAAAATATTTAAGTTCATATTGTGAGTTGAAAGTTGCTATGTAATATAATAAAGTTCCTAATTCAAAATTATGACCGTTAATTATTATTCAAATTAGTAAAAAACCGTTAAGGAATATAAAGAGTAGCCGTGTGTAAAACAATAAAAAATCCAGACAGTTTTTTGTTTAATATTATAGTTAGTAAAATAACCTAAAAAGTACAAAAAAGTTGGTTTTGGCACGTTTTGGACTAATTTTTTCTTCACCTTGACCACTTTTTTAAATTTCCATAACTTTTTAACATAGTGTTACAATTTTGACCCTAAAGACAATTTCTGGTTTTTAAGTATATTTTGTGATAAATAAAGGGTGTAGTGATTTTATACAAGACGTTATATTATGTATAGATGGTGTTTTCTTTTGTGTTATGTGAACTATATTTTTACTTGGAATTCTGGCGAACTGATAGAGGTAAATAATATGTCTTTTTTTGTCATAATATCCTGATTTTATAAAAAAAAAAACGAGAAACTATAATAACTCTATGTTGGTTTAGTAAATCCTTGGTTCAGCGTTTTAGGGTGGGTTGCACCAGAGGCGTGGTTAAAGTTAAAGTTATGGTCAAACTTATGGTTATAGTTATATATAGCCTTGTCGAGCTCTATGGTTATGGTTAAATATGGCGTTCATTTTTGACTTTAACCAAATATTTGACATTTTGCATTGTAGTTAAAGTTATAGTCAAAGTTAAGGTTATAGTTAAAGTAAGTTGGTCCAACCCACCCTTAGTGTAAGGAGACAAATAGGCATACTTTTGCATTTATAAGAGTAGTGTAGATATTATGGTAAAGCATTATGAACCCATCAAGCCCCATAAGCTCACCGGTGAGCGAGACACAAATTGACACAATATAATAACAATAGATTTCCAAGAATCCACGATCGAAGGATTAAAATCGTATCAGTTGTTTTGCGTTCGAATCTAACAAACAAACAAATAATTACCCTTTTATCTTCGTAGTAATGCATAGCTACAATATACAAGATGGCATAATGTCGTCGCATGCACGTAAAGTGGCCGCAAATTGTTCGTTTGTCTAAGCATATCTCGGGAACTGGGTTAAGGCGACACTTTGAGAACCTTACGAGTTACGACATGGTTGTGACGTCATAAGGTCAGCGGTTCTTAAAGTAGGTATGGCTCTTTAGATCACTTCAAAAAAAGTTCGATTTTTGATTTAGTATGTATAAACTAGCTTTGTCGGTGTCAACACGCAATAATCTTATATATAAAAATGGTTAGTCGGTAGACCTCTGCTGAGGGAGTCCGACATACCCCTGCCCCTTCACCGAGGGGGCGGGGGATGCGTAATGCATTTCCCCTCCTTAAAAAAGGTATAAGTGTTGGGTATATTTAACTGCCGTTTCAAAAATGGTTTTTTGCCGAAATAGTTCCTACAAAAAATCAACCTAACCTAACCCTCAAAGTCACGATCCACAAGTTGAAAACACTGTCCTAAACATACTCGTAAAAATTTTTCAACGCGGCCTAGAATCGAGCCCGCGACCTCCGAGTCAACTTAACCACTGGACCGTAGGCCGTTTATAGTGCGAATGACCCTTCTTTTACGACCATAGTAATGCCATATGGGAATTATGGCCTATGTTATTGTAACCTATGTACATGTAAGCAGGAAGGATCGGACTTTATACCCCATTGTGGAGGCACGGAGTCACTCGAGCTTATTGTTTTTATTGGAGTAACTTTAATATGCAACTAGCTGACCCGGGCCCCGGCAGAATTTGTTTTGCTATATGCTTTACTAGATTATCACCGCAAGTATGTCGTGACTCGTGAGGAAATAAGTTTATAGCGCGGGAATCGTACGTTTTTCCAGGATAAAAATGTCCTATATTATTTCCCGGGGGCCGGAAATCGGGACTCTAAAGTGTTCTCATACTAAAATTTATCTAAATCGGTACAGACGTTTGGGCGTGAAGAAGTAACAGACATATTATAGATAGATAGCGGATGTGGACTTCAGTTTATAGCGCGCGGTGTCAACAAAATTGTTGTCAAATTTAAAACCTTTTTAAGACCCCTTAAATCAAAATACCCAAAAACAGCTGTGCAGTGTGCACATAATATTTCATTATTTTAAATTAAACTTTATTTATGCCAAAGCTTATTGATCCCCCCATTACATAACTTTACCCATAAACTGTAATTTATCATTGATAGGTTTAAGGTTACGTCACTGCATAGATAAAGTACTGAGTAGTGATATATATAAAAGCATGTAAAACAATCTAAAAAATCCAAAAGAGTAATTTAAGATGGTACCACCTCTTATAGAAACACGTAAGAGCAAGCGATAGCGCGATGTAGATGACTCTTAGCGCCATCTGTTATGATTTTTTGGAACTACCTTAATTTGAACTATACGCATTTTCACCCCCTTACAACCCCTTTTTCCAGTTAAAAAGTAGCCTATGTCCTTTCTCAGGCTTTAGACTATCTGTGTACAAAATTTCATTACAACCGGTTCAGTAGTTTTGGCGTGAAATCGAGACAGACAGACAGACAGAGATACTTTCGCATTTATAATATTAGTATAAATAGATACACGACGAATGCGTTCCGTTTTTTGGAATTTTGCTACGGAACCTGACATAATTAATTGTAAAAATGGTACTATTCGACACAAGACAATAATATTATGCCTTTTGCCTTGGTGAATGCCTAAACGTGATTGGTCACCGACTCCCAAGTCCCAACGCGAGCGGACTATAATAGCATCACGCCATGTTGCAATATGGCTTACCGGGTACGTCCTAATCTGTGGTCATGTTTGGCCAAGATAAGATAGCGGTAATCCCCCAACTGTTTGGTCACCGTGGGATGACCACACGATCGGTGTAGGCCGGGATAAGTCCTGGGTAGTGTCCGGAAATGTTCGGCAGTTTGGTCACTCTAATGAGTGTGGAAAGAATAGTTTGTTGACCGAGTGGTGCCCAGACGTGAATTGTAATGTGGAATAAGCCCCAAAAACTGTTTAGGAAGGCTGGTCACTGTGAGGTCATATTACATAATAAACAATGTGTAACAAAAATAAGTGATATGATGTTTAGAAGTTACGAGGGAACAGACGAACATCCATAACCACATATGCATGGTGTAACAAAACTAACTGATAATACTTTAGGGTGTGTACGTGTTCCTTGTAGAGAGTTCACTGTGAAAATGGCAGCGCTGAAAGGCGATTTTTTTTACTTTTGTATGGACAAGGGCCCGAGCGTCACGAGTTTCCCCATGCAAAAGTGAAAAAAAATTTTGGTCTTTCAGCGCTGCTACTTTCACAGTGAACTCTACAAGGAACACGAACACACCCTAAAATTATTATCACTTATTTTTGTTACACCCTGTAGAATGATACAAATGTTTTGTGAATTATGACCACACCTAAAGTGTTCAGTAGGAATACGTCTCGAAATTGTCCAAATATGTTTAGGAATTTTGGTCACCGTATACGTCATTTTATACCGTTTGTGGCATGTATTGGCTGCTGAGATTGGCTGTCACCACTCATCAGTCACCAATCACCGATTACTAAAGACCCCGGCAACTTTTCCTTCCATTTTCGCGGAGCGATCTTAAAGATTTGCGCGGCCTTTAGATCGCAATCAGACGTTATTGGCAACATTGAGGTTTTGCCGTGTTGATAATGTGGCGGTACCCACATCTAGCGCCACAATCCTGCATCGCGCTATCGAAGTTTCTGAGAACTGCAAGACTGTATATTATATGATACAACATCTGAGCCCCTCGCCAAGATGTTTCCTTTATTGCCTCTATAGAATCGCCGATCTAAATGTATGGAATTGACAATACACGAGTCGAATGTAACTTCATATTAACGAACGCTTATGTCAATTCCATACATTTAGATCGGCGATTCTAGAAGTAATAAAGGTACAAGTTGGAAGCCGGCTGCATGAAGCGCCAGCAGGCGACATGTTATCGTGACACTTCACACTACTGGTTTCTATGGGTTTCTATGAAAAGTGTCGCTACGTGCGGAGGGTATTTCATAGATGTGCTTAAAGAAGCGTATTAGAAAACGTCTTGGCTAGAGGCTTTGTTTCGTCTAGCGATCTTAAAATTTCACGCGGCCTGCACATCTGTTACTATGGGTGTTATCACTTAAGTATGTTTATAGTGTTAGTCGGAATTGCTACTATTAGGTACGCTTCAGTGAGTCCAAGGAAACCGAACCTGTTTCAGCAAAGTTATATGTCACATAAATTTTAGATTAGGGGCCGTCCATTAGTTACGTAAGGAAGGGGGAGGGGTGATAAAGATTGGGGAGGGTATGGACTGTTTCACCACTCCCTGATAAGTGCCAGATAGGCTATCCACCACTTTACTTCACAGAGAGAGTATGGAGAATCTGTCAAAAAAGCTGTGGATAGCCTCTCAGGAAGTGGTGAAAAGGCCCTTAGAATGTTTTGGCAGAAATTTAGTGACGAATTATAAATGCGAATGTGTGTCTATATGTTACCGATACGCTTAAACCACTGAACAGATTTTGATGAGATTTTGTGTAGCCATGACGTAAATATGTACGTTGAGTTCCTGACAAAGACAGTTTCTATCACTGAAATATGCACGGTATCCGTGCGATAAATGAGTTTGGTCGTAACAAAGTTGCAAGCAACATCTTAGAAGGTTATATTTCACATCTAGGGTCCCCGCAGACTTACAAATTCAAGTTGGCCGACTATCGTACAAACCACAGAAATAGATCAAGATAGAAGCGCCATGTCTACTGTGACGTCACAAGAGCGCTTTAGTGATGGGAAATGGAAATACCCGTACGCGCGGATTCGATTCGAAATTCGCTCTTGTGACGTCACAGTGGGTATGAAAAAAGTGACACGCTCGTGTTCATAACAAATTGGAGCGACATGGCGCTTCTATCTTGATCTATTTCTGTGGTTTGTAAGATAGTCGGCCAACTTGGAATTGTATATCTGCGGGGACCCTTAGGCTGTATTACCTAGGAATATTTTTCAGTCTTCTGTCGCAATATGTGGAGTTAGGCTGTTACGGTTGATTATGTAATATATTGTAGCCTATGTGCTCGCGTGCGGCTAAACACTAAACGGTGCAATAGTCGTTAGGCGACCTTGCGGCGCGCTCTCGCGGAACGTAGCCTTATGTACCGACAGCAAGTAACTGGAATGCACCTGCGACTCCTCTGCTGGCTTAGAATGGTCACCATAGAAACGGTTTCTTTCTACGGCAGAATAGACAAACTGACAGATTGACAAAGGAAATTAGTCATTTTTAACCGACTTCCGAAAAGGAGGAGGTTATATTATGTTCGTATGTTCGGTACCGGCCAAGTTCTATGTCAAGTATTTCAGTTCTAGGCTGGTACCGACTTTAAACGAATGAAAATTGAGTTCAGAATAAGTTGAGGCTTAGTCGAATTTTGAAAAAGGCACTAATGTAGAATAAGAATTATTTCATATTCACTTTTGGAAGTCGAGTTCAATTTTTTGTTAAAAAATAATAATAATGTCACGTTAAGTATGTCTATTCTTTGCCGTTTCTAGTGTTATTATACTAAGCTTGCTGAGTGCTGGTGATGTGGGTATCGTTTTCTAAGTTAACCCGCCATCACTCGCAAGGGGTGCCGTCAGCACCCCACGCGTTTTTGAACGTAAAAATGAATAATAATTTCTCTGGTTACGAATCCGCGCTGGTACCTTCAAGTGACCATCAAACGCGTCGACACAAGGTGGAAGGGACGGTGTGGCGCAAGTGCTTGGAGCTTCACAAGGAGTTGTAAGTTGCGTGGGGTGGTCACGGCACCCCGCGAGTGCTCGTGATTTAAATACAAGTTTTTTCCACTTTTTTGACATGGTTCGTCGTGCAGAAACTGTACATTTTTCCTATGTCCTCTCCCGGGACTGAAAGTATCAGCTTAGCAAAAGTCAATCAAGCGATCGATCGATATCGATATCGCTACAGCCAAATTATCCAGGCGTCGCCTTAATATTTGATTAGATTAGCAGTAATGGTAATATATTAAGAGGATACACCAGGGGCAAGAGAAATTGAAAATAGGTATTTGAAAATGTATTGCTGTCTCACCAATCTCAAGTCTCCCACCGCAGAGCGCGATAAAGACAACACGACACAAGTTCTAATAAAAGAACAGAAAATCTTTGATTCGTTGTCCGCTGATTCCTTCTCCAAAACTTAACCGATATAAGTAATTTTTTCATTAAGAATTAAAGCAAGACTTGAGCTGTATTCCTATGTTTTATTTTTTTTGTATATTTGAGGTAGTTTTGTCTTCTGGGTGTTTGAACACAGAGGAAAATCTGGCCATTTTTTTTTATTTTTGGACGTTCTTATCTTTTTTATTAATAAAATTATGGAAAAAAAGAAAACATAGGGACATGCTAATAGTGGCCATAGATATTCAGGTAAAAAATCATAACTCTACCGGCATTATCCAGGGAGGAAACAGGGGACAACGTTTGTATGGAAAAACGGCGGTGTGGAATCCTCTTAATGCGCTTTTGTTGTAATGTACGTAACGGAATCTTTGAGCATGATTTTTACTTAACTCCAGTAGTCTAATTGATTCGAAACTTCGCATACGTACTAAGAGCCAATGTAAATGACGACCTCTGTGGCTCAGTGGTGAGCGCGTTGGTAGCTCAAGCCGGGGGTCGCGGGTTCGAATCCCGCCGACGGAACAAAAAGTTTCCAATGTTCCTGGGTCTGGATGTGTATTAAATATGTGTATGATATAATAAAAATCTTAATTATGTGTATAGTATAAAAGTATTAAATATATTTCCGTTGTCTGGTACCTGTAACACAAGTCCTTTAGGTACTTAGCACGGGGTCAGACTGACGTGGTGTGAAGCGTCCATAGATATTATTATTATTATAATGCTATATATTTTTATGTGAGTTTTTTTTTGTTTTTTTTCTTAACTATTATTTATTTGTTATCAGTACGCTAGTGTCTAGCACTCTAGCACATAACAATTGCAGTGTGATAACACTAGCGGCCTTGACTCCGATGCATCTTTCATACACATCATATAACTTCATACAGAATTGCCGACTTGTATAGCATATTATACGTTTGTGGTTTCTACTTCAAATTCAAATTCTTTATTAAGCATACAATAATATACAATAGTATAAAAGCTAGGTAGCGTACATCACGTCGTCTAATCCCATGCTAAGTAAAAACTTGTGTTATGGCAATTAGACAACGGTAGCACGCCGAACAATTTTATCCTAATACTAGCTGTCCCGGTGAACTTCGAGTCACTTTAAAACCTTCCCTGGACTTCTGCGAATATTTTAAGACTAAAATCAGCCCAATCCGTCCAGCCGTTTTCGAGTTTTAGCGCGACTAACACATATTATTTACACACTTGATTGTACTATGTTGCGTGTGTTATTTACAAGCTTAATATTTAATATTTTAGAAGGATTTTTATTTATTTTTACTATTATTTTGTAAGCAGTAGTTTAAAATATATTTTTGGTGAACCATACATTTCAACCGTACAACCACAGAATAGATAATAGTGTACAACCACCAAAAAATTTCGACATTCGGTTGTTTTATTTTTTAATCTAGGATGAAAACTATCCTATGCTTTTTCCCCAGCATAGCTAGCACACCGTCAGTAGACAAACGAAAGAATATAAATTTTGACAGTTTTACCGGAAAAACATTGGAGAAAAAGTTTCTTTCGTATCTCGATTTCTTCCGCTTTTGAAAATCTATATGTCAAGCATGACGACCATATTTTTATCCGCTTTTGACATTTACTTTCTTGATTCTTTTTTTTTATTATGGCACTTCGGCTATTAAACTATGGCCAGTGTCGAGTAAATGGCGGCAAATTAAAAAAATCGACATATAGCAACCCTGTCTATAGCCGGAATTATAGTTTTGATCTACGAACTACGAATAATAAAGTTCCTTAGTTTTTATTATTCGTATTTCGTAGATCAAAGCTATAATTCCGGCTATAGACAGGTTTACTAGACGTCGATTTTAATTTGCCGGTTTACTAGACGTCGATTTTAATTTTTAATTTGCCGCCTTTTTCTATCTTTTGAATCTGAAAATATTAGAATCTGTGGTACGATTACCGTTGCTATATTGGTTGCTATGGAAAGAGTTTCTTGTCTTTGTCCACTGAAACCCGAGTCGATGTGTAGTGCCATGCTCGGGAAAAAGACATAATAATTATGTAGATATGGGAAAGAAACTGATATTACTTTCTTTCGAAGAATCGACTGGGCAACGGCGTGCTAGCCACGCAGGGCTTAAATTTTTTTTAACACATTTTGTCAAATTCGTTTCAGCGACTTCAATTTTAAGAGCTAACAGACACGTGGACACTTTGTAATTTGTATGTATTGATCATACCAAACCTAAACCTTATGCAATGTTAAAAAAGCGAAAAGTAAAAAATATATTCAAAATTGGTAAAGTAGAACCTTTTTGAACGACGAGACAATGACATAGTTTAGGTAATTCCTCGAAGTGTCCATGTGACACACATACAAACATACGTATAATGTATATGTATACAATAGTATACATATGCGTCAGCGCAGCGTGACGTGTAGTCTTGCGTTACAAGTACGAAAAGTAACACCTTTATTATTAGATAACGTGTACAGTTGGCTACAAAGATATTTTAACAGCTATTAACAGCTTTAATGTGACTTATGTGGAATAAACAGACATCTACAGCTTTTTCCACACTTTTTCTGTTCAAGGGCATGCGTTATAGCGCAGTCAACAGCGAACGTGAGGCATGCCCGCGACGCATGCCCCCTGACCGTATCCAAAACTTCAAAAATGACAATATTGGCGTTGCGTTCCTTGACGCATTCAATTATTGAATGCGCCAATATGAAAGTTGATGACGAAAAATTATGTTCTATATTAATATGATAATTATACTACGTACTAATATTATAATAGTAATAGTTTTAAGAAACACGCTTTTCTTTTTTCAAAAATCTTAACAAATTAATGCATGATCAATTGGTCATTGGCTCTTAATATGCATGCAAAGTTTCGAATTAATTAGACTACCGGAGATAGGTAAAAATCGTGCTCAAAGATTTCGTTACATACATACAGCTTATAAAAGCATGTTAAAAGTTTTATTAAAGCTTTTGGGTTCCACTGAAACGATTTGAAAAGTCATTTCGACAACAGATTGCCACTAACGTGGCAAATTGCCTCTGTACTAGTGAGTGTTAATAGCTTCACAATTTGAAACAAAAGGGATTTTTTCAATTCTATTAAGGCTTCTACCAAGGAGTTAAATTTTTCATAGGGCATCAACATTAATTTGTATGCCAGAAATACTATTTTAGGCGGGTAAAGCCTTTAGTAAAAGTAAGTCATTACTCATTAGTCATTACAAAAAAAATTAATAAAAATGTAAGTTTATTTTAACTTAAAAATTGCTATAATATTTTTAATTGTTTCTAAAAAGTAATTTCAAACATATTGAGTAAATTGAAAAAAAATTGGAGTGGGGTAAAAAATCCTCAATTTTGTATAGCCGACTATACATCTAGGTATGCGGGAGTGAGTCAGCGGTGCGATATCAGTCGCCGTGTTACAGCGAACGCGGTCACCCGTGTCCGCGATTAGTTATTGAGAGGGGCCGTTCATGTGTTACGTCAGCGCAGGGAAGCAGTGATCGGTTATTGATGTTGGGAGGGCCGTTAATGTGTTATTTCAGTGCAGGGGGAGTGATACGGTTAGTTATTGATGTTGAAAGGGCCGTTCGAGAGTGATAACTAAAGGGAAAAGGTGTATGTTGTGCTTGTGAACTCTAGATTGTGAGTAAAATATAAAATTTATTAGTGACTGATTAAAATTGTAAGCTATCTAGGACTTCCTACTCCTAGTAGAAATTATTGTATGACTCTCCTAAAATTTCAATAAAATGCAGAACACTATATTGCTACGAATATAAATAACAAATATTTATCGTGGATTATTTTTATACTTTCTCACGTTCACCGACAACTGACAATTGAAAATTTTAAAGTTTATTCTGTAAGCAGTACAGCAAAATATGTATAAAACAATTTTGTTTATGGTCAAGTCCAATTATAAATTAAATTATTAATAATATTGTGTAATAAAAAAATATTTTAATCCTCAACTTCAGCCTAAATTATAACGGGTTAATTAATATGTAGTCTCAAAAAATCTTTCTTCTTTACAGAGACTCGCCCGAAAGAATGGAGTCAAAGAAGATGAGACGAGCTGGTACTGGGACCCTCCACCTCAAGCCTCCAAACCCAACAGCGAGGTCGAAGCGTACAAAACCCAAATACAAGAATTACAAGCCAAACTTTCCGCCGTAGAAAACCAAAAGCCTACAGGTGATGATGATGAAATAGCCAGGTTAAGAGAAGAGAACCAAAATCTAGCGAGCAGCCTAGAAGATCTAGACAGCCAACACCAGATGGCTATGGAGAAGTTGCTGGCGCTTAAAAAAGAGCTACAAAAGAATTTCGAAGTCCTTAAACAAGAGCACGAGGAATTAAAAAGTGCTAATAGTGAGTTTGCCAGTGTTATTAAAGAGTTGGAAAGTAAATTGGCAGAGAAGGACGATGTAATAGAAACTATGAAAGCGTCTCAATTTGATTACGCCACCTTGCATCATAAGTACCAGAATTTGGAAAGAGTGCACGGTCTTCTGAAGGAAAACGCTGAAAAGTTTCAAGAAGAAAATCAGGAGTTGAACGAAGAAGTGTTCAAATTACAGGAGCAGGTCGCGAATTTAGAGCACGAGTTAGAAATCGCGGGTAAACCACCCGATTTAACTGATATGGTGCCAAAAGAGAAGTATGAAAGTGTCCTTAAGCAACTAAACGATTTTAAAAAGCGAAGAGATTCCAATCAGATGCATTTAGACGAAGTGAACATAGACGATAACGCTAAAGGCGTAATCGAAACATTGAAACGTGATATTAGTATGTTAAAGCAACGTCTGGCTCACCAAGAAGGCGTGAACCACGATAATGATAGCAAATCCATAAGTGCCGATAAGATAGTACAACTTTATAATAAGTATGTTAATTTTGAACTGCCTGTTGACACACCCCAATCAGATAACGATATGATAGTGAAACTGGAATCAATATTTAAAGCTGTTAGGTCTTATAAACAAGAAATGGATGATTTACAAGCAAAGTTATTTGAAAAGATATCTAGTATTAACAATTTGCAAGCTCAAATTGATGAGTTAACATCTGAAAATGAATACCTTACTTCAGACGTGCAGCATTTAGAAAGTGACTTGGAAGAAATGAAGAAAAACAATGACTTTCTTATATCCGAGATTGCTGCTTTAAAAAGCGCTTCTAAGCTAGAGCCAATTATAGAAACCCATGAAGATAACCTGGCAAAGTTGGAAACAGAACTTGCAGACTGCAATAAGATCAATAAAACATTTGAGTCAGAAATTAGGAGGATAGAAAAAGAACTTTCTGTTGTCAAAAATGAGAAAAATATTTTGCAAGATAGTCTGAATGATATGAGAAACAAATATAAGAGTATGCTTGATCAACTTGAGATGTGCAAAACTGAGTCGAGGGCTTTACAAGACTTAGAGAACGATGAAAAATTACTAAAAACCACTCAAGTTAAAAAATCTACAGATGAATTCGATCAGCTTAGAAGGCGCTTATCAATAGCTAATTCAGAAAAGGAGCGGTTGGCAATTGATAACAACATCATAGAAAATGATAAAGTTATTTTAATAGGTGAAATAAATGAACTTAAAAACGCTTTGGTAGCGTCTTCCAACTCTCACAAGGAACTTGAGTCTATGAAAATAATACTAGATCATAAGTTGCAGGAGTTAGAAATAAAATTAGATGAAGTCCTAAAAGATAAAGAAGATGTAGAAAAGGAAAATGTAAAATTAAATGAAGATTTGCACACGCTTCAAAACAAATTGGCAACTATGAATATTAAGGAAAGTGAAAACAAAAAACTTGCGGAACAGTTAGATGCTGCTCGTAAAAATAATGCTTCCTTACAAGAAAAATGTGACTCCTTATCTAAAGCATTACAAAACTTAAGGCAAGAAAAAGAAGCTTTGCACAATGAATATAATGCAATAAAGCAACAATCTATCTCAGTCTCAAATAGTTCCTCAGAACTGGAAAAAATTACCACTGAACTAATGCTCAAATCTGAACAGCTTAAGAAGCTAGAAATGGATATCAATATATTGCAGGAAAATAATAACTGCATGATACAGGAAAAACTGAAACAAGATAAAGAAATCACGGATAAGAACAACACTATTTTGAATTTAGAGAAGCAATTGCAAAATGTTGCAGACTTGTCGAAAAAGTTACAAGACTTAGAGCATACCATAAAAGATAAAGATGCTCAGATTGAAGCCGTGTTTGTTGAAATATCAAATAAATCGAAAGAACTAGAAGCAGCAAATATTACACGAGATCATTTACAAGACAAAATAGCAGCACTTGAAAGGCATCAAGAAAACATGACTCAACAATTACAGGAACATGTAAAGGAATTAAATGTGAAGAATAATAAAATAGCAGTATTAAATAATAATATTTCACGAATAGATGACTTAGAAAAGCTATGTGCTGAATATAAAAACAACATTGAGAGCAAAGAAAAAGAGATAGAAGGTCTCAATCAGCATATTTCAGAATTAAATAATAGAATACAAGTATCCGAACATACATCTACTTCAAATGATGATCTCATAAAAATAAACGAGGAAAAAATTGCTCTGGAATCATCTTTGAAGAATCTACATCAAGAATTGCAAACAAAAGAACAGACTATAGCAGATTTTACTAGAAAGTTAGGAGTACTAGAAAATACTTGCAAGGAGTACAAACTAGCAATAGATACTGCAAACACAGAAAAGACGGAATTTATTAATCTTGTTAATTTAAAACATAACGAAAGTATTCAATATCATAACGAAATACAAAGATTAAATCATGTGTTACTTGAACAAGCAAACGAATACAAAAAGTTGGTAGAAGAAAAAGAGCAACTTGCAAAAAACAATGTGGATAAATGTCCAAATTGTGAAGCCTTGCAAAGAATTTTAATTGAAAAAGATGAGATTATATCTGCACTGAATCAAAATGCGTCTGGATATGAACAATTGAAGTCTGAACTAAACAACAACAAAGAAACAGTTAAGAACTTGACGCGTAGATGTGAGGATTTAGACAAGAATTTAACTATACAGTTAGACGTTGTTAAAAAACTGTCAGCGGAAAACTTGCAGGTATGTATTATTTAATACTGTACCATTTTGAACATGAATATAAGCTTAACAACATTTAATTCCTGTTTCACCGCTTTCTGATCAGTGCCGAATAGGCTATCCATCACTTAACTTGACAGATGAAGTATGCACAATCTGTCAAAAAATTTGTGAACAGCCTATTCGGCACTCTATCAGAAAGTGGTGAAACAGGCCCTTAAGAAATTTAAAATAACTATAATGATAATACATTTTATAATGTAGATCTGCATTCTGCGCAAAAGCAAAGAAAATAAACACTTTGTATTAATTATTTTAATATGGTATAATTTATTTACAGTTATCAGAAAAAGAGCAAAACTCAACACGAGAACTGGAGCGGCTCAGGCATCATCTAGTGGAGATGGAGGACAATTACACGCAAGAGCTGATGACTTCGGAGCAGAAGTTGAACGAGTGCCAGTCGAGACTGCAGCAGGTGGAGGAGAGAGCTAAGCAGACAAGCACGGTGTATACCAGTAACAGGTAAGACTTATATGTTGAGAAGAACGTATACTCTATATGAAAAAGTTTAAGTAATTCTGTCTGGAAGTCTTGGAACAAAAGAAATGTTATTGACAACTAGATGACGCCCGCAACGCGGTTGCGCCAAAACTCGTTTATCTCGCGAGAACCGTACATTTTTCCGGGACAAAAAGTATCCTATGTCCATGCCAAATTTCAACAAAATCGGTTCAGCGGTTTGGGCGTGAAGAGGTAACAGACAGACAGACACACTTTCGCATTTATAATATTAGTACGGATATAAGTTGTTTCTTAAGGTGGCGTTTTTCGCTTGCGTTCGCGTGCCGTAAGGATCGGATGGCTACCTTTACCAAAATAAGCTAAATAGTAATACGACATTTCTTTAAAAAATTCTGAAACTAATGTTAAATATATAACTACTGTGATTTAGGTATCAAATATTTTACAATCTAGTAATATTTTACAGTATTCGAGCGAACCAAGAAGTCGAAACTCTTCGGAATCAGATCAAACTGTTGGAGAAACAACGTGACGAAGTTCAGACTAGACTCAGCGATGCCGAAGACACGAGGAGTAGAAGTGAAGCGGCGCTGACGAATTTGCAGATCGTGTTGGAGCAGTTCCAGCTAGGTGAATAAAGCTTTATTTATATTACAATATCAATAGTATATTATGAAGATATTATCAGTTTAAAAGTCAATGAACCTTTTAAAGATGACGATGTTTGGGCTACAGCATTGAATGTAATTTTTCACAAAAACAATAAATGCATTACAGACAAAGAACGAGACATCCACGCAGCTACAGAGAAAATAAGAAGACAGCTAGAAGAAGAGAAACAACACAGTCTTGATTTGCAACAAGAAATAGCAAGACTACATATCAAATTAGAAGAATCTATAGCCGGACTCCAAGCGGCGACTAGGCTTGGTGATCAAGTCGAGACAAAGACTGCTCAAATAAACGATCTAAAAGAACAAGGTAATACTTTTAATATTATAGGCGCAGAATTAGCTAAAGGAGATTTTAATGCATAGTAAATAGTGATTAGTGAAGCATTATTGTACAACAAGCGTGGTAGAAAAGTAAACGCAATTTCACATGATATCACGGTCATATTTAAATTGTTGTTCATGAGTTATTTGCTATTGTATACAGTTTTGCTCGTAACAATGGATGCCACAATAAAAATAATGATATAATAGAATTATGTAAGTTGTCAACCAAGGTTCAAGCAAACGGAGGTTATATTATTCTTTTTACCACGCTTGACTAGATTTATTAGTTTAGAACTAGCGTTGGTCGTGAAAGGTATTATCAGAACTATAAAAAAAATCTTACACAATTCTTTCTTCTTGATATAAACATTGTTAGTACTACTTTTCGTGTACCTTTCGCCACTTACTTATACCTACATAAATTAGATATGTATCTAGTTAAAAAACACCTTGACTTTTAATCTCAGTCAGTGAAATAACAACTCTGTCACCTACTAAAATACAATTAAAGAGAAATGTAATTTTGCTGACTGAGGTTAAAGGTACCATAGATGTTATTTATGTATTTTAATTCGATAGATGTAGTTTGTAGTTCTAGAGACTCGGCACTCGGCTAAATATCAGCTGGTAATTCTGGGGTTGTGTCACCCAGACTACCATCTGGTATACAGTTGGGTTCCGTACCGCCACGAATGATAGACACACGTAAGTGGTTTTGTGTAGATGATGTATGTTTATGTAGATGATTTTGTTGCCACGTGAGTAATTTTTATGTTGATGATATGTCGTGTGCTTTTGACGTGTGTCTCGATTTGTCCGTTTAGTTTCAGTGTTGTACGCTTACGTCCTTTTTATTTTTAATGCCGCATAAGTATCAATTTTTTTTTTATCGAAATTTTGCTAACAAACATTTTATTGCCATTTTTATTGCTATTGCAGAGACTAAATGGATCACAGATGATATTTTTATCATTGGGTTATGGCATAACGTTAATAAAGCTCAAATAGTTAATCTATCAGATGAACATTTCGATCATTACATAACGTTAAAACTAGTTTCATTTACCGTCTTTAGAATACTTTTCGATGTTAAGTTCAGTGACTATTAATATATTATTATTATGATCTTCATAAGCAGTATCTTTTTCTAAGAGGGCTTTAATATCAAAAATAGTTATTTTATCACCAATCTAGCTATTCTCAATCTACATTTTAACTAAGATTTCTCCCAAATTATTGGAGATTTGCTTAACAGCATCAACAGCTTGCACCTACTTCGGTTTAATCTCATTTGGTAACTGTGAGGCTTTGCCGTGGCACCAACTGTGAGACTCTCCGCCTCACACATTGTGCCGCGTACTCAGATTACCATTTGGGGTTTGACTGAGATTGGTAACACATCGTGACGTCTGTTCTAATCACTTTTTTTTTGCTTTATCGAGCCGATGTATGGATCAATTTACATTGTTATCGATTTTTTTTCTGAATAGCACCATTCTTATGTTTTCTTTAAAGTTGATCCATGTAATGGCTTTTAGCGGGTTCTAGACGTTCTATTTTCTTACCTATGTCAACTATTTTCCAATTTGCATCGTTGTAAGATTTTATTTCTGTACTAATATATTTTTCTGCTAGTTAAAAAGTTTAATCCACATTTTATTTAGCTCTTTGATCTATTGGAACGTCTAAAACCCCAACTGTATTGTCTGTACGTTCAAAATGTTTGCAATGTTTTTTTTTTACAGTTTGTCATTGCAATTCTTTTGATTTTGCGACTATTTTGTTAAGCACATTGCAAATTTTGCACATTTTGTCTGTGAAGATTTGTTTGAAGCATGATTTAGATGAAGAAATGCCTCATCGTCTCTGAGTATTACTTCAGGTACTGGTGTAATAGAAAGGAATCCGAGTGCACTTTTACTTGAGACTGTGATATCTACATGGATGATATTATTACTGGACCATACCTTACTTTTGCATTTATTGTCATGTCTTTCCTACTATCCTGTGTTAACATCTATCTTAACATACCTAAGGAGAGTAACCGAATATCAATCGAAAATTGAGCCCTACTTAGCACTACCATAGAAATTGATTCTTAGGCGGATATCGGACCTACGTTATTTCTTCGGTTTATGTCAATTCAATCCTAGTCATGATCTCATGACTGGGTTGGACATAAGGTAACAAAATAACGTCCACCATCAGCATATGAATCAACTTCACTGATCACATCAGGACTATTTTTGATACCATTACTATGATGTTTTTCATCATCTGCATCATCATGATCAGTCATCAAGTTCCAGTGCCTCGTAGTCCCTCCCCAGTCTCTGAATAATACTTTGAGATTGTGTTGGCGTATCGTCGAGCTGCAACGATAGAGCATGGTGAGAATTATCCTTTTTAATTTTCTTTATTTTTTGTTTATTCTTTTTTTTTCAGGACTGTCATGATCTTTTTGTTTTGAATTTGTATCTATTTTATAGTGCCTGTTTATTTCTAGTAACTGAATATAAGTATTTGTTTTGATATTTTTTGTGACATTCAAAATATAATGGATGAATGTTTTTCTTATGATACTTACTCGTATATTTTAAATTAACGAAATTGTTTCATGTTGATAATGTGCATTTCTTTTTTGACGGATCTGTGGCTGATTGGCCCTATGCATTGATGTTTCTTTATTTTGAATAACTTAAATATTCGTTCAGCATAAAAGTATCAAATATATTTCCGTTGTCTGTTACCCGTAACACAAGCCCTTAGTACTTACAACTTACCACGGGCCCTCTTTTTTTTTAATACCTGCCCTAGTAGACAAGTGGCAAGCGATTATCGTAAACGCTAACAAAATGTATGCGATTTGACATAAGTAATCGCTTCGCTAGCGAATACTAATGTCAAATCCCATACATTTTGTGGCCATAAAGTTAATATACCTAACGGAATAGAGAAACAAAGGCCTGAGCAAGCGAGATGTCACTATCAGTAACACTGCGTGGTAAAAAGAGACATGTGATACATGATAGCAGCACTCTTTTTTTGAAGTCCAGTCGGCACGTGTCGCATTTTGACAATTTAATCTCATTTTTACACACAGATGTAAACCAATTTCGGTTACGTTTGACAGCTCGAGATTGTTGCTCTATTCCGCTAGGTTTATTAACTTTATGTTTGTGGCGTTGGCGTTGGCGTTTATGGTAATCGCTTGCCGCTTGTCTAGGCCCCTCTGGTGAACTTTGTATCCCAACTCTAGACATCCATGAATATATTCCATTACTTAAATTACCACTACCAAATCTGTTAAGCTGTTCTCGAGTTTAAGCGATACAACAAAGTGTATAATCATTTTTTATTGATATATCATAGACGTACTATTTCAAGGTATATTAAATCCACCATTTTGACCGCTTCCAGTGCGAACACTCCAGATATCAGTGGCGGCGGCGGAGGAGAGGTATCACAACGCGATCTCCAACCAACAGGACAGAGTCGACAAGAACCTGGTGAAAAATCTGGTTGTTAACTACGTGGTGGGGCAGAATACTGGGAATAGGTGAGTTGGAGGAATTATGGTTTTGGTGATGGTGATCATTTCACAATAAATTGAGCAGGAATAGGGATGATGACAAGGTCAAAGATTAGCGAATTCTGTTAATAAAATAAAGAAATCAAGGTAAAAAATAAGTGTTCCCAAAATTTCAGCTTGATAGAATTTGGATTTTTTTTGTTATGCGCCTTCAAAGTTGGATATTCAAGTCGAATTTTTTTTTAATTAAATTTCTTAATATATGTATACAATTCGATAACTTATGCAATTAAAAGCAACTTTTGTTATGAAACCACTTTCATAAACGCAATATTTAATATACCTGTCGAACAAAGTTGTCTCCCGATGCGTACAAACTACGAAAGACTGACGTCATACTTTCGTAGCACTTTGTATGGAGCGTTTCGGGCAGGTCTTTTTTATGAGATATTTGAATTGTCATATCTTAGTGAATTTTTAAGCTATCAGAGTCATTCCTTCAACGATGTTTCTATTTTTTAAGCGTCTTTCAATTACCGATAAGAAAAAAAAATATTCATCATGCCTATTTTTTTAAGTCTCCCCAACCCATACCTGCATAATACTTATATCTTTAAATAGGCAGTTGAGAAAACTTTTAGAATTAGATCTAAAAAATGTAAGGGATTGTTTGCTTCATCATATTGTATAATATTATGGTTATTTAACTTTGGCTTGTGTGTCTGTATGTGTGTCTGTCCGTGGCATCAAACCAAACGGATGAGCCGGTTTTGAGATTGATCAAGAGTGTTTAGGGCTTGTTCAAAGAGCAAAATGAAACTGCTCCTACTCAAAATACCGGTTAGAACCAGGGCTCGGAAACCTGGTTAATCTTCGCGATCCTGTTCGTTAGAAACGCCATACATTTCCAAAAGAGCGTTTTCATTTCGATTCGGCTCTGAACGGACCGAAATTATTTCTGATTTGTTCTAAGAGCAAAATTAAGTTACTCACTGCTCAAAATACCCGCCCACTCACACCTCGATCATCACCCATTGTCCACACATAAACAAGTTATGGCCTATTGGCTATTAGATGGTGAACTAGAAAAGGATATAAGATATCGCTGCACTAGTTACTTTCCGCGAGGAATGAACCAGGTTAATTTCAGAAGCAATACCGCTCGTATCGCGGTTGCGCTCCGAGCGAACACTTATCCAAAGACCTGGCTAAAGAGCGTTATAACCTGGTTAAAAAAATACCGGTTCCGAGCCCTGAGTGTGTTATTAGCTCACTATCATCAGCTCGCTCACAGTTAGATTTTTTAAGCTATTGCATAGCTTTTATCGCGTACTTCGAGTGCGGCGACCGAATCAAGAAATTCCGTAACGAAAAACACCTAACACAACCGTGCGGCGTTGCCAGACTTCAACACAGTGTTAGTGCGCGTGCGATTATACGAATGCGAATTATAATTGCATAAGTTGATAAAAAATGCTAAGCAATAGGTTTACCGCGGCAGTCCCCGAGTGCCACACGTGTTTATCTCCTAATTTTGTTTCTCCCAGGACCCAAGTCCTCCGAGTCCTGTCCACGGTGCTCGACTTCAACCAGTCGGAGTGCGAGCGGCTCGGCCTCACCGCGGCCGCGCCGGCGGGCAGCCTCGCCGCGGAGTTCGTCAAGTTCCTACAGGACGAGTCCAAACCCAGGGCTGTTGTGGTTAGTTACTTGTAAAAACTATAAATTGAAATCGGTGTAGATGACTGTAAAAGTTATAGAGCCCAGTGTCATTCTCGAGTCAGATTTAAACTGAGGAGCTGGCGAACGAAACCGGAGAAGTCCACCAGAGTGCAAAAGTATATATTTTTTCGAATCGTCTTCTCTTGAGTCTTGACCCATCATTGACAGGGATTGACGCATCAATTATTTCAATCGAAAGCGGTTAAAAAGGCTTTAAAAAGTCCATTTTCAAACAAAACCGGATTAGTTCAGTAGTAGTAGTTTATACTAGATTTTAACCACTGTGTGAACACAACACTGTACTGCACTGTATACGTGGGAGAGCCATGCTTCGGCACGAATGGGCCGGCTCGACCGGATAAATACCACGTTCTCACAGAAAACCGGCGTGAAACAGCGCTTGCGCTGTGTTTCGCCGAGTGAGTGAGTTTACCGGAGGCCCAATCCCCTAACCCCTACCCTATTCCCTTCCTTACCCTCAACTATTCCCTTCCCTTCTCTTCCCTACCCTCCCCTATTACCCTATTCCCTCTTAAAAGGTCGGCAACGCACTTGCAGCTCTTCTGATGCTGCGAGTGTCCATGGGCGATGGAAGTTGCTTTCCATCAGGTGCCCCGTTTGCTCGTTTGCCCCCTTATTTCATAAAAAAAAAAAAACACTGAACCAAAATTTTTTCTCGCGGACTAATCCGGTTTTGTTCACCAGCTAGTGTATGCATGTTCCAACATCTTGGTGTAAAGATCAGTTTTCTTTGTTGTCAAACAAGTTGTAATATAACATAAAACCGACTTCAAAATTGTACTTCAAAATTCCCTATCTCAAAAACTACTGAACTAATTTTGATAAAACTTGTAGTGTTCCCTATGTTGAATAATACCTAGTGCAACAAAAAAGAATTACTTAAATCGGACTTGTAGTTGCGGAAATATACGAACACAAACATATAGTCCGTCAATTAAGTGAAGAAATTAAAAAGTGGCAACATCGTAGTGTCATCCCTTTTTTCTTAGATTGATTTGACTTTTTAATTTCTTTACTTTCTTGACAGACTATACATTCATACATATAATATAAACTTTAGGGCACTTTTTGATTATTTACTTTATATAATACTTTAACTCAATAAACGTTCTTTAAGCGTTTAATTATTATTTCATTTACCAGGTACGGCCGTCAGACGTAACACGTAAGCAGTCTATGACGTCGCAGCCGCCAGACGTGTCGCGAAGGACCAGCACTAGCAGTGAGTATACTTGCGGCACGTTGAGAGTGATAAGGCGTACCATTTCAACCTTAAAGGTGCCTCTGGTCGATGCTCCATGCTTCTTACAAGCCATCGCCATTGTTTAGAGTTTAGACGGGGTGGTGGCGTATGACGATTGACGACGGACTATGATCTACAGTCTACATTGTAAAGAGGCACCTTCAGGGCTTAAATAAATTTTATCTTATTACCATGTAACTATTAGGAATACTATCAGAGAAGTTGATTCCTGGGCAGATGGGGGTACGTATTTTGGTCGCGTTACGTCAAACCCATCCGACAGATCACAATTAACATTGAATTGACATGATCCGACCAAATGACGTGGGTCTGCCTAGAAATCAATATTCTCGATTGTAATCTAAACGCATCATAATTTTAGGCCAGCAACCAACTTTCGAGATGGGCCACAGTCGCAACCCCTCCACTGGTTCCCACAACCTGCTCCTCCAGAACATAGAGACAGCTACCCAAAGATCAGCAGACTCGGAGACCAGGGTCATAGGTGTCACCCTGGAGACAGGTATCACACAGACTAGGAACAACGAGGGAGCTATATTGAAGAATGTGCTGAAGGATCTGGGATAGTTGGGAAGCGATCCGGCTAGAAGGACCATGTAACTACCCTCAAAAGTAATGAGTTTTATTATTATTATTATCAGCCTACACTGCTGGGTAAAGGCCTCCCCTCTTTCTTTCCAAAGTTCACGATCCTTAATGAGTTTTATAATGTTAAATTCAGAAACAACTTTTGTACATCAATGATCCCTATTTGAAGCATCAGGAGTGACCATGCCAAATATTTTATCGAAATTGCTAGAAGTTGCTTTTGTGGAATATACAGGGTGCAATTTAACCTTCCTGCCAAATTTGGATATATTGATCCTTGTTAAAAATAAAAATACACGTATTTCTTCTTTTATAATAACTCAGTACTAAAATTCTGAGAAATAGCCTCCGAAAAATCCAAATACCAAACACCACAAAATATGGCCCGGCCTCGCCCCGCCCTTCCATTGACATTCTTGAAGTGACGGATTAAGACTGCTTGATGCCCTAAGCAATCCATGCCTGTGGGCCCCCCTATCCATATCTCAACTAAAATCGGTCTTTGAACCTTTACTCTTCTGGTGCCCCCTCAGACGTGCCGTGCCCTAGGGCCTAGGCAATTGCTTAATTTGATTAAGGGCTAATCCGTCACTGCATTCTTGTTATTATCATAAGTTGCGAATTTTCCCTTCATACCACAGAATAGATAATAGTACAAGTACTTCATACTTTGACGAACTTAGGACCGTCAAATGTAAAGGACGTAGACAGGTATGTTTAGAATAAAATTAATTGATACACATCAAAAGAATCGAAAATTACAACTTTTTAATTACAAAAAATAAGCACTTTAGAAATTTATAATAAATCTAAACCACATCCTTTGCATTTAGGTGTATTTAAAAATTCAATTAACTTATATACACAGTACAACTAATTAAAAAATAAAAATCAAAACAACCCACCTCTAAATCTTATTTACTTCCATCTTGTCTACACTTAGCATAGTTCAAACGAGTTCAAACTGCAATCCGTTTTGCTCTAAGCAAAGTCTAGCGCGTTTTGCACATTGTCTTTAAAAGTTTGTTACTTTAAAAGTTTGTTAAGCACAACTTTGTCACTTTTAACCTCGTCAGAGGCATGTCTTCGAGGCTGGCTAGGCGTGTGCAGGTGTTGCGAAGTGCGAACTGTCTAACCTAATGATACCTAAGCCCCAAAAAAAATTTGGCAGGTAGGTTTAATTGCACCCTGTATAAACCCAATATTATTCATCACAGAGCGAAGTGATAATAATGCTACGTAGACAGCAAATATCATTACCCTTTTTGATTCACAGTAGTCAGGTGAAATAGTTATACACGAAAATGCGTTATAATATTTTTTTCCTCGCCTATTTATCTTTTTCCAATGTCTAAGACAAGAACAAAACATTATATACCTCATGCAATTTAAATATTTTTATCAATATTAGAGGGATAATAAATACATGGTCCTTCGAGCCGGATTAAAACAAAGTAACAGTATACAATATGTATTCCTAAATCTTTATAAATACTGAATAGTACTATTCGCTAGTTTGTATTATAAATAATATTTCAAGACAGCTGATGATGTAGTAGATAAGTATGCGATTATGTCAGCAAACTGCATCAAAATAGGTTCAGCTGTTTGGAAGCTAATTACAGAAAAAAACTTAGGAAAACATTAAGGATTTAAATGCAATAGAACATTAGAAAATTATTCATGGGCAGATGATGCATATAATTTGGATGGGTTATGTCAAGTCAATGTTAGTCGTGATGATAACCTTACTAAATTGCGTTGGTCATCTGCCTATGACTCAATTCATAAAATAGAGTTATTAAGTTTACTGGTGAGACATGATCAATACTTAAGGAGAGTACTCGATACCTACTCGATTCTCATTATAATTATGTAATAAAATTAGGTACTTAATATTAACCAAATTTCCCTTTAAATAATTGAATCATGAACACTTAGTAAATTACTATGCGGCCGGCGCGGCGGCTTGCGCCCCGCGCCGCGCGCAGTAACCATGCGTTGGATAAATAATTATTTAACTTAAAGCTACGAATAATAAAAACTAAGGAATCGTAACTCCCATACTATTACCGTTTTAAATTTGGTCCCTTTTGATCTGTCATGTAACGTCAGCCTGGTACCGCTCAAGGTCACCTAAATATTGCAAATGTATTGAAATGTGTACCTGAGGTACACTTTTTTGACAAGTATTGTGGAGCATGTTTTTTGACGGAGTTACTTTTCCTTAGTTTTTATTATTCGTAGACTTTAAGCTACATTTACTCAGTGATCAATTTATATTTTTTTTCAACTAATATAATAGCCAAATATCACGTCCTCGTGTATTGAACATGTCTCACCAGTCACCAGTCATGCTGTATATTATAACAGTATCAATAGATGGCGCTATAATAATCCTCATATAATGTAACCCTAAAGATATTTTTCTTCTTTACTTTTAGTTAAGCGTTTGTGCTTTCATTTTAATATTTATTTAGTTACTTGGTTATCAACGAATACTTAAACTCTACTTAACTTTGAGAGCTCTTCAAATGACCTATATTAATTGGTAAAATAGTAGCACTTTCACGTCAGATAAAAATAGCTTATTTTCGTAGCTCTCCCCAATATTGCCCGTCTAGAATGTCACACGTGTGACTTTAGGGGAGGGGGCCAGGCCCCCCTCATTGTTTATTTCCAAACCAACTAGCAACAGACTAGTTATAGCCACGATTAAACTACCATGGTCTTAACCAGACCAGTAGCTTAGACCCTTTCGAAAAAAAAAAAAAAAAGTAGCACTTTTAAGCTAAGTAGTGTTCAAGTATTCGTTAATGATAAGTACTAGTGTGATTTCTTTCTATAAATTAATTCTCATCGTAATGTAAATATCAGTTATAATGCTATTAATTTAAATGTCACGTATAAAAATTATTTGGAATGAAATTATTATTAATATTTTGCAATCGATAGCATTTATTGTACATTTTTAGTTGTATAATGTTACATTCGTTTAATTTTAGTGAAATGAACCGCTACATATTTTATTTTAGAATTAAAATATGTTTTAAACCCTTTAAAAATATTTCCGCAGCCTATATAACTCAATGTTCTTTATTTTTTTCTGTCACTAATTGTCTTTCCCAATCTGACAGACAGACGAGCAGATTTTCTATATTTATTCGCTGTGTAAATATTTTTGTAAATGTATCAGTCCAAAATTATGATTTCATACTGACATAGATAAGACTGAGCTTTAAAAACATATAAACCTAGAAAGAGTCGAAGTGATTGTAAGGTTATTGCCCTCTTTATCTAACAAATAGTTATTTTATCAGAAAAACTGACCATACAATCATTTAATCTTTTTCTAGAGAACTTTTTTTCTTAGTTGGTGTCTTGTTGTTGGTTTTAAATCCCTGTCACTGTAGTTTGTCTATGGTATTTTTTTTATCATGTCACTAAAGAAGTCATGTATATGGTGCTTATAAAATATTTGTAAGGTATTTTATAAAAATAAAATTAGTATTGTAATATTACTGGTCAAATAAAATTAGCCTAGAAAATATAATAATAATACGTTTATTGATATCCCAAAAACTTATAGTCTGTCAAAAAAGTGAAGAAATTAAAAAGTGGCAACATCGTAGTGTCATCTCTTTTTTCTTAGATTGATTTGAAAAGGATGACACTACGATGTTGCCACTTTTTAATTTCTTCACTTTTTTGACAGACTATACATCTTGTTTACAGGCAATGAATTCTGTACAAAATTAGGATGTAAAAATCAGATGGCACAGGTTGGATGAAGAAGGGCGAGTTAGGTTTTGAAGGTCTTGAATTTGATTATTAAATTTAATGACGCAATATCTTGCTTCTATTTTGTTTTTATTTCTGATGTGGCAATTGTTTGTTTTATTTCTTCATATTGCCTGTTTATGAACTCGAGGGATTTTTCCAGTTCAAAGATACTTTTTTGGATGTTGCTGCACTGCAGTTTTACCGGTGCTGTGTCTCCAGACAATTTCTTAAGGATTTTATCTTGTTCCTCTTTCCAGCTCGTGGTGGAGTTATTGTGTTCAGTTTTCCAGTCGGAGAGCATTTCCAGCTTTCTTTTTAGGGTTCCGTAGCCAAATGGCAAAAACGGAACCCTTATAGATTCGTCATGTCTGTCTGTCTGTCTGTCTGTCTGTCCGTCCGTATGTCACTGCCACTTTTCTCCGAAACTATAAAAGCTATACTATTGAAACTTAGGCGTGATAATTCTAAAAAAAATATATGATGTACATTACTATAAAAACTACCAACGAAAATTGGATTGAACGAGATCTAGCAAGTAGTTTTTTTTAAATGTCATAAATGGCAAACCTTAATTTAACTTTCTTTAAATCAACTGAAATATAAAAATTGATCAAGAACCTTTTTATTTCATAGAAATTAACCTTATTGCTGCTGCGGAACCCTTCATGGGCGAGTCTAACTCGCACTTGGCCGGTTTTATTTGCTCTTGTCGACGCTGAGTCGACGTTAGAATTTTCTAGATAATCCTGTGAAGGAAAATGGCTGCCGCTGCTGGGAGTAGACCATGGTCGGCGATTGTCGTCGTGACATTTTCCCGGTTTACATTACTCCCACAATGACTCGTACATATTTATCATATTATTATTGTAAAATATGAACTTTGATACGAACAAAAACTGATGGATAATTGGTTAATGGTTATACGTATTTGCTTTTGACATCATATGCGTCCGGTTGGTGCAGCGCCCCACCGCGGAATATAACCTATCTACTTATTTTTTTTTATAGAAACAAAATTGTAATACATGGATGAAAACAATACAGTACTAACTACAGTCTGTCAAAAAAGTCATGAAATTAAAAAGTGGCAACATCGTAGTGTCATCCCTTTTTTATTAAATTGATTTGAAAGGGATGACACTACGATGTTGCCACATTTTAATTTCATGACTTTTTTGACAGATTGTATACTAAGTAATGGTCTAAGCATAAGATACATGTGAATCTGAAAAAGCGTATTTTAAAAATGTTGACTTAAGTAAATAGTAATTGAATTATTTGAATGATTCAATTACTATTAACTACTGATTGGTAATATTATTTTGTTACTAAGAATGCCATGTAAAATGTGCATAGACCATTGAGTACTACATTGTCAACAATATTAAAATCTAAGAAATTTTAACTACTTAGGGCTCTAGACACTTGCCAATCTAAGGCCTTTAATATCAAGCCTTCTCTTTCATGTGTACGAAGAGCGAAGAGGACATAAATAATACTAAAAAAGAATTAATTTAACCTACATTATTGTAAGTCAGCCTAAGCGTTGACCAATAAGCGCGGAAAGTTTTTGAATTTAGCTCGAAAAGTGACTGGGGTTAGTCACTTTTCGAGCTAAATTCAAAAACTGATGATTATGATGATGATGATCATGGGACCATCTTGAAAGTCTACCCTTTCAAATAAAAAAAGAATTTCCCAATTCGGTCCAGCCATGTTTATATAATTGATGAACATACAAACAATATTATGAAATGTTAACCTCAATTTATAAAGTATAGGTAGATGTTATAGGACAGTCCGGGCGCAGAACAGAAAGAAATTCGCCCATCAACATGTAGCTGCTTGTCATTCAGCATTAATATTCGGTTAACAAAAAGTGTGGAAGCGTGACAGCTATAGTGAGAGAAAAGCACGCATTTCTATCTGTTCTGCGACCGGCCTATACAAGTAGAAACCATTTGCTTACACTTTTACATTTTCATATTTGAAAATATCAATTAGATTTGTAAAAATATAATAGGTATTATTTTCATTAGTATTTCTTAGAAACATCATTAGAATATGCTTGCAATAATGTAAATTTACTTTGTGAATATTGTTAATAATGTAATTATTCATTTTTAATAAATAAAATAATTTAATTTATTCATTCTTATTATTTTAAGATCCTTATTACATTGTGAAGTATTTAGTATAGAATTTTTGGCGTAAATACGTATTTAAGACACTTTCCTAATGCTAAGTATTCACATACGGTTTTGCTCGATAGTTTTACTCCAAATCGAGCAATAACCACCGTGTGGACCGCGAAACTGACAGCTCGAAGGCTCGCTTCGAGCCGGCTGGATGGAATTAAATATGTCTAATGCTAAGTACTCACATACGGTTTTGCTCGATAGTTTTACTCGAAATCGAGCAAAAACCACCGTGTGGACCGCAAAACTCACAGCTCGAAAGCTCGCATCGAGCCAGTTTGAAGGCTCTCGAATCGAGCCGGCTTGACAAATTTTTTGACACTAGTTTTTATTATTCGTAACTAATTTCCTTCGAACTGGAATAAAACTATCGAGCAATGCTGAATGTGTGGACGAAAGCCCGAGCCGTGGTTTTCACTCTACGTGATTGCTCGATCGAGCAAAACCGTATGTGAGTACTTAGCATAACACAGTCTTAAATGGTTATTTTGGCGCGTGACCTAAATTAATAACTCGCTAGCACGGGCGTCATTTCCCACGCGCCAAAACAACCTTGAGATCTATACAGCGGCTAGATAGTTCCATCTTGTTGATTGTCTTAAGAACTTAGATCAAATAAACTTAAATAACCGAAATAAAGCTAGATACGTATTTGCTGCCACCTTTATCCTTAGAAGACTATATGACGTCCGCAACTCCGTTGCGACAAAATTCGTTTATCGCGCGGGAACCGTACATTTTTCCGAGATAAAAAGCATCCTATGTCCTTTCTCGGGACTTATAGTATTTCGCTACCGAATTTCAGCACAATCGGTTCAGTGGTTTAAGCGCGAAGAGTTAAGAAACAGACACATTTTCGCATTTATAATATTAGTAAGTATGGGTACGCACCACGGCTTATACCTATGTCCTACATTAATAAAAACTTCACCGTCATAAAAATTACTTAGAAACTTAAATTCACAGAAATAATAACATCATACTTAACTTGTTTTAACCTAATTGTTTCTAATAATAAAATAGCCTACTTGGTACATTAAAATTCTACTTACTTACTATTTATAAATATGCATTCCATAAAGTATTACATTATTTCTCAATCGTACAAAATATAGCGTATTGCCTTAATTAAAAAGTAAAATTACTCCACCCCTTTTCACCCCATGGGGTGGAATCTCCCCCTAACGTTGGTCAGTATAACTAAAACCTTCTCGCTAACCGTGTCGCCTTAGAAACTAAGTCCAAAACAAAAATAAAACCTGGCAAAAATCCGTGTGAAAACATCTAAAAAATAAAAAAGTCAAATTCGAAAATGGAATCGTGATCGCGAGTGACGATTCGAATTTGAAATGTTCGATTGGTGATCAAAAATGACAGCTGTGACGTATTTTCGCGCCAAAAAAACAATAATGGTGGCATTATTTCCGCACGTTTATTTCATGTTCAAAATAAAGCTGAAATGACGCGAGAATTTTGGATATTTTTGCAAAAATGTGAAGTGATTGTGTTGTGACGTTGTCTGTGATTTGTGATTTGGATATTTTAATCGTGGTACGACAATTTTTAATTTAAAGCACAATTTTTATCAAATTACCCACATATTCAAGTAAACATAATTTCTTGCTTATATTTTCAACTTATTATCCAAACGAAATGCATCGTATGCATACTCAAGGATAACTAAATACCTGCTAGAAACCTAGAAACAGTGATATTGTAGGTCTTGCGTTAGGTTCGTAGCGGTGGCCTAGATCTTCCCGTATTCCTAAGTCCTAGACAGCCAGTTTACATAATGTTAGGAATTTGCATTTTAATGCGATATGGGCTATAATTGTAACTATGCTTTATGTCCTAGACCAACGATCTCAAAATACGTTCTAATTCTATGTCCTAGACTAGAAACTAAGACCTAGATGAAGTCTATTATATTTTAGTCCTTTATTAATTTATTTAGAAAAAGTAAAAAACCTTAAAGCGAATATTACCAAAAGTAAACGACACACAATGTAAGTACAAGGTCTCAAATTTTGAAAAATTCATTTTGGTATTTTTGTTGGTTACCTATTATCAAATCGACCAATCAGCAACGCCATTGAAAAGATAAACTACTGCCAAAAAACCTTAGAAATAGAAATATTGTGACAATCATGGTATTCCATCCCAAAGAGAAGAGTGGCCTCGACTTCGTTGTCGCATTGAATGCAACTTGTCTAAGTACCCAGTTACGATTCAAATGCAATTTGAAGAATTCAGAGCCTCTAGCCAAGACGTGTTCTTTATCGCTACTTTATAGAATCGCCGAACAAAATGTATGGAATTGGCAACTTGACTTACCAAACGTAACTTCATACTAAGGGTGAGGCCAAACGAGCGTAATTTTGTGAGTCGTGAGTCGCAGAATTTCTGCCGCGTAAATATCTTTTCATACAAATCATGAGTCACAAAATTACGCTCGTGTGAATCAAACGGAACTTTTGTATGAAACCGAATGCAGCAGAATTTCTGCCAGCAGAAATTCTGCGACTCAAGATGCTTGGATACTTTCTTTCGACAATTTTACTGTACCTACCTACGGTGCCCGTGGGATTCTGACCGCGCTAAAATTACTTTATCGCGCTGGAACTGTACACTTTTCCGGGATAAAAAGTATCCTATTTCCTTACCTTACCGAACTTATGTCCATACATTTTGATCGGCGATTTTATAAAGAAGCGATAGAGAAAATATTGGCCAAAGGGCCTGATTAAGTTCCAAATGAAGCATTCGCAATTTAAGTTATGGTGTAGCTCATCGATGTAGAAATTACGCTCACGCTAATATTAGTCATACCATGAGTGAGGTCATATGACCGCGGTTTTTTGACCTATTACTCATGAGTTCAAAAGAAAAGGAATAGTTAGGAATCGGAAATGACCAAAATAAAGAACTTAGGTACTGGCTGCTTCGGAAATGACCAAAGAAAAGAACTAACTTGTTTGGAATATTGACCAAAGTTTTTTGAAGTAAAATTGCGGCGTTGTGCACTTTTTGGGAAGAATATATTTTTTTAATTGCTTCAAGTCTTTTAAAACGTTTTTTTGATCAGAAATTCGTAAAACGAAGGAAGGTGACGGCGCGGCGTAGGAAAAGAAGTAACAAAAGTCTCGCTTACTTTCGCGCGTCCACAATCCATACTTCCGTACTTAATATTATAAATGCGAAAGTGTGTCTGTCTATCTGTCTGTCTGTCTGTCTGTCTGTAATACCTCTTCACGATCAAACCGCTGAACCGATTTTGCTGAATGAGATACTTTGATAGTTTTTATCCTGGAAAAATGTACGGTTAATAGACGATAAGCGAATTGTGGCGCAACGGAGCTGCGGTGGTCATGTATTGTTTGATAAAACTCAAAGAAAACCAATTGCAAATTACTTTTTTTTTAAATCTTTTTATTTTACAGAGGCTTTTAACACTCAGTGTTAATGTCAGCCTTTGCAAATTACTTACGTTTCACAGAATGAAGCAACTAGCTAGATCTTTGTGTTCTAGATCCACACTGTGCACTTTCATCTTCAATTTTCGTCATTTTCTGTCATTCAACTTTCGAATCGGCGCATTCAATAATTGAATGCGTCAACGAACGCAACGCCAACATTGTGAACAAAGCGAAAGTTTTGGATACGATCAGAGGGAGAGATAATATTAATTATGCATAATATTATGCATAGTGATCTAGACATATTTGATATTATGTTAGGTATTTAGTTCTGTCGCCACTGGTTTTCGATGACACACAAATGCAGTCACAGGCAATCTTTTTCTGTGGCAAAACGCACTTGATACTCCAGGCGTAGCATGGTCACTATAAAAACGGTTTTTTTCTACGGAAGAATAGACAAAGTGACAGTTAGACAAGACAAAGTGACATAATTAGACAATGGAAATCCGCCATTTTGTCGATAATATCTGTCAGTATGTCGATTCTTTCCCATGTCTTCTGTTGTTAGGCTAGCCCTACAGCTACAGAACGATTACAGTCACAGGCAATCTTTCTCTATTGGCAAAACGCACATGATACTCCTCTGTCAATGCAGTTACGGAACCCATCAACAAAAGAATACCTAAACAATTTTAACTTCCAATTCGACCAATTGTTAAAACATTAATCCAATTTATTTTAGACGAGTAATTTCCTGCCATTCGCTGTAAAAAAATGCTTTGTAGAATCCTCTGAAGAATGTTCCTTGGTTTATTATTGACTAGATGACGTGCGCAACTCCTTTACGCCAAAATACTTTATCGTGCTGGAACCGTACATTTTTCCGGGATAAAAGTATCCTATGTCCTTGCCCAGGAGTCCACGTATCTCCATACTAAATTTTAGCAAAATTGGTGCAGAGGTTTGGGCGTGAAGTGATAACAGACAAAAAGACTGACAGACAGATATACAGACAGACACACTTTCACACTTATAATGTTAGTAGTGTGCTACATCCACGACATCCTTCGATCGCGGATTCTTGGAAATCTATTGTACTCAGCGGCCACATTGGCCGCTTGGGGGTTGAAGCTCCTTAGTTTGATACCTTTTTTTTGTTGCGCAGGGGTCCCCATCATGGGTGCCCTGGGTTGGGGATGTGCCTCAGTTAGCTGAAGCACCCCGGGGGTATGTGGGACTCTTATCCACTAAAACCACCTGCGGTTGCCTTCAGCCGTATACGGAGGGATGTCCTGGATCTGCCTAACACAGGACTCCCTCCACGACCGGCCGGTCTACCTCAAAAGGTATCGGACTTCCTCCCACACAACACCGTCAAGATTTTTTAGCCTATGACCAGCGGATGATCAACAGATTACCAACGACATTATGACAACTTGTTTAGAAGTTACGAGGGAACAGATAAACATCCATAACATACAGGGTGTATCAAAACTAAGTGATAATACTTAAGGGTGTGTATGTGTTCCTTATACAGTGTTCACTGTGAAAGTGGCTGCGCTGAAAGGCCTAAATTTTTTTCACTTTTTTATGGACAAGCGCACCAGCGCGCAGCGTCACGACATGGGAATGTACATACAAAAGTAAAAAAATAGTGTTAGTTTTGTTACATTCTGTATACTTATACTATACAGTATACAGGTCAAATATCAAAGCCCTCCTTTTTCGCCGTAGTTGGAAAAACGTAGGACCCAACCCTTCTAAGCCTCGTTATATTCGCTAAAACCCCCAATCATCCGCTATCAGACTAATAACGACACGGTGATTAATTACATTTACCACACCTCCATCATCATCATCACGCCTTAAGAGGATACACCAGGGGCTAGAGAAATGAAAAAAAAGTACGTGTAATATCTATAGCTGTCTCCCTTACCTCAAGCCTATACCGCAGAACGCGATAGAGACAACTGCAGAAAATCCAGAAAATCAACGATTCGTTGTCCCCTGATTCCTTCTCCAAAACTTAACCGATATAAGTACTTTTTTCATTAAAGATTAAAAAAAGGTTTGAGCTGTGTTCCTATGTTTTGCTTTTTTTTGTTTAATCTAGCCAAATCTGTTTTCTGGACGTTTGAACACAGCGGAAAATCTGGCCATTTTTTTGGGTTTTTGAACGTTTATATCTTATTTAATAATTAAATTATGAAAAAAAAGAAAACATAGGGACATTGTATTAGTGGCCGTAGATATTCAGAAAAAAAATTATAACTCTACTAGCATTATCCAGGGAGGAAACAGGGGACAACGTTTGTATGGAAAAAAGAGCGGTGTGGACTCCTCTTAAACGTTTATTATTTTTATTGGTTAACGTGCCTTGCTAGAATCTAGATGATATCGCGCGTGAACGACACAATATATTTCCGGGATAAAAAGTATCCTATGTCTGTTCCTGGGACTCAAAGGCTGCCTTCACATTAAGTCGCGAGCCGCACTACTCGCGACTTAAGGTGACGCCGCGTTAAGGCGGGGATTAATCTCAATCCAAAACGATAACCTTGCACACAACCAAAGACCAAGCGTATACGTATCGCAATAAGATTCATTTTAGCTAAGCATAAAACTGTAGTTACTCGGGGGGATATTCTCTATTTTTCATGTTTTTTTTTTAAATATCTTTGGAAATAAACATTAAGAAACAAAGTTGTTCGGTTAAGGAGATTTTAATATAGATTTACTAACAATTTATTCAAATAATATGTATAATTATCCTAGTTGATACTTATATTTCGATGAAATAGATTTTAATCGGAGGTGAGTTTGTAAATTAATTACAGCCAAAGTATTACGTTTTATTAAAATGTTTATGGTTTAAGGTATTTTAAATATTGTGCTTTATATCTCATATTTTTTAACACTCCGTTATTATATTGGAACTAGGTAAACCGGGAGTCACGGAATAACAAATTGGGGTTTATCCTCGCCTTAAAGTAAAAAACCGTGTTGGATTGCTTGCTTGTTTTCTATACTCTGTACTCTTGTTTTCTATAAACAAGTAATGGAACAGCAAAAAATGGAAAGGGCGTAGCGACAAAATGGTTTTTGTCGCTTAATTTAAAAACCATAAATACATTTCATATAAGCTATGGGCAAAGTAAAATGTATGCTTGAACCAATCTATACAGTACAAATTTTGGAACCTTAAATGACTCTCCTCTGTTGGCAAAATAGGAATCCCATTTTTATAGAGGTCTTTTTTCAGTATTATAAAAGTTGACCAATCGTGTTATGCTATGGGTAATTTAAAGACATAGACATGATGAATACTGACAATGAACTTTAATTTCTTAGCTTTAGTCATTGCTGAGAAAAATCGATATAGCTACAGCCAAATTATCAAGGCGTCGCCTTAATGTGCAGGCAGCCAAAGTGTCTCCATGCCGCAAAATCCGTTCAGCGATTTGAGCTTAAAGAGGTAACAGACAGACAGACTTTCGCATTTATACATCGATCAACTGATCGACAATCAGGTGATCACCCATGGGCGTACCCAGGTTCTGAGCCAGGGGGGGGGGGGGGGGGGGGGGGGCAAATTACCCAGGTTCTGGGCCAGGGGGGGGCAAATCAGATTTTTCATAAGCTAGGTGTTTATAAAGAATAAAAAATTAATAATTTTTAGTTGTAAAAATATAGTATTGCAAACAAATGGCAAAAATTCGTTTTCTTAATTTTTAATTTTTATAGATAAAAGTACTAGATAATATACTTAGTAGGGACGTCAACATGATCCAAGGCGGGGTCCCCCCCCTGCCCCCCCCCCCCTCGGTACGCCCATGTGATCACCCTGCATTGTCCTAACCAAACTTAGAAATAACACGTTTTAAACGCGGGAATCGAGCCACGACCTCCGAGTCCGCTCTAAGCCACTGGACCACGGAGGCTTTCGTATTTATAATATTAGTATATGGATATCTAGTGGTTCAGAGTTTGGTTCGATTTCTGTGTTGGATTGGAACAACTCAAAATATTATTAGAAGCCACACGGTTAGTTAGCTGTTCCCAATTTTTTCCCCAAAGTTTTCCACCCCTCTCGCTTTAACGCAACCGCAGCCCTGACTTGTATACAGGGTGTAACAAAACTAAGTGATAATATTTTGGGGTGTGTATGTGTAGAGAGATCACTGTGAAAGTAGCAACGCTGAAAGACCAAATTTTTTTTCACTTTTATATGGGCAAGCGCCCGAGTGTCACGAGTTTACCCATAGAGAAGTGAAAAAAACTGGTCTTTCAGCGCTGCTACACCACATGTGAACTCTCTACAAGGAACACGTACACACCCTAAAGTATTATCACTTAGTTTTGTTACGCCCTGTATATCTAGCTCATCACGCCATCTTTTTCGTGGCCGATGGCACTGTCCATCCCCTGTTACCCATTCCTTGGCGAACCCTGGCCAATATTAAGATCAGATTTTTTTAGAGCCTATGCTATTGCGCTGCTAAGTGCTAGGTAATGGCCTCTCCAGTTCCCCAAAGTTGTCCACCCCTCTAGCTGAACGCTCTAACGTCACAGGCCTGGCTTGTGTGTATCTAGCTCATCGCGCCTTCTTTTCCGAGTTCCATAGGGTGGCGACTGGCGAACTTTGCCCATTTTTAGGATCAGAATAACCCGACGAAATCGAGGGTAGGCTCTGAACGTGAATTACGGCTATATTATTACAGGAAGCGATTTAAATTAGCGTGAGGCGGCGGTGTTTGGAGGAGTGACCCAAAAAACTGACCCTGGGGCACCGAGGTCACACGGCGACCTTGGGGTCAATAGTATTAATAAACATTTGATTTGGGGTAGTTGGTATGTTCTTAGACGTATTTATGGGGGCCAGACAGGCTCGGCCCAAAATTGTCCAATCCACTGTCGTGGGCTTTAGCGTCAGTTCAGAGTTCAGACAGCAACGCGACGCGTAGATGCATTTCTAAATATTTTATACTGAAATGCGTGAGAAGTCTTGCAAATCTGTCAAATCCATACCGAAATGCATCTACGCATCGCGTTGGGGTCTTCGAATGCGTCGTTTCGTGGTAGAGCTCCTGAATTGACCCTTTGGCGTATTACGAGTAAGGGGGCCAGACAGCCGGCAGGCCCACCCCAAAATTGTCCAATCCACTGTCTTGGGCTTAGTAATAGGGTAAGATTATATGTTCTGAGCTTAGGTGTATTAAGATGGCCATCAGGCCCACCCGAAATTGTCCAATGCATTGTCTTGGGCTTTAGACTATTTCAATCCTAGGTAAAGGCGTTAACTGAGGCGGGTAGATTAGCTCTCCCTAAAGTTTCAGTGGATTGGAGCTAATGTCTTGGGCTTTAGACGTCTTATAACTTAAGGTTAGATATGTTCTGCGGGGCTAAAATGGTCACATTTAGCAATTCCTCTGTGAATCACATTTAGCAATGAATTGTCAAAACTGTCAAACTGACAAATGTCAAATCAGTACAAAAATACAGAAATGAATTGCAAGCAGAGTTGCATTTTGCGATTGTAGAAAAATGAATCATATTATGATTCATATCATGATTCTTCAAAGCGACCATTTTTGCCCCACTGAGCTTAGATGAATTACTGGGGCGGATAGGCATGGCCCACCCCAAAATTGTCCAATCCACTGTCTTTGGCTTTAGAATTAGCGTTGGCCATCGCGCCTCGTTAAAACCTCTCTATGGTTCAACCCTCATACAAAATGGACTTAGACTCAGTTTTTAGGGTTCCGTACCCAAAGGGTAAAAACGGGACCCTATTACTAAGACTTCGTTGTCTGACTGTCTGTCTGTCTCCAGGCTGTATCTCAAGAACCGCTATAGCTAGACTTCTGAATTTTTCACAGATTATGTATATCTGTTGCCGCTATAACAACAAGTACTGAAAACAAAATAAAATTAATATTTAAGGGGGCTCCCATACAACAAACGTGATTTTTTCGGCCTTTTTCGCTCTATATCAATAATGGCAAGAGTCAAGAGGTGGGCATTTGAATTTTTCACACATTCTTTTGTTATATGTTTAATATTTAATAATAATATTTAATTTCAAACCATAGTACCTACCGCCTACGGTACAAGTTCTCGACTCCTCATGGTGGAAATTGTACAAGAGAAATATGTATCGTCTAGCGTGCGAGGTCCTTTTATCAAATCTTTGGCCGTGACAAAATTGCGTGTACATTTGTGTTACTACTTACTACTGTTTTGTTACTTATAAGTTATAACTCGGTCAAACCGTGTGCTGATTATTTAGGGGCCATCCATAAAGAACGTCACACGATTATCATGATATTCAGACCCCGCCGATTTTGCTGAAATTAGTCACAAATGTGATAAGGAAGGGGGTGAGCCAAGATCTTTTCTTTATCGCTTCGTTATAGAATCGCCGATCAAAATGTATGGAATTGACATAAGACGAGGCGAACGTCAACGTCATATTAACGAACCCTTATGTCAATTACATACATTTTGATCGGCGATTAGCTTTGTCCACACTGTGCCTTTTTCTGTTCGTCAAGGGCTTGCGTTATAGAGCAGTCAACAGCGAACGTCAGGCATGCCCGCGACGCACGCTCTCTGACCGTATCCAAAACTTCAAAAATTACAATATTGGCGTTGCGTTCCTTGACGTATTCAATTATTGAATGCGCCAATATGAAAGTTGATGACGAAAATTGAAGATAAAAGTGCACAGTGTGGACATAGCTATTCTATAACTAAGCGATAACGAAAAAGTCTTGGCTAAATGGCCACATTTGTGACTTTCAGCAAAATCGGTTCAGCGATTCGGGCGTGAAGAGGTGTTCAGGCAGGCAGACACTTTCACATTTTTAATATTAATAATTGCCAGATTCGGCACGGTGTTTGTCTGCGTGCGACGAGACGTATGCGAATTATAATTGCATATAATTATATCTGACGCCTCCGTGGTCTAGTGGTATAGAGCGCGGCTCTTGACTCGGAGGTAGTGGCTTCGATTCCCGCGTTGGAAACATGTTATTTCCAAGTTTGGTTAGGACAATGCAGGCCGATCACCTGATTGTCTGACAAGTAAGATGATCCATGCGTCGGATGGGCATGTAAAAAGTCGGTCCTGCGCCTGATCTCTCGCCGGTCGAGGTCGTGTCGGTCTTCCTTCTCACTGGGTTATGTGAGTAAAGGAATAGAGAGTGCTCTTGTGTACTGCGCACACACTTGGGCACTATAAAATTACTCCTGCGTAGCTGGGCTGGTTTCAATGAAACCGGCCACCGTCACCGAAACCGGTGTGGGAGCTATTATTATTATAATTGCATATGGCAGTTCCGAGTCCCGAGTGCCACATGATTTTTTTTTGACAATCATCAAATTCTTACCTCATTCGCTGTAGTATAGGCTGACCTATATGGTAATGTCCTATAGGGTCGATCAGATAGCGCGTCCGCAATAGGGCCAGCTGTCAATCAATGTCACGACACGCTTACGAGGAAATTTAAGAACTTAGGCTGCGTTTCCACTGACGCCGAGCGGAGCGGAGAGGAACTTAGCCATAGTAAAAGGAGGGGAAGTAAGTTATCTTCGTACAAAGGCACCGCACGCGGCTTGTATGTGTGCGCCATAGTATCAATGCGTCGCCACGTACGGCACACAACAAAATCTCGGCGGTACCAGCCTAGTAAAACTGGCCGAGATTTTGTTGTGTGCCGTACGTGGCGACGCATTGATACTATGGCGCACACATACAAGCCGCGTGCGGTGCCTTTGTATGAAGATAACTTACTTCCCCTCCTTTTACTATGGCTTAGCGGTGCCCGAATTGACCAATCATGCTATTCCATCGGAATGACAGCGAAGCGGAGCTAAGATTTCGAGCATGGTGATTGGTCAATTCGACACCGCTATTCCAAGTCGAACGGCCGGCTCATCTCATCTAGATCGAGAAATACGCTGGAAAGTGCCCAAATGTGTGCGCAACATCGGGTGCACTTTCTATTCCATCACTCTCTGCCATCAGCCGGGCTAGCACGGCCACTACTAGCAGTAGAAATGCGAAAGTATAGACAAACTGTGGAGATAAGCTTAAGGTGAAGTTCCCGCCTTGGGCCGTGTTTGTGGCCCCCATGAAAAAAAGGTTGGGGACCACTGGTTTAGAGGATGAAAAGTTATTACGGGCGTGATTTTAGAAATTGTCACTAGGTGGCGCTGAACGTCGCCATCGCGCTATTGCTTGTCAAAATGTAATCTTGTATCATACAACTTCGTTCTCATTCCTGTCTCAGATTTGTTATGAATTTACAGAAGTAATTATTCTCTTTTATTGTTATAGCGCCCTCGCTAATCGAATCGAGCGTCGCTTTAAACTTTAAATGCGAAATAGTACTATCAGAGAAGTTGATTCCTATGCAAATCGGGGACCTAAGTAGTTTGGTCGCGTTACGTCAAACCCAGCTGACAGATCACAATTAACATTGAATTGACATATTCGACCAAATAGCGTTGGTCTGTCAATTGCATAGGAATCAACTTCCTCGATGGTACATTACGCACCTAGGGCAGGAAAATAAGAAATGTCATCGGAATTTGGAGTTGAGAAAATCAATTTTCTCACCTCCAGGCGGACATTTCTTAAAACGTCAACTTTCTTCCCGCTGCGCTTACCGATGTTTGCGTTTTCCGCCTCCGTCGATGAGAAAAATAGTACACGCATCATGGGCAGTAAATAAGAAAGCCTCAGATCACATGTTTGTTGACTGAGGCGAACTGCCCTAGGTGCGTAATATACGTGGGAGAGCATGCTTCGTCACGAATGGGCCGGCTCGACCGGAGAAATACCACGTTCTCACAGAAAACCGGGGTGAAACAGCGCTTGCGCTGTGTTTCGCCGAGTGAGCGAGTTTACCGGAGGCCCAATCCCCTACCCTATTCCCTTCCTTACCCTCCCCTATTCCCTTTCCTTCCCATCCCTACCCTCCCCTATTACCCTATTCCCTCTTAAAAGGCCGGCAACGCATATATGATTTTTTAAGGGAATCTCCGCGCGCTATAATATAAACTGAAGTCCACACGGCTGGAGCTAGTTACGTGACAAACATACCTACATTTTCTAAAAACATAACCCTCTTTCTTGCGTCGTCGGATAGAAAGCCGACGACGCAAACTAACTGCCGTTCTCAGAGTGGAACATTTATTACTTAAATGTAATTAATTCTGACATAAGAGTTAACCGCCGTACTCAGATACATTTAATTACGATTAACCTTCGATTTAATTAAGAGTTTGACCAGTGACGGATTAAGACTACTTGATGCCCTAAGCAATCCATGCCTGTGGGCCCCCCTATCCGTATCTCAACTAGAATCGGTCTTTGAACCTTTACTCTTCTGGTGCCCCCTCAGACGTGATGCCCTAGGCAATTGCTTAACTTGATTAAGGGCTAATCCGTCACTGAGTTTGACAGATAATGTATGGGGCTTATGTCAAAATTTTGAATTAATTACAATTAAGTAATTAATGTTCCACTCTGAGTGCGGCAGTTAGAGTGTTAAGACTATAAAGTATTAATTTTATAGTCTTAACACTACATTCATACCTAGCGGAATAGAGAAACAAAGGCCTGAGGAAGCGAGATGTCACTATCAGTAACACTGCGTGGTAAAAAGAGACGTGTGATACATGATACCAGCACTCTTTTTTTGACGTCCAGTCGGCACTTATCGGCACGTTGACAATTTAATCTCATAGAATTCATGTTCAATCATGCTTGTGTAAGTGTATTTTTACACACAGATGTAAACCAATTTCAGTTTCGTTTGACAGCTCGAGATTGTTGCTCTATTCCGCTAGGTATATTAACTTTATGGTTAAGAGAGATCTGTCAAACTCTTCATTAAATCGAAGATTAATCATAATTATAAATAAATATAAATAAAAATTGTTTTATTTCTGAATAAATTTGAATCAAATATTTTCAGAATGTTGAACTACATGTTGCCTACCACCGGTTCGGGAACTAACCCGGCGAGAAGAACTTTTTTAAAATATGTCTCTGAGTACGGCGTAAGAATATGGAAATTAAGTAAAGTTTATTTTTAGTTCGGTACCGTATAAAAAGATGCAAGCAAAGTTTACTTTCACTATATAATGTAGCGCCTAATGACTATTAAATGAAGTTATAATATGAGCGCTAACCTCAGGAACTACTGGTCCGATTCGAAAATCTTTCAGCGTTAGATAGCCCGTTTATCGAGGAAGCTTATAGGCTATATTTTATAACACTAAGACTAATAGGAGCGAAAAAATAGAGGAAAATGTGTAAGAAACGGGGGAAATTATTCGAAAGGGCTTATCTCACGATCACGAACCAAACTGGACAATGATATTCTACTTATACAGATCTGTTACCTTCATACTATTTTCCGGTTTAAATCTCTTCCGAACAACATTGACAAATTTGACAGATAAGTGAAACAAAATATACGAAATGCGATTTACATAAAAGAGACAGACTAAATAAAAGACGACCCAATTGGGTCGTATTTGAAGCTTCACAACGCGCGCGGTAGTAAAATATATGCTTTGAGTTTTTTTTATATATCATTGAAACAGGAGCATAGGCAATTTTTTGTGGACTAATAATTTGTCTGTGGAAAGATCTAATTCGCTAGTTATTGATATTATAATACGTAATAACTAATAATATCAGAATATGGCCATTGGCCATGTTATTAACGGGGCGACTAACCCTTAAGGGTCAATTTTATAATTCATTTTTATACTAGAATTATTTTCTAGTATAAAAATGAATTATAAAATTGCCCCGAATTGTTCCATTTTCTAAAATTAGATGCTACATTATATTTCCGAGAATTCGATCTGAGCAAAAACACGATATCTTAAAAAAACGAAAATCGTTATCTTATTCGTTCGAAAAAAATCACAAAGATGCATCTAATTTTCACGATTTTTTCATTTATTGCTATAAACGTACATTGAACTACCTAAGTTAATATTTTAACACATTATATAAAACTCTATCATCGAGAGATCGACGGAGACGGACGGAGACGGACGGAGCGGATTTTTAAAATGTTGTATATTTATCGAGTTATTGAGAAAAAACTAATTTGGCGATGAATCCGCGTCGTTCCCTTTTCACCTGGCATATGAAAGACGGGCGTGAGTGTGAAGAGAGAAGGACGATGTTTGTTTTTTTGGGTTAGTCGCCCTCTTAATAGTAATTTGCAATTTATATATTATATAGTTATTTATTATATACTGAGTAATTATATTATATTGCATTTGAAATAATATAATAATACAATAGATAACACTAATACAATAAAACTAAATTACAATAAAAACTAGCGTATATAAGTAAAAAAAAAAAAAAAATAGAACGTTTAAATATTATATACTTAGTGCAATTTATGTTTATTCTTTCATAGGGTTTTTAAATCTACCTAAATTACATTTATATTTTGTTACGAATAGTTGGTGATACTATTTATTTACTTCATATACACAACCACATTAAAACCAAACAACAACGCAAAGAGAGCGAAATACAAAAGATTACAATTTACAAAATAAAAATAATTATTATAAACGAAAGAAACATAGAATGTAACTATAATATTATCCTTTGTAAACCAAAACTGCTTAGCAAATAATAAAACAAGCATTAAGATAATATAATATCATGTACCTATCGATAATATAAAAATGAGTCGCTGAGTGTGTTGCTAAGCGCAAAACTCGAGAACGGTTGGACCGATTTCGCTAATTCTTTTTTTTAAATATTCCTTGAAGTACGAGGATGGTTCTTACGGAGAGAAAAATTCTAAAAAAAAAATCCTGAAAGTCTAAAAACAGCACTTTTCTATACTCCCATACAAAAGATTTGTGATAATACTTAAAAGTCAAATATATAAAAATGGATTTTCAATTATGTTAGTAACGCTAAAACTCGAAAACGGCTGAACGGTTGGGCTAATTTTATTCTTAAAATATTCGTAGAAGTCCACGGAAGGTTTTAAAGTGACACGAAGTTCACCGGGACAGCTAGTTTATTATATTATTTTAATTTTGGCATTGCAAAAAATTAGGAAGACAACTTAGCTTATGGCCATGACAGACTTCGCAACTGTCGTCTTCCATAATCCTTGAAAAAAAAAACTAACCCCACTTTTTGTTCCCAGATGTAACATGGCGCTGAAGTTGAAATACAGCGACGAACACGGCATCCTCCAGATCGACATGACCCCATCCCCTATAGACCCCACCGAGTCCACCCCCACAAACCCCCAATTCGATACAATCAACAACCGCTTCGGCCAATACGATCTATTCGGCGCCAAATATGACAGTACCGATCTACCTTTACAGTACGACAGCGGGGATATTCCTTTACATGGGAGCGTACTCGGAAAATATGGGGACGGTATCGGAAAATATGGGGACAGTATCGGAAAATATGGGGATAATTTCAGAAAATATGGGGATAATTTCGGCAAACTTGGGGATGATCTCGGGAAATATGGGGACGATCTCGGAAAGTTTGACGCGCTCGGAAAACACGACAGTGCGAACGCACACAATAGAAGTGGGGACGGCAGTTCGCTGTTTCGCAGTCGGTACAACAGTTTGGAAGAGGAGTTGGCTAACACGCCTTATGCGTTCGCGACGGAACGGACTTTCGATCCCATACTCGACATAACGATCGACAGTGATCTATTCGGCCCTAAGACTGATAACTTCTCGATAACACAGTTGATCCACGCGCAGGATCGATACTACGATCTATCGTCGAAAGATCTAAATAGATCCAAAGATCAAGGGGTGGGAAAGGTGAAAAGTGCGCCGTGTTCTGCGAAGGGTGCGAAAGATGCCTTCAGAGTGTTGTCACAAGAAAACCTAAGGAGTGAATCGCCGAAGAAGAATTTACCGTGAGTATTTTTTTATTTATTTTTATTCGAATTTTAAATGTCTTCGAATTTTATTTTATTCTTTGTTAATCAATTTCAATGTGTGGATTTTATTCGAATTTTAAACGTCTACGAATAGCCATCGGACGACGGACATTCTATTTTTTTTGTTTTTTTTTTTATTACAAAATTATTTGTAGCCAGGAAATAAATGTATCATCTCTCCGCCCATTCTATGTTCGGCTTTATATAATTTTCTGTATTTTTAATTTACTAATGTGAAAATAATTTATACAAATAATAATTCATCTAAATCCAATCCGTTTAATTTAAAAGAAAATAAAAAATATAGTAGGAGATTTACTTACAAGTATGCAACATTATAATATGACGTGAAAAAAAAATTAAAATATTCGGGATTTAGGTTAAATTGCTATGCATGGAGTGTGTCTGCTTGTAAGCTCTAACTACTAAATTTCGCTCAAACTACTTAACCAATTTTGACAAAATTTGGTGTGAAGATACTTACAACAGCGGCTAGAGAAATGAAAAAAAAGTACGTGTAATATCTATAGCTGTCTCCCTTACCTCAAGCCTATACCGCAGAACGCGATAGAGACAACTGCAGAAAATCCAGAAAATCAACGATTCGTTGTCCCCTGATTCCTTCTCCAAAACTTAACCGATTTAAGTACTTTTTTCATTAAAGATTAAATAAAGGCTTGAACTGTGTTCCTATGTTTTGCTTTTTTTGTATAATCTAGCCAAATCTGTTTTCTGGACGTTTGAACACAGTGGAAAATCTGGCCATTTTTTTGGGTTTTTGAACGTTCATATCTTATTTAATAATTCAATTATGAAAAAAAAGAAAACATAGGGACATTGTATTAGTGGCCGTAGATATTTAGGAAAAAAATTATAACTCTACTAGCATTATCCAGGGAGGAAACAGGGGACAACGTTTGTATGGAAAAAGGGCGGTGTGGAATCCTCTTAAAGAAGGACTTTGGATATTTTTCATTGCGAAAAAATGTACGGTTTCCGCTAAATATACAACATAAATTGCTGCGCAAAGTAAATTGTGGAAATAACACATACAAACATAGTTTTATTTATTTTCTGATGACTTTATCTTCTGATGATGATTATTATAAAATATAGCCTATCTGTAATGCAATTTTACATACAATATCATTGCTGTAATGTCAATAATGCAGCATTCTAATGGTGCAACAAATATCAAAATCGGTCTAGTAGTTTTTGCGTTAAACGAAAACAAAAACAAAAACATTTCTACCTTTTTTTTAATGAGAATATAAGGGGGCAAACAGGCAAACGTGTCACCTGATGGAAAGCAATTACTTCCTTCGCCCATGGACACTCGCAGCATCAGAAGAGCTGCAGGTGCGTTGCCGGCCTTTTAAGGGGTAATAGGGGAGGGTAGGGAAGGGGATAGGGGAGGGTTCGGAAGGGAATAGGGGAGGGTACGGAAGGAAATAGGGGAGGGAGGGTAGGGAAGGGAAAAGGGTATTGGGCCTCCGGTAAACTCACTCACTCGGCGAAACACAGCGAAAGCGCTGTTTCACGCCGGTTTTCTGTGAGGACGTGGTATTTCTCCGGTCGAGCCGGCCCATTCGTGCCGAAGCATGGCTCTCCCACGTCAGTCTACCTTTGAACAGAAGTAATATGGAACATTATACCTCAACATTTTTGGATAGATAATTAAAATATGATGTTACATAAAGATAATTTAATATTCTTCAAAAAATATAAACGATTATGCTTATACATATATAGACATACCTTTCTATTTACTTATATGATGATATCTACTTATTTTAATTCAAATATGGTTAAAATTAAGATTTCTTAGAAATGCAGTGAAAGCAATCTTAAGATTTTTATCAGTTCTAGACAAAACATGTCTCATACAACTTTTTACTAAATAACAAATTTCAAGATGCACAGATCTATACTAATATTATAAATGCGAAAGTGTGTCTGTCTGTCTGTTTCTTCACGCTGAACCGATTTTGCTGAAATTTACTTTGAGTCGCGGAGACGCTCATAGGATACTTCTCATCCCGGAAAATGTACGGTTCCCGCCCGATGAACGAATTTTGACGCAACGGAGTTGCGCATTTATAATATTTTTATTTTTAAGGTTTATTTCAGTACAAGTATGGACAGTCTTTTCATATTAAGTTAGCAGTGACCCACTCAAACTTAAGGTTTTTTTTAACCGACTTCAAAAAGGAGGTTTTCAATTCGAACCGTATGTATGTAACATTTCTAGAACTGCTCAGTTTTCCTATATAGTCTATATCGGCGTTTGAACAAATGTGACAAACAAAAGTGTATGAATGTACGTCTATGTATGTTTGTATATTGTATGTGTTTGCATATCTCCGGAACTACAAATCCTATTTAAGTGATTCTTTTTTTCTTGTACTAGGTGTTGTTCAACTTAGGGAATACTGCAAGTTTCATCAAAATCGGTTTAGTAGTTTTTGAGATAGGGAATTTTAATTCTCAATTACGTACTATTTTGAAGTCTATTTTATCTTTTAAAAAAATACTATTATTAAAGGTAAAAGTGAACGTTTAGTTATTTGTGTAATCAACTGGTTACGGTTGTTGCGGCCGATTAAGAAATGCTACCAATAGGTGCGTTATTGCTCGTTTAGTATGTAAATATCAGCCTTGTGTTATAATTGTTATTGCTACTTTATTATTATACTCGTATGTTACGAAAAAAACGTTAAAATTACAAAAAAAAAACCATTTTTTTACGATTGCAAAAAAAAACAAGTTTTTTTAAGTACTTAGATAGTGTTATCATTGCAATCTTTCCTATTTTAAAAATAGAGTTCTTCTTCTTTACGTGAAACTACCGACCTAGTGCGAGTGTGACTCAAGCAGCTAAGAAAGAAAGCGGCTAAAAATTAAAATACATTTCTTGCATAGGAGCCACGTTTACGGCCGTATCCAGAGAGATGCAATAATAACTTTAATTTAATGAAGGGTTAGATGATGAATGGAGTTTATTAATTTATAAGCAGAAAAAGCCTTGTAAAGTTACATTCATATTAACAGCCCTAGTAGACAAGTGGCAAGCGATTATCATAAACGCTAACAAAATGTATGCGATTTGACATAAGTCATCGCTTCGCTAGCGAATACTAATGTCAAATCCCATACATTTTGTGGCGTTGGCGTTGGCATTTACAATTCGACAAAGCTTTAAATGAATGTGGCGGGAAAAGGAACTAACGCTTCTATCATACAAAAACGTCATTTTCGTCATGAGTTTGACAGTTCTCCCTTACCAGCAGCGCCCCTTCCACATTAATTTAAAGCATTGGAGAACTGTACGATAATCGCTTGCCGCTTGGCTAGGCCCTCTGGTAAGTGGTGGACGGGCAGACAATATAATAGAGACTCACTTTTACCTTTATAATAATTATTGTATTAACAATAAAATATAATAAGACTTTTTTCTTTCAAAGACATCAAGCTTGTCGTAGGCCATTTAGCAAAAAAACAATACACTTCTTTACAAAGTCGGATAAGTGTCCATCTTTGTATTTTGTTACATTACATAATAAAAACAGTTTCGGTTCGCCAGCAGCCTTGGAGTAAATTATAGCTGTTATCATAGAGTAATAATAGCTGGTCTCTGCTGTTATTATAGATGTTTTTTTGGACAAACACAATCACTTGAATCATAAAACAATGCGTAATAACTGAAGATACCATGGCGTTTTCGAATACTGGTGTAAAAGATAGAAAAGTGAGAGACTAAAGAGAGACAATTTCTCTCTGTGACAGTAAAATATTTATTATTATATATAATTTATATTTATGCCAATATATAATATTTATTCCAAATAATTGTAGTTTTATTATACTGAAATCACACCGAAACCGTACGAGAACTAATTATTGTGAGACGAGCTTTTGCATGCATTATTATATACAAATTTTCATCCCCTATTTTAACCCCTTGGAGGTGGCTTTGATCAAAATCCTTTCTTAGCGGATGCCTACGTCATAATATCTCCCTGCATGCAAAATTTCAGCCCGATCGGTCCAGTGGTTTGGGCTGTGCGTTGATAGATCACCATGTCAGTCAGTCACCTTTGAGTTTTATACATATAGAAGATTATTTATTAGAATCTACAATCTATACATTGCAGAGTCAAATTCTGACTCTACAAGAGAACTATTACAAAAATCTAAACCAGAATTAAGAGCATACACCAGGGGCTAGAGAAATGAAAAAAAAGTACGTGTAATATCTATAGCTGTCTCCCTTACCTCAAGCCTATACCGCAGAAAACGATAGAGACAACTGCAGAAAATCAACGATTCGTTGTCCCCTGATTCCTTCTCCAAAACTTAACCGATTAAAGAACTTTTTTCACTAAAGATTAAAGAAAGGCTTGAGCTGTGTTCCTATGTTTTGCTTTTTTTGTATAATCTAGCCAAATCTGTTTTCTGGACGTTTGAACACAGCGGAAAATCTGGCCATTTTTTTGGGGTTTTTGAACGTTCATATCTTATTTAATAATTAAATTATGAAAAAAAAGAAAACATAGGGACATTGTATTAGTGGCCGTAGATATTCAGAAAAAAAAAATATAACTCTACTAGCATTATCCAGGGAGGAAACAGGGGACAACGTTTGTATGGAAAAAAGGGCGGTGTGGAGTCCTCTTAAAATGTAAAACTATCGCATAATATCAAATATCATTTATAAATGCACACGTCGAATATAACCTCCTCCTTTTATGAAACTCAGTGAAAAGGGCTGTTTGTATCTTTACTTTTTAGGGTTTCAGAGTGAGAACGAAACCCTATCACAAAGACTTCGTTGTCTGTCCATCTGTTTGTCACCAGGAGCTGTACCTCGAGAACGGTCATAGTTGAATTTTTTTACAAAATGCAATATATTTCTGTTATTTTTAAATATTAATGGGAGACCCCTTAATTATTAATTTTATTTAAGTTTTAATTATTAACTAGCTATTTGACCGTGCTTTGCTCGGTATTCGATAAAACACGAATAATATGACATTTTCTAAGAATGATTCCTAGCTAGATCGATTTATCGCCCCCGAAACCCCCTATATACTAAATTTCATGAAAATCGTTGGAGCCGATTCCTCCCATACAAAAACACTCATATTTTTCTTAGTTTTGCTCTTTAATAGTACGGAACCTTTCGTGCGCGAGTCTGACTCGCACTTGGCCAATTATTTAAAAATAACAGAAATATATAAATTTGTATTTTGAAAAAAAAAACAACTATGATCGTTTTAAGTGTTTCTGTAGGATTATACTCAGCAATATTTAATTTCACGCATTACCTATCGTTCATGTTACAAAACAGTTTACTTACAAAACAAACAATTATCAACATGTATATTTACCAAGTAAAAGTATACACTAATTATTGTATATTTGCATATGTTACATAAATCATTATATATATGTTGAGTTTAAATTGGATTTAAAAATAATCATTACCATTTCTGTCAAAAAAAAACAGGAAAAATCGCCAAGTGCGAGTCGGACTGGCGCACGCAGAGTTCCGTAGTCCGTACCGTTATTGTAGAGCGAAAGTTCACAAAAAATGATTTTTGTATGGGAGCCAGAGAGGATCAAATATATTTTTTATGAATGGTTGAAGTTCTAATATAATTGAGGATTTTGTATATAGATATTTCAATTGCCTACCTGTTGCTATTATACACATCAATCTGTGAAAATTTCTGAAGTGTATAGTTATCGTGGTTATTGAGATACAGCCTGGAGACAGACGGATAGACAGACATCGAAATCTTAGTTCCCCTTTTTTACCCTTTGGGCACGGAACCCTAAAAAGGCAACATTGCTATTTGCTGTCAATAAGCATTACCTTTGTTTTAATTAAAAACGACGCGATCCTAAAATTATTGTACCATCAAGGAAATTGATTCCTAGGCAGTTGACAGACCAACGATCTGTCGGATGGTTGACTTAACACAACCAAATTACATAGGTCCATCATCAGCCTAGGAATCGACTTCTCTGATAGTTAAACTACTATCAGAGAATTAGTCTAACCTATTCTAGGGGTGAAGGAATACTCAATGTTCAGACTAGCCAAAGTAAGCAAATCCTTTAAAGGCCAATGTATACACGCCTATACAATAAAATCCCAGAAAATGTTCAAAATCTACCCTTAAACAATTAAAAAAAAAGCAGTTAAAGAACGTTTGTGTGCTAAAGCGTATTATAAAGTCAATGATTTCTTCGAGGACAGCACACCTTGGGAATAGGGTGGCTCCATGCAGGTTACTTTCCTTTTATTTTTGTTACATAGCTGTAAGCCATAACATTGTAATTTTCCATTTTTTTGTAAAAGATGGCCCCGTGCGAGTTTCTTACGCCGGTTCTTCTCGGCGGGGTAGTTCCCGAACCGGTGGTAGGCAACGTAGTTTCTTCGTTCGACTTTCAAAAAGTGTATCATGATACCCATTTTGAATAAAAAGATATTTTTTTTTTGAAGGGTAACTTATTCCACCATTTTGTTATAAAATTGACAAGGAAGTCAACAATTACATAGAACAGTTCTCTGTCCGTCTGTAGCTCGGTAACTAGCGAAGCGGAACCAAGGTCTAGGGTTTACAACTTGATACCAACTTAGATGTAGTAATGTAGATTCAACTAAATCACAAATAAAATATACTAGAAATCTGTTAAAAGCCTCAATATAATTTGGTGATTTTATATGGGTTTAGCAGCTAGTTTTATGTACTATCAGAGAAGTTGATTCGTAGGCAGATGGACCTACGTAGTTTGGTCGCGTTACGTCAAACCCAGCCGACGCGGCGACAGATCACAATAGCCATGTCCACACTATGCGATTTCGTCTTCAATTTTCGTCATCTTCTTCCATTCAACTTTCGTTTTGGCGCATCCAGTAATTGAATGCGTTAACGAACGCAACGCAAACTGTCATTTTTAATAACAAAGCGAAAGTTTTGGATACGGTCAGGGGGGGCATGCCTCACGTTCGCTGTTGACTGCGCTATAACGCATGCCCTTGACGAACAGAAAAAGGGCACAGTATGGACAAAGCTAATTAACATTGAATTGACATGATCTCACCAAATGACGTTGGACTGCCAACTGCCTAGAAATCAATATTTTCCTCGATGGTACGTACTACTAAACAAAATATCATAGCGTCTATAATTGTAGTCCACAACAATATTAAGCATATGAAATTGTGTTTAAGAGTCCGTATACGAAATTTTGCCGATTTCGCTGATTTAACAGACGTGATTTAACAGTTAAAATACAGTATTTCTATAAGTTTTAATGCACAACATGTAAGATCATTTCAATTATAAACTAATGTTGGAGCTAGATTTTTGTTTTTAATATGAAATAGTTGAGTAAAAAAATATGTAACTCGGCAAAATTTTAGAGAAAATGGGCAAAGAATTGCTGCTAATTTCGGCAACTTGGAGCTGTAATTCATAAAAAGAAAACGACAGAAATAATCCATAAATAAAATCCATAAACAGGTGATATTCTAAACCTTTTACAGCAAAAATCACAAAACTGTCGCGGGTTTGAGTAGGATTATTTAAAATACTAAAAAAAACAAAAATCTAGCTCCAACATTAGTATATAATTGAAATGATCTTACATTTCGTGCATTAAAACTTATAGAAATACTGTATTTTAACTGTTAAATCACGTCTGTTAAATCAGCGAAATCGGCAAAATTTCGTATGCGGATCCTTAACTGACTTTATCTGCTGAAGAGATTTTAATGTTTGCAATAGTAACACTCACAGAAAACCGGCGTGAAACAGCGCTAGAGCTGTGTTTCGCCGACTGAGTGAGTTTACCGGAGGCCCAATTCCCTACCCTTCCCTTCCCTATTCCCTTCCTTACCTCCCCTACCCTGTAATCCTATTCCCTCTTAAAAAGGCCGGCAACGCACCTGCAGCTCTTCTGATGTTGCGTGTGTCCTGTCCTGTCCATGGGCGACGGTATAGTAGGTTGCTTTCCATCAGGTGACCCGTTTGCTCGTTTACCCCCTTATTTCATCAAAACAAAATAATTGCGAATGTGTATCTGTCTGTTACCTCTTCACACCCAAACCGCTGAACCCATTTTGCTGAAATTTGGTATGGGCATTCTTTAAGTCCCGGGAAAGGACATACTGCATAGGATATTTTATCCCGGAAATATGTACGGTTTCCGCACCAAACTTCGGCCCGACGGGCAACATCTAGAATTATACATCTACTACTATCAATTATGCACAAAAAGTCGGTGCAGTACAAAACAACGGCTGACCCCGAACAAGGCCGTAGGTCACGTGACTATAGCGACATCGTTAACACCGTGACACAGACAACGAGCTGGTAGATCACCTCATTGTGAGCACCATTGTGGTTATCATGTGTTCTTCAGCTCTACACTTCAGAAGTTAGTTAGTACTATTTTACTAATATATAATATTATAAAGCTGAAGAGTGTGTTTGTTTGTTTGTTTGAACGCGCTAATCTCAGGAACTACTGGTCCGATTTGAAAAATTCTTTCAGTGTTAGATAGCCCATGTATCGAGGAAGGCTATAAGCTATAAATATATAGAGGAAAATGTGAAAAAACGGGGAAAACTATATAAAATTGATTATTATCTTAAGAAGTACAGGAGCAATTTTTATGTTATTTGGCACATAATATGAAGAATAGACCACGTGAAGGGACATAGGCTAAAAAATAAAAATGTACGGTTGCGGAAAAATTTATGGTTTCCGTGAAATTCCTAAATTACGCGGGCGAAGCCGCGCTAATATTAACTAGTTACTTATATTACGTGACATACTAGCTATCTTAACACCATGAAATAGAAAACGAGCAAAGGGATCACCTGATGATAAGCAAACTCGCTACAACACGAGCGAATGGTTAACACCGTGGAACATAAAAATATTATGTGCAGAGAGATCTCCTCATAGTAAGCACCGTCATGTGTCAAGCCAGTAAAAACAGCTGACCCCGGATAAGGACGTAGGCCACGTGACTATAGCGACGTAAACGTGATACGTGGGAGAGCCATGCTTCGGCACGAATGGGCCGGCTCGACCGGATAAATACCACGTTCTCACAGAAAACCGGCGTGAAACAGCGCTTGCGCTGTTTCACGCCGAGTGAGTGAGTTTACCGGAGGCCCAATCCCCTACCCTATTCCCTTCCCTTCCCTACCCTCCCCTATAACCCTATTCCCTCTTAAAAGGCCGGCAACGCACATGCAGCTCTTCTGATGCTGCGAGTGTCCATGGGCGACGGAAGTTGCTTTCCATCAGGTGACCCGTTTGCTCGTTTGCCCCCTTATTTCATAAAAAAAAAAAAAAAAAACGGAAAACGAGCTGCGAATCACCTGATGATGAACGTAATATAATGGACACTGGCTAGACCAGCTGTAGGCCTGTAGCGTGACCGTGCTAGCTAGACTCATAATAGACCGTGATTATCGCCGTCGACTGAAAACGAGTTGACAGATCACCTGATAGGAAGCAATGGCCTTCTGTGTCTCACAACTCTATATTGCTGAGTCAGTAGATTACGCCACAGATAGGGTGCCGAAGGCTCTCCACATTTTAGACGCTAGTACAAACTGAAACTTTGACCCCTATGAAGATTTTAAACCAAATTTTGTTTTAAACTAAATCAATTGTTTTCTAGTCTTTATAATCTATATTATATATAGTATAGATGACACCCGAAACTCCATAACTCGTATATCGCGGGGGAACCGTACATTTTTAGGTATATAATCCTATGTTCTTTCCCGGGACCCAAAGTACCTCGTTTCATTTAAATCGGTTCTGTCGTTTAAGCGTTTAGAAGTAACAGATGGACAGACAGACACACTAATAAATAATATTAATAATAATAATAAAAAGCTTTATTGATTCCACAATGTAAATTAAGTACTTACTATGAAACAGTTTTGTAAATATTTATCTAGATGTGGACCCCCTCAGGGTAAAAGCCTCCTCCAAATTGTTCCATTGTTCTCTATCTTTTGCAGTAACAAGCCAATTTCTTCCTGCGCTGGCCACAATCTCGTCCTGCCACCGGGCGCACGGGCGGCCTCTCTTTCTCACGCCATGCGGTCCTTTCCATTTTGTGGTGTTTACAGTCCATCTATTATCATCGTATCTGGCGAGATGACCAGCCCACTCCCATTTGAGTCTTTGAGCGAACTGCAGAGCATCTTTTATTTTTGTTCTTTTAAATATTTCTGTGTTCCTCACTATATCTTTTAATTTTATGTTTAAACAACTTCTTTCTATTGCTCTTTGAGTGGTCTGGATTTTTTGCCTTGCCTTCTGGTCGTAAGTCCACGTTTGACAGACACACTATCGCACTCATAATATTAGTACGGATGCTTAATTATTATCAGTCTCTAATAACTAATATGTATACGTTATTTTTAAAAGCCATATTTCTTCGACCTTAAACTCCGAAACTTGTAAAGTTCGCGGTCATTATAAATGTGTGTCTCTATATGTCTAGTCTGGATCATAAACCCACACCCACACTACCGCTCTGAAAGGAGTTACCCGTTATTCAATTTAGATGTTTGATGACATAATGGTTGTATTGATAATTGACCGATGAGCGATTAAGTAGAAAGCTTTATAAAAGTCCAAAATATCAAATCTTGTAATTTTCGTTATTTTTAATTGTTACATTTTTAATAGCTTTCCTAAGTTTTTGCACATTTTAATTAATAAGACACACAATTATTATTGATTAATAAGACACTTAAAAAACTTATTTTAAAACAAAACAAACAAAAAATAAAACAAAAGAAATCATAATGTCGAAAAACATGAAGGAAATTGTGAAAATGATATTCAAAACGTATTAAAATTTAATTAAAATATCAAAATAAGTTTTAATGATAACACCATGCTCATACACCGAGAAGGACGCAGATAAAGAAATCAAAAATTATGCTATATTATTTTATAAACAAAATTTACATAATAATATACCTCTATATTATATAGCGAAGTTATATGCTATCAAAATTTTGATTTTAATGGACAAACACATGATGAAAATGTAATTATTCGTTAAAAGCTTAGATAGGTAATAATATACAAACATTTTAAAAATAAAGAGATATGGTAAAGAAATCTCATCAAATCGGTTTAGGCTCAAATGATTAGAACTATCCTATGTCCTTGGTCCCGTAACATAAAGTAAGACATACAGACAGACAAATGCACTTTCGCTGTAGTTATGAATGTAATCTGCGGATTCATTGCTAATCTATTGATACTTCATATTTTGTTAAAATCGGACCCGTACTTTGGGATACATACATAAACATATTACCTAAGTACATATTATCATACAAACATACATAGACAACCAAAATCGATACTGATATTATAAATGCAAAAGTGTGTCTGTCAGTCTGTCTGTTGCCTCTTCACGCCTAAACCGCAGAACCGATTTTGCTAATATTTGATATGGAGATACTTTGAGTTCCGGGAAAGGAGATGGGATACTTGTTATCCCGAAAAAAATGTACGATTCTCCCGCGATAAACAAATCTTGTTCATTTCAATCAAAGAATTCAAAAAGTAACAAAATATGAAGAAATAATTTTAAAGTAAAATAATTAACAAAGGTCTAAAGATATCTCCTTGTGGTACGCCTACACATTGAAATTATTAACATATTAGATTTTACCATTTACAAATATAATGATAAAATATCAAAGTTCAGACTATTATAAAGTTGTTAGTGAGTAATATAATTTGAAAACAAAAAAAAACAATGCAACTGCCAAAGTTATACATAATAAGAGATTGTGGTCCCAATGAAAATCCTTGCGGTACACTTCTTTTATGAGTAGGTCTTAGAAAAGGATATCCTTATTAATAAAAATAATAAATCTCGATCTTTTTATTATATATTACATCTTTTTCTGTGAGTGCGGACGTTATAGATATACAATGTTTTGTGACTTGGTCCCGATCTGTCAAGCGACTTTTCAAATGCATCGGACAATGACAAAATTGTATAACAATAATGTGACTTTGTCCCAAATATTAGTATGTGCAAAGTATAGATCTTTTTTATTGCTTACGTCGGTAAGAACATTCAAATTTTTACTATAATCCCTTATCAATATAAAATTCATTTTAATATTATAATTAATGCGAAAGTATGTCTGTTTGTCTGTAACCTCTTCACGCCCAAACCGCTGAACCGATTTTGCTGAAAGGTATGGAGATACTTTGAGTCCCGGGAAAGGACACTGGATACTCTTCATCCCGGAAAAAGGTACGGTTTTCTTGCGATAAATTAGTTTTAGGGCAACAGAGTTGAGGGCATCATCTTGTAGATTAATATAGCTAGAAACAAGTGATATCTTGAAAAATAATTGATAGCGTGCTAGATGCCTATTAGAAGGCTAAATAGCCCATCGACACTGCAATTACGACTCTAAAGTGATGCTATAGAGTCCATTTTAAAGTAGCAATAGCAGCTGTCATCATCGAACTGAATCCAATCTCAATTTAAACCGTAATAGTTTAAGTTAAAGTTCATTTTACAACAACAATAACACCTGTCATCGTAAAAACAGGTGCAGCGCCAATTACAGCTTTAACCTAATGGATTAAAGTGCATTTTTTATTAGCGGATGTATTTAAGAGTGACACTTGATTCATTTGGTAGTGAGTGCTTTGATGGTGCTGGTGGAATTAAAGAAGGATACTGGAACTGAAAAAGAATATTTCCTTCTCAAATATCAAAGGCAAAATTCCGTGGGAGTAAAAGAGAAAGATATATTTTTGCTACTTCGCCATTTTCTAAGGCCTAAAGTTTGAAATTGGAACCAAACAGTGAGTAGAAATTATTTAAGCCACCGTTTAGTATAGCAAAAGTTTTTTATAAAAAAGAATAGACAAAGTTTTATAAAGAACAAGATGACGCCCGCAATTCCGTTGCGCCAAAATTCTTTTATCGCGCGGGAACCGTACATTTTCCGATATAAAAAGTATTCTATGTCCATTCCTGGGACGCAAGGTATCGCCATACCAAATTTAAGCAAAATAGGTTCAGCGGTTTGGGCGTAAAAAGGTAACAAACAAACGAACTTTCGCATTTATATTATTAGTGGGATACGGAACCCCTCGTGTGCTATCCGACTCGCGTTTGGCCGGATAAATGTTGGACATGCGCACGCTAGATATATCCGACACATAGCGCGTACTTTTTGCCGTTATACATAATGTAGTATGTATGTTTGCACGAAATATTGCTTTTGACCTGCCAATACTGTTCTTATGTTAATTTCTTACTCAACATAATTTATGTTTAGGCACAGAATATAATATATTAGTTGGTTTAGGCGACTAAAAGTTGCGCGGGAACTGTACAATTTTTTTTTTGATTGATGTATGTTATTTATTTCAGTACTACTGTTATCGTTAATAGATTCTGTTTGTGTAGATTTATTGTGCATGGTAGAGCCCAGTGTAAGTTTTTTGTTTTTAGCGCACTCGTAAGAATTACTTTTGTACTCTAGATGGAGAATTTCTCTAAGCAAATATCGACATAAATTTATACGAAAGTTTTTATACGTAGATGGAAAATATGTTTCATAGTTCATAGGAACATAGGTAGAGTTGGGATAACTGTAAAAAAAAGTGTTAGTATGACACTTTTTGTTACTCTACATCTATACCGAATTTTACCAAAATCGGCCCAATAGTTTAAGAGCCTATTCGATTCAAACAAACAAATTTTGCCTCTTAGAATTCGTATGAATTCGTTTGCTTAGTTGCAAATGTAAAAAATCATAAAATCTTTATTCTGATCTGTCTATCTGTCTGTCTGTCTATTTGACGGTCTGTCTGTCACGTCCCCACAAACGCTAAATGGGAAAATACTTAAGATTATGGATAAAAATTTTTATAGCAAAACTAGCTGTCCCGCAAAATGTTTCTTTGCCATTTATATTAGTATTTCGCCCGTATTATTTTATTGAAGTGACTAAATAAGTATGTCACCATGGCAACGTCCATCGCTATCCCGTCGCACAAACAATGGTCTCCGTCAGTCTCGAGTTGTAATAATTTACTATTATTTATTCAACAAATGCATTTATCAATATAAAAAGTACCCAGTAGCCGATTCTCAGACCCACTGAATATGCATATAAAATTTGATTAAAATCAGTAAAGCCGTTTCGGAGGAGTACGCGGCCTAACATTGTGACACGAGAATTTTATATATAATATAAGATGTACGGTTACCGCGCCAGATTTATCAATAATTGCATTTCATTAGTACCCAACCAACGCGAGTAGGAAACCACTGGCAACCAAAATTAGTGAAATGCACAACCGACTTAACGCTTTCTGCACGCACGATATGGTTGTGGCATTTGCATAACCTTAGGCGTAGGAATAACACGGCCTCTGAGAAACCCGGTGTGGTAAAAGGGAGAGGGGGGTTGTCCTTAGGTGTAGGAATAACACGCCCTCTGAGAAACCCGGTGTTAAATCAGGTAGGGAGGTTGTCCTTAGGCGTAGGAATAACACGCCCTCTGAGAAACCCGGTGTTAAATCAGGTAGGGAGGTTGTCCTTAGGCGTAGGAATAACACGCCCTCTGAGAAACCCGGTGTTAAATCAGGTAGGGAGGTTGTCCTTAGGCGTAGGAATAACACGCCCTCTGAGAAACCCGGTGTTAAATCAGGTAGGGAGGTTGTCCTTAGGCGTAGGAATAACACGGCCTCTGAGAAACCCGGGGTTAAATCAGGTAGGGAGGTTGTCCTTAGGCGTAGGAATAACACGGCCTCTGAGAAACCCGGTGTATTAAAAGGGAGACGGGGGTTGTCCTTAGGTGTAGGAATAACACGCCCTCTGAGAAACACGGTGTTAAAACAGGGTGGGGGGGTTCTGCTTATAATAGTACTACCTACCTACCTACCTATACCGGTTTCGGTGATGGTGGCCGGTTTCATTGAAACCAGGCCAGTTACGCATGAGTAATTTAATAGTGCCCAAGTGTGTGCGCAATACACAGACTCTATTCCTTTTACTCTCATAACCCAGTGGGACGGAAGACCGACACGACCGGCGAGATATCAGGCGCAGGACCGACTTTTTACATGCCCATCCGATGCATGGATCATCTCACTTGTCAGACAATCAGGTGATCAGCCTGCATCGTCCTAATCAGCTTGGAAACACCAACATGGTCCTCCGAGTCAAGTTCTTCATAAAAAATCTATCTGGCTACTTCTTAACCAAAGAAACTGCACATTTTTGAGCATTATTAGAACTACGAACTCAAAACTCACAAATTATAATACTAGCTGAATCCGACAACTTCATTATGCTGTTCTAAGAAAGTCGATCCATACGTAGACCGGACATGCAAATTTCGGAAGATACGATTTTACGATAATCGCTTGCCACTAATTGTCTCCTAGAGCTTGACTGCCAACCTTCAGTGATTGGAGAGGCACTAGAAGAACAAACAAACTTTTCCCTCTTCAAGCGAAGCGAGCCCTAGTATATCCCACAACCTGTACATTTTGTGGTACACTTTACGGAAAAACTATTACGCCTATTGATTTGTGCTTTAAGTTTTAACATAGTAATTTTTATTTAATATACAGTAGATGTGTTATCATCGGTCAGTGAAGGTTTGGTTACTATCTTATCTTAATATATATATTTCTTGTGTGCGTGTGTATGTGACTGAACTCCTCCTAAACGACTGGACCAATTTTGATGAAATTTTTTGTGTGTGTTCGTGGAGATTCGAGAATGGTTTAGATTTACAGTTTGGTCTACTGGAAAATGTTTTTTCAATTAATTTCTTATTTATAAGGAGTTGTTGATTTTGGAATGTTTTACATTAGATCCGGCGGACGGCGCTATCATCGCATTCAATATTATTCTATTTCAATTTTAGTTTGTCCTGACAGATGGTGCTACGATTAATTTGAAAAAAATTTTGTTATTCAATTCATGTGCTGATTAAAATATTAAATAAATAACACATAGGCTACAATTTTAACCGACTTTCAAAATGGGGGAGGTGTTATGTTCGTTTTCTTATATTCAACGATTACTCCGCCGTTTGTTAACCGATTTTCAAAAATTTTCTTTTGGTATATAGGGTATCATCCCAATTTGGTATTATATTCAGAAAAGTGGTGATCTGATGAAGGATCCATAAGTAATCGAGGGAACTCCTCAAAACTTATAGGGAAACATATGGTGACTTCGGTTTCGTGAGAAGTATTCTAAGCATATGCTACCAACAAGTAAGATTTTGCACCGAGATATACCTGGTATACCGTGGTTCGGAAGGTGCTGAGAGAATTCCTGATTCTTTATAGATACAAGTTTGGGAGTTTCGGCGTTGTTTTAAGAACAGAAAGCATATGCTACTATGCAAATTACATTCTTCATCATCATCATCATCATCATCATCACTACCATATTATACCATTTCATAGTCTTTTAGATCGAGACTCGAGTTTGTCAAGCGATAATTAAAAAAAATCTATATCTACCTAATATTATAAACCTGAAGAGTATGTTTGCTTGAACGCGTCAATCTCAGAAACTACAGGTCCGATTTAAAAACTTATCTCAGTGTTAGATAGATCATTTATCGAGTAAGACTCATCATTTATCAAGAAGGTTATATTATATTATTACTCTAAGACTAATACGACAGAAGAAACTCAGGAAAATGTGGGAAAAACGGGGGATATATTTTTTATGGGAAAATGTACCTACGGATTCTGTAAAATTTCTAATTTACGCGGGCGAAGCCGCGCGGGACATCTAGTATTATATAAAATTCTCGTGTCACAATGTTAGGCCGCGTTCTCCTCCGAAACGGCTTTACTGATTTGAACCAAATTTTATATGCATATTCAGTGGGTCTGAGAATCGGCTACTGGGTACTTTTTATATTGATAAGTGCATTTGTTGAATAAATAATAGTAAATTATTACAACTCGAGACAGACGGCGACCATTGTTTGTGCGACGGGATAGCGATGGACGTTGCCATGGTGACATACTTATTTAGTCACTTCAATAAAATAATACGGGCGAAATACTTTATATGGCAAAAAAACGTTTGTCGGGACAGCTACTTAAAATATAAAAAAACTGCCTTAAAGATTATTGCCACGCAGAAACGAAGCGATCTTGGCTTTTATTTTAGATTAAAATAAGCGCCACATTTCTCAATCTTCATTCGCACAAAGCCATTAATAATACATTATCTACATGTACTCGTAGGATGGGCTTTGATTCTCATCACTTGTAGGAGTCCTATTCTCAGTGGGAGTCGGGGGCGTAATACTTTTACTTTATGGTGTCAAGGTTTAGGAGATTACTCATTGTCTTTGTTGTGTTTTGTTTACATACATACATGTAGGATTTGAGGGAAAGTTTTTGTAGTTCTCTACCTATTTACGTCCAAACCAATTAACCGGTTTTGCTGAAATTTGGTATGCAGATGCATTGAGTCCCGGTAAAGGTCATAGGATACTTTTTATCCTGGAAAATTTTCCGGCCCCCGCAATGAGCGGATTTTGGCGCAGCAGAGTTGAGAGGGTCATCTCGTCAAATATAAAATTTTTGATTTTTTTGTAACTTTTCATGGGCACCGTACAATAAAATTGTCGAAAGAAAGTATCCCAGCATTTAGAGTCTAAACTAATATCTTATAGTTTATACCATACAAAAAATCTTCAAAATCTGTTTAATAGTTACATTAAAACAAAATATATTCTCATTTTTTTACCCGGGATTGAACCCACGATATAAATGCTACCACGAAGCCATAAGTGTTGATTTAATTAAAAACGTGTTAGCACCGAGCCGTATTTCGTAACATTGGTTCCGTACTGATAGTTTCAGCGCGACCTCCAAATATGGCAGTTTTTTTAAGTGCAGTTTTTTTTTTGTTTTGGAATTTGGCACGGACGCGCCTGTGGAATTGCTTTACTAATAAAAATGCGAATGTCTGTCTGTTACCTCTTTACGATTGAAGCGATTTTGATGAAATTTGATGTAGAGAATTAGAGATACTTTCCTCCTCCTCGCGTCGTGTTCCTCATTGCTGAGGGTCGTGATTCCCCTTTTGGAGTTTAGTGACGACCACATTACGCCATCTGTGGCGATCCTTGGCAGAATGGAGAGCATCATGGAGGCCGGTGTCTAGAGTTGTGCGCACTTGATCAGACCATCTAATAGGGCTTCGGCCTCTTGGGCGGCGACCGTCAACTTTGCCTGTAACCACAAGCTGTTCGAGGTTAGGGTCATCCTTTCTTGAGATGCTTTAAGTACCAGGAAAGAAGTAAGGAGTAGTTTTTATCCCGGAAAAACGTAGGGTTTACCCGGGATAAACGAACAAAGTTGCGACGAAATAATTCGTGATAGAGTATGAAGTACCTGTCAGATAAGTTTGTAGATAGTCTATCCGGCACTTATCAGGAAGTGGTGAAACAGGCCCTGAATCTTTTTATTAATTTTTAACCGACTTCGAAAAAGGAGAGCTTTCAAAAACATTCAGTTATTAATATTTTAATTTAAGGGCCTTTTCCACCACTTCCCGATAAGAGCCGGATAGGCTATCCACAACTTATCGTGACATATGAAGTATGGAGTATCCGTCAGATAAGAAAGCAATGAGTTGAGAGTTGTGATCATGGCCTTGAACACTCCAAGGCACTAATTCCTGGCTTCAACAAGAAACTGTCAGAAATAGTGCTCACCACGAATAGGAATCAATTAAGAATCCTTACCAGAAGCCTAACCGGGCACTGCAAGCTCAATAAACACCTTAACAATAGGTGTTAGTAGCTTAACGACTTGCAGATTCTGCGAGGAGGAGGACGAGACACCTATACACCTCCTCCTTGACTGTCCTGCTCTACTTCAGAGCAGGATCAGGCACCTTGGTCGCTACGAATACTCATCCACAGAGGAAATTCGTGGCACCAACTCCAACCATTTCGTTCAATTTATGAGCAGTATTGGGTTGGGGATGATACTCTAGTGCGAAGGAGTCACAATAGATCAACAAGGGTCGCAGTGACATCAGGGCTACTTGACCTGACTTCAGCACAAAAAAAAACCCTCAGATAAGTTTTTTTTTATAAAATAAGGGGGCAAACGAGCAAACGGGTCACCTGATGGAAAGCAACTTCCGTTGCCCATGGACACTCGCAGCATCAGAAGAGCTGCAGGTGCGTTGCCGGCCTTTTAAGAGGGAATAGGGTAATAGGGGAGGGTAGGGATGGGAAGGGAAGGGAATAGGGTAGGGGATTGGGCCTCCGGTAAACTCACTCACTCGGCGAAACACAGCGCAAGCGCTGTTTCACGCCGGTTTTCTGTGAGAACGTGGTATTTCTCCGGTCAAGCCGGCCCTTTCGTGCCGAAGCATGGCTCTCCCACGTATAAAAGTTGTGGATGGACTATTCAGGCTCCAGCACTTACAGACACCCTAAACTATATTATCAGTATGTTTTGTTAAACGATCATGTGTTGTTATAGTCGTCATATTCTTGCTCATACTTGCTAACCAGTCATATACAAGTCACAGTCCACTGACTTATACAGCCATTATCGAATTACACTCATTACTAACAATTAGAGTTCCGTGGGCTATAACGAAGTTGTGGTTCCGTAGGCCGTAGGAAACCTACGCTTTTTAAACACGCTTTTATAAACTCGGGTATATGTTAAGGTGCTCTCTCACCGGGAGCATTCGCTTGAACCGAGCATTACAACGCGCACCTTGTAAGTTGTAACGATAAATACAGTACTCCCAAATTAATAATGCGCATGGACATCTTCACTAATAGGGATGATGACAAGGTCAAAGATTAGAGAATTTTGTTAATAAAATAAAGAAATCACGGTGAAAAATAAGTCTTCCCAAAATTACAGCTCGATAGCATTTTTTTTTTTGTTATGCGCCTTAAAAGTTAGATAATCAAGTCGATTTTTTTTAATTAAATTTCTTAATATTTGTATACCAATCGATAACTTATGCAATTAAAAGCAATTTTTGTTATGAAACCACTTTCATAAACGCAATATTTAATATACCTATCGAACAAAGTTCTCTACCGATGCGTACAAACTACGAAAGAGTGACGTCAGTCTTTCGTAGCACTTTGTATGGAGCGTTTCGGGCAGGTCTATTTTATGAGATGTTTGAATTGTCATATCTTGGTGAATTTTTAAGCTATCAGAGTCATTCATTCAGCGATGTTTCTATTCTTTAAGGGTCTTTCAATTACCAATAAGAAAAAAAATTAGTCATCAAGCCTATTGTCGTAATCACGAAAACACCCGAATCTATAAAACGTAAGAGCCCCAAACAATGCACTTGCATTTTACACCTTGCTCAAAGGAAATAGAAGTAAAAATCATATAGCCGGTGGCTGTCCTCTGTCGCCGGTCCGTCAATAAGTGCCTTGACTCACCGGGAAGCCATCGCAGCGTTACCACGGTAACGTCCAAGCAACCTCAGGCGCCTCTACGTTGCAGCAAAGCGGCGTTTTTCTTAAAGTTAAGTTTAAAACAGTGCGGCGCTTGCAGCGACGTCTTCCGACGCTCGGGAAATACGATCGTAGCCGAAAAATTACGAAAATTTATATGCGCATTATCACTTTGGGAGCACTGGTACTATTTTGATATAACTTCTAACCTATAATTAGATATTACGCGAGAATGCTCGTCAGTCAGGGAGATAGTATTGTAATGTAATGCTCAAATTCGAATCTATAATATTACATAACACGCGAATGCTCTCGGTGAGGGGGCATAACGGAATCTTTGAGCATGATTTTTACCTATCTCCAGTAGTCTAATTAATTCAAAACTTTATAAACGTATTAAGAGCCAATGACAATGCAATAATTTGTTAAATTTGGAAAAAGACATTATAAAAAAGCGTGTTTTTGTAGTTTTTTTTAACTATGTATTAATTACGTAATGATTTTGTAAAAAACTAAATATTATGAAGAAAATTCATTTATCGCGCGGTAACCGTACATTTCTCCGGGATAAAAAGTTGTCATTGGGACTCCAAGTATCTCGATTCCTTTCAGCAAAATTGGTTCATCAGTTTTTTTCAGACGAGCAAACGGGTCACCTGATGGAAAGCAACTTCCGTCGCCCATGGACACTTGCAACATCAAAAGAGCTGCAGGTGCGTTGCCGGCCTTTTAAGAGGGAATAGGGAAGGGTAAGGAAGGGAACAGGGAAGGCTAGTTAAGGGAATAGGGTAGGGGATTGGCTCTCCGGTAAACTCACTCACTCGGCGAAACACAGTGCAAGCGCTGTTTCACGCCGGTTTTCTGTGAGCCCGTGGTATTTCTCAGGTCGAGCCGGCCTATACGTGCCGAAGCATGACTCTACCACGGTATAAAACGTTTAGGTTAAGGCGTGAAGAGGTAACAGATATACACATTACACACTATCGAATTTACAATATTAATTTAGGGTTCCTTAGGGAATTAATCCTTTAGGGAATTAACTTAGGGTTCCTTGGGCTTTAGAAGTTAGGATTCCGTAGGCGAAGGATTTTCAACCTACGTGTAATTCGTTTTCGCCTGCGCATGACTCAGTGTGATTAAAAGTGAGTGTTTGTGTAATCTTTACTAATATTATAAATGCGAAAGTCTGTCTGTTTGTTATCTTTTTACGCTCAAACTAAAGCAATTTAGATGAGAGGTTTGGAGATACTTTGAGTCCCGGGAAAGGACATTGGATAATTTAATAACGGCAAAATGCCCGGTTTCTGTTCCAATGTAATTTCTTAACACCAAAATGCGTGAATTTTGGCCTAAAGCAATTTTAGGCATCTTCTAGTCAAACTCCTAACTAATATTACAATGCGAAGAGCCTTTCTGTCTGTCTGCTTTGTCACCTCTTCACGTTTACGACCGATTTAGATTAAATTATTATATAGAAACTAACTGTCCCGGCAAACGTTTCTTTGCCATATAAAGTATTTCACCCGTATTATTTTATTGAAGTGACTAAATAAGTATGTCACCATGGCAACGTCCATCGCTATCCCGTCGCACAAACAATGGTCGCCGTCAGTCTCGAGTTGTAATTCAACAAATGCACTTATCAATATAATATAAAAAGTACCCAGTAGCCGATTCTCAGACCCACTGAATATGCATATAAAATTTGGTTAAAATCAGTAAAGCCGTTTCGGAGGAGTACGCGGCCTTATATTGTGATACGAGAATTTTATATATAAGATAGAAAATTAGATAATATTATTTTGAGAGTTGACACGGGAAAGGATACAGGATAGTTGAAGGATAACTATCCGTAACTTTGTTGCAATTCGTTTTTTACGCGCGAACCATACATTTTCCAGCCGCTAGCATACGCCAACGACATATCTCGTGGATATCTCACTCTCGAGCGTAGTGATATTGTCGATACCGATATATATATATCTCTTTTTCGCTAACATCCGTACGTCGAGACTCGAGAGATAAATTTTCGTTCGTATATTGTTCGTTAGTACATACACAAAAATAGCACATATAAAAAAAAAACAAAATTATCTCTAATTTTGACGACAGACGTACGAGAAAAAATTTATGTCATGTTAGGGTCAATAGAGATGAAGAGATAAACCAGTTAACATCGAGAAAACGTGTAGAGTGAGATATCTCGTTGGCGTATGCTAGCACGGCAGGATGAAAACCCGTTACAAATGCGATACATAAAACGATTTTAAAACGATAATCCTTCAAGTTTCTCTGTTTGACAACACGTTTCTTTAGTATTTCGATTCTAGCATCTAACTTTTTACAGTAATTTTCACGGAAATTTCATGTTAACGAGAAAACTAATTATCCTATTGCATAATGCGCATACATCATGTGGTCTTCACCTTCGCACAGACAAGAAAAAACATAAACAAATACATACATACATACTTTCACCTGTAACGCACCGCTAGGCCGCTATACCCGGGGGAGAGAGTTGCCCAAGTCATAGGCGGCAGCGATTTTTGATACACCCTGACAAAATATGTACACAGCGAATTAATACAAGGTCTGTCAAAGTCTCTTGTCCTTCTTACAGAGAAAAAAACATGTGGCACTCGGGGACTGCGTAGGTTAATGTATTGCATAACATTTTTTTTTTTTCAGTTAATGCAATTATAATTCGCATACGTCTAGTAACACGCACACAAACACCGTGTCTGCCGAACTGAAACGACGTTAAACGATGCACGGCAACGCCGCACCGCTGCGGTCGGAGTGAGGGGTGTTAGGTATATTTTCGTTACGGAATTTGTTGTTTCGGTCACCGCGCTCAAAGCCCGCGATAATAGCTATGCAATAGCTCAAAAATATCTTAATTGGAAGAAAGTTGTGTTGCAAAGATTTTAACGTTCAAAGCTCGTTTTTCGATTCGATTTCCACAGCGAATTAAGCTATGCGGTTTGCTTGTCACATATGACAGATAAAGTTATACGTTGTGGTAATGAAGATATTACTTTAAAGAAGATATATCTTTAAAATGTGGTAACTATGCTGCCATTTATTATGATAACGTGACATATTTTTACCGCCCCAAAAAGGGCACACGCTGCTAAAGATGTTTTTACTTCAAGAATTGCACAATAATATTCGGATGCCACCCTGAAACTACAACCGCTTTCGCCTGTAACTCGCACCACTAAGTGCATACCGCATAAAGTAGTTACTGACTTTCGTAATGACAGACAGACATACACAATGCAGGTCGAGGACCCCGTCCCACTCCTCCCCTAATATACATATTTCATACTTACTCATACTAGAAGCATCCTAGTAGGTACTAGATAACTCCGCCCGCAATTCTTCAAAAACTTGTATATCGCGAAGGAACTGTACATTTTTCCGGGATAAAAATTGTCCTATGTCCTTACCCGCCTCTCAATGTATCTCCATACCAAATTTTATTTCAATCGGTTCAGTGGTTTAAGTGTGAAGAGGTAACAGACAGACAGTAAGGTGGTAGAGCCATGCTTCGGCACGAATGGGCCGGCTCGACCGGAGAAATACCACGGGCTCACAGAAAACTTGCGCTGTGTTTCGCCGAGTGAGTGAGTTTACCGGAAGCCCAATTCCCTACCCTTCCCTTCCCTATCCTTCCCTATTCCCTTCCTTACCTCCCCTATTCCCTTTTAAAAGGCCGACAACGCACCTGCAGCTCTTCTGATGTTACATGTATCCATGGGCGACGGAAGTTGCTTTCCATCAGGTGACACGTTTGCTCGTTTGTCCCCTTATTTCATAAAAAAAGAATATACCTTAGGACAATGCAAGCTGATCACCTGATTGTCGGATGTGCCGTCCTGCGCCTGATCTCTCACCAGTCACCAGTCGTGTTGGTCATTGAGTTAAGTTTCCTTGTGTATTGCGCACACACTTTGGCACTTCAAAATTATAAATTATTCCTGGCTGAAATTTTATTGTGCAAAAGTGTTCTCTTTGTATAAATGCCAAAGTGTATCTGTCACCTCTTCACGCTTACCGCTGAACCGATTTTAATGAAATTTTGTATCGAGATAGGTCGAGTCCTGATTAAGGACATAGGATACTTTTTATCCTGGAAAATGTACGGTTACCGCGCGATAAACGAATGTCGGCGCACATCTAAATCTAGTATTACAATAATACGCCTAGATCCGCAATAACACTAGGTTAGGACACCCATAAGCACCATGCAAAATGGTTACGTAACCGACACAATGGGTTTCAAAACAACCAGAAACCGTAACCATCTCACATCGGGTTACACAACCTCCGTTACTAATGGAAACCCAATTAGATTAACTTTAATTATGATCGCTTATTATCAAAATCTGCTTAGTTTGCATCCGATTACGGCAAAAGAATAGTTATGTGAATTATAAGTTTTTTTAAATAAAATAAGGGGGCAAACGAGCAAACGGGTCACGAGATGGTAAGCAACTACTGTCGCCCATGGACACTCGCAACATTATAAGAGCTGCAGGTGCGTTGGCTGTGGTGCTAAATTGGTGATTTTTAGGGTTCCGTACCGTTCCCAAAGGATAAAACGGGACTCTATTACAGGGACTTGCGATTACGATGTCTGTCCGTCTGTCTGTCTGTCTTTCTGTCTGTCTGTCTCCAGGATGTATCTCAAGAATCGCTATAGCTAGACTTCTGAACACCATTTTTTCCTAATTTTGCTCTATAACGGTACGGAGTCCGACCCGCACTTGGCCGATTTTTGATAAGTATCCTATGTCTTTCTCGTGGTCTGCTTTATGTCTGTCTTTATCAAAATCGACCCAGCACTTTCGGATGTTTGATCCAAACAAACAAACTAGGCCACTTTATAACTAACGGACCCGATAGAATTTATTGAACACACATCTTTAAAGGACACATTTTGAAATTTACAATCTGGCTCGTACAACAACATCATCTAGTCGACCTAATTTTAAATCTTAACAACTCTCGAACTCACTTAAACATGCAAGAAAAATTTTATCAAAATAGGTCCAGCCAAGACTCCAACACACGAACAGAAAATCGTAGTAAAATCATCGAAAGCAATTTGACTAAGTACCCTGTCAGCTAGCTGATATTTTGCAGTGATTTCGCATCCATATTATGTTTATTTCATGCCTTTCTAAGGAACTCTATTCTGATTGAGTTTTAAGTACTTACATTTTGTAATTTAATCTGTGTGACATGTCAACACGATTTTACAGTCGACGATGAGCAAATGCTCTTCAACACGGTCGAAATCTGTTTAACGATCACTAAGCTTTTCTTGACTTTGATAAAAATGAAGTCTATGTCAAAATCTTCATTAAAGTTGAGTTATCATTAAGTCTAAGTGCGACCGTATCTTGTCTTTTGTTTTCAAACAAAGAAACGTTTTTTCGTAACAATCACCAAAGCGTTACACGCAAAAAAATAAGGGAAAAAAACGATAGTGTTTAAACAGAGTTATTCGTGTATGCAGCAAACTATTTTCAAGGTGACGGGGGCTTATTCTGTAACGTCGTACGGTGTTGATGCGATATCGTTTCGATGTTGGATGTTGCCTGTTGTTACATGTTGCACTTTTTTCTGGATAAAAAGTATAAATGTGTATCTATTAAAAGATTAAAATTTATAGAACAGTAATTCTGATCTTCTCAGGTCTTTAAATTAATATTTTATCTCCATACTGAATAACAAATAAGTCGGTTCAGTAGGTAACAAACAGACCCAGTAACGCATTTATAATAATATTAGTATAGGTATTGTAAATAACCCAAACAAATTACTTTGTGGGATTTTCCAACATCATTAAGTGATTTAATGGTTAATTAAAATCAATGAGCCGTTTAACGATGACGTGTATAAGAAACATAACGAGATGAATTCCATTTCAGGCGTGTCCGTCAGAAGCAGAAGATTTACATCCATACTTAATATTATAAATGTGAAAGTGTGTCTGTCTGTCGGTTACCTCTTCACGCCTAAAATGCAGAACCGATTTTGCTTGAGTTTGGTATGGAGAAAATGTACGGTTACCGCGCTATAAACGAATTTTGGCGCAACGGAGTTGCGGATATCAACTAGTAACGTAATCTTGATTTAAATTGTTTTTTTTTAAGTTAAATGTTACTCAGTAATTTTGAATGAAGCTATAGTAAGTTCGTCGTGCAAACTTAAAACTTTATCGAGTGTTGTTCTAATGAAGTTACGTTTACGAAACCATCATGACTCTAGTTACAGTAAAAATCCGCGCTAAAACAAATAAATAGCTCTTTAAAAAATTTTAAAACCGACAGCAAAATCTTGCACATTTAAAATCGAGTTCTTCTCGAACGCAACTCGATCGTAACTCACCTCGCCTTACTATCGAGTTCGGAATAAGGCGCTCGGTCCTTGAGAATATAATTTGTGGAACAACTAGACGCTGAAGAAAGTAATTAAGGTCGCCATCATCATCAGCTTGCCCAAGGTTATAAACGAGCAGAATTATCATCTAATGGTAATGATAATAAATTCGAAAGTGTGTCTGTCTGTCTGAATGATACCTTTTCACGCCTAAACCGCTGCACCGATTTCGTTAAATAAGTTTCTTTACCTCAAAGGATAGGATAGGACTAAAAGTGGATAGGAAAGGACTAAAAGTGGATATTTTGAGTGCCGGGAAAGAACATTTAGTCTGTCAAGAAAGTGAAGAAATTAAAAAGTGGCAACATCGTAGTGTCATCCCTTTTTTCTTAGATTGATTTGAAAGGGATGACACTAGACTTGTAGATAGAATCTAGTAGTAGGATTAAAAATATACTTATGACCTTATGTGTAGAGACTCTAAACAGTGATGAAATCAAAACAATATTTCTTTTTCAATTTTGCACGCTATTGTCATAGCAAAACATACCGCACTGTATCAATAACTGTAACAACCCATGTAACCATGTTTTTGAGCAAATAAATATGATTATAATTATGATTATTATGATTATGACAGACTATAGAACACTTTTTATGCAGGAAAAATGTACGGTTCCCGCGCGATAAACGAAATTTGGTGCAACGGAGTTGCGGGCGTCATGGTTTAATTTTTTTTTCTTTTGAATTGCCTACAGCTCTTCTAAAAACCTATTTTCTAAATTTTCTTTTTATTTTTTTGGTCTTCGGCTAATGTATGTATGTAGAGTATGTCAACTATTTATACTTTTTTGTCCACCCTAAGGGACTATTCGTTACAGGTCGTTAACACCAACGTTGACAAATTAAGGCTGTTTAGAAAATGTAAAGTAGGTGAGAGAGATAGAATATATTGTAGAAAGAGACAACGTTAAGAATTGTATTACGAGTAAAATTGTATTTACGTATACAAAAACAATATTATTTATAGAGACCAACTAAATTACAAACATTTCCCGCGTGAATCATACATTTTGCTGACATTAAAATACCTATCATAACCCTAGGTAATAATATTTGGTAATAAGGTATTTTTGCTGATCTCTTGGACTGTGGTCTGTGCCTGCCTTTAAATAAAGTATATACCATTTACATCTACTTATACGCTGTTTTCCGATGAGATTCATATAACAGTTCAATTTTGCAAAACACAGAGCTGGCATTTTTCACATCGTTCAGAGTAAACAGTACTAACTACTTAGTTCTGTCTACTCTGCGAGTAAGGTTAATGACCGCTGGTGCCACGTCAGTCCATTTGGACTATAGTTTTTAAGAATGTACAAAACTGCTTAAATCTCTTTTCTCACTTATAATCTTTCTTTCTCATTCCAGACCGGCACCAACATCCAAACGGAAAAAGGAGACATCCTTCGCGATCCTAGCGGAGCCCCCGCCCGCTTCCCGGCCCACCAGCCCCCGGTCACTGCCTGTGGAGAGGACCGGCAGAGTGTCACCTTTTAAAGGTAAGCCCTAGTCCTTGAAGGACCGTGGGTAGGAGGTAAGTCGTAAACCTAGGAGTCTTTGAAAAGTGAAGTCTTAGGATCTTTGAAGTTTATGCCTGTCCACAATATAGTGCTTACAGCATAAAAATTGAGGGATTTTGAAGCTCGCTTTCTCTGATACTTGGATACAGACCGATAAGAGCAAAATTATATTATGTGCATGTATTTACTACACGGTAGTATTATAAAACGATAGAACGAGTGTTCGCAACTTTGCTTTAAGATCAACATAGATCTTGTTATATCCGGACAGAATATAAGCAAAAATATTAGCCCTTGAAGTTTTCAAAGAACTAGAAAATATTGACGGGAAGCTCTTAACTCCACAATATAAATCCTTCCAACAATACATAAATTATCTCAGAGTTGGTTGAGAAGTCAAATTCAAAATTACACAGTACATAAACGTTTACTTCTTTCCCAGGTCGAGGCTTCAGAGAAGAGACTTCAAGACATACAACACCGAAAACCAGTGCCACCAACTCCAGAAACAACTCCCCACCACGGAGAACGAAGTCTCTGACCAGGATAGACAAGATGGCGCAGGCAGCCACCATGCTCCCACCGCCACCAGCACACAAACCCAGGGACTTCCTCAAAGAAAACATGGAGGAAGTCAGAGAACTCAGTGAACTCAACAGAGAGAAGCACGAAGCAGCGGCAGAGAAGAGAAAACAGGAGGAGGAGATAGCGCTGCTCAAAGAAATGGGGATTCTGGATAAGAAAGGAGAGATCAGAAGTGTGAGTCATTCGAGAACAAATTCTAGAAGTAATTCGCCTAGTAGATTCATTTTAAGGTCTAGATCTAATTCGCCGTCTGCTGTTCTATTAGATAACCTAACCAGTAATGTAGAACCTACGAACCAAGATGATGGAACTGTTAAAAGAGTTACACATAACTCACGAGTGAGATCTGTTTCAAAATCACTACCACAATCTGGCAATGGATCGCCGCAGCATTCTAAGATACCTAAACGTCAAGGATCCGTATCCCCAGCGAGAAATGGTACAAAAACTGCCATTGATTCAAAATTGAAACCAAAACAGCGTGTCATGTCTAGCAGTACGAGTAACTTGAATGAGACAATAAGAATAGGAAGCCAGGTTCACGATAAAAGAGCTTCTCAGAGTACACAACAGCTCAGTCTATCTCCCTCTAACATTAAAGGCAAGCCTCCAATTTCACCAGGCAGAAGTGGTCCTCCACCTACAAATAAATCTATAAATGCTAAAAGATTATCGCCTATAGTCGGTACTCCAAACAAAAGTCCTGTACAAGACTCTAAGCCAAGTTCAGCAAAGACACCAACGAAGCCCGTAACTACAGCAGCTAAGAAGCCAGCAAAGACAGTTGGTAGTACACCGGCTACGTCAAAGTTAAACTCTCGAACAACGAGTAGAGTTGCTAGTAGAGACACGAGTCCAGAAAAGCGAAAGACTCTTCCAAGAACGACCAAACCTGGTAATGCAATTCAGAAGAGTGTAAGTAGAACTCCCAGCACAAAGGCTGCACAAAAACCTCCGGTGGTAAGTAAGGTTGAACCTAAAAAGCCAATCAGCCGAACCAATAGTGTTAAAAGTCTTACTAGAGCGCCCAGTACCAAGAGTCTCAATGAAAAACCTCCACTAAGTAAAAAGGGTAGCAAAAAAGATCTGAAGGAAAAAGCAAAAGAACCAACTGTAAATGGACACACCAAAGAAGACAGTACGAAAAAAGACATGAAAGGAAGTTCCGAAGACTTAAAAAATAATAACACAAAAGAAAGCCCGAAAGATAAACCTGAAATGAAACGACAAGATTCAGTAACCCAAACTCCAGAATATGAAACTCAGTATGACAAAATGATGAACGAAAAGGGAGATTTAGTGATAATGACGAAGAAAAGTGTAGTCTCCATGACAACAGCTGCAATAACATCGCAACCTTTAGAAGTAGTTACGACTGTTACTAACCAACTACCAGCAGCCCTAGAAAAAGCAAGAGAAAAAAGAATTTTTGAGAGACTAAGTTCGAAAGATTCTATCACAGGACCAACCGAAGAAAGCGAAGAAAAAACAGCAGAGACTAAGCCTGCTGTTACTACTACAAAAGCTGAAGTGGAGGATAAAATGGAAAAGATCGACAAAGATGATAAGAAACCGCCTAAACCGAAGACTTTAGACAAGACTCTATTCTGCGAAGATAATGTTAAGCTTAAGCTATTGCAACCCCCATACAACAATCCCCAAGTTGAAAAAGTAAGGCAAAAGATAGACAGCATACTAAAAGAGCCAGAAATATCAACAGAAAACATTCTATCTACAACAAAAGCGAAGGAAAAGGAACTAAAAGCTGCTGCTGAAAAGGTCAAATCAGATCTTAAAGAAGTCAAAAAAGAAGCAGACAAAAAGATAGCTGATGCTAAAGAATCTGCAGCTAAAGAAAGCGAAAAGATTGCTAGCGATGCCAAAATAGAAGCTGCCAAGATTCTAGAAGCAGTCATCCCGATCGAAACACCACATCCGAAAGTAGAAGAGAAAAAAGAAACCGTAGAAGCATCCGTGACTGTTGTGAATGAGAAGGCAAAAGAAATAGAGAAGATGACAGAAACGCTGGTGCAGGGAGGTCCAGAGGTAGAAGTCCAGAGCTCCAACGTGTCGACACCTGGAGACGTGCAGAAGATGGAGAACGGATCAGAAAAGTCGCAGAGTAATGGCGGGTAAGTGGAAACCATAAAGTTAATATACCTAGCGGAATAGAGAAACAAGGGCCTGAGCAAGAGAGATGTCACTATCAGTAACATTGCGTGGTAAAAAGAGACGTGTGATACATGACAGCAGCACTCTTTCTTTGACGTCAAGTCGGCACGTGCCGCACGTCATAGAATTCATGTTCAATCATGTTTGTGTAAGTGTATACGTACACATATTTTTACACACAGATGAAAACCAATTTTGGTTTCGTTTGACAGCTCGAGATTGTTGCTCTATTCCGCTAGGTATATTAACTTTATGGTGTAAATATTATCATCCTTATTAGCTCTACTTTTTAAATATAATTATGTAACTTTATTATCTTCCCAACTTATAAAAAGGTGCTGTTTGCAATTACCACAAGACGAAATAAAACCCGCAGGGACCGTACACATATTAAACTATATAATACTAGCGACCCGCCCCGGCGTCGCACGGGCATAAAATAAATAGCCACTGAAAAAATGATTAAAATCGATAGCCTATGATCCTTCACGTGGTCTACTTCTTAATATATAGCCTATAGCCTTCCTCATAATTGGACTATCTCACTGAAAGAATCATCAAAATCCGTTGCGTAGTTTTAAAGATTAAAGGGAACAAAGGGACATGAGGGACAAAAAAAGCGACTTTGTTTTATAATAATACTGACTGTCCTGGTGAACTTCGTGTCACTTTAAAACACAACAGCTCATTCTATCTCCCTCTAACATTAACTAATCTAAAACATAATATGTATATTCCTCGTTTCAATAATTGCAGAGAAATTGCTTTATTTAACAGGAACCGTGCATTTTTCTTTATCTTGTGTCCTTTTCGGTAATTTAAAGTATCTGCATAACAATTTTTATCGAAATTGGTTCAGTGGTTTAAGCGCGAATTCTCGTATTTGCTATGACTAATTTGGTATATCTATTTCTAAAATTATCGAATTCGCAATACATAAACCACAAAATAAAAATACTAATATTGTACACCATATTTAATAGCAATCGAAAGTGACTTTCCCCCCTTGGGACTTATAATATGTAGTGAAAACATCGCTTTGGGTATAGCTTTCTTTGTTGTTAGTGGTTATGTGTTGCGGTAAAGACACTTATAATAATTTATCTTATCTATATATATAAAAATGGATTTTCAAATGTGTTAGTCGCGCTAAAACTCGAAAACGGCTGGACGAATTGGGCTGATTTTAGTCATAAAATATACGTGGAAGTCCGGGGATGGTTTTAAAGTGACACGAAGTTCACCGGGAAAGCTAGTATTATAATATATAAAATTCTCGTGTCACAATGTTAGTCACCGTACTCCTCCGAAACGGCTTTATTGATTTTTACCAAATTTTATATGCATATTCAGTAGGTCTGAGAATCGGCTACTGGGTACTTTTTATATTGATAAGTACATTTGTTCAATAAATAATAGCACATTATTACAACTCGAGACTGACGGCGACCATTGTTTGTGCGACGGGATAGCGATGGACTTTGCCATGGTAACATACTTATTTAGTCATTTCAATAAAATAATATTGGCGAAATACTGGACAGATAGTAACTTATAAGTATTATTATTTAATACTTTAGATATCTAGTAACTAGATGTCACCCGCTACTCCGATGCACCAAAATTTTTCTTATCGCGCGTGAACCTTACTTTGAGTTTTATCTCAAAGAACGGTTCCCGCGCCAAATTATAACAAAATCGGTTCGACAATTTGAGTGAGACGAGGTAACAGACAGACAAATAGATAGACAGACACACTTTCGCATTTGTTGACGCCTCCGTGGTCTAGTGGTTTAGAGCGTGGCTCTTGACTCGGAGGTCGTGGGTTTGATTTCTGCGTTGGAAACATATTATTTTCAAGTTTGGTTAGGACGATGCAGGCTGATCACCTGATTGTCTGACAAGTAAGATGATCCATGCGTCGGATGAGCATGTAAAAAGTCCTGCGCCTGATCTCTCGCCGGTCGTGTCGGTCTTCCGTCCCTCTGGGTTATGAGAGTAAAGGAATAGAGAGTGCTCTTGTGTACTGCGCACACACTCGGGCACTATAAAATCACTCCTGCGTAACAGGCCTGGTTTCAATGAAACTGGCCACCGTCACCGAAACCGGTGTGGGGAGTATTATAAGTATGGATTATAAATGCAAAAGCCGTCGATCACTAATATATTAGTGATCGAAGGCAAAAGCACATAATATTCTGCCTGTATACCTTAATCTCTACGCCTAAATCTTTGAACCAATACAGATATAAATAATTATTATGGAGATACCTTTTCCCGAAGAAAGACATAAGACAGAGTCAACCTTTAAGGCGGAGATTAATCTCAATCAAAAACGATAACCTTGCACACAACCAAAGATCAAGCGTATATGCATCGCAATAAGATTCATTTTAGCTTAGCATAAAACTGTAAGTTCCCGGGCGGATCTTCTCTTATTTTCATGTTTTTTTTAAATATCTTTGGAAATAAATATTAAGAAACAAAATTGTTCGGTTAAAGAATTTGTAATATAGATTTACTAACAATTTATTCAAATAAAATGTACAATTATCCTAGTTAATACTTATTTCGATGAAATAGAGTTTTTTCGGAGGTAAGTTTATAAATTAATTACAGCCAAAGTATTACGTTTTATTAAAATGTTTATGGTTTAAGGTATTTTGAATATTGTGCTTTATATCTCATATTTTTTAACACTTCGTTATTGTATTGGAACTAGGTAAACCGGGAGTCACGGAATAACAAATTGTGGTTTATCCTCGCCTTAACAAAAAATCTTAATTGCCTTTAATCCATGAAAATGTACAGATTCCACGTAACTTTAAAAACTTTGTGTGCAACTGCAGGCATCATCCTTTTATGTTTTTGTGTGAAGGTCACCTGTCTCATCTCAAATTATTATTATGCCCTTTGCAAAAGTAAAAGTACGCCCGCAGTACCGCCTATGAGCGACCATCATGAGAACCATCGTACTTTGTACCATAGATAATATTACCGTCATTATCTGGTGTCTAATGATGATTAAAATATGATTCATAAGTTCGCCTACACGCTCAAAAGCCATGCTTTCAACCACAAACCCGTAGCTACGTGGTTAGAGAATAGCTCTTAACTATAAGGTCGTAGTTCGATTCACGCGTTGGGAAATGTTACCAAGTTTGGTTAGGGCAATGCAGGCTGATCACCTGATTGTCTGACAAGTAAGATAATGTATGCGTTGGATGGGCATGTAAAAAGTCGGTCCTGCGCCTGATCTCTCGATAGTCGGTCCTCCGTCCCACTGGGTTATGAGAGTAAAGGAATAGAGAGTGCTCTTGTGTACTGCGCACACACTAGGGCACTATATTGTAAGGACCTAGAGATATCTTTATTACTAGATGGCGATTATTTATAGCTCGGGAGCCGTACATTTTTCCGGGACAAAAATCATCCTTTGTCCTTTCCTAGAACTCTGCGTATCTACAAACCAAGTTTCAGCAAAATCGTTTCAGCGACTTGGTCGTGAAGAGGTAAAAGACAGACGGACATGCTTTCGCATTTATAATATAAAGTATGGATTAGTATAAATAATGAGAGCTTATGTTAACCTGCACTTCTCTCTGTCTCACTTTCTCGCTCTTTCTAACCCCATTTTTGCTCACCTCCTAATGATAGTAACCCACTCTAGTAATAAGGCCGACGAGTCTAGACGCAACGGAAATTAGAAGAAGCCGGACGTAGCTATAGGATATTGGGCTACCGACCTACTTACAGGTAACATAATTAAGCATATACATTATACAATATACATAAGGTAAACGACTAGTGATTGGACAGTACCAGTCATTGGACAAAGCACAAAAACACAATGTTTATTAAGGTTGCTTCAAAAACTGCCTGTTTTTAAAGTAATAATTTAACAAAAAGCAGGTAGCTTTTAAAGCAACTTTAAAAAATACTGTGTTTTTGTGCTCTATCCAATGACTAGTACTTTTTTTTTTAAAAAAAAAAGGCCCCTATATGGGACCGCTTGTTCCCCCTTACATAATAAGGGACAATTGTTTGCTGTTATTACATTTCTACATTTTTCATTATTTATTCTTAATTACTAACAGTTTTTTACTTATATCATTTATCTTTTTCTATTTCATCCTTTACTTTTCCTTTTAATACATTTTCAATGACTAGTACTGTCCAATCATTGGTTATTTCACTTTATAGCAGTCGCGTTGAAACTTCAGTTCAAACTCTACAGGGTGTAACAAAACTAAGTGATAATACTTTAGGGTGTGTACGTGTCCCTTATAAAGAGTTCACTTTTTTCAACATTTGCATAGGCATGATAGTGGAGCGCACATACATAATATTATAAAAAATTGTTCTTTTAGCGCTGCTAAACACAGTGAACTCTATACTTTAATACACACCCTAAAGTATTATCACTAGACGAGCTTTTGCCCGCGGCTTCGCTCGCGTTAAGAAGTATTATTATATACAAACTTTCATCCCCTATTTTAACCCCTTGGAGGTGGAATTGATTAAAATCCTTTCTTAGCGGATGCCTACGTCATAATATCTACCTGCATGCCAAATTTTAGCCCGATCGGTCCAGTGGTTTGGGCTGTGCGTTGATAGATCACCATGTCAGTCAGTCACCTTTGAGTTTTATATATATAGATAGTATACTAGAAGATACATTGAATTAAATATATACCAGATGTAGACTAGATATACGGATGCGGGATGCTCTGCAGAGTTATCGCTCGCGGTGCTAGCCTGCCTGTTTAAAATTTCGCATTTAGTATCTCAATTATAACGAAATTATAAAAATACGTGTGGCACTCGGCGACTGCCGCAGTAAAGCACTGCATAGCAATAGTCTACACGCATACGTCAAGTCGCACGCACAAAAACACCTTGCCGAAGTCTGCCGAACTGAAACGACGTTAGACGAGATTTGGTTAGGTTTTTTTCGTCACGCCAAACTTATAACACCCTTCCTTTTTTCTCGTTGGGGGTTTTTTTTATGAAATAAAAGGGCAAACGAGCAAACGGGTCACCTGATGGAAAGCAACTTCCGTCGCCCATGGATACTCGCAACATCAGAAGAGCTGCAGGTGCGTTGCCGGCCCTTTAAGAGGGAATAGGGTAATAGGGGAGGGTAGGGAAGGGAATAGGGTAGGTGATTGAGCCTCCGGTAAACTCACTCACTCGGCGAAACACAGCGCTGTGAGCCCGTGGTATTTCTCTGATCGAGCCGGCCCATTCGTGCCGAAGCATGGCGCTCTACCTAATGAAAATATTATTGTCGTTGTTGTTTAAAAATGAAAATATTATTATCGTTTTACATAGCGCGCTACGGCGTAGCACTCTCGTAGCAAGCTACGTAGAGTCTTAAAATTACAATAATTCCAAAGAATTAAGGGTTCCGTACCCAAAGAGTATACACGGGATCAAATTACTATGACTATACTGTCTGTCCGTCTGTCTGTCACCAGGCTGAGAACCGCGAAAGCCTGACAATAAAATTTTTGTGAAGCATTTATTTGTATATTGTTATTAATCGTTATCAATAGAAAACGTTACTACCCTCTTGAATGTCGGTAAAGCATGCATTGGATTAGCGAATCGTTTAGCAGAAATATATGGAATAGTTATTAAGGGCGCTGATCGACATGCGAATAAATCGCAGCGATTTCTTGATCGGTACTTTTGAATACAAGTAGATTAGAATAGCTTTACTTTCCGAAAAATACCAGAATGTTATTAGATTTTTTTTTTATGAAATAAGAGGGCAAACGAGCAAACGGGTCACCTGATGGAAAGCAACTTCCGTCGCCCATGGACACTCACAGCATCAGAAGAGCTGCAAGTGCGTTGCCGGCCTTTTAAGAGGGAATAGGGTAATAGGGGAGGGTAGAGAAGTAAGCGCTGTTTCACGCCGGTTTTCTGTGAGCCCGTGGTATTTTACAATTTCTATTAACATTGTCCAAAAAGGTATTAAAAATCTTAGCCTATAGTATTCGCTAGAAATTTCCTCGTACAGAAGAAATTCAAGCAATAACGTTATGTTTATTTAATTTATCAAGAATGACACAAAGCATAATATGGTTTATGCATATTTGGTATTTTAAGGGTAACATATATATATTGGCACAATATGATGGGCCAATACAATTACGATTAGAGGGGCACAGTCGTCTATGATTGCGTATGATCGTTCAGGCATACTATAGACTGCTTTGCAATCATCCACCAGGGCTCAACTTATAAATAGCCTTATCCTATCGAGCATAGTTTAAGACTGTCCATGATCAATCGTTGATTAGGGCTAATCTTCTACAGTGGGTGTTTTTATTATACTAACGATACCTTTGCACTTACGATGACAATCAAGCTATCCATCCACTACGGCTCCAAATCTTAAGGCCCTGCATAGGGTTTTAGTAATAGCTTTCACAGTCAAAAAAATCGCGACGTTTTCACTCGCCCTTCGATCAACGCATCAATTCTTGTGTTTGGAAGTAAATCGATTTTAGTATCGTTGGAGTGACCGAGGGCACAGTATCACGAATATATTATGTGTTTTGTTAATACATGGCTTCAGTGACAGTGGACGGTTTATTGAAACCAGGAGTGTATGATTTATAGTGCCTAAGTGTGTTCGCATTACACAAGTGATCTTCCTTTGTAACTCAGTGAGATGGATGACAGACCAATTTTTTAACCCTGACTCTCTCTCTCTCTCTCTGTTTGTGTGTATGTGTGTTTGTGTGTGTGTGTGTGTGTGTGTTTGTATCCGTATCATCGTAGCATCTAATTCTAAACGGATGGACCGATTTTGATCTAGTTTTTTTGGCTATGATCCATTCATATAGTTCTAGTATCAGCCTCATTCAATGCTAGAAAATTACTAAATTTTATATATTTATTTTATCTGAAGAAAGTATAATAATTGTTATCTATAGCTATTTTTTATTTACAAATATTTTTTCGAGGACAAAGTGCCGCGAGCCATTAAACATGAATAAAATAAATAAAAACTGATTTATAACTATTGATATATAATAACAATATAATAAAATATAATAACAAACTCTAAATATAATAACAAACTCTTAATTACAAATCAATTAAGAGTTTGTTATTTACCGACTTTGTGAAAGTGGTGTTATGTGTTTAAAATGTTCGTGTCGAAAGTAAGTTTACTTTTAAACTTTACCTTAAAATAAACTATTAAAATGTTTATCGTTGTATCAAATACGCTTTGAAACTACTTGACCGTCTTCTTTTGCTTTAAGCAAATGGGCATTGTCCAAAAAAAATCACACATACTTTTTATATTTTTTTTCCTTAAAATAGGGTATTTTAAGAATATAATCAAATAATTTTGAAATTCATTGGCTAGTTTTTTCTCAATAAATTTTTAAAGTTTCGCTCTCACGTCATAATCGGCGGCTGATTGACCTCTGCAGTATGTTTTAAATTTCCTTTCAATCTTATTTATAATGGCTGGTTCGTCGTCGTTCGTTGTGGCAATTTATACTCATGTAACTTTTTTACGCCTAAACCTCTGAACCGACTTTGATGAATTCAGCTAAATTTTGTTCATGGAAATGACGTAGGGTAGGACGTAGGATAGTTGTATCTGAAAAAATGTATAGTACAGCCCTACAACAATTTTTTTTATTACTATCAAGTTAATTTAATTTTCATTTCCATTATAGGGTTCTGTAGTCAACAAAACTTGGTTGACTACTGAACCTTAAAACGGAACCCTAGCAAGCTGATTTTTTTGTATATTGATAGGTTAATGTTTATATAATTTAAAAGTAACATTGTCCTACAAATAGAACAATCCATATTTTAAGACCATCAAGTCAAAGTATGAAATCATTTCTATCTCTGTTAGCTACCACTTTCGAGATTTTTCGTAAATAAAAATTTTGTTCGTCTTATCAAAATGAAGCTGCTCTCAAAAAATTAGCTTGATAATAATAATATAAAATTGTTCTAGGGCTCCCGTACTAAGTACTGTAACGCGACAGACAAATTTCGATGCAATGAAGTTGGTGTCTTACTGCTCCATTAATACTCCATACTACTATTTCACCACACTCCAAATACAACTTATTTAATAACCAGTAGCCAGTAGTAAAAACCGCCATGTTATTAAACAGTGCCATGTTATAAAATCCAATAATGACGCATACGTCGTCGCATACCGCACTGTAATTATGAATTCCTCGATGTAAAACCTTAAGACTAAAGCAAAATTGCCGATTTTATGATTCATTTTCATACTTGAAACTAAGCCCCGAATCGTTGCATTTTTTAAACATAGATACCTACTACATTATATTTCCTAGGGTCTTACCTAGCAAAAACACGACATCTTAAAATTTTCTCTATAAAAAAAATCACAAAGATGCATGATCTATTTCATATATTGCCAAAACCATGCATTAAACTGAGTTAATATTTTACTAAACTTGCGTCAGGACGCGTACCCTAATTGAAAAATTATGAGAAAGAGTGATAGAGACTATGCCTGAATGAAAAATGTAGGAAAATCCATATTCATTCTAATGTGTATGTCTATATTAATTATTATAATAACTCTTAACGCTTAAACCTCTAAACTGAATTAAATGGGTTTGACAATTCTTAAAAGTCCCAGGAAAGTTTACAGGATGTTTTTTCCGGAAAAATGTTAAGAGAAAAACTAATTTCGGTACAGCAAAGTTGCGGGCGACAACTACTAAACGCAAAACTTTTACTCGTTAGTGAATCAGTGCATTAACTAATACTTGTTTATTTCAAATCAAATGTATCGAGTTTCGTCGTTTAACCTTTAAAGAAAGGTTTATACAATCACACTTAAGGGTTAATTCAACCCTCAAGAAATTTGTCCACGTCAGTACGACCTCGGTCGCGCGCGGCACGCGTCGTCTTGACACGAAAAAACGCGGGAACTTTGACAGTGACAGTTTGTTTTTTTTTTATTGCGCCAACGTGACGGCTGTTGCATAAACATTGGAAATACTTAATTTATAATCTTTTTATACATTAAATAAGAAGTAATTGAGAAGATTGAATAAACATAAAATACTTTTAACCTACTTTGTACAAAATTGCGACTAAAGCAGTGCACATGTATACATTCAAATGACATGATACATAACAGGACAGTGTACATTTTGCCAAACGAACTACTGCCAAAACGATACGGGAATAATGGGTAAATTATTTTTAAAAACAACCTCCTATTTCATTGTAAAAAAGTACATTCAGATTCATTAATCTACTTTTGAAGATACGTCTTTGGTTAATTTATGCAAGAATAAAAAAAAATGAAAATTCGAAATTAGAAGAAAACGCTGTTTAGTTTTTTTTCCTAAATATTATGCAAATAGATTTTCACATTGGCCTACTAACCTTATTTCAAACAAGAAATTATTTTACTCACAATGTTTCAACTTACACTTATTAAAGCTGTGCTTGTAATATGCTAATCATTTTCAGGGTCAAGTTTCTTTATAACATGTTACTGATACCAAATTACAGCCTATTAAAATTTTTATAATTAATAACACAAGAAAATTAATATCTTCATACAAGAAACAAAACTACATAATATTTGATCATCTTTAAAATTGTTACGAACAAAATGATCAAAGATAATTTTGTTCGTAAGATTTTTTTTTTAATTTAATCGACAAAATTACGCGGGGACCGTATATTTTGCTAATATAACTATGAAAGGAAGGGTATATCTTTCCGCCTTCGTCGTAGTTCTACTCTACGCATCATAACAATCCTAATTCTTCCTAATCATTCGTAGTTCAGCTCTATTTATCTAATTTTATTAAAATCAGTCCAGTAGTTTCGAATCCTAGTCATAAGTAGATATTGTACAAACGTGCCGATTTTCTTTCATTATCACCGAGCGATCATAAAAATTGCGCGGCCTATACAATGCGTAATTCGTTGTAGAAACGCAGCGTCGACGCAACGAAAGAATATGGCCTCATAATGTCATACTGCATAATCGACGATTATGCAACAAAATCTAATACAATCTGATAAGTTTGTTATACCGTATAATAATATAACGTATATTACAATATACACGCCCTCTCATACAATAAGAATTGTTATCGTACGATCTAAGCCTGCTTGAAATACAATGTAAAGCTCAATTTTATTCATGACTAGATGACGCCCGCAACTCCGTTGCGCCAACATTCGTTTATCGCGCGGTAACCGTACATTTTTCCGGGATAAAAAGTGCCCGTATGTCCTTTCCCGGGACTCAAAGTATCTTCATACCCAGCAAAAACGGTTCAGCGGTTTGGGCGTGAAGATGTAACAGACAGACATACACACTTTCATATTTATATATTAGTATGGATTTAGATTTTTTCTGACAAATGTCTTAATAAATACTTTAATAATTATCTCAATTTTTTTATTGAACGTAATATTATGACTTCTATTATTTTTAACAGACTTCCACAAAAGAGGAGGTTATATTGTCTATGATTCAATAATTTGCATAGAGTACTTATATCGTGACCTGTGTTTCGTGTGGTCAAGGTCTGTAGATAATCTGTGACTCAATGCGTGGGGTTAGGGTTGCCAGGCGTCCGGATAAAGCCGGACACAGTCGGGCTATTTGATTGCGTGTCCGGCCAAAATTAAAGGGAGTCCGGCTTTCTTAGAGCTTTGTATTTATAATTTTGTAAGACAATCTTACTTTTCGTTAGTTTTACACCTAATAGGATGTAAAGTTTTATCTATCAGAATGTAGACGTTGGATTGTTTTATTAAACAGAAAAGTACATGCGCTTTTAAACTTATTGATATACAAAGAGTGTAGAGCTTAAAGAGAATTTCCGTCTTTTTACTCAAATGACCGGTTAAACTGACTGCTTTATCCGGCTTTTCGCTTTAGCGACCTAGCTCACCTAGCAACCCTACGTAGGGTTGATTGGCGCGATAAGGGACGGTGTAATCAAAAACATCATTTGTTGACTAAGGGTCAATTCAGACCGCAAAGCGACGCGTAAATGCATTTGTAAATTTGTATGAATTTGACAGACTTCAATTGCTTGAGACGTCTTGCGAATCTGTCAAATCCGTACTATAGAAATGCATGATCTACGCATTGTGTTGCGGTCTGAATTGACCCTAAGACTATTATTCCTAAAATCAGTATGAAACATGTTAATAAATAATGTAGTTCAATCCATTTTTGCAAATTAAATAAAAACGGGAAGTATATTTTTATTTTATTTTTAACCGCTAACCTTAACAATTATATTTATTTTCATTATTAAATACGTTCATTTGAGTTACAGAAGCTTAACAAATTTTACAGTTGTAATAGTTGTAAATTAACAATATTTAAACAAACACTAATATTATTGTACTTGTAGATTCACTGGAGATTCGCCATTGCTGAGGTTCGTTTCATTTTTAATTGGCAACACTATTCTTGTAATTACTACAGGTCTACCAGAACCTGATGGCAAAAAATGGAAAAAAGAAATTGACGCTACTGGGGAAATTGGAACAAAACGTTTGATACTTTTATTTCCTTAAAGCGGCTGATTCTGTGTGTGATACATGCAAACGTAAAAAATATCCAATGATTAAGGATATTTTTGAAAATCTCCCATCCAAATTTGCCATGAGATTCTGGTAGACTTATATTTACCCTCATATTTATAAAATAAGTAAGGGCTATTATAGTAGTTCCTTTAAAATTAAGAACAAAAAGTTCTTAATTTTAAAGCGCATAAACTACTCTCTGGTTGCAAGGTATATTTACTGATCCCCTGAATTAATTCTTATAATGTGCATACTAATTGAATTTACCTTCTCTGTAAAACGACTTTTAAAGTATTATTACAAAACCTACGCGCACCTAACGCCATCTAGTATTGAGTAGGGGATTCATGTTGTCTGTGTTCACTCGATAAGTTTCGTTGGTTTGGCGCTAGATGGCACTATATGTCGTAGGTCCGTAACAATAGTTTAATCGTCACATACGTTTTACTTACATTACTTTATAAAATCAAATCACACCAAAAATCCTTAAATCCATTATTTCTCTAGGTTTCCCCAAAGCACAAGCACCACTCCAAAACCACCGCCCCGCAACCGCTCAGCCAAGAGTCCCACACCACAGAAGCATGAGGAGAAGAAACCCAACCTCTGCTCCCGACTGGTGGGGAAATGCAAGAAGTCCTGCACCTGCTGCGGTGGCGCTGATGATGATGACGTGGTGGAGAAGAAGAAGACCTTCTGGAGCAGAATGAAGATGCAGAAGAAGATGGCGGATGACGACGTCGAGAGGGCTGCTGGAAAGGTAATAAAAAGATTTTAACTAAGGACTTCCACACATAACTGCGAATACGCATCGCATCGCAAATATCTGCGACAAAATTCATAACAAAAATGACATTACGATGCGATGCGATGCGAATTCCCAGTCCGAAATCTTAATGATGCATTTATTATTTTTACAATGAAGGTAAGTGCACAAATGTTTGCAAATACGCAGCGTATTTGCAAACATTTTTAACGTTCAACCCAAAAAAGGTGTTGTAAGTTTTACGTGTCATGTTTATTGTTTGCACTATTTTTAAAAGTACGCGTTTATAAGTAGGCGATTTAAATGTAACCCTTATTTACTACACAAGAAAAACATTTAACTGGAAGAAAGCTCATTAACTTGTATCGTGTTGAATCCATAAAGTTAATATACCTAGTGGAATAGAGCAACAATCTCGAGCTGTCAAACGAAACTGAAATTGGTTTACATCTGTGTGTAAAAATATGTGTACGTATACACTTACACAAGCATGATTGAACATGAATTCTATGAGATTAAATTTTCAACGTGCCGGACGTCAAAAAAAGAGTTCTGCTGTCATGTATCACACGTCTCTTTTTACCACGCGGTGTTACTGATAGTGATATCTCGCTTGCTCAGACCTTTGTTTCTCTATTCCGCTAGGTATATTAACTTTATGATTGAATCTCAGTATGAACGACCCTTGGTATATAAACCTAAGAACTTAGAAGCCTCATTAAAATTTAAAAGTAAATAAATCATTTAGTAAAGAAATAAGCTAATAATAGTTTTTGTTAACTAGTTAACTCCTAACAGTAGCTCTACACTATAACTTTAATAATAATTTTTACAATATGACCTTTGTAACGAGCTGTTACAAGTTAAATTAAAACATGCAACACAAGTAAATATTACTTGGTATCACGAGAATAAGTTGAACTAAATATATACTTACTAATGAAGACATTTACATAGGGTATAACTAAACAAGGTCTACTTTTCTTTGTCTAGTGCCGAGAAAGGACATAGGATACTTTTAATCCCGAAAAGATTACAAGCGTCAACTAGTACTTAAATATTTTTAATAATAGCCCAAGTAATTTTTGCCCGCAATCACCCACAACTTAAATAATGATCTGATCGATTCCAAAATCTAACAAACATGCAATAGTATATCAAATAGATGTCAAAATATTAACTCTTCAAGTTTTGATCGAATTCAGAAAAAATAACCGTTAGTTTGTCTGTTGTATCAGATAACTTTAAAAAATGTCTGCATTGACGGTATCCTAAATTACAAAAACAGCGTCTGTATCTTGCGAGTTGCGACATCAATACAGATAATTGACATTGCTGTTAGGGTCAATACTCAATTGAGACCGCAACGCGATGCGTAAATGCATTTCTTTGACAGATTCGCAAGGCGTCTCAGGCAATTGAAATCTGTCAAATCCATACAAATTTATGCCGCGCCGCGTTTCGCCTCGCCTCGTCGCGTTGCAGTCTGAATCCAGAATCAACCCTTAATAAACAGATACTGCGGAAAAACAACTCATTCGCGTAAAATGTAACTTCACTTTCAGGGCTCAACGCTCGAGTACGAAACCGAAACGCGCCGCAAGAGAAAACTGCGCGACATAATCTGCTGCCGGCGACAGCGCGTCGCCGACATTCCCGAGCCGCATCCCGTCGCGTCGGTCGACGCGTCGGCGCCCGTCGCGTCCGATATGTCGGATGCTGTGGAGCAGACCGGGTGCTGCGGAAAAAGAAGAGAGGCGGAGAGAAGAGATAGTATACTGAGTGATCAACCTAATGTGTGAGTGTTAATTACTCTAATAGTAGAGTAATTAATTTAAAATATCTGCGGACGCATTTTGTACTAAGTCACAACGTTGCATCGTAGCATCGTAAAATGTATGGTTGTTTTTGCGATACGACGCCACAACGCAATGTAGCGTGGCCCTAGAGGAGCACAGCGTTGGTTTGTCGCAATAGCATATCACCTTGTGTGCAATAAATGTGTTGTGCAGACGCTGCGACTTAGAAGTTTGAGATAAATAACGGTTTCACTTCTTATGTTCTCCGCGGTTAATCCGATGATAAATCGCATCGACGTCGATGTATTAACGCTGCAACGTCGCAACGCAACTTTACAACGTAGCTTCGCTTTTAAGTCTTAACATATTTACAACGGCTTAATATTCCCAAAGTTCGTACAATCCTACCAAACTTTACAAACTTTTCTTTCAATAACCTCTTCTTCCAGGTGCTGTAACAACCGCCTCGGACGGTGGATCCGCGGCGCTTGCAGGCGACAGTCGGAGGAGTCCAGTAGAAGAACCAGTTTATTCAGCAAGAACAAGAGCCTTTCCCCTACACTGCCACCAGAGGTGAGTAATGTGGTGCTATCTCACTTATAGAGCTAGTATTAGTGTCCTCGTATGAAGTGAGAAGAACAAGTCTATTCAACAAGAATAAGAGTCTGTCACCTTACAGCTACATTGCCACCAGAGGTGAGTAATGCAATGCTGTCTCGCTCTTATGTACGGTTATGCCCGGCCGCACATTGTCCGAATTCTGATCAGAAACAGTTGAATTTCGCCGGACCGCCACCCAAACTTACAAAATGTAAGAGACAGCGCGGACGTTCAACTATTTCGTATCAGAAATTTCGGACAATGTGCGGCCGGGCTATAGGTTGAACGATAAAGATAGCGCTACAGTCTTACAGTCTATTCACAAGGAATTTATCGCAGGCGCCACCATGCCGCCTAAGATCAGCAAAAAGGGTAGTCTCCTTTTTTTAGGGTTCCGTAGTCAACAAGGAACCCTTATCGTTTCGGTCTGTCCGACCGTCCGTCCGGTCTGTCTATCCGCGATTTTGCTCAGAGACTAAAGGACCTACAAAGCTGTAATTTGGCATGAATGCATCTTTAATATTATTAATGCCTACAAAATGGTACATGAAATCAAAAAAAATATTTTTTTTATGGTACCTACCTTCTCTACATCAAGCGGGGATGAATATTTTTTTCGCGTCCACCCCATCGTGTGGGGTGTCGTTGAATAGATTTTTTTTAAATATTATGAATATTCATAGATAATTTTTCGATTTAGAGATCCGTTTGTGGAATATTAAGTTTTAAAGTGGAAAAAATCGTTAGACCCTTCTACCAGCTAAACGGTTGCTTCTGGAAATGTGAAAAAATTCACGGGAGTAGAAAATATGCTGAGTTTAAAAGGAAAACTATCACGGCTAAGAAGTCTTCATAAGTAATTGAGTTATAGTCGATCAACTAAAACAATGTATTCGGCGAAGTATAAAGGAACTTTTCGTTCAAATTCCTTTGAACGTAACTAAGATGATGTTGTTAGTGGTAACACATTATAAATGTACATTCATTGACCATACAAAAATTATCAAAAACTAGCGGTAGGTACGACGGAACCCTATATTGCGCGTGGACCGACACGCACTTGGCCGGTTTTTACTTTGAAAGTTGTTTTTTTAATTATTTTATCCATACATAGCTAATCAGTTGTAACGCTCAGAAGGTTAATGAACTCTGCTCGGCTCGAGACATTATAATATATCAAACAAAGAACGAAGAACGAAGCTCTGCATACATTTTTAATTGAAATAGTATAATTCGGGTACTTATGTCATTACAATTACTTACGTTTAGATAACATATGTGATGCATCTGAAAAATTTAACTTTTATCTCAATTATGTACTTACATAATAAAATTAAGATTATGCCTTAGCTTTCTACTGTGCCATCAAGATTTAATATCTTACTTGTTAATTACTGTCCAAATAACCAATTTTTGTTATGCCAAAAACATTATATCACTTAAAATACAGTATTCTTAAAACGTGGGAGAGCCATGCTTCGGCACGAATGGGCCGGGTCGACCGGAGAAATACCACGGGCTCACAGAAAACCGGCGTGAAACGGCGCCGGTAAACTCACTCACTCGGCGAAACACAGCGCAAGCTGTGTTTCGCCGAGTGAGTGAGTTTACCGGAGGCCTGATCCCCTACCCTATTCCCTTCCTTACCCTCCCCTATTCCCTCTTAAAAGGCCGGCAACGCACACCTGCAGCTCTTCTGATGCTGCGAGTGTCCATGGGCGACGGAACTTGCTTTCCATCAGGTGACCCGCTTGCTCGTTTGCCCCCTTATTACATAAAAAAACCGAAGTAACCAATTTTCAAATACTGAGCCCCTAGCCAAGACATTATCTTAATCACTTTTTATAGGACTGCCTATCAAAATGTAAGGAATTGACATAACATGAGTATAATGTAGACATAATAGAACGCTTATGGTAATTCCATACATTTGAACGGCGATTGTATAAAGAAGAGATAAAGACGACTTGGCTAAATGGTTGTAGTGCCTAGGTAGTGCGTTGTAGAGTTTTTTTGGATGTGCAAAGATGCCTCGCGCTAGGACAAACCTGACCGAAAATTCGTAAGACTGAGAGGGAGTAAACCGCCGTAGTGGCGTAGGAGAGAAAGTAGTATGGGGGATGCTTGTATACTATAAAGGTGAAGAGTTTGTTTGTTTGAACGCGCTAACCTAATGAATAAAATGAAGCCCCGTCCATAAGCTTGGTTAAGAACTACTGTTTGGAATTTAAACAAATCTTTAGATAGTCTATTCATCAAGGAAGGAATGCTTTAGAGTTTAGGCTATTTAGAATCACGGTACGACCAATGGTAGCGAAGATTCAGAGGAAAATGTGGAAAAAAAACGGGGAAAATTATTTAAACGCGCGTTCTACGAACTACATGACCGATTTTTATTTTATTTGGCACAGATATAGATAGTACCTCATGGAAGAACATAGGCAATTTTTTGGGGATATGTACGATTCCTGGAAACATTTCATTTACGTGGGTGAAGCCGCGCGGAACATCTAGTTAAAATATACTTACACTTTTTACCTTCTTTCTTCCTACTCCTCCTATCTTCTTCTGATTAATGTCGTTGCGGGTCCCAAGACAGCTTTAGCATGTCCCTCGGCCATATGATATCACAGGATTTTCGTGGTTGGATACCGCTGTCGATCCTGGAGACACAGGAGATACATTGGTGGGAATGTGTGGTGGGCCAAAGCCAGTTTACACTTTTTACCGCGCGGTGAAAATGTCTGCTCCTGCTGTTTCGTCTATACTTCTGCCGGCACTCCCGGAGTATTTTATGTTTTTTTCTTATGTTTACAACAAAACGAATTAAAACGCAGTATACCCCTCAAACGACCTTAGCGGTCAAGTCACGCGAACCTTTCATGGGACGAAAGTTAAGATTTATTTCAACAGTTTAATAATAATTGGGTGTAATAAACATGCGAACAGACGGACATTTCTATTTCCGTATATACTTTTTGACCGACTAAGTCAAAAATGGCCCCATTGAGAAGCCACGTGGAACCATCCATTATCATGTACTAATATTATAAATGCGAAAGTGTGTATGTCTGTTACCTTTTCACGCCCAAACCGCTGAACCGGTTTTGCTCAAATTTGGTACGGAGATACTTTGAGTCCCGGGAAAGGACATAGGATACTTTGATCCCGGAAAAATGTACGGTTCCTGCGCGATAAACGACGCGGACATATCTTATATATAAAATTCTCGTGTCACAATGTTAGGCCGCGTACTCCTCCGAAACGGCTTTACTGATATTTACCAAATTTTATATGCATATTCAGTGGGTCTGAGAATCGGCTACTGGCTACTTTTTATACTGATGAGTGTATTTCTTGAATAAATAATAGTAAATTATTACAACTCGAGACTGACGGCGACCATTAATGTTTGTGCGACGGGATAGCGTTGCCATGGTGCCATACTTATTTAGTCACTTCAATAAAATAATATGGGTGAAATACTTTATATGGCAAAACAACGTTTGCCGGGACAGCTAGTATAATGTATAGTGACCGACCGAACCATCGGTTTCGGTTTCGGTTTCGGCCAGTTTCGGCCAAAAATTCTAGTTTCGGCCTTAGTTTCGGTTTCGGCCAAAATATAGCCGAAACTTTCGGCCCCGCCGAAACTCGAGTGTTCGTGAATTTTCGTGCATCGTTCGGTAAATTTCGCAGTTAAACTCGTGCTTCCTCGGCGGCGAGGTCCCGGCTCAGTTCGCCACGGTCCATTTAATCGTGTTTTGAGGTTAACATGCAAATTAGTATCAAATTACAAAGTATTTATTTTGTTTTTATTACTGCTTCGTTTTATTTTCATCAAATGGTCTAAACTTATTCTTATCGAACATTAGAGGTACTTATATTATCATATACAGTGTGTAACAAAAACTAGTGATAATACTTTAGGGTGTGTACATGTTCCTTGTAGAGGGTTCACTGTGAAAGTAGCAGCTCTGAAAGACGAACATTTTTTTTTCACTTTTGTATGGGCAAGAGCCCGAGCGTCACGAGTTTCCCCATACAAAAGTGAAAAAAAATTTTGGTCTTTCAGCGCTGCCACTTTCACAGTGAACTCTCTACAAGGAACACGTACACACCCTAAAGTATTATCACTTGTTTTTGTTACACCCTGTATTGTTATATCTAAACGACAAATGCACGTTATTTAATACATAATAATATAAAATGTAACTGTTGGTGAATTACGTTCTATATTCTTATTTTAACAATGTTCCCCAAACAAACGATTAAGTAAATGCTATTATAAATTGATTATATTGTATGTGAACATTATTTACTTAATAATTTTGTTTGTAATAGGAGGAAATAGCTTGCGAGATTTGTCTAGTCAATCATCTCGCCTAATTTTTATCCTTTTACCACGCGTTTTATTTATATTTAAAATTAACCTTTAACTATGGACGTATAGTCTCACAGACCGTTCCTACCCTGCTAGAATAGTATCTACCCCACTTCCCCGTAAGATTCACTCTTGTGGCTCTCGGCATCTTCAGGTTTAGTGGCAAAACGTCTTCTGAAGCAAAAATGTGTGACTTGGCGTCACACAACTGTCACTACAGTGCAAATTTGCTTAGTAATTTCGTTTTGAACCTCGACCGCGGTCTGTGAAACTGCTTGTCCCTGTGTTCCATCGCATACAAAGAATATGACGGCAATAATTGAGTTTGTTTTCAGTAGTACGTCTTTGATGTCTAAATAAAATGTCTTGAAATAACTTCTGCTCATGTTTTTAGGGTAATCCTTCGTCGTAATACACTAAAAACTTGGAATCGAAAAAAATTGAATACAGCACTGAAAAGTTTTTAGAGAACATATTATTCGAGTCTTAGATTGATAACATGTATTTTAAGACTAGACTTTCCGCGCAGCTTTGCCCGAGTAAATTAGGACTTTCAGAAACAAAGTAGCTCACAGGAAATATCCTATGATCTTTCACGTGGTCTTCTTTTTATCTGTGCCAAATAACATAAAAATTGCACCAGCAGTTTTTGTGACAAGTATTTTAGCCTTTCATATAATTTTCCCCAATTTTTTCAAATTTTCCTCTGTTTCATCGCTCCTATTAGTTTTAGCGTGATAATATAATAAAGCCTATAGTTTTCCTCAATAAATAAGCTACCTCACACTAAAAATAATTGTTGAAATCGGACCAGTAGTTCCTGAGATTAGTGCGTTCAAACAAACAAACTCTTCAGCTTTATAAAGGTGCTCCCTCACTGCGAGCATTAAATTTACTTGTAATGTAAGATTCGTTTTTGAGCATTACATTACAAAAATACCTCCTTGACTGACGAACATTCACGTGTAATGTAACATTGAAGATTCGACTTTGAGCAATACATAACGATACTACCTCCCTGACTGACGAGCATTCGCGTGTAATGTAACATTCGACTTTCAGCATTCCATAACTAGTTGATGTTACAAATTGTATCAAGATATGACACGCTGTATCATTACAAGGTGCGCATTGTATTGCTCGGCTCTGCTCCCTCAACGATGACTTTGTAACGTTACATTTCAAGCGAATAATCCCGGTGAGGGAGCACCTTAATATTACTAGTATAGAAATGTCACATAAAGTAAAAAAATCCAGTTTGACACTTTTTCTTATGTGTTAATAAATTTGAAAAAGTAGTAAATTTCAGTAAATAATCGTAACTTTAAATGTTTTATCAAGTTTCGGTTTCGGTTTCGGTTTCGGCCGAAACTAAGAGTAAGGCCGAAATGTCCCCGCATCGATTTTGGTGACGGTGGCCGGTTTCATTGAAACCAGGACAGCTAGGGAGTAATTTTAAAATGCCCACGTGTAGGTATGCTTCCCTTTACGCTCATAGTGACATTATGTTAATAATTGCGATGCTGTCACAGGCCACAGCATGTACAATAATTAAATCAACGAATAGTAATGTCACTAATGTCTCTTTTATAGCCCTGGATTTATAGTTGGGGACGGGAAGAGGGGATTTCGGGAGTAGCTCGAGCGTGTCAGATTAAGCTTGCATAGGCTTCCGACATACAGTGTCTAGTTATCATGGTATAGAAATCAGATTTCTCACGTGGTGGGTATTTTTTTTTTAACATTGAAATGTCGTTGGATCCGTCAGATTAAGATAGGGGATATTTAGTATACCCCAAAGAAGTTTTCATATAAAGCACTGACGATTTAAAGGTTATTTAAGTCTGTAAGGACATTTTAAAATATAAAAAAGTAAATAATTTTCTTAACTAAGCTTCGCAGATATATATTATTTTACTGTAAACTAAATGATTTAGTCCTTGTTGTCTAAAATATATTTATAATTTACCTAAATCAGCAATTTTCGGAATATATTTTCTTTTTCAAAACTTTAAAATGGCTGCAGTTTCTGAACCCACCGCTAAAATAAAAAAAACGCTCTTATTATTTTTTATCAGATTTACCTAATGTACAAAACCTACTAGGTCTCCATGACGCTCGAGTGACTGCAAAAATAGCACTCTCCCCTCCTCTACTATTATAAACAGGGGCGGCAGCTGCCTAGGGGGTGATAGAGTTCGTACATGGTGCGGCGGAAATAAAGTGTCCTATACTCATAAAAATATAAATCTGGCACTGAACAACCTGAATGTCGCTGATAAGGAGTTACAGACGAACGGACAGATACCTAGACAATTTGGTTTCAGCTAGTACAATCGCACAGATACATAATTGAGGCTTTGAGGCATATTGTTTTATAAAAATATATAATTATAATTGTTTTGAATAAATTTGAAACTAGCAGGCAAAAGCTAGGTATTTAACGTGCGTGGGTGATATATGAAAACATGAAAAAAAGAAATGACGTCGTAGCAATTTACAAAATTAAACTCAAGGATACGCAGGAAGTTACAAGAAAATGCCGTGGCATAACAATGACATTGCATACATTAGAATAAATGAGCTTTCACAACAATAACTGGAAAATCGATAAAAATCAACTCATGTGTTAATTCAGTTACACTTATAATTTTATGGCGAAAACTTGTATTCGCCGCTACAAAAAGAAGGAGGAGGAATAAAAAAATAAACATTCCATTTTCAAATTGCGCGCTCGGTTTAGAAGTTTTTTACAAATTGTTATAATTACATACCGTACAAGAGAAATTAGAAGTGCTTGTGTTTAAAATTATAATTTTGAAACGGCATAATAAATTAATTTATTTAATAACGTACGAAAACATTAATTACTTTTAAAATTAGAAGCGAGTGCGGTTTAATTTTTAATTAATTGATTAGAATATTACTGCGTTAGAAACTAAACAGTCTTTTAACAAATTAATTAATTTACTTAACTGTACAGTCTTAAACTATTAGAATCGTTAAGCTCATCCATGTTCTTTTTCCTAAAAAAAAAAATCTTCAAAAATGGCGCGAAATAAAAATTATAAATCATTTTTACCTACCCTAGCTGTTTTGTAATAAATCGTAATCTTTTAAAACATAAATTATGACTTTTCTAAAAGCTAAATTATGAATATTTTGAGAAGTCGGCAAAAAAATCAGGACTTTATTAAATAAATATCCAAAACTTTTTGGCAAAAATTTAACAATGAAAGCTATAACAATACCTTCGAGGCAGAGCAGTGTTGCTTCGGGAGCTATCACTCCAGAGATCAGACTGACAGATCCTGGGCTACGCATCGAAACGCTTTTAGAAGATCAGGAGGTTCGTTGAAATAGGGCATAGTGACATGTGTTTAGTAGGAAACCGTAAAGCTCGTGGCGTTATTTGGTGGGGTTATGATAAGTCAATGTTAATCGTGATGTGGCAGACGTGGACGTTTAACCAAATTGCGTCGGTCCATCTGCCTATGCTTGCAATAGCTATTTAGGAGTCAAATACAGGGACAAACGAAAACAAGCTAAGGGATAAGTCTTTTTCAAAGAAGAGAAAACCGTAAAAGAAGTTTGCAGAATCACTTTGCTTGCATAGCAGACACAAGTGACAAAGTCGACATTATATTTCAGGAACCCCCCCCCCACCCCTACCAACCTCTATACTCTCCAGATCTTACGTATGTCTGTCCCTCTCGTATACACCCACATCCCTACAAGAGTTACAAAGATGTCCTTAATATATTCCAGGACACCCCCAAACTCTACTCCATCTTTTACCTCCACCTGTCCCACTCGCACTTCCAGCCATTCCAACAAGAGTAACAGAGATGCCTTCATATTCCAGGATACCCGTAAAAAAAACTCTACTACAGCTAACTCTTATGTCTGTCCCTCTCACATCCACAACTATTTCAACAGGAGTAACAGAAATGTCCATATTTCTAGGATACCCCCAAACTCCTGCTCTTACCTGTATCTGTCCCACTCACACCAACAGCTTTTTCGCAGCTGGAGTAACAAATTAAATATGCCTTTATATTCCAGGACAACCCAAACTTTTTTCCAGGATACCAACTAAAAACTACTCCAGTTCTTACCCACATCTGTCCCTCTCACACCCACAGCTTTTCCAACAAGAGTAACAGAGATGCCCTTCTTTCTAGGATACCCAAAAACTTCTACTCCAGCTCTTACCCACATCTGTCCCTCTCACACCCCCAGCTACTTCATTAAGAGTGATAGAGATGATTCTTTTCAGGATACCCGCAAGAAGCTCGACCCCAGCTTGGTAGAACACACGAGCCAGTTGCGCGGCGCTATCCACGTGCTTCCAGCCGTTCTGGCTTACTTCTGTCTGTCTCTCTCCCACTTCCAGCTATTTCAACAGGAGTAACAGAGATGCCCTTACTTTCAGGATACCCGTAAGAAGCTCGATCCCAGCTTGATAGAACACACCAGCGTCATGCGCGGAGCCATCCCCGTGCTGCCGGCCGTTCTGGCTTACTTCTGTTTGTTCTGCAACGTCATTGTGCCTGGGCTTGGTGAGTTAAACTAATAAAAACGTGGAAGAGTATATCTGTCACTTCTTTAGACTTAAACGGTAGAACCGATTAGGTGAAATTTGGTATACTTACATTGAATTGGAGACTGACATTTACGCTTGCCACTGAACCAATACTGATGGATTTGGAATGGAGGTTATTCGAGTCTTGTGTGTCTTGTGTTTCTATTTCCAAATGTAAGTGTAATAATCCCATTAGCATCAAATCTTGATTGAAACCACAATAAGTACTCTCACCATAAAGTTAATATACCTAGCGGAATAGAGAAACAAAGGCCTGAGCAAGAGAGATGTCACTATCAGCAACACTGCGTGGTAAAAAGAGACGTGTGATACATGACAGCAGACCTCTTTTTTTGACGTCCAGTCGGCACTTATCGGCACGTTGTGAATTTAATCTCATAGAAAGATGCTTACGTATACGTGTACGTATTATTACAATACGTACACATATTTTTACACACAGATGTAAATCAATTTCGGTTTCGTTTGACAGCTCGAGATTGTTGCTCTATTCCGCTAGGTATATTAACTTTATGACTTTCACTAGCATCACATTATATTCCATACTTTGGCTATACCATTTATGATGATGTTCTGCCCCAGGTACAATATTCAGCGGCCTGTTCTGCCTGTGCTTCGGTATACCGCGCTTCGGCATCCATGATGGAGCCAAACATAGGATAGGTGAGTAGCACACAACATTTTGTGTGGATCCTACCCATATTATAATGATAGGTACCTACTACCTACCTTTACTTGATCGGCGATACTTAGACACGTCATATTTATAATAGTACCTGGATGACCGAGCTTTGCTCGGTAATAGCAAACACTCATTGAAGTCGTGTTACTTAACAACGCCATCTGCTGGAATAGCTTTAGCTGTTGTTGTGTCGTTAAAGCAATTAGTTGCTCACAAAATAGTATTATTATTCGCCAATAGATGTCAGAAAAAGTCATATTTTTCAGTTTATCGATTATCGATAAAACACGAATAAAAAGACATTTTCTAAAAATGATTCCTAGCTAGATCGATTTATCGCCCCCGAAACCCCCTATATACTTACTAAATTTCATGAAAATCGTTGAAGCCGATTCCGAGATTCCAATTAAAATATATATAATACACACACTGGCAAAATTAGCGGAACATAGGTAAAAAGGGCCAAAACTTGAACTCAAGTGGGTCGGGCTGTCTGAAAGCCTTTTTTATAGCTTCTAAGCTCATTCAAGAAATAAAATATTGAACAAAACTGGCAAGTTGACAGGTTTTTATAGCAATTATGCCCTAATAAGTGTTTTTCGATTATTGACGTTGTAAGTGTTCCTGATAAGAATGGCGTTTTAGCGGGGTGCAAGGTGTGCTCAGCTCATTTGATTGTTTGGTTTTTGGAAGAACACATTGCTTAGATACAAAACTAGTGATTTCCCAGCATCTGCGACAACTAGAGTTGTAACCACGATAGAGAAAGGTCACACCTACCGTTCGGTCAGTCAGGCCTTACGTGTGTCGGCTTCCGTGGTTCATCGTAACTTTCAACGCTTCAGAGAGACTGGATCTTACGTTCGGAGACGAGAATAAGGCAGATATCGGGTGACAATGGTTCAGGATGACCATTTTGTAAGGAAACAAAACTTAAGAAATCGACCTCAAACTGCTATGCAGACACGAAACCTGTCGGAACAGGTCCAAGATGAACGTGTAAGTGATTGTACAGTAAGAAGAAGATTCAAAGAAGTTAAATTAAACTCAAAAGTGCCAGCAAGGGCACCAAAACTTGAGACAGGACACCGAAGAGCCAGGCTAAGATTTGCGCGTGAACATCAAAATTAGACAAGCGAGTGAAATCTTGTGCTGTACAGTGATGGGAGCAAATTCTGTGTACATTGTATTGACAGGCGATAAAGAATGTGGATAAATCAGAAGGAAAGCTACAGGCCATCAAACTTACCGGAAACAGTGGCCTATGATGCAGGCTTCGTAATGGTTTGGAGTTGCATATGATTTGGAGCCCGCATGGAGCTGATGATTATAGATGATGGTACTTTGAAAGTACAGGGCTATAGCACCGACATCCTGGAACTGCATGGTGTGCCTTTTACACAGTTTTAGGTAGTAATTTCAATTTTATATACAGGATGTCCCAAAACTCAACGATAATCTGGGACCGGATGAATGGCCAAGTTATACCAGTTCCGTGAAAAATAAAATAAAAATTCCATATCACTCAGTTCAGCGATAATAGACAATTTTGTAAAAAAGTCGAAATTCGACACCCTTGGTCGCATTTTCAAGTCCTGTGATCACCAATGTCACAATTTCGCTGTGATTTTTTTAATTTTGAGATCTTTATTAACGATGCTATTAATCGCAACTACGAATTAATGTAAAAAAAATTGTTAATTTAATAAAATAAGTTAAGTTTTAGGGAGTCGTGGTTCACAAAAATATTGTTAGTTAACTTTGACACTTCATTTTGAAAAAAAAATGTACTACACTACCCTTGGCAAGTTATTTCAAAAGATGGCGCATTTAATCAAGATTTAAAAATGGTGCAACACTAGCCACTTTTCTTACCATTAAAAAATTTATTTCAATTTTTTTTCAAATTGAACTCATTTCTAAAATAATAATTGATATTTTTTTATATTAAATATATATATATATACAAGAATTGCTCGTTTAAAGATATAAGATAATGACGTGATGACGACGACCTACTTTTAATTTAATAAAGATTTTGACATAAACTCCATACATTTTCTGTCACCTCATCTTCATTTAAGTTAAGTAATCGTTAAATGACTCAAGTGCGGCCGTTAGTTTTGTATATTTTGGTCACATACAAAATTAATGATATTGACTCCTGTCCTTAATGGACACAGCACTTTATTTTGTGGAGCTTTACAAGTTGGTGGCGTTAATAGTATCTCCTGATTTGGCCATGGAAATATATTGTATCGTTATAATACTGTAATATCGTTACAATGTTGTTATCAAGTGCCAGTTCCCAAGATGGCGGTGCTTATATTTGTCATTAATTGGACATGCACCTTTTTATCTCATGTGCCAAATTACAAGTTGGCTCTCCTAGTGGTTACAAGTTGAGCCATCATTTTCAGTCGCAAAAATGGCGTTCTAGGATCGTAATATCATCACATCTGAGATAAGTCTCGCAAGTCTCAAGAGTCGAGTGCCACATCACAATATGGCATCGTTAGTTTCTAATACTAGCTTCAAGTTGGCATGGCATGGTCGTCAGTTTAAGCCACCGACCACACAACCACTGGTTGTGTGGTCGGTGGTTTTAGCCTATAGGACTCCTCACTGATTCTTTTCACGTGCCACATTACAATAGTGTTTCAAACAGCTTGGACCCCCTGGAATTACGCCGAGATGTTGCTTCACTCTGCATCCTCTATCGGTTGTATCACGGGGAGTGCTCTGAGGAATTGTTCGGAATCATACCACCTGCAACTTTTCGCTATCGTCCCACGCGAAAAACATACCATCCTCATCACCTTGATGAGTGGCAGTCTTCCACAGTGCGTTTTTCGCGTAACTTTCTGCCGCGCACTGTAAAACTCTGGAATGAACTGTCACCAGCAGTATTTCCGGACCAATACGACCTGCAAACCTTTAAGAAAAGAGCGTATACCCTCTTAAAAGGCCGGCAACGCACCTGCAGCTCTTCTGATGTTGCGAGTGTCCATGGGCGGCGGTAGTTGCTTACCATCAGGTGACCCGTTTGCTCGTTTGCCCCCTTATTTAATAAAAAAAATAAAAAAAAAAATCGCCTGCTCATCGCAGGCGATTGTAATGTGGCACGTGAAAAGCGTTGTAATGTTGTAATTAATTGTATCATCATCAACACCACTGTGTTGATGATGAATGAGTCTCTCGTTAGACGTCATCCTGCGTAGATATATCCTCCGTTTTCTCACATGCCATATGGTGGCTCTCACTCTCTCTCTCAAGTGTCACATTGCAAGATGGCGGTTTTAGTTGTAGCCTATAGGACAGATATATCCTGCGTATTCTCACATGCCATATTACAATATGGTGGCTCTCACTCTCTCTTTCAAGTGCCACATTGCAAGATGGCGGTTTTAGTTGTAGCCTGTGGGACAGATATTATATCCTGCGCATTCTCACGCACCATATTACAATATGGTAGCTTTCAATTATTTCTCGATGTAAGACTGCCACATTACAACATTTCGTCCTCCAGGCTCGTTCATCATCAACACGGTGGTGGGTGTGGGTCAGCTGTTCACGGTGCTGTTCTGCCTGGTTGGCTGGGGCTGGAGCATCTGGTGGGGCGTCATCATGGTGCGGATATCGCGTGAGTACCGCCATTTTGAAAATTATATTTTTCAGACATTTGCCCAAGTGCGTGCAACTTTCACTAAGTTATCAAGACGAACTGACATAGCTGGCGAAAGATCAGTCACAGACCAGACTTTTTACATGTTAAGCTATATGGATTATAATAAAATATTTCATGTGCTTACCTAAATTTGAATATCAATTTATATTTATATTCAAATTTATATTATCACTTTTATTGTTCACGGATATTGAACCCATAATATCTTCCCCCATTCCCTGTACATCTATCGAAGAGCCGCTTGTCTCATTTTAAGGACCTTGCCTACATATTCTACCAATCTAATTACAGGTAAATACAGAAAACTAAAGGCGGAAGCCGAAGCCGAAGAGGCGGAGGCGCCGCCCGTCACCGCCAACAACCACACGCGGGCGTAGCATCGTGGGCGCAGTTGAGGTTGACCACGAGTTTGATCACGACTCATTAATACTTGTAGAAGTCTTTGATCACGACTTATTAACACTTGCGGAATGCAGCGACGTTTTTGCCACGTATTTTTTTTATAAACCTGCGCAGTTGAGGTTGACCATGAGTTGTTAACACTTACAGAAGTACTTGGCGCGACGTATACGGTATATACCAATATAAAATCTTGAAAAACCTGTGCAGTTGAGGTAGAGCACGAGTTTAATCATGTCTCGTTAATACTTGCAGGAGTTGGTGCGACGTATTCGCCACTGTATTTTTTTTAAACCTGCACAGTTGAGGTTGACCACGAGTTTGATCACGTCTCGTTAACACTTGCGGAAATCGCTTGATACGGCGTATGTGTCACTGTAAAATTTTAATAACGTCTGGATTGAAATAAACGGTTATACCGAGAGCAAAATTAACAAAGTGTATGATAATAAACATGAAAGTGAAGAATTTTAAAACCACCAAAACACTGTTAGTAAACGCTTTCAAAGACAGGCTGCTTGTTACAACTCAAGTGACAATTCTGGCAAAATATACATTTAAAATTGAATTTTAAAATTTGAAAGGAATTTAAGGTGTCACACATGACCACGTCTGAGTAACAACAGTTGATGAAGATCATTACTATGACAATTATTGGTCACTAAACTCATAACGAAGGTATGCAAAAATTTTAATTTTTATAGGAGTTTGATCACGACTTCACGTATGACCGCATATCGTTTACTACACATGGTCAAAATTAAACACGGACATAAATTACGAATTTGATCATGTCGAATTTCCATGTTGCTAATTATGCAATAAAATGTATATACTCGTACTAATTTATAAAATAAGAATGTTGTATTTAACTTTATTTGTAAGTGCAATTTTGACCACGTTGATATTCAATCAACGTCGTAAGTTTGACCACAAAAATCTTGCTATATTATCGACGATAATATTTAGCCTTAATGATGCCCTACTAATCTTTTATAACTCGCTTCATAACTTTTATACTGTTATTGACTAAGCAACGAGAACAACATATTAGATTTTTCGTTAAAATATCACAAATTTATACTTTTTCAATTAAAAATAGCTATTGCTATGGTATTTATGGAACACTGTAAATATTTAAAAAAAATTAAATACATATCTATTTAAAATTTTGTAATAATAAGTATTTTAGAGTATTGTAAAGTCAGTATTAAAGTTTTATCCAATAAAAAGTTCGTTCAGAGTTCAAAATATCTTGGAGTTTCTAAGTGAATGGTTCGTTAGTGTCTTAATAAGGATCACTCTCACACGATTGAGCTCTGTTTAAGATAAAATTACTGTGAAACCGTTAAAACCGTTGTTAGAATATCACAAAATAATATATAAAATTATATTTTAACTACCCAAAAAATATATTCTAATCAGGAAACTCAGAAGTTAGACACTCTAAGAATTTTTTAGATAAATTCCCGTTTTAACAACTCGTTTGCAATTCAAGTAAGAGCACTGAGACAAAATATATTTGTATTTCCAAACAGCAATTTTCTTCCTACAATTATCTGCAGGTCAGAATAAGAATTTTTTACTTCCGAATGAAGTTTTCCGACCGTTTTAAGGTCTTTTTAGATGTAAGTATTAATTAATATAATAATTAAAATGGATCGTAGTATGGCAAGACCATGACTTAAAATTAGACCCCAAACTATTGAATTTAAAAATTAAATTAAGTTTTATCTATTGTAATATGAAATATTTAAAATTAGTAGTTTTTATGACAACATAAATATGACCACGTATGTAATATGACCAAATGGTCATATCACATACGTGGTCATAATATTGATCATGAAAAAATGATTATTCAAAATGTTATTATTCGAAAAAAATATTATATATACTTAAATACTGTTATCAATAAAAATATATTATTTATCAGGCATTTTGCCTTGTTAAACAAGTTTATTAATTCATGAAGTTGTATGGTAATATTTAAAATAAAATAAACAAAATATAATATTCGGCAATCGGCATATTTATTTTTTAATGCCTATTATGACCAATAATTATTAATTTTTAGATTTTCTGACAAATAACGAATTACAATTAAGTGAATATTTATATTTATAATACATATTTTAACCAATAGATTTAATTACTTTTATAACAATACATAATAGAAATAGACATAGAAATTATACATGAAATAATGTCTACATATTGCTGATTTTTTCCGATTTTTTTAACTGTAATAAATATTCCAGTCTTATAATTAAACCAACTTTATTGTTATAAAAATATTTTGCAGAAAGTCTTGTTCACTTATTATAAAATGTTGACAAAATGATATTATTTCAAAGTTCTTCCATATTTTCTTCCTTTAGATAACATTATTATTATAAAAAATTGATATTATTATTCTTCCAGTACAATCATTGTTTGTTAAGTTAATATAATTATAAAATATATACTTACAAAATATGCTTATACAAATAAATCTTTTATTATAATTAAGTTTGTTTTATTCTGTTTAAAGAATTTAAGGGATCGTGGTCACAATTGACCACGACGGCTTAAAAATTTGATCACGCCTTATTAAATAAAATTTCCACGCTGTTTTTTTTATGTGATGTGGTAAAGAGGCCACTTTCATGCCAATAAAGTTTTTTTTTTATTAGCCCATTTAGATTCGCGTACGAGTCGCGAGGCGAGGGGCGAGGTGCGAGTGTGAACAGACGCTCGCGTCGCACGCGAGTGGGTGTTTACATTCGCCCTCCCGCTTTATTCTGGCTTCTACATCGTGCCGAGTAGGTTGTGTTTTGTTTTAAATAAACAAAAACGCATCGTATAATGGATTGGTCGCAAGACGAAACATTTAAGTTCATAGAACTATTTCAAAAAGAACGAATAATTTGGGACCCTGAACATAAATGCCACAAGAACAGCCAAAAAGTTAGCGATGCCTGGGCGAGATTGTCCGAAGTAATGGGAAGATCTCAAACAGAATTAAAAAATAAGAAAAATTCTCTCATGGCCACATTTCGCCAGCTACTTCGACGTCCTCCATTGTTGCTAGCTCAAAGACGACTGAACTCGGCACGCGAGTGTAAACAGGCAACTTATTAACCATCGATCAACACGAGCCTCGCACGAGGGACGAGGCGAGGGACGAAGCGCGAGTGTAAAGGCCGTATAATAAAATAAGAGGGCAAACGATCAAACGGGTCACCTGTTGGAAAGCAACTACCGTCGCCCATGGACACTCGCAACATCAGAAGAGCTGCAGGTGCGTTGCCGGGCTTTTAAGTGGGAATACGCTCTCTTCTTGAAGGTTTGCAGGTCGTATTAGATGTAAAATAAAATACAAATGGCAATTTACATTTTTTTATTATTTTATAGTTACAATAAATATCATGATAGTGCGAGAACAGTCAGGCTAGTACGAGTGAGTTTGGGAGTTCCTTTTAGGAGGTTTACTATACAGAAAATTACTACTTGACCACTGACCTCCATTTTACACGTACGCTGGACTGATACTCTTTGAAATGACAGCTATTTTTGTGCCTATTTGAAGCGGAATCAGCGCCCCCAATGCGGGGGAAGAGAACTAAATCTTACGTAAAAATGACGTTTGAAAGTCGCCATATTGGCGCTGATAGCAGTAGTGAGAGTACTTGGAACTAATACAAGTGATGACAACCAATAACAATTAAGCGGCCATTTGCAATTTACGTCAGATTTAGTTCTCTTCCCCCGCGTTGGGGGCGCTGATTCCGCTTGAAATACGCACAAAAAGCAGGTGCGTATCATAAGTCCAGCGTACTTGTATAATGGAGAGCAGTGTACTTGACACAGGCTTGTTGGTTGGTTGGTTGTTGGGTTGCACCAGAGGTGTTGTTATAGTTAAGGTTAAGGTCATCGTCAAATATGGCGACTTTTACTAGAGATTTGACAGTTCATTTGACATTTTGTTAAAGTTAAAGTTAATCTGTCAAATTCTGTGGTTAAAGTTAAGTTAGCTTTAACTATAACCATAACATTGACCATAACTGTAACTATAACCACGCCTCTGGTGCAACCCACCCTTAATGAATTATTTTGCAGCGCCGTGGAATTATAAATTATACATATTGTGTAGATACGTTGTTCACTAATATGTGGTTGCAACTTAGTAGATACTACGTGGTTTTGTCTAATATTAATAATAAATTATACAAATGTAAGTTTTAATGGTATTTATAAAAAGAAGATTATGGAGCATTCGCATTACAATTGTAGACATGAGTGGAAGAAGTTTGTAAGTACAACATTTGCAATTACTCGTTTTTCCCCTTATAATTTGAACAAACCTTGTAACTTTAGGTAAGTTACAAGGTTTGTTCAAATTCACCATTTAGCTAATATATCTATACATAAAATCCACATTTTTTTAAATTCAAATAATATTCCCGGTCCTACAGCCTCCATTTACGCAAAAAAGTCAGTTTTCATAATTGTTGCTTACCCACTCATGTCAAAAAAATCAGGACATTTTCTAAAAGGCCTTTTAGCACCACATAGCACTTTTACACTTTTATAGCACATGATCTATTGTTAGAGAGAGAGACAACTATAACGATAAGAGAGAGAAGTGATCTAAGTATATGACACGTAATTATTTTAAAATAAAATTATATACAATTAAACAATTAAAGGAACTTATAATAAAATATTGCAATGAATACAAAAATAATTTCACGCATAAAAATGTTACATAAAACTATGGTATACAAGGTGTAACAAAACTAAATGATAATACTTAAGGGTGTGTATGCGGCCCTGTATCGAGTTCACTGTGAAAGTAGCAGCGCTGAAAGAGTAACTTTTTTTCAACTTTTGTATGGGCAAAATCCTGTCATCGCGGCGTTTGCCCATACAAATCACAAAAAAAAAATCTCTTTCAACGCTGCTACTTTCACAGTGAACTCTATATAAGGTACACATACACACCTAAATTATTATCACTTAGTTTTCTTACATCCTGTATAGCCCAAAATACCAAACGAGGCAGTTTCAAAATGTTTCAATATTGACTCGTCTCGTGATTTTGATTATAGTCTAGTACTATCTAGTCGTATACTAGGAACTCCCGGCGACAGAGGAAAAGCGACTTTAAGACTACTAACCATAGGGTGCAAATTGAGTTTCGGAAGTTACAACTACCCACACTGAGATCTTAGTCCGAGACTTAAGGTCTGCTCACATCGACGTCAAAAAAACGCTGCGACACGATGGCACAAAAATAATTATTATTGTACTCTTAAATTAATTATTTAACCTTTTTCTTTTCTTGTTAAGAAATAAATGAGAATTATATTAAAGCATTTAAATATACTGAACGCAGTGGTTGGGACAAAAATAGGCACCGTACATAAAATAGCGTGCTATGGCATAAAACAGCAGATTCTTTATATAAAAAAAGCTAAACTAAAGCAACAGCACTTTAATTTACCTATTTACATCAACCTATGTTGTCCTAATGCTACTGCCTCCAGTACATTAAAAGTAACTAAATATTATGACGTCATGAGCAAACGAAAAATCGCAGCGACAAAACGCGTATGTGAGGTGACCTTTATGTGTATAATTTCATTAAATAAGTACCTAATACTATATACATGATTTCAAGCTTCCTAGTTGACCCAAAAGCGTATGGTCGGTTCACACCGCGAAGCGACGCGACGTTGCGTTTTTAAGTTGGCATTTCTAAATTAAAATAATATACTTAATACACAAGAAAATATAGGTTTTATATTATTATTATTAAATAAATATTATTAGATAGACAAAAGTAGCCAAAAATTCTAACTCGAAATAATAATATGTATATTATATTCTTGTGTAGTAAAGTAAAGCGCAATTTTTAACCTCTTTTTAAAAAACGCTACGTAGCGTCTAGTGTGAAGTGACCCTTAAGTGTGGTCGCTCAACATTTCATTTATATTCCGATCTTTGTGAAATAAATATTAATGATATATTGCTACATAATTATAATATGATCTTAATGATCTAAATCAGCTATACTCAACCTGCGGCCCAGGGGCGCATGTGGCCCGCATGAAGCAATTAAAGTTCACGCCACATCGACAAATAGTGGAAGGTCGTCGTGAAAGTCGACAAAAATGGCCACTTTCAAATCGCTTATTTTGAAGTATTTTATTTTTTAAACCTAAAAATGTTTGATTGCCGCCCGCTTCACCAAGACCAAAACGCGTTTGTGGTCTGATTTAAAAAAAAAAAAGGGTTGAGCACCACTAATCTAAATGATCAAAATTATATTTTGAAAAGAATTTCCGTTGCGAGCGTTGCCTAATGCTATAGCGACCGCACTTTATTTCTAAGCACCTACATTACAACTAAATTCTTAATGTCTTTCGAACTTCGTCTGTTACTGGCGTAGCCCCCCCCTCCCCCAAATATAAAAGGGTAGGCATATTTTTTACAATTTTTGTAAACTTCATAATACCATGTCTGTCATTGCCATTGAACGAGCGAAAGACACTAAGCAAGTACTTGTAGTATATAAAAAATACATTTTCTCACATCCGAAACCGAAGTTATCCGGATCCGTATCCGAAATTACGTAAAGCTGATCCTCGTATTTACATCTTAGGCCCGCGATATTATGCTCTTAAATTTAAGTTATTAAAAAAACTATATATTTTATGAAATTAATATTACAAATAAGAAAACACATGCATATTTTTGTTTATAATGAGATAATGACTCATGAAACAAGTACAATACGACTACGTTTCTAATAGCCATGGACAACTCATGCTTTTTCCGTAAAATAATCCATGACTATACATAAAACGGCGATTACCGAATGGTGTTAGAAACATAGTTTTCGAAACGAAGTTTTTTATCGCGCATTCGGCGTAAAGGAGATAGAACGATATTTGACTTCGACACTTTTTTATGCATGGTAGGGGCAGACTAGTTGATAGTATTCCTGTGTGTCAACTAGATGGTTATTTTTGAGAATAAACAGCGACGCGTTGTTAGTATTTCTAGGCGTCAATAGATGGCGTTTTTAATACATTTTTTTGAGTGTAAATGTATACAGGTTTTTGAACATAAGAAATAACTTCGTTCCAATCGGGTGTCCCTTGACATCTCTCAAGTTTTTTTTGTACTGATTTAATTACTATTCCAATTTTTTTCATTAAACACATTATTTAAAAAATGTCATCCGAAACTGTTTAAGAATTTAAAAAAAATATTATTGATATGATACATTACTAAAATATAATAACTAACACAAAGCCACAATTTTTTCCTAACACCAGTTTATATTTTATCAGTTATACCCCCTTACCAATAGAAATAGTTACCCAGTCAATGCTTTGTCTTTATCAAATTTATTCTTTTCTGACATACTATAAGATAAGGACAAAACATTCTCGTATACATTACTGTATAAATATCGTTATAAGTAAGAGGGTAAGTTTTAAAACTTTTTAAGTCTTTTTATTTTTATTTCTTCTTAATTATTGCACCAAAAAAGATTTCACCTATCGGTTTACTTCAAAATGACAAATTGTATAAGCACGATTTACTTTTTACTCGGCGTCGTATAAAAATGTTTTTATATTTAATTAGTATATTTAACATTAATTAGTATATTTCGGATCCGGATATGAATCCGAATACGAAATGTGTTACTAAATATAGTTCGTAGTGTTAGAAAAACGCTACCGAGTATAAAATAAATCATTAACTATCAGGCAGTCCATTTAAATATTCTAACTATGTATTTATACATAAGTTTAAGTAACATTTAAGAATATTTTTCAGTTAAAAGTATATTAATACACCAGTATTATAATTAAACTAAAGTTCCCGTTAATTCATAAAAAAATATTTCATGATATTTTGTTTTGTTTAAAAATCAATTGCAACAATTAAGCCCATTTGATATTTAACTTCTTATCTTTTTAACTCAAAGTCATAAGGCAAGACTTAAGTAATCATAAATAAAGTAAAACTAAACTATTTACACCTATAACAATGTATTTTGATCGTCAAATAAAAATTGTACAAAAATAAATTATTCTATGCCGTTGTACTATAACTATAGGAGTGAATATCTGAAAAGAAAGCTCGTTAATTTTTAAGGTTCCGTACCCAAAGGATAAAAACGGGACCCTATTACTAAGTCTTCGATGTTTCTTATATACTGACAGTACAACCGCAAAAGAAGCTTAAATAAGCTTAAATTGTTTCGATGCACTATCTATGTTTTGTCACACTATCGATTTTTTATTATTGACATTAAATATTTTCGGATTAAGAATGACTTTTAATTTAGTTTTTCTATCTAAAATACTGTCAAGCACGAGTGAAGAGTCCTTTCTTTTGAGACATAAACTCCTCTATACTCCAAAACAACGTAACTCTTTGGTGAATAAGATCAGGATGAAGAATAAAATAAAGTTTATAATTATTATAAAACTTACCATGCAAGGATTCATTCAACCAATTTCGTTGAATTAATTTTTTTTACATGACACATTTTTTTTTAAGTAAACTTGGTACAGTACAAGTCAATTCATAATTCCTTTTAGATTAAATCAAGTCTTTACTGATTTCTCATATTTCGCTGAAACACAATGTTTTTGAAATTCATTCAAATGACAATAAGAAAATATAATTTGTACTGTATGTTTGACAAAGCTGACTGAAAATAAAATATTCTAAAAACATTTTCGATTCGCCTTATGAAGGAGGTGCATATTACGTCGAAATGTGAATACATTACTACTAAATTTGGACATTTGGACATTTATTTTGCCTTCTTTAAACGAATATATTGTACAAGTTTGTTAATAAATAAACGATGATGATATTTTAAAATCTAAACACTAGAAAGTATAGGAAACAAAATGAGTATTTCTGTCCTTTTTGTTGACGTATGTATAGTCCATAAAATTGAATATTTATAGGATTGACAAAATTATTCAAGGTGTTTTTTGTCATTATAACACGAATAAATTAAGATGAAAATTGTTGCTACAAATCTATGGTGTATTAAATATTATACAGTCAAGCATTTTCTCCTTATGTGTAGTAATTAATTTTATTTCATTATTCAAATAAATATGTTCCGTGCACGTCGACGATAAAAAAAATTAGTTAATTTAAAAAAACATGTACAAGTGTACAGAAACTATAATAAAGAAGATGGATATAATAATAAAAGAGAAGTAATTAATTGCGTATGCCATTCATGTTCTGTAAATAATCATGACAGTGGTCAGTAATTTAAACACATAACTGGCAGCGAGTTTTATTAGTATCTGCAAAATAAACAATCACTCGGCAGAATAATTACTTGGTCGGCAAGATTATACATTCGGTCAGCAGAGAAAAAACAAAAAAATAAATCCAGAAGTTTTTGCTTATTCTCTGAGTGCTTACCAAAATTTAATTAAGTATAGGCCACTCATTGCAGCTTTGATAAATACTCAGCTGTCAAAAAAATACTGCTGTTCAGAATGATATATATTGCAGACTGATTTATAAATATTTGCTGAACACAAGTTGCTGTCCAACTATCAATTTTAGCTTACCAATTACATATTTCTGCTCACAAATATTCCAATACTTTGCTAACCATTTAAATAGCACCCATAATAAAATTATAAATTTAATAATATTTTATCTGTATCCAGATACATAAAAAATCTAATAATATACACCATAGACTTGTAGCCCACTTTCCGAAAATCATAATTTATATTTTATTTTAGACCCAAAGTCTAATAATGAAATAGGACCTTATTCACTGAAGAATACAGTTGTTATTCCTTTGTATCTCCACCTTGGAGAGGTTTTTCTGTATCTCATCGTCCTCAGCTATCCTGTAATAATAAATAGAAGGTTAAATTAAAGGTTCATACAAAAATTGCTTAATATATTTATATACAGTGTGTTTGTGTAAACACCGTTATCATTGAAACCATCAAACGAGACCGTCAAAATGAACAACTTTTTCTATGAGAACAATGCTGGGAACTCAAAAAAATCCGTCTTCATACCCATACAAATTGCCGATCCGGGCATATGTATGGGTATGAAGACGGCATTTTTTTTGATGGAAACTCAAAAAAAATGCCGTCTTTCCCAGCATTGTTCTCATAGAAAAAGTTGTTCATTTTGACGGTCTCATTTGATGGTTTCAAGGATAACGGTGTTTACACAAACACATTGTATAAACATTTACAACAGGTATTAAAAAACCCCAAAAAAACAAAAAAAACAATGTGGCTACCACACTTGTATCCAATTCCGAAATCGCATTTGGATCCGAATTATTTTTCTCCTCTGTAGCAAATTTTCTGGTCAAATATGAATCAGTTTAAATAATATTTGGCTTTAAGCAATCGTGGGAAAGGTTTAGGCTATATTAAATTTTGTTAAAAAAATAAATATAATAAATAATAATATATATGACAGCCGAACATAGAACCTCCTCATTTTTTAATGTCGGTTGGAAAGTTGTTACGTTATTCTGCCGTCGTATGTTAAGAATAGATTATAATGTTTATATTAGGGTATTTGTCAACTTACGCTTTCTCCTGTTCATCCATTTCTTGGACGAGTCTGTCCCTCTCGTTAACCGCTGACACTAGCTCCTGAAGAGGATAAAAATTAAAAATATATATATATTATGCATAAAAAAAAGTTATTCAAGTTCAACAAAAGGCAATATAAATAAGTAAATAACATCTTTCTTGTTGCAATTTTGAAGCGCTGCGCTATTATTCGCTCCAATCACTGCGAGATTCCATTTTAGCTGAAATTAAAAAAAATGGTTTTACAGCGCTGCTACTTTCACAGTGAACTCCGTACAAGGAACACATACACACCCTAAAGTATTATCACTTATTTTTGTTACACCTTGTACAGGATCCGAAACATCTGCAATCCGCATCCGCACCTACATTCGCGATATGAGCCTCTTAAAATCCGCATCCGCGGATGTGTTAAAATCCGGATCCGCAACATCCCGGCTCTATAAGTTGCACGTCGCTTATGAGCGGGACGCGTGGTTTAGGCGAGCGATCTAAAACCAGTGCACGGGGTGTACCTGCAGTAATAGTCGCTCCCGTCTCTTCTGTCCCGGCGTCTTCCTCCACTCTTCAACGGCCAGCGACAGTCGCAATTCTCGAGCTAACAGCTCGCAACGCTTGCTCAAGTCTTCTTCTTGTTCGCTGTAAAATAATATATCTCTTATACCTCTTATTAATAAATAGGTCAACTCTGTTAGCTAATATATATATATATATATATATATATATATATATATATATATATATATATATATATATATATATATATATATATATATATATATATATATATATATATATATATATATATATATATATTTTTTTTTTTTTTTTTATGAAATAAGGGGGCAAACGAGCAAAGGGGCCACCTGATGGAAAGCAATAGGGTAGGGGTTAGGGGATTGGGCCTCCGGTAAACGTAATATAATTGTTACTCAGTCTATAATTGTTACAAGATCTGAATATTTGCTAGATTCGTTACAGGCGGCTTTACAAACAAGTATAAAACATTGTAATGCTAAGTACTCACGTCTCACATACGGTTTTGCTCGATCGAGCGTACGTATAGTAAAAACCACTCCAAATCGATATATTTAATTCAAGCCTTCGAGCAGTGAGTTTTGCGGTCCACAAAGTAATTAATTAGATTATTATAGATATTATTATAGATTATAGAATTAGAAAAACCGTATGTGAGAGATATGAGAGAGAGACTAAAACTATGTGTCTGTATTACTAGTGTTAGGGACCTATCAGACAGAGAGCGGTCACGCGGTCACGCGTTCAAGCGGGCGTTCTGACCGCGTCAGAATTACTGTGACAGACCGTTCGAACCATAAAGTAATATACCTAGCGGAATAGAGAAACAAAGGCCTGAGCAAACGAGATGTCACTATCAGTAACGATGCGTGGTAAAAAGAGACGTGTGATACATGACAGCAGGACTCTTTTTTTGACGTCCAGTCGGCACTTATCGGCACGTTGACCATTTAATCTCATAGAAATAATGTTCAATCATGCTTGTGTAAATGTATACACTATACATATTTTTGCACACAGATGTAAACCAATTTCGGTTTCGTTTGACAGCTCGAGATTGTTGCTCTATTCCGCTAGGTATATTAACTTTATGGTTCGAACGCCCAAACAAGGTTAAATTTCACATACATACAAGATTAATTTTGACAGAGATAAAATCAATTTAACTCACAATGAAAATACTGCTCGTCGCTCATGTATACCATGTTTAATATATTATTTTGTACAAAACTATAATATACTCACAGTATATTGAGTTGCATCTGTCTTCTCAGTAGCGCGTTCTTCTTATTCACCAAATTGAACCATTGCGACATGAGACGGTCTTCCTCCTGAGGAGACGAAAAGACTCATTTAGAGTGGGTTGCACCAACTTACTTTAACTTTAACTGTAACTTTAACTATAACTACAATGCGAAATGTCAAATCTTTGGTTAAAACTAAAAAATGGACGCCATTTTTAACCATAACCTTAGAGCTCGACAAGGCTTTGAATGCAGGGGCAAAAAAGGAACTAACGCTGTCATCATACAAAAACGCTATTTTTGACGGTTCTCCTTTACCAGCAGCGCCCTCGCCCACGTTTATTTCAAGCCTTGTCGGACCAGCTGTCATCTGTCAAATTCTGTGGTCAAAGTTAAGGTTATAGTTAGCCTTAACAATAACCATTTTGACCATAACTTTAACTTTAACCACGCCTCTGTTGCAACCCACCCTAATACAGACAAGAAAACAGATGGGGGAATAATGAAAATGTCAGATGGGATAATAATGAATATTATGTCTTATGGAATAATATTGTAAAGGCCAGCCGGCCTAAGATAAAAAACGAGAAAATTTTGACTACATGTTTTCTCGATGTTTGATGGTATGTCTCTTCATCTCTATTGACCCTAACATGACATACGTTTTCTCGTGTAGATCTGTCGTCAAATTCTATCGACATAATATCAAAAAATTATTTTGACAACATGTCGATATCGACAAGATAACTACACACGAGAGTAAGATATCTCGTACGCGCAAGCTAGACGCACAGATGGGGTAATAATGAAAAGGTCAGATGGGGTAATATTGAATGAATCAAATGGAGAAATCTTAGAATGGGAATCAAATGGGGGTACCATTTGATTCTCATTCTATGTGAAAATTTCAAATAGGGTAAAAATGCAGTCAGATGGGTAAATCATATATTTAGTAAAATGGTCTTGATTCCCTATATAAATTATGACTACCACAACTAACTAGTAATTACATTGTTTTATGTAACAAAATATGCTTTCTCGCTCTAATATTAATAAAGGAAAGGAATGAACAAAGGATAATAGGTACCGGATTGGGAGGAGGATTTTTCACACATGAGAACAACATGCGCCATTTTATCTGAAATACATGAATATAATACAGCATGTAATCTAAGTTTTTATATTTTATTTAAACCTTTTTTTTTTTACATGTGGAAAGGCGTTACGCATCCCCGGCGGATTGGGGACATCGGCCGGGGTATGTGGGACTCTCCGAGGAACTACCCACTAAAACCCCATGATGCTCCACTCACCGCTTAGGCAAAGTTACGGGCACGATCAACCCACCGCAACTTTGCCAACGGTCTAATGAATAGTAAGAAATGGTAACTTTAATTACATACGACAAACCCTAAATTCATATAATATATTTCCTGCTTTCTTATGTGCCTTACATGATACATATTATTATATGATTACAAAATGCTTTTTGAAATCGGATAATATTCGTTTGTCCCTCTATAAAAAATATATCCATTATCCTCATGGGGTACAATTAAATATTTCCCCCACTTCAACCCCTATTCTCACCCCGCTCACCTGCGCATCACCCGCGCTCTCCATCACAACTCGCAGCTGTCGCTCCAGTGCCGCTGCTCGCTGTTACCCCGCCCCCGCTATGGGGTATATCTGAATATTTCCCCCATCTCCGCCCCCGCTCTCACCCCGCTCACCTGCGCATCACCCGCGCTCTCCATCACAACTCGCAGCTGTCGCTCCAGTGCCGCTGCTCGCTGTTACCCCGCCCCCGCTATGGGGTATATCTGAATATTTCCCCCATCTCCGCCCCCGCTCTCACCCCGCTCACCTGCGCATCACCCGCGCTCTCCATCACAGCTCGCAGCTGTCGCTCCAGTGCCGCTGCTCGCTGTTACCCCGCCCCCGCTATGGGGTATATCTGAATATTTCCCCCATCTCCGCCCCCGCTCTCACCCCGCTCACCTGCGCATCACCCGCGCTCTCCATCACAGCTCGCAGCTGTCGCTCCAGTGCGGCCGCTCGCTCGTCCACCGCGCGCTGCTCCCGCTCCAGCGCCGCGAGCTCGCCGGCGAGGTAGCTCGCGCCGTCCGTGCTGGATTCCGGGTCGCCGTGCTCCAACTCGGGGAGGCCGGACTCCTGAGACATAATTTAAGACATTAAAATGGATGAAGCATGTAAGTAACAAAAAAATGGAGGCTTTAGGGCCGGAAAAATGATTTGAAATTAAAAATGTAGATTATAGGTACAGCTAGATATATAAGCTGGATGATGAAATAGCTAAGTTTATATTTGTTCAAATTATATGGGAAAAAATGAGCAATTGTTCTTGTGTTGTTCAATGTTAGTAACGCGGTTCACCCACTCATGTCTTGAATTATAATTTAACTATAACGTCATATGGCTTATACGTTACATATTATATTGCATTTTATAAGTGGGAGAGCCATGCTTCGGCACGAATGGGCCGGCTCGACCGGAGAAATACCACGTTCTCACAGAAAACCGGCGTGGAACAGCGCTTGCGCTGTGTTTCGCTGAGTGAGTGAGTTTGCCGGAGGCCCAATTCCCTTTCCTATCCTCCCCTATTCCTTTCCCTTCCCATCCCTACCCTCCCCTATTACCCTATTCCCTCTTAAAAGGCCGGCAACGCACCTGCAGCTCTTCTGATGCTGCGAGTGTCCATGGGCGACGGAAGTTGCTTTCCATCAGGTGACCCGTTTGCTCGTTTGCCCCCTTCTTTCATAAAAAAAAACGTATACTTTGGTGGGTATAAAAATACTTAGAATTTAAATACACTGAAAAAACTAAAAAGACTGCGTCCATAGATATATTATTATAGATATTATTATAATGCTCAGTGCAAGATACTCACGTCCTCGTCCGAATACCGCTTCGGCGACAACCTCGCGCTGCCGCTGTCATCGCTTCGCTCTGAAAATAAATGAAAATAATAAGTATAACATAATATGCAAACTGCTAGTTCAACGTGTTACAAATGTTAATTTTTTTAATTTTATTGTTACATAATATAGCGCAACGCGAGACATCACTAGCGCGGCCATCCCAACACTAGTGCCGCCGCGCCGCCATCTTGTCAACCAAACCAAAAGGGAAAATTCATCTATTTAAAAACCTCAATAATAAACATATTATTTCAGTACGTGTAAATCTTACTTAGGAATAAAAGTTGTGACTTTTACTTGTAGACCGGTTTTTGTGTGCAAATTTGAGTTTCTACATAAATCACGCTTCCTGAGAATAAACATATAGCATCACCAACAATTGATTACCAACGTCTCAAAAATCATTTTCATACCAAAATAAAGATTGTAGATCATTGAAATAAATAACATTTTAATTTAAATCAACTGACCGGATCTGTCGGGGCTGGGCGCGTGGCGCGGCGAGGTGGGGGGCGAGCCGGCCGACAGCTGCTCCATGCCACCCGCTGTGGGGGAAACTTGAATATAGAATAGTAGAATACTAAAACGTCATAAGGTCGATGGGGGAAACTTGAATATTGAAGGAAAAAGAACAATTATATACATTTTTTTAAGTTACGTATTTACAAATATTAAATGAAGCCACGATAATTATAAGAAGGTTTTTATTCGTACTTTCACACTTTAAGTATACAACTGACAGAACTCTACTCGTTACAATAACCGGACGCCATGACTAATAATAGACAATCTTCATAGACAAAACTATTTTTTACACAGTTTAAATATTATACTTATTGCATTGTACACGTTAACATACAAGCGTCGTTGATGGCCACTTTAGGTCTATTTGTGAAGTTAAAAATGAAACTACTTAAATTTTATTTTAGTCCATTATGTAAGCCAGTCTATTATACACCTATGTAATTTGGATAAGTATTTCTCAGTTATTATTAGGCTAACGGCTTGCACTTCGACGGAAGAACGATGCCAAGCCATGTCGCCGTATTGGCCGGCAAAGAAGTTACGTACGAATACACTTATAAGCGTTGCGCCCTGCTACGCTTATAAGTGTATTCGTACTTAATTTCTCGCATCGTATTTGCCGCATATTTTTTATGATGAAAATGCGACCCACCCTGCTACACCCAATCATAATGTAATTGTTACTAACAATACTAACATAGGTTAAGTTATCATGGGCGTACCGAGGGGGGGCAGGGGGGGGGGCTGGATCATGTTGACGTCCCTACTAAGTATATTATCTAGTACTTTTATCTATAAACATCAAAAATTAAGAAAACGAATTTTTGCCATTTGTTTGAAATACAATATTTTTTTTATTCTTAATATTGGGTAATTTGCCCCAAGAACCTGGGTATTCCCCCCCCCCCTGGCCCAGAAACTGGGTATTTTGCCCCCCCCCCCCCCCCCTGGACCAAAACCTGGTTATTTTGCCGCCTTGGATACGCCCATGTAAGTCATGCATTGTTACTAACACATCTAATAATATTCTTATGGGTTGATGAAGCCTGAAATAAACATATTTTTTATTTATTTAATGTGCACGTATTTGGATTTACCTGCAGCGATCTCCTCCATGACGGACTGTTTGCTGATGATCTCGAGCGTGCCGCGACCTCGAGACGGGGATAGGGGTGACGTCGGGCTGAAAAATACAAATTAGGAGGTCAAAGGCCAAAGATTGACGTGTCAGAGCCATGCTTCCGCACGAATGGGCCGACTCGACCGGGGAAATACCACGTTTTCACAGAAAACCGGCGTGAAACAGCGCTTGCGCTGTGTTTCGCCGAGTGAGTGAGTTTACCGGAGGCCCAATCCTCTACCCTATTCCCTTCCCTACCCTCCCCTATTCCCTTCCCTTCCCATCCCTACACTCCCCTATTACCCTATTCCCTGCGAGCTGCGAGTGCCCATGGGCGACGGAAGTTGCTTTCCATCAGGTGACCCGTTTGCTCGTTTGCCCCCTAATTTCATTAAAAAAAATGTTATTTATTACATAGCATAGATATAAAGGACGACACAATTTTATAAATATTTTAACCTAGTCTCTTTTGAAAAATTGTGTACTCCTCTAAATTCCTGGCGAAAAGAGGGTAGCAAAGACTCCATACGAAGTCTGGGGCAGTACCACGAAACCGTTTTAAGACTCAAACAATCGTACGAGAATGCCGCGTCCTGCTCTAACAAACGTGAAATGACGTTGTTAGAGTGGGACGCGGCATTCTCGTCCGATTGTTTGAGTCTCAAAATTGTTTCGTTGTAGGCCTACTGAATCGTGGATGAAAAAGTATTTCTACTTTAATTACCTCACTAGTCCCGCTCTGGCGTCCGCGATGAGTTTCCGCGCGCGTTCCCGCAACATCGCCTGCCTCTCCTCTTCCGTCATCGCCTGAAATATAAAAAAATGTAGATTATAATAAACGAGTTTTTGCCCGCGGCTTCGCTCGCGTTAAGAAGTGTAATTATATACAAACTTTCATCCCCTATTTGAACCCCTTGGGGTTGGAATTTATCAAAATCCTTTCTTAGCGGATGCCTACGTCATAACATCTACCTGCATGCCAAATTTCAGCCCAATTCATCCAGTGGTTTGGGCTGTGCGTTGATAGATCACTATGTCAATCAGTCAGTCAGTCACCTTTGGCTGCGTCCCCATCAGACACGGCGCGGCGCCGGCACCGTGTTACGGCACGTCTGATGGGGACGCAGCCTTTGAGTTTTATATATACACTAGCTATTGCCCGCGACTTCGTCCGCGTCAGCAAAATGTGATAACGAAGATCATAATAAGAAAGAGAGAATTTTCCAGAACAAAATATAAAAAAAAAATATATATATCCTGCTCCTTTATCGAAAGTCAGTTAAAAAGTAGCCTAAGTTACTCCTTATTACATCAGCTATCTGCCAAAAAAAGTCCCGTCAAAATCGCCCCAGCCGTTTCGGAGATTAGCCGGAACAAACAGACAGACATACAGACAGACGAAAATTATAAAAAATGCTATTTTGTTATATGTATCGTAAGTACATTCATATAGATGTAGTAAGAAACGGTTCTTTCAATATTACAAACAGACACTTCAATTTTATTTATATGTATAGATACATATAGATAGATACATTTTCAAGATTTTTCAAGTTTCATTTCAGCATCCGGATTCTACTATTTCATTACTATTGCGATTAGGCTACAATATGGGCTATATGGGCGATTTGGCCTGAAATAAAGATATTATTATTACATTATTAATGCAGTTTCGTTTCTGTAAATGACATGAAATGGGTCGAACAAGAAACGAAACTGCATAGATATTGGTTTAAGGTAAAAAAGGGCAAGTAATTGCCAAGGTCAAAGGTCAAAATTTAAATATATATTTCATATTGTTATAAACCAAAAAAAAAAAACAGTATCTATTTGCAGATGTGTTTACAGCAGGGCTGGATTTATATTGTTTATGAGCATAGGTCACTTTAATTTTGTCGCCCCTATGTACGAAATCAGCCGACATCCTAAACACTGCCGGCCCTTATGGGACGCCATAGGACGCTGCCGTCCATGGGCCACGGCCTATACTGCCTGCACATAACTCCAGGGCATAAAGTTAATATACCTAGCGGAATAGAGAAACAAAGGCCTGAGCAAGCGAGATGTTACTATCAGTAACACTGCGTGGTAAAAAGAGACGTGTGATACATGACAGCAGGACTCTTTTTTTGACGTCCAGTCGGCACGTGCCGCACGTTGACAATTTGATCTCATAGAATTCATGTTCAATCATGCTTGTGTAAGGGTATACGTACACATATTTTTACACACAGATGAAACCAATTTTGGTTTCGTTTGACAGCTCGAGACTGTTGCTCTATTCCACTAGGTATATTAACTTTATGCTCCAGAGCTGGTTTGCAGTGTTAAAATGTAAGGTAGAGTAACAAAAAGCTTCATGCAATACCTTCTTAGGGCTGCCAACGTCGCCGTTCTTCAAACCGTTTTCAGTCTTTTCCTCTTTCTCCTTGCTGTTCTGTCGCCGCTGTTTCTCTCTCGCTTCCTTCTTCGTCGCTTCTAGCAGCTGTCTCGCTCGCTCCTTCAACTCGTCGTGCCGCGAGAGCAGTTGCTACAAGCGCAAGCGCCACGCCACACAAATGATTCGAGGTCAAAGGTCAAAGGGGTTATTGTGAATAAAATTCAAAAATTATTATGGGGTAAAAATGAATTAAGAATTATTCTACATGGTGATGACGACAAGTATAAAGGTGGCCATACACGGGACAATTATCGTAACAATTTATCTCCTCGATGTTAAAATCGAACGACAAATTGTACGTGTGTAGCAATATCGCAAACGATTTTACGTTCAAAAGATCGATTGGACGATTTTGTTGACGATCGATCGAAACGACAAATTGACCCGTGTATGAGCCAAATAATTTTAATGTATTTAATTGACATACTTTGGCAAAATTAACATAAAAATGTTGCAATGAAATTTGAAAACTAAAATCTGTCATTACAGGTATGAACATACATTTTAGTAAGCTCGATTAAACACCCCTTTACTAATAAAAATATTTACGCAGCGTATTAAAATTAACGGTCCGTTGTCTGTATCTGTAGTGACATTTTCAATGTGCTAGACAAAGACAAGCCGTCTGCTTGTCTTTATCAGGGCGAGCGAAGCGGGCTCCCACAACCTGTATATTTTGTGGTATACTTTACGGAAAAACTATCACGCCTATTGATTTGTGCTTTAACATAGTCATTTTTATTTATATGTAGATGTGTTATCATCGGTCAGTCAAGGTTTGGTCACTACTAAAACGACGCGAACCCTCACAAAGTTCGGCTTTTAGCTAGTTTTTATTTGTTTGCTGTGTAAATATTTTCATTAAAAAGTGTATAAATGTTTTCCTTACAATATTATAACTCGAATTATAAAATCTAATAAAACGTGTTAGTATTAAAAATAAGCAAAAAAAAAAACAAAAAAACAGAAGAAAAAAATCTTACCGGTGTAGGTTTGGGTAACTCGGGCGAGGCGGGTTTCTCTGGCACCCCGTTGGTTTCTTCTGGTTTCAGCGGTTCGGTTTTGTCCTTGGTTTCTTGGACTGGTGATTTGACTGTAAATATAAATATTTAGGTGATTTTTGTATGAAAATATTGTTGTTTATGATAAAAAATAGAACGATTAATATGACTATATTTAACTATATTGACATCACATCCTTTATAATAAGATCAGTAGTTTAGTTATGGTGAAATAGTAATCGTATGGCTTTCAAATGTTGATGTTTCGATAGTAAATGAGTTCATTATAACTCCCTTAAGCTCCGCTGTAATCAGAAATAGGGCGCGCTAATCTTTAAGATCGTTCATAGAAACTGTAGGAGGCAATCGGCGCTTGTCAAAATTTCCATTTTGATCCGAAAACGGCGAACCAAAAAGAAGGGTTATAATTTTGATCTGTATGTATGGATGTTCATCTGTTTCTCCATAAGTTTTAAAAGTCTAGTTGTAATAATCAAACGAATGAAGTGTGGTTGGAAGCCTCTTGATCTTACGCTGGTTATAATATTTTACATGACGTCAAAATGGCTAAAGTGCCCTCTAGGGGACATTTAAAAACCTCAAGGTAACACATAACACATAACCTATAAAAGCTGTTGCTATTAATATAAATAAATACTCCAATCATTCATGTTACTTTTAAATTAAATGATTCATAATAAATTCCTCGTCCAATAATTTTACTTGTGTTGAATGATTTTGAAGTTGTGTGCGGCCTATTATAATAATACTCCCCACACCGGTTTCGGTGACGGTGGCCGGTTTCATTGAAACCAGGCCAGCTACGCAGGAGTAATTTTATAGTGCCCAAGTGTGTGCGCAGTACACAAGAGCACTCTCTATTCCTTTTACTCCCATAACCCAGTGGGACGGAAGACCGACACGACTGGCGAGAGATCAGGCGCAGGACCGACTTTTTACATGCCCATCCGACGCATGGATCATCTTACTTGTCAGACAATCAGGTGATCAGCCTGCATTGTCCTAACCAAACTTGGAAATAACATGTTTCCAACGCGGGATTCGAACCCACGACCTCCGGAGTCGAGAGCGACGCTCTAACCACTAGACCACGGAGGCCTATTATAAGAAAGTAACTCACCCCCTCCACTATCAGTAGCCGTTTCCTCCTCCTCATCAGAGCCGAAGGGGTCCGTCAGCTCCTTACGAGTCATCAGCTTCTCCGGACGCGCTGGTACGGGCTAGAATATTAAGGTCAAAGGTCAATTCAAACTCAATTAAAAATTTACTACTCTTTTTGAACGTCGGGTATACACTCTACAATACCATTTATTAGAGACGAAACCGTACATTTTAATTTCTGTACATTTTTTTTTATGAAATAAGGGGGCAAACGAGCAAACGGGTCACCTGATGGAAAGCAACTTCCGTCGCCCATGGACACTCGCAGCATCAGAAGAGCTGCAAGTGCATTGCCGGCCTTTTAAGAGGGAATAGGGTAATAGGGGAGGGTAGGGAAGGGAAGGGAATAGGGGAGGGTAGGGAAAGGAATAGGGTAGGGGATTGGGCCTCCGGTAAAATCACTCACTCGGCGAAACACAGCGGAAGCGCTGTTTCACGCCGGTTTTCTGTGAGGACGTGGTATTTAGTTAATGGAATCAGGCGTTACTTTGCGGAAATCCATAGTTTAAATTTAGTTTGTTATTATTTTTAGCAATATTCCGCGAAAACAACTTCCACCTTTAAGTAAATGAGTGAGTGTACGCATAGGCATGCGTACAGCAAACACCACCACGGACGTTAAGTCACTTAACGGACGTTGTTCGTAGAGTCCACATCCTGAGGATGCTCCGGTGTTGGGGCGAAACGCGCGTCGAGTGTTTCAATCTGCATGATGGTGAGGGGCCTAGCACGGATTTGCCAACATTATTGCTTGTGTGGTGGTGGTGTTTGCAAGTTCTTGCATGCGAGTGTACGCATAGGCAGTGTGGGAGGAGGGAGGTGCTGTACGCATGCCTATGCGTACACTCACTCATTTACTTAAAGGTGGAAGTTGTTTTCGCGGAATATTGCTAAAAATAATAACAAACTAAATTTAGACGTGGTATTTCTCCGGTCGAGCCGGCCCATTCGTGCCGAAGCATGGCTCTCCCACGTATAGGCGTTAATCTACATAGATGGGTAAATGAAATCTTCTAAATCTGTTCGGCCGTTTGAGTGTGAAGAGGTAACAGACATTCAGACACTCTTTGCGTTAGTAATTTTTACTGTGAAAGTAGCAGCGATGATAGTTACTTAGACAGGTGTAGGACACATACAGGGTCTCTATAAAGAATTATCTCTGACACAGGTATGACCAAGCATTCGGGTATTTATAGACTCTTTCTGCTCATCTCTAATAGTGGCATCATCATCATCACCATCATTATCATTATCACCACCACCAACATCATCATCATCATGGCCATCATCATCATCACCCACCTCAGTAACCTTCAGTGGATCAGCGAACCACTTGGCACTGGGTTTGTCAGCTCGCACCGGCGACAGCACCTTGCCCAGTATGCTCTTGGACTGCATCAGAATGTCTCGGACGTCCTTGATAGCGGTAGGCGACTTCTCCGGCGTCCGTTCTTGGGATTTGGAGTCCTGGGAGTCTTGGGAGCTGAAATAGAGATGTATTTTTTTTTATTTACATCATTTTTGAAGTACTACAACAAGGGACAAGAATGTTAACACTATAGTTGCTGTATCACGCGACGTCGCGTGAAACAAAATGGAGATACAGAAATATTTTGTACCAGTTCATCAGCAGATGTCGTTTTGTACTATACGGTGTTCATTGTTATAAATTCATGTGACCAAAATATTTAGAAAAAAAAATGTCCAGCCGTTTTGGAGAAGATTGGCCACACAGCCCGTAAGAAGACGATTTTATATTATTTATAATAAAAAAATACTGTTTGTAATACTAAGGTTACATAAAGTAAATTTTAAAACTACAATTGCTTTTTCATGCGACGTCACGTGAAATAAAATACATAATATTTATTTAATTTTGTCAGTAGTTGTAGTTGGTATAGCTTAAACAAAATATATGTAGTTAGAAAAAACCTAAAGTTTGACAGTACAGTTAAAGACCGGCAGCTTGGCGTCCATGTCGTGACGGCCGACAAGGTACAACGCACTGATCTCCATTATACAAGTACGCTGGATCTATGATACCCACTTTTTTTTGTGCCATTTGAAGCGAAATCAGCGCCCCCATTATTAGGACCGAGAACTAAATTTGACGTAACCATTGGTAACCATGTATTTATTTTAATTCTCTATGGCTTAATCGTTCGAATTGTTTTTGTGTTTTTAAAGTGTTTTAAAAGGTTTTACGCGATTAAGTAATATATATAATACACTTGCGTGCAAAAAATCGACCCACCCCGCGCATTTCTATTCAAGTCGCTATATCTTAAAAAGTTATAGTTATTTATTATTTCTTTTTATTAATAATGCGAGTTAATATGATAGGGAATGTGTACGTTTACTCTATATTTTCATTCCCAACATGCTTGACTACAAACGACACAAATCACTAAGCACTCAGTTTTTTAATCGTTAATTGAACGGTTTTGTTCTGTATGAAAAATCGGTCAAGTCTTATTGTTTTTGTTTTGTCTCGATTTTTATTGATTTATTGTTCATTTAACTCCATTTTAAACGTAATTTCTTTATGGCGAAATGGATATTACTCCAAATAAAGCCTCTCAAGCAAGGGCTTTGCTAAGAGCTGAATTTAGACAACGAGTTGTGGCTAGAAGTCTTAATTTAAGTCGAACTTCGGTTACAAGAGTATACCGAAGTATTCTAGAGACTCTAAACTTTACCATGCGACCATGTTCCGGAAGACATTGGGCTACATTTGAACGTGATGACCGTTTTAAGGTGTCAACGTCCTTGCGGAATCGACATCTCATTTCAGTTCAAGTGCAACGACGGCCAAGAGAAGTCGGATGAGTTACAGTAATTGAGTAGACTGTACGACGAAGACTTGCAGGCAGCTGTTTGACTTCACAAAAACTCGCTAACGGTCCAAAATTAGCCCCAGCACACAGTCAAGCGCTGCTTAGTTTCGCACGTTCTCATGTTGATTTTTCATTGGAGCAATGGCGGGTCGTGCTCTTTTCTGATGAAAGCTAATTCAGTCTTTATAGTAACGATGGTCGCAGAAAAGCATACCGTTGATAAGGAGAATGATTTGCGCAGGCGTGCATCGACGAAAGGCTTCCATTTGGTAGAGTTGTACATCACTAGTATTAGTTCCAAATACTCCCACTACTGCTATCAGCGCCGATATGGCGACATGATGGCGACTTTCAAACGTCATTTTTACGTCAAATTTAGTTCCTATCCCTAATAATGGGGGAGCTGATTCCGCTTCAAATAGGCACAAAAAATAGCTGTCATTTCAAAGGGTATCATCAGTCCAGCGTACTTGTATAATGGAGGTCAGTGGTACGACGTCATCACCTGTATAACAGTAACGACAATACTCACGGCGGTCGCGCTAGCTGCGGGCGCGGTATGGCGGTCCGCGAGCGGCGCGCGCTCACCTCGCGGCTGAACAGCTCGGCCGGCAGCGCCGCGTCCGTGTCGTGACGGCCGACGAGATAAGAGGATTCTGTCTCGTCGTTACCTGGACATTGTAGAATCGAATTTAGTAACACAAAATCGCCTAAGTGCGAGTCGGTAGCGCACACGAATTCTATTATCATCGAGCAAAAGTTTGTTGCATTAGAGAAATTTAAATATTTATTTTTATTTAGTTTTTCCAGTTTGACAGTACACTTGGAGTTTCGATCACTGGTACGAACGCACTTAGAGTATACGTATGTGGGAATATGATTGGCGGCTACAAAGGAAGATTTTCTGACCGAGCGAGGTGTTATTCTCGGTTTTGGCCGAAGCCCAGAGATTTCAGCTTTCGTATACCTTATATACCAAGGCACTTAGAAATTTTCGATAGTGCGATGCAGGATTGTGGCGCTGATTGTGGGTACCGCCACGAATTGACAACATTTCAAAATTTTAAAATGGCTTTTTTATTCTTTTATATGAAAGTAGACAAAATAATGCGACACGTGTTTCTTGCTTTTTCAAAATTATGTTTTTAAGATACCTAAAAAATAGATTTTAATCGTTCGTATTCTAAAGAGACGTAAGCGCCAAGGGACGTCATACTTACGTCTGAACGGTTAAATCCATTACACTTTACAAAAGAAAAAATCTGTCAATGTAAGTTTGTTACGTTTATTAGGACGTCTGTCAATGTCATCGTCAACCTGGAGGATAGGTAACCAATGAGGTAACGTTATTTTTTAGAAATGTCATTGTTGACAGGTGGTTGACAGTGACGGTTTTTTTTTTATGCTTCATGTTGTCTTTTTAAAACTATTTTACAATATATTTTGCAAATAAAATGTATGATATTATGCCGTAAGTATGACGTCACAGCGTATTTTTCAGTTTTTATTTATTTTCTCAGTAATGCAATATAAAAAAATTTGTTTTTTTTTTTATATCAGGACAAGAAACTAAAGAAACGGTATTTTTTATTTTAAGGCTTAAAAATTTTGAAATGTTGTCAATTCTACTTATTGTTGATTGGATTCGGATTCGGATGTACATCGGAAAAAATGAAAGATCACTCACCGAGTTGCTCGACCTGCAACTCGTTGCCGGTGAAGTGAGCTCGCAGTTGGAACAGATACGTCATGATCTGTGGACAAAATAAAAATAAGAACTGTTAAGAATAACTTTTTTTGTATCAGTAAACGAAACTGATGATGAACTATTGCTATTTTCAGTCTTGATTATGTCAGCTTTTAGTGTCTAAACACACTATGCCGAATTACCGAGGCGGAAGTTAGGCTTGATTCCGTCTGCAATGTATTTTAAATTACCTATGACACAACATGCCGACATTCAGTCGCGTTATATTGTATGCGTTTCACACGTTAACGTGTGTGTCTCATGTGGACTGCCACATGAGAGAGACATAATATACGTCAGATCAACTTATTAAACACCCCTCTGTTGTCGACGAGGGTAGACAGGTAACGTTGCCATAACCTTCCCTAGAGAAAGAGAGATATATAGAGAGGGAACGAGAGACAGAAGAGAGGGAGACATACCGCGAGCTTGTCGGGCGCGGCGCGACACACGTCTCTCGGCGCGAGCACGCACGGCACGCCGAGCCGCGCGCCCGCCTCCATCGCCAGGCGCACGTTGGTCTCCGCGTCGCTCGCTGATAGGCCGGAGAAGTCACTGCAGAGAGAGAGAATATAGAAGTACGTTAAATAGTCTGTAAGCCTTCTTAAAACTAAATAAAAATGTTAATGGTATAAAACCAACTAGCCCTGTCGCACATCGTGTGATCGGCTATTTTGTCTCGCACGTCACGCGACATCGTGTGATTGGCCATCTTGTCACACAAGCGCGTCATGTGACATCGTGTGATCGGCCATTTTGACTCGCACGTCACGCGACATTGTGTGATCGGCTATTTTGTCAAACCCCGCGTCACGCGACATCGTGTGACCAGCCATTTCGTCTGATTCGCACTTCACACGACATCGTAAGATCGGCAATTTTTCTCGCACTTAATGGCACATCGTGTCATCGGCCATCTTGTCACACTCGAGAGTCACGCAATATCGCGTGATCGGCCATGTCGTATCGCGTCATGCAACATCGAGTGATCAGTCATTTTCTCACACACACACGCGTCACAGGACATCGTGTGATCGGCCATTTGCCACACTCACGGGTCACGCGACATCGTGTGATCAGCCATTTTGTCTCACACGTCACGCGACATTGTGTGATCAGCCATTTTGTCAAACCCCACGTCACACGACATCGTAAGATCGGCAATTTTTCTCGCACTTCATGCCACATCCTGTCAAGCTCGCGCGTCACGCGACATCGTGTGATCGGCCATCTCGCCTTGGGCAACTTACATAAGGTCGGGGCGATAGTGGTGTATGATAGCGCAGAAGGCGAGGCCGTTGCGAAAACTGTGCGTGAGGTCGGTGACGCGGCAGGCGGGGTACTCGCGCGTCACTGAGCTGCACCACTCCTGGAGGTCTTGCACCTGAAAAATTTAAAAATATTGTTTACTAATTGATGTCACAGCAACCCCGTTACGCAGAAATTCGTTAATCGCGCAGGAACCATACATTTTTACAGCCATCCTATGTCCTTTCCCTAAAATTAAAAATAGCTCCATACCAAATTTCATCAAAATCAGTTTGGCAGTTTAAGCATGAAGAAGAAACAGGCAGACACACTTTGTTTTGTTTTGATGAGCCATGTATTAGTAATTAGTGATAGCTGTGGCATGGGTCGCCAGACATTTATGAGAAAATGAAACATACTTACCGGCGTCTTATCTTTATCTAGATTTCTAAAAGGCAGCAACTTCGAACCATCCGTAGGAGTCTTCTCTTCTTCATTGTCATTCTTATCCAGATTTATACTATTCAAATTAGTCTTTAACTCCAGCGGCTTAAGGTTCCTTTTAGCTATCGTCTTCGGTTTAAAAACAAGAGACTTAAACTCACTTTCTTCGTCTTCAATTTTGGGGGTAGACTGAAATTTGGGTAGCTCGGGTTTTATTATCGGTTTGTACTCTTGTTTTTTGGGTGTGAGGTCTATTTTTAGGTCTTCCGGCTCCTTGGGTGCGGTAGGCGTGTCTAATTCGGGTGTCATGGGTGCGGTGGGTGTTCGAGAGTTGTCAAAGTTTAGACTTTGCACACTGTTGGGTGTGGCCGCTATGTCGCTGTTAGTCAAACTCTGCGTCATCTCCTCCATTTGCTGACGTAGATCTGACATCTGCAATACAAAATAATGTGAGGTTATCGTGATGTATAAGAAGTTTACAAGTTAAAAAAGGTAAATTGTTTTCAAATTTATTTTAACCAGCAAAATGTTTTCTTTAAAGTTCAATCATTTTTTTTATTTCAATCACGCGATATCGCATGATGCTTATTAATGTCTAGCTTAAAATCAAGTTACAATTATATTTTCCCTGTCATTCTTGTCCGTCTGTTACTAACAACCTAAGCCTGTATTTATGCCTCATTCAAATGTGACAACCCTATCCAATTAACATTTCCAATTATTATTGAAAAAAGAATGATTGAAAAACATAATAAAGTAAAATAAATTTCGCAAGATAAACTGATATTTTTGCAGTCGGTGAGTAAATACCTGTTTAGTAGAATTATCGGAGAACGTGGTGTCATCCTCGTCCAAGTCATCTAGCACCGCAATGTCAGAGTTGTTGTTCACGGAGAGGAGCGACGCCAGGGATTGCATGTCTTCGTCGCTGGTGGGTAAAACAATATTATGAATGCGTGTGTCTGTCTGACTATAAATACACATAAAAATATGAAACAGTAATAGACGCGAGTGACTGCATGTTTGCGTCGCTGGTAGAGAAATCCATACTAATATTATAAATGAGAAAGTGTATCTGTCTGCTACCTCTGTCCGCTTAAATCTCTCAATCGGGACTCAATGTATGGAGATACATTGAGTCCCTAGAAAGGACCAGCCGGCCGTCTCCAGCTGCAGCGTCAACGTGCGCTGTGCGAGCGCGACGCGGCGTAACAACGTCCACCGGGTCTACTCACGTGGCCTGCCCCTCCCGCAGCAGCACGCAGTGCAGCGTCATGTTGAGCGTGGCGGAGCGCAGTCGCCCGCCGGCCGGCTCCAGCTGCAGTGTCACGGTGCGTTGCGCGGGCGCGAGCGACGCGTGACGACACAGGTTGAGCGGGCAGGAGGCCAGCTTGCGACGCTTGCCCATTGGGGATACCTGGAAAAATTGTGGTTATGATTTTAATATTAAAATGACATGATGGTTTAATGTCAAGTCAATGTCAATCGTTATCTGTCTACTAGGCTTGATTTAATGCGCTTAAATTTCTGAGGTTCACCATGAATCGATTTCTTTATGATAATCCATAGTACTGTGCTAAATATTTTGAACGCGATATCGCGTGATAGTGCATTACTATTAAACCCGGTTGAGTAAATATAACTTACATCCTCCAACACAAACACCCACTCCTTGTCCTCCAACTCGTTAGTTCGGGAGTCGCGGAACAGCGTGACAGCTATAGTCTGGTTTTCCGGCACTGAGAATATCACGGATCCCCTAAAAATACAAAATATGTACAGTTAGTAAATTAGTTTTACTTTATTAAATATAAAATTATAGAGAAATAACATATTTAATCGACGTTACAGATAAACGACTGCCATTTCTTCTTACTAAGCTAATAAGACTCCGGAATGAAGCGCGTCACGTAGCCGTCAACACGTGACAAAGTGTAGTTTTTAAGTGTATAATAATAATATGTATGTTAGTCGTTAAGATATATTATATTATAATATGAATATGTATGTTATTCTGTAAGGTATTTGTATTATGGGCCTAGATGCCTGAAATAAATGGTAAAATAAAATAAAAATAAATAAAAATCATATTTATCCATTAAAAAATTACCATCTGAAATAGGTAGATTCGTCTGTATTTTTTCATTCAACCTATTAATGAAAAAAAATTAGTTTATTTCAGGCCATTTAAACCCATACTTGTTAATTTACAAAGAAAATTTTTAAAAACGAATTTAGCATGACACTTCTAAAATGTAAGGTTAAGACAAATACTAACTTAAGCGGATCCTTGAGTGAGGGCTCCCAATCTAATGGTTCGGTGACGACGCGCCGCGACCGCCGCGTCCACACCACGCTCAGCTTGTTCGGCTTCCTGGAGAAATAATAATAAATAAATATTAAGCATTTTTTAATTGATAATAATCAGCTGTTACATAATTTTCACGATAATTAAATAAATAAAAAATCGAATAGCAGTCAATATTTTGTCTAAAACTTTATCACGCGACGTCGCGTGATACTGTGAGGCGACCTCTGGTGGCCTAAATAGGCCATCGCCTAATTTGTGCATCGAATCTTCACAATCTAGCTTCAATTGTCATACTCGAGCGTGAGAAAGAATATTAAGTGAAACTGCTGAAGCGATTTTCATAACATTTATTATGGAAATGGTTTGCGCCCGCCGCCCCGGTTTCAGACGAAATTGCTAACATTTACCACTGTATTAAGTCTTTAACGTTGTTCGTGGCGGCCGAAAAGGAAGATCTTCCGACCGAGCGAGATAGCATGCTCGGTCAGGCCGAAGCCCACTGACGTCATTTCAGACGTTGTATATATCTTGCCGTTCTCCGAAACTTCGATAGCGCGATGCAGGAATGTTAGGCGAATTGTGGGTACCGCCACATCACTCCCCCCCGAAGACCTGCGGTATTCTTCGATGCGCTTGTGTTGTCAGGTGTGGGCCGAAGCTACGCGTGCAATGACCAGGAGAGGGACCCCGTGCTCTGCTTGCTGACCGGTCGTTGTAGCCTATGGCTGCCCCGTTCAAGCCAGACGCGGGTTCGACCGGCGCGGACCTCCAACGCGGCTTATGGTCGAGGCGACCCGGTTATGCTTGATGTCTGCTGACGTGGTGCGGAGGGGCGGGGAGTGTTGATGATGATTGATGTCCAGAAGGATGCGTGTTCTTGTCGGTGGTCACCAATTTAACGTTGTTCGTGGCGGCCGAAAAGGAAGATCTTCCGACCGAGCGAGATAGCATGCTCGGTCAGGCCGAAGCCCACTGACGTCATTTCAGACGTTGTATATATCTTGCCGTTCTCCGAAACTTCGATAGCGCGATGCAGGAATGTTAGGCGAATTGTGGGTACCGCTACAAGTCATCCACAATGGATGCAAAACTCTTTAATTTTATATATGTCTCGTGTAAGGACAATCAATGCTTAACCCATCAATCCCCAAGCGGCAGCCGGCTGCCGCATAACAATTGAAAATCGATTGTGTCTGCGATACCAACGATGGAGGTGCTACAGGCAGATTTACATTGAGTCAGTAACTGCTGTTAGTCCACTGCCCTGTAAGTGCTGACCTGGCCATTGCCATAGTGTAAATCTAATTCAAGTCAGCACATATAATAATAATAATTATTATATGTGCTGACTTAAATTAGACTGAAACCAGGCCAGCTACGCAGGAGTAATTTTATAGTGCCCAAGTGTGTGCGCAGTACACAAGAGCACTCTCTATTCCTTTTACTCTCATAGCCGTGCTCATAACCCAGTGGGACGGACGACCGACACGACTGGCGATCAGGCGCAGGACCGACTTTTAACATGCCCATCCGACGCATTGATCATCTTACTTGTCAGACAATCAGGTGATCAGCCTGCATTGTCCTAACCAAACTTGGAATTAACATGTTTCCAACGCGGGAATCGAACCCACGACCTCCGAGTCAAGAGCCTCTTTACCACTGGACCACGGAGGCGTCAAGTCAGCACAGTACATTGAATCAATGTATGTCAGTGTGAGGTCAGCAGTCACCACGGACTGACGTCACTATCACTTACTCTATATTTTAACGTGGGAGAGCCATGCTTCGGCACGAATGGGCCGGCTCGACCGGAGAAATACCACGGGCTCACAGAAAACCGGCGTGAAACAGCGCTTGCGCAGAGTTTCACCGAGTGAGTGAGTTTACCGGAGGTCCAATCCCCTACCCTATTCCCTTCCCTACCCTCCCCTATTCCCTTCCCTACCCTCCCCTACCCTATTACCCTATTCCCTCTTGAAAGGTCGGCAACGCATCTGCAGCTATTCTAATGCTACGAGTGTCCATGGGCGACGGAAGTTGCTTTCCATCAGGTGGCCCGTTTGCTCGTCTGCCCCCGTATTTCATAAAAAATAAAAATTAAAAAAGTCCTGTGAAAGGATGTCACTTACCATTTCGTGGTAAGTTGCAAGTCGACGTAGCGGTAAGGAAACGTATACTGGAACTTGAGTCCTGTGAAAGGACTTACCATTTGGTGGTAAGTTGTATATCGACGTGGTGGTAAGAAGCCGTATATTGGAACTTGGCGGCGCGCTTGTTGACGCGCTGCAGCCGCTTCCACACCGACGCCATCTTGAAATTCTGAAAGTTTACAACTACCCTCAGTTTTTTTACTCAGGTTTGTAAAAAAAGGGTCGCCCGAAACTTGGTTGCGCCCATTTCGAAATTAGTCTGTGTCTAAACACACTAGGCTGAATTACGCCGGCGTAAATTCCACCGCAAATGTCAAACGCATACAAATACGTGACGGAATAGTGTGTCGTCTCTCGCGTTCGCGCGGCGCGAACGCGGCGTAAACGCTGCGGAATTTACGCCGGCGTAATTCAGCCTAGTGTGTTTAAACACAAAGAGAATATAATCACTACGTTATAGTTTCTAGTGTAACGTCATTTCAGTTCCACAGACTTCGGCACGGTGTTTATGTGCTTGCGAATTATAATTGCATAAGTTGATAAAAAATGCTATGCAATAGCTTTACCGCGGCAGTCCCCGAGTATTTTTTTTATTAAAAACATTTATGTTGCTTATTTAAATAAAATAAATAAGAATATTTTTATCACCGCAATTATTATAATTACCATGAATAATAAAGATTCATAAATAATTATTAATTAAAATAATTATTATTAACTCATACATGAGTGCAGTTTATAATACCGTTCATAATTACCAGCTGAGCTCCAAGCATGAAATTACGTTTGTAAGTAGGTATTACTTTAACTATAAAGTATAAACTAGATGATTGACTCCGTTGCGCTGAATTTCATTTATCGCGCGAAAATCGTACATTTTTCGGGAATATAAAGTATCCAAAGTCCTATCTCGGGACTCAAACTATATCTTTACCAAAATTTCATCAAAGTTGGTTCAGTGATTAAACATAAAGAGACATTAGACAGACACACTTTTGCATTTATAGTATTAAGGGCCTGTTTCACCACTTCCTGATAAAGTGCCGGATAGGCTATCCACAACTTATCTGACAGATAAGTACTCCATACTCCATCTGTCAAAAAAAGTTGTAGATAGCCTATCCAGCACTTATCGGAAAGTGGTGAAACAGGCCCTTAGTATTTTACTTAGATGGATAGTATGGATAATACTAGTAAAGATAAAAAGACAAATATTACTAAATGAGTACAGATAGGTTACAATCTAACTACGGTATCATGCTACTGATGGGTCATATTTCATGCCTACACCCACTGTCAACATCCCATCTGAATGATCTCATCTCAAAACTACAACGTAAATAACACCTTATATGTACAGTGTAAGGTACTATTTACAATAACATGCAGCTGTTAGGTGGATTTCATTAGTTCTAGTAAGTTTTTTTTTGCTATTGAATCCTTACAAAACCTGTAGTTTTTATTGTTAGCAATTTCATATTTTTATTAGTTTTCTAAGTTTTATGATGGTGCAAATTCAAAGTTCAACAAGAAACAAACTTTTGGATTTGGATTGGATGGTTTTGATAACAACAATAACAATCAAAATCTTGACATTCAATTTGATGATGTCATTATGACCTGTAATTGCATATCTGTTGAGTCTCAAGATCAATAAAAGAAATACTCAATGAACAGAGCTGTCGCGGACAACATATTATATAATATCATATGATAAGAATATTCAAATTATTAATTGTTGTAATGCCAATAGCTCCTAAGTCCTAAGTTCTGTAGGTAGTAGGTGCTTATTTTACAGAGGGAAAAAACTATAAACTTTTTAGGTGTGATAATTTCTAATGAAATTATTACAAAATATGATTTAATCCTTCAATTCGTGGGTTCTTGGAAATCTATTGTTATTCCATTGTGTCTCGCTCACCGGTGAGCTTATGGCGCTTGATGAGTTATATAATATCACATATTCTTGTAAAGCCATCAATTTGAAGATATTGATGTTGATTTCTTTAAAAAATTAAGTAAGGAATGATGACTAGCTATTTGACCGAGCTTTGCTCGGTATTCGATAAATCACGAATAAAATGACATATCCTAAAAATGATTCCTAGCTAGATCGATTTATCGCCCCTCAAACCCCCCGTATACAAAATTTAATGAAAATTCCGAGTTTAATGTGCTAAATTTTTCGCAAAAAGCCATTAATTAAAAAATACACAATTTTTTTTCTTAAACTTTGGTTTTTCTATGTTTAATTCCACGAAATTTATAACATATTGCCTGTGTAAGCGTAGTTCACAAGTTTAGCTATCAAATGAGACCTTTTTTATCTTCATAGGATATTTACAGGAGAAGTACTGGTCAGATTAGTGTGAAAGCCCGAGAAAAACTAAAATGGCTGCCATTTTACAACCGTGAAAGAGAGAAAAAATTTGAGGGCCAATTTGTCGATAAAATATGCCATAGATTATGACATTAAAGGATCGGACACCGGTGTCGGGACACATTGTATATGTCGCAGGCGGATTGTATATTTAGCCGTATTACATTACGGCTAGCCGTTTTGTAATGCGGCGTGTCGACGTTCAGCCGGATTGAATGCTGCTAAATAAAAAACCGCCGGAATGCATTCGGCGCTATACATCATTCAATACGGCTAGCCGTAATATAATAAGACTACAGACAATGACATAAGAAGTGTTTCTTATGTCATTGGCTAGAGACTAGTCGCCTTTTTGACAGTCAGACAGGGGGGGGGGGTGCAGCCCCAGCGAAAGGGGGGCTCGGGGGGCGCAGCCCCCCACCAAAACAAAAACAAACACAATCCAGAAAGTCCAAAAGTAGGTTCAGTTAGGTTAGAACTTAGATCACAATTCACAACACAGAGGGAGCCGAGCGAGCGAAGCGAGCGTGCTGTGATAGCAGCCGGCGACCGTCATAAAACAAAAGGGGGGCCAAAACAAAAAAATAAATCCAGAATTTTTTGCTTATTCTCTGAGTGCTTACCAAAATTTAATGAAGTATAGGCCACTCATTGCAGCATTGTTTTATTTTGCAATCATGGTCACCTTATAACTTACGTAGGAGTACGATGCGGCTAAACGTGGGCCGCCTTATTGAAGAACTTATCGCAATTACAATCCGGCTAAACGTCGACACGCCGCATTACAAAACGGCGCCGTTTTTTAAAACGGCTAGCCGTAATGTAATACGGCTAAATATACAATCTGCCTGCGACATATATACAAGAATTGCTCGTTTAAAGATATAAGATATGCCAGTGTGCCTGTCCATCACCTCATCACAAATAATCTACTTAACCAGTTTACGCCTCTAGTCCAACGACGCTGCGAACTGCAAAACAGCGGCAAACAAATTTACTATCTCATCCACCACTGTTTTGCATTGGTTTTTCAGATATTTCGCAGTTCGCAGCGTCGGTGGACTAGAGGCGTTAGATGAAATTTGACATGATACTTTGAGTCCCAGGGTTTGGCTCCTGCTAAAATGGATGGAAATTAATTTTACTAAGTGCAATCAAGTTGCAGACAATAAGTATGTATAATAATTATATTAGTGTAATACATAATATGACTATAAATAAACTTTTATCAACAGGAGCACTTAATATATCCTGTTGTAGTGATAATGTAAATTCAGCCTTTAGTATTTATTTTAGCTTGTTGTTTACATAGACTTTGTCCTTTTGATATGACCTCACACATACTGGGGTCAAATGTGAAGCGCTAACTTGTTACTGACTTTTAGCATTGCCTTTATGTATTGGTCCTACTGGTTTTGAATATAACCCATCAAGCCCCATAAGCTCACCCGTGAGCGAGACACAATAGAATAACAATAGATTTCCAAGAATCCATGATCGAAGGATTAACCTACCCCTGAGATTTTTTTTTTTTCTTATTATTATGACTTTTGGTATTTTCCTTTTTTTTTCTTTTTTTGTATGTTACTAAAATTAGTAGTAAATAAATACAACAACACAGTTTCTTAGATTAATCCTTTATAAAAACACTAGCTATTTGACCGATTGACGCTTTGCTCGGTATTCGATGAAAATGACATTTTCAAAAAATAATTCCTAGCTAGATCGATTTATCACCCCCGAAACCCCCTATATACTATAAATTTCATAAAAATCGTTGGAGCCGATTCCGAGATTCCAATTATATATATATACAAGAACTGCTCGTTTAAAGATATAAGATTCAAATAAAATAACATAAAACTACAGAATATAGGTAGTCATTCTATATCTACTAAACTCATATAAGAGTAAGAAGAATTAGTCATTCTCTCTTTAAATACACTAATCAAGAAGAAAAGAGCGGTAAAACAGATAGACATACATTTCAGGCTGATTATTATAGTTCATAATATATTCATAAACAGTTACTTCCTATAAATAAACAGGAAGTTAGATAGGAGGACAAACACAATTTGATATGTCTAGAACAAACTTTTGCTGCGGTTTTACTTGTGAAATTAACCTATTTTTATAATTTTATCCCTGGGGAGGTGGAATCTTTGAAATTCTTTCTCAGTGTCTAACTGTCTACATTAATAGACAACTATAAGATACCAATTTCAGTGTTACTTATTGGCAAATGCAATAACTACATTATTTTGGTTGAGTTTAAATATTTCATTCGAAGTATTAATACGAAAATTAATTGATACAGAGTACAGATGTATTAAACAAACAAATCTGTATTTTATTTATCTACACGATCGGCAGCCCTAGCGTACGCACTTGAAAATATTACGATGCATACAATCTAAAAATAAAACCAAAACCCTTCTGTTATGGAGCGTATCTCGTAAAGTTCAAAGAACTGCATGATATCACTACTTCCTGGTCAAAAGCCGCGCTGCTCTATTAATTAATCGTGAAAAGCCTTGAGTTATGAATCCAAAAAAATACTTACAGGATTTGTATCACTTCTCAATAAAGCACAGTCATTTTAATACCACAAATAGTTAAACCACAGCACTAAAGATTAAGTTTATTTGTAACTCCTAGAGTTGATACGCAGAATTATCTTAAAATTTGTAATTTTTCCTAAAAATATCGAACACTGCAGAGATTTTTATTATATTTTTGACGTATCTCCGGACCTATAGTTTTTTTTAACACAAGAAGAAGCACTGAATATTCTTTGCACTTTTTTGTCACATTCCGTGCTACGGTAATTTAAAGCTAATATTATCAAATTAAATGTCATATTCTATTTGTAGTTGACGTAATAAAATCTATTTTGGTAAATATTTTTATCAATTGAGGATGTCAATCCCAACAAAATAAATAAATTTACAATTTGCGTACTTTTTATAATACAAATGAAAATAAATAATTGCGTGAATCGAAACATATAAACTGTGACAGCCAAAGTGACAGCGACATCCATGTGACAAATGACATAACTATGTTGCCAGTTAATTAATTTGAAATAAAAACGGCATTAGAAATATATTTTTTCATATTTCTTGACCGATGATTGCAAAAGAATTTATAAATTAACTCAAACTAATAATTTTATATGTAAATTTTATAATATTTAAAACTAATTAATTTCCAAATGAAGTCTTTGTAATAGAAATTGAATGATTTAAGGACAAACTATTTTCATACAATAGCAACACGAGCGTGTGGTCAAATTTCAATATTCAATGGCCTTGTAGAAATCAGAAAATTGTCAATTTTCAAAAATATGAAGTGATCTTTATTTAGTGATTTACAAACTGATTGTGTAATATATTTTAGTTTATTTATTCTGATTGTGATTTGATTAAATCCCTTATTGGTTTTGCCCTTGATTGTTAAATTTCGCCGGTGTAGGTTATGAATTAAAATCTCCAAGAAACCGTCTTGGTTTAGTATGTTTTAAGCCAATAACTTATTTAATACTCATATAAACATCATGTCTAGGATTTTACACAGTCGTCTGAGGTATGTGCATTGTTATATTTCCCGAAATCATGTACAAAAATGTGTTACCAATCGTTGTATTGATGTATTCGCAAAAATTTTCTTTTGCTAAAGAACCGGTACATCTTTGGCTTATTAGCATTGAAAAACTAAGATATTAGATAACCAATGCCTGGTTACAAGAATTGCTTTTACAAGATGTTAGTGTAAACACCATTATCCTTGAAACCACCATAATATTTTTTTAGTTCCTAGCATGTTCTCATAGAAAAGTTGTTCATTTTGACAGGCTCATTTTATGTTCAAGGATAACACTAACACACTTACATTAGTGTTTACACTAACACACTGTATAAAATATAAATATCACATAAAAGAAAGACTTAGTTGTGTCCTTGAGATCACATCCGCTCAACAAGTCAAGTTTTAATTGCATGCTGCATAATATTGTATTGTGATGGTACTTTAAGGTACCTATCCGGAATTATTGGTCACATGTGCTTTTGTCTTATTTAGGCAGCCTATAAAGATTGTTCAGTTTGTTATTTATATGAAGTCTTAACAATTTTATTTATTTAACTTTTCAGATTTACATCAAAACGAACATGGCCTGCCGTAGACAAAAGAGCTGTAGCATTCTCAGTGTGGACAGGCCGCAGTCTGTTACTGCACAAACCAATAGACCCGATCAATATACCCCGACGGAGATATGGTATGCTCGTTGCTCGGGCGGTACGAGGTGTGCTAAAAATCAGATATTTGCTGTTGGGAGGCGCAGTCGGAGGTGGAATGACCTTAAATAAGGTAATAGACTAGGTACAGTAATACCCTGTTTTACGCGACCCTGTTTTGTGCGGTTTCACTATAACACAAAATTTAAATTATTATTACTCGAAAAAGTGCATATAAACATAAAATATGTAGTCATCAGTATAGAAAATCACAATAACAAAGTGTCTTGATCGTGTGTCAACAATTGAAAACAGTGTTGGGTGTGGTCGTATTTTACAGGAACGTAAAAAAGCACTACCCGAAAGACAATACATGCGATAAACTAATTTCTGCACAACAGAGTTGTGGGCGTCATGTAGTTATATTAATATACATGGTGTAACAAAAATAAGTGATAATACTTGAGGGTGCGTGTTTCTTATAGAGAGTTCACTGTAAAAGTAACTTTTTATCAAGGAAAAATGTACGGTTTCCGTGCGATAAACTAATTTCTGCACAACAGAGTTGTGGGCGTCATGTAGTTATATTAATATACATGGTGTAACAAAAATAAGTGATAATACTTGAGGGTGCGTGTTTCTTATAGAGAGTTCACTGTAAAAGTAGAAGCGCTGAAAGACCAAAATTTTTTTCACTTTTGGGGAAACTCGTGGCGCTGGGGCTCTTGCCCATACAAAGTAAAAAAAAATTGGTCTTTCAGCGCTGCTACTTTCACAGTGAACTCTCTACAAAGAACATGTACACACCCTAAAGTATTATCACTTATTTTTGTTACACACTGTATATTTCAATAGTTATTCATATTTGAAATGTCTACTGCTGGCAACTTGATACAGTTTATAATATAATTATCTTGTAATTCCAGTGACCATTGATCATTAAAATGAGTCAAGTTACTATGTTGGTAAAACATGTCTGATATCTACATGTAAGTGTTCTCTGGAAGTTGTTGTAGATATCAATAAATTGACTGTTTAAGAATTATGGTAGGTTTTTTGTTGACTTTCAAAGACAAATAGATTTAATTCAATTTCAAAAATTTTTATCTTCTATCAGTATTTAAAAGAGTTCGAACCTTTTTGTATGGAGCGTGGCATACCTAATTAGTTTCAAGTACCAAAATGGCATATTTTTGTGTACACCTATGAAACATAATATATGTCAATCGACAGAAAAAATAATGTCGTAAATGTTATACTTTTTGAAATATTTCAGGCTCTATATAAATATATTTTATTTATTTTACATTTTTAAACTGAAATAACTCAGAAAGTATATTATTTACGACATTTTGTCAAAGAAATTATTGATTGTAAACATCATCTCTTTCGATTGGCGTATGTTTCATAGGTGTACACCAAAATACGACGACATTTATGCCGATATGGTTCAATGTTCTTTGTATGGTGTACATGCAATATCCAATGTAGCATACTGTTAACTGGTCACTGTTAAGCATTAATGTCCTATCCCACAAATTTTTTTGTTGATAAATTTTGAATGCAGTCTTGTTCTAAATCATCTAAAGAACATAACTGCATTCATAACTCAATACGTAATTTTTATGTGGGTTAATACACGAATGCTTAACAGCGTCCATTTACTATAAGTAATGTGTTTTTTTTAATTACAGAAATACACAGAATGGAAAGACGGTCTGCCCGACATGGGGTGGCTGAACGATCTCCTTCCCGACAATGAGCAGTGGAACAATTTTGCAACTACCCTCATTTCTGCTAAAGATAAAATAAGCGACCAACTGCAGATTGGTATGTATCTGATGGTTGTTGGCTAGAATTATTAGTTTCGTAAACGCCACTTGCGTAGATCTGGGATAAAGTTAACTGAAAATGTAAATCTTTTTATTTCCAAATTGGTTAAAAATTATTGACACTTTTAGAACATCTACATGAGGCCGTACGTTAGTTCCCGAAACGGTACTAACCCGGCGAGAAGAACCGGCGTAGGAAACTCGCACTGTAGGCACAGAATAGATAATAGTACAAGTATTATAATAGTAATAGTAGCTGTAGGTTAATATAACCAGGGGGGTGTCACGCCGCCGTTCCGCCGGCAAGCTACAACAACATACGAGACTCCCCGACGTCGGGGCGATTCAATGGTTGCCGCGAACTGACTCGTGGCGCACGCGCGCCTCTTACGCATTGTCATATTTTAATTGGCAAAATTTATAAAAAAAATACTGCATTGCAGCCCATTATTGGGACAATGAAAAAAAAGGCAAATTTATGTATCTAATGTCATGGTACCTAAATCTATGACAATAATAATATTATTAAATATACACACAAATGTTTTATACTTAATTATAATAAATATGCTTATTTAAAATAGGTAGTAGGTGGTAGCTGCAAATACCTAAGTACATTATATATAGGTAATAATATAATCCATACCTAATTACCTACATCAAAAGAAAATCAGGTGTCGTGTCTGTGTAAACTGATTTATATGTTCGCTATTCATTTACCTAACAGTTTCCGTATGTACTTATACCTTGCGTGGTATTTATACTTATTCGATTTTGATAACCCTATTTTCGGAATATAGTCTACAACACACACAAGGTGTGAAATAAAGTCGACCTTCGCGCGGCGCCAGAGAGCTTAATGTCGGCTACTCGCGTGCGGTCCGTTTGCTAATAATACTTATGTAGGCACATAAATCGGCGGCATTTGTGAACATCAAAGCAGTGAGACTTCTGTACTTGTACTATTATCTATTCTGTGATATTACGTTGTTGCGCTTGCCGAATCCTCTTAGATGTGTTTTTAGGAAAAATTTCAGGGGTAAACAATAAACTATTTTATTGAACGATTGATGGACTTATCAATAAATTAAGTAATTAATGTTATCACTTATCAATAAAGAAGCGCAATGACTATTGTGTCTTCCCTCCTAGGGCTTAGGCTATCTAATAATAATAGCTCTTACACCAACTGTCTGTTTGCTCCAATCCGGTTGAGCCAGCTTTTTAACCAAACTTTTTGGTGTGAGAGTTTGCCTATGACAGAATAATATTTATTCTCTTTCATGAACGAAAGTACAACGAACAACAGAGATGACATTTATATATTTAATCCAGGATTATCTTTAACCCAGATCTGTGCGTGTGGGCCTGACAGAGCAGTATTAACATTGTTTGTATTAATTGTATGTAACTCTTGGCATTAGATATTCTCATCACCATTTTACATTATACTTAGAATACATTTGTAACAATTTGATTAAAAATTGGTAGTATTATTGCAGATATTTTACGCCTTACCTCTAATATAAAAAACAAGATAGACCTTTGTTTCTGAACATTTTCTGCTCTGGTACTGGTATATTGACACCACCAGTTATTTACCACTTTTAATTTCGTTGCAAATGTCTTGATACAACCAGAACTTTGATAGCAATGTCTTGGTACCACTAGCAATTTCGGTACCACTGTCTTGGTACCGCCAGTAACTTTGGTACCGGTGGTTGGTACCACCAGTAACTTTGGTACCGGTTGTTGGTATCGCCAGTAACTTTGGTACCGGTTGTTGGTATCGCCAGTAACTTTGGTACCGGTGGTTGGTACCGCCAGTAACTTTGGTACCGGTGGTTGGTACCGCCAGTATCCTTGGTACCGGTAGTTGGTACCGCCGGTAACTTTGGTACCGGTGGTTGATACCGCCAGTAATTTTGGTACCACAAGCACCGCTGGTCCTGTGGTGACGTGTATGTCGCGCCAGGTGTTCCACTGACGCTGTCGCTCTCAGATCCGAGGCTCCGGGACGCGGGGCTGGCCCGGGCAGCTGAGGTCAGGGAGTGGCTGGCGCAGAGGTATGAAGATGCTGTGGCCGCTGCAGCGGTCAATAACAACAATATCAGTAGTATAGGTGAGTGAGAGAGCGATATATGCTGTCCTGCCCGCACAGTTCATTGACCGTTTTGGCAATCAGCTGCAAGTGTTATCGACCTTCGTGCTACAACTTACAAGTATCAGCTACACATGGCTGCTGAAGTCAGGGAGTGGCTGGCGCAGAGATATGAAGACGCTGTGGCCGCTGCAGCCGTGAATAAAAATATCAGTAATATAGGTGAGTGAGAGAGCGATATGTCCTGTCGTAGGACAGGACATATCGCTCTTACTTACTTACTTACTTACTTACTTACTTACACAGTATCATAAGGAACATGTTGAGGAGTTCTGGTCACGATGGTAGTGAATATTTAAAATATCAGTAATATAGGTGAGAGAGAGAGTAAGTGTTGTCCTGCTCGCACAGTTCATTGACCGTTTCCGCGAGCTAAAAGTAAGCTCTGCTTCAAAGGTGAGTACGTAAGTCGTAAGAGAGGTAGATCAGTCATTTTTTAGTTATTCACAATATACCATAATTTTACTATACAAATGCACCAAATTTTAGCAATACATTTTCATTGACTTTGTTTAGTATTTTTTAGTATGTAGATTGATTCTTCGATATTATATTTTTTCTGCACTTATATTATTTACATTTATTGCTTTGTTGTGTTTACTCGATTTTCTGATTTCTGTTAAAAATCGACATAATCATTAATTAGCGATTTTTCATTACTCGTTTAACTGTTCAGTCCGATACCACATAATTTTGTTTAAAGTAACTTTTTGTTCTATTTCCCATCCATACTAATATTATAAATGCGAAAGTGTGTGTCGGTCTGTCTGTCACCTCTTCACGCCCAAACCGCTGAACCGATTTTGCTGAAATTTGGTATGGAGATACTTTGAGTCCCGGGAAAGGATATAGGATACTTTTTATCCCGTAAAAATGTACGGTTCCCGCGCGAAAAACGATTTTTGGCGCAACGGAGTTGCGGGCGTCATCTAGTTATAAATATACAAGATGCAATCGTTTTAAGTAACTTAAAGTACAAATGCTTTTTTCCTCCAGAACCAGCCCCAAAGATCGTGAACAATCTACAGAGCAGGCCGGCGCCGATGGTCGCGTCCGCTCAGTCTGAAGATAATGCAGCTTATGGTGAGTTATACGTAATAATAATACTCCCCACACCGGTTTTGGTGACGGTGGCTAGTTTAATTGAAACCAGGCCTGTTACGCAGGAGTAATTTTATAGTGCCCAAGTGTGTGCGCAGTACTCTATTCCTTTCGCTCTCATAACCCAGTGGGACGTAAGACCGACACGAGTGGCGAGAGATCAGGCGCAAGACCGACTTTATACATGCCCATCCGACGCATCGATCATCTTACTTGTCAGACAATCAGGTGATCAACCTGTATCATCCTAACCAAACTTATGGAAATAATATGTTTCCAACGCAGGAATCGAACCCACGACCTCCGAGTCAAGAGCCACGCTTTAAGCCACTAGACCACGGAGGCGTTAGTGTCTGAGCTATATGTATTCTCTCACTGACACACCCATACACATCTACACGCACGCAGCGCACGCGCACGCACACGCATACGCACGCACGCATTCACACACATACACACAATGGAAGACTGCCAAAAATGTTTAAAAAAGTAAAAGAAAATTTTAATTAGACTAAAACTGAGCTGTTGTAAAATTTAAACTTCTGTTACATTGTGTGCTTTTTTAGGATTGGCAAAAAAATCTTTTTGAGAAATAAAGTCTTTAACCGTATCTATCTCTCATTCTAATAAAAAATATATATGCCTGCTTCCACAGTTTTGTTTTAAGTTAACTTCTGCCCGCAATCTGTAAGCCATTGCTTGTATCACCACTTTTGACTCCTAATCCTCTCTTCTTCCAGAAAAACGGGTGCACGCCCTCCAAGAGGAGATCCTGTCCCTGCAGGCGCGCTACCAACGGGAGCTGCAGCGGCTGGAGCAAGAGAACAGGGAGCTGAGACAGCAGAACATGCTGCTGCGGCAGGGCAGACAGCCATCCACTAAAAAGATGAAGGTACAGTGACTATACAGCAGCAGATGTGTGTGTATATCTGTCTCCGTGGTCCCGTTGTTTAGAGCGTGGCTCTTGACTCGCTGGTCGTGGGTTCGATTCCCGCGCTGGAAACGTTATATCCAAGTTTAGTTAGGACAATCCTAACCAAGCTGCAGGCTGATCTGATCGTCTTAAAAGTGAGATGATCCATGCCTCAGATGGGCATTAAAAAGTTGGTCCTACGTCTGATTATAACCAGTCGTGTCGGTCATCCATCGCACTGCGTTACGCGAGTAAAGGAAGAGAGAGTGCTTCTGTGTCTATAAAATTTCTCCTGTGTAACTGGACTGCTTTCAATGAAACCGGCCACCGTCATCGAAACTGGTGCGGGGAGTTTTAAGTATTTATCTCCCTCTCTCACTATAGTATATTTCTCTCTCTCGCAGCGATCGCTGATCGACATGTACTCGTCCGTGCTGGACGAGCTGGCGGGCTGGGAGGCGGGCGAGGCGGGGCGGCTGCCACGAGTGGTGGTGGTTGGAGACCAGTCGGCCGGCAAGACCTCGGTGCTGGAGATGCTCGCCCAGGCGAGGATATTCCCGAGAGGCGCGGGGGAGATGTGCACCAGGTATGTATGTGAACGTGTATCATGCGACAGCAATGCTACAGTAAAGCGACTGCAATGCTACAGTAATGCGACAGCAGTGCTACAGTAATGCGACAGGAGTGCTACAGTAATGCGACAGCAATGCTACAGTAATACGCCAGAAATGCTACAGTAATGCCACAGTCGTTTAACATGATATTGCACAATTTCTGCTATTAAAAAAAGGGATATTATTAAATGCACATCAGAATAATTTTTCAGCACACTACCTTGACTCCGCTAATTAACTGAATGCATACCAGAAAAACTAATGCTGATGAAAAAAAACAATTGATTAACTGAACATGTCCTTCAAAAAAAACTTAAACATCATACAAAACGAGACGACCTTTATAACCGAATCAACACCAAAAATATGGTTCATACATTGGATATATTATAAACTAAAATTTAAATTGTTTATCAAAAATACTAACTTGCACTCTAAATTGAACAATCTTACAACGGAATTTCTAAAAACGATATCGAAAGGTGCACCACAATAAAATCAATTTCTATTATCAAAACAAGTCTACAAATTGACAAATCGTGCAACTAAAATATTTTTAACCTAACTTTATTTTCCTTTTGTTTCTCTGTTTTACTGAAAAACATGTTGGTACCTCCTCATCTAACGCCGCACTCACTCCTTTGCGCTCGCTCCTTACTCTTTAGCGACCACAGATATATCTTGATCTATTTCTGTGTTAGCGACAAAGATTTTTGGTAATAAATTATGATGAGATATGGTGAAAGATCTTATCATTCCAAAACTATATAATTCAAGGTTTCTTGATAAAAATTAAGAAACATTATCAAAATTCACTACTGTATTGTAATGTATGGGTTAATAAATTTATTAATGATTCTTAAATAATTTATTACAATGTTGGCCCAATTTTTTTTTTTTTTATGAAATAAGGGGGCAAACGAGCAAACGGGTCACCTGATGGAAAGCAACTTCCGTCGCCCATGGACACTCGCAGCATCAGAAGAGCTGCGGGTGCGTTGCCGGCCTTTTAAGAGGGAATAGGGTAATAGGGGAGGGTAGGGATGGGAAGGGGAGGGAATAGGGGAGGGTAGGGAAGGAAATAGGGTAGGGGATTGGGCCTCCGGTAAACTCACTCACTCGGCGAAACACAGCGCAAGCACTGTTTCACGCCGGTTTTCTGTGAGAACGTGGTATTTCTCCGGTCGAGCCGGCCCATTCGTGCCGAAGTATGGCTCTCCCACGTTAATTCGACTTGATTGGGTTAGGTTAGATGGCTAAGGCGGGAGCGTAGCGCAGCGTAGCTCCCACCTTAGCCGTCGTGGTTATTTTTTGTGAACCACCCAGTAGTGTTTATTATTATTGTTTATAAACTGAGTTACAATTCACTGTGCCAAAGTTAAGTCCATGTTAAGTTAGCACTTGATGATTTTTATGTGTTCTTAATAATATGAACATAAGATATTAAATTGGGTTTTATTTAGAATAAATGATGTTCCTAAAAGTAATTTAGGTGATGGTTTTCCTTTAAAAAGTTGTAGTATGTTTGTGGAACTAAGGAATTGTTAGATATACAATTTTAATAATAGTTATTCGTTCAGTAAAACAGTTACGCAAATAACTTTAAATAGTTTGCTGAATTCGCATTATTTAGGGTGCATAATTAGTGTGCAAGTCAGTATTTTTGGTGAAACTTTGAAATATTTTGATCGAGAAAAGGGAATATACAGATATTTAAATACATGCCTTAAAAAAAATTGTGTGGGAAATTTCTGACAGCAGATATTGTGCATGTGATGTTAATCGCCTGCTGCATTACTGTAGCTACATAAGCACCATGCTGTTGGATCTTACCCCATCCTTACTATTTATATTATAAAGCAATTTTTTTTTACGTGGGAGAGCCATGCTTCGGCATGAATGGGCCGGCTCGACCGGATAAATACCACGTTCTCACAGAAAACCGGCGTGAAACAGCGCTTGCGCTGTGTTTCGCCGAGTGAGTGAGTTTACCGGAGGCCCAATCCCCTACCCTATTCCCTTTCCTACCCTCCCCTATTCCCTTCCCTTCTCTACCATCCCCTATTACCCTATTCCCTCTTAAAAGGCCGGCAACGCACATGCAGCTCTTCTGATGCTGCGAGTGTCCATGGGCGACGGAAGTTGCTTTCCATCAGGTGACCCGTTTGCTCGTTTGCCCCTTATTTCATAAAAAAAAAAATTTTTTTTCAAACATTTCCGGTTCCTGTGTGACAAACGAATTTCAGTGCAACGGAGTTGTGGTTGTTATGTTATCTTGTCCATACTAACCTAACTTCTTGTTCCCAGGGCTCCAGTGAAGGTGACGTTGTCAGAAGGGCCGTACCATGTGGCCCAGTTCCGTGACTCCAGCCGCGAGTTTGATCTCAATAAGGAGAGTGATTTGGCCGATCTACGCAAGTAAGTGACTGTCTCTTTCTGTCCTATATGGTTAAGTCTTGCTGTCCCTTTCCAATTTGGAACTAACTAACGTCGTTTATAAATATAATGAACAATAGAGGTCCCAAGATAGAGCCCTGTAGGATCCCTAAAGCAATAAGAATTGTTTCAAAGTAAAAGTCATTTAAATCCACCTTTTGCGAACGGTTAAAATATTTGATAGGAACCATCTGCACAGATTTCCTAAAATATAACGGTATGTTCAATTATAACAAAATCCTATGGTCAACTCTGTCAAAAGCTTTCCAAAAGCACGTGTAGATACAATCTGTTTGAATATAGGCATCTAATTTTTTAAGTAGATCAGTAAGATCATGTTAGTCTGAGTAGACTAGTAGTCAGTATATTGTGTGTATTTTATCAAATACAGGGTGAAGTTTTAAAGAGAGCATTTTTAAAATTTCTTAATATATTCATTTTTATTTGCAGGGAGGTAGAGATGCGCATGCGGGCGAGCGTGCGCGGTGGGCGGACGGTGTCGGCGGAGCAGATCGCGATGTCGGTGAAGGGCCCCGGCCTGCCGAGGATGGTGCTCGTTGACCTGCCGGGAGTTATTTCGGTGAGTTACAGCAATCCTTGAGATAGGCGGAATGGGCTAGCAATGCGACAGCTGGGACGAAAATTGTCCAACATCTGTTTGTAAAAAAAAATATACGACATTAAATGTCGTCAATTACAAATTTTGTGATGGACAAAAGACATTGTGTTATACCTGCAGTCAATCGCCTGTTGCATTGCTGTCGCAAGATATATTATCACCTTGCGGATTTTACAAGAATGTAGTGACATGATTATGTACTTAGAAGCTTACGTTTTAAGGACGGCGTTAGTTCTCAATTTGGCCAAATATGTATTACAATACTGCAGCACTGTATTTCACTCTTGACTGACTGACTAAAATAACGATGAATGTAGAATTTAAAAAAAATACACACCGAATAGCTACACAAAATCTGCTTGTCTTTGTCTGATTTGTGCATCTTTGCATCTACTATTCACCTCTCTTTCTCTCTTATTACTACATCTTTCTGTCTCTCAAATAGTCTCAGACGGAAGATATGGCAGCGGACACTTTTGTTAACTATTTGCCTCTTTCGCACTTATTCATATTGTATCGTCCTGTCTCTCTCTCACAGACGCAAACGGTGGACATGGCCGCGGACACGCGCGAGGCGATCAAGCAGATGACCAAACAGTACATGGACAATCCCAACGCGATCATATTGTGTATACAGGTATGGTGCGTGCGTGCGTGTGTATGTGTGTGTTTCTATGCATGTGTGGTATTGTAGCATCCAAAGGGGTGAACCGATATTGATCTACTTTTTTTAAGCTGAACATGTTCATACTTTACCGTTTGTAAAACGATTTTCAAAATTTTTCCTGTGGTGTAAAAGGTAGCATTCGAATTTGGTACCAATGTTTATCCGATTTTTAACCGACTTCAAAAAAAGGAGTTTTCTCAATTTGACCGTATGTTATATCTTATTTTATGTGTGTCACGGATAACTTCGTTATTTATGAACCGATTTTGATATTTTTTTTGTTAGAAACATTTCAAAAACCCCATGTTTGCATACTGTTTTAAAATCGGTTGTTTTCTTTTTCAAATAATTGTGCGGGTTTTAAATTTTAAATTTTCTTTCATACAGGATGGATCAGTAGACGCTGAGCGCAGTAATGTCACAGATTTAGTAGCTTCCTGCGACCCTCAGGGTAAGAGGACCATCTTCGTGCTGACCAAAGTGGATCTAGCTGAGGAGAATCTGGCCAACCCGAATAGGGTAAGTGTGTCCCACTCTGTTCGCTATATACAGTGTGTAACAAAAATAAGTGATAATACTTTAGGGTGTGTACGTGTTCCTTGTAGAGGGTTAACTGTGAAATTAGCAGCTCTGAAAGATGAAATTTTTTTTTCACTTTTGTATGGACAAGGGGCCCGAGCGTCACGAGTTTCCCCATACAAAAGTGAAAAAAATGTTTGGTCTTTCAGCGCTGCTACTTTCACAGTGAACTCTCTACATGGAACACGTACACACCCTAAAGTATTATCACTTATTTTTCTTACACCCTGTATATTTAGAGTTAACAGATGCAACAAAGTCACAGAACTGTTGGGTTCTAGTATGTTAAAAAATTTATAACATTTAATAATTGTATGGTTAAATTCATTAAACACTTGACCGTTATTTGAAGCATAATAATTGAGATAGGCACTTCTGTTTCCGCAGATTTTACCTCCTTTTCTTTCCTGAATGTTGGTAGCTCTGTCAACCTTGGCGCCATCATCGAGCAGGTAGAGGGAGAATTCCCGCGCGACTATGATCATTGGCGTTTTGTTTGCACGACTGTGCGGTGCGCCGCAGTCATTACGTATTATATAATTATATATATAATTTAAATTTCAGTGTTGTGTTTTTACCGTTTTTCAAGTGTTTTGGTAATTCACGTAAGTTATATTTTTGTACATTTTTTCTTTAGAAAAGATGAACATTTCATATTAATAACGATTTTATCGTTCGTATCGTTACTTTAATAACGAATATAAATTTAAATACTACATTTAAATTTTTAAATATTAATTTTCTAGTTAAGTTCTTGTGTTTGTGTTCTTTCCTAGGTTAAGGTAGCTATTAATAATGAATAACGAATGTGAATTTGTTCATGATTCGGTAGTGACACCAGCTAACGTTAGATTTGAAACTACCCACTAATGTGGTTAATAAAAAAGGCCTTGTTCTCGTGCAAGGTCATCTAGTAGTAATAGTTGAACAAATGATTCGAGCTCGTCATCGACTTCTACTTCACACAGCAAACGTAAATCGAGGCGCCGCCGCCACAAAAAGGGGGGGAGCAAATACAGGCAGCGCTATAACCACCCTTTAGCTAAATTAACTCAAGAGGTTAATGAACTTAACAAAAAGGTTAATTAATTTTATGAAAACCGATCTATTTTTCAAGGTCATGCAGTTGCATCGACGATAATGTCAGTCGGGAATTGTATAGCAAATCAAATGAAAATGAAACGACCGTTAGCAATTGTTTATGACCGAATCTTGTTTTTGAAATTGAAACAAAACTTAAAGAAACGTCCGTTACGAAAACTTCTCTTTTGGGGGTTTTGGGTATATTAAATAAATATTCAACATAACGAATGTTCAGAAGTTCGTTATTCTGAAGTTCAAGAATCTTATAATCATATACTAGTTTTTGTTGATTTAGAGGTCAATGATGAGCTTAAATATTTAGATCTCACGTGCACAAATCATACGCGGCATTATTATATTGCGTACTTGTGCAGCGCGGAGCATTGAAATCTGCTGCTGCAATGGTCACACGCTTCAAGCTTGACCCTTGAAGGTTAAATGAAACCGTTAAGGATTTGTATCACAACGTCAGTTACTTCAATTAATTTGTGGTCTAAGCTGAGCTTTGAGATCTATGAGGTTTTCAAATGAGACGCAATGCAATTATCAATTTCGTTCACGACCCATTTCTTGCAATCATTTTATCTAAGTTAATTCCGAGTTGCTGGTGTCACTACTCGAAAAGACTGAGGGAGCTCGCAAAACCTTTTTTGCGAATAGTCGAATAATGTTGCTGCCGCTGCGCAAGCGGGTTCTAGAGCAACAGATTAACTCGCCGCCCCCCGCAGGGGCAGGCTAAGAGTTATATATCCGCGCAGGGTATGTCTCATGGATGTTGTGCTAGCTCGCACATTTCCCATGCTCACCAGTCTGCGCAAGGCTGTTCATACAATCGTCCCCCGCAGGGACAAACAATAAATTTTGAACCACGGTCAATGCCTAGCAATGCACGAAGTTCTTTTCACTCGAGAGCTTAGCCTACCCCCGCAGGGGCAGACTAAGAGTTGTATACCCGCGCATGGTATGTCTCATGGATGTTATGCTAGCTCGCACATTTCCCATGATCACCAGCCTGCGCAAGGCTGTTCTTACAATCGTACCCCACGGGGACAAAGAAATAATTTTGAACCACGGTCAATGCCTGACAATGCACGAAGTTCCTTTCACTCGAGAGGAGCTCGATTGCTCCGAACTGAGGGAACTTCCACGGCAAAAGTACCCGTGAACGTGCCGCTTCTCTTTCGGATCTCGGGAAAGCCAAAAAAACGTAAGTACTGCAATCAAAAATTCAGAGCGGGTCAAACTTTGAAGTTTTACCGCCGTTTCGCGTTGGCAGCGCCTAGATGCTCCAGGTTATTATTATAAAGATTCTAAAACGGTACCGCATACCATTCATGGAGATGGAGAAACCACCTCGGTTCATTCCAAAATTAAACCAAAATCATTTTTCTACCACAAGAGTCGGAGGATGTCTCCAAATTCGACAAATGATATTCCAGGGTGTATTAGAAGTTGCCAGCCCCTTGCCAAGTTTTATTTCGACAATGTTTCTGGTCCCTAAGGTCGACGGGTCCTGCCGTCCTATTTTCAATCTTTCCACTATTCGATTGTTTTGACTCAGCCATTCGGGCTCATAAATGTTCAACTAATGACAGTTTTGTTTTGCAACCCAACGATTGGCTTTGCAAAATATCCCTGTCCCAAGCATATTTTACCTGGCAGTCGCTCCATCGCACTGACGGCTCCTACGTCTGTATACAAGGGACAGTTGCTGCAAATTACTTGCTTTTTGTCCGGTCACCTGCTTCCCTGACCAATTGGGTTAAACAAACCCTCAGAGAGCAAGTTCTACTTATCATCGTTTATTAGGACGATTATCTTATTGCTTATTAAAACAAAATCATCCTACAGAAGCATGTCCAGATTTTGCTTCAAAGACTTTACTTACGCCTCAACAAGACCTGGTACACGTTTCAAAACGAAAAGCTACTTCCAGGCGAGAAAATGTCTAAAATTCATCAAAAGATTTTACCAGTCCTGAGTCCTGACAAAGAGTCTGGTAGATCTAAAGACCTTGCAGAGCATCCGCGGTCTCCTGAACTTCACCAGTTTCATAGTACCGAAGGCTACATTACCGAGCTCTCTTGTCTCTTCTCATAGACTTGGATAAGTCCGCATTTCCGAATCGCTGCTCTCTACCGAGACAAGCGTTACGTTTAGCGACGATCTTCGGTGGTGGTTGCAAAGTCCTTTCTATCAATCTATCAACTTCCTTTCTTTGGAGCCCACCATGGCACTGCTTGGCAACAGATGCGTCGGACCTAGCTTGGGGTGCTCAACTCGACCACCTTTTCCTTAACGGGGACATGGTCAGCATAAGAAAATTTCATGCATTACAATCAGAAAGAGCTTCTAGGGCTCTGCTTCTTCGAGGTCAGCAGTCAGCACCAGACTCTCGCTCGCTCGACAGTTCTTTGGCAGAGCGACAATCGAACAGCTATAACCTATATTTGGGACGAAGGTCGCACCATGTCAGATGCCCTGATGGACATAACCATTCAGATTTTTCGAGTTATTGGATCATTCCCAAATCTGTTAACTTCTTGCACGGAGAAGATCAGAAAATGCGGCTTACTTGTGTGACCGATCTATTTTCTTCCGCCGAAGCTCATGTAGTGACTAATTATGTAACTCTCGACTTGACCGATCAAGCAGGTTTAGATCACGATGCCTTTTCTCAGGAGTACCCCCTAGCCTAGGTGCTTAATTAATCCCCAATGTCCTGGCTCACATAAATCAGGCTCAAAGAATTTATCTCCTAGTGGTTCCACGCTGGGAACGAGTATTTTGGCGGGCAGATCTCAAGTCGAGTGCAATAGCAGCACCGTATACGATTGGCGATCTGGAGAAATACACAATCGACATTTCAACGGGGGTCCCTCTTCCAAAGATCAGGAAATGTCCCTGGAAGTATAGAAATGTGGGGGTGGTCGTAAAATTGTAAAATTTCTGAGGCTGAGATGATAATCATATAAAATTATTGTTATTATCATGACCTTCTACTCTCAAAACTTATAAAGTTGCCTGGTATAGATGGTTATCCTGGTGTAAGTTTCACAGATGTGATGCTATGATGCTCACAAGCCGACGGCCACAGTCCTTGCAAAATTCTTATTTATTTTTAATAGATTAAACTCTCTTATAACATTATTTTCTTACATAAGTAGATAATATCTTCCATGTCTGATACAGAGATTTCTGGCCCTTTAAGTTCTTACGGTTTGGTAAAACATGTTAAAATCTATTGCATTGAAAAAGCTTGTACAACATAATTAAAAACTTATTGAAGTCTGTTGACGCCAGTTGACACAAGTAATTTATTTGTATTTTCTAGACATACAGATATTTTGCTTTTGTTTTCGTCGGGCAGACGTGTACATGATCTTACACACTGTAAGAATACAGTGGTTTAAAATTCTTTAATGTGATTAATTCATTTAGTCATAACTAAAACGAACAGTTCTGATTCTAGGCAATCTAGCTGGAAGATTTTAAGCAATCCCAGTAATAAGCAACCTTGCTGTTCACTGGCTTAAATGCTGTAATCACTTTTTTCATCGCAGGCGTAGCGATTAGCGAAGCTAAATGTGCAATTTATTTACGAGTTTGCGAGGAAAACCATCTGCCGCCTTTAGCTGGCGGTATCAAAACCTATTATACCAGCCAGATTATACCAGCCTTAATCGCCTGTGTGTCAGCAAAGAGCCGCGAGCCGCGAGTCTGGGGGCATGGTAATCCAGTGTGAGCGATTCTCGTGTGTTACCGACGCGAGCCGAGTAAGTTCGCGAACTTAAAACCCGCGTAATTTAAGTTCGTACGTCTGTCAGACCTTTTATGCACTCCACCAAACAAATCAAAACAAACAAACAACAAATTTGCCAGGATGTTAATCGAATGAAAAGGACGTTGGTTTCATTTGTTTATGTTTTTAACCCCAAAAAATCTCCATAGTGCATTAATTTTCCCCAAACATTTCCCCAAAGATACTGTTTCCCCAAATTTTCGCCTAGAGTCAAAATTTTCCCCAGAATTGCGAAAAAAACCCCCAATCTGGCAACCCTGCCAGGCGATAACAAACACGTCTCAATTATTATGCTTCAAATAACGGTCAAGTGTTTAATAGCAGCGTTTTACCCTGAAATAAAACGCTTATTAAATACTTACCTTATTTGAAGCATAACTTTTTATTTCTGCCTGGTGCAATTTCGACTCAATGATCATAGTCGAGCGGGAATTCTCCCTCTACCTGCTCGATGATGGCGCCAAGGTTGACAGAGCTACCAACATTCAGGAAAGAAAAGGAGGTAAAATCTACGGAAACGGAAGTGCCTATCTCAATTATTATGCTTCAAATAAGGTAAGTATTTAATAAGCGTTTTATTTCAGGGTAAAACGCTGCTATTTAATTCTATGGTTAATTGTAAAATGGAGTAAAATCCATAACAATTGTATCAAAATCATACTGTTCTTTCGGAGTGAAAACAGAAAGTGACGTCGCTCATATTTTCTTTTATGAAATAAGGGGGCAAACGAGCAAACGGGTCACCTGATGGAAAGCAACTTTCGTCGCCCATGGACACTCGCAACTTCAGAAGAGCTGCAAGTGTGTTGCATTCCTTTTAAGAGGGAATAGGGTAATAGGGGAGGGTAGGGAAGGGAATAGGGGAGGATAGGGAAGAGAATAGGGTAGGGGATTGGGCCTCCGGTAAACTCACTCACTCGGCGAAACACAGCTCAAACGCTGTTTCACACCGGTTTTTTGTGAGCCCGTGGTTTATCGCACGGGAACCGTAATTTTTTTCGGTATAAAAAGTAATCGGTTCTGCAGTTTGGGCGTAAAGAGGTAACTGACAGACAGACGTGACGTTTAGTCGTGGGAGAGCCATGCTTCGGTAAACTCACTCACTCTGCGAAACACAGCGCAAGCGCTGTTTTACGCCGGTTTTCTGTGAGAACGTGGTATTTCTCCGGTCGAGCCGGCCCATTCGTGCCGAAGCATGGCTCTCCCACGTCATATAATTTGGTTCGAAGGATTCGAAAAGATAATTATTATCTTCGCAATGCACAGCCAAACAGGAGTGACGTCACTTGGTGTTTTGAAAAACATTCCGTTATGCGCCTTCATTTATGATCTTTTTCGTCGCAACTGTGTATTTCAGATCCGTCGCATACTCGAAGGCAAGCTTTTCCCCATGAAGGCTCTCGGCTACTACGCGGTGGTGACCGGCCGGAGCCGGAAGGACGATAGCATACAGAACATAAGGGACTACGAGGAGCGGTACTTCCGCTCGAGCAAGCTGTTCAAGTGAGTAGGATCCGGCTCGAAGGACCATGTAATCTGTCTCGAAGGACCGATAAAATCCGTCTGGAAGGACCGATTTCATGCGGATTGAATTTTTTTTTTAATGAAATAAGGGGGCAAACGAGCAAACGGGTCACCTGATGGAGAGCAACTTCCGTCGCCCATGGACACTTGCAGCATCAGAAGAGCTGCAGGTGCGTTGCCGGCCTTTTAAGAGGGAATAGGGTAATAGGGGAGGGTAGGGATGGGAATAGGGGTGGGGAGGGAAGGTAATAGGGTAAGGGATTGGGCCTCCGGTAAACTCACTCACTCGGCGAAACACAGCGCAAGCGCTGTTTCAAGCCGGTTTTCTGTGAGAACGTGGTATTTCTCCGGTCGAGCCGGCCCATTCGTACCGAAGCATGGATCTCTCACGTATGAAGCATGGCTCACATTTCACCCGCTCACGGGGCAGCCGCCCCCCCTGGATCATGTTAACGTCCCTACTAGTGTCCGACCGAAACTGATTTTTCAGCCGAAACCGAACTTTCGGCCTTACTCTTAGTTTCGACCGAAACCGAAACCGAAACTAGGTAAAACATTCAAAATTACGATTATTTACTAAATTTATTGATTTTTAGCATAAATTACAAATTCTTAAACTAATGAAAGTACCACATTGAATTTTTTACTTTTTACGACATTTCTTACCATAAATATTATTATTCTTAGACTCGAATAACTTTTTGTACTATATTCCGTTTTTTTATACGATTCCAAGTAGATGCGTTTCGTCTCATTCACAGCAAATCCGATTTTTATCTTCTGAACGCCCAATATTCGAGTTTTAACTTCATAAAACACATGTCCTGTCGGTGTAGTGTATGACAGATCGAAAAACATAGGCGAAAAAATTGTTAAGTTGACAGTTTTCACAGATATGCGTTTGGTTAGCTTATTTATCGTTTCTTGCTATTTGTTACTAAAACAACGTGACAAGGCTCAAGGATAATAAAAACGTATAAAAATCATCAATCAAACGTATAACGTAAACTTAGATTCATTAATCGCGATTAAATGAAGAATGTTAAATATATTTGAAACAAAACGAGATTCACGTCGCCATATAAACGCATTCATTGTTCAATGAGAACTTAGTTAATAAAACGTTTAAGTGTGATTGGTGAAATTCCCCTTAATGTATTATAACGAAGGATTACCCTAAGAAACAAGAGCAGAAGTTATTTGAAGTCATTTTATTTAGATGCGATTCACCTAAGAAAAAGAACGCGCTTAGTGTACACTAAATTGGTTCTACACGTGTAAACGCGTTTATAGCACCAAATTGCATTTCACTAACATAAAGTTCACAACAAATCTCAAAGTTTCATCTTCAGAACGTCCAATGTTGCACGGTTAAACTTCATTAAAGCCGTTAAAGTCCTGCCAGTGTAGTGTCGTGGCGAATGGAAAATCATAGACGAAAAAAATAATGCGTTTGGGTAGTTTATATATCGTTTCTTGCTTTTTTATTGATCCCCGTAGGAACTCGTTTAATGAGAACTAAGTTTTATAAAATGAAGTTGTGCGATTGGTGAAATCCTCCCTTAAGACATACTACTGAACGACGTACTACTGAAAACAGTCAATAATTGCAGTATATCATTTTTATGGGAGACATGGACACGACCGCGGTCGAAGTTCAAAACGAAATGACTAAACAAACTTGCAGTTGACGTCATATTTTTTTTCTCCAGAAGGCGTTTTACCACTAAATCTGAAAAATATACTGAGGGCCGCAAGAGTGAAGCTTACGGGAAAGTGGGCTAGATAAGATTCTAGCAGGGTAGGAACGGTCTAAGTCCTAAGAGATTGCGTGTCCAAAAAAAAAAGTGAGGCGAGATGATTTACTAAATAAATCTCACAAGATATATTCTAAGATATCTTATAATCTCACAGTCAAACAAAATTCTTAAGTAAATAAAGTTCACACACAATATAATCAATTTATCATAGCATTTACTAAATCGTTTGTTTGGGAAACATTGTTAAAACAGCACGTAATTTGCCAACAGTTATAATATAATAAGCCAGCTTTTATCGTAGAAATAAAATTCAATAATATTATTCGATAAAAATAAGTTATGACAATTTAATGAAAAAAAAGGAAGTGCTAATTTTTGATTTAGGACTAATCTGAAATACATAATCTCAAAACATGATTAAATAGATGGTGGCGAACTAAGTCAGGGTCTCGCTGGCAAGCAAGCTCAAGTTTTTTTATTTATTTATTTATTTATTTATTAAACATTCTTACAACTATCATTACAGACTAATATCCAATTCGATAGCGTAGTAAATAGATTATTGAATATATTCATGTATAACATATGACCGATAGTGTCACTTTTGTGAACTCACTCAAAGGACATACTCGTATGAATAAGTCCAACTTGTTGTTGACTTTGTTAAGTATTCGGATTGCTTCTACAATGGGCGCGTATTTTAATAAGTTCGTTCTAGAGCGCGGCGTCGCGAAAAGCTCGGGAGACCGCCTCCGCCACACATACCTATCGGGGACGTTCAGTGCCAGCCACTGCAGTAAACCCGGATAAATTAATTTGCCACGCAACACTTTAAACATAAACCACGCCAAACTCAAGTCCCTCCTGGTCTCCAACTTGTTGTATCCCACCATGCCTAACACAAACAGCGTCGGATACATCAGCGGGTAGAAAGGATACACTCCATACAATTTTAAGTACAGAAAACGCAATACTTATTTTTGAATACGTTCCAGCATGAGCTTGTACTTGCTCTCGTGTGGGGCCCACACAGCCGCGTTGAACTCCAGCTGACTTCTCACGAACGCATCGTATAACGCTGTAATCGCCCTAACATTCCGAAACGTCGCGGACCTTCGTAGTACGAAGCCTAAGCGTCGGTATGCCTTCTTACAGCCGTTAGAAACGTGATCCCGGAAGTACAGCTTGTCATCTACCCGGACGCCGAGATCCCGCACAGACTTTTCCCTTGACAAAGTAATATCATTTACCTTGTAGTCGTGAATCAGGGGAGTCATCGCTTGGCTAAACGAAATGACCGAACATTTGGAGACATTAAATTCCAGCTTATTTTGCCGACTTCACTCGACTACCTTCGCCAGGTCCTGCTGGAGGCGCTCACAATCGCTGAGGCCTTTGATCGCCAGTAACAACTTGAGATCATCCGCGAATAGTAGGCATATTACATACCTAATTATCTCCGGTAAGTCATTAATCATTATGAGAAATTTTAATGGCCCCAAATTACTACCCTGACTCACGCCAGATTCTGTAGCATATAGTGCTGATCGACAGCCCGCAAATTCTACGTACTGCGTCCTGTCTCTCAAATAATTTACAAAAAATAGCAGTAGCTTAGGAGTAAAACCTATTTTAGCCATTTTTGTCAGCAGAATGTCATGATCGACAACATCGAATGCTTTTCGGTAATCCAAATAAGTAGCATCTACCTGCAACCCCTTATCTACATGGGGTGTAATGTACTCCATCGATTCTAACAAATTACTACTAGTACTCCTGTTTGGACGAAAACCGTGTTGGCAATCCGTCAGCGACGATTCAATTTGCGCTTGAATCCCCCTTTGGATGGCGGCTTCAAATACCTTTGCGGGCGTCGAAAGGCCTATAAGACTCGACTCTGGTTTCGTCTCCTCCTTTATGTATAGGTACAACGCGGGACATTTTCCACCTATCCGGAAAGTACGAACTACCTAAACATAAATTAAATATATGCGTCATCGGCTTCGCTAACACCGTCCGGCGGTCTCTTATTATAAAAGCTGGAATGCCATCCGGGCCGGCCGACTGTTTCGGTTTTAGAAGCTTGAGGGCTGTGCTCACCTCCTTTAGTGTGAGGGACGGCAGGTGTACGCGCGAGCTGCCGCCGCCTCCCGTCGCCTCCCGTCGCGACGGCCTCGTCCACACTTAGCTTAGTTTCGCCTTCGTTTTATTAAACACCGAATAAAAATAATCAGCGAATTCATACGCACATTGCTGACTAGACAACTCCTCCCCATTTTTTATAATTTTACTACGATTACTGGAGTGATTTTTACTTTTAATATAATTCCAGAACATTTTTGGGTCCTTAATTAAATTATTCTGTATTCGTTCCTCATAATTTTTTAGGGCGATATTTATAGTTTTTCTAATATTAGCTCTGCACGAGGAAAATAATAGGTAATCGTCCTGAGACCCCGACCTTTTATACTGCTTATGTAAACGTGACTTTAATTGTAGATCCTCGATAATATCTTTCGTGTACCATTCGGGATAATTCCGTTTACAGTTTAGTTTTTTGTGTTTGGGGGGAACACTAATACTAAATAATAGTTAATTGCGAAGTTTACCGAATGATGCATGAGTTTCGGTTTCGGCTATATTTTGGCCGAAACCGAAACTAAGGCTGAAACTAGATTTTTTGGCCGAAACTGGCCGAAACCGAAAGTTCGGTCGGTCACTATTTAGCAATTCCTCTCAATCAATTCAGCAAATGAATTGTCAAAACTGTCAAACTGTCAAAAAAATACAGAAATGAATTGCAAGCAGAGTTGCATTTTGCGATTTTAGAAAAATGAATCATATTATGATTCATATAATGATTCTTCAAAGCGACCATTTTAGCCCCGCAGGTCTCTACCGGCATATTTGACTACAGAGTCGTATCACACGAATGTTATGCGAAATGCGAGTTTCTTACGCCGGTTCTTCTCGCCGGGGTAGTTCCCGAACCGGTGGTAGGCATCAGGTAGACATTCTGAAAAAATTTGATTCAAATTTACTCAGAAATAAAACATTTTTTATTTTATTTTATAAAGAGGCGTCACCCTGCTTAACAGAGGCCTACCACTATTATGGATTCGTCACCCCCCTCCCCTCCCCCCTCTATTACATTATTCACACCACTATTGCACAGACACTCCATGGCGTATTTTCCAGGGACGGTCTTGTCTCGGCGGCCCAAGTCACCACTCGCAACTTGGCGCTCGGCGTAGCTGAGTGCTTCTGGCGCATGGTCCGGGACTCAGTGGAGCAGCAGGCCGACGCGTTCAAGGCCATGAGGTTTAACCTGGAGACGGAGTGGAAGAATACTTTCCCCAGGTATAAGCTTAGTTATATTTATTTACTAATACCTTTATAGTTATTGACACATAAGCCAGAGGTGGTTTAAAATGGCTGTGATCTTAAATCTAGGCAAATATACACTAGAAGACGCCTGCAGCTACTTTGCTCCAAAACTTGTTTATCGTGCAGGAACCGTACATTTTTCCGGGCCAAAAATTATTGTATGTTCTTTTCCGCATAGCATCTCCGTACTAAATTTCAGCAAGAAGTAACAGACATACAGACGGACAGACACACATACACTTTCGCATTTATAATATTGCCTCGCTTACACTACATCGTTGTTGCAGACAGCGCGAGCTAGACCGCGACGAGCTATTCGAGCGTGCTCGTGCCGAGCTGCTCGACCAATCGGCTGAGCTGTCCGCAGTCGCCGCCGCCAACTGGGAGGCGCGACTGACGGGGGCGCTGTGGGACGCCGCCGCGCCTAAGGTGCTGGACCAGATATACCTGCCGGCGGCCGCGCAGGCGCACGCCGATGTCGGTGAGTGGGGGGAGAAGTGTTGATGTGAAAGTGTGGGGGATGAGAGTGGTAGGAGAGTGAAGATGATGGACCGGATGTACCTGCCGGTAGCCGCGCAGGCGCACGCCGATGTTTGTGAGTTGATGGGGAAGGGTGGAGAAAGTGTTGATGCGAAAGTGTGGGGGAGAGTTGTTGTGAAAGTGTGGGGGAGAGTTGTTGATGTGAAAGTGTGGGAGGAGGAGGGGGGGTTAGGTTAGGTTAGTGGGTATTGAAGTGTAAATGTGGTTGAGGAGTGTTGATGTAAAAGTGTGAGGGAATGAGTGTATCAGAATGGAAATAATGAACCAGATATGCTGTAACAGACATACTAGCATTTTGTTTTATAACAAAGCATTGTTTGCGTATTTGATAAGCAGGCGTGTTTTAACTTTTAATACGCATGTTTGACATTTGCTTCAAATTGAATGACATCCCCTACGAATAATAAAAACTAAGGAAAAGTAACTCCGGCAAAAAACATGCTCCACAATACTTGTCAAAAAAGTGTACCTCAGGTACACATTTCAATACATTTGCAATATTAAGGTGACCTTGAGCGGTACTAGGCTGACGTTACATGACAGATCAAAAGGAACCAAAATTAAAATGGTAATAGTATGGGAGTTACGATTCCTTAGTTTTTATTATTCGTAGGACGTCCCATATGAATATTTTCCAAATGAACATGAAAGTAATTCTACACAGGGTTGTTCCGTATATTTTTCAAATGCAGTCCTATTAATATTGATGGGCAAGTGTATTTCTTTTATACTTATTAATGTCTTGTCTTTAGAGTGTGTAAAGCTTCGTCCTATCAAGTATGACAAGAATAGCGATGCAATGACAATGTGGAACGATCCTTATGATATTGATTACAGTAAGATTTGACAAATAATTTTTATGGTATACTTTTAGTTACTTTATAAATACCTATTTATACATTGTAATTTTCCTCTAGTTTTTATTGTTCGAAACCTAAAATTAAAGTAAAATATGTCTAATTATACTAACAGTCATATATAACGTTAATATCTCATCTATGTATACTTAAATTTCCTGAAGTAAACAACCGATATTAGTTTTGTGTTTTTCCCTTTATAGAAATGTTACAAGAAAAAAGTATATTTATTTCTACAACTTCGTACTGTTTAATAGATTTGTTTTGTGTACTATCAGAAAAGTTGATTCATAGGCAGATGGCAGACCGAGATGACAGACGTAATTACATCGCGTTATCGCGACAGATCACGAATAATATTGAATTGACATAGCTCGACCAAATCACGTAGGTCCCTCAACTACCTATGAATCAATTTTTTCGATGGTTCATAAAGTATTTTTTTTTTCTTTTTTAATCTTTATTCGGGACTTGCTTGTATATTTTTCTAGAATTTTATCACACCGTAACTTAAACAATATTTAAAAAAAAATATCTCCATTACAGACAAATTCAACACGACGGTCGACATAAAACTCCGCGAGTGGGCGGAGGGGGACCTCGCGGCGGTGTCCGTAGCGGCCGGCCGAGAGGCGTTACGGGCCGAGTTCGCAGCCCTACTGTCCAGAGCCGGTGATACGGACCCCGTGTATGAGCCGCTGAAGAGAGCGGCGGTAGAAGAGGCCCTGGCTAGACACCAGTGGGAGGATAGAGCGCAGGACGTAAGTTGATAGAAAAGTGTGAAGTTTGATAGGTAAGTGTAAGAGTTGATGGAGAAGTGTAGAGAGTTTATAAAGTAGGAAGTTATATGATATTTTAATAGAAAAGTATTGAAAAGGCAAGTGTAGAGGTCAGTATAAGCTTTAGTGAAAGGCAAGTGTACTTTTCTTTTAATCTTTATTGGTAAAAGATGGTTCCGCCATGTTTCTAAAACCGGTTTTCCTTGGTACTTTTCTTTTGTCTCACTCTTATCATCCTTTCCTTCAGGTTCTTCGTGTGCTCCAACTGAACGCCCTCCAGGACCGAATGGTCCGCTCCCGCGCGGACTGGGACGCGGCCGTCGCGCTCATGGACAGCGCGCTGAAGGAGCGGCTCAGCGCTACGTCGGAGCAGCTCCACGAGCTCACAGGTATGTCGCCCCGTCCCGCTCGCACACATCGCCCTGTCCCGCTCGCACACACGGCCCACTGGGACTTACGTATGTTGGGGACGTTGGTGGCGACATCTGTATTGAATAAGAACCAAACTGTCAGCTTTTAAACGGAACTGTCATTCTTGCGAAGCTTTTTGTAAACGTTTGATACGTGCCGCGCGCATTCAGCGCCGCTACTTTCACAGTGAACTCTATACAGGGGTCTCATACACACCCTAAAGTATCAACACTTACTTTTCTTACAAACTGTAAATCTACGTCTTAGTGTATAAACACACTAGGCCGAAGTTACGCGGCGTAAATTACGTCCGCAATCAAACGCATACAAATACGGACGGAACGTGACGGAATAGTGTCATCGGTAATTTAAAATACATTGCGGGCGTAATCATGCTGAATTTACGCCGCGTATCTTTGGCCTGTGTGTTTAGACACTTACGCCACTATATATAATGTTTGTCTGTGTGTCCGCAGGTCCCGGTTTCCGCGAGCGCTGGCTGTACTGGCGCACGCCGACCGCGGAGCAGGCGCGCCGCTCCACGACGCTCGCCGAGCTGGAGAGGCTGGGGGTGACGCGGCCGCAGCTCACTTATGACGAAGGTATTACACCGCCGTGTGTGTGTGTGTGTGCAGCAGGCACGCCGCTCCACGACGCTCGCCGAGCTGGAGAGGCTGGGGGTGACGCGGCCGCAGCTCACTTATGACGAAGGTATTACACCGCCGTGTGTGTGTGTGTGTGCAGCAGGCACGCCGCTCCACGACGCTCGCCGAGCTGGAGAGGCTGGGGGTGACGCGGCCGCAGCTCACTTATGACGAAGGTATTACACCGCCGTGTGTGTGTGTGTGTGTGTGTGTGTGGGTGTGTGTGTGTGTGTGTGTGTGTGTGGGTGTGTGCGCCATGCGCCATGATCCTGCATCGCACTATGAGCTCGACACGCGGGCTGCAGCCTGATCAAGTATACCACCAACACGGTCGGAAGACCTTCCATTATGGCCGCCATGCATATCCCCACAATGTGTGAAAAATATGTGTGGCACTCGGGGACTGCCGCGGTATACTAGTCTACACGCTTACGTCTAGTAGGCCGCACACCAATACCGTTCCAAAGTCTGCCGAATTGAAACGACGTTAGACGATGTGTTAGGTTTATTCTCGTTACGGAATCTATACTAATATTATAATTCTGCAGAGTTTGTTAGTTTGTTTGTTTGTTTGAACGCGCTAATCCCAGGAACGTTTTATACGTGGGAGAGCCATGCTTCGGCACGAATGGGCCGGTTCGACCGGATAAATACCACGTTCTCACAGAAAACCGGCGTGAAACAGCGCTTGCGCTGTGTTTCGCCGAGTGAGTGAGTTTACCGGAGGCCCAATCCCCTAACCCCTACCCTATTCCCTTCCCTACCCTCAACTATTCCCTTCCCTTCCCTCCCCTATTGCCCTGTTCCCTCTTAAAAGGCAGGCAACGCACTTGCAGCTCTTTTGATGCTGCGAGTGTCCATGGGCGACGGAAGTTGCTTTCCATCAGGTGACCCGTTTGCTCGTTTGCCCCCTTATTTCATTAAAAAAAAAAAAAAAAAAAAAAAAGAACTACAGGTCCGATTTGAAAAATTCTTTCAGTGTTAGATAGCCCATTTATCGAGGAAGGCTATAGGCTATATTTTATCACGCTAAGACTAATAGAAACGAAGAAATAGAGGAAAATGTGGAAAAAAACGGGGGGAAATTATTTGAAAGGTCTTATTTGAACGCGCTAATCTCAGGAAATACTGGAACACTGAAAGAATTTTTCAAATCGGAATTTGAAAAATTCTTTCAGTGTTTGATAGCCTATTTATCGAGAAAGGCCATTGGCTATATTTTATTATTCTACAACTAATAGGAGCGAAGAAATAGAGAAAAATGGGGGAAATTATATGAAATGCTTATTATCTTAAGATTCTTAAGAACTACTGGAGCAATTTTTGTTATTTGGCGAATATGAAGAATAGACCACTTTAAGGGACATAGGCTATTTTTTTGCGGAAAAATGTACGGTCGCGAGAAATTCCTAAATTACGCAAGCGAAGCCGCGCGGAACGTCTATATATAATAAAATCGTAGGAAAGTCAAATGCTGTACATTGAATATTTTTGTACAATAAATAATACTTGGGACGTGATCTACTATACTAACGCGGACGAAGTCGCGGGCAACAGCTAGTTTGTTGATAATGTTATTATGAACTATTACAGTGGTAGCGGCTCGGGACAACCTGCGCCGCCGCGGTGTGGAAGTCGACAACGACTACATACGAGAGACGTGGCGGACTGTCTACATGCGGTGAGTGGATGAACCCCCTTTACCACATATTTAAAAAAGAAATAAAATATTTTAGTAGAATACAACCGTTACAACCAGGGATGTTGCGAATATCCGCATCTGCATCCGCATCCGCATTAAATCAATGCGGATTTTTATGCGGATGCGAATGTCATACAAGTTGCGACAAGAAAAAAAAAAGCGGCGGGGTCTGTGAATAGCGCGTACCGTTTGCGCGTGTCAAATGACCAATGGGAGCGAAAAAAAGGGGAGGCACAATAGTGTTCCATTATAGTACCACCAGTTTTTGATAAGTTTTGTATCGTCAATGAATGTAAAATTATAACATGTTTTACACTACTAACAACATGATCTCAGTTACATTCAAAGGAATTTGAACGAAAAATTCCTTTGTACTTCTTAATAATTTATGATTCATAAGTTATTGAGAAAAAGAAAGTTATCTCGGCTAAGAAGACTTAACCGAGATAATTTTCTTTTTAAATTTAGCATATTTCCTACTCTCGTGAAATTTTCCACATATTTTTCAGAATCAACCGTTTAGCTAATAGCTGTTAGAAGGGGGAGACACTGAACACTAACGATTTCTTCCACTTTAAAACTTTGCATATTTCACAAATGGAGCCTTAAATCGGAAAATGATCTGGGAATACTCGTAATATTTTTAAAAACCCTATCCAACGACACCACAAACGGTGGAGTGGATGCGAAATAAATAAAATTATCCCCGCTTGATGTGTAAGGGAGGCCCCATAAATGTTTTTAAAGGTTTTATATACCACTAGATGATGCCCGTAACCCTGTTGCGCCAAAATTCGTTTATCGTGTTCCCGCGATACCGTACGTTTTTCCGGGATAAAAAGTATCGTATGTCCTTTCCCGGGACTCTCTCCATGCCAAATTTCAACAAAATCGGTTCAGCGGTTTGAGCGTGAAGAGGTAAGAGCCAGACAGACAGATAGACGGACAGGCAGACAGACAGACACACTTTCGCATTTATAATATTAGTATGGATGGATTTTGTCGACATCGTTTATAAGTGTGTGCATTCACGCCGAATTTCGGTTTTGTAGGCTATTCTTTGAGCGAAACCGCGGAGAAACAGAAGACAGACGGACAGATAGACCGAAAATATAAGGGTTCCTTGTTGATTACGGAACCCTGAAAACGGCGACAGGATCCGACGCATTTATTGTGGTGCATCAATTGTCTTGTGTAAATTAATCACTACGGGTTTGTTTGTGCTTCATACTTAATAAAAAGCGGCATTATTACTATTTAATAATTTAAGTATAACGCTTTATGCTCCTATAAATAACTTCGTGTACTTACTAACAAAAAAGTGGTAGAGGTTTTTAAAAATTTGTTTTAAACCTGAACCTGTATTATTATTTTGTAATACATTAATAAAAATGAAAATAATACTTTTTCATTTTATTAACTATATTTATGTAGGATCCGCAACATCCGCATCCGCGGATGTGAACCTCTAAAAATCCGCATCCGCATTCATATCCGCGGATGTGAAAAAATCGGGATCCGCAACATCCCTGGTTACAACCACAGACAGATCAAGATAGATACCGCATGTCCCTCCATTTGTATGAAAACGAGCGTGCCACTTTTTTCCTCCTTACTGTGACGTACCGATGATAAGAAACGTGTCCAGTATCTAACGGTCGTTCCCAATATTCAATCTATCTCTGGTATCAATTCAATGTTAGCTGCGATCGGTTGTATGTCAAAACATACAACCGATCGCAGCTAACATTGAATTGACATAAAATATATGTCCCTAATGTCTAATGCGAGCTATTCCTATCTCTAGTAGGGCAAAACCAGAGATAGATCAAATATTGGGAACGGCCGTTAGTCAACATTTCTATTTCGACTTCTACAGCTGAATTATTAGGCATTTTTAAAATTCTGATTGACGTCCAATTCCAATAGCAGACTAAAGAACAGACTTTCGAAAGACGAGCATTGCTCGTCGTTTGGGAACGCCATATGGCACGCGAAGTACATACACATGCGGTATCTATCTAGATCAATGTCTGTAGTTACAATTTACAACAGATTTAACCTCCAACCAAAATTAAAGGTTTTAAACATTTCACGTGTCTGTCTGTTGTTTTGTTTTGAGTATTAATTTTTTGTAATAGACTGTCTCTCACTTGACCGATTTTTTTTTTCTTTTCCAGAAACTTCCTCTCCCGAGCGCAAAACCGTGCTCGCGACTGCCGCAAGAGTTTCTACCTGTACAGCCAACAAAATGGCGCTGAGGTGAGTTTCATTTAAATCAGCATAGCCGAAGATGATTTTTTTAATGACATATTCTGGGCATTTCATTAACGGCCGTTCCCAATATTTGATCTATCTCTGGTTTTGCCCTACTAGAGATAGGAATAGCTCACAATTGACATTAGAGACATGTCTCTAATGTCTAATGTGAGTTATTCCTATCTCTAGTAGGGCAACGGCCGTAAGGCGAGGATAAACCCCTATTTGTTATTCCGTGACTCCCGATTTACCTAGTTCCAATATAATAACGAAGTGTTAAAAAATATGAGATATAAAGCACAATAATTAAAATAACTTAAACCATAAACATCTTAATAAAACGTAATACTTTGGCTGTAATTAATTTACAAACTCACCTCCGATAAAAAATCTATTTCATCGAAATATAAGTATTAAGTAGGATAATTATACATTTTATTTGATTAAATTGTTAGTAAATCTATATTAAAATCTTCTGAACCGTACAATTTGGTTTCTTAATATTTATTTCCAAAGATATTTAAAAAAACATGAAAAATAGAGAAGATCCGCCCGAGTAACTACAGTTTTATGCTAAGCTAAAAAGAATCTTATTGCAATGCGTATACGCTTGATCTTTGGTTTTGTGCAAGGTTATCGTTTTGGATTGAGATTAATCCCCATTTTAAGTAAATGTACCAAATTTCATTTAAATCACTTTAGCGGTGAAGAGGTCTGTTACCTCTTCACAAACTATCTTACTAAATTACTAAACGAACTATTGCATTAATTATAATATTAATACGGATTATCATTATAAAATATCACATTTTGGATTGCTGCAGAAGGAGTGTTGTGAGGTGGTGATGTTCTGGCGGGTACAGTCAACACTGCGGACGACGGCAAACGCGCTGCGGCAGCAGATAGCCAACAGGGAGGCCGCCAGGCTCGACAGGGACCTGAGAGAGGTGCTGGACGAGGTTAGTGGCTACTTACACAACTCCCCAGCCTGCTAGCAACACTCGCCAGCATCTAGATGCTGTTGCTAGCAACACTCCCCAGCATCTAGCAACACTCCCCAGCATCTAGCAATACTCCCCAGCATCTAGCAACACTCCCCAGCAGCTAGCAACATTCCCGAGCAGCTTGCAATACTTCCTAGTAGCTAGCAGCATTCACCACCAGCTAGCAACACTCATCACCTGCTAACAACAATCCCCAGCAGCTAGCAACACTCCCCGACCGCTAGCAACACTCGCCGGCCGTGCGGCCGCACATGCGTAGTGCTTCGTGCTTGAGACGATGCCATTGGACGATCTGCGTGTATCGTCCAATGGCCGTGACGATACAGATGCAGCTAACTTTTTCACCGCAGCCGCTTTCACCCTAAAGTATTATCACTTAGTTTTGTTACACCCTAAATGTATTCTAACTTTCAGATGGCAGCGGATTCGGAACTCAAGAAGAAATTACTTTGTGGCCGTAGAGTGGAACTTGCAGAAGAACTGAGTAAGTTACAAATTTGAATTGATATTTGAGAATGTGTGTGGACCATATAGTTAATATAGCTAGTGAAATAGAGAAACAAAGGCCTGAGCAAGAGAGATGTCACTATCAGTAACACTGCGTGGTAAAAAGAGACGTGTGATACATGACAGCAGCACTCTTTTTTTGACGTCCAGTCGGCACGTGCCGCACGTTGACAATTTAATCTCATAGAATTCATGTTCAATCATGCTTGTGTAAGTGTATACGTACACATATTTTTCACACAGATGAAAACCAATTTCGGTTTCGTTTGACAGCTCGAGATTATTGCTCTATTCCGCTAGGTATATTAACTTTATGGTGTGGACTGATTTGATGTAGTTTTTAATTTGTTTTGTTAAAAAAAGCTGACATGATCTATACTCCACTCGGGCTAGCTTGTCGCTAGCGGTCGTTTGTCGCTCCCTGTCAAAAACTTGTCATTTTCCATATAAAACCACGATAAACAATGTCTGACACTTCATTGTCAATCGCGGTTTATATGGAAAATTACAAGTTTTTGACAGGGAGTCAATGACCGCTAGCGACAAGTTAGCCCGAGTGGAGCATAGATTCAAGAGTGTTTCTAGAAATAGTTGATATCAGTTTGACGTTTCTGTGTGTATCTGTGTGCATAAAAGAATGTCGTTTGTTACAGAGCGAGTGAGACAAGTGCAAGAGAAGCTAGAAGAGTTTATAGAGGCGTTAAATAAAGAGAAGTAAACTAGTCGTAGACAATGTTATATATAAGTTATATTTATAATAAAATGTTGCACATTATAGTTCTTTTCTTTTTTTAATAATATGCGTATATTTTTATAAAATTACGGGAGCCATTGAGTCGCCGGATGACACATGCAACCATGCAACTTTTTATCCTGGAAAAATGTACGGTTACTGTGCCATAAACGAATATAATGTGTCGTTAGATAAGTGATTGATATCGTTAATAAATAAGATAGGTATTTTCAATCAGTACAAAAAACTATAATCACTTTATTCATTTTATTGTTTACACTTTACTGCCATCTTGGCCCATATCATAAATACCTTACAGACTAACATGCAGCTTGGCAAAAAAGAGTGCATTTTAAATTTTATACGCTACATTTTTGACACAAAAAAATATGGCAACACTACAAGTACTGTCATGTTGCCAATAAATAAAAACTTTAGTTCCACTGTCACTGCCATAGTCTTTTTTGCCAAGCATTTAGCTTTACTCAAAATAACATGACTAGCAATATAATTTACGAATGAGCATATATCAACATATTAATGATCGTATTATTAAACGATTTTAGGGTGTCTAAAGTTTTGTCCCTATGATCAATAGGACATTCCCCTCTGGAGAATATGTGCTCGACTAGGACCAAAGATTCAGTACGTTTTTTGCAAAACATACCTTTAATCATTGGCAGGGCTATGGGATTATGTCCTTCATCATATTCAAAGTGATGTAAAAATAATACAAGTACATGCTTGTATATATCGACGATAGAAAAAAAGTATTCAACGGTCAATTGTTTTATATCACTGTCTATTCTTTCTCCAAGCTTTACGCCGACCGATTCAATAGCATCTTCTATATTCTTGTCTAATTTTTCGAAGATACTTGGATTTTCTTTCATTGATTCTTTCACTGAATTATAGTACAGCATAATAATACGTATTTCTATGTATAGAGCCAAATATTGCTCCATTGGGAGTATTTTTTTCATGTTTTCCATTATTCTCTGAAATACTGGCAAACTGCATGCGTAGTTACCCAAATATGCCTTGTTATATTTTAATGCTCTTATTACTCTATAAAGGAGTCCGTATAACTTTTTTTTGGCTTCCTCCCCTAGAGTTTCATTTAAAGTAGCTGCTTTATTGAAGAATGCATCACATACATTATCAAGTCTCTCTTTTTGTTCAATTTCAGATGTGCACATCATCAAGTATTTTACCATAATACGCAAATTTAGGCCATGAATTTCTGTTTTTTCGTATTCGTGTGCAACAATGTTCTCAAAAACAAATTCTTTATTTAAATACTTGTCGATTATACTACGTATTAAAATATGGTCTTCTACTAGTGGCAACACATTTTCAACTTTACAAAGAATATTCGTTGCATCTTCTTTATTAATTTTTGAAAAAACTTCATAAAGCAATACCCAGTATTCAGCTTTAATATCGTCCGGGATATTTTTGTTCTTCTTCAATGAATTTAAAAGGTATTTGCTCCTTTTATCTGTTACTAATTCCTTGATCAGCTTTTTTATTACTTCCCAGACTTGGGGATCGATGGTTTGTTGTCTGAGATAGGTTTTAGCTGCCATTTTTAAAACAGCCGCTGGGCGCAATTTGCTAGCAGCTACAAAGATTTCTTTAGAAGATTTCGAACTTAGACCCAAACGCGTAGCAATCCTTACAGTGCGTCTCCATTGCAAGAGTAAATTTACATAGGATTTCTGATCCTTCGCTCTGCAAATAAAAACTTTATTGGCAACAGCTTTAGCACCTAATGTTTGCCAATCAACACTATCAATATTCAATGTTGGTCTAATTTTGTGCGCAGTTGCTCTAAACGCCGCGCCTAGTCGTTTTTTATCTGCTTTATTGTCTATATCGTCTACAACTTTGAGATTTAAAAAAAGATTTGTTGAGAGAATGTTGATCGCACGCGCAATCCAAGATTGGGGGTTGGACTTCATTTCGTCGAGTAATAAAGTTTTATGTAGCTCAGCCAGACCATTAGGCTCATTAAAATAAAGAGCAAGAGCCCGTAAAAATCGGTCATGATGAGGACGCTTCTCCTTTAGTAATGATGCAAATTTTACGCCATTCTCAAGCACAGACGCGTCATGTTTCAAAACATTAATGTATGATGCGTCGTTGTCGATTAATTGAAATGTTTCCTTCAGAAGAAGTCGTCTTCCTATTTTACGGTCAAATAATTGTCGTAAAAAACCAGCATCAGTCCGTGCCTTTTCAACCAGAGTGGTTTCAGCATCAAGGATATCCTTAATCTCGAGTTTGTATTCATCTAGCGTATCCAAAAACATATTCGGTTCGCTATCCAGAAAAATCTTCGCAAGTCTAGGACCTACGACTGCTCTCTCTTTGAAATTCAACTTGTAATCTCTCAGGGTGGAGGAGTCTTTAAGAAACGCCGTTATTATCGCATCCGTTAATGGTATATCATTAATTAAATGTCGCAATACCACTGCATGTATACCCTCGATACATTCTAACTCGGCTATCCCTCCATCCAGTCCCAAATGATGACCAAAGTTGATCATCATGTCCCAGGTGGGGTCGGGTAGTCGCCACGCGGCGGCTCGCTTCACAAGGGATCTGACGACTGCCGCTCGCAGGTTGCTGGGCTCGTTCATGTGCTTCGTCACCAACAGCGTCAGCAACTTGTCCACTTGCTCCGGAACTCCGCCACTTTTACTCACGAGCACCAGGAATATGTTCATTCTACCCTCAATCGTTCCTTCACTCGGTAACTTTTGTGTGAGTTCATGGAACGCACTGTTGAAATTTTTAAAGCGATATTTGTCGAATAGTAGATCTAATGGTGATTTTTGTGTAACAATCGAATCCCACTTGCCATATTTCCTTTTTTTGAGCATTCTTTTAAAGCGCATTTGTCGCTCGAAGCAAATAGGTTTAGCTTCAGCATCCTTGAAAATATTTCGGTCTCTGATTATTTCTGGTTCTATTTTAATAGGTATCGGATATTTCCACTCTTTTATCTTATCTCCAACATTCTTATCGACAAATATCTGTTTTTTAAATGCTGCTCGTTCGTTAGCATTAACTTTTAATATAAGCGGTTCTATATTCTTATAGGTAAACCAGTTTTCTAGATATTCAGCTTGAGCTAATTTTAAAATAAGAGTTTTGGCCTCTTCGCTAGTTAACAATCTCGCCAACGTTTTCGTACGAAGAAAGTAAACCGTATACAGCTCTGGTTTAGCGTCGAATCTGTCCTTGAAGTTCTTTATTATGTATCTAGTTGCTTCTGGACTGAGCTTACCAAATTTTTGCATATTGAAGTATTTTTCAACGATGTCTAAATACAAGCAAGAGTCCGTCTTTAGGACACATTGTATGCTTTTAAAATAAGTCTCCTCGCTTTTTATATAGCGCAAAAGGGCATCGTTATTCGCTTGGAGACCTTCATAATATACTCGGGCAGCCTGCGGGCAGCTCTCGCAGAGTACCTTGAAGTCTTGCGGACTCAATATATGGACGACATTTTTTATTTCAGCCAGTATGTAATCGGCAGGACAGTGCCAGAGGAACTTGATAGCGATATCGCGATCCTTGTAGTATTCATAGAACTGCTGACATCTAGTGCTGTCTGTGAGATTCTTGTGCAGCCAGTGCCTCATCTTGTTGACGGCTGGCTGGATCATGTGCGGAAAGACCTCATCCTCCAGATAGCGAGGGTTGATGACGTCACAGTATCGGGGCTCCAACAGCCATAATGACTTCAGTGCCCGGCTCACGTATAGCATGTCATCATCCTTCAGATTCTGCAGTATGTACTCCACATCCCTCCGTTCGGAAGCTACGTCGATCTTGAATAGTCTGTCTATTGGCGATTCTTCAGGTGCTTGTAATATTTCTGTGTGAGTAACATTTTGCTTCAATGTCGTTGTTACCAGTTGATTGTAATATTTGTGCCTCTCGCCCAGGTTCGAGCCTTCCAGCAGTATTGGGGTGGTCATCTGAAAATTAGTATTTTATTAAACTTTCAAAAGTGAGTGGTAAGTGGTAACCAATATTCTTTGCTAGATTGCTTGCTGATGCTCGCAACAAGATTATCGCGCGGGAACACAATATATCCTATTTCCTTTCTCAAGATTCGAAGTATCTACATACAAAATCAGACTAACTTACTTAATTTGCAAAATTATAATAATTTGTATTCAATAAAATGCATTAATCGCTTTTAACGCGCAAGTTCACGTTATATTTTTTACTAGCTGTTGCCCGCGACGTCGTCCGCGGCAATATACTATATATCGATATATCAGCCTGCTACTTACTATATTGAATATAGTAAGTAGCAGGCTGATATATCTCAAGAATCGTGCTAGCTAGAAAGTTGGAATTACAAAATATGTATGAAAAAATATAAAAATTTAAAATATATCCTCCTCCTTTATTGAATGTCGGTTAAAAGGTAGCTTAAGTTAGTCCTTATTATATCCGCTGTCTGCCAAAAAAAAGTCCCGTTAAAATAGCTCCAGCCGTTTCAGAGATTAGCCGGAACAAACAGACAGACATACAGACAAAAATTGTAAAAAGTGCTATTTTGGTATATGTACCGTATGTACATTCATATGCATGTAGTAAAAAACGGTTCTTTCAATATTACAAACATACACTCCAATTTTATTTATGTAGTATAGATGTATAGATAAGGGAAGATATTCATTAATTTCTTTGTAAATGTACCATAGGCGAGTAGGTAGGTCTAGAAATAGCGTCTAGATGGCGGGCTACTATTTCCAGCGTATTCTTATATTCAGATTTCAGACTATACTGCGAAAGCTATTTTAAGAATAACGCAATAAAGTTTCATTTTAACACTCGCATATTTTAAGAAATAGTTTTGATATCCATCGATATACAAACTTAGCAGTATATTAATTACGGTATACTGCATAATTTCTAATTTTGCACAATTTTTGCAAAATTACAGGCCACTCTGCTTGTTTACATTGTTCCAATACTTACTAATCCAGCGCTGGAATAAATCGCTGGATTGGAATAATCTAAACCGGCCAATACACATAAATAAGCCACAAACCTCAGAACAAGTTTAGCATTGTTAAGTATGCATCTCTAAACAATGTATTCATACCTCGAATCAAGTATCAACTCAACTCCACTGTCCACAACATATTTTATTCGAATGACGTAATTTTTATAGAAAATACGAAAAATGTTACCAATTAATTAATATTCTTCTTCTTTTGAATAAAAGCGACGATTTGAATATAAGAAAAAGAAGACGAAGATACGTGTCAAATTTGTTTTTCGAATATTTGTTTACAAATTAATTTGCAGAATAACAAGTTTTTTAATAATTTTACCAATCTAAATATTTGTAACACCCTTCGTACATACAGATGCAATATCAAAATGTGTGATACGGATTTGAAATCAGCCTTAAAATTCATTAGCAGAGTTTGCACTAATGTTTGCAGGTTGTGCCTACATTCCACTGATCCTGACGCTGACGGCGTAAATATTCATAAGTTTGTTCATGTAGAGACTCCTTATTATAAAAATGAAATGACTTACAACTCGGGCGAGTTAACTTGACACCTGGCTTAAATTTTACCCCTCCCTCGCTTCCCCGCGCAGCACCCCGCTCTCGTCGTACGCGTCCAGTAGCGTTAGCATATTATATCTGTTACCGTTACACGTGTGTTATTGAGTTTGCGTTTCGGAGTTATTTGTTAGTAGTTAATGGTTATTGTTTTTGGATTTTTGTTGAGTTTTGTTGTGTTATTTGTTAGTTGTTACGTTTGAACGTTAAATTTGTTAAGTTTTTGTTATTCGTATTAACGTTTGAACATTTCCGTGCGTCTGTGGTATGAATTAGCTACTCACGGAATATATTAATATGAAGCTAGATACAAATTATCGGACGCATCCATAAACCTCGTATTCCTGCTGGGGAACCCTTGGGCGAGTCCAACTCGTACTTGGTTAATACTGTGGTTAGTGTAGCCCTATAAAAATAACTAGTTCCGGTAACGTAATTTTTTTTTGAAATAACTTAAAATAAAAAAACTTTTTTTGCACTCAGTACTTAAGAGAAACGTCAATTGAACCAGGTGTCATGTTAATTCGCCCGAGTTGTACCAGTCTATTTTTCAAGAACTTCAGGTAAGTAACTACGTAACCTACCGTAATAAAAGGTCTATCAGTTTGTCCCTAATATCTGTCAATATTTTTTATTCCTTTGTATTTTTACTGTGGCAGGTATGGTAAACTTTTTTTGCACACTCAGGTAAAACATATTTATTTGTTGTAGGTGTTATCAGAATCGGCTTTACCTGATGTATTATGTGTCAACTGTGCCACCCTTACGGTCAACACCTTCTTATTCAAAAAGCTTTGTGAATATTCTCAGCAACAGTGGCAGACATCTTTCAACACTCTGAACAAGATTGTTGCTCAGTCAGAAACACTCAACACTAGAGCGGCATGTGTCTTTTTTAATGTTTGCGACGATGAGATGTTGACATCCTACTGTCCAATATCGAAGAAAACTAAGAAGAATGTCATAGCCAAACTCCAGAAGAACATGAAAATTCGATTAAAAAGGAAAGACGAGAAGAGGTGGATCCAGAAGAAAATTCCCTGCCCGATCTGCCCTAAAACATTCTCAAAGCTTTATGAGTTAGAATCACATAAAGAAGCCGTACACTATCCAAAAACAATACAATGCGATTTATGTGACAAAGTATTTAGTACTGACAGACTTTTACATAAACATAAAAAATTAAATCACATCAAATTAATTTGTAATGTGTGCAGCCAGGAATTCTCATCGAGACATTGCCTAAGATCACACATGGAAAAGCACTGTAAAAATTCTCTAAAATCCAGTATCGATAAACAAGATAAAAATACACTAAAGTATTCCTCACAATTAAAATTAAAAGAACAAAATACTTGTCCACGCTGTGATAAAGAATTTGTTAGTAGAAATTCATATAAATTTCACTTGAAAAATTGTGGGCAGTTTATTTGTGATATGTGCGGCAAACACTATTCTGTGAAGGCCAGTTTCAAAGTCCATTTAGCTTGCTCTCATGGTTTTGGTAGTAAGGTTTTATCTTGTAAATGGTGCCACAAAACATTTTTAAATTCGTGTAGCCTAAAACGGCACGAAGTAAAACATACAAAGGAACGAAACTTTTCATGTGAAATATGCAAAGCCAAGTTTGTGACAGACAGGGCACTCATATGTCATAGGAGGCTACACACAGGAGAGCGTCCGTACCCTTGTGACATATGCGGTGAGAGGTTTCTGAATACCTCGAGAAGGATGATGCATAAGCGCAGAGCTCATCTTGGACCCGACAAAAAATGTAAAATTTGTTCAGCTAAATTTTATATGAACCGTGACCTACAGAGACATAATAAGACCCATGAAAGCCAACTTGCTAAGGATTCTAATGTTGCTGAAATAAATTCAAAATCTGGGCTAGCAAGTGGAAAAAGCAAAGTAATTGAATGTTAGTAGTCAACATAACTTTTTTATGTAAACTATCGGAAATTAATATAGGTAACTCACAAGTTGCGGTACTGAAATCGTTTATGATTGTTATGTGTGATATTAATTAATACAATAAACAGTTACATTTTCAGATCAATTTATTTGATTGATTACTAATCCAGCAAATATTGTTTTGTAATAATATACAGTGTGGGAATATACTTGAGTGGCATAAGCCAACTGCTTAGATAAATGATTGGTCTCGCGCGCGCGCTCGACAGCGCGAGCGCGACCAATCATTCATCTAAGGCCAACTGTTACCATTTCAAATGTTATCATGCCTCCATTATTTTATAGACAGTGATTAGTGTTATGTTTTGAATACTGTGTGCAGTGGTGTGCAGTATGCTCAACGTTGTGTCACTTTCTGGGATTGTTCATAGTGCCATTTTGTGTTCGAAAGTTTTAATGAAGTGCCTCCCACTTTAATAAAACAACTGACTTAACTCGTTAACTTTACTGACTACTTTATAGACTTTTACTCTGTGACTGGACTTTAGATTTTCGTCTTGACTAAAACGTAGTAATTATATTCTCTTTGGACACCTCGTTGGACTTGAAATATTAAATAACCTCCTTTTTTCAAGTCGGTTAAAAATATATTATTTGACACTGGCAATCGTTTATGTAGCTGGCAACTGGCAAGGTAGGTGGCAGCATGGTGGCAGCCATATTCAAAAAAAGAATATATTTTGCTGGGAATACCAATGATTAAGGAAACAGATGGAAGCGACATAACTACAAAAATGTGTGGCCGGCGCCATATTGCCAAGAAATAAACACGGCGGTCTATAGTGATGGGACACTCGGTCGATATTTGTCGAGGATATCGATAAGTAAGTAAATGAGCTATTAAGGTTAAAATCTTTTAAATAAATGATCAAATTCTTCGCCTTATATTTTTTAAATTCGATAAAAAAGTACATCACTAAACGTCAAATCTACTAATTTCTATGTTGATTAAATATCGAAAATCAAGCCATGTTATAATCTATTCTATCACAAATCTTATTTATTGTCTAATTATTAACTAAATTAGCACATACGAAATCAAGCCATCGGTAAAATAACAAAAATTTTAGTAAAAATATAAACGTACCGATCCAAGGACAAACTTTTTTTAAATTTCTTCACTTTTTTGACGGACTATAAATTAATTAAAAAAAAAAACAAATTGGTCGAAAAATTTGACCGATATATCGATAGTTTTTTTGCGATATATCGAGACCGATATTGATATTTTTTCAAATATCGATGTATCGATATATCGATATCTTCTTTCAATTTCGACATCCCTATAATACGATACTTTGACAGTTTATGTACCTCGCAGAAACAGCGGACCATACGTGGGAGTGCCATGCTTCGGCACGAATGGGCCGGCTCGACCGGAGAAATACCACGTTCTCACAGAAAACCGGCGTGAAACAGCGCTGTATTTCGCCGAGTGAGTGAGTTTACCGGAGGCCCAAGCCCCTACTTTATTCCCTTCCCTACCCTCCCCTAATTCCTTCCCATCCCTCCCCTCCCCTATTACCCTATTCCCTCTTAAAAGGCCGGCAACGCACCTGCAGCTCTTCTGATGCTGCGAGTGTCCATGGGCGACGAAAGTTGCTTACAATCAGGTGACCCGTTTGCTCGTTTGCCTCCTTATTTCATTTAAAAACAACCGGCTACAGTATTTTGATTTGGTAGAGACCAATAAGCCGCATCCACTTATAAAAGACAATGGGGAATACGAAAGAGTGACGTTGTGTTTTTCAAGTATTATTTTCCTAAAATTGTGTTATTTCGGATTTTAATGTGTAATTTTGTGTATTAACCATTAAATATTCGAGGTCGTGCACAAGTGTGGGCAAGTGATACAACTTTAAGAAACGTGCCATTTGGTGTTCCCTCCAAAACTCCATCGAAAGTTTTAGTAAAGGGTCTATCACTTTACTAAAACTTTCGACTTGACTCGTTGACTTTACTGACTATTTTTCAGACTTTTACTAGACTTTTCACTTGATGATCATCTGGAAAAACGACTTAAATTTTGTAAACTTTTCACGAATTTTTTTTTCCCGCCATATTTTACTTGACAGTTGACACTGGCCATGGATAAAAGGTCGAGCACCATTTTATAAAAAAAAAGAAGAAGAAGAACCATTTATCATGGTTGCATGATACACCTCCGTTTTTCCAGTGTAAACAATATTAAACATTTCTAATCGCCTTTAATTCCAAAATTATCATGACTGACGCAGAATTAAATAGATCAGCTATAAAATTTATATGTGGAGATATCGATAATGTGTGTAGGTTATGTCTAAATATCATCGGTCCCGAAAGCAGTAAAATTTCGATTTACCAGATAGCTATAATTCAGACTCCGTATTACAACGACGAATTATCTTACCATTCTGTTTTCCAAGAACTTGGGGTAAGTAGCCTTCATGTGACTAGTACAACCTGATCAAAATATTTGTGGACTCGATTGGCAGAAAATGTAGTGATTACATGGTGTGGGAATATGCGTACTGGTATTTTGTTGGATACATATTGGATAGCACGGTTGATTCGTCATGACGTCATCAAATCAGGTCTAAAGATATTTTGAGCTGTTGATATTATGTATTGGAAAAAACAAAACATGAACTCCTCAACTTACTAATTAATTCACTTACTTTGTAATTCTTAGGTCTCAGATTTTTATACCGTTATTAATTTAAAACCCAATCCTATTGTGATACGAAAGACTAAGGACATTTAATTTTACTGTTAGTGGAAGTTTCCAAGTGAAATTTACTGTACATATTTGTTCCAGGTGACATCGGAACCGGCATTGCCAGGATTTTTATGTGTCAGCTGTGCCACTCTTTCTGTCAACGCCTTCTTATTCCAAAAGCTTTGTGAATGTTCTGAGCAACAGTGGAAAACATCTTTCAACTTGCTCGAAAAGTTTTTTACCCAATCAGAAACACTCAACACCCGAGCAGTGAGTGTCTTTTTCAATGTTGAGGAAAATGAGATGTTGACATCCTACAATCCAATGCCGGTGAAAAATAAGAAGTATGTTGTTGCTAAACTCCAGAGAAACATGAAAATTCGGAAGAAAAGGAAAAATGAAAAGAATATAATCCAGAGAAGGTTTCCTTGTCAGACCTGCGGTAAAGAATTCTCAAAGTTTTATGAGCTGGAAACTCATAAGCAGCAAGTACATTATCCAAAAACTATTGGATGTGATTTGTGTACAAAAAAGTTTAGCACTGAAAAACTACTCTGTAAACATAAAAAAACAAACCATGTCAGTCTGAGCTGTTATGTGTGCAACCAAGAATACTCTTCAAAGAATTCTCTTAGAACGCACATGGTCAAACATACTAACAATAAACAAGACACTTGTCCACGATGTAATAAAGAATTTAGCAATCCCCAATCTTATAAATTCCACTTAAAAAATTGTGGTCAGTATATTTGTGATATGTGCGGCAAAGAGTATTCTCAGAAATGTAGTCTAATGTTTCATCTAGCTTGCACACACGGCTTCAGTAATAACATACGTACTTGCTTGTGGTGCGACAAAAAGTTTTTAAACGCGAGCACGCTCAAACAGCACGAAGTTAAACATACGAGGGAACGGAACTTCACATGCGAAATATGTGGTGGAAAGTTTGTTACAAATCGGGCACTCATATATCATAGGAGACTGCACACAGGAGAGCGCCCGTACCCTTGTGATATATGTGGCGAGAGTTTCCTAAACTCATCTAGACGGATGATGCATAAGCGCAGAGTTCATTTAGGACCAGACAAAGAGTGCGAAATTTGTTCGGCTAAATTTCATTCAAACACTGAGCTCCAGAGACATAAGAGAAGACATGATAACCCACATTCTAAAGAATATTATGTTCCTAAAGGGAATACAAAATCTGGGCTAAAGAAGGGAAAAGTCAAAGTAATGGTAAACTATAATGAATATTATTAGTTTAATAGTTTTGTAAATGAAAAGCTTGAATCAAACATTTATCTAGTAGCTGTGCTTTAATATGTGGTAACCAGGGACACAACTACACACACCGGTCAAAATTTAAGGACTGATCACCAACCAAATTATGTATAGACAAAGTTCTCCGTTGGTCAACTATGCTACCAGTAGCATAATTTTTATCAGGCATGTATTTAAATCAATATCTGTATATTCCATTTTCTCGATCAAAATATTTGAAAGTTTCACCAAAAATACTGACTTGCACACTAATTATGCACCCTAAATAATGCGAATTCAGCATACTATTTAAAGTTATTTGCGAAACTGTTTTACTGAACAAATAACTATTAATAAAATAGTATATCTAACAATTCCTTAGTTCAACAAACATACTACTTTTTAAAGGAAAACCATCACCTAAATTACTTTTAGGAACATCATTTATTCTAAATAAAACCCAATTTAATCTGTTATGTTCATATAATTAAGAACACGTAAAAATCATCAAGTGCTAATTTAACATGGACTAAACTTTGGCATAGTGAATGGTAACTTAGTTTATAAACAATAATAATAAACAATCGGCAAAGAGCGAGTCGGATTCGCGCACAAAGGGTACCGATATATTGCAAAATAATTAAGCCTCCGGCTTAGGAATTGCACTCTAGGGGTTGACAAGCTACTAAAGAAAAAAAAAAGAAAAAACAACTGGCTTCAATTATGAGTCGACGGACTGGGTGGTTCACAAAAAATAACCACGTCGTTAGCCATCTAACCTAACCCAATCAAGTCGTATTGGGCCAACATTGCTATTAATTATTTAAGAATCCATACTTCCATACTAATATTATAAATGCGGAAGTATCTCTGTCTGTCTGTCTCGCTTTCACGCCAAAACTACTGAACCGATTGCAATGAAATTTTGTACACAGTTATTCTAGAGTCTGAGAAAGGACATAGGCTACATTTTGATGTGGGAAAATATCTTAAAATATCTATATCGATGAAAATGAATTCGCATTGCGCGTGGCCAGCGCTCATCCCGGGGGTCCTGGGTTCGAGTCCCGCAGGCGGTACAAAAAGTTTTCAATGTTCCTGGGTCTTGGATGTGTATTAATTCAAACAATATTTCAAAAATCTTAAATATATTTTATGTATAATATTATGAAAAATCCAGAAATATATCGATGCAATGAACATTTTAGTTCTAATACGATTCAACAGATGGCGTTTTAATTTTTACTTCATTGTAACATAGAACTAATCATACTTATTAGTTACTAGCTGTTGCCCGCGACTTCGTCCGCGTGGACTTCAGTTTATAAAGCGCGATGTCATCAAAATTGGTGTCAAAAGCTTTTATAAAAAAACCCTGGTACCCCTTAAATCAATACAGCAGCGGGGCTAAAATGCTGAATTGATTGCGAGGAATTTAGCAATTCCTCTCAATCAATTCAACAAATGAATTGTCAAAACTGTCAAACTGACAAATGTCAAATCAGTACAAAAATACAGAAATGAATTGCAAGCAGAATTGCATTTTGCGATTTAAGAAAAATTAATCATATTATGATTCATATCATGATTCTTCAAAGCGACCATTTTAGCCCCGCTGTGCAGTGTGCACACAAAAAGTATTTCATTTTTTTATACTTATATAAACTTTATATTATAAACTTTATATTTTATACCAAATTTTAAAGCTTATTTAGCCCCCCAATTACACAACTTTACCCATAAACTATTTATCATTGATAGGTTTAAGATTACGTCACTGCACAGATAAAGTACTGAGTTATTTAATACCGTAGAATAGATATAACAATCGAAAAAAATCGAAACTTAAATATAAGATGATACCACCTCTTATAGAAAGACTTTTGAGCAAGTGTCAGCGCGATGTAGAAGACGCACGGCGCCATCTATTATGAAGTTTTGGAACTAACTTAATTTGAAAATTTACGCATTTTCACCCCCTGACAACCCTTTTTTCCAGTAAAAAAGTAGCCTATGTCCTTTCTCAGGCTTTAGACTATCTGTATACAAAATTTCATTACAATCGGTTCGGTAGTTTTGGCGTTTGGCGTGAAAGCGAGACTGATAGAGATATTAGTATAGATTATGTGCACACTGCACAGCTGTTTTTGGGTATTTTGATTAATTAAGGGCCGCGCTACACCGGAATGGCAGCGGCGAGGCGAGCACTTTCAGCGCTGCCATTCCGGTGTAGCGCGGCCCTAAGAGGGGTACCACTTACCAGGGTTTTAAAAAGTTTTTAAATTTGACACAAATTTTGTTGACACCGCGCGCTATAAACTGAAGTCCACGCGGACGAAGTCGCGGGCAACAGCTAGTCATTCATAAATTTATTAACCCATACAATTACAATACAGTAGTGAATTTTGATATTTTTTCTTAATTTTGAATTTTTATCAAGAAACCTTGAATTATATAGTTTTGGAATGATAAAATCTTTCACCATAACTAATCATAATTACCAAAAATCTTTGTCGGTAAGTGGTAACCCAGAAATAGATCAAGATATATCTGTGGTCGCTAAAGAGTAAAGAGCGAGCGCAAAGGAGTGAGTGCGGCGTTAGATGAGGAGGCCCCAATATGTTTTTCAGTAAAACAGAGAAACAAAAAGAAAATAAAGTTAGGTTAAAAATATTTTAGTTGCACGATTTGTCAATTTGTAGACTTGTTTTGATAATGGAAATTGATTTTATTGTGGTGCACCTTTCGATATCGTTTTTAGAAATTCCGTTGTAAGATTGTCCAATTTAGAGTGCAAGTTAGTATTTTTGATAAACAATTTAAATTTTAGTTTTACAAATAATATACTTATCCGATGTATGAACCATATTTTTGGTGTGAATTCGGTTATAAAGGTCGTCTCGTTTTGTATGATGTTTAAGTTTTTTTAAGTACACGTTCAGTTAATCAATTGTTTTTTTTTTGATCAGCATTAATTTTTCTAGTATGCATTCAGTTAATTATCGGAGTTAAGTAGTGGTGGTTAATATAACGTATAGCTGATAAAAATAGCGCGCTAGTTCTTCGCAACGAACAGCGCGCGCTATAAATCTATGCATAAGACGCTACGTTATAACGTACCGCGCGGTCACTGACCTAGCGCGGCGCCGTCCGCGCTGCCGATCGCGCGCGGTTTCAAAACAAAAAAAGAAAAAAAAACATTTAAAGCTTTTTTAAATAAAAAAATTGTATAAACCTAAACCAATTTATGTACATGGTACATAATATTTTATAATGAACTTTGAAATACGCCTATAATTTTACTAATCATGTTTGTTCAAGTATAACATCAATACAGAGTTAAAATTAATATACTTATTTGCAACATAATATAATTAACCAAATAATGCATTATTAAATTAACGATTATAATATTCTAAATATGTAACAAACACGTTATATTATATTATTAACTCACCCACCGCGTTATAATTATTGTAGACGTTACGCATCGTCATATTATTATTGATATATGATATAAAGAATTTCAATAACGTCGGTAACTTTTCAACGCGTCCAGAATCGAGATTTGATTCGATATAACGTAGCGTCAAAACTAGCGCGCTTGAAATTCGTTAGAACGTAGCGTCAAAACTAGCGCGTTTGAAATTCGTTAGAACGTAGCGTCAAAACTAGCGCGCTTGAAATTCGTTAGAACGTAGCGTCAAAACTAGCGCGCTTAAAATTCGTTAGACCGTAGCGTCAAAACTCGCGCGCTTGAAATTCGTTAGAACGTAGCGTCAAAACTAGCGTGCTTGAAAGAATCAGGATTTCATTCGTTATAACGTAGCGTCAAAACTAGCGCGCTTGAAAAATGTAGCATATTCCATATAGCGTGTTATGAAAATATAGCCGTTAGGAACACCACTGGAGTTAAGGTAGTGTGCTGAAAAATTATTGGCAGGTATTACACGCATCAATATTATCACGATTCCGTGATAATATTGATGGTGTAAGCGGCCGAATCGCAGAATCATCAATATTAACACAGAGATTTTAAAAATTCTTGAAATCCACGCGATACTGGGGGGCGTGGCTTTCACCAGATTATGGTATATACCAAAGAGAATATAATCACTATCTATGGATCTATGATCTATGGTATATACATTTTGAAATGCAAGAGGTGCTCAGCTCCGTAGTCAGTTCTAACCACGTTCTAACTTCTAAGTTCTATGCTTGCTTCTCTACCTGTATTTTAACTAGTATAAATTGAGATCAGTGTTGCTTCTTCTATATTAATCTGTGCTTCTATGTACCTCCGTCCTCCCATGAGTAATTATATTTTATTATTATAGATTAACATGCCCATTTTCATGGAATCCGAAAGATGTTTAAATATAATATAAGATAGATAATAATAATAAACAATAATCGGTCTTGTTTTGCATGCGTTTAGTTTCTAACGCGCATGTGAGTAATTATTGCTTTTGCTGCTTTTCTCTTATAAAAAAAAAACGTACGAGACGACCTTCCTCTAGCGATTTTACCTGTGTACTGACGGTGATAATATTGACCGTTTAATAGGGCGCTTCAGTACTTGTGATTCGCGTAGATCGCGTGATTCTCGTATCATCAATAATACTGACGCGTGTAATCTGCGCCATTTTTAAGTGCATTTAATAATATCCCTTTTTATTAGGGTTCCGTACCTCAAAAGGAAAAAACGGAACCCTTATAGGATCACTTTGTTGTCCGTCTGTCCGTCCGTCCGTCTGTCAAGACCCTTTTTCTCAGGAACGCGTGGAGGTATGAAGCTGAAATTTATATCAATTACTCAGGTCTACTGTCCCTTGAAGCTGTGAAAAAATCAAACTTCTAAGCCAACGCAATCAAAAGATACAGCCGTTTATGCCGCAAATTTTCGACACTTGCAAGGGAATCAAAACCTACAGGGTGCTTCCCGTGAACTCAGAATCTTGAAATTTGGTACGAAGCAACGTCTTATAGCATAGATAAAGGAAAAATTACGAAAACCATAAATTTTTAGTTACATCACATAATATATATTTTTTTAATAATTTTAAACTTACTACCCATTTCCTCATAAACGCGTAGAGGTATTAAATTGAAATTCATACCAAATACTCAGGTCTATAATACCTTTAAGCTGTAACAAAATCAAACTTCTATGTCAACGCAATCAAAAGAAACAGCAATTTAAGCTGCATATTTTGAAACTCGCAAGTACTCGCAAGGGAATCAAAACCTAAAGGGTACTTCCAGTCGACCTAGAATCTTGAAATTTGGCATGAAGCAACGTTTTATAGCACACATAAAGGAAAAACTCTAAAATAAAGAATTACTTAAACGATAAAGAGATCTTTGTCTTAAATTTATGCTCCTCCATCTTTCCCCATTGTAATGTTATGAATTTCATTTTGCAATAAAAATACCATAGTTATGACTCGATTGTCGTAATGAACGAACTTTGTAAACCTTGCAGGTTTGTACGGAACCCTCGGTGCGCGAGTCCGACTCGCACTTGGCCGGTTTTATTATATGTGCGTAGGCTCATGAAATCTGTCTCTGGAAATCTTTGGAGTCTGTTAATCCTATAACGACCCTGAATTTATGTTTGTAATTAAAATATATAATTGCTATTTAGTAACATATTTGTTTTGTGTAAATAAAAACACTTTTATAATACTTAATACTGAGTTGTGATTTAATTCATCAAGCCCCAATCAACGAATACTATACTCACAAGGAGGCCCCAATAATTTATTGGGGCTTGATTTTAAGTTCCGTTCGTCTGCTCACTGGCATAGGGGGGTATTACATTATCATTTATATTGGATCATTTCTATGATCATATATAGGATCCAATTATATATGATCATTTGATCATATCTGCTTATTACATTATCATATTTCATTGATCCTATTTTTACGTCATATGTGGTTTCAATAACCAATGGAGAGCGCTAACGCTGACAGGTATTGACGTCAGTGTTACTAGATCTCAGAGAATTCGATGTGTCAAAAGACATCGTCATTTCTAATATGGCTTGTTTTTTGTTATTTCAGCAAGATTATCCAAGTATATAATTAGAAAAATAATTACATTACATTATTTAAAACATATTAACGAACAAGAAATTAAAAACTCTTTTTTATATTAAATAACTGGCAACACCTATTTCTATGACCGTATTGGATCCAATCTCTCAGCAAATGTCAAAAATCTATGATCAAGGAAGAAATGAATCATATGTCTATATTACATTATCCAATATCATTGACTCAATGTAATTATTTTTCTAATTATATACTTGGATAATCTTGCTGAAAAAACAAAAAACAAGCCATATTAAAAATGACGATGTCTTTTGACTAATCGAATTCTCTGAGATCTAGTAACCCTGACGTCAATACCTGTCAGCGTTAGCGCTCTCCATTGGCTATTGAAACCACATATGACGTTAAATAGGATCAATGAAATATGATAATGTAATATGCAGATATGATCAAATGATCATATATTATATTAGATCCTATATATGATCATAGAAATGATCCAATATAAATGATAATGTAATACCCCCCTATGGCCTTGTCGAATGCCAACATAATGCCAATGTGACCAATGTCAATTGTCAAATTAGAAAATAGAACAAAACCTCGGAACAATAACCTGTTATTGTTCCGAGAACAAAACACAAAGAAAAGGAGCCATAAAAAGAAGAAGAAGGAGTTTTGCCGGGAATGTGAAATGGTGATGTTGTGTTTTTATATTATTTTCCTAAAATTGTGTTATCTGGGTTTTTAATGTGTAATATTGGTAGGATATTAACCATTAGATATTCGTTATCGTGCACAAGTGTGGGAAAGTGATGTAATAACCAGAAACGTGCTCTTTTGTGTTCCCTCCAAAACTCCATCGAAAGTTTCAGTAAAGCGTCTACCACTTTACTGAATCGACCGACTTGACTTCTTGACATTATACTTAGACTTTGACTAGACTTTAGACCTGACTGACCTGACGATAATATAGAAAAAATTGTATTAAATAATATTGTTTTCCCGCCATAATATTATACTCGACACTGGCCATGGTTATAGCCGAAGTGCCATTATAAGAATAAGAATAATAGAAGAAGAAGAAGAAAAACAAAGAAAACATTTTTGTTTACTTACCTACTGTACGTTACGCGGATTCTACAAATATATACTAGTAATCTGTGACGCGGATTTTGTGCTTTATCACGTAAACAAGACGTTAAATAAATGCTATAACATAAAACAAAGTTATATTACCATGGCGTACGACACAGATGCAATAAAGTCCGCTCTAAAATTTATATGCGGTGATAGCAAAATATGTAGGTTATGTATCGGAAACATTGGATCCAAAGAAATATCTTTTCACGACTTTGTAACAATTGATTCTGCATATTACAACGATAAGTTATCATACCAGTCCATTTTTCGAGAACTTGGGGTAAGTCAGCTCAGCAGAATGATTATTATCAAAATAATAATTGCAAAAGATTTTCTGACCATGAACATACCTATACCTACTTTAACAACCAGGCTTGTAAGCCATTGAGTTGTAAACTTCGTAGATGGCTTGCTTCAAAAATACAACATGTCATGTATATTATTGCTAACAAATAATGTTTTAGGTCTCATCAGAACGGGCTTTACCTGAGGTTTTATGTGTCAGCTGTGCAAGCCTCGCTGTCAACTCCTTCTTATTCCAAAAGCTCTATGAATATTCACAGCAACAGTGGCATACTTCTTTGTGCTCACTCGATAAGATGGTTGCCCAGTCAGAAAATCTGAATGCAAGGGCAGTAAGTGCTTATTTTATAGTCCAAGAAAATGAGAGTACTATGTTGACGTGCTACAATACAATGGAGGAGAAAAATAAGAAAACTGCACTTACTAAACTCCAGAAAAACATGAATATACGATTGAAATCTATCAAAGATAAAAAGCGACTTCAGAAAAAAAATCCTTGTGCCTCCTGCCCTAAAATGTTTGTTAAACAATACAAGTTGGAAGATCATAGAGAAAAAATACATTATCCCAAAAATATTAAATGTGATTCATGTACAAAAATGTTCAGCACCGAAAAACAATTGTGTAGACATAAAAATCTGTATCACATTAAAGGCACTTGTAAAGAGTGCAGTTTAGAACTCTCATCCAAATATTTACTTAGATTACACATGGATAAACACTATAGGAATTCTTGCGTGCGATGCAATAAACAATTTGAGAGTCTGCATTCATATACAGTCCACATGAAATCATGTGGACAGGGACAGAGGGAAAAATTTATTTGTGACATATGCAGCAAAGCATTCGCTCAGAAGCCAAGTCTCGCAAGTCATTTAAAATGTTCTCACGGTTTCGGTAAAAACTTATTATCATGCAAATGGTGTGGGAAGAAATTTGACATGAAAAGTAGATTGAGCGATCATATTGTGAAGCACACAGGAGAACGAAACTTTACGTGTGAGATATGTGGTGCAAAATTTTTGGCAAATATATCTCTTGTGTACCACAGAAGAAAACATACGGGAGAACGACCGTACCCTTGTGACATGTGCAATGAACACTTTCTGTCCTCATTTACTAGGCTGCTACATAAACATAGAGTACATTTAGGACCGACCAAAGAATGCAACATATGTCAAGCTAAATTTATTACAAACTTCGAGTTAAAAAAACATAAGAAGTGGCATAATAATCCTCATTCTAAACTGTATGTTCCTACATTGAAACAAGAAACAGAATTATTATCAAATGATGAAGAGTATGTTATAATCTGATGTTGTAACTTGTAAAATAGTGTGAAAAGGTGCATGTTTTATTTTTTTCTATTCGTTTTTTTTTCCAGTATATTTTAGACATTTTGTAAAATCGCCAATTTCAGTATGTTCTCATAATGAATACAAAATATGAAGAGTACATATTGGATTGTTTATTTAATAGTTTGTAATCTGCAAAAAAAGAAATTAAGTACTTATTTTTAAAAAAATCTTTATTTGTGCTTGTGGGGTACTTTTTCTTTTTGGGGTGGATTGTGGTTGTTAGTCACCTCTGATCCCTAATATCTAGATTGTATTTGTAGTTATAAATGAATAGTCGTTACTAAAATAACATTATTATTTTTAAACAATGAAGTGTAACCCTACTTTCGAATCACAAAAAAGTAATAAATAAAAGTAATAATAAAACTGTTTTGCATTAGAGGGGTATTTTCGCGAATCGCGCGGCTGATTGCCGCTGCACGTCACCATGGCTCTCGTGGCGAATGAGTTGCTGGCGTTTATCTGGATAAACGCCAGCAACTTATTCGCCACGAGCTGGCACGCCATCGACACAATGGACGAGGTTAGCATAATGCAGATCTGCAAGTCCTCCTTCACCAGTGAGGAGATTTGCCAGGGGAAGCATTTGCTCTACGAGACGCTCGGCCAGAGCGCGAATATGCCATCGCGACGAAGGGATGGAACTGAAAGAAGCGTGCAGAATATTATATCCTTGCTGAAGCAGACGGATCCGGATGAGGTGCCGGCTTTTGTGGCGAAAAAACTGCACAAGCTGCCGCCAGTGACGCTGGACCACGTCGAGGTCGTCACCCTCTTAAAGGACATCAGATTCCTGAAAGAAGAGTTGACCGAATTTCGAGGTAGACTGCAGGCATCGGAGTCTACGATCAGCGATCTACATAATGAATTATCACAATTAAAGAGTGGTAATTCAATATGTAGGTCACCTGATGCCGCGTTCGTCACTCGCCGACGTGGTGCGCAAGCGATCACGTTCAGCCCGTCAGCACTTTCAGACGGGTCAACGCACGAGCACGTCATCGCCGCCGCTGCCCCCGCCACCCGCGCCCCGCTTGCAACGGAGCCGCGGCCGAACTACGCAAGTGTCGCCGCTTGCCCCCCGCCTCCCCCCCCCCGCATTCCAAAAACAAAGGGAAAAAGGAGGCCCCTGCAAAGGAGTGTCCTCCCTCCGAAAAGGATCGAAAGTGCGATGATGACGGGTTTATAAGAGTGGAGAGGAAGAAGAAGAAACCCGTCGTCCGCAACCATCGCGGCACCGCACCCGAAGGACCCGAGCAGCTGTTGCGGCGTGAGACTCCCGCGACGCCGCTGTACGTGTCCAGGCTGCACTGGTCCACGACGGTCGAGCAGGTCGTGGACTACATCAGGAGCAAGACCCACTTCGTCTTGAGGGTCGAGCGCTTGGAGTCCCGCCACAAAGTGAATTTTAGCTCTTCTGTGGTGAGAGTCCCGATGCACCATCTACCGACCTTAGAGAAGGAGGAGTTCCGGCCGATTGGAGTCGTCTACAGGAGGTTCCGAGAACGACTTCGGAACACGTCGCGCCCTACGTCGCAGACAATACGTGTTTAGTGTTTTAGTGTTACGGTGGTATGAATAAAAAAATCTTAGTGAACGTTTTAACAGCTTTCTAACTAAAATGTTCACTAAAGATAAAAACCGTCTTATAAGTTATAACACTCCATATGAATAAACGCTTGCTAAGCCTTCGCTAAGTAAAATACCTTTAGATGACGTTTTATAAGAATTTTTTTTGGTAATGTTGGTAGTGTGTCAATTTATTGTATTCCACAGATTAAAAATTGTATTCAATGTGTCAAAAATAAATAGTAAAGAAAAAATAAATGTACTTTATGGATTTTATAAATCATAGAGCAAAGTAGACTTTGACATTGGCAACTCACTAAGGCCGCCATAATAAAAGAAGAAGAAGAATAATGAAAAGAAGGAGAAGATGACTAAAAATACTATTTTATTCTGTTTTACTTTTGAGGCCTACAATTGGTGCATTTGACACAATGTATCTAATGGCGGCTCTCGACATAGGCGAACGCGTTGGCCAACGCGTCTGCAGACGCGTTGGCCCAATGTGTAGAACGGGCGTTCGCGCGTTGGCCAACGTCTAAATACCTACGGCCAACGCGCGAACGCCCGTTCCAGACGCGTCTGCAGACGCGTTGGCCAACGCGTTCGCCTATGTCGAGAGCCGCCATAAGGGTCTATACAGACGGACCGCATTTCAACTGCAATCCAACCGCAAATTGCAGTTCGAGTGCAGTTTGAATGCAGTTGACACGACTGCAATAGAACTGCAAACCAAACGCGCAGTTGGATTGCAGTTCATTTGCAGTTGGCGTGCAGTCGTGTGAACTGCATACCGACTGCATCCAAACTGCACTGCTGGAGAGCGGACCGTGCGGGCGGGTAGGATGGTGCAGTTTAGATGCAGTCAGTATGCAGTTCACACGACTGCACGCCAACTGCAAGTCTGCAACTGAACTGCAATCCGACTGTGCGTTTGGTTTGCAGTTCTATTGTAGGGTCTACACAGATGGACCGCATTTCAACTGCAATCCAACCGCAAATTGCAGTTCAAGTGCAGTTTGAATGCAGTTGACACGACTGCAATACGACTGCAATAGAACTGCAATAGGATTGCAGTTGAAACGCGGTCCGTCTGTGTAGACCCGTAATCGTGTCAACTGGATTTAAACTGCACTTGAACTGCAATTTGCGGTTGGATTGCAGTTGAAATGCGGTCCGTCTGTAGAGACCCTTACTGATTCTTGAAATTGCAATAATGTCAGAAATCGCGATAATACTCGATATTGCGTCCATTTTCAGTCTCTTAAAATGGTCTTAAAGTAGGTCCGAGGCTTCACTAAAGTTTGCGAACTCCTATTTTACGTTTCGAGCCTAAACAACTGTTAGCAAACGTTTATTCATAACGATTATGCTTAAATAGGTTTACAACAGGCCTATTAAACATGCGCTATTCTTTGACAGCTGTCACCTTAAAACGGTGTTAGAGCACTGTTAGAGAACCTTTATTCATAATAAATTTTACAACAGGCTTTTAAAGCTTCTAAAAACCCACGCTAAGTTTTTATTCATACGACCGTTAGTGTTTAGTATAATTGTATGTATGTTAGTCTTTAAGGTATTTATAATATGAGCCAAGATGCCTGAGTTAAATAAATAAATAATTACATTATCATTTATATATGATCATTTCTATGATCATAATGGATCCAATATATATGATCATTTGATCATATCTACATATTACATTATCATATTTCATTGATCCAATTTTACGTCATATGTGGTTTAAATAGCCAATGGAGAGCGCTAACGCTCAACAAGGCTTTAATTGAATGTGTCAATGTCAGTCAATGTGCGCTGCTGCCTGCTGCCTGCTGGTAAAGGAGAACTGTCAAAAATGACGTTTTTGTATGATCGAAGCGTTAGTTCCTTTTCTCGCCACGTTCATAAACAGCCTTGTCGAACTCTAAACTAAATGCTGGAGTTTGGCCGGGAATACGAAAGAGTGACGTTGTGCTTGTGTTTTTGTATTATTTTCCTAAAATTATGTTATTAGGTTTTTAATGTGTAATGTTGGTAGAATAATAACCATTAAATATTCGATGTCGTGCACAAGTGTGGGCAAGTGATACAACTTCAAGAAACGTGCCATTTTGTGTTCCCCCCAAAACTCCATCGAAAGTTTTAGTAAAGGGGTTACATCTTTACTAAAACAACTGACTTGATTCGTTGACTTTACTGATTACTTTTTTAGACTTTCGACTTGACGATAATATGGAAAAACGACTTTATATCTTGTAAAATTTTTACGAAATTTTTTTTCTCCCGACATATTTTACTTGACACTGGCCTTCGTTAAAAAGCCGAGCGCCATAATAAGAAAAAAAAAACTAAATGCCAATGTCAGTACTCAATTGTCAAATTAGAATAAAACATTTTTGTTATTGTACGTTTACGCGGATCAATATATACTAGTAATCTGTGACGCGGATTTTGTGCTTTATCACGTAAACAAGACGTTAAATAAATGCTATAACATAAAATAAAGTTAAATTACCATGGCCTACGACACAGATACAATAAAGTCCGCTGTAAAATTTATATCCGGGGAAAGCAAAATATGTAGGTTATGTATCGGAAACATTGGATCTAAGGAAATATCCTTTCTCGACTTTGTAACAATTGATTCTGCATATTACAACGATAAGTTATCATACCAGTCCATTTTTCGAGAACTTGGTGTAAGTCAGCTTGAATGATTAGGTTTATTATGAAAATAATAATATTAGCAAAAGATTTTCCGAACATGTATACTATAATTAACAACAAGGCTTGTAAGCCATTGATTTGTATGCTTCGTACATATTGTGTTGCCTTTCTTAAAAAAATGCATCAGATTATTTATTGCTAATAAATAATGTTTTAGGTCTCATCAGAACGGGCTTTACCTGAGGTTTTATGTGTCAGCTGTGCAAGCCTCGCTGTCAACTCCTTCTTATTCCAAAAGCTCTGTGAATATTCACAGCAACAGTGGCATACTTCTTTGTGCTCACTCGATAAGATGATTGCCCAGTCAGAAAATCTGAATGCAAGGGCAGTGAGTGCTTATTTTATAGTCCAAGAAAATAAGAGTACTATGTTGACGTGCTATAATACAATGCAGGAAAAAAATAAGAAAACTGCACTTACTAAACTCCAGAAAAACATGAAGATACGATTGAAATCTATCAAAGATAAAAAGAGACTTCGGAAAAAAATTCCTTGTCCCTCCTGCCCCAAAATATTTGTTAAAGAATATGAGTTGGAAGATCATAGGGAAAAAGTACACTATCCCAAAAATATTAAATGTGATTCATGTACAAAAATGTTCAGCACCAAAAAACAATTGCGTAGACATAAAAATCTGTATCATGTTAAATTCACTTGTATAGAGTGCAGTTTAGAACTCTCATCGAAACATTTACTTAGATTACACATGGATAAACACTATAGGAATTCTTGTGTGCGGTGCAATAAAAAATTCGAGAGTCTGAAATCATATAAAGTCCACATGAAATCATGTGGACAGAGGGAAAAATTTATTTGTGACATATGCAGCAAAGCATTCGCTCAGAAGCAAGGTCTCACATGTCATTTAAAATGTTTGCACGGTTTCGGTAAAAACTTATTATCATGCAAATGGTGTGGGAAGAAATTTGACATGAAAAGTAGACTGAGCGAACATATTGTGAAGCATACAAGAGAACGAAACTTTACGTGTGAGATATGTGGTGCAAAATTTGTGTCAAATCCATCTCTTGTGTACCACAGAAGATTACATACGGGAGAACGACCGTACCCTTGTGACATGTGCAATGAACACTTTCTGTCTGCAACTACTAGGCTGCTACACAAACATAGAGTACATTTAGGACCGACCAAAGAGTGCAACATATGTCAAGCAAAATTTATTACTAGCTTTGAGCTAAAAAAACATAAGAAGTGGCATCATAATCCTCATTCTAAACTGTACGTTCCTACATTGAAACAAGAAACAGAATTATGATCAAATGATGAGTATATAATTTGTGAAAAAGTGCATATTGTGTAATTTTTCTATTTTTTCCATTATGTACAGACATATTATTATGTAAAATTTCAGTATGTTACCACAAAGAAGTATGTTCCCATAATGCAAGAAGAGAATATTCCAGTTGGATTGTTTATTAATAGTTTGCAAACTGCAACAAAACAAATTAATAAAAAAAACTTTATTTATGCTTGTGGGGTACTTTTTGGGGTAAATATTGTTGTTTGTAGTCATCTCTGATCCCTAATATCTGGATTGTATTTGTAGTAAATGAATAATAGTTAAGTACTAAAATAACATTATTGTTTTAGTACATAACTATTATTCATTTTTGAATCACAAAAAGGTATTGTTGTGTAGTTAAACTAGCATTTTGTATCGTAGTGCTTTATTTGTAAAGAATAGTAATGAAGTCCCGTAACAAGTATATCACCATGGCAACCTCCATCCAACTCCCGCTCATAGATAATATAATGTAGAATATATATCAGGTATTAAACAATTTTTATTATTTAAATAGTGGCTTTTACAAAACTCTCCTAAAATTCACTATATTTTTCTCTACTCAATCTTCACACTTGAAGGCAGTACCATGTTCATAACAGATTTCTTCCCGACTTGCCTAGTTCCCACTCCACACAAAGTTTCATTCTTTTTACAATTATTTGTATCAAAAATGAATATTTACTACATTTTTGTTCATTCATGTTTCGTTGATTATGAAATTCCTCGTACTTTGTTCATCTGATTGTTTTGGTGCATTGGTCTTGCTATACCATTTACTTGTCCGATCATGGTGTCTACTCATGTGCTGTCTCAAAAAGTTTGCCGTAACGAACTTGCGAGAGCAAACCTCGCACATGAGAGTCGGGCCAACATGCTTAAACTTTATGTGCTCGGCTCTCGCTGAAGCATTAACAAATTTTTCATTACATATCTTACAACTGTATGGTTTTTCACCTGTGTGTCGCCTCTTATGATACAAGAGCGCTTCTTTTGATACAAACTTGTTGCTGCAAATATCACACTTAAAATTTCTTTCCCCTGTATGCGTCACCATGTGAATTTTGAGGTAGCTGGGTGCGGTGAACTCTTTTCCACACTCTTTGCAGACGTGTGGCTTAGCCTTGTTATGTACGAAGCGGTGATGCACTCTCAAACCACCGGGAGTACTGTATGCTTTGTCACATTTTTCACATACAAAAGATTTCTGCATCGTACTCCGTATTGGATGGGGATCGATCATATCTTTTAAGCAAAGTTCAACATGTCGTAAATAGAAATCTTTTGTGGTGTAACTTTTACCACATTTTGGACAGGTGCTTTTTGTTTTGTGTTTCTCTTGGTGACTCTTCAGCTTGAACAGCCCTTGGCATGCCTTACCGCAGTCCGTGCATAACATTTCAGTATGGTATTTGTCTTGATGTTTTTGCAGGCTATCTTCGGAACTTTTATTAGCAGTACAATGTGGACATTGGTGTTTGTGGGCATTATCTTCATGATTAATCAATTCCTCCTTGCTGCTAAACATTTTACTACATATACTGCAAGTCCAAACACTATGTTCTGATAAATTGTGCTGTTGAACGTCATATATCGTGTGGAGGATTTTATCACAGTCGGTGCATTCAAAATATTTCTCTGAATTATTAGGCATTTTATTAAATTCATTTTCCTCATTGTCTTCGATAACGACTCTCGATTGTTCTCCATTAAGTATGAGATGCAACATTTTGTTCTTATCAATTAAGTCGGCGTCAACATCTAAACATTTGGTTAAATTTTCATAGAGAGTGTTAATTGCTTTGTTGGATTTCTTATAAATATTAATTAGGCGTATAGACTGCAGAGCGACTTCTGTGCAGTCGGTACACATAGCTTCAAGACCAGGCACTTCTTCAACTACCTAAAAGCAAGTAAGTATATGAAAAGTTTATCAAAATCGATCCAGCAGTTTTGAATAGAATCGTATATTTTTTTAAGGAATGTAATATACAAATAGATTTTACTTACTTCTCCGACTATTTGTTCCAACATTTTCGACAGTGGTTGCTCTGCACCGTCGTCGATAGAAATATTCTGATCCAAACGAACGTATTCGTCAAGTATAGTTCCGAGGCATAACCTACAATAGTTATATTTTTTATTTCTAATAAAACAATTAACAAGATTTTCTAAATTATTTTGCGACATGATTTAAAAATTTATTATAAAAACTTTTATAGTAAGTACTCAAAATAATCGCGGGCTTTTAGAAATTTTCGTTCAAGAATTAGGAAATGCAAGCAATGTCAAAAAGTTAATAAATTCGTCCATTCATGATTCATCAATCATGAAGGGCGCCATCTATAACATTGCTATAATCAATCGACTAAGATCGCGTTCTTTTGCTAGTCGCAGTATACAAGTCAGCACGATCTGACTTTTCGACCGCCAAACAATTAACGTGAATTTATACAGGCATTTACCTAAATCAGGCCTATCCCACTCGCGAGAATAGGTATCGAACTGTAAGTACCACCCGACAGTAGGTGGCCAATCAGTAGGGACATACGTAGTAGTGATGTAACGAATGTTGGATTTTTCAGATTCGCGAATGCGAATGCGATTGCGAATATTTATCTTCAACATTCGCGAATGCGAATGCGAATATTTTAAAATTTCAAAAAAAGTGCGCGTAAAATGTTCGACAGGTTTGACGTTTCATGTCGGCTATGTTTAAATTGAACATAACCGAACCGATATTGCTTTTATTCTGTCAAGAAAGTGAAGAAATTAAAAAGTGGCAACATCGTAGTGTCATCCCATTTTTCTTAGATTGATTTGAAAGGGAAAGACACTAAGATGTTGCCACTTTTTAATTTCTTCACTTTCTTGACAGACTATAATTGAATGAATTTAGTCACAGAAAGTTCATTCTAAAAGTTTTGTTTTGTTTTGAGGTTAGTTTTATGTTTTATGTTTCAAGTAAGTAATTGTTTAGTTTTTTACAGACGCAGGCGTTGAATTGATCAGTAGTATTTTTAATGCCTGGGAGACGTCGCAGGATGCTCTAGAAGTTTTTTGCGATCTCTCAAACATTGGTCAGGAAACTCTGTCACTATGGCATAAAAGGCACAGCACTCGCCCTCCTAAAATCGTACTTGTCAAATAGAACTCAGAGGGTTGAGATAAATGGTAAAAAATCTGCTGGTGCAAAAATTGAAATGGGGTCCCACAGGGGTCTATATTAGGACCCTTCCTGTTTCTTATTTATATAAATGACTTGCCATTCTTAATTAAAGATAAACATGGGATAGTATTATTTGCTGATGATACATCTTTTACATTCAATATCAAACGGCTTAATGCGTGTTATGACGAAGTAAATAATGCTCTCTCAAAGATTGTACATTGGTTTAGCGTTAATAATCTTTTACTTAATAGTAAAAAACGAAATGTATTAAATTCAAATTGCCCAATGTAAGGCAAACGGAAACCAATGTGCTTTTAAATGGTGATGTTATGGAGCTAGTGGATACAGCTGTATTTTTAGGTATTACATTAGACTCCAAGCTTCAGTGGGGCCCTCATATTGCTGGGTTGGACGACAGACTCAGTTCAGCAGCATATGCAGTAAGTAAGATTAGACAATTTTCAGATGAAACAACAGCACGTCTAGTGTATTTTAGTTACTTTCATAGTATTATGTCCTACGGCATTTTGCTGTGGGGCAATGCTGCAGATATAAATACAATTTTTGTGCTGCAGAAGCGAGCTGTGCGGGCAATCTACAAGTTGGCCCGTAATACTTCACTTAGAGAAAATTTTAAGGAAACTGGAATCTTAACTGTTGCTTCTCAATATGTCCTATCAAATGTATTATATGTTAAAAAGAATATATATCAATTCACGAAAAAATGCGATACCCATGGGAGAAATACTCGTAATAAACATAAGCTTGAAATTCCGGTGACTAGACTTTTTAAAGTCAAAAATTCTTTTAAAGGTCAATGTATACGCCTTTATAATAAGATCCCAGAAATCGTTCAAAATCTCTCAATTAATAGATTTAAAAAAGTTGTTAAAGAACGTTTGTGTACCAAAGCGTACTATAAAGTTACTGATTTCATGAATGATAGTACACCATGGGAATAAGGTCGCCCCCTGCAGAGCTGTTTCTATATAATATTATGTATAATCATTGTACACTCGTTGTATTTTATTTAGTCACACTGTTATTTTATAATATATTTTTTGTTATTTTCAGTATTTTTAGAAAAAGATGGCCCCGTGCGAGTTTCTTACGCCGGTTCTTCTCGCCGGGTTAGTTCCCGAACAGGTGGTAGGCATCTGTGTAGCCCCGACGTTCAGAGAATATTTGAAAAAATTTATTCTGAATAAAAAATTTTGAGTTTGAGTTTTAGTAAATAGAAATTGTAAACTTTATTTAAGAATGATAGTGAAGTAATAATATACTACTAAATGAATGCAAACCTTACATAGTTGTAACAAGGCTGATTAATGTTAGATTTGATAAGATCTCTGAAGTTCTTTTTTCATAAATGACTAATGAGGCTTTAATTTACAATGTAGAAGTATGATTTAATAAAAATATCTAAGTGTTATCTATTGTATTATTATATTATTTCAAATGCATACATATAATAATTTCCTTTTTGATTATTAAAACATTCGCTAAATATTCGCATAATTTTTGCGAATGCGAATATTGAAAAATACGCGGATATTCGCGAATGCGAACGCGAATATCCGTTACATCACTAATACGTAGTATATCTTCTTAGTCTGTGGTAGGGACCCATAAGCGAGCGGTGACGCACGCGCAAGATTTTTCGTCGCATATCTACTGTTTACTGATCATAGAGAAATTTTATTCATGAAACTGATTTAACCGCTGTGACAAAATCGTTATAAATCTTATAAAAATGAACAATTAAGAAAGGCCAATTAAATATGTATTTGAATAAGGTATTTAAATACAAAAAGTAGAAAAAAACTATACAATTTACAAACATATCAAATACTTAAACCAATTTCATACAAAGAAACGCTCAAGCTACACAGAAATAAACACAAGTTACTATGTTTAAATTGTAAAAGATTCCTGCACTATAATCGAATATAGTATAAAACTACTTTAAAATATAGGTTGGGTTACTAAAATTTTATATTACTATAAAAAGGTTTGCTATTCATACCAATAATAATTAAAAAAGAATATTTTGTTTTCTAAAAGGCGAAAACCTTGATTTCGTCAGAACAGGTACGAGCTATGCGATAGACAGAGAGCGGACATGTAGGTGAATATAATTGTAGGCACCTAGCACTGCGCGGTCGGAATTTGAACTTAATAGTATCGTAACATGAGTCGTTATTTCTTTAAACGGGTTTCGCTAGTGAGACTTCTGTTGGTATTACTAATATATATTTTGTATATGTAATTGATTGTATCGTTAGTTCTTGGTGGAAATGCATGTTGAACACTAATAAAACAATATTTGCGTGCACTTTTTCCACTATATTAAGAAATTAACAAATTACACGACCGGTTTCGAAATTAATCATCTTCAGGTGTACTTAGTGTAGGTAGTTTTACAAGTTTTTTTGTAAGTTGATTATATTAAATTTTGTAAAACTACCTACACTAAGTACACCTGAAGATGATTAATTTCGAAACCAGTCGTTTAATTTGTTAACAATTTCTTAATATAGTGGAAAAAGTGCACGCAAATATTGTTTTATTAGTGTTTATATATTTTGTGCCTAAATGGTCCAATCGCACTTACTAGTACACTAGTAGAGTTATGGAACATACCCTATGGTATACGAGAAAGTCTAAAATAACTTGAAAATATCAGATTGTTGACGGTAGATGCTTTGTGAAGCCTGAAAACTTGCTAAAACAGCATTAAATTTGCATTGCAAAAAATATTTCAAAATCAAACAAAGAAAAAGAAATCAGTTTTTTAAGTAAAATTTATAGGCTAGCAACTATTTTCTAAATGTCTTTTTAGTTCGACAGCAAGCAAAATGGCTGAAACTCGTTGGAGTGCGATAGACGTTTTTATAAAATGTGTTTTGTCGCTCGGTCACCATTGTAAATAAACATAAAGTGATAGTGCAACACCAGGAATAAAATAGTGGCCTTATTCGTTCTAGTGAATGTTATGAAAATCGGTGCGTGTGGTGTGAAAAACCAAGGAATATTGCAAAGTTTTTAGTGTTTTGTGTCTGTGTGTACATTGATTGCAATTTTACTCTTTTACCTGGATTGATGTTTACTTGCTCACGGTTTGTATTCTTTTTTTACTGTTTATAATCACTCTTAATAGGTTTATTGTCGAAAAGCATGTAAAAATGATATTAACAAGTTTTGACAGTTGTGTTGTTTCTCTCTCTGGCACATTGCCATTTGCTTAGCGAGAAAGAGATGGAGATCAGTAGTTGTGTCACTCCCTTCGGTTATGGAAAGTATGTCGTTATTATTGTTTTGATGATGACCTATTACGAAATTTTAGATTAATATTGTTTCTAGTCGGACCCTGGTGCATGGAACCAAATTAGTAACCGCGGTAAAACCAAAGTCACTTTTTCAAAGACCTAAAATCAGTGCCTGTGAAACCTAATTAAAAAACTCAGTTTGCATAAGTTCTAATTTGCAAGTTTTGAATTTAGAATGTTATTCGAACAACGTTTGCATTAATTTTAAATGTAAACCTTAAGTTACCTACCATAAAAATGATAAAACTACGTCCTTTTATATTGTCTATATTTCTATAATAATGACGTGTTTTATCGTGGTTATCTAAGGATATGTGAAGATTAGGTCACTGTGTGACAAAGAACACACTAATAAGCCAAGGCCCATGTCCCAAGACACGAAACCAAGCAAAAGTCTCTGTTCAAATTGATTTTGATCATTATGTAGGTACAAATACAAACAGTACCAATAATTTTTAATTGCACTTATTAATAATTGCAATATTAATGCTTCAACTCCCAAGGGGTCACATTCGTCCGCGATAACAATATATTTCCATGAATCCACGATCGTGGGATGAAAAGTTAGCGCAAATAAATTTGGTTTAATTATTTTTTGGGTTTTTGTAATAGTATTTTTATAACTCAAAATATGAACAGGTACCTACTTATTTTTAACGTATTTGTTTTGTGTGCACTGCAAAAACAAGAAAAACGATAAGAAACAATTGATAATAAAAAACGAATTTGTCATTTATTATGTTTTGTAGGTAATAGCTGTTTTATACCTTAGTGCATTGGTAATAAAATATTTTTTTTTTATCCTTGAAGTCATAATTCTTATTCCTCGCCCACATACAATCTGTAAAAGTTCAGGGCCAGATACGTTTAAGGTACTAAGACGCACAATTTAGATTTTATTCCATTTCACACCAGAGTTTAGTTTTAACTTTCAAATCAAATCAAACTTTTTTATTGCCAGATTGTGTGTCTTTATTGTGCTGTAGTAGTGCCCAGGAATTTTCTAGGATAAACACTACCTTTGTTCTTCTCAGAAACTTAAAGCTCTGTCAATAAAAAAACCTCCGTACCATATTTCATCAAAATCCATTCAGCTGTATAAGTATAGAGTGATAACGGACAGACACAGTTTAACTATATTAATTCACGATAACGGAACCTTTCGTGCGCGAGTCTGACTCGCAATTGGCCGATTATTTATCATTTACTTTTTAACAGACTTCCAAAAAACTTAAATATATTCGGCTGTGGATATTTTTTTTTACTACAAATATATTGCGGTACGTAGCTTTTGTGGCGGTACCGACCAATTAGTGCCATGGCCCATGGGTAGTCATGAATATAAATTAAATAGAACTACTGAATCAATTTTCATCATTTTTTAGGCTTCCGTAGCCAAATGGCAAAAAACGGAACCCTTATAGATTCGTCATGTCTGTCTGTCTGTCTGTCTGTCTGTCCGTCCGTATGTGACAGCCTTTTTTCTCCGAAACTATAAGAGCTATACTGTTGAAACTTGGTAAGTAGATGTAATCTGTGAACCGCATTAAGATTTTGATACAAATATGGAAAAAATATTAAAAATTTTAGGGGTCCCCATAGGTACAACTGAAACAAAAAATTTTTTTTTCATCTAACCTGTGGGGTATCTATGAATAGGTCTTCAAAAATCATATTGAGGTTTCTAGCATCACTTTTTTTCTAACCTGGATAGTTTGCGAGAGAGACTCTTCCAAAGTGGTAAAATGTGTGTCCCCCCCCTCTAACTTCATGATAAATGTAAAAAAAATATATGAAGTACATTACTATGAAAACTTCTAAGGAAAATTGGTTTGAACGAGATCTAGCAAGAAGTTCTTTTTTTACGCCATAAATAGTAAACCTTAATTGAACTTTCATTAAATCAACTGAAATATAAAAATAAATCAAAAACCTTTTAATTTCAAACAGATAAACCTTAATGCTGCTGCGGAACCCTCCATGGGCGAATCCAACTCGCACTTGGCCGCTTTTTTTTCAGTGAGTGACATAGGCTTTAATTATATTTTATACCCGTGCGAAGCCGGGGCGGGTCGCTAGTTAATAATAAATTATAAAATTAAATAAAATGTTTTTTTGAGGGAGCTCCCATACAAAAAACATAATTTTTTACCAACTTTCGCTCCATGACGGTACGGAAGTCGGAAACCTTCGTGCGCGAATCCGACTTGTCCGATTTTTTAAATATTTTGTCTCAAAATTGATCACCAGGAAACCTAGATGACTCGTCTGAATAGTGGTTGATAATTCTTATCAAAGCAAAGTGAAACATGTTGCATTTATAATTCCACGAATTTTTATCCACACACATGCTGCGCGCCGTTACGCATGCGTAACGCGGAAACCGTACATTTTTCCAGGAAAAAGTATCCTATGTTCTTTCCTAGGACTCCAAGTATCTCCATGCCAAAATTCAACAAAATTGGTTCTGTAGTCTGTGTGAACAGGTAACAGACGGACTGAAAGACATACTTTCACATTTATAATAATTATAATACTTATTAGTATGGAAGTATGGATGAGTAAAGATTAGTTATTACATACTTAATACATTAAACAATAATAACTGTGTTGGAAGTTGGTAATTAAATGGTAATTTATTATGTTTGTATCATTTCCATATAACTAGTATCACTTTTGTTACCTTAATGCCAGCATACGATAAACAACCATAACCCTATGGTTATAAAACTCAAACTTGAATGGGTGAAGTTAATGTTGATTTCAAAGGAAACAGTTAAAATTTGGTGGTTTATGAGGGACATAACTACACCTTACAGTTACACCAACACCTTTATGTAACATCAGCATGTATAAACTTTAGACTGGTGACTAAAACCTCCGGAACTGGACATTTAAGGCTGGATTTATATCTTGCAGAATATGACGACGGCAACTCCGTTGCGCCAAATTTAGTTTATCGTGTGCGAACCGTACATTTTTCCGGGATAAAAAGTATCATATGTCCTTGCCTGGGATTCAAAATAAGACTTGGGGAAGTCCGTCTGGGGGTAAGTCCATCTATCGGCTATAACTTCCATATTTTATCGACTAGTTTCATATGGCTCAGTGGGTAAAACAGCATTGCAGAGTTAGTTTGATCTAAGAAACAGGCATGTCGCTACTAACTACCTGTTACAAAAAACGATCGGCAATTTTTTTCCCGTTTTGTACTCGTATTCGGAATGTAAGTCTCTGCCAAAAAAAAAAAAGTGGCTATACGAAGGATTTTTTGAAGTTTCTAGGAGTACGTAACTATACTTATTACTGGTATTCAATTCGTTAATATCGCTTTAATTTGGTTATTATCACCTGCAAAATATTTCTTACCTGAAAGTGCAATAGTGGGGAAGTCCTAGTCCTAGCTTACTAAGGAAAGGCCGTCATATGCCGGTCTTACCTCCAATCAGATATTGTCAACCTTTTCAAACCTACTAGATGGCATTGCCACCGAAAATTATAATTTTGGGCTCATAACTTTATAAGTAAATAATATATTCTTTTATAACGTTATTTTATTTTAAATTATGGATTACCCATGTCAAAATAAAATGTTTGATAGCCCTGAACCCAACACAAGCCGGACTTGCCCCAATCATTTTTTTTACTCAATAAAAACTAAGCGAGGTTTTAAGATTATAACAGCATAGTTTCTTCTTCACTTACAGATGTTACTATATGGTTTTTAGTCTGTTTAGTGCATACACATGATGTCGAAAATCGCCTTTAGACGGACTTGCCCCAAATACTAGGAAAGTCCGTCTACAAGATGTTTCTTTGAAATATCTAACGTCTGTATTAGGTTTATAATAAAAGATTACTTTGTCATCTACTGTAAACACTGTCTTTCTCGAGGCATTACAAAAGAAATAGGGGCAGCTCAAAGCCAACTTCAAATAAAGTATGCCGGTCTTCCTCAAGTTGACCATATCTTCATTCCAAATTTCAGCAAAATCGGTTCAAGTGTGGTTTGGGCGTGAAGAAGTAAAATACAGACTGACTTTCGCATTTATAATATTAGTAAGGATTGCTAGGTACTACCAATAGAATATAATATTACTGCAATGTTTTCACGCTTTCTTTACTGTCTGTGCTGGTGCTGCCTCTGCAGCACCAGCACATACAGTAAAGAAAAAGTTTTGTTCGACGTTTGACAACGTTTATACTGTCAAATAAGTCAATATTCTGTTAGGACCATAAAGTTAATATACCTAGCGGAATAGAGAAACAAAGGCCTGAGCAAGCGAGATGTCACTATCAGTAACACTGCGTGGTAAAAAGAGACGTGTGATACATGACAGCAGCACTCTTTTTTTGACGTCCAGTCGGCACGTGCCGCACATTGACGATTTAATCTCATAGAAATCATGTTCAATAATGCTTGTGTTAGTGTAAATTATAATACGTACACATATTTTTACACACAGATGAAACTCGAGATTGTTGCTCTATTCCGCTAGGTTATTAACTTCTTGGTTAGGACATGTGCAACATGTCGGATTTTGGTCGGATTATTTACTGTACTAGTAATGCCCTCTGCTCTGACCTTTGCGTAATATTCTCTATTAGAAAAGTAATAACTAATAAGTGACCATAAGCGTAATACCATAAGCGTGTATTACGACAGCTAGCAAGTTGTACTACATTCTACTAGTGCTGGAAAAGGCAGTACGTAAGCGGTATTGTCACTTCGAACTCCTGACTAGACTGCCTTGCGGAAAAAAACAACACGTCGAATCGGCCAAGTGCGAGTCGGACTCGTGCACGAAAGATTGCGTTCCGTTATATAGAGCCAAACCGCCTCAAAAAAGTGGTTGGTTGGTGGAAGTCGGAGGTCGTGAGTCCGATGCCAGCGTTGGAAACAGTAATAAATCCAAGTTTGGTTAGGACAATACAGACTGATCAGGATCACCTGATTGATACATCTGACAAGTAAGATGATCCATGCGTCGGATGGGCATGTACAAAGTCGATCCTGCGCCTGATCTCTCGCCAGTCGTGTCGATCGTCCGCCAACTGGTTTATGAGAGTGAAAGGAAGAGAGAGAAAAACTCCTGCGTAGCTGGTAGGTTTCTATAAAATCGGCCACCGTCACTGAAACCGGTGTGGCAGAAATTATGAACGGGCTACCGCGGTTACAACCTTTTCTGGGCACTGTGTTTGACACAGTTAAAAGGTGATTTTCCGATCTTTGCCGCGAAGGACTGCGACAGACAATTTTAAATAAAATGCCTCTTTGTGAAATATTATATTTCAGGCCGTGAGCCTTGTCCGGTCAAACTAAATCCTTCATCAGGGCAGGCCGTGAGCCTTTTGTTCGTTGAAGTGATGATAAAAATAATCATAATATATTTTGTTTTTGGGCGTTCTTAATGCCAAACAATTCTGGGCAAAGACCTAATAAACGCCGAAACGCTGGCAACGGCGTTAAATGGAGCCCTGCCCCCCTAGACAAGTGGCAAAACGCTAACGCTAACGCTACAAAATGTATGCGATTTGACATAAGTCATCGCTTCGCTAGCGAATACTAATGTCAAATCCATACATTTTCTAGCGTTAGCGTTAGCGTTTTGCCACTTGTCTACGGGGGCTGCTCCGTTCCTCGTAGTACTCGAACCCATTCCGGGGACCGAGGTTATTCTAGAATCTAGAAACATAAATTCATTTTCTAACACCTATTCTGCCGCTGCTTAGTGGCGTAGAACAAAACGAAACCTATAGCTAATCTATTACATCTATTACATATAAATAAAATTGGAGTGTCTGTTTGTAATATTAAAATAACCGTTTTTTACTACATGCATTATATGAATATTTAGAGGGTACTTACACCAAAATAACAATTTTTAGAATTTTTGTCTGTCTGTATGTCTGTCTGTTTGTTCCGGCTAATCTCCGAAATGGCTGGACCGATTTCGACCGGACTTTTATTGGCAGATAGCAGATGTAATAAGGAGTAACTTAGGCTACTTTTTAACCGACTTCCAAAAAGGAGGAGGATATTTTTTTACTTTTTATTTTTTACCTATGTATTTTACATTTGGTTGACGCGGACGAAGTCGCGGGTAACAGCTAGAAGGTTATAAAGTGGCATTTTATTTTGTCGGTTCGGAAAGATCGGAAAGTCGCCTATTCCGTAATATCGTATTTCGATGGCGTCAAATCACAAATGTCAAATGTCAATGTCAAAAGTCATTCTCTCTCCGTGACTCATTCTGTGCGGACGTACGCTTTGTTATGCCGCCATATCAATCGAAATAATATATATTATGGCCCAAGAGCCAACGACATTCAGACTCTCGTCATTTTAAGCCGCCGAACGACCAGCCTGAAGTCTGATCCAGTTCTGAAGGTCTACTTTACCTTTGACAAATTAATAAAGCTCAATTATTTTATTTTATTTTTTTCGGGATAACTGTAGGAATCTCATCTTTCACTGCCGAACGCTTATGACTGTTGCTTACCTCTGCCAGACTTGCGACTACTACTATGGCAGTTTAAGGGTAGATCTTCCGAACTGGTTACCTATTAAAGTAGTTCCGCGACCGAAACTCCATAATCTGGTCTGGTCGTTCTTGCCTCTATCGGATCATAAACAGGTGTCCCTTTCAGCATTATTTAAAATGACCATAGTCTGGCTGGCGCTGGCTCCTGGGTTATAATATCTTATAATAATATGCATTATGCTTTGTTGTACCGCGTTTTATCGATGGAAATATTAAATCATTGTTTGTTTTTACTAATTAATCGTCCAGCTATTAATTTCAATGTTTAGTTGATAGGTTATCAATTGTAGATTTAATAAGCTGGATACGTCGCAATATGTATTAGTACTAGATGTTTTATTTGTTTATTACCGTACATGACGCCCGCAACTCCGTTGCGTCAAATTTCGTTTATCCCGCAGAAATAGTAAATGTCGTCCGGGATAAAAAGCATCCTATGTCATTGCCCGAGACTCAAAAGTATCCCCATGCCAGCAAAATCAGTTCAGCGGTTTTAGGTGTGAAGAGGTAACAGAAAGACAGACTTTTACGGTTAGGGAACATACGCATACTACGTGACCAATTTTTTTAGATTTTTTGACCCCTTCCTCCCCCTTGGTGAGCACGCGTAGTATTATGCCAAGACCCCTCCCCCCCCTTTCAAGTTTTGACGTCGTATTGACAATAGTGAATTTTAATCAAATGTGAAAATATGCAGAACAATATGAATAACAAAATACTACATATCACAAACAACACAACGACAACGACAAAAATCTAAACCCCCTCCCCCCTCCTGTGACTGATCGTAGTATTTTTAGGACCCCTCCCCCCCCCCCCCCCCCCCTTTCCCCCTAAATAGGTCACGTAGTATGGGTATGTTCCCTTACCGCTCAGTTTTGGGCAACGTCTACTTAATAATGAAGTCAAGTTTTTTAAAGGTTTTTTTTAAGATATTTTGTTTTGAATGTAGTTTTGAATTTAGCGTAACCTTACCTCGGAGTATTGTCATAAGGACACCACGCTTACGTCACCGCGTAACACACGATACGCGACCTTAACACTGGGCCGTAGAGTTCAATATCGCGTGGCCGGCGATGACATAATGTTAATAGATTCAAAGGTGAACGAAGATACAAATGTATGGTCTAAAACAGGGGATGAGGCACTAAATTACGTGTGACTCGTCTTGTGGTTTTGACTATAGAGATATAGAACATCCCACGAAAACCGCACGTTTGCACATCTTCTACTGTGGCCATTCTAAGCCTGCTGGTCTTCTAGCTAAATAAACACGATACAAAACTCTAAGGTTGGGTTGCACCAACTTAATTTAACTATAACTGTAACTTTAACTATACCTAACTTTAACTACAATGCAAAATGTGATATCTTTGGTTAAAATTAAAATTGGACGCCATCAAGACGGCATATTTAACCATAACCATAGAGCTCGACAAGGCTTTAAATGCACGTGGAGAAAAAATAGATAGCCTGTATGAGTCATCCATACTAATATTATAAACGCGAAAGTGTGTCTGTCTGTTACCTCTTCACGCTCAAACCGCTGAACCGATTTTGCTGAAATTTGGTATAATAATAACCCCCACACCGGTTTCGATGACGGTGGCCGGTTTCATTGAAACCAGGCCTGGTACGCAAGAGTAAAGGCGCAGGACCGACTTTTTACATGCCCATCCGACGCATGGATCATCACTTGTCAGACAATCAGGTGATCAGCCTGCATTGTCCTAACCAAACTTGGTAATAACATGTTTCCAACGCGGGAATCGAACCCACGACCTCCGAGTCAAGAACCACGCTCTTAACCACTGGACCACGGAGGACTCAAAGTATCTCCTTTGGTATGGAAATACTTTGAATCCCAAGAAAGGACTTTTTATCCCGGAAAAATGTACGGTTCCCAACTAACGAATTTTGGCGCGACGGAGTTATACGGGCGTCTCTACTCGAAACTCGAAAGTATCTCCTTACCAAATTTCAGCAAAATTGGTTCAGCACTTTTGTTGTGCAGAAGTAACAGTCAACATACAGACAGACACACTTTGGCATTTATAACATTATTATTAGTATGGAATATGTCCTAAAGTCACTCGCGTCACAGATATAGCAGCGGCAGCGCCCACGCAACAGACTATTTTGACGGCATTGACAAGAATGCGAGTTATATCTGTGTAAGTGTCACGTGAGCTACAGCTAAAGTGGGTCTTACGGAAAACCGGCGAAGAAAAACGCTTCTGTACTACATTATTTTTGTACCGCCATAAAGTTTTTTTAATGAACTAGGTAACAAAAAGATCCCTGTTGCAGCCGCAAACTTGAGCGTTGTTTCAACTTTCACGCCGGTATTCTTACAGGTTACATGGTCGGGTCGGCCCGATCGTGCAGAAGCATGAATCTCCCATGACGCGTCGCGTGACATAGCAGTTGCCAGTTAGCACTGGTGACGCCTTAAATGTCAAATCCCTTACATTCGGCACGGTGTTTGTGTGCGGGGCGCGGGCAACTAGATTATATGTAATTGCATAAGTTGATAAATGCTATGCAATATAGCTCTACCGCGGCAATCCCCGAGTGCCACACGTGTTTATTTCTTTGCCGTCAAAACCATAGAATGCACATTGTCTAAAAACCGAGGACTACAGAGTCAAAGTATTCACAGAAGTCCACAATATTTTTTAATGGCGCATAAAGTTTTAAATCGGCAATAAAACAATTTGCCAAAACTTTGTGGATTCGTCTTTGTCTTAAAAACTAATAAAATGTGAGGTTGAGGACATATTTAAGATTTCCTGTCGATGCTATGGCCTATTTTTAACCGACTTAAAAATGGAGGTTGTCTCGACCCGTATGTGTGGTATTATTATATCCAGAACTTTCCGTGTACAATATGTTAGCAGCTAGTCTATATATACAGCTTCTGAGCAAATGTGCCAAATTTCAAAAGTAAGTATGAATGTATTTATTGAAACCAGGCCAGTTAATTACGCTGGAGTAATTTTATAGTAGCCGTCTCCCAAGCGCACACTGCACTCTCTCTCTTCCCCTCATAACCCTCCCTAGGGAGACCATGGAGGGAGACGGACGACCGACATGACGACTCGACGGGCGAGAGGTCTGTCATCTGGCGCAGGGCTTTTTACATGCCCCGTCTGACGCATGCAGCGGTCGGCAACCTTTTGGCAGGCAAAGGCCACAAGGTGGCAAAACAAACTAAAGGCGGGCCTCATACTCGTATTAACCCTAGAAGCTCAGTATACCTACACATAATGAAGGGAAATAACTAATAAGTTTAGTGTTTGTTATAAAATGACACAATAACAGCTACGTTCTTAAGAGGCAATTACTATTGGCAATATTAGAAAACACTGTTTTTGATACGTTTTTAAACTTATTCATAACACATTCACGGGCCGCAAGTAAGATCCCGCGTGTTGCCGACCGCTGGACGCATGGATTATTATCTTGCTTGTCAATCAGGGAATCAGCCTGCATTGCCCTAACCAAACTTCAAAATAACACGTTTCCAACGCGAGAATCGAACCCACGAACTCCAAGTCAAGAGCCACGCTCTAAACCACTGGATTAGTGTGGCTTTATTACAGTGTAGAACAGTTATGAAGACGATAATAATATGCAGAGCAATGTCAATACTCAATACCGTTGCTAGTTAGCAAGCGCCTGTGATTTGTGAAACACTGCGCCCACACATGAGTCCTTATTACATGGGAGTAGAGTTGATTATCGCGTAGTTGTTATTCTAAAATATAGAGTGCTCGTTGATCCGTCAAACGTTGTTTAGCCTAGATGCTTGTATTACGTAACCTTTCTCTTAAATCATTGTCATGTATTGAAGGACCGCATCAAAGTTCTATGAACATTTTAAATGTTATTAGTACCCTAATGTCGCCCGCAACTCCGTTGCGCCAAAATTCATTTATCGCGCGGGAACCGTAATTTTTTTCGGTATAAAAAGTATCCTATGTCCTTTCCCGGGACTCAAGGTATCACCATACCAAAATTCAGCAAAATCGGTTCTGCAGTTCGGGCGTGAAGAGGTAACAGACAGACAGACATACTTTCACATTTCTTATTTACTGCTGAGTGCTGACTGCTGTATCAAAGATGACAGTGGCTAGTGGGTAATCGCCGCTAATGTCTTGCAGGTGATGTTGGGGGGCACGGGCGGCGGCGGCGTCGCGACGTCGCCGGGCGCCGACAACCTGCTCACCGTGACGGTGGCGCGCGACGAGCACGGCTATGGCATGAAGGTGTCAGGTGGGTGACAGTATTTTGGTGAAATTTTATATTTGGTGAAATGTGATAGTTGGAGAACGTTGATAATTGGTGAAATGTGATGTTTGGTGAAATTGGGATATTTGGTGAAATGCGATATTGGGTGAGGCGTGATAGTCAGTGAAAGTTGATATTTGGTGATGCTCGATTCTAATTTCTAGGTGAATTGCGATACTTGGTAAAGTATGGTATTTTGTGAAGTGTGATATTTGGTGAGGTGTAATATTTGGTGAAATGGGGTTTGGTAAAGTGCGATATTCGGTAAGGTGCGATATTTGGTAAGGTGCGATAGTTGGTGAAATGTGATATTTGGTAAGGAGTGATAGTCGGTGAAATCTGATGTTTGGTGAAATGTTATACTTGGTGAAGTTATTAATGTTGACCTTTCTAATATCCATCCCATCACGTTTCAGGCGACAACCCGGTGTACGTCCAGTCTGTGAAGGAACATGGTGCGGCGTGGCGAGCCGGTCTCCGATCAGGTGACAGGATCCTGAGGGTTGACTCCGTGCCGGTGCATCATCACACGCATCAACAGGTGGTGCAGTTGATACGAGGTGGGTACCAGGGTGATAGAGTATGGCAGAGTGTGAGGAGAGTGTAGATGGTTGTAGGTGGGTACCAGGGTGACAGAGGTGAGAGGTTAGCAGATGGTTTGTGCCTTGGCTGTAGTACTTTATTTCATGAAAAAGACCACGGCCTGCTAACCTTGCTTATTTATTAGTATTTGGCGTATTTGTGTATGATTTTAAGTTTAAAATTTTAATGGAGCCAAGCAAGGGAAGTCCAGATAATTGAAGTTATTAGAGTATCACAAAGCGTAAACCTGGAATTATCCAAACTTACCCTGAATCTGAACTTATCTATCGATTTAAGCAGTGGACACCAACTACGTATTCTGACCTATTTGGAAAAAACACACTTATGAACTTCAATTTAATATCAACTTTATGATTCCAGCCAACCCGTCCCCCGTGCTGACAGTGCAGCAGAACAGCTCGCGACACAAGACGCCCATCACCGCGCCGCAGCCTGTCAACGTGAGTATAAGTGGTACAAGGATCTCTATCTTGACCGAAAATATCCTTGCAGCACTGTGCATAGGCACGGGATAAAGTATATCAAAATTGAAAAAAAAAATCGTCTAAGTGCGAGTCGGACTCGCGCACGAAGGGTTCCATACCATAATAGAGCAAAAATAGACAAAAATTGTGTTTTTTTATGGGAGTCTAATTATTTAGTTCATTTTAATTTTGTGAACATTTCAAGTGCCTACCATTGAAAGTTTTGCCATTATTGAAATCGAGCAAAAAAAACACATTTGTTTTTAGTATTTGTTGTTAATTGTTATAGCGGTAAGTGGCAACAGATATACACAATTTGTGAAAAATTCAGAAGTCTAGCTATAGCGGTTCTTGAGATACAGCCTGGAGACAGACAGACAGACAGATGGACAGACATCGAAGTCTCAGTAATAGGGTCCCGTTTTTACCCTTTGGGTATGGAACCCTAAAAACACATATTTGGTGGCCACTTTAGCCGCTATCACTGATAGTAAAACTAGATTTGTCTACATGTCTACGACAGTGAAAATCTAGATTTGTGTTCTATATTACGATATTTTGCTCAAAAACATTCTGAATGCAACTCTGTGCACAGCAAAAAACCGACTTTTTTGTGTAAATTTTCAATATCTGTGATTTTGTCTTTTAACCCCTGACTAAAAATACTTGTTATAAGTTATTTTGGTACACACTGTATAGCTGTGAGTTATGAACTTATGACAGACATAATATGTTATAGGCTAGCTCAGGGGTTCCTAATCTTTTTTAATCTTTATGAATGTGTGATTGATTGCTTGATTGATTTATTGATTACAGCTTTATGATTGATTGTCTGCTTCCAGCCGGAGAAGCAGCGTCAACTGGAGGCGACGAAGGCCCACACGTTCCGCATGATGCTCGATCAGGAGCAGAAGTATATCAGGGATCTGAGGAGTGAGTGAATACTTTATAGTCAAAGTTTAAATAAAAGTCAAAACTTTAACTAAAAAAATTAAATTGATATTATTCATTGTAACTTCATTGCACCAATAGTCTTTGCGGAAACCGTACCTTCTTTCGCAATCAAATTAACCATTTTCTAGGTCTCTATCCAACTTCATTTTTTTTTTATGAAATAAGGGGGCAAACGAGCAAACGGGTCACCTGATGGAAAGCAACTTCCGTCGCCCATGGACACTCGCAGCATCAGAAGAGCTGCAGGCGCGTTACCGGCCTTTTAAGAGGGAATAGGGTAATAGGGGAGGGTAGGAAAGGGAAGGGAATAGGGGAGGGTAGGGAAGGGAATAGGGTAGGGTACTCGGTAAACTCACTCACTCGGCGAAACACAGCACAAGCGCTGTTTCACGCCGGTTTTCTGTGAGAACGTGGTATTTCTCCGGTCGAGCCGGCCCGTTTGTGCCGAAGCATGGCTCTCCCACGTATGATAATGTAAATCATTTTGAAAGATTTATGTATGATTTATGCATGTGATATTTTAGTATGAAGCCTGGTATACTTACAAATTCTCGATTAAAAAAAAAAGTCATTATGGCGGCAAGAGATGAAACAAGTGCCAGTCGATAGTTCTCTCTATGAGTGTAGCAACAAAAGTGAGGCGGAGATACAGAGGGGATTTTTTTGCATATTTATAACACTAACATTGCTTTTTATTCCAATGAACGTTTTTCATCAAATTCATAATTTTCATCGAGCTGACCCATTCATACCGAAGCGTGGTACTTACTTTCAACCTTCTTAATTCCAGACGAGCTGCTCAAAGTACCTGACGTCAGAAAGCAGGCAGAGTTGGCAGCGGCGGAGCAGCGCTGCTGTAACTTGCAGACGAGGATCGACAGCATTCTGGCAGCACAGGTAATAAAGACAGCAAAGACAGACACATTTGACAACACTGTAATATTTTTTAGTTTATACTGTATCAAAACTATTTTGTATCCGTACTAGTGTTGGATTAAAATGTCAAAATTGTTCGTTCTATAGTCATTAGTCAATCACTGCTATTAAAAAGCAACATCACCATCCATATTTAGCTAATGTTAATGATTATTATGAGCCTGCAACACTGTTTTCACTTCAGAAAAAAAAAACACATAATGTTAAATTAAGAAAAAAAAATAACCCCCAATGTAAATTTATTAAGTGTCAGGAATCAGTATACAAGATATTGAATGAGGCATTTTCTTATTTTTTTAATTTGATTGTCAAACAGTTTCCATTTTAATAACTAGATGGCGTATGGGTAGACAACTATTGGTAATACCAGGCAATACCATCAATAATTGCTACAAAAGTGGGCAAAAGAATGTAAAACTTGATACATTTCAATTTGAAAAAGACACGATGATATTCCAATGAATAGGATAATAAAGTTATTAATAACGATGTTTTAGTTAAAACTCACGGAAGAAATAGCCCTATATATCGATATTCATACCAAATGTCACAGGAATTATAAATTTAGGTTTTGACAACATCTTACCTGCACTTTTGCACGCTAACGGATATTTAATGGCCAATATTTTACCATTAATGAACATCGAAAACCAAAATAGCACAATTTGGGAAAAATAATAAAAACCACACCAACAATAAAAAGTAGAAGGAGTTTCAAAGTAACATGGCCGCCAAAACTCTTTCAGTTGTCAGTTTTCAGTTTGACAAGTTTTTATTATGTCAGCGTGTTCCTAAACTTTTACCAGTATAATGGCCTAATCGCTTAGGTTTAAGATATTTTGATTTATGTGACACTTGACAGTACACTGATATTTTTTGGAAACACAACCCATATGTAGTCAGTGATGCCAACCTGCAGATAATTTCAGATCGGTGAGGAACCAATAGAAAATCTAGAAGTGTTTATCCTTACGTCATCTAGTTAAGATTGTTAAAAATAAAATTAAAAAAAAATAAAATAAAATCCCTCATTGTCAAATTAGTAGTATTAGTAGTAAAACAGACATACAGGCGCTTCGAACTAATATTACCCTCTTTTTTCTTCAGGGATTGAAATAATTATTTCGTTTTCCTGAAGTAAAAACATATCTGCAGGCTGTTTATATCATTAACATTAAACCAAAAGGCGAAAATTAATTTATTTGACTAATAATGTAATATGGGCCGGGTCAATAATAATAATAATTTATAATATTGCTTTTGTGCTTGTGTTACCAGTAACAGCAAACAGAATATGTATACAGTATACATGATGAATTGTCAAAGATATGTGAACAATTAGCATCACATTTACGGATATTTGTCTCTTTCGTGCATAATATTGCTGTCTCATTCTTATGACGTAAGAAGGAGATAGTTATATATATATGTTCGCAAATGAAAGCTCTAACTTGCCTAAATATAAAAGAATTTCTACATGTTCTGCGACCATACTTTATAAACTTTGTCATTGACAGTCAATCTCGATTTGTTTACATTTCTCTGACAATTTGCGTGTATACATAACAGCGCTCGTACCTATGTGTTTAAGTCTGTGTTTGTTAATTTTTTTTCGCCTTTATTTTGCCAGTGGTAACTTTTTGTAGTAATCAACACGACACATTTTAAAATAGATGTGATTTTAACATTTGCTATACACAAAGTAATGTTTTTTTTATCTCCACATAATATCTTGTATTATAGTCCGAACCACGAGACGAAATACAAAACTACTGTTAATTCTAACAATTTGGATAAAAATTTGTATGCTCGTGGTTAGAACAATAAAGTTTTGTGTCTCGTTTCATGGTTTACAACCGCACTCAGAGGCATTATTTTTTCAATTTGACATAATCTCCATTAAATTTAAGTTTAATCACCATTAATATGTCTCTGAGTGCTGTAAGCTGTTACACTTTAGGTGTGTTTTACACCGAACTAGCTACACCTAGGCTATATGCACCTTCTAGCCGGAAGCCAAACCAGCGACTCCAAAGATGCCCAGAGCAGAGAAAAACGCCCAAAACACGAGCTTCCTCAGCGGTCTACCGAGATCGCTCAGCAACTTAACCGGCCAAAGCCTCCGGAACCTCCGCCAACGAAAAGACCAGCCGCTGATCCGGCAGAATTCAGAAGAATCCAAGAAGAGGCATAATAATACCGTCCCGATGGTTCCCACAACTTGTCTGGATAATACCCCCCCTCCGTTGCCTCCTAGATCGGAGAGATTCAACTCTCCCCCTCTTCCTCTCAAGCCGTCCACGTCTAGAGTGAGGGAGATGAGGCGTTCTTCCCACTCGCTCGACGAGTTGGAGCCGCAACCGAATTCTATCGCGATGCAGCTGAGTTACCCCCTGGTTAATGTGCCGCCGCCGCCATTGCAGGTAAAGTGGTGTCAGACTTTGGTATAACAAGGAATAAGGATATGAAATAGGGTGTAACAAAACAAAGTGATAAATGACAATGCTTTCGAGTTTCATAGTAAACTCTATACACACATACACAATGTGTGTACTGCGTATAGAGTTCACTATGTACGTGGCAGCGCTAAAAGAGTAACGTTTTTTTAAATCTTTTGTTCAGGAAATTTTAGTGTGTATGTGTGTAAGTTCACTCTGAAAGTGCAGCGATGAAAGAGTATCGATTTTTTAGAGGCAAATTCATAACGTAGGGTGTTTGCCTATACAAATCACACAAATAAATTGCCCTTTCAGTGCTGCTACTTTCACAGTGAATGGACACAAACACAATAAAGTATTATCACTTGGTTTTGTTACACCCTGTAAACCCAATCTTGTCCCAATAGCCTTATTTCTTTTACCAATAAAAGTTTGCCACCAAAACTATAATGTCATAAAGTGATGGCTCAAAATATTAAGTCAAGTAAATGTCAGTCTCTTTCTTTCCTATTTGATATTTTATGTTATTCTTTTTGTAGTACACAATCCTACTATTGAAACGGATCTTAATGTTTTACTTGACTTGATATTGGTCGCAGAACACATAGAAATTCGTACATTGACCCATTGCTTCTTGTCTCGTTCTTACACCAAAATGTACCTGTGTCAATACGACAGCAATGGGACAGTTTATGAATTTCTACGTATTATGCGACGGATTTAAATATTTTCTATTCCGTGTTCACTACATTTCACCAGCTATGCTTCTTCTATTATTCGCTGTATGTAATATGTTGTAACCTTCTTAACTTTCGCTAACTCAGAGCTTTGACGAAGTATAAAATCGAAAAGATAACAAAGTTAGAAATGTCAAATTGGTTTCGATAGTTTCGATAGCGAAGATAGAATATATATGTCAAAAGTGTAGTACATGTATTTGACATAACGCTAAGTGTCAAGAGATACGTGTTGCACTCGATGACTGCCGCGGTAAAGTTATTGCATAATGCATAGCATATTTTTATCAACATATGCAATTATAATTTGCATAAGTCTAGTTGCACGCACGTCGCACACAAACACCGTGAAGTCTGTCGAACTGAATAATTCTTTTAAGTTGGTTGTCGAAAGTATCGAATACTACCTGTCTAAGTACCCTTTAGATAAATTTAGTCATAGTTTTCTAACTTTGTTATCCCTTTACTACTTTGCCTAGGATCACAGTGTAGTAATGTCATAATCTGATATTGTAGTAAGTACAGCTTTATTTAAAAATATTTATCATTTATGAGATTACGTTTTTACTGACTATAGAATAAAATTTAGATCTATTTAGATATGAGAAACTGTATAAAAGATTAGGGGCTGTCTTTACTATGCATGAATTACTTTTCCCACTTACTAATAAAAAACAATTACACAATGCTACGATAAGCAATATTGCATCCTTGTCTGTCAAGCTTTTCCAATGTAACAGATAAAGACAAAACATTGTATAAATACTTTTATTAGTAAAAGGCCGGCAACGCACCTGCAGCTCTTCTAATGTTGCGTGTGTCCATGGGCGACGGTAGTGGCTTTCCATCAGGTGACCCGTTTGCTCGTTTACCCCCCTATTTAATATTAAAAAAAGTATGAGAATCAGCATGTACGAAAGTTAACCGAGTTTTTAAAATGTTGTATGTAATAGTTGTGGTTTTTTCAGACGGACAACCGCAGCGGTCTACCGATCCTGCACGTCCGGAGTCAGTCTTCTCCCGAGCAGCTAGATGACTTGACACGATGTAAGTAATTATGAACATTGCAAATGACACTTATCTATGACGTTATGTCAGTAATTTCTTAGTAAGAACTTAGAACACTGACCTCAATTATACAAGCACGCCTGGACTTATGATACCCTTTGAAATGACAGCAATTTTTTGTGCCTATTTGAAGCGGAATCAGCGCCCCCAATGCGGGGGAAGAGAACTAAATCTGACGTAAAAATGACGTTTGAAAGTCGCCATATTGGCGCTGATAGCAATAGTGAGATCAAATCAAATCAAATCAAAATCAAAATTGTTTTATTTCTGAATAAATTTAAAATAAATGTTTTCAGAAAGTCCTACATGATGCCTACCACCGGTTCGGGAACTACTTGGAACTAATACTAGTATATGGCCGCTTAATCGCTATTGGTTGTCAATAGCGATTAAGCGGCCATTTGCAAGTTACGTCAAATTTAGTTCTCTTCCCCCGCATTGGGGGCGCTGATTCCGCTTCAAATAGGCACAAGAAACAGCTGGGTATCATAGGTCCAGCGTACTTGTATAATGGAGGTCAGTGACTTAGAAGTCACTTATATTTATTTATTTATTTATATATAGCGTAGATATAGAGGAAGTGCTAAAATATACAGATAAATACATTGATTTGGAGTTCAATTTTGCGACGTTAGAATTACGATTTTATCGCATTATGGATAAGATGTCTTTTGAATTTGTAGTAATTGTAATTTTGGACTCCAAAAACTGGGACAGCCTTAAAGAGGGCAGTATTTTTGACCATCACAGCTTTGCCTTTGATGTTTTGTGAAAACAACATACCAGATGACGCTTCCAACTCCGTTGCTACCATAAAGTTATTATACCTAGCGGAATAGAGAAACAAAGGCCTGAGCAAGAGACGTGTGATACATGACATCAGCACTCTTTTTTTGACGTCCAGACGGCACGTGCCGTACGTTGACAATTTAATCTCATAGAATTCATGTTCAATCATGCTTGTGTATACGTACACATATTTCTACACACAGATGTAAACCAATTTCGGTTATGTTTGACAGCTCGAGATTGTTGCTTAACTTTATGGTTGCTACCGTATCGCGTGGGCACGTTGAATTTTTCCGCAACCGAAACTATTGTCTGTGTCTCAAACTATTTTCTTACCCATCTAAATTGGTTCTGCCAATTAAAACGTACTTGTAACAGATATACAGACAGACAGACGGACCTTCAGGCAGACAGCCTGACACACTATTGTATTTATAAAATAAATAAATAAAATTTATAATAATATACTCTTTTTTTCACAGCAGTTGGCGAGCGGCCGCCCGGCACACCTCCCCCGCCGTATCCACACCAGGTAACTACGTCCAGTTTTATAGTGACCGTGCACTGCATTTGGTGTGTATGTATGATTCAGTGAAGTATAATCACGAAATACTAGTAATAACGAATTCTACGAGTAATGTATGTTATTGTCTTGTTGATAATTACTACCTACGCAAGGCCAGTTAGAAAAAGTTGACTTTGCGGTTGTCGCAGAGGGTTTGTTCTTAAATTGGTCCCAAAAAGACGTGGGAGAGCCATGCTTCGCCATAAATGGGCCGGCTCGACCGGAGAAATACCACGTTCTCACAGAAAACCGGCGTGAAACAGCGCTTGTGCTGTGTTTCGCCGAGTGAGTGGGTTTAGTAGTTTACCGGAGGCCCAATCCCCTACCCTCCCCTATTCCCTCTTAAAAGGCCGGCAACGCACCTGCAGCTCTTCTGATGCTGCGAGTGTCCATGGGTGACGGAAGTTGCTGTCCATCAGGTGACCCGTTTGCTCGTTTGCCACCTTATTTCATAAAAAAAATCTTACATTGTATAATGTATATGGCTCACTCGGCTATAAAACGTCGTAATGTGTACGTACCTTTACTCGCCCGTTTGTCACCACTCCAGTCAGTCAGTCAGAATATATAATACTTTAAAAGTGACTTAACATGAATTTTTATTGTTTCCAGCCGTGTGGAGACCCCCAAAGAGCCATCATATCCATGGAGGAAGACGACTCGCCGGCGTCCGTGAGTATTATTTATTAAAATTTTGATTAATTACATCATTAACATGAAAAAAAAAAACACTGAAAAAAAACTCTTATAAGTATCGGGCATAAGAATGGAAAATATTGGACCAATAAAATCACTGGAAGTTGCTAACAACCTTTCATGAAATAGATTAACCCAATTTCAGCTGTGAGCCGGCTGACGATGAACATCCATGTGACACGTCAGCATTTGATATACAAAACTTTATGAAAATAGGTCCATTCGGGGATGTTTTTAACGCCGCACAGACACACTCGCAATAACAAACAAAGACACACAGACACAAATAGACGGGTGTGTGTTCATCAGAGCATCCAAACGAGTGGACCAATTTTGATTAACATTGATTCTTGACACTTATTATAGTTTTCCATCAGGGATTCTAAATTAATTTTCATAGTTTTGTACTCACAATTTCTTACAAATCTGTCCATGTGTATGTTTCAAACTGTCCGTGTGTGTGTTTCAACCTGCCCATGTGTATGTTTCAACCTGTCCGTGTATATGTTTCAACCTGACCGTGTCTGTTTCAACCCGCCCGTGTGTCGGTTTCAACCTGTCCGTGTGTATGTTTCAACCAGTCTGTGTGCGTTTCAACCTGTCCGTGTTTAAGTTTCAACCTGTCCGTGTGTATGTTTCAATCTGTCTGTACGTTTCAGGACAACTCGACGTACTCGGGCCTGTTCTCGAACCTGCGATCTGTCCGCGACTCCCGCGCGAGGATGGCCGTGCTCATCAACTGGCTACTGGGGGAGAGAAGGTACGGTAACAACAACAGTTTTATTACATACTAGACATTCCGCGCGGCTTCGCCCGCGTAAATTAGAAATTTCAAAGACAAATTAATCCACAAAAAGTAGTTCATGATACTTCACGTGGTATACTTCTTATTTGTGCCAAATAACAGAAAAATTGCTCCAGTAGTTCGTGAGATAAACAATCCTATACATATAATTTCAAATAATTTCCCCCGTATTTTCCACATTTTCCTCTATTTCTTCGCTCCTATAAGTCTTTCTCGCTAAATGGGCTTTCTACACTGAAATAATTTTTCAAATCGGACCAGTAGTTCCAGAGATTAGCGTGTTCAAACAAACAAACAAACTCTTGCGCTTTATAATATTAGTATAGATTATACAATGTACAGGCTGTAACTGAACTTAGTGATAATATTTTAGGTTGTGTATGAGTCCCCTGTAAAAATAGCAGCGCTGAAAGAGTGTTTGTTTTAATCTTGTCGTAATTTAAACGACTAATATTGGACTTCAAGTCGTTATACCATAGAGCACAACAGCCTTTTAGCTATGCTAATGATGCATTTTTTTCTATCACAGATCAGCGTGCGCCGCCCTGCTCCTAGTACTGACAGACGGGTACCGGGCTGCCGCTGGTGTTCCACTGATCACCCTGAGGCGCTGGGCGTACGAGCTCCAGTCTACCTTCCTAGTGCCCGCTGCCGTGAGTACAGACAGACATACAGACAGACACGGACAGATATAGTCTTGAACGTTGTGAACGGCGACGAAAAGGAAGATCTTCCGACAGAGCGAGATAGCATGCTCAGTCAGGCCGAAGCCCACTGACGTCATTCGTCAACGGCAAGATATATACATCAGATGTTGTATATATTTTGCCGTTCTCCGAAACTTCGATAGCGCGATGCAGGAGTGTTAGGCGAATTGTGGGTACCGCCACAAGTCCATTCGACACAATTTATAACGGCTTAAGGTGAGACCACACTATCGACACGATAAGACGCGACACTTCACGTTCCATAGAACTGACATTTTACAAACGTGAATTAATAAACATTCATTTTGACAATCTGTGAAATAAGTACATCTGACACTTAATTTTTTTATTTTCTTTTTAAGAGGCAAAGGAATACTTACAAACGTAAATATTTAACAGATTATTATGGAAATAATTAAGTATTTTTTCTCAGGTGCTACAACTGAATGGCGTAGATGAGAATATGGCGAACGAAATAGATCATGTTCTTGTGAATGGTGAGTTTGTTATTTATAAAACAGAATCATTATTCAATTCTGTCTTTGTCTAATACGTTAAAAATTTTACTTGACAGTCAAGATGGCATTTAGACTCTTTTTTAAATTAATTTATTTATTTCAATTTAACACAAAGTTATTACAATCTTACTCCTTCGCTTTTATAACTAAGTTGAGATACTTTAGTCCCTGGAGAGTACTTAACGTTGTTCTTACCCCAAAAAAAAAACAATCATCTTATTCAAAAAATCAATCATTCAATTAAAAACATTTTAACCAAAATCACATAGCGTGATTCATTCTCATATCAGCGCCATCTATTATCGAAACTCACAAACTTGTTACAGAGCACGACAAGGAGGAACTACTACGCAACGTCTTCCGCAAAGCCCGTCGGCTCGCCAAGGACGAGTTGGCCCGCCAGCTGTCGGACTTCCAGCTCAAACGACGGGCCGGTCTAGGCGCTTTGTACGGCCCGACGGACGATGTCCTGAAGAGATGCGCTCTGGACCGACAGCAGGTATTTTGAACTCTATTGTTCGGGGGGTTAGGGTAGTATTTTGTACGACAAACTTGTTGCGTGTTTTGGACCGATAGTAAGTTATTTGAACTCTATAATTTTGTAGTTAAGGTAGAATTTTGTTTTGATAAAGTTGTTTTATGTTTTGGACAAATAGCAGGTTATTTTGAACTCTATTGTTTGGTGGTTAAGGTAGTATTTTGTACTAAGAGAGTTGTTCAATGCGATTTAGACAAAAACCGTGAGCAAATCAATGCCATTGCATATTCAACCTTAAAACGTCGACATCTTGAGCTTCTATTTTTCTACTACGACCTATTTCATTTTGAGCTCTGTTGTTTTTGCACTAGGGTTGAATTTGCCTTGCACTTGCCACTCAATTGTAAACTCTATCCACCCATGTACTTACGGTCTATTTTCCCACAGGAGTAGATATTAGTAGAGCTGCTTATGATGGCTCGTGCTAAAGCATATTGCTAAGTATTCACATGCGGTTTTGTAATACATAATTACTGTTTGGACCGCAAAACTCACAGCTTGAAGGCTCGCATCGAACCGGATTGATGGAATTATCAAATATATCGATTTAGAATAAAACTATCGAGCAATGCTGAATGTGTGGACGAAATCCCGAGCATCGGGTTTTGCTCGACGTTATTGCTCGATCGAGCAAAACCGTATGTGAGTACTTAGCATATCAAAAACATTGCATTTTGTACCTTAGAACATCGACATCTAAGGGCCACGCCACACCGGAATGGCAGCGGCGCGGCGAGCACTTTCAGTGTCATATGATTTAAAACTTTATCTTCATTATTGTAATACATAGTATCGCTTAAAAATTAAAATTCCATTGCAGTGTAGCGCAGGTTAAATTTTCCTACCACGACCTATTTCATTTTAAGCTCTATTTTCAAGAGGCTAAGGTCCAATTCTCCTTGTCCATGCCATTAAAATATCAACTCTACGCACCTTTGAACTTAAGGTCTTTTTTCCAACAGGAGCAGATAGTAGTCGAGCGGCTTATGACGGCCCGTCTCACCGCACTTGCGGCGCCTCCGACGCAGCCAGCGGATGCGCACGCCGCGTTGTTGGCTGCAGTGTCTGCGGCCGCGCTGTGCTTGGGTTGTAGGTGAGTTACTAAGAGCACATTATGATAAGCCTATACGTTTTCTATGCTCATTTGTTCTACTATACGCGCAACAAAGGAGTTGAAGTTTACCGTACATTTTGCACAACAAATACTATCCTGATTCCTTTCCCATTTCTTAAACATACACAATGCCGATTTTGCCAGAAAAACTATCTTATATTCTTCTTTCGTTAGGTTAGGTTAGGTTAGGTTTGGTTGGGTTGTGTGAAAACTGAAGAGGTGACAAACATACACACTTTCGCATTTATAATATTAGTATGTATAATGATGTCACTATATTATACTGTGATTTGTGACCTACTGCGTATGTATTTATAAACATTCTTATCAAATAAGGTGTGGAAGTGATAACAAAAAATCTTTGGCTTATCATTTGGCTAAATGTTATATCAATAATATGACCCTTATTTTTATGAACGTAAGGTCTATACATAGGCTACTTCATAATGACATCAGTTTGTGACTACGCGTATACATAGATAGTTGTGTGTTTCAAAATTTCTGCGGTTTAAAAAAGTTTTTAGATATAAAAATAGCTGAAAGTATGTAGATTTTAATAAATTTAAACGTATTATTCAAAATTAATGTTTTTATACAGTGTGTTGGTGTAAACACCGTTATCCTTGAAACCATCAAATGAGCCAGTCAAAATGAACAACTTTTTCTATGAGAACAATGCTGGGAACTCAAAAAAATGCCGTCTTCATACCCATACGGATGCCCGGATCAGCAACTTGTATGGGTATGAAGACGAATATTTTTGAGTTCCCAGCATTGTTCTTATAGAAAAAGTTCATTTTGACGGGCTCATTTGATGGTTTCAAGGATAACGGTGTTTACACTAACATTTTGTATTATATACTAACTGAAGAAATAAAGTAACTTTAAAAGCAAACATTTTAAATTTACCGCGCACAGTATTTATTTTATTAAAAGTGGGTAGAAGAATTGTTATAATAATTTGTTTTAACTATTTTGCGAACATTGACTGTTCTAATGTCAATAATTATTTATAAATAGACACTACTTAAGTTATTTTCTATCATAATTAGTGGCTGTAGTGCTTTTGAACTGTACCTAATTATAGTGTAATATGAATAACATGTGAACAACAGATGTTAAAAGTTGTGGTAAAAAATTTGGTTATGTTCACAAAAAGTTTATTTCAGTGATTTTGTTTGAGCTATCTTATCGGTAAAACATTAGGGTTTAATATTATTTAAATCAGTGTTAATAGTGCAAAAACGTATTTTACGTATTTGTTGATAAAAATTGGTACCTACACTATTTAGTGATAAAAACATGGTACTTAACTGTATACGCTACACCAGGGGTTCCCAAACTTATTTTGCCTACCGCCCACTTTGAGAACAAATTAGGTTTTAGCGCCCCCTTGTTTCAATTTGCATCCAGATGAAATAAATCACCCCCAAGCCTCTACACAACGCCCTCATTTTTTTTCTGGGACACACAGCCCCAATTTTTTTTTGAACCTTCAGCGCCCATTGTCGCCCACTTTGGGAAATACTGCGCTAGACGGTCAGCACCAGCTCAGACTTCCCCAGTAACTAGTTAATATCATTCAATATTTTCTGTGAAATACCAACATACATTTTAACTTGTGCATAATATTAGTCATAGTAACTTTATCATGATACCAGGAAAACATAACTCCAGTAGAGTTTTACCTCATACTATGTAGTGTTGTGTGGCCTAAATGGTATAATATTTTGCTTGGTGGTAAATTAGTGGTGTAATGGTGGTAGAAATTAGTGAAGTTGATGCCAGAGAGGTCAGGAGAAGATGGTGGCAGTCACCGAAGACGCTGAAGAAGAAGAAAAAGTGAGGATATATTCCCCCTTACTAATAAACTTTGAATAGTTATACAGTGTTTTGTTCCTGTCACACAAGTGACATTTTGAATTGGATTGAAGAAGACAAAACACTGTATAAATATTCAAAGCTTATACAGCGTTTATTAGTAAGGGGGTTAGTATTTAATTTACAACGTGTAAAACAACTAAGTGATAATACTGTTGGGTGTGTATGTGTCCCTTGTATAGAGTTAGCTGTGAAAGTAGCAGCGCTGAAATAGATTTTTTTATGTGATTTGTATGGGCAGGCGCCTCAGTGTCATGAGTTTGCCTAACAAAAGAAAAAAGTTACTCTTTCAGCGCTGCTAATTTCACAGTGAACACACACACACCCCAAAGTATTATCACTTAGTTTTATTAGACCCTGTATAATAATTTCCTTACTAATAAGGATATTGTAAATCCTTATCATCAATATTATAAATGCAAAAGTGTGTTTGTTACATCTTTACGGTTAAACGGCTGAACCGAAATATATGAAATTTTGGTATGAAATACTGGAAAGGGCATAGCCAGCAAACTTTATCAGCTGTGACTGATAATATGCTTTATCTTTAAATGGTGTTATACACAAACTATTATTATTGTGTGTTTAGAATTAAAAATTTCATTTACCTAAAAAAAATGGGAAACATTGGGTTAAATTTTTTTTATAACGTTACAAATTTGTGTAAACTTTGTTAATGTGGCAGCTTTGTGACTTACCAGTTACCATATTATTATAGCTCTTAAATCACTCATCAGTAAAATTCTGTATGAAGTGCCACATCTCATGCCTTGTATATTATATCTTTCATATTATTTTGTTATTCGCTTTAGTATTTTCCAGTAATATAAGGATAACGCTAGAACGTCGTGAGGAAACACTTGCATGAAATATGTATTGTCCAGATCATTCCTTTGGATTCGACTAATATCATGGACGGAAGAATGTACGGTTGCTAAACGTATTTATATTCAACGTCTATTTTAAATATTGTAACAAACAGTAACTATGAGTTGATAATGATGACATATGTTCATCACGATGTGGACGATGACGACGATGATAATAATGATGACATCGATCACGCTAACGATCACGTTGATAATAATGATAATGATGACAATGATAATAATGATAGTCACGATATTGATGATGATAACGCTGATGATCACATTGATAATAATGATAGTCACGATATTGATAATGATAACACTGATGATCACGATGTTAATAATGATGTAACACTCCAGGCCGGCGTCAGTAGCGGCGGCGGTGGGGGGCGGCGCGCGGGCGACGTTCCTGCAGCGCGACAAGCCGTACAAGCAGCGAGTTAAGCAGCTCGCCAAGCAGCACCCGCAGCCGGTGAGTACAGCGCTACAAGAACTAATGACGTAGGTTTACGTAAAGCTAGTAAAATTCACAACATTTATACGCTTAGCAAAAAGGAGAAAATACATAGATAATCTAGATCTCTTTAGTTTTTGGTGTGGCGAGGAGTCAACATCTCTGCTAAGTGCCAAGAGACCTAAAATTTGTAAACGGCTTAAATTAGTATCATGTACCACGTTTTGAAAAATTCCATTTTTCGACTTTATGAATGTTTATGAAGTCGAAATCTAAACTAACGCGGCCATCTTGAATTGTTTATTAATTTTTTTTCATCCGCAGTTCATAGTGCGCGGCCACCACCTGCAAGCTCAGGCGCTGACTGCAGCCAACCACTGTCATCACTGCGGCGCCGTCATTGCTGGCATCGCGCCGCAGGCCTTCGTATGCACAGGTGAGATGAAGCGGTCTTAGGAGTGACCCTTGTGGTACTCCGAGTGATCTAGGAGTGATCCTTTTGGTATGCCATGGGACCCAGAGTACGCCTTGTGGTACACCATGGGGCCTACAATTAAACTTTGTGGTACTCCATTTGTTCCTTATTGGTTTCTCCTTGATAAAATATAAAAGAAATAGACCCGAATACTGACCCTTGTAGCACCCCATGTGGTATTTATTTTGGTCGACTTTGTAGCATTGTCATCGCCTATTTTGCTTGGTGTGTAGGTGTGAAAACGTAGTCAGAAAGTCCTGCGGCATCCATATCCCAGGAGAGAACCTTTTTTGTAATAAAAGGGGAGGATTCGTAATGGTTCGGCTACACTAAAGCCAGCGAAAGTACAGAATCAACTTTTTTAGCTTTCCTTATGTATCTTTACGAGCTTTTGCCCGCGGATTCGCTCGCGTTAAGAAGTATTATTATATACAAACTTTCATCCCCTATTTGAACCCCAAGGGGTTGGAATTGATCAAAATCCTTTCATAGCGGATGCCTTTGTCAACATCTACCTGCATGCCAAATTTCAGCCCGATCCGTCCAGTGGTTTGGGCTGTGCGTTGATAGATCACTATGTCAATCAGTCAGTCAGTCACCATTGAGTTTTATATATGTAGATTATAGATCCTTTCTTTTTTCTGCAGACTGCAACCTGCGCGTGCACCGAACATGCGCACGCGCAGTGGAGGAGACGTGCGTGTTGGAGCACGGCGACCACGGCAACCGCATCTCGCGCCTCATGGAGCGCATGACGCCCGCGCCGCACCCCGGTACGTACACACACACACACATGAATGTAAATGAGCGTACACGCAATGAAATAGAGTACGCGCGCTGGAGCATAAAATACGTACGTGTGCGTAGACGAAAGTTAGGATTGTCAATGCTTAGGTTTTTGTAAATAAATTAAGAAAAAACCTTCCCAGGCAAGGCTTGACGTATCTATGTTATTGGGTTATTACCCATAATAAAAACTTGAGAGGTGTCAAGGGACACCCGGATGGAACGAAGTTATATAAAAACGCCATCTATTGACACCCATTAATAGTAACAACGACACTTTTGTGGAATTGTAATAAAATTGATTTAAACGTCCGGTGGTAGTCGCTGTTTATTCTCAAAAACGCCATCTAGTTGACGCACAGGAACCTATGATATGAACGCCCTCTGCCCCTAATAGGCAGGTACTAATAAAAAAGTGTCGAGGTCAAGTGTGGTTCCGTCTAGCCTCCTTTCGCAACACCGAACGCGCCATAAGGAACTTCTTTCCAACATAGTATACCTAAGTTATTATAATAACATAGGTCGGCTCTCGGCCTATGAATTAACGAGCTTTTGCCCGCGGCTTCGCTCGCGTTAAGAAGTATTATTATATACAAACTTTCATCCCCTATTTGAACCCCTTATCAAAATCCTTTCTTAGCGGATGCCTACGTCATAACATCTACCTGTATGCCAAATTTCAGCCCGATCTGTCCAGTGGTTTGGGCTGTGCGTTGATAGATCACTATGTCAATCAGTCAGTCAGTCACCTTTGAGTTTTATACAATGTGTCCCGACACCGGTGTCCGATCCTTTAATGTCATGATCTATGGCATATTTTATCGACAAATTGGCTCTAAAATTTTTTCTCTCTCTCACGGTTGTAAAATGGCAGCCGTTTTAATTTTTCTCGGGCTTTCAAAAGTTGGAGATTTAAAAATTTATTTTTTCAAAAGTTGGAGAAAAAAAATTTGAACTCATGATGTATGGCTTATATTAGTGACAAATTGGCTTTCAAATTATTTTTTGCTCCAACTTTTGAAAAAAAAAATTCTCTGGCTTCATACTAATCTGACCACCTCATCATAAGAAAATCGTTATAACTTCTAAACTATCTGACTTAAAACATTGAAGTGAAAGAATTTAAGAAGATGAAAACTACCTCTATCTTTTAAAAATAAAAAAGGACCAGTTTAATCAGCTACATTTTTCACAAAAAGCCATTAATAAAAAATACACAATTTTTTCTTCTTAAACTTGGGTTTTTCTATGTTTAATTTCACGAAATTTGTAACATATTGCCTGTGTAAGCGTAGTCCACAAATTTAGCTATCAAATGAGACCTTTTTTATCTTCATAGGATTTTTACAAGAGCAGTTCTTGTCAGATTAGTGTGAAAGCCCGAGAAAAACTAAAATGGCTGCCATTTTACAACCTTGAGAGAGAAAAAAATTTGGGGGCCAATTTGTCGATAAAATATGCCATAGATCACGACATTAAAGGATCGGACACCGGTGTCGGGACACATTGTATAATATATAGATATAGATTTCCCTGATGAATCGATTCATAATTATTGCATGTAGCAGTTTCTTTACTTTTTCTTTCCCCCAGGTCTGGAGAATGACAAGAAGTCTCGGAAGTCTGCGGGCTCGGGGCACTTCCTCAACAGTGAGTGTTTTCAAAAGTATTTACATACAAATTGACCGCAATAACTGCAATCGGTTGAACTACGTGGGAGAGCCATGCTTCGGCACGAATGGGCCGAGTGAGTGAGTTTACCGGAGGCCCAATCCCCTACCCTATTCCCTTCCCTACCCTCCCCTATTCCCTTCCCTTCCCTACCCTCCCCTATTACCCTGATCCCTCTTAAAAGGCCGGCAACTTGCAGCTCTTCTGATGCTGCGAGTGTCCATGGGCGACGGAAGTTGCTTTCCATCAGGTGACCCGTTTGCTCGTTTGCCCCCTTATTTCATAAAAAAAAAAAAAAACTACGTACGCCGTTCGAGCGCTCAATTTGACGACAGTCTACACGACAGTACTTTAAATAGCGTTTGACAATAATTAAGTCATTACAATGCTTTAAGCTGATCGTATCGAGAAAATTGATTCCTAGGCAGTTGACCAACGTCATTTGGTCGGATCCATAAAGAAAATATACCTAGCGGAATAGAGCAACAATCTCGAGCTGTCAAACGAAACCGAAATTGGTTTACATCTGTGTGCAAAAATATGTGTACGTATACACTTACACAAGCATGATTGAACATGAATTCTATGAGATTAAATTGTCAACGTGCGGCACGTGCCGACTGGACGTCAAAAAAAGAGTGCTGCTGTCATGTATCACACGTTTCTTTTTACCACGCAGTGTTACTGATAGTGACATCTCTCTTGCTCAGGCCTTTGTTTCTCTATTCCGCTAGGTATATTAACTTTATGCTCGGATCATGTCAATTCAATTTTAAGAGTCCATATGACCCTAACTTAACTACATACATTAACCTAGATCTCAAAATCTGTAAGGTCTAGAAAACTGATTTTTTGACACAAGTAACTTCAGTTCATAAAGATTAAATGCTCAAGACGAAAACACGATTACTCAAAAAATGCTCGATAGTTTCTTTTTTACAAAAAAACCTTGTTTTAGACACATTTTTGCTTGGATCTTCGAAGTTTGCTGTCTTTTCTTTAATATTTTTTAATATCTAAAAAGGTATTGTTAAAACCTAAATTTGCTCAAAACACTTTTTTCATAATCATTATAGTTCATCTTTAATTCAAGTAAAACTAACTCGGCAATGATTCCGCGCTGTCCTTTTTCACCTGGCATATGAAAGACGGGCGTGAGTGTGAAGAGACGATGTTTGATTTTTAGAGTCAGGTGAGCTCTTAATGGGTTTGACGTAACGCGACCAAACTACGTAGGTCCCCCATCTGCTTAGGAATCAACTTCTCTGATAGTACATGCATTTTTCCTCACCGTATACACGTATACACCGTATACCGTGACGTCATTTCATACAACGAATTCTAAAATGCGGCGCGTACGGTGCGGACAAATGTTAGATCATCTTTATATCGTCAATACCTACACAATATTATGAAGGGACGGTACGCGTCGGGTCGTATTTCCATACATTCTTAGTTCCGAGTGCGCGTAAGGTCACAAAAACAGTATAGAAATGCGGCCCGTCGCGCCACGTCTTAATGTGCGCGACGCGCGTATCTAAACTGTACGTTTTGTTGCAGTGGAGCGAAGTTTCCGAAAGAACGAAGACATCTGGGACCAGCCGACCGCGTCACCTGTACCAGGTTAGTGATTATTGCTGTAAGGACGGGGCATTACACGCGTTAAGGTGACGCCGCGTTAAAGTAAAAAACCGTGTTGGATATGTTCTAAATGGAACAGCAAAAAATGGAAAGGGCGTAAGCGACGAAATGGTTTTTGTCGTAAATACCATAAATACATTTCATATAAGCTATGGGCAAATTAAAGTGTATGCTTGAAGTTTGAGGCAATCTATTTACAAATTTTATATATGTTATAAAAGTTGGCCAATCGTGTTGTGCTATGGGTAATTCAAAGACATAGACATGATGAATACTGACAATGAACTTTAATTTCTTAGCTTTAGTCATTGCTGAGAAAAATCGATATCGCTACAGCCAAATTATCAAGGCGTCGTCTTAAAGGGCCCCAATGTGAGTGCCCTACTGGTGCACACATAATAATGACACGTTTTCCGTAAAGCTTCCTCTTTCTTAAACGAGTCGATATTTTTTATTATATAATCGGTTTCTTGGATAGGGCTGTATTTGCAATCAATGAAGGGTCAATTTATACTAGCGCAGAGTCGAAGCGAACACAGAAAATTCAACCTTAACTCCGGAGTGTAACGCATACGTTACTTCTGCGAGGCCAATCGGCGTTGGTCGGGCGCATTCAAGCGAATTCGCGCGGATGCGCGCGCCTTTTTAAATTCTCAGAAGTAATAAAGTGCGTTAACGCTTTGGAGTTAAGGTTGAATTTGTTATGTTCAGTTTTAATAATTCGCTTCGATGCGCTTCGACTCTGCGCTGGTATAAATTGATCCTAAGTGTTTAGGAGATCTAGGAGGAGAAAAACGATATAGCTTTTTCTAGTCTTATCTCCAGACAACCGTGCATTTTTCAGGTAAGTACTCATAATTTTGTTCTTACTTCTTTGACAATTTTGATTAAGTTTTTGTGACTTCAAATATAGCGCCAACGCGAGTGCCCCACTGAATACCAATTAAAATACGGTCTTTTTCATGTTCTTACAAGAAATAACAGTAAAAATCTAAGACCAAACGACAACCTCAATATAGTTCCATCGACTAACTAAACTCGGTTCATACTTCATAAAATGCATTATATATCCTGGTCTCAGAACATGTGAAATCGATTATTTATATAGATCGCTTCTTATCTATCTATCTCGTTTGGATAAAAATGCGATAAAAGCGTGATAGCGATTTCCTTTGTGAAAGAGACAAGTAGCGTCAAATATTTTACGTATTCGGTGACCAGGCTATGGCCAGAAATCGTACGTTTACGAAGTTATGGAATATACTTTCAGTACTAAAATACGAAACTTTAGCGCCTTTTTATTAAAACTTTTCTCATTAACATAGAGACATTATTTATACTAAACCTGCCTAATTATAAAGTTTAAAATGGAACACAAAGTTTTGGTCACAGATTTTTTGAGGCTTAAGTATTTGAGAATTCCTACGTTTTTATGTGATCCTAGTGAAACATGTATTTTCATATATATATTAATATATACAAAGATTTTAAAAGTCGTAAATAAATATGTCAATTTCTAATGGTAAATGGCCCCAAAACAACCTTAAAGGGGGGTCATTCAGTAACACACATAATATCATACAGGGTGATTTTTTTTATTTTATTATTTAGAGTAAAACATTTTACAATAAACATAAAAACTTAAAAAGTAAAACATAAAACATAATCTAACGTCTATCTAAATTCTAACGGCAACTGTAAACTGTTTTTGCCGCACAGAAAATGGATATCCATTTCTGTGTTTTGCCGCAAAAAGTATAGTTGCCGCACTTTTAATTTCTTACCCGGTACTCAAATTATATCAAAATCGGTACAGCAGTTTCAGCTTAAAGAATATTAGTACGGATGTGGAATTGTCTGTCTGTGTGTCACGGTTTAGTCACAGTTAAAAATATACTTAGCGACTGTCACTGAGTGGTTTTAGCGTTAGTAATAGGAAACATACTAACTATGCTTCAGCATTAATTGGCCATCCGTACTAGAATATTATAAATGAGAAAGTGTGTCTGTCTGTCTATCTATGTGTCTGTATGTTCGTTACGTTACCTCTTCACACTAACCGCTGAACCGATTTTGCTTCAGCATTAATTGGCCAACCATACTAATATAAAATATGTATTATAAATGCGAAAGTGTGTCTGTCTGTCTGTCTGTCGGTCTTTTACCTCTTCATGCTTAAACCATTGTGGCCGGTTTCATTGAAACTAGACCAGTTACGCTGGAGTAATTTTATAGTGCCCAAGTGTGTGCGCAGAGCCCCAGGGCTCCGCGGAGCACACTTTGAGAACCGCTGGTCTAGACTAGGTTTGAACTTTTAACCATAGCGCTATTTCAGTTTACCCTTTTACTTTGTCCATAAGTTCATAATCTTATTTGCATATGGCTTCCAACCTATTTCTTATTTCCTGGTTTAAAAATAGTTAGAATCATAACGCAACCACAATCCACATAAAGTTACGTTACGAATGAACCGATTTCGGTGAAGCTTTGCAATAAGTTATAAGGGCTAGTGTTGAAAATGTAGATAAATCTTTTAACATTTCAAATACGTATACTCCACTCGGGCTAACTTGTCGCCAGCGGTCATTGACCCCCTGTCAAAAACCTGCCACTTTCCATATAAACCGCGATTGACAATGAAATGTCAGATATTGTCAATCGTGGTTTTATATGGAAAATGACAAGTTAGCCCGAGTGGAGTATAGATGGTTTACATTATAAGGTGACATATTTTGACATTTAGTTCTTACTAGTTGTTGCCCGCAATTACTCCGTTGCGCCAAAATTCGTCTATCGGGCGCGATCCGTACATTTTCCCGGGATAAAAAGTATTCTATGGCCTTTCCAGGGACTCAAAGTATCTGATTACAAAATATCAGCAAAATCGGTTCAGCGGCTTAGACGTGAAGAGATAACAGACAGACAGACACACAAACCCAATTCCGCATTTATAAAATTAGTATGGATATGGATTTTTTCTTAGTAATTATCATGCTTGTAAGTTAAGTGTTATCACTTAACATTTTGTTGATAAAATAAAACTCGATTAAAATATAATCCTACTATTCATACGTTTTACACTCAAATTGGTAGCGTTACAATTTACATCTAGCATTGTTTACAATAACATCAGAATGGATAGAAACGGACACACACTTTCACCTAACACCCCTACGTAGTTTATCCTGAAAACTGAAAGAGGAAAGAGCAGTTTGGTTCAGAGCGCCGCGTCGAAAGCACGCGCGCTGAAATTTGTGTGTTATCGGGTAAAATACGCTGAAAGATGTGTGTTTTTGTGTAAATACGCTGAAAAATGTGTGTGTTTGTGTAAATAATAGAATAAACATAAAAAAAATAACCACAGCCGAACGTATAACCTCCTCCCTTTTGGAAGTCGGTTAAAAACATGTAAATAAGGGTAAAAGGTGTTTAAAAATGGCGCAAAAGTTGGAAATATACATTAAATGTTACTGAAAAAATAGTGTGAATGTGTGTAATAATAATTTTATAAACACTGAAAAAAATAAAAAACAAAAAAAAAATATATCCACAGCCGAATATATAACCTCCTCGTTTTATGGAAGTCGGTTAAAAATAAAAAACAACAAAAAAAAAACAATTAAATATCGTGTAAATTTTTTTGCTTTACTCAAATTTTAGGGAATTACTTAAATAGTTTACTGTATATAGCAAAAATCTCCGAAAATTTTGTAATAGTGACCAAAACAAACAAATTATGTTGATAATTCGCTTATGTAGCGTATTAATCTTATTTTGATGGTGTTTTTGTTAAAAGTAATAAATATTATTTAATATTTATCAGTGTTATAATAATAAAAATAATTATTTATCTGAACTTGTGTGAATCATAAAATTACATTTTACTTTTTAGTACTGATAACAGTTTTTAACCTAAAAGTTATTTTTGGTATTGATAAGTGATAACTTGGTAATGGTTGTTTTAAAAATTAATTTAGTTTTAAAATTTATAACTTTTTTGAGTTCTTTTCTGTTGTTAACAAGAGTTTTGAATGTTCTGAGATGACTGACTTCTGAGAAACCAAAAGGTCATGTATATTATCTAGCAATTTGCTCGTTATTTTGCTTAAAAAACCTAAGTACACTATTTTGACACCGGTTTTTCCTGCGGCCGTGACATCCGGCAGACACATTCGTGCAGACGTCGTAATTGCTCATTTAGTATAATACTATATATGTGAAGGTTGCTTTTAATTGTGCTATGTTAGTAATTAGCATAGTGTATATTATGTGCTATGTGTACGGTCGCGGAAATTGCCGTTTTGACTATTTTAGACTTTATTGCTATAGACATAAAGGCGAATTGTGGTAAATCGGTGATTTTAGCGACTGCACATTTTACATATTATTATGTGTTTATTGTTCTGTCGAAGTATGATAAGAACTGCACCTGTATGTCTGTCTGTTACCTCTTCACGCCTAAACTGCTGAACAGATCCTGCTAAAATTTTGTATGGAGATACCTTGAGTCCTGGGGAAGGACATAGGATATCCCGGAAAAATGTACGGTTCCCGCGCGATAAACGAATTTGGGCGCAACGGAGTTGCGGGCGTCATCTTTTTTTCTTTTCATAAAATAAGGGGGCAAACGAGAAAACGGGTCACCTGATGCAAAGCAACTACCGTCGCCCATGGACACTCCCAACATCAGAAGAGCTGCAGGTTGCAGGTTCTAGACGTGGGAGAGCCATGCTTCGGCACGAATGGGCCAGCTCGACCGGAGAAATACCACGTTCTCACAGAAAACTGGCGTGAAACAGCGCTTGCGCTGTATTTCACCGAGTTAGTGAGTTTACCGGAGGCCCAATCCCCTACCCTGCCCTCCCCTATTCCCTTCCCTTCCCTACCCTATTACCCTATTCCCTCATAAAAAGGTCGGCAACGCACCTGCAGCTCTTCTGATGCTGCGAGTGTCCATGTGCGACGGAAGTTGCTTTCCATCATGTGACCCGTTTGCTCGTTTGCCCACTTATTTCATAAAAAAAAGGTGCGTTGCCGGTCAGTCTATCTAGATCGGCCATCTAGATAATTATAATTGAAATTATCGAATTTGGCTAAGTACCCTTCGCCACTGAACGAGACATAATTTGCCTCAGTACCTTTCATTTAAAATGTGTACATAGTATGTTTGTTTCGCCGGATATCCTCAAATATAATAATTTGAACAGAAGTTTATGATAAGGTCTTCCTCTCTGCAATTTTGTTGTAAAATTAACAGTTCGTGTAGCTATAGTACGAACCATGAGACGAGATTCTAATATTAGCGTTTGCCCGCGACTTCGTTTGCGTTTATTCATGTTATTACTGCATTTTTTGTGATTTTTCGTATTTTCTCAACGCGACGTTTAAAACCTTCCGTGGATATCCACGAATATTTCAAGACAAAAAGCGAGACTAAATTCCGTAACGAAAAAAACCTAACACCACTGCAATTGCCGTACTGCTGTGCCGGTCAGTGCGGCTTTGCCAGACTTTGACACGGTGTTTATGTGCGTGCGTCTAGCATGCAAATTATGATTGCATAAGTTGATAAAAAATGCTATGCAATAGCTTTACCGCGGCAGTCCCCGAGTGTCACACGTTTTCTTTACATAGATAGACTTGCAGGCCCGTCAGATGTTGTCCCGTCATATCTCTGAAGTGGTAACAGACATATTCATAATATTAGTATGTATTTGAAGCGGTGTGTGGCACAATTGTGACAATTGGAGCTGTCACACCAGACCCTTTGTCTCCATCAGAGATGACGCCATCATGAGACGCCAGATTGTAATGTGGCCATCTGAATTGGCCAGTCGACTAGCCTAAACCGCCGAACTGATTTAATTAGTTTTGGTTAGGAATTGGAATATATTTTACTACATGAAGTCCGAAGTAGAAATTATGTAGTTTATCACGCGGGAATCGTACCTTTTTCCGGAATAAAAATTTCCTGGGTCCTATCCCGGGACTCAAAGTACCTTTTAGCTAAATCGGCTCAGTAGTTTAAGCGTGAAGACTGATATACGGACACTGATAGACGGATATACTTGCGCATTTATAATATTAGTAATATGGATTTACTCTGAGTCCCTAGAAAGGACACAAGATCGGAAAAATCTACGGTTTCGACGCAATAAACAAATGTTTCTACATAATAATTATGTATAAACAAACTTCGGACAAAATGTGCCGAAGTTACAATTTGTCACAATCCCTCTCTTTTCCAACGAAAGGGGGTTTCGCGATGTAAAAGTACTAGCGTAAAAAGTAAATTTAGGAAAATCGGTTCAGCGGTTTAGGCGTGAAGTGGTAAGACAGACACATTGTCGCATTTATTTTTTTTATGAAATAAAGAGGGCAAACGAGCAAACGGGTCACATGATGGAAAGCAACTTCCGTCGCCCATGGACACTCGCAGCATCAGAAGAGCTGCAGGTGCGTTGCCGGCCTTTTAAGAGGGAATAGGGTAATAGGGGAGGGTAGGGCAAGAAATATGGGAGGGTAGGGAAGGGAAAAGGGTTGGGGATTGGTTGGGCATCCGGTAAACTCACTTATTCGGCGAAACACAGCGCAAGCGCTGTTTTACGCCGGTTTTCTGTGAGAACCTGGTATTTCTCCGGTCGAGCCGGCCCATTCGTGCCGAAGCATGGCTCTCCCACGTCAATTTTATTTATATTAGTACGGATTTTCTTCTAATCCCTCTCTTTTTCAACCAAAGATGGTATAAATGTACTAGGAAAATATAAATAACAAGGAGTTATTCCCCTCCGGTCGCGATGGTATCGAGGAATGAGGATATCTTCCCAAATGTGACTTGAATAGTTGCTGCGGTGTGTGCTAGGTATGTGGTAGATAGGCCAGCTTATGACATTGCTTTCTATTATGTGTGAACCTTTTGCTTGTATGCCACCTAATCTATATAAATATCTAGATGATGATCCGTTGCACCCAAATTCGTTTATAGCGATTCGCGCGAGAATCGTACATTTTTCCCGGATAAAAATTCTTCGAAATCGTTTTAGCGGTTAAGTTGAAGCATGAAGAGCCAACAGACAGTAAGACAGACAGACTTTTCCATTTGTAATATTAGATAAAAAGAATAGTATGGATTATTGTGTGTAAGCTTTTAGGCTGGCCGCATACACACGTTTTCCATATGCGATTTCCTAATGTGGAATCACGATTTCAGATTTGGAATTCCGTGAGATTTGCGCGAACGTTTATTTTTTTTCATGTGCGAACACGCCAGCTTGCACCACAGAATAGATAATAGTACAAGTCTTGCACTTGAAACGTATATGTGCGGAATTCGTTCTGTTCGGAAAAAAGCGAACGTGTTGCGTGAACGGATTTTCGAATTCGGAAAACGAATTCGGAAACCGAATAGAGGAAACGTGTGTATTTGTATAATGTCTAGGTATGCGGCCAGCCTGAAACTTATAGATGGCCTATAACTTACCAGTTATAGACCATCTATATTGCATCCTGGCACTTCTGTTTCTCCCTAGCTCTTTATTTAGCCCTTAATACAGTAAAGTGCGACTTGGCAAGGCTATAAGGGAGCGCCAAGGACGAAGGGCCCACACAAATAACAAATATTTCTTGCAAACTTTCGCATATTTTGGCGAAGTAGTGTTTAAATAGGGATAGAAAGTGTATGTATGTCTGTTTACCTATCACGCCTAAAGAGGGTATAAAAAACATAGTGATGATACTTTAAGGCAGTGATTCCCAAAGTGCTCCAGGTGGACCCCCGGGGGTCCACGCGAGACTCGACGGGGTCTTCGTTGGGCCTGAAAATGGGGGTCCACAATCGTAAGCAGGGGTCCATGAAAATTAATATAATGCGGATACTGTACATTTTTCCGGGATAAAGAGTATCCTTAGATGTCTTTTCCCGGAACTTTAAGTAAGTATCTAAATATCATCAAAATCGGTTAAGTAGTTTAAGCGTGAAGCGGTAACAGCCAGACAGACACACTTTCGCATTTATAATATTAGTATAGAAGTATAGATGCGGTCCGCTCCGCCACGGCCCTTCACAACGTACGCGTACCTTATCGCTGACGTAACAGGCTGTTACCGCATACATAATTTGATGGATATTTTATCGTTATCTCTGGGACTATCAATAACCGTGTTATACGATCATATTTATAGTCCGGGCGTCAAGTTTGTAGCGTGCCATCAATGTCGAAAGTAACGATACAATTTTTGGTTTAATAAAAAGAATTGACTATTGACAAAGTTGGAGTTGAAATTTGCTTTTCCGCGCCGTTGCATTGCGTATTCACACATTGAAATACATAGTTTAACTTACAAGCGTAGTTATACTATGTATTTCAATGTGTGTCTCTGTAGTCATTGCGGTCATTTTCTTGTGCAAGTTTTGGAACTGGTCGTGCGCTAACTTTGTCAATATATTATTGTTAGCTTTCGCAATTATAAAATCCGTGATTAATGTCCACTTCTTGATTTGTAGCTCCAATTCTTTCTTTTCGTCAAAAATTTAGCTTTTCAAAAGGGTTCCGCCACCAAAAAAAGTTTGAGAACGACTGCGCTAGATAAATGTTATAGGGTGGAAATTTCTATGGTATTCGGGCATTCGCTTTTTTGCGCTTTAATTTTCTTGCGATCTGATAGATTCAAGATTATCCAAGATAATCTTACCAAGATTACTTCTAAACTCTAAACAATATACTTCCAGCACTATTTATTTACAGTACAATGTGTTTGTGTGTCTGTCCGTCTGGCATACGGCCAGGGCTTTCATTCAGTTGTTATTAACACGAGGAATGCCAGGGTCGTCATTAGTTCCGTGTGGACTGGCAAATTGCTGCGTGCTGGTAACGTCAACTTGTGGATGGAATTTCGCGGGAATCGTACATTTTCCCGCAAAAAGTAGCCTCACTTTGGTCTACTTAATGTCTGTGACAAATAACATAAAAATTACTCCAGTATTTCTTGAGATTAGCGCTTTCAAATAATTTTGCTCATTTTTTCCACATTTTCCTTTGATTCTTCGCTCCTATTGGTCACACCATGATGTTATCTATATATATAAAATTCAAAGGTGACTGACTGATTGACATAGTGATCTATCAACGCACAGCCCAAACTACTGGACGGATCGGGCTAAAATTTGGCATGCAGGTAGTTGTTATGACGTAGGCATCCGCTAAGAAAGGATTTTGATAAATTCCAACCCCAAGGGGTTCAAATATGGGATGAAAGTTTGTATATAATAACACTTCTTAACGCGAGCGAAGCCGCCGGCAAAAGTTCGTTATAGTATAAGCCTTCCTCGACAAATGGACCAACCAACACAAAAAAAAAATATATTCAAACACTCCTTACTGAGATTAGCGGGTTCGAACAAGCAATCAGCAAATTAAACTGACTAAACATACAATCATTTTTACATAGTGAATAAGGTTACGAAACCGTAGCTAAAATTGTTCTTGCTAAGACTATATTGTTTTAACAACGCCTACAAGTTTACTAGAGAGGTATGATAATAATAATTATATCAATGCTACAAAAAATTTTGTTGACTTCTTTACCTCAAGTAGTGAGAAATACTCGCACTATTAGCGTAATAAAGATATTTTTAATTTTAATGTACTTATAATTATTTAAAAACCTGCAAAAGAATTGAATTTTAATAATTATGTTCGTTTAAGAGCAGGGTTTCCCAAACTTTTTTCTCAGACCCCTTTAATGCCCCTGGATATTTTTAAATTGCGACATAACTAATTTTATCGTCTAATAGTTACGAAAAAATGTTCAAGAAGATTTTCTAAGTTTCAAAATTAGCTACAGTTGATTATTTTTACATATTTGCGTACCTTTTTACTTATTAAAAATTAGATGACGCCCGCAACTCCGTTGCACCAAAATTCGTTTATTTCGCGAAAGCCGTTCTTTTTTTCCCTGATAAAAAGTATCCTATGTCCTTTCCCGGGACTCAAAGTATCTCCACAATCTCTCAATTTCGCCAAAATCGGTTTAGCGGTGTGGGTATGAGGAGGTAACAGACAAAGTCACAGAGAGACACACTTTCGCATTTATAATATGGCTTACCTTTTATTTTAGCTTTACTTTCCTAAATATTAACTGGACCCCCTAGCCGTAATTTATTAAGGTCCCCTTTACAAGATATTTTGTAAATACATACTCGTAGTTTTTAATCTGTGATCGGAATACTAAACAGTCATTTACAACTGAAGATGGATAGATATTAGTGACTTGTGGTAATGATGTCCTGACGGCGTTGACTGTTTGGCGAAACTAATGATTTTCATCATCAGTGGTATGATTTCAGCGTGAAAACAGATAGAAACAAACGAACAAACACATTCTTACATTATTTTGTTACTGAGTTACTACATTATTTTTGGGATGAACTATCCTGTCACCTTTCCGGCGACATAAAGTTTCTTTATACTGAATTTCATAAAAATCGGTTAATTTGTTTAAACGCGAAGAGGTAACAGACAGACAGACATAATAGGCATGATGACTATTTTTTTTTCTTATCGGTAATTGAAAGACACTTAAAAAATAGAAACATCGTTGAAAGAATGACTCTGATAGCTTCAAAATTCACCAAGATATGACAATTCAAATATGTATCTCATAAAAAAGACCTGCCCGAAACGCTCCATACAAAGTGCTACGAAAGTATGACGTCAGTCTTTCGTAGTTTGTACGCATCGGGAGACAATTTTGTTCGACAGGTATATTAAATATTGCGTTTATGAAAGTGGTTTCATAACAAAAGTTGCTTTTAATTGCATAAGTTATCGAATTGTATACAAATATTAAGAAATTTAATTGAAAAAAAAATCGACTTGAATATCCAACTTTGAAGGCGCATAACAAAAAAAAAATACAAATGCTATCAAGCTGAAATTTTGGGAACACTTATTTTTTACCGTGATTTCTTTATTTTATTAACAAAATTCGCTAATCTTTGACCTTGTCATCATCCCTATTTTGCATATTTTATGATGTTGATATAGATTAACTAATAAACAAATTGCACAGTAAATAACTATACAAGATGTTAGTGTAAACGCCGTTATCCTTGAAACCATCAAATGAGCCCATCAAAATGAACAACTTTTTCTATGAGAGCAATGCTGGGAACTCAAAAAAATCCGTCTTCATACCCATAGAAATTGCCGATCCGGGCATGAATGTATAGGTATGAAGATGGCATTTTTTTTAAGTTCCCAGCATTGTTCTCATAGAAAAAGTTGTTCATTTTGACGGGCTCATTTGATGGTTTCAAGGATAACAGTGTTTACACTAACATACTGTATTAGGTTTTCTTGTCTTTGCCTGGGATATTGGCGAAGTCACGGGACACGTCATATAGACAACGATTTATATTTTCACGTGCACTTTTTAAGAATTAATAATATTTTTTAAATAAAATAAATAATTAAGGGGGGCATACAAAAAACACAATTTTTGGCATATTTTTCTCTTAGATAACGGTACGGAACCCTTCGTGCGAGAGTCCGGCTCGCAATTGGCTAGTTATTATTACTTAGAGATAATATAAAACTAAAATTAAATTGTATACAGACTTACAAAGTATTTATTATCTATCTGCGCACTAGGACTAGTCCAAATGTACAATGTTTACAACATCATACATTAAATGCTTTCCGTTTCCCCTCTACACAATAACAAACATACATATTTACTTTAGTCTAATTGTACGTGTTATACAATAGGAGATGAATCGATTAGGGCAGGCATTCTCAAAGTGCGCTCCGCGGACCCCTCGGGCTACGCAAAGGCTTTGTAGTTAGTACGGAGCCCCCCGCGAGCGATACATAAATAGTTTTTACAAAATATGTCATCAGACCAGAATGGCGACAATTAATTAAAACTGCCTGCTTTAAACTATTGTACTATATTATTATATTGTGTGATTAATAAAGAATTTGAATTTGAATTCAAATACAAAACATATATTAGTGGTCCGCCAAAAATGTCGCTTCTCAAAATGGTTCCACCGCCAAAAAAGTTTAAGAACCGCTGCTTGAGTCTAATTGTACGTGTTATACAATTATTTAAGATGAATTGATTAGGGTCATCACAGACAAACGCAACATACTAATAAAAATACTTTCCTGTCGCTGTCTTTTTCTGTCTTGTGCTAGAGCAGCTTGACGAAGAGAAACAAGACTTGTATAGGTTATTTTTATTGATATAACTAGGATAGGGAAGGGTGTCAGTCTGTCTGTTATCTGTGATGTACATAACAATAAACGCAACGGTCCCGAACCACCCGCCGCCCGCTCACTTCCTCCGGCGACTCCGCGGCTACCGGGTGTGTCGAGGGCGCTGCAAAATAACCTAATATTTTATTTACCAACTATCCCATAATATTCACCAGCACACTTGCCTGAGCTGTAGTTGACGACAGCACATTATCTATTTAGGGTATAACAACTAAAGTAATTTTTATAAAATTTGTTATATAAATAGGTATTTTATGTCCCGGGAAAACAAAAAATATGATCTTTTTTTTTCGGAAACGGCTTTGATGCTGTCGTGATCTAAATCTCAAGCTTCAACTGTCTATCTAGCGCGGTTCTTGAGATGTAACAGCCTGCAGACAGACTATTATAATATTGCCCTGGACGAAGTCGCGGGCAACGGTTTTCGTGACACAGCTTTTCTATCTTTCAAAATTATGTTTTAAGTTTTAATTCATTTTGATCCAAATGTCAAGCAATCACCTGAAGAAATACAATGGCATATTAATTTAGTCAGGTTTTTGTTTACATTAAAATCAGAATGACTAGTAACGCCGCGCAGTACTGTTAATTCTCATCTAGGAAGCCCGTCGTCCACAAATAGACGCGGATACTGGAACGTAAATAAATACTGTGCATGTACCGTCAGTAGAATAGCCTTTACCCGACTACAGCAAAGCCAAAAGGAGGATTATGATTTTCAAATGTATTCTGTGATGACGCCCACAACTCTGTTGCGCTAAAATTAGTTTATCACTCAGGAACCCTAAGTTTTTGCGGAATAAAGAGTATCCCATGTACTTTTCCGGGACTCAAAGTATCCCCATACCAAATTTCAGCATAATCGGTACCATCATCATCAATCATTTCAGCTTCATACCAAAGACAGACAGATAGACTTTCGCATTTATAATATTAGTATGGTAGTATGGATACTCTCGAAAAATATAACCCTTATTCTGACGCAGTCAGAGTAAAAAGTACGAGCCCAATGAGTTTCGTAGTAGTTAAATTTTTATTTTATAACGAGCTTTTGCCCGCGGCTTCGCTCGCGTTAAGAAGTATTATTATATACAAACTTTCATTCCATATTTGAACCCCTTGGGGTTGGAATTTATCAAAATCCTTTCTTAGCGGATGCCTACGTCATAACATCTACCTGCATGCCAAATTTCAGCCCGATCCGTCCAGTGGTTTGGGCTGTGCGTTGATAGATCACTATGTCAATCAGTCAGTCACCTTTGAGTTTTATATGTATAGATCATATTCCATAATTCTTTATCTTTTGACATAGTAACATGAATTTTTACATTTTCATGTTTATAGCCTCAAAACACTATTAAGTACTTGTTTTGCTATGACAATAGCGTGCGAAATTAGAATACATTAAAAAATATTATAATATTTAAATTCACGTCATGTTGTTTTCTATACCTACAGTTACATGATACATAATTACGTACCCGACTTGGGAGTGTTGGAAGTTTTAATTTAAGGGGTCCACAAAAAAGTTTGAGAAACACTGCTTTAAAAGGACTGCACTGTCTTGTACAAAGTATTTATTTAAATTAAAGGTGTTAAGGTATTATGGCTTAAAATATATATATATTTAACTTATTTAAACGAAAGATATGAGAGAAAAAGCGAATTATAAAGAAAAATAATAGGTTAAAAAATAAAATATATATATTCGTCTGCTAACGCTACTCGTATGCACCTGCAACTGCAGTAACTTCACCAAATCGATCGTTGTACTGTACTCATACATTCATAGTACACTCGCACATACATACGTAGACTCCCACACACACACACATACTTAATTATATTTATTTATTTATTGATTCACCAACAGAATCACATTTAACAAAATACAAAATACAGCACAGTTTTTTATGGATGAAATGTGTTCCAATGAAAGGTGAAATACAACATGCTTTGCGACAAATGAAATATTGTGAATGAAATGAGTTTTTTTTTTTATGAAATAAGGGGGCAAACGAGCAAACGGGTCACCTGATGGAAAGCAACTTCCGTCGCCCATGGACACTCGCAGCATCAGAAGAGCTGCAAGTGCGTTGCCGGCCTTTTAAAAGGGAATAGGGTAATAGGGGAGGGTAGGGAAGGGAAGGGAAGGGAAGGGAATAGTTGAAGGTAGGGAAGGGAATAGGGTAGGGGTTAGGGGATTGGGCCTCCGGTAAACTCACTCACTCGGCGAAACACAGCACAAGCGCTGTTTCACGCCGGTTTTCTATGAGAACGTGGTATTTATCCGGTCGAACCGGCCCATTCGTGCCGAAGCATGGCTCTCCCACGTATAGTATTATTAATTAACAATATTATGTTTAAAATATATAGTAGGAGACAAGGAAAAATAAAATTGAAAAAAGAAAACTTCTTATAAACTAAATAAAAACATAGTAAACATATATCCATACTAATCTTATATCTTTAAACGAGCAATTCTTGTATATATAATATATAAAATTGGAATCTCGGAATCGGCTCCAACGATTTTCATGAAATTTAGTATATAGGGGGTTTCGGGGGCGATAAATCGATCTAGCTAGGAATCATTCTCAGAAAATGTCTTTTTTTTCGTGTTTTAATATGACTCTTCCTGACATCTATTGGCGAATAATAATACTATTATGTGAGCAACTAATTGTTTTAACGACCAGCAGATGGCGTTATTAAGTAACGCGAAGTCAATGAGTGTTTGCTATACCGAGCAAAGCTCGGTCATCCAGGTACTAAATAATAATACTAGCTAAAAACCGAGCTTTGTGAGAGCTCGCGTCGTCACACCTTAACTGACCGATGATAACACATCTACTATGTACTATAACTTACTTAACGAAATAAAGGTAAGGTAGGAGCTTCTAAAAAAACTAAAATCACCTAAAACTAGGTACCAACTACCAGTAACACCAACTTTCCTCAAAATACCGGACATCGTTCTGTCCGGTATGACCGTTTATTTTTTGCCGGACTGTACGCTTAAATACGGGACATCTGGCAACCCTAGTTGTGACTTGTGAGATATACTAGGAAAGTGTGTCTGTCCTTTTGTGTGTTACCTAGTCACGCCCAAACCGCTGAACCGATTTTGCTGAAATTTGGTATGGAGATACTTTGAGTCCCGGAAAACGACATAGAATACTTTTCATCCCGGAATAATATGGTTCCGCGCGATAAACGAATTTTGGCGCAACGGAGTTGCGGGCGACATCTAGTCAATAATATTAGCATGGAAGCATGTATAATAAGGACACTGCTAAACAAACATTTCCACAGTCGCACACTGCACTGATAAATCCGTAATATGTCATCCGTCGTGAGTCATGTCACGGGCAACCCCTGAGTCAGCTCACAGCTGGCACCGTGACAACTCCCCCCCTCCCACCGTCCCCCTTTAGTGGGACAGACTGACATGTCATATAGAGATGTAGTGGGAAATTATTCGAAATTGTAAACGAATGAATGACTTATGAGATCAATATGGCACAATGCATTTTGCTATCTATTTAAGCGTCTATTTTATACGTGGGAGAGCCATGCTTCGGCACGAATGGGCCGGATCGACCGGAGAAATACCACGTTCTCACAGAAAACCGGCGTGAAACAGCCCTTGCGCTGTGTTTCGCCGAGTGAGTGAGTTTACCGGAGGCCCAATCCCCTACCCTATTCCCTTCCCTATTCCCTTCCCTTTCCTTCCCATCCCTACCCTCCCCTATTACCTCTTAAAAGGCCGGCAACGCACCTGCAGCTCTTCTGATGCTGCGAGTGTCCATGGGCGACGGAAGTTGCTTTCCATCAGGTGACCCGTTTGCTCGTTTGCCCCCCTATTTCATAAAAAAAAGCTACCAAAACCGAGGAGCTTCTATGTTACCAATGTAATATATGAGACGAGAGAAAAGTAGACAAAAGTTTTTGTTTGTTTGAAAGCTGATATTATCCAGATTATTCTTTGAGGTTCTTAGGTATAATTCATCATCAGCAGCCCGCTCAGTCCTGCCTAAATATTGGAGTTTAATCTTCCTATTTAAAATTTTTGAAACAAGGGTTGTTTTGTTCTTATTTTAACGTTAGTACCATAAAGTTAATATATACCTAGCGGAATAAATCAAAAATCTCGAGCTGTCAAACGAAACCGAAATTGGTTTACATCTGTGTGAAAAATATGCACGTACGCATACACTTACACAAGCATAATTGAACATGAATTCTATGAGATTAAATTGTCAACGTGCGGCACGTGCCGACTGGACGTCAAAAAAAGAGTGCTGCTGTCATGTATCACACGTCTCTTTACCACGCAGTGTTACTGATAGTGACATCTCTCTTGCTCAGGCCTTTGTTTCTCTATTCCGCTGGGTATATTAACTTTATGGTTATTACTGAAAAGTATAAGCGACAGTCACATGAAAAACAATCTTGACCAAAAAGAACCTTAGTAATCGGAAAACCAAATTTCCTCTGAGACTAAATTAAATTAAACACAAAAACTAATTCTTTGCTCTGTCGCTAGTGTAACACGAGTCCCTACAGACTAACCAGACTAAATTCTAGATATTATGTCTAGACCGAATTATTTGCCTGGGAAATTCGTTTAAATATTCAGTTTGACCGTTTTTTAGTAACCTACGCCAGCTATTCTCAAAGTGTGCTCCGCAATGCCTTGTACGGGCTCCGCGGGCGATACATAAATTGTTTTTAAAAATGTCATCACACGCCAGCATGGAGACAATTCATACAAAGACAAAACAATAATTATTTTTGGGGTCTGTCAAAAATGTCACTTCTTATGCTAAGTAGTCACATACGGTTTTGCTCGATCGAGCAATAACGTCGAGCAAAACCCGCGGCTCGGGATTTCGTCCACACATTCAGCATTGCTCGATAGTTTTACTCTAAATCAATATATTTAAATCCATCGAGCCGGCTCGGGGCTGTGAGTTTTTGCCTATGGTTTTGCGGTCCACACAGTAATTATTATTACTCGTTTTGGAGTAAAACTATCGGGCAAAACCGTATGTGAGTACATACTTAGCATTAATAATGGGGTTCTGCCACCCGAAAGTTTGAGAACCGCTGGTCTAGACCATATTATTTGACAGGAAAATCTTTTTAATATTAACTCTAGTCTCTAACCGTTTTTAAGTGACTTAGGGTGAAAAGGCAACTTGCATTCCATAATTTTTAAAGTCGGACGAAATACAAAGGAGTTTTAAAAAACTCGCCAAGTTTTCTAGCCGTTAGGTGGCTGATGATGATGAACTATTGTTAAGAACACTCCCGATCATGTCAGCTTTCAAACAAAACTAGATCAAAATCGGTCTACCCGTATAGAATTTAGAAGCTACGATGTCACGGACAGACACACAGACAAACAGACATAAACTTATAACACCCCTCTTTTATTGTCGGGGATTAAGAAAGGTCTAAGTACAGTTACACCTGCAAAAGACCTTGATTTCTAGAATCTAGTGCTTACAGTTATCTCATCCAATCCAGGTCATACTCCAGAAACCTAAACCCTGACTTTTCTGGCGTCCAGCCAGCTCCAACATCTGGTTATATAAATAACGGGATTACTCATGTTGCATCCTTTTCGGCTTAGCCTCTAAGGCTAAGGCTGTTTCACCACTTTCTGATAAAGTGCCGTATTCGGCTATTCACAACTTTTTCGACAGATTCTCCATACTTGATCTGTCAAGTTAATTGGTGGATAGCCTATTTGTCACTTATCAGAAAGTGGTGAAAAAGCCTATTGGGGTCAAATCATACTGTCCGCCAAGAGAAGAAATTACAAAAAAACGATTTTGTATCTCTATTATAGAGTCTGTCTGTCTGTCTGTTACTAAACTGCTAGATATGGAGATACTTTGAGTCCTCGAAAAACACATAGGATACTTTTTACCCCGGAAAAATGTACGGTTTCCGCTCGATGGTGCAACGGAGATCTTAGATCATTCTATAATACCAGTAGTATCTTTCAAGTAGGTGTAGTGTGATAAAAAGTATTCCCTGACGTAGTGTAGTTGATGGACAGCACAATAGTTTGGCACGATGCCAGTGGTATAGTTGCGACTCGCGAAGGGAGAATGCGCGCACATTGCGTAGAGGGCTAGAGGCGCCAGCGGAAGGGGCCGCTTTATGTATGACTTGCGAATGCTATAGTCGTGAAGAGAGGATATGTGCATATTGTGTAGAGCAGAGGAGGTAGCCGCATTTATCGAGCATTGTGTGTACTTATTTGGGAATATTACATACAGTATTGACTATAGTCTATTTGTTTTTTTTTAATAAGATATAAGGTGGCAAACGAGCAAACGGGTCACCTGATGGAAAGCAACTTCCGTCGCCCATGGACACTCGCAGCATCATAAGAGCTGCAGGTGCGTTGCCGGCCTTTTAAGAGGGAATAGGGTAATAGGGGAGGGTAGGGATGGGAAGGGAAGGGAATAGGGGAGGGTAGGGAAGGGAATAGGGTAGGGGATTGGGCCTCCGGTAAACAGCGCAAGCGCTGTTTCACGCCGGTTTTCTGTGAGAACGTGGTATTTCTCCGGTCGAGCCGGCCTATTCGTGCCGAAGCATGGCTCTACCACGTATGAGTATACTCTACACCAGGGGTTCCCAATCTTTTTCAACCTGCGGCGCACTTAGTACAAGAGTTACAAGTCAATATTTTGTCACGGCGCCCTATTTTACCTAGCTATTACAAAAATATCTATACTAATGTTATAAATGCGAAAGTATCTCTGTCTGTCTGTCTGTATGTCTGTCTCGCTTTCACGCCAAAACTACTGAACCGATTGTAATGAAATTTTGTACACAGACAGTCTAAAGCCTGAGAAAGGACATATGCTACTTTTTAACTGGGAAAAGGGGTTGTAAGGGGGTGAAAATGCGTAAATTTGGCCAAATTAAGTAGCCTACTTTTTAACTGGGAAAAGGGGTTGTAAGGGGGTGAAAATGCGTAAATTTGGTCAAATTAAGTTAGTTCCAAAAACTCAAAATAGATGGCGCCAAGAGTCCCCTAGATAGACACTAAATATTGCTTGCTCATGCGTATTTCTATAAGAGGTGGTACCATGTTAAGCTAGATTTGTCGATTCTTTCGATTGTTATACACGTTATTAACTAAGAACTCACCTACCAACTTAGATTAGATATCAAATTCAAAAACAACAGCGCCAAAACTACTAAACCGATTGTAATGAAATTTTGTACACAGATAGTCTAAAGCCTGAGAAAGGACATAGGCTACTTCTTACTGGAAAAAGGGGTTGTAAGGGGGTGTTTATGCGTAAATTTGTTCAAATTAAGTTAGTTTCAAAAACTAGAACAGAGAGAGCGCTATCGCTTGTTCATATGTATTTCTATAAGAGGTGGTACCATGTTGATTTTTTTTTTTTTTTATATGAAAAACGAGCAAACGGGTCATCTGATGGAAAGCAACTTCCGTCGCCCATGGACACTCGCAGCATCAGAAGAGCTGCAAGTGCGTTGCCGACCTTTTAAGAGGGAATAGGGTAATAGGGGAGGGTAGGAAAGGGAATAGGGTAGGGGTTAGGGGATTGGGCCTCCGGTAAACTCACTCACTCGGCGAAACACAGCGCAAGCGCTGTTTCACGCCGGTTTTCTGTGAGAACATGTATAACAATCGAAAGAATCGAAATATTGGGACGTGAGTTATTTAATAATAAATAACTCACGTACCAACATAGAAATCAGAAACAACAGTCTACCAATAATAAATACTAAATAGTTTATGGCCTATGGGTATTGGCCATTGGGCAAAGCTAAAGTTGTGTAATGCATTATGCAGCTAAGTTGTGTAACGCTAAATAAGCTTTAAAAGGTATAAAAAAGTTATATTAAAAAAAATCATATTATGTGCACACTACACGGCTGTTTTGGGTATTTTGATTTAAGGGGTACCAGGGTTTTAAAAAGCTTTTGACACCAATTTTATTGACACCGCGCGCTATAAACTGAAGTCCACGCGGACGAAGTTGCGGGCAACAGCTAGTACATAAATAAACACCTTTAATGATAATAGTTAGGTTAAGCAGGTAAATAATAATAAACAAATATTTAATCATATTCTGCCTGCTTTGTATAATTCATATAATATGATTTTATTTTATAATATTTGTGGTTATGGATAATGATGGAGGATCGACTCATGGCGCCCCTCTTGCATTTCCACGGCGCACCAGGGCGCCGCGGCACACAGTTTGGGAACCCCTGCTCTATACCGTATAGTCGTGAAGAAATACGTGCACATCGTGTAGAGTTACAGCGGAAGGAGCCGCATTTGCAAGCTTATAAAAAATATTGAATGTAGATGATTCCCACAGGAAAGAAATTAGTTTATCGCGCGGGAACCGTACATTTTTTCGAGATAAATCTCAAATCGAAATCGGTTTTTCGCATTTAAAATATTAGTAAGGATTTAATGAATAAAGTTCAGTAGCCTATATAAATACCGCCTAAGTTCACGGGCAGCTGCGCTGAATGTCAGTGGACTGTGTCAGATAGGCTACTATTTATACACGGGCTGTATTGATCACATAGGCTGTTGCGTGGTTCGACGATTCAGTTGTGTTGGTCGTATGATGAAAATTGAAAAGGCCAAAATGGGACCACATTGGACCTAACCAATCTAATACAACAAAACAAAAATGTTGAAAATCTGTTCACAAACGGCGGAGTAATCGTTAAACATACAAAAAAAATATCCACTGCCGAATATATATGTCATAACTCATAACCTCCTCGTTTTTTGGAAGTCGGTTAATTAGATGTTACTTTCGAAGTCTGACTTCTAACATTAATAAAAATAGTGGTATACAGTTGTTTTAAAGAGAGGTAATTTTCGAGACTTCGACACAATAATCCTGGACCAGAGACTAGATTTTGCTTACAATTTTAGCACAGAAATAATTAGTTATCTTTGTGTACTGACATGCTAGTAGCTAGTGCCAGTGAACTAAGCTTCTCGCAATTATCATACCAGTGCGCGTTGATCCAGCGGCTTAAAGTTGCTGGATCCATCGTGTAGGGTTTGTTGTGTTAGTGGGATTATGAGGGAGGCTGTTGATATCAGAAGGCTAGGGGAAGTTTGTAGAGGTCTAGATACTAGGGATGCATAGACTGAGAGGTGTTGCTGGTTAGATATTGAGAGGGATTGAGGCAAAAAAAACTCTACAATTCTACTATGCCGTTGGTTTGTACTTTGCAGACAATAATTTATTACAGCGATTCTAATTTAATAAAATATAATTATTGTCTTCAAACCTTTTCAAACCAACGACGTTGTTTTTTATCTTGACCTTTAAAAGTTAATTTCACTGAATCGAACATAGAACGAAGCTGCATTGAAAAATTTTTGTCATCTTAAAAAAACTTTTTAGAAAATTACTGTTTTTCAAGCAGAAATTGCCCACAGAAAAATGACTGCAATTTTATTTCATCATACTTTAACTTTTTAACAGAAAACTAAACTGCCAATGAACCAATAAATCTTGCTTTGTTTTATTCCAGCTGAATAACTAAAGCCACTCATTCAAATTATAAACTTAAGAATTTTTTTAATAAAAAGCTTTTTATTCTTGTTAACTACTGAAGAACAGAACTTTAAAATATTTTTTATAAAAAGTATATCTTTTTTAGGTTTTTATAATTCTTTAGTAAATGAATCTAGTCAAATATTATCAAGATCAAATAAAAAGTTAGAAACAAACGTGTAATAATTTTGAACATAACTCATACATAAGCCATACAGAGTTAAACCAAGTGCTCATGCTTATGAGCAAATATGATGTGCCGTAAAATTTACAAAACTACCAGGAGCCCATAACTGTAAAAAGTTTCAATTAAACTACCAGGAGCGCATGTGTTAGTGATATAAAGTGATGTGTGCGGCGGTGATGTGATGACAGAGGAGGGAGGGCTGCGCAGGCGACGCAGTTTCAAACGGCTGCTGAGGAGTTTGACGTCGGATCGACTGCAGATAGGTGCGTTGTGAGCCTAGTATAATGATTGTCATTATGGTGCCATCATAGCGACATTATGGTGCAATTATGGTTTCAGGATGATATATCTACTTGTACTAGTATGTATTATGTGATAGTATATAATATTTTGCTGATAAGTATTGTAGTGATTTACTTATCATTGTGTATCTTTATGGGACAACTATGATGCCAGAATGAGAGTTTGATATATTTTGATGAGATGTTTTGGTAGATTACAAAAATTGTGCTGTCATTATGGAGCCATCTTGATATGATGAAAGTATGTTTATATATTTTGATGAAATGAGTTGAAAAATGTACGGTTCCTCCGTGATAGCCAATGTTGGTAGGTACAGCTAAATTGCTTTACTTAGCTTTGGTGTACTTAATATTTTATGGAAATATCCCTCTATAACATATTTTTATGCTCTGTTGTTTATGATATATATTGTTGTGGTGATAATATTATATCACCAATATGACCTCAGAAATGTGCCATCAATATTAAGGTCAATTGTAAAGGTCAGCAAAGGTCGCGCGTCCAACAGTCTTACCAGGGACGCAGGGATGTGTAGGAGGTATTTATATGTGAGAGAACTATGCCGTATCTACACGTTGGTAATGATGGACAATACGAACGTGTAGAGGGCATGTGTTTGCCTATGTTAGACGTCCATCAGGCTTCGCAATCTTGGCTATCCAATATAAGAACGCCTGCATGAACGTCGACCGCCATCTGATAGACAGCTTCACAATCATGATTATGAAACAAGGGCCAAGAAAAAGTAGTCATCCCCACCCAAGCCTCTACACAACGCCCCTATTTTTTTCTGGGTCCCACACCTTCAGCGCCCACAAGGGGGCGTTATCTCCCACTTTGGGAAAGGCTGATTTAAAGCCTTGTCGAGCTATAATAAAATTCATCAAAGTCCGTTCAGAAGTTTTGCTTGTAAGACAAACAAAAATCCTTACAAACTTTCACATGATCATAGTATGTAGAGTAGACTGCGTGGCGGCATACGCGGCCTTTGTGCTGATATCTCTGTTATCTACTAAACAGGCAGTATGCAATTACCTTATCAGTGATTACTGATTACATACGCGTAATCTATTGCTATTATAATATAAGTATATGCCTACTCTTTCATGTGAAATAGCATGAGTCACTTTTAACTTTAAGTGGGCCTTAAAATTGAGGAAGTGATATCCTTCGAAATAACTAATGGGGATTTTTTTTCCGAAGGGGCTCCGCAAATGGCTTGTGAGGGCTACACGATATACAAGGTGTAACAAAACTGAGGGATAATACTTTAGGGCAGGGGTCACCAAATGGCGAACTGCGGTCCACATCTGGACCGCCGACCCATTGTGTGCGGACTGCGGACCAAGCATGACCAATTATGTTCGAAGATGAACTTCGTTAAAAATAAATTTCGGTCTCGACATACTGATGTTCATCAGTTGATGAACATGTAGCAACAAAATTGACACTTTTGTCATGATACTTGAACAAAATATACCTTTGAGCTTTTGTTATTATATTGGTGTGGACCATTACGACCAGATTACGACGGTCATTTTATTTCTGAAAACGGACTTCGAGCGAAACTAATTGGTGAAATTGGTGAATATGTATGCGCCTCTTATATACTTATAGTGAGTTCACTGTGAAAGTAACAGAGCTGAAAAGGAAATATTTTTGTGATTTGTATGGAGAAGACCCCGAGCGTCAGGACTCAGGAATTTTACCATACAAGCGTTAAAAAAAAGTTACTTTTCAGCGCTCCTACTTTGACAGTGAAGTTAAAACAAGGGGACTCACACAAACCCTAAAGTATTATCACTTAGTTTTGTTACAACACCCTGTATAGTGTATAGGTATTCAAAGATAAAACCTATTTTTTTTATCTATCGAATGTGATACCTCTTAAAAGGGTTCCCCCGCTAAAAGAAGTTTGGGAACCGCTGGTATAGATGTTGTAATAGAGTACCAAATATTACGATTTACGATGAGTTTACTACTTTAGTCAGTTCATAAAAATAACATTATCGAAACTAAAACTGAGCCAAGGTCTGTTGTTTGACTATTATTGGGTGTAACCGACTAGCCGCTGACAGCAGACACACATAATACACAATACACACATACACATACGCAGGTAGTTAAGCGTCTTATACACTGCACCTGAAGAAAACTCCTCGAGTTTGGTTTTCTCAGCAATGCCTAAAGCTAAGAAATTAAAGTTCATGTCTATGTCTTTGAATTACCAATAGCATAACACGATTGGTCAACTTTTATAACACGGAAAAAAAGACCTCTGTAAAAAAAGTGATTCCTATTTTGCCAACAGAGGAGAGTGATTTAAGCTTCCAATTTGCCCATAGCTTATATGAAATGTATTTATGGTTTTTAAATTACGCGACAAAAACCATTTTGTCGCTTACGCCCTTTCCATTTCTTCTTTTCTATTCAGAAAACAAGCAATCTAAAACATATCTAACACGGTTTTTTACTTTAAGGCGGCGTTACCTTAAGCTCAATTTTTATGTTTTTTCCTTTTGTATAACTGTAGGAGCCTTTAAAATTCCTTAAAGTATTAGACTTTGAGGTGTTGGACGGTGGTGTTTTTGTGGGAGGTGGTCTGTCAGTGAGAAGCAACTGTCAAAAATGTCCTCTAAATCGATTTAGCCGTTTAGGCGTGAGGAGGTATCAGACAGACAGACAAACAGACGCATTTATAATGTTGGTATGGATTTTCAGGCTGGCGTTGCTTAAAATCGTGCGCGTGTAACGAAATCTTTGTTGTTTGCGTTCTTTCGTGCGTACAGTCATAATTTATAAGTTTACGTAAGTTTACTACGAGGATATTAACAAACGCGTTGCTACATACTACGTACAGACAGACAAGTAAATATTGTAGCTATAGAGCATATTTTTAAGCCAGGGGTCACCAATTAATGGCATCCGGACCGCGGACCCATTGTGTGCGGACCAAGCAAATAAATTTCGGTCTCGTCTTACTGCTGAACATCTCCATGATTTAATATCAATAGCTTGCAGAGAGATAATAAATTGGCACTTTTCTAATTAATATGTTAAGACCTTTGTAATTTCCGTAACTACTTTTGTTTATTTTTTTTTAGTAAAATGTGCGGACCGCGAAAGTCTCTCAAAATGGACCCCGAGCGAAACTAATTGGTGACCTATGTTTTAGGCTATTGCATCAGCTTTTATCGCGGGCTTTGAGCGCGGCGACCGAATCAAGAAATTCTGTAACGAAAATTACCTAACACATCGTCTGACGTTTCAGTTCGGCAGACTTCGGCACGGTGTTTGTGCGACTAGCTTTTGCTATTGAACAAAATTAGCTAAGTTAGACTAAAATTCTTAAAACATTCATTTTCGCTATTATACTATCATGATATACTATCATCGAAATTACTTAGGTACTGAAATGCAGGTGACATTATGCGATTCTTCAGCTCGATTTCAAATGTGCATGTAACAGAAATCTATTTTTAATACCAGGAACCCATGAAGTGGACTGGATTATTAAGTTTTTTAGTCAAAAATTAAGCCACTTTTCGCGTTTATTTACTGTTTCTAATTCATTTATTTTTGTTTCAGGTAAGTCGTGAATCCAGTTTCTTATTTTAGCGGAACGGTAAGAAAAGTAAACGCCATCTCTTGGCGAGCTTATGTACTAAAAGAAGGTTATTTCATTCAATGATAGATGGCGTTATCCTATTTTAATTCCCTATTCGACGATAGATGGCGTTATTTAATCCGATGTTACCATAGTACCATTTGTCAACGTTAGATGGCACTAATGACATGTTTTTTGGAGTCGCGTATTTTTTTATTGTATGTTTTTTTTATTGTTTTACCAAGAATCGACGTTATGTTTATGGAATTTCACGTTTTTCTACTTTATTTTTATTGCTTACGTAAAACATGTCGTTTATTGTAAACTGAAGACGTATTTTGCGATAAAATACCCACGATTCTTATATAAAAAAAATAATTAATTCAGAATTCTTTAAATTCTTATTTCTAGCAAAAAAATCTTGTAATCACAACAAATTAATACCACACCTGGCTTCTGAACATCAAAGTAAAAAAAAAAAATCACGTCGTTTTCTTGTTTATTTTGAATCTGTATTGTCAGCTGGCGTATGCAAATTATTTTTGAACAGGTGTACAAAGTCGCAGATATTTTACCTGCAATATAACCAAAACATAAAGACCACTGTCATACACGCGTGATAGATCATAGAACGAGGGTACGCGCACATTACGACGTTGCTCAAGAGCTGATAGGTACTGATAGGTCAAAAAAGTGTACGGAAATACCGTAAGTACACTTTTTTGACCTATCAGTTATCAGTTATCACGTATTTGGTTATAAAACATGCTTGGAAAATGCGGTCTGCTTTGATACCTCGTCAGAATTTTCGCGTACCTTAAAATTCCACGCTCATTGTGATGGGTGTACGCAGCGAAGCGGGCCGCATTTTTCACACATACTTTATGACCAAGTGCGCAAAGAATCGCAAAACGTTTGAAAAATGCGGCCCGCTCCGCAGCGGCTTGTCATTATTTGCGCGTACCCGTACGGTCTATTCAGAACAACAGCTGTCTAAAATCTAGTAAAGTCAAGGGAACGCTCTGACCTTTATGCTAGCCTAGTCAACCTAGTATAATTAGTTGCTAAGTGACTCGTGAGTCCTTACGTGACCCGGGTCAGAGAGCGGTGACACTATGGTGCGAACCATGAAGCGAGTCAGTTTCTAGTCTCGTGGCTTGGACCATAGCTGATTCTTTCAAAAGTAAAAATCTTTGATGTATCCCAAGTATAATTATCCGTTTGCTAAAAATTGCATTAAGTTACTAATTTGTGCCATAAATGCGAAAGTGAATCTGTCTGTCTGTTCAATAGAGATTAGAGATACAGTCCCCGAAAAAGAATATTAATAGGTCATTTTTGTCCCCGCAAAATGTACGGTTCCAGGTTCCCCAATGTGCGGATTCCTAGTTCCGACGTAGCAAATAAAATTAGTCTTAAATAAGTTTTTTCGATGATGATAATTTTGATTTTATTTATCTGTACGATATTTTATTTCTTGTTTTCTGATAAGACCACCAAAACCAAAACTTACACCAGTTTGTGCACATGGTGCAGGTGTCAATCTGTAGACAGTACATCTGTCTTGCACCTGCGAGTCGCCTGGTAGTGATTTTTTTGGCAGATTTTTACATATTAATAATTCTACACTTACCTACTTTTTTTTTTTTTTTTTTTTTTTAAAAAAAAAAAAAAATACTTAATAATACAATTTTAATATATTTAAAACCTTCCTTGGTCTTTCCCTAGACTTCGACGAATATTTCAAGACTAAGTATATCGGTTTAGCCGGTCTCGAGTTTTAGCGAGACTAAGGTTGGGTTGCACCAACTAACTTTAATTAAAACTGTAACTTTAACTATAACTACAGTGCAAAATGTCAAATCTTTGGTTAAAGTTAAATATGGCGTCCAAAGACGCTATATTTAACCTCCGCTCATACGTATATCTGAAAATTTACTATGTTTCACAGTGTTATATTTTTCCTGTCGATTTTTACGGATAATTCAATTTTTGTACCCTCAATCCCATTACCTGTAGCTTCAATAAAAAAAATAAACGCAACAGACATCTGCGAATTTCTCCGGTTAAAGTTAGTTAGTTAAAGTTAAAACTAAAGGACGCCATATTTAACTACTAGCTGTTGCCCGCGACTTCGTCCGCGTGGACTTCAGTTTATAGCGCGCGATGTCAACAAAATTGGTGTCAAAAGCTTTTATAAAAAAACCCTGGTACCCCTTAAAACAAAACAGCAGTGCAGTGTGCACATAATATTTCATTTTTTTAAATTAAACTTTATATTTTATGCCAAATTTTAAAGCTCATTTAGCCCCCCAATTACACAACTTTACCCATAAACTATTTATCATTGATAGGTTTAAGGTTACGTCACTGTATATAATATAAAGTACGGTACTGACTTATTAAATAACGTAAAAAAGAAATAACAATCGAAAAAACTCGAAACCCGAATGTATGATGATACCTTATAGAAAGATTTTGGGCAAGCGTTAGCGCGATGTAAGAGACGCACCGCGCCATCTAGTATGAATTTTTGGAACTAACTTAATTTGAACAAATTTTCGTATTTTCACCCCCTTACAACCCTTTTTTCCAGTAAAAAATTAGCCTATGTCCTTTCTCAGGCTTTAGACTATCTGTATACAAAATTTCTTTACAATCGGTTCGGTAGTTTTGGCGTGAAAGCGAGACAGACAAAGATACTTTCGCATTTATAATATTAGTATAGATAACCATAACTTTAACTTTAACCACGCCTCTGGTGCAACCCAACCTAACAAAATAAAAATATATTCATTTTTTATTTCAAGTACAGATTTCTTTTTAGATATTTTTAAAAGATGTGTATGTTAGCATAAAGTACGATCTTATGAATCTGCATTCTACTGGACCGGTTTTGATAAAATTTGAAATACATACTAAGAAGACCTCTTGATACTTGAGTGAGATTCGACCTTTTTTTCATTTTTTAGGGTTCCGTACCTCAAAAGGAAAAAACGGAACCCTTATAGGATCACTTTGTTGTCCGTCTGTCCGTCCGTCCGTCTGTCAAGACCCTTTTTCTCAGGAACGCGTGGAGGTATGAAGCTGAAATTTATATCAGTTACTCAGGTCTACTGTCCCTTGAAGCTGTGAAAAAATCAAACTTCTAAGCCAACGCAATCAAAAGATACAGCCGTTTATGCCGCAAATTTTCGACACTTGCAAGGGAATCAAAACCTACAGGGTGCTTCCCGTGAACTCAGAATCTTGAAATTTGGTACGAAGCAACGTCTTATAGTATAGATAAAGGAAAAATTACGAAAACCATAAATTTTTAGTTACATCACATAATATATATTTTTTTAATAATTTTAAACTTACTACCCATTTCCTCATAAACGCGTAGAGGTATTCTCTATAAATACTCAGGTCTATAATACCTTTAAGCTGTAACAAAATCAAACTTCTATGTCAACGCAATCAAAAGAAACAGCAATTTAAGCTGCATATTTTGAAACTCGCAAGTACTCGCAAGGGAATCAAAACCTAAAGGGTACTTCCAGTCGACCTAGAATCTTGAAATTTGGCATGAAGCAACGTTTTATAGCACACATAAAGGAAATATTCCGAAAACCTTAAATTTTTAGTTACATTACAAAATATATATTTTTTAATAAATATAAACTTATTACTTTTTTCCTGATGAACGCGTAGAGCTATCAAGTTGAAATTCATATCAAATACTTAGATCTTTGTACGGAACCCTCGGTGCGCGAGTCCGACTCGCACTTGGCCGGTTTTTATCTCTGAATTCTATTAGTGTTTCTTCTCTTCTTCTTTGCTGTTTTCCTTAACCAACAAAAACAAAACTACCAGAGCAACATAAAACAACAGAGACTATTATTATACGGTATAACCAGGGCACTAAGATGTGTCCCCGAAACCTGCCTTGTATCAGACATTAAACTGACGTTTACCAGGAGGCCAGACATTGTAAATCAGCACTTGACACCGATACCGCGGTATTTATGGTCTCCTAGTCATGTTTACGTATTTTCAGCAACATTACATTACATTTTTATGCAACAACAACTATCGGTATCACCTTCCCCAGGTCTTAGGTTGGGTTGCACCGAGGCGTGGTTAAAGTTAAAGTAATGGTCAAAGTTATGGTTATAGTTAAGGCTAATTTAATTTTAACCGTGGGAGAGCCATGCTCGACCGGAGAAATACCACGTTCTCACAGAAAACCGCCGTGAAACAGCGCTTGCGCTGTGTTTCGCCGAGTGAGTGAGTTTACCGGAGGCCCAATCCCCTACCCTATTCCCTTCCCTTCCCTACCCTCCCCTATTACCCTATTCCCTCTTAAAAGGCCGGCAACGCACCTGCAGCTCTTCTGATGCTGCGAGTGTCCATGGGCGACGGAAGTTGCTTTTCATCAGGTGACCCGTTTGCTTGTTTGCCCCCTTATTTCATAAAAAAAAAAAAAGACGTTGCTGGTCCGACAAGGCTTTATAAGAACGTGGGCGGGGGCGCTGCTGGTAAAGGAGAACTGTCAAAAATGGCGTTTTTGTATGATGACAGCGTTAGTTCCTTTTTTCGCCACGTGCATTTAAAGCCTTGTCGAGCTCTATGGTTATGGTTAAATGTGGCGTCTTGATGGCGTCCATTTTTTACTTTAACCAAAGATTAGACATTTTGCATTGTATTTAAAGTTATAGTAAGTTGGTGCAACCCACCCTTAAAGTATCTGATTTGGTATCAGATACAGCAAAATCAAATCAGTGGTTTAAGTGTGAAGATGAAACAGACAGACACACTTTCGTATTTATAATATTAGTTAGTATGGAAGTGTGGGTTAGTATGGATTTTATCCTGGACTCGCCTAAACTTGTAGCTTTGACTATAACATATCTCTAGATTTTATTGTATAGTCTGGCTGTCTAGACGACAGCCAGACTGGGCGGCGAGGGGGGAAAGATTGTGCCTATACTACCTAATAATATAGGTAACCTAGGTCCTACAAATTTAGAATTGAATAAGATGAGATAAAATCTGCCTAAGACCTCTTCAAGCTTATAATATTGTTAAACAGATTTCGATGAGTCCCGAGAAAGGACATAAGATAGTTTTTATCCCGGAAGAATGTACGGTTCCCTCGCTATATACAAATTACAAGTTCCACACAAATATTTTTTTCCTATCGAAAATACCGTTTTAACTCTTTTTTGATCCATTAGCGCCCTCTAATTTTTGTATTTTAAGTCGGATGACGTCACTCCACTGACAAAAAATGTAGTTCGCAATGCCCTCTACATTTTTTATTTAAAAAACTTTTTCCTAAAATCAATAGTTTCCGAGGAAAAAGTATTTCAAATCTTTTTTATTCATTTTTTGGATTTCTCAAAAACAGCAATTAGCGCGACCTTTTTAATTTTTCTGTGACCTCTTCACATGCCCCCCTAACCATTCATCGTGTCAAATAACGGTAGGTCTTTACTCGAAGAGCAAATTACATATTGATTGTACTAATAGTAAACATTTTTGGTACATTGGTCGATAAAGTTTAAAAGCAATTTGACATAAATGTAATGGAGTCTCAAAATAGAACGAAAATCAATAATTCGGAAGGTCGTTAAAATAATGGAGTTTCTAAAAGACCTTGGTAGCATCTGTCATCTGTGTATTTAAAATATTATTAACTAAATGACGCCCGCAACTCCGTTGCGCCAAAATTCGTTTATCGCGCGGGAACCGTACACTTTTCCGGGATAAAAGTATTCTATGTCCCTTCCCGGGACACAAATTATCTTCGTACCAAATTTCAGCAAAATCGTTTCAGCGGTTTGAGCGTGCAGAGGTAATAGGTAGACAGACAGACAGACAGACAGACAGATACACTTTCGCAGTTATAATATTAGTATGGATATGGATATATGCAACATAAATTCGACAAAACCTATCAATTGAAATCATAAAGTTAATATACCTTATAGAAAAGCCTTTATTTCCATACCCTTGTTTTACATTTTCTGATTCTTATATTATTACTTTATTTATTATATATTATTACTTTACATTTACTTTGCATTTATTAGAGGACGCAATTTTATTTTCGGGATATGTTGGGGGAGTAAATAGAAGCATAACCTCAAATGGCTGCTGAAAAGCAAGCCTGAAATGCTTTATAGTATAGTTATTTAATCTTTACACCTTTTTAATATTTCAAATATTAAAAAGGTGTAAAGAACAAATTAAAAAAAACCTTATTTTTAACCTCACAAGGCTCAAAATATTTCCTTGTACTATTGAATTCTACGGTCTACCTATATTATGTGCAACTTGTATGACATCATGCAGTCATCTATATGATGACGAATGGCCAAGAAAATGTATATAAACATCAATTGAAGGCTGGGAGATGTAAATAAATTGGTATAGTAATTACTAATTAGTATATTGTAATAATAATAATAATAATTTTATTTGCAAAATATGGTACAATTTACAATTTGTATCACATATTTTGGTCGATATTTTTTTAGACGTGCAAACATTAAAATTAGAAATATGAACAATGGTCACAGGCCAGGACTCAAGTTGGTAACATTAGCTTCGTAATTATAGTCTATAAATAAAATCTTAAAACTAACATCTTAAAAATGTATACATCCATACTACATACTACATAATATTATAAATGCGAAGTGTGTCTGTCTGTCTGTTTGTCTGTTACCTCTTCACGCCCAAACCGCTGATCCGATTTTGTTGAAACTTAGTATGGAAATACTAAAAGTCCCGGGAGAGGACGTAGGAATTAGGATACTTCTCATCCTGGAAAAATGTACGGTTCCTGCGCGATACACGAATTTCTGCGCAACAGAGTTACGCATAATCTTTTTTGGTTGCCTTATGGTTGCCTTATGCCTCGCGTGAACCGTACATTTTTCCACGATACTAACTATCTTATAATATGTCCGTTCGCGGGAGTCATCGAAATTGTTTTTTTTTTTTATGATATAAGGGGGCAAACGAGCAAACGGGTCACCTGATGGAAAGCAACTTCCGTCGCCCATAGACACTCGCAGCATCAGAAGAGCTGCAGGTGCGTTGCCGGCCTTTTAATAGGGAATAGGGAAATATGAGAGGGAAGGGAAGGGAAGGGAATAGGGGAGGGTATGGAAGGGAATAGGGTAGGGGATTGGGCCTCCGGTAAACTCACTCACTCGGCGAAACACAGCGCAAGCGCTGTTTCACGCCGGTTTTCTGTGAGGACGTGGTATTTCTCCGGTCGAGCCGGCCCATTCGTGCCGAAGCATGGCTCTCCCACGTACATAAGCGTGAACAACAGAATTTCGCACTCATAATATCAGCGGGGCTAAAATGGTCACATTTAGCAATTCCTCTCATCAATTCAGGAAATGAATTGTCAAAACTGTCAAACTGACAAATGTCAAATCAGTACAAAAATACAGAAATGAATTGCAAGCAGAGTTGCATTTTGCGATTTTAGAAAAATGAATCATATTATGATTCATATCTTGATTCTTTAAAGCGACCATTTTAGCCCCGCTGTATGGAGGACTTATCATCAGGTGCACCGGCTCGTTTATAGGCCGACCGTATCACTCACGTAACGTATACGGTGTAACTACGTGCGTAGATTGATAACATACGTTACGTCAACTACGGTACACAACGGTGGAGGTATTTTGTACTCTATTGCGATAGCCATAAGGACGAGTTGTACGTGTTAGTTAGACAAAGAATTTGTTACATCGCCTTATGAACAACAAAGTGTCTGTCTGTCTGTTACCTGTTCACGCTTAAACCACTGAACCGATTTTGATGAAATATGTTCTGGAGGAACTTAAGGGCCCAGGAAAGGACTTTGGACAGTTATCACGTCAATATGTGCGGTTCACGCGCGATAAGAGTTAAGATCTTCATCTCTGTATATGTATAATATGTGATCGAAGGTTAAGATGAAGGAATTTCTGCGGATAGAATATTGTTATAAATACGAAGGTGCACCTACGGTCTATTTGTATGTAACCTTTTTACTGCTTGACCGATTTTAATGAAATAGGTCACAAAATATTTCCTTTCTCAGGTATAAAAGAGTCTTCGTAGTTCTAGTTCGTATCGAATTTCTGTTAAATTGGGTCATCGGTTTAGGCGTTAAGAGGCAACAGAGTACAGACAGATAGACAGCAGTATGGAAATGTTCAGTATCGTTCAAACTTTATTTACCTTTGCCAGGATATTATGACAACTATAATATAATGACCATTTTCCTATGAGATCAGTGAAGCTGCATAATTTTAGAATTTAGCTAAGAAACATGTGTTCATTCATACAAAACCATTTAGTGGCTTGCCGATAGATATATTGTATAAACATACATACATTCTAATTTCTAGTTCAAGTGCTTCTATTTTGGTTCAGGAGTTTAGCAGTACATTTTTTAAGTGAAATAAAGGGGCAAACGTGCAAACGGACATGGACACCCGCAACATCAGAAGAGCTGCAGGTGCGTTGCCGGCCTTTTAAGAGGGAATACGCTCTCTTGAAGGTTTACAGGTCGTATAGGTCCGGAAATACTGCTGGGGACAGTTCGTTTACCGTGCGCGGCAGAAAGTTACGAGAGAAACGCACGGTGGAAGACTGCCACTCATCAAGGTGATGAGGATGGTATATTTTCCGCGTGGGACGATGGCGAAAAGTTGCAGGTATGATTCCGAACAATTCCTCAGAGCACTCCCCGTGATACAACCGATAGAGGATGCAGAGTGAAGCTACATCTCGGCGTAATTCCAAGGGGTCCGCCCCTGCCCAGAGATAAGAACAATATTCCATATGAGGCCGAACCTGCGCCTTGTAGAGTTGTAGGCGTTGGTACGGACTGAAGTACTGTCTCGCTCTGTTCAGAACACCAAGCTTATTCGAGGCTAACTTGGCCTTACCCCCTAGATGATATCGAAACTGGACTTCGCTCGATATGCTAACGCCAAGTATTTCAATACTAGGGGAGATGGTTAAAGATGTGCCCTCAAAACGAGGATATACGACCATTGGTGACTTTTTTGTGGTAAACGCGCAGACTTGTGTCTTAGCGGGGTTGAGTTGGACTAAGTTACGACTACCCTATTCAGAGAATTTCTCCAATGAATTCTCTATTTTAGACACAAGTTCGTTTCGACTCTCAATGACATTTAGCCGAGAAATATTGGGGGAGCCGGTATATACAATACAGCATCACCTGTTCTATCATCCGCATAGCGCTGAATGCCGTTAGTCTGTAACATGTCATTGATATGCAGTATGAATAGGGTAGGCGATAGCACGCAGCCCTGAGGGACACCAGCATCAACAGACTGACTTTCCGAGCATTCGCCGTCAACTGCGACCTTTATGCTTCTGTCTGCTAAGAAACTTGTGATCAACTTGCATAATTTCTCGAGCAGCCCGTATTGATGGAAGCTTTGATAGCAGCGCTTTATTCCAAACCCGATCAAAGGCCTTCGCATGTCCAAACTAACAGCCAATGCCTCTCCCTTCGACTCAATTGCCTGAGCCCAACGATGAGTTAGGTACGCCAAGAGACCACCAGCCGAGCGCGGAGCGACCCTTACGGAACCCGTACTGTTTGTCGCCTAGTAGATGTTTCGAGAAGGCGAAATTTTCCAAAAAAAATATTTTTGCTTTCTCAAAAAGGGGGATTTTTGAAATACACCTAGATCCCTTTTTAAAAATCCCCCTTTATGATAATTACGTTGCATTTTATAACATCCATACCAATATTGTAAATGCGAAAGTGTGTTTGTCTGTTCACTGTTGTCTCTTCACGCCCAAACCGCTGAACCGATTTTGCAGTATGGTATGCTTTGAGTCCCGGGAAAGGACATTAAATACTTTTGACCCCGAGTAAGTGTACAGTTCCAGCGCAATAAATTTTGGTGCAATGGAGTTGCGGGCATCAACTAGTTAGTAAAATATTTTTTATCCATAGGTCAAATCTATCGGTCAAAGTAATGAAAACAATGATTAAAGTGTTGGTTCATATTAAAACTTATTAGTTATTAAATATGTAATTTTTTATCGAAATTATATTACAAGGAAAGTCCGATTTTGATTAAAGTAGTATTTTGGGATATTCAATTTTTTACCGTTGAAAAGTTTTGCTAACGCTTAAATCTTTCCATTCCTTGCATACTGTTTTTGCTTCAACCACTGATTGATTTTGCTGACAATTTTTTTATACACGCCTGGTTGCCGTGTGGCCGTGGTTTTGATCGTTTCTGATTTTTTTATCACAGACTAGAAAAATAAAAATTCGAATTTCGAATATTTACCCCTACGCTTAGGGGTGAATTTGAATTGCTTATATTCAAATGGGGGAAAATTGAATATGGCGAGGATTCTGCTAATATACCACTGCGGGGCTAAAATGGTCACATTTAGCAATTCCTCTCAATCAATTCAGCAAATGAATTGTCAAAACTGTCAAACTGACAAATGTTAAATCAGTACAAAAATACAGAAATGAATTGCAGAGTTGCGTTTTGCGATTTTAGAAGAATGAATCATATTATGATTCATATCATGATTCTTCAAAGCGACCATTTTAGCCCCGCAGGTCGTTCAACAGCGAGGCTAAAATGGTAACATTTAGCAATTATTCTCAATCAATTCAGCAAATGAATTGTGAAAACTGTCAAACTGACAAAAGTCAAATTCGTACGAATTACTAGACATGAATTGCCAGCAGAGTTGCATTCTGCGATTAAAAAAAAAAAGAATCATATTATGATTCATATCATGATTCTCCAAAGCGACCATTGTAGCCCCGCAGGTCTCAGTGCGGAGTGTGATCAACTGCCATGGAATTTGGCCAGCGACCAGCGTTTCGCCATGTGTTTGACCCTGAATATGCCTTGATGGGTTGTTAAACCCATGTGCAGAAATATCCAAACGAAAACATACTTTGGCTCGATGGGGTAAAGTTGAAAATTATTCGATGGTAATTGAACTTGCGACGTCAGGTGCGGTAAATTGAAAATCAACCGTAATACAATGGAATGGAGTTGAAGACAATTTGATGCGGATTTGAATTGTGACGTTTTGAAATTGTGTTATTCCCAGATCCTGGATAGGACGTCTCGTTTATTTGTATGCATTGTTTTAGCGTCGTCTCGTTCGCACATCCATTCAATTTGAGTGTACAGGTGCATTGTGCTCTGTCTCTTTCGCACCCCTTGTTTACGTATTGCTATTTCAGGTCAGTCGCTTTTTGATGTCGGTGCGCGTAGACGCTTTGCGCGAGTTTTTCTGATGTTTTTGTGAATATTTCTGTGTTTTCTGATGTTTTTGTGAATATTTCTGTGTTTTCTGATGTTTTTGTGTGTTTTTCTGTGATGATTTGGCATTTTTGATTGGATTATTGTTCCTGGTTTTGAACTGGTAATTTTAGTTTTTTAGTGTCAAAACTTTTAACGTTTCTTTAAAGTACCGCTCCGAAAGTTTGTGAATAATTTGGTACACTTTTTTTTATTAAGATCGGTAGATAATTAAGTTTATTTTTGGATTTTGAATAAGATGGTGTAGAGGCTAATTTGGTATTCCCTACTTTATTATTTTTGTTACATTGTTTTTGTTAAGAAGCTCTCAAAGTCATGGACTTACCAATTTCATTTGGTAGGACTTTAGGAAATTAGTGTTTTGCTTAAAAAATCAAAGGATTTTCTTAAACTGCACCTATTTTGATTTTTTTTTTAAATGAAATAAGGGGGCAAACGAGCAAACGGGTCACCTGATGGAAAGCAACTTCCGTCGCCCATGGACACTCGCAGCATCAGAAGAGCTGCAGGTGCGTTGCCGGCCTTTTAAGAAGGAATAGGGTAATAGGGGAGGGTAGGGAAGGGAAGGGAATAGTTGAGGATAGGGGAGGGTTAGGGGATTGGGCCTCCGGTAAACTCACTCACTCGGCGAAACAGAGCGCAAGCGCTGTTTCACGTCGGTTTTCTGTGAGAACGTGGTATTTATCCGGTCGAGCCGGCCCATTCGTGCCGAAGCATGGCTCTCCCACGTATAATAATTACTATTTTAACACACATAAAGCCGAAAGATATATATACATAATTGATAGTTTGTTTGCATCGAATAAGCTCCAAAACTTCTAGATATTAGTCAATTGTGAAAGAAAACATATTTTTTATTTGTGAAATATGTACGGTTCCCGAAGCATGTCACTTGCACGTACTGAGTTTAAAGCTTCCTTTTCTTCGATTCACTAGGAAATCATAAATTGTCAGGATTTATTTCATTCTTCTTTCTTACAATTTGTTTCCATTTTCAACAAAAACCTACTAGGCTCTCATAATATTTAAATAGGTTATAGTAGATAGGAGATCTATTTTAAATGCACTTTAGCGAATAGAAACATAGTAAGTACATTTAGCTTGACGAAAATAGGTCAAAACACTTTGCATTTAGTTGGTTAAATTGAATGTTGAATGTATCCAGTGAGATGATGATGATGATGCTTAGACATAAAATATACATAAAATGTTATAAATTATAATGATACAATTATTACTCACATACGTACGTATATTATAAATGCAAATTTCTGTATGTCTGCCTGTTTTCCCTGTTATTCTTTCACATAAATCACTTGAGTGATGAGTCCCAGGAAAGGACACATCTGAGTTTTTGTTATGGAAAAATTATGTTGTAGGGTTTCTGCGCGATAAATATAATTATATTAAGCGAACAAATTTTTAACAAAAAGCATTTTACCTGTTTTAAAATGTTTATTTCGAATAAGTTATGACTTATGCATGGCTCTCCTACGTATTAAATACTTAATTATAATTAAATCAAGTTTTTGACATATTGCTCTATACATGATCTGTGAAGTTTAATCATCACTAAATATTTCTGAGTGCGTCGACTTTCAGATTCAATAGCTGCTTACGTTGCTTGAATATTTTGCATAGCTTTAGGCGAGGTGTACCAAATTTTTTTTTTTTATGAAATAAGGGGCAAAGGAGCAAACGGGTCACTTGATGGAAAGCAACTTCCGTCGCCCATGGACACTCGCAGCATCAGAAGAGCTGCAGGTGCGTTGCCGGCCTTTTAAGAGGGAATAGGGTAATAAGGGAGGATAGGGAAGGGAATACTACCCTCCCCGGTAGGGAAGGAAAGGGAATAGGGGAGGGTAGGGAAGGGAATAGGGTAGGGGATTGGGCCTCCGGTAAACTCACTCACTCGGCGAAACACAGCGCAAGCGCTGTTTCACGCCGGTTTTCTGTGAGAACGTGGTATTTCTCCGGTCGAGCCGGCCCATTCGTGCCGAAGCATGGCTCTCTCATGTGTAAGTCAGTTGTCTTCTTAATTCATTTTAGTCATAATGTACTGATCGTAGTTGGTATTTATATAAAATAATAATTAAGTATTAATTATTATTATAATCGCTTAACATTTGAATAATGTCTTAAGTGAACGTATAATAATTAGTTTTTTGCTGTATTTTGTAAAAGGATATGAATAGAATTTTATACTAGTTATGTTTTTATCAAAATACGATTCAAATGATAGTTTTGTACGATCGTATTGCTATGTTGTATCAATATTATTCCATCATTATCAAATTATGCAACATATAAGCTACTTTTGCATAACATAATTATTTGTTGAGTATTATATGTGACGACCTCTGTGGCTCAGTGGTGAGCGCGTTGGTAACTCAAGCCGGGGGTCGCGGGTTCGAATCCCGCCGACGGAACTAAAAGTTTTCAATGTTCCCGGGTCTGGATGTGTACCTATTAAATACGTGTATGATATAATAAAAATCTTAAATATATGTATGGTATAAAAGTATTAAATATATTTCCGTTGTCTGGTACCTGTAACACAAGTCCTTTAGGTACTTAGCACGAGGCCAGACTGACGTGGTGTGAAGCGTCCATAGATATTATATTATTATTATTATTTATTATACCAGTAATCTATTATGTTAAATCGTAATTTTATCATCCAATTGTAATATATTTGCATATTAAAACTTGTTACTATCGTGGTCAGAGAGAATTAAGGATGGTAAAGGCAGTTAATAAGATTATAATGTTATGGTATTAGAAAGTGTTATACATTGTTTATCGAATTAGAAAGATTTTGCTTCCGGTGATAAAAGTGTGATAAAATTCTTAATTTTTATAACGCCTTTTATTATTAATCGTCATTTTGAGGTGACTTTGACGTGGTAGAGCCATGCTTCGGCACGAATGGGCCGGCTCGACCGGAGAAATACCACGGGCTCACAGAAAACCGGCGTGAAACAGCGCTTGCGCTGTGTTTCGCCGAGTGAGTGAGTTTACCGGAGGCCCAATCCCCTACCCTCCCCTATTCCCTTCCCTACCCTCCCCTATTCCCTTCCCTATTCCCTTCTCTATTCCCTTCCCTACCCTCCCCTATTACCCATATTCCCTCTTAAAAGGCCGGCAACGCACCTGCAGCTCTTCTGATGCTGCGAGTGTCCATGGGCGACGGAAGTTGATTTCCATCAGGTGACCCGTTTGCTCGTTTTACCTTCTTATTTCATAAAAAGACAAAAAAAAAAAGACTTTTTCAAGTAAAATTTTCTTTAGCGCCTTTGTGCTCTTTTTCTGGGATGGGATTTTTGTTAAACGCGCGTTAGAAGTTAGGACATATGACTCGGTTGAGTTGGTAGTACGGAGAGTGTACGGGGCTAGAAGAGAACCTGTAGTAGCGGTGCAACTTGCAAGACCTGAAGTATTGTTCCTATCTACTTACTTTTACTTTTATTAATTTTAACTTTTGTTAATCCTTAATTTTAATAAACTGCTCTATTTGTGTAACCTAGGTACTTATTTCGTGTTATTTAAAAATTTCGGTGACCTGCAGGACAGGCTCAGCCTAGTGCATGCACCAATGTAACGCAATACCTGAAAAAATCTGTTAGCTAACTGAAAATCCACACACAAATTGTACTGTACTTGTCGAATTATGTAACAGATGTAAAGTTGTTGTTAATAAAGTTATTATAAGTTATTATTATCTTATATCCCCCTCTTTTTTTACCGCGCTGCAAATATGTGTTCCACCTTTACTGTTTATTTTTTCTTAATAATTCTGGCGACAGTTCCGGAGGGCGGGCATAAGTTTTATTCTATTGCATAGCTTTGATCGCGGGATTTGACTGCGGCAACCGAATCAAGAAATTCCGTAACGAAAAAACCTAACACACACCCTCTACGACCGCTGCTCCGACACACGCCAGACTTCGACACCGTCTTTGTGTGCGTGCGACTTATAATTGCATAAGTTGATAAAAATGCTATGCAATAGCTTTACCGCGGCAGTCCCCGAGTGCCACACTTTTTTTCTTTTGGTGATGTATTGATGATGATGACGAGGAAAAACAATAACCGGTATCGGCGATAACGGAATGTATAACATTTAATAAATGCCAGCGTTTCCTACACCCGACCTTCACCGCCACGCTGAGTCATCGTGGACGGTGCTGCCTCTTGGACACCATCATCATCACCTGCACCACAATCCTGCTTTTGATGAGTGGCAGTCTTCCACCGTGCGTTTTTCGCCTAACTTTCTGCCGCACACTGTAAAACTCTGGAACGATCTGTCACCAGCAGTATTTCCGGACCTATACGACCTGCAAACCTTCAAGATGAGAGCGTATTCGCTCTTAAGGCAGCTCTTCTAATGTTGCGAGTGTCCATGGGCGACGGTAGTTGCTTTCCATCAGATGATCTGTTTGCTCGTTTGCCTCCTTATTTTATAAAAAAAGTCCTTTGAATATCGATATCTTTGTCTGCTGCTAATATTCAACCATTTGCTGACCCGTTTCAACTGTCCAGTGCCTCCAGTGGATGTAAAAGAGAAGATACTCACAGATATCATTATCCAACGAAAATTCAATCAAAAATTCAAAAAAAGGCCAAGTCCATCTAAAGATGATTTGATTTGTCTTAGGGAGGTGTCTATATTATATTATGATCAAAATCGTTTTAGTAATTCTTGTATGACGCTGGAACAAACACATTAAATACAAACATTTGTCTGTACCTTTATAATATTAGTCTATCTATATATACTATTATCATCATTTTTTTTGTTTTTTTTTTCAAATTATTTTGGTTATAATTCATTGTATTCGAGTTGGAAATGAGTTCGAGTCGTGATCGAGTCGCGATCGAGTTCTCAGAATATCGCCTTTGATGTGTTTGTTGTTGTTGCGGTGTTGTTGCGTTTTATGCTCCTGTGTTGTGTTATGTGTTCCTAGTTCTTTTATGTTTGGAATTTGGTGTCGTTAAAATATTATGTTGTTTAGAAAGAGATGGACTATGTAAGAGATGAAGGCTTTTGAGGTTGGGATCTATGATCGGAACAGAAAATAGGGGAAATAATAGAGATGATATTGCATTTGAGTGACATGAAGTTTGTATTCGATTTTTAACTTTATTAGTATACCAGCCCAAAGTTGTATTTCAGTCTTCTGAATTGCTCTTTGTCTGTGGAATTCCAGATTTGTTCTATTTTAATATCTTGAGAAATCTGAAATCAACGAAAAACTGGACCTCGAATTGGGAGCTGATAGTTCTTGTTAAATAATGATAGACCGACAATCTTACGCAAACTTAGTAAAGAGATTCCCATTAAATGCTGGCAACGCACCTGCAACTTCTGATGTTGAGAGTGTTTGTAGGCGATGGTAGATGCTTTCCATCAGCTGACCTGTTTACTTGTTGTGTTTTCCCCCTAATTTTTTAAACAAAAAAATTCCTAGCACCAAAAATAATATATTACTTTTCGTTAACAGTTATTATTTTATAAGTTAAATTCACTCCTTGATTTTACCCTAAGCACTTGACTGTAAGTTAAATACGACGTTTAAAATAACTGGGGACTTAACTGTATTTAAAATTGTTTGTTTAAAATGAGTTCTGAATGTGCATTGTTTAATGTTTAAAGTTTAAACATACATTTGTATGGGCATTATTGAGTCGTGAATAATATATTATACAAGACGATTATATTATACTACGTCTAACGTCTTGTACGTTGCCCGTAATTTCGTTTATCGTGCTGGAACCGTACATCTTTCTTGGATAGAAACTATATTAATATTATCTTAACCGGGACTCAAAGTTTCTCTATACCAAATTTTATCAAAATTGGTTTAGCGGTTTAAGCTTGAGAAGGTAACAGACAGACAGACTTTCCCACTTATAATATTATTGTAACGAAGTAAGGATGCCTCATGCCAGTGAGAAAGATTGTTTTGTAGTGAAAAAAAAATTGGTCAGAAAGACCACATCCCTTTAAATAACAATGATTCGAATAGGGTCAAAAATACCCTTTCGTACTTTAAACAGGTGTCAAACAGGTGGTTAAAGGATATGTAGGTACTAGGGTCACAAAATACTGTTAGGGGTGGCCAGTAAAAAATTAATGAGGTCATCCATATAAATAAACGTGTGTTTATCTGGTACCTCTTTAAAGTTAAGCCGCTTAAGCGATTTTGTTGAATATTGGAATAGGATATGCTTTGAGAACTTCATCCCACGAAAGGACATTGGGTTTTTCTTCGGAAAGATGTACGGTTCATTCTTGATTTGGTGCAACAAAATTGTGAACAAAATCTTGTAACACGTCTATAGGTACTAGTAACACATAAGGGAAGAGGTGATGTCATACTCGATTTTAAATACAAAGCAGAAGACGTTGACTTGTGGATTTGAATAAAGAATTATTTAACGGCTTTTTAACCGATTACGTAGAAGCTAAAAGGTGTAATGATTTTCGCAACGTTTGTTCCGGTGTAGTGCCTAAACTTATTATTTTAGTCAACGAGTATAGATAAGATTTATTGTTAATGGCTGTGCCGCTGTGGTATAAAACTTTTTTTTCTTAAAAAAAAATTAAAATTGACTGATTTAGATTGTTTTTGCCATGTTTTTTCTTGAGTTGTTGATAATGATGATGATGATTTAAGTTCTGAACAAAAACTTAAACATAGAATTATTGATAAAGAAATGTACTTAAGTAATTGAAGTATTTAAAGATTGTTTAACAAAACATTACTTTGCCACGCATTGTAAATTGAACTTTATGTCAATACGTTAAAGTTTCTTAGAACATAGCAATTAAAACTATCGTACCATAACATTAGTACGATAATAGACTTTATCTCGATTGCGTAAGGTATGTAATCGCGTAACAACTGTAATTGTACTGGCAAGGCCAAAAGCGTACAGCCATGTGGTCGGTTTAAAATAGCTTTCGTACATTTTGTATTGCGTTTGCCTTCCTATGGGGTGATGATGATGATTATGTTTGGTTCAAACTTCAAATCCATACTAATATTATAAATGCGTGCGACAGTCTGTCTGTCTGTTACTTCTTCACGCCCGAACTGCTAAACCGATTTAGCATGGCATGGAGATACACTTTGAGTCCCGGGAAAGGACATAGGATACTTTTTATCCCGAAAAAATGCACGGTTCCCGCGCGCCACCAGTCTGCTTGCTGTGTAGTACTTGTTCAGTGGTTTGAGCTGTCAATAACGTACGTTCCCCTCCTCAGAGTTCTTAGAATCGGTGGACCCGCATAATATCACGTACCATATTAAATAGGACGATTTTGAACTTTATTGTTATATTAGCAAGGACTATATTTGTGTGGCATAGTGTATGAGGGTTGCCATATTAACAAAGAAATTGGCGAGACAATTATTTTGGTCTTATTAATCATCATTATTAAACTGATATGTGACAGTTTTTAAATGGACAAAAATAAGTGTGGCCCTCGGGGACTGCCGCGGTAAAGCTATTGATAACATTTATTTTTATAAAGTTTTGCAATTATAATTTGCATAGGTCTAGTCGCACGCACACAAACACCGTGCCGAGGTCGGAGTAGGGGGTGTTAGGGTTTTTCGGTCGCCGCGCTCAAAGCCCTCGTAAAGCTATGCAGCTGAAAACTCCTTTAATTGCAATGATATTTTTTTGGGTAGGTTAAAAATGTTTAACTTGCGTCAGGAACACGTGACTTGGTTTAAAATTCGTAAGACGGAGAGTATACGCCGGCGCAGCGTAGATGAGGAAGTAAAATTTCCCACCCTCCTCTCTCCCCTAGAGGAGAAAGAAACTAGTGGAAAACTTGACCTGATCAAAATCGAAAATTCGTAAGACGCAGGGAGAGCCAACCGGCGTGGCGTAGAAGAGGATTTTTTTTTTATTCTTTTTTTTATTTGACAGAGGCTTTTAACACACAGTGTCAATGTCAGCCAGAAGAGGATATAAATCTTTCTAGTGCGTAAATAATCTATGTAATTCGGCCTAAATAATAATAATAATAATAATAATATTTATGGACGCTTCACACCACGTCAGTCTGGCCCCGTGCTAAGTACCTAAAGGACTTGTGTTACAGGTACCAGACAACGGAAATATATTTAATACTTTTATACTATACATATATTTAAGATTTTTATTATATCATACATATATTTAATACACATCCAGACCCGGGAACATTGAAAACTTTTTGTTCCGTCGGCGGGATTCGAACCCGCGACCCCCGGCTTGAGCTACCGACGCGCTCACCACTGAGCCACAGAGGTCGTCAAAATAATCCTAAATTTAACCCAACCCAAAAATACCAATACCACCACGGCTTTTGACAGTTCTTCGAAGTTCAACCAAAACCATATTTTGGTACGATATACAAGGAAATAATATATACTATGTTGTAAAATGTAAACACATTATGTTTGGAGGAATGCCAAAAACACCTGGTACGTAGATAACTAGAACCACTGATTACTGAAAAGTTATGGTGGGCCTAGCATGTTGCATGTTCAATACTGAATAGGGAAGTTACGCTAAGGTCGGAGCAGAGGGCGTTACTAGCCCTATAGTAAATAATACGACCAATATCCCACATGTTTCACACTTCATAACTCATATCAGAATATTGACAGAAACGTTTTTTTATGAAATAAGGTGCAAACGAGCAAACGGGTCACCTGATGGACAGCAACTTCCGTCGCCCATGGACACACGCAGCGTCAGAAGCTGCGTGTGTCCATAAGCTGCAGGTGCGTTACCGGCCTTTTAAGAGGGAATAGAATTACAGGGTAGGGTAGGTAAGGAAGGGAAGGGAATGGTAGGGAATTGGGCCTCCGGTAAACTCACTCACTCGGCGAAACACAGCGCAAGCGCTGTTTCACGCCGTTTGTCTGTGAGCCCGTGGCATTTCTCCGGTCGAGCCGGCCCATTCGTGCCGATGCATGGCTCTACCACGTAAAACGTCGAACTAAACTTTTTGTTTACTGTCTGTACTGATGATGCCTCTAGCTAAACTAATAATATGTATTCTGTGCCCTAGCGTGAAAACATTGCAGTGAAATAAATTTTTGTTTGAAAATAGTAAAGTGCCTATTATGTTTTCGACTTTTTGCAATTTAAGAGTCTGGCAAGTGGCAACATTTTGACCACAATTTTTTAAGGCAACATTTTGCCTGCATATTTTAAAGTTACATGCACTGAAAGAACATCTAAATCGGTTCAGCTCTTTAAGCGTGAAGAGATAACAGCAGGCGTAGCATGGTCACCACAGAAACGGTTTCTTTCTACGGAAAAATAGACAAATAGACAGTTAGACAATGGAAATCCGCCATTTCGTCAGTATGTCGATTCTTTCCCATGTCTACTGTTGTTATGCTAGCCCTGCAGATAGGCACACTTTCGCATTTATAATGTCAGTAAGGATGCATTGAATAAACATTACCTTCTTTTGACTCAGTCGGGTAAAGGATTTTGGAAATAACGAATCCTCTTTCCCTTACGCCCCGCGGCAGCTGACAGCTATTTCGGTGCAGCTAATTCGGACTGCACTTCCGTTGGGGCGCACGTGTGGAGCTTCCGGTTATTATGAGCTCCTGGTAGTTTGTGAATATCGACTATTGCGTCTAACTTCTACTTGTTTATGTTTCCCTGGTGTATTGAAATCTATTACCTGAATTTCCACGGATAAATCAACAGGTCATGGCCACAGTTAAAGAAATGCAAAAGAATAGAAACGCTGAACCTCCTCTGTCCTTTCCCGGGGCTCAAAGTATCTTCGTACCAAATTTCAGCAAAATCGGTTCAGCGGTTTAGGCGTGAAGAGGTAACAGACAGACAGACAGAAAGATAGACACACTTTCGCATTTATAATATTAGTATGCATATGGATATCAAAATACTTAGCATGTAATAATATTTACTTGATGATGACATTAAAGTTTTTTACGTCTTCATTCTTCATCCAAGCGAGTCTTACATGGTCAAAAGTGTCGATAATAATATTACAATTTACAATATTGACTTACATTTTTTTACAACATGACATCATGCAATGGACAAGGATTAATTTACTTGTTTTGGTTTTTATTAGCTTCATACCGGTAGTATTTTTGTTAAAATAAACTCCTTTATCGTTTACTAGTTGTCCCGCGCAGCTTCGCCCGCGTAAATTAGAAATTTTACAGACAAATTAGCCCACAAGGGTGATGTGACATTTTCCTCTGTTTCTTCGCTCCTATTAGACTTAGGGTGATAATATACATATAGCCTTTAGCCTTAATAAATGAGCTATCTAACACTGAAACAATTTTTCAAATCGGACCAGTAGTTCCTGAGATTAGCGCGTTCAAACAAACTATTAAAATTAAATAAGCTAACTCTTCAGCTTTATAATATTATTATACTTAATATCAGTATAGTTTATAATGATTACACTGGTCAACAGTAGTTTTGTTGCCTGAAAACTAAAAGCTGTTTCTGTAAGAACTTTGTGCCCTGATCACATGTTTCTAAGAAATTTTCTTTCTATCAGCTCAGGTTTTTTAGATATTTCATTCGAAATTTTAAAAAATCTCGAATTTTAGTCTATTTCGGAATCACTTTACAACTATTGAAATAATTTATTTTCATGGGTTTTGATAAAATATGTTTAGTACATATACACATATATTATTTAGATCTCAATTTAAATTGCATATTATATTTTTTTATTAAAATATGAGAGTTGAAAACTAAACTTTCTTTTTTCAATTTTCTACAAAAATTGTTAGTCCACATAGTATGAGCTAGGTAAAGCATTTTAAAAACCGTCATAACATTGGGGAAATCAGTCATAACTCATTGAAACAAGTTACATTCTCTATAAGAAGTGTCTCTCTCTTGCATACATTTATCAAAACTAATAAAACTAAATACTTTCATCTGCAATGTGATTCTGAAATGGGCTAAAATGCGAGATTTTTGATATTTTGGAATGAAATAGAAAAAAAAACTTCTTAGAAATATATATCGTGCACACAAAACTCTTGTAGAAACCGCTACTAGTTTGCAGGCAACAATTTTTTTTTTTCGATTTTGTTGACCTGTGTTATATTATTATTTTACAAGCAAGGCTAAAAGATGCATTATTATCAATAGGGCGATTATAACGCGCTTCTTCACATTGTACGATGTTGTTCTGATGTCACCTCCATGATCTCATCTTACGGAAACTCGATTGTTTATAGAACACTGTCCTCCACTTAACAGTGTCTTGTTAAAAGGATTTTGACGTTAATACAATGGATTATGGATAGTGGTATTAAAAGATACACTGACAATTTACTCAGGAGTTGTTGTTAAGAAAAGAAGGAGAAGAATTGGTACAGTCTCGTTTTCGTATTGGGTTTTTTGAAAATGGAATTGTGAATCGCAAATTACTTCGGTAACTTTATGAAACCCTAGTATCTTTTTACGTTTGCCAGTAATTTCGTAAATGTAATAAGTCAATCCAGAGCCTAAATTATAGAGAACTTCCAAACCAATGTAATATCAAAGTCCGTTCAGTAATTTTGCTCAAAAGATTAACGAATATCCATCATCACAAACTGTCGAACTTTAAAGAGCTAGAAGAATGTTTAGCTTTGTCTCTACTCTCGTCTCTACTAAATGTCTACGAAAATTCAAAATCTGTTCAGAAAATTCTTGGTTTTCTAAAGTATGTTTCATAAAACTTTAGATTCGGCGATATTCACTAATCTAATATATAAAAATAAGTCGGGTTTTCCTTCCTGACGCTATAACTCCAGAACGCACGAACCGATTTCCACGGTTTTGCATTCGTTGGAAAGGTCTCGGGGCTCTGTGAGGTCTATAGAAAAAAATCAGAAAAAACTTCAAGAGAAAAGCAGGAAAACAGGGATTTTTTTTATGGCTAAACAATGTTTGCCGGGACAGCTAGTAGTTACTAAGAATACTACTAACAATAATAATTTACCTTCCTTCAAACTTTACGATTCATCGGTTATTTAGTTTTATTCTCCGTTAAACTGTAGTAGGAAGTGGTTAAAATTCAGTTTTAGATTCAAATTATATTTAGTACACTAGTATTTTAAGTACTTAGCAAGGCCTGCTTATTTTCTTTGACATATTAGCATATTATTATAGTGAAAACATGACATGAAAGTGTACCTTGAAGACCGGGGTTAAAGTTTTGTCGCGTTTTTTTTTGTGGGAAGACATTCTGATAGGGACTAGGGTACCAGAAATATCCCGATATAATTGATTGCTACAGTTGATTGCTGTTACTCTAGTGTTAACAAATCTTAACAAATTCGTCCAACAGCACTTTTTCAATAACTATTATAGATGTTATCATACTTCTGATAACCTCTATAATCGTTATTGAAAAAGAGCTGTTGGATCATCAATAAAACCAAAGAATCTTAAAGAAATTCGTGGAGAAATAGAATTTTCTAAAATAATTTTATAAATAAACCGAATGTTCTTGCGAGATAAAAATGATCCTATGTCCTTTCTCGGGACTCCAAAGTACATCCATACCAAATATCAACAAAATCAGTTCAGCTGTTAAGGCATGAAGACGTAACAGACAGACAGAAAGTCACGAACACTTTCTTACCAGACATTTTACACAAAACTTAACAATGAACAAGAACTGCAAGTGCAGTATTTTGACCAAAACAAATTTGGAGTACCCCAAGGGTCTATTTTCAGACCGCAACTGTATTATTCCATGATGTTTGCTTACTAATAGTCTGTGTCATACTCCGTACTAATGATTTATTCTGAGAACGTAAATACGATATTATTATGTCATTGATTTCCAATCCATATGACTAAAGTGAATATTAATTATAAGTAAGCCGTCAAGACCTGCATGTCTTTCTTATGTCTGAGAGAGAGAGAAAGAGGAATAAAGATAAAGAAAGATAGAGAGACAGTCAGAGAGAAAGTGTCGGGCTATTGAAATTTGCCTGAAAGTTGAAGGTTCTGAAAGTAGTTGTCATGACAAAGTCTGATTCTGATATTATGACGACTCCTCGCTAGGTTGGAAGATCTCCCTTTGGCTTTCAACTCTTAAGCATAATATTCCCACAACGTAAACGACAAAACTAAATTTGCCGGGTCAACTTGTATTACTATAATATGTTTTTAATTTGTTTTGGTTTAACAAGGAAATTATCGATTGAGTTATTTTCGTCCGTCTAATGTGGCTTCAATGTTATATATTATGATTGTTATAACCTAAAACTATTTTGAAGACCTTTACTTATTAAAACCGGCCAAGTGCGTGTCGGGCCACGCGCAATGTAGGGTTTCGTAGTACCGCTAGTTTTTGATAATTTTTGTATGGTCAACAAGTGTACATTTATATAACATGTTGTCCACTATAACCATAGTCTATAACTAACAACATCAGCTATTAAGTTGTACGTTCAAAAGAATTTGAACGAAAAGTTCCTTTATACTTCGCCGAATACATTTTTTTAGTTGATCGACTATTACTAAAAAAACTTATGAAGTCTTCTTAGCCGTGATAGTTTCCCTTTTAAATTCAGCATATTTCTTACTCCCGTGAATTTTTTCACATTTCCAGAAGCTTTCGTTTAGCTTAGGGGGGGACACTGGACTCTAACGATTTTTTCCACTTTAATACTTCGATCACAGTTTCCAGGAAATGCTATTGTATTCTATTGTTGTCGCGATCACCGGTGCTCTTATGGGGCTTGAAGAATTAAAACTTAATATTTCACAAACGGATCTAAATCGAAAAACGGACGGACGGACAGACCGAAACTATAAGTGTTCCTTGTTGACTACGGACCCCTAAAAAATCTTTTGTTTTTTAAAAGCCTATTTCATTGGCTATTTACTAAAGAGGCGCTTTTAAAAAAGTAGAAGAAGAATTGCGCTAAAAGATCAAGAAGAAATTGAAGCGGGATATGTGATATGTCCTAAAATACGTCTGTAACTTTATGGAACCCTAGTAACTGTACTCCGCCAACGTGGTACCCCCACAAGAATTTAATAGAGATTGTTTTCATGAATGTCTTCTATGTCCTATTTAATTCAGCGTTTATCAAGTATGTATTGCATAAACTGTGTCCTACATAGCATCTATCCTATCATATCCTCCTACAACGGAAGTCGCTGCTTCCTCAGTAGCATTATAGCCTGCGCGCGGGCATGTTGTATGTACGTGTTTGTCATACTAATTCAGTATTCATATTTACATAGTCAGTTTTAGAGTTCATGGGCGTTTTAATAGTCTTTGAGTTTTTAAACGGAGCGGTACTTTTTTTTCTAAGAAAATTCTATCAAAAATGCCAAGTTACAATGTTTTTTTTTCTAGCAGTGTCCAGCTTTATACTTGGATTGCAGTGATTGTAAAGATGATAAAGTGAAGTGTTAAAGTGTACTAGGATCTCATGATATGAAGAGGATTCAGTGGCGTGAAAATAAGTGTTTGTACTAAGGTCTCATGAGAAGTGAAGAGTTCTGATCAGTGTTGTCAAAGGCCTCACTAATTTCATGTAAAATGATGTGGTTCAAACGGGACCCCAAGGTCCCAGATAAGGACCTCAAATTGAGGAAGAAGAAGGTCCTTTTGCCGACTAGAGAGTCGAGTGAAAGAGAAACGTCAGTTGATAGTGATAAGGAGAGAAGGAGATATTCTGATATTTTAGATATGAAAGTCTCTATGGGTATGTATTGGATGTACTTTACCAACTCTTTACTGCCGTACTCAGAGACGTTTAATGATGATTAAACTTAAATTTAATGAAGAGTTTGACAGGCAATGTATGGGGCTTATGTCAAAATCTCCATTTAATTACAGTAAAGTAAATTCGTCTCTGAGTACGTCAGTAAAGTGTTATTTACTGTCATACTTTCTTCGGAAACTTAAAAACATTTTTCTGAAAGTTTTAACGGCAGCACTTAAAGCCTCATTTTAAAGGATACTTAACATCAATTTACTGAAGAGTTTGATAGAATCTGTATGTATAATAAATGTATAATAATTATATATGAACGTTTTGTTAAATTTCTCATTAATACTAAGGCTGGTATAAATAGTCAGTACTTAAGATGCGATCCGGTCTCAAGACGCGATTCGGCTCTGCGATTGGTCCAAATTTTGACAGCCAACCAATCACAGAGCCTGAACCGTGTCTTGAGACCGAGATGCATCTTGAGTACTGACTATTTATACCAGCCGTAAGCCGTAATGGTTAAGTCTCTGTAAGTGCGGTCTTAAAACTTTCAGAAATTTTATACTTAATATGTTTTTGAAGAAACTATGATGGTAAATAACTCGAAAGTACATAATATATTAGTTTTGGCGAGTATCTAAGCAAGTATTTCTATGTAGGAATTTAGAAATGAAGAAAGAAATGGTAAAATTTTTGAGAAATTGAATGTTTGAAAGCCTGATAAACCGATATTTTGGTAAAGATTTATAGACACAAAAAAGAAATTGGCATGGACTCAGTACTAGTTGGACGCTGTTAAGCATATTTTGTGTATCATCCCACAACAAAATTACGTATTGAGTTATGCATGTAGTCATGTTCTTTAGATCATCTAGAACAAGAAGTGCATTTATAATTAATGCACAAATGCTTAACTGCGACCAGTTAGTTTACAATTTTACAAGGCAATGAAGCTAAGTTTAATTTTAAGTTTAACAAAATTCAACCAATAGACCATTATTCTAGGTAACAAAATGTGACTAATTTAACAATACTAACCACTGTTGGTGTTTCTAGTTAGTGGATATTTTTAGACCTATGAGATCACTACATGACGCCTGCAACTCCGTTGTGCGGAAACTTGTTTAACCCGAGAACCGTACAATTTTTCGGGATAAAAAGTATCCAGATGTCCTTTCCGGGGTCTCAAAGTATCTCCAATCTCCATGCCAAATTTCAACAAAATCGGTTCAGCGGTTTGATTGTGAAAATGTAACAGAGAGTGAGACAGACGGACATTATGATATTAAGATTAAAATCAAGGAAGTTTTTGTGTTCATCTCTAATGTTTAGCTCGTTATAAACATAACAATAATAATAAATGAAATCGTGGGAGTGGTGATAGTTTCATAAAGTGTCCCACGAGATATAGAAGTACTAGGAATACACAATGTTGATGAAGATAATGTAAGAGGTCTATTTGGTGATACTTGTTTCAAAAACTGTTTTAGGAGATGCTGAGGAACTAGGAATACATAATACAGATAGAGGTGATAGTAATAGAAGTGAAGTTATAAAATATGTGCGACTCAAAAAGCTAATATTCGAATTTCATTTCATAAAAATCGGTTTAGCGGTTTTAGCCCGAGGTAACAGACGTACAGTCTCTTTGGTTGTGTCAGACATACTTTTGCGTCTGCCGTCTATAATTTTAGTATGGTTGAAGAAATATATAGATAAAATTTTATGTACGGTATTTTTAGCATGTACATACCTAATTCGTTTTAACAATGTACTAGTATATTTCTTTGTTCTTGCTTTACAATACAAAAACCATAACTTATAGAATTAGAATCGGTCTTTAGTTTTGGTATTCATTGTGTTATTTCTAAAATTCTTTTATCTGTACCTCAATTATTATTATTTTAACATACTTAAATACATCCATATATCCATACTTTACTCATATTATAAATCCGAAAGTGTGTCTGTCTATCTGTTACCTCTTCACGCCCAAACCGTTGTAGCGATTTTGCTGAAAGATATGGAAATACTTTGAGTTCTGGCAAAGGACATTTAAAGATACTTTTTGTCCCGGAAAATGTACGGTTTTCGCGTGATAAACGAATATTGGCGCGACGGAGTTTGCGATCATCTAGTTTTACATAAATACAGGTTTAATCTTAAGATTTAAAATTGTTAAGTTTCTTTAATCTTACACTTGAGTTTTTTAAACTATAAATTTAAACCTCAGATAACGCCAAGTTAAACCAGAGTTAAGTAAGCGCTTATCACCTGATAACATTCTTTGGAATGTGCTTACTGTTGTAAGTTGTTGTTACAACACTTTTGTTGACATCATCATCATCATAATAATATCATTATCAAGTTTGTTGTTGTCAATTTTTACATTCAAATTTTTAATCGTGCTTGGCGCGAATAGGTTAGCCCAGAAATACAACGGCGTCTGATAAGTGATAACTAAAGTTGTACTCGTACATGTTTTAATGTAGATGTGATTAAAGAAAAAAATAAATTAGCAAGCCTCTTGCTTCTTGCATATCCTTTGGTATTAATAATACTTTGCGTACCATCAGGTGTACCGTAACCTCGTTTTCCTATAGCGATGATCTCCTCTGGTACTGTTTCTTCTAAAGATATTTCGCGTACCACTAGGTAAACCTGAAGCTCGTTTCCCTATAGTAAAATTAATGTCACCCCAAGCAATGCTTACATACAAATTACATTAAAAGCATAATCTACCTGCAGTTTTATGCGCCCCTCATAAATTGATGAAGAGTTCCTTGACCCCTCTGTTACCCTGGTAAATATTTTATTAATTAATCAATATTTTGGCTATTTTTAGCGCAATTTTGTACGAGATGTTGATCTAAGTTTGGTGTAATCGGGCGGGAACCGTACATTTTTTCGCGACAAACTGTCTCATATTGTTGGAAGAGCAGCTCTACTCAGAATTTCATCAAAATAGTTTTAGCGGTTTAGGCGTGAAGAGGTAACAGACAGGTCACAGACCCTTTCGCAATTTATAATATTAGTATGGAATATGGATGTTGACCGAAATTTGGTTATCGAGCGGTAACCGTACATTTTTCCGGGATGAAAACTGTCTCATGTCTTTTGTTGGAATTTAGAGTAGCGCAGTAGAATTTCATCAAAATAAGCTCAGCAGTTTAAGATTAAGTATGAGGTAACAGATAGACAAGGTCCCATAATATCTACGACTATCAAAATCGGTTTCAGCATAAGGTTACAAACATACTTTTCCATTTATAATATCAGTATGGATTAGTATTTACTCTACCGACCAGTCATAATAATATGATGATGATGACCAAGGTCATCGACCTATCGAACTTGCCGTGTCATCCCCTGTCTGTCACGCACCCCCAATGTAATATTAGACTGAGCGTCATGGCCTACTCCTATGTAGTTATGTATTCCTACTTCCTAGTACATTAATTGATTCAGATAGACGTAAATTGATTAAATAATTAGTATGATTATTTAAATTGACAGCATTGTATTGTGAATAGAACCACAAAAAATTTTCACGCATAAGCCGCTTAACCGATTTTGATGAAATTTAGTGTGGACTATAATAATTATTGATACGTTTGAGTTATTACTTAAATAAAAATAATTTATGTGATATTTAAATTGTTATTTACTTATAGTCCAAACTCCAAACCACGAGCCACAAAATTTTGTACATATTTTGTAATTTTTGAGGTTTTGTGCCTTACTGCTTCTTCAATTTCAAATGGCTATTTTTCAATTCTAGTTGCCATTTTGGCATTAGCACTAATGTCTGACTTTAAACTTGAGTGACAATCTAGTAGTTGAAAAATGTTTTATTTCTGAGTAAATTTGAATCAAATTTTTTCAAAATGTCTACCTGATGCCTACCACCGGTTCGGGAACTACCCCGGCGAGAAGAACCGGCGTAAGAAACTCGCACGGGTTCCACTTTTTACCAAAAAAGTGAGAGAAAATTGTTCTTTTAAAATAAAGTTTACAATTTTGTAACTTAATATTATATACAATGTCAACATACATAATTGTAAGTCATAATATAATAATGTAGAAGTAGCCTTTCAAGAAGCCATCCTACTCCCAAGATGTGCCATCTTTTATGAAATCATTGACCCTTATAATAAGCTTTGGCACACAAACGCTCTTTGACTACTTTTTTAAATTTATTAATGGAAAGATTTTGAACGATTTCTGGGATTTTATTGTAAAGGCGTATACATTGACCTTTAAAAGATTTACTGACTTTACTAAGTCTGATCACTGGCATGTCCAGCTTGTGCTTATTTCTAGTATTTCTACAGTGAATGTCACTTTTAACTTTAAATTTATTTATATTTTTTCTAACATATTATATTACATTATCCAAAATGTATTGAGCAGTGAGAATACCAATTTCTTTAAATTTATCTCTCAGAGATTCTAAAGCAGACATTTTATAAATAGAACGTATGGCTCGCTTCTGCAGCACAAATATTGTATTAATGTCGGCAGCGTTTCCCCATAAAAGGATTCCATATGACATCCTACTATGAAAATAACTAAAATATACTAATTGTGCCGTGTCTTCGTCAGAAATTTCTCTAATTTTTCTGACTGCATATGCTGCAGAACTGAGCCTACCTGCTAGATTAGCAATGTGAGGAGCCCACTGTAATTTACTATCAAGTGTAAAACCTAGGAATACAGTGTTATCTACCAAATTCATCTTCTCATCAGTTGTTTTACTAATTAGTACAAATTTGAATACAATGCAATGTTAAAATAATACTTTCTAGTGAGAAAGTTGGTGAAAAAGAAAATATTTTCATATTGTTACTTAGAGAATACGACATAAAATTATGGCAGAATGCCCCATTAGGATAAAATTAGTTTAGTCCGCAGAAATCGATTTTTCCGCGATATAAATTATATCGCGGAAAAATCGATTTCTGATTCTATGAATATTCATAGAATGAAATATATATATATATATAATATAATTTCATATATATGAAACTAATTTTATCCTAATGGGGCATTCTGCCATAATTTTATGTCGTATTCTCTAAGTAACAATAAGGTATAAGGGAAGGGATGAATTATATCATATAATTCATCCCTTCCCGAGACTCAAAAGTCCAGACCATCTAAGAATTCAGCGAAGACATGAAAAAGGAACATACAGAGAGACTTTTGCTTTTATAATATTAGTATGGATCGTGGTAAAACATACGATTAACCATACAAGAACAAACATACATATTGATGATGGAAAACTTTAATTGCGCGTCAATCTTTTAATTATCATTGTACAACTTCTTATACGCTTATGAGATCCTAGTATTTCTGTGCGATTTCTAGAATAAAATGAATGGTGTCTCCGGGAGTCGGGACGTACAATTAGAAGTTAGTTAAATTAATATTAAATCACTTTCTGATAAAGTGCCGAATAGGCTATTCGCAGCTTTTTGACAGATTCTCCATACGTCTTGATCTGTCAAGTTAAGTGGTGAATAGCCTATTCGGCACTTATTAGGAAGTGGTGAAACATGCCCTAAAAGTTAGGGGCGTTTTGAATTGTACGTTGCTAGATAAGGATAGCATGAGAATTGAGAGATAATTTTGTCATCTAGGGCAACTTGCACTTATGTAGGTTGGAAGTAATCCTGGGTTAAACATATTGTTATCTCTATCATAATCCTAGAACGAAACATGGGAGTGATAGAGATGACATAATATTTAACCGGATTAACTTAACAGGATTAACTTTAGATTTCATAACTGCAACTTATACTCAAAATTGTCTTGAGAATTTAAGACATAATATGTGTAACGAAGTACTTATTCTATTAAAATTTTAAAACAATTTATACCATAGCTTTTATAACAATAATAGAAATACATGCTTTGATACTTCGCCTGGTAGATACTAATTCTACCAATTGACCAATAAAACTTAATTCCTAGAGCGGCGAGATGAAAGCGACGAATCGTTGTATGAGTCAGCTGACGGCCACAGCGACGCTATATCTGCTAGCGACGATGCCCTACCAAGACTGGGCAAAACACCTACCATCAGCAAAGAATCCCTAAAACTGGCAATCACAGACGAAGAAGCAGATTATCCAAAACTGAAGAAGGGCCACCGCAAGACCATGTCGCTTTCGCATCCATTCGAAATCGTTAAAAACCTTGGCGATGAGCTATTCGAGCATAAAAATGATAAGAAGTCCAGAGAGAGTCTTTGGAGTGAGGAGGATGGAAAAACAGATATTAAGAAGAAGGAAGACGCGCCTAAACGAAAGACCAGCAAAGGTTCATCGGTAAGCGCGTTGAATTTCCTCAGAAGGAAAAAGACTCCTACTTCAATGAAGGCAGTGGAAGCGGTGGTCGAAGTGGTAGATGGGTTGGTTAATACCAACGAGATTTTAAGCAGAACCAAGTTCTTTCTAGAGGAAGAAAAGAGGTACGCAGAAGTCTGCCTGCCTGCGCCTCCGCCTGTAGAAACAGACTCAGACGAAGAAATTCCAGCGCCCAAAATTGAGCACAGAAGAAGATTGAGCAGGCAAACTTCTCGAAGTAAGAGCAAGGTGCGAGGGAAGTCGCAGAGTGTAAGAGTGAATACCCTGAGGAAGTCCCACAGTGGGACCCTAAAGAAGGGAAAGAAGAAGAGTGTGAAGTCTACTGGGAGAAGTAGACAGGCTAGCTTTGTGGAACCCAGTCCTATTGCCAAGAAGAAGAATCCTGACGCTGCTAAGCAGAACTCTTGGCTGTTCAGTAATAAAGGTAAGGATTTATCTTCTTTTTCTTGATTTTTTTTTGTTAAATCTTGGTATATTTTATAATTTAAATGCTATAGAAATCCGATGCTATGCTAAGTTCTATAGGTACTATGTAAGATTCTGCCTTAAAACAATATTGATTCATTTCCTATTTATAATCAGGGTATTTAGTCAAATTGTACTCTTTATTTAAGACGGCGAAGTTAGGAAAAAAAATTGTGATTTGATAGATAGTCCACAACATGTCTGATGTCACTTAACGACGATTTATGCCAAATCCTATTTACATTTTTCTGGTTTCACTGTCGAAATTATCGAATGCAAATTGTCTGAGTGCCCAGATGTTAAAATTATCCTGATGCACTAATGACGATATTTCGTTTATTTTGAGTCTAGATATAAATATAGTCCACCTTGTTATCTAGAAAATATGTACGGCGCATGGTGCTTTGTTGTAACAGGTCCAGGAAAATCGTTTGCAGCACGGGAACCGTACATTTTTCGGGAATAAAATCTAAATCATAGTAAAAGGAGGGGAAGTAAGTTATCTTCATATAAAGGCACCGCGCGCGGCTTGTATGTGTGCGTCATAGTATCACGTACGGCACACAACAAAATCTCGGCCAGTTTTTTAGGCTGGTACCGCCGAGATTTTGTTGTGTGCCGTACGTGGCGACGCACACGTACTATGGCGCACACATACAAGCCGCGAGCGGTGCCTTTGTATGAAAAATCTTTTCTCAGGACTCCATAATATCTAAACTGCATAATGTATTTAAAGTTATAGCAAATTGCGTCTAAAATATAAGTTCTGTGGTTTAAATGTTGTGTACCTAGAGTTCTCTGTAAAAGTAGTAGCGCTGAAAGAGTACTTTTGTATGGGAATATGCATGACGCTCGTCCATACAAATCAGCAAAAAAAATTGAAGCGCTGTTAGTTGCTACTTTCACAGTGAACTCTATGTCATAAACACATACAGTATACACCCCTTTATTTAAGTAATAAGACAGACAGACACACTTTGGCATGTATAAAATTAGTATGGTGACTATGGATGATGGCCTCATACCCAGTCTGGCCTCAACAGACCTTTGGATCACCTTGTAGCCGAAAGATCACATTTCGATCTTGTTTCAGATACTAATAAAGCCCAAAATTGATAACCTATAGATTGCTGTACATCTGGGTTCTTATTATTATGATATTAAGGTTTGAAATTGCTAAAATGTGGTACATCTGTAAAGCAGATGTGCTATACAGATGGTTAGTAGGTTTGATTCTGGTTTTTTGGTAGTTTTGTTTATCTCAAGTTCTTTTGTCTTTGTTTATTACTTGACGACTTATGCAGCTTGAAATTCTTAATCGTACATTTTTCCACAAAAAACGTCTATGACCTTTACCGTGGTCTACTGTATATAAATAATATATCTACTCTGCTGTGACATTGATTAATATAATTTACTAGACGTTCCGCGCGGCTTCGCCCGCGTAAATTAGATATTTCACAGACAAATTAGTCCACGAAAAATAGCCTACACGTGGTACATCTTATTTGTGCCAAATAACAGAAAAATTGCTCCAGTAGTTCGTCGTCCCTTTCAAATGATTTCCCCCGTTTTTTCCACATTTTCCTCTATTTCTTTGCTCCTATTTGTCTTAGTATAATAAAATATAGCCTATAGCCTTCCTCGATAAATTGGCTATCTAACACTGAAAGAATTTTTCAAATGGGACCTGTAGTTCCTGAGATTAGCTTTATAAATTTTTTTTATTCTGCTTTATAATATTAAAGTTACATAACTTACCAAGGCAGAATGCACGATTCCCGCAGCGTACTGCTTTAACGCGGGCGGAGCTGTTGTTCTAATGTTGCAATGTCAACTCTAAACTCTAAACAGCTGTTGCATTAAGTCATCAGGTGATTTCTAACGCCCATTGACGTTATTAATATTCCAACCTTGTCGATACCGAGAATTCAGGTTTTCCTGTCCCTCTGTTTGTACACGATTGTTTAAAGTGGCCAGTTAGTTCTGTGAAATACTCCGGCTAGTTCGATTCTCTTTTTTGAAATCGTCTAGAAACTCTATTAGCGCGCCGGAACCGTACATTTTTTGGGACTTTTTTTATGAAATAAGGGGGCAAACGAGCAAACGGGTCACCTGATGGAAAGCAACTTCTGTCGCCCATGGACACTCGCAATATCAGAAGAGCTACAGGTGCGTTGCCGGCCTTTAAAGAGGGAATAGTATAATAGGGGTGGGTAGGGATGGGAAGGGTATAGGGGAGGATAGGGAAGGGAATTGGGCCTCCGTAAACTCACTCACTCGGCGAAACACAGCGCAAGCGTTGTTTCACGCCGGTTTTCTGTGAGAACGTGGTATATCTCCGGTCGTGCCGACCCATTCGTGCCGAAGCATGGCTCTCCCTCGTATAAAGTTTTGTTACACCTTGTGTAAGAGGTCACATTAATTTCTTTAAATACGCTTTGGATTTTTCAATTTTCAGTTTTTTTGCGATAACAGTAAAGTTTTAGTACCTACTTACTTCGCTGTACCTACTTGGGTACAAAGTTCCAAATTCCAATGTGTGGTTCTCAAACTTTCTTGGTAGCGGACTGCGGAACCCTTTTAAGAAGTGAAAATTTGACGGACCCCAAAAAAGAAAGTTTTGTCTTTGAATGAATTGTCGCCATGTTGGTGTCTGATAACATTTGTATAAACAATTTATGTATCTAGCGGAGCTTACTACAGCCTACAAGGCCTTTGCGCCGCCCCAGGGCTCCACACTTTGAGAATGGCTGACCTGTAATCTAGAAGGTCAGAAAATAAAACTTTTGTTTCAAATATCATCAACTATTTGAGTCAATAGTTTAATTTTTTAGAGCTCTGGGACTACCTTATATCAATTATCTCGGGACGTAAAGTGTCTCCCTGTCAAATTTCATTAAAATCGCTTCACGATTTTAGCGTAATTAGAGGTATTATTTACTACAAATAGACGGACACTTCAGCGTTTATAATATTAGATAAATACATTTTTATCATCAGCAATGATAAATGATAAATCCATCACCTTGTATGTCTGTCTGCGTGCCAAAACGTCAGAAACTTTTCCGGGCAGTCCGGGCACAGAATAGTGATGTAACGGATTCGCATTCGCAAAAATTATGCGAATATTTAGCGAATGCTTTAATAATCAAAAAGAAAATTATTATATGTATGCATTTGAAATAATATAATAATACAATAGATAACACTTAGATTTTTTATTAAATCATACTTCTACATTCTTATTTAAAGCCTCATTAGTGATTTATGAAAAAATAACTTCAGAGATCTTATCAAATCTAACATTAATCAGCCTTGTTGGTATACTATGTAAGGTTTGCATTCATTTAGTAGTATATTATTACTTTACTATCATTTTTAAATAAAGTTTACAATTTCTATTTACTAAAAAACTAAACAATTACTTGAAACATAAAACATAAAACTAACCTCAAAACAAAATAAAACTTTTAGAATGAACTTTCTGTGACTAAATTCATTCAATAATAGTCTGTCAAGAAAGTGAAGAAATTAAAAAGTGGCAACATCGTAGTGTCTTCCCTTTCAAATCAATCTAAGAAAAAAGGGGTGACACTACGATGTTGCCACTTTTTAATTTCTTCACTTTCTTGACAGATTATAAGCAATATCGGTTCGGCTATGTTCAATTTAAAGATGGCCAACACGAAACGTCAAACCTGTCGAACATTTTACGCGCGCTTTTTTTGAAATTTTAAAATATTCGCATTCGCATTCGCGAATGTTGAAGATAAATATTCGCAATCGCATTCGCGTTCGCGAATGTGAAAAATCCAACATTCGTTACATCACTAGCACAGAACCTGGCCTTGCGCCGACGTGATTGATATTATAACACGACGGCTGCACAATGATAGTATGAGTTGGTTGTGTTGTAATATTTCCGGTTAGAAATACGTGTGGCACTCGGGGACTGCCGCGGTAAAGGTATTGCATAGCGTTTTTTATCAACGCAATTGAAATTCGTATGCGTCTGTCGCACTGTCGCACGCACACAAACACCGTGCCGATGTCTGGCAACGCCGCAGTAGGATGTGTTAGGTTTTTTCGTTACGGAATAGCTTGATTCGGTCGCCGCGCTCTAAGCCTGCGATAAAAGCTATATATTTTAAGCTATTGAGCTTAAAATCTGATAGTTACCTAATCTAAGGCTCTTCATGCTTAAACCCCTGAACCGATTTTAATGAAATTTGGAATGTAATGCGAAAATAACTGACAGATATTAGGGACAACTGTCTGTCACATGTATTCTTCTGTAAAAACTATGGTGTATGCTGGAACAAGAAAGACAGACTCATTCACAGATATTATGTTAGTATAGATTAAGGCTTAAAAGAATATTATCTTATATCTTTAAACGAGCAATTGTTGTATATATATAATTGAAATCTCGGAATCGGCTCCGACGATTTTCATGAAATTTAGTATATACCTGGGGTTTCGGGGGCGATAAATCGATCTAGCTAGGAATCATTTCTATAAAATGTCATTTTCATCGGATACCGAGCAAAGCTCGGTCAAACAGCTAGTATGTACTTAATACTAATAATTAGCAATCAGCTACATGAAATTAGCCAAAAATTTAGTTCACACGCCAAGCCAATTTTAGCAAAACCCCGCCTAGTATGTCAAAATGATTTTCGCCATGTAAAATAGGTCTTTCCTATTGACATAGTGTCATATGTTTGACATAGTTACTAGTTCTATATATGACGCCGATGTCCTGGGCACTTAGTCAAATTGTATTCGATAATTTCTACAGCACTCAGCAGTTTAGAAACAGCATGACTATGCTCAAAGCGTTCATAAAAAAGAAATGACTTTTGAAGTAAAAATTTCTTTGGCGGCGCGGCGTGGGTGTTTTTGGGGTGCCCTAGCGTTAGGGCACGTGATCTGATCTAAAATTCGTAAGACGGAGGAGTAGGCCGGCACGGCGCGGCGTAGGAAAGTAAGTAATTTCGCCCTCTCTTTTAACTTAGGTATCCCTGTTTCTTTTACATTTTCAGTTCCACTTGCATTCTCCTAATGCATTTTTTGCTATTTTTAAAGGTCCGACTCGCACTTGGCCGCTATTCGTAGAGACACAATGTCTATCTAGTCTTCTACTGAGTAAAGTACTAAGTAGATAAAAGTTCGTTGACCCCTTCTATCTTGAGGTCAGTGTTAATGATCTTGAACCCTAGGACATTACTTCTGTAAGGTCATGTGTTCCTGGTAGTTGAAATGTTTTTTTCCTTAATAAACGGGCATTGGAAACCTGATACTTTACATGTTGCCTAAATTTTGTTTTTAGCGCGGTAACCGTACATTTTTCCGGGACAAAAGTACTGTCCTTTTCTATGACTTGTATTTCCATCAAAATCGGTTTAGCTGTTTAACCGTGAAGTAGTAACAACAAACAAACAGACAATTATTTTATTTGCATATTTTAAAAAAATTCAAATTAGTATAAAATTGGCCTAGTCTAATAACTCGCTAGTCGTGTCAGTTTGTCTGTCACACCGGGTTAGCCTAACGATTGCAAAGGAATATAATGTCCTTGTATAATGCACACACACTAGGGCACTATAAAATAGCTCCAGCTGACTTTAGTCTCAATCAAGCCGGCCACCGACGATGCCAGTACATCAGGTGATGAGACGGCTCGTTCAAAAATAACTTTACATAACATTGTCATCGCCACACGCGTCGCACATAAATACGGCTGATTCATCACTAGTCACTACCAAATCCATATGTGAAATGCGAAAGTCTGTCTGTCTGTCTGTTGCCCCTTCACGCCGAAACCGCTAAGATAAGATTTAGCTGAGGTATGAGATGCTTTGAGTGCCGGGAAAGGACATATAATACTTTTTGTCCCGGAAAAATGTACGGTTCTCACGCGATATTGAACGAATATAAGGGTTGCGGGCGCCATCTAGTGTGATATCATTATATTTTGAGTTGTGACAAACAAGACTTATAGGTCGCGACTCGCGCACAACTCACAAGTTTAAGATCGCTCAAAAATACATTTAAGAGGAATTTTTAGTATTTTGGAGCCCGCCCGAAGCAATCTTAAAGTTTTGCGCTTTCTATACATTTATGTATTTATTGTATCGAGTCAAACATTTTGTCTATGTCCCTCTCGTTATATTTTTTCATTGTCCTATGTATGGTACTCATTTATACAATAGTGATACTTCCTTATACTTTATGTGTCCCTGGTATACAATGCGTACTGCTAATTTGGCGGATAATAGAAGGAAATGAGCTTTACAGCACCTGATTGTAAGTGAGGCATCTGCTATACGAGGTGACTTGCAGGTGCGTTGCTACTGGCTTTTATGTAGTAGGTCAGTTTTGATAAAAATTGTTTGTCTAATAATGCCATCTCTTTCTTATACATAGGAGCATAATATTATCTGCTTTATTATGTGGCTTGCATGTGCGTTTGAGTATGTTGAGTAATGAGTATTGATTGATCTACTTAAAATATTTTTGGTTAGACCCATTTTGATGAAGCTTTGTTTTAAATGTGTCAGTGTATAAAACATGTGTTTAGTAGTTTTACTGTCTTTAATGTAGGTCGTTTTAGCTCCCGCGTTGTTACTTGTTAAAGATGTTGTTACTTGCTATTTTAATCCAATTTTTTTTTATGAAATAAGGGGGCAAACGAGCAAACGGGTCACCTGATGGAAAGCAACTTCCGTTGCCCATGGACACTCCCAGCATCAGAAGAGCTGCAAGTGCGTTGCCGGCCTTTTAAGAGGGAATAGGCTAATAGGGGAGGGTAGGGAAGGGAAGGGAATAGGGGAAGGTAGGGAAGGGAATAGGGTAGGGGATTGGGCCTCCGGTAAACTCACTCACTCGGCGAAACACAGCGCTAGCGCTGTTTCACGCCGGTTTTCTGTGAGAACGTGGTATTTCTCCGGTCGAGCCGGCCCATTCGTGCCGAAGCATGGCTCTCCCACGTATTTTAATTTAACTTTGATGTGATTCGGTATGATTTAGCTAGCGCTGTTTCACGCCGGTTTTCTGTGAGAACGTGGTATTTCTCCGGTCGAGCCGGCCCATTCGTGCCGAAGCATGGCTCTCCCACGTATTTTAATTTAACTTTGATGTGATTCGGTATGATTTAGCTAGCGCTGTTTCACGCCGGTTTTCTGTGAGAACGTGATATTTCTCCGGTCGAGCCGGCCCGTTCGTGCCGAAGCATGGCTCTCCCACTTATTTTAATTTAACTTTGATGTGATTCGGTATGATTCTGCAAGATTGTATTCTCAAAAAATGTCAAAATGTTAAACACGTTAATATCTATTCAAAAATTTGTCGTTTGAGGATATTATGAGACTATTACTTTGCTTTTCGATAGGATCCAGACTTGTACGTGGGAGAGCCATGCTTCGGCACGAATGGACCGGCTCGACCGGAGAAATACCACGTTCTCACAGAAAACCGGCGTGAAACAGTGCTTGCGCTGTGTTTCGCCGAGTGAGTGAGTTTACCGGAGGCCCAATTTCCTTCCCTATCCTCCCCTTTTCCCTTCCCTTCCCATCCCTACCCTCCCCTATTATCCTATTCCCTCTTAAAAGGCCGGCAACGCACCAGCAGCTCTTCTGATGCTGCGAGTGTCCATGGGCGACGGAAGTTGCTTTCCATCAGGTGACCCGTTTGCTCGTTTGCCCGCTTATTTCATAAAAAAAAAGACTGGATCGAACGAGGAACGAAATTTCATTAATTATAATAGTATAAATCTTGCATAATATCTCTTTTTGGATATACTTCTGAAACCCTCAGTATTTTAAATCTTTACCTGACTAGACCGTACTAAGACAAAACATTTATGAATTTGGCTGTCTGCCCTTTCTAGCTTTTAAATACGAAAGCGCGGAAGGCCGATTCAATTTCAATGAAATTTATGCACATATTATAAAGAAAAATGTACCATTCCCTCGTCCAAAACGAATTTGGGCGCGCCGAAGCCTACCAAGCAGCACTATATCTGCAGATACAATCAGCTGACTGTCCCCTGTTCCTCGTCCCTTCGTCCCCTGTCCGGAGAGGTCAATGACATAACATCACCGTGAGTCGTGACGTCATACGTCATGATGACTCAGGGACGGGGTTTTTGTTACGCGTCTGCGACTGGAGACTTGAGTAATCATCATGATCACAACTTTTAGGTTGGGTTGCACCAGAGGCGTGGCTAAAGTTAAAGTTATGGTTATAGTTCAGGCTAAATTTAACTTTAACTTTGACCGGAGAAATTGACAGATGACAGCTGGTGATAAATGAACGTGGGCGCTGCTGGTGAAGGAGAACTGTCAAAAATGTCGTTTGGCGGCGACCGAATCAAGAAATTCCGTAACGAGAATAAACCTAACACCCACAGAGTGCGGCGGTGTCAGAGACCAGAGTTCGACACGGTGTTTGTGTGCGTGCGACTGGAACTCTGTAAAACTCTAGAACAAACTGTCACCGGCAGTATTTCCGGACCTATACGACCTGCAAACCTTCAAGAAAAGAGCGTATCTTAAAAAGCCGGCAAAGCACCTGCAGCTCTTCTGATGTTGCGAGTGTCTAAGGGCGACGGTAGTTGCTTTCCATCAGGCGACCCGTTTGCTCGTTTGCCCCCTTATTTCATAAAAAAAATAGACGTATGCGAAGAATTATTTCATAAGTTGATAAAAATGCTATGCAATAGCTTTACCGTGGCAGTCACCGAGTGCGACACGTAATTTTTGTAATGGCGATCGAAATCATTAGCACTAGTAACTTTGGATTCACAAAATTTTGGACAACTTAAGAGGCGAGGAATCATCGAGGAATCAAATATAATATTTCTCTACTTATGTTAAAGTATTCTTTGTGAAATATGTAGCTGCTCATAGTTTTACTGCTAGTATCCTTCTTCCGTGGTTAAATGGTGGACATAACTAGAGGTGGACATAGGCCACATTACCCGCTACAGACAGCAATGGACATAGGCCACATTATCAGTTACAACATCAGTTACAAAATCTTCTGTTTTTCCAGCGGTGTACATAGGCCACATTTCCCGCTATAGTACTTGTACTATTATCTATTCTGTGGCTATAGCCAGCGGTGGACATAGGCCACATTATCCTCTACAACTTGCGGTAGAATCTACCGGGTAGATATATTTTACATTATGCGCTAAAACCAGTGGTGGACATATAGGCCACATCCTCTACAACCAACGGTAGATATAGGCCACACTATCCTCTACAACCAGCGGTGGACATAGGCCACACTATCCTCTACTGGCCTCCAATGACGCATGAGATCATCGTGCATCGCTATACACAGTACAAATTACAATGGCAGCGCGCGCGCACTGCGCATACGGGCATGGCGCAGGCGGTCGCACGAGCGCGGCGTTATAAAGCAAGCTAAAATTATTATAAGAAAGTGTGTCTCTCTGTCTGTCCGTCTATCTGTTACGGCGGAACCGATTTCTATGATACTAGATGACGCCTGCAACTCCGTTGCGCCAAAATTCGTTTATGATCGCGCGTGTGCTGTACATTTTTCCGGGATAAAAAGTATCCTCCATACCACATCATAATCAGTTCAGCCACAGGCGTAAAGAGGTAACAGACAGACAGACACACTTTCGCATTTATAATATTAGTATGGATTGTAGCACAGTGATATATTTGTAGTATAATAGGAGTTAGGACGCTTCACACCACGTCAGTCTGGCCCCGTGCTGACTGCTGAGTACCTGAAGGACTTGTGTTACGGGTACCAGACAACGGAAATATATTTAATACTTTTATATTATACTATACATATAATATGTACTATTTAAGATTTTTATTATATTATGAATTATGATACACATATTTAATACACATCCATGACCCAGGAACATTGAAAACTTTTTGTTCCGTCGGCGGGATTCGAACCCGCGACCCCCGGCTTGAGCTACCAACAGCCCACCAACTGAGCCACAGAGGTCGTCTATCGTTATGTTTTCCGTGTTTTGTCATCGTTGGTTCTAGTTTAGTGATAAGTATAAACTATATTATTATGTTGACAATTGTGGATTTGTGGCTATATTGGTCACACAAGGTCAGTATGATAAAGATTGGGAATGAGGCAAAGTAAAGCACAGAAAATATTTTGTTGTCACGATGAAGTAATGCTTTATCTGCTACAGATTATGTCTTCTACATTCTACTACTAAGATATGAATTATGATATTTTGCTTTTGATTCTGTTAAATAAATAAAAAAACATTGTAAACTTATTCTTCTTTTTTTGGAAACCGGTTAACGAGGTTATGAAAACAACGCCATCTATCGTTATGTTTTAGATTTTAAGATTTTTCAGTAAGTTCTGATGACTGATCATATCTCAGAGACATTTTAAGATTACTTCACTTTAATTTAATGAGGATTTTACAGAAAATCTAATATGGAGTTTTAATGTATTTTAATCTTCATTAAATTAAAGTAAAGTAATTATTATTAATTGGCTGTGATTGCAATCGTAATTAATACTTTTTGATCTCTAATTTCAAAATGTTTATCTTACAGGCGAGCCGCGTCGAGAGGGGTCGCACGAGGAGCCCCCCGCGGCGGAGGGGGAGGGGGAGCCTGACACCAAGGAGCCCGATAAGGAGAATGAGAAGAGGTAGGCTCTTTGTTAGCTGTGTGTGCCTGGTAGATTGAGGAGGGTGGAGTATGGAGAATGGAGATGATGAGTGAAATGAATCTTCTGGATACTTGTGTGCCTGGTAGCATAGAGATAATTTTGTTTGGCGTTGATGAGTACAAACGCTGCCTTTTTTATCTAAGAGAGAGAGAGAAAGAGACTCGTACCTAAGAGGCTCTCAAGTTTCTAGTCTATTCAAGGAACGTTCAGAAATTTATGTGATGCTCAGTATTATAGCCCTGATACGATCATTCAGCCAAGAAAAAAATATATAGCTTATAAGGAAAAAGTTTGCCTTTCAATATTTTTTTTGCAAAATAAGATATTTTTCACAACAATATCAGAAAGTCAGCGCCATCTATGATTTAAGATAAACATATTTAGTTCGGCTGTTCAACGCTGGATGGCGCAATACTTAATTGGCATAAACTAAACATAGATGGCGCTTTTATGAGCACATTTGTTTCTCAAAATTGATAACAGATGGCGCTTGTAAATTCATGTCATTAGTAATTTTTTGACCTCTAGATGGAGCATTATGACACTATTAACTATTTAGATACGCGCACATTATTACGTGCTGCATATTTATAGATTACACGGTAGCAGTTGTAGTCTTAGCATGACTCCGAAATACAAAAATAAGATGAAATAAAAAAAAATAGGATAAAAAAGCTCGTAAAAAGCTATGAAAAATGCGGCCCTCTACGCTGCGGCTCTACATAACTCACATATTCATCGTTATCATCATTCCAGCTGGCGCGGCGCGACGCGAGGCGTGAACCGCGCTGAGAGCTGCCGAGAACGCGACGCACCGCGACGCGGCAAACACAGAAACGCCTCCGATCCGAACCGGTTGACGGCACACCCTAACCAGTGAGTACTAGCTTTATTTATGATTTAAAGGCTAGAGTTAACCCTGAGTTAAAGACTAAAGTTAACCCTGGAATAGAGTGAGCCCCAGGGCTACCAGGTTAAAGACTAAAGTTAACCCCCGGTTAAAGACTAAAGTTAACCCTGGAATAGAGTGAGCCCCAGGGCTACCAAGTTAAAGACTAAAGTTAGCCCTCGGTTAAAGACTAAAGTTAACCCTGGGTTAAAGACTAAAGTAAACCTGGACTAACGTTAACCATTGGTTAAAATTAGCCCTGAGTCAACCTTGGGTTCATTTTACCCTTGGATTAAATTTAGCCGTGGGTTTTAACTTTTACATAATATTATTTTTCGCGTTTCCAGTATTTTTATATCGCAGGTTCGAATTTATTTTGTTACTTTACAATGTTCTATATACACACAGACTACTGACGACGGCACTCAGAGACGAAAATTAATTACATTCTAACTATCATTTAATGAAGATTTTGTCAGACGAAGGTTATGTTAAACATTTCATTAAAGTTAGGTAACATTAAAACTCTACAAGTGCGGCCATTCATTAAACAAATATAGTCTAGCCTACTGCAATCTGCAATGCGGATGTTTTTAATATACATATTATTATTGTCTGCGTTTTCACTAGTTGCTGTGTCTCTACAGCCTACATATATAAAACTTCTATCAACTTATGTTATCCTTGTACCCTGGTACAAGTTATTTCAGTATATGCATACTAATAAATAATGGGATATTATTAAATGCACATCAGAATAATTTTTCAGCACACTACCTTGACTCCGCTTATTAACTGAATGCATACCAGAAAAACTAATGCTGATCAAAAAAAACAATTGATTAACTGAACATGTCCTTCAAAAAAAACTTAAACATTATACAAAACGAGACGACCTTTATAACCGAATCCACACCAAAAATATGGTTCATACATCGGATATATTGTTTGTAAAACTAAAATTTAAATTGTTTATCAAAAATACTAACTTGCACTCTAAATTGGACAATCTTACAACGGAATTTCTAAAAACGATATCGAAAGGTGCACCACAACAAAATCAATTTCCATTATCAAAACAAGTCTACAAATTGATAAATCGTGCAACTAAAATATTTTTAACCTAACTTTATTTTCTTTTTGTTTCTCTGTTTTATTGAAAAACATGTTGGGGCCTCCTCATCTAACGCCGCACTCACTCCTTTGCGCTCGCTCTTTACTCTTTAGCGACCACAGATATATTATCTTGATCTATTTCTGTGTAAGCGACAAAGATTTTTGGTGATTATGATGAGATATGGTGGAAGATTTTATCATTCCAAAACTATATAATTCAAGGTTTCTTGATAAAAATTAAGAAAAATTATCAAAATTCACTACTGTATTGTAATTGTATGGGTTAATAAATTTATTAAAGATTCTTAAATAATTATTAATAGCAATGTTGGCCCAATACGACTTGATTGGGCTAGGTTAGATTAGGTTAGGCGGGAGCTACGCTACGCTACGCTCCCGCCTTAGCCATCGTGGTTATTTTTTGTGAACCAACCAGAAGTAGGAGCTCCGCGTAGCGGGGCTCCGTTGACTCATAATTGAAGCCAGTTGTTTTTTTTCTTTTTTTTTTCTTTAGTAGCTTGTCAACCCCTATCAATTCCTAAGCCGGAAGCTTAATTATTTTGCAATATATCGGTAAGGAACCCTTTGTGCGCGAATCTGACTCGCTCTTTGTCGATTATTTATTATTATTATTGTTTATAAACTGAGTTACCATTCAGTGTGCCAAAGTTTAGTCCATGTTAAGTTAGCACTTGATGATTTTTATGTGTTCTTAATTATATGAACATAACAGACTAAATTGGGTTTTATTTGAAATAAATGATGTTCCTAAAAGTAATTTAGGTGATGGTTTTCCTTTAAAAAGTTGTAGTATGTTTGTTGAACTAAGGAATTGTTAGATATACTACTTTAATAATAGTTATTCGTTCAGAAAAACAGTTTCGCAAATAACTTTAAATAGTATGCTGAATTCGCATTATTTAGGGTGCATAATTAGTGTGCAAGTCAGTATTTTTGGTGAAACTTTGAAATATTTTGATCGAGAAAAGGGAATATACAGATATTGATTTAAATACATGCCATAAATAATTATGTATGTCTGTCTGTATATTTCTTATCCAGGGTTAAGCTACTGAACCGATTTTGATAAAATTTCCGTTTCGATAAAATTTGTGCCCCACGAAAATAAATGGGATCTTCATTTTCAAAATGTACGGTTCCCGCGCGTTCCTAATAGTAAGTTTTGTCTCAGTCCTCTTCTTTATTATCTTATATACAAAATTCTCTTGTCACAATGTTAGTCACCGTACTCCTCCGAAACGGCTTTACTGATTTTAACCAAATTTTATATGCATATTCAGTGGGTCTGAGAATCGGCTACTGGGTACTTTTTATATTGATAAGTGCATTTGTTGAATAAATAATAGTAAATTATTACAACTCGAGACTGACGGCGACCATTGTTTGTGCGACGGGATAGCGATGGACGTTGCCATGGTGACATACTTATTTAGTCACTTCAATAAAATAATACGGGCGAAATACTTTATATGGCAATTGGCAAAGAAACGTTTGCCGGGACAGCTAGTAGATTTTCTAAGAAAAACAACTCCAAATACATTTACAACTTACAGCATAAAGCTCAGCTGTTTAAACTAATTTTAGGCTTCTACTATTCTGTGCTTCTACTAAAACGAATATAAAGGTCAATAACCTAGCTCTTATTGCAAATAACTAAGATAGAAATTCCTCTCACAAATTAGTAGCGAAATATCCTTTATGCTCATAACAATAAAGCTGAATCTCCCACAGTATTTAGTTTAGGAGTTACAACTTTATAATGTCTGTCTGTTCTGGTGCGCATGGCATGAAATCGTTATCATTGTCTATACGATAAGAAGGGGTGGAATCTAAAAATGGGGGTGAATCTCTATTGCGTCTGAATCGCGCGAGAACCGTACATTTTTCTTGGATAAAATGTACTTTATGTCCTTTCCCGGGACTTAAAGTATCTACATTCTACATATAAAACAGCGAATCGGTTCAGCGGTTAAGGCGTGAAGAGGTGACAGACAGACAGACAGACACACTATCGCATTTATAATATTAAGCATGGATGCGAAAGTGTGTCCGTTTGTCACCTCTTCACGCTTAAACTTCTGAACCGGTTTTACTGAAATTTGGTATGAAGATACTTTGATTCCCGGAAAAGGACATAGGATACTTGTAATTCCGGAAAAAAATGTGTGGTTCCCGCGCGATAAATACTTTGCCGCAACGGAGTTGAGTTCAGAACCGCAGAGGATAATTTGGTCATTTCTACCGATGACTGCAAATGTGGACTAAGTGTAGTCATAGATCATTTTGAAAATCATTCATCATTTTCAATATTGTTTTACCATTTGCCAATACTTAGTAACTGACAGCTACAGATAAATAGTCTATGTACATTAGGATATAGGCTATAATGGATATAGATTATAGGCTATTAATAGTCTCCAGTAGCCGGAAACATGCATTCCATTTTCATATTGTATCGTTACACTAAAAACGTACAGGATGTTCTTAAAAATGTGGGGGTGAAATCATAATTTGAACCCCCATTTTTGTAGTCAAATTGTGACAATTGACATGTTGTTTAATTATTGTCAAATTTTAATTTTATGTTTATTATGTTTTTATAGCGGCAACAAAAATCTCTGTTTGTTCAACAATTTTGACCGGTACCTTTCATGATTTTTATAACCAATTACCTTCATTTTTGAGCATTTTTGACTCCCATCTATTATTATTTATGTGAGACGGGTTTCCAAGGAATTTTAAAAAGTACTCACTCTTCAAAATTTACGATGCAAAAAATTAATTTATATTTGCGGAGACCCGAGGCTCTCCCCTACAAAAAATTTTGTGAAATTTGGCTGGCCCCTTCCTAAATACCTCAAAAAATTATGTGCGTCCTCTAAGACAATACAAGCTGACGAGTGACAGTTGTCTTACGATATTTAATATAATATATAGTCATATTAGATTGACGACCTCTGTGGCTCAGTTGGTGGCCTGTTTGTAGCTCAAGCCGGGGATCGCGGGTTCGAAAAAAAGTTTTCAAAGTTCCTGGGTAACTAGTAACTGGTACCTTATCACATGTCCTTCAGGTACTTAGCACGGGGCCAGACCGACGTGGTGTGAAGCATCCATACTCCATTTCCCGAACGCAAACGGACGGAAATCCAACTCAAAACAACAACACCCTGTATTCATAGTATACAAAATCGAGACCGCGCTATTTTGGAAGTCGCGACTCGTGCCTGAACTAGTCTGTTTCAGTGTTCAGTGCTGTTTCCTCCGACGAGCACGCGGGTACAGAATTGTGACAGTGCTATAGTCAAAATTAGTGCTTAAATTGACAGTTAAATTAGTATTAAGACGTGGTTAAAAAGTTATTATACGTGACTGTTGTAAGGATTTGTTTTAAGAGTTTAAAATGTTTGTACAGTCTTTTTACTGAGAGAAGCGTAAATAAGTAACGGATACTAGATATACACATTTATAGCGGTTTTTAATTATTAAATAGTCGGTTAAAAAGTATTTAGTGTTAAAATGCTGAATTGAACGTGCGAATTTGTAAGGAGAGTTTGTTTTAAGAGTCTAAAATCTACAGTCTTTACAGAATTTTACTTGTAAAGAGTCTTTTTAGTGTCTTTATTCGTAAGATGATTTAGATTTTCTTTATATCATATTTTAACCACGTGTGTTCTTATGTTGTATTTCTTAGTTTTTGGAGGTTATTTGTTTCAAATTCTGTTTGTTTCTTTGTGTTTTTAAATCCAGCGTTTCTATATATTTCGATTCGCTTATTTATCGCTTGTGTAAAGTCCGGTCGCATGATAGAGAGAGTTGTTAGACTAGGTATAGCTCGTCTTTTGTGGCATACGATTTAAGTTATTTTGTAGTTCTATACAGGGTTTAACAAAATTAAGTGATAATACTTTAAAGTGTGTATGAGCCCTCTGTGTAGAGGGGACTCATCCCCTGTGTAGATTTCACTGTGAAAGTAGCAGCGCTGAGAGAGTATTTTTATTTTTATTTTGTATGGGCTAACTCATTATGCAAGGGCGCTTGCCCTTACTAATCACAAAAAAAATTGCTCTTCCTGCGCTGCTACTTTCACAGTGAACTCTATATAAGAGATTCATATACATCCAAAAGTGTTATCACTTTTGGATATTATATCGAAACTATATTGATGCTGTAATAAAGAATTGAAATAGCAAAATCGATGGATGATCAGGTGATCTACCTGCTCGTTTATCTTATGACTTCTATTGAATATGCATAATATGTAGTTATTGACAGTCGCGAGGTAGTACAGACTACAGCTAGTGTTTCATACGATTGTCCATTGTTGACGCTAGCGAGGGGATGATGTCGACAGTTTTTATCGACAAATCGACTCGACAAACAAATATTATTTGGTAAAGGTTTGCCAATATATTTGTGTGTGTGTGTCTATTGAACGGATTTTATGATATTGGGTATGGGGATACTTTGGGTTCCGCAGTTTCATATGACGTGATATATATATAACGGACAAATGCACGGTTCTCGTGTGATAAATAAAATTCGCTATTGCAAAATTACGAATATCTAGTGATTTACAAAATTTGTAGTACATTATTGTCAGTCTTACGATGTAGGTATTTTCTTATTACAATTATTTTAGAGATGAGTTTTGAGAGGATTATTAATTTCGTCGTAATAATTTTTGTTTTCAAGAAAGAGCCAAATGTATAAATAAGATTAAATATCTTGTTGAATCCTGACATACTTTTGCGTTGATTCAGTTTTGTTTATGTAGAGCGTGTTTTGAATTTAATAAAAACAAACAAATCATTCAAACACGAACCAAATAAGCTGAAATAAATAAAAATATTATCGAACTAAATGGAGCATTTGGTACAATCTTTTGTAGAATTTTATGATGTCTTTAGATTCAAATTCGTAAATAACAAGGAACTGTACATTTTTCCGTGATAAAAATAATCCTAGATCATGTCATATCCAAGGACTTGAAATATTCATACCAAAGCCAAAATTCGTTTATGCGCTGTTTAACTAATCTAAGTCCTTTCCTGAAGGGAATTATCATTAACAACGAAATCTATCGACTTTTTTATCGATATCGACAAAGATGTTAGCACAACACTGTCAAGGTGTTACATGAAGGTGCTACAGACAATAGAATTAGCTACAATAGGGTGAGCTCACACTAGGCTTAGGGTGTTACACACTTGATTTAAGGGTAGGGACAGACAGTATTTCCACTATAATTAATGAGATTGTGTGTGTCTGTACGTTACCTCTGAAAACTCCTGAAGTGATTTTGATGAGATTCCTTAAGAAGATACTTTAATCCCGGAAATTAGGCACGGTGACTGGGTACATTGCCAAATCCGTTGTAGTACGTTATGTCAAATCCCATACATTTTTGACTTAAAATTCCGCTGTTTAAACCATAATATTATATGCAATTTGGCTAAATACCCAGTCTCAAAAGTTGCTGTCAAACTAAAATTTTCCGCAAGTGTTCGACAATCATTCCATTTCATCAGAATTTATTGCTTGGATTACTCGAACGTGGAAAAATCGGAAAATTTTCCGAACGCTTGGTTACTCCATCTCTTTCCTCTATAGTGTATAGTCTATCTCGCTCAAGCTTCTATTCTCTATCTCGCTCTATCGTTTTCTGTCTCCCTCTATAATGAGTATCGATCGAGTCGGCGTGGAAGTTTGCACTTCCTATTAGGCGAGTTGTCGGACCGTTTGGCGTGACGCCATGTTTTGACGCGGTGGGGTTTGGTGCGAGTGTAGGCGGTGGCGGATAGCGGTAGAGGAAGCGGGTGTTTTAGATAATAGATAGGGTGTGGTGGAATGAAGTGCGGATATTTTGGGTACTATTTTGGATCTATTTAAGGTTAAGCCTTTGTACTACTAAGATAGAATAATTTTACTATGGGAAAACAACCATTAAAATGTCACGTAGTATAGGCGAGGTTTTCGTTGAGCAAATCCTTCAAGAAACATTCAAATATTATGTACCTAGTTGTGTTTTTCGGGATTAGATTAGGGTTTTACAAAACAGAATACGAATACTGGAAATCTGTTGCGATCAATTATCTTCTTAGCACCATTTTAGATTTTATTCAAACTCGTAACATTTTTTCCTTTCTTTTTAAATTTTTTACAATAGGTAATCAAGTATCAACTAATCATGTATACTAAGCTTTTGTAATTTTACCAAAGTTTGCTATCAGGTATCGTATGTGAACTTTTTTTAGTGTCCGGTTTCGATTTTTTTAGATGGAAGATCAATGATTATCCTAACAGCGTTGTCTATTAGCTAATATTGTGATGTTAACCAATCAAAAGAGCTAGTGATATACCTACTCCTAAAAAAACTCAAAACCGTGAATCTCGTTCTTTATAACAAAAATCGCCTTCTCTCATCCCTTATACCATTGACCGTTCTAGATTTATGTTTCGATGGCTCCGCGAATTCGGGAAATGGCCCGTCACATTACTCTTCCGCATTCCTGCTGTCCTGGTATCTTAGTCAGACGGGGATACCCTTGGATGCAGTGATTGATCAGCGTTTCTGTGGCTCTGGTACTTTGTTGTTGTCAGTGTACTACTACTCTTCAACATTTCTGATGTTCTGGTATCTTACTCGAACGGGGATACCCTTGAAGGAAGTGATAGGTCAGCGCTTCTGATGCCTTTGCTGAAAAACTTGAAGTATTTCTGAGCTTCTTACGAGTTACATGCAGTTCCTGGTACTTTACTTACGGCCGTTCCCAATATTCAATCTATCTCTGGTTTGACATACAACCGATCGCAGCTAACATTGAATTGACATAAAATCATAAACTTATAATATACCGTCGTATAGACCACCTGACAACCCGAAAATGCGTGAACATTTTTGATCTGTCAATGTGTGCGTGTGCTAGTGATGTATATTTTACTATCGATAGTATAGTATTTTGCTATCGATAGTTTAGTCCGTTCGATTTATTTTACCTGAGTTTCTATAATAAATAAATAATATGCAACTTTGACAGATTTTGTATTTCAAATTAGGTATCATACATTTTAATTGGCAAAAAAGGTGACGATTTAAAAGTAGATACACATTTTCGTTTGGAATGATTTTTCAATCGTCATTCGTCGGATATGTTATGACTTAATACATGAGGTTCTTATAGGGGTAATTAATATATATAATAATAACACATTATAAAGTTACTTATTTATTACTCAGGTAAAATCTATCTGGTAAATCAGCCCTTACATAGCCGCATTGAAAGTTAACGATGAAAGTAAACAACACACATAATATATTATATTTTATTTTTAAATTAAATACATATCATAAAATATCATAATACTTTTGGGAGTGCCTCCGCTGCCGGCGCCGGCTCCCAAAAATATCAGTAACTAGATGTCCCGCGCGGCTTCGCCCGCGTAAATTAGGAATTATACAGAAACCGTAAATTTTCCCATAAAAAATATTTCCCCCGTTTTTCCCACATTTTCCTGAGTTTCTTCGGTCGTATTAGTCTTAGCGTGATAATATAATATAGCCTATAGTCTTATTCGATAAATGATCTATCTAACACTGAGATAAGTTTTTAAATCGGACCTGTAGCTCCTGAGATTGACGCGTTCAAGAAAACACACTCTTCAAGTTAATATTAGGTAGGTATAGATTTTTTTTAGTTATCGCTTGTCAAACTCGAGTCTCGATCTAAAACACTATGAAATGGTATAATATGGTAGTGATGATGATGATGATGATGATGAATAATGTAATTTGCATAGTAGCATATGCTTTCTGTTCTTAAAACAACGCCGAATCTCCCAAATTTGTATCTATAAAGAATCAGGAGTTCTCTCAGCACCTTCCGAACCACGGTATACCGGTATATCTCGGTGCAAAATCTTACTTTTTGGTAGCATATGCTTAGAATACTTCTCACGAAACCGAAGTCACCACATGTTTCCCTATAAGTTTTGAGGAATTCCCTCGATTACTTATGGATCCTACATCAGATCACCACTTTTGTGAATATAATACCAAATTGGGATGATACCCTATATACCAAAAGAAAAATTTTGAAAATCGGTTAACAAACGGCGGAGTAATCGTTGAATATAAGAAAACGAACATAACACCTCCCCCATTTTGAAAGTCGGTTTAAATTGTAGCCTATGTGTTATTCTGATGTATAAGCTATATTATTGTAAAGTTTCATTAAAATCCGTTCAGTAGTTTTTGCGTGAAAGAGTAACAAACATCCATACATCCATACATCCACACATCCACACATCCATACATCCATACATCCAAAAAAATTTTCGCCTTTATAATATTAGTAAGATGGGAACCGGCGGTAAGTATACTGCCGGCAGCCGAGATATGAAACAACGACTGCCGGCGCTGGCACTCAAAATGGGAGCCGGTGATAATGCGTAAAGCGCTAGGTTCCAGTGCCGATACACAAATTTTAAAAAGAAATAATAATTATAATCTCAATTTATATATTCGACTTTACCGACTTCCAAAGGTGAAGGTTTGGTACCTATTTGTTCGGCTGTGGATATTTTAGTTTTTTGTGATGCATTTTCTTAGCTTAGCTTTACCTTAGCTACCTTTTTTCAGCTACCAAAAAGTAAGATTTTGCACCATAGCTACAGTTATAAACTCCGTGGTATACTTCCGAAGGTACTGAACAGAACTTCAGATTCCTTATACATGTTAGAGAGTTTCTGCGTTGCTTAAAGAAGCAAAGATATTGTATTTAAATGCTACTATGCAGATCACATTATCAGCATCATCATCACCACCATTAACCCATCCAAGATTCAAGCCCCATACGAGCACCGGTGATCGCGACAACAATAGAATACAATAGCATTTCCGGGAATCCCCGATCGAAGGATTCATATAATTATATGCATAATTATGCATCCTTACAATTATTATGACCTTATTATATGTACCTTTCATAGTCATTTAGCTCAAGTCTGATGTTTTTGATCATTATTCTGTTTGACAAGCGATGTTTGCCGAATAGGCGCCGGCAGCCTATTCGGCAAACTTCGGAGTTCGGAAAACGGCGCCGGCAGCCATTTCGGCAACCGGCGCCGGCAGCGGAGGCACTCCCTAATACTTTTTATTACAATTATTTTTAACCGACTTCCAAAAAGGAGGAGGTTAGACGTTCGGCTGTGGGTGTATTTTTTATGTATGTTCAACGATTACTCCGCCGTTTGTGAACCGATTTGAAGGTAAAGACAATAGTAATATTATACTTAAATGAACTAAAAAGTATTAAATAATCCTTATTCTGTACTCAGTATTTCTGTTCTCAATCTTCATAATTTTGAAGTCGGTACCAGTCCAATTAATAAGTATATAAGTTGCAGTTATACCTATTCTGTCAGAGAACTGTCTATTATGTTATTGAAAGCTGCATTCAATGAGTATTAGATTCAAGTGACTGATCTGTGAAACCTTGATTTTATACTAGGTATGTCAAAAGATAATTATTATTAAAAAATAATCGTTGAAACAAGATAATATGTCCTTTTTAAAGGTGATAAATATAAAGGTAAATGTTTTTTATTTTAGTTTTATGTTATTGTAAAATATCGATAAGCATATCGATAAATTTGATTCAAGCACTAGCGTATATGTAAAAAATTTTGATGAAAAATTTTTCTTCAAAATTTGTGTAATATAAGAACAATAGTACCTTTAGTTACGCAAAATATGAAAGTAAAAGGGAGGATTCATAATATTTTATTTGAAATAGAGAGCTAAAGACAGAATATAGCAAAAATAAACACATCGTAGCAATTAGGGCATGAAGATTAATTACCTGTGAAATGTATATTTTTCAGGATTATTCTTATGATTTACACTGCAATCAAGTACAGAACAAGTAACCATTTTTAAATATAATAATATTTATTAAAAATAACAAACAAATTGAACAATATATTGGAAATACCGAAAAGGCATAAAAACGATGACGACTTTTGACGACCTGTCAAATAAAAGTTGTTACAATTTTTATTAGACTGCCTCTCTCTTTTCATCTTGTTATAATTCCATAAAGGATTTTCTTCTCTCTCGCACTCTTTGTTGGTCTATTTATGTCTCTAATGTCTAATGTAAGCTATTCCTATCTCTAGTAGGGCAAAACTAGAGATAGATCAAATATTGGGAACGGCCGTTAGCCCTTTACTTATGACAGAGATACCCTTGGAAAAGCATTGCTTCTCTTCAGCATTTCTGCTGTCCTGGCACCTCACTCCTGATAAGGATACACTTTAAGTTGATTGTCCTTTGGCCTTTGTGCTTCTGAGGATCTTTTCGATCTAGGCCCCTTTCCATATTGGCCCAAACTACGTCGATCAGGGGCATAGGTTCGTAATCGTTTGTAATGAAGCCTCTTTGACTTCTTAAAGTTTCTGCTGCTCTAGTATAATACTGGGCACTTATTTGAGAATTTAGCTATCTGTTACACTAGATGAGTAACATGTGCGTTGCCAATCTTTTAGATACAATCTTATTTTTCATTACGCCACAAACGGATTTCGTTTTGTTTGTGTATGTTGGCGGTTTTTATTTTTACGACCGTCTGTCTGTCTGTACAGTGTTGCCAATTTCAATAAATACCAGATTATATTACGAATGCTGGGAAGATAAAATTTTATGATTAAATGAAATTTAGATTAGAGAATGGCGGATTTTCAATCTCGAATTTTAATGAAGTTGTTAATATGTTTCGTCGAAATTAGTTTATTGTGGAAACCGTACAGTCTTCCGGATTAATAATGTGTCTGTCTGTCTGCATACCAAATTTCATCAAAATCGGTTCAGCGCTTTAAGCGTGAAAAGGTAATAGACAGACTGCCATACTATTACATTAGTATTCATTGTTGTATGCAAGAAATAAATCATAATAAAAAGCGCAGTTTAATTAATCATAATTTGCAACCTGTTAAAAATCCAAAATGTTGCTACATAAGATCAAAGACTTGAAATCCTATAATATCGTATTTCGACGAGAAAATTTATTTCATCGCTTTATTTATAAAATATGTACGCGAAAAAGTCGTTGTTTTCAAGGATGGTTTGAAAATATCCAAACATACAAACGCTGTGTTGAATCTGCCTTTGACGGCGCGAAAATATTTATCTAAAACAGGATTAAAATAATAATCGCGTTGTTTTGATCAAAACCCACTGTAGCAGCGACCAGAATCTTAAAAATATTGTTCCAAGATCGAAACGTAAACAATTAGATGAAGACTGAATCGTTTAAAGTGTCCGTCGACTGTTACCTTTAAGAGCATACACTAGGAGCGACAGAAATTGAAAATAGGTATTTGAAAATGTATTGCTGTCTCACCAATCTCAAGTCTCCCACCGCAGAGCGCGATGGAGACAACACGACAAAAGTTCTAATAAAAGAACAGAAAATCTTCGATTCGTTGTCCGCTGATTCCATCTCCAAAACTTGACCGATTTAAGTACTTTTTTATTAAAAAAAATAAAACATAGGAACACAGCTCAAGCCTTGAGCTGTGTTCCTATGTTTTATTTTTTTTTTTGTATATTTTAGCCAGTTTCGTTTTCTAGGTGTTTGAACACAGAGGAAAATCTGGCCATTTTTTTGGGTTTTTGGACGTTCTTATCTTTTTAGGGTTCCGTACCTCAAAAGGAAAAAACGGAACCCTTATAGGATCACTTTGTTGTCCGTCTGTCCGTCTGTCAAGACCCTTTTTCTCAGGAACGCGTGGAGGCATGAAGCTGAAATTTATATCAATTACTCAGGTCTACTGTCCCTTGAAGCTGTGAAAAAATCAAACTTCTAAGCCAACGCAATCAAAAGATACAGCCGTTTATGCCGCAAATTTTCGACACTTGCAAGGGAATCAAAACCTACAGGGTGCTTCCCGTGAACTCAGAATCTTGAAATTTGGTACGAAGCAACGTCTTATAGCATAGATAAAGGAAAAATTACGAAAACCATAAATTTTTAGTTACATCACATAATATATTTTTTTTTAATAATTTTAAACTTACTACCCATTTCCTCATAAACGCGTAGAGGTATTAAATTGAAATTCATACTAAATACTCAGGTCTATAATACCTTTAAGCTGTCGGAACCCTCGGTGCGCGAGTCCGACTCGCACTTGGCCGGTTTTTTAAGAATAAAATTATGAAAAAAAGGAAAACATAGGGATGTGCTAATAGTGGCCATAGATATTCAGGAAAAAAATCATAACTCTACCGGCATTATCCAGGGAGAAAACAGGGGACAACGTTTGTATGAGAAACGACGGTGTGGACTCCTCTTAAGAGGGCGACTAACCACAAAAATCAAACATCGTCCTTCTCTCTTCACACTCACGCCCGTCTTTCATATGCCAGGTGAAAAAGAACGACGCGGATTCATCGCCAAATTATTAGTTTTTTCTCAATAACTAGATAAATATGCAACATTTAAAAAATCCGCTAGGTCGATCTCTTAATGATAGAATTTTATACAATGTGTTAAAATATTTACTTAGTTCAATGTACGGTTATGGTAATAAATGAAAAATTCGTGAAAATTAGATGCATCTTTGTGATTTTTAGGGTTCCGTACCTCAAAAGGAAAAAACGGAACCCTTATAGGATCACTTTGTTGTCCGTCTGTCCGTCCGTCCGTCTGTCAAGACCCTTTTTCTCAGGAACGCGTGGAGGTATGAAGCTGAAATTTATATCAATTACTCAGGTCTACTGTCCCTTGAAGCTGTGAAAAAATCAAACTTCTAAGCCAACGCAATCAAAAGATACAGCCGTTTATGCCGCAAATTTTCGACACTTGCAAGGGAATCAAAACCTACAGGGTGCTTCCCGTGAACTCAGAATCTTGAAATTTTGTACGAAGCAACGTCTTATAGCATAGATAAAGGAAAAATTACGAAAACCATAAATTTTTAGTTACATCACATAATATATTTTTTTTTAATAATTTTAAACTTACTACCCATTTCCTCATAAACGCGTAGAGGTATTAAATTGAAATTCATACCAAATACTCAGGTCTATAATACCTTTAAGCTGTAACAAAATCAAACTTCTATGTCAACGCAATCAAAAGAAACAGCAATTTAAGCTGCATATTTTGAAACTCGCAAGTACTCGCAAGGGAATCAAAACCTAAAGGGTACTTCCAGTCGACCTAGAATCTTGAAATTTGGCATGAAGCAACGTTTTATAGCACACATAAAGGAAAAATTCCGAAAACCTTAAATTTTTAGTTACATTACAAAATATATATTTTTTAATAAATATAAACTTATAACTTTTTTCCTCATGAACGCGTAGAGCTATCAAGTTGAAATTCATATCAAATACTTAGATCTAATTGACGAACTTTGTAAACCTTGCAGGTTTGTACGGAACCCTCGGTGCGCGAGTCCGACTCGCACTTGGCCGGTTTTTTGTTATCGAGAAAATTTTAAGATATCGTGTTTTTGCTCAGATCGAATTCTCGGAAATATAATGTAGTATCTAATTATAGAAAATGAAACAATTCGGGGCTTACTTTCAAGTATAAAAATGAATTATAAAATCGACACTTTAGGGTTAGTCGCCCCCTTAAGGGCGAAGCCAAACAAGCGTAATTTGTGAGTGAGTCGCAGAATTTCGGTCCGGCAGAATTCTGCTGCATTCAGTTTCATACAAAAGTCCTGTTTGATTCACACGAGCGTAATTTTGTGAGTCATGATTTGTATGAAAAGATATTTACGCGGCAGAAATTCTGCGACTCACGACTCACAAATTACGCTCGTTTGGCTTCACCCTTAGTGTCTAAACACACTATGCCGAATTTACGCGGCGGAAGTTAGACTTGATTCCGCCTTTTTTTTTATGAAATAAGGGGGCAAACGAGCAAACGGGTCACCTTTTAAGAGGGAATAGGGTAATAGGGGAGGGTAAGGATGGGATGGGTTGTTTCACGCCGGTTTTCTGTTAGAACGTGGTATTTCTCCGGTCGAGCCGGCTCATTCGTGCCGAAGCATGGCTCTCCCACGTATAAAATAAAATGTATTTTAAATTAACGATTACATGCCGAAATTCCGTCGCGTTATATTGTATGCGTTTGACATTGCTGACGTAATCATGCGGAATTTCCGCCGCGGAACTTCGGCATAGTGTGTTTAGACACTTACAGTTCACCCTTAAACCACTGAACCGATTTGATCAAGTTTGATACTATGAAGATACTTTGAGTCCACGGAAAGAACATACGATAGTTTTTGTTGTGCTAAGATGCACGGTTCCGCCGCTATTAGCTTGGTTTAAAGACGAAGAGGCACTACAAACACACAGACATACACTTTTCCATTAACACTATATTATAACTCACATACGGTTTTGCTTGATTGAGCGATCACGTAGAGTAAAAACCACGGCTCGGGCTTTCGTCCACACATTCAGTATTGCTCGATAGTTTTTAACTCTAAATCGAAATATTTACTTCAATCGAGCCGGCTCGATGCGAGCCTTCTAGCTGTGAGTTTTGCGGTCCACACAGTAATTATTACTCGATTTGGAGTAAAACTATCGAGCAAAAACTTAGCATAAGTGTTGCTTCTAAACAGAGTTTACGTACCAAGATATTGTGTACCCCCACACCTTCTTTAGGAGTGTACCATTCCTTGACCCGACCTATTTCTTTGGCATTTATGCCACCCTAGTGTACGTCGCGTCAAAAGGTGAGATTCACCGCGAGCATTCACGTGTTACATTAAAAATTCGATTTTGAGCATTACATTACAATACTACCTCCCTAACTGACGAGCATTCGCGTGTAGTAATAGAATATTCGACTGAGCATTCCATAGCTAGTTGATGTTACAAGTTGTATCAAGATATTACACACTGTATCATTACAAGGTGCGCAGTAATGCTCGGCTCTCCTCCCTCACTGATGTAATGCTCGAATCTGTAACGTTACATTACAAGCGAATGCTCCCGGTGAGGAAGCACCTTTACGATATTAGGATAACATGATTTATTCTAGGAGTTAGCAGATGCGATGATATTTTTAGATATTTACGATGATAATTTTAGATATTTCTTTGGTATTCAGAGCGTTATTTGAATAAATACTATGAAATTGCAGAATATTGCGACTGTGTAAGATGAACATTTTGATGTTATGCTACTGCTTAGGATGTTTTGGGGAACTGTACATTTTGCTAGTAAGCTAATTAAGTCGATAACCTAGTTTTGTCATAAACCTTATCCTCAGATCCACAGAATAAGCAGACAAAATTGCATTAAAATCGGTACAGTAGTTTCAGAACCTCTATGCAAACAAACTTTTCCTCTTTATATTAGAACTAGATGTCGCCTCCGTTGCGCCAAAATTCGTTTATCGCGCGGGAACCGTACATTTTTCCGGAATTAAAAAGTATCCTATGTCCCTTCCCGGGACTTAAAGTATCTCCATACCCAGCTTAATCGGTTTAGCGGTTTAAGACGGACAGACACACTTTCGTATTTATAATATTAGCATGGAAGTATGTATGTTGCTGACCGAAAATAAAGAGATATGACCAAAATATAGAGATAGAGAGCTATCTCTATATTTTCTGTTATCAGTAGCACCATTTACTGTTATCTAACCATTGCCTAATTGATATGGTGGTTTTTATGGAGTTGTAGTCAGTTAAAAGTCATTCAAAGGTCAAAGTCATGGTAACACCCTCTTCATGTAGGATGTTGGATATCCATGTTTGCCAGCATGATTGCCAAGCTGTTATAGCACAATCAACGTCGATCGTGGGCCCTTCTGCGTGTTCATAATCGTTTACATTGCTCAAACATTGGCTAAATGCTAATGCCAAACATGTAAGTCGAGAAGACTTTTTTTATGATTAAATTGTAGGTTCACCATTTGATTGTTCATGTTAGCCTGGTGATTCTCGAGTTAGATATAGTTTGGCTGAACAATGATGGTTTTGACTTTTGGTCATGGTGGAGTAAATGTGGTTGTGATCAAATGGTGGTTGTGATCACCTGGTGGTTGTGATCACCTGTTGACGGTGATGATGATGCGCAGGTAGTATGACGCCAACTCCGCGCCCTAACGAGCGATCGTAACAGTTTGTGGCCTAACCACCATCACCGAGACGTACGTAGTGTGTGGTATATGCTATAAGCGGTAGCGATCTAGAGATGGTGCGCAGTTTCTACGATTGGAAATTGGGTTTCGATTTTAAGTTTTAAGTTTGAGTTGAATTTTAACGTCAAAAGCTATAATAATATCAAATTTTAGGCTAATAATTTGGTTATAATCCGTTTCGGCGTAAAAATTCACCCACTCATGTTCACAAACTTTTAAAATATATTGTAAGTGAAATTGTCGCCAAAAACTTTTGCTACTGCTCTTCACTTTCTGCTCTGCTTTGGAGTTTACGGATGAATTTTGAAATAAAAAGTTTTGCGCGCAACCAACAAAACCTTTCCTACTGCTTTTTATAATATTTTGCTTTGGAGCTTAGGAGATGAATTTTGAAATCCAAAGTTCCTCCGTAACTTCTGCCGAATTCGTTTAACGCGCATTTAAATTCTCCTTGATAGTTTTATTTTGCTATGTTCTTTTCCGGATCTCAAGGTATCTCCCCTTTTGAAATCAGGACTGTTATTTAAGCTAGAAGAGGCTATCAGACGGACGGACACACTTTCGGATTATACTATCACTGATCGCTATTCGCTACCGCTTGTGCCTTTCACTGTATACCGTCTTATGACGTCACAAGGGCGTGTGTGTATACAAACCATGTGTATACTGCTTGTATACAATGTGTATACAGTGTATAGTGTGTGTATACAGTAGGACGTTAGCAAACTTCGTAGTGGCGCGTGCTAGGTGATGGGCGATGGCTCAGTGGATAATGATAGGTCACAAGTTCGAATTTAAATGAGGGATTTTCTTTTTGTCTTACTTTTGAATATAGCTATTGCTTTACATCAGGGGTTCCCAAATTTATTTTGTCTATCGCCCATTTTGAGAAAAAAATTTGTTTTAACGCCCCCCATTGTTTCAACATAAAATGCATCCAGATAAAATGAAATTACAAATCACCACTCAAGCCTCTAAACAACGCCCCTATTTTTTTATGGGTCCCACGCCCTTTAGACCTTCAGCGCCCACACCCCGGGTTATCGCCCACTTTGGGAAAGGCTGCTCTTCATAATATTTGTTTCAGATGTTGACCGTATTTTCGGTTCTCCGAAGTTGGTTTATCGCGCGGAAACCGTACATTTTTCCCTAATTGAGACGATCCATTGTTGAAATCGACAATGGATTTCGCCGTACAAATTCATCAAAATCGGTTTAACTCGTAACTCGTGAGGAAGAAATCGACATTCAGACATTTTGGCATTGCGTGTACGGTTTCCGCGCTGTTAACAAATTGTCGGAAAGTATAGTTGCAGTAACGTCATACCTTTACAAAAATGCATAAAACCTTCTTAAATCTTGAAAGAACTCCAAAATACAACCCCAAAACTGAACATTCTAGGGAAAGAGAAATCCTAAGGCTCTGTCCCCATCAGACACGGCGCGGCGCCGCCACCGTGTTACGGCACGACGCCGCCACCGTGATACGGTACGGCGCCGCACCGTGTCACGGTGCCGCGTACTGTGCGTCCCTATTCAGTCGATATTTGCGCTCGAACGAGAGTGCTTGTCTGGATAATGGATATGGATCGCGAAAAAATTATTCTCTTGTTGTTACTAAGACGAAGATTGAAAAAGAATCATTAAATATTTTTTGAAGTCGGTTAAAAAGAAACCGAGGAAATTTTATCTATTATTTATTATAGACAAAATTTCCTCGGTATACATGACAATATTTGCATTACGCGACTTTGATATGTATTTTCATATTATGCCTGGTTCAAGTTTGGACACAAATTTTGTTCGGAAGTTTCACCAGAATAGGGGCGCACGGTGCACCGTACACGGCACCGTGTCACGGTGCGGCGCCGTACCGTATCACGGTGGCGGCGCCGTGCCGTGTCTGATGGGGACGCAGTCTAACTTACGATAAACTAAGTGTACATCCACCCTTACACCCTCAAATCCACAACCGAGTGTGCGCACAGCCTTACGGCCAGTCCGCTATCACCTCCAGTCTTCAGTCTTCCCCCAGTCGCGTAGCTAACGCGTCAGCGGTCGGACGCGAGTGTTTAGGGGTGTAGAGGGGGTGAAATTTAAAAAAGGTGTGAATTTTTTGATATTGCGGTAGATTTTTTTGGAGATATTCCGAGGAAAATCTCTTAGTTTTCTTTATGGATTTTTTTGGTTTCTTTGTGAGTTATGTGAAGGGTAGAATTGACTTGTGATGTGCATTTTTGGTATGGCATTTTGTTTTAGAATTGATGCGTTTAGAATAGTTTTTGAATTTAGGTAAATACAAATAATCTTTTTCTAATTGTTGTACCTAAATACATACTTTGTTATTCATACAAATTGGTTTTGTTGTTCTTCAGAATAGAATAATTAATAAAATTAAACATTTTAGTAAACTTAATATTACCTGTAAGTTCGTTGCTCCTAAAATCAGTTTATCTCGCGAAAACCATACATTCTTCCAGGATAATACACGTCCTAATTATATTCTTTTCGGAACTCCTAGCATCTTCCTCGTTTCAAATTTCATCAAAATCGATGCAGCCGTTTAGGACGAGTGGTATTAACGGACGAACAGAAAATTATATATTAACATTAATTAACACTAATTATCAATTAATTACAACAAATTGAATTTACTTGTACTAGGAAAGCATAAGGTAAAAGAAGGTCTCGCAACACGGAACCTAGAACTGTTTAGCATTGCTATAAGGATCTAACGTCCTTTAAGGTATAGAAGATATGTTATATTGTAGGAAAAACTAGATTTTTTCTTATTTATAACCCTGTATACTGGTGTATTTGTATACTATATACGGTATATTCAATTAAAATATAAATTCTTTACTATTATAAAGTTGTTTGAAATTATTTTAGAAAGAAACTTGCATTTAGCGCCACTTATATAAGTATAGTGTGGTCGCTGAATAGAAAGAAATTCGATTAATCTTGCTCCTTGTCTTTTTCACTCGCACTGTATGAAAATTTTGGTACCTTTTTTCCACGTACACGTTATGACTTATGCGAGCCGCATAACAATATTTTCGTTTTCCTGTGAAAGGGACACAGCTATAGTTTGGACGAATTCTTCTCTTTTCAGTGACCAGACTGTAGCATCATAATGCGTCTGTTTTAAAATATTTGTACTGAATACTCTTTGCGAAGTTATTATTAAAATTAATGAATATTATGTTGTTTGAAACATCTCATAATTTTCGGCGTTCTGTATACATTTAGTATGCCAAGTATCTTCATTAGAGTTAATAACAATCTTTTGTTTATGATATCCTAGTAGCAGATGCCTCATATAATTATATATGAATGATATGAATCGATTGAAAATGACAAACTTAGACTCAGTTAGGTCGTTTTGTATTTGCTAATTTCTTGATGCGACGCGCACATTATGACGAACCGCAGCGGAGTGGGCCGCATTCTCCATACAAGTTTTATGAAGTAAAAAATGTATAAAGTGCGGCCCGCTGCGTTTATTATAACGAATACGATAATGTGCACATACTTTGTAGAATATTTCCGACGCCTGAACTGTAAACATTTTAAACCGTTTAACATACGAACGCGTTACGAAGTCGTAAATTTCCGTCGTTAAAATTTATTGCGAAACGCAAGTCTGTTGGCCGAATTATATAAAAAAAATCGGGTAAGGTCTTACCGGGATCTAAAAGGAATATTCACAACTGAAATTGGAACTCTAGTCTATTTAGTACAGCCTTTCCTAAAGTGGGCGATAACGCCCCCTTGTGGGCGCTGAAGGTCTGAAGGGGGGCGTTGTGGGACCCAGAAAAAATGGGGGCGTTGTGTTAGAGGCTTGGAGGGTGATTTATTTCATCCGGATGCATTTTAAATTGAAATAATGGGGGCGCTTAAATATAACTTGTTCTTAAAGTGGGCGGTAGACAAAATAAGTTTGGGAACCTGTGATTTAGTATGTATAACGTAGAAAGAGACGACTTTCCTTTTTCCCTTCCCATCCCTACCCTCCCCTATTCCCTCTTAAAAGGCCGGCAACGCACCTGCAGCTCTTCTGATGTTGCGAGTGTCCATGGGCGACGGTAGTTGCTTACCATCAGGTGACCCGTTTGCTCGTTTGCCCCCTTATTTAATTAAAAAAAAAAAAAAAAAAAACGTGTTTCGATCTACAGCTCTATTTCATCCATAGTTTTAGAATAGAGCTCAGACTTTTTCTCCGGTAATCCGAAGTACCGAATTTTTCAGCAATTCATTGCTGTCGCTGCGGCGCAGTGTTGCCTGCAGTTTCACCTTAAACGCCAACGTTGCATAATTATTTTTGTTGATAGATGGGATTTTTGGCGTTCTTGGGCAATAACCAATCAGGTTACTCGGGTCCTTACAGTTCATTTGGATTTTTTTTATGAAATAAGGGGGCAAACGAGCAAACGTGTCACCTGGTGGAAAGCAACTTCCGTCGCCCATGGACACTCGCAGCATCAGAAGAGCTGCAGATGCGTTGCCGGCCTTTTAAGAGGGAATAGGGGAGGGTAGGGATGGGAAGGGAAGGGAATAGGGGAGAGGATTGAGCCTCCGGTAAACTCACTCACTCGGTAAAACACAGCGCAAGCGCTGTTTCACGCCGGTTTTCTGTTAGAACGTGGTATTTATCCGGTCGAGCCGGCCCATTCGTGCCGAAGCATGGCTCTCCCACGTCTAAAATATATCATAAAAATTTTCATGATAAATCATCTTGTATTGGATAGATTGGTTGGGTTAGGTTGTTTCTCAATCTGTTTCCAATGATTAATACTATCAGAACGTAATGTTGTGCTAATCTAAACTTTAGTAAATATAATCACAGTAACTATTATTCGACTAAACCCCGCAACCCTGAAATCAAAAGTACAACGTTACAAGTGTAAGAAAACTTAAATTGTAACTATTTACCAAAAAGTGCAAAAGTGTAGTCGAACGACAACAAACGTTCGAAGTGCACAGAAGCGTAGCAACGATTGTGCGAAGCGAAACAACAAGACTGCGAAGCGTAGCTACTATTATGTGTCAAGTGTGAAGCGTGACGTAACCATGGCAACGCAGCCGCCTCGAGTTTCTCGCAATGTGTCGCTGCCGGCCGGGAGACAGCCCCCCACAGTGGGGATGCTCGCGAGGAGGACACTGTCTGAGAGGTATTACATACTATTGATGTTAGACTTCGGTTAGTTGTGTGACTTCCATCAGTTTAATGACTTTGGGTTGTTATGTATGCTTTTATGTAGAGTTGTATGACTTCGGTTCTCTAAACGAAGTGTCACAACTTCGTATAACTTCGCTTCTGTGACCGAAGTGTTCCAACTCTTTTTATTCGGTTACTTCGGTTCGGTTCGGTGTAATTACTTCGGTTGGAGTAATGATTTCGCCTAGCTGGACCACTTAACGTTATCCAGTACTACTTTGCTGTATGATGAACGACTTCGTTGTATTTTCTGTTGTATTGCTTCGCGTTAATTTAAATGACTTCGTTAAATGATCATTGATCATTTACTTTGCTGACAAATAAATATATCTACGGCTATATTTCAAGGAATTAGTTGTAATTCTATTTATCGACGTCAATAAAAAGGTGCGTTACATTCAGTTGGTATTTTAAATCCCGTAAATGTATTTTAAATGCATTTTATGTTAACAACTAATCATTGAACAAAACTCGTATCGCTTCCGTTGATAGTGTATGTCTGTATACAATGTTTTTACACTGATTCATCTGTCTGACATTATATCAATGTTCAATTGTACTATAGCAAAGTTGCTCCTCGATCAGGATGCTTAGTAAAATTGTATTTGAAAATTTAGAGGGCGAAGTTGGAAATCAAAATAACATTTGACATAAGCAAGCGCCATGTCACTTAACGACTCGTTAAATCAGATTCTTGTACATTACCTATTTTTAATGATTTGGGAGAGACAAAACGATAAGCTTAGGACCTATCCCTAAGTAACCGCGCTTTTTGAGTTTTGGTTCTTTGTTTAATCACTAGCAGTATTTACAAAAATAATAGAGTCATAATATTAATCTTAATCATTAAAGAATTTAAAATATTTACGTAATTGTCTTTCTAATTAGAAAATCTTCAAAGACGTCTGCCAATATGCGTCAAACAGTTCTAAAATAGTTAAACCATAATAAATACTGTAGCTATTTTGATGACGTTTCAACGTCTACGTTTTATGCGTTCCTGGTAATTATTGAATATTGATATTATATCGTCTAGGTATAGAAGGGGAAATGTCCTTAACTTTAATTTAATGAAGAGTTTGACAGAAGCCGCAATGAGGCCCATGTTTTTAAATATTAAATTTATAGTAAATACAGACACATAACTTTACAAGGCTTGTTTGCATTAATATCTGGCATATTGTAAAAGACACGACAGACAAAGACAGCGGACTTTGAATAGTTTAAGGTTGTGTAAATGTCATTATTAGTAAGAGAAGTATCTGCGATTATATTTTTGATTTATAAAACAAAATTCGAACCTGCGAGTTGCGACTACTCTTTTGGCCGAGTACAATTTTTTGTCGCTTTTTGCCTTTTTCTTGTAGTAAACTGCCTCCCGTCGAAAAGCGACACAAACTCGCTCTCAGCACACCTCATCTTCTTTATATTCTTACATCTGCTATACCGCTCTACTTCTGTTCTGTTGCAGTGACCTCGAGCCGGGCGCGGCGACGGCCCCCTCCGGATCTTCTAGCAGCTCCAGTTTATCTTCTAGAAGCAACGAGAGTAACACCGTCCCGCCTGACCAAGGTGAGAGAGAGAGAACTTTGGTACGAATTGGTTAGCTTCGCGAAAACCTAGCTAGTCGAGTAGGTACTAAGGTCTGGTCGAAAGCTTTTTTGATAAAATAAGGGCGCAAACGAGTAAACTGGTCACTTGATGGATAGCAAGTACCATAGCCCATGGACACTAGCATCATTAGAAGAGCTGCAAGTGCGTTGCCGGCCTTTTGCGTTGAAAGCCGGCGACGCGTTGTTGTGCGCAAATTCGTTTATCGCCCGGAAATTGTATATTTTCTGGGATAAAAAGTACCGATATGTCCTTTGCCGGGACTCAAAGTATCTCCATACCATAGCAAAATCGGTTCAGTGGTTGAAGCCTGAAAAGGTAACAGGCAGATACACTTTCGCATTTATAATATTAGTATGGATTATAACTAGGTTTAAACTTTGACCTTCACAACTTCTATGTAACTAGTTAATATAACGGGGTGGAATCTACCCCCTCCCACGGGGCTAATGCATTTTGCCACTAATTGATGTATTCTCACTAAATTGGTGCAATTACTAGAGTGTTTATAATTTGTTTTGTTATGTCTAGGTCATGTTTTATTCCTAGAAATTGGTGTATCATTTAGAGTTGTATAGTTCGGTCGTAGAGCACGTAGAGTCGTGATAGCTACTTGTCTCTTTCTCTTGATGTTGCTGTCGCGTTTAGACACACGATAGACCGAGATAGGAATAAATGTGCGTGTTCTGTGACGTCCCTACGAATTTTACTAGGGCAGCAGACAGTAAGGTGATGTTTAAAATTATTGAGATCTGGTCGTTTGTATAGTTTATGTACTTCAAAATATATCAAAATACCATTTGGGACCCTATTCTTAGATCTAGAATGTCAATTTGAACGCAGGCTGTCTCACAACGCTCATACCATTTCGGGCGCCAGTTAGACAGCCTGTGATCGAAATGATATTTGACTCTTGAGAATCACATTTTCCATACATATTCCAAGATTATTCACACATCTTATGGTAATGCAGCGTGCCCCAAAAGACAAAGACACCAACATCTCTCCGTCTCTTTCCAGCGTCCCAATCAGACTGGTCGGAGGAGGAGGAACCTCTCGCTGCCCAGTGGTCTGACAGTCTGCCGCCAGCCGTCCGAGACGCCCTCGTCCTGTCGGCGCGGCTGCGGAAACGACAGGAGGTTATACATGGTGAGTGTACTGTTGGTTGTGTTATGTTAGCCTGGTAGATGCAGAAAGAGATAAGATACTACTGGTGGTGTTATGTGAGCCTGGTAGATGCAGAGTAAGAGATAAGATACTACTGGTGGTGTTATGTGAGCCTGGTATAGGGATTAGGGATTTAGAGCACGATAGTACACTACTATAATTGCTGTTATGAAAGTCTGGTAGACACAGAGTGAAATATACAGGCTCTACGTCGCGTTGGAACATGATGATTGTCACCATGTTTGCGAAGATGTTGTTGACGATCACACAGTTGATGACGATCAGATGCATTGTCCATCACTGACCAATAGAGAGGCCACACCATATTTCTAAGATAATAGGTACGGGACCAAAGATTCAGGCTTCTGCAAATACTTTTTGGTTTAAGGATCCATTGGTGGACTTTTAAAATTAGAAGACAAAAATATCATGGATTTCATATTCATTCACCTACTTATTGCATAATTTATCTAATCTTTCTCTTAAATTTCCAGAGCTGATAGTCTCCGAGGGCTCCCATGTCCGGTGGCTGAAAGTCCTCGGCGTGGACTTCCTCAAACCCCTCGAGAGGCAGCCCACTCTCCTCTCAGCGGAGGAGCTGCGCGCGCTGTTCCCCAACCTCCCCTCGGTGCGAGAGAGACACTCGCGGCTGTACGCGGAGCTCAGAAGTGCGAGAGAGTCTGCGCCGCAGCACGTGGTGCAGATACGACCCATAGCTGACGCGCTTTTGAATACGGTGAGTATTATTACCTGCTGTGTGTTTATGTTAGCCTGGTAATTTGTATTGGTTTGGTATTAAGTTGATGATTGGGAAATCTCAAAATTGGCTAGCCTTATAGCCTAATGTTACAATAAATAATCTGTTGCACATAAACCATGACAATCAAATCAGTAGTTTAGGCGCTTTGACGACTAACATCGTGCACATACACCACGGGACTGATTATGAGTTGTGACGTCTTGCATCGCACTATAGAAGTTTTTTTAATACCTCCTCGCTCGGGTGGCAGATTTTACAAATTTTATTTATCATGATCTTCATTTGCTAGAATATGGTAACAAATATATGAATATTATACTATCACATTCCCTCAATTTTCTCTGTTCTTAAGGATCTTGTATAATTTCCAGCTGGGCGAAGCCGGCTACGCGGCCTGCCTGTCTAAGTTCTGCCAGGGTCAACGCATGGCGCTGGACGCGTTAAAGGAACGGAGACGAAAGAGCAAGGAGTTACAGCAGTTCCTGGCTGGACGGGAACAGCTGCCGCGCTGTGGACGGCTCCAGCTGCGAGATCTACTGGCCTGCGTGTGGCAGAGGTGAGGCGTCACTGGGGTGACAGTGGGTAGGCCGGAGCTGCAGCAGTTTGAGCGGTCTGATGGAGAGACTGTCAGCAGGGGATGGAAGAGCAGTCTCTTACGATTACTCAGACTGTAGCAGACATGTCTGGTGAATGGTGATGAAAAGAGTGTTTCTTCTACTTTCTGATTGGTCAGGACTATAAAAATCAGTTTTTGACATTTATTTCTACATCGGATCTGAAGAAACTTCGGTAGCGCGATTCAAAATCGTGCAACTGCTTGGTCCACTATAACAGTAGGACCCAAAACTGGAAACCATAATAAAGTTTTATTTTTTGTTCATTTTCATCCCCAATTCTTAAAATTCCACATCCAATTTTCAGTGATCATTGATGTCACATTCCAGGTTGACGAAATACCAGCTCCTCCTCGAAGGCATCATCAAGACGGTGCACGAGGGCACCAACGATGCTGAAGGCGACTCCGACGACGCGCCCGAAGACGCGGCGCGGCTGAAAGCGGCGTTGGCCGTGGCCAAGGAGGTGCTGCATAGCGTGGACACCGCGATCAGGACCGCGGAGAACGAGCACAGGTGAGAGAGAGAGAGGGATGTTGTGAAGGTGTGAAAGAGAGTATTACAGAGAGATTACTACCTGATTGTCTAACTAGTAAGATGATCCATGCGTCGGATGGGCTGGTAAAGGTCTACGCCTGATCTCTCGCCGGTCGCATTGGTCGTCCGTCCCACTGGGTTATGTCGAGAGTAAAGGAATAGAGAGTGCTCTTGTGTACTGCGCACTCACCTGGGCACTATAAAATTACTCCTGCGTAACTGGCCTGTTTTCAATGATACCGGCCACCGTCACCGAAACCCTTGTGCAGGAGTTATTATTAGGTCTTTCGTGTCAAATAGCTCTCGAATATCACAAAATAGCTGTCGTATTGCACGATATAACTTCAATATGTGTTTATGTAAAGACCCTACCAATTACCATCGACCTGGTGGCAAATGAAATATCGAAAACCTTTATTGGAGTACTATTACGATTATGCTGCAGCCCCTTACGCACATATTAAAACTTCTATCTATTTCAGGCTGCGCACCATTCAGTCCAAGTTGGAGATCCGTGTCGGCACCCTGGAGCGAGCTGAGGCGGAGGAGCTGAGGAGGACAGACCTCACGCAGTGCCGGCTGCGGTACGAGGGAGAGCTGCTGCTGAGAGCCGACACCAAGAAGACAGCTGTGCTGGTGAGTAGCTGCCGGGATGAGGACAGCTGTGCTGATGAGTAGCTGCCGGAATGAGGACAGGTGTGCTGGCGAGTTGCTGCCGGGACGAGGACAGCTGTGTTGGTGAGTAGCTGCCGGGATGACGACAGCTGCGCTGGTGAGTAGCTGCCGGGATGAGGACAGCTGTGCTGGCGCGTAGCTGCCGGGACGAGGACAGGTGTACTGGTGAGTAGCTGTCGGGATGAGGACAGCTGTGCTGGTGAGTAGCTGCCGGGATGACGACAGCTGTGCTGGTGAGTAGCTGCCGGGATGAGGACAGCTGTGCTGGCGAGTAGCTGCCGGGATGAGGACAGCTGTGCTGGCGAGTAGCTGCCGGGATGAGGACAGCTATGCTGGTGAGTAGCGACCGGGATGAGGACAGCTGTGCTGGTCAGTAGCTGCCGGGATGAGGACAGCTATGCTGGTGAGTAGCGGCCGGGATGAGGACAGCTGTGCTGGCGAGTAGCTGCCGGGATGAGGACAGCTGTGCTGGTGAGTAGCTGCCGGGATGACGACAGCTGTGCTGGTGAGTAGCTGCCGGGATGAGGACAGCTGTGCTGGTGAGTAGCTGCCGGGATGAGGACAGAGCTGCAAGGATGAGTACATATATTTAAAAAAAAAAAAACGTTTTGCACTCGGGAATGCCGTGGTAAAGCAGCATAGCATTTTTTATCAACTTATGCAATTATAATTCGCATACGTCTAGTCGCACGCACACACACCATAAGGTAGGGTGGAGGAGGAGGAGAGTGTTAGGTGTTTTTCGTTACCGAATTTCTTGATACGGTCTCCGCGCTCAAAGCCCGCGACAATAGCTATGTAATGGCTTAATAACGTATAGTTTCAAACACATACTTATCTTCTCATTCTTCTGTTCACAGGCGTTACTTCTAGAAGACAGGCTCGTGTTACTACAGCGTGAGGGTGACAAATTCGTGCTACGACCGGTGCCCACCGCGGCGGCGGGTGCCCAGTTACTACCGGTGATTAAGTGGTGAGTCAGTGGCGTAGATGGTCAAGAGAGATACAGTGGCGGAGATAGACTAAGGGGATACAGTGTTGTAGATAGACTAGGGGGATTTACAGTGGCGTAGCTAGACTGGGGCCCCGTGTCGGGTTAGGTGTTACAATCAACGCCGAAGTTATAAAATATCTAAAAGTATATTTGTTTGTCATCTCTGCAGGTTAAAAATTTTATTTAGATGAAACTTGGTATAGCAATGCTTCAACTAATATTATGCATAATCTAATCTCTCTCTCATCTAATCTCTCTCTCCGTAGGGACAAGGTGCTGTTCCGGCCCAACGCGGCGGTCCGCAACACTTTCTTCCTGATGAACATCAACGGCATACAGATGCACGAGCTGTCAGCGACCACCGCTGCGGAGTACGCCATGTGAGTCCACTCTCCCTTTTTAGGGGGGCTTAAGACGTTCCTCGTTCTCCTCTATATATGTGGATTGGGGTGCCCACTGTCCATACTCCCCTACATGTTTCTACGTGGATGACTATTCGTTACTAGTGGGCGCCAATTTAGACTCAAGAGCCTTTTATTTTTCATTTAAGTTTGTCTCCAACACCGTTTGATTATCGACTCTAGCACACGCAAAATGGTGTTTGTTTTCCAAATTCTTGTACAAATTTTGTAAAAAAAACATGTGGCACTCGGAGCCTGCTGCGATAAAGCTATTGTAAAACATTTTGTGCCAATATGACACCAACTCTTAAAAAAACGAAATCATGTTACCGCTTATAGCGCGATGTAGCTGAAAAACAGCGCCATCTATTATGAATTATTGGAACTAACTTAACTTCTTTATAAACATTAGACGTTAGACGATGATAGGTGTTTTTTGTAATGGAATTTCTTTAATTCGGTCGCCGCGCTCAACGCCCGCTATAAAAGCTATGCAATAGCTTAATAGGCCTTATTCTGTGCACGTTAGAGTCGATATTACCACATCAGATTTATTAAAAATAATGTTTTCCACAGCTGGGTGAAACACATACAAGAGTCTCCGCTCGCGCGACTCGCCGAGGTCAAGTCGGTCGCGCCGCCTGCGCCCCCGCCGCCCGAACACCACGGTATGCCTTATTTGTATAGCGGTAGAGCTCAAATTGCTTCAACATAGATGCTATCATGTTAAAATGGTAATGACATGGTAATATTGTAAGGTTTCTATTTGCTTGGCAAAGTTGTTGAAGTTGTTGACCACTGTGTCATTGTTTTGAGATTGGATTTTAGTATGCCAAAGTGTGTCTTATTTGTATGGGATAAGAGTTCAAATTGTATTGGGAATTGAAATAACATTAACAATTTTATATTCCAGGTACAAATGTATCACGAAATCCATCAGACGCTTCTGAGAAGTCCACGACTAGTACTCACTCGTGCGAGCAGGAGGCTGCGACAGAGACGGAAGATAGGCGGGACACGGAGGAGAGAGAGAGACAGAAACAGGACGAGGAGGAGAACGAGAAAGGGACGGAGAAGGGGGCGTCCAGCGAGAGAGACAGCGAGGACAAACACACGTGAGTAGTGCTGTCTCGCTTACACGTCATATGTGAGAGGGAGAAGAAACATACGGCGACTGGTGTGTTGTTTTCTCACTCACATGTCATATTCATATTTCTTTATTTGCTTCAAAACTGGTACATTTTGGTGTTACAGTTAATAGTCAGTTAATAGTCACATTATTATGTGTGATGGAGATGGAAAAGAAGTGGAAAAGACAAACCTGTAGATATTATATTTTATGAAAATAAAATTGTATAGTGCACTTCTGAATATTTTGTAGTTTATAAATTATTATTAAAAACACATTTCTCTTACTTTTATTTAAACTTAATGCAGATAGTAAAATATTTTAGCAGTTTTACATGAAAGTATTTTTTTTCTATAAACGTGTGAGCATGCATGGATAACCAACTGAATTATGACGTAAGTTGGCTGTTTACTTTAGAAAAGCTTCGCTACTCAGTTACTTGTTTTATAACTAGATGGCGTTGTTACAAAAAATATCGCGCTGTGTTGTTTTATAGTTTGTGCGTTTTAAGATAATATGCGTGACACATTACAATTGACAATAGTAGGGAAGTTACCTAACAAAAATTAATCGATAATTTAAAAATATCGAATTACTTCGTAAAGGAATTGCAATGGAAATTATCGATTTCGTACTGACATTTCAGTGGCGATTTAAGATGGCCGCCCTTTTTTTTATCGATATGATTTAGATTCAACAGTGTCAATCTCCATTGACATTGGTTCCGTTTCATGCATCTGACATTTTTCAAATGTATTCGTAAGAATAATTTTATACTCCTATAATGTAATTTTATATTAAATAGTTAGCATTTAGCAACATTTCATTTTTATTGATTTACAATAATTAGGAAACATTTGTTTTTGTACATTTAATATAAATTATTACATTTTGTTTTTTTTTTGTTTTCTTGTAAAATAAATCCGTGGCAAGGAGTATGAGAACTGTCAGCCATATCATCTTAAAACGCACAAACTATAGTTAGTAGTTTCTAACCACTATTTTCTAGACTGAAATGAACAGCCACTCTTTGTATAAACCTTAGGCTCTTGTTGTATTTGTACCCAATTGCACCAGGAGGGGTTATGTTTTTCAAGTATATTATGTTAGTAAAACGTGTATTATGTGTGTGTGTAATACAAGCTGTATCCCGTAAACTGCTAGTCGGATTTGATCTTGCTAGAATTTTAATTGTGAGAACTACACTGGGTCAGAACAGTTAGGTGGTTTTATTCTACAGGGTGTAACAACAATAAGTGATAATACTTTAGGGTGTGTACGTGTTCCTTGTAGAGAGTTCACTGTAAAAGTGGCAGTGCTGAAAGACCAATTTTTTTTTTCAATTTTGTATGGGGAAACTCGTGACGCTGGGGCCTGGGGCGCTTACCCATACAAATCACAAAAAAATTTTGGTCTTTCAGCGCTGCTATTTTCACAGTGAACTCTCTACAAGTAACACGTACACACCCTAAAGTATTATCACTTGTTTTTGTTACACACTGTATAATCATGAAATTAATTTACTGTTTCTGTTTCCGCTATAACTTATCGAGTTCTACCCCCCCCCCCCCTTTCATTTCCATTAATTATTATCTCCCCCCAGCCCGACCGTCGGCCGCATCAGCACGCATCTCGAGTCTCCCGCCACCCTCGAGTCGTGTACCGTCACCGCCTCAGTCTGCACCGCGTCGCGTTGCGTCACGCCCGCTGAACGACTACGGAGGTTGGACGCGGCGGTGACGCGAGCGCTGCGGGCGAAGGCGGCGGCCGCGGCGGAGATGTTGCGGGTGCCGGTCGATCAGGCGGAGCAGTTGGCCGAGATAGCGGCCGAGGATACGCTTAGACAGCTGGGTGAGTGAGGGAGAGAGAGACACGCTGAGGTATTTGGGCGTGTGTGGGTATAGCATTATTCATAATATATGCAGGTACACGCAAACACTTGCGTGTACGTGTAATGTGCATATATTATGATTGTGTGTGTGTGTGTGTGTGTGTGTGTGTGTGTGTGTGTGTGTGTGTGTGTGTGTATAAGTCTGTGTGTGCGTGTACGTATATTATTGCGTGTATGTGTGCGAGGAATATGAAGTAGTCAGTGTCACTGCGGAGTGTGGACACACCGAGGCATTTGTTGTGTGGGATATTTTTTTTTGTTTGTTCGCGAATAACCTAGTCGTTTGTGAACCGATTTTGATTAATCTTTTTTTGTTGGAAGTAGGATACTTCACAGGTGGTCCCATGACAAATTAATACTGTTTGTAGTCGGTTAAAATTATATTGTAATATTATCTGACTCTCTCTTTCCCACAGAAGCGGGTGGCGATCGCGGGCCGCCGGACTTGCATCAACTTTTGCTAGCTGCGCAGGCGCAAGGTTAGTGTTAAAACTAAATGAATCATTGCTGTAGACTATAACGCGGTCGCCGGTTAAAGATAAATTAAAAAAATGCTATTTCACTCTTAATGCAGACCTGCGAAAGCTGTGGGCGAGCGAGGAAAACAAATGGCGTTAGACACTTTTTAAAACTTCTCCTTGTTTGACCATGGGTCACCTCTTGCAGCCGTTGTCGAGACTCATTATATTTACACAAGATTATTTTGTTTAAATTAGTATAGTATAATCTACATATATAATATATAATAGCTCGTCTGTTGCTCCCAAAATGGGCGTCTTACTCTAAAACTATTCAAAAGTAGCTACTTCTACTTTGACCACCGTTTTAGTATTTCGTTTCAAATATACACTTGCGCCACTAATAGCTTATTTATTAAAAATTCTTATTATATAAAAATTATGCATAGCTTTCATGGTATATTCAGTTTAATTTCTTTACTATAATCAGTTTAATGAGAGTAAGGACGAAGCCAAACGAGCGTAATTTGTGAGTCGTGAGCCGCAGAATTTCTGCCGGGCAGAATTCTGCTGCATTCAGTTTCATACAAAAGTCCTGTTTGATTTACACGAGCGTAATTTTGTGAGTCGTGATTTGTATTAAAAAAATTCTGCCCGGCTTCGCCCTAAATGGAAATTAAAAAAAAAACGAAAATGGTTTGACAATTCGTGACAGATGAAAGGATATTAACGTATTTATCGTTTCACAGCGAATCAGCTGACGGAGATACTGAACAGCGCGTTATCTGTGAGCGAGGGCGCCGTGGTCGCCGCGCGCGCCGGCCGCTGCGACCGCTGCTGTCGCCGCGACGCGCGACATCGACACAGCGAGACTAGAGGTACGTGTTACATACAGACCACAGAATAACAACATACAGTAAAATAACATTAACAACTGAGGTCCGATTACAACAACACCCAGCATTGAAAGTGATAATATTAGCATAAATTTTTACTTTGTGAAAGACACGGAAAACACAAAACGAAATAGAACTTAAAAGAGCTGTTCAAAGTACTCGTCGAGACGAATCTAACGAGCCTAAACTCGATGGGGTTATGTGGTTTTATTACGGAGTTCTTGTAGCCACCTTCGAGCCCCATAATCAGCTCAGCTCCGCGTCATCATAATATTGCATTATCTCGCATAGTTGTGGTAAATTTTTGCTCCGTTGTAGCAATATAATCAAGTTGTGTTTCGATACTCATTGTCCAGAGTTATGCAAACCTAATTTATAAGAGTACTAAGTACCAGGTAAACATAAACTCACGTCCACAGACGTCCCTGAGTCTGACAGTGACGAGACGTCCGGCAGACTGTCCGGCGCGCCGGACGACGTCGCCGACACGACGGAGACAGACGACGCTACAGGTAACTTATGATCTCCTGGTATTTCATGTTATTTTTCACCGCAGACCCCAAATTAATATAAAACCCTATAACAACAAAATAAAAATTTTGACAATCGGTTCACAAACGGTGGAGTAATCGTTGAATATACAAAAAAAAATCCACAGCCGAACGTATAACCTTTTCCTTTTTGGAAGTCGGTTAATTAATGATCACTTATATGAATTTGGGACGTCCGTTCATATTACGCACTTGTTAAGACTTCCCGATAATGTTACTCTTGTTTAATAAGAGAAAGGACAAAATATATTATATTAATATGCCTAGTATTGCGTTGACAAGATCATAAGACTCGAAACACGACTAGGCTTAGTAATCACGATTATTCACAGGGAACCCCGACCCCAACTCCGACTGGGCTCGCAGCAGCGAGGAGTTCTCCGGCGCGGCGGGCGCGGGCGCGGCGGCGCTGGCGGCGCGGCTCGCAGGCGCTGCGGGAGGTCTACAGGCGGTACTGGGCGCGCTGTTGGCGACGTTGCCAGCTCTCGAGGCGGAGAGGACGTCGCTCCGGCAGCAGTTGGCCGTGGCCAGGGAGAGGGCTGATAGAGGTGAGGGAGATGGATAGAGCGGAATTATAGAGGTGGGAGAGAGATAGCGTGATGAGAGAGGTGAGAGAGGGATAGATAGAGCAATGTGTATTACAAGAACCAATAGAATCGTTGCGCTGAACGTGGCCAGGCAAATGAAGTGTTTCTATTGGTTCTTAAAAACACATTCCTCGAAACGCAGTTTAGCTCATCTCCGGTGGAAACGTAGTCTAAAGATATGATATAGCAGGCTTACAGATATGTGAGAAAAGGATATCGTAGAGTATGTATAGGTGCAGTCATGCGCGTTGTAAAGAGGCGGGTCAAATAACATGTTACTGTTTTTGCCCCTCCATCTCAAAAGAAAAAAGAAGGTGTGAAAGATTGATAAAAATGAGACGTAGTACGTGAATATGTATCTAACGAAATGGGGCATAATAATGAGAAATAGAGCATTAGTTTTGTAATTAATGTTATAAATTCATTTGTTATAATTTTCAGATTACCACATGTCGGAGACACTACCCAGAGGGAACATGGACCAGTCAATACAGGTACAGCATTTATTTTATTAATTCATCATAATCATTGTTAGGTTAGGTTAGTGACAAGGCTATGGATGCGTTTTTAAATTAGCTTTTTAAAATTGTAAGAGGCAGCCCAACACCGTAGGCGGCAAGTCTGTCAATTGAATGTTTAGTAAGTTAAGTTTCATTGCACAATATAATAGTATATCTTTACAATATGAGCAGACCTTTAGCAATAAATAACCAGCTTTTATATATTTAATTATCTTACTAGATAAAACTCACGACACCATTGCGCAAGTGCCTTTTAATTTACCGTAACAAAAACTATCCTATGTACTCTCCAAAAGTATCTCCATATAATATTTTATCTTAAATGATCTTAATCAGTTCAGCCGTTTAATCTATGTCACAATATTAATGTTTTAATTTTGTATTTTTCAGGAGCAGCCGAGTCACGGAGGCTGACGGCCGCGCGATGCCAAAACGACAAAACTCTAAAATCCATCTAAACCGACACGGGTTCGACCCAACCAAATCGAGTGTATATTTTGTATCTTTTTAATATTAAGCAAATATATATTCCATTCTAGAGGTGTATATGTCGTGTATATAGAAGTATTATCCAAAAATCGACCCAAACGTAAACGTAATAGAGCTTATTTTCGTATTGGAGGCCGGCAGCGCTGAGGCCGCTACCGATGTGTAAATACTCCACATTCGGTGTTTCGTGTAAATTTATTTATTAGAGACCACATTTTTCGGCTACTTTCGGCCGATTGACGATTTTGGCCGCCAAAATTGGCCATTTATGTTAAGTAATAATTCCACGCGTACTGCCGCCTAGGAATATTGGCTGGAAGAGATGTTTTTCCACCAAACCAATGAGGGAAAAGGACACCGATAGTTTTTATAAGGGGTGAAAAGTATAGCCAATATTCCTCGAGCGAGTAAGTATATAGTCATAAGCTGTACACACAAGTGCCCAACGCAAGTACCTAGGTAATGCCATATAGCTGACATAGAGTACATGTTTCTATAGCATAGCTAAAATAGACACATTTTCCCCCAATTGTTCCAAGATCTGACGGTTTTTACTCGAAAATGATTAGATTTTTTTAAAAATATGACTTGTTTCCTCTTGGCCTTAATAAAAAAAGGTCAAAAGTTTAACAAGATAAAAAAACAGTTGTTAAAAAAATTTAGATATTGTGAAAATAGGTCATATTTTAATTTAATTAATAATAATATAATTAAGTAAATGACTTAATAAAAATGTTTTTAGGCCCTAGACAAGATCTGAAAGCAGTCAATTTAAAAATGGATTTTGTAAGATTTTGACTTATCATCTTTTGCCTCCCGGCTATGCTATAGTAAACTAATATAAACCATGTATAGTAATATAAGTACGCTACCACTAACTTAGAGAATGTCCGTACCTTTTTTAATGCAACTTTTTCAGCACTTTCGCTGAGTTTTATAACATATACACATATTATAATATGCATTTTATGTATACTAGATGTTTTAAAAGCGCTACTTAAAGTTCAAGTAACTCCTAAGTTTATTAACTGTAATGGCTGAAGTAACACAGTTTTGAGGAACATTTGACTATTTGCGTTTAAAAATAACGGAGAGAGATCATTAGATAATAATAGATTTTCTGAGAAGCGTTTTTTAAACATCCTCCCTCTTACTAATAAATATATTTTATGCAACATATACAAGGTTTGCTTGCCTCAGGGCCTGTTTCACCACTTCCTGATAAAGTGCCGGATAGGCTATCCACAACTTATTTGACAGATTCTCCATACTCTATCTGTCACGTTAAGTGGTGGATAGCCTATCCGGCACTTATCAGGAAGTGGTGAAACAGGTCCATAGTCTGGCACGTTGGAAACGTCACATTTTTATGTCGTGTATCTTTTCCAATATAGTACTCAACCCACAAAAATTACGTATCGAGTTATCAGTGCAGTCATGTTCTTTAGATCATTTAAAACAAGATTGCATTTATAGCTCAACAACAAAATAGTTGTGGGTTAATACACAGCGGCCAGCAGGCTTAGCATGGCCACCATAGAATTTTATTCTTACGGTAAAGTAGACAAAGTGGTGGATGTATAAAATCTCTTAGTTTGTCCGCAAAAACTGTCAGCATTTCTATTCCTTCGCATTTCTACAATGGCCATGCTAAGCCTGCAGTTATACTGAGCGTAAATATTATGTTTGTTAGTAAGGAGGAAAGTATCTACCCTCCATATACAAATTCCTATGTCGAGAGCTTTTTAAAAATATCTTTGTAATCGTATTATTAAGAAATTAACATTTTTGGATGCTGTTTAAATATTTATATATTGTATAACTTTTTGGGGATGTGGTCTGTTTCGGTATTTTTCACAAATGTTGCGTAAAAAATGATATTTATATGATTTTTAGCTTTTCTATCAATTTTTATTTTATATCGAAGAAATGTATTTTCTGTATAATATCTACGAAATCAATATTTTGGTGTTATAATCATAAGTACAAACAATGCCATATTTTTAGCGCATACAAACCAAAGTAGACCTGCGTCCCTGGTAATCTTTGCCGAGGGACATTATAAGAGTGATGAGTGATGACCACAGCCCCTATATAGCGCATTTCAAGATCAAATTGTAACATTTTATATTAGATACCAATAAACCATACAGCGATAGTGGTGTTGTTATTTTAATAACCTCTTCATGTATTATGGGTTCCTGGTACTCAATTATTATAACTTGGTAGTATTATATAACCTCTTTACTCGGTAATTACTCATAACTATATGCGTTTATAATTCCGTAGTATAACTTCTTTACTCGGTAGTATTATACTCTTGAGTATAATTACTATATTACTATATATAATATAATTTATAAACGCATATTTAAGAGGTTATGAGTATAATACTCATAACCTCTTAAATAGTCGTTTATAAATCCGTAGTATTATATTATAACCTCTTTATATATTATGATATGCGCACCTGGTACTTCAAGTATTATAGCTCGGTAACTGTATTATAGTATAACCTCTAACTCGGTAGTATTAAAATACCTTCATACACTATACGCTCGGTACTTTAGGCTCTAGTCACTAGAGAGAGATGTTTGTCGCAGTCCCACTGTCCACTAGAGCAGAGGTTCCCAAACTTATTTTGTGTACCGCCCACTTTAAGAACAAATTATATTTTAGCGCCCCCATTGTTTCTATTTAAAATGCATCCTGATGAAATAAATCACCCCTAAGCCTACACAACGCCCCCATTTTTTTCTGGGTCCCACACCGCCCCCTTAGCGCCCACAAGGGGGCATTATCGCCCACTTTGGGAAAGGCTGCACTAGAGTCTAGTGGATAGGACTGTAACAAATATTTATGGATAACAAGGATTCCCACAATGATCGTGAAGCTATTGCACAATCCCTCTACATGTTAGCCATGATGGGTAACCAAGATTGCGAACCTGGTATTTACAATCGACATCGATCATGAGCAAATATGCCCATCTACACGTTCGCAATCGTGGCCATCCATCAATGGCCAATGACATACTTGAGAGGGAACGAATCAATTAATGATAGCTTACACTAGTTTTATTATGTAGCTGTCTTTTGTAACCGTTTCTATTGAGTAATTAAAATAACAGAGAAAAAGTTTTTATTTACATTAACAGTAGTCTATTTGACTATTATACAGGCTGTTAACAAAACTAAGTGATAATACTTTAGGGTGAGTACTGTGTATGGATGGATCCTGTATAGAGTTCGCTGCAGTAGCGTCGTTAGGGGGGGGGGGAGGTTTTGACGCTGGGCGACCGCCCAGGGCGCCGGAGGGGCGCTAAAGGCAAACATAAGGGGCGCCAAATTTTTTCAACACTATCAGCAGTCACCCTGGGCGCCGAAGAAATCTCGCCCAGGGCGCTGGTAGTCCTAAAACCGGCCCTAGTTCGCTGTGAAAGTGGCAGCGCAGAAAGAGTATCTTTTTTATATGTATTATATTATGTAAAAATCACAAAAAAATTTTGCTCTTTCAGCGCTGCTACTTTCACAGTAAACTCTCTACACACATACACACCCTAAATTATCATCACTTTGTTTTGTCACACCTATGCCCATGCGGGGCCACAGCAGCACCGCCGTCAAGTCTACTGCACCAACAGCGCGATAGCTAATAACAGCACTGATGCGGTGAGTCCACCAGCTCCTGAAGGTAGACTTCTGCCGGTAGTCCAGTAGACCATGTGGTCTACTACGGCCTGTTTGGTCTTCTCCAGTTCTTCCGTCTCGCTGTTACCGAGAGAACTGGAAAGAGACGAAAAATATAAAAATGCGTGTGGTACTCTGGGATTGCCGCGGTATAGCTACTGCATAGTATTTTTAACAATGTAATATGCAATTGTAATTTGCATACGTCTAGTCGTACGCACTCTAACACCGTGACAAAGTCTAGCAACTCCGCACCTACCGACACCGGTTGGAGTGGGTTGTGTTAGGTTTTTTTCGTTACATAATTTCGTGTTTTGGTCGCCGCGCTCAAAACCCGCGTAAAAGCTATGCAATAGCTTAAAAATATGTTACTAACGCGATAAATATCAGTATGTGTCTAAACACAGTAGGCCGAAGTTAGGTACGCGGCGTAAATTCCGCATGATTACGCCCGCAATGTCAAACGCATACAAATACGGACGGAACGCGACGGAATAGTGTGTCATCGGTAATTTAAAATACATTGTGGGCGTAGTCATGCGGAATTTACGCCGCGTAACTTCGGCCTAGTGTGTTTAGACACTTAGGCCCGTATAAATAGTCAGTACTCAAGATGCATCTCGGTCTCAAGACACGGTTCAAGCTCTGTGATTGGTTGGCTGTCAAAATTTGGACCAATCACAGAGCCGAACCGCGTCTTGAGACCGGGTCGCATCTTAAGTACTGACTATTTATACGGGCCTAACTCTGTGTGTTATCTCTTCAAGCTTAAATTGTTGAACCGAATTTGGAATAAGCATACCTTGATAATGTTTATCATTTAACCAGAAAACTGTACGTTTCCCCGTGAAAAACGAAGTTCGGCGCAAAAAATAAATTCTCAATAATTACGTACGTACATTTTTGAAGTCGATTTTTATCTTTTTAAAATACTTTTATTTAGACTATACCATAAAGTTAATATACCTATACATATATTAAGTTTATGGACTAGACTCACCTCACAGCTCTACAGTGTGACACGCCGTCCACGACATACACGGGCGCGTGTTGGTGCGCGTCGGACGCGTTCGGCCCGACGGGCGACCAGGGGTCCGCGCCGCCCGCGACCGACACCACGCGGTCGGGCAGCTGCGACCCCCACAGCAGGTTGGTGCGCGATATACCCGCGCGGAGGAAGGTGGGCGTGAACCTGAAAATATATAAGTAAAAATAATATATTTTTTTTCTGAACGTCAGGAAAAGGAAGAAAAATAAGAGAAAGAGTGGTAAAAATAGGACTGTCAAAGACGGAGTATAAAACAAAGCTTAGGGTGTGTTTGTGTCCTCCACATAGAATTCATCGTGAAAGTGGCAACGCTGAAGGAGTTAATCTTTTATAATGTAGATATGCCGTATAGGCATATACATGACGTTAGGGCTTTTTTCATAGAAACGTAGAACTCTATCAACGAAAAAAAAAAAGTGTCCATGGCGTGATGGACCACAATTAATTAAAATTCATAATATTATTTCAATTATCCTTGGTGCGAAAAATCTAAATAATAAAATAACAAAAAAAAGGATATGGACGAACAGTCCATAGACGGCCACAATTTTATAATAAAAAAAAACTCTATCAACGCTGCGTTTTTCACATACTCTATACAGGGTGTAACAAAAATAAGTGATAATACTTTAGGGTGTGTACGTGTTCCTTGTAGAGAGTTCACTGTGAAAGTAGCAGCGCTGAAAGACCAAAATTTTTACAATTCGAATTTCGAATTTCTATTTTTTTCTACTTGACTCGTATTTCTTCATCATCATCATTTATCTATCACCACCATTATATATCCCCTAAATCCATTCAAACACAATCAAAGTTACACAACATAATACAACCATCAGCAAACTCATGACGATCAAACAGTCATCAACTATCACCCCAATCCCCACCAACAAAATCCAAGTTACCAGGCCAACATAAACTCACAAGTCACAGCCATCACATCTCTACAAATCAAGTAACCAGGCCAACATAACATCACCATCAGTGACTGAAAGCTACCAGCAGGCTTAGCATAACAAACATAGAAACGGGAAAGAATGGACATAATGACAGATTTTAGTAACGAAATGGTGGATTTCCTTTGTTTAACTGTAGTAGAAAGAAACCGATTCTACGGTGACCATGCTACGTCAGAAGCCTGCAGGCCAACATATACTCACATCTCTCCGAAGAAGTCCCTGCACATCTGGTGGAAGTACTCCAACGGGACAGTATCACGGAACGGCTGGTCCGAGCTGGTGGTGGTCTGGTACCAGCCGTACTCCACGCAGGTCTGGTAGGTCCACAGGCGCACTGGGGGAAAAAGTGGGGTTAAGTTGAGTTGGATAAATGTGGGGGTGATTTGAGTTGGGTAAAAGTGGGGGTGAGTTGGATGAAATGCTGAGTCATTGCACAGCATTTTTTTATCAACTTATGCAATTATCGTCTAGTCGCACGCACACAAACACCGTGCCGAAGTATGCCAAACGTACGATGCACGGCTTTCAACGCCGCACTGCTGTGCCGGTCGGAACGGGGGGTGTTAGGTTTATTTTCGTTCCGGTGTCTTTTTTTATGAAATAAGGGGCCAAACGAGCAAACGGGTCACCTGATGGAAAGCAACTACCGTCGCCCATGGACACTCGCAACATCAGAAGAGCTGCAGGTGCGTTGCCGGTCGGTCTGTATATAAATCAGTACCTAGTAACCGTACCTTTCAACAAAGTCGGCTACTACTGATTTTTTCTATGTTCTTTACGGGATTCAAAATTTAAGAAAGGACACAGCATAGTTTTAATCCTGAAAATGTAAGTTTTCGGCGCAAATGAGAAAGTTGCGAGCAACATTGAGTTACTCATATTTTAATTTAAACTACTCAGCTACAAAGTCATTTTAACTTTGCTCAAACTTCCCTATTGACAAAACAATCAACTTCAAATGCAGACTTGAACAATAATTTGACAAAAATATTAATTTAACTTAAATATAGCGACTGCTAGCGACCGTCTTCTTACGCGACTACGTAAGCTAAAAAGAAGGGTGACGATTTTCGCAGTTTATTACATAGATATACTAGAGTATATATAGTATATAATATACTAGATATACTAGAGTCTAGACCACGCCCGCAACTCCGTTGCGCCAAAATATATTTATCGCCCGGGAATAGGATAGGATTTTTATACTATAAAATGCACGGTCATTTTATAGTATAAAAATCCTATCCTATTCTTTTTCCCGGGACTGAAAGAAATTCCATACAAGATTTCAGCATAATCATTTCAGTGGTTTAGGCATAAAGAGGTAACAGACAGACAGACAGACAGACGGACAGACACACTTTCGCATTTATAACATGTATGGATAATTGTCGCTTATATTCGCCTGTCTATTCGCAGTTCGCTAGTCGCTTCGCTGTTCGCGCCGCGGTCTCTTCTATCGTAGCACTACCTTTAAGCTTTAATTTAACTTGTAGTTAAATTCTAATTTCTAAACTTAACTGTTAATAGGTTTCTGATTCTGCAGGGAGTGAGGAGTTGCATGTGCGTTATTAATTCTAGTGTAATATTAAATGCAATTCGAGTATAATTACTATTGCATAATACTGGCCTTAGAGAAAATCGACGGTTAGTAATAACATACATAATTTAATCCTTCCTAATATTATTTATGCGAATGTGTGTCGGTTTGTTTCCTCTTTACTCTTAAACTGTTGAAGTATTGAAAAGAGAAAAAAACCAAAATTAGCAACAGAAAACATATTTTTCTAAATATTTAAATATTTTTATTTTCATAATAATTTATTATTATTTATGAACCTTCTCTTTAAAATTTAACATGGGAGAGCCATGCTTCGGCACGAATGGGACGGCTCGACCGGAGAAATACCACGTTCTCACAGAAAACCGGCGTGAAACAGCGCTTGCGCTGTATTTCGCCGAGTGAGTGAGTTTACCGGAGGCCCAATCCCCTACCCTATTCCCTTCCCTACCCTCCCCTATTCCCTTCCCTTGCCATCCCTACACTCCCCTATTCCCTCTTAAAAGGCCGGCAACGCACCTGCAGCTCTTCTGATGCTGCGAGTGTCCATGGGCGACGGAAGTTGCTTTCCATCAGGTGACCCGTTTGCTCATTTGCCCCCTTATTTCATAAAAAAAAATAGTTTAGGTGCTAGGATAGTCTACCAAAACATTGTTAATGGAATCAGGCGTTACTTTGCGGAAATCCATAGTTTAAATTTAGTTTGTTATTATTTTTAGCAATATTCCGCGAAAACAACTTCCACCTTTAAGTAAATGAGTGAGTGTACGCATAGGCATGCGTACAGCACCTCCCTCCTCCCACACTGCCTATGCGTACACTCGCATGCAAGAACTTGCAAACACCACCACCACACAAGCAATAATGTTGGCAAATCCGTGCAAGGCCCCTCACCACCATGCAGGTTGAAAACCTCGACGCGCGTTTCGCCCCAACACCGGAGCATCCTCAGGATGTGGACTCTACGAACAACGTCCGTTAGGTCCGTTAAGTAATTATCAAAATGAGCTTAATACTATTTTCCAAATTGCGATATCCAACGGATATAGTCCAAAAATCATTAATAATATTTTGAAAAATAAAAACAAGAAAGAACTGGTTAAGTTTTTGTACGCAGGTCCTATTGATAAAGAGATAGTTAGATATAAGTCCAGTTTGACCTACATGGGAGAGGTATCTGCACGCTTATCCAAAATAATGAAAAGCAACGATATGCATGTCGCATTCAGGACAAATAATACTTTAAAACATCATTTGTGTCATAATAAAGACCAGATTGATAAAAAATATCAATCCGGTGTCTATAAGATCGATTGTCCTGAATGCGATAGTATATACGTGGGTCAAACTGGACGCAGCTTCGAGACTCGGTATAAAGAACATATCGCGGCTTATAGAAATGGTCATCATACTGTGCCCGATGGCCATTCCTATAAAGTTTTACATAAATGCGATAAAGGCTTTCGGCTGAGCGTGTTGGAACAATTAGAGATCATAAAAGAAAAGAAAAATAACAGATTTGCATTGTTGAATGACCAAACTTGCTTGACTACGTCACCGCTTATTAATATGTTCGGGGGTACTAGTGAGAGTAGTGGGGGTAGTGGGGATAGTAGCGGGGCTCGATAGTGTATAAAAGACGGTGTTTTGGCCGGTGGCGGCACTTAACGGACGTTGTTCGTAGAGTCCACATCCTGAGGATGCTCCGGTGTTGGGGCGAAACGCGCGTCGAGGTTTTCAACCTGCATGGTGGTGAGGGGCCTTGCACGGATTTGCCAACATTATTGCTTGTGTGGTGGTGGTGTTTGCAAGTTCTTGCATGCGAGTGTACGCATAGGCAGTGTGGGAGGAGGGAGGTGCTGTACGCATGCCTATGCGTACACTCACTCATTTACTTAAAGGTGGAAGTTGTTTTCGCGGAATATTGCTAAAAATAATAACAAACTAAATTTAAACCAAAACATTACTCCTTTACCTTCTTTCGAGTAAAACAGCTAAATAACGAAATATCTCCTCCAATTAGGTCCTTGTATTACATATTGCTCTACAAGTAACAAGATATACAATATGTGTAATATTATATATACTTATTATACAAGATATATATGTATAATCACAAGATATACAGTATGTCGGAGTCCCGATCAAACAGTATATCAAGTATCAACATATAACTCATATAATATATGACAGACATTGAGGTACCATCTACAGAAGTCGCATGGTAGAAAAAATCTGGCTAAATGAAACTAAATATAAAATAATTAAAATTTATCCCCAAAAAAGAAAAAAATATATAAAAAATGAAATGTCTGTATCTTGTTTCATCACACTGTGCATTAGTCTACCTCTACTTTACTTCTGATTGGTTAATTAGATGCACCCTCTGTTTGCATGTGTGTCTAAGGAGTCTTTGGTTGTATGCAAGGTTAACGTTTTGAAATTTAGCTAAGATTTAGTAAAGCGTATGGGAGAGCGAGTGGCAAAAGATAGAGGCTGTCCGCAGGTTGGTACACGCGGGAACCGTACATTTTTTCGTAATAGAAACTCTTTTGTTCACAGGGTACCTAAAGTTTCTGTATACTAAATTTTATCTAGATCTGATCTGTCTCTAAAGCTTGATGAGATAACAGACAGGCAGACAAGAGGCAGACACAACATTTCGCACCCATTTCGCTTAGCTATCGCTTTGAGCATGGCGACTAAATCAGAAATTCCGTAACGAAAATAAACCTAACTGTCTAAATTCTGTGTGCGTGCGACTAGACGTATGCGTGTAGACTAGCTATCGCTTTACCGCAGCCGTCCCCGAGTGCCACAAGTATTTTTTAAACTATTGCATTAAATCGCGTCAAAATAGAAAGGACCAAATTTTCATTAACCGCGAGTTCCACAGATAGGATACATCGATGTACCAACGTAATTGTTCTCCGAACTCCGCGGGAGGACTGGGCAAATATAATTGTTACAATATGTAATGTGGAGGTAGGGGAGACAAAAGAGGGAGGTAGGGGGAGGTAAAGGTAAAGGGGGAAAAGGGGGAGGTTGTTTAGGACGAAGATTGAAGGTAATATTGTTTTCTTTTGTTCTAGTAACTTAATAATACTCAACTATTGTTAAGCATCGAAATACCTCTACAATAATAATACTAGATGACGCCTGCAACTCCGTTGCGCCAAAATTAGTTTATCATGGGATTCAAGGTACCTACCTATACTTTCAGTAAATGGGTTTAGCGGTTCCCGCCTCTCATAGCATAATATCACCAAATTGCATTAAAATCGGCTCAAATGTTTAAGCGTTTCCTCTTCAGGACACAGACAGACACACTTTCCTAGTACGGTATATCCCACAACCTGCACATTTTGTGGTGCAGTTTAACATAACAGTTATTTTTATTTATATGTAGAATGTAGTTTTTTTTTTTTTTTTAATGAAATAAGGGGGCAAACGAGCAAACGGGTCACCTGATGGAAAGCAACTTCCGTCGCCCATGGACACTCGCAGCATCAGAAGAGCTGCAGGTGCGTTGCCGGCCTTTTAAGAGGGAATAGGGGAGGGTAGGGAAGGGAATAGGGTAGGGGATTGGGCCTCCGGTAAACTCACTCACTCGGCGAAACACAGCGCAAGCGCTGCTTCACGCCGGTTTTCTGTGAGAACGTGGTATTTATCCGGTCGAGCCGGCCCATTCGTGCCGAAGCATGGCTCTCCCACGTATATTTATTATCATCAGTCAGTCAAGGTGTTATGACGCGAGCCCTCACAAAGCTTGGCTTTTAGCTAGTATTATATGTAATACTAGCTGTTGCCCGCGACTTCGTGTGACTTCGTGGACTTCAGTTTATAGCGCGCGGTGTCAACAAAATTAGTGTCAAAAGCTTTTTAAAACCCTGGTACCCCTTAAATCAAAATACCCAAAACTGTTATGAGTTTTGGAACTAACTTAATTTGAACAAATTTACGCATTTTCACGCCCTTACAACCCCTTTTTCCACTTAAAAAGTAGCCTATGTCCTTTCTCAATCTGTGTACAAAATTTCATTACAATCGGTTCAGTAGTTTTGGCGTGAAAGCGAGACAGACAGACAGACAGACAGAGATACTTTCGCATTTATAATATTAGTATAGATAGTATAGATTAGTCCGATACGTCGATTGTCCCCCGCTTTCCTCCACCGATCTTAACCCCACGCGCGGCCTGTTTAAGTAAGTAAGTAATAAGTTTATTTCTCCGAAAAATTACATATGCAATTTGTGGGAGACATGGAGCCCAAACTAAGCCAAGGCCTGTATATTGGTACCCCAGGCCCGCCCTCACAAACAATGGAGTATACTCACTGACAGCATCAGGAGCATCATAGCTGGTGTTGGTGTGACCGGCAAGCACCTCCTGGTACCGGGTCTCGATGCAAGGCTGAGTCCAGGGCTGGGAGGTTATCCAAGTCGACAGACGCTCGACTGGGTCTCCTGAAAAGAAGCATTATAATGTTAAATTAAGAAATTTAAAAAACAACTTCCGAATTTTGATTTATGGCCCTGTATTCCCAAAAACGGTCGATTTTCAAGATTTAAAAGTGACAAGGGACATAAAAATATAGTATTTAAATTCTGAAAAAAATATATGTGCTAGTTAAGGATCTAACACAGTGGAATTTATATGTATTCCATTACACAATATCATGAACTTCACTCGATAGAAAACAATCCCAAAGTTACCTCCTCCTTTAACGAAATTGCCATACTATGTCCAAATTATATATGCTATACGTGGGAGAGCCATGCTTCGGCACGAATGGGCCGGCTCGACCGGATAAATACCACGTTCTCACAGAAAACCGGCGTGAAACAGCGCTTGCGCTGTGTTTCGTCGAGTGAGTGAGTTTACCGGAGGCCCAATCCCCTACCCTATTCCCTTTCCTACCCTCCCCTATTCCCTTCCCTACCCTCCCCTATTACCCTATTCCCTCTTAAAAGGCCGGCAACGCACATGCAGCTCTTCTGATGTTGCGAGTGTCCATGGGCGACGGAAGTTGCTTTCCATCAGGTGACCCGTTTGCTCGTTTGCCCCCTTATTTCATTAAAAAAAAAAAAAAATTGGAATTTTCAGATAATTTTTGCACTGAATTAAAGACAAAGAATATATCTAGGGCGTTTCGTTTTTTGACTCAATTTAATTGATGTATAAAATAACGACGAACAAAAAACTATAAAATTGCAGGCGCAAAGGTTCGGCTGGTACGCTTTCAATCACACACTTTGCGCCTGCAATAGGCTTGATGACTATTTTTTTTTCTTATTGGTAATTGAAAGACCCTTAAAAAATAGAAACATCGCTGAAAGAATGACTCTGATAGCTTAAAAATTCGCCAAGATATGACAATTCAAATATCTCATAAAATAGACCTGCCCGAAACGCTCCATACAAAGTGCTACGAAAGACTGACGTCAGTCTTTCGTAGTTTGTACGCATCGGGAGACAACTTTGTTCGACAGGTATATTAAATATTGCGTTTATGAAAGTGGTTTCATAACAAAAGTTGCTTTTAATTGCATAAGTTATCGAATGGTATACAAATATTAAGAAATTTTATTAAAAAAAAATCGACTTGAATATCCAACTTTGAAGGCGCAAACACAAAAAATACAAATGCTATCAAGCTGAAATTTTGGGAACACTTATTTTTCACCGTGATTTCTTTATTTTATTAAAAAAAATCGTTTAATATTTGACCTTGTCATCATCCCTATTTTATAGTTTTTTGATAACCCCCTATATACTAAATTTCATGAAAATCGTTGGAGTCGATCCCGAGATTCCAATTATAAATATATATTATATATACAAGAATTGCTCGTTAAAGATATAAGATAAGGAAAATAAAAATATTTTTTACGATCTTAAATAGTTCTTACTTTATTCTTATTAAGTATGGATTGTAAAGTACGCGTCGTTAAGTCCTACTTATTTCTAAAGGGCCCCCAGTTTATGAGTAGACCCCTTGTAAAATATGAATGTCCTTTCTTTCATAACTTACTTTAAACATAGTTTATAAGGGTTTGATATAGAGGTTCCTAGATGACGCCCGAAACTCCGTTGCTCCAAAATTCGCGCGGGAACCGTACATATTTCCGGGACAAAAATGTTTCGCCCTTTTCCGGGATTCAAAGTATCCCTATACCAAATTTCAGCAAAATCGTAACAGACAGACACATTTTCGCTTTTATTGGCATGGATTGCTTTTTGTCGTCTCATACATAGAGTTGGAGCTACCGAGCTTACATAAAACCACAAGAGCTTACCGTGACTCTCAGTGATGACGTCACACGCGGCGGGTATGTCCCCTGGCGTCGCGTATTGCACGAGATAGTGCAGATATCTGGAGGTACTAGTCTAGCATAAGCCAAAAGAGCTCACCGCTCTGATCTGTACAATTAAAGAGCTGGAGCTACCAGGCTCACATAATACCACAAGAACTCACCCTGACTCCCGGTAATGATGCTACACGCTGCGGGTATGTTCCCTGGCGTCGCGTACTGCACGAGGTAAGCGAAGGTCTCTGTTATCCCGAACCAGAAGAACGTGGCCACGTCGAGCGGGGACGAGGATTGCAGGAGCGAACAGGTGCTGTGAAAAGTTTTAGGGTTAGGTTAGGTTTGTTAAGGCATAAAAAAAGTTAGGCATATTGCGATGCGATGTATAATGAGCTATTCGAATTTGAACTTTATGTAATAGATAGAAAGATACACATTGAACTATCAATATACACAGTAGGTAAGTTCCGAAATATACCCCTGTGTATTGGCCAACGCTCGTGACGTCATGAATAGACACCGTACTATATATCGTAAATATGAACTTTTTTTATACTTTTGGATGGGCAAATTTATGAGGTTGGGGCATTTCTGTTAGAGACACAGAGGTAAAAAGTAACTCTTTCATGGCTGCTACTTTTACAGTGAATTCTATACAAGTGACATACACATTCTAATTCCTAAAGTATTATAAACTTGTTTTGTTACGTTCGGTATAACATATCGCCCATGACTATTAACAATGTCGGATGTGCAAAATCGTCATTATTGTTTTATTTCATAAAATATGTCCTTATAACCAAGGCTATCATGAGCTGAAAAGAAACAATCTGTATTATGCGTCGTTTCGGAAATAGCCACATTAAAAATGTCGTATATTACTAAGATAGCCCGCTAACAATGTCGGATAGTCACTACCTACGTTATTAACGGAACGCAGAAACGAGTAAAAGCGCACGATGTACCACATCCGACTATGTTAACGGAGGGAATGGACGTCGCGCTGTTTCTTGTTTTTTTGCTACCGTAGTTATATTTTTTTACTTTTTTAACGCCATTTTCAATGTCTACAAGATCAGCACGGCCAATTAAAACTTGGTACTCAACGCAATGAAGAAAAATATAGTAAAAGGCAAAAAATGCTGCTGGTAATATTATGTCCAAAGCTAACGCTAGTGCGGAAAATGGTATTTACTATTCTTTATAAAAAAAAATAATATTTTTACAGTATAGCTTATGTTTTATTGCTTTAGATTTGATTATGAGATAAATTTTTAACTTCATCAACATTAATTTATTGTAGGTAATTTAAAATTGTAGGATGTACCACATCCAACGTTCTTAACCGGTTTTTCAAATGTGTAAAATGTCAGTAGTACCATATACATTTTAATCGGTTTTGTAAATGGTTAAATTGTCGGTAGTGCCACTTCTGACATTGTTATGTGGATTTATAAATTGGTAAAATGTCGGTAGTACTAAATCATAATAATTTCATTTACTATTTTCTGTATTCCCCACACATTTAGGCACTATCATCTCTCCATCATATTTGGAATGTCTAGATGAGATCGATAGCCGGTCGTTCGACTTGCAAATATAATATTTTCCATTACACATCCGTGGTAGCCGCCGCCGTTGCCGCGTCAGCGTGGGCGCCTTATTTTGAGCTTTAATCAAACTGTCCTTACTTCTAAAATATTTGGCCCATGGTAATAATTTAAAGGACAATCCTATTTTTCACATAATTCCGATTAATATTTTGATATTTATGTAGGTAAGGATTAATAACGAATATGCAAAAAAAAATCACGCTAGAAGGAGATGATTTTAAGTAAATTTTTTAATAATAAATAAATAAAAAATGTTTTATTTCTGAGTAGATTTTAAGAAAATACTTTCAGAATGTTAATATTAGCTACGGTGTCTACCACCGGTTCGGGAACTATCCCGGCGAGAAGAACCGGATAATGATAGTAATGGTTATTATCCGTTAACCTTAAAATATAGACATAAGCTGCCTTGGGCTTTTTTGTAGATAATGATGAGCACTATAAACATGTATAACATTATTTTGATGTATCATCAGTATTTTTCGTAGCGGAAGCGAAATAATGAAATTTTTGGCAAATTTTTACCACTTTGAGTTATGTTTTTGCTATTTTCGGTAGGATCTTTGCAAATGATGTAGCTGTGTTCTTTGCAAATGATGTAGCTGTGTTCTTTGCTAATGATGTAGCTTTCTAAAAGTAAAAGAATTTTCAAAATTAGTAGAGTAGTCGAAATTGGTTTTCATCTGTGTGTAAAAATATATGGACGTATACACTTACACAAGCGTGATTGAACATGAATTCTATGAGATTAAATTGTCAACGATAAGTTCTGCTGTCATGTACCTATGTCTTTTTACCACACAGTGTTACTGATAGTGACATCTCGCTTGCTCAGGCCTTTGTTTCTCTTGTTGTTTTTCTCATATTAACTTTATGGTCGGGACTCGGGTACATTACGTCACGAATCACGACCACTAGTCAGTACACTGGGTTACATATTAGAACGCGCTTAAACTTATGCGTGGCATATGCTAGTTCAGTGCCAAGAACTTAACGTAAGTGTCAACTCCATATTTTGTGTATGAACGGTTTCAGATACGGAGAGACAGTTGGCACAACACCTCTATTGTTATGTGTTAGAATTTATTATTGTTTAGTGCAGTGTCGTCAATAGAATAATAACACTATCACTATTTACTATGTATAAAACAAGATTGAGTCTGTCTCTATGTTATTACGGCCGCACCAGAGACATTTAACGATGATTAAACTTAAATTTAATCAAGAGTTTGACATAATTGTATGCCCATTGTGGCTACTAGTACAGTTCGACAAGGCTTTATTTGAACGTGGCGAGAAAAGGAACTTTAGTTCCTTCTATCATAGAAAAACGTCATTTTTGACATGTGTTTGACAGTCTCCTTTACCAGCAGCGCTCCTGTCAATGTCACCCACGTTCAAATAAAGCCTTGTCGAACTGTACGTGAGCCCTAGAACAATTTTTTTTTATTACTATCAAGCAATTTTTTTGTGAATAGCTTCATTTTGATAAGACAAACAACATCTTTATCTGCGAAAATCTTGAAAGTGGTAGCTAACAGAGATAGAAAGGTATACTTACTTTGATTTGATGGTCCTTAAATATAGATTATTCTATTTGTTATATAATTTAAGAGGAACTATTAACCTCCTTCGGCATGGTGTTAGTGTGCGTGCGACTACAAGTATACGATTATAATTATTGCATAAGTTGATAAATATGCTATGCAATAGCTTTACCGCGGCAGTCCACGAGTGCCACACGTATTTTTTACTGCAAAATGTACGGTTCCCCAGCAAAGTTGCAGGAAAACCGAGCTAGTTATTTACAAGCTGATAAAATATCTTAGTTGGGTATCTTGGATAGTTTTTACTGCAAAATGTATCATTCCCCACATTGAGATACTTATATAATAATCTTAGATGATTCCCCACCAAAGTTTCAGGAAAACCTAGCCTAGTTAACCAGCTGATACTTACTTGAACAACTCCGACACCCTCTGCACCCCAGCCGTCGTGGTGATCAGCTCCAGCATCATGTCTACCGCCTCCCCCACCGCGTCCACACATGCCTGGCCCCCCTGCGTGCGCAGAGCCTCGGTTATCACTTCGAGGTATTCTGCAAGAGGTAAATCACCTTCTCAAGGATCTCTTAATATGTTATGGGTTCCTGGTACCTCAAATTTTATAACGCGCACAAAGAGAGGGACTAATAAGGGGGAAAATCGTTTATTGAGGGGAAACCATCCGCTTTTTCGGGATAAAAAGTATCCTATGTCCTTTCTCGGGACTCAAAATATCTCCACACAAAATTTCAGCAAAATCAGCGGGGCTAAAATGGTCGCTTTGAAGAACATGATATGAATCATAATATGATTCATTTTTCTAAAATCGCAAAATGCAACACTGCTTACAATTCATTTCTGTATTTTTGTACTGATTTGACATTTGTCAGTTTGACAGTTTTGACAATTGCTAAATGTGATCATTTTAGCCCCGCGGTTCACTGGTTTGGGCGGGAAGAGGTAACAGATAGATGACAGACATACGCACGTTCGCATATTTTATAACGGTAACAATGGATTGATAAATAGGAAATCCGACATTTTATCACCAATGCCAGTGTTTCTATTCCTTCGCATTCCCCTTTAGCCTTTCTTAGATTCCACCATCACCTCCATACCTGGGAAGTCCTCCTGAGCCCTCAGCGGTCCGCTGTCAGAGAAGGCGGCAGTCACGAGGTGCGGATAGCCCAGACGAGCCCACGTCGCCATGGAGCCGGCGTAGGAGCAGCCCACTAGAGAGACTGTTGCGTTTCTGAAACAAGTAGGATAGCTTAAAGAAAGTTCATCGACAGGGTATCGACATTCGACAGCAACGTAACAGGCTATCGGCAGAATTGTAGCGTTCCTGAAACAGCAGGACAGCTTACAAACAGGTATAATTAACAGGGTATTGACAGCAACGCAACAGGCTAAAGCTGATCGGCGATCGCACATTTGTCAGCAGTCAGCACCCTATCTACATACACGTACACGAAATTCGACACGTACGGTGCGGAATGCGGATGAATGTGCGAGGTTTCACATCATTTCATACAACGAGTCCTAAAATGCGGCGCGTGCCGCGTACGACGCGTGCGTTTAAGTCGCCTGGGGATCCGTCGCGTTTCTGCGACAGATCATGTCAGCTTACAAACAAAAAATATGTTATTTGACAAGGTATAAGCGAGACCAATGTAACCAAAGAAGTCTTTGAACGCAACAGGCTGTTCAGGGGGAATGTTTCGTTTCTGCCACAGATCATGTCAGCTTACCACTGACCTCCTTTACACAAGTACGCTGGACTTATGATACCCACCTGCTTTTTGTGCCTATTTGAGCCCCCAATGCGGGGGAAGAGAACTAAATCTGACGTGAATTGCTAATGGCCGCTTAATCGTTATTGGTTGTCATCACTAGTATTAGTTCCATTGACTTTTATAGAGATTAGTTCCAAGTACTCTCACTACTGCTATCAGCATTCAGCGCCAATATGCGACTTACAAACGTCATTTTTACGTCAGATTTAGTTCTCTTCCCCCGCATTGGGGGCGCTGATTCCTCTTCAAATAGGCAAAAAAGTAGCTGTCATTTTAAAGAGTATCAGTCCAGCGTATTTGTATAATGGAGGTCAGTGCAGTTTACACAAAAGTTAACAACGTTCAGCAAGTAATTTGACAATCCGACATGCTGCACACAGCTGCACATGTCATAATATCAGAATATTAATAGTATAATATATTAAGTCTATGATAGAAACGTTGTTAAACGTCAAACAAAACAAAAATAAATGAATTTGAATTTGAAAACTTTTTGTTTACTGTCTGTGCTGGTGCAGCTGCCTCTAGATGTACGCTGCTGCCCACCGAGGCCTAGGACGCTGCCGCCCCTAGGCCGCGGCCTATACGGCCTCACTCACTCACCTATGGGCTAGGTCTCACCTGTAGTATCCATCTTCGAAGTCATCACTCTTGACATGTTGTATGAACTGCACGAGGTCGCCTATCGCCTGGTCGACATTCAGGTAACGAAGATCCTCCACACTGGTATCCCTGCAACCAATAGATTAGGTAACTAGATTTCAAATTCGAATTTCAAATTTTCAAATTCTTTAGGTATTAAGCACAGAATAATATTATATAATAGCATTTAAATTATTATAGTCAAGACAATTTGAGGTGGCAACAGCGGTCATTGACCTTTCTAGTCCAGGAGCTACGTGAAAAATACTCGCACTGCATTCTGTTAACGGTAGGAATAAAATTGAATCCTTGTAAAGAAACAGACTATTATATTTTCATTAGAAATGGCAATCAGACATCGGACGCACGCCAAAATTAGGCGAGAATCGTACATTTTTAGAAATTCTTGGCCGAACTACGAAGGGTAAAGACGGAAAACTTTAACGAAGACATTGCTATGTTACGTTATTGAATGTACAGTAGGTTATTGGTGGAAAATCAAGCTCAATCCATACTAATTCGTACTAATTTATTATTATAAATACGAAAGTGTGTACCTGCCTCATGTCTGTTGTTCACGATTATAGCGCTTTAAACCGATTTTGCTGAAATTTGGTGTGGACTGTGGAGAAACTTTGAGTTCCGCAAAATACTGTAGTAATGGGATAATTTTTATCTCGGAAAAAATCCCGCAAAAAGGCAGCCTATTCGTTTCCCGTAATTGGGAATTACGTTCGTTTTTCTTCGTACGGAAAGAATTCCACACGTGTACGTTTCAACACTTTCAACTTTCAAGTGCAAAAGTTCGCGCTTGAAAAAAAACCGTACGTTTGCGCTAGTCTCAAGTCTCAACTCTCACAGAATTTCGAATACGGAAAACGAATTCGGAAATCGAATACAGCAAACGTGCGTTTGTAGCCAGCCTAAAGGGAACTCCATAACAGAGACATCGTCTGTCCGTCTGTCTGTAATCGTATCTTTAACAGTGACAGACTTTCACATACATTTGTTGCAATCACAAATAGTATGTCATTTTGAAAGCTATTAGGATTGTAACATTGTAAGAAATCTGAAAAAATAATTTCAACCTTATAATTTATAGGTTTAAAGTTCATATTTCACTGTAGTAATCTATTGCACCTGAAAAAATTAAATTTCGACCTTATAACTATGATGAGAAAGTTTAAATTTCACTGTTTATTTTACGTATATACAAACAGCTGTCCGTCTGTGTACTCAGCGACGCGTCGTAATGACAATTAGTTGCAGGCGTAGGGCTGACGAAACTGTACATTTTGCACAAAATACCCTGCTGACATTTGAGAGGCTTCTCTTATTAGTTATTAGAGACAGAGTCGAGTTATCCTAAAATTTTTAGGCCTTTTTAGGGTTCCGTACCCAAAAGGTAAAAGCGGGACCCTATTAGGTACTAAGGTTGGGTTGCACCAACTAACTTTAACTACAATGCAAAATGTCAAATCTTTGGTTAAAGTTAAACATGGACACCATCAAGACGCCGTATTTAACCATAATCACAGAGCTCGACAAGGTTTTAAATGCACGTGGCGAAAAAAGGAACTAACGCTGTCATCATACAAGAACGCTATTTTTGACAGTTGACAGTTCTCCTTTACTAGCAGCGCCCCCGCCCACGTTCATTTATAACCTTGTTGGACCAGCTGTCATCTGTCAATTTCTCCGGTCCAAGTTAAGATTAAAGTTAAAGTCAAATTTAGCCTTAACTATAACCATAAATTTAACTTTAACCACGCCTCTGGTGCAACCCACCCTGACACTTCGATGTCTGTTTGTGATTACAGCGGCAACAGAAAATACATAAATAATTTGTGAAACTTTCATCTGTCTACCCATCGCAGTTCTTGAGACGGACAGACGGACAGACAGCGAAGTCTTAGTAATAGTTTCGTTTTTATTGGGCATAATCTAAGGAACCCTAAAAAGTAAAAAGGCTCTAAAACCAAAGTTAGATTTCGCCAAAAGACTTTCTTTCTAACTCTTCTGGCAATGTATCAAGACAAAAGTTGTGTCAGACAACAAAATACTAAATAAACTTACTTTTTAGTTTTTACGCTTTTCAACTGAATTTTTGTTCATTCGGAAATAAATTTCGTAACAAATAGACAAAAAATTTCACTCAGACATCCATTATAATATTATAATCTGTATATATAAAACTCAAAGGTGACTGACTGATTGACATAGTGATCTATCAACGCGCAGCCCAAACCACTGGACGGATCGGGCTGAAATTTGGCATGCAGGTAGATATTATGACGGAGGCGTCCGCTAAGAAAGGATTTTGATAAATTCCAACCCCAAGGGGTTAAAATAGGGGATGAAAGTTTGTATATAATAATACTTCTTAACGCGAGCGAAGCCGCGGGCAAAAGCTCGTTAATATTATAAACGCGAAAGTGTGTCTGTCTGTCCGTTACCTCTTCACGTCCAAACCACTAAACCGATTTTGCTGAAATGGTATGAAGATACTTTGAGTCTAGAGAGATTACCCGAAAAAATATGATTAGTATAAGTACCGCGCATAAAGTTAATATACCTAGCGGAAGAGAGAAACAAAGGCCTGAGAAAGAGAGATGTCACTATCAGTAACACTGCGTGGTAAAAAGAGACGTGTGATACATGACAGCAGCACTCTTTTTTAACGTCCAGTCGGCACGTGTCGCACGTTGACAATTTAATCTCATAGAATTCATGTTCAATCATGCTTGTGTAAGTGTATACGTACACATATATTTACACACAGATGAAACCAATTTCGGTTTCGTTTGACAGCTCGAGATTGTTGCTCTATTCCGCTAGGTATATTAACTTTATGGTACCTACCGCGCGACAAACGAATTTTGTCGCGCGTCAATTAGCCACAAATAAAGTTGAGGTTCCGATATCGAGGAATATTAAATACGGCAAAACAACATCTGACGGATCAGGTAGTGTCAGCCCTGTTGCCGCATGACCCGGCGACTCGTAAGTGTCACTATAATGACAGTAATGATCACAGATTAGGATGTCCGTTTTGCATACGACAGTATATTATAAGTCTATGGTTATGCACATGCATGATGCAAGAGAACTCGGCGAAACATGGCGGTAGCGGTCATTGGCTCGCTCTCAAAAAACTTGTCATTTTCTATATAAACCGCGATTGACAATGGACTAGGAACGTCTGACACTTCATTGTCAATCAAATCAAAGTTTTTGACAAGGAGTCAATGACCGCCACCGCCATGTTTCGCCGAGTACAACTTAGAATTATAATTTATAAGCAAGGATGGGCTTGAATTTATTTTCTGTATTATATTTATAATACTAGATGTCGCCCGCAACTCAGTTGCGTTAAAATTCGTTTATCATGCGGGAACTGTAGGTACATTTTTCGGAAAAAAAATATTCTATGTCCTTCCCTGGGAGTCGGGACTCAAAGTATCTACATACGTAATTTCAGCAAAATCGGTTTAGAGGTTTGGGCGTGAAGAGGTAACAGACAGACAGACAAACAGAATATCATATTTATAATATAATAATTTACTAATATTGGATGCGATTTTAATGCCTGTCTGTCTGATGGCCCTTCACCCGTTTAGACCGCTAAAGCGAACTTTTAAGAGGAGTCCACACCGCCCTTTTTTCCATACAAACGTTGTCCCCTGTTTCCTCCCTGGATAATGCTAGTAGAGTTATAATTTTTTTCCTGAATATCTACGGCCACTAATACAATGTCCCTATGTTTTCTTTTTTTTCATAATTTAATTATTAAATAAGATATGAACGTTCAAAAACCCAAAAAAATGGCCAGATTTTCCGCTGTGTTCAAACGTCCAGAAAACAGATTTGGCTAGATTATACAAAAAAAGCAAAACATAGGAACACAGCTCAAGCCTTTTTTAAATCTTTAATGAAAAAAGTACTTAAATCGGTTAAGTTTTCGAGAAGGAATCAGGGGACAACGAATCGTTGATTTTCTGGATTTTCTGCAGTTGTCTCTATCGCGTTCTGCGGTATAGGCTTGAGGTAAGGGAGACAGCTATAGATATTATACGTACTTTTTTTTCATTTCTCTAGGCCTTGGTGTATCCTCTTAAAGACGGGAAAAGACGTACGATACATTTTATTCCGGAAAAATGTACGGTTGCCGCACTATAAACGGATTTTAGACTGAGTTGCCGGCGTCATACATAATATAATGTTATACAGTAAATCCACATGGCATCCAATTACATGTACAACAAAAACAATTATCTGATTTCAATTTCGAAACCATGCATAAATGAGTAGCTGTGATTGTCTGCGGTACTACCAATTATGGCCTATGTGACTGTGTAAGGGGACGTCCATAAGTTACGTAAGTGGCAAGGGTCATGCAGCATGCTGCTACTCGCTGCGGGCTACCAATGTTTTTAAGAGGATACAACAGGGGCTAGAGAAATGAAAAAAAAGTACGTGTAATATCTATAGCTGTCTCCCTTACCTCAAGCCTATACCGCAGAACGCGATAGAGACAACTGCAGAAAATCCAGAAAATCAACGATTCGTTGTCCCCTGATTCCTTCTCCAAAACTTAACCGATTTAAGTAATTTTTTCATTAAAGATTAAAAAAAGGCTTGAGCTGTGTTCCTATGTTTTGCTTTTTTTGTATAATCTAGCCAAATCTGTTTTCTGGACGTTTGAACACAGTGGAAAATCTGGCCATTTTTTTGGGTTTTTGAACGTTCATATCTTATTTAATAATTAAATTATGAAAAAAAAGAAAACATAGGGACATTGTATTAGTGGCCGTAGATATTCAGGAAAAAAAGTATAACTCTACTAGCATTATCCAGGGAGGAAACAGGGGACAACGTTTGTATGGAAAAAAGGGCGGTGTGGAATCCTCTTAACCCTCGACGAAAACAGAAGGTTGTTATTTTGATGGATGTTCGGCTTGTGAGCATCTATAAACGGGTGGACCGATTTTGATCTAGTTTTGTTTGAAAGCTGACGTGATCGAGAGTGTCTGAATCTATGTATAGGCATCATCATCAGCCCACAAAATTTGAGTCATGAAAGCTTATTAGTTTTGAATCGGGGGTTTTTGAATTTCTTAATTTAACAATAATAAGCTCCAGAAAATCCATACAATTTTACTTTTAATGCTTTGGTGTACTTATGTCTATATCTGTCTCCCTGTATCCCTTTAACATCTAAGGATAAAGAAAATTGGCCATGGAATGGATATACATTGACTCCGGAAAATGGACATAGGATACCAAAAATAATTTTGTATCGCAAAGGGAAAAAGGGGTCAAAAATTCTGAAATATAATAAGTTTTACGTGGTGTATGAATGTCCCCTAATGCTTATAAATTATATCTGTCCGCAATGTTTTAATTGAAAAGTTTAAACCACTGTTTCCACTTGTACCTATTATAAAATAATGAAAATTAAAAATGTATGAATAAAAATCTCTATTAATTAATATATTATAATCATATGATGTTTAAAGAAATTTTTAATTTGGCTTTTCACGTTGGTCTAAGATGAACAAAAACAAGCCATAACGAACGACAAATTCATCTATGCCCATGATCGGCGTTGGCAAATCATGATGGCAAACATGGTTTTCTAACACAGCTCAAGGTAGAAAGTGGACAAAACTATTATAGAAAACGACATAAAATTCTCCCTACCGCAGATCCTTACAGTGTGTCTGCCTGTCTGTCTGTCTGACGCCCCTCTTCACGCACAAACCACTACACTGATTTTGCTGAAATATGGTATGAAGATACATTGAGTCCCGGGAAAGGACATAGGTTATATTGTATCCAGGAAAAATGTACGGTTCCCGCGCGGTAAACTATTTGCTACGCAGCGGAAAACGTCATCTAGTTTTGAATAAAAACCGCACCAAAATCGCGCTTAGTACTCGTATCTACATACACAGTCAAAAATAACACCGCCTTTTTTGCAAGGAGGTTAACACACTGCCTCCACTTGACTGACATATTGGAGTTGCTGACACCTCATAACTTATGCGTCCCTGGTACATACGATATAATCGGTATAGTAGCTTGACAGTATAGTATGTTTTTATAAAATAATGGGCAAACGAGCAAACGGGTCACCTGATGAAAAGCTACCGTCGCCCATGGACACTCGCAACATTAGAAGAGCTGCAGATGCGTGACCGGTTGCTACAGTATGGGTGGATTTCTTCACTCTTGGCTAAAAATACCTAAACAACAGGCAGACAGACGGACAGACAGCGAAATATTATTAACTAGATGACGCCCGCAACTCCGTCGCGCCAAAACTCGTTTACCGCGCGGGAACCGTACATTTTTCCGGGATAAAAAGTATCCTATGTCTATTCCCGGAATTCAAAGTATCTCCATATTTAAACAAAAAAATTAAACAAAAAAATTCCCCGTTTTTTTTCACATTTTCCTCTGATCCTTCGCTCCTATTGGTCGCAGTTGAATGTTGTATGGCCTAAATCCTTCCTTAATAAATGGACTATCCAACATTTAAAAAAAATCAGTTCGAACCAGTAGTTTCTGAGATTAACAAGTTCAAACAAACAAATTGTTCAGCTTTAGACTGAAAGCATATTCATAAGTATAAGAATATTCCAGTCTACTCTCCACTAACTGGCACCAGCAGTACAATGTAAGCGCGTATGGCACTCTGCCAGTTGCCAGAGCTGCCAGAACTTATGGCACGTTTTAAAAACTCCATTTATTCTTGATTAATGACTATTCAGTATTTATGGGGGTTTCTTTTGAGAGTTTTTGTTGACGATTTATTAGTATGCTGATGATATGAATTTGTTAGCTTTAAAGTTAAGTTACTCAATGAATATTATACTATGTTTTATCCTTGTCTAAGCTTTTCTTATGTATCAGAAAAGGACATAACTTAATAAATAATAACCATGAAGCTAATGTTAGCTTCATGATAATAACTGTATTTAAAAAAAATCGAATTCAAAATTGTACGTAATTGAGAATTAAAACCTACCTACCTCCAAAACAACTGAACCGATTTTGATGAAACTTGCACTATAACCTAAGTTGAAAAATACCTTGTACAACAAAAAAGAATTACTGAAATGGTAGTTCCAGAGATATTATGCGAACTCAAACATAAAAACAAATTTAAAACCATACATAAATACTTACATACACCTTTGAAAGGCACATTTGTTCAGACGCTGATATAGACTAACATATTATACAAAAATTAATCAGTTCTGGAAATCCTCCTTTTTTCGGTTAAAAAGTCGGTTAAAAATATGAGTGACACTCAGCCTGGACTGCCATGCCGCCGTAAAACAATTGCATTTTTTATCAACTTATGCAATAATAATAATCCATACTAATATTATAAATGCGAAAGTATCTCTGTCTGTCTGTCTGTCTATCTGTCTGTCTTGCTTTCACGCCAAAACTACTGAACCGATTGCAATGAAATTTTGTACACAGTTATTCTAGAGTCTGAGAAAGGACATAGGCTACATTTTGATGTGGGAAAATATCTTATTTCCATGAAAATATCGATGAAAATGAATTCGCATTGCGCGTGGCCAGCGCTCATCCCGGGGGTCCTGGGTTCCAGTCCCGCAGGCGGAACAAAAAGTTTTCAATGTTCCTGGGTCTTGGATGTGTATTAAAATAAAATTTCAAAAATCTTAAACATATTTTATGTATAATACTAGCTGTTGCCCGCGACTTCGTCCGCGTGGACTTCAGTTTATAGCGTCAATCAACAAAATTGGTGTCAAAAGCTTTTATAAAAAAACCCTGGTACCCCTTTAATCGATACAGCTGTGCAGTGTGCACACCATAAGTATTTAATTTTTTTATATTAAACTTTATATTTTATGCCAAATTTTAAAGCTTATTTAGCTCCAATTACACAACTTTACCCATAAACTATTTATCATTGATAGATTTAAGGTTACGTCACTGCACAGATAAAGTACTGAGTTATTTAATACCGTAGAATAGATATAACAATCGAAAAAAATCGAAACTTAAATGTAAGATGATACCACGTCTTATAGGAAGACTTTTGAGCAAGCGTCAGCGCGATGTAGAAGACGCACGGCGCCATCTATTATGAACTGTTGGAACTAACTTAATTTGAACAAATTTACGCATTTTCACCCCCTTACAACCCTTTTTTCCAGTAAAAAAGTAGCCTATGTCCTTTCTCAGGCTTTAGACTATCTGTATACAAAATTTCATTACAATCGGTTCGGTAGTTTTGGCGTTTGGCGTGAAAGCGAGACTGACAGACAGACAGACAGACATACAGAGATACTTTTGGCGTTTGGCGTGAAAGCGAGACTGACAGACAGACAGACAGACAGAGATACTTTCGCATTTACAATGTTAGTATAGATTATGTGCACACTGCACAGCTGTTTTTGGGTATTTTGATTAATTAAGGGCCGCGCTACACCGGAATGACAGCGGCGAGGCGAGCACTTTCAGCGCTGCCATTCCGGTGTAGCGCGGCCCTAAGAGGGGTACCACTTACCAGGGTTTTAAAAAGTTTTTAAATTTGACACAAATTTTGTTGACACCGCGCGCTATAAACTAAAGTCCACGCGGACGAAGTCGCGGGCAACAGCTAGTAATAATATGTATGGACGCTTCACACCACGTCAGTCTGGCCCCGTGCTAAGAACCTGAAGGACTTTACGGGTTATGTACGAGACAATGGAAGTATACTACTTTTATGCATATATAATATGATCCGTTCCTGATTGTCATAACACAAGGTCAACTTAGCATGGGCACAGTATAGCAATATGACATATCCCTATATTGCTATACTGTGGCATGGGATCAGACGACGTGATGTACACTGTCTAATTAATTAGCTATGTCCACATTATGCAATTTATTAAGATATTCAACTTTCGTTTGGCATATTCAATAATTGAATGCGTCAAAATCCACCCGCGTTGAAAGAAAAGTGTCATAGCGAGCGTTACGATTTCAACGCGCGTCACGGGCATGCGGCATGCCTCACGTGCGATGTTGACTGCGCTATAACGCATGCCCTTGATGAACAAAAAAAGGCACAGTGTGGACGAAGCTACTGCTATTGTGTGCATGAGTATAATAGAGATTTTAGTCTACTTCTTTTTAATAAAACAAAATTTCAAGTTTTTAGATAAATCTTGAGCACAATCTTAGAGGTAAGAGAGGTTTATTAATGCCTTGAGTATTGGGCCGTGCTGCGGTGTGTCCAATACAGCCCACACCCACTATAGTATAGCTCGTGCAATGACGTCACAGTGCCAATCTGCACCGATTTACAAGATTAAAGGATGGCTGGGGACGCTGTCACACCGAAATGTAACATTTGCAAATTCAAATTCTTTAAATAAAACATACAAATAAATACAAAAATACATTTTTTTGCATTTGATTATTTCGACGAAATTAGAAATGTATGGGATTTGATATATTACATTATAATGTACGATGCAGAGCCTTAATATATTAAGGCTCTGCATCGTCCAAATTTTTTAATCACACGCACACCGTACTTTTTTCCGACTTACAAACTATCATATTATGTCCTTTCTTGGGACCCAAAATTTATCCACAATTTTCGTCAAAATTGGTACCACGGATTTAGCGAAAAAAGAGAACAAACAGACAAACTTTCGCATTTATGATAATATTAGTAACTGTAAAGTGAGTAACTGAATATTAAAATAGCATATAAGCTATATAATAGCAACAATCTATTACATCCAATCTAAAATATTACATAGTGCAGCACAGCTTAAAAACTTAGTTCAAAGCATTAAGTCTGGAAGCCTGGTATAATCCTTGTTCAGGGATTACCAGGCAGTCTATTGTTAATTCACGAAGGTACACTTCCTGTAGAGGCTGGTCCCCTGGTACTCCATTGTATGGAGCATTAACATGCAGACGGTGAATCCAAAGACGAACCGTCTGACTTTGAAGTATTTACTTTGAGCACTTTATATCTAATCTATTTACGTGGTAGAGCCATGCTTCGGCACGAATGGGTCGGCTCGACCGGAGAAATACCACGTTCTCACAGAAAACCGTCGTGAAACAGCGCTTGCGCTGAGTTTCGCCGAGTGAGTGAGTATACCGGATGTCCAATTCCCTACCCTTCCCTTCCCTAATCCCTTCCTTACCTCCCCTACCCTGTAATCTTAATCTTAAAAGGCCGGCAACGCATCTGCAGCTCTTCTGATGTTGCGTGTGTCCATGGGCGACGGTAGTTGCTTTCCATCAGATGACCCGTTTGCTCGTTTGCCCCCTTATTTCATAAAAAAAAGTGTCTAAACACACCATGCTGAAGTTCCGCGGCAAAAGTTCGGCTTAATTCCGCCTGCTACTAAATAACCGATGACACACCATGCCGAAATTCCGTCGCATTATATTGTATGCGTTTAACATTGCTGACGTAATCATGCGGAACTTCCGCATCTGATCGAATGTCGTATGCGATGGCTATGCAATGGTCGCGACGCCTCTACATGATGGCCGTGTTCAGTTGTGTTCAGGTACTTACCATGGGGCCAGACTGACGTGGTCTGAAGCGTCCATAGATATTATTATTATTACAGTTTGCTACGTAAGAGCCGTTTTTTTTACGCACCGTATTGTTAGTTGTTACACTAAAGTAGCAAACTGGAATAAATTCAACATCATAATAATATTATGTCCAAAACAAATATTTTATTCGGTTTTAACATGAACAGTAAGATCTCCTCGAAGAAGAACTCCTCTGACAACAATTCAACAAGCTTCATCAATGAGCGTGTTGTTTATTTCGGTGTGACGGACGGACACACAATTAGTGCGAGCGGCAGGCATGATCTCGTTAATACGTGGGTTCGAATCCCGGGCTATAGCTGGACGATATTATAGTTACATGCATATATATAGTACTTTAGTACCATGAAGTTAATATACCTAACGGAATAGAGAAACAAAGGCCTGAGCAAGAGAGATGTCACTATCAGTAACACTGCGTGGTAAAAAGACGTGTGATACATGAAAGCAGCACTCTGTTTTTGACGTCCAGTCGGCACGTGCCGCACGTTGACAATTTAATCTCATAGAAATCTTGTTCAGATCATGCTTGTGTGTCACACATATCGACTGCTCCTAGGTAGACTATCGTAAGCCACAAAATGGCAAAATTCGTTTTATTGCGAAAATGCATAGGATTAAGTTAGATTTTTTAGGATATACAAGAAAAAATATTTAATTAGAACTACAACTGCCTTTTTTTAAACGTAAACTGTAGTATGTTTGAAACGCCTCCGACGTTATTTATCGTTAGTCCCTTAGCGATAGTCTACGCGGAGTAATACGGGACCATATACCCGAATTTACACATTGTTTGTATCAGTTGCGATTGTCTACGCCGGATGAACACTAACGTAAACTATAGTTTGTACCACTTACAATAGTTTACATTGGAACTTCATTCGAAAAATATATAGCAAGTGTAACTTACGATTTCTTTCGTTGGAATTTTAGTAATGATAAATATCGTATGATAATTATACAATATTCTACTACGGAAACTATTATTTTTTATTTATTGTATCTATATCTTACTACGTTCTACGTCGTACTATTCATTAACATACGATATTTTACCGATCTATTTTTTTAAAACAACTATTATTTATGAAATTAGGGGCAAACGAGCAAACGGGTCACCTGATAGAAAGCAACTACCGTTACCCATGGACACTCGCATCACCAGAAGAGTTGCAAATATGTTTTCAGGTCGTATTAGTCTGGAAATACTGCTGGTGGCAGTTTGTTTCAGTTTTACTGTGAAAGAATCATCAAGGTGATGAGGATGGTATATTTCGATGGCAAAATATTGCAGGAGGTGCGATTACGAGTAATAATTCCTCGGAGCACCTCCCAATGATATAGCAGCTGATAGAAGATGTAGATCGAAGCTACATTTGAGGGTAATTCCAAGGGGTCTAGCTTGTTTGAAACACTATGGCTCTCTTCAATGTAAGCTATCTTTCGTTGATTACTATCCAGAGGGAATAGTTGGTATTTTGTCGCCCATAAGAACATTATTCCACGTGAGGCCGAATCTTCGCCTTGTATACTATCTCGCTCTGTTAAGAATACTAAACTTATTTAAGGCTAACTTGGCCTTAGTCGTTTATCGCCCAAAAACGGAACATTTTTTGGGGATGATAAGTATCTCATGATCTTTCCCGGGATTTAAGGTATCTCCATACCAAAGATCAGAAAAATTGGTTAAGCGGTTTGGGCGTGAGGTGGTAACATACGCATAGACAGATAGACAAACATACTTTTACGTTCATGTGGTGTAAAAGTATACATGTATTTGTACTTGGTTTATGTTTCATGATTTCTTTTTTTGGCCAGGAAACTTTTAAGACTAGTATAGTATCCCAAATGATCCTCTTCCTATAGTCATATTCCTCATGTCAGAGGGTCGTGACTTATCCTTTCTATGACCTTCCTCCTAATGATGTTACGCCAACTTTTCTTTCCTATTTTTGGCCCCTCGAAGAGCCTCGTAGACATTGGACTCATTAATTGTGATGTGGATTTCAGTCCCAATCGTTAGTCCTAACGATTGGGACTGCAGCCCGAGGTCTTTCTCCCTCAGTCTAGCCAGTGACTATTTTAAAATTATCTCCTTTCTTTCTGGCTATGTGTCCATAGTATTGTAAGATATATTGAGGCAGGTGGTAGAGAGCCATGTTTTTATGTTTAGCTTAGCCAGGATGGACGCATTAGTTCTGAAAGAAGTCCATGAAATTTGGCGCATTTTCCTTATCGAAGGCGTCCTATGTTGTGTCTGCGGTTTATAGAATTCAGAGTCCATTTAGATCCGTAAAAGAATATGGAAAATACTTCCGATGAACAAGTTCCGTTTTATTTTTTAAGAAATCTTTTAGTCACGCCAGGTTTTACGCATTTGAGATTTAGCACTCTTAGCCATCCCAATTCTTCTACGGTTATCTTGTTCACAGGAGCCATTTTTCGTAACAGTGGACTCAACAGGCCTTCAGAACAATCCTCAACATGAAATAATATATCTATTACCTAGCAATGGTTTATGGTTTTCTAGATGATGTCCGCAACTCCTAACGTCAAAAATTCGTTCGTTTCGCGAATACCCTATATTTTACCGGTATAGAAAGTATCCTATGTCCTTTTCCAGGACTCTCAAGTATCTTCATACCAAATTTCAGGAAAATCAAACGATTTTCCTCGTTTGGGTCTGAAGAGGTAACGACAGAGACACATTTTCGCATTTATTATAATATTAGTATTGAAGTATGGATTGTGATGGATACTTATCTTATACTTTAAGTTATACAGCATATCAGATAGATTTTTAAGTAAGTATGTTAGAAAATTCCATTATGCCATAGAGCAGACCTTTTTTATTATTGATGCTTTTCAAGCCAACTTAGCTGATTACATACTATATTTTAGCACTTTTTAGCACATCATTAGTATAAATCGTGTCAACGACCTACTTCTAAAATTTAAAACACACTTTTAAAGGTAAACATATATTTTTTGCAACGATAATTTATAATAATTCATTTTCTTAAACATACTATAAATTCGAATTTGGTTATTCCGCTGTAAATGAAGATATGTCTTACATACCGTACAAAAACGTTAAAGAAGTCCCCTGTATAATATGGTAAGTAAACTTTACTATATTTTACCAAGGAAAAATTTCAACGTAAACTGTAGTTAGTGCTAGTTGCAATCATTTTCGTTGTAGATTTTCCAAAGAATAATATCGCAACAATAATTTTAGCTAAACCAAACATATAATATAGTATTTTATTGCATAAGTTAATACCTAAACCTATTGTTTTTGCTCATGCCAAATTTCATAACAATCGGTTGAAAAATGAAGTCGTGGTTCAAATTTGCAACTTCAAACGCTCCTCCTGTAAAGTTGTATTTTTGATGTTGCGACAGTCTACCTAGGACCAGTCGATATTTTTACACACAGATGAAACCAATTTCGGTTTCGTTTGACAGCTCGAGATTGTTGCTCTATTCCGCTAAGCAGGTATATTAACTTTATGTGTAGTACTGTGTAATCAGGCGCGGTCCGAAGGGGGGGGGGGGGGGGTCACGGGGGACATAACCCCCCCCCCAAAATCTGGGACAAATGGATAAATCTCAAAATCTTGCCAAATAATAAAAGGAAATTTCTAGCTACCCCATAGCAGCGACAAATATGCCGTTTCTATAGAAAATGGCAAGCTTTTTGACAGGGAGACAATGACTGCTACTGTCCCCCCCCCCCCTTTACTGTCTGACCCCCTCCAAAAGTTTAGGCTGCGACCGCGCCTGTGTGTGTAATACTACAAATAAACGGAGGTGTATGTGTGTAATGTGTATGTGTTCCTATAATATTATGTATGGAGTTCACTTGTTTTTTGTCTTTGTTTTTTTCTGTGTTTTGTATGTAATGGGCAATCGCCCCAGCGCAGCGCGGCGCGGCGTCATGAATTTTCCCATACAAAGGTGAAAAAAGTTATTCTTTCAGCGCTGCTACTTTCACACTGAGTCAGGGGGTCAGGACACATCTTACAAGTCAGTCTTCTAAGACACGAGAATTGTCAGTAATCCTATTAAGAAAATACTCAAATTTTGTTAGAAAAAACACTAAAATATCAAGTTTCAACTTTCAACATCTTATTTTCTTTTCAAATTTAATAAAGTACATTATTTGCACTATAAAATAAAATACACTTTCAAAGCGAAAATCTAATGTTATTATTAAAATTCCCTTTGCAAAATTAAACTAAGTATGTAATACAAGAATGATATACGAGCTACGACGCCTGTTGAAATAAATTAGCAATATAATTAGTCTGACTTGTAAATACGTTTACATAATATTTTATTAGCCTTTGTTACTAAAAACCGGCCAAGTGCGAGCGGGGCTCGTACTTAGTAAAAAATATACACAGCCGATTGCCGAACATAGAACCTACTCATTTTTTTGGAAGTCGGTTAAATGACTTTTGAGAGAGTGATTTTGTTGTAGCGGCAACACTGATCGGCAACAGAAATAATATTTTGAATGTGTAAAATTTTGAACGTCTACCTATCACAGTTTAGGAGGTATAGGATGGAGGCAGATGAACAGTAAAGTTTTAGTTTATGGTTAATACAGATCCTATATTGAACTATAAGTTATATATTTTTTAAATGAAATAAGGGGGCAAATGAGCAAATGGGTCACCTGATGGAAAGCAACTTCCGTCGCCCATGGACACTCGCAGCATCAGAAGAGCCGCAGGTCCGTTGCCGGCCTTTTAAGAGGGAATAGGGTAATAGGGGAGGGTAGGGATGGGCAGGGAAGGGAATAGGGGAGGGTAGGAAGGGAATAGGGTAGGGTAGGGGATTGGGCCTCCGGTAAACTCACTCAATTCACGCCGGTTTTCTGTGAGAACGTGGTATTTCTCCGGTCGAGCCGGCCCATTCGTGCCGAAGCATGGCTCTCCCACGTATAAACTTAAATAACATACCGCAAAACATAGCTGCTGCTCATTTTTTGGAAGTTGCTTAAAATATTTAGTGGTTCGTAAAAAAATTAAGAAATCCTATGAAAGTAGATACCTCCGAGGTCAGCTTACTCCTAAAACTCATGATTACCTAGTACTCTACTGGTATTTTGCTATAATTTATCTTATGCTGCGGCCGCATAGTGCTTATTTACTATTTTATACCATTGGACGATCTGCTTGTATCGTCCACGGTCCAATGGTATCGTCTCATAGCACGAAGCTTCGTTCGATGTCGTAAATAATTTTAAAACAAAAATTGACATTCACTGCAGGGATACTAGGAATAAGCACAAGCTAGATATACCAATAACCCGGCTGAGCAAAGTAAGCATATATCTTTCAAAGGTCAATGTATACGCCTATACAATAAAATCCTAGACGACGTCCAAAATCTTTTTAAAAAGTTGTTGAAGATCGTTTGTGTGCTAAGGTTTATTTTAAGGTAACTGATTTTCTCAATGATAGCACACCTTGGGAAAAATAAGCTGACTGACCATAGGTCGCTTAAATTATATAAATGTACCATATTTTTACTTACTTTACTTACATACTTAGCGTAAATTAGTTTAAACTAATATTGCTATTTTCCACCTTTTTGGTAAAGGGGCACGGCACGGGGCCACCGTGCGAGTTTCTTACGCCGGTTCTTCTCGCCGGGTTTAGTTCCCGAACTGGTGGTAGGCCCCATGTAGACACGACGTTCTAAAAGTGTTAACTTTGTTAACCTATTTGGAAATAAATATTTTTGATTTTGATAGACGCATGTTCGGCCGCGGCATTATAATTTGGTTACGGCGTAACTTCTAGTACTTCATGAGTAGTATTTGAAAGCGGGCATACCAACTTATTTTTAATGCTAGCCTAGTACTCACGTAGAAGGCCTCGTCAGGCCATAATATCTATGCTCCGTGTAGAACAGGCCAGCTCCAATCTCCGAGGCCAGGTCGTAAGGCAAGCCGGCCTGCACCCAGCCTGCAGAGATGGCCCACTCGCCGCCCACGAAGATCACTATGTGCGTTCCTGAGGTGGCATTCTTGAGGTCAGGGTTGTAGAAGTAGCGCTGGGGCGATGACAATAAAAATATGAATCTGGTTTTAGAAGATATAAAAAATACGTGTGGCACTCGGGGACTGCCGCGGTAAAGGCATAGCATTTTTTATCAAACTATGCAATTATAATTCGCATACGTTTAGTCGCACGCCCACAAACACCGTGCCGAAGTCTGCCGAATCGAAACGACGTTAGACCAGGCGCGGTCCGAAGGGGGGGTCACAGGGGACATGACCCCTCCCAAAATCTAAAGTCAAATTGAAAAATCTCAAAATCTTGCCAAATAATAAAAGGAAATTTCTATCTATCCCCTAACCACCACTGCGTCCGACCTTAGACAGTTGGCAACCCAGAACCGTCCGAGGGTGCAGATAAAAAAATTGTGTAGTGACTATTGAGTGACCCCCCCGCCCCCTCAAATTTCAGGCTGCGACCGCGCCTGCGATATGGCGGCTCTCGACATAGGCGAACGCGTTGGCCAACGCGTCTGCAGACGCGTTGGCCCAATGTGTAGAACGGGCGTTCGCGCGTTGGCCAACGTCTAAATACCTACGGCCAACGCGCGAACGCCCGTTCTACACATTGGGGCCAACGCGTCTGCAGACGCGTTGGCCAACGCGTTCGCCTATGTCGAGAGCCGCCATTAGACGATGCATGGCAACGCTGTACCACTGTGCTGGTCGGAGTGGGGATGTTAGGTTTCTTGAATCGGTCGCTGTGCTCAAAGCCCGCAACAAAAGCTGGATGCAATAGCTTAAAAAGTTTTTATTATTGGAGAATAAAAAACAATGCTCAAAGTCCTCATCAGGACGAATCAAATGAGTCCAAACTCGATGGGGCTATGTGGTTTTATTACGGAGTTCCTGTAGCCATCTTCCAGTCCCGTCATCAGATCAGTTTCATGCAAGTTTGAGTTTAAAAGCTTGTAATAACAAAAATAGAGAAAGACCTGTTATAAAAGTCTGACTTTGTTACATGACTTATTACTTAGTCCAGGCACTTGCAACAATGAAACTAATCTACGACATTCATCTTGGCTTTTTATCCCAAAACTATCACTCGTACGGGCAGTCACCGCGTACTTTGTCAGTAACAAGGTACGCGGTGACTGCCCGTCGTCTCATACATCGACTTCCAGACACAAAACTGCTGACATATTCACACATACATGGTCCCTACTCCCTTCAGATCTATCCTAACGAAGATGAAGCCACGAGGTGGTCATAGCAACTCCATAATACAACCTGATAGCACCATCGAGTTTCGACTTGTATGATTGGTCTTAACAGTCAGATATCTTGTAGCCATTCACCATTTAAAAACTCTCGTCTCTAAACCATAAAGTTAATATACCTAGCGGAATAGAGAAACAAAGGCCTGAGCAAGAGAGATGGCACTATCAGTAACACTGCGTGGTAAAAAGAGACGTGTGATACATGACAGCAGCACTCTTTTTTTGACGTCCAGTCGGCACGTGCCGCACGTTGACAATTTAATCTCATAGAATTCATGTTCAATCATGCTTGTGTATGTGTATACGTACCTACACATATTTTTCACACAGATGAAAATCAATTTCGGTTTCGTTTGACAGCTCGAGATTGTTGCTCTATTCCGCTAGGTATATTAACTTAATGGTCTAAACACACCATGCCTAAATTACGTCGCGTTATATTATATGCGTATCGCATTGCTGACGTAATCATGCCGAACTTCGGCCGCGTATTTTCGGCCTAGTGTGTAGACACCATCAAAATATGTAGTTAAGATTAAACTCCTAACACATTATGTTATCCTAGTACTCACCATCTGAAAAGTCTCCGTATTAGAAGCATCAAAATGGTTGAGCCTGACGGGCAACCAGCCCTCCACCACCTGGTTGCGGGAGACAGGTGGGGGGGCAGGTGGCTCCAAGGTACGGAGACCAGCCACGGAGGATAGGAGGAGCAGCCACCCTGGAAACAAGGGCATCTCATGGTTACTAAGGTAAAAAATAAGTATTTCCGGAACAATACGACCTGCAAAGTGCAAACCTTCAAGAAGAGAGCGTATTTCCTCTTAAAAGGCCGGCAAAGCATCTGCAGCTCTTCTAATGTTGCGAGTGTCCAAGGGCGACGTTAGTTGCTTTCCATCAGGTGACCTGTTTTCTCGTTTGCCCCCTACTCCATACTCCTTTCTATTTCTTTGCGGGACCCAAGGGCCAATACAGCTTTAGTATGCCCCTCGGGATCCCTGAGATCATATCAAAGGGTATTCGTGGTTGGATACCGCTGTCGATCCTGGCGACCGCGACACAGTAGCAGAATGTCGTGGGCCAAAGCACGCTCCAAAAATATTTGTAAAAGTTTGTCTGTTTGCATCAAATGAGCTATGAAACTACCAATGGTCCAATTTTGATGAAATTTGGCATAGGTATTGTTGCAAAGTCACATGGCGCTAGCGATATTTAGACTATGATTTTCTGACTATAAATAATAATAATTGATTTTCTGAGTATAGCAAATAATGATACTTTCGTTTTTAGGGTTCCGTACCGAAAGGGTAAAAACGGGACCCTATTACTGAGACTTCGATGTCTGTCCGTCTGTCCGTCTGTCTCCAGGCTGTAACTCAAGAACCGCTATAGCTAAAATTCTGAAATTTTCACAGATTGTGTATATCTGTTGCCGCTATATTACAACAAATACTAAAAACAATATAAAATTAATAATTAAGGGGGGCTCTCATACAACAAACGTAACTTTTTTTGGCCTTTTTTGCTCTATATCAATAATAACAACAGGTAAGTACTTGAATTTTTCTCAAAGTCCTTATTTATATGTGTACTTTAACATTTAATAATATACATATAAATAAAATTGGAGTGTCTGTTTGTAAAATTGAAAGAATCGTTTTTTACTAAATGCATATGAATGTATATAGGGCACATATACCCAAATAGCAATTTTTACAATTTTTGTCTGTCTGTATGTCTGTCTCTTTGTTCCGGCTAATCTCTGAAATGGCTGGAGCGATTCCGGCGGGACTTTTTTAGGCACATAGCTGATGTAGTAAGCAATAACTTAGGCTACTTTTTAACCGACTTCCGAAAAGGAGGAGGATATATTTCACTTTTTTTATAAAGGAACCTTAAAAAGGGATTTTTTTTTTCTCTTTTTTATTATCTTTGTTATCACAATTTGCTGACGCGGACGAAGTCGCGGGCAACAGCTAATAATAATATTAAAATGAAATAAATAATTAAATGATTAATCCCATACAAAAAACACAATTTTTGGCCGAATTTTGCTCTATAATGGTACGGAACCCTACGTGCGCAAGTCCGACTCGCACTTGGCCGATTATTTAAACTGTAATCGAATCCTGCTAGTTCTTAAACATAAATTAATACAACTTACACATTTTATAGCACACTTCACTACAATATACTATATCAACTAATTAAATTATCATTATCGTACTAATTTCAATATCAGCACTAATCTCATGCAATAATAGATAAAAGTGGTGTAAGTCAGATTTTGGATTTTTGACTGCAAAATGCAAATATTAATTTAACTTTTCTACTTTATTCACATAGTGTTATTAAGACTGTAAATCTTTTTGGTTGCCTGGAATACTGTTTTTAGGAGTAAGACCGCTGATTCGAGCATTTTTTTTTAATTGTTTGTATTAATAAAGCATAAATAATTTATTTATTTATACAAATTTATATTATAATATATTCCTCTTACAATATTCTTATTTAATCAAAACCTGCAAAATATAAGGATATTCACTCTTAAAGTCAAATTCCTCTATCTGCTAAAATTAATTTTCCTCAACAGTACTTCGTCTTGTGCGTCAACACATTATTCATACCTGTTTACTATTCCTCTATCGTTTATAGACTTCTTGTTAAATTAACGTGTACCTGATAATACAATAATATTGACATTTATGTGACAAATACCTATTTCAGGATTGAGATTTGTTAGTAATTAGTCATGAAGATTCATTACTAAGGAAATGAGATGTTTACTATGTATATAATTTTTAAGTACATGAGGACTTAAAAATTATATACATACTTACGAGTTACGAGGCTTACTGATTTTGCGCATTTTGTCCAAAATCATAATATATCAGTTATATGTATTGTTAGATTATATTATGTCACTTAATACAGGGTGTAACAAAAACAAGTGATAATACTTTAGGGTGTGTACGTGTTCCCTGTAGAGATTTCACTGTGAAAGTAGCAGCGCTGAAAGACCAAAATTTTTTTTCACTTTTGTATGGGCAAGGGCCCGAGCGTCACGAGTTTCCCCATACAAAAGTGAAAAAAAAATTCGTCTTTCAGAGCTGCTACTTTCACAGTGAACTCTCTAGAAGGAACACGTACACACCCTAAAGTATTATCACTTATTTTTGTTACACCCTGTATACAGCTCACACTCAATTATGTCAATGTATTATTTTAAAATTTAATCCCTAAAATATTACTGTTATCATATTTTTGGATGACAGTAATCGCTACGCATCTAAAATATAGCGGATCTATAGGACACAAAATTATTATGACCTACATTAAAACTAAGGTTAGTATGTTATTATCTTGAAAAAAATATAAAAGAAACACGCTTCCCAAAAAATTCAAAAACTGACTTATATCACTTTGCCTGATCGCTTCGTCTTATCATAATGTGTCGATTAATATTAGATAACTGAAGAATTAAAATATTTTGTTCAGTACTTGAGATTGATAAAATGTATGTTGGTTTGCGTTACCAATGACCATAGCACCTTAAATATGGATTTGATTAAGGTATCAATACCAATATTATTAATAATAATGCGAAAGCCCGTATGTTAAATCCGTAGGCAAATATTCACATCCAGGGAAATGTACGGTTTACGCGCGATAAACATATTTTGGTATGATTAATTGTAACTTTTAGTTTACCAGGGGACAGGGATTCAACTGCCACCTTAATTCAGTCGTTATGACCGATATGCGATAGGTCGTTATGTTATGATAACTGCATATTAATTATTATTAATATTATACTTCGTTGCGCCAAATTTCGTTTATCGCGCGGGAACCGTATATCTTTCCGGGATAAAAAGTATCCTAGGCCCTTTCTCGGGACCCAAATCTCATACCAAACTTCTGCAAAATCTGTTCAACGGTTTAAGCGTACACAGGGAACAGACAGACAGACACACATTTATAATACTAGTTTGGATAGATCGTACAGCTAAGTGGAAATATACCTAAATAAATAATAATAATTTGAAATTCGGTCGTTCTAACCGGTAGGTCGTTATATCCGTTGTCAACTGTATATTCTGCACAAGTATCCTGCAGGCCTGCGGGGCTAAAATGGTCGCTTTGAAGAATCACATTATGAATCATGTTATGATTAATTCTTTTAAAATCCTGAAATGCAAGTCTGCTTGCAATTCATATCTAGTAATTCGTACTAATTTGACATTTGTCAGTTTGACAGTTTTGACAATTCATTTGCTGAATTGATTGAGAGGAAATGCTAAATGTGACCATTTTAGCCCACGTCAGATAAAAATAGCTTATTTTCGTAGCTCTCCCCAATATTGCCCGACTAGAATGTCACACGTGTGACTTTAGGGGAGGGGGCCAGGCCCCCCTCATTGTTTATTTCCAAACCAACTAGCAACAGACTAGTTATAGCCACGATTAAACTACCATGGTCTTAACCAGACCAGTAGCTTAGACCCTTTCGAAAAAAAAAGACCATTTTAGCCCCGCTGGTAGGAAAGTGAATTCAGAACATTACTATATCGGTCACGTGCAGACCAGGTGCTCAGAAACAATAGGAGGTGACTCATTAGGAATACATAAGCCATAAGGGCTAGCTATAATACTAGGTGACGCCCGCAACTCCGTTGAGCCATCGTTTATCGCGCGGGAACCGTACATTTTTCCGGGATAAAAGTATCCTTCGTTCTCGGGACTCAAAGTATCTCCATACCAAATTTCAGTAAAATCGGTTCAGCGGTTTGGGCGTGAAAAGGTAACAGACAGACAGACCCACTTTGGCATTTATAATATTACTAGCTGTTGCCCGCGACTTCGTCCGCGAGGACTTCAGTTTATAGCGCGCGATGTCAACAAAATTGGTGTCAAATGCTTTTATAAAAAAACCCTGGTACCCCTTAAATCAATACAGCTGTCCAGTGTGCACACAATAAGTATTTCATTTTTTTATATTAAACTTTATATTTTATGCCAAATTTGAAAGCTTATTTAACCCCCCAATTACACAACTTTACCCATAAACTATTTATCATTGATAGGTTTAGCCCCAATTTCACCAACATCTGTTAGTGTTAACAGCTTGTTAAAATGTCCTGTCTTCTCTTTCATTCATATGAAAAACGAAACAGCTAACGTGATACTAATTCGAGCATTAACTTTAACAGTCGTTGGTGAAATTTGGTCTTAAGGTTACGTCACTGCCTGCACAGATAAAGTACCGAGTTATTTAATACCGTAGAATAGATATAACAATCGAAAAAATCGAGACTTAAATGTAAGATGATACCACCTCTTATAGAAAGACTTTTGAGCAAGCGTCAGCGCGATGTAGAAGACGCACGGCGCCATCTATTATGATTTTTTTTAACAAATTTACGACCCTTACAACCCTTTTTTCCAGTAAAAAAGTAGCCTATGTCCTTTCTCAGGCTTTAGACTATCTGTATACAAAATTTCATTACAATCGGTTTGGTAGTTTTGGCGTTTGTCGTGAAAGCGAGACTGACAGACAGACAGACAGACAGAGATACTTTCGCATTTATAATATTAGTATAGATTATGTGCACACTGCACAGCTGTTTTTGGGTATTTTGATTAATTAAGGGCCGCGCTACAGCGGCATGGCAGCGGCGAGGCGAGCACTTTCAGCGCTGCCATTCCGGTGTAGCGCGGCCCTAAGAGGGGTACCACTTACCAGGGTTTTAAAAAGTTTTTAAATTTGACACAAATTTTGTTGACACCGCGCGCTATAAACTAAAGTCCACGCGGACGAAGTCGCGGGCAACAGCTAGTTATGAATAAAAACAATATATAATAAAGTAGGTATGATTAGTTCTGTTACAATAATGAAGTAAAAAATAATACGCCATCTGTTTTCATATATTAGAATTAAAATGTTGATTGCATTGATATATTTTCTGGATGGAATATAGGCCAACACGGTACACTCGAACTCCTTAGAAATGCAGTAGGAGTTCTATAAGATAAGATAGATTGATTATTATTATACCAAGTGATAATATTATTAAACATAATATTCTAACGTATTAAAAACTATAAACAAAAACATAATAACTAATAAGTATGATTAGTTCTATGTTACAATGAAGTAAAAAATAAAACGCCATCTGTTGAATCGTATTAGAACTAAAATGTTCATTGCATCGATATATTTCTGGATTTTTTATAAATATTATACATAAAATATATTTTAGATTTTTGAAATATTATTTTAATACACATCCAAGACCCAGGAATATTGAAAACTTTTTGTTCCGCCTGCGGGACTCGAACCCAGGACCCCCGGGATGAGCGCTGGCCACGCGCAATGCGAATTAATTTTCATCGATATTTTCATGGAAATAAGATATTTTCCCACATCAAAATGTAGCCTATGTCCTTTCTCAGACTCTAGAATAACTGTGTACAAAATTTCATTGCAATCGGTTCAGTAGTTTTGGCGTGAAAGCGAGACAGACAGACATACAGACAGAAATACTTTCGCATTTATAATATTAGTATAGATATTAGTATAGATTAGTATAGTGATGATGAGGTTAAAGGACTAGGTTTTGAAAGATGAGCCATAATGTTTAAAAACTTATTTTGAGGCGTTCCGCATCGTATGTTTAGAATGGTTAGTACAATATTATGTTAAATTCTGTAAACCTGATCAAATAGTAAGGCAGAGGGAAAGTGGACCGCCGGCGCAGCGTAAGAGAGGAAGGAAACACAAAGTTTTGTTCGACGTTTGACAACGTTTCTGTCAATATTCTGATATGACGTATTCAACATGTCGGGTTAAGGTCGGATTGTTTACTGTGTGTGCTAGTAACGTCCTCTGCTCGGACCTCTGCGTATTTTTACCCCATTGTTATTTCCTCGTATGAAAGAAGTGACACATTGTACTCAGCGAATTGGGCATATATGTATAAGGGTCTGTTTTAACGCTTTCTGATAAGTCCCGGATAGGCTATCCACAACTTAACTTGACAGATAAAGTATATGAAGAATCTGTCAAAAAAGGCGTGGATAACCTATGCAGCACTTTATCTGAAGTGCTGAAACAGGCCCTAAGTATTTTTTTACCGCCGTAAAATGAACTTTTTATACTTGCTCCAGGACTCAGACGGCCGCCCCGGCGCGATAAAGTAATATACTCTTCTGTTGTGCCTGCTGCTGCTGTTGCACGTGTTCTCGCGACCTACCTGATTAAATAGCAAGGTAGAGATAAAGTGGACCGCCGGCGCGGCGTAAAGTATAGTTTTCACAGAGCCAGTACTGGCTGCCAATAAGACTAGCAGTCAGTATTGGCTTGGTATATGCCGCGTGTGAACAGTTTTCCAAGCCAGGCCAAAATGTTCACACGCGGCATATACCAAGCCAATACTGGCTGCCAGTCTTATTGGCACCCAGTACTGGCTCTGTGAAAACTATACTTAAGAGAGGAAACGAAAGAAAAGGTGTTATGTCTCATACGTGCAACATGAGTCACATCCTCGTTAGTGGTACAGCTGTCAAGTGTCAAGTTGAGGTGAATGTCAAACGTGTGTACAGTCGTCGGAATTTTTTTTTAGCTGATTTATTAGATTTGCTGAATTTTCAGAAAGTCTTTATTAGTCTCTAAAGTAAACCGGTGGTAGGCGTCAGGTAGACATTATGAAAAAATTTCAAATTTACTCGGAAATAAAACATTTTTTATTTTTATTTATTTAAAGTCTCTATTATTTCCAACTTTATAATTGACTTCCAAAAAAGAGGTGTCTCTATTATATCCAACTTTATAATTGACTTCCAAAAAAGAGGAGGTTCTATGTTCAGATGTGTTTTTTTTTCTATAATCCTTATCTAATATCTTCCTACCTCTCAATAAATTTAAGGAATGCTTTGAAATTCTTTCAAAGGGCTTTGGTATAATAAAGTACACTGAACCGGCAACTAAATTATAATCGAAATATCGAGCCACAACTGCTCAGAACTTCGGGAACCATACATGTTTGAGGAAAGGATACGATTGTACTTATTTTGAACTGAGAAAGATCTCAGGACCGATAATCAACTCAACTAATAATAGTCGTAATAGACAACAGACAGACAAAAATACACATTTTACCCTTATTTAAGTCTCTTACTTTCTAATTGCTCATATAAATGTTTTACAAATGGTAAGATAATTGTTAATTAACCATGTTCAACAAGACAGCTCAACATTTCATTTCCTCCACCGTACATATTCTTAGAATACGTCAATATACAGACAACACTGATCGAGTTAATGTGACGCAGGAAGCGCCACATTGCCTAATATGGCACGTCAATTGTAACATGGCGCGTCACGCCAATTTAGAATATTCGGAAGTAATTGATGTCTTCAAGAGATTCGTGCTGTGATATCCATACTTAACGAAAGTCTGTCTGACCTCTTCACGCACAAACCGCTAAACCGATTTTGCTGAAATTTGGTACGGAGATACTTTGAGTCCCGGGAAAGGACATATGATAGTTTTTGTTGACCAAAATGGACGGTTACCTCGCGATTTTTGCCGCAACGGGGTTGTGGGCGTTATCAAGTATACTATAATCTATATATATAAAACTCAAAGGTGACTGACTGATTGACAAAGTGATCTATCAACGCACAGCCCAAACCACTGGACGGATCGGGCTGAAATTTGGCATGCAGGTAGATGTTATGACGTAGGCATCCGCTAAGAAAGGATTTTGATAAATTCCAACCCCAAGGGGTTTAAATAGGGGATGAAAGTTTGTATATAATAATACTTGTAAACGCGAGCGAAGCCGCGGGCAAAAGCTCGTGCTATATATAACATTTTAACTGATATACAAAAAGGTGGTTATGTTTGTGAACGAAAGAGACAAGCTATAGGTCACTGACCGTATTTCTTCGTGTTCGCTGACCGGGTATTGAGTAATAAGCCTTGACTTTCTATTGTAGATCAAATTGACCTCCTTTCCGTCTTTGATAGCCTAGTACTATGATTCATCCATGCTTATTGCTTACATACTGTCCATACTAATATTAAATGGGAAAGTCCGTCCGTCTATCAGTAAGTCTGTTTGTCTATCCATTTACAACAGCTGAACTGATTTTAATGGAATTTGCTAAAAGATTCGTCTCGGCATAGGATATCTATATTTTGTCTAAAGTTTCTGGCAATAGCTATAGTATTGTAAAGTTAAATAGATGTTTCTTGATGAAAACACATCTACACATAAATAAAAATTACTGTGTTAAAGTACAAATCAATAGACGTGATAGTTTTTCCGTAAAGTGTACCACAAAATGTACAGATGTGGTATATATACTAGGGCTCGCTTCGCTAGCCCTGACTAGTATGGATTAGATTTGATGATGAATTCTCTGAGTCATCATATAAAAAATAACGGTTTTGATACAGGAAAACTTACTTTTAATACCTGTGGGAAAACCTAATAAAAATCCCCGAGGAAAAATGAATGACTGTACCGATTTGAATAAGATTTGGCATACAAAAAACTACTGGAATGATTTTGACCATACTAATATTATAAAATATGCGAAAATGTGTCTGTCTCTCTATTACCTCTTCACGCTCAAACCGCTGAACCGATTTTGCTGAAATTTGGTATGGAGATATTTTTGAGTCCCGGGAAAGGACATAGGATACGTTTATCCCGGAAAAATGTACGGTTACCGCGCGATAAACGAGTTTAGGCGCAACGGATGCGGGCGTCATCTAGTTTTCACTTTTCAGATAAAGTAGATGACATCTGGGAGGGAAGTAGGTTACATTTACACGTGGGAGAGCCATACTTTAGCGCGAATGGGCCGGCTCGACCGGAGAAATACCACGTTCTCACAGAAAACCGGCGTGAAACAGCGCTTGCGCTGTGAATTGTGATTCGCCGAGTGAGTGAGTTTACCGGAGGCCCAATCCCCTACTCTATTCCCATCCCTACCCTCCCCTATTCCCCTATTCCCTCTTAAATGGCCGGCAACGCACCTGTAGCTCTTCTGAATTCTGATGCTGCGCGTGTCCATGGGCGACGGAAGCTTTCCCTCAGATGACCCGTTTGCTCGTTTGCTCATTTAAAAAAAATGTTACTGGAAAAATGTACGGTTTGTGTGCAGTGTGTGTTTTGTCATGTACTTACTAATTTTATATCAATGTTAAAAATAGTAGTGCTCTATAATTTTTACTTTTCAGTTTTTACCGAGGCCTCTAAAATTTCATTACGAAATAACACATAAAAACTTAAGTAAAACTGTTTGAATGTATGTCACGGAATTTCTAAATGAGTTTATTACATTAAAATTTGTTCCATGAACTAGACTAACAATACGTAATAAAATGTTAGTTTTAGATATATTGTGAGAAGTAATAACTAATTATATCATCACTAGATGAAGCCCGCAACTCCGTTGCGTCAAAATTCGTTTCCGACCGACGATGTATGTTGACGACCTCTGTGGCTCAGTGGTGAGCGCGTTGGTAGCTCAAGCCGGGGGTCGCGGGTTCGAATCCCGCCGACAGAACAAAAACTTTTCAATGTTCCCGGGTCTGGATGTGTATTAAATATGTGTGTAATATAATAAAAATCTTAAATATATGTATAGTATAAAAGTATTAAATATATTTCCGTTGTCTGGTACTTGTAACACAAGTCCTTTAGGTACTTAGCACAGGGCCAGACTGACGTGGTGTGAAGCGCCCATAGATATTATTATTATTATGTCCTTTCTCGGGACTCAAAGTATCTCAATACCTTTCAGCGAAATCGGTACAGCGGTTTAAGGTCGTGAAGATGTAACAGACACACAGACACACTTTCGCATTTTTAATATTAGTATGGATTAGCTAGACCAGTCATTCTCAACTCTCAAGGAGTCCTAGGTCTCCGCAAGGCCTTGTGGGGCACCGCGAGCGTTACATATTAAATTGTTTATACAAATGTCACCAGACACGTCCAGCATGGAGATAGACAATTCATTCAAGACAAACCTTATAATATGGGGGTCCGTCAAAAATGTTTTTTCTTAAAACGGTTACTAACTTCAAATCAGAAACTAATTAATACATACAAAAAAATACATTCGCACCACCTCCACGACGGTAGCAATACTGCGAAGCCATACAGTATATTTACTGGTTAATTATTATTAGTTGTACCAAGTCAGGGTCAGTAGAGTTAGGCCGTGTAGCTTCAGAAGCTTGGCTCTACATGAGAATTGAGATTCCATATAATATGATGTCCAGCTGAAACTACGAATAAAGCTGAAACAAGAATTTTATGTTACCTGATTAAAACAATATATATCTTTTCACAGGAATAATTCTTTGTTATAAATTATAATAAATAATATTATCAAAATACGAATTTTGGCGCAACGGAGTTGTGGGAGTAATCTAGTAAAATAATAATTATATTTGTAGGCCTAATTTATGAATTTGGTAAGCCACAAAATATTAAATTTAAGGAAAATCGTGTATGGTATTCCCTGCTATTCGAATTGTGGCGGTTTTGGATTACGTCTGTCGGTTTGTACTTTCTGTTTACTACTCATCACATGTGCATACGTGATAAAACGCAGTGATTTCATCACAATCAGTCCAGCGGCTTAGGTAAAATACAATGAGAAGAAAATATGTACAGTATACGTGCTCAAAGTCAGTAACTTTATCAAAAACGATTCAGCGATTCAATGATCCATTTTTTTATGAAATAAGGGGGCAAACGAGCAAACGGGTCACCTGATGGAAAGCAACTTCCGTCGCCCATGGACACTCGCAGCATCAGAAGAGCTGCAGGTGCGTTGCCGGCCTTTTAATAGGGTAATAGGGGAGGGTAGGGATGGGAAGGGAATGGTATAGAGGAGGGTAGGGATGGGAATAGGGTAGGGGATTAGGCCTCCGGTAAACTCACTCACTAGGCGAAACACAGCGCAAGCGCTGTTTGACACCGGTTTTCTGTGAGCCTGTGGTATTTCTCCGGTCGAGCCGGCCCATTCATGCCGAAGCATGGCTCTCCCCCGTCAATACATACTAGCTAATAATATTATAAACGCTAAAGTGTGTATGTCTGTCTGTCTGATACCTTTTCACACCCAAACCGCTTGACCGAAATTATGGAGATACTCGTACTTTGAGTCCCGGGAAAGGACATAAATACAAAATATGATAGTTTTAATTCCGGAAAAATTGGGTTTTTTAAATTGAGGGGCAAACGAGAAAACGGCTCACCTGATGGAAAGCAAATACGCAACATCAGAAGAGTTGCAGGTGCATTGCCTAATCACGGAAAAATCAGTGTCATTTTTAGTGACAGCTCCACATGCTCTTGTCACAGTGTCACCTCAGTGCCACTGCCTTTGTAGGTCTGTCCGTATGTGACTATAGTTATTAGACATTAACAATACAAAGTTAAAATAATCATTGGGTTTGTCTGTGGGCGCCTGTTGGTGGTTTCGGTAAAACCTTTTAGTAATATTTCCCAAAACTTGCAATATTTTTATACCGAATTTCGTCGATATCGGTTCGGCGTTTTGAGCGTAAAAAGGTAACATACATTACATTTTCGATAGTATAAAATTAAAATTTCACTCAGACTCAGAGTATACCAAATTTCATAAAGATCGGTTCAGTTGTTTAAGCATGTGGATGTAACAGACAGACACCCATTTATCTGGAAGCACGGTCGTACCTCTGCCGAGACGAGCCAAGCGAAGCGCAAGGGCACTACCTACCTTTTCTCCGAAGTGTTTCGTCGTATTTAGGGCTCCGTACCCAAAGGGTGAAAACGGGACCCTATTTATGAGACTTCGAAGTCTGTCTGTCCGTCTGTTTGTCCGTCTGTCTGTCCGTCTGTCTGTCTCCAGGCTGTAACTCAAGAATAGCTAGAGTTCTGATTTCTGAAATTTTCACAGATTGTGTATATCTGTTGCCGCTATAACAATAAATACTAAAAACAAAATAAATTTAGTACTTTTCCCATACGACTAACGCGATTTTTTGGCCTTTTTTGCTCGATATCAATAATGGCAATAGGTAGGCATTTGATATTTTCACAAAGGCCTTAATTATATCATGTCTACTTCAATATTTACGAATAATATTATTTTATTTTTATTTTATTAAGACAAACACACAATTTTTCGCCTATTTTTCCTCTATAACGGTACAGAACCCTTCGTGCGCGAGTCCGACTCGCACTTGGCCGATTATTTTGAACCCTCATAGAGTTGGTTTCCGATGTACCAGATAGTTCATATGCTCAGGATATGATATCAATAGTAGACTAATTAATCAGACAAAGTAGAAGGCGAAGCCATATTATTTACTGGTATATAGAATTTGTTTAAATTATGGTCAGTAGAGTTAGGCCGAGTAGATTGTCTCTACATGAGATCTCATATCTTTTCACAGGGTACCTTATGTGGTCGTCTCGGCTACATTTTACAAGAAATGTTTTTGGTGGGATAGTATTAATATGAATGTGAAAGTTTGTCTGTCTGTTTTCTTCAACGATTTAGATAGAAGTTACTATCATAGCTTTTAACCCGGAAAAATGTGCGGTTCCGCGCGGCTCTTTGCGGCCAACGTTTAGTATTACTATACATTTCTAATTAAACATTACCCATTTAACACAGTCAGTTAAGCAATACCAATAAGTAGGTCTTAAAGCAGGAACCTCTTATAAGGAGACCACTACAAACCTTAGTACTTACTGTATATTACTCATACAGTGGACAAAGCATATTTGTGGTACATGATTCATATTATAGTCAATGTAGTAAATAGTATAGGCATGTAGTATACTTACTAGAAGGAATACGTTTATCGCTCGGAAACCGTACATATTTCCGCAAAGAAATTGATCCTATGTCCTTACTTAGCTTCATACCAAATTCCATCTTTTTTTTATGAAATAAGGGGGCAAACGAGCAAACGGGTCACCTGATGGACAGCATCTTCCGTCGCCCATGGACACTCGCAGCATCATAAGAGCTGCAGGTGCGTTGCCAGCCTTTTAAGAGGGAATAGGGTAAAAGGGAGGGTAGGGATGGGAAGGGAAGGGAATAGGGTAGGGGATTGGGCCTCCGGTAAACTCATTCATTCGGCGAAATACAGCGCAAGCGCTGTTTCACGCTGGTTTTCTGTGAGCCTGTGGTATTTCTTCGGTCGAGCCGGCCCATTCGTGCCGAAGCATGGCTCTTCCTCGTCTAAACGTCTTATACTTACGTTTAGATTTTAGAGTGAAGAGGCAACAGACAGACAGATAGGCAGACTTTTTCATTTGTAATATTATGTAAAGACTAAAAGTTTTCAGCGATAAAAGTATCCTTAGATGTCCTTCCCCGTATTCTATGACTGAGCTTAATTTCATTAAAATCGTCCCAGTAGTTTCGAAGACTATTCGATGCAAAGAAACCCAAACAGACACACTCATCATCAAAGAAACCTAAAATAAAAAAAAATACGTGTGACACTCGGAGACTGCCGCGGTAAAGTTCTTAAATTCGGTAAAATTCTTTATCAACTTATGCAATTATAACCCGCATACGTCTAATCGCACGCACACAAACACCGTGCTAAAGTCTGCCGGACTGAAACGACGTTAGACGAGTGCTAGCTTTTTTTCGACCTCTGTGACTCAATTGGTTGAGTGTGTGGCAGCTCAAGCCGGGAGTCGCGGGTTCGAATCCCGTTTTCAATGTTCCCGGGTCTGGATATGTGTATGATACACAGCTTCATGGTATGATATAATAAAAATCTTAAATATATGTATAGTATAAAAGTATTAAATATATTTCCGTTGTCTGGTACCTGTAACACAAGTCCTTTAGGTACTTAGCAGTCAGCACGGGGCCAGACTGACGTGGTGTGAAACGTCCATAGATATTATTTATTTATTTTTTGTTACGGAATTTCTCAATTCGGTTGCCGCGCTCAACGCCCGCTATATAAGCCATGAAATAGCTTCAAAACTGCACTTCATACATTTTTGCTAAGATCTTTTTGTGCACGGCCTGTTCAAAGTACGCGGTTAAAAACCGCTGAACCGATTAATGAAATGACTATAGGCACGTACAAACGGAAAATACTATTACGAGAGGAGTGAATCCTAAACCACAAAATACTATAATATTGACAATGGACATGTTGTATGTATGTCATCGTAAGCGAGATTGTATTGTATTGTATATTATTATTTAATTCGTTGAATAAATGGAAAAACCTCTAGAATATTATGCCTACTATCTAGTATTAAGTCACTATTTACTACATACTACATAGTAAAACAGTAGCTGTCCGATGTCTGTCCCTATCTTATACAATACAAACATACATATACAGGGTGTAACGAAACTAAGTGATAATACTTTAGGGTGTGTATGTGTTCCTTGTAGAGATTTCACTGTGAAAGTAGCAGCGCTGAAAGACGAATTTTTTTTTTCACTTTTGTATGGGGAAACTCCCATTCCAACCCATCAATCCTTACGTTGGTCTTTCAGCGCTGCCACTTTCACAGTGAACTCTCTATCATCACAGAGTAAGCGACTTTATTTTATACTATGTTGTAAAGTGTAAAAAATCACATAACTATAAGAAATAGTTAGCCAAACATACTATTAACAGAGTTGACAGAATTATGTAGAGTATGTCGACAAGTTTGACGTATAATGACAGAAGTCGTCGCTAGGGACGCGTTGTTTATATTTTTCACATGCAATGAAAATTAACAGAATTTAATTTCAAAATCTTCATTTTAATATCAGCCAGGGCGCCAGCCTTTTACTTATCCTGGCGAAACCCGAAAGATTTGACAGGTATTAATTCACGTCCTACGTTTGGCCCTACTAGAGATAGGAATAGCTCATATTAGACATAAATTTTATGTCAATTGTGAGCTATTCCTATCTCTAGTAGGGCAAAACCAGAGATAGATCAAATATTGGGAACGGCCGTTAGCAGTCAAAGTACAGCTGGTTGTTATGTCTATTGTGCTATTAACTACTATACTATGACAAGTATGAGTGCTTTGACCGATGGTGTGACATATGACATCATAATCATCATTTTGTCATGACAATGTCATGACTCAACCGACCCACGCATCCATATAAGTTCTATGGTATTTTCTATGACTAATATAAATTACCAAAAAGTCCGAAAAAACTAATTCATAATAAAACGGCCATTCTCAGGTTTGGCATTATTTGCCTCAATACCGTTACAATTTTTTTATTCGCTAATTTGACTTAAACTCATTAAAATATGAAAGTAATGAAAGATACGAATACAATAATAAATTTGGCGTGGTATAGTTAATTATAGTTTTTTAGATAATAAGCCTTAAAATTGTTATGGGTACGGTAATTAGACAAATGTAAAATTTTGTGTAACGGTAATTAGAAAGCATTATAATTCTATCTAAAACATCATAGAAAAACACTGATTAATAAGTTGCACATGTACAATTGTCACAAAAGGGGTAGAATTAACGATGTCCTATACAACCATAACCTGCCAATAGTAAGAAATAGTTTTCACTTTCAAAATAAAATCTGAAAAATGAGAAAATAACAACAAATATTGTTTTAATCGGTAGATATTTATTAAGATCCAGGTACGATGAACCTAAAAATAATTATATTCTAAATCTCTTTGGACAGAATAGCAACTCAAACGTAGCTCACAGCTTTTACAGCTATTTTTGTTTTCTCGTAATTTTACAAGTTCATCTCTATTTATGAACACTAATTTCTCGATTTTTTTTCCATTTTTTCTTTTTTTTTGTCTTTTGTAATAAGCTCTAAAGTTTAACTCATTACTTTTTTGAATTTTCTTCCGCCATTTTGTTGGAATTTCGCTGATAAGCAGTATTTTCTTTTATAAAGTATACCTCTCTTTCACTTTTTCCCTTGATCTTTTGATATAAAACTGGATAATTTCAAATTTTTACTTGACGTTTCCAAGGAACAAGCCTTCTTTTCTCCAATTTCTTCTCTGGTCATTCCCATCCAAAAAAAAATTGTATATAATTTTATGAATACTCAGCATGTAGATATCTAAATATTATATATATCACAAAGGGACTAACTGACATAGTGATGTATTAACGCACAGCCCAAACCACTGGACGGATTTGGCTAAAATTTGGCATGCAGGTAGATGTTATGACGTAGGCATCCGCTAAGAAAGTTTTTTTATTAATTCTACCCCCAAAGGGCTATGAAACTTTGTAAATTTAAATAATAATAATAATATCCATTTATTTCGGATCACAGGAAATCCATAGTGTTAGTAGAAAGTACAATTAAAATTAAAATTATGTTAGTACATTACATTGCAATTCTTATAGTATAAAATTATTTATTATGAATGATAAGGCATTGAAACTATTAATGAAACATTAATCTCTATCTAACATGCACCTCTATCCAATGCCTTATCAAACCATCAAAACTGTCAGTTAATACCCTTAGAATGTTGTTATGTGCTTCTGACACGCTGTATCAATGACGCCCCTCGTTTCCTTAGTATGGCGTTACAGCCATCAGTGCGCATTTCGGCAAACATTACCTGAGGCACTACAGTACCTCGGTAGTCCTAACAGCATTCTAAAGATATTATTGTACTGAACACTAAGAGCATTTATCGCACGCTGGGTGTAGCTCGCCCATAGATTGCATGTGTGAAAGGACTGACAGTAAGCTTTAAATAAAGTCACTTTCACCTCTGTAGAGCATCTTGCAAATCTACGAGCTAACATGTTCCCACGTACGGCCAACGCCCTTCGCTCCCTCTCAATGTCTACTTCGTCAGCAAGCGTGTCAGTTACCCAATGACCCAGGTTTTTGAATTTATTCACTTTAGCAAGTGGAACTTCATTTAGAAACACGGGTGGTATTGTGCTAACTTTGTGTTCACGGGGTTGAAAAACAAGAAGTTCACTTTTCTTAGAGTTATAACTGAGTCCTTGGGCCTCGGCATACGCTTGACACTTGCCTAGCAGTTTTCTGAGGCCACTGATCGAGGGACTGAGCAACACCTTGTCATCAGCATAACTAATGTAGTTCAGCCGTACTTCGCCAATGGAACAACCGACATTAGTGCTGCTCAGCTCCTCGATCAGCTTATTTACGTAAAGGTTGAACAGACGAAGCGATGTTAATCCACCTTGTCGAACTCCACACCTTAATTTATGAATGAAACTCGCTATAGAGAGCCCCAGACCACTTTACAACATAATTTTAAGCCGATCGGGCTAATACTTTCCATGCATAAAGCTACTATGGCGTAGGCATCCCCTAAGAAAGGGTTTTGGTAAATTCTACCTCTAAGGGGATAAAATAGGGGATGAAAGATTGTATATAATAATACTTTTTAACGCGGACAAAGCGCCGGCAAAAGCTAGTATTATTAAAGACTCATTAATGATTATAATAATCTATGAAAACCGCGAGAAAACTTCAATTGATAAAAAAGTATGTATCAGTTTTTCATACAACGGTAATTAGAAACATATGGTAATTAGTATACGGTAATTAGAAACAGTTAGATTTCCTTGAATTTTTTTAAAAAACGACACAGTTTGCAAAAACTTGCTAAGGGAAAAGTACGTAGGCCAAATTACTTTCTAGATTAACATGATCAACATACAATCTATTGATTACTTTGATTAAGGTGGATGAATTGTAACATTTGTAAATGAAATTGAGATTTTCTCTTACACAACGTAGCACTTTATTTTTCTTTTATGACAAAAAGGGAAGAGGAACCATAGAGCACACACAACAAGTAAGTATTGTGCCACAGAACACATAACATAGACAATTATTTTTTTTTATTATGAACTAAGCTGATATGTTAAATAAAATTATATATACTTAACACCCTCTCTAGAATTTTATTTTACATATCACCATTAACAGTTAAACTAGGTAAGTTATTTATATTAGTTAACAAATTATTTCTCAAAAATATAAATGCCTGAGTTGGTAATGATTTAGTTAAGATATCAGCCAATTGGTTGGAACTGGAAATATATTTAATTTTTATTATACCATCTTCTACTTTCTCTCTTATGAAGTTATATTTCACATCTATGTGCTTAGTTCTCTTATGATATATGGGGTTATTAATAAGCTTAATCGCACTTTGATTATCTACATATAAAGTGATACATTCATTAATTTCACCTAAATCAGACAATATTTGTTTTAGCCACATGATTTCCTTAGCAGATTCACTAGCAGCTACAAATTCAGCTTCCGTTGTGGAAAGAGCAATAGTTTTTTGCTTTTGACTAGACCACGTTATCGGTCCTCCATTTAACAAAAATATGTATCCAGTAGTAGACTTCCTAGTGTCTATATCACTAGCAAAATCCGAATCAGAATATCCAGAAAGACTGTTGCTCCCTCCATAAGTAATACATAAATCTTTTGTGTCAATTAAATATCTAATGACACGCTTAGCGGCATTAACATGTTGCTTTTTGGGGCAATTTACATATCTGCTCAATAAGTTAACAATAAAACTAATGTCTGGACGTGACACAGAACATAAAAACAAGAGAGAACCAATTAATTCTCTATAAGGAAAATCTACAACTTCATCATCTAAATTATTGGTTATTGTTACATTTACATCAGACGGAGTTTTTACAGGATTGGCATCATTCATATTAAATCTTTTGACAATTTGTTCAATATAATCTCTCTGATGAATAACAATGTAATTACTTTCTCTGACTATTTGGAGACCTACAAAATATGCTAAATTCAATTCCTTAATTTTAAAAGCTTGTTTTAAATACATAATAATTTGTTCAGTCAAGCTCTTACTTGGAGAAACTACAAGACAATCATCAACAAAAATTAATAAGAAAATTTTTATGTTATTAAATTCTCCTATATAAATACAATTGTCAGCCTGAGATTGAATGAAACCATATTCTTTTAGAAATTTTGTGAACTTCTTATTCCAACATCTGGACGCTTGTTTAAGTCCATAGAGAGATTTGTTTAATTTTAAAACACAATTTTTACTCACTGATACTCCATCTGGAATCTCTAAATATATTTCCTCATCTAAGTTACCATTGAGAAATGCTGTTTTAACATCAAACTGTTTGATTGTATAATTATATTTTGCTGCAAGAGAAAGAATAATTCGAATGGAATCATACCTTATCGTAGGCGAAAATATCTCTGCATAATCAATCCCTTTTACCTGCTTGAAGCCATGTGCACACAAACGAGCTTTGTATCTTGTGATATTTCCATCTCCATCTCTTTTTATGGCAAATACCCATTTTGTAGTGATAGTTCTTTGATTTGTTCTTTTCACCACAGTCCAGGTCTGATTATCTTTGTGTGCCTCAAGTTCTTCATTTATAGCTTTAGACCACTTGTCTTTCTGGGGATCGTTCATGGCATCTTCATATGTAGATGGGACTGTAAATTCCACAAAATTTGCTTCATAGTTTTTGTTAATTCTCGGTCTTAAATTAATATTTCTTTCTTCGATGTCTCCAATGTCCCGAGATGGTTCAAAACTGTAATCATCATCGTCCTGACAACTGTGCAGACTTTCAGGTGTACTTTCTGACGACAAAGTGTCATTAGTGTTTTCTTGTGTATCTATAATTTCATTACTCTCAGATTCTGTATCTTCATCGATCTGAATAATTGAAATATTTCTTCTAATTTGTGGAGCTTTGTCCTCATTAAAAATAACATTCCTCGATATTTTTATTTGTTTGTTCTTTGTATTAAACATTCTATAATTATTATCAGAATATCCAACCAATATCATCTTCTCACCTTTTTTGTCTAATTTTTTTCTTAGCTGATCTGGAGTATGCACATATCCTTCACTTCCGAATACCCGAATGTGACTCAATTGAGGTTTGACACCAGTCCAGGCTTCAAATGGTGTTTTGTCCGGAGACTGGCTTGACGTGGATCTGTTGAGTAAATACACAGCTGTATTAACCGCTTCGGCCCATAGGTACAATGGCACATCTCGAGCGTATAACATAGAGCGAGCACTCTCAACTATAGTTCGAAACTCCCTCTCTGCTCGTCCATTTTGTTCTGGCGTGTAAGGTGCAGTAAACTCATGGATTATGCCTTCTTTTTCAGTATACTCTTTAAATGCAGTGTTGACATACTCTTTTCCGTTGTCTGTATGTAAAATTCTAACACTATGCATGTATTTATTTTTAATCATGGCATTATAAATTTTAAAATAATGCAATACATCACTTTTATGTTTTATAAAATACACATGCCTGTAACTAGTCTTAGCATCTTTAAATAATACAAAATAGCGCATACCTTGTACAGATGGTTGACTCAGAGGGCCACACACATCACTGTATACCAGATCACCGGGCTGTACTTCACTTCTAGAAGATTTCTGAAATGGCAAACGATGTTGTTTACCATATGCGCATGCTTCACATGTGTACTTTCCTTCTATATCACCTTTTAATTTCAAACCATCAACTAAATTGCTTGAATTCATGTTTTTGATTTCTTTTAGGTTTAAATGACCTAATCTTTCATGCCATTTTGTTATGTCAATACTGTTCTGTGTTAAATTACATTTTTCAGGAATAACGGTTTTAATATTCAACTGATATAAATTATTACTTTTGATTTGTGCAGTCATTACTACTTTTTTGTTCAAATAAATCAATGCATTTTTACCTTGCTTTGTAAGTGAATATCCTTGACGCATAATGACCCCTTCGGAAAATAAATTTCTCTTTAAACTTGGAACATAGAGTACATCATTTAATATTCCCGAGTGCCACTGTCCATTGACAAATCTTTCAATCAATATTTTTCCAATTCCACATACTTCAACTAATTGTTCATTGCCTAAGGTCAATGACTTTTGAGTGCATTCTTCTAAATGAGTAAATATGCCTTTATTGTAAGTTATATGGGCGGAAGCACCACTGTCCAAGATCCAAATATTCTCATCATTAAATTCAATCTTGTCTTCAACATTAAATGCCATTATATTTTCTGACTTTTTAGTAAATTTTCTTGGAGCACGACATTCTTTGGCAAAATGTCCCCTTTTTCCGCAATTATAACACTCAAAGCGATGCTTGGAATGTGTATTTGGTTTAGGAATGTTACTATTCGTTTTGTTTGTCTTTGTTTGCCTTTTTTCTTTGGAATTAGTCACTAACAAGGCTGTTTCTTGCTCCTCTTCGCATGTTAAACTTGCTTCTTCATCAAGTAAGCGGGCAGTCAAGTTAGTAATATTTTGCATTGCCGGGTCCAATGATAACCAAGCTTGACGAAGTGTTCTGTATTTAGCAGGCAAAGTACCAAGTATTTTCGTCATGATAGCAGTTTCGCTCACCGTTTCGCCGCTTTCTTTCAACTGTTTTGCCAGGTTTTCAACTTTAGAAACATGCTGTGCAATTGTATCAGTGGGTGACATCCTATACTGATAAAACCTTTCGTGTATTATCATTTTGTTTAGTTCACTTTTTTGTGCATATATGGACTCTAGTTTTGACATAATGTCTCCTGCCGTTTCACAATTTTCTATCAGAGTTATTTGATTTAGGTCCATGTTTGAGGTTATAATGAACATGGCCATACCATCATTTTTCGACCATGTTCCACATTCTGCCTCTGGTTTTTTTACAGTTATATCGATACCTTTGGCTTTCAAAGCACACTTTATTTGAAATTTCCACTGATGGAAATTGTTTCCGTCGAATTTCTCAACACACATTGACCGCGCGTCCATTTTGCCGGCCAAAATTTTCGGTGCGAAATATTGTGCACTATTACTTTAAATTCACTGATCTTCAATTTCAGTACATGAACTGGGCCACATAACCTATTGATTACTTTGATTAAGGTGGATGAATTGTAACATTTGTAAATGAAATTGAGATTTTCTCTTACACAACGTAGCACTTTATTTTTCTTTTATGACAAAAAGGGAAGAGGAACCATAGAGCACACACAACAAGTAAGTATTGTGCCACAGAACACATAACATAGACAATTATTTTTTTTTATTATGAACTAAGCTGATATGTTAAATAAAATTATATATACTTAACACAATCTTATTTAAAAATCAAGTAGCAAAATAAGATTACGGTAATTAGAAAAGTTCGTTACCAAAGCTACGGTAAGTAGATACTTTCGTGCTTCATCGGCGGCACACTAACATTAACGACGTGGGACCGCTGATGGGCCGTGGAACTCGCTAAGGAGAAGAGACCCGTGCACTTGTAATATGCCAAATCCTGTTATTTTTGGGTGGGCACCCGAAAACAGCATGCGTTACGGTAATTAGAACTTTTGATAGGACAAGCGATTATTTCATGATAACTATTTATAGGCTGGGCCTATTGAGTCGATATTTTCCAATGCGATAACTAATGTTTATGAGCATTTAAAACGATGAATAGATCATGGTTAATATGTATGTTATAAAAATTACAAGCAAGTTTCGAGATCAAGTTGGCGTGGGGACACGTCACGGTAATGAGAAAAACATGATTTTTGAACACGACTTAAATTAATTTAATCTGAATTATTTAAATTAGAAGCCTGTGTTTAAGTTTGTAGCTAGTTATGGATGCTATCTACCATTTTAAAATATTGCATACTTGAATAAGATAATATTACAGAGTATATAAGCCCGGGACACTTAAATTTTGCTCTCCTGAGAATGGCCGAAAAATATACGTGTGGTACTCGGGGACTGTCGCGGTAAAGCAGCATAACATTATTTATCAACTTATGCAATTATAATTCGCATACGTCTGGTCACACGCACACTAATTATTGGGATTTGGGTATTATGTCGTCCGGGAACCGCGCGGGAACCGTACATTTTTCCGCAATAAAGGTATCCTTTGTGCTTTCCAGGGACTTAAAGTATGTCCATACCACAGATTTTCTGAGGTCCATACCATAAAGTTAATATACCTAGCGGAATAGAGAAACAAAGGCCTGAGCAAGAGTGATGTCATTATCAGCAACACTGCGTGGTAAAAAGAGACGTGTGATCCATGACAGCAGCACTCTTTTTTGGAAGTCCAGTCGGCACGTGCCGCACGTTGACAATTTAATCTCATAGAAATCATGTTCAATAATGCTTGTGTAAGTGTCTACGTACACATATTTCTACACGCAGATGAAACAAATTTTGGTTTCGTTTGACAGCTCGAGATTGTTGCTCTATTCCGCTAGGTATATTAACTTTATGCTCTATACCAAATTTCATCAAAATCATTTCAGTATTTTAAGAGACAACAGATAAACAAACATACTTTTGCATTTATAATAATATGCTAGTACATATTAGACTTTACTATCATTTTAGACCTTACTTAAAGCAGCATACTAATTTATAATTTTATGCCACTACAACCATGACTATGACTAAAGTATGACGAATACTGCTTAATGTGGAACACACTTAACCTACTTCCATAAAGAGGTGTACTGTAAAGTTCTTATGTAATTGATAAGCTAAACTAAAATCCATGCTAATATTATAAACAAATCTTCTAATCTAATATATAAAAAATTGGCCAAGTGCGAGCGAGTTCTGTACCGTAAGAGACGAAAAATAAGCCAAAATTGTGTTTTTGTATGGGAGCCCCCCTTAAATTTTTATTGTATTTAAATATTATTAATAATTATTAAAGTGTCATATAACTAAGGTCGTTATGAAAATATCAAATGCCTAGCTGTTGCCATTATTAATTACGAAAAAGGCTAAAAAAATTACGTTTGTTGTATGGGATTAAATATTAAATATTAAATTTTATTTATTTTTAGTATTTGTTGTTATAGCGGCAACAGAAATACACAATCTGTGAAAATTTCAGGAGTCTAGCTATAGCGGTTATTGAGTTACAGCCTGGAAACAGACAGACGGACAGACAGACGGACAGACAGACGGACAGACAGACGGACAGACAGACGGACAGACAGACGGACAGACAGACGGACAGACAGACGGACAGATAGACGGACAGACATTGAAGTCTCAGTAATAGGGACCCGTTTTTACCCTTTGGGTACGGAACCCTAAAAATAAGTCGGGTCTTCCTTCCTGACGCTATAACTCCAGAACGAACGAACCGATTTCCACGGTTTTGCATTCGTTGGAAAGGTCTCGGGCTCCGTGAGGTCTATAGAAAAGAAAATTCAGAAAAAACTTCAAGAGAAAAGCAGGAAAAATCATTTTATAGCAAAACAATGTTTGCCGAGACAGGTAGTTATTTATATAAACCAGATGACACCCGCAACTCTGTTGCGTCATCGTTTATCGCGCGGGAACCGTACATTTTTCCGGGATAAACGTATCCTATGTCCTTTCCGGACTCCAAGTATCTCCATACTCATAAAAATCGGTTCAGCGGCTTAGGCGTGAAGAGGTAACACACAGACACACTTTTGCATTTATTATTAGTATGGATTTGGTCTGTCTATCTGTTTGTCCTACCAAGCGTGTCCAACGCTCCCACATATTGTGTGACTCACAATACACACGTGTTTAAAAGAACAATACAAGTACTAGGCTAGCATACGCATAGAAGATACCTCGCGGTGTAACTACCTTGTAATTGCTGATGCCCTAGTAGCTAGGCTGATTGTAATATTAAAATTAATAATCATTAAATAGTAGCTATCCATTGGACTAATATTATTATAACTGCCAAAGTGTCTGTTTGTCATCGGTTTAGCGGTAGACAGAAAAACAGAGGTTTTTCTGTCTACCGCTAAACCGATTTTGTTGTGAAGATATTTTGGGTCCTGGGAAAGGACATAGGATACTTTTGATTCCGGAAAAATGTACGGTTTTAACTGCATTTTGGCGCAACGGAGTTGCAGGCTGATATCAAGGACATACACGGTATAGAATTCGATTTGTTCGGTGATTATCGCTGGACCGATTTTAATGGAATTTCATACAAAGTTTTTTTTTATTTTATGAAATAAGGAGGCAAACGAGCAAACGGGTCACCTGATAGAAAGCAATTTCCATCGCCCATGGACACTCACAGCATCAGAAGAGCTGCAAGTGCGTTGCCGGTCTTTTAAGAGGGAATAGGGTAATAGGGGAGGGTAAGGAAGGGAAGGGAAGGGAATAGAGGAGGGTAGGGAAGGGAAGGTAAGGAATAGGGGATGATAGGGAAGGAAATAGGGTAGGGGATCGGGCCTCCGGTAAACTTACTCACTCGGCGAAACACAGCGCAAGCGCTGTTTCACGCTGGTTTTCTGTGAGAACGTGGTATTTCTCCGGTCGAGCCGGCCCATTCGTGCCGAAGCATGGCTCTCCCACGATTAATAATATTATCCTACTAGGAGGCAAGATCGCGTCAAAATGTACAGTTTATGTAAGATTTTCAATAGTGCATCAAGTTTTGATAAGCCAAATAATGGTTTCTTTTAAATATTTGCCTCATTTTTCAATATTCCAAGAATTTCTTTGTTTACACGGCTGGTTATAATGCATCCAGACAGACTTTTAATATACTTGCGATAAGGGTTAACAAGGGTAACACCCCGTGTCTAATAATAGGGTTAAACACGCAATCACAAAATATTTAGCTTTTTTTTCTTCCAAAGTTTATCTATTAGTTGATGCCCGTAATTCTGTTGCGAAAAAATCGTTTCTCGCGTGGGAACCGTACATTTTTCGAATAAAAAAAATATTCTATGTCCTTTTCCAAACAACGGACAGACATGCAGAAACCCATTTTCGCATTTATAATATTACTATGGATTAATTATAGCCTAGTAATTTCTTGTTTCATTGCTAGAGTTATTAGCCATAAAACCGTACATTTTCAGCGATCAAAAGCGTCCTTTGTGGTGTCTACCGTCTATTCTACAACTGTAACTTCTAGAAAAATCGATTTTGTGTAACATCTGTTTAGTGCTTTTGGCGATATTATGTAACTGAGTCACGGACGTAAAAAAAATATGAGTATAGCACATTTTATTCAAATTTTGACCCCATATGCCTGGTGAGTGGTGAGTAACAAACAAACAAAAAACTTTCACATAATAATATTGAATATCATTTTATTACCTCCTCGAAAAATAAAATTAATGAATAATTAATTATTTCTAAAGGCACTGAACTTTATAATAAAATGCATTTGGCTTTTATGAATCATGATACTTATTTTTAATAAAATTTTGTTAAGTATGCATAACATTTTTCGTTCAATGGACGTATGTTTTTTTTTTTAATGAAATAAGGGGGCAAACGAGCAAACGGATCACCTGATGGAAAGCAACTTCCATCGCCCATGGACACTCGCAGCATCAGAAGAGCTGCAAGTGCGTTGCCGACCTTTTAAGAGGGAATAGGGTAATAGGGGAGGGTAGGGAAGGGAATAGGGTAGGGGTTAGGGGATTGGGCCTCCGGTAAACTCACTCACTCGGCGAAACACAGCGCAAGCGCTGTTTCACGCCGGTTTTCTGTGAGAACGTGGTATTTATCCGGTCGAGCCGGCCCATTCGTGCCGAAGCATGGCTCGTATAAATATGTATGTGCAATGATAGTACGTCCATTCAATCAAAATGGTCGATCAAGACTCCAAAACCGGCCAAGTGCGAGTTGGACTCGCCCATGAAGGGTTCCGCAGCAGCAATAAGGTTTATTTCTATGAAATTAAAAGTTTTTGATAAATTTTTATATTTCAGTTGATTTAAAGAAAGTTAAATTAAGGTTTACCATTTATGACGTTTAAAAAAAACTACTTGCTAGATCTCGTTCAAACCAATTTTCGTTGGTACTTGGTAGTTATTATAGTAATGTACATCATATATTAATTTAGAATTATCATGAAGTATTATATAACTTTAGAAGTTAGAGCGAGGGGGACAGACACACATTTTACCATTTTGGAAGAGTCTCTCTCGCAAACTATTCAGGTTAGAAAAAAATGATATTAGAAAACTCAATACATATGATTTTTGAAGACCTATCCATAGATCCCCATACGCATAGGTGAGATGAAAAAAAAAAATTTTGATTTATAGTTTGTGCGTTTTATGATGATATGCGTGACACCACCGTGACACCACCGTGACACATCACAATTGACAATAGTAGGGAAGTTACCTAACAAAAATTAATCGATAGTTTAAAAATATCGAATCACTTCGTAAAGGAATTGCAACCGAAATTATCGATTTCGTACTGACATTTCAGTGGTGCCGGCGATTTAAGATGGCCGCGCTTTTTTATCGATTTGATTTCGATTCAACAGAGTCAATCTCTATTGACATATTAAGTTCCGTTTCATGCATATGACATTTTTCAAATGTTTTCGTAACAATAATTTTATACTCCTATTTCACAGTTAATATTTATAATTTTTATTAATAAGTTAGCATTTAGCATCTTTTCATTTTTATTCATTTACAATTATAGGAAACATTTGTTTTTGTAGATGAAATATAATTTATTACATTTTGATTTTTTTTGTTTTCTAGTAAAAAAAACCCGTAGCAAGGAACATGAAAACTGTCAGCCATATCATCTTAGAACGCACAAACTTTAGTTGTACACCTATGGGGACCGTTACAATAGGCATGATGACTATTTTTTTTTTCTTATTGGTAATTGAAAGACACTTAAAAAATAGAAACATCGTTGAAGGAATGACTCTGATAGCTTAAAAATTCACCAAGATATGAAAATTCAAATATCTCACAAAAAAGACCTGCCCGAAACGCTCCATACAAAGTGCTACGAAAGTATGACGTCAGTCTTTCGTAGTTTGTACGCATCGGGAGACAACTTTGTTCGACAGGTATATTAAATATTGCGTTTATGAAAGTGGTTTCATAACAAAAGTTGCTTTTAATTGCATAAGTTATCGAATTGTATACAAATATTAAGAAATTTAATTAAAAAAAAATTCGACTTGAATATCCAACTTTGAAGGCGCATAACAAAAAAAATACAAATGCTATCAAGCTGAAATTTTGGGAACACTTATTTTTTACCGTGATTTCTTTATTTTATTAACAAAATTCGCTAATCTTTGACCTTGTCATCATCCCTATTAAAAAAAACATTATTGTATCAAAATCTTAATGCGGTTCACAGACTACATCTACTTACCAAGTTTCAATAGTATAGCTCTTATAGTTTCGGAGAAAAGTGGCTGTGACAGACAGACACCATAACGTCAAAATCATTACTTTCTAGTTTAGTCGTAGTCGGGTAACAAAACACCTCTTCTATGTTCGTAATCGGTTAAATATCTCGTATACGTGCGAACGTCGAACGTGAGAAGAGAGATCTCGATCGATAGCTGCTGCCTGCTCAGTATGTATGACTTGACTGACAACCACGTGTAGAATGTAGGTGACAGAGATATTTTGATATTCTATCATAATCATAATATTATCATGGTTTATTTGCAAAGAATAGTGTTTATTAATGGTCAGTATATCATCTATAATTATAACGATGACCGAGTGAGGAACAAAGCGGAATTATTCCGGGATAAAAAGTATCCTAATATGTCCTTTACCGGGACCCAAAGTATACCAAATATCGGTTCTTTGTAGGGCCCCGCGAGCGATACATAAATGTTTTTAGAAATGTAATCACTCATCACTCATCAGACACCAGCAATTGAGACTATTTTGGGGGTCCGTCTAAAATCTTCTTTCCTAAACGTGTAAAAAGGTTGAGAACCTGTAATCTATACTTCTAGACTAATATTGTAAAGCTAAAAAGCTTGTTTGAACTTGATAATCTTAAGAAGTACCGGTTCGAATTGAAGAATGTATTTGATTGATGACTTTAAGTTATATTATAACACCACGCTGCGACCAATAGGAGCGAAGAATCAGAGGAAATTGTGGAAATAAAACGGAGAAAATTCTTCATTTTTGTTATGAATAAAATTATGGTGTTTGACAACGTGTCCCACGTCACTTACATTATGTCAAATCCTTCTTTTTTATCGAATGCAAAAAACTAAGTACCCAGGCGGGTTCCACCTACGCTCATCAGTAACCAATCAGTTAAATTAACGTTAAACTACTTGTTGGTACCGACCTTGTAACTAATCGTTCGACAGTGAACCATTGATAAAAAGTGCCCCACTTTTATTGTACTTTGAGGCCCTTAAAAACGTACTTAGTAAGGTACTGTAAATTAGTTATTTGGAACTATAAAGTAGACCTGTTTTGCAATGGAGGCGGCGGCCGAAGATTTGCTTATTGAGGAGGAATCGTACATTTTCCCGTTTTCATTTAGAACTCTTAAGGATCGCTCAGGATAAAGATTCTTTAACGTCCTTAAATTCGATGTCATAGTCTGACAAAAACTCGTTAAAATCGATTCTGCAACTTATGGACAAGACTGTCAGGAGACAACAGACACAGTTTCGCATTCAGAATAATATCCTTATCCTGACTATTATAGGTCTACCAGAATCTGATGGCAATTTTTGACAGCAGATTTTCAAAAAATATCCTTGATCATTGGATAAATTTTTAAAGCATGTTTAACATACAGAATCAGCCGCTTATAAAGTTTTAAAATGTTTTATACCGGGGGGTATTGCTAGGGTGAATTTATTTTCTCACTTTTTGCCATCAGATTCTGGTACACCTATAATATTATTAATGTGAAAGTGTGTCTGTCTTTAACCTCTTCACGCTTGATTATTGCAACCATTTTGATAAAATTTACAAAGGACAAAGTATATAAAGCGGAAAAATGTACGGTTTCCACGCTCGCGCTATAAACGCATCAAGTTAGTGCAGTCACCAATTAGTTTAGCTCGGGGTCCATTTTAAGAAATAAAATGACCTTCACGGTCCACACTGTATAAAAAAAATTAACGATGTAATTATATTAATGGAAACTAAAAAGGTATTTATTTACACATTCAATGAGAAAAGTGTCAAGTTTTCGTTGAGTGAAATTGGTGCAAACTATATCCTGGAGATGTTCATCAGTAAGTCGAGACCGAAATTGATTTTTAACGAAGTTCATCTTCGAACATGCTTGGTCCGCACACAATGAGTCGGCGGTCCGGATTGGGACCGCGGTCCGCCATTTGGTGACCCCTGGGCTAGTGCATTATAAAGTCAAGAACTATAAGTTATATTTAGTTCCATCAATGACAATGGCCTTGGTCAGATGACACATTACGTACTCGTACATACAGAAGGTCAGCTACTATACTGTTATATGGGAGCGCCACTACAGCCTAGAAGAAAACGGGTGTGAAAAATTGACTAGTAACTCTACTAGTTTTTCACACCTGTTTTCTTCTAGGCTGATGAACCTAATGAACCTGATCATTGGTATTCACCAATGATCAGGTTCATTGGTCCTCTAGGAGAGAGAGAGAGAGAGAAATATATATTTTTTGATCCCCTTGCTATGCTATACTTTTCATAATCTTAAGTGAGATTTCACAAATACCTGTAAAACAATATTATGTTTTTGTTTTTTTTTTATGAAAGAAGGGGGCAAACGAGCAAGCGGGTCACCTGATGGAAAGCAACTTCCGTCGCCCATGGACACTCGCAGCATCAGAAGAACTGCAGGTGCGTTGCCGGCCTTTTAAGAGGGAATAGGGTAATAGGGGAGGGTAGGGATGGGAAGGGAAAGGAATAGGGGAGGATAGGAAAGGGAATTTGGCCTCCGGTAAACTCACTCACTCAGCGAAACACAGCGCAAGCGCTGTTTCACGCCGGTTTTCAGTGAGAACGTGGTATTTCTCCGGTCGAGCTGGCCCATTCGTGCCGAAGCATGGCTCTCCCACGTATATGTGGATTAAAAAAAAGTTTCCATAACACTGTAAAACTCTGGAACGAACTGTCACCTGCGGGGCTAAAATGGTCACATTTAGCAATTCCTGTCAATCAATTCAGCAAATGAATTGTCAAAACTGTCTAATTGACAAATGTCAAATCAGTACAAAAATACAGAAATGAATTGCAAGCAGAGTTGCATTTTGCGATTTTAGAAAAATGAATCATATTATGATTCATATCATGATTCTTCAAAGCAACCATTTTAACCCGCAGCAGTATTTCCGGACCTATACGACCTGCAAACCTTCAAGAAAAGAGCGTATTCCGGCCGGCCGGCAACGCATCTGCAGCTCTTCTGATGTTGCGAGTGTCCATGAGCAACCAGTTAAAGTTTATTACATGTTAACTTACGTTATCTTTGCAATTGTTGTTAATAAAAATTACAGGTTTTTATGCATATTATAAATAGTTATACAGTCCGAAAAAATTACATGAGCTTTATAGAAACATCAGACAGTCAAATTTATTTGGACATGATACACATAATATGATGATAATTTTAACATTATATTATGTACTACACAAAACTATATATCAAATAATATAGTTTTGTGTAGTACATAATATTATGCACTAATTCCCGTGTATCACGTAAGTTCTCCGAAAAATATACAAAATTGCATGAACCACCATCATTATTTGGATTTCAGAATTTTTTATTGGCTCTTGGTTATCCGACTGTGTCTGGAGAATTGTTATTTTAGTGATATTTTCTGCTACTGCCCAAAAGTTCTTTTAACCGAAAACGGGAAATCGTACATTTTTCGAGATGAAAAATATACGATTTCACCGGGACTCAAAGTATGTCTACCCTTAATTTTATTAAAATAGGTTCAGCGGTCTTAGCACCATAAGATAGACTGCAACCATGTAGTTAAATTTACAGACAGACAAACTTTTGAATTTAGGATATTAATATGGATTGGATAGCATAGTTTATTTACAGGTGGTAGGCCTTCTGTAGTTAGTAAGTACTGTTAATTTTTAACCGATTTAGAAAAAAATATTGAATAAGTTTGGTACAGATAAGAAGTCGCTAAGTAAATTGTTCTCTCTTGTTTTAGAAACATCTTAATGTTAAGCTCTTCTATACGTGGGAGAGCCATGCTTCGGCACGAATGGGCCGGCTCGACCGGATAAATACCACGTTCTCACAGAAAACCGGTGTGAAACAGCGCTTGCGCTGTGTTTCGCCGAGTGAGTGAGTTTACCGGAGGCCCAATCCCCTACCCTATTCCCTTTCCTTCCCTACCCTCCCCTGTTACCCTATTCCCTCTTAAAAGGCCGGCAACGCACATGCAGCTCTTCTGATGCTGCGAGTGTCCATGGGCGACGGAAGTTGCTTTCCATCAGGTGACCCGTTTGCTCGTTTGCCCCCTTATTTCATAAAAAAAAGAAGTATATAACATTGAAGGATATAAGCTACTTTTCACAAAATCAGCATGTACAGTTTCAGCGGGATTGCTTTATTACTCAAGTCTTATAACAATACATAATATAATAACATGAATGAAACTCACGTTCATAAGATTGAGCTTCTCAGAAATCGCGTTGTTTTAAACCAGTTCTTAGTATGATTAAGATGATTCATAATTTTATAATAATTAATATTCTGTTTGTCTGTGTGTGTCGAGTTTAATCAAGTGTCATTACGTGGCGAGTAACACGTCGCTTCGACTAAAACGTATTGTTAAAATTGGTAGCATTATATTGAAACAGGACGTTTACATCGAAACAAATTAATCTAGGCGTCATCATAGACTAAACTCTTTTAAAGACTTATGTGATCCTAGTATTTTAGAACGAAATTCCAGCAAAAGTGATACATTTAGGAGGCTCTTAATTTGTGGAGCGCCTTTGACAGGAAGGGTAGGCATGGGAAGGGAAAAGGGGAGGGTAGGGAAGGGAATCAGCTAAACACAGCGCAAGCGCTGTTTCACGCCAGTTTTCTGTGAGAACGTGGTATTTCTTCGGTCGAGCCGGCCCATTCGTGCCTTGTGTATTTTAAATATATGTTTTTATAAAAGAAGAAATGCAAAGAAGAAGAATTTTAAAACGTGAGTGGTGACAAAGAAGAGTATGTGCAAGAAAGGTTAAAGAAGAAAAGAAACATCTTCTTCGTTAAGAAAAATGTTCGAATCACTTATTATAAAAACATGATTTCATCCAACAACGAGAGCAAAGGCACTATCAAGTAGCACGCGCGTAAAACTTGTCTCTGGGTTGCACGAATTTGATTTTTAGAATGTCTTTTTGCGTGTTCCGTTTTCCATTCATAAAATTATTACATCCGGTCTATATGAGTCACAACTCACAGCATCCAAATCTAATTAAATTATACGCTACGAAATAAAAATCCTAAGAATTGTGTACAAAGAAATGCCAAAGGTTGTAAGGGAAATGGAAATATATTGATCTTTGATTATATTATAGTACTTGGATGACCGAGCTTTGCTCGGTACCGTATAGCAAACACTCATTGACATCGTGTTACTTAATAACGCCATCTGCTGGTCGTTAAAACAATTAGTGGCTGACAAAATAGTATTATTATTCGCCAATAGATGTCAGGAAGAGTCACATTTTTCAGTTTAATGATTATCGATAAAACACGAATAAAAAGACATTTTCTGAAAATGATTCCTAGCTAGATCGATTTATCGCCCCCGAAACTCCCTATATACTAAATTTCATGAAAATCGTTGGAGCCGATTGCGAGATTCCAATTATATATATATATACAAGAATTTCTCGTTTAAAGATATATAAGATACTACAATCTTGGAAGAAGATTTTGGAAAAGCTGTCCATACTATAATATTATAAATGCGAAAGTGTGTCTGTCTGTCTGTATGAACTGATTTTGCTGGTATAAAGATACTTTGCGTCCCGGGAAATACATAAGATACTTTTTGTCCCGGAAAAATGTACAGTTTCCGAGCGATAAACGAGTTGCGGACGTCATCTAATTCTTCCTCAAGAGTTCACTGTAAAAGTAGCAGCGCTGAAAAATCGATCTTCTTTAATTATTGAATGGGAAAATTCGTAACTTGTGGGCATTTCTCTTAGAAATTAATTAGTCAAAAGTATATAATTTCTTCAGCGCTACTACTTTCACAGTAAACTCTCTACAGGTTGTAACGAAACATAGTGATTATACTTTAGGGTGTGTATGCGTCCCCTGCGAAAGTAGCAGTGCTGAAAGACTAACCTTTTCTAAACTTTTTTATGGTCAAATGACGCTGGGGCGCTTGCCTACACAAATCACAAGAAATGCTATTTCAGGGCTGCTACTTTCACAGTAAATTCTATACAAGGGACACACACACCCAAAAGTTAATATTATCACTAAGTTTTGTTACAACCAAAGATTCTCTCCTGATTATGCTATCTCTTTCCTTCTTCATATAAACGAAAGAGCAAGCAAATAACTGGACATTATGACTCATTTAGCGATCACAATTTTTTCCTCTCAACATATTCCATTGACAAACAAGTATCATAGTATGAGTCATACAACATATAGTATGTTCTGAGAATGATGATCGCCTTACCACGAAGAACAGTCATCTGAAGGTCGCAGGTTCATTTCCGCCACAGGAATAAAGATTATAGAGTAGAAGATGACCCGGCTACATTGTTTTGCCATTTAGATAGAAATACATCGTTTTTAACTGACTATAATATTATGTTTTTTTTACAAAATCCATACTTATATTACTTGCGAAAGTATACCGTCCGTCTGTCTGTTACCTCTTCAAACTTATAGCTGAACCGATTTTGCTAAAAATGAGTATGGTGATAGTTTGAGTCCCGGGAAAGGACATAGGATAGTTTTAGATAAATAAATTTTGACGTAACAAAGTTGCGGGCATCGACTAGTAATAATTAATGTCGTTTGTCTGTCTGTCTGTTACCTCTTCACATCCAAACCGCTGAACCGATTTTGCTGAAAATCGGCATGGAGATACCTCAGAACAAGAAAATAAGAGATACTTTGAACTCCGGAAAAATGTAAACTTCCCACGCTTAAACTTCATCATCATCAACATCTACTTTAATATTAAATTAAGGATTAATTTTAATTATTCAATTGTATTTGTTATGGTTTAAAACTTGGTTAAAACAAAAAAGTTACTAGGTTTGCATAACATGTAAAGAGGTTGGGAGTGCAATGAACTGATGACAAAGCAATGCACTTTTTACCGTTAAAAACTGATTTTAAATTCAATAATAAACGTACATGATGAGTAATCATATTATTATGATTATGGACAAGACATAATAAACAGGATATATAAACATAATAATAAGTACCTGAGTTTTGCTCGCATCTTAAAACAGGAAGAAACACAAATAAAAAATTTGGGGTTTCTCTGTTGAGGTGCATTTTGTAAAATTGTTTGTTTCTTATTTCTAACTCTCTTTTTCTATCTTCTTACCTTTATATTCAGTTGAAAGGTAGCTACTTCTTGACATCAGAGCCTTAAAATATGTATGAAGCAACAAGCATGTTTTATTTTTGGTCCATCGTGATATCATACCAATAAAATTCATAATTACTACGTCCAAAGTGTTGATTTTGTGTGCGTAGTTGTAATAAACATAAATATCTTGGTTTAAACATAAAAAAATGTTTGGGTGTTTAAGAGGATACACCAGGGGCTAGAGAAATGAAAAAAAAAGCACGTGTAATATCTATAGCTGTCTCCCTTACCTCAAGCCTATACCGCAGAACGCGATAGAGACAACTGCAGAAAATCCAGAAAATCAACGATTCGTTGTCCCCTGATTCCTTCTCCAAAACTTAACCGATTTAAGTACTTTTTTCATTAAAGATTAAAAAAAGGTTTGAGCTGTGTTCCTATGTTTTGCTTTTTTTGTATAATCTAGCCAAATCTGTTTTCTGGACGTTTGAACACAGCGGAAAATCTGGCCATTTTTTTGGGTTTTAGAACGTTCATATCTTATTTAATAATTAAATTATGAAAAAAAAGAAAACATAGGGACATCGTATTAGTGGCCGTAGATATTCAGGAAAAAAATTATAACTCTACTAGCATTATCCAGGGAGGAAACAGGGGACAACGTTTGTATGGAAAAAAGGGCGGTGTGGACTCCTCTTAAAAATTATTGAACTAAAATATGTACTAATATTATAAAATATGCGAATGTTTGCCTGTCTCTTATCTCTTCAAGCTTAAGCCACTGTACCGGCAAATAGAGTCCCGAGAAAGGACATAGGATACTTTTTATCCCAGAGAAATGTACAGTCCTTTCTCAGGACTCTATCTCCATACTCATCGATATCGGTTCAGCGGTTAAGCGTAAAGAGGTAACAGACAGACACACTTTCCCTTTAAAATATTAATATGGATGTATTAAAGTTTGTACAAAATGTGCGGTTTCCATGTAAGGATTGCGAGTAACGTCTTGTAACAAGAATTTTCATTTGCACAGTTACATAAATCACTCTTAAGTTATGTGTCCTTAGTATTACGTGGCAATATTTCTTTGTATCTTTTTGCAATATACATTTATTATCTTTAATTACTTTGTTAAGTCGTGGTGAATCCCACGTACACTGTAATAATTATCTTTTAAATTGTCTCGTTCGGCATATCTCTAAACTCTCCCAGTTTAAGAAAAAAATAGATTTGTAGGTAGAGCCATAATCATAAATCTAAATATTTGATAGCAAAACAATATCGGCATATTCCTAGTAATTTCAGACAAAAATTATAAGGTTACACATAAGGGACTTCCAACGATAGTGTAGTTTGACCTTATTATACATTTAAATTATATTTGCTTTCAAAATGAATGCATTGTGAATAAATACTCAGAAACAAAACAATCCCACTGAAAACATTTCTTGTAAAATGTTGCCGAGACGACCACATAAGGTTTGACCTGTGAAAAAGATATCAGATCCCATGTAGAGCCAAGCTTCTGAATCTACACGGCCTAACTCTACCGACTCTAACTTCAACAAATTCTACATAATATCACTAAATATGTATTGGCCTCGCCGTTTGGCTACCGTCGCGGAGTTGTGAACAAATACTCAGAAAAAAAAACAATATTATTGCAAATTAAAGTTAAGCTTCTCGGAAAAAAACACAATTATCATTTATACTGCCAAATGTAAAGGGGTGTCACCCTTAATAAGGGCTATTATGCGAATTATAAAGCCCTGCGTCACGTTTACTATGGTGTATTCGTCATAGCAAAACACTATGATAACCACACAAACGAAATTAAACCTTAATTTTGACAAGTAGAGTTTCAATTCGCTTGAAGTTACGTTTTTACATCGATAAATTTACTTGCGAATGAAATTGAACTATACTTTGGTGGTGTTAAGGTTCGATTTGAGTTGTTCGAAGGTCGTAAACGAGAAATGATTCATACTATGATGCTATCTTAATATATACAAGTCGAGGTACGGTCACGCCATTCAGTTTGTAACAGTGGGACTGCGCTAACGCACCATGGGGAGCGTACACGTTAGTAAAGTGATATTATACGTTTTAAACGTAATAAACGCCGTTCTAGGAGTGGCCATCGCATCAGCATCCATATGGTTCTTCTGCGAAGTCCATGACTTTACAACTTTGAGGAACTCCAACCATTACCTTCTGGATTACACCGTATACTGGCCACAAGCGATCCCATGGCTGTTTTTCTTCGTATCCCTCTTCGTGTTGGGAGTATGCGCCTGCGGATTCACCAGCGCCAAGAAGAAGTCCAGAGGATTGTTGACGATGTACATAACTGCTCTAGCGATTGTGGTGTTAATTTTAATCGCGGCTTCAGTAGTAGCCCTAGTGTTCGCAGACAATAAGAGCACAGACGATTTCGTGAAGGACACGGTATGGGATGTATACTTCCAGACGAAAACTGACAATGATGTGGCGGCAGCGTTCGGCGAGATTGAAAAGAAACTCCACTGCTGCGGCGCCGACAGTCCAAGGGATTACAAGAACTGGAAGAATGAGTTCCCTAAGTCCTGCTGCGACGTGTTCTACCATGGCTGGTTGGACCCGTACTCGATCGACTGCGATTTCACCAACAAACTCGCCAACGAACGTCACGGCTGTTCTACAGTTGCTGCGCAATACGCCAGAATTGTCATCAAGGTGCTGTCAGGAGCAGCCATCTTTACTGCAATCATCTGCATACTGTGTCTGGTGGTTGCCGTGACGCTGTCGAAGGCCCTAGCGAAGAGGAGAAGACCACCACCCCAGAACGAATCGGAGAGCAAAAAGGTGCTATTGTAAATCAGCATTTAAAAAAGTAAGTTTTGTGAAAAAAGTTTTCAGTATGATTTGACATTGAAAGAAGTTCTTTATTTGAAAAAATATATTTTATGCCAGTGGTTCTTTGACAATAGTATTTTTTATGCAAAGAGTTTTTATATTATCTCGATAGTATTTTAAAACTTCCCATTGTGTTTTCAATGTCAAATGGTCCATTGTGGCTATAATTTTTCAATTGAGTGTCGATTCAGCCATCTTGGATTTGTACATACATGGTGCCAAGGCTGTACACTGTACAGTCAAGGAAAATAGCTAACTTTATGTTTTTACTGAGAAAAACAATTTGAAATGCTATATTCTTGACTAGAAGGATACTATACTGATTTAAAATTAATCCTGGGTTAATTTGTTTTCTTTATAGAACGAGATTGAATGATATTCAACCCAGGATTAACTTAAACATAGCTACATCATCACAATTTTAGTCTACGACTCAAGAATCTAAACTCAATGGCATACATTGCGTTTAAGATTGACGATTGCTTAAATCTTGAGTAAGTTTAACGATTACGTAAGTTAAAACAGGTATAGCAAACATGAGGTCACGAAAACATATTTTCGACATGTTTATGCGAATAACAATGTTTATTTTAGGTATATTTGTTGGGAGAAAATTTTGGTGATGTTAAAAAGACACATATAAAGAGAATAGCTTATTTCTAATAAAGGTAAGTATATGTATACCAGAATCTAATGGCAAAATGTGAGAAAATAAATTGACTCTAACAATACCGGGGTAATTGGAATAAAACATTTTGATCCTTTCTTTTTCTTATAGCGGCTGATTCTGTGTGTGAAACATGCAAATATAAAAAAAATATCCAATGATCAAGGATATTTTTTGAAAATCTGCTGTCAAATATTGCCATCAGATTCTGGTAGACCTATATTTACGTATAATTCAAGTTCCACTATCTGCATCTGTCGTGTGACTTTACCAACGTGTCACACAAGGACAACCAGACTTATATTCATGTAAATATTTTTATAAGTATAAGCTGGAAGTGTTAACGAAAGAAGTGTAGATATCTTTTGTGTATGTGATGGTAACATTCCGATATTTTTACTATTTTAATATTATGTTCGATTTTGTTCGTTTTTAGTCAAACATCAAATTGGTATTCTCGTTAAATGTCAAATGATCATTGATCATACTCAAAGGTCAATTGACGCATAAGAGAATACTAATATTTTGTTGTTTGATAGAAAACAGACTAGATTAAACAAGAAACAAAGTTTTTATGTTTATTGCGATAACATAGTATTTAGACAATATTTTAAACAAAACGGGCGGTGCCCAAGCCATATGCTATATTTATTTTAGGCTACTATTGATCTGATTGTGCGTGTGTAAGTTGCGTGTTAGGCTATATTTTAATGTAAATTAAGTTAAGTCACCCTTAACGATTTTGGTAAAAACATGACGCCACCAAAATTGTGGAATTGTATATTTTAGAGTCTTAATAAATGTAAAACTCTTAACTCTATCATTAGATACATTTTAAATCAGACATGCTTTCATGAAATGAAAGATATCATGATTTTAGTCAAAATATTGTTCTTTTTGCATGTTTATATTAAAGAATCTGGCTTAGTTTTTACATTGCAAGCTAATCTAAGACTCTACGTCAAAATAGTGCTTTTTCTACGTTTTTTTAAAGAAACTAGCTTACTTCTTAATCTTCCAGTTACCACGGATAAATCTAAGTTCTTTTTCTTAACAAAGGAAGCAATTAAAGTCTTTTATATGCGCTAAACGTACTCTACCAGGACGGAATAATAATCAGTTTAATTGCTTAAGTGGTGAAACAAAAGAAAGGATGACTGCATTAGTAGGGACTAGGGAAAGAAAAGGGATTTTGTACGTAGTAGAGCAAATAAGAGATTTTTTATTTTGTACAGTAGAGATAGTATAAAAAAAATATTATTGGCATTTCAAGAGTTCTATTATTGGCTTAAACTAAAAAAGCAATTTAAATTTTGTTTGCCTCGCTAAAATTCGAGAACGGCTGAACCAATTTGGGTAATTTTAGTGTTGAAATATTCGTGGATGTTTAGGGAAGGTTGGGCGGGAAGTGGATAGTCCGGTCATATTTGAGGAGCGTTTTTGCAAAGCGAAATATCTACCAAAATGTTTTTTTTCAGTATGAGGTTTTTAGTGTTTATTTCTTTTTCGGGTAGGACTTAGGTAAAATTTATTCTATAGTTGTTTTAAAAATACAGGTACCTACATATGTACATGAAATAAAATACATTTTTTATACCAGGCTCTTTATTAAAATCACTAATTAAAATTACGAATTTTCACAAAAGCGAAATATCTGCATTTTTTTTCTTAACATATTTTATGCGTAACTTGTTTTTATTTTTTATTTAATGTAATAATTTTATAGCAGTGGCTCAAACTCGTCAAATTCACGTCTTATGTTCCCTTCACCTTTTTTCCTGGTTTTTCTTCCACGATTCACTTCAATCACAGGTGAATTGTATTCAATTTCCGCCATTTTTTCGATATAAGAAAGTTTAGAACACTGACCTAGCACGACAAACGATTGACAAGTCACGACTGGTAGTTATTTCCCGCCTATTTCAAAGTATTGCCATTTTATTAAAAACAAACAGCTAATCAACTGAGCAGATATTTCGTTTTGTGAAAAATATTTACTTGTAGATATTTCACTTTGTGAAATTTCTTCATATTCGAGTAAGATTACATGAAAAGATATTACGTTTTGTTGAAATTCGCTTTTGTCAAACAATAGATCCCATATGAAAGAATGCAAAAACGTCAAAAAAAAAAGTACCAACTTTTGGTAGATATTTCACTTTGTGAAAACGCTCCTCATTTATATAAATATGCCAATAATAGGACTGCCAATTGGAGATTTTTAAGATTTTCTCAGTAAAGGTACTAGGATAACATGAAGTGTCTGTAGTATTTATATTTATATATTTATTATAAACATTTGAGTCATTGTATGTGTTTCAAGCTTTAATAATGAAAAAATTAAAGTGTTTTTCAATGTAAGTATGAGTTTTGATCACGAGCACGTAAGCTATGTTAGCACAAAGTGCATTTAGGCTAGTTTTAGTTAATAAGATGTTTGTTAACCAAAGGTAAACGCTGTAAATTTTGCTAATAGTATTAAGATATAATGTAAGGTGGATTAAATGTAATGTTGTCTCTTTCAGTGCGAAAGAGAGAGCATGAAAATGGTGCAAGCCTAAATATTTTTAAGTTTTACCACCTAATACTTTAATAATTATTCTAGACTGATTTTTCTAGCATTTTGACAGTTTTTTGTAAAATAAAATATTATTTTGTCACCGTCCTTAAATACTCTTTAAACGCTTCTCAAGATAAGAGCTTCTTAAGTAACTAGATCAAAAAATCTATTAAAAGACAAACACATCATGAAATGTTCTGGTAGAGCTGGTCCATTCGAGCCGAGTTCATATGACTTAAGATCTACTTAAATTGAGCAGCGTTTGAGCACATCTCAATAGAATCTCTATATACTTTTTATAATCTCTACATTATTATAAAAATCACAAAATATTTATCACATGTAAATAGTTACCAATATTTTTGTATGTATTTTGAAGTTGTATTAAAACAAAGAATGGAAATATTATGTTTTTTATTTGTACGGGGAAATTACTGTTTGACAGTACAGTCGGAGAAAACGTAGAGACTAGAGACTAACTTTTTCTTTTTTACCTTATTCGCTTATCACAAGGGAACGGTACATTTTTTCAGGGTATAAACTATAAAGAATCCTTTTGTCTTGTCCCAGGACTCAAAGAATTTTCATACCCAGCAAAATTGATAAAGAAGTCCAGACAGACAGATAGACAGACATACTTTCGTATTTATAGTATTAGTATGGATAAGGATTTCTAAAATATACTTACTAGCTGTCCCGGCAAACATTTCTTTGCCATATAAAGTATTTCGCCCGTATTATTTTATTGAAGTGACTAAGTCCATCGCTATCCCGTCGCACAAACAATGGTCGCCTTCAGTCTCGAGTTAAAATAATTTACTATTATTTATTCAACAAATACACTTATCAATATAATAAGTACCCAGTAGCCGATTCTCAGACCCACTGAATATGCATATTATAAAATTTGGTTAAAATCAGTAAAGCCGTTTCGGAGGAGTACGCGGCCTAACATTGTGACACGAGAATTTTATATATAAGATTGATATTAATGAGTAATCTTATTGTAGGTTAATAAAATTTGTGGTTTAGCAAAACAGAAGTTAGTCATGATTATTTTCCGAGAAATACCACAGATGACGTCATATTATCGAATAAGGCGTTTGCGGAAATATATTATAGCATTCAATTGAATATAACAATATTATACGGTAGTTAAATCATACATGTGATTAAGTTTTAACTATAAATTGTATAGCATGTAACACAAAATAAGTGACTACATGACGCGCCAAAAATTCATTTTTCACGCGGAAACCGTACAGTTTTGCGGAATAAAAAGTATCTTATGTCCTTTCCCGGAACTCAAAGTATCTCCATACCAAATTTCAGCAAAATCGGTTTAGCGGTTAAGACGTAAAAATGTAACAGACAACGCACAGAGAGACTTTTGCAAATATTAGTAAGTACGGATAAGTATGAATAATATAATTTCCTCCCCCTTGATGAATAACCATGATTGCAAAGAGCTAAAACCACAATCAGCGACGAATATGGGCAATTATAAACCTCAAAATGTTCGCATATGCTTGTATTGGCCATACAAGATTTTGATCTTTTTATATTTAGTATGAACTTTAAATATTATTAAGAATATTACAAGTATTTGAATACTAATTATAAATTATAATATTAAGGTCAAATTGTTTGCATAATGACTGTCTTATTACAAGGCCATTTAGTTCAAATTCGCAAGTTTTCTTTCCTTTTTTCTTAGAAAATAATTAATGAAATTTCCATGTAATGAAGAAGAATATTTTACGTAATAATATATTCTAATTGTATAAATACAAATACTAATATTACAAATGCGAAAGTGTGTCTGTCTGTCTGTCATTCTTTTATCTTTTCACGCCCAAAGAGTTTAGTGTCCCGGGACATGATACTTTTTGTACCGAAAAAATGTACGGTTCGGTAAACGGTACGGAAAAATTATAATACGAAGTCCATAATATTATTATAATTCTAAGAATAAACTACTCTAGCTTATGCTACCCTAGTGCTAACAACTAGAATCGAGCAGTTATATCACCTGATTGAAAGCGATTTTGCGACAACAGAGGAGCTACAGGTGCCTTGTATGTATGTCACGTGCAAACTCATAAACCATTAGGGAATGTCGCTTTCAAATACAAACAAAGTCAAAGGAAGTCTATACTAATAATATAAATGTATGTCTGTCTGTCATTGTGCCTAAACCACTGAACAGATTAAGTTAAAATTTGATAAGAAGATACTTTGAGTCCTGGGAAAAGATGTAGAATACATTTTATCCTGGAAAAATGTACGGTTTCTTCAGCTGATCTGTCCGTTTCTGAGTTCATTTCGTAAGTATTATATTTTTATTTGTAGGATTTGTTGTTATAGCGGCAACAGAAACACATAATCTGTGAAAATTTCAACTCTCTAGAAGTTACCGTTCGTGAGATACAGCCTGAAGACAGACAGACAGACATCGAAGTCTTTGTAATTGGGTCCCATTTTACCCTTGGGTATGGAACCCTAATAATACGAGAATGTGTGTCTGTCTGTTACTTTTTCACGCCCAAACCAACTGAGCTGGGTATAGAGATACTTTTAATACCGGGGAAGGACATAGGACACTTTTTATCCCGGAAAAATGTACGGTTCCGGCGCGAATTTTCTCGCAACGGAATTGCAGGCGTCATGTAGGTTATAATGATACTAAGAACAAAGAATTTCCAGCGCCACTGCGCTAACAATTAATGAGGAAAAACATGTAACAAGAAAAAATACTACCTGTTGCTGAGATGAGTCACAGGTGAACATAATGTCAGATAGAGGGCATGCATACACGAGATAAACTTGTATAATATTTTAAGTAATTGGTTTAGAAACGGAACAGCGTTGCCAGACGTCCCGATTTTGGCGGGACGTCCCGATTTTTTCATCAAAATTAAATGTCCCGCGCGGGACAGGCTCAGTCCCGCTTTTCGGGGAAAGCCCGAACGTACGTGCAGCGAGCTGACTGCTGAGAAAGGTGCGTAATGAAGATAAGAGTGGGGGAGGACTGGGAGGTAGAGGAGTGGATTTCCTATGGCTACTTGTTAAGGTGTGAATATTATACCAGGAATGTAAAACTACTTGTTTTACATTCCTGGTACATTATAATTTAACGGCCGTTCCCAATATTTGATCTATCTCTAGTTTTGCCCTACTAGAGATAGGAATAGCTCACATTAGACATATTTATGTCAATTGTGAGCTATTCCTATCTCTAGTAGGGCAAAACCAGAGATAGATCAAATATTGGGAATGGCCGTTAGAAGATATTTTATTGTACATATCAAAGAGAAAATTTGTATTGTGTCAGTTGTCACTTGAAAATATTAAGTGGTTGTGAGAAATCTTACTTGCTTTTATTTCAGTATAATTATTAGAATCCGAACAGGTTATGGAGCCCAGACAGTAGAAATATAAAGCAGAGTAAAGAGCAGCTGAACTGATAAAAGAAGATTGGAAAAATTACATACTTGACACAATTTTTTTTGGACAGAGCTATTACGAGATATATATATTTACTACAGAATTGGAAATGCGTGTAGATAAATTTGACGGTAAAAACTTTCGGCAATGGAAATTCCAAATTAAGTGCGCATTAAAGGCAAAAGGTCTCGACATATCTACGCCTATGCGGTTATATCGGTTCAGCGGTTTAGCCTTGAAGAGGGTAGAAAAGGCAGACAGACGGACACACTTTGGCATCTTTATACTAGGAGTATGGAAATTTATGAGATAACATAATATTTTTACAACACTAAAGCAGAGGAACGCTAACGTCACAAAATATTGGACCGATTTTAATGTAATTTGGCATTGGTGTAAAGTAGACCACGGGGAAGGACATAGGTTACATTTTGCGTAAAAATGTAGTGTTTCCGCGAAATTTCTAATGAATATAGGCGGAGCCGCACAATTTAGTACTTAATACACATGGTAAAACTTTTTGTTCCTTCCGCGGGATTCGAACCCTTGACCCACAAGCTCAACTACTAAGCCACAGAGGTTACATAATATATCTGAACTACCTTAGCGCCTGATTGATTCAAGCAGCAAATATGTAGTCTATGTGTCATCGTTTAATAAAGAGCCTAACTCTATTATAGAGGCAACGTGTCGAGTTATTACTTAATCACTTTTAATCAGGTGATTACGCTCATTAAATAATTAAGTTTGTAATTACAGGCGTTATAAATGTTATTTTAAACGATACAGTCTTGTTTTATGTATATTAATGCTCACGACTTTGCTGCGCAACAATTCAATCGCACAAGAACCATACATTTTGCGAAGACAGAAACTATCCTATGTCCGATCTCGGTACTAATACTTTATCTACCAAGCAAATTTCATCAAAAACGGTTCAGCTACTTAAGCGTGAAAGACAGACTGTTGCATTTATAACTTTATAATGTCGCCCGCGACTCTGTTGCGCCAAAAGTCGGTTATCGCGAGGGAACCGTACATTTTCCGGGATAAAAAGTATCAAATTTCAGCTAAATCGTTTCAGCGGATTTGGCGTGAAGATATAGCAGACAAACAGACACACTTTCACATTTTATTAGTATTTTTGTCAATGACATATTTTTATGTTAATTTAGCTGAATTATTGCATAATATTTAAGCCATCGAAATATCAATAAAATGTATTAACCCAGTTTTAGCACGTTTTGTCAATAAAATGCTTGGTATTTCCAGTTGTGTAAATATGGTAGAGCGAATAGTGTGGCTAAAATAATGGACTCTTAAACCCCACTTAAAGGGGTGACTCATCCTAATTTTTTTTTTTTTTAATATCTATGGACGCTTCACACCACGTCAGTCTGGCCCTGTGGTAAGTACCTGAAGGACTTGTGTTACAGGTACCAGACAACGGAAATATATTTAATACTTTTATACTATACATATATTTAAGATTTTTATTATATGATACACATATTTAATACACATCCATGACCCAGGAACTTTGAAAACTTTTTGTTCCGTCGGCGGGACTCGAACCCGCGACCCCTGGCTTGAGCTACCAACGCGCTCACCACTGAGCCACAGAGGTCGTCATTTTCGATTTTATAATTCATTTTTATACTTGAAAATAAGCCCCGAATTGTTTCATTTTCTAAAATTAGATACTGCATTATATTTCCAAGAACTCGATCTGAGCAAAAACACGATATCTTAAAATTTTCTCGATAGAAAAAAATCACAAAGATGCATCTAATTTTTACGAATTTTTCATTTACTGCCATAACCGTGCATTGAACTAAGTTAATATTTTAACACATTGTATAAAATTTTGTCATGTTGAGAAACCGACCGAGCGGATTTTTAAAATGTTGTATATTTATCGAGTTATTGAGAAAAAACGAATTTGGCGACGAATCCGCGTCGTCATTTTTAACCGTTTAACCGACTTCCAAAAAACGAGGAGGTTATTCACCTGACATATGAAAGACGGGCGTGAGTGTGAAGAGAGAAGGACGATGTTTGATTTTTTGGGTTAGTCGCCCTCTTAATAGGAACGCCTTAAGTATTTGTTAGACCAAATGGTACCTTCCCATCCATCCATGCTAATTTTATAAATGCGAAAGTGTGTCTGGTCTGTCACCTCTTCACGCCCAAACCATAGAACCGAATTATCTGAAATTTGGTATGGAGATGGACTTTGAGTCTCGGTAAAGAAAATGGGATACTTTTTATCCCAGAAAAAATGTGAAAAATTTTATTCATCGAGTAATATTATAAAATACCCAAAAAGTATGTCTGTAAGTCTGTTGCCTCTTTAAGCTTAAGGACAATGGAAAAGGATAAAATCCCGGTAAAGGACAATTTTATCAAAATCTGTTCAGATGTTTGGGCGAGAAAAGGTTATAAGCAGATACACTTATAATATTAGTACGTATTAATAAGGGGTCCATAAAATGCGCGTAAACGGGTAAAAACGTAACGAAATGACTTTTTATAGACTTGTTTTTACGAACATGTTTTTGGCTATAGGTACTATACAAACAGTTAGTTGCTCTAGTAAGCACAGCCTTATTTTTTACACCCTCAAGGCCGTATGAAAATTAGAGGTGTAGTGCCACGAGGCGAGGGACTTAGTAATATTCGTAATATTGTAATATTACGAATATTACTAAGTTCCTCGTTTTGTGACGTGGTTTGGAAGAAGTCTTAGGACCTATTTCGCCACTTCCTGATAAGTGCCAAATAGGCTATTCAAGACGTATGGAGAATCTGTCAAAAAAGTTGTGAATAGCCTATTCGGTACTTTAATATCAGAAAGTGGTGATACAGGCCCTTATAGTTATAAGTTACGGCTAGTTTTTATTTGTGAACCGTACATTCTTTAGCTAACTGTCTTTGTCGAAACTCGAAGTCGCAAAAACCATCAAAATCTTTTTTTTTATGAAATAAGGGGGCAAACGAGCAAACGGGTCACCTGATGGAAAGCAACTTCCGTCGCCCATGGACACTCGCAGCATCAGAAGAGCTGCAGGTGCCTTGCCGGCCTTTAAAGAGGGAATAGGGAAGGTGAGTGAGTTTACAGGGCCTCCGGTAAACTCACTCACTCGGCGAAACACAGCGCAAGCGCTGTTTCACGCCGGTTTTCTGTGAGAACGTGGTATTTCTCCTGGCGAGCCATTCGTGCCGAAGCATGGCTCTCCCACGTATAAAGTTTAGCAGTTAAAGGGTGAGGGGTAACAGACATAATATTGGAATATAATATTATGAGAAGTTCTCATCAAAACAAAAAAACTGTGTCAGTATTACACGTAACACACAGACTGACTTTCGCATTTATAATGCTATATGATATTGATGATGATGATGATGATGATATTACACGGTACGATTTGCAGGAGAATTATGTGTTAGACTGTACGATAATCAGGACGCGCCTGTTTAGAGTGTACGATGCGGGTCCGACACGATTTTATCGGATTGCAACTTGTAAGGAAAGGATATTTTGAGTATAAAAAATAAACCTACTTGTCTTTCAATAAGACTGAAAAATACCATTTGAAATGATGTCCGACATTTATGCCAAAGTGGTTTTAGCTTTTAACTGAGTGTGACAGAAGGGTTTAGTTTTTCGACTGTACAATTACTGTATGTGTATTGTGTATGCAGTATTTTTATTTAACAGTAGAGTTTAGAGCTTGAGATATACTTTAATGACTTTAAAGTCATGAGAATATTACTAAAATAAAGTGTATTTTATACTGTATATTTTTATTTCAAATAAAATAAAGTATGTTTTATAAAGTTTATTTTTTATTTTTCAAAATAAATGTAAAAAAGAATAATCCAAATATTATAACAACATGACACGTCTAGCCCACAATTTGTTGAATATAAATCAGGTTTATCAATGAAGCCACTAATTAAATATTAATTTATATTTAATTGTCTATTATTTCACTATTTAGAGAGTAACAGACAATTTTCCGTTTCGATTCGTTTGAAGTCGTAAAAAAGTAACTGGACAAAATCAAATCACTAATGTATTTATTGTTATGTTAAACACATTTAAATTTGTAGCATTGCAACCCATACTGTACATTGCTCATATTAATATGTACTAGATTAACGCCCGAAACTCTGTTGCACCAAAATTAGTTTATCGCACGGGAACTGTACATTTTTCCGGGATAAAAAGTATCCTTAGTCGTTTACCAGGACTCAAAGTATCTCCCTTCCAAATTTTAGCTAAATCGGTTCAATGGTTTGGGCGCTACGACGTAACAGACAGAGAAACAGACAGGTAGACATACTTTCTCATTAATAATATTAATATTATACTTTTTTTTTTTTTTTATGAAATAAGGGGGCAAACGAGCAAACGGGTCACCTGATGGAAAGCAACTTCCGTCGCCCATGGACACTCGCAGCATCAGAAGAGCTGCATCTGCGTTGCCGGCCTTTTAAGAGGGAATAGGGGAGGGTAGGGAAGGGAAGGGAATAGGGGAGGGTAGGAAAGGGAATAGGGTAGGTGATTGGGCCTACGGTAAACTCACTTACTCGGCGAAACACAGCGCAAGCGCTGTTTCACGACGGTTTTCTGTGAGAACGTGGTATTTATCCGGTCGAGCCGGCCCATTCGTGCCGAAGCATGGCTCTCCCACGTATAACACTTATGTGAAGATTATTTAAAACCACCTGTTTAAATTTCAAAGTCAACTATGACTAACTCCAAAATTTTAAGTAGCATTTGTGTAAGGTCATTATGATTTTAGAGTCATAAAACCTTTTTGATTATTAAAAAAGCTAGTAAAATTCATTGTCATTTCATTAGTAAATTACTACCGAATTCCCAAAACACTCCATACTAATATTATAAATGCGAAAGTGGGTCTGTCTGTTACCTCTTTTCGCCCAAATCACTTAACAGATTTTTCTGAAATTTGGTAAGGAGATACTTTGAGTACCGGGAAAGGACATAGGATACTTTTTATCTCGGGAAAATGTACGGTTCCCGCGAATTATATATATAATAAACGAATTTTAGCGCAACGGAGTAGCGGGCGTCATCTAGTCAAAATAATATAAGTTTCGAAAATGAAAGTCCTTGTATTGTATTGTTCATTGTTCTTCCGGTGAACACGGAAATATGTAAATTAAATAATTACATAGTATATTAATTAATTATATTCCAAGGAAAATGATATTTTTTATTTTATATTGTTAGAATTTTAGGTGCATATAAGTTGTTATGACTAACACATTTTATGCTCAGTGAATGTCTAGGGAAAATGTTTCTTTGAAAGGCCAATAACACACATGTAACTTCTGATTTACTGTGGATGGTCCATGGTTATCGTTAGCCCATTAGCTTTGTCCACACTGTGCCTTTTTTTGTTCATCAAGGGCATGCGTTATAGCGCAGTCAACAGCGAACGTGAGGCATGCCCGCGACGCATACCCTCTGACCGTATCCAAAACTTTAAAAATGACAATATTGAAGTTGCGTTCCTTCTGACGCATTCAATTATTGAATGCGCCAATATGAAAGTTGATGATGAAAATTGAAGATGAACGTGCACAGTGTGGACATAGCTATATTATATTTAATAAGTTACACTTTAAATAAGATATACGATTGCAAGTAGGCTATAAAACTAAATGATGGTTGCACTTTTAGAAAACAAACAAAATCTAGCAAAATATTAAATTTTAGACATTTTAGACTTATTTAACTCCAAGAGAAACCTTTGAGCTGTGGACCAGAAATCTAGTTTTGTAACTTAAACCTTAAATTAACATTATTTTCTTATATCATGTACAAAGTAGATGATGCCCGCAACTCCGGTGCGCCAAAATTCGTCTATCGCGCGGGAACTGTACATTTTTCCGGGATAAAAAGTACTTCTCCCAGGAAAAGACATATCCTTTCCCGGGACTGAAAGTATCTCCATGCGGTTCAGCAGTTTAGGCGTGAAGAGATAACAGACAAACAGACAGACGGACAGACATACAGACACACTTTCGCATTTATAATATTAGTGTAGATGTACAATATATTTTCAGTTGGGAAATACACGAAGTTAAAAATTTTCGTGTTTTGGAATTCTTTCTATTCGATAGCACAAAAGTCCGAATAGTCAATACATTTATTTTGCTATCTCTACATTCTACAGAAAAGAACACTTTTATCAGTTCAAATGTAGCAAAGTTTAAAAAGACATACATAAATATACACAGCTAACAAATCTTTCTTGATACTAGTCGGCTAAAAATGTTAACCTATTTATTTTCACGTAAAAATAAATAACTATGGCAATAAAATAATTTAATAATGTTAAGTTAAGCATACATAAATTATAATTATTATTTAGCACTTTAGTTAAAATATGCCATTTCTTACCTGAGTAATTATAACAAGTATTTACCGTTAATTATCAAAACCATTAGTGACATTCGTAATTGAATTACCTTTGAAATCTCGTTTTCATCATCCTTATGTCTTAGAAATAGAGCTTAAATAGTACAGAGGTAATATACCTGTAACAACCTAAAACTGTTCCGATGTAATGAAATATGTCGTATGCTCAACAACGATATCGTATCGTCCGATCTAAAGGCCACCTGCGCACGAGTCATCAAAACTACTGCGTCGCGCGCGCCGCCTCTCATTTCAACCACGATCGTAACGAACGACGCACGTCCAAAGTTTAATTTAATTCGGTCAAAATGAAGGAGGATCTAGCAAAGGGTGTGTTGTATGTTGTGAATGTGTTGTACGCAATATTCGGATTGGCCTCCGCGGCAACTGGGATATGGTTTTTCGTGCAGCTGTCAGAATTCGTCGCGTTGAGGAACAGCAACCACTATCTCTTGGACTACCGCGTCTACTGGCCACAAGTCGCGCCATGGTTCTTCATCATCCTCGGAGTCTCCATGATGGTAGTGTCCTTCTGCGGCTGGTGCGGTGCCAACCAGGAGAGCAGAGGTCTGCTGGGGATGTACGGCATCTTCCTCATCTTAATCATCCTGCTCCAAGCCATTACTGCAACCCTGATCTTTGTTTACGTCGATGGTGAGGATACCGACCGATTTATAAAAGATACGGTTTACGACGGGTACTACAACTCGCAGTCCAATCCTGATGTGTTCAAGTCCTTTGGCAGGATTGAGAGGAAGCTGAAATGCTGCGGAGCGAACGACGCGAGAGACTACAGGAGTTGGAGAAACGACCTCCCTCTGACCTGCTGTCTTGACAGCTACTACAGAGCCACCTGCGATTTCACCGATAAGGAGGCAAACGAAAGACTTGGATGTGCGAAGGTGGCTTCTGTGTATACCAAGATCATATCTTCTTCAGTCGCTGGTGCATCTCTTATCATCTCTCTACTAGAGATTGCTGGTGTTATCCTAGCTTGGAAACTCTTCAACAATCTGGGAGAAGTGGAGCATTATATTACTGAGAGAAAGGAAGGAGAAACTGAGTGCTAAGGTCAGTCATGCATTTTCGGTGCTAATAATATTGCTAAACGGCCATATTGGATTTGCCGCCATTGCTGATGCATCTTGGCGGTATACCACCGACGGGTATATTCGGTTCCTTGGCAAAAGAACCCAGAAACCATACCCCGTAGCTTAGTTACCATATTGATAAGAAGTTAAATCGGTATTTAATTGATGTATGTTTATATGTACTCTGTGAGCCTGGTACTATTAAGTTTAGACTGTTAATTGTAGCTCCGCGCGACTTATGCAATCCTGGTATTTCAATCCCCATTTGCTCTTACATTTACAACTAACCCCTTTTTTTAGGGAGGCTGACCCCCTTCGAACCACACCTAGTGTTAATTCATCTACGTGGGCTAAATATTTCCTCTTTATCTTCAATGAATCAGTCAATTGTGTCGTTTGACCTCGACCCCCACTCTTGCCCACTTTGACATGTGCCCCCTGCCCCCCTGCGAGGGGGGAACCCCCTTCGTCTTGCGCAAGCGATGCCTCTCGGACTCAACCTCGAAAACCTTACGAAATGTGTTACGTAGCTTGTTTTTCTACTTAAGAATTGACCCAAAACCTCTTTGTGTTTACGCGAGCTTAGTATGACCTCCGCGTTTGATTGGTTATGTAGAACATTTCAATATTATTTTGACTAAAATTTGTTAGGTAATCTTTGTGTAGGAAAATGTTTTTTCCGCTAATATATAGGTGATTATAATGTTCTAGAGTCTTTGGAATCAGGGCGAGCGAAGCGAGCCCTAGTATAACCCACAACCTGTACATTTTGTGGTACACTTTACGGAAAAACTATCACCCCTATTGATTTGTGCTTTATCATAGTAATTTTTATTTATATGTAGATGTGTTATCATCAGTCAGTCAAGGTGTGGCGACGCGAGCCCTCACAAAGCTCGGCTTTTAGCTAGTATAACTAAAATTTGCCAGTCTTTTGTGTAAGAAAATGTATTTTCCGTTTCTAATATTCCGTATGTAAATTTTCGTCAAAATATGCACCTAATCTATATTTACACAGATGAAACATAACTCAAATGTTATCTTGGAATTTCCGGTGACTAAAAGTAGGCTTTTATGTACGTTTGTCACGTTTCTGTCACTTATGAGTTATGAGTTATGAGTTATGACACAACGAATGTACTTTCTATATGCTTTTCTATTATTGTAGAGTAGCTGACCCGGAAATGTTGTTTTGCCATTATTATGCATGTAAACATTCAGTCTTAAATCACTAAAAATCGCATCAAAATTAGTAGCGTACTTTTAAAGACTTTTGTATAGGGACATACTACCATATAGTTTGTTAGTATGTAGTAGTCATAGCTGTTAAAATAAGTGATTACGCCCGTATTATGTGAATATTGTAAGTACGTGCCTTCCTCAAAATATCTCTTCGCTTGAGCAGTTCTTAGATAATAGTCAGGGTCGCACGTGCTTTCTTTTCATGTTTCCCTGGTACCTGAGAATATTTTCTTGCAACGTGACTAAGGTGGAGGCATAATGTCCGGTTTTTCGAGGTTTTGAGACTGAAGTTTATCTATTCAGCAGCGTTTTTTATCGGATTAAGTCAAAATACTAAACAACTCTGTTAAAAATAGATAAACTGTCAAAAAAGTTTAGAAACCAGGTAATACAACTTTTAAAAGTACTTTTACTAATGTAATTTGAAGCATCTAAAATTAAATTTGAAAAAAAGTTAAGTATTCTGCGCCATTTTGAATTAACATATGATTTTCCCGCCAATTTAAAAACTTTATTTTAGAATAGATCTAACATAATACCTAATGTTTCTTAAAATGTTATAATTCAGGCAATATTTTAGTTACAATTTAACTCTTTTAATGCAAATTATGAATTAATTCTAGTTGAAATATTATATTGCCATGTTAAAGTCATAATATTATAGTATTAGAGACAAAAAGCAGAAACTAGTTTTTTATACAATAACTTAGTACGTACCTTAAGTACGTAAGTACTTACTTAAAAAGTTAAAAAAGTACTTGACTGCTTTAAAAGTGTAAAGCCTAGCCTAAGTAGTAATAGTACTTTATTTACTTTCCATAACATTCGTATGTATGTCACTACGCGTTTTTACGCAAGAGCGGTTTCTATTGAATGCTTTCGTAATATGGTGGGGCTATGGACTCTTTAACTGGGTCAAATGTTCAAAATGTAGGCCCCAAAATATGCTTGCATAATAACCATTGAGTGTATGGGAAAAATACCATGGATTGCATAATTGTTTGAAATGCCATAGTGTAAGTATTGAACATCACAGAATGGCCGATGGATAGGTCAGAGAATCTCTCAATTTATATAAAAAATGTATATTTTATTTGTATTTATAGAGAATTATTTACTCAATGTATATTTTTGGTTGTTTTTTGTAAATTATGCAACGCTTTTAAAATAAGAATTATTTGATGTTAACATTTTTTAAATATTAGAACATTTAACGTTTTTTATTTTTTAAATAGGAACTTTGACGTTTGTATTTTTTAAAATAGGAACTTTGACGTTTATATTTTTTAAATGAAGTTTGACGTTTATACTTTTTAAATCATCCGTCCCTAGAAGTAGCTTCCGTATGCCAAAGACGATACACACACCTTTATTTTTTGCATGCAAAAGATTTGTAAGTTATTTTTATATCTAGTCTTAAGTTTCGAAAATAAATTAATTCAAATTATTTTTATTTTTCATTTAAAACCTATACTTAATTATTGTAAGAGGTCTAGATCATGGGTATAGTTGGTAGAGGATAAATCTCTAGATCTGCTGAACGGATTTTTAAAAATTATTTGATCTATAGAAAGCTTGGTACTTTTGAGTTTTGAGTGTCCATTGTCATGGACTCTACTAAATTTTAAAATAGTTTTTTTTTCAAAATATTAACAACAGCATTATAACAACACTAGATAACGCCCGCATACCCGTTGCACCAAAATTCGTTGATTTTTCCGAAACATAAAGTATCTTATCTCCTTTCCCGGGACTCTAAATATCTCCTTATCAAATTTCAGCAAAATCGGTTCAGCGGTTTGGGCGTGTAGAGGTAACAGACATACACACTTTCGCATTTATAATAGTAGTATGACTAGTAGTACATAGCCTTATATTTAAACTAGTTACTAATAGCCTTGTGATAAGAAAATAGAATTTTAATTAAGCAATTATCACTAACAAAGTTAACTTTAAAATGAAGTAATGGCAGTGGATTTTACAATATAAAAGTAAGTAAGTAAGTAAAATATAAATTATTCCTAATACGATATATTACTACAAGGTTTTCTCGCTAGAGGCAGCACCATAGACAAAAACAAAAAGTTTTGTTCCACGTTTGACAATCTATATACTATATACTCGTACTATTTATACTTCTATACTAATATTATAAAGAGGTAAACTTTGTTTGTTTGTTTGTTTCATTGTAATGAATAGGCTCAAAAACTACTGGACCGATTTTAAAAATTCTTTCACCATTCGAAAGCTACATTAATTACGAGTAACATAGGCTACTTTTTATTTTGGAAAATATAGGGTTCCGTAAGATATTTCATTTTTCCGAAATGACCAGAAAATTTACTTATTTTGCGTACGCTGCCTAAACTATAAAAGATAGAACTATATAATGTTCTAAGTAAATGTAGATCTTATAAATATCTACAAAAATGTCCACGGCATACTATACCTATCTATGTCAAGTGAGGCACAACAACCATTTTTTTTATTTAAAAACTGATTTTTTTTGGACTACATTTAAACGCATTTATTTTACTCATGCTAATAATCCTTATCAAAATAAATTATTGCATCACTAAGTACAGTTTATGTAGATTATATTTGGTCTTTGAATGATTAAAATTGGACGTTTGGTTTAGAAGTTATGGCGAAATTAAAATATTGCGATTTACGCCTGTTTCGAAATGGGCGCTACCAATGCGAGGGTGCGTTCGCGGGTTGGGTATCACTACATAATATTTAATATTATTTTATATATTAGTTTTGCCATATTAAAGTATTTCGCCCACATTATTATTTTATTGAAGTGACTAAATAAGTAAGTATAGCACCATGGCAACGTCCATCGCTTTCCCGGCGCACAAACGATGGTCGCCGTCAATCTCAAGATTTATCAAAATAATGTACCAAGTATTGTACTCATTGAAAAGGTTTACAGAAAACTCCGCAATGGTATATGTACATAATGTTATTATATCTCTGGATATCCCACAATAACATTTTTTTGTCATTGACGACCTCTGTGGCTCAATTGGTTGAGTGTGTGGTAGCTCAAGCCGGGGGTCGCGGATTCGAATCCCGCTTACGGAACAAAAAGTTTTCAATGTTCCCGGGTCTGGATGTGTATTAAGAGGAGTCCACACCGCCCTTTTTTCCATACAAACGTTGTCCCCTGTTTCCTCCCTGGATAATGCTAGTAGAGTTATAATTTTTTTCCTGAATATCTACGGCCACTAATACAATGTCCCTATGTTTTCTTTTTTTTCATAATTTAATTATTAAATAAGATATGAACGTTCAAAAACCCAAAAAAATGGCCAGATTTTCCGCTGTGTTCAAGCGTCCAGAAAACAGATTTGGCTAGATTATACAAAAAAAGCAAAACATAGGAACACAGCTCAAGCCTTTTTTTAATCTTTAATGAAAAAAGTACTTAAATCGGTTAAGTTTTGGAGAAGGAATCAGGGGACAACGAATCGTTGATTTTCTGGATTTTCTGCAGTTGTCTCTATCGCGTTCTGCGGTATAGGCTTGGGGTAAGGGAGACAGCTATAGATATTACACGTACTTTTTTTCATTTCTCTAGCCCCTGGTGTATCCTCTTAAATATGTGTATGATATAATAAAAATCTTAAATATATGCATAGTATAAAAGTATTAAATATATTGCCGTTGTCTGGTACCTGTAACACAAGTCCTTCAGGTACTTAGCACGGGGCCAGACTGACGTGGTGTGAAGCGTCCATAGATATTATTTTATTATTTACCTTTAACTTCAAATAATGGCTAATTTTCGAAGCGATTTTAACCAATACGGCAATATTAATTAAATTATTAATACGTGAGAGAAAAACTTTGTAACCCTTTTGACGAAAAATGGGGAAACGTAGGTGCATGAAATTTCGCACAGTTATAGTTTAAGGTGAAGGAGTGCATCGAGCTAATATTATTTTAAAATTATGTTTTTATCATATATATTTTTAACAAATAAAACGTTACACACACTACGACACTACTACTAGGAAAAATGACAGATTTTTGAGCGACAAGCCTATACATACGAATATGCTCTTTTATTTATGGTTGAAGTCTGCTGACAACAAGTTGACAAATTGAAAATGGATTATTCAGCTGAGTCCCAGAGACAAGAATTGAAAAAAACTATAATGAAGTCAATATTTTTTACAAAATATAGGTAGTAAATTAATGTCGTTGCAAGTAAGGTCGAATTTCGACCATTGGGCGATCTCTAGTTCACTTAAATACTTTAAATACATTATTGACTATGGCCCTTTACATCATATTATGATTTAAATTTAAGAGCTCACCTGACTCTAAAAATCAAACATCGTCTTTCTCTCTTCACACTCACGCCCGTCTTTCATATGCCAGGTGAAAAAGGACGGCGCGGCGCGGAATCATCGCCGAGTTAGTTTAACTTGAATAAAAGACGAACTATAATGATTATGAAAAAAGTGTTTTGAGCAAATTTAGGTTTTATCAATACCTTTTTAGATATTAAAAAATATTAAAGAAAAGACAGCAAACTTCGAAGATCCAAGCAAAAATGTGTCTAAAACAAGGTTTTTTGTAAAAAAGAAACTATCGAGCATTTTTTGAGTAATCGTGTTTTCGTCTTGAGCATTTAATCTTTATGAACTGAAGTACACAAGTATGTCAAAAAATCAGTTTTCTAGACCTTACAGATTTTGAGATCTAGGTTAAAGTATGTAGTCAAGTTAGGGTCATATGGGCTCTTAAAATGAATATTTTAAGAGCCCATATGACGACGAAGATATTACAGATTTAAATTTTGCGGGAAGTAGCTTTTGCGGAAGTACCGCCCAATGCGGGTAACGTAATGAATACTTATAAATTATTTAAAATCAAAATAGGCTATAATATATTTTATACCCGTGCGAAGCCGGGGCGGGTCGCTAGTAATATTATAAAGCGGAAGAGTTTGTTAGTTTGTTTGAACGCGCTAATCTCAGGAACTACTGGTCCGATTTGAAAAATTATTTCAGTGTTAGATAGCCCATTTATCGAGGAAGGCTATAGGCTATATTTTATCACGCTAAAACTAATAGGAGCGAAGAAATAGTCAATAGAGGAAAATTTGGACAAAACGAGGGAAATTATTTGAAAGGGCCCACTCCTCTCTTCTTGGGACTCAAAGTATCTCTATACCAAATTTCAACAAAATCGATTCAGCGGCTTGGGCGCGAAGGGGGTACGGGGTAAGGGGGACAGACAGATAGACAGAAACACTTTCAAATGTATAGATTTTCGGATACCGTCAAAACTCCAAAACTGTATTATGAATCTAGCGTAAAGAATTTCTGAATTTCTCCTTGATAACAAAATCATCTCTATCATAATATTATTATATCGAAATGTCACGTTGTCCTGTCGTCTTGTCTCAAATATCATATTATGTATGATTCACTTTTATTTTACCTTTAAAAATCTATTATCACCCTTATGCTTATCAGCACAAAGATGATATTACCTGAAGTAATATACTACGTGACTTAATAGAAGAATGTCAGATTACGTCAACTGCCTCTGTAGTTATGTGTTCCTAGTAGCTTATAAATAAAATATTGTTTGTTTATAAAGGAAGGGATTATGAGTATGTTTAAAATCCATACTAATAAATGCAAAATTCTGTCTGTCCATCTGTTACCTCTTCACTCTGCAGCTGAAGCGATTTTGCTGAAATTTGTTATGGAGATACTTTTTATATCGGAAAAATGAACGGAAAGTGTATCAAATTGGTTACCTATTAAATCTTAACGCTATATTTTACTTTTGATAGAGTTTATCCAAAATATTATGCCCTTTTCTGGGTCCCAAAGTATGTGCATATACATCTAAGGCACAATATTTTCGCATTGGTTTAATCTTATTAATACTTATTTATTATACTCCCATAATTTGTCTTTAAATCACTTTATTAAAATTTAAAGTTCAGTGTATAAACCATGGGATTCACAAGTGCAATGTACATAACAAAGAACAATTATTATGTGCATCATGGGCGTGCCCAGGTTCTGGGCCAGGGGGGGGCAAATTACCCATATTCTGGGCCAGGGGGGGGGGGGGGGGGGCAAAACACCCATATATTGGGCCAAGGGGGAGGCAAATCAGATTTTTGATAAGCTAGGGTTTACAAAGAATAAAAAATTTATAATTTTCAGTTGTAAAAATATAATAATAAAAGATAAAAGTACTAGATAATATACTTAGTAGGGACGTCAACATGATCCAGGGGGGGGGGGGGGGGGGGGGCAGCTGACCCCCTGCCCCCCCCCCCCCCCTCGGTACGCCCATGATGTGCATACTAACAAAATATTATGATTCATGATTGTTATATCATCATCATTTTGTGAATAAATAGTTGGAGATATTTTAATTTTAAATAGGAAGATGAATTAATCTACTATTTGACCTCCTGACAAAATATAAAGATAATCCATACTAATCATAATTATAACTAATATTATGTATTATGAATAAAATCGGCCAAGTGCGAGTCGGACTCACACACGAAGGGTTCCGTACAGAGCAAAAATAGGCTAAAAATTGTGTTTTTTGTATGTGAGCCCCCCGTAAATTTTAATTTTATTTTAATATTATTAGTTAATGGAATCAGGCGTTACTTTGCGGAAATCCATAGCTTAAAATTTAATTTGTTATTATTTTTAGCAATATTCCGCTAAATAAAATAAATAAATAAAAATAAATAAAAATTATAAAAATTAAAAAAAATAATAACATTTTTTTTTTTTTTTTAAATATTATTATTAAATATTAAATTACACATAATATAACAAAAGAATCTGTGAAAAATTCAAGTGCCTCCTCTTGATATAGAGCGAAAAAGGCTGAAAAAATCACGTTTGTTGTATGGGAGCCCTCCTTAAATATTATTTTTTTGTTTTCAGTATTTGTTGTTATAGCGGCAACAGATATACACAATCTGTGAAAATTTCAGAAGTCTAGCTGTAGCGCTTCTTGAGATACAGGCTAGAGACAGACAAACGGACAGACAACGAAGTCTTAGTATAATGTAATAGGGTCCCGTTTTTAACCTTTGGGTACGGAACCCTAAAAAGTATCTCTGTTTGTCTGTCTTGCTTACACGCCCAAACTACTGAGCCGATTGTAATGAAATTTGGTACACAGATAGTTTAGACTCTAGAGACTAGACTCTAGAACCTGAGAAAGGACATAGGCTACTTTTTAAATGCAAAAAAAGGCTTGTAAGACACAACAGACAACTCCAGAGTTTCATGCAACTACGGAACGAGCGTACAGATCACCTGATAGTAAGTAAAGATATTGATAATATAAAAGCCAACTTGTTTTTGATAACTTCGTCACGAATTTGCCCATACAATTATTTTAAGTTGTCCTTTCAGCGCTGCTACTTTCACAGTAAACTCTATAAAGGTGACTCATACACACCCTAAAGTATTATTACTTTGTTTTGTTACTCTGTATAAGGCTGTGTATGTATTGTGACTTATTGTGTCAGTATAATGACTCATGACTAACGTACAATATTTGAATAATGAATAACTAATAAGTAATGACTTTAATCATTAGAAGCAGAGTTATATACTGACAGTATAATATTGTAAGTCCTTGAAATACTTCTTACAGTATTTTATCCTTACTAATATTATAAATGCGAGTGTATGTCTGTTAACTCCTCACGCTTAGAATGCTGAACCGATTTTGCTGCAATTTGGCATGGAATACTTTGAGTCCCGGGAAAGGACATGGGATAGTTTTTGTTCCGGAAAAATGTACGGTTCCCGCGCGATAAACGAGTTTTGGCGCAACGGGGTTGCGGAAGACATCTAGTTTCTTATAATTTACTAACGCATCTGCACTCTTCTGTAGTTGCAGATATTTAACATGCATAATCGATATCAATAATGGACAATCATGGACGAATTACTCCACGTTCGTAATCGTATGACCATCATATAGTGCCAACATTAGAAATTAGGGTCAAATTACATAATGTCCCTTACTGGTAATAGATAAGTTTAACTGTGATGTAACTTGAGTTAACGGTGAAAACTTGCTAAGCAGTTGGGTACTTTTTTAGGTTTTCTTATGAAATGAGTAAACAGATCGTCTGATGGAATTCTTTCTCTGCAGGGCATCCCACATTTTTAAGAGCTTATGCTGTCTTACTGCTGGGCAAAGGGTCTTCCAATCCTCTCGGTCCAACGCAGTCGTGGGCCAACAATCCCACAAATAATGTTAGAAGTTTTCAAAACTGGGTTTTAAAACATTATAAAGAAACTAAGATATAACTAGCTATGTCCCGCGGTTTTTAGTGAAATTAAACTGAATATAAGTTAATAATAGTAGACGATTATACACGAATTCATATTCATTGACTTTCCCATAGAAATGAGTAATTTTTCCGTAGTAAAATGTGATCTATGTGTTAATTCAGAATGTCAGCAAACTCGATGCCAAATTTTATCGAAATCGCTCCAGCCGTTTTATGGTTTTAGCGTGAAGAAGTTACAAATATACACACTCACAAACTTTCGCCTATCTATTACAGTAATACTAACTGTCCCGGCAAATGTTTCTTTGCCATATAAAGTATTTCGCCCGTATTATTTTATTGAATTGACTAAATAAGCATGTCACCATGGCAACGTCCATCGCTATCCCGTCGCACAATGGTCGCCGTCAGTCTCGAGTTGTAATAATTTACTATTATTTATTTAACAAATGCACTTATCAATATATAAAAAGTACCCAGTAGCCGATTTTCAGACCCACTGAATATGCATATAAAATTTGGTTAAAATCAGTAAAGCCGTTTCGGAGGAGTACGCGGCCTAACATTGTGACACGAGAATTTTATATATAAGATAAGTATGATGATAATGCAATATTAAACGTAGCCTAATTTTTTTGCAATAACAGACATTTTTTCTGCAGGATAAATATCAATAATCTTAATAACTTAGACCTCCTAAGTGCCTTACCTAATGCATGAATGGCCCCGTAATATCATTAAATTAACCTAATACTCGTAGTAAGATTACCAAATCTATAGATAACTTTTACATTAGTTTGAAGGTGATAGACTTCCGTTTGTTTAGTTTAAAAGATCACTTCGGTTTCGTCATAAAATTGAGTAAGCGCTTTTAAAACTTGCTTGGCTAGTTGCGGCGGATTCCAGCACTGGGCCACAGTAAACATAATGTATCTAATGCTGGCCATACACCATCCTTCCTATCGTCCAATCGGCATGACGCTACCGATTTGATCAGTTAGAACTGACCGTGTGTGGGAGTGGATTGGCATGACCACCATCCTTCCTATCGTCCAATCGGCATGACGCTACCGATTTGATCAGTTAGAACTTAGAACTGATCGTGTGTGGTTGGATTGATTGGTTAATTGGCATGACATGCCAATCCACTCCCACACATGGTTAGTTCTAATGGTCGATTTACACGGGTGACTAACGGGTCGATTTTAGTCACCCGGCATGTCACCAGTCGAATCGCCTGTCCAAGTCGAATCGCCACCCCATTTACACGGGTGACTAACGGGTCAATTTTAGTCACCCGGCAAGTCACCAGTCAACAGTAGTATCCGCAGCAAGCGATGGTTTGCGACTGAGCATTTGCACGGTCGATTTTAGTCACCAGCCGCATGCGGCCATTGGCCGCACGACTTTGGGGCTTGCGACTTTAGCCGCATGCGGCGTAGTCGAATTGCCATTTATACGGTCGATTTTCGCCGTGCGGCGGAAATGGTGCGGCTTTAGTCACCCGTTTAAATCGGCCATAACTGATCAAAGCGGTAGCGTCATGCCGATTAAACGATAGGAAGGATGGTGTATGGCCACCATTATATATACAATTCTCGTGTCACAGTGTTTGAGCGCGAGCTCCTCCAAAACGGCTCAACCGATTTCAATTAAATTTTGCATGTACCATCGAGGAAATTGATTCCTAGGCAGTTGACGGATCCGCGTTATTTGTTCAGGTTATATCAATTCAATATTCGTCATGATCTGTCTGGGTTTGATATAACGCTACCAAATTACGTTGGTGACGTGGCTGGTCTACCATCTTCCAAGAATCAACTTCTCTGATAGTTGGTTTAGTTAGAGTACCAAAATCTTTGTTTTACTCAGTAATTGTGAAAATTACAGTCGTTAGTGACGTCATGTCACTATGGTGACACTGACCGACAATTGGCCAAGCGTGGGACGCCGTAATTCCCAGTGACACCTCTATGTCAACGGAATAAGAGTCATTTTACACGTTGAGTTTACTTGAAGTGGTATAAATGTTTAAATTGCTGCCATTTTCTGCGTTAGAAACACATATGCTCATTGTGTTGTCTGTTTGTTACTTTACGCTTAACCGCTGAATCGATTTTGATAAAATATTGTATGGAGATACTTTAACCCTGAGAAATGAAACAGAAAAGTTTTATGCCGGTGAAATGTCCCAAAACTTTGAGGAATTGTATTCTGTCTCTCTGTTATCTCTTCAAGCCCAAACCGCTAAAGCGATTTGATAAAATTTGGTATGCAGATACTTTGAGTCCCGGAACAGGACATAGGATACTTTTTATCCCGGAAAAATGTATGGTTCGCGATAAACGAATTTTGGCGCAACAGAGTTGCGGGCAACATCTATAATCTATATAGCACTATTATAACAACTTTGCAATTAGAACTAACTTGTATAGGTATTAGGTTATAGGTATGTATAATTATAATAATTTATAACAAGACAACAAGTTTAAGCCCGTCATAGACTTAGCTAAGTATAATATATTTTAATATATTTATAGCTCGGCATATTAATATATATTTTCTATACTAACTTCGCGTGACCACACACTCAGCTATAATATATATTTCTGTGGCATGTGGATTTGTATAGAAAATATGTCTAGCTACAAATATATTAATATATATTATAGCTTATGTCTGTGACGGGCTTAAATGTGATGCAACTATGTGATGTATATACAAACATATTGTATACTTGTATAGTGTATGTCATACTTGTAATATGTACATAGGTGTTCACATGTTTATGACAAAATGTTATTTCAAAATTCAAAGGGCTAGTTATGAAATCTGTATGTAGATTCTATAATATTATGTAACCTTACAATACAGTTTAGATACAATGCTTTAGATCAGAGGCTCTCAAACGTTTTTGGTGGTGGAATATAAAAAAAAAGACGTTCCGCCTACATAAAATATTGAGAAACAAGTGACAGTTTTAGCAGACCCCCCCAAAAAAACGTTTTGTCTTTGAATGAATTGTCAACATGCTGGTGTCTGATGGCATTGCTAAAAACAAATTATGTATCGCCCGTGGAGCCTACACGTCCTTTGCGGAGCCCCAGGGCTCCGCAGAGCACACTTTGATAATGGCTGGCCTAGAAATACAGGTGAAAAATGTACGATTACCGTGTTGTCACCAATTAATATAACAATAGTTTTACAGCCAAACTGTACATTATGTATTCTGTGGCCAAACATATTATAAACCTATATACGTGGGAGAGCCATGCTTCGGCACGAATGGGCCGGCTCGACCGGAGAAATACCACGTTCTCACAGAAAACCGGCGTGAAACGCTGTGTTTCGCCGAGTGAGTGAGTTTACCGGAGGCCCAATTCCCTTCCCTATCCTCCCCTATTCACTTCCCTTCCCATCCCTACCCTCCCCTATTACTCTATTCCCTCTTAAAAGGCCGGCAACGCACCTGCAGCTCTTCTGATGCTGCGAGTGTCCATGGGCGACGGAAGTTGCTTTCCATTAGGTGACCCGTTTGCTCGTTTGCCCCCTTCTATCATAAAAAAAAAAACCTCCTCCTTTTTTGAAAGTAGAGTACCATCATTTTCTGATTGCAGAGTACTAGGATATCATAGGAGTGTAGAAAGTTATTTTGAAAGTTTTTCTTTACTACGTACATAACCTCCTCCTTTTTGGAAGTCGTTTAAAAAGTTCCGTCACAATTCGGTCACAACATCTCGAGACCGTCAATTTTTCAACGTGTTTTTGACCTAATTAATGTTAATTTACATCCAATTATAGAGGTGACGACGTGGACTGTGGTCATTACGCCTTAAATACACCTACTGACATAGATTATGTTGAAAATATCTTAAGAAGAGTTATTAATAGAAAATACAGCCTGGAGACAGACAGACAGACAACGAAGTCTTAGTAATAAGGCCCCGTTTTTACCCTTTAGGTGCAGAACCTTAAAAAATCGATACTAAACTTTTAATAAGTGTCAGGAATCAGAAAATAAAATATTGATCACTACACGTTGTTTCAGATCAAAATCGGTCTAAAGTTCTAAACTACAAATCAAAAATGTAAATATCCTACGAATAATAAATAATTATCTCAAAAACAAGGCATTTTAGTCAACTTTAAACGAGTATGGTAGTAAAATCATGGAGCTTGAGTAAAATATAGTAAGTATAGTGACCAAGAACTTTCAAAACAACCTCCTACACTTATAAATTATAATATCCTAGTACTATACGCATTCACTACGCATACTTATTTAACCGATTTCCATAAAAGGAGGTGATATATTCGACTATATTTTAACCGACTTCCAAACAAAATAAGAAGGCTTTATGTTCTATTTTGCGCCAAAAGTCGTTTATCGAGCGGAAACCGTACATTTTTCCGGGATGAAAAGTATCCTATGTCCTTTCCCGGAACACCAAATATCTGCATACCAAATTTCATGAATATCGCTTCAGCGGTTCAAGCCTGAGGTGACAAACAGGTGGACACACTTTCGCATTCATAGTATGGATTTATTTTTTGGCTTCTGCTGTATATTTTTTTATTTTTTTATCCTCGTGGCATTTCCTACCAAACCTTATTGTGATTCTACCATGACGTCAGCTATGTCGACCTTCGCGTGGTACCGTAGTGGTGGTGGTGTGTGGTGGTGGTACAAGTCGCATGCCAATCGCCGGTCAAGGAAAACCGGTGTGTGGTGCGAGTGAGAGCGAGGATCGGTTGTCTCTTGCTATACAAATTTTTATCAAGATACAAATATTATTCATGCGTAAGTACTAGTCTGTTTCTTCCTTAAACTGGTAAGTGGTAGCAAAATGTACGATTATTGCGTGATAAATGCATACTGGTCCTTATCATTACTTTACAATAATATTAAACCGTTGAATTGATTTTGATGATAAAAATTAAAAATGGAAAAGAGATACTTCTAGCGTGCTTCTAGCGTGCTTCTAGTCCCGAAAAAGGACAAGTTTTATAGAGTTCATCTATTAATACGATTCAAATTAACATTTAGTTTAGGCGTTACGACTAAAAATATTGGGTACAAAATAAAATAATTATAATACTTAGATGTTTCCACTCCTAAGCCCAGCATTACAATTTTTATTACTTTGCGATTCCTCGCATAGTACTCAATGAAAAACAATACTACTGTAGTTATTATAATAACTTGATAGTGAAAGTTTATAATATATTTCTATTGTTTTGTTTTGACTTTCGTTAAAATTCTACAATGAAAGTCACATTATGATTTATTAAAGTTAAGTACGGTACGGTGCCTAATTTGCTACTTCATACTACCTGTAACTATATTATTAAGTAATCTGCGGGGCTAAAATGGTCACATTTAGCAATTCCTCTCAATCAAGTCAGCAAATGAATTGTCAAAACTGTCAAACTGACAAATGTCAAATCTGTACAAAAATATGGAAATGAATTGCAAGCTGAGTTGCATTTTGCTATTTTAGAAAAATGAATCATATTATGATTCATATCATGATTCTTCAAAGCGACCATTTTAGCCCCGCTAAAACATTTCAATGAGTAACTCTATTTTAAAAACTAATCGTACACTAATAATTTCAATCGTCCTATATAATAATTTCAAATTTCAGTATCTCTCGCTTTACTAAAGGAACAAGAAAACAGCTTTTTAATCTCTCGAAAAAAGTGTGGTTACCCAAGGATAAGACTCTACATATTAAATAGAAAATATAATATGCAGCTCTTGCCGAGAAGCCAAATAATATTAATACACATTGACTATCTCCTTCAAGATAAGCGGTTGGTTGATAAGGTAGCGAGTTGTTTGCGCTTAGAGCCTTTTATCAAAAAGGCTCTAAGCGCAAACAACTCGCTACCCGCTCCAGCAAAGCGCTTCGCCCGCTGTCACTCGGGCCGCACTCCACTTGCCGCACGCTGTCGTAACATACTATGTTGAGAGTATTGCAACATATTATCTGTATGTCATACATCCGTAGTAGTATTTTCAAATTTGGCGAAGATTTACTATGTAACATAGTTTATATCCATATACCAATGAGTGTGAGAGTCTGTTTGTTTGCCGTACAAACTTTAATATAATTTGCAATGGAGGCACTAATAGAGTTGCCGGAATGGACATCTAGTTTAGAATAAGAGTAGAAAACGAGCAGAAAATTGCCTGATATTGAGTTATAAGGTACTACATAGATGATTTTTCGTAATTCCACGCGCACGTTGCGTTGTGACGAACTAAATATTATGTTATCGCGTGGGAACTGTACATCTTTCCTATATCCTTTCACGAGACTCTAATCAAAATCAGTTTAATGATTTTAGCGCGAAGAGATTAAACACCCAGACAAAATATAGACTTTTGGAATTTGGATTCATAACAAGACGTTGTGCTACATCAGTTTTCTGAGAAGCCTCAGTGGCAGCTTATGCGGATAATTCTTTATCATATTCGACATTAAACTGCAAAAAAATCCAAGAATATTTTCCCAATGAATCATTATTGTTGTTTTATTATTGCAAAATTATATTTAATGCAGGTTTTGTTGCATATAATTTGTGTTCAAATGTCATGATATGAGTCAGCGGACCTTGCAATGACTAGGAGATCAGCTTTATTGACAGAGGAGATCAGAAGTTAGGACCTTGACAGATAAGTACTAGGAGATCAGAACTTATAGGACCTATACCTAGCGGAATAGAGAAACAAAGGCCTGAGCAAGAGAGATGTCACTATCAGTAACACTGCGTGGTAAAAAGAGACGTGTGATACATGACAGCAGCACTCTTTTTTTGACGTCCAGTCGGCACGTGCCGCACGTTGACAATTTAATCTCATAGAAATCATGTTCAATCATGCTTGTGTAAGTGTATACGTACACATATTTTTACACACAGATGAAACCAATTTCGGTTTCGTTTGACAGCTCGAGATTGGTGCTCTATTCCGCTAGGTATATTAATAACTTTATGGGTAAAATATAACATTTTACAACATTATAGCAATAACTCTTGTTTTCCCTTATAATTTGAACTAGCGGCCCGCCCCGGCTTCGCACGGGTGGACATTGATTTTTAAATATTTTTTTTTTCAATCTTTATTTTTTAGTCAATAGTCATTCAAAACGTAATGAATTAATGAAGCACTATAATATTATCCCATCAATGAAGCGGCACCCGGCTGTCGCATAACTATTATATTATAAATTTATTGTGTCTGCGATTCTCATGATCGAGGTAATAATAATTAATATTTACGTGGACTCTCCGGGCGAGCACACCCGCGCGGCGCGCCTTGACGACGCCCAATTCGCAACGTGCAGCAGAAATCGTAATATTTTAATTTCGCCATAACATTAAAACCAAACGTCCAATTTTAATCATTCAAAGACCAAATATTATCTACATTAACTGTACGTAGTAATGAAATATTTTTTTTGATAAGAATTAATGCCATGAGTAAAATAAAGGTATTTAAATGTAGTCCAAAAACATTTCAAGATTTTTAAATATAAAAATGGTTATTGTGCCTCACTCAACATAGATAGGTATAGTGTGTCGCGGACTTTTTTGTAGATATTTAAAAGATCGAGAAGATTACTTAGAACATTTTATGGTTCTATCTTTTATAGTTTAGGCAGCGTACGCGAAAAAAGTAACATTTCTGGTTGATTTTTTACACCTTGCGTCCGAAAATCCCAAATATCTTACGGAACCCTATGTTTTTCCAAAATAAAATTTAGCCTATGTTCAGCAGAATTAATGTAGGATTCCAATGGTAAAAGAATCTTTCAAATCGGTTCAGTAGTTTCGGATCCTATTCAAGACAAACAAACAATCAAATCTTTCCTCTTTATAATATTAGTGTAGATGAACCTTGTAAGTTGTGACACTTGTGGTTTACTTATGCGTAGTGTCCTGTCATTCTTCAATGTAATTCCTTCTTAGTTCTTACTTTTCTATTAAATACACGCAAGTTTGTATTACGGGCTTTCATTTTGCTCAATTAGAGGTACTTGCGGCTACTTTTAACAAGGCAACCCAATATTAATCCATTCTATACGTTCTAAAGGTTATTTTAAAATATATTTGATTCATGCAGGATTTTACGGTCGGATCTTAGGATATTACTTGATCATCTGGCTTACATATCTGGCTATAAGTAGATTTAGTAGCCATATTATTTAAATTTCAAGTAATTTTCCCGGTCCTAAAGCCTTCATTTATGAAAAAAACTACAGTTTTACAAATTTTTACTTACCCGCTTCATCCACTAATGTAAAATTCATAAAGCGATGTTGTAAGCTAATTCGTAGCTGGTACTGGGAGATCATGGACGCAAGTCGCAACGACCTTCGTCAGAGAATGCAAGTACTAGGAAAATATGAGCTTTGATTTAGCAATACAATATAATGTACTAGGCGATCAGAAGTTATAAAGTGGTATTTGTGAAACTAATAGGAAATATAACGTAAATGTGTAAGCAGTGGGCACTACCAGTACAGACTACATACAGTAGTCAGTAGACAATCCGACATGTTGCACACGTCTCAGAATATTGACATCAACATTGTCAAACGTCGAACCAAACTTTGTGTTTGCTGCCTCTAGCGTGAAAACATTGCAGTAATATAAATAGTTTTAGAAGCCCGTATATTTTTCCAGGATAAAAAGTATCCTATGTCCTTTCCCGGGACTCAAAGTATCTCCTTACCAAATTCAGCAAAATCGGTTCAGCGGTTTGGCGTGAAAGCGAGACAGACAGACACACTTTGGCATTTATAATATTAGTATGGATTTGCTGTCGCAGCGTGTTGTGAAATTAATGTACTAGTAGACCTAGATTTTAGTTTTATGATAATTTTCAATAATAATAGTGCACTTGCAGTATTCGAACTGGCGACCTTCGTTGGAGAATGTCATAGTTATGCCGTGCGATGTTGTAATCATTCATAGTACTAGACTAGGAGATCATGAACATTAGAATCCATACTAACATAATTATAAATGCTAATAAAAGTGTGTTTGTCTGTCTGTTACCTCTTCACACCCAAACCGCTGAACCGATTTTGCTGAAATTTGGTTTGGAGAAACATAGAGGGAAAGGACAAGGATACTTACTTTTTATCTAGAAAAAATGTGTGGTTCCCGTGAAATAAACGAATTTTGGCGCAACGGAGTTGCGGGAATCATATAGATCGCGATCTGTCACGAGTCACGACAGTGGAATTTGTATTAGGAATACATAAGCTAAGTACAGATGAATGCTTCATAGAAACTTAGTACTAGGAGATTATGAAATGTGTGATATTATGTCGTTAGCAGTCTAGGCTGCTTCTTTGCGTGGAAATTCGTATATCGCGCGGGAACCGTACCTTTTTTTGGGATAAAAATTTTCCTATGTCCTTTCCCAGGACTCAAAGTATCTCCATACCGAATTTTAACAAAATCGGTTCAGCAGTATATAGTGCTCGTAAGCTTTAAATGAACATGTCAATGGGCGCTGCTGGTAAAGGAGAACTGTCAAAAATGTCGTTTTTTTATGATAGAAGCGTTAGTTCCTTTTCTCGCCACGTTCATAAACAGCCTTGTCGAGCTAGGGGTTAGGAGCATAAAGTTAATATACCTAGCGGAATAGAGCAACTATCTCGAGCTGTCAAACGAAATTGGTTTTCATCTGTGTGAAAAATATGTGTACGTTTACACAAGCATGATTGAACATGATTTCTATGAGATTAAATTGTCAACGTGCGGCACGTGCCGACTGGACGTCAAAAAAAGAGTGCTGCTGTCATGTATCACACGTCTCTTTTTACCACGCAGTGTTACTGATAGTGACATCTCTCTTGCTCAGGCCTTTGTTACTCTATTCCCCTAGGTATATTAACTTTAGGGTTAGGAGTGAAGAAGTAACATACAGACATCCTTTCGCATTTTATAAATACGCTTCAATTTCTTTTACAACATTGTTTGTTCATTTCTGTTTAAATAGAATAATACATAGAATTTTATCTTCAGTCATAAAATCTTATGATCTCCAAAGTTAAATGAAAATATTAAGATAGTAAGGGATTATTGTTATTATTATTGTATTTGTACAAAGGCTTTGAGAGAAATTCTATCCCAGAAATGATAATAAGTAGGTACTTATTAATTATCATTTGTCGGATTTTGTGAAACCTACGCCAAAAAATTTCTAAGTTTTTCATGGTTTTGAAGCAACTTTTATTTTTTGGAAATTTTTTTTCTCAAGCCAATGTGGCAACTGACAGCATAGCTAAAACTAAAGCTGTATCTATCTATATATATATATATATATATATATATATATATATATATATGTATATATATATATATATATATATATATATATATATATATATATAAAACTCAAAGGTGACTGACTGACATGGTGATCTATCAACGCACAGCCCAAACCACTGGACGGATCGGGCTGAAATTTTGCATGCAGGTATTGTTATGACGAAAGCATCCGCTAAGAAAGGATTTTGATAAATTCCAACCCCAAGGGGTTAAAATAGGGGATGAAAGTTTGTATATAATAATACTTCTTAACGCGAGCGAAGCCGCGGGCAAAAGCTCGTAACGTATAAAGTATAAACCGATTATGATGTAGTTTTTAAGTTTCATCTGACCATTAATGCGAAAGTGACTTTCCGTTATCTCTTTACACTTGTACCGCTGATTGCTGAACCGATTTTGATAAAACTTATCATGAAAGTACAAACCAGAAAGGAGATAATATTGTTTTATCCGGGAAAAATGTACGGTTTCCGCTCTAAAGGAAGTTTAGGCGCTTACAAAATTGCCGACATTTAGTAAGGTAATATAGAACGACTGCTCTACGTCGTATTTTCCCACGTTCTGTATGAAATATGTATATGTATATTGTATGTATGTGTTTGTATGTATATGTGGTAATTGTGTGTGAACATGTATGGCCGTGAGTATGCTATTAAATGTACCAAAATCGTCACTTTAAGGAACTATTGTTTAGTTCACACACTACGCACACATCGTGACGAGCGGCAGCGGGGTGGACCGCATTTCCATAAGACGTTTTATTGCAAAACTAGATGATGACCGAACGAAGTAAATTTTTCTAGGATAACAGCATCCTATGTCCTTTCCCGGGACTCAAAGTCTTCATGCCAAATTTCAGCAAAATCGGCTCAGCGTTTGGGCGTGAAGAGGTAACAAACAGACAGACAGACACAATTTCGCACATATATTAAACTACGAGTAGCTAAAAGCCAAGCTTTGTGAGGGCTCGCGTCGTTTTTCTGCGTGGTAATAATTTTTAAGACAGTTTTTTATATTAATATAGTTAAACTAAACCTTGACGGACCGATGATAACATATCTACATAAATACACGTGGGAGAGCCATGCTTCGGCACGAATGGGCCGGCTCGACCGGAGAAATACCACGTTCTCACAGAAAACCGGCGTGAAACAGCGCTTGCGCTGTGTTTCCCCGAGTGAGTGAGTTTACCAGAGGCCCAATCCCCTAACCTATTCCCTTCCCTACCCTCCCCTATTCCCTTCCCTTCCCATCCCTACATTACCCTATTCCCTCTTAAAAGGCCGGCAACGCACCTGCAGCTCTTCTGATGCTGCGAGTGTCTATGGGCGACGGAAGTTGCTTTCCATCAGGTGACCCGTTTGCTCGTTTGGCCCCTTATTTCATAAAAAAATGACTATGTTAAAGCACAAATCAATAGGCGTGACAGTTTTTCCATAAAGTGTACCACAAAATGTGGTTGTGAGATAAACTAGGGGTCGCTTCGCTAGCCCTGATAATAGTTTGGAAAATCTTAAGAAATGGAATACAGCGGACAAAAAGTCAATTAAAATTTCGTCGCTTCGATAATATTTTATGAAACCTTTAAACCGCATCATAATTTTAAATTGCATCAAACCTAAACACAGTTTTAAGAAAATCTGAGTAGAATTTTGCACTAACATCCCCTGATAAACTTAGTTTTTGTCCTGAAAACTAGGATTATCAAAGTATTATCCAAAAGGCCAGGCCAGGAAGTATGAGCGCCATTTTTTTTAAAGTACCACAACCAGACTACAATAATTTAATTTAATGTCTGTATGTTTGCATTTTGTGTATTTTTGCGTTGATGATTTCATCCCAAACCTACACCTTTGTCAATTGTTAACAGTTCTCACGACAATCGATCACTGTATACTAAACATACAGTAGAGTAACTTGGCACAGAGATGAGTGTGACGCGAATATTGCGCTGTTTTGTTCAAGTTACTAAAGTTCAAATGGCGAATCGAGGCACAAAACTTCCTATAAAATCCGCTGCGCACACGATACGCGCATCCGCTGCCATACAAATTGTATGGAGGCGGATTTTTGCGATGAGACCCGGCACGCTGAGCCCCGGCACGGCCCGTCTCAGTGTGCTCACTCCTTAACGGTTCATATCATGGTTTTAAAAGACTGTTAAGTGCCTTTTCTTTAATTTTCAAGAGGATCTCAGAAGTTTGGTTAGTTTTGTTATGTCAAAATATTAATGAAATTATGTGCTATCACTATTTTGATTACACCCACAGAAATGGATATAGTTTTTCTGTGACACCTTAGTTCACCTATGAGTTTATTGCAATTTCTGTAATTGATTGTACTGTCGGTTCTTGATGGAAAATGGAAATTCAGTTAAACACAAATAAAACATGTGTTTTATATTTTGTATTTATTGCAATTTCCTTCTCAATTCGATCGTTTTTTTATCACACTACAAAAAACAATCTTATAATAATAAGTCAAATATTAAGAAACTTTATGAGACTGCAGAATCGGACGGAACGAAACTTCTTGAAGGAAATGTGCAATATCTGCTGTCAAACGCCTGTCGCAAAACTGTCGCAAAGTACTAATCGCCCTGCCGATTCGACCGGCCCTTATTCTTATATCTTTAAACGAGAAATTCTTGTATATATTACATATTATTATGTATAACTAGCTGTCCCGGCAAACGTTTCTTTGCCATACAAAGTAGCCCCGCCCGTATTATTTTATTGAAGTGACTAAATAAGTATGTCACCATGGCAACGTCCATCGCTATCCCGTCGCACAAACAATGGTCGCCGTCAGTCTCGAGTTGTAATAATTTACTATTATTTATTCAACAAATGTACTTATCAATATAAAAAGTACCCAGTAGCCGATTCTCAGACCCACTGAATAAGCATATAAAATTTGGTTAAAATCAGTAAAGCCGTTTCGGAGGAGTACGCGGCCTAACATTGTGACACGAGAATTTTATATATAAGATTGAAATCTCGGAATCGGCTCCAACGATTTTCATGAAATTTAGTATATAGGGGGTTTCGGGGGCGATAAATCGATCTAGCTAGGAATCATTTTTAGAAAATGTCATTTTATTCGTGTTTTATCGAATACCGAGCAAAGCTCGGTCAAATAGCTAGTATTCGTAATATGAGCAGGATCGGTCTACTGTATTATACTGTAACTCAACACTTAACCGGGTTCTTTGACCTTCAGTTAACTTTAACTACACAATTAAACTAAACTGACCGTCGTAAACTGAATCCAGGAAATCATGCTTTAGCGTGATTAATAATCTGTCTTTTGAACTGTCTGGTCCGTCTCTTTCTAGGGAAGTAAGTGTTTTTTTTTTTATGAAATAAGGGGGCAAACGAGCAAACGGGTCACCTGATGGAAAGCAACTTCCGTCGCCCATGGACACTCGCAGCATCAGAAGAGCTGCAGGTGCATTGCCGGCCTTTTAAGGGTAATAGGGGAGGGTAGGGAAGTGAAAAGGGTAGGTGAAACACAGCGCAAGCGCTGTTTCACGCCGGTTTTCTGTGAGCCCGTGGTATTTCTCCGGTCGAGCCGGCTCATTCGTGCCGAAGCATGGCTCTCCCACGGAAAAAAAGTGCGTGTGAAAGAAATGTGAAATCGGATCTCTCTGTCTTATTTACTTAAAAAAGCTGGCCAAGTACTAGTCGCAATTTTATCTGCCTATATCGGAATACAGCCCGGTGATATAATGGACGGTGAAAAACAAAAGATGCAATATAGATACTAAACTGATAAGTGATAATATTTACATAGTTTTTATTATAATACGAGCTTTATTATTATATACAAACTTTCATCCCCTATTTTGACCCCTTGGGGTTGGAATTGATCAAAATCCTTTCTTAGCGGATGCGTACGTCATAACATCTACCTGCATGCAAAATTTCAGCCGATCCGTCCAGTGGTTTGGGCTGTGCGTTGATAGATCACGATGTCAATCAGTCAGTCAGTCACCTTTGAGTTTTATATATATATAGATAGATAAGTTTATCTCGTTTATAGTATAACTAGATGTGACATGCAACTTTTTTGCGCCAAAAATCATTTATCGCGGGAAACCGTACATGTTTCCGCAACCTGTCCTTTCCCGGTACTCAAAGAATCCCCTTGTCAGTATAATTGTGATCTGTTAAGAGGAGTCCACACCGCCATTTTTCCATACAAACGTTGTCCCCTGTTTCCTCCCTGGATAATGCCGGTAGAGTTATGATTTTTTTCCTGAATATAATTATATGGCTACTATAAGCGTGTCCCGTTCTTTTATTAGAACTTTTGTCATGTTGTCTCTATCGCGCTCTACAGTGGGAGACTTGAGATTGGTGAGACGGCAATACATTTTCAAATGCCTATTTTCAATTTCTCTCGCCCTTGGTGTATCCTCTTAAGTGTTTTAAGCGTGAAGACTGACAGACCGACACTCTTTCGCATTTATTATTAGTTTCGATGCTTATTACATTTCTACAGCTCTACTAATTTATAAATAGCTGTCACCTAGTTACTAGGAATCTAGTAGACTTCCTTATTAAGAAAAGTTGTGATGATGAAATGTAACTAGTTAGCCCACATAGCAACCTAATATAATTCATACTTAATCTGTCTGTTACCTCTTTACGCTTAAACTGCTAAGCCGATTTAAATTCGTGGGAGAGCCATGCTTCGGCACGAATGGGCAGGCTATTCCCTTCCCATCCCTACCCTCCCCTATTACCCTATTCCCTCTTAAAAGGCCGGCAATGCACCTACAGCTCTTCTGATGCTGCGAGTGTCCATGGGCGACGGAAGTTGCTTTCCATCAGGTGACCTGTTTTCTCGTTTACCCCCTTATTTCATTAAAAAAAATGGGATTTGGCATGGAGATAGGTACTTTGAGTCCCGGAAAACAATTGTATTCCTGTAAAATGTACGAATGCCCCGGGATTAAATAATTTTCACGTGAGGGTACGTAGCGGGGTCATCGGATGGTCAGAATTTCTTTTCTCTCTCTCCTGCGACCAGTATTAAGATAGGAATTCGAACGTTGTAGACTGTAGTAGAATATTACGCTGCGGTCGGAGCAGAGAGACCAAAATGACTTACACTAACACATACAGTAAATAATCCGACCAAAATCTGACATGTTGCTACAGATGGGTAATGGAAAAATTTCCGAAAGAAAAGAAAAGAAAAAATTCCAATATATTTTTCCAATTTTTCAAATTTTTTTCCAATTTTTTTCCAAGTTGAAATGTCAACCAAGATTAGAAAATAAAACAAGATAACTGCGGGATAACATTTTAAGGCTTTTATTTATTCTTTTTCTTGGAAACTTCTATGATTTGTTGCATAAGCGGGCACTTAGACGATCAATTGTATTTGCAATATCAGGCTTCAATTTTATTGAACAGTTTATTTGACAATTATTAGATTAAAGGCGCGCGATGTTCAATATCAACCCTAGACGGTCAATAATATTACGTAATACGTGATAAGGCGCAATAAAATTGCTCGTCTAGGCCGCTAAGGCCTAGCGCACACCACGCTGTAACAAATCGCAGAGAACGGTGCCTGCACTGCGATAAATAAATAGTGATCTTTGCTCACGTTCACAATGGATTTCGTACAAGTTGCTTGTCTTTATTTACTACTTCGGAGGACCGCAGAAGACAAAACAAAGAAAATTCGTCAATACTGGACTCATCCTTTTACAGCGGATAGAATTATCAAAGGTTTCTTTTATCAGAAATACCATGAACTTCGGATGTATCCCAAAAAATATTTGGCTATTATAGAATGAAAATTCTATTATAGAATGAAAACACAATGGTGGTCTTTCTTGTACTGCGATTATCAAATGTTCCACGTCTATCTTCGTAGGTATCGTTTGGAGACGGACACTCCGTTGGAGATACAGGCGCCGACATGTTTAACAAAGACTATACAGGGTGTAACAAAAACAAGTGATAATACTTTAGGGTGTGTACGTGTTCCTTGTAGAGAGTTCACTGTGAAAGTAGCAGCGCTGAAAGACCAAAATTTTTTTTCACTTTTGTATGGGGAAACTCGTGACGCTCGGGCCCTTGCCCATAAACTGTCTACAAGGAACACGTACACACCCTAAAGTATTATCACTAGTTTTTGTTACACACTGTATACAATTCGACAAGGCTTTATTTGAACGTGGGTGACATTGACGGGAGTGCTGCTGGTAAATGAGAACTGTCAAACACATGTCCAAAATGACGTTTTTGTATGATAGAAGCGTTTAGTTCATTTTCTCGCCACGTTCAAATAAAGCCTTGTTGAACTGTAAACCACTACGATGTTTATTATTGGACAGATGATATTATGTATTAATCTGTAGACAGATGAAACGCAAATGAAGTGCCGGCCGACCCGAGTGTGCGATTTTATTATCGCAGTGCGCGCGGTACCACACAATTTCATATTCTGCATTTTGCATTCTGATAGTGTGCAACATGATGTTGCACACTATCAGAATATTCAGAAACGTTGTCAAACGTCGAGCAAACCTTTTTGTTTACTGCCTGTGCTGGTTCTGCGTCTAGCGAGAGAACATTGCAATCTTTAGCTCGCTGGTTTTGATTAAATTTACAACGATAGTAGATGAGTCTCAGAAAGTTACAAAGCAGCTTAGCAGCAGACTCCAGAAGAATTAATCTAATCAAATGACATACCAGGCGCACAGAGCGCGGGCAGAGGTCAACTCACACAAAGGGCTGTTAACCTGGTCATTAAGGAGGTATTATACGAATTAGCGGTAGCGGTGTGACCATGGTGGCGAGCGGAGCGGGGCGCGGTTTCGATACTGATGTTGTAAGTGTTACTAAACGATACGATAGATGGACGACTGCTTGCATCTTCGTTGAACTAGATTTGTTATCGCCTGAGAGGGATGACAGACGTGCGAGTAAGTACAAGGACTTATGGCTCGACGATCTTAATCGCATGTGTGTCAGCAAAGAGCCGCGAGCCGCGAGCCTGGGGGCATGGTAATCCAGTGTGAGCGATTCTCGTGTGTCACCGACGCGAGCCGAGTAAGTTCGCAAACATAAACCCGCGTACTTTGTTCGTACGTCTATCAATTCAGGCACTTGAGAATCGTACATTTTTCATTCACTTTTATCGGTTATTTTTTGGTACTCATAGCATATCAATACAATATTTAATTCAAATCGGTTCAGCTGTTTATGAGGAAGAAACAGACAGGCAGGCAGCTTGTAGAGTTTTCTCCATACAATTTCCCATAAATCATGAATATTTTCCCGAAATTCCGAAAAACCCGTAATATTATGGAGTTTTTACGATAACTCCCCCTCACACATTGGGGCTTTTTGCTTATTATACTTCACCCCAACAAATATTTTACAGAGTGGACTAAAGCCAAGGGCGAGGCGGTTTTTATATCTTATAGATTTTTTTCTTCTGAAAAGAGTTCCTGGGTATTTAGACAACTTTTGATGATTAGGACATACATGTAGGCTATATGTCTATAGGACATATATTATAGTATGTATGTCCTACATGGATTTCGGTGACGGTACACGGTTTCAATGAAACCAAACCAACTACACAAGAGACTTTTTACAGTGCCAAAGTGTGTGAGCAGGTTATTGACGTGGGAGAGCCATGCTTCGGCACGCCTGGCCCGTTCGACCGGAGAAATACCACGGGCTCACAGAAAACCGGCGTGAAACAGCGCTTGTGCTGTGTTTCGCTGAGTGAGTGAATTTGCCCTTCCCTACCCTTCCCTATTCCCTCTTAAAAGGCCGGAAACGTACCTGCAGCTCTTCTGATGTTGCGAGTGTCCATGGGCGACGGAAGTTGCTTTCCATCAGGTGATTCCGTTAGCTCGTTTGCCCCCTTGTTACTTAAAAAACATACGGTTTCTCTTGCTTTACTATCATAAAGTATGAAGGCTGGCAAGCCCCCTAGACAAGTGGCAAAACGCTAACGCTAGCGCTAACGCTCCAAAATGTATGGATTTGACATTAGTATTCGCTAGCGAAGCGATGACTTATGTCAAATCGCATACATTTTGTAGCGTTAGCGTTTTGCCACTTGTCTAGGGGGGCTGAGTGGTAAGAGTTAGGAAGGACAAGATGAAGCCAGCAACTTCGATGCCTGAAAATTCGTTAATCCTGCGATGACCGTATCTTCATACCAAATTTCAGTAAAATCGGTTCAGCAGTTTGGGCGTGAGGTAAGAGGTAGATACACACACTTTTGCATATTTTATAAGATTTGTATTGACGCCTCCGTGGTCCAGTGGTTTAGAGCGCGGCTCTTGACTCAGAGGTCATGGGTTCGATTCCCGCGATGGAAACTTGTTATTTCCAAGTTTGGTTAGGACAATGCAGGCTGATCACCTGATTGTCTGACAAGTAAGATGATCCATGCGTCGGATGGGCATGTAAAAAGTCGGTCCTGCGCCTGATCTCTCGCCGGTCGTGTCGGTCGTCCGTCCCACTGGATTATAAGGGTAAAGTAATAGAGAGTGTTTTTATGTGCTGCGCACACACTTGGGCACTATAAAATTACTCACGCGTAACTGGCCTGGTTTCAATGAAACTGGCCACCGTCACCGAAACCGGTGTGGGAGTTATTATTATGGTTAAATATTATGTACCTTCTAACTACCAGGGCAGTTTCATGTGCGTTCCGCTCATCTTATGTCCCTACTCCGGGTACAATATTTAGTAGCCATATTGTATTACTCAGCTAATATGATGAAAGCGACAGACAGATTTTATATATGTGCAGATGTGCAGGATGCAGCAATTATGTACAGTCCGGTCGTGGGATGGAGAGAAATTTGTCCGTTGACCTATATTATGAATTTCTGATTTGAAAAAATACGTCTGGCATTCGGGGACTGCCGCGGTAAAGGTATTGCATAGCATTTTTATCACCTTATGTAATTTTAATTCGCATATGTCTAGTCGCACGCACACAAACACTGTGCCGAAATCTGGCAATGCCGCACCGACCTGTGGCAGTCGGAGTGGGGTGTGTTAGGTTTTTTCGTTACGGAATTGTTTAGAAGAAAATATTTTTGAGTTATGTGAGCCGAATAATATTTTTCTCTGTGTTTGAAAGAGACAAGCAATAGAAATTACTTCTCTCTGTTCTGTGACCAGAGTTTATGTTACTAGAAACTATCTTGTGTATAATTTTTCGGGATTCAAAGTACCTTTCTACAAAATATCATCAAAATCAATTCAGCGGGTTAAGCCAATTATGAGAGAGTTAAGTAACTATAATAATAATAATATTAAACATCATACTGCTAGCGCCATCTATTACCACACAAACAAAACAAGAAAACCTACATTTTCTCTACTAGAAAACCGGTCTATGTTGTTTATAGAGATGAGTATATTTTGTTATAGAGGTTACATCATATTATATTTTGTATATAAGGCTTTATTAAACGGAGCGACTCACAGACAAAAATACTTGTTATTTTACCCTACAAAGTGGTAAAAAGGGGAGTTACCTATCCTAAACTTAATATTATAAATGTGAAAATCTATCAGTCCGTTTAGGTTTTAAGGTACTTTTAATTCCGGGAAAGAACGTGGAGTTTGTACCTCGAAAATTGTCGAGTAATCCTTTAAAAATGTACAGTTCCCGCGCAATTTTAAACGAACTTCGGTGCTAATATACTAAGCATCACATGTAAGAAGAAAATGGTTCAGAAGTATGATAAATAGCAAATTCCTAATCACACCTTCATAAATTCTTATTCGAATCAGATAATATACTATGTTGTATGCGTCCTTCGATAGAAATCTTACGACCTATAATGGTGCTGTACCTGCCCTAAATCTGATGTGAATTTTAATATATCTTACACGCTTCACACCACGTCAGTCTAGCACCGTGGTTAAAGTTGAAAGGACTTATGTTACGAATGCGGGAACCGTACATTTTTCGCAATGACATCTATTCTGTATCCTTTTGCGTCTCCCAAAGTATCTTCATATCAAGTTAGTTTTAAATCGGTTCATTAGTTTAAGCGTGGAGAGGTGACAGACAGATAGACACACACATTTCATAATACATTTATAATATACCGGGTGTAACAAAACTAAATGATAATACTTTAGGGTGTGTATATTGTGTTCCTCGTAGAGAGTTTTAACTATGAAAGTAGCAGCGCTGAAGACCAAATTTGTTTTCACTTTTGTAAGGGCAAGCTCCCCAGCGTCACGATTTTCCCCATACGAAATTGAAAAAAAAATGGTCTTTCAGCGCAGCTACTTTCACAGCGAACTCTCTACAAGGAACACATACACACCCTAAGGCCTAAAGTATTAAGTATGACTTAGTTTTGTTACACCCTGTATATTTGTGATAGTAGGATATTATACCTCAACATAGTATTTTAAATACACATTCATGAGTCATGACTCATGACCCAGGAACATAAACATTTTTCTCTCGGCGGGATTCGAATTTGAGCATCAATCATGTTAAGCAACTGAGCGACAGAGGTCGTTTAAATGCTCCATGTGTAAAGGCCTTATTTTATTAACGACAAAAACACGATTATTAAAAGTTTTGCAAGCTTTGATTGGTTTTATTTGTTGGTGAGTCGTGAGGAAAAACAGCAATATTTTTTAAAGATTTCTTTTGCAAAAAGGGATTGGTAAAATTATTATTCATACGTATAATAATGAATGCGAAAGTTTGTCTGTCTTTTACTTCTTACCGCCCAAACCGCTAAACCGACTTTGCTGTGGTATGGAGATACTTTGAGTCCCGGGAAAGGACATAGGATACTTTTATCCCGGAAAAATGTGCAGTTCCCGCGCGACAAACGAATTTTGACGCAACGGAGTAGCGGGCGTCATCTAGTAATTAGTGTTTAAACACACTAGGCCGAAAATACGCGGCCGAATTCCGGCATGACTTCGGCCGCGTATTTTCGGCTGATGACACACCATGCCGAAATTACGTCGCGTTGCGATGCGTAGCACATTGCTGGCATAATCATGGCGAGCTTCGGCCGCGTATTTTCGGGCTAGTGTGTTGAGTCCCGATACAATCTCGCTAAAGTTTTAACTAAAATGGTATAAAACTAAAGTTAAACGCGTTCATTTAACAAAAGCCCAAAAGTTTGAAGTTTCTTTGATAAAATGGACACTCGCAACATCAGAAGAGCTGCAAGTGCGTTTCCGGCTTTTAAGAGAGAATACTCTTCTTGAAGGTTTGCAGGTCATAACGATCTGTAAATACTAATAGCGTAAACACGTACTATTTGACAACGGTTTGCCCAAAGACCATACTTTTGATCCCAAACTGGGATATTGTATTAGTTTGGTACCAGGCAACTATAAAGTTTAGGAATTAGCATAACATGTTGTTGTGAAGTTGGGACCCCGAAAAGGTCCGCGTCATCTGGCCATCCCCACATTACTATGCGACCCTGGTATGTAAATCTGTTCGGCGAAGAAAGAAGTGAGATATCAATGCGTTTGGTTATTAAGAACTTTAGTTCCTTATGAATAACCATACTCATTTAATAAACTAGATGACCGTTTATCGTACGTTTTTCGGGATAAAGAGTATCCTTAATGTCCTTCCCCGGGACTCAAAGTATCTCCAAACCAAACATCAAAATCGGTTCAACGGTTTGGGCGTGAAGAGGTAACAGACAGACAGACAGACACATACTTTCGTAATTTATAGTATTAGTATGGTTTTGGCTCATTCAATACAATACCAGAGGGTTCGCAAGTGCGTATGAAAATTGCTTGATGGCTTTAGTTTTATAGAGATTTCAAAAGTCAAATTCGAAGATAATCTTGAGTTTCAAGATAGGATTTAACGGTGGACGATGTACCATAAAATAAGGAGTAAGGATGTCGCATGATAAATCCACACCTCTTCCAGGCCAAGGACCAAGACAAATTATACAAGCGATCACGAACGTAGATGGGCATGGCTTTGCCAATGATCGACTTCAATCATACCTACGTATAGTTTCTCAATCATGGTTATCGTGGCCTATTATCGATTCTGTGGTGTACGCTATCCTCTTATTGTGCGGGAATCGAATTTTTTCAACTTAATACTATCAATAACCTTTCGGTAATTTAACTTTAAAGGATATTGGTCCACCATTTTATAATGGTGTAAGTTGTAACAGACAACCAAGCCTTCACATTTTTAAGCCTAGATTACGTAATGTAACCTAGTATACTGGCCAGTGCTCATGAAGTCATGTATCCCTACCATGTTGTACTGGTGTGTCACTGGGTAAGACAAGCGTGACGTATTATAATGAAATACCAATTCCCAATAAAGTCATATAAAACTACTGGTAAACCCAGCAAAATTTGTTTTGCCATATAAATTATTTCTAGTATCAATATAAAAAGAAGATAAAAACCTATTCTCAGGCCTAACGAATGTACATACAAAATCGGTTGAGCCGTTTTAGAGGAGTTCGCGCACAAACACTGTGACACGAGAATTTAATGTATACATATAAGATTTACTGGCGTATATTTTGGAATACAACAGTGCGGCTACGATACATGACATCACGAGCACTGATCAGTATACTGGGTTATATTTTGGAACATACCCAACCCATACCCCTATATTAATATTATGGATGATACAACGCGACGTTCCTAGTAATAGTACATCAACGCTTGGTCTCTATGGCTTTGTCTTCACAATCGAACTTCATAAGTCGGAAGTTGGAAACTCCTATCACTCTCTGATTTCCTGGTAGTAGAATTTCATAATCATATAAAAGCTCTCAGAATGGAATCCCAAGGGAACTGTACGATTCGACGTCTTTGTCCCAGTAGTGTTCTCTGTATCTGTGCAAAAATTGATCAAAATCGTGCCAATCAAATATATCCAATCGTTTTAAAGGGACTTAACAGTCTTTGTAATTTAAGAGCATACACCAGGGGCGAGAGAAATTGAAAATAGGTATTTGAAAATGTATTGCTGTCTCACCAATCTCAAGTCTCCCACCGCAGAGCGCGATAGAGACAACACGACAAAAGTTCTAATAAAAGAACAGAAAATCTTCGATTCGTTGTCCGCTGATTCCTTCTCCAAAACTTAACCGATTTAAGTATTTTTTTCATTAAGAATTAAAGCAAGGCTTGAGCTGTGTTCCTATGTTTTATTTTTTTGTATATTCTAGCCAGTTTTGTTTTCTGGGTGTTTGAACACAAAGGAAAATCTGGCCATTTTTTTTGGGTTTTTGGACGTTCTTATCTTTTTTAATAATTAAATTATGAAAAAAAAGAAAACATAGGGACATGCTAATAGTGGCCATAGATATTCAGAAAAAAAATCATAACTTTACCGGCATTATCCAGGGAGGAAACAGGAGACAGCGTTTGTATGGAAAAACGACGGTGTGGAATCCTCTTAAGCGTGAAGCCAAACGAGCGTAATTCGTGAGTTGTGAGTCGCAGAATTTCGGGCTGGCAGAAATTCTGCTGCATTCAGTTTCATACAAGTCCTGTTTGATTCACACGAGCGTAATTTTGTGAGTCATGATTTGTATGAAAATATATTTACGCGACCGAAATTCTGCGACTCACAACTCACGAATTACGCTCGTTTGGCCTCACCCAAATAGTAAGACAATATTATGAGTTATGAAGTATACTAACTTGAGATATAGGAGATAGAAAACAACAATATATTAACTGAAAAATGCACGGTTTCCTAGGGATAGATCGTTTTTGTACATGCTCAATTATATGAAAACACTTGAGAGTTGCGACCGATCGCGTTGCCTTGAAATCAAAATCATCATCATAATATTAATACGCGAACGAAAAACTTTGTAACCCTTTTTACGAAAAATGCGGAAACGCAGGTGCATGAAATTTTGCACAGTTATAGTTTATATGGTGAAGGAGTGCATCGAACTAATATTATTTTGAAATTATGCTTTTATCATACATTTTTTTAACAAATAAAACATTACACACACTACAACACACACACATGAGAAATGACAGATTTTTGAGTGACAAGCCTATACATACGAATTATACTCTTTTATTTATGGTTGAAGTCTGTTGACAACAAGGTGACAAATTGAAAATGGATTATATTTTTTTTATTGAATCTAAGATACTATTAGACAATGCTACACGGCCAGTCTGAGATCAGCTGAGTCCCAGAGACAAGAGTTGAAAAAAATGTGATAAAATATAGGTAGTAGTCCTAATGCTGTTAAAACTAAGGTCGAATTTCGACCATTGGCCGATCTCTAGTATATAATTAATATACAACACCGTCTCGTCAAAACTTTATAAATGTTACAAAATCTTTCTTTTAAAAATGTTCCATAATTTTCTTTCACCCTAATTATTATCAAAGTAATTAATGTATTCAAAATGGTTCCTCATCCGTTATTTATAAATTATAATAAAATCTTTAAGAAAGCTTTTATATTTCACGAGATTTTGCCCGCGGCTTCGCTCGCGTTAAGAAGTATTATTGTATACAAACTTTCATCCCCTATTTGAACCCCTTGGGGTTGGAATTTATCAAAATCCTTTCTTAGCGGATGCCTACGTCATAACATCTACCTGTATGCCAAATTTCAGGCCGATCCGTCCATATTTTATATATATCTATATTCTATATATATATATATATATATATATATATATATATATATATATATATATATATATATATATATATATATATATATATATATATATATATATATATATATATATATATATATATATATATATATATATATATATATATATATATATATATATATATAGAATATATATAGAATATAGATATAGATTATCGGTTCTTCTGTGCTCCTTATTTGCCATTGCGAGTGTATGTATGTCTATAACCTCTTCTCGCTGTAACTGCTAAATAGATTTTGATGACATATTTTGATAAGGGGATTCTTTGATTATCAGTTATCACAATATTATATAAAGGCTAAAGTTTGTGAGTTAGTATGTTTGTTACTTCTTCACATGTAAACGGCTGGAGAAATTTTAATAAAATATGGTATGAAGTTAATTTAATACACACACACGGCACAGCTAGTTATTATGATACTAATTTTCTCAAAAAAAAAACTAGTATCAAGTAAGTATTTTAAAGATATTAATACTTACTAGCTGTACTAACAATTTTCGTTAATAGCAAACCAAGATTTGCTAAACGAAAAATGAATTTTGGCCGTTCGCGCCAAAATCCGTATTAAAAGAAAATGGCCGGTCGTAAGTAGTTTATTTTATGTCCTAATATCCGTTTATAGTGGGATTATATTAGTTTATCGTCAAAACTCTAATATAGAAGGTGTAACAAGTGATAATATTACTTTATAATCCTTCCTCACACCGGTTTCGGTGACGGTGGCCGGTTTCATTGAAACCAGGCCAGGTACGCAGGAGTAATTTTATAGTGCCCAAGTGTGTGCGCAGTATACAAGAGCACTCTCTATTCCTTTACTCTCATAACCCAGTGGGACGGACGACCGACACGACTGACGAGAGATCAGGCGCAGGACCGACTTTTTATATGCCCATCCGACGCATGGATCATCTTACTTGTCAGACAATCAGGTGATCAGCCTGCATTGTCCTAACCAAACTTGGAAATAACATGTTTCCAACGCGGGAATCGAACCCACGACCTCCGAGTCAAGAGCCGCGCTCTATACCACTAGACCACGGAGGCGTTATTACTTTAGGGTTACTATTACTTTAGGGTGTGTATGAGTCCCCTGGGTAGAGTTCACTGTGAGAGTAGCAGAGTTGAAACTTGAAGAGAGTAACTTTTTTAAAACTTTTGTATGGGTAAATGCGTGAGTCGTGACGCTAGGTTACTTGCCTATGTACAAATCACAATTTTACTCTTTCAGTGCTGCTACTTTCACACTGAATTCTATATGTATAAGGAACGCATCTAAAGTATTTTTTACTTTGTTTTGTCATATTCTGTAGATAGTGATATAAATTATAATATCGTATATTATAAAAAGTCGCGTTTGCTGTATGAGCCCCTTTAATGCTAATTTTATTTTGTTTTTAGTATTTGTTGTTATAGCGGCAACAGAAATACACAATATGTGAAATTTTCAGAAGTCTAGTTATAGCGGTTATTGAGTTACAGCCTGGAGACAGACAGACAGACCGACAGATAGACGGATGGAAAACAGTCCTTAGCAAAAGAGTTTTTACCCTTTGGGTACGAAATCCTAAAAACAACGCCTGCCGGATCAGATACTTACTGGACGCATGCAACTCCGTTGCGCCAAAATTTGTTTACCGCTAAGATAACCGTACATTTTTCCGGGATAAAAAATATCCAATGTCCTTTTCCGGGACTCAAAGTATTCACCATACCCAGCAAAATCGGCCCAGCGGTTTGGGCGTGAAGAGGTAACAAACAGACAGACATAATATTAGCTGTGATATTAGTATGGAAATCCATGAAGGTTTCTTAGTACCATAATGTACCGAAACGCATACAGCCTTCAAGTAAGGTCTTTGTTGTCATGAGTTAAGTGACCATGACTGAACGATCTACTTGCATAATATGTTAGCCTGGTAGTTTTCGTCCGTAAACAATAGGGACTTATTTTTTTATCATTTCGTTTTTATCGTAACGGAACCGTACATTTTGCCACCAAAACAACAAAGTGAAAACGAAACAGTGGGCATACATTTTCGCCGCGTGGTAGAATGAGAGGAGGATGCTTCCTTTCCTACGCCGCCGCCGCGCCGGAATTACTCAATCTCCGTCTTACGAATTTTTGATCAGGTCACATGTCCTGACGGGAGTATAAAAATTGCGACCTGCTGCGCCTGACACAATGTGCGCGTAGGTATCTTTATTAATTAGGAGACTATAAAATAGATAAATGACGTACCAAAGTATAGTCTACAAATCGTCGCGGTCGTTAACTGTTAATATATCGTCCCATGGGCTCCTAGTAACTCAACCCCTGGTAACTCATGGGCCCCTGGTAGTTTATTCGATTGCTGGATTTTTCGCTGACCCGAAAATGAAGTACGTCAGAGAGTACTTAATGGCGTTTAATCAAGGGTTTGTCTGAAGTTTATCTCTTCAATAGCATTTTTATTGGATGTGACTTCAAAATGTTAATCAATCAACGTTGTTGAATGGATAAACTTCGGTCAAAAAACTTCAGGAAATTGATTTGACATTTACGGCCACACTCAGAAAGATTGATTAAAGTACCTACTTGTGCGTAATTACAGCAATAAAAGCAATCATTAAAATAATAATATTATGTATTATGAGAGACTTGGAAGACAATATTTACATAATACTGCTGTCCTGGCAAACGTTGTTTTGCCATAAAATGATTTTGCCTGTTTTCCTCTTAACGTTTTTTCTAAAAAAAAATTTCTATAGACCTCATGGAGCCCGAGAACGAATGCAAAACCGTGGAAATCGGTTCGTGCGTTCTGGGGTTGTAGCGTCAGGAAGGAAAACCCGACTTATATAATATTAGATTAATAAAATATGGTCTGTCTGTCCGTTTCCAATTTTATTATGCTACTTTGGTACTTAATACTGACTGCATGCAATGATATGCGTTAATATGACATAGGAATTATGCTAGCCCTAAGCTTTCTATAGCCATCTTTTAAATTTAAGTATTCATCCCATGGAGATCGCATCTTTTACAGGTTTAAAAGATATTCTCACCACTCTAACTAGCTTTTAAACCATGGAACCGTACGTTTTGCACGTGCATAGAAGCATTTAAATTTAGATTCTAGATAATGCAAGTACGTGCGTTACCTATGCAAATAATATCACGTACAAACACCGCTAACTTGTGGGTTTCACCCAGTAGCAACCAGCGAGTATATCAAATATCAAATAAGTAATAAATTCGAAAGTGTGTCTGTCTGTCTGTTACTGCTGAACCGCTAAACTGATTTTGCTGTTTGCTATGAAGATACTTTGAGTATCGGGAAAGGACTTTAGATACTTTTCATCTCGGAAAAATGAACGGTTCCCGCGCGATTCACGAATTTTAGAGCAACGGAGTTGCGGGCGTCATCTAGTGATTGCATAAGTTGATAAAAAATGCTATGCAATAGCTTTACCACGGCAGTCCCCGAGTGTCACACGTATTTTTTTGTTACTATCTGTATTACTCTGGTATTAGTTATATCTACTACAGCTATTACTAATATTGCTACGTCATTCGTCCACTGCGTCAGTCAAGCTCTGATTGTCAGCAATAAAACCTTAAACATTATAAGCAATATGCACCAGATTTGTCATGACTTATGAGTCATGACTAAGCGCAGCTCAGTTACTACTGAGTCATGACTGCAGGTGACATAACAACTGCAAGCTTATGCTAGCCTAGTACAGGAAGAATAACACTGTGTGACTTTCTTAAATGATTGAACTATGACTGCTTATTAGCTTATGCTGGCCTGGTATCACCAGGACAACTCTTTGACTGTGACAAAGTTATGTTATGCTAGTTTTTAGCAGAGTCGAGCCTGGTACCATGTGAGTCGGAAAATAGGAAATCGGAATGCACAGCATTATCTTTTGAACTCTTGAAATATAGAGTTTGACTTGACCCTTAACTGCTGAAGCTGAACCGATTTTGATGGTATTCGGCACGGTGTATGCAGTATAGTGTACTTTTACGCAATATTTACATAGCTATCATATGAATCACTATATTTAAAATCATACTTTCACCGTACGACGTGATTGTGGTACCGTATTTACATTTTATACGTGTGCTGTGTGCTGTGTGCGGTGTGACTCATACATGCTGGGAGCAAAACAAATTACTTTTATAAAGTTGAAGCCTTTTTAGGTACTTATCCATAATTCCATACTAATATTATAGTCTATCTGTCCGTCCGTCTGTTAACTGTTTGTTACTTCTTCAAGCTTCAAACGCTGAACTGGCCTAAAGGTGTGGAGTCCATTCCTTTAGGCCATTTGGTCCCGGAAAAAGACATACTTAGGCTACTTTTTATACCGGAAAATTGTACAGTTTCCGTAAACATATAATATATATTTGTGTCTGTCCTTTTTTATGAAATAAGGGGGCAAACGAGCAAACGGGTCACCTGATGGAAAGCAACTACGGCGTCGCTCATGGACACTCGTAACGTTAGAAGAGCTGCAGGTGCGTTGCCGCCTGCCGGCCTTTTAAGAGGGTATACGCTCTCTTTTTGAAGGTTCTGTGATCTGTCTGTTTGTGATCTCTTGACGCCAAAGCCGCTGAATAGATGTTGACGAAATATGAGCTACTTTAAGTCCTAAAGAAAAGCATAGAATGATTCTTGTTCCGGAAAAACTAGTAGGTACGCTAAAATCTATATCCCTTTCTACAGCCTTATTACAATCGATTCAGCAATTTAAACAGAGGTGACAGACTGACGGAAGCATTCTCATATTACGTACTACCGCACTTCTCACCAGTGACGGATTAACTCTTAATCAAATTAAGCAATTGCCTAGGGCATCACGTCTAGGGGGCACCAGAAGAGTAAGAGCCGCGCTACACCGGAATGGCAGCGGCCGCAATTTCTCAAGCGATACTATGTATTACAATAATGACGATAAAGTTTAAAATCATATGACACTGAAAGTGCTCGCCTCGCCGCTGCCATTCCGGTGTGGCGTGGCCCTAAAGGTTCAAAGACCGATTCTAGTTGAAATACGGATAGGCCGGGGGCCCACAGGCATAGGGCATCAAGTAGTCTTAATCCGTCGCTGCTTCTCACCAAATAGGCACCTTAATTTTATTTGCTACGCCTTTAACACTTGATCTTGTATAATTGAGTGAGTCATCTCAGTGACACAAAAATGAGTCACGAATCACGCACTCACTACTTGCAGGTTGTAACACAAGTGATAATACCATAGGCCCTAAAGTTTAGGGTATTTTTTTTTTTATGAAATAAGGGGGCAAACGAGCAAGCGGGTCACCTGATGGAAAGCAACTTCCGTCGCCCATGGACACTCGCAGCATCAGAAGAGCCGCAGGTGCGTTGCCAGCCTTTTAGAGGGAATAGGGTAATAAAGGAGGGTAGGGATGGAAGGGAATAGGAGAAGGTAGGGAAGGGAATAGGGTAGTGGATTGGGCCTCCGGTAAACTCACTCACTCGGCGAAACACAGCGCAGGCGCTGTTTCACGCCGGTTTTCTGTGAGAACGTGGTATTTCTCCGGTCGAGCCGGCCCATTCGTGCCGAAGCATGGTTCTTCCACGTATAAAATTTTATTAATGTGTACCTTGTATATATTTTTTTATTTAACTCAGGCATCTTGGCCCATATTACTCGTATAAATATCTACCTTATAGACTAACATACATATAATTATACTAAAACTACACTAACACTAAAACATTAAACACGTATTGTCTGCGACGTGGGGCGCGACGTGTTCGGAAGTCGTCCTCGGAACCTCCTGTAGACGACTCCAATCGGCCAGAACTCCTCCTTCTCGAAGGTCGGTAGATGGTGCGTCGGGACTCTCACCACAAACGAGCTAAAATTCACTTTGTGTATAGTTAACTGTGAAAGTAGCAGCGGTGAAAGATCAAAATATTGTTTGTGATTTGCATGGGCAAGCGCCACAGCGTCACGAGTTTCCCCATACAAAAGTGTAAAAATGTGCTCTTTCAGCGCTGCTACTCTCACAGTGAACTCTATACACGGGATTCATACACACCCTAAAGTATTATCACTTAGTTTTCTTTCACCCTGTATATTATGTACATGTGACACTTTTAGTTGCTCTAGTTAACAAGGTTTCTCAAAGTTTGAGAAACTCTGCTCTAGTATACTATAGCAGATTTGCTTATAAGGAGGTATGGTTTAAAGGTTTTTGCCATTAACGCAAACATTTCATTACTTTTAAGGCGACGCCTTGATAATTTGGTTGTAGCTATGTCGATTTTTCTCAGCAATTACTAAAGCTAAGAAATTAAAGTTAATTGTCAGTATTCATCATGTCTTTGTCTTTGAATTACCCATCCAGAATTCATTTATATAAATTGGTTCAAGCATACACTTTATTTTCCCATAGCTTATATGAAATATATTTATGGTTTTTAAATTACACGACAAAAACCATTTTGTCGCTTACGCACTTTGCATTTCTTGCTGTTCCATTGCTTGTTTTCTATGAGGAGGCCGGGCCGGCCTCTCATAGAAAACAAGCAATCTGAAACAAATCCAAAACGGTTTCTTACTTTAATACGGCGTCACCTTAGTTACCTACTCCTTAGCAAAGAGCAAGTTTTATTTTATTTATTTTCTACTAGAAGACGCTCCAAATTCGGTTGCGCCATCAGAACATCTAAAGTTTATTGCGCGGGAACTGTACATTTTTCGGGTATAAAAGTATGCTATAGAGTATCTCCATACTAAATTTCATCTAAATCGATCGAGTAGTTTGGGCGTGAAGAAGTAACAGACAGACAGAGAAATACCTTCGCATTTATAATAATATTGCCAATCTATATATTATATAAAACTCAAAGGTGACTGACTGACTGATTGACATAGTGATCTATCAACGCACAGCCCAAACTACTGGACGGATCGGGCTGAAATTTGGCATGCAGGAAGATGTTATGACGTAGGCATCTGCTAAGAAAGGATTTTGATAAATTCCAAACCCAAAGGGTTCAAATAGGGGATGAAAGTTTGTAGATAATAATACTTCTTGACGCGAGCGAAGCCGCGGGCAAAAGCTCGTATTATTATAAATGCGAAAGTATATTGGTATTTATTATTTGGCATACTTTCGCACCCTCCAAACCGACTAGTATAATATGATCTCAAATTATCTTTTCAAATTGGCCCCAAAAAAGCTTTTAAATTGGCTCCAAAAAGGTTTTAAATTACCATGTCTGTACAAAATTACCTTCAGTCTGTAATTATGCCTGGCGTTTAAAATTAGCAACGCGACGGAGAATCTTTGCTATGTTAAAACGCTAGGCGCTTTTATTTTAGTTCAGCGTTTGTAACAAGTTATTCATTTAGTTATAATTAAATGTTTAATTAAATAAGATATGAATATTGTAACAAAATAAATCATTTTCGACGTTCTTAAATTCACACACATATATTAATACAGTTATGAGTAAAATTTCCAGGAACTTACGTAAAAAATTCTTGTGTCGCTGTGTTTGTTGTCAAATTCCTTAAAAAACGGCTGGAACTATTTTGTTGAAATGTTGGCTGCTTATTTCATGTTGAGCACTAATAAAACACAAATTTTCGTCCACTTTTTTCACTATATTCAGGAATTTTTATAAATTTTAACGAAATACACGACCGTTTTCGAAACAATTCTGCATGGTGTACTGTCGCTGGAGGTAGTTGTAAAAACAAATATTATTGTTACCAGCATCACGGAATTTTATACAATCTGGTAGAATTTTTCTTGCAAGTACGACTATTTTGTACTTTAATGTAAAAAATATTATTTAGTTGATTTAACCCATTTTTATATTGATAAATTACCCAAAAACTTCGCATTTTCTCTTGATTTATGTCACTCGTTTCATGCTTCAGACTATGCCGACCAACTTATCAAAAACTTTCCTCGTCTCAAGTCTCCGTCTACAGCTAAAAGACAGAAATATTTATGTAAATCTGTCTCATCAGTTCTGCCCTAAGCAGCGTTCAGACAGCTTTCCCTATGGAATTCGATTATCAACGATTGACAATACTAGGGGAGCTGTAGAAGTTATATAAAATGACCCTTATCACGGGGGATTAAAGTTGATATTCGCTCATCAAATATCGATAGTTATGGTAATATTGTGTTGAAGGATTTTGAGTCTTATCACAAAGGTTTAGAGTTGATATTAGCTTGAGGGTTAATGTCATCAATCGTGTACTTTTATTTTCGGCAATTGGATTCTTGTTTTGGGATGATTTTAAATTTGTTTCCGGATTTTTGGTTCCGTACAATATCTATACTAATATTTAAAATGCGAAAGTTTGTCTGTTACCTCCTCAGTCTTCACGATTAAGCAGCTGAACCGATTTAGGTAAAATTTGGTTTGGAGGTATTTTCAGGCCCGGAAAATGGCATAGGATGATAATTAACTGTTCCGTTTATCGGTTTAGACGTGAAAAAGTATCTAATAGACATTAGACAGGCTGACAGTCAAACGGTCAAACACAGTTTCACATTTATTTATAATTATAGGCAAACGTTTCTTTGCCATATAAAGTATTTCACCCGTATTATTTTATTGAAGTGACTAAATAAGTATGTCACCATGGCAACGTCCATCGCTATCCCGTCGCACAAACAATGGTCGCCGTCAGTCTCGAGTTGTAATAATTTACTATTATTTATTCAACAAATGCTCTTATCAATATAAAAAGTACCCAGTAGCCGATTCTCAGGCCCACGGGCCCACTGAATTATGTATTATAAAATGTGGTTAAAATCAGTAAAGCCGTTTCGGAGGAGTTCGCGGCCTAACATTGTGACACGAGTTTATCTATATATATAAAAGAAAGTCGTGTTTGTTACAACACTTATAACTCGAGAACGGCTGGACCGATTGCCATGGTTTTTGATTTGTTGGATTTGTTTCCGTCCCGATTAGCAGAATACATCTTAAAAACAATGAAAACTCGATATGTGTAATGATTAATGAATACTTTATCATTTCAATAGATGCTGGTTTGTTTATTACATGTCAAACATTTGTTGTCCAATCCTGTCAAATAGTGTAACAACTATTTTTTTTTTGGAGCTTATGGCCTGGTTGCTGAGACCTTTAGCCCGGCCGCACATTGTCCGAAATTTCTGATACGAAACATTTGAACGTCGGCCGGACCGCCACACCGCACACTACGTCGGAAGCTGGCTGAACCGGCAAGACTAGACGATAAAGTACGAGACGTCATCTTGCAGGAGTCAAAGGGCGAAGAAGGTCATGACAAATTTACCGGCGAAAATTACCAGCAGAGTCACCGGGATTTTTTATAATTTTGTAATTTAGAAGACAAGACTTATTTTATTACTTATTATTGATTATGTTTATTTTTATGAAGCATTTTTAAAAATAGGTTTTGATGATTATTGCGCACATGTTGCCTCCCCCGGGAGTGTATTTATTTTTTGTAAAATGTCTATAAAGTTCAGGTTCTGTTATATTTGTTTGTTTTAGACATTAATTTTCGAAATTTTTTTATTAACCGAAAATAATACCTAAGATTGCCATTATTGGTTCCGCCACCAGAGCCATTGTGCTCCCTGCTTTATGGCGAAACACTAGAATCACGACATTTTCCTTCGGTTTTCCTTCCTGGCGCTATAACTCCAGAACGCACGAACCGATTTCCACGGTTTTGCATTCGTTGGAAAGGTCTCGGGCTCCGTGAGGTCTATAGAAAAAAAATCAGAAAAACCGTCAAGAGAAAAGCAGGAAAATAGGGAAAATAATTTTATGGCAAAACAACGTTTGCCGGGACAGCTAGTATCTAATATATAAAATTCTCGTGTCACAGTTTTCGTTGCCATACTCCTCCGAAACGGCTTGACCGATTCTCATGAAATTTTGTGAGCATATTGAGTAGGTCTGAGAATCGGCCAACATCTATTTTTCATACCAAAAATTATTTATATGGCAAAACAACGCTTGCCGGGACAGCTAGTATATTATAAGTATTAGTAAGGATTCTCGAATGACGCTGTTTGTTGTCAAACTCCTCCGAAGCGGCTGGACCGATTGTGCTGAAACTTTGTGTGGTCATTCTTTGGCTCTGAACTCTGAGTATTGGTCAACAATCAACATCTACCAAGCAGCGCATAGTCCTGAATCGCACTCTAAGCACTATCGAAGTATCTGACATTAGTTTGACATAAAAAACACAGAAATTATACTATCAACCGGCAACGCACCTGCAGTTCTTCTGATGTTGCGAGTGTCCATGGGCGACGGTAGTTGCTTTCTAACAGGTGACTCGTTTGCTCGTTTGCCCCCTTATTTCATTTAAAAAAATCATTGGGCCCAAGCATAATATTCCCACACCGTATACAGGGTGTAACAAAACTAAGGGATAATACTTTACGGTGTGTATGTGTCCCTTATGGGAACAGCTGCTACTGTGAAAGAAGCAGCACAGAACGAGCAAAATTTTTTTTGTGATTTGTATGGGCAAGCGCCCCAGCGTCATGAACTTTTCCATACAAAGGTGAAAAAAGTTACTATTTCAGCGCTGCTACTTTCACAGCGAACTCTTTACAGGGGCCCCATATTAAATACCCTAAGGCCTAAAGTATTATCACTTACTTTTGTTACACCTTGTATAACAAAACAACATCTGCCGGAGCAGCTAGTTTAAAACAAAATTCAAGGCTAAAATAACTTTCAATTATAAATGTCTTGAAGGTTAAAATACTACAAAATTAAAAGCTTAAAAAGAGTTATGAAAGAGAAAATTGTACTCAAACACGAGCTTGCTTAAGCTTCAAAAGATTTTTAATGCTTTAAATTTCTTAGGCCATTCAGGTTTACTATTAAAGTCAAGAGCATAAGCAACTAGGTATTTCCTCTTTAAAAAAAAGGGTGTTATTAGTTTGACGTGTCTGTCTGTCTGTCCCATTTTTTTCTGAGCGGGCTAATGATGATGATGTATTGCTAAGATGTCAGCTTTAAAAAAAAGTAGATCAAAATTGGACTACCCATATTTGGATGCTACGATGCTACGGACAGACTCACATACATACATATATGTTACGCTCAAAGACCGAAATCGCTCAATGAGCAAAAAAATGGCTCACAACGCGTTGTGGTCACAGTGAAACAGCCACGTGGCTGTAATGAAAACGGCCACGACGCGTTCTGGCAATCACAAAAAGACCATAACGCGAAATTCGTGTCGTGGCTGATATGCTATTCGTTTTTCTTAATTTGTTCTTGATTGATTAATCGTCCATAGGTATGGAAGATTATATTTAAATTACCACGCGTACTACAACATATTTTTTCTTTTACTAAATCACTGCATAACGTGTTTTTCATTATTATTTGAAATTATCCATAGTTCCATAATATCCGTGCTAATATTATTACTGTCTGTCTGTCTGGCGCTGGTTATGGATATTTTATAAATAATAATGATAAACACGTTATGCAGTGATTTAGTATAAGAAAAAATATTTTGTAGTAAGTGTCTTAATTCAAATATAATCTTCCATACCTATGGACGATTAATCAATCAAGAACAAATCAGCCACGACACGAATTTCGCGTTATGGTCTTTTTGTGATTGCCAGAACGCGTCGTGGCCGTTTTCATTAGAGCCACGTGGCTGTTTCACTGTGACCACAACGCGTTGTGAGCCATTTTTTCGCTCATTGAGCGATTTCGGTCTTTGAGCGTAACATATACATTACACAGATAGATAGACATGCAAAACTTACAACACCCCTCTTTTTATCGGGGGTTAAAAATAAGTTCACTAGCTTGGATATTACGATGCCACACACATACAAACACACACACAAATAGACTCGTTATTCTTATAACGCCTCTTTTTTTGTCGGTGTGGTTAAAAATCTATCAAGCCATGAGGCTGCAATACGTCCCAAACAATGAAACAAATACACATCCTCTGGAAAAACATAACCCTTCTAACGCAATCAGTTAAGTCCCTTAACATGGTTTTTATATCATCTACGGATCACCGTTTCAGAGGGCTGCAGTTGAGCGATTTATCCGCACTCACGGACAGACAAAACGTTTTAATATACGGAGATATTGTTTATGTGAATTATACGAGACGATTCTTTAATATATACGTGGGAGAGCCATGCTTCGGCACGAATGGGCCGGCTCGACCGGAGAAATACCACGTTCTCACAGAAAACCGGCGTGAAACAGCGCTTGTGCTGTGTTTCGCCGAGTGAGTGAGTTTACCGGAGGCCCAATCCCCTACCCTATTCCCTTCCCTACCCTCCCCTATTCCCTTTCCTTCCCTACCCTCCTGTTTCCTCTTAAAAGGCCGGCAACGCACTTGCAGCTTTTCTGATGCTGCGAGTGTCCATGGGCGACATAAATTGCTTTCCATCAGGTGACCCGTTTGCTCGTTTGCCCCCTTATTTCATAAAAAAAAAATACACATCTGAAAATTTTATGATGTCAGACGTTGTCCGTATTTTCCTTAAGTCGAAATTGATATTCCGCACGGAAACCGTACATACTTCCGGCATAAATATGATCCTCTGTCTTTTCCTCGAATTCAAAGCATTTCCTTTTCACCCAAATAGCTCTTGTGGTTTTAGAGTGAATAAATGTTAAATGTTATAAATGCGAAAGTCTGTCTGTCTGTATAGACAGACAGACTTTCGCATTTATAACATTTCTAGATGACACCCGCAATTCCGTTGCAAGAAATATATTTGATAATCGCGCGGGAACCGTACATTTTTCCGAGATGAAAAGTATCCAATGTTCCCTGGACTCAAAGTATCTATATACCAAATTTCAGCAAAATCGGTTCAACCGTTTTTGCGTGAAGACTGAGGAGGTGACAGACAGACAGACAGACACTTTCGCATTTATAATGTTTGTAAGTATGGATATGAATTTTCGATTTTGTTAATCTCGCTAAAACTCGAGAACGGCTGAACAGATTTGGCTAATTTTAGTAATGGAATGTTCGTGTAAATCCAGGGATTATATCAGGAGGTCATCGGCTCATCAAGTTAAGAATATTAGTAAAGACATCCGGAAAATAATTTTCCTCAATAAGATTTCTCCCAAGCTCCGTCATCACGTCTATATTTCCCTTCGGTTCAGTGACCCCAAGGGCTCGTGTCCCTGAGGAGCGAGCCCTCCGATGTAGTTATCGCTGGTCACGTGACTCAGCAGTCACGATATTGACAGGGACTGTGACGAGTACAACTGTAATAACTTGCCAACCAATAAACAAGTGACATTTTGAGGGTTCCGTACCCAAAGGGTAAAATTGGGATTTGGGACCCTATTACTGAGACTTTGATGTCTGTCCGTCTGTCTGTCTGTCTCCAGGCTGTATCTCAAGAACCGCTAAAGCTTGACTTCTGAAATGTTCACAGATTGTGATCTGTTGCCGCTATAACAGCAAATACTAAAAACATTATTTTTAACAAAAAATTAAAACAGACTTCCAAGGTAAAAACAATAATAACATCCTTATAATATGAACTAAAAAGTATTAAATAATTTTTCCTATCTAATAGTCCCTTTTCTGAATTCAGCTAAACCTCAACTATTTATGTACTCAATCTTCATCATTTTGAAGTCGGTAAAAATTAATAACAAAAAAATCACGTTTGTTGTATGGGACACACGTGATTTTTTTGTTATTAATTTTTTCTCGAAATTAATAATGTTCACAAAATACTCAATTGCATTTAAACTTTAATAATTATTATTATCAAAATTAAATTAAACTAATCTATACTAATATTATAAATGCGAAAGTATCTCTGTCTGTCTGTCTGTCTGTCTGTCTGTCTGTCTGTCTCGCTTTCACGCCAAAACTACTGAACCGATTGCAATGAAATTTTGTACACAGTTATTCTAGAGTCTGAGAAAGGACATAGGCTACATTTTGATGTGGGAAAATATCTTATTTCCATGAAAATATCGATGAAAATTACTTCGCATTGCGCGTGGCCAGCGCTCATCCCGGGGGTCCTGGGTTCGAGTCCTGCAGGCGGAACAAAAAGTTTTCAATGTTCCTGGGTCTTGGATGTGTATTAAAATATTATTTCAAAAATCTTAAATATATTTTATGTATAATATTATAAAAAATCCAGAAATATATCGACGCGATGCAATGAACATTTTAGTTCTAATACAATTAAAAAGATGGCGCTTTTTTTACTTCGTTGGAACATAGAACTAATCATACTTATTAGTTATTATGTTTTTGTTTATAGTTTTTAATACGTTAGAATATTATGTTTAATAATATTATCACTTGCTATAATAATAATCAATCTATCTTATCTTATAGAACTCCTACTGCATTTCTAAGGAGTTCGAGTGTGTTGTGTTGGCCTATATTCCATCCAGACAATATATCAATGCAATCAACATTTTAATTCTAATATATGAAAACAGATGGCGCTTTAATTTTTACTTCATTATTATAACAGAACTAATCATACCTACTTTATTATATATTATTGTTTTTATTCATAACTTGCTGTTGCCCGCGACTTCGTCCGCGTGGACTTTAGTTTATAGCGCGCGGTGTCAACAAAATTTGTGTCAAATTTAAAAACTTTTTAAAACCCTGGTAAGTGGTACCCCTCTTAGGGCCGCGCTACACCGGAATGGCAGCGCTGAAAGTGCTCGCCTCGCCGCTGCCATTCCGGTGTAGCGCGGCCCTTAATTAATCAAAATACCCAAAAACAGCTGTGCAGTATGCACATAATCTGTACTAATATTATGAATGCGAAAGTATCTCTGTCTGTCTGTCTGTCTGTCAGTCTCGCTTTCACGCCAAACGCCAAAACTACCGAACCGATTGTAATGAAATTTTGTATACTGATAGTCTAAAGCCTGAGAAAGGACATAGGCTACTTTTTTACTGGAAAAAAGGGAAGTAAGGGTCGTAAATTTGTTCAAAAAATTCATAATAGATGGCGCCGTGCGTCTTCTACATCGCGCTGACGCTTGCTCAAAAGTCTTTCTATAAGAGGTGGTATCATCTTACATTTAAGTCTCGATTTTTTTCGATTGTTATATCTATTCTACGGTATTAAATAACTCAGTACTTTATCTGTGCAGGCAGTGACGTAACCTTAAGACCAAATTTCACCAACGACTGTTAAAGTTAATGCTCGAATTAGTATCACGTTAGCTGTTTTGTTTTTCATATGAATGAAAGAGAAGACAGGATATTTTAACAAGCTGTTAAACCTAACAGACGTTGGTGAAATTGGGGCTAAACCTATCAATGATAAATAGTTTATGGGTAAAGTTGTGTAATTGGGGGGCTAAATAAGCTTTAAAATTTGGCATAATATATAAAGTTTAACATACAAAAATGAAGTACTTATTGTTTGCACACTGCACAGCTGTATTGATTTAAGGGGTACCAGGGTTTTTTTTTATAAAAGCTTTTGACACCAATTTTGTTGACATCGCGCGCTTTAAACTGAAGTCCACGCGGACGAAGTCGCGGGCAACAGCTAGTTCCCATATAAAAACACAATTTGTGCGAGTTCGCCTCGCACTTGGCTTATTTTTGAATAGGATTTTATATTACTGCAATGTTTAACGTTAAAAGCAGCGAGAGTAAAGAGAGTTCTCGTATGTATTGCGCACACACTTGGGCACTATAAATCACTCCTACTCTCAATGAAACTGGCCACTGCCATCGAAACCGGTAGGCAAAAAATATTGAAGGGAAAACTTTTTCAGCCAAATCATAACTTACATTTCGAGGGTCTCTCAGAGTAATAACCTAAGGGTTATAAACTGTCCCTTCTGTCCGCCCTCCTAAGCTGCGTACATACTACGCGAACCGTACCTTTTGAAATAAAGTTGCAAAGTTTTACTTTTGTACCAAGTAAGTGAATGAAGTCGCAGATTTCTACTAGGATCTCATAGAAGTAAGTACTAGGAAATAATCCATTGTAACCGTACATTTTTGTAGGGAAATACTACCTACAACTCAAGCATAGTAAAATGAGGGGAAGTAAGTTATCTTCATAGAAAGGCACTGCGCGCGGCGTGTATGTGTGCGCCATAGTATCAATACGTCGCACAGTGGAAAATTTGGGTCCTTATCGGATCAAAAATCTGTAACTTCAAGGTTTTTCATCGAATTGTATTGAGATTTGGCACATGTATACAGTGATATACAAAGATTTTAAAAATAATAAATTTTTGTATTTTTTTTCATTGTATACATATTTATTTTAGGTTAAAAAAAAAAGAAAAGATAAAAAAGTAATACGAGTAGTTTATTTTTTATAAATAAGTACTAATATGAGTAAAATTATACTTATCACACAAGCATAATAAAATACATAAAATTATAAAATCGTATAGTACCTATCTATGCCTCACACCAAACTAATTTATCTTAGATTAGACAAATCTTATAATATTATTGGTTTTATTCTAGGTTTTAGTTACTTATAATGTTATATCTAATTGTTATTATCCTCGCTATTCCTAACTAAAATTACTTCCGGTGTAAATGTAGGATCACCTTCAGGTACCACCTTCAAAAGACTTAGTGCCTCTTCATCAAGATCCTTCACATTTCTCACATAAGGTTTTCTTAAACTTGAAACGTATGGATCTGAAGTATATAGAAGCGTTTTAAATACGTCTTCATTTGTAGCTATACGGGAACATTTTCTGGCATGGTGCAGGCGCATATTTCTGTAGTCTTTATTACGCGACTCTAGTGCATCTTTGGACAGTTTCCCAATAGGAAGAACAGAAAAATGTTTGATCACGCTTTCTCCGTGTATAAGTAATTTGTGCACGGAGGATGGCATGTAGTACCAATCATAGTTACTAACATAAATTCGCGCAGTTTCTAATGGCGGCTCTCGACATAGGCGAACGCGTTGGCCAACGCGTCTGCAGACGCGTTGGCCCAATGTGTAGAACGGGCGGCCAACGTCTAAATACCTACGGCCAACGCGCGAACGCCCGTTCTACACATTGGGCCAACGCGTCTGCAGACGCGTTGGCCAACGCGTTCGCCTATGTCGAGAGCCGCCATAAGGCATAAACTCCAAATTTTTCGGGATCGATCATCATTCCAGAAGATAGAGCTTGTAAAATAATATACAAGCGCTTAATCAATGTTTCATCAACACCTGTTATGTTCGCCGAGCAAGTGTAATTGTAAAAGAACCTTCGTGCTGTATTTCCATCACTTGAGTTTCCACTTAATTGACGAGGTTTGTCGATAATTAATCCTAGCTCTTCCCTGAAACGTTTTTGAACAAATTCCTTCTTTTCTTTCTTCAATTTCTTTTTTTCTTCTGTTGTAGCAGACCAAGTCTTAAAGTCAAGATTGTAGCAAATGTGTAATACCATTTCCATGCAGCGAATCCAGGCATGCAATGTGGATAATCCATATTGGTAAGCACTTTCATTTTCAGGTCTAGCAGTCACTTTTAATAGGTCATTCATAAGTCGAGGAGTAGCCCCACATATCGTGCACATAGAACCCGATGGAGTTTCTGTTAGGACCTGAGCCACCTTACCATCAATCATTGTTAGAAAAAGTTCGTGCTTCACATTTACTGCAACACCATCTTTGTTTATTAATGACGGGCGTAAAGATTCAATTTGTCTGGTAATTTCGTCTACAACTGCCTTAGTTTTTTCAGGAGTTTCTTTACAAAATTCAATAGAAATGGGTCTACAATAACGAACAGATGAAGGTACTGGATTTTGCCAAATAATGGCTTGTGAGAGGTCATCAATTAATCTAATGGGAACTAAGAAGTGACGAACAGATTGGCATCTGAAATAGTTTCCGATTCTTCTGGCAGTTTCTGCTTGTATTGACTTTGGCCAGATGAACCATCACATCCCCATTTACAGTAAAGGATTAAATTTCTGTGTTGTTCTAGGAAAACTGGATTAATTTTTAAAATTCTGGCAACTGTGTGGTCCAGTAAGTCTTGTATATTAATCACTTTAGCATAAGTATTTGTGATTTCGATTGTAGAAGATGGTGGATAGCAAGTTTGTTTTATTTCTTGTATTTTGTAATATGGGGGAAACATTGTACACTTTCTTTCGTTGGTTAAATTTCTTAGGTACATATATTGTGCTTTAGTTAGATCCAAATCAATAAAAGCACTCAATGCTTCTGTATCAGATAAAATCTCCATTTGGTTTGACTCTTTCCACATAGTCGAGAAAACTTTTTTCTTTTCGCTCTCAGAGTTTCTTAGCTCTTCAACAAGATGAGCCTCTGCATACTCACCTAAGGCCCGCAGTCCTTGCAAAAATGCGTTACAAATGTGCTCAAACCCATATTCTTCTAGTAAAAGAGTGTTTTTCCTTTTCTTTGTTGAGTCTGAGGAGTCTCCATAAGCAATGCACGGTCTTCCTCGTTTACCAGAAGTTGATGGCAGTGAATGTGCTTCAGACTCCGGAAACTGTACTGAATATCCTGACTCCAGCCAGCTTGTATTATTTCGAATAAATTCGTCCTTTTTCCGTGATGCTTGAGCCCAGCGCTTATTGAAAGAAGGCAGAATATTTCTTTGAATGTCACCAATTACAAAACACAAGATGTTTTCAGAAACATTTACCCCCTTATTAATAAACATTGTATAAGCTTAGAATAGTTATGCAGTGTTTTGTTCCTGTCACACAAGTGACATTTTTAATTGGATTGTAGAAGACAAAACATTGTATAACTATTCAAAGCTTATACAACGTTTATTAATAAGGGGGTTAATGTTTGCTGTAGAACTATGGACAACGATTCCAAGGTTCTGCCACGCTCGATATAGGGAATGATGAAATCGCCCTTAGTACAGTTGAAAGTTGACATTTTAATGGAAATAACCAATTTAAATAAGTGTCACTCAATATGAAATACACGCTGAAGTGTGCAATTTGAAGATATTTGCTTCCCCTTATATACTGGTTTTTTAGATATGAAATACGTACTAATATGAATGTTATGCATATTTACTCATGCACGACGAGTGCAAAATAGATGATAAGCTATTGCTATCAAAATATTGTGGTTAATATAGTTTTTGTAAACTATGTCAGCAGTAACCGCAAAAGATACCGAATTATCTACTCCGACCTCTATCACATTTTTTTCCATAACTTCCAGGACCGCAATCTTCCGCAGCTGATTTTTTTAATTTTTCATTTATAAATAGTTAGGCTATCAAATAACACATAAAGTTGCGCGTCGGGAGCCGTCGGCAAATGTGAAAACCTTCGACGAAAAAAAAAGAAAATTGAAAAATAGGGTATGTCAATTTTTAAGTACTTACTCAAAAATAAAAAGCATATTAAAAAAAGTTAATAACCTTCTCTAATCACGAGTGAAGCCTAGTTATGGCCGCCCGTGTAGGACGTGTGCGTGATATGAGGGTTGCCATATAAATCATAAATTTCCCTACTTTTTAAATTTTGTAAACTCAGACAAGTTAAATGTATTTTTTATACTTAAACATATTTTTATGTTTTTTTTGCTTCAGAAATGTAAGCGGTTGTTATGTCATAATGAAAATATTATTTTTATGACACTATAGATAGAAAAAAAAACATATATTACGTACAGAGAAGTATATATTTACATAACATTATTAGTAATAATGATTATGTACAAACATTTACAATAATAAAATTATTACTAGCTATTTGACCGAGCTTTGCTCAGTATTCGATAAAACACGAATAAAATGACATTTTCTAAAAATAATTCCTAGCTAGACAGATTTATCGCCCCCGAAACCTATATAAGAAACCTGTATACGAAAAGATATAAGATACTTAAGTCCCGTAACCCGTTTCATCAAACAATCAAGTAATGTTAAATAAATAATGGCTTGTTAAATCAGTTAACGGCCTGTTAGAGCTATTGAGAGTTCTACCATGCGCTAACGTCAAATCAAATCACCTAACATGGTGTTAAATTTATTCCTGGTCTAGAGGTCCATTCAATATTTTCATTCCTACTAGGTCTCAATGACGCTCGGGTGACTACACAAATAATAGCAACTTCCCTCCCCTACTACTGAAGGAAATCTAAGACAACAATTTTATCTACGCTTCACACCACGTCAGTCTGACCCCGTGCTAAGTACCTGAAGGACTTGTGGTACGGGTACCAGACAACGGAAATATATTTAATACTGTTATACTATACATATATTTAAGATTTTTATTATATGATACACATATTTAATACACACCCATGACCCAGGAACTTTGAAAACTTTTTGTTCCGTCGGCAGGATTCGAACCCGCGACCCCCGGCTTGAGCCACCGACAGCCCACCCACTGAGCCACAGAGGTCGTCAAACAACAATTATATCCACTTTTGTAAATTAAGAAATTAATAGGGGTGTAGACTATTTTTAGGAAATATATTTATTTTACAGATGTACCATCAAGGAAGTTGATTCCTATGCTATTGACAGACCAACGTTATTTGGTCGAATACTTATGTCAATTCAATGTTAATTGTGATCTGTCAGCTGGGTTTGACGTAACGCGACCAAACTACTTAGGTCCCCGATTTGCATAGGAATCAACTTCTCTGATAGTACATAAGTATTTTGTTACACCTAAAAATATGTATAAAAAATAAATACACTCTTATTTCAATAAAAAAATCACTTATTAAATATAAAAAATATTATAAAGTTATTAAGTAAAATATGTCCATTTTCGGTAATTTTATAATACAAACTCTCAAAAAAATAATAATTTGTATTAGATTTCGTTTACTGTCTACACCCCTATTATTGTATTCCTGCCTAACTACTGGTCAATAGTATGCTAAATACATACATGACACTAATAAAAGACAATAAAATTAATTATTTGATTATTTAAAAATAATTTAAAATTTTCCCCGGTTTGGAGAAAATTTCCCCACTTTGTTATGGACAATACTGACCTGATGAAGTTGAATTAATATTTACATTATTTTATCAAAATACTTTAAAAATATGTTATCTTACCTATGAAATATTATTCCTTGATGTTTTTTGTGTAAGGTTGTATTGTTCTTGAACCATTTTACAACACAAGATGGCATATTTATTTTTATTTATGAATGACAAAGATGTGTCACCGCGATGCAGTCTAATTGCGTAATGGCGGTACGATCGGCTTATTACAGTGCGAGTGTTTGTGCAAGATGTGTACATATGATCGCCTGGGCTTATTAAGGGTGCTTCACTCATTTCTTAATGGCGATCCGTCCGTATTTTTTTTACGTCCGTGAGCTCATTATTAAGAACATAAAATATCATTTTTTAAAATGTATAAAACCGCATGCATGAGCTAAATACTTTTTTCACAATATTCATTTGAATTACGTGTATGCAAACATTTGAATGAGCCATCCGCTACTTCAACTTACTTCAACTTACTTCAACCTATGAAAAAAAAATATTTATGCAGTTTTAGAACAAAAAAAATGTCTGATTAGGATTATTTGGTTATTAGAGTATCGAATGCAATAAATATTTCATTCAAATTGTGATATTTTTAAAATCCATTTATGATATGCTCTAGTTCTACCATTTTCCATAGTGCGTCGCCACGTACGGCACACAACAAAATCTCGGCCAGTTTTACTAGGCTGGTACCGCCGAGATTTTGTTGTGTGCCGTACGTGGCGACGCACGCGCATTGATACTATGGCGCACACATACAAGCCGCGCGCGGTGCCTTTCTATGAAGATAACTTACTTCCGCTCCTTTTACTATGACGCAAGTTATGATGTTCTTCGGAATTAAGTAAGAAAAACTTGTGGGAATATGCGCGGTGACGCTAAAGGAAGATCTTCCGACCGAGCGAGGTGGTATGCCCGGTCAGGCCGAAGCCCACGTGATACATTTCAGCTATCGTATATAATATACCGACGCGCTCAGAAAACTTCGATGTGCGATGCAGGAATGTTAGGCGAATTTTGGGTACCGCCACAGACTTTATGGGCTATCATAGTCTTACAGAAAATCGGTGCGTCATTCTAGCAAAAGATGAATGTTCAACGTACAATTTAGAATGGTAGAAAATGCTATTTCAACTCCTTAGGTTATGCTATTCTGAGATCAGGACTTCCTTCACACTTATGCGGCCCTAGTATAAGAAAATGTCACGTAAAGTCCGGTCGCCAGATAGATAGAAATTCGGTCTATGAACCCGGTAAGCTGCGTATCTCTCACACATACAAGGAAACATTCGTTGATGATATAAATTCGGATCATGTCCGTGATAAGCTGTCATTATCTCTTTCACACACATACACTCTCTTTTTCTTTCTAGCCATAGACCAGACTTTATCTAACGTTTTATTGTACTAGGCTCACAGAAGCACTTAGAAGTTCACCAAGTGTGTACAGTAGTGTCGAAATGTCATAAAAACTGATGATATATGGCGAGCCATACGCACTTATATCACTAGTCACTACTATATGACGTCCGCAAGTCGGTTGCGCCTAAATAAGTTTATCGCACGAACCGTACGTTTCTCCGGGTAGAATAGTGTCCTATGTCCTTTCCCGGGACTCAGAGTATCTCCATAGTAAATTTCAGCAAGATCGATTTAATGGTTTGGGCGTGAAGAGGTAACAGACAGACACACTTTGATATTTTTTAATATAAGTAAAGATTTTAACCACAGCATCCCAATCATATTGTCAAATCAACTCCAAATTTCATCACCCCATCTCCCCATATCATTTCTCCCCTCCCCCCTTTACCCCCTGACGTCTGGTGGTGACAGATGATGAGAGTGGATCACTCGGAGCGAGGAATTGAGAGTTGATGTAGGAGTTATTAGCATATTGAGTTGGAAAATTTGGTTCGGGGGTTTTCTATGAGTCCATAACATAAACCTATAATAGTATATATTATGTCTATGAGTCCATAATATACGTCTTATATAAATGTAAAATGTACGGTTACCACGCGATAAACTATTTTCGCAAAGCATGTTTGTATGTTATGCATGTAATCCGATGAACCGTTTAGGTCATACAAAGTGCTAAACATACATACACTCGAAAACAGAACCGTCCATTCCCAGTCTGGCGTACAAAATCGTTAAACTGACCAAAACCAATTTATAAATGATTTTTTTTTTACAAAACAACTTAAGGCGGGGTCCATACAAAGTATTTACAAACTGTGCAAATACTTCTTGCGGGTAGTTCTCAAACTTTTCAACGAGCACTACAGTAATCAAGCTAATATAAACTTTAATACAATGTAGTAAAGTGCATATCGCTATGGCAACTTGGGGATATAAATTTGGTAACAACGAGCGATGGAATTTGAACTTTACTATAATGTAGATAGAGTACATTTTTACCTGCCACAGTTTCTACAGTTGTATACATTTTATTTTAAATCTAATTCCGTTGTAATAAGGTATGTAATATAATTGTTATTTTTCATTCGATTTTAACCTCTATGCTATTAAGTTAAGGTTTATTTTCCGTCATTTGGTAGTTACAAATGATTTTTGTCTATAATTGATAGATTTCATTTAATTTTAGGCTCTATTTCATTGATTTAAGGTTTATTTTCCATTTAGTTATAAGAGATTTTTGTCTATTGCGGTCGCTTTTCTCTTCGTAGTTTGTAGAAGTATCTCTTTTAGATAAACTTGGTTTAGATATTATATAGAGATACGGCTTACTGGTCCGGAAAACATTGTTTTTCTTATTTTTTGACTAAAAAATATTTAAAAAATAGAGTGGACCAATTTTTCATAAAATTTTGGTATACAGGTTGTAACAAAACTGAGTGGCGCTTTAGGGTAGGTACAATGAGTCCCCTATAATAGAGATCACTGTAAAAGTAGCAGCGCTGAAAAAGTTACTTGAAAAAAATTTGATGGGAAAATCCATGACGCAGGCGCTCTGTATAGAACATAAGAATAAATCTATTTCGATCAAAACCCTCTTTTTCGTCGCAGTTGGATAACACATGAAACGTTCAAACAGCCGCGTAGCACTCGCGTAGAGGGTCTACGAAAATACATACTAAGTAATATTATTTAAGACGTTGATTGTCCGTCTGTATGTCTGTTATCGTTTTACGCTATATACGAGGTAGTGTAACGAAAATTCATACTTTTATTAATAATATAAATATGTATGTTATCTATTTACGCTTAAATTGCTGAACATATTTTGATGTACTACTTTTAGTCCCGGGAAAGGACATATTATAATTATTATAGCGTAAAAAATGTACGGTGCCCCTTATAAAACACTACGGAGAACGGAACCCCAAACACAATAAAGAATTGACACTTCATTTAAAATATTTTTTTACAATATTCTTAGAAAGGTATCTGGCAAAAATCTTGTATGCATAAAGATAATTTACATATCCGATATCGCATGTTATAAACGAACCCACGACGCGATATACAGCGCACGTACTGGGGTAACATGAATAGGGGGAAGCTTATATCGAAGAAATCCTCCCTATATTATAAATGCGAAAGTGTGTCTGTCTGTTACGTCTTCACGCTAAAACGGCTGAACCGATTGATATAAAATTTGGTACGGAGATACTTTGAGAAACGGGAAAGGATATAGGATAGTTTTAATCCCGAAAAACTACGGTTCCCAGGCGATCACCGAATTTTGGCGCAACGGAGTTGCGGGTGTGACATTCTAGTGAAGTACTCGCACACTACTTTTAGATCGCTAGGGGAAAATGGAAGGCGTTTTTAACCCCAAAAAAATAGTTGAAAGTAAGTCTATTCGTATATAGATTTAGGATCATTTTTTAGAACCAACAAAAAATATTTTGTCTTTGAATGAATTGTCACCAAGCTGTCTGATGACATTTGTAATATCCTCCTTTTTTTGAAGTCGGTTAAAAGTTAAAACAATCCTTTGCGAAGCCCCAGGGCTCTACACTTTGAGAATGGCTGGCATAGATTTACTAGGAGATCATGAATAGTAAGGAGTTATTTACTTTCATATTTCTGTAATTATGTGCATCTGATCGAAGTCTGCGTTGATGTACTGTATGTGAAATTACGATCGTAATAAACACTGTGTTGTACATTGCTGATTTTGATTATTATTTTTGAAGTAAAACTTCTTTACGTACGGTTGACTTGGGGAGTAAGCTGGTAAATGCGTGAACGTGTATAAAGCTAGGATGACAAAGTAAGCAAATAACTCGGAATGGGTAAGTCGGTATTGGTGCAAAAACCGCGAATTTAGTGCTCCTCAAAATTCGCAATAAATGCTAATACTGCGAACTTGACGTCAAGCTAGCAGTGTACATAACCAAAAACTTTAATAATGGTGATATAGTTCCGTAATAAATACATAGGTAGTAAGTGCTCATTAAGTGCTAGCGATAAACGTGAAAAACAATATTTAAAATATGATTTTTTTTATACCGTATACTGCTCTTACGCTATTTGACGGAATCAGCAAGATGTTCCTCTTGATTTAAGTAGTGTATAAGAATGACGTTACCAAATGGTGCGGTCGGGATAAGATGGCCGATTTTAATATGGCCGTGTCTGGCGATTTGCGGAAATGTCTTTACTTTATTAAGCAAAGAATTAATTTAGGGTTTAGGTGGACTGTATTTCGAAGGAGAACTGGTAATCGCCAGCTCTTAATATGAGCGATATTGCTGGAAGAAGGAAAGGAGAAAGCACGCTACCTGAGAGTGGATGGCGCCGACCTCGTCCCTTCTTCAATTGTCTTCGGATGTGGTTTTACTGCACTTCACAAATCACTTTCACTCATCTATAGTTTATAGTTATTAGCGAGCGCGCTCGATGCGGATAAAAGGACAGGATTAAAGTTATTAGCGGATATATCGCCCGAGGAGCGAGCGGACGCGGCTAGCGACGATTTTCAAGAGACAATGCATAATGCATTCTCCTCGGGGGTTGATTCGTCAGCGCAGGAGCTTGCAGATCACGCCACTTGTCTTGACCAATCAGTAGCGTGCATACGGCGTCAGTGGAAAAGGATGGGGAATATCGCTCAATTTGAATTAAAATGTATAAGACATAATAGCGGAATACAGATGGCGCTAACATTCCCCCGGCCTTAAAGGGTTACCTTTAAAAAAGACTGAAAAATAGTAGTATATTTCTTAAGTAAGTAAACTATCGCATTACCGTCAATTTACTGAATTATATCCTACTTATATTAACCTATAAACTAAAGGAAGGAGATCTAGGTTACAACTAGATCTCACTGGGTAGGTAATGGACAGAGACGTACAACAGGGCGCACGTAGCTTCCCTTCGCGGTCTTAACAGTCACAACGCGAGTTGTACCATCTTTAGCGGTATGTAACTTTTCGATGACACCTAGTGGCCACGAAAGCGGTGGTGAATTGTCATTAATGATAATAACTAACGTTCCTTCCCGTATAGGCGAAGCAGGACTACTCCACTTATATCTAGTCTGCAGCTTATGTAAGTACTCTAAACGCCAGCGCCGCCAAAATGACTGCACGAGCTTGTCGAGCAGTGTATGTCTTTGAAGCATGTTAGATGAATGTGCTTCAGGAGCGGGTAGTGACGACAATGGCACTGTGTTTAGGAAGTGCGCAGGAGTTAAAGCAGAAGGCTCAGCGGGATCGCTGCTCAACGTAGTAAGCGGACGCGAGTTTATCAATGCCTCGACTTGAGCGAGGACAGTTAAAAGTTCCTCGTAAGAAAGAATTTGTTGACCTATAACCTTAAAGAGGTGCGTTTTTATTACCTTAACCATGCTCTCCCAGCATCCCCCGAAATGTGGAGAGGCAGGCGGAATAAATTTCCAATCAATGTGATTGGTCAAAAGTTCGTCTTGAATACGTGTGCGGTATTCTTCATTTAGAAATTTATATAAATCGCGTAAGTACGAATTAGCGCCCACGAAACAAGTGCCGTTATCAGAGTACAAGCACTGTATAGGGCCGCGGCGCGAAAGAAAACGCTTTAGTGCGGCTAGAAAAGACACCGTGCTCAAATCCGTCGCAATCTCAATATGCGTAGCGCGCGTTGTTAGGCATGTGAATATGCATAACCAAGCCTTACGACCTTTAACACCTCGACCACGTATCGGAGTGTACTGTAGAGGTCCAGCATAATCGCAACCGGTAAATGTGAACGCCTTATCTACCTGGTTCACGCGTTGGCTAGGAAGGTCTGCCATAAGAGGATAAGTTGGACGCGGACGAAATCTAAAACACGTGTTACATTTATGTATTATCTGGCGAATGGTTCGCCGAGCAGCTAAAATCCAGTACTTTTGCCTGAGTAAGGACATAAGTAGCTCTGGACCGGCATGAAGATGCCTTTTGTGATAAAATTCTACAAGAAGATCGACTACATGATCATGACGCGGAAGAATGCACGGATGCTTATAGTTATAAGGCTCGTCTGAATTTGACAAACGACCACCGACGCGTATTATACCGTTCTTATCGAGAAACGGTTTAAGTTTAAGAAGAGCGGGGGAAACATGTAAGTTATTTTTTAAACTTTGAATATCATTATTAAAATGAACAGCCTGTACGGATAATAATAATTTGCGTTCTGCGTATTCCAGATCGGATATTGAAACAAAAGTTCCTTTAGGTAGTTTCCTAAGAAACCTGCAGACATAAACGATGACGCGTAACAACTTAGGCCAAGATGATATGCGCTGTGCGAGTGTATAAAACGGGGAATGCGCAACATCAACGACCACAGGATGAGAGACAATTTTTTGCTCGGGTACGTCCTCAACTTCTGTATTCTCTCTATAGGGTTCAATGGGCCACTCTGACGGATCATGGCTAATCCAGGGTGGACCACGTTTCCATAAGGGATGATCGAGAAGGGCCATTGGAGGGATTCCACGAGACAGGCAGTCAGCGGGGTTTTCAATACCCGGGACGTGATTAAAACAAGTGGGGGAAACAAACTCTATAAGTTTGGTAATGCGATTGGCGACAAAAGTCTGCCAGCGATGCGGAGAAGAATAAATCCAAGCAAGTACTATCTTGGAGTCAGTGAAAGCGAAAATATTATTAATGGGGTAGTGGGCTGAAACTGTGTCCTTGACCTTGCGAAGCAATTGTGACAGCAGAAGGGCTGCACACAATTCAAGTCTTGCAATCGAAATGGTTTTGACTGGCGAGACTTTAGACTTGGCACAAACTAATTGCACAGAATAGTTACAGCCATTGCGGACTTGCATATACACTACTCCGCCGTAAGCGCTTTCGCTAGCGTCAGCGAAACCTATTAAATTAACACTGCATCCATCCACTAATCCTAAGTGACGCGGTATAATAATTTGATTGAGCTTGGGAAGCTCGCTGCAAAACTGCTTCCAGGCTGCGACTATATGTTTAGGAGGTGCGTCATCCCACTCACACTTTGCCAACCAAAGCTCTTTTATCAAGAGCTTGGCGTACAAAATGGTGGGAGCCACAAAACCCATTATGTCCCAAAGTCGAGCTATTGTGGACAGCATTATGCGTTTGGTACACTTCGCATCAGGCAGTGCGACGTCAAAGCGAAAACTATCTTGCGATCTGTCCCAGCGCAAGCCAAGGACCTTATGCGGAATGGACTTATCGAACTCAATGTCCGGTGAAGCCTTATGAGAATCAGATAAGTGTGCGAGAACCTCCTTTGAATTACTCGTCCATTTGACAAGATCAAATTGGCCTCGCTTGAAAAGCTGAATAAGCTCTTCACAAAGCGAAATTGCGCGCGGAGTGTCTATAACGCTACAAACGATATCGTCCATAAATAAAGACTTAGAAGCTGCTAACGCAGCAGCGGGAAAATCATCGCCTTCATCAGCAATCAGTTGACGCACAACTCGTAAGGCGTGATATGGACTGGACCTAAGTCCGAAACAAACGCGGTTAAATTGGTAAACCGTTATAGGTTCATCATTACTAAAGCGGTAAAATATACGCTGGAATCTACGGTCAGATTCGTGAACGCCTATATTAAGAAACATTTGTCGACAATCAGCTGACAAAGCAATTTTGAAAAGACGAAAATTTATTATTATGTTAAATAAATCACCCTGTAGATTCGGTCCAGTATGCAAAATATCATTGATAGACTGGCCCGATGTAGTCCGACAGCTAGCGTCTAAAACTACGCGGAGTTTAGTGGAAATTTTATCTTCGCGAACTACACCGTGATGCGGAATATAATATGCGGGAACGCAGTCAGCGTTATCACTCACAACTGGGCTCAAAAAATATTTATCGATGTAGTCACGAATAACGTCATTATAAGCGCGGCGTAAGTTAGGTGACGAATTCAGTTTTCGTTCTAAACAATGAAAACGTCTGAGAGCGACGGCGTACGAATCGCCTAGCGAATAAGGGTCACCACAAAATGGTAACGCGACTATATACCTACCACTGTTATCGCGAACAGTAGTAGCGCGGAAATGTTCTTCACACTCGAGGTCCTTATGACTCATCGAGGGCGGCGCGGAAATCTCTTCAAGCTCCCAAAATCGCTTTACGAGAGAATTAATGTTATTTTCTTGAAGAACAGAACAGCAAGACGTAGTATAACGAGAACTATGTGACGTAGGCACGGCGCCCATAATCACATAACCGAAAACCGTCTCAATAGCGGGAGGTAAATTATCTTGCTCACTGCGTACTATGTTAGGTAGCAGTAAGTGCGGGAATACTGCAGCTCCGATCAAAATATCGATATTACCCGGAAGCGCAAAATCTAAATCTGCGAGAGGCAATTTCTCGAGATGAGTAAGTGCGGATACGTCCACATGAGCGTTCGGCAACATGTCCGTAATACTATCCACTATAAGCGAGGAAACATTAAAATTAATATTATTATTAAGGCGCGAATATATTCTAATATCTACGGAACCCTTACACGGTTTTTCCGAGCCACCGATTCCTGTAACTATTAAATTACAATTTTTCATTTTATTCCATAGTCCGAGACGTCGGAAACAATGGGAAGTAATAAAACTACTTTGCGACGCGCTATCTAGTAAACAACGCACGATTATCGGTGATCCACTCGTATCGTAAACAATAGCTTGCGCGGTGGCTAGAAGTATAGTACTGTTTGTGGTCTGCCGCGCGGTCACGTGCGTGCGCGCCGGCAGCGCGACGAATGTGCTACACAAAGATACTTCCGGCTGGGAATTTCTATCACTAGGCGCAGTGCACCCGGGTGCAGCGTTATCGCGATGACCTTGACCGCTAGAAACTGGATTGTTATTTATGTTGCGCGGCGAATTTTTATTAAAATGCAGTAATGTATGGTGACGCTGGTTACACACACGACACTTGGATGTGCTTGAACAATTGCTTATCTTATGTTTTAAACTTAAACAATTAACACAAGCTTCATTATCCTTAACATATTTAAATCGAGCGGTCGGAGTCAAGTTATTAAAAGCGGGACATTTAAAAAAGTGATCGTGCACAATGTTGTTGCACATACATTTAAGTAAACTATTATTATTATTGATAGATTCTGAACATGTTACGTACGACTGCGGATTTGGAGCGGAATTACCGCCTCGTAGTTTATTCGAACTATGTTTACCGATATTACGAGATGAAATATTATATGAAATATTTTGTGTATTAAGAAATATTCGAGACTGATCTCTTATAAAAGAAATGAAACTATCGAGTGTAGGTATTTTGTTATTACGCTCCGTCATTTCGAACGCACGTATAGTGTCTCGGTCGAACTTTTTCAAAGCGAGTTGTAGCAATATGAAATCTGAAAGGTCGTCTAATTTTAAGTTTTTTAAAGAGTTTACTGCAGTGACAAAGTTATTCATAAATAATTGGAAACTAGAAACTGACGCGGGTCCAGACTCCAGACAATTTAAGATTTAAAGCTTGATCTAAGTACGTAGATGCGAGGATGCGAGTATCCTGATACCTATCAAGAAGCGATTGGAATATTATTTGATAATTCTCAGCATTTGGTGTAACTCCTGCGAACACGGTCCGCGCCTTCGGCGACAGTTTACCTAATAAATAGTACAATCTGTCAGCGTCGGTCAGAGAGCCATTATCGTGCACAGTAGATTTAAAACTTGCATAAAAAAGCGGCCAATTGCATATATCACCGTCGAATGACACGAGCTCGATCGCAGGCAGCCTCGGCTGCATACGTACTGTATCGATGCGTGCCGCGTCGCTGGGCTTAGCGTAGTTACATTCCAAACGTGATTGTACGCGTTTAATAACGCAATACAGTTCTTCAAATGACATGTATGCTTGATAGTCTAGTTGGGAATCAGGATTTAAAGAAAGTAATTCGGCGTTATAGTCGTCCAACAATTTATGAAAATTAGTTCTAATTTCCTCTATCGTCATGCAAGAACTGAGAAATAATTCCTTATCAGCTTCGCATGACTCAGCGGTTTTCGAGCGATCGTAAATGTTTTGAATGCGCTCAAATAAAACGTTACGCTTAGCTAATAACATCGCTAACTCTTTGTTATTCAAAATAGACTGTTTGTCTTGTTTCGACACTTTCGACATTTTTAAATGTTAATATTCTATTAACGACCTTGTGAAACAAAATCTAAGTATTTAAGTACCTAAGTATTTATTTAAATGTGCGAAAAGATTAAATACTTGAGATTGCGGGAGTATAAACAAATATTATGCGGTTTGTAAATACGTACAAATTACAGCGAGCAATTTGGCGGTAAAATATTAAGTACCTACTTGTATGGAAGTAAGGTACGCGATGCGGTGCGGGGTATAATATAATCCTGTGACTTTAAATGCGGGAAAAGATAATGCGGAAAAATAATAGATGCGGGGAAATATTTAAAGTAAATTGCGGTAATGCGTAATGCGATAGGTATGCGGTATGCGGTAATTGTAATTTATTAATTATAAAAGGCAACACTTTAGGCGGTTTAAATGAAGCGCTTGAAATACGGAATTTGCTAGCGACACTATAATGTTGAATTAATATTATGGATGTCCGGCTCGTAATGGACCAAAATTATGTATGAGAATGACGTTACCAAATGGTGCGGTCGGGATAAGATGGCCGATTTTAATATGGCCGTGTCTGGCGATTTGCGGAAATGTCTTTACTTTATTAAGCAAAGAATTAATTTAGGGTTTAGGTGGACTGTATTTCGAAGGAGAACTGGTAATCGCCAGCTCTTAATATGAGCGATATTGCTGGAAGAAGGAAAGGAGAAAGCACGCTACCTGAGAGTGGATGGCGCCGACCTCGTCCCTTCTTCAATTGTCTTCGGATGTGGTTTTACTGCACTTCACAAATCACTTTCACTCATCTATAGTTTATAGTTATTAGCGAGCGCGCTCGATGCGGATAAAAGGACAGGATTAAAGTTATTAGCGGATATATCGCCCGAGGAGCGAGCGGACGCGGCTAGCGACGATTTTCAAGAGACAATGCATAATGCATTCTCCTCGGGGGTTGATTCGTCAGCGCAGGAGCTTGCAGATCACGCCACTTGTCTTGACCAATCAGTAGCGTGCATACGGCGTCAGTGGAAAAGGATGGGGAATATCGCTCAATTTGAATTAAAATGTATAAGACATAATAGCGGAATACAGATGGCGCTAACAAGTAGTTTGACAAAATCTACAATCATAACATACGAGTCAGGGTCAATTTATACTATATTATTAAAACTGAACATAACAAATTCAACCTTAACTCCAAAGCGTTAACGCACTTTATTACTTCTGAGAATTTAAAAGAGCGCGCACATCTGCGCGAATTCGCGTGAATGCGCCCGACTAACGCTGATTGGCCTCGCAGAAGTAATGTATGCGTTACGCTCTGGAGTTAATAATAATAATAATATCTTTATTTCAGGCCAAATAGCCCATATGGTAGCCTAACAGTTACAGGTTACATTACATATTGACAATAAAAAATAAAAATTATATATACTACTTACAAAACAAAAATAACAAACAAACAAAAACAAATGTGTTAGTAACTTGGTTAGTATAAAATAATAAAGGACTATGCCCAAAAAATAAGTTAAGGTTGAATTTTCTGTGTTCAGTTTATGGGAATTCGCTTCGCTTCGCCTCGACTCTGCGCTATTATAAATTGACCCTTAGGAAATAAGTGCTAGCGATAAGCGAGGAAAAAAAAAAAATGCATTTTTTTATACCGTATTCTAGCTAACCTCTTGTAAATTCTTCGATTGTATTTTTTTCGAATAAAGTTAATTATATTTTGTTCTGACGCGCAATGTACAGCGCACTGCTATAGAACTACACCTAACTTTTTCTAGCGAACGAATATATACAAATCCGAGTTACAAACTAGACGTACAAACTGATTTTATTATGGAATAAACGAGCAGACTGATCACCTGATTGTACGACGTTGTAATGAAATTTTAACTATGATATCATGTTCTGTACTACAAATAGTAGAATTACATCCATTTTACAGCGGCAAAACTGCAAAATTAAAGTGGCCTTTGTTATCTGTGTAGAATTTCATCGAAATCGGTTTAGCGGTTTAAGTGACAAGTGGTGACAGGTTACAGATAGACAGACAGAAGGACACACCTTGGTTCATATTTAAAATTTAAATATTAGTATGGAATTGCTAAAATAATGAAAGTGCGAGTCGGACAGCGGACTCGCGCACGAAGGTTTCCGTTATAGAGCAAAAATAGACCAATAATTGTGTTTTGTATGGAAGCCCCCCTTAATATTAATTTTATTTCGGTTTTAGTATTTGTTGTTGTAGCGGCAACAGAAATAGACAATCTTTAAAAATTTCAGAAGTTCGCGGTTCTTGAGATACAGCCTGGAGACAGACAGACAGACAGACAGACGGACAGACATCGAAGTCTCAGTAATATAAGGGTCCCGTTTTTACCCTTTGTGTACGGAACCATAAAAAACGCACAACAGGAGGCTTTGCATGTGCATTGATGCCTTTTAGTAGCTCTTTTTACATTCATGGGTACCCTGGTACCAAAAACTTTATTCCTAAATGTCCCCCCGTAACGCTTTTCTACAGAAACAATATACAGAATAGGATGTTTACCGAAAGACATTAAAGTCGTGGTTAAAATAAAGTGGATAGCTTAAAATAGAATACAATCCCCCAAACGATCCCCTATATCTTATCAAAAACGGTACAGCAATTTGAGACGCTATAACTATCGCTGATTTTCTCCGAATTTACAGCTTACATGGTTACCCTACATTTTACAATACACACCAAATTCATCCTAATACCAACGCAATACAGTTGAAATTGACTCAGCAAAATAATTCACAATAAATCCAATGTATAAATTCTGTTAAACAACAAAAGGATACTAAGATACGGATAACGCAAAGGAATTAGAACCCTATCGCCTACGTGATAGGGTGCAATTGTTTATTTGGACAAGGGTTAATCCATAGATTGTATTTTAGTTGAGAAGCGTATATGGGATTCAAGGAGATAGCTTATCAGACGCAGAACGACCTAAATCAAGATTAGAATAAGCGAATTTAGGTTTTATTATTTGGCATTAAAGTCCACTTTTGATCGCACATCAATTTGTTATTGTACTATATTCAATTCGATAAGGTCTTAAAGCTTTATTATTTTGAATTAGACTCTATTCTAACCTAATAAAGTATATTTTGGCTTGTCGATTAGAATTTTGTTATTCCACTGGCTAAGCATTGTTGTAGCGTAATTTTTATTATCGTATATTTTTCACTTTTAGTGACGTCATTTTTAACCGACTCCGAACTCCGGAGTTAACCACTTTTCATGTTCTGTTTCCCTGGTGTTAGGAAGTGACTAAATGACTTATCTTACCCAACTACGCAGGGAGGGGTTGCGGTTTTGTTTTCGGACAAGGATCTTGTGTCACTTGGGTGACAGTGTCACGGGGCTGTCAGTTGTTATTGTCACACAAAATGACACTAGCGTTAGTCGTCATTTGTAAATTGTGACACATGAAAAATCTTATATCTTTAAACGAGCAATTCTTGTATATATATATATATATATAATGTTATTTTCATTATTAGAAAATGTCATTTTATTCGTGTTTTATCGAATACCGAGCTCGGTCAAATAGCTAGTTATACTTATGCTAAGTACTCACATACGGTTTTGCTCGATAGTTTTAATTTTAAATCGAGCAAAAACCACCGTGTGGACCGCAAAACTCACAGCTCGAAGGCGCGCATCGAGCCAGTTTAAAGGCTCGAATCAAGCCGGCTTGACAATTTTTTTGACACTAGTTTTTATTATTCGTAGCTAATTTCCTTCGAACAGGAGTAAAACCATCGAGCAATGCTGAATGTGTGTACGAAAGCCTGAGCCGTGGTTTTTACTCAACGTGATTGCTCGATCGAGCAAAACCGTATGTGAGTACTTACACTTAGATGACATTGACAGTGTTTGACACAATTGTCTTTGACATAATTTGCTAGATGCTGTCTACTAAACAGAGGGTAAGCAGGAATATTTTAAGCTACGTATTCGTAACCATATGAAACGATAGAAGTACTGGCGCTGTGCTGTCTTATCCATACTAATATTATAAACGCGAAAGTGTGTCTGTCTGTTACCTCTTCACGCCCAAACCACTGAAAAATAAAGTGGCATTTTATTAGAATTTTTGTCGGTCGCGTTGCCGCGAAGATCTGAATTAGTTGTGATCGGCTGGGTTTGATATAACGCGACCAAATTACGTAGGCCCGCCATATAAACAACTTCTCTTTTATGTTCCTATTGCCTCTTCCAATCTGAGTGTTCTTAAAACTGTACTCAACCTACATCTAGCCCCTATGATGATGATGAATGTAACCTCACACAAAGCGGAACAACAAGCATTCAACTACCAGGCACTCAGGAGTCGCGAGGGGCTTTTAGTGCACCATTACCGCACCAGTTGACCCAAACCGCCGCTCCAGTTACCGAGTGGCGCAGTGGCAGCATCACCTTCTGGAGTATTATGCGTTCCTGGTGTAGAAAAATGTTAGTAATGTGAAATATCTAGTATAAAAATGTGAAGGAATTGAATTGAATATAAAGCGGAAGAGTGTGTTAGTTTGTTTGAACGCGCTAGTCTCAGGAACTACTAGTCCGATTTAAAAAAATATTTCAGTTTTAGATGGTCCATTTATCGAGGAAGGCTAGCCTATAGGCTATATTTTTTTTTTTATGATATAAGGGGGCAAACGAGCAAACAGGTCACCTGATGACCTGATTTATTTGAAAGGGATTATTTGAACGCGCTAATCTCGGGAACTACTGGTCTGATTTGAAAAATTATTTCAGTGTTAGATAGCCCATTTATCGAGGAAAGCTTTATTTTATTACGCTTAAACTAATAGGAGTGAAGAAATAGAGGAAAATTTTGGAAAAAACGGGGGAAATTATTTGAAAGAGCTTATTTCACGAACTACTAGAGCATTTTTTCTGTTATTTAGGTGAGATAAGAAGTAGACCACGTGAAGGATCATAGGCTTTTTTGTGTACTAATTTGTCTGTGAAATATCTAATTTACGCGGGCGAAGCCGCGCGGAACGTCTAGTCCTTAATACTATGGACGTCTGTCTGTTTGACACGTCTCCACGTCTAAACTGCTGAATTAATTGTAAAAAGATTTGACCGTGGGGTATACCCGTATACGGTTCCCATGCGGTTAACGAATTTTCGCGAAAACAAATTAGCAGCCAACATCAGATGTTCTAATATGTAAGCGTGTTTCTGTCTGTCTGTCTACCTATGTTTTGTTTTTAGTATTTATTATTGTTATAGCGGCACCAGAAATACACAATCTGTAAAAATTTCAGAAGTCTAGCTTTAGCGGTTCTTGAGATACAGCCTGGAAACAGACAGGCCAGACATCGAAGTCTCTGTAATAGGGTCTCGTTTTTACCCTTTGGGTACGGAACCCTAAAAAGTAAATTTACTTCCTAGGGCTACCATGCAGTTCCTTATAATTTGTATTTTCCTATTATTCGAATGAAATCGCAAATAGCATGTTAGTAAATAAATATTAACTCTACAAACAAAATTTTGAGGCTTTTACTTCTGTAAATATTATGCTGCCTGCTTATAACATGTGTCATGGCCCATGGGAGTGACATGACACAGCAAATACGAGTTAAAACGTTTGAAAGAGTTGCCTAATATTGCGTATTGCTTCGTGCAGAAAGAGCATAGCGCGGGAACTGTACATTTTGTTGGGAAAAAAACATCCCATGTCCTTACTCCCAGCAAAAACGAGTTAAAACGTTTAAGGGTCCCCGCAGATATACAACTTTAAGTTGGCCGACTATCGTACAAACTACAGAAATAGATCAAGATAGAAGTAGGTATGAAAAAAGTGACACGCTCGTGTTCATACAAATTGGAGCGACATTGCGTTTCTATATTGATCTATTTCTATGGTTTGTACGATAGTCGGCCAACTTGAAATTGTAAGTCTGCGGGGACCCTAAGAGTTAATATTGCGTATTCCTTCGTGCAGAAAGCGCATAGTGCAGGAACCGTACATTTTGTTGAGAAAAAAATATCCCATGTATTTACTCCTTACTTACGATTTAATGCATCTTAATACAAATTAACACCTAGGTAAGTAAATCGATGCAGCGGTTTTTATGTCAAAAAGTGTCAGACACACTTACGCATTTACTATAATCAGTATGGGTAGCTATGTATTTTTAACCGACTTCCAAAAAAGAGGTGATTATTATATTAGTAGTTTATAATCGGTTCTGTAAAGTATAACAACTTTTGACGAAACCCATTAAAAACACAACCAATTGACATTTTTGTTTTAACAAACTTGTTAAAACACACAATATATCATTTTCCAATGTGTAAAGCAAAACGGAATCAACACTGAGAATCTAATACCGTGTCTATCTGACCGAAAAAAAAAACAAAAACTTTCGAATTCGAAGCGCAGATTCGAACACACTGACAGTTGACAGCTGACAGTGACAGCGCGCCAATCGAGCAAATTGCCGCGCTTTTTCGCTAGGATTAGAATTTTAGACGAAATATTTATATTGTGAGCTTGACATATCGTTTTAAAATATTTATTTTTATAACAGTGCTCAGTATATTGAGGGTTTTTGTTCTTTTTCGATATACCCGCATATTTCATCTCGCTAAAAATAATAAAATACGATCGCAGATTAAATTAATGCTTCAACTCCCAAGCGGTCGAATTCCACTCCTACATCGAGAATTCACAAGAACATAAAGTGTTGTTAAATTCCGATATTTGCAACGGACTCTCTCCTATTTCGAGATTTGATAAGAACTCAACTGAAGCGTTGTTAAATTTTGTCCTTTGCATCAATGGCTCACTCCTATTTCAAGATTTTATAAAAACTCTACGCGTTGTTTAATTTTGACATTTGCATCAATATCTCACTGCTAATTAAACCAGTTACCAGGCTATTATGAGTGTGTAAGAGCATGTAACATCCAATAAGCGGTCAGAGCGATTGTGTCCGAGTCGTTGAGTTTTCAATAACAGAACTGATATGAAATACGCGCACAACGGAAAATTATTGACAAAGGGCCTTTCAATAATCATGGAAGCCCTATAAAATTATAAATATAGGTAATGATACCTCCCACACCGGTTTCGGTGACGGTGGCTGGTTTAATTGTAACCAGGCGAGTTACGCAGGAGTAGATTTTTTTTTTATGAAATAAGGGGGCAAACGAGCAAACGGGTCACCTGATGGAAAGCAACTTCCGTCGCCCATGGACACTCGCAGCATCAGAAGAGCTGCAGGTGCGTTGCCGGCCTTTTAAGAGGAAATAGGGTAATAGGGGAAGGTAGGGATGGAAAGGGAACGGAATAAGGGAGGGTAGGGAAAGGAATAGGGAAGGGGATTGGGCCTCCGGTAAACTCACTCACTCGGCGAAACACAGCGCATGTTTCACGCCGGTTTTCTGTGAGGACGTGATATTTCTCCGGTCGAGCCGGCTCATTCGTGCCGAAGCATGGCTCTCCCACGTCTATAGATTTTATAATGCCCAAGTGTGTGCGCAGTATACAAGACCACACTCTCTCTCTTTCTTTACTCTCAAAACCCAGACGGACGGAAGGCCGACACGAATGGCGGGAGATCAGGCGCAGGACCGACTTTACATGCCCATCTAACGCATGGATCATCACTTGTCAGACAATCAGGTGATCAGCCTGCATAGTCCTAACCAAACTTGGAAATGACACGATTCCAACGCGGGAATCGAACCCACGACCTTCGAGTCAAGAGCCACACTCTAAACCACTGGATTATCGCGCTAAAACCGTACATTTTTCCGCCAATTATGTGCGTTTCTCTCATCTTATGTATTAGTATGATACAATGCGTGGATTATCTGCTATAGCCGGGGGCTCGCAGGAGCGGGGAGCCGCAATTGTTTGACCGACAACTAGGGTTTACACAATTTGGAAAAAAATACGAATATTATATGAGTGTGTCTGTTTGGTACCTATTTACGCCTGAATCTATTTAGACGTTTGGTATGAGATACTTTGAGCCCGGGAAGGGACGTGTGTCGAAAAATGTACGGTTTCTACGCCATAAACAATTTATTCATAGCAGATGTACCGACGTAATTTGGTCGGATTATGACAAGCCTAGCCAACAAAATGGCAAATTAGATTGCTGAGTGTTTTTCTCACTTTTCACAGTAAGTTAACTAAAATTTGGCATCAAAACAGCGCCCATGTATTATAGGACTACCAGAATTGGATGGCAAAAAGTGAGAAAATAAATTGACTCTAACAATACCGGGGTAATTGGAATAAAACATTTTGATCCGTTTTTTTTCCTTATAGCAGCTGATTCTGTGTGTGAAACATGCAAATATAAAAATGTATCCAATGATCAAGGATATTTTTTGAAAATCTGCCATCCAAATTTGCCATCAGATCCTGGTAGACCTATAATAGTTATAAGACTTGTAATAAGCAATATTAACTAACTCAAAACAACAACTCCCCAAAACTCACACTGTCCTCGGCTCTACGAGATTCGTAGCACTGCTACGTCGCTACGAACTTCGTAGCACCTCTACGAGTTTTTTTATTTTCTTATTTTCTCATTTGGCACAGCCCTGCGGACTAGACTAACTTATCCGCGTTACTTTTGTTGTTGTTTTTTGGTGTTAATCGCGTCTGCTTTGTGATAATTCCACAAGCGATATCGAACTCTATCCTATTGATATAAAGTATAATTTTGCTTGCACGAACATCCCTTTATCATAAGAGTTATTTTTGGTTTAATACGTGAAGGTTTTTCTGATTTCATCATCATCATCATTTAAGTTAATTAAGGGAGCGTGCTTAAATTATGTTTTTTTGAAGTTAAAACTCCTTTAGCAGCGTTGAGTTCATTTTGTAAGATGAGTGAAATGGATGTAAAATGAGTGGGATGTTAAACTCAGGAGTCAGGACATGTGACCTGATCGAAAATTCGTAAGACGGAGAGTAGACTGCTGGCGCGGCATAGGAGAAGAAGTACGTCATTTTTGGTGAGCGGCAAAAATGTGATGAATAATCGTAGCTTGGAGTTGGACTATAGATATGTGTTGCATCGAATAGGCTCCGAAACTACTACGCCGATATTGATGGAATTTGTTGTATACCTATGAGTAGACCACAGAGAATGACAAGTACAATACTTTAAATTGTATGTCCTTCTCTGATTATTGTTTCTAGCGTGAAACAGACAAGGTACTAGGTTAACATAACATCGTAGTAGCTATTGTAGCTTTATATTGTACAATCATCGCGTAGGGAACTGTACCTTTTGCCGTGACAATGAAAGAAAGGCTCAAATTATATGCGTCCGCCTGAACGCATAGGCGTAGCCAGGATCCTAGGGGGGGGGGGGGGGGGCATAGGTCTTTTCGGGGTGGCAGATTAAGAAAATCCTAGACTTCGAATTTTAACATGAGTATTGAAGGCGAGTTAAAAACAAAATATGAGCGAGCGAACTGGGGTTGAATGCCTCCCCTCTCACCCCTCTACTCTCTCCGCTCCAAGTTTAGGTATGAACTATGAATATTGAAACTCGTGAGCATTAGCGACCGATCCCTCTTGTAGCCATGCCCGTACCTCGCTACGCCCATGCCTGAACGTGCGGTTTGGCGGTTACGCCGCGAGATCACATGCAATTGTATGTAAATGTTGTATATGACATTCTCTTTGATGTAAATGACAGCGCGACCGCGTCGCTATTTCAATAAATTGTTACATACAGTTCGACAAGGCTTTATTTGAACGTGGCGAGAAAAGGAACTAAACGCTTCTATCATACAAAAACGTCATTTTTGACATGTGTTTGACAGTTCTGCTTTACCAGCAGCGCTCCCGTCAATGTCACCCACGTTCAAATAAAGCCTTGTCGAACTGTACATAATATTTTGCTTGTGATCTCGCGGTATAGCCGCCATACCGCGCGTTCGTGCGGACGCACATAAATTCAGTCAAAGAGATGATAAAGTGCCGAATAGCCTATTCACAGGTTCTTTGACAGATTCTCCATACTTCATCTGTCAAGTTAAGTGGTGGATAACCTATTCGGCACCTATCAAGAAGTGGTGAAACAGGCCCTTAGAGTTAGGTATTAGGTAGTGTTAAAATGACTTTCACATATACCAGGTTTTCATGACGTTGCAAGAGCTCTTCACTACTATAGCAAGGCCCAGTCTTCACAATACCATCTATTATTATCCAATACCAGGCGCACATAAGGCCGCAGCAGGCCATGGAGATAGATACCTTTGTATGAAACCGCCACAGACCACGCGCCATCATACTTTCGATGGCCGCTAGTGCGCTATTGGGCTTAGTTAGTCTCCCCCCTGCCCCCGGCGTCTCCCCCTTAGCCCCCCAGGGGAGACAGTTCGTTATAAGTCAACGCTGATTGTGGTTAAAAAAGTATTTTGTATTTTTTACAATATTCAACTTCGCTTTGTACAATCAGGGGTTTGCGTATGGCGGTCTATGCTAATGTTATAAAATAGAAAAGACTGTCTGTCTGTTGCGCCCTTATGATGAAGCGTTTTTGATAACATGAATATTTATTTTGTGTTTCGTAATTTTTGTAGCGGCAATAGAAAAACAAAATTAGTGAAATTGAAGAAAATGCTGTAGACAGCATAATGCATATACAGGATGTAACAAAAATAAGTGATAATACTTTAGGGTGTGCACGTGTTCCTTGTACTGTGAAAGTAGCAGCTCTGTAAGACGAAAATTTTTTTTCACTTTTGTATAGGCAAGGGCCCGAGCGTCACGTATTTCCCCATACAAAAGTGAAAAAAAAAATTTGGTCTTTCAGCGCTGCTACTTTCACAGTGAACTCTCTACAAGGAACACGTACACACCCTGAAGTATTATCACTTATTTTTGTTACACCCTGTATAATATATCGAGAACTGCGCTAGCTCTAGCTAATTAGTAGTCTAGTTCTCGATTTATTATAGACAAACAGACAGATGACAGTTGGACGGACAGACAGTTTAATCTATATAATAGGGTCACGATTTTACGGTTTGGGTACAGGACCCTAAAAATGCGCGGTTTCCGAGACATAAACCTCCGCAAAGTTTTGTCTTAATTTAGAATCCCACTTTTAACTAAAGTAGAAGAAATAGACTGAATTCTAGAAAAAGCGATAGTTTTTCTTTAAAAATGTACAGTTGCTGATGTGAAGAATTTTTGTGAAAAATGTACGATTGCCTTTAACGAAATTACGGCTAATCTATAATTCCCAATTTTAGCTTCTAGTGGAGTTCCCAGAGCGCAAAAATCGAGCAAACCTCCGATTTTTAATAATAGTGGATGAATATTGAAAAGAAAAAAAGGAATGTGTAGCTGACAGGCACAGCTGAGGTCGCAGCATAAAATTTTGGAGGGAGTCAGACAGTCGCGGGGGGGGGGGGGAATCAGTAGCGGTCATTGTCTCCCTGTCAAAAAACTTGGCATTTTCTATATACCTATTTGTCGCTGATATGGGGTAGCTAGAAATTTTCTTTTATTATTTGTCCCAGATTTGGGGGGGGGGGGGGGGGGTCATGTCCCCCCGTGACCCCCCCCCCTTCGGACCGCGCCTGGTAGCTGATAACTTGTGATAACATAAATAATAAAGTTTACCTATTGAAAAGTTGTGCTTTTGATTTTTTTATTATTCTCTTCCGTTTCAAGTAAAATCATAAACTGTACAATTTTGAAGAAAATCTGCATATTTATTTCTTTTTTCACAGCTGAGGTCGCAGCATAAAATTTTGGAGGGAGTCAGACAGTCGCGGGGGGGGGGGGGGGGAATCAGTAGCGGTCATTGTCTCCCTGTCAAAAAACTTGGCATTTTCTATATACCTATTTGTCGCTGATATGGGGTAGCTAGAAATTTTCTTTTATTATTTGTCCCAGGTTTGGGGGGGGGGGGGTCATGTCCCCCCGTGACCCCCCCCCCCCTTCGGACCGGACGAAAAAAAGTTGTTAAAGAACGTTTGTGTACCAAAGCGTACTATAAAGTTACTGATTTCATGAATGATAGTACGCCATGGGAATAAGGTCGCCCCCTGCAGAGCTGTTTCATTATAATATGTATAATAATTGTACATTCGTTGTATTTTATTTAGTCATAATGACACTGTTATTTTATAATATATTTTTTGTAATTTTCCATCTTTTTAGAAAAAGATGGCCCCGTGCGAGTTTCTTACGCCGGTTCTTCTCGCCGGGTTAGTTCCCGAACCGGTGGTAGGCATCTGTGTAGCCCCGACGTTCAGAGAATATTTGAAAAAATTTATTCTGAATAAAAAATTTTGAGTTGAGTTGAGTTGAGTTTTATACTTATGTAGTAAAATAATAAAATATGTTATTATTTTTTTGATTTGTATCGTTGCTTATATTCCAAAGAAAGAAAATTAGTTGAAAAAATATATAATTTAAATCAAAATCAAAAATATTTATTTCCAAATAGGTTAACAAAGTTAACACTTTTAGAACGTCGTGTCTACATGAGGCCTACCACCGGTTCGGGAACTACCCCGCCGAGAAGAACCGGCGTAAGAAAGGCGGCAAAAAGGTGGAATAACAAAGATAGTTTAAACTAATTTACGTTAAGTATGTAAGTACTTATAGTAAGTAAAAATATGGTACATTTATATAGAAGCGACCTATGGTATAATATTATAATCAGCTTATTTTTCTCAAGGTGTGCTATCATTGAGAAAATCAGTTACCTTATAATAAGCCTTAGCACACAAACGATCTTTAACAACTTTTTTTAAATTTATTAATTGAAAGATTTTGGACATCGTCTGGGATTTTATTGTATAGGCGTATACATTGACCTTTGAATTTAGATTTAAAATTAATATTTTTATATCTAGATGAGCATACCTCCAAATGTGCTTGGCGTGTGCCTCGCCAGATAAATGGCGTTCCTATTTTTCTTTGGTTTAAAATAGGAAGTTTAAAATTATTTCCTAGGCTTAACAAAGACTTCTATAAGTTAATGCGTATAACTTTTTAGCTCTTACTATATTAAATTTTCCGAAAATGTAGCACAAACTATTCACGTATATTTCGAAGAAAATCTGTATTTTATAAAAATTAATTTTATTCTGTTGAAACCTAACCAAGGTTTCAACAGAATAAAATTAATTTTTTATTTACTTTTTTCATTAATTATATTCGCTAAAACATACTTAAGGGAAAAATACAAATTAGGTTAAGAACTGATATTTTTTGTAATCAGGTAAGAATTTTCCAAACATAGATAGAAACATGCGTCTTTAGTATGTACGTGAGATTTGTAGCACCCAATTTTTTTTCTGGCTTTAAGTAGGAAGTTTAAATATATTTCACAGGCTAGAAAAAGCCTTTCATTTGCCGATGCATTTAACGTTTAAGCTCTTACTTAAATAAATTCTCGACAAATGGAGAAAAAAAATTTTGGTCTATTTTACACATTTTTGGAAATATTAAAACGTTTTAAAGTACTTAAGACTCATCATTTCTCTAAAAATTAAACACGCACAATAAGTACGTGTAACACACTTTTCTTTACGACTATGAAATCCTCCCAAACCCTTTTATCTTGTTTACGATGAGCGTTAATCTCTAAACACTTTGCAAGAATCTTTTAGTTTTATTTAGCTTCTTTCTTTTTTAAATTGTGTTCTTGGTTAAATTTCACTGTAAACAATCGGATAAGAGTCATTAAATAACAGGAACACGAAAAAAAAATTTTTCTTGACTAGTTTTGTATGGTGAAATATTAATTTTTAATTATGTAACTAAAAAATTAAAAGCACAAAAAATTTTTTGGTAAACTTTGCAAGTTATAGACATAGTGTAAAAAAGAAAATGAGACCTCGGAAACAAAAATCCATTAACTATCACAATTTTCGGACCTCTGGCGACTCCACTATTCAGTTTTGCTGTACAAATAGGCTATAGTTTGGCTAGATCGAGTTGTATTGTATAGTTAGAACAATTATAATTAACAAGTATAACACTGTAACTTGAGTTAAGTTGGACTCAAGTTGAGTGGAGGTTGAGGGGCATCTTACTTTGATTCTGTAATGCAGATTCGTGCCTTCATCATAATTATTGTACCTATGAAGTTCAGCCATCCATATATTAATACGCAAGCGAAAAACGTTGTATCCCTTTTGACGAAAAATGCGGAAACGTACGTGCATGAAATTTTGCACCGTTATAGTTTATATATCTGTCTGAATATGGTGAAGGAGTGCATCGAGCTAGTATTATTTTGAAATTATGCTTTTATCATACATTTTTTTAACAAATAAAACATTACACACACTACATAACGCACACTCAAGAAGATGACAGATTTTTGAGTGACAAACCTATACATACGAATTATTCTCTTTTATTTATGGTTGAAGTCTGTTGACAACAAGTTGACAAATTGAAAATGGATTATAGTTTTTTTATTGAATCTTAGATACTATTAGACAATGCTAACACGGCCAGTCTGAGATCAGCTGAGTCCCAGAGACAAGAGTTGAAAAAAAATATGATAAAGCTAATATTTTTTACAAAATATAGGTTGTATGATTCTCGCTGGAGAGGCAGCTGCATTTCCCTGAAGCTTGTGCTTCAATACCTAGTGAATTCCCAGCGGTAGAAAAGCATAAACACTCACCTGGAAAGGTTTGGACTGGAGGAAGATTCTCTTGAACTCGGGGCGTCGCCTGGTCGCCGGCCGGCAAAGGAAAACCCTTCGAAGACACCTTGGTGGGTGTGAAACTATAGCACCACAAATTCACCACGGTAGATTGAGCGCAATTCAGTCAGCAAACCTCTAACGAGACTGTTAATTTTTTAGTTCTAGATTTTTAGATCACAGACGCGCACACGCGATATCTTTCAGGCGGCCATATATATTTTTTCTTGCTCGCGCGCAGTGATTGGCGGGAGGCGATACGCGCGGTTGGCGGGATATTTGAAAGTGGGAGGAATTTAAGGAATAGGCTCATGTCTATACATTTTCCCCCCACTTGAAATTCACAAGGATTTCATAAGCAAAGTGATATTAATAGGGGATAGCTGTGCTCGAAATATAATAAACTTAAAAATAAATTAGGAAACTAAAGCTAATAAGGAAACACCATCTACCTTCTACGTGCTTGACAGTATTTCCCTAGCGATTACAGCATTAAGAAATTAATTAATAGGTAAAGGACAGACCTTTACAACTGGTCTACGTATAATTCTTCCGTTAGCAGTTCGGAGAGTAACTACTCGAACTACTTTATCTGAACCAGTATGAACCTGTTCAACGCGAGCTAGTTTCCACAATAGAGGTGGAAGATTAGGTTCATTAACGACCACTAAATCATCTTTCTTTAAATTAGGGGATTCTGAGAACCACTTATTTTTCTGTTGGAGCGTGTGGAGAAAATCACGCTGCCAAACGCGCCAAAAACTCTGAGTGATCTTTTGAATCATCTGCCATCGAGAACGTGGACAACGGTTTTCATCACGAAATTCTTCCGGTAATGAAACCAAAGGACCTCCCGTCAAAAAGTGTCCGGGAGTCAAAACGTCAGATTCCTGAGGATCTGGTGACAATAGGCAAAGTGGCCGCGAATTTAATACTGCTTCTACTTTGGTTAAAACCGTTATAAATTCTTCTAAAGTGAGCACTTGGGCACCGACAACTCGCTTAAGATGATATTTTGTCGATTTGATACCGCTTTCGAAAATACCTCCGAAATGAGGTGCACCCGGAGGATTAAATTTCCAAGTTATTTGACGATTTGCCAAGCCGTCGGATATTTCTTGATTATGTTTACTAAGTTCGTTTATAATTTCGTTCAAATGCCGATTTGCTCCTACGAAGTTAGTCCCACAATCGGTAATAATAGTTTGACACATTCCCCGGCGAGACACAAAACGGTCAACAAACAAAGAGACAAAGATATGCCTTATAAGTTTTAGCGTCTCGACGGCGACTTTCCTTCAAACAAAACGGGCCACCAAAATCAATTCCCGTGGTTTGAAAACAGCGAGAAGGCCTTAGTCGAGCCGCGGGCAATTTACCCATGACTGGTTGCCTAGCAACTGGGTTTATCTTGAAACATCGCACGCACTTGGATAGTACAGTACGGATAAGAAGTCTTAATCCAACTATCCAGAATTCTCTTTGGATTAAAGACTGAAGGGTTCGAGGACCACAATGTAAATATTTTAAGTGGAAATGTTCGACAATGAGTCGAGAAAGATTACATGCCTTAGGCAAGAGTAGAGGATGTAAAATTGATGGAGAAAGGTTCGCGTCATCAATTCGTCCCCCCACTCGCAATAAACCATCCTGATCTAAGAATGGAGATAATTTTTGAATAGATTTTTCACATTGCTCGTGCCTTTGCACTTGACTGACCTGGGAAGTCATAAAATGACCTTGAGTGAATTTAACTAAAGTTTTCATTGAATTATCAAGCTCAGAACTAGTGAGCGCGGAAATTTTACGGTCCGACCTACGACGGCACCTAGAATTTGAAATAAACCGTAAACACCAGGCTAAGGTTCTTTGAACTTTAGTAAGAGTTGAAAACTTTGAAGTTAAAGTCAGAAGTACGTTTTCGGTTTGCACAACGTGAAAGTTCTCTGTAGCTAGAGTTTTTAATTCTGGTAACTCTTCTTTAGGAAGGAGCACTTGTTTTGAAGACCAAAGATTAGGCTGCAACTGCAACCACGGCGGACCGGTAAACCAGAGTGGGTGGTCAATGAGATCTAGACATGAGACACCACGACTGCTACAGTCAGCCGCGTTGTCTTCAGTAGATACGTAATACCACTTATCAGGGCTGACCAAATCAGTAGCCTGAACTACACGATTTGCGACGTACATTTGAAGCAAGTGCGGTGCTGTGTTTAGCCATGATAACGTAGTCGTGCTGTCGGAGTAAGCTCGAACCGAACTAATGTCGACCTTGTCCTTAAGAAGATTATACATATGATTCAAGACCTTTGCTAGAAGCACTGCTGCGCTTAGCTCGAGTCTGTTCACTGTTGTCGGTTTCAACGGAGCTACTCGGGATTTTCCTATCAGTAAGCTAACAACTGTGGAACTGCACGCATCAGCAGGAACGACACACATATACACACAACAACCATACCCTTTTAATGAACCATCACAGAATCCCACTAAATGAACTTCTTTCGGTGTCGAAGGTATTACAAGCCTTGGAAAAACAATTTTCTGTAAATCCGCTAAATTTGCAGCTATTAGATGCCACCTTTTGGCGAGCTCTGGAGGAATATCTTCGTCCCAGGACAAGTTCAATCACCACATGTCTTGTAGCAATGACTTAGCGGCAAAAACTACTGGACAAATCCAACCCAAAGGATCGAAAATTCGAGCAACAATTGAAAGTATTGATCTTTTAATAAACCTGACGTCGAAAGAGTCCGAAAAGTGATATGAAAAATTATCGTTTGATGGGTTCCAACGGATACCTAAAATTTTGACAAATTCATCTCCTGATATTTCGAAGGATTTGGAAATTTGACAATGATCCAAAGGAACATCAAAAAAAAGGACTGGGCTCATTTGAGCTCCACTTGCGAAGCTCAAAGTGGCCTTTAGACAATAAAGACGTAAGATCCGCCTTTAACTGCTTGGCTTCCTCGAGAGTTGAGCAGCCCGTGGTTACGTCATCCATGAACGTCTCTTTGGTTAGCACTTCTGACACACGACTTGGAAACTCAGAATCGTGGTCTTCTGCTAACTGCCTAAGAGTTCGGATAGCCAAATACGGAGAGCTACTAACTCCATAAGTTACAGTATTAAGTTCATATTCCACCAAATTATCGTTTGGATCATCAAGCCATAATACATGTTGGTAACGCCTGTCTTCAGGTCTTATTAAGATTTGCCGAAACATTTTAGAAATGTCGCACGTGAAAACAACCTTATGTAGGCGAAATTTAGTAATTAAGTCGATAATATCGATTTGAAGCTTTGGCCCAACATGCACAAAATTATTTAAAGAAACATGGCTAGAAGTCTCGCTACTAGCATCAAAGACTACTCGTAGCCGTGTAGGAGCGCTTTCCGGACGCACCACACAATGATGTGGAATTATATAACGATCAGTAGACGAAGCATCTGCAGGCTGCATGTGTCCTGGGTGTTCGTACTGATTCATAAACTCCTTATATTCCCTTTTTAATTCGGGCTGTTTATTAAGACGTTTTTCCAAATTAAAGAAACGATAAGACGCGTGACTATAAGAATCACCCAAAGGCGGAGAATCACCTTCAACATAATAGGTACTACATAACGACCATCGGAGGTGCGATATGTACCTATCTTATATTTGTGTTCACAAATATCGTCCTCGGGACCGGAAATTTTACATTTCGGCGGTTCCTCGGACTCTCAGAACTGTTGCACGATATTCTCGAGCGCCGAGGAAGACGCGAGAAGTGACGTAACAGGTTGACCAGGAACGTGAGATTTCGTGTTTTGAAAATACTTGCCGGTAACGACCCAGCCGAACACACTAGACAAGGCGCACGGTAGTCCGGGGCCGGGCGAAAAGCGCGATGCGGTATATATTTGATCAAAACATTCGACACCTAACAAAAGATCGATCGGACCCGATTTATTAAAATCGCAGTCGGCGAGATCGAGGTGCTTAACCGATTCGTTGCCACCTTCATTTTCACGAATTCTTACCACAGGCCAAGCAGTTTGTTCGATGACGCGCCATAAGCGTCATCGGCCCTGCTAAACGATGACGCCCCACGTGCGGCATTGGCCACTGGTTGTGTTTTATGCACATTTAGACTAAGGAATTGTAATTACAGTATAAAAAATTAGTTTTAACGTGTTTTTGAACAATCCTTGCCGCGCCTGGCGCGTCATCGGCCTCACTGAATCTTTTTAAATGACGCGCTGAGCGCGGCAGTGGCCACGAATCGGTTAAAATGATCCTTGACCGACAACGGCAACGTAGCGGAAGGCATTTGAAATGTAATTTTAGGTAAAACTACAAATGGTAAGTTAAACTTTGGTGATTCACTCGAACGAGGTATTATCGAACCAAAAGTATAACCTTTTATATTACAAACACTATTTTGTCCTAATCCGGTCACACTTAAATTACATTTTTTAATATTTAAACCTAATCGACGCGCACACGCAGTCGTAATAAAACAATCCATCGACCCGCTGTCTATAAGGGCGCGCGCATACTGTAGCGAACCGTCGCGCGTCGGCGCGGTAGATGCGCACGACCGCCGAACCTAATATCTTAGCGGTAAGGCCCTGATCGACAGGAGACTCTGTGCTGGTGGCGCCTGTCAGAACGGTACTAGCACCGTCCGACGAGTTCGAATCATTCGTACGAGACACCTTTTGTTCAACATGTAACATCGTATTATGTCTGCCGTTACAAACGAAGCAAGTCGATTTTGATTTACAATTTTCGCTAGTGTGACCCGGCCTTAAACAATTTATGCTCAATTTTAATTCGCGTACGAAGTTTTGTCTTTGTTCTAAACTCATAGAATGCATTTTACCGCATCTATAAATTGAATGACCTTCATTACAGCATGAACATAACATCTGTTTATAACTATTGATAAGATGCGTAGGCTTATTGGAAGCTACAAACGACGATCCCTGCGAGCGACTACCGCCGCTAACCCTATTGACGCCACGCGATTGTTTACTAATTATTATGTTCGATGGGGCGGTCATAACATTAGGTTGACTCACCTCCAGAACCTTTACATAACTTTGTAAGTATGATATTAAGTTATTAAAGGTCGGAATCTCGTTAGTATTTTGTAGCTCAAACCGCCTTTTAGTTTCGATGTCGAGAGGTCGAGAAGCGATATAAAATAGTATAAATTCAGACAAATCCTGAATACCTAAGGCGCGCAAGGCGTTGACACTTTCATATAAAGTATTTGTAAATACTGATAAGTTATTAAGAGCCCATATGACCCTAACTTGACTACATACTTTAACCTAGATCTCAAAATCTGTAAGGTCTAGAAAACTGATTTTTTGACACAAGTAACTTCAGTTCATAAAGATTAAATGCTCAAGACGAAAACACGATTACTCAAAAAATGCTCGATAGTTTCTTTTTTACAAAAAACCTTGTTTTAGACACATTTTTGCTTGGATCTTCGAAGTTTGCTGTCATTTCTTTAATCTTTTTTAATATCTAAAAAGGTATTGATAAAACCTAAATTTGCTCAAAACACTTTTTTCATAATCATTATAGTTCGTCTTTTATTCAAGTAAAACTAACTCGGCGATGATTCCGCGCCGTCCTTTTTCACCTGGCATATGAAAGACGGGCGTGAGTGTGAAGAGAGAAGGACGATGTTTGATTTTTAGAGTCAGGTGAGCTCTTAAGAGACGGCTTTTGTATCGGTGTTAATTGAAATAACTTTTCTAAGTAGGCCGTCGCTAGGACGCGCTTATTGTCATACCTATCTAAAAGTGCATTATAGACAACATTATAATTGCTTGAGTAATCGGTACGCCCTTAGCCAATGTCAACGCGGCTCCGGACAGGCGCGATAGTAGATAATGAAACTTCTCGATATCCGACGATTCATTTTTTGTATAAGCGGAACATAACTATCTATAAATGTCTGCCAATTCTCAATACGACCGTCAAACTTAGGAATTTCTAATTTAGGTAATTTAACGCGAGTAAAGGAAGAAGACTGATGTCCAGATTCCGTAGGCTTCGAGGCAGTATTCGTACCGAGCGAGTCGGCAAATTCAACCGCGGCGTAATATAATTAGTCAAAGGAAAACAAAACACTATTATCGAAATCATATTTTGGATTTAAGCTCAATTCAAATTTATTTATCTGTTCGTGTGATTCAATAAAATTAGCACGAATTCTATCTATATTTTTGTACCTCGCTTTAAATGACGCGAGTTTTGTAGAATCCTTGCTAATCTCTTGTATTAAGAGCCCATATGACCCTAACTTGACTACATACATTAACCTAGATCTCAAAATCTGTAAGGTCTAGAAAACTGATTTTTTGACACAAGTAACTTCAGTTCATAAATATTAAATGCTCAAGACGAAAACACGATTACTCAAAAAATGCTCGATAGTTTCTTTTTTACAAAAAACCTTGTTTTAGACACATTTTTGCTTGGATCTTCGAAGTTTGCTGTCTTTTCTTTAATATTTTTTAATATCTAAAAAGGTATTAATAAAACCTAAATTTGCTCAAAACACTTTTTTCATAATCATTATAGTTCGTCTTTTATTTAAGTAAAACTAACTCGGCGATGATTCCGCGCCGTCCTTTTTCACCTGGCATATGAAAGACGGGCGTGAGTGTGAAGAGAGAAGGACGATGTTTGATTTTTAGAGTCAGGTGAGCTCTTAAATCGTAGATGATTTGTACATTTTTAAACTCGAATTCGCGACGTTTAATGTAAGATTGCAATTTGGCTCCCGCCATTTTGTTTTACCTTTATGACTTGGAAAAGGCTGAACAAACACTTTTCTCAATTTACGAATGTAAATAGTATTTCACTATCTAGACATTGACGTAATTAAAAAAAATAATATTAAAACCTTTACTCCCTAGATTTACCTAAATATTTCGAGCACAACCACACCCACAAATAACACTACAAAATTCAAGTCAATGCAGTGCCAATTTCACTATTTAAGTACCTACTAAGATAAGTTTAATTTTGACAAAACTCCACTTATGTCTCAGATGATTATGAAATTATTTTATTTAATGAAGAATGAATTTCAATGCAAAAATTTATAAATTGTAGGTGTAGGTAGTAATGGCGGACGCTTGCTGCGACCGTAGCAACAATGATAGTTAAGTTACTCAGTTAATATTTTGAAATAATAAGTTTTAATTCGTCTGAAAGACGGAAAATGTTATCTAATTTAATTAATAAGCGAGGTAATTGATCGGCCTTAGTTGGCGACGAAATTAGTCCTCACAGGAGGCACCATAAAAAATGTATGATTCTCGCTGGAGAGGCAGCTGCATTTCCCTGAAGCTTGTGCTTCAATACCTAGTGAATTCCCAGCGGTAGAAAAGCATAAACACTCACCTGGAAAGGTTTGGACTGGAGGAAGATTCTCTTGAACTCGGGGCGTCGCCTGGTCGCCGGCCGGCAAAGGAAAACCCTTCGAAGACACCTTGGTGGGTGTGAAACTATAGCACCACAAATTCACCACGGTAGATTGAGCGCAATTCAGTCAGCAAACCTCTAACGAGACTGTTAATTTTTTAGTTCTAGATTTTTAGATCACAGACGCGCACACGCGATATCTTTCAGGCGGCCATATATATTTTTTCTTGCTCGCGCGCAGTGATTGGCGGGAGGCGATACGCGCGGTTGGCGGGATATTTGAAAGTGGGAGGAATTTAAGGAATAGGCTCATGTCTATACATAGGTAGTAGTCCTAATGTCGTTGAAACTAAGGTCGAATTTCGACCATTGGGCGATCTCTAGTAATCTTAAATCTTCATTAAATTAAAATTAAGTATCAATAAAGAGTTGGAGTGTAATTCAAATCTTCACACATTTCTTTTTTTCATATCAGGAAGTCGGTTATTTAACACCACCATCGTGGGTATCGCAGACACAATAATAATAATAATATCTATGGACGCTTCACACCACGTCAGTCTGGCCCCGTGCTTAAAGTATCTGAAGGACTTGTGTTACAGGTACCAGACAACGGATGTGTATTTAATACTTTTATACTATACATATATTTAAGATTTTTATTATATCATACACATATTTAATACACATCCAGACCCGGGAACATTGAAAACTTTTTGTTCCGTCGGCGGGATTCGAACCCGCGAATCCCGACTTGAGCTGCCACACACTCAACCAATTGAGCCACAGAGGTCGTCAACTGTTATGCGGCAGCCGGCTGCGGCTTGGGGATTGATGAGTTAAAGAGACTTTTTAGTGATTTACATTCTACTAGATGTTTCCCGCAACTCCGTTGCGCCAAAACTCGTTTATCGCGCGGGAACCGTACATTTTTCCGGGATAAAAAGTACTTATCCAATGTTTTTGTCCGGGACTTAAAGTATCTCCATGCCAAATTTCAGCAAAATCGGTTCAGCGGTTTGGGCGTGAAGAGGTAACAGACAGACAGACAGACAGACAGACAGACAGACATACAGACAGACAGACAGACGGATAGACAGACAGACGCACTTTCGCATTTATAATATTAATATGGATATGGATTTTACTGTTTGCTACCCCAGACTAAATCAAAAAAGAAACGAAACTGCATCAATGTTGTATTAGACAGTAGAATCACGATATAGGTAGTCGGTCAAGTTCCCAATAATTGGACCAACGCCTCCGTGGTCTAGTGGTTAGAGCTACTCTCGACTCCGGAGGTCGTGGGTTCGAATCCCACGTTGGAAAAACGTTATTTCCAAGTTTGGTTAGGACAATGCAGGCTGATCACCTGATTGTCTGCCAAGTAAGATGATCCATGCGTCGGATGGGCATGTAAAAAAGTCGGTCCTGCGCCTGATGTTTCCCGGTCGTGTCGGTCTTCCGTCCCACTGGGTTATGAGAGTAAAGGAATAGAGAGTGCTCTTGTGTGCTGCGCACACACTTGGGCACTATAAAATCACTCCTGCGTAACTGGCCTGGTTTCAATGAAACCGGCCACCGTCACCGAAACCGGTGTCGGGAGTATTATTATTATTATTAATTGGACCAAAAGAAAATCAGCTTCAAATATTTTGAAAGTCAGCACGTAGGTATTGACGTGGAGATATAGAGACGAGTTTTACTTTCAACGTGATGATGCATTGTTTTACTACTTAACGTTACTTGAAGTATAATATTTTGACTCATTGATAACTGAACCAGAAGAGACTGAAGAAACACGACTTCGCTCCAAAGAATATTCAGCATTTGTGCTTAATAAAATCAAGCAAAATGTACGATTTCAAGAGTATACCCTAATTTCATTAAAATTCAGCGCGTTTTTCAACATTTCATCCTGTAAAATGCACGGTTTCAAGAGGTCCAAGAGGTCATAACCAAAAACTTCTGTTTAAATAGATGTCTTTGGTCATAACAGAGTTGTATTATCTGAACATCTGTCACTTCAAAATAAAACTATTTCTTTACTTGTGCCTTAGGGCGGTTAATGTTTGTTCCCTAAGGGCTGAGGGTGAAAAGTTACTTAACTATATTACGAGTTCTAAACAAAGTTATATAAGATGAGAAATCTTATATTTTTTATGAAATAAGGGGGCAAACGAGCAAACGGGTAACCTGATGGAAAGCAACTTCCGTCACCCATGGACATTTTCATTCGTTGCCGGCCTTTTAAGGGGGAATAGGGGAGGGTAAGGAAATAGGGAAGGGTAGGGAAGGGAATAGGGTAGGGGATTGGGCCTCCGGTAAACTCACTCACTCGGCGAAACACAGCGCAAGCGCTGTTTCACGCCTGTTTTCTGTGAGCCGGTGGTATTTCTCCGGTCGAGCCGGCCCATTCATGCCGAAGCATGACTCTACCACGTGGTATATTTAAAGAAAACTAAATGATTAGGCAGATGTTGTTTTTAGACTTTTTACCCCCGAAGCAAATAGAAAAGTGTTATAAATTTGTTTTGTCTGTTTGTGCGTAAAGCATAATATTATGCAACTATAGACTAACTACATAGATGACATACAACTCTATTGCGAGAGTTCATCGCGCGGGAACCGTACATTTTTCCGGGATAAAAAGTATCCTATGTCCTTTCCCGGGACTCAAAGTATCTCCATAGATCATAACTTTAGCAAAATCTATTTTTAACGGTTCGGGAGTGTCGAGTTTACAGAAACATTATAATAATTAGTATCGATAGTAATTACTTAATTAGTAACCAAGCGGGTTAAGGCTAATTTTGAAATAGTTTTTTTGTTTACTTAAAAGCTGACAATAGCTACGTCCACACTATGCGCTTTCATCTTCAATTTTGGTCATATTCTTTCATTCAACTTTCGTTTTGGCGCTTTCAATAATTAAATGCATCAACGAATGCAACGCCAACCATCATTTTTGATAACAAAGCGAAAGTTTTGAATACGGTCAGAGGGCATGCATTGCGGGCATGCCTCACGTTCCCTGTTGACTGTGCTATAACGCATGCCCTTGACGAACAGAAAAACGCACAGTTTGGATAAAGCTATTGATCGAGAGTGTTTTTAGCAATATTTCAAAAAAATAAAGTGCAATTTCATTTTTACTCACTTTCTTTCATTTAAAGTATGACTCACAAAAGTCTGATACAGAAACAAAAGGACCATCGGAAAAGGTACAGTGTCTTGCCAATGGCAGCGAGCCAACTTTCAGAATTAAATGTTACTGAGAAATGTAATTAGTTCTATCGCCAGACTGACGAGAGTGCGGCCACAGGACAGACGGATTTTTATATTATAATGGCTACTAGTGTTTGTAAAAATAGCAATAGCAATAATAAATTTCATAATTGTTAAGTGGCCATTAGCAATAAAATAAATCGTACTATTAATTATTATCGGAGACTAAGGCTGGGTTGCACCAGAGGCGTGGGTAAAGTTAAAGTTATTTTTATAGTTAAATATGGCGTCCTTAGCTATAACTTTAACCGGAGAAATTCACGTATGTGCGGAGTTAAGGACGCCATAATATTTAACTTTAACCAAAGATTTGACATTTTGCACTGTAGTTATAGTTAAAGCGAGTTACAGTTAAAGTTAGTTAGTGCAACCCAACCTTAGCGAAAGCCTTTAAAAAACTTTTACTAACTAAAATTACAATTAATTTTAAAGAGATGGAATTAGGAAATAGAAAGTCGATTAATTAAAATTCGACCGATTTGGAGATTGGAATAGAACTGAGCTGTGTCCGGCGCTCGAGCAGCGTCTCTCCTATTTTATGCTGACAAAGGAAAAAATAAGTGTAAGCACAATAATTGTGGGGTTATAACAGTACTTGCTAAAATACGATTGGTAATTATTATTGTGTGCAGCAATAATTCTTCTTCCGCCATTGAGCCCTATCCTGCGCTACCTCCTGCCAGTTACTGACTTGAAGGTCACGCATACTCTCTCCAGCGATACCTGGGGCGTCCAACAGGACGACGGCCTGTTGGACGACCCTTATACGCTCTTTTTACCCCGCGATCCTCTCCCATTCTTTCCACGTGGCCCAGCTCATTTCGGAGGCCAAGATCCACTTTGGGTCGCTGAGCCAGCGGAGTTAGTTAGTTAGCAATAATCTGTGATCATGAAAAAATTCACGTCCGCGCTGTATCGCTGTTATGCACCGCTGCGTGACTTGAACTTGCTATTTTTCACCCGATGCGAACGCGAGCGGTTATACCGAGAGTGCCGCGATTTTAGCAAATAGCAAAGCAAACGAAGAGACTCTTCGTTTGTTTGTTTGAACGCGCTAATCTTCGAAACTACTGGTCCAATTTGAAAAATTCTTTCAATGTTAGATAGACCATTTATCAAGGCTATATATTATTATTACGCTAAGACTAATAGGAGTAAAGAAACAGAGGAACATGTGGAAAAAACAGGGAAAATTATTTGAAAGGGCTTATCTCACGAACTACTAGAGCAATTTTTATGTAATTTGGCACAGATAAAAAGTAGACCACGTGAATCATATGATCATAGGGTATTTTTTGTGGGCTAATTTGTCTGTGAAATTCCTAATTTACGCGGGCGAATCCGCGCGGAACGTCTAGTGTCTTTATACAAAGACTTAACTCATCATTTATTAATGCTTCCTAATATAAAAGTTGAAAGACTGAAGTCCACCAAATGCTCATATAAAATTCTCATAAACCTTTTTTAAGAAATATATTTTCCGTATAACATAAACATTTTTACAACGTCGTAAAGTTATACATAATGAATATATTGTGAGGGACAGACAAACATGCACTAAATATTATACCTACTAGATGGCGTCCGCAACTCCGTTGCGCCAAAATTCGTCTATATCGCGTGAACCGTACATTTTTTGGTGATAAAAGTATCGTTAATCGTATGTCGCACCCGTCTTTCAAAATGCCTGCGTGCGTCTGTAAAAACAGCTAAGCAGTTTTAGCACACTGATGAGGGTATTTGAAATTCTATTAGCCACCAGCTATCCACAGGGATTGTCGATCTAGAAAAAAAAGATAAAGACAAGAAATAACTATGGTTTCTTGGAAAATAGTTCCTGTTTTAAAGTAAATAAGGTCGTTGATTCATCGACAACAGGAATCATTTTTTATGTAGGTAAGTTTTTCGAGCAATTTTTACGACCTATTGTTTTGCGAGCTCGGATTTTATAAAATGTTACACAATTTGTCCAGCACTTTGGCGATGTAGATTCATTGAGGGTGGAATCATTAATTTTCCCACGCTAAACAGTGGGTAAGTAATAAAAACAGTTCACAAAAAGCACTTAAAAATAAAATAACATTGACAATGAATCTACGACCTTATTTACTAGGATCTTTTATCAAAAAAACTATACTTATGTTTTGTCTACGAAGATCGGAAACCAATTTCAACAATGATATTCTATGTTGAATTTCAACCCCGTGCTAAGCAAGCAGGTGCCATTAGATTCTGTCGTGTCAAACTGCTGTCATAATATGTCATGATATCGGTGGCATGTGTCACGATAATATGCCTATTTGACACGATAGACAACTACATAGCGGCACCTGCAGGCTTAGCATAACAACAATAAACATGGGAAAGAATCAACATACTGACAGATTTTATCGACAAAATGGCGGATTTCCATTGTCTAGCTGTCACTGTCTATTCTTCCGTAAAAAGAAAACGTTTCTATGGTGACCATTGTAAGCCTGCTGGTGCCAAATAGAATTTTAAACACCCTTATTAAAAAGGTTTTCATCATTTTCATACAAAATTTCATCTAAATCGATTTAAGCGTGAAAAGGCTAGAGGCAGACACACTTCACATTTATAATATTAGTAAGGAGTGACTCGCTGAAGTATAATAAGCTGCTGTGGACAGTCGGCGATAATGAAATGAACGTTTCTGCAGAACCCGACAGTGAACAGACTTAAATCACTGGACAATCGCATTACGTAGGGAGGAGGCACTGTCGATAAATTACGAGAAACAAGAATTTTAAATACTATCTATCCTCTCATCTGTCAAGCGCTCAAAATGGGCGCCAAAAAAGTATAAGCCAGCTTATATTGTTTCTGTCCTTGTTACATTTCCTACAACGTAAACAATAAAACAGAGATGCAAATAAAAAGCCGCTAACACATTAGGGTGGACGGTATGTCAAGTGTAAACCATTTTTTGTGATGATTTTTAATGAGAGTAATTAGAAATTGAAATTTTTTCGAAAATGGCGTGAGTGTTAAGCTATACTAATATTATAAATTTGAAAGTGTGTCTGTCTGTCTGTCCGTATGCCTGCCTGTCTGTCTGTCTAGTTACGTCTTCACGTCCAAACCGCTGAATCGATTTTGCTGCTATAAGTCCCGATAAAGGTCATAGGATACTTCTTATCCCGCAAAAATGTACGGTTCCCGCATGATAAACGAATTTGGGCGTGGGCGTCATAATTGTGGACTACATCCAGAAGAAGACGACACTGCGCCTGAGGGTCGAGGTTAACTTTAGCTCCTTTGTGGTGAGAGTACCGACGAATCTTCTGTCGACTTTCGAGGCGCCGGAGTTCTGGCCGATGGATGTGATTTACCGGAGGTTCCGGGGGAGACTCCGGAACGAAGCGAGTCACGTCGCCGACAAAACGTGACAGTGTTAGTTTTTAAGAATATATATAAAATATGTATGTTAGTTTTAAGGTATTTGTTATATAATGGGCCTCTGATGCCCGAAATAAATGATTTGATTTTATTTGATAAATAAGTGTGCAAATATTTTTTGATCCGTGGAAATCACTCGAAGTTTATTGACCGAAATTTTTTAGCATAGAGCGGGCTGATTATGATGTAAGGGACATTACTATGTCTCTCGCATCATAATGGGTGAGTTGAGAACACATTTGATCATGATAGTTTTGAAGCAAATAAACTATATCAATAATATATAACACTCATCTTTTTCGTCGGGGATAAATAAAATTAAATAAATAAATAAACTTGTACAACATTATAACGATCAATCATCAAACATTATAAAAAATAAATTGATGTGATTTGACTTTGGATACATTTAATACACACACAGATACACTTCTGCCTTTATAATATTAGTAAGGATTATCGATAAAATTTAATATTTCATCGACATGTCACCACACTAGCGCGTAATGAGAGTAGAGTGTAATGGTTTTAAAAATTAATGTAGCGGACAGATCTCCGCGGCCAGGCGCGAGCTGACACTGTACAGAACCCCCATGATATTATATTTTATTACTTTATACTTTACTAGTCCCCGAGCTGATGAAAAAATCTACATCCATACTAATATTATAAGCTAGCTGTACCCCGCGGTGTTACCCGCGTTTTATAAGGGTCAATTTATACTAGCGTAGAGTCGAAGCGCATCGAAGCGAATTATTAAAACTAAACATAACAAATTCAACCTTAACTCCGAAGCGTTAACGCACTTTATTTCTTCTGAGAATTTAAAAAGGTGCGCGCATCCGTGCGAATTTGTGTGGCTGCGCCCCACCAACGCCGATTGGCCTCGCAGAAGTCTCGCAGAACTCCGTGTTTTGAGTGTGAAGAGATAACAGACAGACAGACAGAGACACTTTAGCATTACACTAATCATAATATTATCAAATAATTATTTATAAAGGCGAGAGTTTGTGAGTGTGTATGTGTTACTTCTTTAGTCTAAGCGGCTGGATTGATCAATAATAAAATTTGGTATGAAGTAAGTTGATACCTTGGATTAACACATGGGCTACTTTTTACTGCGGAAAAATATCACAATTTATTTTCCCTTAGGGTCAATTTATAATAGAGCAGAGTCGAAGCGAAGCGTAGCGTATTTCCAAAAGCTGAACACAGAAAATTCAACCTTAACTCCAGAGCGTAACGCATACAATACATCTGCGAGGCCTATCAGCGTTGGCCGGGCGCATTCACGCGAATTCGCGCGGATGCTCACGCCTTTTTTAATTCTCAGAAGTAGTAAAGTGCGTTAACACTTTGGAGTTAAGGTTGAATTTTTGATATGTCCAGTTCTAATAATTTGCTTCGATGCGCTTCAACTCTGCGCTAGTATAAATTGACCCTAAGTAAGAAGTCTGTACCATAAACCATTCTGTTACTTACGGACAGAGGCACTATTGCATTTTTATTATTAGTGTTCCGAATTGTATGTTTGGTTGGTTGGTTGGTATAATTAAAGATAGACTTGACAAAAATTACTTTATTGTTACTTGTATGTGCGAACAAAGAGAATAGAAAGGTGAATGACAAAATGACAAAGCAAATTCATAAAATATTAATAATGTGGAAGGTATTTGAAATATCAATTGGTGGGTAGTAAGAAATGTTAGCATGCCGGTGGTTGTAAATTTATCATGTTGCTATTTAGTAGTCGTATGCGCTCGAACAATTAGAAAGAAAGTGAAGATTAGAATGGCCACCTAGTTATAAACAAATCTCAAAAAAGATAATTCCAAATTCAAAAGGCGCATTCATAAACCCGCGTTCTAAATTTGAACCGGCGTGTCCGGTCCCGGCCGGAAGTGGGGGGAGGGGGAACAATGGCGGGAGTTGAAAGAGTTTTGTGGTTCCGTAGTCTGTGATGAAAACCTTAGAAAGTTTTGCTTGTGGGATGAGATTTTTTTGGGATTGGACGTACAGTAATGTCAAGCCATACCATGTTTAGAATACGTTTACTGATTAATGTAATACTGATTAATGTTATTATGTATTAATTATAACGATTACGTGTCTGAGTAATACGACAGATAATAATTAAGTTATTCTGTGTTTGGGAGAAAATAAATGTCAAAAAAATCAATCATGAAAACTTTATGTTTACTAAGAAGTAAGATATCACCAGATACTTTAATATATTTTATTTCCTAATTTTGCAGTACCTAAATCTCATCTAATATATTAAAAGAGGTCGGGTTTTCCTTCCTGACGCTATAACTCCAGAACGCACGAACCGATTTCCACGGTTTTGCATTCGTTGGAAAGGTCTCGGGCTCCTGCGAGGACCTGCGAGGACCTGCGAGGTCTATAGAAAAAAAATCAGAAAAAACTCCAAGAGAAAAGCAGGAAAACAGGGAAAATCATTTTATGGCAAAACAACGTTGCCAGGAGCGAGTCTTTTATATTTAAAAGATAAGATTTAGCTACTTCAAAATAAGTATTAAACTAAATTACTACTAATAAAAACTAAACTAATATATTTAAAATCCTCTACGGAACCCCTGTGCTATTTCCCAACTCGCTCGTAGTACAGTGGCCGTATCGACCGCAAATAGCGCGCTCTGATACAAACGAGTTTTGTACCGTGTTAGTGCTAGCAGCTAGCATAGCTATGTGCTAGTATCAAGTAGCGACTAGCAAGCATGACTGTAAGCCAGTAGCTGGCATATTATGTGCTAGTATGTGTAGTATGTTGGCGTGAATTGATGCTCTACTAGCATGACTATTTGCTAGCAGCAAGCATAAGTGTGTGCTAGTAGCTGCCAGTACAAGATTGTGCCACTGCCCACTAGCTTTACCATTTACCAGTCATAGTGGCTAAGGGCAAAACTATCGTTTGAAGGCTTTGTTATCTTCTTCTTTCTTCTACTATACAGGGTGTAACAAAACTAAGGGTGTGTACATGTTCCCTGTAGAGAGTTCGCTGTGAAAGTAGCAGCGCTGAAAGACCAATTTTTTTTTGTGATTTGTATAAAATATTTATACAAATCACAAAAAAAAAATTTGTATATGTGATTTGTATAAGTATAAAAGTGAAATAAAATTTGCTCTGTCAGTGCTGTACTCCTCCGAAACGGCTTTACTGATTTTTATCAAATTTAAAATTTTATATACATAATAAATATTCAGTAGGTTTGAGATTGGCTACTTTTTATATTGATAAGTGCATTTATTGAATAAATAATAGTAAATTATTACAACTCGAGACTGACGATGACCATTGTTTGTGCGACGGGATAGCGATGGACGTTGCCATGGTGCCATACTTATTTAGTCACTTCAATAGAATAATATGGGCGATATTACTTTATATGGCAAAACAACTTTTGCCGGGACAGCTAGTAACTTATAAGTTTTACGTGTATGTCTGCCTGTGCTGTGTATGATCGAGAGTGTTCTTAGCAATAGTTCATCATCATCAGCTCGTTACAAGTTTTGTGTTTGTCTATTTAATGAACCGTTGTTAGCCTAACAGTTGACACTTATTAAAGTTTTGAATCGAATTGAATTAATGAATTGAATAATGATTAATGTATGGAATTGTTTTTTTTTTCTTAATTTAACTTTATTAACATCCTCATCACCATCATCCCCATGTAAAACTATTTTTCAACCTTATCCCCCAGTAGATCGACTAGTCCATACTAATATAATGATTTTTTTTTATGAAATAAGGGGGCAAACGAGCAAACGGGTCACATGATGGAAAGCAACATCCGTCGCCCATGGACACTCGCAGCATCAGAAGAGCTGCAGGTGCGTTGCCGGCCTTTTAAAAGCGAATAGGGTAATAGGGGAGGGTAGCGATGGGAAGGGAAGGGAACTGGGGATGATAGGGAAGGGATTTGGGCCTCCGGTAAACTCACTCACTCGGCGAAACACAGCGCAAGATGAATGCGAAAGTGTGTCTGTCTGCTTATCACCTCTTCACGCTTAAACCGCTGAACAGATTTAGCTGAAATTTGGTAAGGAGATACTTTGAGTCCTGATATAGGATATAAGATACTTTTTATCCCGGAAAAATGTGCAGTTCCCGCCACGTTAAACGAATTTTGGCGCATCGGAGTTGCGGGCGTCATCTAGTCTATACTGACAAGTTTTTGACAGGCAGTCAATGACCGCTACCGCCATGTTTCGCTGAGTACAGTATAGTAAATAATAAAATACTTTCTTTCGTATTTCTCCCAAGACCCATCCATTCTTGTATCGTCGTCGTACATTTTCATTAAACCTCCTATCTGCGACCCTGGTACTGGTACCCTGGTAACGCACGTTTTTACCCGAACCCTCAGATAAGCCCAACAAGGGTTATATTAAACGCCGTGAGGGTTTACCGTAATACGTGTCAAATACCCTTTATCCTTATAAAGTATGGCTTTTGATGAAAATTTAGGAATTCGTCCTTTTATGTTAAGTTTAATATTTAAATGACGTTTTGAACTGACTTCAAAAAAGAATGTTTTCAATTCGACCCGTATGTATTTAATATTGCCAGAACTGGCCAGTTTTCGTTTATGTTAGTCTATATCAGCGTCTGAACAAATGTGCCCAAAAATATGTATATGTTACCGATAATGTGCGTAAATCAATCAGACTGCAGATTAACAAGTTGGGCAAGCGCCCAAGCGTCATGGATTTTCCCATACAAATCACCAAAAAAATTCACTTTCAACGCTGCTACTTTTACAGTAAACTCTATATAAGGAAAACATAAGTTTTGTTACACCTTGTATAATAATTAACTAGCTATTTGACCGAGCTTTGCTCGGTATTCGATAAAACACAAAAAATGACATTTTCTAAAAATGATTCCTAGCTATACTCCACTCGGGCTAACTTGTCGCTAGCGGTCGTTGACTCCCTGTCAAAAACTTGTCATTTTCCATATAAAACCACGATAAACAATATCTGACACTTCATTGTCATCCGCGGTTTATATGAAAAATTACAAGTTTTTGACAGGGAGTCAATGACCGCTAGCGACAAGCTAGCCCGAGTGGAGTATAGATTATCGCCCCCGAAACCCCCTATATACTAAATTTCATGAAAATCGTTGGAGCCAATTCCGAGATTCCAATTTCCAACATTTTCATGAAATTTAGTACCTATATATATATTTAAACAAGAATTGCTCGCGTAAAGATATAAGATAAGTATAGACAAGTGTCAGAGATAATAAAAACCAAGAGATGTATTATAATACCGTTTATTATCCAGTATACGAGTAAACACTGCGATACACATATCAAATAAACATAGTATGTGTAAATATATGTCTCCGTGTTGGCACCTGATACACAGTATCTCAAAATGGACGCTAGGTACGAAAAATTTGTGATGGCGACATCCATACTATAGTCTGGCATAATTTTATCATTATCGGCTCAGTAAAACCTCTTAACGCCAATCTATACTTTAGTTTGGCAACATTATTTTATAATTATCGGTTTAGTTAAACCTTTAGGCCATGCACTGTTGCGATCTGTCGAGAAATCTCTATTTAAATGTCAACATTTCTATTTCATGACTGTTTCTAGACAGACAGCGACGTAACGCGTCTAAAGCAAGAGAACGTTGGCTAGCTGTTTAATATGACAGCAAAGTGATTAAAAACCAGCAACTTTTATTTAAAAACTCGTTGTATAAATCAAGGAATAAATCAAAAACTTTTAAACGGGTGATAATTTTATGCGGAGCCAAATAAATTTCACTGCTTACGCTCGCAAAAATAAATTATTCGCTGGAAGGAATCTATCAAAGAGATAAGCTCTGAATACTTATTTATGTTTGTTCATAATTTTCTTATGAAAATACGTGTGACTCGCGAGGACTGCCGCGGTAAAGCTATTGCATAGCATTTTTTATCGACGCAATTGTAATTCTCATACGTCTAGTCACACTAACACAAACAAAGTGCCGAAGTCTGGCAATGCCGCACCGACTGGCACAGCGGTACAGCATCACTGCATAGCTGTGTCGGTCGGAGTGGCGGGGATGTTAAGTTTTTTTTAAACAAAATTTCTTGATTTGGTCGCCGCGAAAAAAGCTATGCTATAGCTTAATAATTTATGTCCAAAAATATGGATGCCACCGTCACAATATCATCAATATATACATCAGAGGTGCGGGGGCCGTCGTCTCTAATAAAAGGAAACGTGTTCAGAACACTCGTCGAGAGAGAAAGAGAGGAGAAGGGTATCTCTATCTATAATTTATCTATCTATTCAGGGGACCTATCACATTATAAAACGATAGCGAAGATGGAAAAGATTAAAGTCTGTGGAAAACAACAATGTGGATCAACCACGCAGATGTTCTTACACATTTTCCCTGTATCTTTGTCATCGTTTAGATATTGTAATTCGTTTTAGCCCCCAATTCTACAGGATTCAAGGGATTTGGTGTTAGACAACGACGTAGCAGCTATCTCGCTATCTTATTCCTTATTTTTTTCAATCTTATCAGCTTTTTATCCCTAAAGCGGTACAACCATGTTACTTTAGGCAACAAACTATGTGTGTGCGTAGTTTCATCCAAATTCAGCGGCGTCAAAGACAGTCAATAGTGAGATAGCCACGTCGCGTCGCATCGTGCTAGGAAGGCTGCTAGATAGAGGTTCTAATCTTAATAACCTATCGAATTCCGTTTGGACGGATAATTTTATCCACAGGTACACGAAATTATACATTTTCAATTGACCATAACTTTTAGACGGTACAAAAATACATTCCCTAACAACTAATTCAACTAATTCGTGTTATATAACGTCGTATATATGACAGAGCGCCCCGCACCCCGCTGGTATCACAATTCTTTACAACAATAACGATAACTCTGACAGGAAAGAAAGAAATGTAATGAGTGAAACGTTTAGCTTCCTCTTAGTCCTTGCATATTCTGATTTGTTGATTCAGATAACAAATTACTTTTCAGATCATCTCTTTGTGATATAATTGTGTCAGTTAAATATACAAATGTTTCTGCTGCTGATTTACTGACCATGATTACTGTATGATTTCTTTATGTTGATCATTTTTATGTGGAAATTGGAACAAATGACAGTTATCTACCTCACAGTATCCTTTTGACAATCGGTTATTACATAGAGAGAAACATAATCTCTGTTCCCCTTACTTCAAAAGCTAAACGTTTTACTCATTCCGATCAAAGTGTAGCAGAGAAAGAGACAGACATATCAGACAATAATGAGAGTAACCGAGATCAACAACAACTAGAACATTCAATAATATATCACTTACCTACAAGATTGTTGCAAAAATTGTGGTAGCAAATTCGTTACAAAAATCCGCACAACGCGGACCGAAAATTGACATCGAAATTTACATGATAAGCTATGATACATCGAGTTGACATCTATATAAAATATATGGATATATGCCCTCTAGTACAATGCGCGTAGACGTGACATAACTCGACTTAATTATATTGGCAAAAGCGAGACCGACGACTTATTTTATTCAGTGTCTCACGGCAGTATAGATTAAACGTTTAATCTATTGGCAGTTTGTCAGAGCTACGTCGCGTCGCCGCGTTTGTGCTAAGTGAACTTGACGAAATTCGCCATAAAATCTTAATCTTATAGTCCGTTTAGAGTTATTTTACCTTCGAGATCCTTATGTCGTTGACATAAAGATCATACTGGAGGCAGAATAACTCTGAACGCTCTGTATATCTAACATCTCTAAACTTGGTGTTCTATACACTTCGATAACTCCACAGAATAAAAACTAACACAATATCAACAATTTGGCACATTTTCCTGTTTTAACTTCGATAGAGAAGAAGAAGGAGTGAAAAGTAACAACGGCCACGAATTTCTTGCAGACATAAAAAAAATATTCCTGATTTAAAAGATTAATACGATTTTACTAATTATACTGAAGGAAATCAACCCAAAGATGATACATTTTCTGAAGGTGATTCGAGAATTTTAGATGATATTAAAAAAAAGGAGCAAGTAAATTCGTGGCTTTCAAATATAGTCCGTAGGTAGCTACACATAACAGTTATATTAGAACAAATGATTATAGGAGCACTACTAGGATACATCGACACGTCTACGAGTAATTGAATCATTAAGATAGCATTAGGACGAAGCTTAGGACCTAGGAACTTAAAAGTACTGGGCGTGAACCTTTCATACCTAAGAGCAGACCTAAAATATAACCAGACAATTTGACTAGCATCGTTCTTGATTCAACGTATGGTATGAAAATGGGATAGTAGCTTAAAAGATGTGATCAAAGGTTCTAAACTATTTTTTAACTTCTCGCTCCAACGTATGGTTTGTGAAAGGGATAGCTATATAATAGGTCTGATCTACCCTCGTTTAATAACATAATGGACATTATAGTATACATCAAACATCATAAGTTTCGAAGAACGCTCTCTGGTCTCACAGCAGCTTTCGATATGACAAGAATCAAGTCTTTTAAAAAACGTTGGGGTTTTATTCAATTTGACACTTCGTTGGCGACTGAGTTTATTAAAACATTACAAAAATATCTTATGTATTAAAAAGCTAACTTGCCGACATGACAAGACCATCTTTTCATAATTAAAAGCTTCTTCATATTTAAGAAGATTTGTTTCTACTAATTCGTCTACCTCATTGCTCTTGTCATGTTCCCAAGTGTGTACAGTGCAACATTCTTAATGTATTGTGGAACCTCACATTGCATCATCGTTATTTGTTGCTATATTTTGATTGCTCTTATTACTGATATACATTGATACTGAACCTCCAGCATCATTGGATTCTGGTATATATTTTTGACAATAATTGTAACAGCATCTAATGTCGGATGTACAGGAGCTGCTATCATTATCATCATCATCATTATCGAGTGTCCCAGCTTACAACCTTTCCACCCCACAGTATCCAACTTGGATCCACAACTTTATCAATGTAAATCATCACCAACTGCTATTAAAAAGAGATGTCATTAAGAAGTTGCACTCTATTATCTATATCCATACCATCACCGCTGCGGCTAGCAGGGCTGCTAGCGGTCGTGTGACGTCACAGCCGGCGTGCAGCGCTCGCACGGCGTGGCGCGCGGGCGCAGGGGAGGGGGGCGGCCGGCGCGGGAACACCGCTACTGCGCCGCCATTGGACGCTGATACCACGCACCATACCTGGTGAAGAAGTGGAGGTAGTGAATTCTCGAAACTCGCAATAGATTGGATTGACTTGTTGATTTTGAAAGCATTGGAACAATTTTAGTGACATCTAACAAAAGTAGATTATGGGGCAGGAAAACTCGTTTATAGCCAGAGACTAGGCACAGAACCTACTTTTTACATGTGTATCTGACGACATAGAATATCTTTTTTATTAGTCACTGGTCCAGGACTGTTCACCTTAATCAAGCCTTGATCTGACCTTTGGTTTCAAAACTTATAAGTATCTAGTACGTTCTTCTGCAGGAACCGAAACCACGATCGAATCATAAGCTAAGCCACGAGACTACAAGTGTCTGTAAGTATACAGCAATATCCATCTGGAGATCTGTCACTCACCTCATCAGGCTCAGGCAGGGCAATCTGCGCGCGCCAGCAGTGCTGCGCGAGGTCTGGTACCAGGGCAGCAGGAGCCGCACGGCCACCGCGTACCCACACCACGCGCAGGTTGCGACCGCACGCGCCGCACGTGAGCCGCCACCCACCAGATATAGCTTCAGAGCTGATGGCGGTGGCCGTCGCGCCGCCTGATGGAGATTCAAGATGTCAAAGCCATGTTCATTGAAGTGATCCATCCAATCGACATAATTACATCGATACTTAATTTTGATACGGATAGTAGTACTAAGGTATAGCTGGACTATAGCTGTATAAGTTTTGTATGATATAAAATTTGGAACCTTGTAGCACTCCATTTTCTACCGACTTCCAAAAAAAAGAAGAAGTTTTTAGTTTGTCATTGTGAAGAATACAAAAAATGCAAACTGATATGTAGATATGTATGACGCATCTCTAGTCATGGACCATGGCAATATATTGACAAATTGATCATTAACATTGTCTCTGCCTTATCTTATCTATACTTAATTACACATCTACAGTCACTAAATTAACAGCCTTTTTACCATAATGTCTAACTCTATGATTAAAACCTCCATCACCATCACTCACCAGTAACAGCCAGCGTGACTCTCTTCAGCTCCCTGAGTCGCTGTAGGTCTGGTGCGCGCGCACCGACACACCGGTACTCACCACCTTCCTCGTATACTGCTTCTTTTATACCTACATGATAAAAGAGATTATAATGTAGATGTAACAATATTATATTCCCATACCTATAAATGTTGTCCATAAGACAGAACGACATCATAAGAGACGAAATGTAAATGTTTCAAAATGTCTACACTAATATAAAGTGATGGCAAACTAACAGTTTTGTTAAACACAATACTGCTTTCCCCGAACTACAGAAGAATAATTTGTGTGGTTATCTCATACCTTTTAAGGTTTTTAATTCCATCGGTGGTATTTATACCACCGATAAAATTAAGACATTGGAAAATAGCGAATTTTCTTGATGATGATGATCTGTCTGTTGGGTTTCACATAACGCGACCAAATGACGTAGGACCGCAGACTCACAAAACACCTCCTGCGGTTTTTGCTCACCTAGTACTCCATGCGCGTGATGGGAGCCGGCCGGCGCCCAGCTGTCACTCGCGTTGCCGACCACGCGCCGCCACCAACAACCCACGCTGCCTGTACATCATCATCATCATCATTAGTTTTATTACCAACCTCAACGTTATTATTATTAACAGATGTTCCCTGTTAAATATCTTAGCTTTTTTTATCAAAATTAAAACTTAGTCCTAATTTAAGCTTTGTTCTCGTAAACAACCTAACCCTCAAAAATCATCTATTTCTCTTACAACTCTTTTTGAATCCACGGCCTATACTTCATCTTACATTACCTCTTCAATCCCTCCATTCCATAATCTACATCTTCTACTGTCCCAATATATAATTTAACATCAATTGCCTGCTACCAACTTCTGATCACTTAAGGAGTGAGCACACTGAGGCGAGCCGTGCCGGGGCTCAGCGTGCCGGGGCTCATCGCAAAAATCTGCCTCCATACAATTTGCATGGAAGCGGATGCGCGTATCGCATACTGTGTCGGGGCGCAGCGGAGCGCTTCCATACAAATTGGATGGAGGCGGATTTTGGCGATGAGCCCCGGCACGCTGAGCCCCGGCATGGCCCGTCTCAGTGTGCTCACTCCTTTATTGCACTATCTCACCTTTAGGGCAGTGGAGCTGCACGTTGCCACCAAGCGGCACTTCCACCTTTTGCGTCTCTGGTTCTGGTTCCGGTTCTGCTTCTGTTGTGGGAGCCTCCTCTGATGCTAAATAAAGTTTTAATTAAGCAATAATTCTTCTGTTACTAAAGAAGATGATCTTTCATCAGGCTTTACCTTAACGTTAGCATCATTATTATTACCATCATGTAAAGTCTGTCTCTCCAAATCTTAAGGTGCTTTTTGACAAGCAATAGGCAAACTCGCTTAAGTTTTAAAAACATCGCCATAGGCATCTACGTGTTAAGATTCTTCTCCGGGAAGTATCGTTATACTAAAGCAGGCCATAAAAGCAAGGATGTACCTGACAGGTTTGCCTGTGCAGTTACGCCTGTCAGGCAAAGTTGAGGCAAAACCTGCACAGTTCTGTAACATACACGCTCCGGATTACCTGAACAGTTGACCTGTTCAAGCAAACCTGTCAGGTACATCCTTGCGTGTATGACCTGCTTTAAATATCAATTTTCATCCAGTTTTTCCTCATCATCATCACTCACCCAGCACATTGAGGTAGTACCCGATGCTGTAGTAGTCTGTATCGGCCCACCGCGCCCGACAGCGGTACCAACCCGCGTGTGCCGCCCGCAGCGCCCCCCACCGTAGCGTCGCCGCCTCCCCCGCACCACCCTCCTCTACGGGCGCCAGGGAACTGACAGAGATACACGTGACGTCACTTACTACACTTACACAGTATACTTTTTCTGATTCGGAACTGAGTCTCAGCTTTTCGAAATCGTGGGAGGTATTATGCGAAGAATTTTGTAGATACTAGAACTTTCTGACCAAATAAAAAGAGATTTCAAGAAGAAATCAGCTTTATCATTTAAAGCGACTTAAATGCCACGACTGATTCTAAACACCCACCAAGTAATAAGCTGACAATGTGAAACTACTCGCAAGGGAGAGACCGCACTGAGCGGCTCTACGCTACTACACGATAGACGTCGTAGGTTAAACGCTCAGTTTTTCATTAGTTCCCTCCATCACCTTTTCGCCTTTAAGATGTCGACTTGGCATTAGCTAGTGCTTATACAAAAATACTCTTCACAAAAATACAAGTTGCAAGGTTCCTATACTTACACGGGTGCGCGGTCGTGTCTGGTCCACGTGGCGCGCGCGGGCGGGTTGGCGTCGACGTCGCAGCGCAGCGCCGCCGCGCCACCCGCCCACAGCGCCACGCCGAAACCCGGCCAACGAGAGATGACGAATGATGGTGGGTCTGTAGGAGAGAGACAGATAGAGTAGGGTAGTAGGACAGCAACACGGCCAGCGAGATATCACGATGCTGGAGAAAGACGGATAGAGTGGGGAAGCGAGACGGAAAAGGTGGTGGGAGACTGGAGAGCGACACGTAGTCTGCGGGAGAGAGATAGATAGAGTGGGGAAGCAGGACAGAAATACGACAAGTGAGATGTCACGGACGACGGCGGATCTGCGGGAGAGAGACGGGTAGAGTAGGGGAGCAAGTCAGAAACACGACCAGCGCGAGATAACAGACAGATGGTAATTCTATGTACGGACGGACAGACAGACAGACAGACATGAAGAATCTATAAGGGTTCCGTTTTTTTGCCATTTGGCTACGGAACCCTAAAAAGAACTCTCTTCTCCTTTAGAGTATAGAGGATGGTAAATCTACAGACAGTACTATTTGTAGATTTACCATCCAGAACAGGACCATTGGAATTTCATATAAGGGTGTACTCACATGTGACGTGTATCTGCAGCTTGGCAGTACTGTCGCGCGGCGCGGCGGCGGAGCGTTGTCGCGCGGTGCAGAGCAGCGTCGCGTTGTGTAGCTCGCGGGCGGCAGTTAGCGACACCCGGGAGAACGATACACCCTCTATAGGACATTAAAGATGCTTGAGTTTGTTTGACGAGAGAGAGACGACTAGATGACTCCGCAACTCAGCTGAGCCAAAATTAGTTTATCACCGGGGAACCGTACATTTTTCCACAAATGTATTCTATGTCTTTTCCCTGAACTCTAAGTCTTTCCATACCAAATTTCAGCAAAACCTTATTTCCTGAAAGGGAGTGATTAGTCCATCATGATTCATGAGTCAACACTGGCTACTGAGGCATCAGTACAACAGACATTTAGTTTTCGATCCTTTTAGTCGTGAAAGTATCCTTGCAAGCGTTCTACTCACCGACGCTGTAGTTGGTGGGGTTGGGGCGCAGGTAGGGCTTGTGGTCGAGGGTCGGCTCCAGCGCCATCAGACGCCACGACAGCTCCGGCGATGGTACTCCACCTAGTAAAATATGGTATAGACCATGTACTACCAGAGAAATTGATGCATAGACAGGGACCTACGTCATTTTGTCGGATCATATCAATTCAATGTTAATCTGTCGGCTGGGATTGACGTAACGCGACCAAACTACGTAGGTGCCCCATCTGCCTAGGAATCAACTTATCTGATAGTATAACTTAAAGCTTTGCTCGGTGGAAGTGAAAGGGGAAAAATCTCTATTCTACATTTGTATTGTGTTCATGTTAAATCTATTGAGATGTTGCTCGCTTTGCTTTGGCCTTTACGGACAGTGTAAAGGCGCGCACACCTTTAAGAGCCCATAATTATGACCCTAACTTGACTACATACTTTAACCTAGATCTCAAAATCTGTAAGGTCTAGAAAACTGATTTTTTGACACAAGTAACTTCAGTTCATAAAGATTAAATGCTCAAGACGAAAACACGATTACTCAAAAAATGCTTGATAGTTTCTTTTTTACAAAAAACCTTGTTTTAGACACATTTTTGCTTGGATCTTCGAAGTTTGCTGTCTTTTCTTTAATATTTTTTAATATCTAAAAAGGTATTGATAAAACCTAAATTTGCTCAAAACACTTTTTTCATAATCATTATAGTTCGTCTTTTATTCAAGTAAAACTAACTCGGCGATGATTCCGCGCTGTCCTTTTTCACCTGGCATATGAAAGACGGGCGTGAGTGTGAAGAGAGAAGGACGATGTTTCATTTTTAGAGTCAGGTGAGCTCTTAAGGTCGCTCGCTGTCTGCGTCTATATTTACTTCTACTGTGCCAAGCTTGCTGTAACATTGTTTGCGATATTGTTTTTCTCATTTTTCTTTAGCCTATGCTGTCCCCTTTGCCCAGCCTATGTCTGCTGGGCAAATGCCTCATTAAGGTTTACCATTGTGCTCGCTCTTTTTTAATTGTGGTTATTTAATTTTATTTTATTGTGATGTTACGACACTCACCTTCAGCTACGCATCTCACGACCAGCTCTGCCCTGTCTCTGACTGGCACCCAGGTATTACCGGCATCCAGACGACGGCCGTCCACCGCCAAGTAGACTGACCGCACCGGTTCTGAAGGAGAAAGAATATTAGAAGGCGAATGAAGAGATAGGAGGCGAAATGCAGCCGAGATGTCTATACCGTTTATGATTGACTTTCAAGTATTCCACTTCTAAACCTATTTGGTTCTAAGATAGGATTTAGCCCGGCCGCACATTGTCCGAATTCTGATCAGAAACAGTTGAATTTCACCGGACGAGTGACGTTGACGGTGAGTTCGAGCTCACTCGGTTCTGTTTCTGATCAGAAATTTCGGACAATGTGCGGCCGGGCTTAATGGGCTGTATACAATATTGCTAAACTGTGCACATACAAAATTGCGCTTACAACTTCCCCTTATAAGATAAAACTATAACCTCCATACAACTCCTAATCTCCTAGTACCGTACCATATATCATCAGCCTGGTGGGTTCCCCGCTGACGGCTCTCCCACTGCCATCCCTGCCGGTGCAGCGCCAGCGACCGGCGTGGTGACGCGTCGCCCGCCCCACCACCAGCGTGGCACCGTCGCGGTAGACGCCATCAGCCCCGGGGGATGTGGGGAGGTTCATTTGCTGGGGGGAATGGTTAATTAAGTTGGGTTATTGCTACCATGCTAAAATAGAAATTCATTTCTTTCTTTTTATTTGTACTAGGAATGAGAAATACAACGTTAATAATAATGATAGACGTCTTTTGGAGGTGTTGGCTGTTGCTCATACTGTCACACCTCTGCGACCCTGGTATCCACCTGATTATCCCGGTACCAGCGCATGTTGCTTACACTGCCACACAGCTCTAATACCCACGTCTCCTTGCTCTGTGCGTCTACAATGAGGTAATTGTACCGCTATCATGACTCACACATCTCTGCATCCCTGGTACCCACCTCATTGTCCCGGTACCACCGCACGTTGCTGATGTTGGCGACATCGCACGGCAGCCGCGCAGCAGCATGCGGCTCCACCAGCAACTCGCGCTCGCGCTTCTGTTGCTGTTGACAACAAACAGAGTTAATACAGGCCGCGCATAACGTTAAGGGCCTGTTCCACCACTTCCTGATTAGTGCCGGATAGGCTATCCACGACTAATCTGACAAATAGAGTATGGAGTATCATAGCGAATATAGCCCCTAAGTTCGCTAAAAATAACAAGCAAGTTGTCCACAACATTCGGTCCAGCCGTTTTGGAGTATAACTTATAAGACGTACATCCCAGGATACATTTGAAAATACAGTAAAACGAAAATACTTATTTGATTGAAAATAATACAATAATACTAGCTGTCCCGGCAACGTTTCTTTGCCATATAAAGTATTTCGCCCGTATTATTTTATTGAAGTGACTAAATAAGTATGTCACCATGGCAACGTCCATCGCTATCCCGTCGTCGCACAAACAATGGTCGCCGTCAGTCTCGAGTTGTAATAACTATTACTTATTCAACAAATGCACTTATCAATATAATAAGTACCCAGTAGCCGATTCTCAGACCCACTGAAAATGTATATATGTTAAAATCAGTAAAGCCATTTCGGAGAAGGACGCGGCCTAACATTGAGAATTTTATATATAAGATTATTATAATGTAAATACCTAACTTCCTGGAGTAGATATTCAGAACTTGCGCGGTATCATACTCTGACAAAAAGTACATTTTGTTGGAATACGATTCCTATTATCCTCTCGGAACTCTAAAGGATTTATTTACTGAACATCACCAAAATCGGTTCAGACTTTAGCCGTTTACGCGTGAAGAGGTAACAGACAGACAGATTTTCAAAACAACATAAACTTTAAATCGCAAGTAACCCTCGTAACTTTAAAACAATAGCATTATAATTAAATTAGAAACAAAATAAAATTCTTTAATCTTTTTGTGTATCTTGAAGCCAGCTGGGTTTAACGAGCTTAAGATGGGTGTCATTATACGGGCTTTCAAATAAACTGCGCTGATGTTAGGGGTCGTAATATTTTATTGTTATAGCTTATTGCTTAAGCGAAAACCTATAAGGCCTAGCTGGGAATGTGTGTTTGTATGCGTATTATAAGATGGTTGCTGCTAAGCTTTTGTGTATTGACCCGCATAAAAAATTGTTGATTTATAAATGCAGTCTTGTTCTAATATAAAGGAGATAACTGCCATCCATCCGTATACGCGAACCGCAGGTGGTTTTAGTGGGCAAGCCCGGCGCTTCTCGCCGGGAGTCTCACATACCCAGGGGTTGCTTCAGCTAACTGAGGCACACCCCAAACCCGGGGCACCCATAAAGGTTTCCCCTGCGCATCAAAAAAAAGTAATAGTTGTTACTGGCTACTCCGTTGCGTCTTTATCCTTTTCCGGACCATATAATATCTCTTTACCAACATCTTAATCAGCGTCTTAAGTGTGAATAGATAACATAGAGATAGACACAGTTATTTCACATTTATAATAATAGAAAGGATGTCTATAAACAGCAAACACAATTGACGACAATCATGGACGAATATGCCCCTATACACGTTCGCTTGGTCATAATATGCCAGCGTGAGGAGGCGGCCTAAGGCAAGGATTATTACAAGTATAGATTTGATTACTTTCTTTGTTCTCTCAAAGTTATCAACTCCTCTAATACATCTTAAGCCGTTCTTGTTTCCTTTTGTTCCATACTTACGTAATAAGTTTAGACTTTAGTGAGATGTGGGTCGATTCTGCTAAATGATTATCACGATAATAATTGACATTCGATATCGTTTCATGGGCTCGGTGTTAGAACTACTCTACGCCTCCGTACTCCAGTGGTTAGGAGTGTGGCTCTTGACTCGGAGGTCGTGGGTTCGATTCCCGCGTTGGAAACATGTTATTTCCAAGTTTGTTTAGGACAATGCAGGCTGATCACCTGATTGTCTGACAAGTAAGATGATCATGGGCATGTAAAAAGTCGGTCCTGCGCCTAATCTCTCGCCAGTCGTGTCGGTCTTCCGTCCCACTGGGTTATGAGAGTAAAGGAATAGAGAGTGCTCTTGTGTACTGCGCACATACATGGGCACTATAAAATTACTCCTGCGTACCTGACCTGGTTTCAATGAAACCGGCCACCGTCACCGAAACCGGTGTGGGGGGTATAAGGTATTATTAGTATTATGTTATAACTACTAAGGAGCCAGGAGGTAATCCTTACTAATATTATAAATGCATGTGTCTGTCGGTTACCTCTTCACTGATAATTTATTACCCTCGGTCATGGAAAAACCACACAACATAGCTTATCTATTGTTATCGCGGTCGTATGTGGCCGCTTGGGAGTTGAAGCATTTAATGGTTTAGAGACTATTTGAGGGGCAGAAAAGACATATTTATTAGGATAGGTAGTTTTTGTTCCGGAAAATGTACGGATCCCGCGCGAAAAACGAATTTTGGTGCAAAAAAGCAGGCGTCATAATATTATAGTTCAATTTAGACGACCTTTTGACCTTAGCTCGACCATATAACATCCCTATACATTACATCGATGGCACCGCTAATGTTGTAATTAATTTGACCCCTAACCTCCAACCCCCAACTCCCACTCCCCACAAAGCTCCCACAAAATCCCCACAAACCCCCATGGATGGACACACTCTGTCTCTACGGCATAAAGTTTTTTAATTACCCGATCTGTTAGACGTAGGCGGTTGTGTTTTTAATTTAACTTGAAACATGATTTTCAATGTTTTATTCGACTTTATTATGTTTTTCGAAAGTATACTATTGTATGTTTGGCACGCTCTGTAGCCGTTGTGTGTGTGTGTGTGAGATTCGTGTTTGCTGTGAGAGTGACACTGGATATACAAAAGAGGGGTGTTATAAGTTTGACGCGTCTGTATGTCTGTGTGTATGTCTGTACGTGGCATCGTAGCATCCAGCATAAAATGGTGGGCAGATTCTGATGCTTTGCAGCTTCTCATTTTCAGCTTTTTCTCTCTAACAAAGTCATAATGTCAACGATAATAACGGCGATCAAAAGCCAACTAACAAATATCTGCCATCTCTTTCTCTCAGCTCTTTCTTTCTCTTTCAAACTTTCAACTGACTACGGTGATCAAAAACGTAATTTTGGCGGAACATCTAAGTAAGCCTGGCGTAGATTTTTCCTTTTTTGTCTATTTTGCTCTCTCTCTCTCCATTTTCTCTCACAACTCCCACCCACCTGCACGGGTCTCTCTCTCCTGCTCTCTCTCTGCTCTCTGGGCTCGTCGCTCATGACGGGCGCCGGTCGTATGACGAAGGCGTCGACTCTCGACGAGGCTCGCGGGCCGGGGGCTGCGCCGGCGTCCCCGATGGCGTCCCGGACTGCGCCCCGGATGTTCAGGATAGTGTCTCCTGTCTTGATGCGCCGAGTCTGTGGTGATAATGTGGCCTTAGAGACAACAGCGCAAAGAGTTCTCTAACGAAAACTTCGAGTGCCCAGGGTTACATAAGTATTAAGGCAGATAGGTGAATGATATTGTCGTCAGAAATCCGGTAGAAACGTTTCGGGCATTTTGAGCGAAGATACCTACCAAGTTAACGTGAGGTTAACTTATGGGCCATACCTCGCCGGGACGCCATCGCGACGTGGTCGGTGACGTTACCATGGCAACGTCTGGCGTCTCTACGTCGCAACAAAGCGGTTTTTTAGGGCTATAACTCACCGGGAAGCCAACGCGACGTAGCCAGTGATGTTACCATGGCAACGATCAAGCAACGTCTGGCATCTCTACATCGCCGCAAAGTGTTTTTCTTAAAGTTACGTTTAAAAACAGCGCTTTGCAGCGACGTAGAGGTGACATGGCAATGTCACTGACGGCATATTAAATACTGCCAGTAGGCGAATGGTCCTCGGGAAACCGGTAAAGGTTCCTTGGGTTGTAGGGAGAACATGAGTGAAGATACTAAGGTGATGCCTTGCCTAAAAGCAATGGCGTGCTTGAACCGGCGGCTTCAGAGAGATGATAATATTAATGAGAGATACTAGGGCATCAGAAAACCGTTTACGTTTAGACGAAAACTCACCATGAGTTAGTGAGAGAGAAAAGAGTTGAGTATTCCTAAATTTTATTTACCCCTTACGAAAACCCCCTGTGTTGTAAAATCTACGTGACTGTATGTTTCTGTATGTGTATGTCCATCTGTGGCATCGTAGGCCGTAGCATCTTAAAGTGTGGATGAATTTAGATTTCCTTTTTTAGTTTGAAAGCTGACATGTGAGTGGTCTTAAGAAATTCATTATCATCAAAAGCTGGTAAAGTAACATGCAAACAATAAGACAGAGAAGACTTAAAAGAATTAGGTGTAAAGTATCAGACAAACATAGCAATAAACAGTAACCCTCGCAAAAACTCCGCGAAAAAGCGCATTATCCGCCTTTAAAAACAGCTCATAATATAATAATATGTGCATACAACAGCTGGTGCCGACGGGCCGAGAGAACAGGGTTGCCAATTTTATTACAATCTCTTTAAAAAATATAACGAATTTCCCATGTTTTATTTTATTTTGGAAAAAATATATTAATGATCGAGATATCTCTCCTCGCCTCCGCATGACAAACATATCCTGCGGTAACCGTCCATTATATTATCCTGCAATGAAAAATATTCTATGTCCTTGTCCGTCGTCTACTCTATGTCTCATTTAACGCCTCCGTGGTCTAGTGGTATAGAGCGCTGCTCTTGACTCGGAGGCCGTGGGTTCGATTCCCGCGTTGGAAACGTGTTATTTCCAAGTTTGGTTAGGACAATGTAGGTTGATCACCTGATTGTCTGACAAGTAAGATGAATGATCATCTTACTTGTCAGACAATCAGGTGATTTTTTACATGCCTTTTTTACATTTACAGGTGATTTTTTACATGACTTTTTACATGCCCATGAGGGCATGTAAAAAGTCGGTCCTGCGCCTGATCTCTCGCTGGTCATGTCGGTCTTCCGTCCCACTGGGTTATGAGAGTAAAAGGAATAGAGAGTGCTCTTGTGTACTGCGCACACACTTGGGCACTATAAAATTACTCCTGCGTAGCTGGCCTGGTTTCAATGAAACCGGCCACCGTCACCGAAACCGGTATAGGAGCTATCACTATGTCTCAAATTTTATCAAAATCGGCTTAGTAATTTTTGAGCCCATTCGTTGAGACTTGAGAGCAATCAGACTTGTCATATTTATAATTGAATATAGATTTTTCTCATTTTATTCTTTTTTTTTATTTTGACCTTTTCATAAACAATTATTCATACGTCGCGACAGGCACAAAATCAACTAATAGATCTCAGCTGAAAATCTTGCCATATATATGAATACTATATTAGTACGATGAAATATATTCCAATCAGAAGAAAGTCAGTATCCCCGCATTTTCTATACAATCACCAATCTCAAATTTTATGAATCTCCACACCTTAGGGAATTCCCCACGTATTGGCAACCCTGTAAGTGGGAAATCCCCCCACTCTCGGGCGGGGCAAGTGTGAGCGGCGCTGTCGGGCGCACGTGCGGCTGACGCCGCTACCAGGCGATCATAATACGAGAAAGATTCGCTCGTTTATAATCTCTGTGATGAATATTTTTACGGAGTGTTACATCGCTGATAAGCGGAAGTGCCGATTTTGATGAAGTTTGGGAGCTGATATGATCGCGAGCAATATCGCGAGTTTAGACATTAAGACAACGATCTGGGGGCACGGGAGTGCCCCCGCCAAGATGAGCCAAGCGAAGCGCGCAAGGGCACTGCCTACCTTTTATCGAAACGTTTCGTCGTATTTTTGAACCCTCGTAACTTTGGTTTGAATAATGCCAGATAGTTGAAATTTTTAAGATATAGTGACATGGGTATAGTTATTACATGCGCAAAGTTTGAATATCGTAGCTATTATACTTTAGATTTTATAGGTGTCCAAAACCCACAATTTGGTCACTGACTCACCGATCATCAAAACTGTTAGGGTACTTCCTGAAGTCTTAGAAAGCTAAAATTTGGTATGTAACATGATATTAGTACTAAAACAACAAGAAAATATCAAACCCAACTTAACCTATATCCATACCATTATAGAGCAAAATTAGGCAAAATTTTGTGTTTTTTTGTATGGGAGCCCCCCTTAATTTGTTATTTTATTTTAATATTATTATTAAATATTAAAGTAGACATATAACTAAGGACTTTGGGAAAAATTCAAGTACCTACCTGTTGCTATTATTGATATAGAGCAAGAAAGGCCAAAAAAATCGCGTTTGTTGTATGGGAGCCCACCTTTAATATTACTTTTATTTTATTTTTAGTATTTGTTCTTCCAGCGGCAATATACATAATTTGTGAAAATTTCAACTCTCTAGCTATTACCGTTCTAAACAACATCGGTTTACGGTTAGTTAAAAACAAAAAAAAAGTGGCTTCGAAAGTTAAACGGCTATACAGAAACATCTTCGCGTCATCGATAGTGCGATGTAGGTGCCCAACAGTGACATCTCTTGTCGATTAGAGTGCATTAACAACTATATGAAACTGTTTGTGCAAGCTATATCGCAATGTAGACGACCAGCAGCGACATCTATTATTATCAAGAGGAAAAAATAGCGAAAAATCACGTTTGTTGAATGAGAAAAATGAACTAAAAGAAAAAACAACGTAAACCAGCTTACAAAAAGGAATGAAATCCCACCAAAAACATTTTCATGTAAAAATGTTGCCAAGATGAGAACATAATAATTTTATAGTTCGTCGTGTCAAAAAGTAGTGAAATCTCATGTAGAGCCAAGTTTCTAACCTTACATACTCAGCCCTAAATCTAAAAACCTTAATTTTACACTAAAGCCCGGCAAAATATTTGATAATAATATTATAATGTGTCAGCCGCACGAGAAGAATCTAAAAACTCTACACATTAGTCAAAATCGGTGGCTTGGCCATTTTGTTATTCGTCAAGGCTTTGAACTTAATGATATTATACCGTAACTAATGATAAATGGCCAGGCCACCGATTTTAACTAATGTGTAGAGTTTTTAGATTCTCCTTGTGCGGGTAAGATGAAGGATGTGTCGCTGGCTCTCTACCGCGAGGCAAAAATGAATGCCTCCTGTTTCATTTTCACTCTGCCAGTACTCTTGCAGGCGTAGCATGGTCACCATAGAAACGGTTTCTTTCTACGGAAGAATCGACATACTGACAAATTTTATCGACAAAATGGCGGATTTCCATTGTCTAACTTTGTCTATTCTTCCGTAGAAAGAGACCGTTTCTATGGTGACCATGCTACGTGTGCAACCGTGTTATTTGCAACACTAGATGATGCCGGCAACTCCGTTGCGCCAAAATTCGTTCATCGCGCGGAAACCGCGCGTTCTACGACAAAAACTATCCTATTGTCCTTTCCCAGGGCACTAAGTATCTGCATACGAAATTTCATCTCAATCTGCTAAGGTTTTTAAGCGTGAACAGATAACAGACAGACTGACAGTCTGTCACAATTTCGCATTTATAATATTAGTGTGGATATCGATCAAAATGAAGTGAAACGAAATATACGCAAGAATTTTGGAGTTAATATAACTTCTTTTCATTACAAAACGGCCAAAAGCTACACTTTTAATGAACGACGTCGCTAAGTGTCCTAATCTGTCCTCAAACGAGTACAAATTAACAAAATGGAAGTTGCCCGAACAAAAATGGCCGAAATGGACAGAAGTTAGTGATTCAATTACTTTTATTTTGGTCCATCGTTTTATTTTTAAAGGCGATTCGTATTAGGCCGCGAGGCTTTGCCCCTGGGAATACTTTTAAGGCTGCGTTTCCACCAGAGTTGTGTTGCGAGGAATGTGTTTTTGAGAACCAATAGAATCGCTTCATTGACGTGAGCTTGCCATGACATCGCCGCAACCGCGGCGGGCGCGAACGAAACCCGTGCCGTGAGTAGCTTGATGCGTCCGCTCGAACGCGCGGTTTGGCCGCTAGGCGCTACTACGCGAGATCATAAGCTATTCTATGTATTAACTAGATGACGCCCGCTATCCTTTGCCCAGAAATTTATTTATCGCGCGGGAACCGTTCATTTTACCGAGATAAAATGTATCCTGAATCCTTTCCCGGGACACCTTTTTCGGGACTATCTCCATACCAAATTTTATCAATTTTTTTTTATGAAAACGAGAAACCGGGTCGCCTGATGGAAGGCAACTACCGACGCCCATGGACACTCGCAACATCAGAAGAGCTGAAAGTGCGTTGCCGGCCTTTTAAGAGGGAATATGCTCTTTTTTGAAAGTTTGCAGGTCGTATAGGTACGGAAATACTGCCGGTGACATTTTGTTCCAGAGTTTTACCGTGCGCAGTTTACAAAATCGGTGAAAATAAGCGTGAAGAGGTAATATAGACAGACTTTCGCAAAAAAATGGTTGACTCTGATTGCAGCCATTACTGTTACAATATCAACAATAATTACCTTAGTCTTGTCCCAGTCCTGTCCAGCGCTCCTCTTAGTTCTGTCACTGTCCTCCTCATCACCTCCTAGAATCTCTCTCAGAACATCTTCACTTATGTTCATGTCTCCGTTATATTCTTCTTTCTCCTCTACCTCTACTTTCGATAGTAAATCTTCTATGCTGTCATTCTGCTGCATTTCTATTCTAGCATCTTCTATATCTTCTAATGTCTCTCCCTTTCTATTGGACTGTAGATCTCTATTCTCGTTCTCTATTCTAGCATTCGGTAAATCTTCTACTCTATCACCTTTATCTAAAATATCTTTATCATCTAATCTTTCAGTCGCAATATAATTTTCGTTGATAGGTATCTCGTTAGTCTTATCATCAGGTAGTGAGGTTTCGTCGGGTGTGACAACGATACCGCTATCTTCTATGCTCGTCTCTGGATCAGTTTCGATTTCTATAGACTCATCTTCAGTATCAAAGAACGGTTGGAATTTTTTATCTATAGGTTCGATTTGGTCTGGTTGATTTTGAAGCGAGTCTGGATCTAAATTGTCGGGATTTTCTACAAGTGCTATAAGGTTTGGATTGTTATCAAGCGATTCAGTGTCTGTTAAATCATTTGGATTTTTTTCTACCATACCATCTTTATCTTCTGCGTCTCTAGTAGCTTTTTGAGGATCATATACATTTCTGGTAACTTGAATAACAGTGTCATCATTTTGGGGGAAAGTGTCATCTACTTCTACGTTCCTAATAGCTTCATAGAGAGTGTTGGTTTGAGGAAAGGTATCATCTTCTGTATTCTTAGTGTTAGGGTAGAGGGTTTCATCTGCGTTCCTAGTAGATTCATAGAGAGTATTAGTTTGAGGGAAGGTGTCATCTTCTGTGTTCCTGGTAGCTTCATTGATCTGCGGGTCTGCGCTCCTGGTGTTGGGGTAGAGGGTATCTTGTAGTGGGGGGTAGAGGGGGGCGTCTCGGAGGAGATCGGCGGCGTCGAGCGACAGCGCCCTCTCAGAGCTGCTGCGCTCACACAGCGCGGGAAGAAAGCCTGCGGACAAGGAGAATGACGTTAGAAATATTGCGTGGTTATGTTAGCCTAGTACAAGATATATGTTTTTAACCCACTTCCAAAAAGGAGGAGGTTATAATATGTACGGCTGTGGTTTTTTTTTATCAGTTATAAGAAGTAAAAAATCGGCAAAGATTTCAAAATAACTGTGGACATTTTTTCAAGAAGACAACTAAGTTTACACGTACACCATACATTACATGATGTAACAAAACAAAGTGATAATACTATAGGGTGTGTTTATGTCCGATATATAGAGTTCACTGCGTAAGTAGCAGCGCTGAAGGAGCAATTTTTTTATGATTTATATGGTCAAGTGGCAAGTGCCCGCGCGTCAAGAATCTCCATACAGTGTAAAAAAGTTACTCTTTCAGCTCTGCTAGTTTCACAGTGAATACAAGGGAGTAGGGACTCATGACACCTGGGGGGTGAGCCGAAATATTTTCGTTTTCGCTTCGTTATAGAATGGCCGATGTAAATGTATGGAATTGACACAAGCGTTCGTTAATATGACGTCGACGTTCAACTCGTCTTATGTCAATTCCAAACATTTTGGTTGGCGATTCTATAACGAAGCGAAAACGAAAAAGTTTCGGCTAAATGGCCTGGATTCCTAAAGTATTGTCACTTTGTTGTGTGCCCTGTATAATAATATATTTATCATGTACATATCTGTGTACATAGTTGAATACATAAAATCTTAAACTTTTCCACATCCCTTTCAATACTTGCTCGGCGACGTATAACTTCATCGGGAAAGGTCGCGGGACTCAAACGCACTCAAACTCACTAACTTAAATTAGCAAAAAGGGGAGAGCCAAGCGCGAGTCGGGCTTATGTAAGACAGGTTCAGTTTAATATGAAAGTTCCCATAAAACAAAATTACGGTAGAAATAAAAAAAAATAGTTCAAAAATTATATTTTCTAATTTTTTTTATGTTTACTAAACATTTTTGCAATGTTATTGGCTCTTAATACGTTCTTATGCAAAATTTCCAATTAATTATACTACTGGAGATAGGTAAAATCGTGCTCAAAGATTCCGTCACATACATATTATTATCTACATGATACAGCCCAAGCCACTTTTTAGCACGCTTTTATATATAAAAGCGTGCTAAAAAGTGGCTGTGATGTGTTTCTTTAACGAGCAAACTAATCACCTGATGGTAAGCGATATCCCCCAAGAGCTTCGCAATACCAGAGGAGTTACACGTGTCACCTATGATAGTGTCCTTTCGGATAACTCATTTACACAACATTTAAAGCGTTTTTGTTTCACGCCGGTTTTCCGTGAGGCCGTACCTACTACTAATGAGCCGACCCATTCGTGCAGACTGTCGTATCTTTAGAGACTCGTTTAAAAGATAACGTCTTCAGTGCGCACTGCACACACTTAAAATATTAGTCGCTACTTTGGTGCTCCGTCTTATCTTTATCACGTAGGTAGGTTTTTCCATGATAAGAACTAACCTATGTCCTTTCACAGTACTTATAGTATCCCTATACAAAATTTTATCTAAATAACTTCAGCAGTTTATACGAAAAGAGGTACCAAACAGACACTCTTTCACCATTATAAATTCAAGTACGGAACCCTATAATGGGGGTAAATGAGGCGATGGGGGTGTATGGGGGAGGAAGGGGTCGTCAATTGAATTTCTCGTTGGCAACAGTAAATAAATTACATACAATCACTCACTTCTTTTGACACTTGATACTTGTTGAGAAGTTTGTACTTGAGATTAACGAAGAAATATACTAGTTATATACTGCTTATATTCTTCTTATATAACGCGTATATATTGTTTGTACGCGTATATAAGTACTAAATGACGCCCGCAGCTCCGTCACGCCAAAATTCGTTCGCGCGAGAACCGTACATTGTTCCCGGATAAGAAGTATCCTATGTGCTTTCCGAGGACTCAAAGTATCTACATACCAAATTTCAGCAAAATCGGTTCAGGGGTTTGGGCGTGAAGAGGTAACAGACAGACTAACACAATTTCGCATTTATAATAGGTACTAGCTATTTGACCGAGATTTGCTCGGTATTCGATAAAACACGAATAAAATGTCATTTTCTAAAAAATATTCCTAGCTAGATCGACTTATCGCCCCCGAAACCCCCTATATACTAAATTTCATGAAAATCGTTGGAGCCGGTTCCGAGATTCCAAAAAAATTATTTTACTAAATCACTGCATAACGTGTTTATCATTATTATTTATAAAATATCCATAACCGGCGCCAGACAGACAGACAGTACTAATATTAGCACGGATATTATGGAACTATGGATATTTTCAAATAATAATGAAAAACACGTTATGCAGTGATTTAGTAAAAGAAAAAATATTTTGTAGTACGCGTGGTAATTTAAATATAATCTTCCATACCTATGGACGATTAATCAATCAAGAACAAATCAAGAAAAACGAATAGCACATCAGCCACGACACGAATTTCGCGTTATGGTCTTTTTGTGATTGCCAGAACGCGTCGTGGCCGTTTTCATTAGAGCCACGACGCAAATTTCGCGTCGTGGCTGTTTCACTGTGACCACAACGCGTTGTGAGCCATTTTTTCGTTCATTGAGCGATTTCGGTCTTTGAGCGTAACATATACAAGAATTGCTCATTTAAAGATATAAGATGTGTATGGATACTACAAGATGTAACATAAATAAGCATGAAAAGGGTATTCTTTTGGGGGTGGAGTTTCTGGTGGTTTAGTTTGGTTCGTTGGTTGTTCTGATGGTTCACACACGCGTGGTTGGTAGAGTTAAAAGATGCAAAACGGGTTGAAATATTTATTCACTATTAGTGTAGTAACACTGGTTTACACAGGTTATTAATTATGGTTTAGTTAATGGTGAATGGTAATGGTTATACGAGCTGTCAAGGCAGCGACTCGGACGGCGGACCGATTGGTTGACAACTCGACAACTACTCGCCAATTACTGCCCTCGCTAAATGCCAAGGCGATTATTATAATGTAAACATGCTGATCTGTTCGATGTACCTGGAACAAAGCGATAATAATATAATAATACGTTAGGGTGTGTATGTGTCTATTATATAATGTATAGAGTTCACAGTGTGAAAGTAGCAGCGCTGAAAGAGTTACGTATCTTAACTTCTATGTTACTATGAGAAAATGCCCCAACGTCATGACTTTTCCAATACATATTTTCCATTTTAGTGTTTTAGTGTTAGTGTTAGTTTTTTAGTGTAATTGTATGTATGTTAGTCTACAAGGTATTGATAATATGGGCCAAGACGCCTGAATGAAATAAATAAATAAAAATACAATACTTAATAATAAATAATCGGCCAAGTGCGAGTTGGACTCGCGCACGAAGGGTTCCGTACCGCGAAAGTAGGCAAAAAATGTGTTTTTGTATGGGAGCCCTCCCTAAATATTTATTTAATTTTAATTTTATTATTGATTTTTAAAGAACACATATTATAATTGAGGATTTTGTGAAAATTTCAAGTGCCTACTTGTTACCATTACTGAGATAGAGCAAGAAAAGCCAAAAAATCACATTTGTTGTTTGGGAGCCCCGTTAATTTTTTATTTTATTTGTTTTTAGTATTTGTTGTTATAGCGGCAACAGAAATACACAATCTGTGAAAATTTTAGAAGTCTAGCCATAGCGGTTTTTGAGATACAGCCTGGAGACAGACGGACAGACAGACAGACGGACAAACAGACCACGAAGTCTCAGTAATAGGGTCCCGTTTTTACCCTTTGGGTACGGAACCCTAGAAAGCAAGTAACAAAAATATTTACAGTAAACTCTATACTCACAGCGTAATAATAATTATTATTATTATAGTTAAAACAAGTAAAATTGTATTATTTTAAAATACTGAAGCTTCTAGTTAAAATAAATATTGAATCAAATTTAAAATTTCATACAGCACAAGCCGAGTTCAGAAGTTAGAATTAACATAATGAAATACTAGCGGACCGAATTGAGTTTTGGGGAAAATAAAATTAAAAACCACCGTTTGTTTTAAAGTCACGTTTGCTAAACCCACACGTAGCTCCTGGACTATAAAGCGATATTATCGCGCACGTACCTCCTCGTCTATAAAGTGATAGCATCGCAAAAACGTGGCTAACTCCCCGACTATAAACTAACGTAGCCTGCAGCTCTAAGTCTATAAAACTTAGAAATCTTTCAGCTTTTAGACAAGCCATCTCATAACAAAGATACAATACTAATATTATAAAAGCTAGTGTGTTTGTATGTAACCGATTTAGCTGGTTAAAGAGATAATTTGAGTCCCGGAAAAGGACATAAGATACTTTTTATCACGGAAAAATATACGGTCACGCGATAAACAAATTTTGGCGCAACGGACGTCTTTTAGTATTCTAGTAAAGGGGTTAAACTTCTTGACACTAACTTTAGTTTATATTACCCTAGTACATCCACCATAATCACACAAGAACTAACCTCCCCGACTATAACTCTCGGACTATAAAGCACAGATCTCGTATGCTGAATCACGTCCGCGCCCTAACTAGCCCCCATCAGGCGCTATTCAACCTCCTTGCTACTTATGCTATACTGGTACATGTGCGGTCAAAGCGCATAATGTTACCTACGAGTACGTGCACATTATGCAGCGGGGCGGGCCACATATACATGTGAAATATTAGTAATTAGTGTCTAAACATATTAGGCCGAAAAAACGCGGCCGAAGTTCGGCTTGATTACGCCTGCAAACTGCAAAGTATTTTTAGTTATAGACCGGAAGATTCACAAAATTCTTGGTCATTTGTACCAGGCTGGCGGTTCTACATGGGTCTAATTACGTAAAAACAAAAAGGAAAATGATGGTCATAACTAGATCCATTTCTGTGGTCATAGCACTCGCACTGGCAGCCCAAACGCGTGGGCGTTAATCGAACGCTTCGGTTAAATAACGAGTGTCGAACGATTTGTTCCACAAAAATGCTTGTATTTTCAGATAGTCGAAAAAAAAAGCTTACAGCCCGCCATACCGACACGAATACATTAATTTTTAATAAAACAATTGAACCATTTGTACCAGGCAAATTTTTCCGTAGCTAATCATCGTCGAGTCATTCACGAAAATCACCTTGCCTACTTTTCCGACAGATCCCAATGGCCACCATACCACTTTGTAATTTTAAAATTACAACTTTGCAGTGGTATCCTATTTGCCTTTACGTAATTAGACCCCTGTAGAACCGCCAGCCTGGTACAAATGACAAAGAATTTTGTGTCACCATCTCCCGGTCTATAACCGATGACACACCATGCTGAAATGACGTCGCGTTATATTTTAGCGTAGCGCATTGCTGACGTAATCGTGGCGAATTTCGGCCGCGTATTTTCGACCTAGTGTGTTTTGATACTAGGGCTCCTCTTTATGTTGAATTCTGATGGAAGACAATGATTTTCACCAAGTTTGTGAAGATAATATGTACAATCTACGTTAATTTAAAGGCAATCAGTAATCACATACGCCTCCAAGTTAGCTTTCACAATTTATAAACCAACTAAATGTAAATCGCAGCTCCGCTATGCTGAAAATTTATCGCGACGAAAATTACTGTAGGGTAAATGACTAGTAGATTGGACAGTACCAGTCATTGGAAAAAGCACAAAAACACAATATTTATTAATGTTGCTTTAAAAATTTCCTGTTTTTAAAGTAAAATAACGCCTGTTATTAAAGAAAAACAGTCAGTTTTTAAAGCAACATTAATAAATATTATGTTTTTGTGGTTTTTCCAATGACTGGTACTGTCCAATCTACTAGTCATTTACCTTACATTTTTCTGTAACGAAAATCATCCTATGTCCTTTCCTATCTTTCTGTAGGAAGGTATCTGCATGCCAAATTTCATCTAAATCAGTTGAAATAAAGTAGACGGCCAATATCTTTATCTTTCTTTTTAGTGTAGTCGGGTAACTAGATTAAGCAGAACATACAATATAACATATTAAACTGTATAAAAACAGTATATCAAAAACTACCGCTTAATCCAATAAAACAGTTCAGATTTTTTGCAGTGCTTCAATATATTTTATGGTCGCTACAAAATAAATAACTAATATTTTTCACGGCTTACAGCTTAGCTAGTTTAGTTTGTGGGAAAAATATTACATTTCATACAGACTTTGTTACTTTTTTATCCTTTCCATTTATTTTTCATTCACTGAAACAATTTTATTTACAACTAACAATTTTTTCAATTGATAGAATATAAGAACTTTTGACTTCAGCATAGTATTATAATTAATGATAAATTCAGAAAGACTATGAAAATTAACTATTGCTAAGAAAACTCGAAAATGGGCATGAACTTTAAACAAAAGTCGTCTATCAGTTTGGAAGCTACAATGCCATGTATACCACACAAACACACATCAAGTTAATTAGCTTAATATGTCCGGTAAGGAAATTCTGAGAACGACATAATTAATTTCAGAGAAAAAAAATCATTATGTGAAAAAAAATGAAAACCATGAAAATAACTTTTTAGATTTTACACAGAAAACATAGGATATGTCACTCAGGAACACACTAGTTTTCTATTGGTGCTAAAATTTTGGTTTTCTACAAACAAAAAAGACAAACTTTACTTCTTTTATATTGACATAGAAGTGTAGATGTAGGAAACACCCCTCTATTTTCGTTGGAAGTTAAAAAGAGAAAAATAAATTTCGTAACCTTTAGCACAGCCCTAACATAATGTTGCTTCCCCCAAATTTCAAATTACATACATTCGCCTTCATTACCGCTACGGTATTCGTAGCACGGCTACGGCGTAGACCCGCTACGGGGTTTCGTAGCATATTTTAAATGTACGCCAGACTACGAGATTAAAGGTAGCATTCGACATCAAGACGACCGCGACGTGAGGCAGTGACCCGAGACCGCGACCGACAGCTACCTACGAATCTACGCGACCGAGTCGTGCGACGCATACGAAACTCGTACAAAATTTCGTATTTGTGCGAAGGAAACGCGGCCATTTTGTATCTGTCGCGCCACGGCACTGCCTTGTGAGCGACTGGGTCGCGCGACGCAAGTCGCCGGCAGGCCACGCCCACACGTCGCGCGACTCGGTCGCTTGCATCCGTCAGCACTTCCTATTAATTCATATAAAGCAGTTGGTCGCGGTTGGCGGTCGCGAGTCGCGGTCGTCTTGATTCGAATGCTATCCGTGACGCACTTTTTGGTCCGTGGAAATAGAACGCATGGAATTATATGCAGTAACGCACACGACGCGCAGCGCAAAGCAGCGCGTTACTGCATATAATTGCATACGTTCTATTTCCACGGACCAAAAAGTTCGTCACGGATAGTCTGTCGTCTGCGCTGCGCCTAAAGGTGCCGGTTGGCAGCGGGCGACATGAAGCAACCGCAGACGACTTGTCGCAGCGACATTACTGGTTTGTATGTATTTCAATGAAACACCCTGCACAGCTAGCGACACTTATTCATAGAAATACATAGAAACCAGTAGTGTCGCGACGACACGTCGCGCGTCGTCTGCTGCAACTTCATGTAGCCGGTTTCCAATTTGTACCTTTACAATCCCTTTGTTGTCATTTCTCTGGCTCACTTCATACTTAGCTTAAAAAGCCTACGATCATGTTTCAACTTACAGTATACAAAACTAATGCCATGCTAGCCCTTTAGCTAAGACATTTTCTTCATGGTCCAAGAGCCTGCGACGGCCAGATCTTCCTCATTTAAGTAAAGCTGAAAGTTTACCTGTTTGTGGCCTTTACCGAGGTAAGAACGACCAGCAACTTCGGTCGCGGTACTTTAGGAGGTATCCAATTCTGAACGGTCTAAAGTAACCGCGACCGAAACTCCATAGTTGCTGGTCGTTCTTACCTCTGGGGTCACAAACAGGTGAGGAAGGTCTGGCCGTCGCAGGCTCTTACTCTATTATCGCTTCTTTATAGAATCGCCGATCAAAATTTACATAAAAAGTTCAATATAATAAAGTTCGAGTCATGTTATGTTAATTCCATACAATATTTTATAACGGTGACGAGAACGTCTTGGCTAGGGGCTCTAAAATGTTTGATATAAAGAAAAGAAAAATTATAAAAATAACTTTATATTTTTTTTTATTTTGTCCCTTCTTTATTGAATGAATTGCGCGAATCCAGTATTCGTATACCAGGAGCACATAACATCACAGGCAGTCAACGCGACATTATCAATACAAAACGACCTGTCGAACGCCTCGTTTGAATCTGACCCCCCGTGACCCCCCACACGGGGTTGGGGGGTCGTTAGACCCCGCAATTCGCGGTGACCCCCCCTCGCCACGGGTGTTTATGAAAATTATCATAATTTTTGGTTGTTGTTTTGTTTTCTGTTATTTATGAGGTGGGACTTGTGAATTTGAAACCAAATTATGTTGTTTGTTGTGCACGCTGATGAGGATCACCGCACCGCGGGAATCGTGCATCTTACTTTTATAAATCAGTTGTCATTTCCATAAGCACTAACGCCCGCATCTCCGTTGGGCCAAAATTCATTTATTGCGCGAAAACTGTACATTTTTTCGGGATCAAAACTATCTTATGTCCTATGTAGTATGGATATTATGGCGCTCAAGGGTCGCAGGTTCGAATCCCGCCGACGTAATAAAAAGTTTTTGACATGAAATAGTCTGGTGATCGTCCGATTTCCTCATCCATATAATGTATAGGGTACTTAGTCAAGTAACACTCGATAATGTCGATTGCAAAAATATAAATAATATAGCATTTGACATAGCTCATCGCCAAGTCATGGTGCTTGCGTTTTGTCTTGCTCAAATCCCAAACACTTTTGTTTTCTAATTTTGCGGCCGCTATCGAAAGTAATCTGTCTCAGCGTCCAGGCCTGCTTAATATATTTTATACTAATTACGGAGTCTGGTGATTTTAATTTGTAATTATGTCGGGGGCCGACATTTTGTAGCGACGGAAAAAACTTAGGGTAATGAATTCTGAAAAAACTTCGAGCACTCCTTATTAATTTATGTATTAAAGTATTGTCTTATGTATTACTAAATAAAGATGCCACCTTCGCGTCGAAATGTGTTTGTCGCGCGGAAACCGTACATTTTTCCGGGATAAAAGTATCCTATGTCCTTTCCCGGGACTCAAAGTATCTCCGTACCAAATTTCAGAAAAATCGGTTTAGCGGTTTGGGCTGGCAGACGGACAGACGGACAGACGGACAGACGGACAGACGGACAGACAGACAGACAGACAGACAGACACACTTTCGCATTTATAATATTAGTATGGATAAAAGGTCCTTTTCTATAAGAATTCTTAGGGCCTTTTTCATCACTTCCTGATAAGTGCCAAATAGGCAATCCACCACCTTACTTGACATAAGTATGGAGAATCTGTCAAAAAAGCTGTGAATAGCATAGGCACGTTATCAGAAAGTGGTAAAACAGGCCCTTAATTAAATTAAAATAATTATTGAATCTGAGTGCGTCCGTTAAACTTTAATTTATTCAAAATGTACGATGTCCGTGGCATTCTCCAATTTAAACTACCCCATCCCACAATAATTACCAAGTCAACATGAGTAGGTAGGAGTTAACTAGTTTCATACAAACACTACCCAGTACCTCGCAGCGGTAAAACTTTGTAAATAAACGCAGCAGTCGTTATAAACTCTAGAGCGGTTACATGTAAAAGTGGGCGGTGAGGGAAAATAACATTACTAAACGTTTTTATCCGACTACGTAAGTATGTTTGATAATATCTCTGTGGTATTATTTAGATTTTAGACCAATTTGACTTAAGACCAATTTGATTTAAGACCGATAAAAAATTTGGGTCTCAAAATTGGTCGTGAACAGGAAAAACCAAACCTATACCTAACTCCAAATCTCAACTACCTATGTGACTTACTCACGATTTAAATAAACGTGATTTCAAGCCGGTTTTCTGCGAGACCGTTCATACTCGTTACAAACGATCATAAGTGTCAGCATACAAACAAACTACCAGAGCACCAACGCGCTACATATTGTGCCAGTAACCAGGACAACAGAACACAGGAAGAGATACATTTTGCGTGACAAATTGTCAATGTGTTGTGTTATATGTACAGTGCGCGCTGCGGCGATATTTTTAACCGAACTCTAGAGGTTGTTTATTATAGCCTGGTTAAGTGAACAATGAAATGTCAATATCCTGGATTATGACAAATGTTTATTTATGGAGGAACTAAACGCGCAATAACTGTACTTTTTTCAGGGATGAAAACTATCCTATGTGTTTTCCCATGACTCAAACTTTCTCCATGCCCAGCGAAATCGGTTCAGCGGTTTGGGCGTGAGAGGACAGACGGACTGACAGACAGACACACTTTTTCAATATTAGTATGGATATAGATTGAAAGAGACTAGATCAATGATATTGTACTTATACAGATATGTTACGTCCATACTATTTTCCGGCTTGAATCTCTTCCGAACAATTTTCAAATTCAAAATTGCAGACATTGACAAATTTGACAGATGAGTGAAACAAAAGATACGAAAAACCATTTACGTAAAAGAGACAGTTCTATTTTTAAACCGTCGAATCGTATCGCTGTCTCTTTCTTCGCCTGAGCTATGACGAAAATTCGATTTTTTCCAGATTGTTCGAAAATTATTTTAATTAATCGAGGTATTTATTGCAATCAAGACATGTGGTAAGAGATTCCATGTGTTTTGTTTACTTTCGAGTCATAATTGGTACATTTTCGAAACAGGCACGACATCATTTTCAATTTATTTAGGTAAGACAAGACGCGGCACGTTCGTGACTGCGCTCGATTCAGACTAAACAACAGACGGCCCAATTGGGCCGTATTAGAAGCTTCACAACGCGCGCGGTAGTAACATATCTGGTTTGAGTATTTCATCATTGGACTAGATTGATTAAGAAAAGATGCAGTATTACTGTTGCATTAAAATAGTAAAATCAACATTCAACATTCATTCAGACATTCAACTTTCTATTTAATATTCTGTCTTAATGCACAGCAAAAAATATGTCTGTTCTGCTGTTTCGTTTCTTACTTACGCTCGCACGATCAATACTAGTATTATAAATGCGAAAGTGTGTCTGTCTGTCTTTTGCCTTTAACGCCTAACCCGCTGAACCGATTTTGCTGAAATTTGGCATGGAGATACTTCGAGTCCCAAGAAAGGACATAAGATACTTTTTTCCCGGAAAAATGTACGGTTCCACACGATAGACGAAATTCGGCGCAACGGAGTTGCAGGTGTTGTCTAGTGTTGATACAAAACGAAGATATTGTACCCGGCTAGCAGAACTGAATAGAAAGTAATCTGCATCGATCGCCAAATCCTGTCCAAGCCATCTCATTTGCCTCTCATAATAGAGACCGAATAATGTTAACCCTCCAACGTCCCCTTTAACCCTCCAACGTCCAAATCTAAAAGACCAATAAAAGAAACTATCGCTTTGAAAAGACCTTTCAGTTCACTTTTAATCCTTTCCGCGATAATTACTCGCAGAATCTCGGATACCGGGTAATCCCGGAGTCCGGGACTCACGAGTCCCGCGATCCCGGGATTTATCCCGTAATCCTGGGATTAAGGGATTAAACGCCGTAAGCGCCGCTGATATTCGTAATAATACTCGGTGATGATAATTAAAATAAAGAAGGAAATATAAAAGTTATTACAAAAGAAGATTAAGTAGAAAAGTAAAGAAAAAATAGGATAAGTAGTACAAGTTTCGTTTGACTTCGAAGCGACTGGACAGATTTTGATGGAATTCGGAAGAGATATAGACCAATTATTAAGGCAGGATATAGGCTATTTCACTGGAAAATGTTTGATTTCCTCGATAAAATACGATTTTTGAGCGTTCGACTTCGGTTCCAATGAGGTCTCTTCATGTTACCCCATGATGAACCAATGAAGGCCTCCGTGGTCCAGTGGCTTAGAGCGTTGCTCTTGACTCGGAGGTCGTGGGTTCGATTCCCGAGTTGGAAACATGTTATTTCCAAGTTTAAAATTTAGTTTGATTATGTAGAGTCTCACCGATTTTAAATGGATTTCCGCAAAGTAACGCCTGATTCTATTAACTATTTCCAAGTTTGTTTAGGACAATGCAGGCTGATCACCTGATTGTCTGACAAGTAAGATGATCCATGCGTCGGATGGGCATGTAAAAAGTCGGTCCTGCGCCTGATCTCTCGCCAGTCGTGTCGGTCTTCCGTCCCACTGGGTTATGAGAGTAAAGGAATAGAGAGTGATCTTGTGTACTGCGCACACACATGGGCACTATAAAATTACTCCTGCGTACCTGACCTGGTTTCAATGAAACCGGCCACCGTAACCGAAACTGGTGTGGGAGTTATTAATATTATGATGGACCAATACAATGATTAGCAATTACGAATGTTTGGAGACTGGTGAATGGGTGTATTCGTCTATGATTGCCCATTATGGACGTGATAGACGATAGACGATTATGCTCAACGACGTGTAGAGAACAATCCTGTTTTAATTACCTATTTGACGCCGTACATTTGTCCGGGATAAAAAGTATCCTATGTCCTTTCTCGGGAATCAAACGGTCTTACCACAAAAGATTTAAACATCTATTGAACAGTTGTTAAGACCATTATGTACTGAATTTTTTTCTTATCAACTGTTCAACAGGTGTTTAAATCTTTTGTAGTAAGACCGAAAGTATTTCCATACCTATCAGCAAAATCGGTTCAGCGGTTTGGGCGTGAAGACAGACAGACACACTTTCGCATTTATAATATTAATATTAAAATATTAAGTATGAATGATCGACGTTGTAGTAGGGGAGGGGAGGGTGCTATTCGTGGAGACCTAGTATTTAGTAGTTTTCTACATTAGGTTGGTACTACTAATATATATTTTGTGCATTAGGTTAAACCTCATAAAAAAAGAATAAGAGGGTTTTTATTTTAGCGGTGGGTTCAGAAACTGCAACCATTTTAAAGTTATGAAAAAGAAAATTATATACGTAAATACTATATAATAACAATAATAACAAGATCTTAGACAACAACGACTAAATCATTTAGTTCAGTGCAAAATAAAATTAACATCTCCGAAGCTTAGTTAGGAAAATATGAAGCTTTATTTTTTTACATTTTAAAATGTCCTACAGGCTTATCTAACCTTCGAATCGTCAATGCTCTATATGGAAGCATCTTTGGGATATACTCCTATCTCCTATCTTAATCTGATAGATCCGATGACATTTGAATATTCGAAAATAGCTTTTTTTTAACCCACCACGTCAGAAATCTGATTTCTGTTATGCGCAATCGTGGCTATCCATCACGGCCCAACGTTTAGAGATATTTCGCTTTAAATAAACCACTATATTGCTACTATCAGCAAACAGATTGTGGAATCTGCCAGCCCATCGCGACAATGCCCCTGTATAATAAAATTGAGCACTCCGCCTCTAATTATCCCAAATTCGATTACAATCCACCGCATTACCCCCCACCCCCCTCCACCAGGGGGGCAGTGAGGAGGGGGGATAATTGCGTTACATAGTACCAGGGGAGCAGAGCTAACAGAGAGATAAAAGGTTAAATTAATGATTGTACCTTTCAACTTAACGACCTTTACAGTTTGTTTTAAAATTAACGCAGTTTAAAGAGAATATTGTGGACACACGTTTTGATATAAGTACAGTATTAGACATGTAGGTGGGTTGGTCAGTTGACTAGACGCCTAGGCCTATTATTTATAAAAAACCTAAAATATGATACAAGAATCAACGAAAAAAAAAACGAGCATTTACCAAGCTTTCTATAACACATACCTACACTTCTCAGCAAAAAGTGCATATGTGTATATTTTAGTAATTTATAATACGAAAACCTCTTATGGATCTATCAGGTGAATAGACAAAGAAAACCTTTAGTAGATATCTAATTCGCCTAACTGTAATGAGTGTGGTATGGACTATAATAATAAAGTAGCTATTTGACCGAGCTTCGCTCGGTGTTGGATAAAACACCAATAAAATGACATTTTCTAAAAATGATTCCTAGCTAGATCGATTTATCGCCCTCAAAACCTCCTATATACTAAATTTCATGAAAATCGTTGGAGCCAATTCCGAGATTCCAATTATATATTATACACACCAATTCCGATTATATTCTTGTATATAATAATATAATATATTATATACAAGAATTCCTCGTATATAAGATAGTTATAACTTATAAGTTACGATGGCTGGCATGCCATGTATGGCAAAAACAAAGATAAAGAAAAAAACCTTTATATGATATCTATATATATATAAAACTCAAAGGTGACTGACTGATTGACATCGTGATCTATCAACGCACAGCCTAAACCACTGGACGGATCGGGCTGAAATTTGGCATGCAGGTAGATGTTATAACGTAGGCATCCGCTAAGAAAGGATTTTGATAAATTCCAACCCCAAGAGGTTCAAATAGGGGATGAAAGTTTGTATATAATAATACTTCTTAACGCGAGCGAAGCCGCGGGCAAAAGCTCGTGTTAACTAAAGTTTGTCTTTTTCCACATAAACTTTATGCGAGCACCTATTGGATCCAACCGTAAAGTCCTGCAGGAATCGTTTTTTTCGATCAAATTTATTAGAACGTATAGAATGGATTAATGTTGGGTTGCCTTGTCAAAAGTAGCCGCAAGTACCTCTAATTAAGTTTAATGTTCATGAGATAAATGCATAATTTGTTTGATTTTTTTTTCAGTAAATTTTACATCATTTGAAAGAAAATGACAAGACAAAATGGTTGCCAGCTCTAAATCGGCCGCAACCTAGGGTTGCCAGCCCGTAAACAGACATAGTTCATCATCAAAATTGAAGCATCGATTTTTTTAATAATTTTGATACAAAATTAAAGTTTTATGCATTTTGTGCACGAATATCCATGGTTGCCAGTTTTTTTTTTATAAAATAAGGGGGCAAACGAGCAAACGGGTCACCTGATGGAAAGCAACTTCCGTCGCCCATGGACACTCGCAGCATCAGAAGAGCTGCATGTGCGTTGCCGGCCTTTTAAGAGGGAATAGGGTAATAGGGGAGGGTAGGGATGGGAAGGGAAGGGAATAGGGGAGGGTAGGAAAGGGAATAGGGTAGGGGATTGGGCCTCCGGTAAACTCACTCACTCGACGAAACACAGCGCAAGCGCTGTTTCACGCCGGTTTTCTGTGAGAACGTGGTATTTCTCCGGTCGAGCCGGCCCATTCGTGCCAAAGCATGCCTCTCCCACGTTTAAAATTTTACGCATATAGTTACACGTATAAAGTTGCACGATAGCCGCAAATTGGGGTTGCCATCACTTTTGTTTAAGACAAATGTTCAGGCCTACAATTATTATGCCTGGGAGAATTTGAGAACGTCGAGAACCTACAAGATTGCAATTTTTATTTAATAGGCGTTTTTATTTTTATGCGTAGTGTCCTGTCATTCCTTCTTAGTTCTTATTTTTCCATTGAATACACGCAAATTTGTATTACGGGCTTTCATTTTACACAATTAGAGGTACTTGCGGCTACTTTTAACAAGGCATCCCAACATTAATCCATTCCATACGTTCTAAAGATTATTTTAAAATATATTTGATCGAAAAAAACGATTCATGCAGGATTTTACGGTCGGATCTTAGGATATTAGGTCTTAGCAGATACCAACACTTTCACGGACCTGTGCAAAAAACAAGCATCTATAAAGTAGCGGTCAACGAACTTGTTTCTCTCTATCTAGCGACCGAACTTTATATACCCATTCTCAATTAAAGTCTACCCCAACGCAAACCCTCAAAGGTTGAAGGGACTGTATGTAAGTAGTTTTAAAAAGTTTATTGAGCCAAGTACTAGGAGTGTAGATTTTATGAAGGGGTGCCTTAAAACGTTTATAAGCGATAGAGTTCTTAGCACCAGGATCGCAGAGAGCGAGGGGGATTAATTGAGTGGTATTTGTGATTGCTGTGGTTAAAACTTGATTTATGTAACCCTCAACTTGCTTTGACGTTCCTTAGCATTGAATTTATGCAAAAAAGAAATGTCAAGTTACAGAAAGAATTAAGCTTTATAAATTAAGCAAAGTTACACCTATAAATTTCAAACACTTTTAATTGAAACTAAGGGGGTGTTTAGTTATTTTGCATTACTAAACATACAAACGTAATTCACAAATCAAAAATGTCGAATACATAAGGCATCGCAAGCACTTAGCGACATTGAAACTATCGAAAGCAATTTGACTAAGTACCCAGAGGTCAGTCGACTTAATAAAACTAAAAAGGTTCTAGCACAAGACCTAAATTTGATTCAGGCCGGTCGCGGGTACAAAAATCATAATATTCCCGCGTATTATTTGTGAAGTTCTGTGCGCCTGGTTCATTCGGGTCAACTAACGTGGTTAACCTAAAAATTACCGTCCATACACGTTGTTATTAACGTCAAAGTTGCCAACTCGATTATCTCGACACGAATTTCTATTCAATTCATGCTCCCCTGGTAGTTCTTATTGTGTACCGACTAAATTGTTTGGTAATCCACTTTGCAAAGTTTGACCTAAACGTATTTTGACAATTGTGCTAGTCCGGTCGTTGGATAAAGAGAAATTAGTCATGCCTGCCTCTTTCTAAAATGCTATGAAAATTTTGTATTTGGGCTCACATTACATGTGCGTGCCTTACGAACATTTATCTATGATTGTTCAAATTATGTTTCTACTTAAAAACTTTGCCAATTATGGCTATCCATCATAGTGTAACATAGTAGTTAGGGAAAGAGGGTATTTCGCGACAAGCTCGAGCGTGTCCGATTAAGCTTGTATAGGCTTCCGACATGACATATCTAGTTATTATGGTATACAAAACGGATTTCTCACGTGGTGGGTTAAAAAAGCTATTTTCAAATATTGAAATTTCATCGGATCTGTCAGATTAAGATAGGGGATGATAAGTATACCCCAAATAAGCTTACGTATAAAGCACTGACGATTCAAAGGTTAGGTAAGCCTGTAGGGACATTTTAAAATGTAAAAAAATAAAACTTCATATTATGTTCCTAACTAAGCTTCGTAGATATTTTATGTTGCACTAAACTAAATGATTTAGTGCTTGTTGTCTAAGATCTTGTTATAATTTACCTAAATAAGCAATTTTCTGAATATGTTTTCTTTTTCATAATTTTAAAATGGCTGCAGTTTCTGAACCCACCAATAAAATAAAAAACCCTCTTATTATTTTTTCATTAGTTTCACCTAATTTAAAAAACCTTTTTTAAATTAGGTGAAACTAATGTTCTACTAATGAAAAATTTCAGTTGTGCCGGCGATTTAAGATGGTCGCCCTTTTTTATCGATTTAATTTCGATTCAACAGTCAATCTCTATTGACATAAATTCCGTTTCATGCATCTAACATTTTTCAAATGTTTTCGTAACAATAATTTTATACTCCTATTTCACAGATGAAATATTTATAATTTTATATTAATAAATTAGCATTTAGCAACTTTTCATTTTTATTCATTTCCAATCAAAGAAAACTTTTGTTTTTGTAGATGAAATACAATTTATTGCACTTTGATTTTTTTTGTTTTCTTGTAAAAAAACTGTAGCAAGGAATATGAAAACTGTCACCCATATCATCTTAAAACGCACAAACTATTATAGGTCTCCATGACGCTCGAAAGATTACAAGAATAGCACCCTGGGCTCCCCTACTATAGAGATAGACTTTTAAGGGCGGATTCGACCAAACTGGAGTAAAATTTTACTCGAGTATAACTGTCTCCTAATCTATGAGTAATCTGGTTTTGCGTTTTTCCAACTTCTAATCCAAGAATGAGAAGAGGAGGAGGAGGAACACGGGAGTAAATATTTACACGGGCTATTTTGGCGGAGTAAATATTAAACTGAGAATAGTTGCACAACTGGGTTCAACTGTCACGGTCGGTGTCATTGTGAACTATAATTGACATTTTATTTCATACTCTTTGAGTAACTTGGTAAAATGCAAACGATAATACCCTAGAGTAAATTAAAGGGTAAAATTATTCTCATGATAGTTATACTCGTGTAACTTCAAGTTTGGTAGAATCGGGCCTAAATCATGTAACACAATTTATGTAGGTTATCAATACATCAATTATTGCCAAATGCCAATAATAATAATTATGCAAGCGATAAAATTTGACAGATTTACAATCAGTTGTAAAATTATTTAATGCAATTTACGGCTGTTGTCACATCGTGCTGTCAAATCTCAAATAACTTATGACTACCCCACAAAATTAACATTTACATAGAGCTTAAAGTCCGGTCGCGGAACTGCAAGGTGTAACAAAGTTATAATGCTTTAGAGTTTAGGGTGTGTATGCATTCTGTATATAAAGTTCACTGTGAAAGTAGCAGCGCTAAGAGAGCAACATTTTTTTGTGATTTGTTTGGGTAAGCGCCGCTGCGTCACGAGTTTTCCCATAAAAAAAGTGAAAAAAAATTCTCCTTAGCGCTGTTACTTTCACACTGATCTCTATACACGGGACTCATACACACCCTAAAGTATTATCACTTAGTTTTGAAACACATTTAAATATACTAATATTATAAATACGAAAGTGTGTCTGTCCGTTGCCTCTTATCGCCGAAACCACAGTATCGGTTTTGCTCTTTGATATGGAAATACTGAGTTCCAGGGAAGGACATAGAATACATTTCATCCCGGATAAAGCGTACGGTTCTCGCACGATAAGTAGGATATTCGCCTAAGGGAGATGCATCTACTAGTAATTAATAAAAAAACTGTCTCTATATTCTTCAACCAGACTATAGTTATAATTAGTACGCACAAACACATATTAGAATCCGTGTACACATCGCATACATTTCACCAGCAAAGCAAACGACCAGCGGCCATATATCGCAACTGCTGGCGACAGACAGACAAAACATATTCGCCGAGATATATGAGACTGAGTGACGTAAGTCATATGACTCATATGTGACGGTACTCAAGGAGTAATATATAATGTGTGTGTATGTCAGTCTTGAGGAATATATTGGTGAGACGAATGTTGATAACTTGTTTACTTGATACAGATATACCAGGGGAGCAGAGGTTACTAGGATATGCTATCAAACGTTTAATGCGAGGTTTCTTAAGGTTATATATATTATAAAAATGACTGTAGTTTATCTATTAGAGCTGATTGAAATAAAGAATCAGCAATACCAGTGTAAAGATAAACTTTTTCTAAAAACGTGTGGCACTTGGGGACTGCCGCGGTAAAGCTCTTGTATATCATTTTTTATCATCTTATGCAATAAATATCGCATACGTCTAGTCGCACGCACACAAACACCATGCAGAAGTCTGCCGAACAGTCGACGCCGCGCCGCAGCGCTGTGCCGGTTGGAGTGGGGTGTGTTAGGTTTTTCGTTACGTTTTTTTTGTCTCGGATATCGCGCTCTAAGCCCGCGATAAAAAGCTATACAAGATACTAGAGCGCTTGTTAAAACGAAAACCCTTCATAAAACGTTTTTACTCTCAGCTGAAGCGAAGTAACAAAAAAACTAACTTTTTGGTGCCGAAAATGCCTTGCACGAGGAACATTGTAATAACATTTCGTTCGTTTCTCGTTAAAATTACATCTCCATAACGTTTTGGATTCTTCTTATTTCTAGCCGAATTGTAATTCGCGCTGTAGTGTATTGGATCAATAAATAATAGTTTTGTGCACTCATGTCATCGATGACAGTGACGTTGACAGACGTCAGGAACTTGCCAAAGTTGCCTCTTCACAATGGTCTATGCTAGCCCACTATTAAGGCCATCGCCATTGTGTAGAGTTGTAGACCATCGTCCGCCATCATACACCACTACCCCGTCCACACAATGGCGATGGCTTATAGTGGGGCAGCATGGGCCATTGTGAATAGGCAACATTATGGTGTGTATGCTAGAAAGAGGCGTACTGCAGGGATGTTACCATTCGCATAATCAAGCACTTACTAATAAAATCATTTACGCCATTTACGTCTTTATTAGTACAAAGGTTATTTTATAATGCCAAAGTGTGGATACCAATCTGTCTGACATTTCTTACATCGACCCGCTGATTTTAATCCTTCGATCGTGGATCGTGGAATAGATTTCCAATCTATTGTTATTCTATTGTGTCACGCTCACCGGTGAGCTTATGGGGCTTGATGGGTTAATGAAATTTGGTAAAAACATACTTTGCGTCCCGGCAAGGACATTCGATACTTTTTAGTCCACAAAAAATGTACGGTTCCCGTGCAACAAACAAAGTTACATCCAACGAGTATTAAATCTACTTAGTGGCAACCCTATGCGGTATGCCACACAATCTCAGCAGCCATTGTGTCGATGTAACACGCAGACAGTTGTGTCAATAGTCGCGACTAATTATCACGCCACGAGACCAGCGACTGTCGCGGCGATTACATGCGAATAGTATAACGCCTCTGTGGTCTAGTGGTATAGAGCGTGGCGCGACTCGGAGGTCGTGGGTGCGATTCCCGCGTTGGAAACATGTTGTTTCCAAGTTTGGCTAAGACGATGCAAGCTCATCACCTGATTGTCTAACAAGTGAGATATCCATGCGTCCGATGGACATGTTAAAAGTCTTGTGCCTGATCTCTCGCTAGTCGTGCTAGTCATCCGTCCCGCTGGGTAAGAACTTAGCACAGTAAATCAAAGAAATGTATAGTATTCTGGCTTTAGATAACACATTACACACATAATATCTAAAGTAGTAAAAGTGTCTAATAGAAAAATCTAAAAAAAATTTTTCAATCGTGAAAAGGTAAATGAATGTAAGAATTTACCTGTATACTGTACGGGGGAACAAGAAACATTAATAAATAAAAAAAAAACTCTCCCTTTAAAGATGATGATTGTGTGATTCATACTCTCTCATCTGTGACTATTCACTGCGTCTGCCGCAGCGTTTTCCATCCTATCGCCCGCTTCGTGGCCGCACACTACCGACAATCACTGGCGCTATGAATCCCGCGACAGTTAGCACGCGGCAGGGCTGACACAAGACAGTTAATATATTGACTAATGAGAAATATCGTGATATAATGTGACTAGGAATACATGGGAACCGTACATCTTTTCAGGATAAAATATATTCCATATCCTTTCCCAAAACTCAAGAAACCTCCATAGAAAATTTTATCAAAATCGGTTTAGCGGTTTAAGCGTAAAGTCAGCCAAAATTCGTTTATGGTGATTGGCGAAGGAACCGTACATTTATCCGCTACAATAATTATACCTTCAGCAAAATAAGTTGAGCTGTTTGGGCGTCAAGAGGTATTCACCACGTAGCTAAAACAAAGACACTTTCGACAATTATACTTAATATTTAATTAGTACGGAATAATATGGATAAAATGTTGCGTCTTCAATTAGTTTATCGCATTAGAATCGTATCTGGAATAAAAACTATCACATGCGACTTATAGCGGCCCGCTCCGCTGCGTCATAACTTGCGCGTATCTTAAATGGCATCGTGGGGTCTCCGCGACCCCGCACATTGAGGGGTTGACCTCAAATTCAAATCCACTGACCCATAACTCACAGATAAAAAGGGGTTGACTTTTATGTATGATTATATTATATTAAATATGCTTACTAATATTATGAATGCGAAAGTAAGTCTGTTTGTAAAATTGTAACATCTCCACGCTGAACCGATTTTAATAAAATTTGTTAGGGAAATACTTTTGAGTCCCTCAAGGACATAATATTATTATGATGAGTTTTATCCCGGAAAAAATTACGGTAAGTATTTCGGTGCAATAAAATTACGGAAAAAATAGTAGTATAAGCCAAATTTGCATTTTTGACATTTTGTCGTAAAATCTAGTAAAGTATAAGCCAGCGGTTACCAAACTTTTTTGGTGGCGGAACCCTTCTAAGTGACATTTTGTTTTGATCTGCCTCTGAATTGTCTCCATTCTGTTGTTATTACTCATTTATAAAAACAATTTATGTATCGTTCACGGAGTCCTTACAATATAATATCAACAACACAACACGTCAGTCTGGCCCCGTGCTAAGAATAAAGTACCTGAAGGACTTGTGTTTCGGGTACCAGACAACGGAAATATAATATTTAATACTTTTATGCTATGCATATATTTAAGCTTTTGCGGGATTCGAACCCGCGCCGCGACCCCTCTTGAGCTACCAATAGCCCACCAACTGAGCCTTAAAAGACTTTTGCGGAGTCCCTGCAGCGCTCAGCTGAGTACACTTTGAGAATGGCTTGTTTTTTTTTTAATGAAATAAGGGGGCAAACGAGCAAACGGGTCACCTGATGGAAAGCAACTTCCGTCGCCCATGGACACGCATCGCGCATCAGAAGAGCTGCAAGTGCGTTGCCGGCCTTTTAAGAGGGAATAGGGTAAGGGGAGGGTAAGGAAGGGAAGGGAATAGGGGAGAGTAGGTAAGGGAATAGGGTAGGGGATTGGGCCTCCGGTAAACTCACTCACTCGGCGAAACACAGCGTAAGCGCTGTTTCACGCCGGTTTTCTGTGAGAACGTGGTATTTCTCCGGTCGAGCCGGCCCATTCGTATAAACAAAATTAACATTTTTCCATTCTGACGCAAAATCAAGTATAGTACAAGCAAAATTAGCATTTTTACATTTTGCAGCGAAATCGAACGGCGAAGTAATTACAATATTCATTGTTGGCGAGAAATCTCGTTATAAACTCCGACATTACATATTCAAATATTTAAATCTCGGCCTGTTATTGGTCGGAAGATGTCAGCCAATGGAAAAACTGGACCACAGACTAATGAGTAATGACATAAACCTAAAGACCTATACAATATACATATTTCACGAGTATATTCTGCGCTAATTATACATTGGAAAAGTTTGTTTGTTTCGAATAGGCTCCGAAACTACTGGGCTGATTTGCACGCAATTTGGCACAGACATAGAGACGTGGAAGGACATAGAATACTTTTTCTGTCGGAAAAATGTACGATTACTGCGGAATACTGGTTAGTCGGTCGGTGCCGTACGCAACTGCCAGTTAATGCCATTATATAGTAACTGAATCAAAAAAGGATGCTTATTAAAGTAGAAAGCTATTCACGACTTAGCTTTTTGTACGAGTCTCATGTTATATCCGTCTTCCATGGCGTTGGTAAAAAATCGGCCAAGTCAAACTTGCGCACGAAGAGTTCCGTACCATATTTTATGGAACGATTGACGAACAAGAACGAGCAAATTGTGTTTTGTGTGTAGGAGACTAGAGTCTCCACACCAATACAAAATTAAACCTTAAATATTAATTTTATTTTTAGTAATTGTAGATAAAGCGACAACAGAAATTCATGTTTTGTACAGCCTGGGGATATACCGACAGACATCCAAGTCAGTAATCGGGTCCTATTTTTATTCTTCGGGTACGGAACCCTAAAACGGACCCAATCTCCTCGGTCCCACAAAGACACATCTACTCTATTTTATTATCGGGAATCGTAATTCGCTCCGGCGGAGTAAATCCGACCTTATCCCCCCGCGATACGGTCTAAATTACCCCGGGCCCGTTTCTAATCCGCACAATCAACAGAATTCCCCATCTCCCCGCCAAATGGCGCAGAAGCGAATACAATATCGTCGGTGTTACCAGCTTTAAAGAAATATTTACCCCTAAATCTAAGTTTCTTATGCCGGTTCCTCCCGCCGGGTTAGTTCCCGAACCGGTGGTAGGCATCTTATAATATCAACGCTCTGAAAGCATTTTCTTAAAATCTATTCAGAAATAAAACAATTTTTATTATTATTAAAAAAAATTAAGTTACCAACCCCTAAACTTACCATTCTTGTTCTAAGATCCATACTAATTACTAATATGCATACATCTACACTTACTAATATTATAAATGCGAAAGTGTGTCTGTCTGTTTATCTGTTACCTCGTCACGCCCAAACCGCTGAACCGATTTTGATGAAATTTGGTACAGGAATACTTTGAGTTCCGGGAAAGAACATAGGATACTTTTTATACCGGAAAAATATACGGTTCCCGCGCGTTATACTAATTTTGGCGCTTACTTCAGTATTTATTAACAATCAAACATTAATAACACGATTTTTTTTGTTTGGTTAGGTTGCTTATGTTTTGGAACAGTGTTAGGTCTATGTTTATAAAGCAAAATTTAACATTTTTGCCATATTATTACACTTTACTTTACGATTATAATATTATCGTACTAAATAACTATTTTAATCTACTACTAAATAGAACCTCCTAAAAAACTCCATCCCAATTCCCACTTAATTCTCCTCTAAAACGGGCAAAACCTTAAGTAGGTAACACTTTATGGCTCGAAGTATTTCTCGGCGTAAAACTGAGCGGCCGAAGCGCCGATACACCCTCATATCAAATCGTTTATTGCTAATCCCTGCTGAGTTATGCGAGCCTAGTACTCGGGATTTAATATCCACGACGATTGGGGACTGTCTGCGGAACCATAAAGACGGCTAAAATTTTCAATTTTAATTTAAACACAACGATTTCAAAATACTGTCTGTCTATCTTTCTACAATTTTGTGTTTCTGTCGTTCTGACTTACTATCTTCCTGTCTTTTTTGACTATTGTCGTTTTGTGTCTGTGTGTTGTGCTGTCGATGTCGCTGTGTCTTTATGGCTTTTTTCCTACCTTTTCTTTTATCCGTCTTTCCGGCATGTTGTATTTATTTGTCCGTCTCTGTCACCTCTAAACTGGCTAAATAGCTCATCCTATTAATATGAAAGGCATAGAAAAACTTTTGATCTCTATATATGACGAGCTTTTGTCCGCGGCTTCGCTCGCGTTAAGAAGTATTATTATACATATACAAACTTTCATCCCCTATTTGAACCCCTTGGGGTTGGAATTTATCAAAATTCTTTCTTGCGGATGCCTACGTCATAACATCTTCCTGCATGCCAAATTTCAGCCCGATCCGTCCAGTGGTTTGGGCTGTGCGTTGATAGATCACTATGTCAATCAGTCAGTCACCTTTGAGTTTTATATATATATATATATATATATATATATATATATATATATATATATATATATATATATATATATATATATATATATATATATATATATATATATATATATATATTTGGGACACTCTTTATCGCTGAAAAATATACGATTACCGCGCAAAACAAATTATTTTCATTTTGAACGCAAAAAAATCTTTAAGATCCTCTCACGTATAGTACAAAACGATCCGAGATAAAGATCATCTCGCGCCAGGCGATCCAATTTAATCAAATCTGAATGTGAGCCCTCGTGAGACGAGATTTATGCGAGCCGTCTTATAGCCCTGAGCTGTACAGACAGAATCACAAGCTTCATACGAAAAAATGTGATTTTTTTCTGATAATATAATACTACATGCTTAAGAGGACTCCACACCGTCGTTTTTCCATACAAAAGTTGTCCCCTGTTTCCTGTCTGGATAATGCCGCACAGTGTGATAAAAACCTCGATTTTGTTTCACCGCGTTTTTCTTTCAAAATACTATAGTTGATAGCTATATAAACATTAGAGTAAAACTCCGATATCGATATTCTTTGTAGTTATTTTTTTAAAGAGTGTCAAAGTTGGCGTTTTTCCGGGTCAAAAATTTGCATAAAAATTAATTAAAAGAAAACTAATCAAGTAACATTAATTTTGTATACACCAATTGAACAAGCACTTAATACTTTACTTTTTCTCCGAATTTGGTTAACCTACTGTGATCAATTAGGGAGATATTGATTTATTTAGTAATTTTAGTTTTTTATTTTAAATTTCGCGATTAGATCGAATTAGAAAAAGTTTTAAGCATGAAACGATAGTGTGAGTAATCCTTTATCTATGTTATCAAAAATCACACTCTAATAACCTCTGTGTCAGAAGTTATATCGTATTTAATTTTTTTTTTAATAAAAATTCGGATTTTTGTACCTAAGGTTGTCACTAAAGGTCTCTTGTTTGATTTATCCGGTTGATACGCAAATTCGCAATCGATATCCTATACAAAAAATATCAGGATCACGTTTAGGTAGGTCTAATAATAAAAAAACTAAAAAGTGAAAAAATATGACGTAAATTAATGATTTTATATGCTCAAACAGTATCTAATCAATAATCACCTTCTGATGTAGTCGGGGAAAATAAAATATCAACTTTAGTGACAACCCTAGGTATAAAAAATTCGAATTTTTATAAAAAAAAAATTGAATTGGATATTACTTCTGACACAGAGGTTATTAGAGTGTGATTTTTGATAACATTGATAAAGGATTACTCACACTATCATTTCATGCTTAAAACTTTTTCTAATTCGATCTAATCGCGAAATAAAAAATAAAAAACTAAAATTACTAAATAAATAAATATCTGCCTACTTGATCACAGTAGGTTAACCAAATTCGGAGAAAAAGTCAAGTATTAAGTGCTTGTTTAATTGGTATAAACAAAATTAATGTTACTTGATTAGTTTTTTTTTAAATAATTTTTATGCAAATTTTTTACCCGGAAAAACGCCAACTTTGACACTCTTTAAAAAAATAACTACAAAGAATATCGATCTCGGAGTTTTACTCTAATGTTTATATAGCTATCAACTATAGTATTTTGAAAGAAAAACGTTGTGAAACAAAATCGAGGTTTTTATCACACTGTGTGCCGGTAGAGTTAATATAATTTTTTTCCTGAATATCTACGGCCACTATTAGCATGTCCCTATGTTTTTTTTTTCATAATTTTATTATTAAAAAAGATAAGAACGTCAAAAAACCCAAAAAGATGGCCAGATTTTCCTCCGTGTTCAAAAACCCAGAAAACAAAACTGGCTAAAATATAAAAAAAAAACATAGGAACACAGCTCAAGCCTTGCTTTAATTCTTAATGAAAGTAGTAATTAAATCGGCTAAGTTTTGGAAAAGGAATCAGCGGACAACGAATCGAAGTTTTTCTGTTCTTTTATTAGAACTTTTGTCGTGTTGTCTCTATCGCGCTCTGCGATCATGGGAGACTTGAGATTGGTGAGACAGCAATACATTTTCAAATACCTATTTTCAATGATGACATCAGCAGTGTCAAACGCATACAATATAACGCGACAGAATTTCGGCATGGTGTGTCATCGGTAATTTAAAATACATTGCAGGCGGAATCAAGTCGAACTTCTGCCGCGGAAAATCGGCACAGTGTGTTTAGAGACCTAACCACAGATACACTAAAGAGTTACTACATAAGTCATAACTGAAGTCTGAAACAGTTCGGAAGAGGATGCTGTGTCCCGGGAAAGGACGTAGGATATTTTCGGTAACGGAAACATGTAAAGTTACTGGGCGACAAACGACTTTCAGCGCTGCGCTGGAACCATGATAAAAAGTATCCTATGTCCTTTCCCGGACTCAAAGTATCTCCATACCAAATTACTGCCAAAATCGCACGTGGTAACAGACATACACAGTTTCATATTTATAATATTAGTATGTAGCGCAATGACCAATAATATTTTGCGAGCCGTACCTAATACTTGGGTCTAGGGCTAGTACAGGCGATGTCTCGGAACGATGACTCGGCCAGACTCGGCGTCCGAGATGTCACATCTCAGATCGATTCGTAATGGACTACTTTTGCATACGTCACGGGTTTTTGCTGGGAGGGACCTGTATACTGTATAGGCCGCTTATAGCTTTAAGATCGCCGCCACAGTTGGTCCGGAATCGATACTAAATGGTTAACTTTTCATTTTATATGTTATGGTTTTTTACTGCGAAGGAGCAAGTATAGGCTGCTCATAATTTTAAAATCGCTTCTACAGTTGGTGCGATGCTTAATAGCAAACTTTTCCATAAAAAATGTACTTTTTACTGCAACAAAAAACCATGGCAAAGGCCTGGCCTCAATAAGATGACTTGTAGGTTCTTAATATTTTAATTCAGTCTGCTTGTCTCTGAGAGAACCTACCAGAGAACCTACAATAAATATCAATTTATTAGTAAGAAGGTGAATTATACGACAAACCCGTACTAAAATGTGAAAGTGTGTCTGTCTGTCTGTTACCTCTTCCCCCTTAACCCGTTTAATCGATTTTTGTGAAATTTCGTATGAAACTAGATTGAGTCCTGGGAAAGGACATAGGATACTTTGTACCCCCGAAACGAATATCTACGCAACGGAGTTTTAATTTAGTATTTTCATGTAGTAACAATAAAAAAATCGGCCAAGTGCAAGTCGGACTCGCATACGAAGGGTTAAGTACCATTATAGAGCAAAAATAGGACAAAAATTATGTTTTAACCCCTTAAATTTTTATTTTATTTTAATAATATAATGAAATATTAAAGTACACATATACTAAAGGACTTTGTAAAAAATCCAAGTGCATACCTGTTGCCATTATTGATATAGAGCAAAAAAATCCGAACAAATCACGTTTGTTGTATGGGGCCCCCCCTAAAATATTAATTTTATTTTGTTTTGAATATTTGTTGTTATAGCGGCAATAGAAATACACCATCTGTAAAAATTTCAGAAATCTAGCTATAGCGGTTCTTGACATACAGCCTGGAGACAGACAGACGGACAGACATCAAAGTCTTAGTAATAGGTCTCGTTTTTACCCTTTGGGTACGGAACCCTAATAAAGGAAAAGAATTTAAACCGTCACATACATGACAGTACTTCGTAGTCACGCCACGCCGCCCGCCGGTATGAAGCTAATACAATTTTGCAGTTTGCTTGTGAAATTCCAAATGTATTTGTATGGATCGGGCATTCGGTAAACTACAATTCTAGTTTAAAAAGTTTATAGAAACCCGCTGGCGGTCAAAATTCTAACATAAATATTTCCACCCGTTTTAGGACTTGTACTTTACAAAAAAATCCGTGTGGCACACTATTGCATTTTTATCAACTTATGCAAATATAATTAAATTGTATACGTCTGGTTGCACGCACGCATGCTGAAGTCTGCCAAACTGAAAGAATGTTAGACGATGCACGGCGTTCAACGCCGCCCGCACCGCTGTGCCGGTCGGAGTAAAGGTTCGTTACGGAATTTCTTGATTCCTTTATCGCACTCAAAGCCCGTGATAAAGCAATGCAATAGCTTAAAAATGTCAAATCTTCTGGCACTTTCATAAAACTAAGTATGACCTCAACGTGTATATGCATGGTAGTGTGACCGCACAATTTGTACAATTATCATGTACAAACATACAAACTTCCTAAATGTAATTTATTTTCACTTATAATATATGTATATATTTATACGGTATACGTCACAAAGTAATTTTTCAAGTCAAAACCACTACAACTGTATTTAAAAGTATAAAGTCATTAATATGTTAATTTCTCCAATCTTCTGCTCTCCTGATACTTGTGTAATAAACACCTCCTCTCTGTACGTCGAGTATTCTAACGCCTATGCGACCCCAGTCACCCCAATTAGGGCGAACCATTTCGTATCGTATTACCTAATCAATAGAGTCCAATTTTCGTCGGCGGCATGATTAAGGGGCGAACAAAGGATCTCCAGTTTCAATATTGACTATGAAATAATTGAACATAAATTACTGTCAGATATATATATATACTCACTTTTATATGTCGTGACTCGTGATAAATCTTAAATCAACTGAAGAACGTATTTTTACTATTTAGGGTTCCGTAGCTCCGGAACCCTAAATAGTAAATAGGCGGTGCAGGCGTAGGGTCTGTCTCGGAAGTCAGAACCCTAATGGGCTGAATTAAGGAATAAAAATAAATCACGAAAAAAAAATGTTTGCGTACCCTACACATAAAGTGAGTATTCAGAATATTATAGAAGTGTAAACTTCTTTCGTCAGGGTCACGTGACGAATGAAAATTCTTAAGAGCGTGAATTATAGACGACGTAGGAGGGGAAAAATTCCCCTACTCTTTTTTTTTCTTTTTTTTATGAAATAAGGGGGCAAACGAGCAAACGGGTCACCTGATGGAAAGCAATTTCCGTCGCCCATGGACACTAGCAGCATCAGTAGAGCTACAAGTGCGTTGCCGGCATTTTAAGAGGGAATAGGGTAATAGGGGAGGGTAGGGAAGGGAATAGGCGATAGTAGGGAAGGGAATAGGGTAGGGGATTGGGCCTCCGGTAAATTCACTCACTCGGCGAAACACAGCGCAAGCGCTGTTTCACGCCGGTTTTCTGTGAGAACGTGGTATTTCTCCGGTCGAGCCGGCCCATTCGTGCCGATGCATGGCTCTCCTACGTATAAGTCTTTCAACAGCATGGCGAAAATTCCTGTGCTGCTGTTCCCTTTTACGTTCTGTCGGCACACACAAAAAGAATCCGATTCGCACTTAGCTTAGTTTGTAAGCTGAACTCATGAGAGCCCTTTTCTAATTTCTATCCTTTTAAACGCCAGGCTCGCATACGTAGAGAGGAGCATGTTAAGTGTATGCAAACGTTGCTCTCTTGAGAATTACTTTAGTTGTGGCTTGTGGCGATATCTACACGAGTCTGAGCGCCTGGTACTTAACTTAATTTGAATTTGACTTAGAACCTTCGAAATATGCATAGGCTTTGGGGATGTTTGGGGAGGCAGCCGAAATATCTTCAGATGAAAATTAAGCGCTCGTGACTCAGCTTAGCTTGATCTCATTATTTAGATGATACCCGTATTTATATTGCGACAAAATTAGTTTATCGCGTGGGAACCGTACACTTTGCCGCAATCAGAACCATCCTATGTCCTGCGTTTTGAATCTTGATGAAATTCGGTATAGAGATAATTTGATTCCCAAAATACTTATTATAGTTTCATTCCGGGAAAATGTACGGTTCCATACACCAGTGAGCTCGAAACCCAATTTAGTTTACGTACAAAACGATATTCCGCCCGAAGATGTTTACCAGGGGAACATATTAATAGGAAGTTAATATTGTGTTTGCGATATAATAGACCTGCTGAGCGGGAAAATGGATTGTGTAGTGACGCACAAAATTACTACCTAGACATTGGTCGAGGTAGGGACATTGCATACTACATAATATTTCTATTTTAAAAGGCTAGAAAGTCTGACCAAGCGAAACATGAGTTTTAGCAATCTGTGTACGTAATTCGTGTGGCTGTCTGTAAGTTGTGACTTCTTCATGCCTAAAACGATGGACCAATTACGATGAACTTTGGTATGGATGTAAGTTGAAGGATAGAGGATTGCTTTCATCCGGTAAAATGTTGAATTCCTGTGGGATAAACTAATTTTGGGCGAATCTATTAAAATAAAACAACTACATAAAGATAAGCAGCAAACCGTAAAAAGAAAATGTAAAATAAAAATATTTTAAGCGAAACTCCTAACGATCTGCGAAAATTCGATAACAAAGTACCAGGCTTGTATAACGCGCAAGATATCGACGTAAAAAGGAAAATTCGGGCTCCAGTACGTTGTTTGTCTTATCTAAGTTTGTTCACCCCCTTTGTTACTTCTGCCTCCCTGGTCGCCCGCCCCCGATCTGTCAATGCCTTCCTATGATGCCCCAATTACTCTTTACTGAGCTATTTTTAATAAAAATCACTCGGCTGTGTGATTAAATGCTGCGAGCCTAATATTTTTGTTGATAAATTAAAATAATTGTTTATATAATATTATGTCGCAGTCATCCGGTTAATTCTGCTATTTGACTGAATAATTACTAACGAATTCATTGAATGAAACCATTAAGTAATTCATTTAATGTCAAAGGCCAACTTGTCAAGTATTTAACTGGAAAATGAAATATTTCGTTTAATGAATTCGATAGTCATTCAATCGAATAGCAGATTCAACCAGATGACTGCGACATATTATAAAATTGTATGTAAGTACAATGAAAACACCCTGAAAATCTTTTATAACAGAGTTTTCGCCAACAGCACGTTTCAAAGTTAAACAATTCAAAATTCACACACACAACCCTTCTTCGTAAGTCGGCTAATTCGCTGACTTTGATATTTATTGCTGGCAAGTTTGGCGTTATATTGTTTATTGTATATTTGTTTCGGCGATGTTTCAGAGTTTGGTGGACTGTAAACAACACTTACTGTTGTCGCCATTTTTGTTTACTTTTTCACAGGAAAAAACATGATGATGTATGTAACACCCACTGGCTACTGTATAATGCGTCTTTTGCACGTTCGCCATTGGACTATGATTGCACATGATCGAGTGTACATGTTAAACAGACAGCTTCGGAATCATGGTAATAATAACAATTTACTAACAATCATAGTTGTCCATCATGTACCAATATTTTGTGCATGAGTGAAAAAGACAAACCGCTACTGCAGGACAAATTTCTCTCTGCCCTGCAACCGGAATATATAACCTGAATAGGCATGATGACCATTTTTTTCTTATCGGTAATTGAAAGTCACTTAAAAAATAGAAACATCGTTAAAAGAATGACTCTGATAGCTTTAAAATTCACCAAGATATGACAATTCAAATATCTCATTAAAAAGACCTGCCCGAAACGCTCCATACAAAGTGCTACGAAAGTATGACGTCAGTCTTTCGTAGTTTGTAAGTATCGGGAGACAACTTTGGTCGACAGGTATATTAAATATTGCGTTTATGAAAGTGGTTTCATAACAAAAGTTGCTTTTAATTGCATAAGTTATCGAATTGTATACAAATATTAAGAAATTTAATTGAAAAAAAATTCGACTTGAATATCCAACTTTGAAGGCGCATAACAAAAAAAATACAAATGATATCAAGCTGAAATTTTGGGAACACCTATTTTTTACCGTGATTTCTTTATTTTATAAACAAAATTCGCTAATCTTTGACCTTGTCATCATCCCTTTATCGGCGTAAGCACAGCTTTTTCGCGTTATTTCGTACATAATTCAATCACAATATGTTCTTCTAGTGTCAGACTCTCCTTTTATAGAAATTAAATAAAGTGTGAAGTGTCAATTAAGGTATAAGACACACCTTTAAATTTTAAGGAGAGCAGCAAAGCTCTATGTTGGCCATGATGGACAAATACACGTGATTACGACCGTTTAGAAGGGCGCTTTCGTCTTGAATAGCCGATGACATCTTGCACAATCATGGTGCTCCATCATGAGCCAACGTGGAATATACTCCTAGATTAATATCTTGCTATCAGGACAACATAGATCTAAGGTACTCACCGACAAGAGTAGCGAAGAGCGTGGCTAGAAGAGCGCGGGGCGGCATGGCGGTGCGGGGGGAGGGGTAGAGGTGCGAGCGAGACGGAGCGATGCGCGCCGCTCATCTCCACGGCCGCTGCATCTGGGGGTGAAGATGATGGTTAAAGAGATTGATCAAAATCTGTGCAGGCGTTTGAATGCTTCAATATAATATATTATATACGATACAAAATAGGTATATACACACAAACTCACACACATACACAAGACAAACAGGACAAGACGGACAGACACATCAAACTTATAACACCTTTCTGTTAGGAATGGACTACTAAATGCGTACGTGTAGAGGTCCATCTTTGTGTTTGCCCATGATCGGTGATTGTGTATTTCAGCTTGGCAGTCATTCGATAACATCATGTCATAACTCATAACGTGTAAATTGGCCTTTATAATTACCTAGATTAAAGTTTTTGGTATCCCAAAAATCAATATAATTATTATGTAGTCAGCACGTGGTCAGCACATAGAATTTCGCACATTTATATTCTATTGCTACTTGTCTCAAACTCACCAATACAGTGTGTAACAAAAATAAGTGATAATACTTTAGGGTGTGTACGTGTTCCTTGTAGAGAGTTCACTGTTAAAGTAGCAACTCTGAAAGACGAAATTTTTTTTTCACTTTTGTATGGGCAATGGCTCGAGCGTCCGCGTCACGAGTTCCCCCATACAAAAGTGAAAATTTTTTTTGGTATTTCGGCGCTGCTACTTTCACAGTGAACTCTCTACAAGGAACACGTACACACCCTAAAGTATTATCACTTATTTTTGTTACACCCTGTATATTGCTATAATAATAATTACGCTCCTATTATCTTATGCGAGTAAAAGAGAAAAGTAACTATCAACATACATTAACTAACTCTAACCTCAAAATGAATATACTTAGATGTTGTCAGTACAACGCACATGCAACCTTCCTAGTATTGCAAATGTTGTTCTTACTGTGTAGCACTGTAAAGTTTACCTACTACCCTCACTATAAATTTAAACATGATCTCCTGGTACCGTACTTGTGTGGTTGTTTGTATGCCTCTATCCTTTATTATACAGTGTGTAACAAAACATAGAGATAACTCGTGATAAAGTGTAGTTATAAAGTATATATCATTATTATTTATATTATGTATGTTAGTCATTAAGGTAATATACAGGATGTAACAAAACTAAGTGATAATACTTTAGGGTGTGTACGTGTTCCATGTAGAGAGTTCACTGTGAAAATAGCAGCGCTGAAAGATCAATTTTTTTCACTTTTGTATGTGATTTTATATATGACTAGCTGTTGCCCGCGACTTATTCCGCGTGGACTTCAGTTTATAGCGCGCGATGTCAACAAAATTGGTGTCAAAAGCTTTTATAAAAAAACCTGGTACCCGTTAAATCAATACAGCTGTGCAGTGTGCACACAATAAGTACTTCATTTTTTATATTAAACTTTATATTTTATGCAAAATTTTAAAGCTTATTTAGCCCCCCAATTACACAACTTTACCCATAAACTATTTATCATTGATAGGTTTAGCCCCAATTTCACCAACGTCTGTTAGTGTTAACAGCTTGTTAAAATGTCCTGTCTTCTCTTTCATTCATATGAAAAACGAAACAGCTAACGTGATACTAATTCGAGCATTAATTTTAACAGTCGTTGGTGAAATTTGGTCTTAAGGTTACGTCACTGCCTGCACAGATAAAGTACTGAGTTATTTAATACCGTAGAATATATAACAATCGAAAAAAATCGAGACTTATATGTAAGATGATACCACCTCTTATAGAAAGACTTTTGAGCAAGCGTCAGCGCGATGTAGAAGACGCACGGCGCCATCTATTATGAATTTTTTGAACAAATTTACGACCCTTACAACCCTTTTTTCCAGTAAAAAAGTAGCCTATGTCCTTTCTCAGGCTTTAGACTATCTGTATACAAAATTTAATTATAATCGGTTCGGTAGTTTTGGCGTTTGGCGTGAAAGCGAGACTGACAGACAGACAGACAGAGATACTTTCGCATTTATAATATTAGTATAGATTATGTGCACACTGCACAGCTGTTTTTGTGTATTTTGATTAATTAAGGGCCGCGCTACACCGGAATGGCAGCGGCGAGGCGAGCACTTTCAGCGCTGCCATTCCGGTGTAGCGCGGCCCTAAGAGGGGTACCACTTACCAGGGTTTTAAAAAGTTTTTAAATTTGATACAAATTTTGTTGACACCGCGCGCTATAAACTAAAGTCCACGCGGACGAAGTCGCGGGCAACAGCTAGTTATGAATAAAAACAATAATCCATACTAATATTATAAATGCGAAAGTATCTCTGTCTGTCTGTCTGTCTGTCTTGCTTTCACGCCAAAACTACTGAACCGATTGCAATGAAATTTTGTATACAGTTATTCTAGAGTCTGAGAAAGGACATAGGCTACATTTTGATGTGGGAAAATATCTTATTTCCATGAAAATTTCGATGAAAATGAATTCGCATTGCGCGTGGCCAGCGCTCATCCCGGGGGTCCTGGGTTCGAGTCCCGCAGGCGGAACAAAAAGTTTTCAATGTTCCTGGGTCTTGGATGTGTATTAAAATAAAATTTCAAAAATCTTAAACATATTTTATGTATAATATTATAAAAAATCCAGAAATATATCGATGGAATGAACATTTTAGTTCTAATACGGTTCAACAGATGGCGTTTTATTTTTTACTTTATTGTAACATAGAACTAATCATACTTATTAGTTAGTATGTTTTTGTTTATAGTTTTTAATACGTTAGAATATTATGTTTAATAATATTATCACTTGGTATAATAATAATCAATCTATCTTATCTTATGTAGAACTCCTACTGCATTTCTAATCCATACTATCCATACTAATATTATAAATGCGAAAGTATCTCTGTCTGTCTGTCTGTCTGTCTTGCTTTCACGCCAAAACTACTGAACCGATTGCAATGAAATTTTGTATACAGTTATTCTAGAGTCTGAGAAAGGACATAGGCTACTTTTTTACTGGAAAAAAGGGTTGTAAGGGGGTGAAAATGCGTAAATTTGTTCAAATTAAGTTAGTTCCAACAATTCATAATAGATGGCGCCGTGCGTCTTCTACATCGCGCTGACGCTTGCTCAAAAGTCTTTCTATAAGACGTGGTATCATCTTACATTTAAGTTTCGATTTTTTTCGATTGTTATATCTATTCTACGGTATTAAATAACTCAGTACTTTATCTGTGCAGTGACGTAACCTTAAATCTATCAATGATAAATAGTTTATGGGTAAAGTTGTGTAATTGGAGGGCTAAATAAGCTTTAAAATTTGGCATAAAATATAAAGTTTAATATAAAAAATGGAATACTTACTTATTGTGTGCACACTGCACAGCTGTATTGATTTAAGGGGTACCAGGGTTTTTTTATAAAAGCTTTTGACACCAATTTTGTTGACATCACGCGCTATAAACTGAAGTCCACGCGGACGAAGTCGCGGGCAACAGCTAGTATATAATAAAGTAGGTATGATTAGTTCTGTTACAATAATGAAGTAAGTAAGAAAAAGTAAAACGCCTTCTGTTTTCATATATTAGAATTAAAATGTTGATTGCATTGATATATTTTCTGGATGGAATATAGGCCAACACGGTACACTCGAACTCCTTAGAAATGCAGTAGGAGTTCTATAAGATTTAGATTGATTATTATTATACCAAGTGATAATATTATTAAACATAATATTCTAACGTATTAAAAACTATAAACAAAAACATAATAACTAATAAGTATGATTAGTTCTATGTTACAATGAAGTAAAAAATAAAACGCCATCTGTTGAATCGTATTAGAACTAAAATGTTCATTGCATCGATATATTTCTAGATTTTTTATAATATTATGCATAAAATATATTTAAGATTTTTGAAATAGTATTTTAATACACATCCAAGACCCAGGAACATTGAAAACTTTTTGTTCCGCCTGCGGGACTCGAACCCAGGACCCCCGGGATGAGCGCTGGCCACGCGCAATGCGAATTCATTGTCATCGATATTTTCATGGAAATAAGATATTTTCCCACATCAAAATGTAGCCTATGTCCTTTCTCAGACTCTAGAATAACTGTGTACAAAATTTCATTGCAATCGGTTCGGTAGTTTTGGCGTGAAAGCGAGACAGACAGACAGACAGAGATACTTTCGCATTAATAATATTAGTATAGATAAAGTATTATCACCTAGTTTTGTTACACCCTGTGTAATGTATGGGCCTCCGTAGCCTGATATAAATAAACAAATATGAAATAAATTAAAAAAATACTTTAGGATGTGTATGAGTTGTTTGCTTGTTTCCCGGGAGACAAACAATCTGCGCACAAAATATCATCAAAATAGCTTCAGCGGCTATATCATGAAGGGGTAACAGGACAGACAGACCATTTCGATAAATATTAGCACGAATGCTGTGGTATAGTATTAACTTAACACAAAGCACTATTGTACTATGTAACACCTTATATAACTCAAGCACCCCCTACCTCCCCTCGCACCTACATCTTAAATTGTACCTTAACACGTAGGAGATAGAGTTTAAATTCGATTGTTAGTGCTGTAACATACTATATACGCGTTTGAATTCTATCGAAAATCGAGAAGTGTCTTTAGTTATATTGATCTGGAGATTCGGCAAAGTTGGATACTTAGACAAATAGAATTCGATGATATTGATAGCGTAGTTATAAATCGAAAGTGCATGATAAACTATATATTATATATAAAACTCAAGGGTGACTGCAGACTGACTGACTGATTGACATAGTGATCTATCAACGCACAGCCTAAACCACTGGACGGATCGGGCTGAAATTTGGCATGCAGGTAGTTAGTTAATGGAATCAGGCGTTACTTTGCGGAAATCCATAGTTTAAATTTAGTTTGTTATTATTTTTAGCAATATTCCGCGAAAACAATTTTTTGTTTGTTTTCGCGGAATATGGCTAAAAATAATAACAAACTAAATTTAAAATGCAGGTAGTTGTTATGACGTAGGCATCCACTAAGAAAGGATTTTGATCAATTCCAACTCCAAGGGGTTAAAATAGGGGATGAAAGTTTGTATATAATAATCCTTCTTAACGCGAGCGAAGCCGCGGGAAAAAGCTCGTAAGTGATATACATAGTACATACTAATAATATTATACACGCGAAAGTGTGTCTGACTCTTCAAGTCAAGATTTTTTCTGAAAGGTATACTTAATGATAATTTGAGTCCCGGTAAAGGACATAACTCATCCCTGAAAAATGCAATCGTGCAATCCTAGGCCCAAACATTTTATATCCTTTAACGGGACTCAAAGTTTCTCTGTAGTAAATTTCAGCAAAATCGGCTCAGCCACTCATGCAGCTCAACTATAAGAAAATGATGATCATGTTGATAACAATCGCCTATTTAGATTAGTTCTGAAACCCTATTTAAGTTTGAACAGTAACCGAAACTCACGAATTAATCCAAGTTTGGGGTAATTCCTGACTTTTTATGCCCGCCTGGTATTTAATCATCAACAATAAAGTCAGCAACGCACCTGCAGCTCATCTAATATTGCGAGTGTCCATGGGTGACGGTAGTTGCTTACCATCAGGCGACCCGTTTGCTCCTTTATCCCCTTATTTTATAAAAAAAGCACTCAAACATTCAAGTAGAGTTTGTCATCCGTTCCACTGGATTATGAGGGAAGAGCGAGTGCTCATGTGTACTGCGCACATACTTAGGCACTATACAAATTATTTTATAGTGCCAAAGTGTGTGCGCAGTACATAAGATTGATCTCCTGCGTGTTCGGTTTTGATGAAACCGGCTACCGTCCCGTGTGATTGCACTACTTTACTCATACAATATTTATCCAAGTTTTCCACATAATATTTTATATATCCCATAGGATTAATGTATTTTTAACGGCCATCCAAAAAAGGAGGAGGTTCTATGTTCGGCTATCCATACTAATATTATAAATGCGAAAGTATCTCTGTCTGTCTGTCTGTCTGTCTGTCTGTCTGTCTGTCTGTCTGTCTTGCTTTCACGCCAAAACTACTGAACCGATTGCAATGAAATTTTGTACACAGTTATTCTAGAGTCTGAGAAAGGACATAGGCTACATTTTGATGTGGGAAAATATCTTATTTCCATGAAAATATCGATGAAAATGAATTCGCATTGCGCGTGGCCAGCGCTCATCCCGGGGGTCCTGGGTTCAAGTCCCGCAGGCGGAACAAAAAGTTTTCAATTTTCTTGGGTCTTGGATGTGTATTAAAATAAAATTTCAAAAATCTTAAACATATTTTATGTATAATATTATAAAAAATCCAGAAATATATCGATGCAATTTCTAATACGAACATTTTAGTTCTAATACGATTCAACAGATGGCGCTTTATTTTTTACTTTATTGTAACATAGAACTAATCATACTTATTAGTATGTTTTTGTTTATAGTTTTTAATACGTTAGAATATTATGTTTAATAATTTAATCACTTGGTATAATAATAATCAATCTATCTTATCTTATAGAACTCCTACTGCATTTCTAATCAATACTATCCATATATCCATATATCCATATATCCATATATAATATTATAAATGCGAAAGTATCTCTGTCTGTCTGTCTGTCTGTCTTGCTTTCACGCCAAAACTACTGAACCGATTGCAATGAAATTTTGTACACAGTTATTCTAGAGTCTGAGAAAGGACATAGGCTACATTTTGATGTGGGAAAATATCTTATTTCCATGAAAATATCGATGAAAATGAATTCGCATTGCGCGTGGCCAGCGCTCATCCCGGGGTCCTGGGTTCGAGTCCCGCAGGCGGAACAAAAAGTTTTCAATGTTCCTGGGTCTTGGATGTATATTAAAATAAAATTTCAAAAATCTTAAACATATTTTATGTATAATATTATAAAAAATCCAGAAATATATCGATGCAATTTCTAATACGAACATTTTAGTTCTAATACGATTCAACAGATGGCGTTTTAATTTTTACTTTATAGAACTAATCATACTTATTAGTTAGTATGTTTTTGTTTATAGTTTTTAATACGTTAGAATATTATCTATACTAATATTATAAATGCGAAAGTATCTCTGTCTGTCTGTCTCGCTTTCACGCCAAAACTACTGAACCGATTGTAATGAAATATTGTACACAGATAGTCTAAAGCCTGAGAAAGGACATAGGCTACTTTTAACTGGAAAAGGGGGTTGTAAGGGGGTGAAAATGCGTAAATTTGGTCAAATTAAGTTAGTTCCAAAAACTTAAAATAGATGGCACCAAGAGTTCCCTAGATCGCGCTATTGCTTGCTCATGCGTATTTCTATAAGAGGTGGTACCATGTCAAACTAGGCTTTTCGATTCTTTCGATTGTTATACGTGTTATTAAATAACTCACGTACCAACATAGAAATCAGAAACAACTGTCTACCAATAATAAATACTAAGGCCCGATTCGACCAAACTTGAAGTTACACGAGTATAACTATCATGAGAATAATTTTACTCCTTTAATTTACTCTAGGGTATAATCGTTTGCATTTTACCAAGTTACTCAAAGAGTATGAAATAAAATGTCAATTATAGTTCACAATGACACCGACCGTGACAGGTGAACCCTGTTATTCTCAGTTCTCAGCAACTATTCTCAGTTTAATATTTATTCCACCAAAATAGCCCGTTTAATTATTTACTCCCGTTACCTCATTCTTGGATAAGAAGTTGGAAAAACGCAAACTTAGATTAGGAGACAGTTATACTCGAGTAAAATTTTACTCCAGTTTGGTCGAATCCGCCCTAAATAGTTTAATGGCCTATGGGTATTGGCTATTGGGCAAAGCTAAAGTTGTGTAATGCATTATGCAGCTAAGTTGTATAAAGCTAAATAAGCTTTAAAAGGTATAAAAAAGTTTAATTAAAAAAAATCATATTATGTGCACACTACACGGCTGTTTTGGGTATTTTGATTGAAGGGGTACCAGGGTTTTAAAAAGCTTTTGACACCAATTTTATTGACACCGCGCGCTATAAACTGAAGTCCACGCGGACGAAGTCGCGGGCAACAGCTAGTATATTATATTTTTTGGGAATAAAAGTAAACTATGTTAGTACAGAGATTCATTTCATTTCTTTTATTACAATAAGGCAAAAAAATATATCTATCCATACACAAAACCTTGAACATCCAGGATAAATTTTTCATCTTAAGATTTTTCATAAGGAATAAAAATACTAGGATAGCATAATATTACAGGTTAGCCTGAGCAAGCTCTTCCAATATCGAAACTATAAAACTATTCAACGTTATATTTTCGGGAAGGAACTGTTTTGGGGAGGGGAACAAATATCGGATGAAATGTTCTGGGATACGGGATACGGGATACGGAATTCTCAGCTACGGCAAACTGGGGTAAGTCATTGGCACAACTCCAGACGTTAGTTAAGGAAGATGAAAATTTCAAGAACCTTTGAAATTTTAAAATATGAACGCTATGAAGAATACATTGTGCGACCAAGCTGAATAAATTTTCTTACCCAAAACCTTTTTAAATACTACATTAGATTATACGTGGGAGAGCCATGCTTCGGCACGAATGGGCCGGCTCGACCGGATAAATACCACGTTCTCACAGAAAACCGGCGTGAAACAGCGCTTGCGCTGTGTTTCGCCGAGTTAGTGAGTTTACCGGAGGCCCAATCCCCTACTCTATTCCCTTCCCTTCCCATCCCTACCCTCCCTATTACCCTATTCTCTCTTAAAAGGCCGGAAACGCACCTGCAGCCCTTCTGATGTTGCGACTTGCGAGTGTCCATGGGCGACGGAAGTTGTTTGCCCCCTTATTTCATAAACAAAATATATGGCTCATCAAGAATCTACTTATTGTCCGCTACTTTATTAAACCTAAACTCGTTTATCAAGCGGAAACCGTACATTTTTCATGATTCAGACTATCTTTTGTCTCTTGCCGTGACACAAAGTATTTCATACCTTTCATTAAAACGTTTATGCGTAAAGAAATCAGGCCACAGCTCAACGGGGCTAAAATGGTCGCTTTGGAGAATCATGATATGAATCATAATATGATTCATTTTTCTAAAATCGCAAAATGCAACTCTGCTTGCAATTAATTTCTGTATTTTTGTACTGATTTGTCAGTTTGACAGTTTTGACAAATCATATTTTGCTGAATTGATTGAGAGGAATTGTAAATGTGACCATTTTAGCCCCGCAGCTGTCTGTTACTTGATCTGATCTGTACTTAACTTCTCAAGTAAGGCACTCCACAGCATTGTTTCAATGAAATAAGGGGGCAAACGAGCAAACGGGTCACCTGATGGAAAGCAACTTCCGACGCCCATGGACACTCGCAACATCAGAAGAGCTGCAGGTGCGTTGCCGGCCTTTTAAGAGGGAATAGGGGAGGATAAGGAAGGGAATCCTTGGAAGGGAATAGGGTAGGGGATTGGGCCTCCGGTAAACTCACTCACGCGGCGAAACACAGCGCAAGCGCTGTTTCACGCCGGTTTTCTGTGAGCACGTGGTATTTCTCCGGTCGAGCCGGCCCATTCGCTCCGAAGCGTGGCTCTACCACGTTAAAATTATGGACTAGATGACGTCTGTTGCGCCAAAATAAGCTTATCACGTGGAACCGTACATTTTTTCGGAATAAAAACTATCCTATGTCCTGTCCCGCGACTCAAAGTATCTCCATACCAGTAATATCGGTTCAGCGGCTTGGACGTGAAGAGGTAACAGACAGACAGGTAAACACACTTTCTCATTTATAATGTTACTAGCTATTTGACCGAGCTTTGGAACAAAAATAAGTGATAATACTTTAGGGTGTGTACGTGTTCCTTGTAGAGAGTTCACTGTGAAAGTAGCAGCGCTGACGCAAAGACGAAACAAATTTTTCACTTTGGTATGGGCAGGGGCCCGAGCGTATATACAAAAGAAGTGCAGAACTCACTGAAGTTGCAACCGTGACAACTAACAACGAACAACGAATCCTTTGCTATAACAGTCTAGTGATCTAGTCGCTATCTAAGCGTTTTCAGATTGGAAGGAACTTGAAAGGTTTTTAGTTACAAGGGTTAAATTAATAATACAGACGTCAACAAAAAAGGAGAACCAACCGGAAAAGCGATGAAAAACAACGATCATCACTCATCTTATCATATTCCCGCGCGAAACCGCCGCAAACAACTAGTGGCAAGATAAAATCGCAAAAACAATTTTTCAAACCAAAGTAGCCAATTGTGTGGAGTGCTTGTTCAAAAATACACCCACCGCTGTACAGGATAAGGTGGAAATTTGAAGAGCACTCCCGACCCTCAACCCTCGAGTGAAGAGGAGTACTTCATTAAAGAGTTGACTAATATCCTCTCTTTGGCCGTTATGCTACCCTGGTAGAATGACTCTCGGTTTATAGTTACAATTTATAAAATAGATGCTTGCTGGTTTATAGCCCGGAAAGCGTACATCATGCCGTGACCAAAACTATCATAATATTATGTCCTTTTCCAGGATTCAAAGTATCTGTATCTCCATCCATCGGTTCAGAGATTTGGACGCGAAAAGGTAACAAACAAACGTTTATTTTACTTTATTTTACGCGTTTATAATATTAGTAGGAAGTAAGGACTTCTATTATAAATGCAAAATTAGCGGTGCTTACTCGTAGCAGACGGACATACCTAGGTCTGACCTAAGCATTAAATACTAACTGCTGGGGGTTTGGAGAAACATTAAGTCCTAGAACCTTTTCTGGGACCTTACAAGGATGGTTGTAATAACGAAAAATGTAGGATTTTCACACAATAAACTTATTTTTCCGTATGTGGGTTACTTCTAGTTTGCCTATAAATAAAAAAATCTAAGGATTTTCCCCAAAAAAGATTGTATAGCGAAGGACAATGTTTCAAAACATTTTTAATTTTTATGCAAAGTATGTCTCAAGCAAATGATAGGTATACGTAGATGAGATAGCACCGGAAAATATGTCATTTCCTTGGAATCTGTAGACTGTATGAATATGTCATCTATACATAGAAATGTGGAAATGACAATATTTGTTACAGTAGACGACTTGCCTAAATTCGGAACGCTGAAATCCTTACTAATAAAACAAATGTCCAAGTGTTTGTCTGTCTGTTACATAGCAAATTATAACTGCAACGTTTCACGCTAGTTCATCAAGCCCCATACGGTCACCGGTGACCGAGACACAATAGAAATTCTATTGTGTCTCGTTTTTCCACGATCGACGGGCTAGAGGCCAGCACCAGAACAGTGAGTAAACAAAAGTTTTGTTCGACGTTTGACAACGTTTCTCTTAATTTCATGATATTATGTCAGATTTTGATCGGTTCATTTACTGTTTGTGCTAGTAGCGCCCTCTGCTCTGACCGCAGCGTAATATTCCCTATTGTCATAAAACCGGGTTGAATATTCATAAAAAATCGGCCAAGTGCGAGTCGGATAACCGCACGAAGGGTTCCGTGCCGTTATAGAGCAAAAATAGGCCAAAAATTGTGCGTTTTGTATGGGAGATCAATTTAATTTAATTTTATTTAAATTATTATTATTAACTAGCTGTCCCGGTAAATGTTGTTTTGCCATAAAATGATTTTCCCCGTTCTCATGCTTTTCTCTTGAAGTTTTTCTGATATTTTTTTCTATAGACCTTACGGAGCCTGAGACCTGAGACCTTTTCAACGAATGCAAAACCGTGGAAATCGGTTTGTGCGTTCTGAAGTTATAGCGTCAGGAAGGAAAACCCGACTTATTTACTTTATACTTTATATAATAGAAATATAGATTATTAAAGTACACATCTATATTTTAAGGCTTTTGTGAAAATTTCAAGTGCGGCGTACCTGTTGTCATTTAATTGATATCGAGCAAAAAAGGTCGAAAAAGTCACGTTTGTTGTATTATTTGGTTTTTCTGTGTTGTGAAAATTTCAGAAGTCTAGCTATTATAGTGGTTCTTAAGATACAGCCTGGCGACAGACAGACATGCAGACAGACAGACAGACGGACGGACAGACAACGAAGTCTTAGTAATAGGGCCGTTTTTACCCTTTGAGTACGGAACCCTAACATTCAAGTAACATGTAAAACCAGAATAATATTTGCGTCCTAACACCAAAGAGTTAAACAAAACTTGTTACCTAACCTTCTTTGTTCTAGTTATCAGTATTAACTACAAGATACAACAGAAATAACCCCCAATCTGTAACTCAACAGACTCACAAAGAAACGTGCATGAAGCTCTCATAAGACCCAACTTGTACTGCGAACTCGAATACTCGAGCCAAACTTCAAGATAAGTGCTACACTATAAATCGCGGAGTCAAATAAATATAAAACTTTGTTGTGCTCCCCCCGGGGAATCCCGCGATCCCGGGACTATCCCGGAATTCCCGGTATTTCCGGGACACGGGATTGCGTTATACAACGCGGAAATTTTAAATTTATCTGACGAGTATTGGTGAATGATACCGAATGCAATAAAAAGCTTTCATGTTTTTTTTCTTTTTACCGATATTTTATAGATGTGCTTTTTGTTGCTCTTTAAAGTGGATGTTTTTTCCGCGGCTTCACTTGCGGGCAAATTCAGATAATTTAGTCTTTCCCACGTCCATACTAATATTGTAAAAATGCGAAAGTCTGTCTGTTACCTCTTCACGCCCAAACCGCTGAACCGATTTTGTTGGTACCAGATTGGAGATAATATACAGTACTTTGAGACTAAGAAAGGACATAGGATATTTTTACCCGGGAACTATGTACGGTTCCCATGCGATAAACGAAATTATCTGCGTAACGACTAATGGAGTTGCAACCCTATGCAAGTCAACGATAATAGTTAATCATTTTTCCTCAAAATTTTATTGTGCCGAAATTTGTTTATCGTGTAGGAACCGTTTTCTTTAACATTACCGTTGCTGACTTGCAAAATAATAACAAAATCCTGACTTTCACTGAACAATAAAAACAAAATTGAGTTCTTACCGGTCTATTATTCTATTTATAACTTTTAAACACGGATTAAAATCGTTTAACATTTTCAGTTTGTATTATTTTGCTCTATGTAAATAACATTTTCAATGGTGTATTCAAGCCGTATGGAAGTCTAAAGTATTATTACCTACTTAATTTTGTTACACCCTGTATAAGGCACGCCATTTTCAATTTTCGCAAATGTCAAATCATCTATTAAAAAAATCAATGCCAAAATGTATTTTTATTAAAATTAATTTATACAATGTGTCCCGACACCGGTGCCCGATCCTTTAATGTCATGATCTATGGCATATTTTATCGACAAATTGGCTTTCTATGAAGTATAGGTCAGATTAGTATGAAGCCAGAGAAAATTTTGTTTTTTTCAAAAGTTAGAAAAAATATATATTTGTAAGCCAATTTGTCACTAAAATATGCCATAAATCATTTATTACTAATATTAAATTATGAATGCGCAAGTGTGTCTTTCTGCCCGTCTGTCCTCTTCACGCTGAAACCGCTGAAGATTTTGCTGAATCTGGTATGGAGATACTTTTGTCCCGGAAAAATTTTGGCGTAACGGAATTGCGGGAGACATCAGTATACTATAGTAACTATTAAGTTTGACTACTAGGATAACATGGAAACACAGGAAACGTTCATGGCAAAGTCCTCGTAAAAACTTCGACAGTTGTTAACCGCGTAATGTTGGAACTTTTGCCGTAGACTGCGAAAAATCCACTGCACACGTACAAAGAAAGATCGATTGGAAAGAATCTTATGTCGATGTTGGTATACTGTAAATTATAATAATTAGGGGTAAGACTTGTCTGTCTGTCATCACTCATCAGGCTGTATAATATCGAGAACCGCATTTAGCTAAAGAGTTAAAATTTTAACTTAAGTATGTATTTCCCTTGTATTTCCGTTGCTGCCATTAATAAGCAGTTAAAAATAAAAGGTCATTCAAACATTTTTTTATTGCTACGACCTTTAAAAACTGAATTTTCATAAAATATGCTAATTTCTTTTTCAGGTAACAATTCTTAAACTTTAATTAATCTAAAAGTGGTTTTATATTTTCAACGAGAGTAACAAGATTTTTGTTGAAAACCGACATTATCACAAAACTCGCAATGTTTTAACCATTTATTTATTTAGGAATCAAAAGCAGATCAAAAAGGTTGATATTATTGACAAGTTTTTTCAGCTTAAGGAAAAGCCACGGTAGCTTTTCATTTGATTTTCCCTGAAACGTTTGATCGCGTATTATTACGAATTGCGTGCGAATTTCGGACACCATCATCCTTAAAAAACGAAAACCACACCTCCTTCACTATCATGCGCTCCTAGTTATACACACTAACAATGTATTTAATATTTATCAATGATTTATCTAATGATCTATGAATACTTACGTTGTAATATTCACTCACTCACAAACACGAGTATACAGCGGGAGGACCGCGGCGGGACTGACTGAGGGATGAAACAGGGAGGGTAGGAGGGGGGAGAGAGGGGCTCTCACACGGGACGACACGATCGGGATCAATGGGATTCTCTTTAAAGGGTGGTAAAAAATAGTAACGAAATGTGGGGTGTGTGATTTTCAGATAGCTATGCTGTGATTCTGTGAAGTATGGTAAAAATTAGAGGTTGCAGAGAGATTTTGGGATTGCTATGTGATTTGTGGGTTGGAGAACAAAATATTAATATGTATTATTTGCTTGAAAAAAACATACGGTATAAGTATAACCAGAGACCATATTTATTACTCTATGGTTATACCATAGGTATTACTCATATTCCAACAGAGGTGAAAACGAAACGGCAGAGGCAGCCATTCAATTTAACTGCGCTATAGAAAGAGTGATATATGTTACTTTATCTCACCCGGTTCGGCGGTCTTCCCCGGTTTTCGTAAGACGAGGTCTTACGAATTTTTAAACAGTTTACGTGTCCTGACGCGACTTTCACATTTTCCACTGCAAACGTCCTGAAAATACTATAACATTAATAATAATTAGACACAAAACAAGGGATAGGCCTTCATTTGTCTCAGTCCCTCTCTTTATGCTCATGTCACCTGTCATAATATATTGTATAATGGCAATTTGTGCCGCTCTTGACTCATATAAACCCATAGTTCATAAGCGGGGCAAGGCGTTATTGTTGTCACACTGCGGTGTAAAATCGCAATCGTGTTCCGTCGGTCATAATTATTATTAATGGCTTTTATTTTAATTGTTTGATAGTAAAATAATAATATTATAATTATTATAAATGTGTGGTGTTAATGTGACTGTCTGTCTATTACCTCTTTACGCTTAAACCTTTAAACGGAATCTGACGATTAATGAAATTCGGTTTTTAGATACTTAAAATACGTACGTACAATGTGCAGTTTCTACGTCTCAGACTAAAATCGGCGTTTAGTTTTCCTATAATATAAGAAGGCTAAATGGGCCTTTTTATCGCCTGATGACATAAATAACAATCTACGGTTTCTATAATATTATTATGAAGGTATAAAACTCCATTCACAAAATATAGTACTCAACGACAAACCACGCTTATGTCAAACCTTTCTCGTGTAATTAACATATCAAACGCTTGTGTACTTATTGTTACACTGAGTATAAAACTGCTAGTCGTTGGTCGTACGCATGGTTCAGTGTAAAACCATCGTGATTCGTGTGGTATTATAAGTCTTCGCGATGTCGTGTCGTGTGGCTAAAACGGTCGCCATTTTAATTCCTATTCTATTGCTTTTGGTGAGTTCTTAATTTGAAATTCTCTGTTATCTGTTGTACTTGTACCTTTTGCTGTTACTTTTTAACGCGGGCTTTCTGTAATGGCTTTTGCTTGAAAATTCGTTTTAGGACAAAATTTGTCGTGTCTAATGTCTAGCCTAGGTACTGTTTATATTTACCAAATATAGGACCAGGCCCCTAGCCAAGACGATTCCTTTATAGCTTATTTATAGAATCGCCGATCATAGTGTATGGATTTACATGACCATGAGTCGAATGTTCTATCCATTTCATACATTCGGTCGGCGATTCTATAAAGAATAAAGAAGCAATAAAGAAACCTTTTGGCTAGGGGCTCTGGAAGAACTGCGGCACGAATGGATCGGCTCGATTGGATCAATGGTACGGCCCTTTATGAAAACCGATTTCAAATAGGTACGCTTATTATAATATCACTAGCTATTTGACCGAGCTTTGCTCGGTATTCGATAAAACACGAATAAAATGACATTTTCTAAAAATGATTCCTAGCTAGATCGATTTATCGCCCCCGAAACCCCCTATATATACTAAATTTCATGAAAATCGTTGGAGCCGATTCCGAGATTACAATTACATAATATATATATTTATATATACAAGAATTGCTCGTTTAAAGATATATGATAATATTGTGTTTGTCCTGTCGAGTCACAACTCTGAGCCATAAAGTTAATATTTATAATAGTTACAAAGGTATAATATTAACTTTATGGTCGGAGACAAGAGAAAGGGGTAGACAAGGTAGCAAATCGAACCGAGTGGAAGTTGTCTTAGTACCCATTTTGTCGTAAGTTAAAACCTCAGAACAGAGTGGTTAAAACTAACCATTAGGTGATTCGATCTTTTATTGATGCACTACTTCATACGTTTGACCGCGACTCAGGGGCCGTACCACGAAACCGTTTTGAGACTCAAAAAATCGTACGAAAATGCCGCGTCCTGCTCTAACAAACGTGAAATGACGTTGTCATGAGTATGACGCGGCATTCTCGTCCGATTGTTTGAGTCTCAAAATTGTTTCGTTGTAGGCCTACTGTTGCGGAGAAACTTTACTCACAGGAACTCTACATTTTTCCGGTATGAAAAGTATCTTATTGTCCTTTCTAACCCTAGCATGACCACCGGTAGAAATGCGAAAGTATAGACAAACTGAGGACATAAACTTAAGATGCCGTTCCGATCTTTACCGCGGCTAATCGATACCGACAAAAATTCAATTAAAATGCCACTTTATGACAGACTATAGTAATTGACATAATATAGTAGGATATTATTTCAATTTTTAGGACTATAATATAGTCTGTCATAAAGTGGCGTTTTAATTGAATTTTTCGGAACAAAAAAAGAGCGGAACGGCACCTTAAGTTCATGTCCACAGTTTGTCTATACTTTTGCATTTCTACAGGTGGCCATGCTGGCCCCTGGAACTCAAAGTCCATCTCTATACCATACCGAATTTCATCAAAGTCGGTTCAGCGCTTATTTCGCATTTACAATATTAAGTATGGGCAGGGCCCCCGCTACCATATGTGCAATGTGTGCAATGCACACGGGCGCCATCCTCTAAGGGCGCCATATTGCCATCTTTAGGGGCGCCAAACCCAAGGTCCCAAAAAAATTGCCTAAAAGGGCGCCAAAATCCTTTTTTTGCACACAGGCGCCAGTAGCCCTTAGTATGGATTCTGTCGACCACCGAATCCAAGTGGTCTAATTACCCTGGAACGCCATGAAACTTGCGAGCTCCCTGCATAATATTATAGTCTATCGCTTGCCATTAGATGATTCGTCTGCTCGTTTACACTAGGAAGTAATGAAATAAGACAGAACGTGCGTCTTAGCATTCACCGCCGTCAGCGCCACTGGTTTAACATCGTTACTGCAATTTATTCATAACATTAAATAGTTGGCGGTTAGATTTGTCCTTTTCCTTTATCTGGGAAAGGAAAATCTCCGGAAATCGTCCTTTTGTCAGAGAGAGTCTAGTCTGTCTAGAATAAACTATTGTTATTCTAAATTAGATGACGCCCGCAATTTTATTGCGTCGAAATTTGTCGTGTTGTTTGTTTACCGGCTTACCGCGCGTAAATCGGATTTTTTTTCGCAACTTTCAGCTAAGTAGGTACAACCGTAAGTATGTGATATTAATATATGTACTTATGTCCTTTCCGGTCTCTTGAAGTATATTCATTCTTCCTTCATATATATATAAGTATCGGATCGACCTGCCTAACTTGAAAAAGTTACAGACAGAATATTCGTAGAGATGTGATGTTATAGTCTGTCAAGAAAGTGAAGAAATTAAAAAGTGGCAACAGTCATCCCTTTCAAATCAATCTAAGAAAAAAGGGATGACACTACGATGTTGCCACTTTTTAATTTCTTAACTTTCTTGACGGACTATACAATATAATATTGCCAAATCACATCCTTAGTAGGTACAGCTACTCTTTGTATCTAGATACAGGGGCCTGTTGTCTACCACTTTCCTATTACATATATTAGACAAAGACAGACAATTTGTCACTATCACCATGTGAATTTACGTCTTTATTTTACTTACCTACTTTATATTATTATACCGTACTTACTTGTTTTTGAGCAGCTTCGGCGAGCGGCCTCCGCTCCCGCCCCCGCGCCCGCGCCGCTGTTCGGTCTACTGGGAGACGCGCTGTGAGTATACCAACACACAAATATGTGTTCCTGGGACATGAACAGTCACAAAGTGGCAAAATACCTCTGCCGCTTCCCACGGTCTGTAGATTTTTCAGGGGTCGTCCGTTGTGGGCTGTGGACTCGGAATTTGAATACTGACTCCTGATGTCCTTGTAACAGATTACAAAGTGTCATCATCAGTGCTTTCTACTTTGTCTGTTACCTAGAACATGAAAGACGTGTTTTTCGTGATCTAAACCAGGCAATCAGGAATATCAAAGAGCTTGTGGACTAGCATGGTACCTAACATTTTAGGTAAATCTCTGTGACACTCCTGCTCCTCGGTGTCAAGCCGGCTGTACGGTGAATACAAGCCAGCGCATTGTAGAGTACGGAATATTGCTCCAAACTTTATGGACACTTAGGCCACTTTGGCCCAATGCACTGGCTCAATGTGTTAACGCAAAGTACTACCAGGCTTCCATAACGTTTCAGGGGTGGCGGCAACACGACGTCCTTGATCGCAGCTCTGGCGTTGGCGCACATCGAACACACGATAGACAAGCTGAACGCACTGGCTGAGGCTGCGGGCACCCTGCTCACTGCTGGATAGAGGTGAGTAGACTCTAGAGCCGCTATTCCCAACTTTTATTTGTGGCCCACGAACAATTTTGAAATTCACGCCCACCGGCAAAATAACGTAGTCTAGACGTGATAGTCGTTAAATTTTTTCCACTTTTAGATCGTTAATTTTGAAAAATGTTATTTTTAACACACCAACGACACCAAGACCAAAACATGTTTGTGGCCCGCATGAAAAAAAAGGTTGGGGACCACTGCTCTAGAGTCTAGGGCCTAGGCCCTAGGATCCTAACCCCTAGGTATACTCTCTAGTGACTAGTCTCTACTCACAAACACTTTCGGTCTTGGTGTTGCGAGCCGAGCGGCAAAGTTTTTTAGGGTTAAAAAATAACATTTTGGGTTCGGGTTAAAAAATAAAAAAATTCAGACAGACAGACACACACGTCAATTATTGTCAAACTATTATATAAACACTCTTTTCGGGGGTTTAGTTAGAAAAATTAAATTTTAGAATGGATATTCCAAGAAACATGACAGTAGCGCTATCTATGGAACACAATACTTACTTATTCACTAGAAGGCGACGCGACGCAATAAATTATTAAAAAAAAATTAAAATATAATAAGTACATTTTATTTTTCATGAAGAACAATAATTTATCTGTCTCAAAAATCATTAAATTTCCTTCAATTTGAAAATATTTCTTATAATAAAAACGAAATAATATATTATTATAAACGAAAAAAATATTTTAACTTGAATATAATTATAATATGACGACCTCTGTGGCTCAGTGGTGAGCGCGTTGGTAGCTCAAGCCGGGGGTCGCGGGTTCGAATCCCGCCGACGGAACAAAAAGTTTTCAATGTATTAAATATGTGTATGATATAATAAAAATCTTAAATATATGTATAGTATAAAAGTATTAAATATATTTCCGTTGTCTGGTACCTGTAACACAAGTCCTTTAGGTACTTAGCACGGGGCCAGACTGACGTGGTGTGAAGCGTCCATAGATATTATATTATTATATTATAATTTATAAATGCTGACATTTTGTTTTCAGACTCCACCGCAAGATGGCACTGCGCGAATGGTTGGACTTAAAAAAATATATTTTTGTATAAAATATAAAGCTTCTAGTCTCAGAATTGTGTTTTATTCCCAAACTACATTCTTTCCGGGTTTAGTATCAAGTGTGTCATTAGTCATTACTCATTACTATGTCTGTCATTCAGAACACAATATTATAGATACTTACTACATAGATGACACCCGCAACTCCGTTGCGCCAAAATCCGTTTATCGTGTTCGAACCGTACATTTTTCCGAGATAAAAAGTATCCTATGTCCTTTCCCGGGACCCAAAGTATCTCCATAGTCCATACCAGCAATATCAGTTCAGCGGTTCAGACAGACACACAAACTTTACAGTAATACATTGCAATGTTCTGTCCTTGTCTATCAAGTCACTTTTCTAAAGTATTGGACAAGGACAACATTGTTTAACATCTGTATATTGTATAAAAGGGTTTATCCAACCAAAAACATTTTTTGTAAAATGTTGCCCAGACGACCACACAAGGTTTACCCTGTGAAAAAAAATTACATCGGAATCTACATGGCCCAACTCTACTGACCCAAACTTAAACAAATTCTACACACCAGTAAATATTATGTATTTTACAAGAAATGTTTTTGGTGGACTTTTAGTTCTTTTTGTAAGTTGGTTCTTGTAAGTACTTATTTAAAGGTTGTTTAATTACTGTCTACAGTCTTGTCTTAACTCTTGTCCTAATTCATAAAATCGGAGAAAGTCTCATATGGGGGGTGGAGGTTTATATATAAACCTCCATCCCCCCATTTTAGGGGATGGGGGGCAAAAGTTGAGCTTATGAATTTTTTGTTGGTTGTATACTAATCTTAGATTACATACCAAATTTCAGCTTTCTAGCACTTCAGGAAGTAGCCAAACATTTTAATAAGTGTATGAGTGTGTCAGTGACGAAATCGGTGTATTTTAGATATCAATAAAATCTAAAGTATGAGCTATTCAATTGAGACTTTGTATGTTTAATTAGTCTACTATAATTGACATCATATTATCCTGATTCCTGACATATAGTCTGTCAAAAAATGAGGAAATTAAAAAGTGACAACATCGTAGTAGCATCCCTTTTTTCTTAGATTAATTTCAAATTACAATGTTACATTGTCTGATTGTTTGAAACTACAATGTTACCACTTTTTAATTTCTTCACTTTCTTGACAGAGTATTACACCGGAAACCAACTCTTTGAGGGTTCAAAAAAACGGCGAAACACTTCGAGAAAAGGTAGGTAGTGCCCTTGGGCTTCGCTTGGCTCGTCTCGGCGGCTGCACTACCGTGCACCCAGATATAAAAATATAGAAAGAGGAAATTTAAAATTATTTATTTCCTCGATAGTAAATACAAAATTTAATTTGATAAGTACTCGTGTAAAATAATAATAGCACTGTATTATGTACACATAGATGTATAGTATACAGGGTGTGACAAAACTTAGTAATAATTCTTTAAGGTGTCTCTAGTATAGAGTTCACTTTGAAAGTAGCAGCTCTAAAAGAGTTACTTTGGTTCGTTTGTTAGGGTATTTTTCATGAAACAAATAAGTTAAAAGTAAAGTTCATTATATTATCACTTAATTTTGTTACATCGTGTATACAGTAGTATATATACAGACAAACCATTCTAAATAATTATATGATCATAAACCATCATTATTCATAGCTATACACAATTCAAATCCAAAAACAAAAGATTTCAAAATTCAGGGTATCTAGTCAATTTGCAATGGTGGAAACAAGATATGAATATAAATATTTTGTGTACGCGTGTGATGGAGACAAACTATGATCTAATTTCTGTCTATCTGGCGGCCGGACTCTAGCATTACTTTGTATAACCATAGACTGTATAGTGTATAACTTTATTTGCATAACTTTGTACAGCTTTGTATCAGATTTTTGTATGCGATAAGATTAACTTGGATTTGAACAGAGTATACAAACATATTGCAATGATTCTATATAATTATAATCGACCACTAACAACTCAACTACGCATCTCATAATATCTCTATCTCTTTCTCTCAAACTAAAAATGGAGACAGAGTATTGCCGAAAAAAGTTAGGCCAATAATTGATGTAGTATGTGTAGCTTTGTATAATATAACACACACCAATATAACACGCCTATAAAATATGGCGTAGTTTAGTTACATGTGTGTAATTAGTAACAAGGCGTAGTTTGACCGGCCTAAGTTTGTTGTTCAAACTCTGTCTTTATTTTTATTTGGTTTGAAATAAAGCTATGTTATATACAATTATATTATAGTACTTGGTTACAGAGTTAAGCCGGTTGTGTTTTCAACAATTGGATAATATTTTTGAGAAAATAAATGAAATTAGAGACAGAGCATTAGAAATGTTCGATCAACTTCACTTTCTATTTTATAAATTACATAAAAATGCGATAAATAATCAAAGGACATTTATAATATTATGGTTGCATTACAATAAAGCAACAAAAATGTAAACACTTTTAAATAAATGGCTGATTACCTGAGTGAAGATATACCATTTTCTCCGGCTAAACTATACAACCAAGCTGTCTTTTCTCGCTGACAATATTTCTATTGCATCAACACTTCTTTCTAAGTGTAACAACTCTAACCCAACTCTAAACATAACTTGTAAGTACAAGCTTAACACTTATTTAGGAATTGTCTACCATCTTAATTATTTAAGGGTCGTTTACGTAGCTAGCTGACCCTTAACACTATAATAATATCTCTAATTATAAACAACACTAATATATCTGGCCATTTGTCTATCACTAAAATCAACATCAGTGTTAAAACACCCTCTATACTCTGTTTTAATTCATTTTGACCTAAATGTAAAAAAATCGCTTTTATTTGTTGTGTGGCTTACATGCAACATTTAAATTGGTAGCACTATAGCTAATATACTGAGTTTTGTTTACATATTGATCAAAATTAATTGGAACAGAGTACCCATGACAATATGTCCACTAAAACTTTAGTGGACAGAAGCAAAACTATCATTAGAAGTTACTAAAGCCTTAGTAGATTATTTATAATACAAAATGTACTAGTTCCTATCTTTTCATTGTTATTTGTTTAGTTTTCTGGCTAAGTCTACACCTTAGCTGTTACATACAACAACAATCTCTTTTTACAAAATGTATTTAAAAACTAAATATTAATATCATAATTTCGAATTTTTCACTTGTAAATAATATAATAATTATTATTAAATAAACATTGAAATTCAAGTCATTAACATAAAACATACTATCATATTTCATTCGGTTGAGATCAAAATATATTGAGGATAAAAATATAATTTTTGTGTTTTATTAAATATTGTAATATAAATATTACCGTTATTTTATAAACCTAGATGTTTTAAAATAATTATTTATTTTTCTATCCCGCTTATAAAACGTTTACTTACTTTATAAAATGTTGGTGTCATTATGTTGATAGTTGACATACAAAGACAGAAATATTGTACAAATAATTATACAGTAAGCTGTATTGCCCTATATTATACTTAGCTGTATAATAACAATATATTCATTGCTTTACTCTATAATTTACATATACTTTATTAAGGGCCAAATACATTCATAGCAATTCTGTGTTACAACACATTCATATTGTTAAATATTGAAAACTATTTACAGATTAGAATTATTAATATTTATTAATATTATTGCTGTATTAATCTACTATTATAATAATGTTAACAAAGTTTATTGCAATGTTTTGTATAATTATCAGGCACTATATTTCATTAGACTGTATGTATCATGTATATGTATTGTAACACAAAATTGCTAGATGCCTCTGACTTTACAAGTCTGAACCAGTGGCGTAGCTAGGTAGGGGCAACACCTTATTGTATCTAATAATAATATCGAATGTTGGCAAGTGCAAGAAAGTAATATTAAAAAAGTACTCAGTTATAAAAAAGAAGCAAATTAGTACTGTAAATATTTAAAAATTTTTAGGAGTTGTATACATAACGAATTTAAAACATATTTTATCTCAAGCGATTGGAGATTTAGTGCTAAATCAGTGTTAGTTTCATCTTGATATATTTTTTTTCTTCTTTCACTTGAGATAAGATAACTCAATTCACAAAGTATTTAAATAGTTTGATAAATTAATACAACATTTCTCCAACAAATAAGTAAATACAATCAGGTGTGCCCTTTACGACGCGAGCCTAGCTATGCCACTGCTGGCCCTTAGAAGTCCAAAGTTAAAACGATTGGCTCAGGAGCGGATTTAGCAGCGGGTTGGGCATGGGCATCTGCATAGGGGGCTGCAGGTTTCTGTGTGTCTGTTTATGTGTCTTCAACGTATTGAGATGAGAGAAACTAGTATTGCAAATATCACAGGTGTACGGTTTCTCCTCTGTATGAGTTCGCTTGTGAATCTTCAGATTTGTGATGATGGAGAACTTTCGATCGCACACATTACAAGTGTACGGTTTCTCGCCCGTGTGGGTGCGGTTGTGAGTCTTCAGGTTTGTGTTCGTAGAAAAGTTTCTACTGCAGATATTACAGTGGTAGGGTTTCTCACCTGTATGTATACGCTTGTGAGTCTTTAAATTTGTATTAGTCGAGAACTGTCTGCTGCATATATCACAGTGGTACGGCTTCTCCCCCGTGTGGGTCCTCGTATGAGTCTTCAAATTAGTATTAGTAAAGAACCTCAGATTGCACACTTCACATATATACTGTTTTTCATCCGTATGGGTTTTTTTATGCTTTTTAAGATCACTTTTCGTGTAGAATTCACTTTTGCAGATATCACAGGGGTAGGGTCGGTCTTGTGTGTGCGTGCGCTGGTGGCGCTTCATGTCAGCGCTGGTGTAGAATGTGTGTTCGCAGTGCGGACAGCGGTACGGCCTCTCCCCACTGTGCACTCGCTGGTGTCGCTTCAGATAGCTGTTGCTGATGAATGTGTTGTCGCACACGTTGCACTTGTAGGGTTTCTCGCCTGAAATAGTATAGAGAAAGGGTGAGTTTGGATACAGAGTTTGTTGGAAACAGAGTTAGGTCAGATACAGAGTATGTTCGGATCTAGATTATGTTTGGTTCAAGTGTAAGTATGAGTATGAGGTAAGTTTGAGTACAAGACATGATCGGTTATAAGGTAAGGTCACTAATTTAAAAGTAACTTGAGTTATCAGTTAACCAAACTTACGGCATATTCAAACCTACCCTCACTTGTACGTGAATAAATAATAATAATCGGCCAAGTGCGAGTCGGACTCGCCAAGACGGCCAAAAATTGTGTTTGTTGTATGGGAGCCCCCCTTAATTATTTATTTTATTTAAATATTATTATTAATGTACACATATATTTAAGGCCTTTGTGAAAATTTCAGGTGCCTACCTCTTATCATTATTGATTACGAGCAAAAAAGGCCAAAAAAATCACATTTGTTGAATGGGAGCCCCCCTTAAATATTAATATTATTTTGTTTTTAGTGTTTGTTGTTATAACGGCAACAGATATACAAAATCTGTGAAAATTTCAGAAGTCTAACTATAGCGGTTCTTGAGATACAGCCTGGAGACAGACATCGAAGCCTCATGAATAGGGTACTTGACTTACTTAGGGTACAGCGCGCGGGTCTTATTGGGTGGGCGACGACGCTAGGCCACTAGGCTAGGCCCAAAAAAGGGCATCGAAGAAATTACGCCCAGGGCCGGGCGCTGGTAGTGCTAAAACCGGCACATCTGTACAGTGTACACACTACGCACCTGTATGCGTCCTCTCGTGCAGTATCACAGGATACTTCCGTTTGTTGACGTACTGGCAGTATCTACAGCCGTAGGCGCGCGCGCCGCTGCTGTCGGTCACGTGGCGGACGGTGTGGGCCCGACGCTTGCGGAGGTCGACGGGCGACGACTCGTCGTCCGTCTCCACCATGGAGCACGCCTTGCGACGACGGAGCTCCATGTCTGGAAGTATGTTGTAGAGTGTAGTAAAAATCTTATCAAAGCGGATATGATAATAAAAATATTTTTTTAAACCTGCAATAGAAGATCATCAGTTGGCGCCACTGTTGACTAAAGTCCATATCAACTTGGCGACTTGATAAGATTAGGCTAGATGACGTCGCAACTCCGTGGCGCCAAAATTAGTTTATCGCGCGGGAACCGTACATTTTCCAGAATAAAAACTATCCTATGTCCTTTCCCAGGATTCAAAGTATCTCCATACTAGATTTCATTCAAATTGGTGCAGCGGTTTGTGCGTGAAAAGGTAACACACTTTCGAATTTATAACATGAGAGTGGATAGTTTGAACTCGATAATCCTTACTAATATTATTAATGTAAATCTATCTGTCTGTCTAGTATCTGCCTGTCTGTTACCTTTTTATGCTTAAACCACAGAACGGACTTAGATAAAATTTCTTAAGGGACTCAATGTCGTTACATTGTCGGAGAGACGGGAAAGGACATAGGACATTGCCGGAAAAATATACGGTTCCCGCGACAAACGAACTTCACAACAAAGTTGCGGGCAACATCTATACTATTTATATTATAAAGCGAAAGAGTTTGTTTGTATGTTTGAACGCGCTAATCTCAGGAAATACTGGTCCGTTTATCGAGGAAGGCTATAGGCTATATTTTATCACGCTAAGACTAATAGGAGCGAAGAAATAGAAATGAAAAAAACTTTTGAAAAAAAAAATGTTTTTTGGCACACATGAAGAATAGATAGACCACGTGAAGGGACATAGGCTATTTTTTGTGGAAAAATGTACGGTTTCCGTCAAAATACTAAATTACGCGGGCGAAGCCGCGCGGAACATCTAGTTTAGTATAGTAGGTACAACCAAAATTAGCATTTTTACATTTTGATATGATTATATCAAAGTAATCACAATATTCAGAGAGATGAGAGCGAGAGATCCATAGATATTATCTACCCACCTCTATACTCTCTCGCCTCGTACACTTCTCCCGGTTCCTCCTGCTGCTCTCCCTGTTGTTCCCCCTGCCCCCCCTGCTGCACCTGCTCCCCCTGGACCCCCCGCTCCCCCGAGGGGTCTAGGGGGTCGGCGCCGGCGTCCTTCTCCACTTTGATCTCGACCTCCAGAAACTTGTAGCAGCTCTCCTGTAGCGTTAGATCTGAGGAAGAGATAGGGATGTAGAGTGCTGAGTGAACTATAAAAATCACTGGAAATCATAGGAAAATTAGTTAAGTTTTTTTTATTAAGATTTATCATGGTAGCATGGCTCACCCACGTGGAGAGCCATGCTTCGGCACGAATGGGCCGGCTCGACCGGAGAAATACCACGTTCTCACAGAAAACCGGCGTGAAACAGCGCTTGCGCTGTGTTTCGCCGAGTGAGTGAGTTTACCAGAGGCCCAATCCCCTACCCCATTCCCTTCCCTACCCTCCCCTATTCCCTTCCCTACCCTCCCCTATTCCCTTCCCTACCCTCCCCTATTCCCTTCCCTACCCTCCCCTATTCCCTTCCCTACCCTCCCCTAATACCCTATTCCCTCTTAAAAGGCCGGCAACGCACCTGCAGCTCTTCTGATGCTGCAAGTGTCCATGGGCGACGGAAGTTGCTTTCCATCAGGTGACCCGTTTGCTCGTTTGCCCCCTTATTTCATAAAAAAAAAAAAAACGGTGGGATCTTAGCTATAGCACGAATACATTTCTTTTGCACAATGAATGCTTTATATATATGCGTTGAGTTTCCCCAGACAACTAGACCATATCGCAGGACTGAGGACACGTAGCCGTGATAGGCTGTAATTGAGGTTTGGATACTAACTGTCCATGCTAACCTGCGCAAGACAAAAACAAATTTGTTCAGTTTTGAACAAACTTTATCTATGTGTGCATGCCAGCTGTTACAGTGTTTGTCAATTTGTACGCCTAAAAACAAGTTTTCCTCAACTTCCTCTATTTTTTCATTATTGTGTGTTAATTTTAAGTTAATGGGTTTTTTTGTTATAAGTTGTAAATTGTATATACCTAGTTTTATTAACATTAATTTTAAGGTTATTAGATGTCAGCCATTCAATTAAATATCTAAGTGTCAAGTTTATGTCATTTTCGATTTTATTCACGTCCGATTTATTATATGTAAATATTATGGATATGTCATCTGCAAATAATGTAAATTTATAATTATTCATGATTATTGGATTATTAATTTCAATGGGAATGTCATTTATGTAAAACAAGAATAGCTGAGGACCTAAGACAGAGCCTTGTGGAACTCCATATTCATTAAGTAAGACTGCAGATTCAGTATTAACTAATTCAGCTTGTTGAGTTGATTTGTTCTTTTGAAAGCCAAATTGCAAAATGGCAGTTTTGATCCAGAGGCAACGCGACGAAGCATTATAAAACAGCGACTCTAAACTTATTTACTATCACAGTAATATGGCGAGCGATGATGTGGCCCACCAGCATCCACGTTAATATTACTTTCGTTCATTTACAGTTATTTTAACTTTGTGGTCGGAATAAACGTCGTGTTATTTATTAGATTTATGCGGCTCCTCCACGATTGTATTGGTCCAACAACTAATACAATTCGTGTGTCAGTCTGTCTGTATGTTACCATGCCCAAAGCGCTAAACCTATCTTGCTGAAGGTAAGGAGATACTTTGAGTCCTGAGAAAGGACATAGGATACTTTCTATCCCGGAATAATGTACGGTTCCCGATCGAATTTTGGCGCAACGGAGTTGCTCGCGTCTTTTAGTCCCTAACATGCCAAGGTGCCTGATTTAAATAAATAAATAAAAAAATATGACCTAACGTCTAACGAGGAGAAAGGTTCCCGAGTTCGGAGTTCATCGCTTCACCCTGTACCACGCAAGTCGCGATAGTATCGCCATGTATCGCTTGTCGTCATTATGTCGTCCCGCGTCGTTGTGATCGTGGTAGCGGCGTCGTTAGCGTAATGTTCGAATGCCGTGTTCACACTAATGTTGTAGTATAGGAGGTGAACGTGGTTGGGAGGTGACTATGTGTATCGAATTCAAATGCTGTTCAATTGTGTTTCAAAAATTAAATTATGTACTTTTTTTGTCAGGGCAAGCGAAGCGAGTATATCCCACAACCTAAACATTTTGTGGTATTTTACGGAAAAACTATCACGCATATTGATTTGTGCTTTATAATAGTATTTTTTATTTATATGTAGATGTGTTATCATCAGTCAGTCAAGGTATGACGCGCGAGCCAAAGTGCAGTCTGCTTTCTTTAATTTACAAAATTGTTTCCTTATGAAATTTTATTATTGTTAGTGAAATGTTTAGCGACAAAAACATTCTGTGCTTTGATAGGCAACTGTATCAAAGATGGTAAACATTTAAATAATAATTGAATTGCTCTTTATAGAAATAAGTTTAGCTCATCTTGGCGGGGGTACTCCCGTGCCCCCAGATTTCTAAAAGGTAAATGCTTATTTTACTTTAGAGCTGATTAATAATATCTAGAAACTTAGTAAGCTAATAAAACTTGAAGTAAATTATTATGAACTTGACAATATAATTTTTTACATTAGTTACAATTACAAGTTGTCTATAATAATATCACTAGAGTTTACAAGATTGGAAATTACAGTCACCTCCTAGACTATAAAATTTAAGTGACAATAAAGAACATAACTACTACTCATCATCATCATCATCATCATGAGTCATAACCATCATCATTATCATCATAATTATCATCAGGAACGACCATTAGAGCTGTAGTCATTGACACCAATTCTTATTATGCCTGAAACTTGCTGTAATAATGACGCCTTTTGTTTGAAGAATCTTGAGGCACTCAAGTTATTATTACTTTGTAAAATAATATTACAAAGATAAAAGCCCTAAGCCCTTTTCATGTTTTATTATATAATTCAAAAAGGTTGAGAAACGCTTAAGATAAACTGACCATAGTACTGACCGTCGTCTGTGTGGTCGCCAATCTCGTGAGGCTCCTCTTTCATGTCCAGCTCATTGTCGGACATATTCAACGCAGCTCCACGCTGGATTTATAATTTTTATTCTCTGTAAGCAACGGTAATTATTGTTAATGAAAATTTAATTTTACCACTCTTTACATTGTGAAGGACTAGAGAACAATCTCTGAATCTATGAGGCAAGTGTCAACACCAAAGTGTTGAATGCTTTGGAAAGAAACCAAAGTTATGAGAATGTTAATATCTCTGTGTAAAGCTATTGCTGTAATAAATTATTGTAGGTTTTAATTCATATCATTATAAATTATAGCATATAAAAAGGTTTAATTTAACACTAAAATGATATAGAGCAAAATAAATTATTTTCTAATAAGTAATGAATTATTTTTCAGTGATGTGCAAGTGGTAAAACAATGCATTAATCGTGGACTTCTTTTCAGAGCTTTACCCAGATATTATCCTGCACACAGCACAGATAAAAACACTATAACAAAAACTATATTATTTTATAATGTATCTTCATGTGTTTGATTACACAAAGTTTTTTAATTTTTATAAAAAAATGTAATGTACGTAATGAATAATGAAAATTCGTATATTTTACTCTGAAATAACTCTACGGGCGCCCATAATTACTGCAAGTAGCGATATAATCTCCTTATCTAGTTCACGCATAAAACCAACTTACACACCGAAAACATCAACACACGTACCTTTATAACTTCCAAATATTAGTAAACAAACACTTTATTCCCGTATTTACAATCACAGGGGTCTCCGAAACACTCTAACTAGAATAATACACGCCTAATCTAAACTTTACTTTGATGCACAAATCATACAACACTTTAACGCACTTGTTCCTAATTTTAGACACTAAAAGTTATTGATACTTAGTTATAACCACTTTACTGAGTCTTTACAATAATTAAATAAACGAATTTTAAGGTTTTTCCACTAATTTTTACTAATATTTTACTAATTACCTAAATGAACCGAACAATCTATTGTACATTGTTTGACATAATGTTCTTCTCCTTCTTCTTCAGTAATCACATGTAATCCATAGACTGGCAAAATCATTAGTTATTAAAAAAATACTAAGCTGAGCCTGATGGCTTTTGACGGCAGGTTTTCAAAAAATATCCTTGATCATTGGATAAAATTTTATATTTGCATGTTTCACACACAGAATAAGCCGCTATAAGGAAAAAAAGGATCAAAATGTTCTTAAGTGCTCCAACTGCTCCAAGGCTTTTAAATAAGAATATGGACGGGGCGCCCCGCGCTGCTGGTAAAGGAGAACTGTCAAACACATGTCAAAAATGACGTTTTTGTATGATAGAAGCGTTAGTTCCTTTTTTAAGTTTCTTAGTTCCTTTTCTCGCCACGTTCATTTAAAGCCTTGTCGAGCTGTACCCCGGCATTGCTAGAGTCAATTTAATTTCTCACTTCTTGCCATCAGATTCTGGTAGACCTATAAATAATATTATGTTAAATCCTTTCATCTGTCACGAACTGTCAAACCCTTTACGAAAATGCTTCGAACAGCACGGCAACAGCCATAGACATAATATATACATGATATATACAGTATATATTATGTCTATGGCAACAGCCGACAAGGCATGAAATGTGCGTGGGCGAGCTCGTAAAGGAGAACTGTTAAAAACTGTCAAAAATTACGTTTTTGTATGATGCAGATGGCAGCTAGAGCCTAGAAGTATATAGGTAAATGTTTTTACTTCTGGGATGGCAGCGTTAGAACTCCTTTTTTCGCCACGTTCATTTAAAGCCTTGTCGAGCTGTTGCCTGTAGGCTGTAGCCTGTATATAAAGACATATTAAGATTTCAGTATTGTATTGTGTAACACGGCTTGTTCTAAGTACTCACATACGGTTTTGCTCGATAGTTTTACTCCGAATCGAAAGAAATGACATTATTTGACATATTTAATTCCATCGAGCCGGCTCGAAGCGAGCCTTCGAGCTGTGAGTTTTGCGGTCCACACGGTGGTTATTGCTCGATTTGGAGTAAACCTATCGAGCCAAACCGTATGTGAATTGTGAGTACTTAGCATAGAATTTTAATTTTGAATTTTGTAGTGATTTGTCATTTGTGGTATTTTAAAACATTAAATTATTTTTTTATAATTTTTTAATATTATTAGAAAGTTGAGGAAGAAGAAGAACTTATAAATGTAACGTCACTGTCACTGTCATATGACAAGTCCTTTGTACGTTCTATCGCGAGTTATGTGTAATCAGTATTTCTGCAATTATTTTCTATTTTTCAGGTCAAATATCACAAATTCTACACTCCAAAACACCAATGAAGCAATCAAAATCCTAAACATGTAAAACCTACAGGATACACCTCGCATCCTCGGTGGTACTTAAGTTTTATTGGAACGAGGAAACGGAGCGAAATAAATGCGTATGTTGTATGTTTGGATGTGATTATACGAGTTTCTTGAGTTACGAATGCACATTCGCTGTCAAGTAATGAACAAACACTGGATTTAAAGGTAAGATGGCTTTAAAATACCTAAGAATCTGTAGGTCCACCTCTGTTCATGTTTTAAACGCAATATGTGATTATTTTAGTCAAATACCGCCATTTCAGATAAGTACATTATGTTGTTTCAAAGCGCTGTAGCTGCAGTTTGTGACTGTTTTTGTCAGTTTTAGGTCAATTGACTGTGTTTGTGTTCGGCAGTTCAAATGAAATAATCAAATATTAAACTTTGGAATAGCATTCACTCTATTAAGGGAAATATAAAGAACATCTTGACTAACTTGTACTGAAAGATTCTGTTTAAAAGTTTTGATTGAAATGTAAACAAATCTCTGTACTTATACAGCTGTAGGTAAAGTTACTAGTTTAAATGCCACATAATATTAATATCAGCACAGTAAAGAAACACAGTGCCTTCTTATATAAGTAAACACACTGTATATTAGACAGAAATTTTAGTAATTCAAAGTTTTGTCTGTGTCTGATAAGTCACATTTAATGTGTATCAGACACTAAGGTCTGACAAAATACTTAATAACTGTATCATCTCTAAACACAGTGTTAATCTTTATATTAGTATAAAAATATTTAGTATGAGAAATTAAGTTCAAGCAGGGTACATGAAATTAAACAATACATTTTTTGCCATTTGATTCATAAAATTATGAACGCTTTAACACCCAAGCGGCCACATGTGGCCACGAGAACAATAGATTTCCAAGAATCTGCAATTGAAGGATTAAAATAAAATCCTAGATCCACAATAGTAAATACAAATTTCCCACATTTTCAGAAGACAATTAATGTTCCGGAGCCCCGGTGAGCTGACTCCGCTGCTGCTGCTGACGCTGGCAGCTGAACGGGCTGCAGACACCCAGCAGACACAACGGGGGGCTGACTCGGTATGATCTCTATATTATGTATGTATTTATGTTTCTGCTAGAATAGTATCCAGGTGTTACCTGAAAATTTGTTGCACTGAATTTTGTTTATTCCTAAATTTTTTTTTGGCTTTTCCATCATAAAACTATCCTTTTTTTTTTCCAAGCTCCTAAAGTATGTATGTTATATTATTAAAATTTACCAATCTTTTTCAGTGTTTCTCAAAACTGCTCATACTAATAGGGTTCACCCACTATTTTGAGCTTCAAAAAGCTTTAAATATTTCTGGTGTGTGTGTGTGTAATCATAGTATACCCATAATATTTATTTTTAATATGAAGGGTCCACTGCAATAATGATGAACGTCCAAAAAAATTAAAATCTTAACAAGTAATGCCTTGCGGTCACATATCTACAATGTATTTACAAAATTAGCAATATAGCTTGTAGTCCCGTGATATATATTATGTTTTTAATATTTCGGCTACACAGCTAAACGCTCAACGTCATAGGAGTTTACTTCAAAATAATCTTTGATTCCAAGTTTTGTTATACCGTTCTAAATTTAAAAACCCAATTATCTTTTTTTTTTGTCCAATTTTATCTGCAATCAGTTTGTAAAACTATAAGCAGGTGAGATGTAGGTTTTGGCAGGTAGAGTGCTTCCACCACCTTACTCAATATTCATATTAAGCTTACTCAATATTCATATTAAGGAACATTAAAGAATGTCCTTCCTTTTCAGGCGTTTAGTATAATTTCGACTAGACAGAGAGGATGCCAGGATATTCGGGTGGACCTCCAGTCGTTTTTTGTACTTCTCTGTGTTTGCGTGAATTTCTTCCTTTATTGTAGGTATATTTAGATTGTTGTGAATCTCAGTGTTTGTGACAAGCCATGGGGATTTGGCAATTGTTCTGAGTATCATGTTTTGCATTCTTTGGAGTGTTAAGATGTTTGAGTTACTTGTACTCCCCCATAGTTGTATGCCGTACATCCATATTGGTTTCAGAATTGATTTATAGATTATCTGTTGCCATGTTAGGCGTCTGTCTAGGTGTATGCCCAGGTTTTTAACGCTGTTTTGGTGGGGGAGAACAGTGTTCTCTAGGGAGACGGGGGGACAGTCCTCTCTGCGGAGCGTGAAGGTGACTTGCACAGATTTTGTAGTGCTGGCTTTTATCCTCCACTTTTGAAGCCATTTGGTTACTGAATTTAGTCCATTTTGTAGATTTTCAGATGCCGTGACGGGGTTTTCGTTCGTCGCTAGAATTGCTGTGTCATCAGCGTAAGTAGCAGTCTCGGCTTCATGGGATGTTGGGAGGTCATAGGTGTATATATTGTAGAGTATAGGACCTAGCACAGAGCCTTGAGGTACTCCTGCGTTTATTTTGTAGAATTTGGAGGTGGAATCCGACTCTACGACTTGAAAAATTCGTTCTACAATATATGATTCTAGTAAAAGGTAATAGCTATTGGGTAGGCACTGCTTAATTTTACAAAGTAAGCCATCGTGCCATACCTTGTCGAAGGCCTGTTTGATGTCCAAAAACACTGAAGAGACATATTCCTTATTTTCTAGCGATTTTCTAATTATCTGAGATACCCGATGGACTTGTTCAATTGTTGAGTGCTTCTGTCGAAAGCCGAATTGATGATTTGTGATGGTGTTGTTATTTTCTAATAAGGCTAAGATCCGTTTTTAAAGTAGTTTTTCAAAAACCTTAGATAGGATGGGCAGAAGACTTATTGGTCTATAGGACATCACCTCGTTTGCTGGTTTTACGTATGTACGGCCTTATGTATCATAAGTATGCGGGAGACCTTCCAGTAGGTTGGAAAGTGTTGCACTCTGAGGATACCATTGAATAATGAGGTCAGCAACACAATAGCTTTTCTTGGCAGTTCCTTTAGGACTTCAGCTGTGATTAGATCATAGCCAGGTGCCTTTTTAGTTGTCAGTCCTTTAATAGTGCTCCATACCTCTCGCACTGATATAGGTCTAGGGGGTAGTGACATTTGGAGAGGCTGTGCCAGGTAAGATTCTACTTCAGCTACATTTTCTGTATCAGTAACCTCATTTGGGTAGAATACCTTCTCGAGATGTTCAGCAAATAGGTCCGCTTTTTCTTGAGAAGAGCGGGCCCACCCATTAAATGTTCGCAAGGGGGGTTTAGCCATCTTAGGTCTGTTGTAAGATTTTGTAACTTTCCATAAGGTATAGTCCGTTTTCGCTGTAGCGGTTAGGGATTCTAGCTGGTCTTCTAGAGTTTTATCTTGCCATTTCTTCAGGATGTATTTTAATCGCGAGGCTTGCCTGTTAAACACTGTTTGTAGCAAGTCTGCTCAACTGCCAAACACGTCTCAGCCGTCGCCTTTCCTGAATTTCCTTTTTTATTTTAAGAGGGAAGTCATATGTCGTCTTATTAGTTCCTCGGGATGGTGTGTTCTTCCAACAAGCTTCCTGTATCAGTTGGGTAATATACTTTGTTGCGTTCTCTACGTCGTCCGCAGTTTTCAATGGAATGTTTAGCATCACATTCTCGTCAATGTAATCTCTGAAGCTTTCCCAGTCAGTATTTTTATTATATAGTTTTTCCGGATCTTTAGTTTCAAGTATATTATTGCTTAAGGTCAGTAGTATGACTGGAGTGTGGTCTGAGGAGCTATCTTGGCAAGATTCGCATTTTATGTAGTGTCTGGAGAAGCCCTTCGTAACGAAAAAATCCAGCAGGTCAGGAATCTTGCATGTGTCCGTAGGCCAGTATGTAGGTTCACATGTGGAGATTGCTGTTAATTATCCAATTATCTTAAAACTGAAAACTTAGAACATTCATCGTTATTGCAGTGGAGCCTTCATATTTTTCCTTCCATTAATTTTTTTAAATGAAATAAGGGGGCAAACGAGCAAACGGGTCACCTGATGGAAAGCAACTTCCGTCGCCCATGGACACTTTCAGCATTAGAAGAGCTGCAGGTGCATGCAATAGGGTAATAGGGGAGGGTAGGGAAGGGAATAGGGTAGGGGATTAGGCCTCCGGTAAACTCACTCACTCGGCGAAACACAGCGCAAGCGCTGTTTCACGCCGGTTTTCTGTGAGAACGTGGCATTTCTCCGGTCGAGCCGGCCCATTCGTGCCGAAGCATGGCTCTCCCACGTATATGTGCAATCACCTAGTAATAGCCATAATAGAATCTCATGATCTTACATCCATGATATTGGCTAAATATCATGTATTTCAATGTTTCAGTGGTTTTGACCAATGTTTTGTAACTGTTTCTACAGATCACTGACATTATAGTCCCTTAAATGTGACCTTTTTGTCATGCTAATCGTGTAACAAAAATATTTATGTATTTATTCTTTATGTACAATTTTTAAAAACTAGCTTAAAATAGACCATACATTAATATATTACGTAGGTAGTATGCTTATCTCTAGAAGAGATCTCTGCCAGCCTAGCCGCCAGCAGACCTACAATTCAAGACATTGAGAGATGTAGAAACGTTACAGATAGTACACAAGAGAATAAACTTAAGGCGAGGACAAACCCCATTTTGTTATTTATTGACTCCCGGTTTACCTCGTTCCAATATAATAACGAAGTGTTAAAAATATGCAATATAAAGCACAATATTTTAAAGGGTCTAAATCATAAACATTTTAATAAAACGTAATACTTTGGGTGTAATTAATTTACAAACTCACCTCCGACAAAAATCTATATCATCGAAATATAAGTATTACATTTTATTTTAATAAATTTTGTTTCTTAATATTTATTTCCAAAGATATTTAAAAAACACACATGAAAAATAACATAGAGAAGATCCGCCCCTCGAAACGACAATTTTATGCTAAGCTAAAATTAATCTTATTGCGATGCATACACAACTTCGGTTGTGTGCAAGGTTATCGTTTTGGAATTGAGGTAAGTGCTCGCCTGTTTTCTATCTGAATTCTAAAATCTCACCTTGATATTTTCCAGGGCAAACCTGAATCCGCGGAGTGTGGACGGAACATGTCATACAAACATGTGAACGAGGTGCAAAACGAGCTGCTGCCGGTGCCCGAGATCAAAGAGGAGTACGATGCCGAGACCAACGAGGAACCCACACCCAACGAGGACGCGGCTGACGGTGGTTAGTACTCTTATTTTACACTAGACGTTCCGCGCGGCTTCGCCCGCGTAAATTCGATATTTCACAGACAAATTAGTCCACAAAAAATAACTTATGATCCTTCACGTGGTTATCTGCGCCAAATAACAGAAAAATTGCTCCAGTAGTTCGTGAGATAAGCCCTACTGCTAGTATTTCCTAACCTATACGACCTGCAAACCTACAAGAAAAGAGTGTATTCCCTCTTAAAAGGTCGGCAACGCACTCTGCAACTGTTCTGATGTTACGAGTGTCCATGGGCGACGGTAGTTGCTTTCCACCAGGTGACCCGTTTGCTCGTTTGCCCCCTTTACTTTTATTTAAAAAAATTAAGGATAAGGAAAATACCAATATTTTGATACCCAAGTCCTTTTATGGGACTTAAAAGTATCCAATACATTCAAAGCAGTTCAGCAGCTTAAGTGTCAAAAGGCAACAGATAAATAATACAGAAAGACAGATATGATTTCGCGTTCTTATTTTGTGCATTGCTGGTTCAACTTCATAGCGGGTATTTTCCGATGCTTTGATTGTGGCGTCCGACAGGGGGGGATCACATCACCCGTTTTGTTTAACTGGTATATAAACGATCTCATCTGTGAGCTCAGTAGTACACATACTGGATGTATCATTGATGGAGTTTCTGTTAATAATCTTAGCTATGCCGATGATATGGTACTGCTGGGCCCATCAGTTGGGTCAGTTAGGAAGCTTTTATCGTTGTGTGAGGTATATGCGGAGGACCATGGGCTCAAGTATAACTCCAAGAAGAGCAAAGTCCTTGTCTTTAAAAGCAGTGGAGACAAAATAGCTCATAACCTGCCAATAAGGTTGAATAATGTTGCATTAGAGTTTGTAAAAACTTTTAGATACTTAGGACATATAGTTGCAGATAATTTGTCAGATGACGATGATATAGAGCGGGAGCGAAGGGCTCTGGCTGTTCGAGGCAACATGCTGGCACGCACATTTGCGCGCTGCTCGTGTGAAGTTAAGATAACTCTTTTCTATAATAATAGGCCTTATTGTCAATCCTTTTATTCGAGTAACTTGTGGTTTCGTCATCGGCGTCGGACAGCCAGTGCCATTCGTGTACAGTACAATGACATTTTCAGGGTGTTGTTGCGGCTGCCTCGCTTCTGTAGTGCTTCTTCAATGTTTTGTGAAGCACGTGCGGACGATTTTAATGCGATTATTCGCAAAAAAGTAGCGTCTATGCGTCAGCGCTTACGTGAAAGCAGCAACAGCATCCTGCAAATGATATATGCAAGATTTGACTGTCCCATTCAAGATAAATGGATGAAAATCTTAATGGGACTAAAAATAGGATAGGTTTTGTCATAATTTTAATGTGAACCGTAAAATTAATAACATTTAAAGTGATGATTTGTATAATGTTCTGATAATGTTTGGTAACGTAATGACTTAAAAAATACTATGGATGTTAATCTGAAAATAAAATTATTATTATTATTATTATTATAGCACTGCTAAGAATAACTAGGCATTCCACGCGGCTCTGCCCGCGTTAATAAGGTATCACGCGGGAACCGTACATTTATCCAAAAAAGTAGCCTATGCCTTTCCCCGTTGTCTGCTGTATATCTGTGCCAAATAACATAAAAAATTGCGCATTTTTCCCAGTTTTTCCATGTTAAACTCTGATTCTTCGCTCCTATTGGTCGCATCGTGAAGTTATATAGCCTAAAGCCTTCCTCGATAAATAGACTATCGAACACAAAAATAATTTTTAAATTCGAACCAGTAGTTCCTGAGATAAGCGCGTTCAAACAAACAAAGACTTCAGCTTTGTGATTTAAAATTATACTAGAGATCGCCCAATGGTCGAAATGCGACCTTAGTTTCAACGACATTAGGCCTACTACCTATATTTTGTCGAAAATATTGACCATATAAATTTTTTTCAACTCTTGTCTCTGGGACTTAGCTGATCTCAGACTGGCCGTGTAAGCATTATCTAATAGTATCTTAGATTCAATAAAAAAAAAAACTATAATCCATTTTCAATTTGTCAACTTGTTGTCAACAGACTTCAACCATAAATAAAAGAGAATAATTCGTATGTATTGGCTTGTCACTCAAAAATCTGTCATTTCTCATGTGTGTGTGTTGTAGTGTGTGTAATGTTTTATTTGTTAAAAAAAATATGATAAAAGCGTAATTTCAAAATAATATTAGTTCGATGCACTCCTTCACCAAATAAACTATAACTGTGCAAAATTTCATGCACCTACGTTTCCCCATTTTTCGTAAAAAGGGTTACAAAGTTTTTCGTTCGCGTATTAAGATTATGATGATAAGAGCAACTTTGACTTAGTAGTCTATCCGCTATCGTCTATCTGCTATCAAGTTACGTGTAAATTTTTCGTAATACATATTCCATAGTGCAACAACTAGTAGCTTACTAGCAATAACCTCAAGAGGATTCTAATCCCAATAAGCAAAAATAAATGATTATCGCAACATATAGGTAGGAATTTGTTTAGTACATAATATAAATAATTATATATTTTTTATGTTTTTATTTATTTTTAATTTATACTCAAGCTTACTAATCCTAAATACCATTAGCAACTTTAATAGTAACGTAACTATTACCTTTAGATCTCCAAATGGTATTTAATTTTAAATTGCACATTCGAACATTACAGAAAAAGAAGTACCAAACAAAAATGAAGAATATGAAAATCCCGAGGACCTCAGCAAATACGTGAAGACTCAGATGGACACCGACACAGAGGATGACATCCCGCTGCAAGACATACAGTCGCTCCAGTCACTCAAGAAGAAAAAGAAGAAGTCCAAACATAAATCCTCTAAGAAGAAAAAGAAGAAATACTTTTGTAACTTGTGCGAGAAGAAATGCTCCACTAAGAGTACTCTGAAGGCGCATAAGAAAACTCACGCAGAAAAGACGTTCAATTGTGACGATTGTGATCGAACTTTCGCCACTGCGTATAACTTGAAGTCCCACAAAAGGACACATTCGAACGAGAAGCCCCACGTGTGTGACGTCTGCAGCAGGACTTTCAGGAATAGCACCAATCTGAAAAGCCACTATCGTATTCATACGGGCGAGAAAAAATACGCCTGCGACGTGTGCGATAGGAACTTCTTCACAAACACCAATCTGAAGACTCACAAGCGTATACATTCGTTGGAAAAACCCTTCGGATGCGATGTTTGCAATAGAAGGTTTACTACGAAAACTAACCTGAAAACCCACTACAGGATACACACGGGCGAGAAACCCTACGCTTGTGATGTCTGCGACAAAAGATTCTCTAGTAACACCAATTTAAAGACACATAAGCGTATACATACAGACGAGAAGCCTTACTCGTGTAACGTATGCAACAGACGGTTCATAACCAACACCAACTTGAAGACCCACTACAGGACTCACACCGGCGAGAAGCCGTATTCGTGTGACACCTGCGAGAGAAAGTTCTCGAGCATCACGAACTTAACCACCCACAAACGGACGCACACCGGCGAGAAACCGTACTCCTGCGATCTCTGCAACAGCAACTTCCTCTACAAGAAGAGTCTGAAGACGCATCGCGCGACGCACACACAGCCGGCGTACACCACGGCCGAGCACTACGCACACAACGACATGCCCGCACAGATCACACACAACATGCACATACCCATGCAGCATATGCCGACTTCCATGATGAACTCCATGACGCAGAGCCTGTCAATGTCGCACGCTTCGTCACCCATGACGCATGCTTCGTCGCCGATGACGCATGTATCGTCACCCATGTCGCACGCTTCGTCACCGATGACGCACGCTTCGTCACCGATGACGCACGCCTCGTCGCCCATGACGCACGCTTCGCACATGTCGCCGATGCACCACAACTCGCCGATGGCCCACCACAACCTCCCCTCGGCGCACAACTCGATGCACCACATCTCGTCGCCCATGCACCACGTGCCCATGGCTCACAACATGGCCATGGCTCACAATATGGCGGTCCCGATGGCGCACAGTAATATGCCCGTGCCCATGGCGCACGCCAACTCTCACCTGTCCATGCATCCTAACATGGCGCTGCCTATGACCAATGGCCTGCCCATGGTGCACGGCTGCCTGTCCGCCACATGATCCTACGGCCTCAGTCGAGTCTCGCGATACAACGACGACTATATCTTCACGTGAACACTGAAGTGGCAGCTGAAAAGCCCCCTTAAACAATAACTTTGATGAACTTTATTGCTTATTGTCACAATTTTGACGTTTAACTTTTTAAAATACAATTAGAAACTTGTAATGTGAAATGTCAAAATTGTGACTGTGAGCAATTAAATTCATGTTCACAAAAGTTACATAAGAAGAGGGCTGTACTGTGTAACACGAGTCCAATTGCATTATTCTAAATATTATTATTTTTTAAAAATTATCTTAAAAAGATTTTAAAGTTTAATTGAGTCTATAAGTGTTGCCTTGTTGGTTATTTTAATTGAAATTAAAAAAAGTTTATGTCCCATTTTAAGAAAAATGTATAAATACTACATGGCGTTGTAAATGTTTATAAATATTATTTCGACACTAAAAACATTATTATTATTGTTAATTATTCGTAGCAGTGCTGCAACTTCTAAAGTCGTGTTTATTATGAATCGTGGCGACGATGATATAAATTATTTATGTGAATTTCTTTTAAATGATATTTTATTAACACTGTAAAATGTTCAAAATCACAGTTATATTCGGCCAGTATTAACTGTAAGCGACTGTTTAAAAAGTTTAAATATCATTTCTCTTATTATTCTATTATTATCTTTTGTAAATATTATTTCTCAAAGATATTTACTATGTCCTTAAATTTTTATTATACTGTAAAAAATGTACACTGTTTTATCGTATGTTGTATTAGATAATATGTATATTTCAAGTTATCAAAATTTTCTTTTATACAATTGTGCAAGTCGGTGCTGTCTAAATACTCGATGTGCGCACAACTATTTTACTGAAAACTTACATGTGTACAAATCAATATGATTTATTAAAATTGAATTTTAAAATCACAATATATTTACTGCGACTATTTGTGTATTCTCTGTCTCAAATCATTATAATTTTATTCGTAGTTATAATCTGAATTATGAAATTGTAAACAAAGGTGGTGTGGACACCTACAATGCTACCAAATTAGGTCTCTAGATTATCCATTAAAATGAATTTGGTTAAATTTTAATTTAAAATGAATTGAAACAGAGTATAATAATCAGGTACATAAATTTAAGTATGATGTTGTCTAAGTATACTTTAACTATCTCTTCTTTCAACATATTTTATTAGTCTTAAACGTCATTTTTAAACGTCTAAAAATCTGTTTCGCTTAGGGAAGTATGCAAAAAATTTAAATATTAAATACACATGGAATGTGCAATAATTTTTGTTAGTAAGTGAGCTTACACAATACGATACGATAAATCTGATCTTTTTTGCGATATCGGACGTGTTCTAGAAAAAGATCGCATAAGATTTGTCGTGTCGCACAGTGTGTGAAAGGCTATGCGTTCAGAGATACAAAATTGTCGTCATACTCTCTCATATATTTTCACAGACTTGAATATAACGACAACGATACTTTTGTCAAATTATACAGGGTTCAACTATTAATCTGATAATACCTTAGGGTGTGTATGTTTTCCTACTTCCTTTATAGAGGTCACTGTAAAAGTAGTAGCGCTGAAAGAGCAATGACGCTGGAGTGCTAGCCCCTGCAAATCACAAAAAATGCTCTTTCAGCGCTACTGCTTTCACAGTGAACTTTTAAATTTAAGGAACACATACACAACCTAAAATATTATCATTCTGTATGTAAATCAATAGAGAGAATGTGCATCGCGCATTTTTCCAAGATAGAGGTGTTATTCTACTTTTCTTATTAAAATTTTTACACAAGGAATAACTATACAAAATATGGTTGTCTTTGTCTGGCTCATAAGAAAAGCCACAAATAGATAGAGACAGCAGACCTTGAATATTTACACGCTGTGTAAACTTCTTTATTAGTAAGGGCGATATATACTATGCTCGATGGACGACAATTATGTTCCTTCTGGACGTGTCGAAGAAATGAGTCTGTATGTCGGTATATAACGATATATTTTTATTAAGTTTGAATAGTTTAATTATATTATATTGTGTAACGTGTAACTGTTGTACAAAAATAACGAATTGTCACTCGGGGCTCGATCGTTTTTTGTTGTTTTATAAAATTAGTATAAATAATAGATCCTCGATTTATAAAAATGTAAAAAGTTTTAAATTTAAATAAAATTTACAAATCTCCTCGTTCGGATACATTTTTAATTAAATCTGAACAAAATAAGATTGTTAGTTAATAGATTGTAAGAAGCATAAACTAATGTTTTTTTTTTTTTAGTAAAAGCAGTTTAAGAATATAATTATTGGTTTGTTAAAACTGTGTCGTCACTTATTTGTTTCTGTGAGAACGTAAATGCAGCTACCTTTTTAGTCAAGAATCAGCAACCACAAGTTTGTGGGAATACTGAACAAAACGCTAAAGGTTTTTATTATAAACCTCAACAAGTCGTTGCTTAAAAGTTGTTACGTCATAATATTGACATTTGATTTTTAAATTGCCATTTTAAAAAATTTAAAATCCAAAAAAAAGATCCTTATACAACCATCGACTTCAGCTGTTATATTAAAAGGAGTGAATAATTAATTGTTTTGTTTTTTGTTCCCGCCACTTGGAAGTTGCAGCGTTCATGAAGTTTTCTTGTTGAATATTATTAAAGTTAAGGAATTTTTCTCGAAGTTTTTAAAATCGTCATTTTAAGATAAATGTATAAAAATGTGAATATTCGGTGTGTGCTCTTGCAATCGCAAATATTTTCATGTTGAAAGATATTCTTGTTTTTTATTTACTTTTTCACAGTTGTAATTATTAATATATTGAAATAAATAATTTCAAATTCTAATTTGAATTTCTTTATTTTCGTTTTTAGAATAAGTCTTCTGATGTTGCGAGTGTCCATGGGCCCCGGAAGTTGCTTTCCATCAGGTGAACCGTTTGCTCGTTTGCCCCCTTATTTAATAAAAAAAATAAGTAGATGGCGACACTGTTTTAAGCTCCTTGATGAATATGGGTGCGCTCTATAATTATATTTTTTTTTTCTAATGGATATTGGATCTTATGTCATATTTTGTATCAATTAAAAAATTAACCAGTCAAACAGAAATTTAGATAATGAAATAACATTCCCACAGCAAATAAAGTGTATTTAAACATTAAATGATATTCGCAAGTGCAGACACATTATGAGAGACCAAGGAGTTTCAAATACACCAAAGGGAATGGGCAGCATCAGAATATATTATGCTAAGCAAACATTTTGTGCATACATGAGAACGTTAAAGTTAACACAGCTTTATGGGCAGAAATTCTAGAAAAATATTGTTTAACATTTCAAATGAACAATAAAATGTGACACTTTACAGACTTACAGATACTGCCTCACTGATGATGACATTATATAATCAAAGTAATTTTCCATCTGGGAGACAAAGGAATACAGACATAGTGCAACTACAATATTAGTGGATGGGTTGGATTTAGTTAATGTGATTATAGATGACGGGGTCGCGGAAGCTGCGGAGATCGCCGCGCTTCTTGATCTGGCAGCAGTAGGGGACGACGCAGTGTCGCGCGCGGCAGCCGCGGGCGTGGTGGCAGCACAACACCACCAGCTGACGGCAGATGCCGCAGTTGTCCGTCAGCTTGCGGCGGCAGACGCGCGTGTGGTAGAACACCAGCTTCATCTGAATGAAACAAAAAAATTCAAAAATACAGTGATAAATAAGTTTTTTGTCTGCCAAACTGCATCACAGTTCGTGGGCAGTTATAGCTCAATTTTTTACAATATACTATAGGTAATTACACAATATTTTGTTATAATAATATATTGTTAGTATATTTATTAATATTAATTGTAATAATAATAATAACCTTCTGGCACGAGTACATCCCCAGGCGACACTTCGCCTCGCTGCACTTGCACGAGTGCTCCAGCGTTTGAACGCAGCGGTATATGAACTGCTTGTGAGCTTCCAGGCTGTTTGGCATCTTCATGATGATGAGTACGTCCTCCCTCGTCGGCGGCCGAATGCGATCTGTACCAGTGTAACACCACACACCCTTCGACGGCGTTTAAAAATAGAAGAGGCTTCGTAATCGCGATGCGATTATTTCATTGGCCGGTCGTCTAATGTTTGTGTAGGTCGCCGCTGTTCCTATTGGTTGACAAATTCAGCCAATCCAAACTGTATATTCAAACTTACGCGCTATGGATTTACGCGCAGTCGCGTTGTATTTTATGATGTTTTGTGGCAATGAATCGCTAAAGTTGATAACTTAAAAACTTTCCTAAACGCGATGCTATAGTAAGTCTGAGAATCGGCTAACATCTATTTTTACATCGAATAACATAATATGAATTGGCAAAACAACGTTTGCCTGGTCAGCTACAGCAGAAAATTATAGTATCAATCTCTTCTTTTCAGCATCAAGACTGTCTATGCAATTTTGTAATTGCTCACTGCAGTCTTCCTGAAGTGTTAGATGTGTCTGTTTTGTGTAGTTAGCTAAACTGTAGTTTATTAGTTTACACCTACTGTGATATTATGTTTATTGTTTAAGTCTCTGTTTATTTGCATACTCTTTGTAATGCATCACGAAGTCGGCTGCGATGCGAGTGTTATGCAACAGGTGACGCGACCTGTTGCAACTTCAGTCACGTCCGCACTTCTGTTGCATTGATTTATTTACACGATGATTGAGGGAACAAAATGCATACACAATCGGGGAGCATGCGCCGCAACTGGAGAGGGCCGAAGGCCAACAGGGCTACGGCAACGAGCCATAAGTGTCGCTAATTTCCAGGAACTTAGAGGTATAAGTGTAGCGAGTGGGGATATAAAGTCAAAGAAGTAACCAGTATTTAATCGAAATATCATGTGGGTTTTGGACACATGGAAAAACACTATTCATCCATTGAAATGTTACAATTAGGACCGTATATTGTATTTATTAGAGGACGCAATTTTATTTTTGGTACATAAGTTTGTGGGGTCGCCACCCTCACAGATTAGGCCACCCTATTTCCTTTTAAATCACGATTTACATTTTTAATTATTTAGGGTAAAAAGTTATAGAAACAATACATATTATATTTTGTCGGCAAAATAATTTGCTAGGGTGGTGGCCCTACAAACTTGAGGTTAAGCTTCTATTGACCCCCTTCAGAGTTTAGATGTCTCAAAAATAAAATGCAGAGGTCATGTAACATTTCAATGGACTATAAAGGATTCTATAACTATGTATGTGGCAATTATAATCCACATAATATTATTAAAGTGCTCATATTTTAGAAAAAGCAGTACTATGTGCTACAAAGAGTATCTTAAAGGAAAAAAGGTTATTTAAAAAAAAAAGTGTTTGAGAAAGATAAAACCGACTTCCTAATTGTAAGAATTTAACAATAGAAATTTCCGTTATAGGGTTCTGTAATCTATAAAACTTGGTTGAAAATATTACATAATATAGTCTGTCAAGAAAGTGAAGAAATTAAAAAGTGGCACATTGTAGTGTCATCCCTTTCAAATCAATCTAAGAAAAATGGATGACACATTGAAACTACGATGTAGCCACTTTTTAATTTCTTCACTTGCTTGACGGACTATACTGTATACTGGTCGAATAATTGATAGCCTTCTTTCGGTACGGCATTTGAATGTTACCTCCGGATTTTTGGTAAGGGGGAGGGGGGGGGGAGGCACCTACTCCTAGTATCACTCCCCCCCCCCCGTGGAGATGCGTAGTTCCCGTGATAATTAATTTTGAAATTAATCATCTCGTTGGCGGAAAATCGCTGCCACTTGTTAAAAAAAAAGGACACCAGAATCGCTATGCTTATTAAAAAAGGTCATTTCAAGCAGAAATAAAGAAAACTTCTTAAAAAACTAGTGGTCACCGCGAGGTGGGCCGTGGGAGAGATATCATGGTGATGGGAGGATCATCCCTGACATAATACGAACCAAATCTATTGAAAAAACCGGAGGTAAGATTCTAATTGCAACCCCTCCTTTCTTTAAAGTCGAATAAAAACAAAGTTAATATACCTAGCGGAATAGAGCAACAATCTCGAGCTGTCAAACGAAACCGAAATTGGTTTTCATCTGTGTGAAAAATATGTGTACGTATACACTTACACAAGCATGATTGAACATGAATTCTATGAGATTAAATTGTCAACGTGCGGCACGTGCCGACTGGACGTCAAAAAAAGAGTGCTGCTGTCATGTATCACACGTCTCTTTTTACCACGCAGTGTTACTGATAGTGACATCTCGCTTGCTCAGGCCTTTGTTTCTCTATTCCGCTAGGTATATTAACTTTATGAATAAAAACGAACATTTCCATATTATGGCAACACTCAGGCATAGACACAATCATAGACAAAAACATTGACATCAAACTTTAGTCTATGGTAATACGTCAATGTCAATGTCATTATTGTCAAAAATTTTCACCAAGTTTGCGCATTTTTATCAACATGGTTTTTTTCAGCTTTATTTGATGTCTAGAAAATCCATTCTAACAATAATTTAAGAACATAGAGATTGTGAAGTGATAAAAACGAATAACGAATGGTTTAGCATGAACCAAGTACCCAGCATCGACTGTTTTACGTATAACGGGTAGAAGCTAACTATTTTGCAGGTAACAATAATATTCGCAAATAAAGGCGTAATAAACATCAGCTGCAGCATTAAAACAATGTGATGTTGTTCCATACGAATACGATTAATCTGAAAGGTAACGTACGTAAGTTCATTTTTACCCGACTACGTTGTTTGTTATATTCGGTGCTAAAACTACATACAATATAGATAAAACCCCTCTTTTTGGTCGGCAGTTGAAAACTGACCTAATTCATATCTTATTTATGTAGAGACATGGTTATATTATATGAGACAACAGTAAAATAAACTTGTGATGTAATTTCTTGCATGTACGCGTTGCAATCGGGTGGTGGAACGCTGTACGGAGATCGCTAGCAGAAGATTCTTGTGGCCTGTTTATGAGCGCTCCTGCAAGCTGCGGCAAGACGTGCGGATGTGCTGCAGTTGCCTAGAAAACGTCGTTATTGTGATCAGGGTTGCCAGATCAAAGACCGATCAAATCGCTACTTCGCGATAAAAAGATAGCCCAAAGTAGCCCAATAAAAAAGAAACACGGTAATTAAACGTAATGTCAATAAAACGTATGAATAATATTATATGCTACTGTTCTATTACATTAGAGTTATGTATTTACCTACATGTAATTTTATCAATATTTTAAGGAGACTTGCTTCGTTTAATTCAAGAAGCTTATATAATATAACATAAGATTCTTGGTTTAATTGGATACTTGTAAATTTGCATTAGTGGTAACGAGTTGTTTTTATTTTTTGGGGTTTTTTTCCCAACTATAAAAGTGACATTTAGCAATGAAAATCTATAATTCATAGTACTTATTTATTTTAAAATTATGTATTTACAAATAAAAAATGTTTTATGCATATTAATCGTCATCTGCTGCAAAAAGTTGGATGGTGTCGAGCAAATTACGATCCAACATATCTACTCAGTATATATATGTACTAGCTGTTGCCCGCGACTTCGTCCGCGTGGACTTCAGTTTATAGCGCGCGATGTCAACAAAATTGGTGTCAAAAGCTTTTATAAAAAAAACCCTGGTACCCCTTATATCAAAACAGCTGTGCAGTGTGCACATAATATTTCATTTTTTTTAATTAAACTTTATAATATATTATGCCAAATTTTAAAGCTTATTTAGCCCTCCAATTACACAACTTTACCCATAAACTATTTATCATTGATAGGTTTAAGGTTACGTCACTGTATATATAATATAATATAAAGTACTGACTTATTAAATAATGTAAAAAAGAAATAACAATCGAAAAAAAATCGAAACTCAAATTCACGATGATACCACCTCTTATAGAAAGATGTTGGGCAAGCGTTAGCGCGATGTAAGAGACGTAAGGCGCCATCTAGTATGAATTTTTGGAACTAACTTAATTTGAACAAATTTTCTTATTTTCACCCTCTTACAACCCTTTTTTCCAGTAAAAAAGTAGCCTATGTCCTTTCTCAGGCTTTAGACTATCTGTATACAAAAATTCATTACAATCGGTTCGGTAGTTTTGGCGTGAAAGCGAGACAGACAGACAGACAGAGATACTTTCGCATTTATAATATTAGTATAGATATCTACTGCCTCTCTCTCACAGAACACTAACACTCCTACCGGAGCTCTCTCGCTCTCTGCTCCTGAACAGAATGATATTTAACAGCCACCCACGCGGCGAACCACAGATTATGAGTGAAAGTGGCCGCGCATAGACAACGCATCGCTGCGTTCGTTGATATTATGGCCGCGTTCACGAAAATACAATAGTAGGCAGTAGCCCAATAGGCGATAAGTAAAAAACCGTGTCGCCCAACAGGCGATAAGTCGCCATTCCAAATTTTTTGTAGCCGCGGAGGACCGCAAAATAGCCCAATTGGCTACTTGTCGCCCAATCTGGCAACCCTGATTGTGATAATAAATATTACACACGAAAGTCTCTTTATTTACCCTTTGCTTCGGTAGTTGACATAAGTCAAAGTCAGTTTGACAGCTGTTGTCAAAGTGACCCAACGATTAATATACAGGCGAACCTACGCAAAAAAAATTCAGACCTAACCTTTCAATATTAAAGTATAATAATAATTATTATATACAATCTCTCATACCTTTTTATAAAACATACAATTTGTCTATGATCAACCTAACCCCTTTTAACCTAACCTCTTTTAACCTAACCTCTTTTAACCTAACCTCTTTTAACCTAACCTCTTTTAACCTAACCTCTTTTAACCTAACCTCTTTTAACCTAACCTCTTTTAACCTAACCTCTTTTAACCTAACCTCTTTTAACCTAACCTCTTTTAACCTAACCTCTTTTAACCTAACCTCTTTTAACCTAACCTCTTTTAACCTAACCTCTTTTAACCTAACCTCTTTTAACCTAACCTCTTTTAACCTAACCTCTTTTAACCTAACCTCTTTTAACCTAACCTCTTTTAACCTAACCTCTTTTAACCTAACCTCTTTTAACCTAACCTCTTTTAACCTAACCTCTTTTAACCTAACCTCTTTTAACCTAACCTCTTTTAACCTAACCTCTTTTAACCTAACCTCTTTTAACCTAACCTCTTTTAACCTAACCTCTTTTAACCTAACCTCTTTTAACCTAACCCCTTTTAACCTAACCCCTTTTAACCAAACCTCTTTTAACCTAAACTCCTTTAACCTAACCTCCTTTAACCTAACCTCTTTTAACCTAACCTCCTTTAACCTACCCTCTTTTAAACTAACAATTTTTAACCGAACCTCATTAAACCTGACCTCTTTTGACCTAACCTCTTTTAACCTAACCACATTTAATCTAACGTCATTTAATCTAACGTCATTAAACTAACCCATTTTAACCTTACCCCTCTTTAACCGATAAGCAAAACTCTCTATTAATGAAAGCCCGCTTAAAAAAACTCAATCTAACTAGATTCTAACTCCATTCGACCTAACCCCATTCGACCTAATTGCGTTCGACCCAACTCCATTCGACCTAACTCCGTTCGACCTAACTCCATTCGACCTAACTCCGTCCGAACCATTTTCTTCTTCTCCTTTTTTTTTTTTATCCACAGACAATAAATCGTAGTTTTGCCATTTTCGGCCAGTATCATTTTAATTGGCCACCTATTCAGTGTTTAGCGTTACGTCAGAAAGATAACTCTTATTTCGTTTGGAAATTACCAATTACAATATTATTCTACCAAAAATCATATTTGAAGTAAAACTATTTCCGCAGCGCCGTCAAGTTTAATAATCCCTTATTCGTGCTTTATAAAGGTGGCCATACACGGGACAATTATCGTAACGATTTATCTCCTCGATGTTAAAATCGAACGACAAATTGTACGTGTGTAGCAATATCGCAAACGATTTTACGTTCAAAAGATCGATTGGATTTTCTTGACGATCAATCGAAACGACAAATTGTCCCGTGTATACCTTAAGGCATTAGTGCTAAAAATGTCACATCAATTAATAATTTGGTGTAAGTCATATGGCGGCTCTCGACATAGGCGAACGCGTTGGCCAACGCGTCTGCAGACGCGTTGGCCCAATGTGTAGAACGGGCGTTCGCGCGTTCGCGCGTTGGCCATATAGACGTTGGCCAACGCGCGAACGCCCGTTCTACATATTGGGCCAACGCGTCTGCAGACGCGTTGGCCAACGCGTTCGCCTATGTCGAGAGCCGCCATTAGTGACTTACGGCCGTTCCCAATATTTGATCTATCTCTGGTTTTGCCCTACTAGAGATAGGAATAGCTCACAATTGACATAAGCGTTAGACTGTGAGGTCGTGGATAGATTAAATAAATAAAATTCAGTTTTATATTGCGCTTTATTTAGGTTAAGCGCATTCGGTAAGGCACGTCTATACTCCGGGGAGTAAAGGAGAGAAGTGTAAAATATTTAACAGTAAAATAAACTGTGGCCTGCAGGGTCAACAAAAAACGTTCCCATGCCAAATGTGAACCTGACCATTTAAACTAAAAGCAGCCTATAATAAATTATAGTTTTATGGCTTTGGTAACATTGTGTACCCTTGTTTTAAGAATTATTAGTCGTTTATTATACTTCACACAATTTCTTGACAGTGATGGTACAGACCCTAATGGTACTTCATTCAAAATCAAATCAAAATCAAAATTGTTTTATTTCTGAATAAATTTAAAATAAATGTTTTCAGAAAGTCCTGCATGATGCCTACCACCGGTTCGGGAACTAACCCGGCGAGAAGAACCGGCGTAAGAAACTCGCACGGGGCCCACTTTTTTACCAAAAAAAGTGAGAAAAAAATTAATCTTTTAAAATAAAGTTTACAATTTTGTAACTAAATATTATATACAATATCCACATACATAATTGTAAGTCCTATAATAATGAAGAAGTAGCCTTGCAAGAAGCCATCCTACTCCCAAGGTGTGCCATCGTTTATGAAATCATTGACCTTATAATAGGCTTTGGCACACAAACGTTCTTTAACTACTTTTTTAAATTTATTAATGGAAAGATTTTGAACGTTTTCTGGGATTTTGTTGTAAAGGCGTATACATTGACCTTTAAAAGATTTACTGACTTTACTAAGTCTGATCACCGGCATATCTAGCTTGTGCTTATTTCTAGTATTCCTAGAGTGAATGTCACTTTTAACTTTAAATTTACTTATATTTTTTCTAACATATATTACATTATCCAAAATGTATTGAGAAGCAACAGTTAGAATACCAATTTCTTTAAATTTATCTCTCAGAGATTCTAAAGCAGACATTTTATAAATAGAACGTATGGCTCGCTTCTGCAGCACAAATATTGTATTAATGTCGGCAGCGTTTCCCCTTAAAAGGATTCCATATGACATCCTACTATGAAAATAACTAAAATATACTAATCGTGCCGTATCTTCGTCAGAAATTTCCCTAATTTTTCTGACTGCATATGCTGCAGAACTGAGCCTACCTGCAAGATTAACAATGTGAGGACCCCACTGTAATTTACTATCAAGTGTAATACCTAAGAATACAGTGTTGTCTACCAAATTCATCTTCTCATCATTTAATACTACATTGGTTTGGACTTGCCTAACATTGGGCAAAGTAAACTTTATACATTTTGTTTTACTAGAATTTAAAAGTAAGTTATTAACATTAAACCAATGTACTATTTTTGAGAGAGCACTGTTTACCTCGTCGTAGTTCGACTGTTGTCGCTTCACTTTAAAAATAAGTGAAGTGTCATCAGCAAAAAGCACTATCTCATTATTATTATCCTTAACTAGATAAGGTAAGTCATTTATATAGATGAGAAAAAGAAATGGGCCTAATATAGATCCCTGTGGGACACCTAATTCTATTTTGGTTCCTTTGGACCTTTTACTATTAACCTCAACCCTTTGAGTCCTATTTTTAAGGTAAGAAGTCAAAAGGCTGAGAGCAGAGTCTTTAATTCCGTAGTGGCGCAATTTCCTGATCAATGTAGCATGCTCAACACAATCGAAGGCTTTGGAGAGATCGCAAAAAACACCTAAGGCATCCTGCGACTCCTCCCAAGCCTCAAAAATACTGCAAAGGAGTCCTATACCAGCATCCGTTGTGGATCGACCCTTAGTAAATCCGTATTGATTATCATGTAATAAATTATTAGAATTAAAATGTACTAGTAATTGTTTTAAAATAATTTTTTCAAATATTTTGCTAAAGGTCGGTAGAATTGATATAGGCCTGAAATTCGTGGGATCCGATTTCTCAGAATCACTTTCTCAGAACCTAAATCTTTCAATACGATATCAAAAGACAGGAATTTTTGTATTCGAATTTGGGTAAATTCGACATTTGGCTACAAAAATTGCATAGCTTTTTACATGTGTTTACGGATTCTCATTACTTGAAACATAGTTTATCGATATCATGAACTAATCTTTTTTTTTTTGTATCATAATGTGCTTCGAAATGATCGACAAATAGAAAAAAATAAAAAAATAAACGCACACTACTTGTAGTAGGGGAGGGGAAGGTGCTAATTTTGTAGTCACTCGAGCGTCATCCTTTTAGTTTTTTACATTAGGTAAAATTGATAAAAAAAAATAGAAAGAGCGTTTTTTTATTTTGGCGGTGGGTTCAGAAACTGCAGCCATTTTAAAGCTTTAAAAAGAAAATATATCCAGAAAATTGCTTATTTAGGTTAATTATAAATATATTTAAGACAACAAGGACTAAATCATTTAGTTTAATTCAAAATAAAATGTCTGCGAAGCTAAGTTACGAAAATATGAAGCTTTATGTTTTTATATTTTAAAATGTCCCTACAGGCTTACCTAACCTTTGAATCGTCAGTGCTTTTTATGGAAGCTTATTTGGGGTATACTAAACATCCCCTATCTTAATCTGAGAGATTCGATGACATTTCAATATTAAAAAAATAAAAAATAACACACCAAGTGAGAAATCTGATTTCTATACAATGACTAGCTGTTGCTTCTTCGTCTGCGTGGACAAAATACTTATTGTGTGCACACTGGACATCCGTATTGATTTAAGGGGTACCAGGGTTTTTTTTTTTTTTTTTTGTTATAAATAGGGTTGTTTATTTCCGAATTAGTTAATCTATTTGTAACAAAACACGCCATTTGTGCGAAGACAAGTTCGTAAAAAGAGTTTATGCAAAATGAATAAACACTTTTTGCGAGGCGAGGCAAGACGAGACAAGTTTTAGGTTTAGGTTTAGGTTTAGGTTTAGGTTTAGGTTTAGGTTTAGGTTTAGGTTTAGGTTTAGGTTTAGGTTTAGGTTTAGGTTTAGGTTTAGGTTTAGGTTTAGGTTTAGGTTTAGGTTTAGGTTTAGGTTTAGGTTTAGGTTTAGGTTTAGGTTTAGGTTTAGGTTTAGGTTTAGGTTTAGGTTTAGGTTTAGGTTTAGGTTTAGGTTTAGGTTTAGGTTTAGGTTTAGGTTTAGGTTTAGGTTTAGGTTTAGGTTTAGGTTTAGGTTTAGGTTTAGGTTTAGGTTTAGGTTTAGGTTTAGGTTTAGGTTTAGGTTTAGGTTTAGGTTTAGGTTTAGGTTTAGGTTTAGGTTTAGGTTTAGGTTTAGGTTTAGGTTTAGGTTTAGGTTTAGGTTTAGGTTTAGGTTTAGGTTTAGGTTTAGGTTTAGGTTTAGGTTTAGGTTTAGGTTTAGGTTTAGGTTTAGGTTTAGGTTTAGGTTTAGGTTTAGGTTTAGGTTTAGGTTTAGGTTTAGGTTAGGTTAGGTTAGGTGAGGTTAGGTTAGGTTAGGTTAGGTTAGGTTAGGTTCCCCCCGATGGTTGCACGCCTTGTCGTGGCGGTGGGGCTTAGTAACCGCGGCTTGGACAACCGCGGTGAAGCAAAGAGGCAACCAGGGCCGGCCGGTGTCGCCGCCTGGCCCGAGGAGGGCGCTCCCAGTGGACTGGAGGAGTCCGCTGCGGATGCGCACCGAGGTGGGGCCGCAGAGGAAGAGGCAAGTAGGTATTACGGTGCGCCGCTTGCCCTATCCTCTGCGGCCGAGGACGGATCGCGGGGGGGGGAGGCATTGTGGTAGGTTGCCGCTTTCCCTATCCCCCCCTGCGAGCTGGCGGGGCCGTTCCGCCTGAACGGCATTGGTGGGGCCGCAGAGGAAGAGGCAAGTAGGTATTACGGTGCGCCGCTTGCCCTATCCTCTGCGGCCGAGGTGTGGTCGGTGGCAGAGCCACAGACCTGATCTGCCACATGGCCTCCAAGTAGCAGACTCGGGGGGTGTCTGCTACAGCCTTGGTGGGGGCCGAGGAGGAGGGCGCATGTATTGTGCGCCCATCGTGGAGTCTTCGGGCCGCTGGCGGGGTCGCAGATGTGTGTATCGTTCCTGTGGCCCCGTCAATATGCGGCGTGGCGGAAGATGGGGGGGGGGGGTTTTAGTGGGTATACCGTGGTCTCATTAGCTACGGGAGTCCCACATAACCACTCGGGTCGCCCCCTGCGCCTGGGTGGTATGCGTAATGCATTTCCCCCTCCGGAAAAAAAAAAAAAAAAAAAAAAGGTTAGGTTAGGTTAGGTTAGGTTAGGTTAGGTTAGGTTAGGTTTTCCCCCCGATGGTTGCACGCCTTGTCGTGGCGGTGGGGCTCTAGTAACCGCGGCTTGGACAACCGCGGTGAAGCGAAGAGGCAACCAGGGCCGGCCGGTGTCGCCGCCTGGCCCGAGGAGGGCGCTCCCAGCGGACTGGAGGAGTCCGCTGCGGATGCGCACCGAGGTGGGGCCGCAGAGGAAGAGGCAAGTAGGTATTACGGTGCGCCGCTTGCCCTATCCTCTGCGGCCGAGGACGGATCGCGGGGGGGAGAGGCATTGTGGTAGGTTGCCGCTTTCCCTACCCCCCCTGCGAGCTGGCGGGGCCGTTCCGTTTGAACGGCATTGGTGGGGCCGCAGAGGAAGAGGGAAGTAGGTATTACGGTGCGCCGCTTGCCCTATCCTCTGCGGCCGAGGTGTGGTCGGTGGCAGAGCCACAGACCTGATCTGCCACATGGCCTCCAAGTAGCAGACTCGGGGGGCGTCTGCTACAGCCTTGGTGGGGGCCGAGGAGGAGGGCGCATGTGTTGTGCGCCCATCGTGGTGTCTTCGGGCCGCTGGCGGGGTCGCAGATGTGTGTATCGTTCCTCTGGCCCCGTCAATATGCGGCGTGGCGGAAGATGGGGGGGGGGTTTTAGTGGGTATACCGTGGTCTCATTAGCTACGGGAGTCCCACATAACCACTCGGGTCGCCCCCTGCGCCTGGGTGGTATGCGTAATGCATTTCCCCCTCCGGAAAAAAAAAAAAAAAAAAAAAAAAAAAAAAAAAAAAAAGGTTAGGTTAGGGTAGGTTAGGTTCCCCCCGATGGTTGCACGCCTTGTCGTGGCGGTGGGGCTCTAGTAACCGCGGCTTGGACAACCGCGGTGAAGCGAAGAGGCAACCAGGGCCGGCCGGTGTCGCCGCCTGGCCCGAGGAGGGCGCTCCCAGTGGACTGGAGGAGTCCGCTGCGGATGCGCACCGAGGTGGGGCCGCAGAGGAAGAGGCAAGTAGGTATTACGGTGCGCCGCTTGCCCTATCCTCTGCGGCCGAGGACGGATCGCGGGGGGGGGGAGGCATTGCGGTAGGTTGCCGCTTTCCCTATCCCCCCCTGCGAGCTGGCGGGGCCGTTCCGCCTGAACGGCATTGGTGGGGCCGCAGAGGAGGAGGCAAGTAGGTATTACGGTGCGCCGCTTGCCCTATCCTCTGCGGCCGAGGTGTGGTCGGTGGCAGAGCCACAGACCTGATCTGCCACATGGCCTCCAAGTAGCAGACTCGGGGGGTGTCTGCTACAGCCTTGGTGGGGGCCGAGGAGGAGGGCGCATGTGTTGTGCGCCCATCGTGGAGTCTTCGGGCCGCTGGCGGGGTCGCAGATGTGTGTATCGTTCCTGTGGCCCCGTCAATATGCGGCGTGGCGGAAGACGGGGGGGGGGGGGGGGGGGGGGTTTAGTGGGTATACCGTGGTCTCATTAGCTACGGGAGTCCCACATAACCACTCGGGTCGCCCCCTGCGCCTGGGTGGTATGCGTAATGCATTTCCCCCTCCGGAAAAAAAAAAAAAAAAAAAAAAGGTTAGGTTAGGTTAGGTTGGTGTGATTGTGTGCGTGTATGGCAGAGCTCACTGCCGAGAGAGAGCCCGCGACCCGGGGTGTCGGTGTTTGAAGTATGGACAAGCGCAGAAAAGAAAATATTCTCCGGGTGGGTCTCGGTCCCGACGGGGCCGGGGAATCCCATACGTCACCTTCGGGTGACGGGCGGTCCGTGTATACGGAGGGGCCACTTTCTGCGAGGAGGGAGGAGGAGAAGGAGGGGAAGAAGAAAAAGGCGCGCGATAAGAAGCGCGCGGATCCCAAGCCGGTGCACCTTACCGCACCGGCCAGGGAGCCCATAACTGACGAGGACTCAGACGTCTTTGTGTCCGATGCGTTGCGCCGACTGGATTGCTTACTTGGCCGTCCGGTTCGCGACCGCTCCACCGACTGTGACAGCGAGGTCTCCTACTCGGCGTCCGGCAGCAATATGTCGCTGGACTCCGGGGAGCTGCCCGCAACCTCTGGACGTTCGACACCTCTGAAGAGGAGGATACCAGATGACGACGAGTTGGTGCCGTCTACCAGTAAGGTGACGGCGCCGGTACCACCCAAACGAGGACGAGGCCGGCCCCCTACGACCGGCCAGTACGTCGGCATGGCGAAAGCCAAGGCCGACTACAACAGAGAGAAGGCGGAGAGCCTCCGGCTGCTTGCTGAGGAGCAAGTCGCCGAGACGGCTCGGGCAGCGAGGGAGGCGCGAGCTTCCCTTCGCAAAAGCCCCACACCGGCTGCAGAGGATGCAGCGAGGACGAGCGCGGCGCTGAGCGCAAGCGTGGAGAAGTCGCTGGAGACCATTTCCATGGTCGCCAGCAAATCCTCCAACCTTAAGGGGACTTTTCAGCGGTACCTCAAGGAGGCGGTCGCCAACATAAAGGAGGCCGTCGCCGACATGAGGGACCGCTGCCAAAATGAGGAGATACGGGCTCTGGAAGCGCAGAACCAGCAGCTCCAACAGCAAATCGGCAACATGCGCCGGGAGCTAGAGGAGCTGCGGCGACAGGTTTCCAAGCCCGCCACGGACGAGATGCAGAAGCTGTTGTCGGAGGTCTCACGCTCCAACATTGAGACCTTCGGCAACATGCTGAATGCGCGACTCGCCGGCCTGGAGGATCGTCTCCTACCAGAGCCGAGGCGGAGGCCGCCGCTTGCTTCAGATGCAGCGGTGGAGGCGCCGGTTGAAAGAGGACCACCGGTAGCTGCAAGCAAGCTACCGGTTAAAAAGAAGAAAAAGACGGCAACGCAAGCGGCAGGGCCATCACAGGCACCCGCCACCAGCGTGCCGCCCAAGGAAGGAGGGAAGAAAAGGAGGAAGAAGAAGTCGCTGGCCGCACGTGAGGCTGAACAGACGAGGGCACGAACATCCGCCCCATCTGCGACTGACCCCTCGTGGTCCACTGTGGAACCGCGGGGGAGAAAAGAGAAGAAAGGAAAGGGAGCTGCCAAAAAGGCAGCCCCTAAGAGAAAAAAGAAGGGGAAGCTGCGTCCGCGAAGGTCCGCCGCCATTACTCTCACGCTGGAGAAGGGGGTGAACCAGAGCGTGACGTACGCTTCCATACTCAAGGAGGCGACGAGCCGGATCGACCTTGAGGCGGTAGGAATCTGCCAGAGAAGCAACAAGGTTCGATTCCGGCTAGCGAGGACGGGCGCCCGGATACTTGAAGTGTCCGGGGAGGACGCCCAGCTGAAAGCGGATGCCCTCGCGAACAAGTTGAGGGAGGTTCTGGACAGGGACGCAGTGAGGATCGCTCGCCCTGTCCAAAGGGTGGATCTGCTCGTTTCAGGATTGGACGACGCAGCGACCGCCGCCGATGTCACCAAGGCGGCGGCAAAAGAAGGCGGTTGCCCGGCCACCGACATCAGGTCGGGCAGAATGACGGTGGGCCCTAGGGGCGCGCGGAGCTTGTGGCATCACGTCCCCACGGCGGCTGCCAAGAAGCTAGCAACTTCTGGGCGGCTGCAGGTAGGCTGGGTCATGGCAAAGGTGGTGCTGCTGGCCGCGAGGCCAATGCGGTGCTACCGATGCTTAGACACCGGCCACCTGGCATCGAGTTGCCAGTCCCTGGTGGACCGTAGCGGAGATTGCTTCCGTTGCGGGAAGCCGGGGCACAAGGCCGCCGACTGCGCGGAGGAGAAGCCAAGCTGCTTCTTCTGCGCAGAGCTCGGGAAGGAGAGCGCCCACGTGCTGGGAGGTAGCGGCTGCATAACAGCGGCGAAAAAGCTGCCCTCCGGCGCGAGGAGGAAGAGGAAGGCTCCCTCTAAGGCTCGGCTGCGTAAGCGGCCTGGAGCCGATGAGGCAGGGGCGAGTCAGAACGCCCCCGCCATGGAGGTGGAAGCCTAGGCCTGTGGGCGGCTGATCGGGGGATCACCGCCCACAACATAGGCCCCGAGGAGAAAGGCTCCTCTGATGCCCGGGGAGCCTCTCGGTGAAGGCAGGCGGTGGCATAGGCCACTGCAATTATGTGGTGCCGGAAGCGGCAAGCGCTGCGGAGGACGCGGTGCGACAACGATCCCGCTCCTTCGCGTGTGGCGTTGATGAGGGCATGGGGGGGTTTTAGTCGGTAAACCTTCGGTGATCCGGAGGGAGTCCGACATACCCCTGCCCCTTCCCCCGAGGGGGCGGGGGATGCGTAATGCATTTCCCCTCCTAAAAAAAAAAAAAAAAAAAAGGTTTTTTTTTTTTTTTTTTTTTTTTTTTAATTCTTGTTTCCCCTATACATAATACAGGACAATTTTTGCTTTTAGTTTCCTTATTACACTATTTATGGTTAAATTTATTTCACACTTTTATATGTAACAGACTTCTTTCACCACAATCAATTACAATTTTTGTACTACAGCTTCTTATTGAGCACGGTGGTATCCGACTCGACGCAATTTTATTACATTATAATTTTTATAAATTACATTTTTTGCAATAATAACTGGTTTCCATTATTTATAGTGCCAATTTCCTTACTTCCTGCCGTAATGCAACGCGTAAATACACTACATAATATATTAACATGATATGATACAGTTACATAATTACATATAACATAATACAACAACACAATATTAACAATATCTTAACAATAACAATTTACTATACGATAACAAGAATTTTTTGATAATCATAATAAGAACATAGAAAGAATATAATTGCATTTACATTTGTCGTATATGCCAACATATACATACAAAGTTTTCTGCACGTGTTTGCGAAACAAAGCAAGAAAGAAATAAGAACAGAAGAATACATACATTTTAAGAACACAATAAGTACAAGACACTAACATATACAACAAGACAGTAACATTTGTGCATTTTTTAAATTTCTGTATTTGACTATGAAATACATACATTTATGGTCGTCCGGTTTTTTTTTTTTTTTTTTTTTTTTTTTTTTTTTTTTTTTTTTTTTTTTTTACATAAATTACATTAAATAACAATAACATAGATTCCTAAATAACATAATAAATAACCTTAATAAAACATCCTTAATATTACAATACAATACTTTTATATAAAGTCTTCGGCAGATTATTTTATTGCTGCTTTAAATTCTTATTATGTATCGCTAACAATTTTTTAAGGCAATACTTGGCACTATTGCATAGCGGCGGCGTTATTCTGTGACGTCAAAAGTTTGTTGAGTGCTGTGTAACCACGTGGGTTCCACATACTCTTCGTCCTCAGGTTCGTATGCCACCGCCGCTCGCGCTATGGCATCCCATTTGCGCCGAATCGGACACTCCATGCTGAACGCATTGTGCTCGCCCTCTTTACCTTCTTTCTTACAATTAATACAGCAGGGTTTTACTCCTGCTTTTTGCCCTTCACACTCCGACCTGTGGTGTGGTCCGGAGCAATGGCCGCACCTCACCTGGGCCGCGCTTTCGGTGCAGAATCGCCTTCCATGCCCATATCCTAGACAGTGCGAGCACTGTATTAGGGGGGACTGGTCGGCGACTCTCACCCTCTGCATATCTATATATGCGCGCCCTTCCCTGGTGAAGCACTGCCATATGTCCGGGGACACCTCAAGTACGACATGCTCCGTGCGGGGGTCTCTTGACTTCCTTCTATATTTAACACGTACCCTGTCCTCATCCCCATCCAGTACGTACTGTATGAGGTGCTTGTTCTGATTACGGATTGCGTCACAAATGTCGTCATCCGTAATCGACTTCAGCACCCCATACAGTATGATCTGGGGGTCCTTATTCCTTATTGTCTCAACCTCAAGCCTATCTACTCCACTCTTCACTAACTTTCTCTTTGCTCTATCTCTCTCATTTTTGTCTCTAAAACCTATTATTACTTTCCTATCTTTTCCTCTCCTTATCCTTTCCACCCTGAAACCCTCCTTTTTCGCTTCTATTATTTTCCCTACGCTATCCAATACTTCCTGTCCTGAGAATTCATTTTCTTTGTCTTTGATCGCTAAGGAGTGGACAGTCATGGGGCCCGACCGCGCAGGTGGGGTTTTTACCACCCCTTTCGCTGCCTTGGCCGCATAACTCTCCACTACCTCAGTGATATCCCTCCTACTTTCCTTTGCTACCCTCTCATTTAATTTCTCTATATATTCCTCCATCCTTTCACCCATAATGTCCTTCACTTCCTTCATATTAACGTGAATTTGATCCCTTAATTTTTCAAAAATTTTTAATAGCAGCTCGTGGCAGTTACATTCGTCACAATTTAGTTTTAGTTCACACTGCACTTCTATTTCTCTCTTTTGTATGCTTTTTTCCCTATCTTCTCCTACCGAGCCTCCCCTGAATAACTCCTCTATCTCCTTAATTTTTCCTTCTAACTTTACCAAATTATCTGCTAAACCAGACCTCAAATCTCCTCTCATATTTCTGGTCTGGTTTAACAGATGAATGCTGTTTTTAACTGTACTACTTGTTTCTTTCAGGAGAGCCTCAGCGGGATCAACTTGTAAAGAAGGGGTGTTAGATGGACTATTCATTTTCTGGCTTTCAAGGGAGGATCGTTTTTTGTTTTTATGGGGTCTCACATTTACGTTGGTTGGCGTGTGTACCATAGCCATTTTTTATTTGTGCGGGGAAACGCGTCAAATCTAAAATAAAAATAAAAGTAATAAATATTGTAAAATTTTAAAATTAAGTTGTAAAAAGGTTTGTATATTTTACAATATTAAACTAGTGACTAGAAGCAAAATGAAACGCTGTTTGAACAAATTAATAAAAATGATGTATTAAGATATGGTTTTTCTAAAGATTCTGGTCCTGAGTAGGATATGGCAGAGGTATGTATCACATGGGTGGATCATCCGCATCTACAGTACGCACATGAGGTCCTCTATAAAAAACAGTTGCACCTACTCTTTCTATGAATGCAGAATACATCTGCAAAAGAGGCAGGTGCTCATTAGCCCAGGTTACAGCTGCGGTTCTTCCTTTGATGGGTACAGCATCACTTTCTCTTCCGCACACTGAGCGATAGCAGATCCTGCTGTGATGCATGTGCAGATGCAAGTGAGCAGGGCGAATGTTAGCGACTCTTTGTATATGAAAGTCGGATCGAATGATCAATTTCAGGGTTATCCATAGTGCATATATCCTGGTACCTACTCTGCTCTCTGTTGTTCTTTGTTGCATGTTCTCATCCTCAGCCAAAGGGTTGCAGCCATAATCCTGCTTTTCTGCCACTTCTTGTTTGAGACGTCCCGCTGAGTCTATGATGAGGTCTTGTACTTGTCCATATAATGAGTGTAGAAATCCGGGTAACCCTGACAATAATAGTATTAAGTCGCGAAACATGTTAAAGCATGATGTTCTGTTCATTATGGACCATCTGATGTGGGGTTCTGCCCAGGACATGACTGTATTCCAGCTCCGAAGGTGTGGTGAGAAGCCCAGGGTACTGCATGAGAATGCACTTTGAGCGTCTCCTACCACTGTCCACAAAGATCCGTTCGGGCCTTGATCAAGCGGCAAAGGAGGGACAACGTTGACAGTGTGTAAAGGAGTGCCCTGAAATAGCTCATGTCCCCATAAGGTGTGAGTAGGGAACATGATAACACTGCTACGATCTCCCAGATGCAGTGACAGATCAGAGACGGATGGCTCTTCACCATATATAATCAATGTCCTTTTTTGATCCTCTTTTATGCGATGTATAAGGGCGTCTTCTGATAGCAGTATACTTGTATAAAATCCTTCTAAATTCAATCCCAACTCACAGGGATCAGTGGCGCAGGCCAGCGGGCCTCTTTCCCATATATTAGAATCAGGAGATATGTTCTTCCAATGCGGGTAGCCATTTAGAGGCAAGACATATTTTGCCGCGTTGAACATTGTCGTCGAACATCCTCGTCCCTCATTGTTACCATTTGCTCTATGTTGCTGGGTAAGCGCAGATTTTGTAATACTAGGAGTAGTGATACACCTATTTGTGGTAAGCTATAGACCATGGTCATGCTGATTGCCTTGGGACTTACATGAATGTTTTGCAGAGCTTCATAGGATCCTGTGGATTCTGTTAGTGTTCCTACTGCCCTATTTTCGCCCCTCATGGGACCTTCTACTGAGCGTACATAGCTCACTGACTCTTCTTCAGTATGCACTACTCTAATGGGAATGTGCTGGTTTATGGCTGGTGCAAGGGACTTCACATAATTCACATAATCCTCGAATGTCACTAGGTTTCTAGGAGGAGCAGGCTCACCCAGAACTTGCAAGACTGCTTTAACATAGCGAGGCAAGACCTTCTCTGCGTTATCCGGTGTCAAATAAGCGCCTTTACTGATTAACGAGGTGAATCCTTCGTCCACATATCTGGTCAAGGCCATATAGAGGACATCTCTCAGGTCACTTTCCTTACGGGAGGCTGATATTCCCGCTATAGAGTACAGTTCTCCGGCCTTTCCACAAGCCATAATAGTATCTAAAAAGACATCATATGCGGTTTTCTTTCTTGAAAATATAGCATCAAAATATGAGGTTCGTCGGGATTTGAATGTTGTATCATACATCCACAGGTAAAAAGTGAGTGTTGGTAGAAGAGTGCTGACCTGAACTCCTTTGAACTCGGTGAGGTTGAGAAATGATGCATGCACACTCTCAGATACAGCTCTATTTTCTAGAGATGTTACAAACTCTTCCGACCTAATGTGTAGTATCCAGGCAGCCAACTTGTGGGCAGCATGTATAGAGTATGAAAGTCTAGGGTTTATTTCTATATTGTGCGGAACTAAGTGTCTGTCCTCAACCTGGGTTACACTTTCTAATACTTTAATCAAAGGCACTCCACTATAAGTTGTGCTGTCGAGAGTAAATTCTTCTGGGGGCAGCTCCCATACACAGCACTTGTTGGCAATAATTAGAGCGGTGGTGGCGTGGACGTATCCATATTCTCGGTACCATTCTGAGATGATCGCCTGTCCGTACAAAAAGATTTCCTGAAAACACAGGTTGTAGTTCTGACCTTTCTTTGCATAATTAGTGGCGGTATCAGACACTATACGTATCCATGTCAGCAAATTCGTACACCCATTCCACATTCCGCCTCTGCGAAGAGCTGGACACGGCAGCCTATGCGATAACATACCGGAGTAAACCTGAGATGTGTAAGGTTCTAACTCGGATAGTGGGATCATAGTCTTTTCCTCTATTAATTTAACCAATAGATCTTGTAGACCCTTACTCCCTTTCACCCAACTTTTTAACTCTAATAAGGCTTTTATGTTTTCTATTATGCTCCCCACCTCCAAAACTTGCAGGGCAGCCCTTCTCGCCCTGACATGGGTCTGGGAACCAATATATGGTGTTCTGGGACCTCTCTCATAGAAGCAGTTCGTGTCGGGCCTTCCCAACCAACCTACCATAATCGCTGAAGGCGCTAACTCAGTTGGCAATTGCGTCCAGGGCATCAGAACTAGCTGGTCACAAGGTGTAGGCATGGTGATGCCTTCTAGAGGCAGCCCCCAAAGTTCTTCTCGTACTAATTGCGTGATTGTGGTGACACAACTGGAGTGCTCCAACCGGGCTGTGAAGTGAGAGTTTTTTCTTTGCAGGTAATACCTTACTGTCCTTGTCTCTAAGGCCCTAATGGTACTCCACAGTTGGTTTTCATCAATCCAGGTCCCCATGGAAGCGCTCTGGATGGATCTTGAAGTTGCGAATTTTCCTATCACCTTTTCTCTCACTCCGATATTTGACAACTGCCATAGCTTGCAAAGAAGTTTTGGATTGATCGGTCTTATAGACAGTAGGTCGGCTTTCAATTTTTCTTCTTCAGCCTCGGCTCTGCTGTTGAATACTGAGGCCATTGTTCTGTTTGCAATAATGTTAGGGAGTCCCTCTTTCAACATTCTCCGAAAGAAATTTTCGGGCTGTGTAGGAAGCCTCAGAGGGATGCTGCTTGGGTCTTTTATTAGTTGAAGAGTGTCTATTCTATCTGGCTTACTTATATCTAGAAGGTCATACACACAGGTACGGTATGCGGGAATCTTCAACAGGTGCTTCATAGTGCTTAACGCTAGACTTAATGTGTCCTGGGTTGCTCGTAAAGCAAACTGCGGAAACAGCACAGTGGGATATCCACCTACAGCTCTGCTCATCAATAGCAAAACAACCATCCACTCATTGGATTGAGTTTGGTAATCAGGCACGGCACGGAACAATGTTAGCGCAGCGTAGAAAGTGGTCATAGCGTAGGCCGGAATTGGTGTTATGTCATCCGCCGCAATTGAGGCTCCACTTGAGTATAATCCTGCTACTATGGTATTTAGGGTGGGGACAGTGAGATTTGCTTCACTTGTTAACCTAGACGCTTTCTTGAGGGCTGAACTCACGTGAACCCCATCTAGGTAGTAGCGTCGTCCATATTCTAGCAAGCGCTTAGAGACCCAAGACTCAGGCACTTTGATCACAACACCAGCTTCTGTACAAATTTCCTCAAGATGTGACATAAATTGAGCGGTGTATTCTTCTCTTGTTGTTCCATGGTCTGCCAGAAAAGAAGAGGATGGTATTCTCAAAAGGATGACCTGATTGTCACCCTGTCCAAGCAAAGACGCTGTGGTTTGACACTTATGCGCAGAGTACAGAATAAGAAGAAGAGTAGCGAGTGTCCAGCCTTTTTGTCTCAATCCCTCCAACCAGGCCTCAGGACTGTGGACACATCTTGGACCATCCTCAGGCATACCGTCTGATCCTTGCCTAGGAGGACAGTATCTGTCTTGAAATAGTAGGATGGATATCAGAGGGAAGGCGTGTGTAAAGCTATACACGTTTTCTAACCCGAATAAATCGTCAATATTTTTGAATAGCGCATCTAACAACTCGGCCCGGAAGTGGGTGCACCACGAGGAAAAGTCTATTATAATGTTGACATAATTATGATCGTCTCCGGGGCTGCTCATCCTATTGAGAGTTTTGATTAATTGTTCTTCTGTAAGGGTCATTGACTGATGCTTTATGTATTTGAATATGGTGTCTGCTATATTTTTCTCGGTTACCACCTGGTAAGCCCGCATTTCAGGTGTCATCTTACCGTAACACCTGGCGTCCTCTTCTTTAAATTCACGTTCCTTAGGCACAGCAACCATCACTCTCCACTCATAAGGTACGACACCCTTGTTCATCAGTTCAATAATTTCTTTGCAGTCAAATATCTCGGTTTGAAGGAAATGCATGACCACACTTTTTGTTGTGGGAGGAGGTGCGGTGGGAAATGATCCATATAAAGTGCGATATGCTTTCCTGTCATACTCATAGATCCATTCCGACATTTTGGGAATTATAGCCTTATCTGAGATGATATCTATTGTATCCACAAAATAATTGAACTCAAAATTCTTTAAAAGCTCAACCTCACCAAAGTCTTCGGGGTTCCACTGATGTGTCTTGGCCTCTCCCCAATTGTTTGTATGCCAACTAGCGAGGATGTGGGGATTCACAGAAGAGCTCATTCTTACGTTTGGCCACCTTTTGTGGGTCTTATAAAACTGCCTACAGAACTCTTTCTTAAACATATTGCTAATTTTCACAGAGGCCTGTATCAGGTTAGGTTTCATTACCGTCCCCTTCCGGTGCCAAGCTGCTGTGCTTAGAGACATGTTAACAATGGGGTGCCCCATGACCTTCCAAAGACCGGCCATCTCTAACTTCAACATGGCGTGCTGCGGACTTGTGATGGTGTTTGTCATCTCAAGGAACAATGCTGACTGCTTCAAATCATAGGGTAGATCCACTGTTAATGTCGTGATAAAGGTGTTGCTATTCTCAAGGTCCCTGAGTATAGAGCCGATCACAAGAGAGGGCCATGCTTTCAGCAACATATAGGTCCTTTGTCCTAGTGAGATTATTAGATCTCTCATCAATCCCCACACTCTTCTATACTCGTTCAACAGATTAAATCCAGGATACTTAGTAGAATGAAGGGCAGCGTAACAATCAACGGAGAACCAGGAAGCGCACATATCAGAGAAACATAGAATTAACGAGTAAGGAACCACATAGCACGTAGTGGTGCTTGCATGCACAATGCAGATATCCTCCACATAGTCTACAGTCACAGAGCCGGTTATGATTGTCATATGGGAACGATCCGACATAGATGCCTGGCGAATGGTCTTGTCCCAGTTGCTTGCAAGTCTGGAAAACAGTGAAGATAGAGGGAATGTATCTGGGGTGAAGATAGGCGTTCGGGATCTATAGAAGTGGCTGTAGGATACATCCAGTGCGCGTATGGCTATGTGAGCCGCTCTCCTTTGAAGCTCCTCATCCTCCTTATCTGTTGAGCACCAGGCCTCAAGGTTTCTGCAACACCAAGAGAGAAATCCTTTAGAGTCCAACAGTGTTTTTCCTTCTATTATCTCTAATAAAATCTTGTGATGGTTCCTTAGGGCCGGGGAATTATATTTGTGTGTTAATATATAATCTATCTCAGTTGTCGTTATTGCGGAGGCCAGATGGCGCTCTCTGCGGTACATGGGTTTTTTCTCACGAGGCGCTCTCTCGAGCCCGGGCTCACTATCCAGATCCTCTGCATCAAACATAATTGCTGTTCTGGTCATCTGGTTTTTCTAAAGATTATTTCAATACATACAATAGACACTCCTGCTTCTCTTGTATCTTGTTGATATCACTTCTTAATCGTAAAAGAAACCTTATGAATATCATGGATATTATCACAGTTGCTGTGCCTATCATCAAGGGAAGTATGTCTCGCTTATGCATATGATGTAACATCATGCCTAAAGTTTCGTCCTCCGGGTTGTAAGTCCCCATATCATCAATGGTAATAGGGATAGCAGCATGATTGGAGGCGGATGTGGTGTTGGATGACCAGGATGGTGGTGATAGAGACTTGTCATTAGAACTAGGCGAAAGACTTATGGATGGTAAAGAATGTGGGATTGAGTGTATGCTTCCGTTTATCAGAACCATGGTGTTGTTTTGCTCATGTAGATATCTTGGTCTGCAAGGAACAACAGGGCTGTACCTCATAATCTCATCGGTAATGGGATCCTTGTATCCAACCAGCGGGGTGTTTTCTGTATGATTGTGGTCTCCAGGTAATAAATAAGTTACCTTGGGCCATTCATAGCAGATGGGGGCAGGCACATATCGCCAATCAGGTATTTTTGTGCAACCCCAAACCATAAGTATGGGGCCATCTGACTCCGCCACAATGTCGTCACGGCCTAATATTTGACGTGCCAAAAATATCGGTGCGAAAGTGGTTGTCATCCAGAATAAGGATTTGATCTGCTGTATTATGTGGCACAACATATTCGTCTCTCTAGACAGTCTTAGTGTCTCTTCTTCAAGATACATGATCTTGTGTTGATCTTCGGATGTATCTCGCCGAGCGCGTGTTACAGTGTACATAGCTTTCTTCCACATGAGTGTCTCTCCAGAGGTTGTGAGAAAGGCACGATCCCAGCCTGTTGCAGGATTCAGAGGTTCCAGTACCTTGTAAAGCATCATGGTGGATGGGTTTATGCAGTACTCAGAGGTACAAAGTGCGTCATTTATTATCTCTGTAGTCGATTCCTTATTGGACAGAGACTCTAGGCTGGTGGTGTGAATGAAGTATCTCCCCAAATCGGTGGCACAGACATATTGTCCACATGAGGCCCTCACCCCATCCACGTAGAATCCGCTGGGACTGTTTTCAAGTAGGCCCATTTTTGTTTGACACACCTTAATTGTGGTCTTTGTTTCGTGAGGCCATGACCACTCGCACAGTTTTGGTAGATCCTCAGCATGAAGATATTGAATGTGGTCAGCCGGACATCCGGGCATAGGGTTGTCTGAGATATTTTCGGTGGAGAATGCTAGGCTCTGAGTCATACTGTATGAACCCCAAAAGAAGAAATGTGTAATGCATGTGTATTCCTGTAAAAGAACAGACCACCCTCTCACCTTATAAGGAGATTCTGAGTATCTGGTTATGTTGATAATGGCTCGCTCTCCTTGCTGATTGACACACACCTCTGGTTAGGTTAGGTTAGGTTAGGTTTTTTTTTTTTTTTTTTTTTTTTTTTTTTTTTTTTTTTTTTTTTTTTTTAACTCCACAGGCCTAGATGGCCCGTGCCCTGATTGAATTTCTTTTGATATTAATATATTTTCTTTTTATGCTATCGTTTTGCGTCGGATACATTTCGGGTTTTTACATTATTCGCCCTGAAGGGGCTCTATGTGTCGTGACCTCTGGTGTTTTTGGGGGTCTTATGACGTTGGCCACCTGGTTGGTGGCTGCTGTCATCTTCCCGGAAGTCATCTTCTTGACTGGGATGTCCTCGAAGTCTTGATCTTCCGGGGTGATGTCATCTTCTTGATTATTTTATTTATCTTTGGACCTCAGTTGGAGCCCAGTGGGTAAGTCCGGCATTTTCCACTTTCCTCACGATTTGTCTCCACCCTTTGCCTTTCGGTGTTTTGGCATTGGCTCGGGTGTTGAGGGGTCACCAAAGCTGGGTGGAGTTTCTGGGATGTTAAAGGTGTTGGTCCATGCCAGTCCCGCTCGCTGGGTGAGGGGTCTATTCATTGTGTTGGCCACCTGTTGGTGGCTGATGTCCTCTGCCCCCTGTTGGTGGTGGGGGCTTATTCGTGGGCCACCTGTTGGTGGCTGATGTCATCTTCTTGATTGTTTGTTGTCAGTCCGGTATTTTATCAGTTTTATATGCCATCATGGAGCTGTGGCCGAGACCAGTTTTTTGATAGTGGAATGGTCCCGGTTAGGTTAGGTTAGGTTAGGTTAGGTTAGGTTAGGTTAGGTTAGGTTAGGTTAGGTTAGGTTAGGTTAGGTTAGGTTAGGTTAGGTTTTCTTTTTTTTTCTTTTTCTTATGCCATTCCCCTAACAATATCAGGGCTTGTTTTTTGCTTTCTTTTTGTTTTTTGGCTCTTTTCATCTTTTTCTTTTCTTTTTAAGTAATGCTCTTATACTAATACATTAATTTTCATTTCTTTTTTTTTAATTGATTTCTTACAAACTTTGTTTTCATCTTTTATCTAGTACACTATGGTTATAAATTTTCATTACATTAGTAATTTTGTCATTTGTATACAGTGAAGTACTTCTAGTACATGTCAGTTTAATATACATTTCGAAGTTTTTGACACAGAATAATAAGCAATACAATTAAAAATAAAAGCAATAATAGTTAATACAATAAAATCAATAAATTTACTAAATTTCGGACGGTATACAATAAAATTAATAAAACTCAAATAAAATCCAATAAAATGAAGCCCAATAATGTCAACAATAAATGATAAAACTACGGCACAAACATTCAATCTAACCCTAATATCACAGTAAAAACCTAACAGTAAAGAACCTACAACTATCATCACACTAATTTATCACAGTTTGTCTTATTTACGTATTCAACAATATATTTACAAAAACCGAGGAATATCTCCCTCTTCTTTCCCCCCAGGATAGAAGGCAGGTTCTCACCCGTCATCGATGTGCCCAATTTCTGCTCAATATCGTATCTATTGCTTGCAAAAATTGGGCACTCGAGTAACAGGTGAGGAACCGTCTCCTCAACTCCGGGCTGACACGAACACGACGGATCCTCCTTCAACTTGAATCTGTGCAAGTAGAAGGCGAACCCGCCGTGGCCAGTCAGTATCTGTGTTGTGTGATGTGTAATGTCTATTTTCTTGACTATTTTGTGTGCAGCAGCAGCGCTTGGGAAAAAGAGCTTAGTGACTCCGGCCGTCCCTCCCACTTCGTATCTCCTGTCCCATTCCTCAACCGTATCCTCTCTTAAGATACGCTTGACGAATGAAACAGGACACAGATCGTAGTCGGGTTTCCTCTTCGAGCCCAGAGCGGCCTCCTTGGCTAACTCGTCTACTCTCTCATTCCCTCTCAATCCTGCGTGCGCCTTAATCCAAAACAAGGAGACCTCCCGCCTCTGCAATGCAGCTTTTCGGAGGGCCGCCCTCGTTTGCACCGCCAGGGGATGAGGGGAACTAAGAGTGACTGCCTGGAGTGCCGATCTGGAATCGCTAAGGATACCGACCTTTGCCATTCCGCTCTTGCAGGCTATGTTTACAGCTCTTTGGAGCGCTAGAAGTTCGGCTTGGTAGACGGTGCAATACGGCGGCAATGCAAGCTTGACGGCCTTCGTCTCGGCCTCACCCTTCCATACGGAAAGTGCGGCTCCGACTCGACCCTCAATCCTGCTGCCGTCCGTATAAATCCTATGGACGTGGCTGTTAACCACGTCAGCATATGAGTCCTCATCTACCAATCCGAACATCAGCTCTACCTGCTCTGCCGGATGTGGGTCCTCAATCGCAGGAGCCATTCGCTCCACCTCCCTGTCTCTTAGTACCGGGTGTGGTACTCCCTTCTTGGCCTCATAGAGCCTCGATGCTTCGAGTATCCTGAGGTCAAGAGGGAGTATCCCAGCCAACAGCATTGCAGAGTTCAAGGAGACGGTTCGATATGCTCTACAGATCTTCTGGGCAAAACCCCGTTGGACGGAGTTGAGCCTTTTTTGGACCCCCATCTTTTCCGCGGTGGGTGCCCACGCTGCTGCTGCATACATAATAGTCGGCTCTATTACGGCCATATATATGGTTCTAACTATCTGGGGGTTAAGCCCCCATCCTACTCTAGCAGCTTTGGCGAGCTGCTTGTAGCGTGATATTGCTTTTTTACATACCTCAGTGACGTGGGTATTAAATGTCAGGCCGCTGTCAATCGTTAAACCTAGTATTTTTATATTGTCATAATATTTTAAGTCGACACCCCCCATAGCTAGTCGTGGAACGTCAAATTTTAATTTCCTTGTTGACAGAAGCGCACAAGTTTTATGGGGGGCAAATTTTAGCTTGTTCGACTCCCCCCATTTCCTAATTTCCTCTAATATTTTGTTTGCTTTAAGCTCGATTTCCAGGGCCGTTTTCCCTTCAAATACCAGCACTATATCATCTGCGAACGCTTGGTTGAAGACATCCATCTCCTCTAACAAAGTTAGCAAGGGGTCCAACAAGAGGTTCCACAGGATCGGTCCACCGATGGACCCCTGTACGCACCCCTTGTCGGTCCCCCTGCCAACTTCCACTCCGGCATACCTCACATTCACTCTTCTGCCGTTCAAGTAGCTACTGAACACTCGCCTCAGGTTCCCCGGACACCCAACTTCAGCCAACCGAACCTTTATGGCCGGCCACCAAGCACTATCGAAGGCCCCCTCTATGTCCAGTGATACCACAACAGAAATTTTCTTCTCCTCCCTCAGCTTTCTGATGTGGTTCACCAACCTATAGAGGGCGTCCTCGGTGCTCCTTTGGGGCATGAAGCCATACTGGTTGGGGCTTATTTTGGGCAACAGGTAAAACCTAAGTCGGGCGACCAGCATCTTTTCGAAGATTTTGCCGAGAACGGGAAGGAGGCCGATCGGTCGATAGGCCTTTGGTATCCGGTATGACTCCTTGCCCGGCTTTCTCAGCACCACCACTGTCGCCTGCTTCCATTTTTCTGGAAAGTAGCCGACAGTAAGGCACTTATTCAGCAGGGCAAGGAACCATTCCGGGTTACAATCTACAGCGTGCTGGCAGATGTCGGACGTGAGACCATCCGCCCCGGGGGCCTTTTTAGGGTTGAAGGACCTTACGGCTCTCTTCAACTCCTCCATGATGAAAGGGGGGTCGTCCGGACCCGTCGGCGGCTCGGAGTCTAAAGACTCCGCACGCCGGCGCATCCGTCGATGTTCCTCGCTTTCATCATTTTCCAGGTCCGCGGGGTAGAAGGTCTCCGCCAACAGTTCTGCGGAGCTTCGGGCGTCGAGGGTCTCACTACCCCTTGTCAGGGGCAGATCCTCCTCCCTCCCTCCAACTCTGTTCAGCACTCTGTAGATGCCCTCCCAGACCCCCTCCCTATCCTGCTTTCGGCAAAACTCCTTCCAGCTCGCTACTTGAGCCTCTTTCACTGCACTCTCATACTTCTCTTTCGCTTCCAGGTACAACCCAACCACGCGGTTTCTGCGATCAGGCGCTGCGTTTCGGATCCTGCGTTTCCTCGTGGCGACCTCCTTCTTCATCTGCGCGAGTTCATCATTCCACCACGACAAGGTGAATTTCTGTGTGTGCTTTTTGGTCGGCATAGTGTCTCTGCATGTCTGTGTTATGGCTTCTGTGTAACTGTCTATTGCGTCATCTATTTGTTGTGTGCTTTGTATTGAGTCTATCGCTTGTACAGTCAATTGTCTGTCTGACATCAGCTGGGTCAGTTTCTCACGAAACTGAGTCCAGTTTGCCTTATGAGTGTTAAAGATGCGTGTGGTACGTATTATGTTCGTGCCTGTGGATTTATGTTGTGTGATGCCGAAGGAGATGCCGTTGTGGTCCGAGCTCGTCAGACCCTCCTCCACCTTCCAGTCGCCCACTCGGTCCAGCAGATCGTCGGAGCATGCTGTCACATCCACGAAGCTAGTGTACCTTTTACCCCCTCTGACGGTGTCGTACGTGGGTATGTCTCCGGTGTTGAGTATGTGTAAGCTCATTGCTTCCAGTACAGCAGACACTTCTCTTCCTCGCGGGTCTTCCACATCGCCACCCCACCACGGGCTCTTTGCGTTGGCGTCGCCTCCCAAGACCATCTTATCGGATCCCAACTCTCTTCCTATCCGCATAAGATGGTCCAGATAGGGCCCCACAGGCTTGTCGGGCTCGAAGTAGAAGGACACAACAACCATCTCCCAGGCTTTGGTTCGGAGGGTGGCCACAACAATGTTGTTGTTGCTGAGGCGCGTGTGCAGTTCGACATCCAACGTGTCGTCGAATACTGCAACACACGCCTTGACAACACCGCCCCCTTCCCCATCGCTCTGGTAGACCCTCACTCCGTTGTGTGTCCTCATACTCCGGGCCCCACCTATGTAGGGCTCCTGCAGCAGCGCCACGCAGGCCTTACGCTTGGTGGCTTCGAGCATTAGCTCCCTTGTGGCGATTTGGCTCCGCTGGAGGTTGGCCTGCAGAATTCGGTACTGGAAGTACTCACCGGGGACAACCTTAGCAGTACGCTACCGCCGATCTGGCCAGAGCATCCCACCTCTTTCTTTCCAAGCACTCTCTATCGAAGGCGCTGTGCTCCTCGTTGCCTCTCTTCGCCTTCGTGCAGTTAATGCACTTGGTTAGGTTAGGTTAGGTTAGGTTAGGTTAGGTTGGGCGGAGCCTATGCTTCTTATCGGATATTTAAGTTCAGGGTGTCAATCGATGCGCCTAACGGTGACGAATTTTTTGGTGCTTGTCTCGTCTCAAAAACCCCCGTGGTTTTTGAGAAATTCGACTTTTTGTGTTCTGGTGTTTTATTAGTAGGTCGTCCAAGTAAAATTTCACCGGTCGACGAGTTTGTCCCGGTGTTCTTTTGCGAGGGTGACCTCTAATTGGGGTGGAAGTAGTTTTAAAAATTAGTTTTAGTTGTACTCTTTTATTTGGTGTTATTTTGTTAATTTTGGTGTTGGATTTTATTTGGTTTTTGCATAGTTTTAAGGTTTCTTGTACCTGGCAATATTCCATATCGTTATCCGTCTGAGTATTTTGGGCGGATAATTGGTGGGATATGTCTTCAAGAGGTGGAAGTAGACAGGGGGGAGTAGAAGATGAAGGGGGGGGATCTCATGGGGGGGGGAACAGGTCCTCTGATGAGGAATTCCTAGCCTTTTACGGCGATGAAAGGTCTGGGGAAGATAATATTTTGGAGGAAGTTAGGAATGAGGGGGGGAGTTGTGAGAAGGAGAAACAGGTTAGGGGGAAAAGGAGTTGTGGTCCTCAGAGGGGTTCTGCCCGAGCGGGCATATCTGTCGAGGAGCTTTTGGGGACGGAGTCAATACCGTCCATGTCGGAGTCGGAGATCGTTGCGAGTAAGCGACTTTTCTCGGAGCTTTCAGGCTCCGACACGGAGGAGATTGGTGTAGGGTCTGACAGGACCGTCAAGGCCCAGACGGCCAAACGAGGGAAGACTCGGGGTTCGACGAGCAGATTATCTGCTGCTCGTCAAGAACTCCGAGAAAGAACCAAGGAGGCTAAGGAGGCAGACTTTATTGCCTCTTTAGAGAAGAGGTCTTTTAGAAAGGAGGTGACGGTGTTGGACAATCCCACACCGCCAGGCCCTCTGGACCTTGATGTAGAGGTAATGGGACCGGAGGACTTGTTGCGTGCTGGTGAGAGTAATCTCCAAGAGATTCTTGCCATTGCCAACAAGTCCACCAACCTCAAAGGTGGCTACGCCAACAAAATTAAGCGGGCTACCTCCACTTTGAGGGTTGTTTTAGACGCGCTTGGGGCGCGTACCGAAGCAGAGGAGACTCGCCGTCTCAAAGCCGATAATAATCGGCTCCAACGAGAACTGGCGAATCTCCGCGAGGAAGTACGCGCTTACAAGCGCGAGTTTGAGGAGAGCCGTACCGAAGCAGTAAAGGCGAAGAGTTCTCCGATGTCCAGCGAACAGCTGGGCATTTTGGAGAGGAATATTGCCCGACTGGTGGGCAGTTTAGTTGACAGGCGTCTGGCGGGTCTAGAGGAGCGCTTGCCTCCTCTGGCTCCCATTCGCCCGCCCCTGGCTGCAGATAAAAAGAGGGCGGCCCAAGCCCAAGAAAAGAGGGAGGTCAGTCTGGCACCAGTTGCCTCACAGGCCCGCGATGCCTCACCGGTGATGCCGTCAAACGTGACTCGCCGTGTGGTTCGGGAGGATTTTCCGGCGCTTCCTGTGCGCCCAGAGGTTCGTTCGGCCCCTGCTCCAGCTAAGCCCAAAAAGAGTAAGGCTAAGGGGTCGAAGAAATCGAATTCCGGAGAACCAATGGACGCTGGCCCTTCTTCTTCGTCGGAGAGCGCCGTTGCTGCAGCGAGTGCCTCGAAAGAGGCACCCACAACAACCGCTACGGCATCGGAGCAGCCTGCGGCAGGGTGGACTGAGGTGGTGCGCCGAAAAGCGCCCAAGAAGAAGGCACCTGAGCCTGTAAAACCGGCAGTGAAGAAGCCCAAGGTCGTGATGCCGCGCTCCACAGCCGTAGTAGTAAAGCTGAAGCCGGAAGCGGTCAGCAGCGGTGTGACATACAGCTCCGTCTTGCAGAAGGCGGAGCTGTCAATCAACCTGGATGACCTTGGGATTGGACCCCTTCGCATTAGGCAGGCGGCTACGGGAGCCAGGGTCATTGAGATCCCTGGCTCCACCAGTCATGATAAGGCGGATACCTTGGCGGCTCGCCTGTCGGAGGTACTTGCTGGCGAGGTAGATGTTTCAAGGCCCGTGAAATGTGCTGATTTCAAAATCACGGGCCTCTCAGATGCTGCGACCGCAGAATCGGTAAAGTCTGCGGTCGCCAGAGAAGGTGGTTGTTCCCCCGCTCAAATTTGGGTGGGAGAAATTCAGCGGGGGTTAGTTGGCACTGGCTTTGCTCGAATGAGCTGCCCAGTGACGGCTGCTAAAAAATTGGTGTCACTGGGCAGCATTGCTGTAGGGTGGAGCAAAGTTACGCTCCACCTTGTCAATGCATGCCCCAAGCATTGCTTCCGGTGCTTGGGGTTGGGTCATTTCGCTGCGTTATGCCCCCCCTCGATGAAAGACCGTAGCAACTTATGCTATCGCTGCGGTCAGCCTGGGCATAACGCATCAGGATGTCAGGTGACCAAACTCAAATGTGCGGTCTGCTCGGATGCAGGCCGCCCAGCGGAACACGTGATGGGGGGTAGGTCTTGTAACCCCCCACCCGTTCGTGGTAAACTCCCCAACACCCCCAGGGGAGTGGCGTCGCCTGAGGCCCAAATGTCCGAGTAATGCCTGGACATTTGGGTTTCCTTCAAGGCAATGGAAACCACTCCGCCGCGGCCCAGGATCTCTTCCTGCAGTCGATGGCGGAGTGGCATGTCGATGTGGCGGTATTGGCGGAGCCGTATTGTGTCCCTCCTCAGCCACATTGGGCTGGGGATGATCAGGGCTCCGTCGCTATTTTGGTGCGGCCTGGCGCTGGCCCCCCCCTCATACCCAGAATGAGGGGTCCCGGGTACGTGGTGGCGGTTTGGGGGGAGTACGCCATAATCGGGGTCTACTTCTCCCCAAACCGTAATTTAGCCGCCCTAGAGCAGTTCCTCGATGCTCTAGGGCCGCTAATTAGAAGGCTAGCCCCTCTCCCAGTAATTGTGGCAGGGGACTTCAACGCCAAGTCCTCGGCGTGGGGTTCCCCTGTCACTGATCCGAAGGGGAGAGAGGTGGAGGAGTGGGCTTTGGCCTCGGGACTGTCCCTTCTTAACACAGGAGCAGTCCCGACCTGCGTGCGGCGGACGGGCGGTTCAGTGGTGGACCTTTCGTTCGCCACTCCCGCCGTCGCGCGCAGGGTGGAGAGGTGGAGGGTGGTGACGGAGGTGGAGACACTCTCGGACCATCGCTACATACGGTTCGAGGTGTCTTCGGCCTCCGCATCGAGTCCAGCATCGCGCTTCGGGGGACGTAGTGAGTTCCCGCGTTGGGCTCTCTCAAAGCTCAACCGGGAACTGGCGGAGGAGGCGGCCATCGTCGGCCGTTGGAGTCTTCCGCCCTCTGAGGGAATGGGGGTAGACGAATTGGCGGGCTGTTTTGGCAACGTGCTCACTAGCATCTGCCGAGCAGCCATGCCTAGAGTGCGGGGTCGCCCCCCACCCCGGAGGGCGGTCTACTGGCGGTCGACGGAGTTGGCTGACCTTCGCGCCGCCTGCAATGCTGCGCGTCGCGCATATACTCGCAGCAGGCGGCGCCGTCCCCAGGATGAGGAGCGCGATGGCCGGTTGTATAGGGTCTACCGGGCGAAAAGGGAGATCTTGCAGCTGGCCATCAGTCGGGCCAAGGAGCGAGCGTGGCTGGAGTTGGTGGAGGGGATTGACAATGACCCCTGGGGCCGACCGTATAAAAGGGCGCGAGACAAACTTCGCGCCCAGTCGGCCCCGTTAACGCAGACACTCCAGCCACAAGTGCTGGGGAATATTGTCCGGGAACTGTTCCCGGACCTCCCAGTAGGATTCGCTCCTCCGCGAATGGCTCCGCTGATGCTGGACTCGGTGGTGGAGGATGTTCCGCCACCCGTCACTGACGCAGAAATGGAGGCGGTTATGTCCCGCCTCCGTAGTAAGAAGAGGGCGCCTGGTCCGGACGGGGTGCACGGGAGGGTTTTGGCGATAGCCCTCTTGCACCTCGAAGATAGGCTCCGGGAGTTGTTCAACTGCTGCCTACAGAGCAGACAGTTCCCGGAGGCTTGGAAGAAGGGTCGGCTCGTCCTTATTCCGAAGGGCGGGCGACCACCGGACTGTGCGTCGGCGGTGCGGCCGATCGTGTTGTTGAACGAGGTGGGCAAGGCTTTTGAGCTTATCCTTGCCTCCCGTCTCGTTCAGCACTTGGAGAAAGGACCCGGGCCCAGGCTGTCTGACAGTCAATTTGGGTTCCGGGCCGGTCGGTCGACCGTCGACGCCCTAGGGCGCCTAAGGTCAGTGACGGGTGATGCGGAACGTCGAGGAGAGGTGGTGGTGGCGGTGTCGTTTGACATCGCCAATGCCTTCAACAGCCTCCCTCACAGCGTAATACGGGAGGCACTGATCTACTTCGGTGTGCCCCCGTATCTCGGGAGGCTGTTGAATGCGTATCTCTCCGATAGGGAGGTCGTGTACGAGGACGGGTCGGGGTCCATAGAGTGGTTGGAGGTCGAGTGCGGCGTCCCCCAGGGTTCGCGTCCTTCTATACACCAGCGTGTGTTTCTGTGTACATATGTGTGTGTGTTTGTGGATGGATGGACCCGTGGGTCCCTAATCCCCGGTTTGTGGTGCCCGGCCTTGGGATGCGTGGCGAGCAGGTGGCTTACGTCGCAAGGGCACTAGGGCAGAATCTCCCTTAATAGATCAAATCATGGAGACACGCACTTTTGAAAATTCTCCCCGGGCGGGTACCAGTTCTACTGGAGAATCCCGCACTCCCGGTTCGCCGGGAGTCTGCCGCACGTATACGGGGGCGGCACAAAATGCGTTGGAGGGTAAGGGGGCCGTTGCAACGGCGAAGGAAGGAGAGGGCGCGACAATGCGCGAATGTCCGAAACCGGCGCACCTAACCGCGCCGGCGGCGGACGCAATTACGGACGAAGACGTGGATTTCTCCGTCTACCAGCCTAACGGCGTAGACCGGGTGAAAAGACTGGCTCAAAGAAAGAAGGAGCGGGGCTGTCCAATCCGGGACTTACCCGACCTGCCGCCTGTGCTGCAGTACCGGGATGTTCTCGGGACGCAGCCCCGCGCTCCTACTCCTACCGGACATGACGAAGAGGAACGTAGGGAGTTGACGCGCTCGCCTCGCGTCGTTCTGCGCGACGTGATGCGTGAATTCTCCCTACCGCCTCCCCAAGGACGAGACGATACCGGAGACGACAGTGAGGACTGGCCCTTGGACTCCGACGACATGACATCCGACGTGTCGATGGACTCCGAGGGCTTGCCCACAGACCCGGACAGGACACGCCGCAAACGGCGAATCCCGGAAGACGACAAGGCGCCGCCCCTTGGTAGAGGAGCGGTGCCCAAGGCTAAGAAGGGACGTGGCCGGCCACCAACGACCGGCCAATACGTCGGCCTAGCTAAGGCCCAAGAGGACCTAAGGCGGGAAAAGGAGGAAGAACGCCGGGCTGCATTCAGGGCGAAAGTCGAAGAGGTAGCCCGGGCGGCGCGGGAGGAGCGGGAGGCGAGAGAGGCGCGAGCCTCCCTTCGCGCAAGCCCAGCCCTGACTGCAGAAGACACGGAGCAGACGAGCGCGGCCCTGGCGGGTAGCGTAGAGAGGGCCTTGGAAATGGTGACGATGGTCGCTACAAGGTCCTCCAACTTGAAGGGCACGTACCAGCGGGCCCTCAAGGAGGCGGTCGCATCCATAAAAGCGGCCGTCACGGAGATGAGGGGCCGCGGTCAAACGGCTGAAATACGGGCACTGGAGGAGCAGAACGATCGCCTCCTGCGCCAAGTCAATGCGATGCGTCGGGAGCTAGAGGACCTGCGGCGTCGCGTGACTGGGCCCGCACCTGACGATCTGCGGAGGATGTTGTCGGAGGTCTCGCGCTCCAATATCGAGACCTTCGGCAACATGCTGAATGCACGGCTCGCCGGCCTGGAAGATAGGCTCCTGCCCGAGCCTCGGAGAAGACCGCCGCTGGCGGCGGACGGTGCTGGTCCATCATCCGGCGCCCCACCAACAGCGGCTTCCAAGAAGACGCCGAAGCCGAAGAAGTCGGCAACGGCCAAGGCACCGGACGAGAGTTCGGCAGGCAGCGCGGCGGTCCCTTTACAGCCGCCGGCTCCGCCTGCAGAGAAGGGGGCTACAAAGTCCAAAAGGAAGAAGAAGAAGAAGCGGCCATCAATGGCCGCTCAAGAGACGGCAAAGGGGGGGCAGAACACCAACGCCCCTCCCGTTGAGGCCCCGTGGACCACAGTTGGCCCGCGCAGGCAGAAGAAGAAAGGGGTGGCTACTCCAGCTAAAGCCGCCCCAAGAAAGAAGAAGAGGAAGGCCAAGCTCCGTGCTCCAGCCACCGCGGCGATCACTCTCACGTTGGGGGCGAACGCCGCGGAGAAGGGCGTCAAATACAGTGACGTCCTTTTAAAGGCTAAGAACGCGGTGACGACCAGCGGACTGGCAGAGCTGGACATCCAAAAGCTCCAGCTCCGCTTCCGTCTAGCTCAGACCGGTGCGCGCGTCCTCACCATTCCTGGTGAAGGCGCCCAAGAAAAGGCGGACTCCCTCGCTGAGAAGCTGAGGGAAGTTCTCGACCCTGACGTTGTAAAAGTCGGACGCCCGGAGAAATGCGTGGAAATGCGTATCGCCGGGCTGGACGACTCAGCTACGACCGCCGAGGTCATCGAGGCGGTGTCTAGAGAAGGTGGGTGCCCGGCCAACTCCATCAGGTCGGGCCCAATAAGGAAAGGAAGGTGGGGCGACGGCTCTGTCTGGCTGAGCGTCCCCGTTGCGACCGCCAAAAAGCTCATCAGCTTGAAGCGGCTGCAAGTGGGCTGGGTGTCGGCTAAGGTGACACTGCTGGCCGCGAGGCCCAAGCGGTGTTACCGATGTCTCGACACCGGCCACCTGGCGACGACATGCCAGTGCCCGGTGGATCGCAGCCGGAACTGTTTCCGCTGTGGGAAGCCGGAGCACAAGGCAGCCGAGTGCCGGGAGAAGCAGCCCAATTGCTTCTTCTGCGAGGCACTCGGCAAGGACAAGGACCATGTGCTGGGTAGTAGCGGCTGCGTCACTGCGAAGCCGCTCCCCAGCACCAAGCGCCGGAAGAGACGCGGAGCTCCCTCCGAAAAGGCTCGGCCAAAAGAGCCTGGAGCCGGTGGTGCTGGGGTTAGTCAGCCCCAGCCCGCCATGGAGGTGGAGCCATAGGCCCGTGGGCGGTTGATCGGGGGATCACCGCCCGCGCGAAGGGCCCCGAGAAGGAAGCTCCCTAGATGCCCGGGGAGCTCTCGGTGAAGAAAGGCGGCGGCAGAACACCAGCCGCCGCAACGGAGTAGTGCCGGATGCGGCGAACGGCCGTGTGGGGTGCGGAAGTCTATAATTAGTGCCCGCGCCCCACGATGGCCGGAAGGAGGGCATGGGGGGGTTTTAGTGGGTAAACCTCGTGTAGGGAGTCCCACATACCCCCGCCCCTTCCCCCGAAGGGGTGGGGGATACGTAACGTATTTCCCCTCCTCAAAAAAAAAAAAAAAAAAAAAAAAAAAAAAAAAAAGGTTAGGTTAGGTTAGGTTAGGTTGGGGGCGCTACCGGTCCGTCCACGTTCGTGTCCCTGGGCGCCTGGGTGCGCCGCCCCGCCCTTTACACGGGGTGAGGCACTCAGGATGGCTGAACGCCGGTCTTTCCTGTCTTTCTGTCTTTTCGTAGTATACTCTTCATTTTGCTTGTATTTGTTTTATTTTGTCTATTTTTCACCACCTTTCTTCACTATCTTTCATTTTTGTTTGACATCTTCTATACATTAGCGTGTGTTTCAATGTATATATGTGTGTGTGTTTGTGAGATGGATGGGCCTGTGGGCCCCGAAGCCTAAGCTTCGTGCCCGGCGATGGGCTGCATGGCCACTCGGAGAGTTTCAGGTCATTAGGGCACAAGGTCGACCCAGCCTTAAATGGGGAAAAAATGATGGAAAAGCGCAATTTGAAAAGTACTCCCCGGGCGGGTACCAGCAATGCTGGAGAATCCCGTGCACCCTCGAAAGAGGATGTCTGCCGCACGTATACGGGGGCGGCGCAAACTGCGTTGGGAGAGTCGGAGGCCGCGAAAGCGGCGAGGAGAAAGGCCATTCTGGCAGCATTAGGAGGAAGTGACAGCGCTAAAGAGCGCGACAGCCCGAAGCCGGCGCTCATTACCGTGCCGGCGGCGGAGCTTTTAACGGATGAGGACGTTGACTTCAGCCAGCCGCAGCCCAACGGCGTTGAGCGGATGCTGAGGTTAATGCAGAGGAAGAAGCTGAGAGGCGACAGGGATCTGCCGCGTGTTCTTTTGACACGCGACGTGAAAATGCCGCCTCCAAGTACTGGAAATGACTCTCTGACTGGTAGAGACTCCCCTCGTGGTCGAGTCTCCCAACATGGATCTGACTCCCTCGGTCGTGACAGCGAGGACTGGCTCTCGGACTCCAGCGAAATGTCCGGCATGTCGCTGGACTCCGAGGGACTGCCCGCACTTACCCCGGATAGGACTCACCGTAAGAGACGGAACACGGACGAAGACATGGCGCCCCCCCTCAGTAAAGGGGTGGTGCCCAAATCTAAGAAGGGGCGCGGCCGCCCGCCAACGACTGGCCAGTATGTCGGTCTGGCGAAGGCGCAGGCGGATTATAACAAGGAGAAGGCCGAGAGTATCAAACTCCAGGCCGAGGCAGAGGTAGCCGAGTCGGTGCGTGCAGTGAAGGAGGCACGCGAGTCACTGCTTCGTGCGAGCCCTGCCCCAAAGGTAGGAGAGTCAGAGCAGACCAACGCCGCTCTGATTCAAAGTGTAGAGGTTTCGTTGGAGGCTGTAACAACTGTCGCCACGAAGTCTCAAAACCTGAAGGGCACTTTTGTGCGGGCCCTCAAGGAGGCGGTCGTCAGCATCAGGGCGGCCGTCACCGAGCTAAAGGGCCGATCGATGTCGGAGGAAATGAAGAGGTTGGAGGAGCAGAATGCGCGACTTCAGCAGCAAGTGACGGATTTGCGTCAGGAGCTGCAAGAGTTGCGCCGGCAACCACCTGCTCCCGCCGGCAAGGACCTGCAAGAGTTGTTAGCCGAGGTCTCCCGTTCTAACGTGGAGACCTTCGGCAATATGCTCAATGCGAGGCTTGCCGGCCTGGAGGATAGACTCCTCCCCGAACCACGAAGGAGACCGCCACTGGCGGCGGACAACGTTGACGTCCCGCCGCCAGAAGAAAGAGAGAAGACGCTGAAGCGCACAGTAGCGGCTTCCCAAGTGGCCCCAGCCGCACAGGAATTGCCTGCGGCTGAGGCCAAGAAAAAGAAAAAGAAGAAGCGGCCATCAATGGCAGCACAGGAAGCGGCACAGAGGGAAGCACATACCAGCTCGCTGCCCAATGAAGCCCAATGGACCACAATAGTCTCAAAGGGCCAGAAGAAGAAAAAGGAGGCGGCCACACCATCTAAGGCCGCCTCTGAGAAGACAAAGAAGAAGAAGCGGAAGGCTCGTATACGGAATCCTGCTACCGCGGCTGTCACTCTTACACTGGGGGTGTCGGCCGCGGAGCAGGGTCTCACGTACAGCAGGGTCCTGCTCGAGGCCCGATCGAAGATCAACCTGGCGGAACTCAACATCTCCAGGGGGGTCAGAATACGCAAGGCCCAAACTGGAGCGCGCATAATCGCTGTCGGTGGCGAGGGTGCGATGGAGAAAGCGGACGCCTTGGCTGCCATGCTTAAGGACGTTCTAAACTGTGACCAGGTGAAAGTCGCCCGGCCGATTCCGTGCGCGGAGATCCGCGTCGCCGGCCTGGACGACTCTGTGACGGCCGCCGAGGTCATCGAGGCGGTCGCACGAGAGGGAGGATGCTCGGCTGACCAAATAAGGTCGGGGCCAGTGAAAGAGGGGCCACGGGGGGACGGATCGTGTTGGGTCCGCCTTCCAGTCGCGGCCGCCAAGAAGCTCTCCAGCTCTGGGCGGTTGCAAGTTGGTTGGGTGTCGGCGAGAGTGGCGTTGCTGGCCGCGAGGCCAACGCGCTGCTTCCGCTGCCAGGACACCGGCCACGTGGCTGCCAAGTGCCAGTGCCCGGTGGACCGTAGTGGGACTTGTTTCCGGTGCGGGAAACCGGGGCATAAGGCGGCGGAGTGCGGGGCAGCAGAGCCTAACTGCTCCCTGTGCGAGGCCGCTGGCAAAGTAGAAAGGGGGCACGTGCTGGGCAGATGCCCATCTGCTAAAAAGCCGGCCCCCGGAGAAGAGAAGGCCCCGTCTAAAAAGGCTCGGCAAAAGCCGAAGCCTAAGGGCAAGCGGGCTCCACCCGTCTCTGCCGCGATGGAGATGGAGGCCTAGACCCGTGGTCGGCGATCGGGGGATCCCCGCCCGCATAAAGGGTCCCGAGAAGACAGTCCCCCTATAGCCCGGGGGGCTCTCGGTGAGGTTGGCGGTTCAAGCCGCTCGAAGAAGGTGCCGGTTGCGGCAGCGCGCTGGGAGGGGCGGAGTTGTAGTCGCTCCGCGGTTCCCGTCCCTCCCGCACGAGGCGCTTGACGGAGGGCTGGGGGGGTTTTAGTGGGTAGACCTCTCGTAGGGAGTCCCACATACCCCCGCCCCTTCCCCCGAGGGGGCGGGGGATGCGTAACGCATTTCCCCTCCTTAAAAAAAAAAAAAAAAAAAAAAAAAAAAAAAAAAAAAAAAAAAAAAGGTTAGGTTAGGTTAGGTTAGGTTAGGTTCCCCCCGATGGTTGCACGCCTTGTCGTGGCGGTGGGGCTTAGTAACCGCGGCTTGGACAACCGCGGTGAAGCAAAGAGGCAACCAGGGCCGGCCGGTGTCGCCGCCTGGCCCGAGGAGGGCGCTCCCAGCGGACTGGAGGAGTCCGCTGCGGATGCGCACCGAGGTGGGGCCGCAGAGGAAGAGGCAAGTAGGTATTACGGTGCGCCGCTTGCCCTATCCTCTGCGGCCGAGGACGGATCGCGGGGGGGGGGGCATTGTGGTGGGTTGCCGCTTTCCCTACCCCCCCTGCGAGCTGGCGGGGCCGTTCCTTGAACGGCATTGGTGGGGCCGCAGAGGAAGAGGCAAGTAGGTATTACGGTGCGCCGCTTGCCCTATCCTCTGCGGCCGAGGTGTGGTCGGTGGCAGAGCCACAGACTTGATCTGCCACATGGCCTCCAAGTAGCAGACTCGGGGGGCGTCTGCTACAGCCTTGGTGGGGGCCGAGGAGGAGGGCGCATGTGTTGTGCGCCCATCGTGGTGTCTTCGGGCCGCTGGCGGGGTCGCAGATGTGTGTATCGTTCCTGTGGCCCCGTCAATATGCGGCGTGGCGGAAGATGGGGGGGGGGTTTTAGTGGGTATACCGTGGTCTCATTAGCTACGGGAGTCCCACATAACCGCTCGGGTCGCCCCCTGCGCCTGGGTGGTATGCGTAATGCATTTCCCCCTCCGGAAAAAAAAAAAAAAAAAAAAAAAAAGGTTAGGTTAGGTTAGGTTAGGTTAGGTTGGGGGCGATACCGGTCCGTCCACGTTCGTGTCCCTGGGCGCCTGGGTGCGCCACCCCGCCCTTTACACGAAGTGACGTATCCAGGATGGCTGAACACCGGTCTTTCCTGTCTTTCTCTCTTTGTATAGTTTACTCTTCGTTTGTTGTTTATTTTATTTTGTCTGTCTTTTCATCACCTTCTCTACTCTGTCTTTCTCGTTTTGTTCACCTCTTCTCTACATCAGCGTGTGCTTCTGAGTATATATGTGTGTGTGTGTTTGTGTGACGGATAGGCCCGTGGGCCCCGAAGCCTAAGTTTCGTGCCCGGCGATGGGCTGCATGGCCACTCGGAGAGTACCAGGTCATTAGGGCACAAGGTCGACCCAGCCTTAAATGGGAAAACCAAGATGGAAAAGCGCAATTTGAAAAATACTCCCCGGGCGGGTACCAGCAATGGAGAATCCCGTGCACCCTCGGAAGAGGGTGTCTGCCGCGCGTATACGGGGGCGGCACAAAGTGCGTCGAGTGAGGCGGAGGCCGCTAAGGCGGCGAGACAGAAGGCCATTTTGGCGGCGTTAGGAGGAGGTGACAACGCGAAGAAACGCGACAGCCCGAAGCCGGCGCCCATTACCGCGCCGGCGGCGGAGCTTTTAACGGATGAGGACATTGACTTCAGCCAGCCGCAGCCCAACGGCGTTGAGCGGATGCTGAAGTTAATGCAGAAGAAGAAACTGAGAGGCGACAAGGATCTGCCGCGTGTTCTTTTGACACGCGACGTGAAAATGCCGCCTCCAAGTACCGGAAAAGACGATATTGGTAGAGACTCCCCTCGCGGTCGAGTCTCCCAACATGGACGTGACTTACACGGACATGACAGCGAGGACTGGCTCTCGGACTCCAGTGAGATGTCTGGCATATCGCTGGACTCTGAGGGCTTGCCCGCATTCACGGATATGACGCGCCGGAAGAGGCGCTCTGACGACGACATGGCGCCGCCCCTCAGTAAAGGAGCGGTGCCCAAACCCAAGAGAGGACGCGGCCGCCCGCCAACGACCGGACAATATGTCGGCTTGGCAAAGGCGCAGGCCGATTTCAATAGAGAGAAAGAAGAGGCCCTTCGACTCCAGGCCGAGGAGGAGGTAGCCGAGGCGGCCAGGGCGGCGCGAGAGACGCGTTCTTCGCTCCTTGCAAGCCCCGCCGCCATGGAAGGAGACAGGCCAGAGCAGACCAACTACGCTCTGGCCCAATGTGTTGAGACTTCGCTGGGAACGATCTCCATGGTCGCAGCGAAGTCGAACAACCTCAAGGGGACGTTCCAACGTCTCCTCAAGGAGGCGGTCAGCGACATACGCGCCACCGTCGCCGAAATGAGAAGTCGCGGAGCGACCGAAGAAATGAAGGCCCTCGAGGCTCAGAATGCGCGGCTCCAGAATGAAGTGGAGTCTTTGCGCAAAGAGCTAGAGGAGCTACGCCGACAGGTGATGAAGCCGGCCGAGCAGGACATGCGCCAGCTGTTGTCTGAGGTCTCTCGATCTAACGTGGAGACCTTCAGCAACATGCTGAACGCTCGGCTGGCTGGACTGGAGAGTCGGCTCCTTCCAGAGCCTCGACTGCGTCCTCCGCTCGCAGCGGACAGAGCTCGGAGTATTACGCCGGCTCCCGTCGAGAGTGTTGAGGCTCCACCGGATGTGACGCCGGAGCCCCCGAAGCAGAAGGCCAAGGGGAAACCGGCCCCAAAGAAGAAACGGCAGTCAGCCGCCGCAGCGGCCCCGCAAGAGGCCCCTGCCGCGCCCGAGGCGCCCAAGGCCAAGAAAGGCCGGAAGAAGAAGCGGCTGTCTATGGCCGCTCTGGAAGCGACACAAGGGGGAGCGAACACCAGCTCCCCTCGTACGGAGGCCCCATGGACCACGGTAGGTCCAAAGGGCAAGAAGAAGAAAGGGGAGGCTACAACATCTACAGCCGCCCCGAAGAAGAAGGGAAAGCCAAGGCTTCGCGTCCCCGCCACCGCGGCCGTCGCTCTCACCATCGAAGAGTCGGCCGTGAAGGCGGGCTTGACGTACGCCAAGGCACTTGAGACGGCCCGGCGGGCGGTGAACATCGCGGAGTTCGATATTCCGCAAGTCCGCTTCCGCCGGGCCCGAACTGGAGGGCGCCTCCTCACTATCGCCGGTGAGGGCGCAGAGAAGAAGGCGGATGCCTTTGCCGCGAGGCTGAAGACAGTCCTGCCACCAGAAGTGAAGGTCGGACGGCCGGTCGCAAGCGCGGAGATGCGCATCGCCGGCCTTGACGACTCTGTGACGGCCGCTGAAATCATGGAAGCGGTCGCACTTGAAGGGGAGTGCCTGGCCGGCGATGTCCGGGTGGGGCCGATTAGAGAGGGGCCACGAGGGGACGGATCGTGTTGGGTCCGCCTCCCAGTCGCGGCCGCTAAGAAGCTCTCGAGCTCTGGGCGGTTGCGAATTGGTTGGGTGTCGGCGAGGGTGGCGTTGCTGGCCGCGAGGCCAACGCGGTGCTTCCGCTGCCAGGACACCGGCCACGTGGCTGCCAAGTGCCAGTGCCCGGTGGACCGTAGTGGGACTTGTTTTCGGTGCGGGAAACCGGGGCATAAGGCGGCGGAGTGCGGGGCAGCAGAGCCTAACTGCTCCCTGTGCGAGGCCGCTGGCAAAGTAGAAAGGGGGCACGTGCTGGGCAGATGCCCATCTGCTAAAAAGCCGGCCCCCGGAGAAGAGAAGGCCCCGTCTAAAAAGGCTCGGCAAAAGCCGAAGCCTAAGGGCAAACGGGGTCCGCCCGTCTCTGCCGCGATGGAGATGGAGGCCTAGACCCGTGGGCGGCGATCGGGGGATCCCCGCCCGCATAAAGGGTCCCGAGAAGACAGCCCCCCTATAGCCCGGGGGGCTCTCGGCGAGGTCAGCGGTTCAAGCCGCTCGAAGAAGGTGCCGGTTGCGGCAGCGCGCTGGGAGGGGCGGAGTTGTAGTCGCTCCGCGGTTTCCCGTCCCTCCCGCACTAGGCGCTTGATGGAGGGCTGGGGGGGTTTTAGTGGGTAGACCTCTCGTAGGGAGTCCCACATACCCCCGCCCCTTCCCCCAAGGGGGCGGGGGATACGTAACGTATTTCCCCTCCTAAAAAAAAAAAAAAAAAAAAAAAGGTTAGGTTAGGTTAGGTTAGGTTGGGGGCGATACCGGTCCGTCCACGTCGTGTCCCTGGGCACCTCCCCCGTGCCATCGTGAGCGTTTTCACGGTGACACGGGAGGGGTGGCTGAACGCCGGTATGGGCGAGTGTTTGTGTGTGTGTTTGGCTGCGCCCACAGTGTGACGAAAGGGCCCGCGACCCGGGGTGTCGGAGTTTTGAGAATGATGGCAGATCGTATTAGGCAAAGTATTCTCCGGGTGGGTCCCGGCTCCTCAGGAGCCGGAGAATCCCATGCGCCGTCTTCGGACGGTGGCCGGCCCGTGTATACGGAGGGGCCAACTAATGCGAGGAAGGACGAGGGGGCCGCTAAGGCGGTGAAGAAGGAAGAGGAGGCCGCTAAAGCGGCGAGACAGAGGGCCATTTTGGCGGCGTTAGGAGGAGGAGGAAGTGACAGCGCGAAGAAGCGCGACAGCCCGAAGCCGGCGCCCATTACCACGCCGGCGGCGGAGCTTCTAACGGACGAGGACATCGACTTCAGTCAGCCGCAGCCCAACGGCGTTGAGCGGATGCTGAAGTTGATGCAGAAGAAGAAGTTGAGAGGCGACAAGGATCTGCCGCGTGTTCTTTTGACACGCGACGTGAAAATGCCGCCTCCAAGCACCGGAAAGGACCCGATTGGTAGAGACTACCCTCGCGGTCGAGTCTCCCAACATGGACGTGACTTACACGGACATGACAGCGAGGACTGGCTCTCGGACTCCAGTGAGATGTCTGGCATATCGCTGGACTCCGAGGGCTTGCCCGCATTCTCGGATTTGACGCGCCGGAAGAGGCGCTCTGATGACGACATGGCGCCGCCCCTCAGTAAAGGAGCGGTGCCCAAACCCAAAAGAGGACGCGGCCGCCCGCCAACGACCGGACAATATGTCGGCTTGGCGAAGGCGCAGGCCGATCTCAACAGAGAGAAAGAGGAGGCCCTTCGACTCCAGGCGGAGGAGGAGGTGGCCGAGGCGGCCAGGGCGGCGCGAGAGACGCGCTCTTCGCTCCTCGCGAGCCCCGCCCCTATGGATGAAGACAGGCCAGAGCAGACCAACCACGCTCTGGCCCAATGTGTTGAGACTTCGCTGGGAACGATCTCCATGGTCGCAGCGAAGTCGAATAACCTCAAGGGGACGTTCCAGCGGCTCCTCAAGGAGGCGGTCAGCGAAATACGCGCCACCGTCGCCGAAATGAGAAGCCGCGGAGCGACCGAAGAGATGAAGGCCCTCGAGGCTCAGAATGCGCGGCTCCAGAATGAAGTGGAGTCTTTGCGCAAAGAGCTAGAGGAGCTACGCCGTCAGGTGTTGAAGCCGGCCGAGCAGGATATGCGCCAGCTGTTGTCTGAGGTCTCTCGATCTAACGTGGAGACCTTCAGCAACATGCTGAACGCTCGGCTGGCTGGACTGGAGAATCGGCTCCTTCCAGAGCCTCGACTGCGCCCTCCGCTCGCGGCGGACAGAGCCCGGAGTATTACGCCGGCTCCCGTCGAGAGTGTAGAGGCTCCACCGGATGTGACGCCGGAGCCCCCGAAGCAGAAGGCCAAGGGGAAGCCGGCCCCAAGGAAGACACGGCAGCCAGCCGCCGCAGCGGCCCCGCAAGAGGCCACTGCCGCGCCCGAGGCGCCCAAGGCCAAAAAGGGCCGGAAGAAGAAGCGGCCGTCGATGGCCGCTCTGGAAGCGACACAAGGGGAAGCGAACACCAGCTCCCCTCGTACTGAGGCCCCGTGGACCACGGTGGGTCCCAGGGCCAAGAGGAAGAATGGGGTGGCTACACCAACTACAGCCGCCCCGAAGAAGAAGAGAAAGCCAAGGCTTCGCGTCCCCGCCACTGCGGCCGTCGCTCTCACAATAGAAGAGTCGGCCGTGAAGGCGGGTATGACGTACGCCAAGGCGCTTGAGACGGCCCGGCGGGCAGTGAACATCGCGGAACTTGACATTCCGCAAGTCCGCTTCCGTCGGGCCCGAACCGGGGGGCGCCTCCTCGCGATTTCCGGCGAGGGCGCAAGAGAAAAGGCGGACGCCTTTGCCGCGAGGCTGAGGTCCGTCCTGCCACCAGGGGTGAAGGTCGGACGGCCGGTTGCAAGCGCGGAGATGCGCATCGCCGGCCTAGATGACTCCGTGACGACCGCAGAAGTGGTAGAGGCGGTCGCATCGGATGGAGGGTGCCAGACCGGAGATGTTCGGGCGGGGCCAATCAGAGAGGGGCCACGGGGGGACGGATCGTGTTGGGTCCGCCTCCCAGTCGCGGCCGCCAAGAAGCTCTCGAGCTCTGGGCGGTTGCGTATTGGTTGGGTGTCGGCGAGAGTGGCGTTGCTGGCCGCGAGGCCAACGCGCTGCTTCCGCTGCCAGGACATCGGCCACGTGGCTGCCAAGTGCCAGTGCCCGGTGGACCGTAGTGGGACATGTTTCCGGTGCGGGAAGCCGGGGCACAAGGCGGCAGAGTGCGGGGCAGCGGAGCCGAACTGCTCCCTGTGCGAGGCCGCTGGCAGAGCTGAAAGGGGGCACGTGCTGGGCAGATGCCCATCTGCTAAAAAGCCGGCCCCCGGAGAAGAGAAGGCCCCGTCTAAAAAGGCACGGCAAAAGCCGAAGCCTAAGGGCAAGCGGGCTCCGCCCGTCTCTGCCGCGATGGAGATGGAGGCCTAGACCCGTGGGCGGCGATCGGGGGATCCCCGCCCGCATAAAGGGTCCCGAGAAGACAGCCCCCCTATAGCCCGGGGGGCTCTCGGTGAGGTACGCGGCTCAAGCCGCTGGAAGAAGGTGCCGGTTGCGGCTGCGCGCTGGGAGGGGCGGAGTTGTAGTCGCTCCGCGGTACCCGTCCCTCCCGCACTAGGCGCGAGACGAAGGGCTGGGGGGGTTTTAGTGGGTAGACCTGTGTAGGGAGTCCCACATACCCCTGCCCCCTTCCCCCGAGGGGGCGGGGGATGCGTAATGCATTTCCCCTCCTAAAAAAAAAAAAAAAAAAAAAAAAAAAAAAAAAAAAAAAAAAAAAAAAAGGTTAGGTTAGGTTGGGGGCGATACCGGTCCGTCCACGTCGTGTCCCTGGGCACCTCCCCCGTGCCATCGTGAGCATTTTCACGCTGACACGGGAGGGGTGGCTGAACGCCGGTATGGTATGGCGTGTGTTTGTGTGCGTGTTCGGTCTTGTATGTTTGGCTGCGCCCGCAGTGTGACGAACGGGCCCGCGACCCGGGGTGTCGGAGTGAGTAAAGATGGCAGATCGTATTAGCAAAAGTATTCTCCGGGTGGGTCTCGGCTCCTCAGGAGCCGGGGAATCCCATGCGCCGTCTTCGGACGGTGGCCGGCCCGTGTATACGGAGGGGCCAACTAATGCGAGGAAGGACGAGGGGGCCGCTAAGGCGGTGAACAAGGAAGAGGAGGCCGCTAAAGCGGCGAGACAGAGGGCCATTTTGGCGGCGTTAGGAGGAGGAGGAAGTGACAGCGCGAAGAAGCGCGACAGCCCGAAGCCGGCGCCCATTACCGCGCCGGCGGCGGAGCTTCTAACGGACGAGGACATCGACTTCAGTCAGCCGCAGCCCAACGGCGTTGAGCGGATGCTGAAGTTGATGCAGAAGAAGAAGCTGAGAGGCGACAAGGATCTGCCGCGTGTCCTCTTGACACGCGACGTGAAAATGCCGCCTCCAAGCACCGGAAAAGACGACTTTGGTAGAGACTCCCCTCGTGGTCGAGTCTCCCAACATGGACGAGACTATCCCGGATGTGACAGCGAGGACTGGCTCTCGGACTCCAGTGAGATGTCTGGCATATCGCTGGACTCCGAGGGCTTGCCCGCACTCTCGGAGAAGACGCGCCGTAAGAGGCGCTCTGACGACGACGTGACACCGCCCCTCAGCAAAGGGGCCGTGCCAAAAGCCAAGAGAGGACGCGGCCGCCCGCCAACGACTGGACAATATGTCGGTCTGGCGAAGGCGCAGGCCGACCTGAATAGAGAGAAGGAGGAGGCCCTTCGACTCCGCGCGGAGGAAGAGGTAGCCGAGGCGGCCAGGGCGGCGCGAGAGACGCGCTCTTCGCTCCTCGCGAGCCCCGCCCCCATGGAAGAAGACAGGCCAGAGCAGACCATCCACGCTCTGGCCCAATGTGTTGAGACTTCGCTGGGAACGATCTCCATGGTCGCAGCGAAGTCGAACAACCTGAAGGGGACATTCCAACGTCTTCTGAAGGAGGCGGTCAGTGACATACGCACTACCGTCGCCGCTATGAAGAACCGCGGAGCGACGGAAGAGATACGAGCCCTCGAAGCTCAGAATGCGCGGCTCCAACAAGAAGTGGAGTCTATGCGCAAGGAGTTAGAGGCGCTGCGTCAAAAAGTGTCGAAGCCGGCCGAGCAGGACATGCGCCAGCTGTTGTCTGAGGTCTCTCGTTCTAACGTAGAGACCTTCAGCAATATGCTGAACGCTCGGCTGGCTGGACTGGAGAGTCGGCTCCTCCCAGAGCCTCGACTGCGACCTCCGCTCGCGGCGGACAGAGCCCGGAGTATTACGCCGGCTCCCGTCGAGAGTGTAGAGGCAATACCGGAGCAGACGCCGGGGACCCCGAAGCCAAAAGCCAAGGGGAAACCGGCCCAAAAGAAGACGCGGCAGCCCGTCGCCACAGGGGCCCCACAAGAGGCCCCTGCCGCGCCCGAGGCGCCCAAGGCCAAAAAGGGCCGAAAGAAGAAAAAGCGGCCGTCTATGGCTGCTCAGGAGGCGACACAAGGGGGAGCGAATACCAGCTCCCCTCGTACTGAGGCCCCGTGGACCACGGTGGGTACCAGGGCCAAGAAGAAGAAAGGGGTGGCTACACCATCTACAGCCGCCCCGAAGAAGAAGAGAAAGCCAAGGCTTCGCGTCCCCGCCACCGCGGCCGTCGCTCTCACCATTGAAGAGTCGGCCGTGAAGGCGGGCTTGACGTACGCCAAGGCACTTGAGACGGCCCGGCGGGCGGTGAACATCGCGGAGTTCGATATTCCGCAAGTCCGCTTCCGCCGGGCCCGAACTGGAGGGCGCCTCCTCACTATCGCCGGCGAGGGCGCAGAGAAGAAGGCGGACGCCTTTGCCGCGAGGCTGAAGACAGTCCTGCCTCAGGAAGTGAAAGTCGGGCGGCCAGCTGCTTGCGCGGAGATGCGCATCGCCGGCCTTGACGACTCTGTGACGGCCGCCGAAATCATGGAAGCGGTCGCACTTGAAGGGGAGTGCCTGGCCGGCGATGTCCGGGTAGGGCCGATTAGAGATAGGGCTCCGCGGTTTCCCGCCCCTCCCGCACTAGGCGCGTGACGGAGGGCTGGGGGGGTTTTAGTGGGTAGACCTCTTGTAGGGAGTCCCACATACTTCATACATACATAGTCCCCCGAGGGGGTGGGGGATACGCAAAGTATTTCCCCTCCTAAAAAAAAAAAAAAAAAAAAAAAAAAAAAAAAAAAAAAAAAAAAAAAAAAAGGTTAGGTTAGGTTAGGTTAGGTTAGGTTAGGTTAGGTTAGGTTAGGTTAGGTTAGGTTAGGTTAGGTTAGGTTAGGTTAGGTTAGGTTAGGTTAGGTTGGGGGCGATACCGGTCCGTCCACGTCGTGTCCCTGGGCACCTCCCCCGTGCCATCGTGAGCGTTTTCACGGTGACACGGGAGGGGTGGCTGAACGCCGGTATGGCGTGTGTTTGTGTGTGTGCTTGTTGTATGTTTGGCTGCGCCCACAGTGTGACGAAGGGGCCCGCGACCCGGGGTGTCGGTGTTAGTAATGATGGAAGGTCGTAATAAGCCAAGTATTCTCCGGGTGGGTCCCGGCTCCTCAGGAGCCGGAGAATCCCATGCGCCGTCTTCGGACGGTGGCCGGCCCTCGTATACGGAGGGGCCACTTATTGCGAGGAAGGACGAGGGGGCCGCTAAGGCGGCGAGGAAGGACGAGGAGGCCGCTAAGGCGGCGAGGCAGCGGGCCATCTTGGGTGCGTTAGGAGGAGGAGGGGACAGCGCGAAGAAGCGCGACAGCCCGAAGCCGGCGCCCATTACCGCGCCGGCGGCGGAGCTTCTAACGGACGAAGACATCGACTTCAGTCAGCCGCAGCCTAACGGCGTTGAGCGGATGCTGAAGTTGATGCAGAAGAAGAAACTGAGAGGCGACAAGGATCTTCCGCGTGTCCTTTTGACACGCGACGTGAAAATGCCGCCTCCAAGCACCGGAAAGGACCCGATTGGTAGAGACTCCCCTCGCGGTAGAGTCTCCCAACATGGACGTGACTTACCCGGACATGACAGCGAGGACTGGCTCTCGGACTCCAGTGAGATGTCTGGCATATCGCTGGACTCCGAGGGCTTGCCCGCATTCTCGGATTTGACGCGCCGGAAGAGGCGCTCTGACGACGACATGGCGCCGCCCCTCAGTAAAGGAGCGGTGCCCAAACCCAAAAGAGGACGCGGCCGCCCGCCAACGACCGGACAATATGTCGGCTTGGCAAAGGCGCAGGCCGATCTCAACAGAGAGAAAGAGGAGGCCCTTCGACTCCAGGCGGAGGAGGAGGTGGCCGAGGCGGCCAGGGCGGCGCGAGAGACGCGCTCTTCGCTCCTCGCGAGCCCCGCCCCTATGGACGAAGACAGGCCAGAGCAGACCAACCACGCTCTGGCCCAATGTGTTGAGACTTCGCTGGGAACGATCTCCATGGTCGCAGCGAAGTCGAATAACCTCAAGGGGACGTTCCAGCGGCTCCTCAAGGAGGCGGTCAGCGACATACGCGCCACCGTCGCCGAAATGAGAAACCGCGGAGCGACCGAAGAGATGAAGGCCCTCGAGGCTCAGAATGCGCGGCTCCAGAATGAAGTGGAGTCTTTGCGCAAAGAGCTAGAGGAGCTACGCCGACAGGTGATGAAGCCGGCCGAGCAGGACATGCGCCAGCTGTTGTCTGAGGTCTCTCGCTCCAACGTAGAGACCTTCAGCAACATGCTGAACGCTCGGCTGGCCGGACTGGAGAGTCGGCTCCTCCCAGAGCCTCGAGTGCGACCTCCGCTCGCGGCGGACAGAGCCCGGAGTATCACACCGGCCGCCGTCGAAAGCGTTGAGGCGCCACCGGAACAGACGCCGGGGCCCCCGAAGCAGAAGGCCAAGGGGAAACCGGCCCCAAAGAAGACACGGCAGCCAGCCGCAGTGGCCCCGCAAGAGGCCCCTGCCGCGCCCGAGGCGCCCAAGGCCAAGAAGGGCCGGAAGAAGAAGCGGCCGTCAATGGCCGCTCAGGAGGCGACACAGGGGGGAGCGAACACCAGCTCCCCTCGTACTGAGACCCCTTGGACCAAGGTGGGCCCAAAGGGTAAGAAGAAGAAGGGGGCGGCTACACCATCTACAGCCGCCCCGAAGAAGAGAAAGCCAAGGCTTCGCGTCCCCGCCACTGCGGCCGTTGCTCTGACCATAGAGGAGTCGGCCGTGAAGGCGGGTATGACATACGCCAAGGCGCTTGAGACGGCCCGGCGGGCGGTTAACATCGCGGAACTTGACATTCCGCAAGTCCGCTTTCGCCGGGCCCGAACCGGAGGGCGCCTCCTCGCGATTTCTGGCGAGGGCGCAAATGAAAAGGCGGACGCCTTTGCCGCGAGGCTGAGGACCGTCCTGCCACCAGGGGTGAAGGTCGGACGGCCGGTTGCAAGCGCGGAGATGCGCATCGCCGGCCTAGATGACTCCGTGACGACCGCAGAAGTGGTAGAGGCGGTCGCACTAGATGGAGGGTGCCAGGCCGGAGATATTCGGGCGGGGCCAATAAGAGAGGGGCCACGGGGGGACGGGTCGTGTTGGATCCGCCTCCCAGTCGCGGCCGCCAAGAAGCTCTCGAGCTCTGGGCGGTTGCGTATTGGTTGGGTGTCAGCGAGGGTGGCGTTGCTGGCCGCGAGGCCGACGCGCTGCTTCCGCTGCCAGGACACCGGCCACGTGGCTGCCAAGTGCCAGTGCCCGGTGGACCGTAGCCGGACTTGTTTTCGGTGCGGGAAACCGGGGCACAAGGCGGCGGAGTGCGGGGCTGCAACACCAAACTGCGCCCTGTGCGAGGCCGCTGGCAGGGCCGAAAGGGGGCACGAGCTGGGTAGATGCCCATCTACGTCAAAGCCGGCCCCCGGAGAAGACAAGGCGCCGACCAAAAAGGCTCGACACAAAAAGTCGAGACCTAAAGGCGTTCGGGCCCCGCCCGCTCCCGCCCGAATGGAGACGGACGCCTAGACCCGTGGGCGGTGATCGGGGGATCCCGCCCACAGTATGGGTCCCGAGAAGACAGCCCCCCTATAGCCCGGGGGGCTCTCGGTGAGGTACGCGGCTCAAGCCGCTTGAAGAAGGTGCCGGTTGCGGCTGCGCGCGGGGAGGGGCGGAGTTGTAGTCGCTCCGCGGTACCCGTCCCTCCCGCACTAGGCGCGAGACGAAGGGCTGGGGGGGTTTTAGTGGGTAGACCTGTGTAGGGAGTCCCACATACCCCCGCCCCCTTCCCCCGAGGGGGCGGGAGATGCGTAATGCATTTCCCCTCCTAAAAAAAAAAAAAAAAAAAAAAAAAAAAAAAAAAAAAAGGTTAGGTTAGGTTAGGTTAGGTTAGGTTCCGGGCGGGGCCGATTAGAGAGGGGCCACGGGGGGACGGGTCGTGTTGGATCCGCCTCCCAGTCGCGGCCGCCAAGAAGCTCTCGAGCTCTGGGCGGTTGCGTATTGGTTGGGTGTCAGCGAGGGTGGCGTTGCTGGCCGCGAGGCCGACGCGCTGCTTCCGCTGCCAAGACACCGGCCACGTGGCTGCCAAGTGCCAGTGCCCGGTGGACCGTAGTGGGACTTGTTTCCGATGCGGAAAACCGGGGCATAAGGCGGCGGAGTGCGGGGCAGCAGAGCCTAACTGCTCCCTGTGCGAGGCCGCTGGCAAAGTAGAAAGGGGGCACGTGCTGGGCAGATGCCCATCTGCTAAAAAGCCGGCCCCCGGAGAAGAGAAGGTCCCGTCTAAAAAGGCTCGGCAAAAGCCTCCGCCCGTCTCTGCCGCGATGGAGATGGAGGCCTAGACCCGTGGGCGGCGATCGGGGGATCCCCGCCCGCATAAAGGGTCCCGAGAAGACAGCCCCCCTATAGCCCGGGGGGCTCTCGGCGAGGTCAGCGGTTCAAGCCGCTCGAAGAAGGTGCCGGTTGCGGCAGCGCGCTGGGAGGGGCGGAGTGTAGTCGCTCCGCGGTTCCCGTCCCTCCCGCACTAGGCGCTTGACGGAGGGCTGGGGGGGTTTTAGTGGGTAGACCTCTCGTAGGGAGTCCCACATACCCCCGCCCCTACCCCCGAGGGGGCGGGGGATACGTAACGTATTTCCCCTCCTCAATAAAAAAAAAAAAAAAAAAAAAAAAAAAAAAAAAAAAAAAAAAAAAAAAAAAAGGTTAGGTTAGGTTGGGGGCGATACCGGTCCGTCCACGTCGTGTCCCTGGGCACCTCCCCCGTGCCATCGTGAGCGTTTTCACGGTGACACGGGAGGGGTGGCTGAACGCCGGTATGGCGTGTGTTTGTGTGCGTGTTTGGTCTTGTATGTTTGGCTGCGCCCACAGTGTGACGAAAGGGCCCGCGACCCGGGGTGCCGGAGTTAGGAAGTATGGACAGTCGTAATAAGCCAAGTATTCTCCGGGTGGGTCCCGGCTCCTCAGGAGCCGGAGAATCCCATGCGCCGTCTTCGGACGGTGGCCGGCCCTCGTATACGGAGGGGCCACTTATTGCGAGGAAGGACGAGGGGGCCGCTAAGGCGGCGAGGAAGGACGAGGAGGCCGCTAAGGCGGCGAGGCAGCGGGCCATCTTGGCTGCGTTAGGAGGAGGAGGGGACAGCGCGAAGAAGCGCGACAGTCCGAAGCCGGCGCCCATTACCGCGCCGGCGGCGGAGCTTCTAACGGACGAAGACATCGACTTCAGTCAGCCGCAGCCTAACGGCGTTGAGCGGATGCTGAAGTTGATGCAGAAGAAGAAGCTGAGAGGCGACAAGGATCTTCCGCGTGTCCTTTTGACACGCGACGTGAAAATGCCGCCTCCAAGCACCGGAAAGGACCCGATTGGTAGAGACTCCCCTCGCGGTAGAGTCTCCCAACATGGACGTGACTTACCCGGACATGACAGCGAGGACTGGCTCTCGGACTCCAGTGAGATGTCTGGCATATCGCTGGACTCCGAGGGCTTGCCCGCATTCTCGGATTTGACGCGCCGGAAGAGGCGCTCTGACGACGACATGGCGCCGCCCCTCAGTAAAGGAGCGGTGCCCAAACCCAAAAGAGGACGCGGCCGCCCGCCAACGACCGGACAATATGTCGGCTTGGCAAAGGCGCAGGCCGATCTCAACAGAGAGAAAGAGGAGGCCCTTCGACTCCAGGCGGAGGAGGAGGTGGCCGAGGCGGCCAGGGCGGCGCGAGAGACGCGCTCTTCGCTCCTCGCGAGCCCCGCCCCTATGGACGAAGACAGGCCAGAGCAGACCAACCACGCTCTGGCCCAATGTGTTGAGACTTCGCTGGGAACGATCTCCATGGTCGCAGCGAAGTCGAATAACCTCAAGGGGACGTTCCAGCGGCTCCTCAAGGAGGCGGTCAGCGACATACGCGCCACCGTCGCCGAAATGAGAAACCGCGGAGCGACCGAAGAGATGAAGGCCCTCGAGGCTCAGAATGCGCGGCTCCAGAATGAAGTGGAGTCTTTGCGCAAAGAGCTAGAGGAGCTACGCCGACAGGTGATGAAGCCGGCCGAGCAGGACATGCGCCAGCTGTTGTCTGAGGTCTCTCGCTCCAACGTAGAGACCTTCAGCAACATGCTGAACGCTCGGCTGGCCGGACTGGAGAGTCGGCTCCTCCCAGAGCCTCGACTGCGACCTCCGCTCGCGGCGGACAGAGCCCGGAGTATCACACCGGCCGCCGTCGAAAGCGTTGAGGCGCCACCGGAACAGACACCGGGGTCCCCGAAGCAGAAGGCCAAGGGGAAACCGGCCCCAAAGAAGACACGGCAGCCAGCCGCAGTGGCCCCGCAAGAGGCCCCTGCCGCGCCCGAGGCGTTGCTGGTCGCGAGGCCGACGCGCTGCTTCCGCTGCCAGGACACCGGCCACGTGGCTGCCAAGTGCCAGTGCCCGGTGGACCGTAGCCGGACTTGTTTTCGGTGCGGGAAACCGGGGCACAAGGCGGCGGAGTGCGGGGCTGCAGCACCAAACTGTGCCCTGTGTGAGGCCGCTGGCAGGGCCGAAAGGGGGCACGAGCTGGGTAGATGTCCATCTACGACAAAGCCGGCCCCCGGAGAAGACAAGGCGCGGACCAAAAAGGCTCGACACAAAAAGTCGAGACCTAGCGGCGCGCGGGCCCCGCCCGCTTCCGCCCGAATGGAGACGGATGCCTAGACCCTTGGGCGGTGATCGGGGGATCCCGCCCACAGTATGGGTCCCGAGAAGGCAGCCCCCCTATAGCCCGGGGGGCTCTCGGTGAGGTACGCGGCTCAAGCCACGTGAAGAAGGTGCCGGTTGCGGCTGCGCGCTGGGAGGGGCGGAGTTGTAGTCGCTCCGCGGTTCCCGTCCCTCCCGCACAAGGCGCATGAAGGAGGGCTGGGGGGGTTTTAGTGGGTAGACCTGTGTAGGGAGTCCCACATACCCCCGCCCCTTCCCCCGAGGGGGCGGGGGATGCGTAATGCATTTCCCCTCCTCAAAAAAAAAAAAAAAAAAAAAAAAAAAAAAAAAAAAAAAAAAAAAAAAAAAAAAAAAAAAAAAAAGGTTAGGTTAGGTTAGGTTAGGTTAGGTTAGGTTAGGTTAGGTTAGGTTAGGTTAGGTTAGGTTAGGTTAGGTTAGGTTAGGTTAGGTTAGGTTAGGTTAGGTTAGGTTAGGTTAGGTTAGGTTAGGTTAGGTTAGGTTAGGTTAGGTTAGGTTAGGTTAGGTTAGGTTAGGTTAGGTTAGGTTAGGTTAGGTTAGGTTAGGTTAGGTTAGGTTAGGTTAGGTTAGGTTAGGTTAGGTTAGGTTAGGTTAGGTTAGGTTAGGTTAGGTTAGGTTAGGTTAGGTTAGGTTAGGTTAGGTTAGGTTAGGTTAGGTTAGGTTAGGTTAGGTTAGGTTAGGTTAGGTTAGGTTAGGTTAGGTTAGGTTAGGTTAGGTTAGGTTAGGTTAGGTTAGGTTAGGTTAGGTTAGGTTAGGTTAGGTTAGGTTAGGTTAGGTTAGGTTAGGTTAGGTTAGGTTAGGTTAGGTTAGGTTAGGTTAGGTTAGGTTAGGTTAGGTTAGGTTTTTTTTTTTTTTTTTTTTTTTTTTTTTTTTTTTTTTTTTTTTTTTTTTTTTTTTTTTTTTTTTTATATTGTTCCCCCTTCCATAAAAAGGGACAATTATTTGCTATTTTTAACATTGTTACTATTAGTTTGATTAAGTATTATTTACTGATAGTTACTTTCTTTACATTTAAATCATTTTTCATATTTACATCAACTTATATCTCAGTTATACAGTTTCTAATTCACTTATAGATAACATATACTAACAGGACATTTAATAACATTTATTCTTTTACACTCATTTGTACTTGCATTTATTACTTATTTTCGATGACATTTATTATTTTTATACTATTACATTTATTTCTTTTATTTATACATTTATTATTATTATATTATTACATTTCTTTTTTATACTTTTATTATTTCTCTAATTTTCGTCTGTTAATTTGTACATATTCCTACATATTTCTTTATTGAAGACAATTTTGTGTGTGCCTTATAATATCATAAAAGATGGCCTTTGTTTTTATCCTTCAGTATGGGTGTTGCATAAACTTGAAATACAGTATGCATTCAGCACGGAAGTCCCGGCGGGAGTGGTTGCTACCATAATTATTACATAATAATATAGCTGCAATATTTAGTAGGATTTTATAGCGCGTGCAATAAGATGGTACATTAACTTAAGTAGGTGAGATGTGTGTGTCTTGCTTTTTATTGTAAAGCTTATGCCTTACATGCTTTCTTATTTTAACAATAATCTCATGTAAGTACAAAGCGGGTTTTTTTTTTTTTTTTTTTTTTTTTTTTTTTTTTTTTTTTTTTTTTCTTTTTTTTTTTTTTTTTTTTTTTTTTTTTTTTTTTTTTTTTTTTTTTTTTTTTTTTTTTTTTTTTTCAACACAGCACATTTACATTCGTTGCAGCATTTAATAATACTATTAGATACATACAATGATTATTTTCCCTACTCTTACAGAAACACCGAGGACTTATTTGTCCTCGGGGTCGTATGCGACCGTTGCCCGCGCTATAATATCCCACCGTTGTCGCACCGGGCATTCCATACTGAACGCGTGATGGTTTGTCTGCTTTTGTTCTTCGTTCTTGCAGTTTATGCAACAGGGCTTTCTCCCTTCCTTCCGATCATCGCACTGAGACTGGTGATGTGCTCCGGAGCAGTGGGCGCACTTCTCTTCGGCAGCGTTACAGAATCGCCGCCCATGTCCGTACCCTAAACAGCGCGAGCACTGGATCAGGGGGGACTGGTCGGCGACTCTGACGCGCTGGATATCTATATAAAGATACCCTGCCTCTGTGAAACGCACCCACAGCCCCGGCGACACATTAAGTACCACGTGCTGAGTGCGATCATCCTTTCCTTTCTTTCTATATTTTACGCTCATCCTGTCCTCTACCCCTCCCAGGATGTCCTTCACGAGGTGCCGATTCTGCCTCCTGATGGCTTCTATAATGTCGTCATCGGTGTTGCATTTCCGCACCCCGTACAGGACAACCTGGGGATCCTTATTTTCTATTGTTTGTGCCTCTAAATCTACTCTAGCTTCTTCTATTTTGTGTTTTGCCCTGTCCCTGTCTTTCCTATCTCTGAACCCTATAATCACTTTTCTGTCTTTTCCCTTTCTAATTCGGTCTACCTGAATTCCTTCCCTCTTTGCCTCTATAATCCTTCCTACATTCTCTACTATCTCATCCGCGGGCATGAACTCTTCCTTGTCTGATACGACTAGGGAGTGGAGGGTCCTGTACTTGGGTTCCCTAGATGATACTTGGGATTTCCCCTTTCCCCGGGTGACGCTCGCGTAGGTTGGAGACGTCACTACCTCCGGGTCGTTCTGCACTGGGACCCCCCCCTCCCCAATCGCATCAGCCAGGGTACCTATCTTTTCCTCTATCTGATCCGATATCTTGTCTACCACTTTCGCGTTTTCATCCTCTATCTTAAGGTGGATACTATCCACATTAAGACAGGCGGCATCTATCAAGTAATTCCTGATCTCTACTAACTCGCTCTTATACTCTTCCCTAAACTCACTAATCTCCTCCTTTACCTCTTCCATGCAGTTACATTTGCCCGCTCTATCCCTAACCTGTTCACATTGTGTCTGCGAGTCCGTAGTCCGTACCTTTTCTTTTCGTGTTCCTTTCTCATCCCCTTCCCTGGCTATAATTTCCTTTAATAGGTCCACTACAGCAAGTAGTTCCTCTCCCATACCAGACTTCAGCTCTCCCTTCATATTCCTAGTCTGGTTTAGGAGATAGATGCTACGCTTTACTTTTGACAGCGTACTCGCCAGCAGCTGGCTCGTAGTAAGCTCGCTCCCGCTGCTGTCGTGCGCGCCGTAAGTCTTATTTAGGTGATTAGGAGTACGGGCCATTGCCATCTTTAGTGTTTAAATAAATAAAAATAAAAATGCAAATTAAAATTAAATTATTAGGGGAACACGCCAATTGTATAAATTAAAACTCAAATGTAAAGACAGAATATTAAATTATTATTGAAGGGGGAACGCGTCTATTAGTAAAATTGTATAATTATAAACTTGTATAAGATTGTGTAAAAAATTAGTATTCTAATCGGCTGTCCCAAAAGGGATCAGCCGGTCAAGTTAAGAATGACTACACTAATAAAATGTATAAGTATATAAAATAAGATGTAAAACAGACGTCACAATTAAAATAATATTTACACTAATACTTATCCTAATCGTTTGTCCCAATAGGGTACAATCGGTCAGCAGTATAATATCTAAAAGTATTCTAGTGTAAAGTCGTTAGAAGCTAAAAGCAAACGTCACAAATATCTAAGTTTGTAAATTTGTATATTATATAGTTAGGTTTTATTGTATATTAAAATTTTAATTAAGTAGTTTTATGTTTGTTTTAACAGATTTTATATTTAATTTTATGCTAAGCCTAAACTCAATCTCCCTATGAATTTAATCAGCAAAATACTAGTAGGTCAAACCTTGTTGCTTTTTTATTTTCGCAGGGGAAATTAGCCTGTCGATTTTTTAAAAGCAACAAATTTAAATTTGCTGCTTTTGTCAATGTCAACTATATGTACTATTTAGCGATCGATTATCTTCGCTTTTAGAAGCGGGTTAACTGTTATATAATATGTACAATTCCAGTAATTGTATTAATAATTATCTAGTTATGTCAAGTAAAATTCTAAAAACTATACTCAGTTAAAACTTCGTTATCACAGGCTTTTACTTAAAATTACTTAACCTAACAGTCGCACCAAAAGGAAAGCGAACTGGTCCTTATAGTTATTCGGCTTGTTTTGCCTCGTTTATTACAGTTCTGCTTTATTTGACGTCTTCCGCCGGTCGAAATTAGAATTCTATGGTGTCAGTCTTAAGTTTATTCCTATGTCTATTGTTTTTGTATAAAAACTGAGTCTAACTATGTTTGGTTATTAAGAAAAAACTACTTTAAAATTATATTGAAAGTGCCTATGTTTTTTAAATAGCAATACTTTTAAGCTTTTGCTGTAGTTAATCCTGAAAGAAGTCAAACGCCTACTATTTTTTATTAGCAAAGACGCAATCGCCTTCTTATCAGCTTAGATCTATGTTAGTTCGAGAGCCGGTAGTCCTCCAGATTACTTTTATTTTATGTTAATGTTTTTATTATGTTTTTTAAAAGTACCAATAATTTAATTTCTGTCTTTTATTAATTTTGGATTTTATTAACTATTATCCCGCGATTTTATTATTATTTATGTTATTTCTACTTATGTTTTACTACTTTTGACCGATTTCTTTAGTTATTTATTTTAATGTTGCTTATGTCTATTTATTTTTAATTATATTTTTATTTATTTAACCAATATATTACCCGTTTTATTTTTAACAAAATTACCGCGCGACGGCTCTCGAACTACTAGACCACACACAGCGCTTGACGCCAAGTGGGCGTGTCAGGGCTGCCACACGCAAGAATGTATTATTTTTATGTATCAATGAGCGGGAGTAACCTGATGGGAAGATTGATTTTTCTTAACTTCCTATTATGCTATATTTAAAATAATATTATTATTTATGTTCTATTACTGTATGTTTTAATTTGTTTTTACAATACATATGTTTTGTCTTCCGCACAGATTTTTATAACCGGTTATTTCGTATTTATTTATTTATGTTACTGTAGTTTAATATGTATATAAAATTTTATTATTATTTTTACTTATAGATTTAAGATTTTTGTGCAATTTCATATATATTTTAATCTAATTTATTTAGTTTATTATATGTATATTTAATGTTATTTTTAAAGTTTTTATATTTTACTGAAGAATTGTTTGTAGTTGTTTTAATGTTTTCTCCTATTGTTTTTATTATTATGACGACCTACAGCTTTAATTTTATATTTTATATTATTATTAGTTATCTTTATTATTTTACTAATTTTAAGTATATAAATTTTTATTCAATAGGGTTTGCAAAATTTTTGATCCGCAGCCCTGAGCGCGTCGGTGGGCGGGGCAGTGAGCAAGACAGGTATCGCGCGCGGCAGCCCTACCTGTCTCGCTCGCACTTATGGTGTTTTTAACTATGTCCTGTGTAATATAGTCCGAGCGTTAAAGTTTACTTTTAAGTTGGTTTTGAAAATGGTTTTAAATTGTTAAGTTGACTGTTTATTGCTACTACTAATTTAGAGTTTGACTAGTTGAATTTTTTCGCGGATTTTTTGATTTTATTTAATGTTTTGTCCGGTATTTTTAAGTAATTTTAACTATAATTATAATGTATTTGTATTTGTTTTTATTAGTTTAATTATTAGGTGGTATATTAATCCGATTTTATTATGATATTTGTATTTTAACGTGATGTATTTAATTATGAATTTATTAGTTACTAAAAACAACGTTCATGCCTCGGACTATAGGGGCGGAGCCTATTTTCTTGGGCGCAAGATCGCCCTAGCTGATACTTAGGGTTGGCGCCTTTATGGAATGCGATGACAAACGAGCTGTGAAGCACCTGATGGATTCGCGTTTTTTGTATATCTATTTTTATGTTTTAATGTGTCAATTGTTTAGTTTTATGTGTTATGTTGTTTAACTATTAGTTATGAGTTTATATTTAATTATTTTAGTTTTTCGTGAATAGTAATTCGTATTTTTATTTTTATAAATATATTATACTAATGTTTTATGTTAAATACTAGTACGTTTGACTTGTTTTAAAGATTTGAATATTAATTTTAATCGTGTTATCTACAGATTAATGACTAATCCTTGTGTGATTTTTCTAGTTTATACCTAATTAATATAAATAGTTTTAGATTAATTTTTTACTATTTATATTTTATATTTATTTTAGAGCTTAATGAATGTGTATGACTAAAGCAATTTATTTATAAAAATATTTTTCGACCTGCGGAAAACGTCATTTGCAGCCCTGAAAAGCGTTGGATGGTGACGTCACGATTTGCTTTAAAACTTTGTGATTTTAGCTATTTCTACCGATCCTATTTTTATTAGATTTCGAGGCCTTATTTATTGTGGTATATGTTATTCCGGAAAATTGTTGTCGTGTTCCTAAACTTAATATTTTAGCTGCTGTTAATGAAATTCCTGAGCAAGGGGCGTGGCGCCCGCCCAGGTGTTTTTTCTGTATGGAGTTTTACTCCTTTAATTAAAAACCAATTATCTACTTAACTACTACTTAAATTAAAATGGGGCTTTCTTATTTTTAATTAATACTAATTAGGCAACTTATATTCAAAATTTCAGCTTTCTACTATGTCTTGAAGTTTGTTAAAAATGTCTTTTAAAATAAGTCTATGATTTCAACACTTTCTTTTTTAAAAATATCCAACTTAACTTCGTATGCGGCGCTCCCGGCTGCTGGTGACGACTCCCGGCGTCGGTCCGCTGCTCTCCTGCAAGTCTAGACTTCGTAAGACAAAGTCTAGACTTTTAGGTTTTTCTTGTTTTTTGGCGAAACCGCTCGCCAAAAAGACACCAGATTTTGCACACAGTAGCTGGTAAGCAAGATACACGTCACAAAATTGTAATGCACTATGTTGTCAATCTAGATTGCGAGTTCCGGGTGTCCTAAATTTTGGCACTTTTTAAAAGTCGATTATCTCCGATTCTGAGAGTCCGATTTGAATTTGGAAACCGGATCTATATAGCCCCAGTTGTTCCGCTTCGGGTGGTGTATGCCACGTTCCTCCCCCGCACTTCCCCGCGCACGCACCTCCGTGTCCTCTCCTGGTTTTTGGGCTGCTGCTCCTCAACCAGCTACCAGAAAAATCTAGTTTTTTGGGAGAAGCAGCTCAGGAATCTTGCACGTCGCTTGGGATGAAAAATGAGGGGGGTCGCCGCGACAAATCGCGCGCCGCACGCGTCGAAAGGTCAGAAACCGGTGAAAAATCCGGTTTTTCGTCGATTTCTTAGGCTGGAGACGTCGGATTTCCACGCGGTTTTCACTGTCACTTTTCTCTCGTCAAGCCGCGTCGAATGACGTATCACACACTGCACTTTGACACTTTCGGCCGCGTAAACTAATTTTAAAAGGCGGAGCGCGCGATTATACGTGCTGCTCTGACCACGATCGGAGCGGAACTGGTTAGGTTAGGTTAGGTTAGGTTAGGTTAGGTTAGGTTAGGTTAGGTTAGGTTAGGTTAGGTTAGGTTAGGTTAGGTTAGGTTAGGTTAGGTTAGGTTAGGTTAGGTTAGGTTAGGTTAGGTTAGGTTAGGTTAGGTTAGGTTAGGTTAGGTTAGGTTAGGTTAGGTTAGGTTAGGTTAGGTTAGGTTAGGTTAGGATAGGTTAGGTTAGGTTAGGTTAGGTTAGGTTAGGTTAGGTTAGGTTAGGTTAGGTTAGGTTAGGTTAGGTTAGGTTAGGTTAGGTTAGGTTAGGTTAGGTTAGGTTAGGTTAGGTTAGGTTAGGTTAGGTTAGGTTAGGTTAGGTTAGGTTAGGTTAGGTTAGGTTAGGTTAGGTTAGGTTAGGTTAGGTTAGGTTAGGTTAGGTTAGGTTAGGTTAGGTTAGGTTAGGTTAGGTTAGGTTAGGTTAGGTTAGGATAGGTTAGGTTAGGTTAGGTTAGGTTAGGTTAGGTTAGGTTAGGTTAGGTTAGGTTAGGTTAGGTTAGGTTAGGTTAGGTTAGGTTAGGTTAGGTTAGGTTAGGTTAGGTTAGGTTAGGTTAGGTTAGGTTAGGTTAGGTTAGGTTAGGTTAGGTTAGGTTAGGTTAGGTTAGGTTAGGTTAGGTTAGGTTAGGTTAGGTTAGGTTAGGTTAGGTTAGGTTAGGTTAGGTTAGGTTAGGTTAGGTTAGGTTAGGCTAGGTTAGGTTAGGTTAGGTTAGGTTAGGTTAGGTTAGGTTAGGTTAGGTTAGGTTAGGTTAGGTTAGGTTAGGTTAGGTTAGGTTAGGTTAGGTTAGGTTAGGTTAGGTTAGGTTAGGTTAGGTTAGGTTAGGTTAGGTTAGGTTAGGTTAGGTTAGGTTAGGTTAGGTTAGGTTAGGTTAGGTTAGGTTAGGTTAGGTTAGGTTAGGTTAGGTTAGGTTAGGTTAGGTTAGGTTAGGTTAGGTTAGGTTAGGTTAGGTTAGGTTAGGTTAGGTTAGGTTAGGTTAGGTTAGGTTAGGTTAGGTTAGGTTAGGTTAGGTTAGGTTAGGTTAGGTTAGGTTAGGTTAGGTTAGGTTAGGTTAGGTTAGGTTAGGTCAGGTTAGGTTAGGTTAGGTTAGGTTAGGTTAGGTTAGGTTAGGTTAGGTTAGGTTAGGTTAGGTTAGGTTAGGTTAGGTTAGGTTAGGTTAGGTTAGGTTAGGTTAGGTTAGGTTAGGTTAGGTTAGGTTAGGATAGGTTAGGTTAGGTTAGGTTAGGTTAGGTTAGGTTAGGTTAGGTTAGGTTAGGTTAGGTTAGGTTAGGTTAGGTTAGGTTAGGTTAGGTTAGGTTAGGTTAGGTTAGGTTAGGTTAGGTTAGGTTAGGTTAGGTTAGGTTAGGTTAGGTTAGGTTAGGTTAAGTTAGGTTAGGTTAGGTTAGGTTAGGTTAGGTTAGGTTAGGTTAGGTTAGGTTAGGTTAGGTTAGGTTAGGTTAGGTTAGGTTAGGTTAGGTTAGGTTAGGTTAGGTTAGGTTAGGTTAGGTTAGGTTAGGTTAGGTTAGGTTAGGTTAGGTTAGGTTAGGTTAGGTTAGGTTAGGTTAGGTTAGGTTAGGTTAGGTTAGGTTAGGTTAGGTTAGGTTAGGTTAGGTTAGGTTAGGTTAGGTTAGGTTAGGTTAGGTTAGGTTAGGTTAGGTTAGGTTAGGTTAGGTTAGGTTAGGTTAGGTTAGGTTAGGTTAGGTTAGGTTAGGTTAGGTTAGGTTAGGTTAGGTTAGGTTAGGTTAGGTTAGGTTAGGTTAGGTTAGGTTAGGTTAGGTTAGGTTAGGTTAGGTTAGGTTAGGTTAGGTTAGGTTAGGTTAGGTTAGGTTAGGTTAGGTTAGGTTAGGTTAGGTTAGGTTAGGTTAGGTTAGGTTAGGTTAGGTTAGGTTAGGTTAGGTTAGGTTAGGTTAGGTTAGGTTAGGTTAGGTTAGGTTAGTTAGGTTAGGTTAGGTTAGGTTAGGTTAGGTTAGGTTAGGTTAGGTTAGGTTAGGTTAGGTTAGGTTAGGTTAGGTTAGGTTAGGTTAGGTTAGGTTAGGTTAGGTTAGGTTAGGTTAGGTTAGGTTAGGTTAGGTTAGGTTAGGTTAGGTTAGGTTAGGTTAGGTTAGGTTAGGTTAGGTTAGGTTAGGTTAGGTTAGGTTAGGTTAGGTTAGGTTAGGTTAGGTTAGGTTAGGTTAGGTTAGGTTAGGTTAGGTTAGGTTAGGTTAGGTTAGGTTAGGTTAGGTTAGGTTAGGTTAGGTTAGGTTAGGTTAGGTTAGGTTAGGTTAGGTTAGGTTAGGTTAGGTTAGGTTAGGTTAGGTTAGGTTAGGTTAGGTTAGGTTAGGTTAGGTTAGGTTAGGTTAGGTTAGGTTAGGTTAGGTTAGGTTAGGTTAGGTTAGGTTAGGTTAGGTTAGGTTAGGTTAGGTTAGGTTAGGTTAGGTTAGGTTAGGTTAGGTTAGGTTAGGTTAGGTTAGGTTAGGTTAGGTTAGGTTAGGTTAGGTTAGGTTAGGTTAGGTTAGGTTAGGTTAGGTTAGGTTAGGTTAGGTTAGGTTAGGTTAGGTTAGGTTAGGTTAGGTTAGGTTAGGTTAGGTTAGGTTAGGTTAGGTTAGGTTAGGTTAGGTTAGGTTAGGTTAGGTTAGGTTAGGTTAGGTTAGGTTAGGTTAGGTTAGGTTAGGTTAGGTTAGGTTAGGTTAGGTTAGGTTAGGTTAGGTTAGGTTAGGTTAGGTTAGGTTAGGTTAGGTTAGGTTAGGTTAGGTTAGGTTAGGTTAGGTTAGGTTAGGTTAGGTTAGGTTAGGTTAGGTTAGGTTAGATTAGGTTAGGTTAGGTTAGGTTAGGTTAGGTTAGGTTAGGTTAGGTTAGGTTAGGTTAGGTTAGGTTAGGTTAGGTTAGGTTAGGTTAGGTTAGGTTAGGTTAGGTTAGGTTAGGTTAGGTTAGGTTAGGTTAGGTTAGGTTAGGTTAGGTTAGGTTAGGTTAGGTTAGGTTAGGTTAGGTTAGGTTAGGTTAGGTTAGGTTAGATTAGGTTAGGTTAGGTTAGGTTAGGTTAGGTTAGGTTAGGTTAGGTTAGGTTAGGTTAGGTTAGGTTAGGTTAGGTTAGGTTAGGTTAGGTTAGGTTAGGTTAGGTTAGGTTAGGTTAGGTTAGGTTAGGTTAGGTTAGGTTAGGTTAGGTTAGGTTAGGTTAGGTTAGGTTAGGTTAGGTTAGGTTAGGTTAGGTTAGGTTAGGTTAGGTTAGGTTAGGTTAGGTTAGGTTAGGTTAGGTTAGGTTAGGTTAGGTTAGGTTAGGTTAGGTTAGGTTAGGTTAGGTTAGGTTAGGTTAGGTTAGGTTAGGTTAGGTTAGGTTAGGTTAGGTTAGGTTAGGTTAGGTTAGGTTAGGTTAGGTTAGGTTAGGTTAGGTTAGGTTAGGTTAGGTTAGGTTAGGTTAGGTTAGGTTAGGTTAGGTTAGGTTAGGTTAGGTTAGGTTAGGTTAGGTTAGGTTAGGTTAGGTTAGGTTAGGTTAGGTTAGGTTAGGTTAGGTTAGGTTAGGTTAGGTTAGGTTAGGTTAGGTTAGGTTAGGTTAGGTTAGGTTAGGTTAGGTTAGGTTAGGTTAGGTTAGGTTAGGTTAGGTTAGGTTAGGTTAGGTTAGGTTAGGTTAGGTTAGGTTAGGTTAGGTTAGGTTAGGTTAGGTTAGGTTAGGTTAGGTTAGGTTAGGTTAGGTTAGGTTAGGTTAGGTTAGGTTAGGTTAGGTTAGGTTAGGTTAGGTTAGGTTAGGTTAGGTTAGGTTAGGTTAGGTTAGGTTAGGTTAGGTTAGGTTAGGTTAGGTTAGGTTAGGTTAGGTTAGGTTAGGTTAGGTTAGGTTAGGTTAGGTTAGGTTAGGTTAGGTTAGGTTAGGTTAGGTTAGGTTAGGTTAGGTTAGGTTAGGTTAGGTTAGGTTAGGTTAGGTTAGGTTAGGTTAGGTTAGGTTAGGTTAGGTTAGGTTAGGTTAGGTTAGGTTAGGTTAGGTTAGGTTAGGTTAGGTTAGGTTAGGTTAGGTTAGGTTAGGTTAGGTTAGGTTAGGTTAGGTTAGGTTAGGTTAGGTTAGGTTAGGTTAGGTTAGGTTAGGTTAGGTTAGGTTAGGTTAGGTTAGGTTAGGTTAGGTTAGGTTAGGTTAGGTTAGGTTAGGTTAGGTTAGGTTAGGTTAGGTTAGGTTAGGTTAGGTTAGGTTAGGTTAGGTTAGGTTAGGTTAGGTTAGGTTAGGTTAGGTTAGGTTAGGTTAGGTTAGGTTAGGTTAGGTTAGGTTAGGTTAGGTTAGGTTAGGATAGGTTAGGTTAGGTTAGGTTAGGTTAGGTTAGGTTAGGTTAGGTTAGGTTAGGTTAGGTTAGGTTAGGTTAGGTTAGGTTAGGATAGGTTAGGTTAGGTTAGGTTAGGTTAGGTTAGGTTAGGTTAGGTTAGGTTAGGTTAGGTTAGGTTAGGTTAGGTTAGGTTAGGTTAGGTTAGGTTAGGTTAGGTTAGGTTAGGTTAGGTTAGGTTAGGTTAGGTTAGGTTAGGTTAGGTTAGGTTAGGTTAGGTTAGGTTAGGTTAGGTTAGGTTAGGTTAGGTTAGGTTAGGTTAGGTTAGGTTAGGTTAGGTTAGGTTAGGTTAGGTTAGGTTAGGTTAGGTTAGGTTAGGTTAGGTTAGGTTAGGTTAGGTTAGGTTAGGTTAGGTTAGGTTAGGTTAGGTTAGGTTAGGTTAGGTTAGGTTAGGTTAGGTTAGGTTAGGTTAGGTTAGGTTAGGTTAGGTTAGGTTAGGTTAGGTTAGGTTAGGTTAGGTTAGGTTAGGTTAGGTTAGGTTAGGTTAGGTTAGGTTAGGTTAGGTTAGGTTAGGTTAGGTTAGGTTAGGTTAGGTTAGGTTAGGTTAGGTTAGGTTAGGTTAGGTTAGGTTAGGTTAGGTTAGGTTAGGTTAGGTTAGGTTAGGTTAGGTTAGGTTAGGTTAGGTTAGGTTAGGTTAGGTTAGGTTAGGTTAGGTTAGGTTAGGTTAGGTTAGGTTAGGTTAGGTTAGGTTAGGTTAGGTTAGGTTAGGTTAGGTTAGGTTAGGTTAGGTTAGGTTAGGTTAGGTTAGGTTAGGTTAGGTTAGGTTAGGTTAGGTTAGGTTAGGTTAGGTTAGGTTAGGTTAGGTTAGGTTAGGTTAGGTTAGGTTAGGTTAGTTAGGTTAGGTTAGGTTAGGTTAGGTTAGGTTAGGTTAGGTTAGGTTAGGTTAGGTTAGGTTAGGTTAGGTTAGGTTAGGTTAGGTTAGGTTAGGTTAGGTTAGGTTAGGTTAGGTTAGGTTAGGTTAGGTTAGGTTAGGTTAGGTTAGGTTAGGTTAGGTTAGGTTAGGTTAGGTTAGGTTAGGTTAGGTTAGGTTAGGTTAGGTTAGGTTAGGTTAGGTTAGGTTAGGTTAGGTTAGGTTAGGTTAGGTTAGGTTAGGTTAGGTTAGGTTAGGTTAGGTTAGGTTAGGTTAGGTTAGGTTAGGTTAGGTTAGGTTAGGTTAGGTTAGGTTAGGTTAGGTTAGGTTAGGTTAGGTTAGGTTAGGTTAGGTTAGGTTAGGTTAGGTTAGGTTAGGTTAGGTTAGGTTAGGTTAGGTTAGGTTAGGTTAGGTTAGGTTAGGTTAGGTTAGGTTAGGTTAGGTTAGGTTAGGTTAGGTTAGGTTAGGTTAGGTTAGGTTAGGTTAGGTTAGGTTAGGTTAGGTTAGGTTAGGTTAGGTTAGGTTAGGTTAGGTTAGGTTAGGTTAGGTTAGGTTAGGTTAGGTTAGGTTAGGTTAGGTTAGGTTAGGTTAGGTTAGGTTAGGTTAGGTTAGGTTAGGTTAGGTTAGGTTAGGTTAGGTTAGGTTAGGTTAGGTTAGGTTAGGTTAGGTTAGGTTAGGTTAGGTTAGGTTAGGTTAGGTTAGGTTAGGTTAGGTTAGGTTAGGTTAGGTTAGGTTAGGTTAGGTTAGGTTAGGTTAGGTTAGGTTAGGTTAGGTTAGGTTAGGTTAGGTTAGGTTAGGTTAGGTTAGGTTAGGTTAGGTTAGGTTAGGTTAGGTTAGGTTAGGTTAGGTTAGGTTAGGTTAGGTTAGGTTAGGTTAGGTTAGGTTAGGTTAGGTTAGGTTAGGTTAGGTTAGGTTAGGTTAGGTTAGGTTAGGTTAGGTTAGGTTAGGTTAGGTTAGGTTAGGTTAGGTTAGGTTAGGTTAGGTTAGGTTAGGTTAGGTTAGGTTAGGTTAGGTTAGGTTAGGTTAGGTTAGGTTAGGTTAGGTTAGGTTAGGTTAGGTTAGGTTAGGTTAGGTTAGGTTAGGTTAGGTTAGGTTAGGTTAGGTTAGGTTAGGTTAGGTTAGGTTAGGTTAGGTTAGGTTAGGTTAGGTTAGGTTAGGTTAGGTTAGGTTAGGTTAGGTTAGGTTAGGTTAGGTTAGGTTAGGTTAGGTTAGGTTAGGTTAGGTTAGGTTAGGTTAGGTTAGGTTAGGTTAGGTTAGGTTAGGTTAGGTTAGGTTAGGTTAGGTTAGGTTAGGTTAGGTTAGGTTAGGTTAGGTTAGGTTAGGTTAGGTTAGGTTAGGTTAGGTTAGGTTAGGTTAGGTTAGGTTAGGTTAGGTTAGGTTAGGTTAGGTTAGGTTAGGTTAGGTTAGGTTAGGTTAGGTTAGGTTAGGTTAGGTTAGGTTAGGTTAGGTTAGGTTAGGTTAGGTTAGGTTAGGTTAGGTTAGGTTAGGTTAGGTTAGGTTAGGTTAGGTTAGGTTAGGTTAGGTTAGGTTAGGTTAGGTTAGGTTAGGTTAGGTTAGGTTAGGTTAGGTTAGGTTAGGTTAGGTTAGGTTAGGTTAGGTTAGGTTAGGTTAGGTTAGGTTAGGTTAGGTTAGGTTAGGTTAGGTTAGGTTAGGTTAGGTTAGTTAGGTTAGGTTAGGTTAGGTTAGGTTAGGTTAGGTTAGGTTAGGTTAGGTTAGGTTAGGTTAGGTTAGGTTAGGTTAGGTTAGGTTAGGTTAGGTTAGGTTAGGTTAGGTTAGGTTAGGTTAGGTTAGGTTAGGTTAGGTTAGGTTAGGTTAGGTTAGGTTAGGTTAGGTTAGGTTAGGTTAGGTTAGGTTAGGTTAGGTTAGGTTAGGTTAGGTTAGGTTAGGTTAGGTTAGGTTAGGTTAGGTTAGGTTAGGTTAGGTTAGGTTAGGTTAGGTTAGGTTAGGTTAGGTTAGGTTAGGTTAGGTTAGGTTAGGTTAGGTTAGGTTAGGTTAGGTTAGGTTAGGTTAGGTTAGGTTAGGTTAGGTTAGGTTAGGTTAGGTTAGGTTAGGTTAGGTTAGGTTAGGTTAGGTTAGGTTAGGTTAGGTTAGGTTAGGTTAGGTTAGGTTAGGATAGGTTAGGTTAGGTTAGGTTAGGTTAGGTTAGGTTAGGTTAGGTTAGGTTAGGTTAGGTTAGGTTAGGTTAGGTTAGGTTAGGTTAGGTTAGGTTAGGTTAGGTTAGGTTAGGTTAGGTTAGGTTAGGTTAGGTTAGGTTAGGTTAGGTTAGGTTAGGTTAGGTTAGGTTAGGTTAGGTTAGGTTAGGTTAGGTTAGGTTAGGTTAGGTTAGGTTAGGTTAGGTTAGGTTAGGTTAGGTTAGGTTAGGTTAGGTTAGGTTAGGTTAGGTTAGGTTAGGTTAGGTTAGGTTAGGTTAGGTTAGGTTAGGTTAGGTTAGGTTAGGTTAGGTTAGGTTAGGTTAGGTTAGGTTAGGTTAGGTTAGGTTAGGTTAGGTTAGGTTAGGTTAGGTTAGGTTAGGTTAGGTTAGGTTAGGTTAGGTTAGGTTAGGTTAGGTTAGGTTAGGTTAGGTTAGGTTAGGTTAGGTTAGGTTAGGTTAGGTTAGGTTAGGTTAGGTTAGGTTAGGTTAGGTTAGGTTAGGTTAGGTTAGGTTAGGTTAGGTTAGGTTAGGTTAGGTTAGGTTAGGTTAGGTTAGGTTAGGTTAGGTTAGGTTAGGTTAGGTTAGGTTAGGTTAGGTTAGGTTAGGTTAGGTTAGGTTAGGTTAGGTTAGGTTAGGTTAGGTTAGGTTAGGTTAGGTTAGGTTAGGTTAGGTTAGGTTAGGTTAGGTTAGGTTAGGTTAGGTTAGGTTAGGTTAGGTTAGGTTAGGTTAGGTTAGGTTAGGTTAGGTTAGGTTAGGTTAGGTTAGGTTAGGTTAGGTTAGGTTAGGTTAGGTTAGGTTAGGTTAGGTTAGGTTAGGTTAGGTTAGGTTAGGTTAGGTTAGGTTAGGTTAGGTTAGGTTAGGTTAGGTTAGGTTAGGTTAGGTTAGGTTAGGTTAGGTTAGGTTAGGTTAGGTTAGGTTAGGTTAGGTTAGGTTAGGTTAGGTTAGGTTAGGTTAGGTTAGGTTAGGTTAGGTTAGGTTAGGCTAGGTTAGGTTAGGTTAGGTTAGGTTAGGTTAGGTTAGGTTAGGTTAGGTTAGGTTAGGTTAGGTTAGGTTAGGTTAGGTTAGGTTAGGTTAGGTTAGGTTAGGTTAGGTTAGGTTAGGTTAGGTTAGGTTAGGTTAGGTTAGGTTAGGTTAGGTTAGGTTAGGTTAGGTTAGGTTAGGTTAGGTTAGGTTAGGTTAGGTTAGGTTAGGTTAGGTTAGGTTAGGTTAGGTTAGGTTAGGTTAGGTTCCCCCCGATGGTTGCACGCCTTGTCGTGGCGGTGGGGCTTAGTAACCGCGGCTTGGACAACCGCGGTGAAGCAAAGAGGCAACCAGGGCCGGCCGGTGTCGCCGCCTGGCCCGAGGAGGGCGCTCCCAGCGGACTGGAGGAGTCCGCTGCGGATGCGCACCGAGGTGGGGCCGCAGAGGAAGAGGCAAGTAGGTATTACGGTGCGCCGCTTGCCCTATCCTCTGCGGCCGAGGACGGATCGCGGGGGGGAGAGGCATTGTGGTAGGTTGCCGCTTTCCCTACCCCCCCTGCGAGCTGGCGGGGCCGTTCCGCTTGAACGGCATTGGTGGGGCCGCAGAGGAAGAGGCAAGTAGGTATTACGGAGCGCCGCTTGCCCTATCCTCTGCGGCCGAGGTGTGGTCGGTGGCAGAGCCACAGACCTGATCTGCCACATGGCCTCCAAGTAGCAGACTCGGGGGGCGTCTGCTACAGCCTTGGTGGGGGCCGAAGAGGAGGGCGCACGTGTTGTGCGCCCATCGTGGAGTCTTCGGGCCGCTGGCGGGGTCGCAGATGTGTGTATCGTTCCTGTGGCCCCGTCAATACGCGGCGTGGCGGAAGATGGGGGGGGGGGTTTTAGTGGGTATACCGTGGTCTCATTAGCTACGGGAGTCCCACATAACCACTCGGGTCGCCCCCTGCGCCTGGGTGGTATGCGTAATGCATTTCCCCCTCCGGAGAAAAAAAAAAAAAAAAAAAAAAGGTTAGGTTAGGTTAGGTTAGGTTAGGTTAGGTTAGGTTAGGTTAGGTTAGGTTAGGTTAGGTTAGGTTAGGTTAGGTTAGGTTAGGTTAGGTTAGGTTAGGTTAGGTTAGGTTAGGTTAGGTTCCCCCCGATGGTTGCACGCCTTGTCGTGGCGGTGGGGCTTAGTAACCGCGGCTTGGACAACCGCGGTGAAGCAAAGAGGCAACCAGGGCCGGCCGGTGTCGCCGCCTGGCCCGAGGAGGGCGCTCCCAGCGGACTGGAGGAGTCCGCTGCGGATGCGCACCGAGGTGGGGCCGCAGAGGAAGAGGCAAGTAGGTATTACGGTGCGCCGCTTGCCCTATCCTCTGCGGCCGAGGACGGATCGCGGGGGGGAGAGGCATTGTGGTAGGTTGCCGCTTTCCCTACCCCCCCTGCGAGCTGGCGGGGCCGTTCCGCTTGAACGGCATTGGTGGGGCCGCAGAGGAAGAGGCAAGTAGGTATTACGGAGCGCCGCTTGCCCTATCCTCTGCGGCCGAGGTGTGGTCGGTGGCAGAGCCACAGACCTGATCTGCCACATGGCCTCCAAGTAGCAGACTCGGGGGGCGTCTGCTACAGCCTTGGTGGGGGCCGAAGAGGAGGGCGCACGTGTTGTGCGCCCATCGTGGAGTCTTCGGGCCGCTGGCGGGGTCGCAGATGTGTGTATCGTTCCTGTGGCCCCGTCAATACGCGGCGTGGCGGAAGATGGGGGGGGGGGGTTTTAGTGGGTATACCGTGGTCTCATTAGCTACGGGAGTCCCACATAACCACTCGGGTCGCCCCCTGCGCCTGGGTGGTATGCGTAATGCATTTCCCCCTCCGGAGAAAAAAAAAAAAAAAAAAAAAAGGTTAGGTTAGGTTAGGTTAGGTTAGGTTAGGTTAGGTTAGGTTAGGTTAGGTTAGGTTAGGTTAGGTTAGGTTAGGTTAGGTTAGGTTAGGTTAGGTTAGGTTAGGTTAGGTTAGGTTAGGTTAGGTTAGGTTAGGTTAGGTTAGGTTAGGTTAGGTTAGGTTAGGTTAGGTTAGGTTAGGTTAGGTTAGGTTAGGTTAGGTTAGGTTAGGTTAGGTTAGGTTAGGTTAGGTTAGGTTAGGTTAGGTTAGGTTAGGTTAGGTTAGGTTAGGTTAGGTTAGGTTAGGTTAGGTTAGGTTAGGTTAGGTTAGGTTAGGTTAGGTTAGGTTAGGTTAGGTTAGGTTAGGTTAGGTTAGGTTAGGTTAGGTTAGGTTAGGTTAGGTTAGGTTAGGTTAGGTTAGGTTAGGTTAGGTTAGGTTAGGTTAGGTTAGGTTAGGTTAGGTTAGGTTAGGTTAGGTTAGGTTAGGTTAGGTTAGGTTAGGTTAGGTTAGGTTAGGTTAGGTTAGGTTAGGTTAGGTTAGGTTAGGTTAGGTTAGGTTAGGTTAGGTTAGGTTAGGTTAGGTTAGGTTAGGTTAGGTTAGGTTAGGTTAGGTTAGGTTAGGTTAGGTTAGGTTAGGTTAGGTTAGGTTAGGTTAGGTTAGGTTAGGTTAGGTTAGGTTAGGTTAGGTTAGGTTAGGTTAGGTTAGGTTAGGTTAGGTTAGGTTAGGTTAGGTTAGGTTAGGTTAGGTTAGGTTAGGTTAGGTTAGGTTAGGTTAGGTTAGGTTAGGTTAGGTTAGGTTAGGTTAGGTTAGGTTAGGTTAGGTTAGGTTAGGTTAGGTTAGGTTAGGTTAGGTTAGGTTAGGTTAGGTTAGGTTAGGTTAGGTTAGGTTAGGTTAGGTTAGGTTAGGTTAGGTTAGGTTAGGTTAGGTTAGGTTAGGTTAGGTTAGGTTAGGTTAGGTTAGGTTAGGTTAGGTTAGGTTAGGTTAGGTTAGGTTAGGTTAGGTTAGGTTAGGTTAGGTTAGGTTAGGTTAGGTTAGGTTAGGTTAGGTTAGGTTAGGTTAGGTTAGGTTAGGTTAGGTTAGGTTAGGTTAGGTTAGGTTAGGTTAGGTTAGGTTAGGTTAGGTTAGGTTAGGTTAGGTTAGGTTAGGTTAGGTTAGGTTAGGTTAGGTTAGGTTAGGTTAGGTTAGGTTAGGTTAGGTTAGGTTAGGTTAGGTTAGGTTAGGTTAGGTTAGGTTAGGTTAGGTTAGGTTAGGTTAGGTTAGGTTAGGTTAGGTTAGGTTAGGTTAGGTTAGGTTAGGTTAGGTTAGGTTAGGTTAGGTTAGGTTAGGTTAGGTTAGGTTAGGTTAGG